>NC_143071.1:4807500-7412500 GCF_052426305.1 Pelodiscus sinensis | reverse complement strand
ATCCCCTGCCCGGCTATGATTAAGTTGTTTAAAGAAATATGTTGCAATAGTAGAAACATTTTTGTGTGTCTGAAAACTGTAGGTACTGGGGGTACATACAATTTTTTTATTTAAAAAGAGTATGTTATAAAAAAGCTGGAGAAACACTGGTCTATAGTATGCCTATGCAGGTACCATCACCAAGCACTCAATGCTGCATGTAGCAATCTGTGCAAGTTATTACTACGCTTAGAAAAAATAAGAGTGAACCAGGGCTGTGTGGAGAGCTGGGGCCAGCCACTGTGTTGGGTTACCTAAGTGTTACTTTTGCAACAATGTTCCCACTCATCTTTTCCATCCACGTGTGGATTTTTTCCACCCATGTGAAGAATAATTTTTATATGCACCGAGTCATGTGTGAATGTGCACCACTCATAGAAACACAAAACTTGGCTGTGGGTGCTCTGCTAATCAGCTGGGCCACATCTGAATTTCTCCTCAGTGGCCACACAAGTGCACAGCTTAAAGGGAACACTATTTGATACCCACTGCAATGTAAACTGAATTTCATGCTGGTGACAGCTGCCAGCTGGTTTAAATCCTGAGCAAGGGGGCGGAGCCTACCTAAGACACAGACGTCCCTCCCCTTCATTTAAGGTCACAAGATAACATGATCTTAGTGACTAATTGACCATTCATTATCAGTGGTAAATAGGTCAATGGAGGGATGATAGGAGTTACTATAGAGAACTTTCTGGGTGTCTGGCTGGTGAGTCTTGCCCACATGCTCAGGGTTTAGCTGATCGCCATATTTGGGGTCGGAAAGGAATTTTCCTCCAGGGTAGATTGGCAGAGACCCTGGAGGTTTTTCGCCTTCCTCTGTAGCATGGGGTACAGGTCACAGCTGGAGGATTCTCTGCATCTTGGGGTCTTCAAACTATTTGAAGGCTTCAATATCTGAGATATAGGTGAGAGGGTTATTCTAGGAGGGGGTGGGTGAGATTCTGTGGCCTGCACTGTGCAGGGGGTCAGACTAGATGATCACAACGGTCCCTTCTGACCTTAAAGTCTATGAGTCTGTGGCTACGTCTAGACTGGCATGATTTTCTGGAAATGCTTTTAACAGAAAAGTTTTCCATTAAAAGCATTTTCGGAAAAGAGCGTCTAGATTGACACGGACGCTTTTCCGCAAAAGCACTTTTTGTGGAAAAGCGTCCGTGCCAATCTAGACGCGCTTTTCTGCAAAAAAGCCCCGATCGCCATTTTCGCGATCGGGGCTTTTTTGCGGAAAACAAGTCTGAGCTGTCTACACTGGCCTTTTTGCGCAAAAGTTTTGCGCAAAAGGACTTTTGCCTGAACGGGAGTAGCATAGTATTTCCGCAAGAACACTGACAATCTTACATGAGATGTCAGTGCTTTTGCGGAAATTCAAGCGGCCAGTGTAGACAGCTGGCAAGTTTTTCCAGAAAAGTGGCTGATTTTCCGGAAAAACTGGCCAGTCTAGACACAGCCTGTGAGTCTATGAGGTTGGGCCAGGCAGCTCAGGATTTGAGTGACAAAGCTCCATAGACAGCCCTGGAGAATGCTTGTTCTCAGAGCTGGTGCAGCTGGGTGTGGGGGAGTGTGCGCTTCCCCCATGCTGCTCTGTGAAGTTGTCTCAACCCCAGCCTGGAAGGGGTTGAAGGGGTTAATGCAAGTCCATGGTTGCTCAGGGTCCAACTCTTAGCTCATTAAATCAATGCAGAGACTCCCAATGCGTTCCATGAGCTTGGGAGAAGTTCCCTAGTTCTTGGCCTCTCCTGCAGCGATCAAAGGAACGGCACCAGTGAGTCCCATGTGTGGTCAGGTGCTTCTGTGATCTAGACTCAAGTTGAGTCAGGCCACCAGCTTCCTTCACAAAGAGCCAGCATCAGGATAAGGACTTTGGTTCCTCCTCCTCGTAACAGCCTCAAGTACCTAAAAGGGCGTTATGAGGAGGAAGGAGAAAAATTGTTCTCCTTGGCCTCTGAGGATAGGACAAGAAGCAATGGACTTCAAATGCAGCAAGGGAGGTTTAGGGTGTGTCTAGACTACTGGGATTTTTACAAAAAAGTGGCCTTTTTTCGCAAAATCTTTACCTGCGTCTAGAATGCAACCGTGTTCTTTCGAAAGTAAATCGAAAGAATGCGGCAGCTTTTTCGACCGCGGAAAACCTCGTTTTACGAGGAAGAACGCCTTTTTTCGAAAGTGCTCTTTCGAAAAAAGGCGCTATGTCATGCAAACGGTGCTTTTTCGAAAGAGAGCATCCAAACAGCCTGGGTGTTCTCTTTCGAAAAAGCGGCTTGCTGTTTTGAAAGTACTGGTTGTCGTCTAGACTTTCTTTTTTGAAAGAGGCTTGCAGTCTAGACATAGTGGACATTAGGAAAAACTTCCTAACTGTCAGGGTGGTTAAACATTGGAATCAATTGCCCAGGGAGGTTGTGGAATCTCTATCACTGGAGATTTCAAAGAGCAGGTTAGACAAACATCTGTCAACATTGATCAGATGGTGCTTGGTCCTGCTGTGGGGACAAGGGACTGGACTTGAAGACTTCTTGAGGTCCCTTCCAGTTCTAGAGTTCAGTACTGGCTTGTCCGGATTTGCAACTTTCACCTTTATTTTTTAAGGCAAATGAAGTGGGAAATGCTCATGTGGGAGTCAAAGAAAATTCAGAGCTATTATTTCTTCTGCAAGCTTTGCATGTTACAGAATAAAAAAAAGTTCTCTCCGTACAAGGGATCAGGTTTGCCAAGTTACCTAGTGCCAGGAGGTAAAATGAGGTTCAAGTAACAGGGACGCAAATGAATCGCTTACTCTGGGTGCAGTCACAGGCTCCTAATAAAGCTTTCTCGTCCTGAGTGTAGTCTGCAGGGAAAGGAAAAGCGGTTAGAGAACTGCTCACCCAGAACCTGCACTCTGCCGTTTCCCAACAGCTACGTCCAGAGGTCAGTGCTGCTGCCGTTAGCCAACCTGCCACGTAGCAAATGCAATGACCCGGGGTCAGAGGGGTCTGGTGTCTGGCTCAGTGCAGCCCTCAGAAAAGGCTGAGTCGGAGACCGGTGTGACCCCAGCTTCTCACAGGGGACAATGCCCCTGGCAGGAAGTCTCAGAATTCCGGTCAGCCGACTCGGCTTGCACGGGGGTATTAACACAGCAGGGCCCTGCAGGGTTTTCAGCCTTTATTTTCTGAGGCCACCCCGACATGTTATATAAACTCCATGGCTCAGCTGTGCCTCAACCCCTGTTTTTCTGCATAGAAAAGCCAGCTTCCAGTCCTAGGCCCCAGTACGTCTACTCCCAGCCCTGCTTGGCAGACCTGAAACCGGCTTGCGGCCCCCAGAGTCCTGGTTTAGAGCTACCCTTGGGGCTAGGGTGAGCTTGTACTATGAGACCCTCTCCCCTCATCAGGTTTCAGAGCCCAGGCTCCAGCCGGCGTGTTTACACTGCTATCGGTAGCCCCGCAGTCCGAGCCGGAGTCAGTGGACCCCGGCTCTCAGACTCGTTGCCGTGGGTCTTTTATGTGCCGTGTAGACCCACCCTCAGGCACTTGGGAGCGGGAAAACCTGAAACTTGTTTTTCCTCTTCACACCTGTTACTGAAAGATGCCAGTTACGTTTTCAGTTCTGTTCTGGAGAAAGTTTCATACAAAATGAAAACAAAACCTCCAGGCTTGAAAATATTCACAAAACTTTTTTCTTTTCGTTTACAAAAAACGTTTTCATTCAAAAGGCTCCACCCCGCTTGTTGCATGCGAGGCAGTGGAAACGCTTACCAGCACTGACGGTGTTCAGATCCCGCATGTCGCGAAGGAGTTTGTGAATGGCAGGGCTGGATCTGGGGTACAGCCCCTCGCGGCTGATTCCCAGGTGGAACTGGAGCCAGCTGGCTTCCCGCCCGAGCTGCAGCATGGAGTCGGGAGATGTTAGGTTGAGCTCCTCAAGGTGAAGCTTATGTCTCCTGAAAAACATCACACGATGCCATGAAAAAGAGCGTGCGCTGCATGTAAATCTGTAGTGCTCTACACTCGGAGGCTGTCGGTTTTCAAAGATCTGGGAAATGCCGTGAAGCTACAAGTCCATCCTGGACAGAGCTTGCCAGCCAGAAATAGCAACTTGCCTTAAGAGATTGTGTAGGGGTTATGATCTTGATTTCACAGGAGGGGAAACTGAGGCACGGGGCAAGCCGTGTCAAAGATTACTCAACAAGTCTGTGGCAGAGTTGGGACCAGCAGGGTCTCCTAAGTCAGCCCTGTACCTGGGCGCCTGTCTTGGCCACTGGGCTTTGCTGCACGCCCTGCCACTGACCTCGTTGCCACCAGCCCTGGCTGGGGCTGCACTTCTGACCCTGGCTTCCCCCATTCCCAGCCAGGCTTTCTGGTCCAGCGATACCCATGGTGCTGCCAGACCACGGATGTGGCTGGACCAGAGAGTCCTGGATTTTAGAGTTTCAACCTGTACAGAGAGAGCTGCAAAATGAAAAACATCATGGCTGCATCTAGACTGGCAAGATTTTGTGCAAAAGCGTCTGCTTTTGCACAAAAACTTGCCAGCTGTCTACACTGGCCACTTGAATTTGTGCAAGAGCACTGATGTTCTAATGTAAGAATTCTGTGCTTCTTGCGCAAATACTTTGACGCTCCCGCTCAGGGATAAGCTCTCTTGCGCAAGAATACTTGCGCAAGAGGGCCAGTGTAGACAGGCACCTTAATTTTTTGCGCAAGAAAGCCCGATGGCTAAAATGGCCATTGGGGCTTTCTTGCGCAAAAGCGCGTCTATACTGGGCACGGATGCTTTTGCGCAAAAGCATCCGTGCCAATCTAGACACTCTTTTGCAGAAATACTTTTAACGGAAAAACTTTTCCGTTAAAAGTATTTCCGCAAAATCATGCCAGTCTCGACTCAGCCATTGATTAAAGGAGAGAAAAGGCCAGATACTGCATCTGTTGAATATTAATGGGCAAACTGGGGATAATGGGGCTTCCTTAGCATACGGGTGTTATAAGGTAGATTCATGAAAGATCATGAGGCGCACAGAGACTGTAATGATGGGGGGCACGGAAGCACCTAAGACAGTCATTTTGAAAAGGGCACGTTTCAGAGACTAGCATCACAGGGCTGGAAGAAACCTTGTGCCTTGCTCTCCTGGCAGGATTAAGTATTATCTTGCCCGTCCCCGAGAAGTATCTGTCTAACCTGCTCTTAAAAAACTCCACTGATGGAGATTCCACAACCCCCCTAGGAAATATATTCCAGGGTTTAACCACCCTTATATCCAAACTAAAACTCCTTTGCTGCAATTCAAGTCAATTTCTTCTTGTCCTCGCCTCAGAGGCCAAGGAGAACAATTTTTCTCCCCCCCTCCTTGTAACACCCTTTTAGGTACTTGAAAACCACTATTGTGTCCCCTCTCAGCCTTCTTGACTCCGGACTGAACAAACTCAGTTCTTTCAGTCTTCCCTTTGGGGACATGCTTTCTAGACCTTGGATCATTTTTGTTGCTCTTCTCTGGACTTCCTCCAGTTTGTTTACATCTTTCCTGAAATGTAGCACCCAGGCCTGGACACAGTACTTCAGGTGAGGCCGAATCAGCGCAGAGCAGAGCGGAAGAATTATATCCTCCGTCTTGCTCACAGCGCTCCTGTGAATCCGTCCCAGAAGGGTGAATTTTGCCATGTGCAATAATAGCTTTGCTATTTCCCAGCTCTTTCCTACAGTGATTGGGGCTGGGTTGGCTGTAGTGACTCCTGCTGGCCGTTTGATAGATTCATCAGGCCCCGGGGCAAGGTGGGGGAAGGGGCTCCATGCTCCAGAAGGGGCGTGGCTTCAGGTGGGAAGGGGCGGGGTTGGGTGCAGCCAGCCCTCAGCGCCATCCAGCATGTGCTGCACCCCCAGCCAGCTCTCAGTGCAGTAGCCACTGGAAGCCGTGGGCCCTGTTGAATCTCCAAGTCCTGGGGCAGTCGTCCCCTTTGCTCTCCCCCGCCAGTGGGTCTGCAGTTGGCACTTGTTTAAATCAGAGCCCTGTGATGCTGGTGGTTTTGCAGGGGGGTGGAAGGAACATTTAGTTTGCTTACAAGCTGGGGAATTTTTGCACTTGCCCTCTCTTCCCTCCAAAGTGTTGCTTTGAGAGTTGGATTTAAAAACTCCCCCTCCCCCAAATTCAAAGCCAAACTCAGTGGAAACAGAATCACGGCTGGTGCTGGGTGGGAACCGTGAGAACCACAAGTTTTACATGCTTTCAAGGCCATGCCCTTAAGCTGCCCAAGCTTGCTCAAAAGACAGTTGCCCTCCTTCACACCCCCTGAGTCACCAACAGCAGCAGCAGTCACTGCTTTGTAAATAACCAGTCATACTCCTTCCACCTGGTTGAGGGTTTCATTGCAGTTGTTTCTCAGAGCTCTGTTGTAACAAAGTCCTTTAGGGCCAAACCCAGTGGGAAACAACTGTGGTTTCATTCACGAATGACTGAAAAGCAACTTGATCTCTTTAGATGGATGGTGCTAATGAACTGGCAAAGGCTTGTTCTGTTTTCTGCACAGTTTCTTCTACTATGTTCATCTCTGCCTCAGACAAGTGCCTTCCAATAGCGGATTAAGCAACATCACTAACATCTGTCACACGTGGTTTATTCTCCAATCCTTTCTCATCATCAATCATCATCAACATCAACCATGGGCTCAACACCCATTGGTGTCCGATGCTTCCCTCACTATTTCCTTCCATCTTTCCCTGTCCAGTGTGGAGTGGCTTAGTTTCTGTAGACTAGCTCCGCACCAATCTACTATATCATCTCCCCATTCTCTGGGGAGTCTGCCTCTTCTATTCGAACCATCCATTATGCTGAATACTGGGGTCTTAACTTTTCGCTCGTCGTTCATTCTGCAGAGATGCCCGAATAGCTGTAACGTCCGTTGTATAACCTTCTGCAGTAGGTTCTCTTTCGGCCGTATCTTCCTATATAATTCCTCGTTGGTGACCTTCTGCATCCATCCTATTCTCGGGATCTTTCTATAACAACTTCTCTTGACCACCAATATCCTTCTCTTCAAATCTTTTCACCCACATCTCACATCCGTACAACATGCTGCTAAATACACATGTTTTCAAGACGAGAATTGTGTGTGTGGTGGTAGAGATGACTGGAAAACACATCTCCTGTTTTGCAAAAATGTTGGGATTTCAGAAAGTTTGTCCAGGGGACAAACCCTCCTGACTTTCAGTTCTTTTTGTGGAAGGAAATTCCTAACCATCACCAGCAAAAAACAACGAGGAGTCCTGTAGCACCTTAGAGACTAGCAAAAATCAATATAGGGTATCATGAGCTTTCATGGGCACAGCCCACTTCCTCAGATGAGCAGAGACTGAGGAAGTGGGTTTTGGCCACGAAAGCTCATGATACTCTATATTGATTTTTGTTAGTCTCTAAGGGTACATCGACACTACGGGACAAGGTCGAATTAAGATACGTAACTTCAGTTATGTTAATTGCGTATCTGAAGTAGGGATGTTACATTTAGATGAATGAGCTAATCGAACAGTCGATGCAATCTGCACTATTCGATTAGTCGATAATGGTGCCTCCGCCTTTGAAGTGTAGCAATAACTCCAGGGCTGTTGCTACACTTCAAAGGTGAAAGCGCTGGCCCCGTGCTCCCCGCGGCATTTCAAAGTGGCAGCGCCGTGTGGAGCCTGGAGTCAGCAGAGGAGTTCCCAGCTGACCCAAGGCTCCATACGGTGCTGCCACTTTGAAACGCCGCATGCAGTGCAGTCCGGGCTGCATGTGGCGTTTCAAAGCAGCAGTGCCACATAGAGCTTAGGGTCTGGCCCTGGGATCCACTCTTTCCCACCCCCTTGCTGCCTCTTTCTTATAGAGGCAGAAAGGCGGGGGGGGGGGAGGGAGGGGGAGGAAGCAACTAGTCGACTAGTCATTCACATCCCTAACCTGAAGTCGAAGTACTCTAACTCAACTTTTGGGCTTTCCACCCTGCAGGAAGTTGAAGGGAGAACACTCTCCCTTTGACTTCCCTTACTCCTCGTGGAGGCAGGACTAACCGGCATTGATCAGAGCGCCCCTCTCAGTTTGAATTTGCTGTCTTCGCTAGACTGCTAATTTGAACCCTGGAAGATTGACAGTGGCAGCTTCGATCTTCCCTGTAGCGTAGCTGTTCCCTAGGTACTACAGGACTGCTCATTGTTTTTTAAAGTTGCAGGCTAACACGGCTATTCCTCCGAGACTTTTAAACAGCAACAAATGTTTGAGCTCCATTGAAATGATTCATTTGGATGGCTGCCGAACATTGCGTTTTGATTTGGGAACTTTAAAAACAATTAAATTGGCTTTAAATATAACATTAAATGGCTACACAATAGCGTTTCCAAATGAAGTTGTGTGGAAATGAATACATCGCAATCAGTTTTCATTTAGTATAAATAGCATTTTCTGATGAAAAAAACCCAGCTTTCTAACCATCACGGTGCAATAGAGTGATTTATTTTGGTATTTTGTTTCTTGTCTATCGTCCTATACATTAGATCATTAAGATTTCCCCATTCCCCATGTTGCTTTTTTTTTCACTGTCATAGTCCGTGCCTGACATGAGCTTTAGACAGAGTAAATGAGGATGGAACATTCCCTCATCTAACTGATTCTGCTCCAAGCGTGGTCTAGAGTACAATGGGGAGGTAATAACATTTAGTGAGCGCCAGGGGAAAAGCAGAATTCTCACAGTTTATGCACACAGAAGAACATAAGAATGACTGGACCAAAGATCCATCTAGCCCAGTATCCTGTCTTCTGACAGTGGCCAATGCCAGATGCCCCAGAGGGAGTGAACAGAACAGGGAATTATCACACGATCCCTCTCCTGTCACCTATTTCCAGCCTCTGACAGAGGCTAGGGAAACCATTCCTGTCCATCCTGGCTCATAGGTATTGATGGACTGAACCTCCATGAATTTATCTCACTCTTTTTTGAACCCTGTTAAAGTTCTGGTCTTCACCACATCCTCTGGCAAGGAGTTCCACAGGTTGACTGTGTGCTGCATGAAGAATATTTTCCTTTTATTTGTTTTAAACCTGCTACCTCTGAATGTCATGTGGCGACCCCTAGTTCTTATGTTATGTTCTCACAACACAGAGCACTGATCCTGGGTGGGTGGCATATTCAAGGACGTGAGGGCAAATTGGGAGAAGTCACCCAAGACGGCGAACAGCCACCTGCCAAAGACCGTGAACAGCAACCTTCTGGTTTAAGATCACTTGCTGCCTTTTTATATCCACAAACCACAGCTCTGCCAGGGGATCTAAGAGGCTTGCTCCTTCCAGAGCATATGTTCTTTGGCAGTGCCCCATAAAGAAGAGAAAATGGCACTGAAAAAGGGTTTCTTTGCCATTGTTGTGTCTGAGCCTTGCAGAACATCTCGTAAAACGTCTGCCCTCCCCCGCCCTGTACGGCACAAGGGAATTGTAGATCTGATTGTGGGCGCGCCTCAGATCTTGACACACACGCTGTAGCTAACAGCACAGTCAAGGAGGCTTCCAGAAATCTGTCATGCTAAAGGCAGACCGTGGAAACGGAGCCTCTCCGGAGAGATGCGTGGGCACAGCTAGAGACGGGCCGGCCTTGGCTTCGGTTAATGAGCTCTGGGAAGACCCGCTTATTAGCTCAGCTACACCCCTTTGGAAAGTCCCGCTTGATCTCACGCTCTCCGCCTGCATGTAGGGGTCGACTGCAGGCAGGGCTGGCGTTTGGGAGGGGCACAATGCTGGCTAGAGGCACTGCTCCCAGCCACACATCCACCACCGAGCTCACATCGCCTCCCCGCCTGAACCCTCAGCTCCTCCCCAGACACAGCTCTCCTGGATTTAGCCTGAAGACATTAGGCTCCATTTCCTGAGCAGACATAGACGGTCTCTCCATTTCCTTCCTGCTAGACGCAAAGCCCGCTGCAGGACTGCGCATATATGAGCTGTCACACAGGTTAGGGCAGTGGTGGGCTGGAGGTTGTGGCCTCTCGGGCTATGTCGACACTGACGGCGTCTTATGCGAGAAATATGCAAATGAGGCGAAGCGTGGAATATCGCTGAGCCTCGTTTGCATACCTAATGAGCCGCCATTTTTGCAGAAGAGGCTCTTGCGCCAGAAGGAGTTGCCTACACTGCCTCTTCTTGTGCAAGAAATATGCAAATGAGGCTAGCGTGGAATATCGCTGAGCCTCATTTGCATACCTAATGAGCCGCCATTTTTGTAGAAGAGGCTCTTGCGCCAGAAGGAGCTGTCTACACTGCCCCTTCTTGCACAAGAAAAACTGTCTTGTGCAATGCTGTTCTTCTTGAAAATAATCGGCATAGCAGCATTGCGCAAGAGGGTTTTTCTTGCACAAGAAGGGGCAGTGTAGACAGCTCCTTTTGGCACAAGAGCCTCTTCTGCAAAAATGGCGGCTCATTAGGTATGCAAACGAGGCTCAGCGATATTCCATGCTTCGCCTCATTTGCATATTTCTTGCGCAAGAAGAGGCAGTGTAGACAGCTCCTTCTGGCGCAAGAGCCTCTTCTGCAAATATGGCGGCTCATTAGGTATGCAAATGAGGCTCGGCGATATTCCACGCTTCGCCTCATTTGCCGTGAGTGTCGACATAGCCCGAGAGGGGTTCTATGCATGGCCCATGAGATGTTTTGTTTGCGGTGGCCCGTGTGCAGAGTTGCCAGATTCCGCCGGTTTCCATCTGTGACGGCGCGTTGGGGGTCCCCCGTCTCCTGCACCCCGAAATGGCACAGACTGCACCAGCCGGTGGAATAGAGGAAGTTTATTGCCTCTCCAGGATACAGCACAGCACAGATGTAATCTGGTCACAGAGCTGGGCTAGGATGCCTCAGGCCCCCTTGAGATGGGGGGAGACTGGGCCCCTAAACTCCAGCCCCTTTCCCTAGGCTGTCTCCTCCATGCTCCCAGACAGCAACTAACTCCATCTCCTCTTCCAGCCCTGCCCCCCAGCCAGGGCAGCATTCCACCTTCCTTTGTTCCTCTCCATGGGGGGGTGTCTGGCCATACCGGTTGAGAGGTCCCTTTGCATAGTGACTCATCCTGTTTTGCTGGGTCCTGGTACCCACGGCAGCCAGTGGGGGTTACCCCAGAGCCAGCAGCATAGAAACCAGTCAGGTACCCCCACTACGTCACACCATCCACACCGTTTTTTTCCCTACTGATATTGCTAAAGTGACACGCACATAAAGCCAGGGCCCGTGATGCAAGATGTGTGCTGATTGCAGCAGTCACTGTGAGGGCTGGGTGCTCCCGCTGCATCCAATCCCAGTGCTGCGATGGCTCCATCAGCACCCCGTGAAAATGTGAGGTCCACCAGCGCAGTGAGCAAAACTATCCTATCTCATCTCGGTGACGGTAATCGTGCAGACGGAGGAGGGCCGGCTCATTCAGCCCCCTCTCTAGGCTAGGTTGCCCGTCGCTGGCGTAGGGACTCTGAGGTGTCTAGCTCCTGCTAGGAGGTGACTCCCTTTCATTCAACGCCCAAGGAGCGCTGTGTGAGGTTTCGTGCAGGAGAGGCCCAGCCATGGGCCAGCAGGACGGTGGGGCGCTGACTGCAGAGCTCTCTAAGGGTATGTCTACACTAGCCCCCAGTTCAAACTAGGGAGGCTAATGTAGGCATTTGAAGTTGCAAATGAAGCCCGGGATTTAAATATCCCAGGCATTATTTTCATCTTCCCACCTGGTCACCATTTAAAAATTCCTCATTCCACGAGGTGTAACAGTTAATTCGAACTAAGGACTTAGTTCGAATTGCTGTTTCACTGCCGCATGTCGCCGCGGGCAGTTACTTCGGACGAGTGGAATTTATTTTGAATGCCTACACTAGCCTCCCTAGTTTGAACTAGGGGGCTAGTGTAGACATACCCCAAGGGTTTGACACAGCTTCCGCCCCCCTCTATCCCCTGCCATTCTGCTCCTCCCAGTCCATGCAGACAGAGCAGCCAGGTTTTCCCCGCCGTTTGTCCGTGTCGCGGACGGAGCCAAGCTCACAAGTTGGACCTACTGAGAGCAGCGTTCGTTTAATGCGGCACCACACGGTTAATAGTATCTTCCTGGGGTCAATCAGCAGGAAGGGGCTAGGGAGGAAGGCAAACGCAGGGAATTCCCCTGAAGCGTTCTCAGCCGGCAGGGATAGGCAGATTTCACTCCGCCGTCTCTCTCACCGATGAAAAGGGAGGCAAGTTTGCTCCCCAGAGCTCACAGACCTCAAGCTCTGCCCAGATCACAGGGGATCGGCTGGAGAAGGAAGGGCTCCATGAGCCTTTTCACTAGCTTTGTGGCCCCGTAATCTCCTCCCAGGTTCTTGGCAACAAGAGTCCATGGTAGCCTCCCCCCCCTTTGCCCTCCTGCCAGCCGTTGAAGGGGAATCCCAAAGAAGAGAAGGAATTCTGCTTAAAGGTCAAAACAACCGGCTGCTGCTTTGGGTTTGAAGCAGACTCTTCTCTTGAGTGGAGTGATGGGACACGTGCAAAGTTTAAATGTTTGTTACATTCACTCGCCTTGACCCCAGCCTGACTCTCATGGAAGGAGTCTCCTTTTTGAGCCTAGAAAGGGTGTCTAATCCCCGGGTGCTCTGCTTCTACCCATCCCCCTCTCTCGTGGCCCTTTGTTGTGGATACAGGACGGTCGCTGGCGCCGTCCATTGCGTTTGTCCATGCACACTACAGACGAGTGCCTCGGCTAATCATTGATCCAGGTGGCATGCAAGAGCGTCACCCTGCACCGTTAAGTAACCCCGTACTTTTTGCTTTGGGTCAGCATACTCCGAAGTGAGGCCAATGACACCGTGGCAAGCTCTGAAATGCTGCTTTCCTCCGTCCCGGCAGGAAAAATGAACATTCCACATGCTCACTGCCAGGTCATAAAAGAAGAAGGAGGAAGAAAGCCAATCTCTGCGAGGTAAACAAGTGAGGCGAGCCGGGGAAAAGTAGGCCAGTGAAATTGGCTCTATTACTAATATCCTAAGGCCAGGTCTTCACTAGACCCAGCAGCTCAGCTTAAGGTGTACAACTCTGTAGAATACGTAGACTATGTAGCTGGAGTCGGTTTAGCTCAGCGTGATGGCGTCCCCACAGCAGGAGGTCAAAGGGAGCAAACGCTCCTGTCAGCTTCCCTTACTCCTCGCAAAAGGAGTACCACCAGCAGGAGTGCTCTGAGTTCAATTCAGCGAGTCTTAACTAGACTCCCTAAATGGAACTCTAGAAGATCGATGGCAGCAATGGCGATCTGCCTTTTACTATAGATAAGGCCTCAATGGGCAATGAATTCCCTCTTACAGCAGCCAAGTCCCAGAGTGTGATGGACTAGAGGCAACGGGGAAATAGCCAAGGTGGGTGGCGGCAAAGGAAAAAGTCTTGGAATACGGGGCTTTGTTTTGGGGGAGTATTTTCATCTACAGGGCTCAAGTGTTTGGCAAAGGAGGGTATGAAGGTGCAAGGGACGATTAGTTTGCAGGCCTGCCTTCTATTTCTGCCTTTCTGCTCTGTGGTTCCAGCTAGTCTATCTATCAAATCTTAGGAGTTTATACTGTCCGCCAGCACTGTAGAATCCGAATCCTCCATTTGCAGTTTGTTCCGTTTGTACCTTGATTTCCCCATCCATAAAATGGGGATGATCATTCCTCCCTGGCAGGGGCGTTGTGAAGCTGACCGCCAACGGAGTAGTGAAGCCCTAAGCTGGAACCCCCCCTATAACAGTGAAGGGTTATCGAGAAAGCCTATTTCTAAGGAAAGCGAACAACAACAGGATATAGTGTGTGGGATTCAGTCTGCTCTGGCCCAGCAGCCAAAAGATGGTGATGACTGTGCTTGCGTGCTGGAAAAACTGCACAAGCCGCTCGTCCGCTCAGCTTACCCCTGAAGTCCTAGCATCCTCTCGGCAGATGTTTCTGCTGAACCATGTCTGGAAGCGTCGCCTCAGAGAGGGGGAAGGAGGAGCAGATTATGCCACACGAGCCCCCCACAGGAGTAACTGTGCCAATGACATGGTTTTTCTTTCATACAGGCTGCGTAGTCAGGGGTGGTTTGAGGTGGGCTGCGGCAGCTGGCGCCCCAGGCGGAACGCGTGATCGGTGCCCCCACCTGCACGGCCATCAATGGTGTGACGTCATCATTGGGCGACCCGGCAGGCAATGAGCAAAGCCCTGTGGGCTGTATTGTGCGTGAGATTGACCTTCTGGGGCTACGGGGGGAGAGTCACCCTGGGAATAAACACGAACAATCCCTGGACCCTTCGTCCAGCCCTTCAGAAGAGTCGACAACAAAGGGCGCGTTCCATGGGGCATGTTGAGCCGCTGGGAGCAGGGCTGAGCCCTGCCATGCTGCTATGGGAGCTGGTCGATGATGGTTTGGGGCTCACGCCTTCCCTGCCTCCCTCCATGGTCACAAGGTCACCAATGACAGGAGTTTGGAGGTGTCAGGATAGCCCAACCCTGGCACAAAGCAGACAAAGAGACTCACAGTGAACGCCGGCGTTGACCACTGGTTAGGAGAACGGAAGCCATTTGCAGAGCGTAACAACTATGGCTTTACTGAACCCACTAACTTACAGGCAGTCCTGCCTATCTCTGGCAAAAGAGCTTTTTCTCCACTCACCAACTCCAGCTAGACAGACGTGTGTCTTGTTATAGAGCCCTCCCGTAACATCCCCTACCGAGGCGGGGCCAGAATCTAATCAACGGAGCATACCTAGTACAAAAGGCCCCTTCCCAGAAACTCCCTGCACTGAACCCAGATTTTCCGCATAGTGCCCCAGGAAGGAGGCGGGTGTGAGTGAATCCAGCCTGAGCCTGTTCTCAGAAAGCTTCCCGTGTTTATGAGAACCATATATTTTATTTCAAAGTGACCGAGGAAAAATCAATATGTTTTCCCCCAAAAGAATAAGACACAAAGCTAAGTCACACAAGGGCAGGCGGCTGCGTGGCCAGCCCAGCTTCGCTCCGGGCTGGGTAATAAATAAACGTCATAAGCAAAAGCAAACTACAGGCATTTCTCTGCCACAAACAAAATAAGCGGCCCAGCAAAGTGGGTAGAGTGATTACCGAATACCAGGGGCTGTGCCCCCGGTGAGAAGGCAGCAAAGTAAGAGGCACGTTGGTGTAAGCAGCCGGCATTTAGCATTAGGGGCTTTTGTGGGTGATGTAGGATGTCATCAAATCAGCTACGTGATCTGATTCCGCTCAAAGTTCCCACAATGCACTCGTGCCGGGAACATCCATCTTCATTTCAGAATTCTAATATATTCCCCACATGTCGCCCGGCTTTTAAAAATGTAATCGCTCTCTGCCGAGCACAATGGAGCTTTGCGTTGCTCCAGAACCCACGCAGAGTTCCTCGGATAGAGCCTATATCTCCGGCCTGCACATATCGGCCGTAATAGCTACTCCGGTACTCACTCTGAGCCTACTGTTATTGGTAAAGTGCTGATATAACAGCTGAAATTATTCCCAAAGCAAATTCCAAATCAATATCCATTTCCAGGAACCTGATAGCGCTTCAATGCTTTTTACTTAGTTACCCGCAACTATATTTCTCCTGCTTTGGTTGTGAATAAGTAGAGCAAACCTCACTGCCTTGAGTTCCCCGTTGGCTCAGTCACGTCACCGTACAATGCAAAGGGGTTACAAAGCAGGGTGCCTAGCGTGTTCGACATAATCACGACACTGCTGGCTGTTTGCCCAGGCTCAGAGGGGGTAGCCGAGTTAGTTTGTATCTGCACACCCAACGAAGCGTCCCGTGGCTCGTAAAGACTAACAGATTTCTTTGGGCAGAAGCTTTCGTGGGTCAAAACCACTCACGGCATCTGACAAAGTGGTTTTGACGCACAAAAGCTTCTGCCCAAAGAAATCTGTTAGTCTGTAAGGTGTCATAGGACGCCTCGTCGGGTTTGCAAAGGGTCAGAGCCAGACACGCTAGTGCTGAAAACTGAAACGCTCAAGCATTTCCAAAGCTCCTCCTCACAGCTTGACTTCATCGGGCCATGGAGTCGCTCGACCGCCCTGCAAATCAGGTCTGAGGTGTCACAAGCTGGGCAGCAGGTAATGGAGGTATCCAAATTGCAGGCTACTTAGGAAAGCCCGGGGTTAACTGACAGGCTCGAGGCCAGTGGTAGAGAATCCAGAGCTCTCCAAAATGAGCATTGCTAAGTAAATATTGATTTACGTCGATATGGTAATGTCCACTGGCCTGCGTAACGCTGGGCTGTTCTGTTAACTGGCACAGACAATGCTTAAGGCTGCTTCCCTAGGCCAGTGGTTTCCCAGGCTCCTCCACCCTACCCCTAGGCCAGACCCCCCCCCCCCAGCCTGCTCCTCCACCCTACCCCTCGGCCAGACCCCCCCCCCCCAGCCTGCTCCTCCACCCTACCCCTAGGCCAGACTCCCCCCCAGCCTGCTCCTCCACCCTACCCCTCGGCCAGACCCCCCCCCCCCAGCCTGCTCCTCCACCCTACCCCTAGGCCAGACTCCCCCCCCAGCCTGCTCCTCCACCCTACCCCTCGGCCAGACCCCCCCCCCCCAGCCTGCTCCTCCACCCTACCCCTCGGCCAGACCCTCCCTCCCCACCCCCCCCCCAGCCTGCTCCTCCACCCTACCCCTCGGACCCCCCCCCCCCAGACCCCCCCTCGTCCAGCCCCCCCAGCCTGCTCCTCCACCCTACCCCTCGGCCAGACCCTCCCTCAGCCTGCTCCTCCACCCTACCCCTCGGCCAGCCCCCCCCCTCCTCCACCCTACCCCTCGGTCAGACCTTCCCTCAGCCAGCTCTCCACCCTACCCCTCAGCCAGACCCCCCCCCAGCCTGCTCCTCCACCCTACCCCTCGGCCAGCCTCCCCCTTCCTCCCCAGCCTGCTCCTCCACCCTACCCCTCGGCCAGACACCACACCTGCACCCTGTCCTCCATCCATTTTGTCATCATGGGTGGTTGGCTGGTGGTCCGCAGAAAGGTTTGTGTTAAGCAGCGTGGGCTGTGGGCCAAAAAGTTTGAGAACCACTGCTCTATGCCAGTCATGGTCTGCTAAGCTGCAGGCCTTTGAATAATGCCCTAAGCAAATGTGTTAGCATATGTCTGCTATTGTTTGTCACTTGAAAAAAATAGGGAAAGTCTCACCAGCACACAGAGGAGTTTCCTAGGTTAATGCCCTTCTTTGCAAACCTTTTTTCTACTTAAGCTACTTACCTGGGCTCCATTACTATTGTCTCTGGGAGACGCTCCGTCTTTCCCAGTGGGATAGAAAAGTGGCACGAGCACCAGTTTATAGCGGGCGAAATGAGGCACCGAGCATTTTGGGATCATAAGATGTTGCTGTTTTCAACTTTGCAAGGCCTATCTGATTTAGGAGCCTAAATATTATAGTTCCAGTGCCTAAACCCCATCAGCTGCCAATGGAATGTAGGCTCTCAGGTGCCTTAATCTCTTTGAAATTTAGCTTCCTCAACCAGTTAAGCTTTGCAACACCTAAATACCATCAGAAATCTGGCTTAAGTGATTTGGCCACACAGGAAGTCTGTGGTGACACAGATGTCGAATCCAGATCAGGTCTCCCAAGTTTTATGCAAATGGTCCAGCCACTGGAGAAGACTTCCTCTAATGTCTGTTTTCTTTTCTGTTCTTTGAACTTGAGACCTAGTTCTGGTTTACACCAAGGCTGCGTCTAGACTGGCAAGATTTTGCGCAAAGACTTTTAACAGAAAAGTTTTTCCGTTAAAAGTATTTGCACAAGAGAGCATCTACACTGGCACGGATGCTCTTGCGCAAGAACGCTCTGATGGCCATTTTAGCCATCGGGCTTTCTTGCGCAAGAAATTAACTTGGCTGTCTACGCTGACTCTCTTGCGCAAGTATTCTTGAACAAGAGGGTTTATCCCTGAGCGGGAGCATCGGAGTATTTGCGCAAGAAGCACTGATTTTGTACAGTACAAGGTCAGTGTTCTTGCGCAAGCACTCGCAGCCAGTGTAGACAGGCGGCAAGATTTTGCGCAAAAACGGCTGCTTTTGCGCAAATTTTGCCAGTCTAGACGCAGCCCAATAGTCTCGCCAGTGGCCTTCTCGTTCTGCGAGTCCTTTCTGCCAGTGCTGTGCTCATCAGATTTTCTCATATATTTTACTCCAGTGTTGCTCACACCAGCATAAATCCAAACAATTCCATTGACTTCAACAGAATTACATTCTGGAATGAATGAGGACTGTCTTTTTGTCCTCTGTACAGCATGTAGTGGAACTGGATTGGTGCTATGGTAATGCACATCTGTACATATATTTTAGAGATTTCCGCATCTGTCTGTCTGTGAATCCATCCGTTTGTAAGTCCGTTTGGTGGAGACCGCCTCCTAAACGGTAAGAGCTAAGACACCAAATTTCGTAGGCAGCTTCCTCTTATCCTGCCTTAAAGCCAGGTCCAGGTTTGGTTGTGCCAGGGAAATGGAAAGTGCTGGGAATGGGACTGTTTTCCATACCACAGAAAAGGAGGGGGCGAGAGTGGAGGGATGCGATACTGAGAGTGGCCACTGGGGGCAGCTGCAGCACCAAGAGAGTGGCCAGCAGGGTCTGGACTCCGTCAGCTTGTCTGCCTCCAGGTGGGGTAAGCAGCTGCTCTGCTAGTCACCCCTGCCCTCTGCCTCTTGGCTGCAATGATGGGGAGGGGGAAGGCCCATGTCGAGGCAGGGGAGCAGACAGAAGACTCCTGGCAGCTGGGGAGAGACAGAAGGACACTGGCAGCCAGGGAGGCTGGGGGGAGATGGAAGGCCAGTGCTGGGCGGGGAGTTTGGGGGGAAGAAAGGCCCCTCTAACTGGGCTGGGGAAAGAAAGCCCTGCCGGATGGGACCCTTCCCCCCCCCGCCCTGAGCTTCTCTTCACCCCCCACCCCTCACTCTCTCACCCCCTAGCTTCCTGCCCTTCCCCCGCCAACGTCCCCAAGGTCCTGCCCTAACTCCTGCACCTTCCCCCCACATCGGCAGCCCCCTGCCCTGAAGGACACTGGGTAAGTCTGCTAGGAGAAGTAATAATAAGCCAGGCATGAGATGGAGGCGTGTAGGAGCAGTATGGAGACGTCAGTGGGGAAGACAGTGGAAGGAAGAGCTGGAGTAGGAGGAAATGAGCTAGACAGAGAGCTGGTTGAGATTATGGAGGGCCTGGAGGATACGGATAAGGCGCCCAAGCGTGAAACAGCAAAAGGCCAGAGCGGGTGAAGGGAGCCAAGTCTAATTCAAAGGCTAACTCTTGTTTTCTGCAGTTCTCCCATGGAGCTCAGATGCCAGCCTCTAGTGCAGCCCCGTGCCCACACTCACTAGGCATCACTGTCCAAGGTGAGCTTCCACACTGCCTGCCACGCAGGAATTTAAAACGCCGCCGTTGGTGCTACTGTGGCACTAGTATCATACACCCAGCACTGCGGCTCTCAAACGTTTGGACCCACGGCCCACCCTGCTCAATGCAAACCTCTCCACAGACCATCAGCCAGCCACCCATGATGACAAAATGGGTGCAGGATGGGGTGGAGGTGCGGGCTCTGGCCAAGAGGTAGGGTGCTGGAGTGGGCTGGGGAGGTCTGGCTGAGAGATAGCGTGAAGGAGTGGGCTGGGGGGAGGTCTGGCTGAGAGGGTACTGGAGTGGGCTGAGCGTGGGGGGGTCTAGCTGAGAAGTAGGGTGGAGGAGTGAGCTGGGGGGGGGGGTCTGGCCGAGAGGTAGGGTGCAGGAGGGTGTTGGGGGGGTCTGGCTCAGAGGTAGGGTGCAGGAGGGTGTCAGGGGTCAGGGGATCTAGCTGAGAGGTAGGGTACAGGAGGGTGTGTGTGGGGGGTCTGGCTGAGAGGTAGGGTGAGGGTGGGGGGTCTGGCCAAGAGGTAGGGTGCAGGAGGGGAGTGAGGGGGGTCTGGCTCAGAGGTAGGTTACAGGAGGGTGTGTGTGGGGGGTCTGGTGAGAGGTAGGGTGCTGAAGGGGCCTTGGGGGGGAGTGTCTGGCCGAGAGGTAGGGTGTAAGAGTGGGCTGAGGGTGGGGGGTCAGGCTGGGATTCTGGCCAGTGGCAGCAATGGGAAAAGCCTCCAGGTGAGCAGTTTCCTGCCCCACTGTTCTCCAGCTGGGGGGCGGGGGAGGGAGCGTGGTAGCGCACGGAGCCACTTCCACCCCCGGGGAGCTCGATCATAAGAACATAAGAACGGCCGTACTGGGTCAGACCAAATGTCCTTCTAACCCAGTAGCCTGTCTGCCGACAGTGGCCAGCACCAGGTGCCCCAGAGAGGGTGGACCGAAGACAATGATCAAGCGATTTGTCTCCTGCCATCCCTCTCCAGCCTCTGACAAACAGAGGCCAAGGATACCATTTTATCCCCTGGCTAATAGCCTTTTATGGACCTAACCTCTGTGAAATTATCTAGCTTCTCTTTAAACTCTGTTATAGTCCTAGCCTTCACAACCTCCTCTGGCAAGGAGTTCCACAGGTTGACTACACGCTGTGTGAAGAAGAACTTTCTTTTATTCGTTTTAAACCTGCTCCCCATTAATTTCATTTGGTGTCCTCTAGTTCTTCTATTTAGGGAACTAATAAATAACTTTTCTTTATCGGCCCTCTCCATACCACTCGTGATTTTATAGACCTCTATCATATCCCCCCTCAGTCTCCTCTTTTCTAAACTGAAAAGTCCCAGTCGCTTTAGCCTCTCCTCATATGGGACCCGTTCCAAACCCCTAAACATTTTAGTTGCCCTTTTCTGAACCCTTTCCAAGGCCAAAATATCTTTTTTGAGGTGAGGAGACCACATCTGTACACAGTATTCAAGATGTGGGCGTACCATAGTTTTATACAGATCCAGCCTGCCTGGTTCAGAGCTCCCTGCTCTGCAGCGGGAAGCCACCCTCACAGGGGTCGTGCGGGGCTGGAGCGCCCGTGCTGTCTTTGCGCTGCAGGCGGGAGCAGCCCTGAGCCTGCCGCCCGCCTGCACGACGGTCATGGTCCGCGGACCACACTTTGAGAGCCACTGGCCTAGAACAAAACGTGAAAGAAATGAAAGCGCCACTGAGCGAGCGAATCTACCCCTCCGCCAGCACAAAACTCTCCCCTACACAGTATTGTCTAGTCCAGGGGTTCCCAAACTTTTCGGCATCACGCCCCCTTTTTGAATTTTGAGAAACCCTCATGCTCCCCCCCCCCCATAACAGCAAAACTTGTTGAGCAACGACAACAACAAAAAAAGGAACTGACGGGGGCCGAAAAATAAAAATAGCAGCAAAACTTAGGGTGGGGGAGGGGAGGGATGGGGTTGACCGGGGGTGGTGGCGGCTGGCCACCTTACGCCCCCCCTGGAATTTCTTCATGACCCCCGGGGGGCTCGCTCCCCCCCCCCATTTGGGAACCCATCTAGTCTTTGCCCTGTCTATTTGTATGTCTCCCGTTTTATAGGCACTGTTGTATATGAGAGTAATTCAGTGGGACTTTCACTGCCTAAGAGATTATTCTGGTGTCTAATGTGCGCACTAGTGGCCAGAGACGTACAGGTGTTTGCACGCACAAGCTGAACTGGCTGGAAAACACACTCAAAACAACTCCCATGTTTCCATTTTCCCTCGTCATTGGAATGTTCCGACCTGCTCTGGCTGAAAGCTGAGGAGCAGCACAGCCCCACCGCGATAGACTTCGTCTGCACACGGGAGGGACTTCTTCCAGACAACGGCATCTCTAAGAGATGGTGCATTTTGAAACCCAGCACCATGCAGACTGCCTCACTCAAAGCCCCCTATCATGGCTCCTATGCAAGAATGTGGGATTGGGATAAGGCTGCCCTGAAAAAACACGCAAAAGATGGTATTTCCGCAGAAAGAGTCAGGGCTTGATATAGTCCACAATGCTGAAGGCCCAGATGTTAAAGGTATTTAGAGGCTACCACACTCAGCATTGCAAGGCCTAGCTGATTTAGGTACCTACATCTCACTTCCAAAAGTAATGTCAGCATGTAGGCGTCTAAATAACCTCTACTATCAATGGGATTTTTGGGCTCCTAAAGCCTAAATCCCTTTTGAAAAACCCCACTCAGGTTTTACATATAATGAACACTGAATGTTTTTATTTATATAGTATTTCCATCTTGTGCATGTATTTATATATGTTTTGTGATCAATGCTCCTGCCAACCTTTTCCAACCATGTATGGATTTTTTTTCCATACATGTGCAGAATAAGTTTTGTTATGTTCACCCAGGCATGTAGAAATGTGCACCACCAGGAGACACATAAACCTAGCACTGAGTAATCTGTTAATCAGCTGGGCAGCACTGGAATTTCTCCTGAGCAGCTGCACAAGCACACAGCTTACAAGCAACATTGAACCCAAGGGATTTAGGATCCTAGGCTCCTTTGTGAAATGTGACAGATGGCTTGTTGAGCGTGCCTAAATGAGTTAGCTGTTTAGCTGCCATTGCTCTTCTAACCAATGTAGGCAAGTGTGTGTTATCACTCATGCACTTAAGCCCCATCCTCAAAAGAATTTAGGTGCCCAACTCCCATTGAAATCAAGAGGTGCTTCAATAACTGAGGATCCCGGCCTTACGAGCCTAAATCCTAATGAAAATTAATTGGACTTCAGAACCTAAGTGCCTAAATCACGTTTGAAAATGGGACTAAGCCTCCAGAATTGTATCCGCCTTTTTGAAGCATCACACCCTATGTACACAAGCCAAGGGTGTGTTGCCACAGGTAGCAAGCCCAGGTGAGTCTATAGTGTTGAAGGTGACAGGACTGGGAGCAAACACCCGGGTCCTCTGTTAGTCCAAGCTTCCGGGACTGTGGGTCTGGATCACGAATGCAGCAGGAGGCTGCGGTAGCAACCGAAGTGTAAGACTGAAAATGGCGGGAGGGAGACTAGGAGCTGGCTTGACTCCAGCAGGCGAAGGAGCTTTCATAGGAGCTAAGAAACTCTGACCTTGGCCCAGGTCAGCATGACTTCCACTGACCTAGAGATAACAAATGCGGTGGTAAAGCTGATCTGTGGCCCAGGGCCAGTTACAGCGAGCGGGTGGCTATCACAGGAAGGATTGTCTGTACATATTCTGGGGGAGGCGATGAACCTCCCCCCGGGGCTGCCTCAGGCAGCAAATTGCAAAGGGGCAGCCATTTGCCTCCTCTGTGGCCTGTTAGCCTCTGAGGGGGGCTGAACACGCCAAAGAATGGGGGCAAAAGAATAAGAATGAGGCCATTTGGCTCTTACGTACCCAGTCACTGGAAATACGCTCCCTCTTGACCCAGGATGCCCAGAAGAACTGGTTTAGCCGGCGCCAACTCTCTTTGGCAACGGAGTCACCTCAGAGGGGTTTGCGTTCATGTGGGGAACCTGGCAAGGCAGTCCCCTCTGTGGGAGTGTAGGGAGTGAAGATTTTAAAAGGACAGAAGCTGATTTGCTAATTTAGGGTGTAGGGGGGTATTCTCCAGTTGAGGAAGGGGAGTTGCAGCCTGGGGTGAGAGAGCCCTGCCTGTATTCCTGATCCCCCATGGCCTGGAGGACTCTGGCCAATCAAAGGGTATGTCTACGCTTGCAGCTTATTTCGGAATAGGGCTGCAAATGTAGGCGTTCGGAATTGCAAATCAAGCCCAGGATTTAAATATCCCGCGCTTGATTTGTATCTTCCCGGCCGGGTGCCATTTTTTTTTTGAAATTTACAAGCCCGGACTAAGTGCCCGTGTCTACATGCGGCAGTGAATCGGGCGTTCGAAATAAAGCCCTAGTTCGAACCATCTGTTATTCCTCCTGCAATGAGGTTTCACAGGTAGTTGGAACTAGGGCTTTATTTCGAACGCCCGTTTCACTGCCGCGTGTAGACACGGGCAGTTAGTCCAGGCTTGTAAATTTCAAAAATGGCGCCCAGCTGGGAAGATGCAAATCAAGCACGGGATATTTAAATCCTGGGCTTGATTTGCAATTCCGAATGCCTACATTTGCAGCTCTATTCCGAAATAGGCTGCAAGCGTAGACATACCCAAACAGACTCATACTTCATCTCAAAGAGATGGGCCACATCCAGTCAACTCAATTAGCCTTGTTAGCACCCAGATGACAGGGTAATTTTTTCTCCCTCTCCCGTCTTATTCGGAGGGGCCCCCTTTTTTCTCCACTTAAGATCATTTTATCTGAAGAGGTGGGTTTTGCCCGCGAAAGAGCATGAAACTCTACATATATTTTTGTGTGTGTGTCTCTAAGGTGCCATAGGACTATTCATTGTTTTCAAAGTTACGGACTAATGCGGCTGCCCCTCTGAAGCTCAGAGAGCAGTGAGGAAACTGAGGCAGGGCCATGTGTTTAGTGTGCATTGTTTTGTATGGCCCGTACTCGTCTGTGCTTTGCCTGATTAGATCTAAAAGACCATAAAGAAGTTGGATTGCGCAAAGCTTGTGTGTGTCGACTGCTTCACAACTGCTGCTTGCTGGAAAGCCGGTTCCAACGTCCCGAGAGAGCCCATCAGAATGGCTAAATGCTCTTCAGAACACCAGGGGTAGGATTCCCTTCACAGCAGACCTAGTGGGTGGCAAGGAAGTGATGCTTGCTAGGATCTATGTAGTGGCGCCTGAAGATTAATTAGACAGCAAGCATGAATCATGAGCCTGTGTAGCTCCCGCACAGGGACTGTTAATTACGCTGAACTGGGTGTCGGTGTTGCAATACGGATCACCATTCCCTGAGCATGTGCTAAAGGCTATTGATCCCCTTTCTCACGTGATCTTCTTTGGGCTGAACGTTTTGGGAGTGGGTAGCATGGCACAGAATAAACTGCATCTCTCTAGGGACCAGCTATGACCAAATTTTACTCCCCAGCTGCTTGGTTCTTCCATGTAAGCCATAACTGGCACGCTCCAGAATACCAGGTCTCCCCCTTAGCCACTGCCAGAAACTGGGCACCTGTCCCACGAGAGATTTTCAGACTTTGAAGATGAGCCAACCCCCAAATGGAAAGCTCCACATTTTTCATGAACTGATAGTTTGAAAAAAAAAAATCTTCTCAGGCCAATCCCCTTTTGTTTCAATTTCAACCTTTTATTTTTTTTTTTTTTTTTTTTTTTTTTTAAGAAAAAAACTTTTTTCTTCGAGTATAAATACAATCAAATGTCAAGCCAAACGTTGTTTGGAAGAAGGCAAATAAAACATCTTGTTCAGTCAATGCTGAGCCAGGACATTGTAGCCATTTCGAAACTGATTTTCTCCAAATTGGCAGTTTTGGCAAAGTCGAAAGCTGCTTTCCTGGGAGCAGTGTCAGTGGCGATGACTCAGCATTTTCCGGGGGTTTGTGGGAAAATTCCCCACCACTTCTCATGCTGCCACACGTTTCCCTCCCTGTCCTGTCTCTTTCCCTAACTCCTGGCTCTTCCTGCCCACACCCCCTCTTTCCTCCCCTCCTCCTCCTCCTCCTCCCCCTCACAAACTGCTGTTAGGCAGCACGCCACGCAGACGGCTGCCAGTTTACGCCCCCTGCCTTTCTGCACAACTGTCACTTCTGAAAGCCTGCCCAGATGTCTTGCTGCAATTCCTTTCCAGCAAGGGCCAGGCTTTCTTGCTGTGACAGCAAGAGGGTGGGTGGAGAGGGCGGGCAGGAGCATCCAATGGGCCAGAAAAACTGGAGGGACGGGGGCAGGAAATGGTTGGGACTGCAGCAGTAACAAAGGGGTGGCGTCCTCAGTCTCCCAAAAGAACACACGCGTGAAAGCAAGGGTGTGTTTGTGCAGCCTCGCAGGGTGTATTGCCGTATGCCATGGAAACAGGCACCATCACAAGAAAATGGGCCAGGGAAGGACAAAGGGACATAGGTGGGCACTCCTCCTATTACTTCCTTGGGACCAGAGTGTCTCAGACGGAGGAGAGGTGGTCTAATGGTTACAGCAGGGAAGTGCTTCTCGCCTTGTCCCCCGCTCTGCACAGACGTGGTCACTGCGCCGCTTGCTGCCTCAGTTTCCCCATGTGTAAACGGAGCGGCGTGAGCACCAGAGGGGAGTGGGAGGCCTTGTTAAGGAATGTCTTTGAAGTGCTTGGAGAGCCAGAGGGGAAAGGCACCGAGGGAGCAGGCTCCTCATGCAGTTAGGGTTCTGCTTAATCACCCTTTTAGTTTGCTATCCACTTTAATTCCTGGAGGCAAGCTGGCGTGCCATCCGGGGATTTTTATTTGATGCTGTTTAAGCAAATGGCTCTGAAACGTGAAAGCAGCTCCGCGGAACCCTGTTGTAACAATGCACCCGGGGCCCTGTAGTAACAATGCACTTGGGGCCCTGTAGTAACATTGCACCCGGGGCCCTGTTGTAACAATGCACCCGGGGCCCTGTTGTAACAATGCACCCGGGGCCCTGTAGTAACAATGCACCCGGGGCCCTGTAGTAACAATGCACCAGGGGCCCTGTAGTAACAATGCACCCGGGGCCCTGTAGTAACAATGCACCCGGGGCCCTGTAGTAACAATGCACCCGGGGCCCTGTTGTAACAATGTACCCGGGGCCCTGTAGTAACAATGCACCCGGGGCCCTGTTGTAACAATGCACCCGGGGCCCTGTAGTAACAATGCACCCGGGGCCCTGTAGTAACAATGCACCCGGGGCCCTGTTGTAACAATGCACCCGGGGCCCATGCCCTCTGAAATCAATGACTCTGTTGCCCTTGACTCCAGAGGGACGGCAGGATCGGGCCCTTCGGGGCTGTTTCTCTCTAGACTTACACCCCTCCCAGGGGTTCGATACAGTTTGCAGCACTGATCCAAACCAAGTTTCCATTCATCTTCCGGATCCAAGATCGTTTCTTTGCGGGAAAAAAAAATTACAACATTGTGACACGTCAGCAGCATGGTGTGGCCGCGCGTGCTCCAAAGCGAGACACCGGCATGTTCGTGAGGATGATTTTGGCTGCATAGGTGCTGTCGAAAAGTCACGCAGAAAAAGTGACTCTGGGGTTTAAAGGTGGCAGGTAAGTAGCTAGCGAAGCACAATGACGGCATTTACTCAGGTTGTTTTCTCAGCGTATGTTGGCATACGGCCTCCCGCCCCCCGACACAGGTTTTGTTTTAGTTCAGTGACTTTTGTTTTTAGAAGAGTCAATTGCTTATTTTCATTGCTAGGGCCCCATCCGGACGCCTGCTCCACGTACTCTGTCCTAGTGAGATAAAAGGGAATTCATCGGACTAGGCTCGGTCCCAGCCACAATTGGTTTGGTTTCAAGCACAGAGAGGAATCTAATTGTCTTGCTTTCTATGGGAGAAACTGTCATGACTGTAGCTCTGTGGGGCTGTTTAATGAGGAGGGCAGGGAAGGTCTTCTGGGAGTCAGGGAACCGGGGTCAGATTCCCTGCTTTGTCACAGACTCCTGGCCCATCCGACCTTGGGCAAGATATTTACAACTTGTTTTTTTCCAAAGGCCTCCAGGGCTTGCAATAAATGGGAGCTGGGGTAGGGTGTGTGTGGGTCAGAACCTTAGAAAAATCAGCCCGTTGCTTTGCTTCAGCAATCCCAGCAGCCAACCTGGGATGATATGAATAACACTCAGCCCAAGCGTGTTGAGAGACGAGATCACCCCTCCCAGGATAAATCCTCTAGGGGCTTGGAGGCGTTAACAGCTTTAAAACAAAAAAAAAGGAAGTTTTGCTTCATGCAGCGCACAGTCAACCTGTGGAACTCCTTGCCAGAGGACGTTGTGAAGACCAAGACTTTAACAGGGTTCAAAAAAGAATGAGATACATTCATGGAGGTCCGGTCCCTCAATACCTATTAGCCAGGATGGGTAGGAATGGTGTCCCTAGCCTGTCGGGCTGGAAATGGATGACAGGAGAGGGATCACATGATGATTCCCAGTTCTGTTCACTCCCTCTGGGGCATCTGGCATTGGCTGCTGTCAGAAGACAGGGTATTGGGCTAGATGGATCTTTGGTCTGGCCATTCTTATGTGTGCCAACTGACCCAGTATGGCCATTCTTATGCTCTTACCTTCTACCTTCAGCCATGCCTTTTGCTGGAAGGGGGAAAATAAATGTGGAGGCTTCTCCTGCTCCCAACCTTATGGCTCCCAGAAAAGTATGAGACAGGCACCCTTTCTCTGGGGCAGCAGGAGTCATCCAGCAGGGCCAGCCACTGCTCAGCACCCTCCTGGCAGCATTGCTGTAGCAGAAGCTACATTGCTTCTGTTTGGGCCTCTATCACTGCAGAGGCAGCCGTAGCGGGGAGTCAGAGGCAGCTTCTACAGACTGGCTTCATATCTCCCCCACAGGGCCTTTGGGGGGGATCTGTAGGAGGATGCTAGAGTAGGAGACACTTCCACAGTTCCACCCCAGGCCCTTCTGGCTGTCAGCTGGTGTGGTGCTTAAGCAGAAAGTAGGAGAAGGGGAGGGGGGAGGGGTCACAAACCAGTCCGGTGCTTATGAATTTCATTGAGAGGCTTGGCCAGAAAGCATTGACAACTGCAAAACCCATCCCCCAATAGACACCTAGTTCCACATCTGCATCCCTCTACCATCGTGGATTGTCTGAGCCCCCTGACTCCTCCATCCTGCCTGGGGGGGATGCTACAAGAGGGGCTGCTGGCTAGGTGTTTTCCAGTGGGTAGGCAGCTGCAGCGCTCCTTCTCCTGGGTCAGCCAAGGCACCCAGTACCCAGAAGGAGTGTGTGTGTGGGCGGTGGGGGGAGGGGAGGAAAGGAGGCTCAGCATCAGTCCCTATTGCCAAGTTGTGATAGGGGCCGTTACGGACCTGAGGGCCATAAGCAGCAGGAGTCTCAACTCAACTCTCTAAATCAAGAGCCCTGCACTTGAATGAAGGTGTCTCGCAGATTCCACCCACCACGGACAGCACTCGGCTGTCACCCCCCTGCCCACGCAAACCTGGGCTAACGCCTTGTTTTGCCTCAAGAAATCAGACTTGAGACGTTGGAGAAGAGCTGCCCAGACAGGGAGAGGAGCTCCGAGGCTGCCAGCACAGCTGGGTTGGAGAATGGCCCTACAGGGGTCCCAATGGACGTCACAGGGTGTGGCGAGACCAGCTGTGCTTTGGGCTGGGGAGGACTCCTCTCCATCTGGCCACTGTCCCTGCTGGCAGGGTGGGCTCTGCCCCAGAGGAAGGTGAATGGTGAAGTTTGAGTATCCCGCAGGGAGGCTCTGGGGCCAGGGACAGACGGAGCTGAGAGATCTGAGAGCAAAGCAGATGCCCCTAGGAAGCCAGGCAGGTGGAGGAGGGTGGGTGTCTGCCAGGAGCGCTGGAGTGGGCATGAGCCCCCGTGCTGGCATGGGGCATGGGAGAGGGTACCTGGGACTGGGAGAGGTACCATGGCACTGGGCATGGGGGGTACCTGGGCATGGAAGGGGGTACCATGGCACTGGACATGGGGGTACCTGGGCATGGAAGGGGGTACCATGGCACTGGGCATGGGGGGTACCTGGGCATGGGAGGGGGTACCGTGGCACTGGGCATGGGGGTACCTGGGCATGGGAGGGGGTACCATGGCACTGGGCATGGGGGGTACCTGGGCATGGAAGGGGGTACCATGGCACTGGGCATGGGGGGTACCTGGGCATGGAAGGGGGTACCATGGCACTGGACATGGGGGTACCTGGGCATGGAAGGGGGTACCATGGCACTGGGCATGGGGGTACCTGGGCATGGAAGGGGGTACCATGGCACTGGGCATGGGGGTACCTGGGCATGGGAGGGGGTACCATGGCACTGGGCATGGGGGTACCTGGGCATGGAAGGGGGTACCATGGCACTGGGCATGGGGGTACCTGGGCATGGGAGGGGGTACCATGGCACTGGGCATGGGAGGGGGTACCATGGCACTGGGCATGGGGGTACCTGGGCATGGAAGGGGGTACCATGGCACTGGGCATGGGGGTACCTGGGCATGGGAGGGGGTACCATGGCACTGGGCATGGGGGTACCTGGGCATGGGAGGGGGTACCATGGCACTGGGCATGGGGGGTACCTGGGCATGGAAGGGGGTACCATGGCACTGGGCATGGGGGTACCTGGGCATGGAAGGGGGTACCATGGCACTGGGCATGGGGGTACCTGGGCATGGGAGGGGGTACCATGGCACTGGGCATGGGGGTACCTGGGCATGGAAGGGGGTACCATGGCACTGGGCATGGGGGTACCTGGGCATGGGAGGGGGTACCATGGCACTGGGCATGGGGGTACCTGGGTTTCCGTTCGGGGGGGGAGGAGACTGCCCCGGGCCCCCAGGACGAGGTAGGAGCCTGCCCCCGGGCTGGAGGGGACCCGGGCGGGACGCACCTGTTCCAGCGGGCCATCTTCCTGCGGTAGTAGCGCACCGCCTCCTGCCGGCTGAGCAGCCTCTCCTCCGGCCCCCGCGCCGGCGGCTCCGGGGCGCGGTAGAGCGGGTGAGCGAAGAGCCGCCGCAGCTTGGAGCCCCCATCCCCGGGCGGGCTGCGCGCCCGGGCGCTCGGGGAGGCGGCGGCCGGCGCGGGGCGGCAGGGGCAGCCCGGCCCGGCCCCCACCAGCTGCCGCCGCACTTCGGGCCAGAGGTGGAAGTAGAGATCGGCGCTGAGCAGCGCCCCGAGCAGCAGCAGGATGAGCAGCCGGTCCCGCCGGATCCACGGCATGGGGGAGCGCGGGGCGCCGCCGGCTGGGGCGCAAGGGCAGGCGGCGCGGCCAGAGGGGGTCCGCGGGGCAGGGAGCCGGGCCGGGGGCGCCCCCGGGGAAGGGCGGGGGGCGGCGGCAGCAGGTGAGCGCCCGGCGAGACGCGCCGAGGGTCCCGGCTTCCCTGCGCGCTCAGCCGGAGCCGCGGGGAGCGCGGGCGCGCAGCCCGCACCTTGCCACAGCCTCGCCCCCCTCCCCGGCGCCCGGGCAGCGGTGCCCAGAGCGCGCCTGGCTCCGCTCCAGGGGGAGGTATTCGGCGCTAGCCACCCCCTCCGCCAGCCCGGATCCCCGGCCAGCTCCCCTCGCAGCGCAGCCCCCGCCCAAGCGCTCCGCGGGGTGCTGCGGAAGTGCCCTGCCCGCCCGTGGAGCGCGGAGAGGGTGGCCAGGGGAGGGGGTCTAGCCGCTCAGCAGGGCCCCGTCTCCTGGCTCCGGTCCATACGGGGGTGGGGAGCTGGCAGCAGGCCCTGCCTTTCACCTTCCTCCCCCAGGTGCCCAGGGGTTCACGACCTGCCCTAGCCCCTGCCTCTGAACTTCCACCCCCCAGGACCTGGTTTCTCTGTGCCCCCAATTTCTGGCAGGTTTTTCATCCACCCTGCAGAGGCCAGGAGTCCGTTCCCCCCCCACCAGAAGGCAGCCGAGGCGGGAGGGGCCCCTGCCTAAAATCCTCCCTGCCTCAAAGGCTTAAGCTTGAAGTTAAGCAAAAGAAATGAAATAACAGTCAATGGCAGGGGCAGGGCCTACGGAGAACAGCAGGGCAGCGGGAATGCTGGGTGCTTGGCTCCTTCTCTCACTTTGGACCCGGAGCCATGAGGAAAATTTGCCCAGGCAGCTGGATGCACAGATAGAAAAGGGGCTTGGACAGGTTGAATTAGCCTGGCTTCATCCCACTTACACCAGACCCAGAAAAGCACTTAACTTGGTATTTAAGGGGGCTTGTTTCAATGCGGTTGCAACAGGTGCTTATGGGCAATCAGGCGTGTAAGTAAATGTGTTTCCAGAGTAAGGATTGTTTTTTGGGTCGGGCCTTTCCCTGGAGTAAGTCGGGACAGGGAACCAGGGTCCCTAGGATTTAGGGAAATAGAGACCCCCAGCCCCAGTTGGACGTGGGCTGGAGCCAGCGGCAGTTCAGAAGGTAGGTTTGGGGCTATTTGAAAGGATCTTGCTAAACATCAAAATCCAAACCTTTCCATAGACAAAACAATTGGTTGTTGTGGATTGAACTTTTCCTCTGCAGCCCACACAAGCCAAAGGGTGCAGTGACTGGTGAGCAAAGGCTGCCCCTAGGATGCTCAGTGAGAAAGAGGGGTCCCTGCTGGTGATGCCTGTATAACAACGAAGCCCCTTGCTGAACCCTGAGTCCGAGGAAGGGGAGTGGACGAGGCGCTGAATCCAAACAAAAGGGCGAGTGATTCGGCTGCGCTAGTTACATTGTTCCAGCCGAAGGGACAAAAAATTAGCAGAAAAGGTAAAAGGAAAATTGTATTTTTAGTAGACAAAGGGACTGACGCTTAATGTTTCGCAAAGCTAAGCGGACTGACCTGATTCACAGGTGGGAGACGTTGCTGTCAATGGAGCTGCCGCTTGAGAGTCCGGACAGTGATTTTTAACCCCTGCTCGACCATTTAGAGGGGGAAAAGATACTTCAGAAAGAGGAATTCTGCCGGAGTTCCCATACTTTGTATTACAGGGTGTTTTGTACCTGATTCTGGGCTGTATTCTAGTCCCATATGCTGTCAAAATCCCAGTGGGGAGGTGGGATGGGGAATCCATGGGTACAGGGCTCCAAGGGCAATCTTATCTGGATTTCATTGCTGCCCACGCATTGTTATAGATAGAAGCTGGAGTGCCCTATGTTCTGACTGTTTTGGGCAGCCATTCAAGTTGGGTGTAATTTAGACTAGCCCCTTGTTTGCTCTAAATTGTGCTTGGGCGAGAAGTTCAGAGGGTGCAAAGCTCGATCCCTGTGGGGTGTCCTGATTTATCCTGACACCTGCGTTTCCTAACAACTTCATCCAACGTGAACTGTTCACAGCTACAAGAACGCCGAGGCCCATCTGTCCCTCTGCACATGCTGGGGAGACACACAGCCCTCGGCCTCCACAGAGCACTTTCTGTCTTGGAACTAGGAAATGCACATTCCACACACACCCCCGTCTGTGTCTCTCCCAGTCTCTTGCCCTTTGGAAGACCTTTGGAAAGAGTGTAAAAGGGGCTAGAAGAACCAAGAAGGACAAGAAGCAAGGGGCTTAAATTGCAGCAAGGGAGGTTTAGGTTGGACCTGAGCAAAAACTTCCTGTCAGGGTGGTTAAACACTGGAATAAATTGCCCAGGGAGGTTGTGGAATCTCCCTCACTGGAGATATTTAAGAGCAGGTTAGATAAACAGCTATCAAGATGCTTCATCCTGCCATGAGGGCAGGGGGCTGGACTTGATGACCTCTTGAGGTCCCTTACGGTTCCAAAATTCTAGTCTATGATTCTATTCTTTTCTCTGCCCTTTTATTCATGGCCTAACCCAGGGGCAGGGAACCTGTTTTTGGGTCAGGGGCCACTGACCTGCAGAAAAATCAGTTAGCAGCTGCACACAAGTGAGAATCACCCCCCAAAACAAAACAAAACAATAACAACAGAAACCCACTGTCTGACGTGGTCTCCAATTGGGATTGAGAAAGACTCTTCTTATATTCCCCTCACACAACAGAACCTAGTGGGGCCCAAGCGAATAGATTTTATGTGCTCCAGTTTCATAGAATACTAGGACAGGAAGGGACCTCGAGAGGTCATCAAGTCCAGTCCCCTGCCCTCATGGCAGGACCAAATACTGTCTAGACCATCCCTGATAGACATTTATCCAACCTACTCTTAAATATCTCCAGAGATGGGGATTCAACAACCTCCCTGGGCAATTTATTCCACTGTTTGACTACCCTGACAGTTAGGAACTTTTTCCTAATGTCCAGCCTAAACCTCCCTTGCTGCAGTTTAAGCCCATTGCTTCTTGTTCTATCCTCAGAGGCCAAGATGAACAAGTTTTCTCCCTCCTCCTTATGACACCCCTTTAGATACCTGAAAACTGCTATCATGTCCCCCCTCAATCTTCTCTTTTCTAAACTAAACAAACCCAATTCTTTCAGCCTTCCTTCATAGGTCATGTTCTCTAGACCTTTAATCATTTTTGTTGCTCTTCTCTGGACCCTTTCCAATTTCTCCACATCTTTCTTGAAATGTGGTGCCCAGAACTGGACACAATCCTCTAACTGAGGCCTAACCAGTGCAGAGTAGAGCGGAAGAATGACTTCTCGTGTCTTGCTCACAACACGCCTGTAACTCATGGAGGGATGGCAGGGAGGAGGGGGAGCCTTGAGCCTTAGGGGCCAGATCCAGGCAAGATGGGGGCTGCTTCTGAACCTGAGGCCTTAGGTTTCCCACCCCTGACCTAAACAGCAGCATAGGAACATTTTTAAGAGTGGGGATGTTGAAATCCAGTCTCCTCACCCCTGTGCATCCCCCCAGCTGAGGCCTGAGCAAAGCCCCAGAGCATGGGGCCAGCAGCTGGGACCCTGGGCAAAGGGTTGGGAGCAGAGCCCCCAGGGTAGCAACTTGTACCCTAGGTGCTGGGCCATGAGTGCACGGGCGCTGCAGCACCCGCACACCCCTAGTTCCACTGCCTATCGACCTAAAGAGCTTTTGAATTATTTGAAAAATATTGGTTTTGCAGGATTGTGATGATCAGAGATATTGTTTCCTAGAATTCAGCCTTTTCTTCTGAAATTTCTGTCCATCGAGGTTGAAGTCTATTGAAAACCCAGGGCAAAGTCAGTACTTCTGAACACAAGGGACGGCTGGTGCTAGTCGTAGTGTAGATAAGATCTATGCAACCTAGCAGCTCTGATCTAACAATCTCCGTGCCATCGGCCGCAATCCTGAGTCTCTTACACTGCGACCCCCAACACCCTCTTGGGATTAAGATGAAGCCATTTACACTTGGGTTCCCTTCTGCTCTGAGCCAGGTTTGTCCCCAGGTGTAAGCAGACCCAATAGTTGGGTTTTCATTATATTTTAAAGGTTCCCTGTCGCTGCTGCTGACTCCGGCACCTGTGCCATGCTAAATTAACACTTGCAGAGTGATTAATTGAGAGGGGCCCCTGCTTTCAACGGTGCTGGCTTAGGGACTGCTTCAAAGCTTGCTGCAGGCAAGGGAAAGTTTTATTGACTTTCAAAAGTCTTAGACGGGTTGCCACGTTAGTCTGTAACTTTAAAAATGAGTAGTCCTGTGGCACCTAAGCCCTGGTCTACACTAGGGAGTTATTTCATAATAAGTGGAGCATTCACGCTATCAAACCCGTTATTTCAAAATAATGGGCCAGTTATTGTGAAATCTGTACTCCGGAGGTGTGTCTCCACTGCACCCTAAACTCGAAATAAGATATGCAATTTGCGCTGCGCTACGAATTGTGTATCTTATTTTGACTGAATTTCAAAACAGCTTATTTTGAAATTTGGCGCATCTACACAGCACCAAATTTTGAAGTAACGCACTATTTCGAGCCATCCGTTATCCCTCGTGCAACGAGATTTACCGGAATGGCAAAATAGCGCGCCTGTTATTTCGAAAAAGATTTCGAAATAACGGGCGGCTTGTGTAATTGCAGGGTGGATACCTCTGGTACCCCAAAATAGCCGTGCAGTGTAGGCATGCCCCTGCTTTCTTCGGGGAATAACGCTAATTTCAAAATAATTATTTCAAAATAGCGGTAGTGGACTCGGCTGCTGCTATTTCGAAATGACTACTCCCCAGAGTAATTTGAAGTAATTACTCCTCAGTGCTTCCCGGGGCTCTAAGTGGAAGTAGCACATCCACAGTAACGGAGCCTGCCTCGGACTAATTTCAAGGCTCCCCTGTAGTGGGGACACACTATTTCAATTTTGTTATTTTAGGAGTTATTTCAAATTTAGTTATTGCTAAATAATTCCCTAGGGTAGACATGCCCTATATAGAGTACATCTATACAGCAACATTATTTTGAAATCACTAGCATTATTCTGAAATAACTTAGTCTGTGTCTACTGGAGGACTTCTTACTCCGACTCCTGTAACCCTCATTGTAGGAGGAGTATGGGAAGTCGAAGGAAGAGTGCTCTATTTCGAAATAAGGGCTGTGTAGACATGCCCAATTTTGAAATAAGCTACGCAATCGACATAGCTCAATTTGTGTAGCTTATTTTGAGTCAAACCCTGCTGTGTAGACGTACCTAGAGACTAACAAAAATATAAAGAGTCATGAGCTTTCATGGGTAAAACCCACTTTAGTGAGCTTTGGCTCGGACCTTTAGTGTGTCAAAGCCGAGAGAGCCTGGCAGTGGCATAGGAGACTGTAAATTATATTTTTCTAGCTCAGAGGGGGCAGAGGTCCCTTATGGAGGTTTCTCTAGCTCTGAGTCTAGGCAAATTTAAACAGAACCACTTGGGCAGAGACTAGAGTGATGGTAACTCTAGATCGGCAGCTAAAGTAGCCTATAGTGTACAAATCTGTCCAAGTACCATTGGCTACTCACAGTGCATTGGACATCACGATCCTGTTGGCATCGGGAAAAGATGAAGGGATCACCACCTCTTAGGTTCAGCCCCTTTGCCGGTTTTGTGCTTCCCTAAATTGATTTCATACTAAGCCCGCTGTAAATTTCAGTGACTCCTGAGAGGGGTTGGATTAACCAATCCGTCTCACTACATGCTAGATTCCAGCAAATGTGAATGAGTCACCAGCAGCAAAACACGGTTCAGGGATTTACGGTTTTTCAAAGGCACTTACTGACTCACTCTGAGTGAAGGAGCATCCTATGGCTAAATGCCCTCTAAACACCGGTGTTAACACTTGATCCATTTTTAATTCTCTGCGCTGTTACCCCTTTGCTAATCTCTCTGTGGGCTCCAGTGTTAAATCTTTTCTCTTTCATGGCACTAATTCACAACAGTTATGTTCACAGAGGGCTAGCTGGGGCTGGGTCTTTTATCTTTTTTAGTCTCAACGCGGGGCTCATATTTTTGTAATTAGTCTAATTAAAAACGAGCAAAACCGCTCCAAATCTCAGCCCCTATTAATCTGGAGCAAATCCACACCCTGCCTCCTCTCTCGACGCGTCTTCTGCCACTTAGATACTGCCAATCCCTAAAACGCTGGAATGCAAAATTACTGTTCGTGCTATTGGTCCTCACATTTCAACACTGCCTGCATAATACAGGCTCATGCTGAATTTTGCAAACAAAGCTTTTTGTGCAGCTTTGTTTGCCTGGTGAGCTATAAAGACCAACTTGTTTAGCATACATGGGCATCTGCATTGCCTTCCCAGATGAATGCAAAATCAAAGACAAGCAGGCATGGCTTAGCTATAGTTTTCTACGGCACCCATCGGCACAGTAGCTAAGCGATTCCCCGGGGGAAATTAAATCCACAAAGCCCTTCCTGGTTTCAACAAAAGACAGGACTATGTAGCACTTTAAAGACTAACAAGATGGTTTATTAGGTGATGAGCTTTCGTGGGCCAGACCCACTTCCTCAGATCAAATTGTGGAAGAAAATAGGCACGACCATATATACCAAAGGGATACAATCAAAAAAAAGTGAACGCATGTGAAACTGACAAATCAAATTTTAGAACAGAGTGGGGGTGAGGAGGGAAGGTAAGTTTCTGTGAGGTAGTGACATAGGGGTGATAATAGGGGAAGCTATCTTTGTAATGGGTGAGATAATTAGAGTCTTTGTTTAAACCCATACATAAAGTGTCAAATTTAAGCATGAATGACAATTCTGAAGCTTCTCGTTGAAGTCTGGAGTTAAAGTCTCTTTGAAGCAATTTGCATGTTTTAAGGTCATTAAGTGAATGATCAGTCTGTCTGAAATGGCAGGCAACAGCTTTCTCTCTGTGAGAGAGTCTTATGTCTGTTTTGTGTGCATTAACTCTCTCACAGAGAGAAAGCTGTTGCAACAGAAACTCTTTGGCTATGTCTACACTCGTGGCTTCTTGCGTGAGAAATATGCAAATGAGGCTAAGTGTGGAATATCGCTGAGCCTCATTTGCCGCCATTTTTGCAGAAGAGGCTCTTGCACCAGAAGGAGTTGTCTACACTGCCCCTTCTTGCGCAAGAAAACCCCTCGTGCGCAATGCCGTTATGCCGATTATTTTCAGGAATAACGGCATTGCGCAAGAGGGTTTTCTTGTGCAAGAAGGGGCAGTGTAGACAGCTCCTTCTGGTGCAAGAGCCTCTTCTGCAAAAATGGCGGCAAATGAGGCTCGGCGATATTCCACACGCTTAGCCTCATTTGCATATTTCTCGCGCACGAAGCCGCGAGTGTCAACATAGCCAAAGAGTTTGTCTGCCAACTTCCAACAGGCTCCCTTCTGCAGATCCCTAGGCTTAACTTTTAGCACGTGAAGAGTCCATTGACTTCTCTGTTCCACACCAGACAGTAACACGACGCTAAATGGAAGCCACAGTGCTCAGGAAAACTTCAGTGCGGCTACGTCTTGGCCCTGTCCTACATGCATCCCAGTTAGTGGGAGTTTTGCCATTTGCCCTCCCCCTGCTCTCCCATATGCGGCATTACACAAAGTAGCCCAGATTATCTGAAGACAATGAGAGATTAGCTTCAGTAACTGCCAGGACTGCAACCTTGTGAAGCCATCTGATAGGAAGCAGAGCTTTGTGTTCAGCTCCACTTTGGAAAGCACTTAAAGCACATGCTTAACTTTAAGCATTCACTTAGGTCACCTTGACTTCAAGTGAAACAGCTCCTACCCTCCTCCTGCTTAGAAGTGCTCGTAATGGCTAGGCACGTTCCCCAAATTAAACTGGAAATGCTGATCGTATAGGAAATTCAGGGCTCCGTATGAAAATCTCACCATCATTTAGAAGTAGCTGTTAACTGGCCTTGTCTTTATTTCTTGACTGACAAAAAGACTCCCTGGCTGCAGACAGCTGCTTTGGGGAAACAGCCACTGTCACACACAATGTCTCTCACATCCTGGTCTCAGCTTTAAATCAGTTGTGCTGAGGAATTTTGGTTTTTCGGCGGGCAACTGGCAAGTCACTGCTAAAATAAGGGATGGGGAAATTTTGGGGGTTCTGGGGCCACTGACCCACAGAAAAATCAGCTGGGGGCCGCAGACAAGTGAGAAAAACAAACAAACAAAAAACCCCAAACCCTCCAAACTCTCACTGATGTGACTCCCCCAAACCCTCACTTATGTGGTCTCCAACTGAGGAGAAAGACACTCCCCACATTCCCTTCACACACCAGAGCGGAGGGGGGCCCAGGCTAGTAGATTTTGTGAGCTCCAGGCCCATGGATACAACAGGGGGGGACTGGAGCACCGACATGAACTCCCCAGTGCTGGGAGGGGTGGGGGGCGGGGAAGCTGAGCCTCAGGGCCAGATCCAGGCAAGCTGTGGGCTAAAGTCATAGTTAGTGCAAAACAAAACAACAAAACCTTTTCCTCACCCCTTTCCCCCAGCTACGTAACTCAAACCAAAATACTGGGGAGCGATACATAGGTCATTTGAATTCTTTTATGCACTATCGGTTGAAAAATCAGGTGCCTCAGAAATGGCTCCTGTTTGCCAAAACGCAAATGCTTCTGGAATAAGTGCACCCCGTTTTTCTTCGTTTTACCCTTTCTTAGGAATGGCATAACAATCACACGGGTCTGAGATAGCAGATGATCGAGTTGGTGAAAAGAAGAACGAGACTGTAACGCTCCCTCATCTGTCTGTCTGTCTGTCTGCATCATTTGCACCTGGAGTAAAACTCCAGGGCCTCCACATAAGCATTACAAAGAAAATATAAATGGGAAATCAAGGGACAGGGCTCTGTGTTTGCTGTCTAACTATCGTGATTTATCCAGGTAGCACACAGTTTATGGTCAATAAATTATATTAGCAACCAACATCCAGATCAGCTCTCCTGGCCTGATCATCAAAACAAGCAGCTAGAAACCGGAACGGCTTTTCCAACATCTTCTGACCCCAGTTCCCTGATGGAGGGGTGGTTCGACCTTCCACTGCACCCCACCCTTGTGAATGGCGCCTACACGCTGTCTTTTCCCTTTGCGATCATGCTGGGCTTTGAGTTTTATTTCCTTCTTAGCCAGAGGAAATGTGACAACTTTAAACATTAAGGGCTGGGAGCGGCAGCCACTTAATCCAGTAGTAAATTTGACTCCCAATGTGGTTTCACGAATCGGAAAATTCTCATCCGCCTGATTGGAGCTAGTGATACGCAGAGGAGGGAAAAAATCAATGGAGCGCCCTCCTCTTCCCTCTGGGCTAAGCTGCGTGCGGGAGACAAAACGCCGTGTTGCATGAAGGCCTTTTAGTGCTTAGCCATGGCGGTTAACGCCTCCTGCCTCCTGGACTGTAAAACGAATGAGTCATGCCAATATCATTGCCACATTTCCTGCCTGGGTCAGCGTGCGACTCTTCCACCCCTGGCTTGTTTCCTTGGCCCCCGTGCTGTCCAAGTCAGCCAGAGACGTGGCCCAGCCAAGGAGCAGATGCAGCCTTAGGAAGCAGCAGATGGAGTCTTGGGGCCACCAGAGGAAAGGGGAGGGGAAATCCCTGGGGTTGGGCCTGCCCCTGAGGAGGCTGCATAGCGTTTACACAGGGCTGCCCCTCTTCAAAGCCCCGACCCGCCTTCTGTGGCCACTGACTGAGTACAGCAGAAGGAAGTCTGTTAGGGTATGTCTACACTACAAAGTTAATTCGAACTAAGGGACGTTAGTTCGAATTAACTTCCATAGGCGCTACACTAGCGCTCTGCTAGTTCGAACTTAATTCGAACTAGCGGAGTGCTTAGTTCGAACTAGGTAAACCTCATTCCACGAGGACTAAGCCTAGTTCAAACTTACTAGATCGAATTAAGGGCTGTGTAGCCCCTTAATTCGAACTAGTGGGAGGCTAGCCCTCCCCAGCTTTCCCTGGTGGCCACTCTGGGCACCACCAGGGAAACTTGTATGCCCCCCTACCAGCCCCGGAGCCCTTAAAGGGGCACGGGCTGGCTACGGTGCCCGTGCCAGGTGCAAGCCTGCCAGCACCCAGCCAGCAGACCCTGCACCTGGCACGCCATAAGCCAGCCACCCGATGCCCCTCAGCCCTCCGCTTCTTCCCGGGACCAGGCTGGCGGCTCTCGGGAGCTTGCCCAGGACGGCAAGAGGCGGGCACCCGCCTGGTCTAGTGCAGACATCGTGGACCTCGTCCACGAACTCCGCACTAGGCACAGGAAAGTGGCCGTCTAGGGCAGGAGACCTGCCAGCCTGGCCACCCAGGAGCAGGTTTGCATGAAAATCAAGGTGGTCCACTGAGACCCCCGACCCTGAGCCCTGAGCGTAGAATGGCCGTACTGGGTCAGACCAAAGGTCCATCTAGCCCAGTAGCCTGTCTGCCAACAGCAGCCAACCCTAGATACCCTGGAGGGGATGGACCAAAGACAGTGACCAAGCCATTTGTCTCGTGCCATCCATCTCCAGCCTTCCACAAACTTTGGGCAGGGACACCATTTCTACCCCCTGGCTAATACCACTCCATGGACCCAACCTCCATGACTTGATCTAACTTCTCTTTAAACTCTGTTCTAGTTCTAGCCTTCACAGCCTCCTGCAGCAAGGAGTTCCACAGGTTGACTCTTTGCTTTGTGAAGAAGAACTTTCTGTTACTAGTTTGAAGCCTGCTACCCATTCCTTTCCTTTGGTGTCCTCTAGTCTTTCTATTATGGGAACTAATGGAGAACTTTTCTTTATGCACCCTCTCCACACCACTCATGATTTTATAGACCTCTATCATATCCCCCCTCCGTCTCATCTTCTCTAAGCTGAAAAGTCCCAGTCTCTTTAGCCTCTCTTCATATGGGACCTGTTCCAAACCCCTGATCATTTTAGTTGCCCTCCCCTCTCCCACCCTCTCTCTTCCCCTCTCCCACCTCCTTTTCCCAGTCTCCCCCAGTTTTGTTCAATAAAGAAAGATTCTATTTTTGACCACACGTTTTCTTTATTTTGTACATCAGGAAGGGGGGCTAGGGAAGGGTAAGTGGAAGGAGGTGAGGGAGGAATGGAGTACGAGCCCCCGATGGGGAGGACTGGGCTGGCTCTGCGGGCTTCTGGGGGTGGAAGTTCTCCTGCAGACCCCCGATTGCCCCCTTCCCTCCGGATGGCAGCCTGTGGCAAGTGCAGCCAGGCTGATGGCCGAGTGCTGTGATGTTCTGCGTGTGGGCACTCAGGGCACTCCAAGCCAGGACTGCTTTGCAAGCGGGGAACCCTGAGAACTGTCTGTCCGGAGTGGGGGTCGGGTCCCTTTAAGCACAGCCCTCGGTTAGCCTGAGGCAGCAGCTCCATGCTCTAAGTCCTCATCTGATGCCCTGCTGGCACTGCTTCCGGCCATCCTTAACCCCGCTTCAGGGCCCACTCAGTGTGGACATGCTAGTTCGAATTAGCAAAACGCTAATTCGAACTAGTTTTTAAGTCTGGATGCGCTAATTCGAATTATCTTAGTTCGAATTAACTAATTCGAATTAAGTTAGTTCAAATTAGCGCTGTAGTGTAGACATACCCTTAATGGGTGGGGGAGGGGAGAGAGGCACAGCTAGAGCAACTGAGGCACAGAGAGGCTAAGTGAGTCACTCAAGACCACACGGAACCTAGGAGTCTTGGCTTCCAGTGCCCTCGTTCTGACACAGGGGTGCGGAGCCTGTGTTGGGTGGGGGGTGAGGCCGCTGATCCACAGAAAAATCAGTCGGGGGCCACACACATGTGAGAAGCAAATACAACCCCCCCCCCCTACTTCATTGACATGAGAGCATGGGGCCAAAAATAAGGGGTTCCAGGAGGGGGTTGCTGGCCTGGATGGGAGGGAGGGTGTAGGAGTGCATGGGGGGGGGGGGTCTGGGAACGTGGTTGGGTACAGGAGTGGGCTGGGGGGGGCAGGGGAGATCAGGTGCAGGCCAATCAGAGCGGTGGGGGAAAAGCCTCCAGGCAATGCTTAGCTGCGCTGCCATTTCCCCAACTGGGGGTGCAAAGGGGGGGCCACTTCCTCCCCCATCAGACAGAGCCTGTGGGCCAGATCCATCCCTGGCTTGCCTGACTCTGGTTCACAAGGGGGTTCTAAGGGCTCCCCAAGGTTGGATCCAGCCCCCGGCCATAGGTTCCCCACCCCTGTGCTGGCAGCTGCCCTGGCTGGTGAAAATATAACCCGGTGGGGAAAAAGAAGAGACAAGACTCTTCACCAGCACCGAACAGAACTCATGCGTCTGACGCAGGCGGAGAAAGCCGCTCAGGACTCGGTCACAGGGGAAATAGATGTGGAGGGGGTTTAACACATCCCCAAAAGCTGCAGATGAAACCCGACTGGGACAGACCAAGCGCATTCCCAGGCATTCCCGGGCTGCAACTCAAGCGTTTAAATCATTCTCTGCGTGTCTGAGCCGATGATGTAGCTCGCTGGCGGCTTTCCTGGCGTTTCTCCTGCACGTGGGCAGGTGGCCACGTTTTCATCCCCTGTCAGAATGGTTCCTGCCACACCCCATCGGGTCTCCACGTCGCCTCAGCGAGCCTGAAGGCTTTGGAGGACTTGGCTTCCTGGCTCGCACGAGGGCTCTGTCTCCCAGGAGGTTCCTGAAACTCCTTGTCCGTGGTGGGCTGGGCTCCTCGCCCATCGCGTGACCTTTTAGACTGTAATTAGAGTTCAGGAAATAAAAACTGCTGGCTTGGGTTCTGCTGTGACGTTAGCTACGAAACAACAGGCTCCAACCGAGGCCTTTGGCAGCGAGGGGAAAGCAGATTGAGCACAGATGTGTCCGCTGCTCCTTTTGACCACTTTAGGAAATGGTCATACTCGCTGCCTGCCCTCCTTTAAAGAGACAGCTCCATCATCTTGCTCCCTCTTCCTGGGAGGAAAGCACATTTTACCACTGGCCTAGCAAAAGAATGCAAGCAACTGGGTTTGCTAGTGGGGAGTGGTGTATACTAGGGGAGAAAGTCAACCTAAGGTACATAACTCCAGCTACAAGAATAGCGTAGCTGGAGTGGACGTATTGTCATCAAATTTCTAGGGGGTCTTTGCTGCGTGAGGTCAATGGGAGAAACTCATCCGTCAACTTCCCTTACTCCTCACGACCTGGTAGAGTACTGGAATCAACGAGGGCACTATCCGCAGTCAATTTAGCGGGACCTCACTAGACCCACTAAATCAAATCCCAGGAGATCAATCTCCGCAGTGTTGATCTCGGGGGAAGTGAAAACAAGCCCTTATTCTAAAATGAGTGAGAGCCAAAGCCTAATACTTAAAGCTTTCAATAGCATATATCCTGCCCTCTGTAGCCCTAGAACCTGTCCAGTAAACTGAGATTTGTGACACGGAGGGGTGCCCGCCAACTCTAGTTGTGACAACCCAGGCAGGCCATGAGGCATGGCCCTTTCATTATCACTCCACTCTTTGGCAGGGTGCCCAGAGCTATCAGGGTGGAAATGGAAGATTTTTTTCATGTAAGGCCTGGTTGACCTACCGTTTTCAACCAGCATAACTCTGCCAGTGAGGGGTGTGAGTTTTACCAACAGTTATATTGGTCCAAGTTCTATTGCAAATCCCATGGGGTATGTCTACACTACCCCGCTAGTGCGAACTAGCGGGGTAATGTATGCATACCGAACTTGCTAATGAAGCCCGGGATTTGAATTTCCCGGGCTTCATTAGCATAAAGCCGGCTAGTGCGAACCCCGTGCCTCGCGGCTACACGCGGCACGGGCTAGATAGTTCGAACTACGTAGCCATTCCGAACTATCTGTACCCAACAAATTAGCAAGTGCGGTATGCATACATTACCCCGCTAGTTCGAACTAGCGGGGTAGTGTAGACATACCCATGGAGCGCTTTGGGGCTTATTTTCCATCCCCTCAGAAGTGAAAGGAAGCGGGTGTGTCCTGGTGCGCAGCTCTGGCACGAGCTGGCTGAGCTACGGCAAAAGCCAGCACGGAGCTATTGAAAGAGCTGGCAGGGACCCGGGTTGCAATAGGACAGTGCCTAGAAGAAATGTTAGGTTACTTTCACCCCTGTGTCCCATACGGGAATAAATTCCACCAATGGAGGCATTTTACACTGGACGTCTTCCTGGGACAAACAGACCTTCCTGAGCTTCATGGGCAAAGCATGGGCCAAAATACTGCCCGTTGCAGCCAGACTTGCAGGCCGTGCCCAGACGGTCCCTTGGGAGAACCCCCTGTTGGGAGACAGCCCTTCTCAGGGGGTCTACTCTCTCCTGGGAGGCGAGCCCTGTCACCTCGCTGAGCCTCCCTCACACCTGTCTTTCTTGATGGGCACAAGAGGGTTGATGGGCACACCTGTCTTTCCCCACCCCCTGGCAGAACACATGCTAATGAGGGACTCATTAGCATAAGTTATGATCTCATTAGCATATTTTCTGCCACTTCTGTTTGCACAAGGGGTTTTTGTGCAAAAAGAAGTGTGGACTTTTTTTTTTTGCACAAAACCCCTGTTTTGCACGAGATCCTTATGCCTGTCCCGGAGAGAAATAAGGAGCTTGTGCAACACAGGGATTTTGTGCAAAAAAAAAAAAACCCAAAAAAAGTACTCACTGCTTCTTTTTGTGCAAAAAATCCCTTGCACCAAAAGAAACAGCAGAAAATATGCTAATGAGATTGGGACTTATGCTAATGAGCCCCTCATTAGCATATTTTCTGCCAGAAAAAACTGGCAATATAGACGGAGCCTGAGGGAATAATGCTGCCCCGTTCTCTAGACTGGAGTGACTCTCAGCTGGTGTAAAACAGGGGTGGGGATGGGGAGGGGGTTTATTGAGCATCTGAACTCAGCACAGGACCTCTCAGGGCCCATAGGCCTGGCCTCCTGCAGCCCCGCACATCTAAGTCTCCTGTACATCAGGGTGGGCTCTGCCTGTTCTCTCTCTGCCCAATGCAGAAGCGCCCTTCTTCCAGCCACACCTCCAATACCCCACCCCTGCAGCTCCTCCCCCCGGCCTCTGTCTTCTGTCCAGGTAACCAGGAGCGACACCTGAGTCGCCTCTCCTCTCATCCGCCCTTTGTTCCTCACCCGCTGGAATCAACTGGTCAGGCCACCAGGGTCCTCTCTCCTCAGCCTATTGTCCTCCCACTGGCCAGAACCGGCTGTGCTGTCCAAGCTGGGTCTTCCGGTCACTAGGGCACCAGCCACTGAAGTCTCCATTCTTCAGGCCACTGGGTGGGGTCCCCAGTTCTGCGCTGGTCCCTGTAACAACAAACTCCCTCTCTGATCACCTCGTTAAACCAGTAACAACTAGGAACGCCGAGTCCCACTCAGTGTTGCCTCTAATTTTTTCCATCCATGTGCATAATACATTTTATTATGTGCACTGATGCAGGTGTGGATGTGCACCACCCCTAGGAACACATGCTGCTAGCTGTGGGCTCTGCTCACTATCTGAATCTCTCTGGCCACCTGGTCCCACCTCCTTTGCATGCAACCCCTTGAGAACCCCAACAAATTCCTCACTTCCTCACAACTGGTAATAGAACGAGTCAGCTTTTCCCCTCCGGCCCATGGAGACTGGGCTACTGTCCCGCTGCAGGTCAGAGCAGATGCATATTGGGCTGGGGAGGACAGACCTGGTGCCTGGACCATACCGACTGTCAGTTTTCCAGAGCTGATATCAGGCACCTTCATGGGCGGCGGGTAAGGTAGGCAAGGAAAGGCATGGCCTTCCCAAAAATGTCTATACTCCATGGCCACTGGGGAATGGGGCTGTGACCTGGCAGCCTCAGCCCTCCAGGTGGCCATGAAGGATCAGGCTGGGGTTGGGCGGGGCTTGGCTCCACAAGGGGTGGGGGAAGTTTGCTCAAGAGGCGGGGCCTCGGCTGGAAGGGGCAGGGCATACCTTCTCCAGCTGGGTCTTCCCCCGCTGCCCATGGGCATCTTTCATGAGGAATAAAAGTCTTGTTGTTTTCCCAGTGAGGATATAGGGAATCGAGCCATTGTTTAAAACAGGAGCAGAATTGGGTTTAAATGCTTCTCCCTCTCCTTCAATTTCTCCTTCCTTTGGAGGGTTTGTGGCCGGGCTGAGAAGTAGTCTCACACTGGGCTACGGGACAGTATGCTGCTATTTGGAGAGCGTAACCAAGCATCTGCTTGCCAGCAGAGTGGAACCCGAGGGGCTGTTACCAGAGCTGTAATTACGGCTGCATTACACATCCCGGTTGCTCTGAGTGTTTGGGGTCAGCTTTAAGTGGAGGAAAAATTTGCCTCCATTAACAAGTGCTGCTCAAAGGTGCGTGCTATTTTATATGAGCTGGCTCTGCATGACCACCGCCGGGGTTATTCGAGCTGGCTCTGCGTGACGACCTCAAGCAACGAAAACCTTTTGCCTGGAACAATGTTATTTCCCTGGCTGTTTTAACCCTGGCCGCCCAGGTGATTTATGCTGCTCCACGTTGAACGTTCACAGGCCTGGTTTTGATGCAGCAAAGCCTGGGAATGGTAAAGGTGGCAAAATGTACTGTGCTCGGAGCAGTGCCTTTTAACTGGCAGATTCATAAATATGCCCAGCCTTAGATCACCTGTCGCTGGCATTATTTCTTTGCTGCTCTTTTGATTGGCAGGAGGGCGATATCTTGTCCCTGGCCGTTTGAAACAACAACGATCTGGGGAAAGCCGGAGGAGGGCGTGTGCTCTGGAAGAGACGAACTACTCATTCTTCTGCTTTTAACAGGTGATGCGTTGCTGGGAGATATTTACGCTCTCCCGAGAGAGACATAATTTTGCGTGATATGAGCATCCTGAAATGACAGGCTGCTCCAGATCCTACCGATGCAGCCATTGCTAATACCTATTAGCCCAATAAGCACAGCATGGATGAAAGAGGCCAGCTCCTAGCCCCATCCCTACTCCTTCTGCAGAGCCAAGCTGCCTCCCTGCCCCTCTTCTGCACCTTGGGGAGGTAGGGAAGCGCGGCATCCCTACCAAGCACAGGGAGGCGGGTGGTACGCGGCCCCAGCCTCCCTGCTCTGGGGAGCAGAGTGGGGGCGGGGCCAGGCTGGTGGTTTGGGAAGTCAATGCTTTCCCCCACCCCGTATACCCGCCGCCCATGAAACACAGTCATCACTAGGGCTTCTTCTGTTTCTTACTAAACTGGGCATTCCCTGTGATTCCTCAGATGTCTGTGACTTGTTGCCATGGAAAGTACGGCCCTGAGTTACAAACCCAAGGTTGTGTTTTACTGACATGGCTGAACTGTGGGTTTTAGCTGCCCTATGCATCCCCAAGTGCCATCCCTCCCTGGCTGGACGTGACTCCTAGAGCCAGGCACTTTTTTCAGCTGATTTTTTTTCAGTGAAAAATACAGATTTGGTGACACAACATTTGGGAATTGGAGTCCATTTTGCCAAATTGTTTCAGTGGGAAAAAAAAGACCCTCTGAACATATGGAAACATTTTGTTCTGCCATTTTCCAAACAAAACACTCACTTTGTGATTCAAAATTACTTTTTATTTAGCAACTTCCTTTATCTTTAAAAAAAAGGTAAAATATGTAAAAAACAAACAAACAAAAAAAACCCCTCAGACTCCAAATGAATCATTTTGCTTTGGGTCAAACAAAATGTTTTATTCAGCCTGTCATGATTTTTGTTTGGCTTTTCAATTGGACAAAAATTTCTCTTTTTTTTAGTTCAACCTGAAACAATTTTTTCCCCCCAGAATTTCCAGCAAACAGAAAAAAAATCTTATTTGCACCACTCCAATCACCACCGTATGGTTGTTTGGTCATCTAAGGCTTTGTCCAAATAAAAAAGTTGTACCATTTTAACTCTATAGCCCACTTTGTGCCTCAGTTTTTCCATCAGTAAAATGGGAATGATGACACTCACCTGCTTTGTAAAATGCTTTGCGATCTACTGCTGAAAAGCACTATATAAAAACTAGGAATTATTAATTAGCTAATTATTATTATACTGGTATCACTTTACTTATACTCATATAGTTGCTCTAGTATAGGAAAGATACAAAAAACTAGACTGATAGAAGGCATCTGTATACCAGTGTAACTGCATCCACCCTTGAGGTTGTGCCCTTATGTTTACAGGGGTACAAAAGTGACACCGTTTACCAAGATGGTAGTTGTGTAAGGAAAGGATGGTTTTAGGATCAAATTTATATGACACAAAACCCACCCAAACTGGTAGTACATGTTGAACCTCTCTAATCTGGCATTTTCTGGTCTGGTAACATCCGTGGTCCTGCTTGATGTTAGTTAGCCGGATGTCCACTTATCATGGATGTGGCCAAGTTTCCTGCAGTCCCATGAAGTTTGTTTACAGCCACCAGTCCTGGCTCTCCGTGTTCTGTGCTGTTATCTAGCTCTAATTTACCCCTGAATGTCTTCCAAGAGCCCAGTAAGCAGCGGCAGTGCTGGTAATGCTGCTACACAACGTTGACCTCCCCTGGTTTGGCAAATTCTCTGGGTCAGGTCCCCAGGGTGCCGGACTAGAGAGATTCAACCTGTAATTCGCAATCCTGCCACAGGCAGCAAGGACTGATGGTCCTGTGTAACTCCCCTCGTAGCCTTTCAGCTGGAGCTAGTCTGTGCTGTGGAAACATGGGCAGAAAGTGGTGGATCCGTGCCCTTCTGGCTGCTACAGCCAGATGTGGGCAGAGCACTGGAAGCGGCTGCGCTTTGTGTTGACAATAGCGGAAGGAGAGGTCGGGCTAAGCCCCTGTTCCGATGGTTTGGGAGCAGTGAGGCAGGAAATTGCCTCTAGCGGCTGTGACCATGTGACCCGCCCTAATATGGGCAAGTGGGTTCAAAGCGTCCAAGCCTTCCCGTTGGAGCTGTGTAATCTAACGATGCCCACAGGCTGGACTGTAACAAGGGGATTTTTGTTTTGGATTTGGACCTGACTCACCATTAATATTTCCACAGGGAAATGCTCCGAATGCCTCGTCTGGGCATCTGGTTGTGTTAAAAAGTGACTCTGTTTTGTAGTGGGTTGGTGTTCTGACTGGCTGAGGGTGGGCTCTAAACACAGTTCCCCCTTCCTCTAGTTTTGCCAGCTGGCTCCTGAGGGTTGGTAGCCCCGGCTTGAAGGAGAGATCTTAGACTCTGCCAGGAGACCAGCGCTTGTGTTCCCACACTCCAGAATCTAGGAGTTGCTCATTTAACTTCTGCACGCTGCAGACTCTCTCAGACCAGAGAAGGCATGTGGCGTGGGAACAGCCAGCGGGTACCCAAGTGACAGAGGGAGATTGTGCACAATTTTTGCAATGAACCCTGATTAAATTCATCTGGCTTTCTGTTATGTGTCACAAATGCAAAACTCGCACCCTGGCTTCAAGCAGCGTTGCTAAGGGCCACTGACCTTCTGAACAAACCCGGGACAGTTCTTAGTTTGGCAAAGAAATAACACAACCTTTGCCGTTGTCCCATGGTGTTGCCATGTCCCCCCCCTGCACATAATGAAAAGTCAAAGAAGGGCAGAGGCCTAGCTTAACTCTATCTGAATGCAAATTTGTGGACACAAATTGTGTAGGTTCAAATTACCCTGGAAAAGAGAGGCCGAGTGTTGCCCCTAATTGTCACTTTGAGTAAATACTTTCTCCTCCTCTTGAATCTGCGGACTGATTTTCAAAATGCATTAAACCAGGGGTGAGGAACCTCCCCTCCCCCGCCAGCTCCGGTGTGTGAGGAAAATGTGGGGCTTGTCTTTCTCCTCCGTCAGGGGCCACCTCAGTGAGGAGCGTGTTTTGTTTTTGTTTTTTTGCTTGTCACTTGCGTGTGGCCCCGACTGACTTTTCTGTGGGTGAGTGGCCCCCAACCCCAAAAAGGTTCCCACCCCTGCATTCAAGCAGAGAAGCCTTTGTATCTAGCCAAGTGTTTTACAAATTGATATATCTACAGCTCAGTTGTAACACCATTGGCTGCCCACCAACTTTGCTGAAAGAAGCAGTAAAATCTTTCTAAAGAAACTAACCTTCAAAGGGAAAACAAAATGTACCAGAACATCAAAACAGCTATTTATATAGAAATAACAACGCCTGCCTCTTTCTAAACACTCATTGGCCTCTGGTCCCCATGGCAAACCTAGTTACCTGGGCGCTCTTTAATCAGCAAGTGAATTCTGATGTCTATTTCATCTCGTCAAGAGCCCTCAAAAACTAACGCTGTTGCATAGATATTGATCCCCACTAGCTCTGTCAATCACACCGTGCCACAGTAAATTATTATTGCGTTAGAACAGCGATGCTCAAACTTTCAGGCCTGCGGCCCACCCTGCCCAACTCAGACCTTTCTGCAGACCATCAGCCAAACACCCACGATGAAAGTTCTTCTTCACACAGCGTGTAGTCAACCTGTGGAACTCCTTGCCAGAGGAGGCTGTGAAGGCTAGGACTAGAACAGAGTTTAAAGAGAAGCTAGATAATTTCATGGAGGTTAGGTCCATAAAAGGCTATTAGCCAGGGGATAAAATGGTGTCCTTGGCCTCTGTCTGTCAGAGGCTGGAGAGGGATGGCAGGAGACAAATCGCTTGATCATTGTCTTCGGTCCACCCTCTCTGGGGCACCTGGTGATCAGTAGACAGGATACTGGGCTAGATGGACCTTTGGTCTGACCCAGTACGGCCGTTCTTATGTTCTTATGATGTAATGGGTGCGGGAATGGGCTGAAGTTGGGGGGAGTCTGGGTGGGAGGTTGGGTGCAGTAGTGGGATGTGAGTGGGGTTCTTGGTCTCAGTGGGAATAGGGTGCATGAGGGGGATGGAAGTGCAGGGTCTGAGTATGAGCAAGATGGGGGGTACATACCTGGCTCCATGCCTCCCACTGCACCCAGGCATCCCTTCCCCCCCCCCCCCGCTGCTCCCATTGGCCGTGGTTCCACCAATGAGAGCAGCAGGGAAAGTCCCTGGGCGAGCAATTTCTGGCGCTGCTAAGGGGGAGTGGCAACACATGGAGCCACTTCCTTCCCCTGCAAGCTGGATCTGGCCTGCGAGTCTCGTCCCCCCCCCGTCCACTTGCAGTGGGAAGCCAGCGCTGGTACTCCAACCAAGCCCGCGGCCTACCAGCAAGATGGTTGTGGACCACTAGTGGTCCGCCGACCATAGTTTGAGAAGCACTGCTCCAGAACCTCGCGAATCGAAATGGAGGGATGTGCCGTTCTGCTCTAAGAGCGGGTGCAGCAGCAAAGAAGGTGTCACTTTTTAAAGCAAGGTTCCCCGGTACTTTGAACAGGCGTGCTAGGAATGATTAGTATTTGGACAACAGGGCTGTGTCTAGACTGGCAAGTTTTTTCGCAGTTGCTTTTGCGGAAAAACTTGCCAGCTATCTACACTGGCCGCTTGAATTTCTGCAAGAACACTGACTTTCTACTGTCTGAAATCAGTGCTTCTTGTGGAAATACTATGCTGCTCCTGTTCGCGCAAAAGTCCTTTTGCACAAAAGGGCCAGTGTAGACAGCTCAGATTTGTTTTGCACAAAAAAGCCCTGATCGCGAAAATGGCGATCGGGGCTTTTTTGCGCAAAAGTGCATCTTGATTGGCACGGACGCTTTTCTGCAAAAAGTGCTTTTGCGGAAAAGCGTCCTGCCAATCTAGACGCTCTTTTCCGCAAATGCTTTTAACGAAAAACTTTTCCGTTAAAAGCATTTGCGGAAAATCATGCCAGTCTAGACGTAGCCCAGGAGCGTACGAGAGCCTGAGTCCCAGGCCAGAACTCTAGGCTACGATGTGTCGTGCAACAGAACCCAAAGAGATGGCTCCCAACAGCTGGGCCAACAGTCTTGCTGGGTCCCTGGGTAAGACGAGGGAGGAAGAGGACTGCTCCTTAGCCCTGTAAGGGGTGGGGCCTTAGGTGGAAGGGGTGGGGCTGGGGCTAGACAGCTCTCAGTGCTGACCGGAGCAGCGCTCTCGCAGTGATGTAAGGGGCTGAGGGATTCGGTTGCCACTCCTGCTGCAGTAGCGGTGGTGGCGGCTGGGAGGTCCAGGCCCTTTTGTATCACCGGCCCCTGGACAGTTGCCCCCTTTCCCTTCTGCCTGTCGGAAAACTGCAGCTGTCAGAATGAATCCATCACCTGCACAGTTCCTAGGAGACAGCAGTCCACCCCATCCCCAAGGTATTAACCCAATTGGCACCCAGGTTTCCTGTCTCAGAAGAGAGACTGGGGATTTATTGGGCCAGGGAGCCTAAGCCATCTTCTCATGCCAGAGAAATGGGGGACAGGGACAAGGGGGGGGGGGGGAGTTATGGGTGGGGATGGGAAACCCCTCATAAAGGCAGTATGTGGAAGAAGCTGCAGAACTAACGTTGGTCAGCTCTTACTGCAAGGTCCATCCGTAGATCTCACAGAGCTTAAAAAAATGATCATTCTAACACATGGGGAAACTGAGGCATGGAGCAGGGAGGTGACTTGCCCAAAGTCACTTAGCACATCAGTGACAGAGCTAGACATGGGACCTAGTTCTCTGGACTCCAATTCAACATCAGTCCTGCTCTGTCTCCTAGGCAACATTGTCCCTCTTTCTTGCCTTTGTTGCACCTGCTTCTCTGAAGAAACAGAGGAATTCAGTCACTGGTTCTGTCAATCTAGCACTTTTCACTAGCATACATAAATAAATAAATACGCCCCCCCCCAACAATTAAAGAAAAAAATCCCCTGCAGGTTATATTATAGGTCAGTTAACTGTTTACTAATCATTTATGTCAGAGTTGAATACGTGGGGAAAGGAAAACAGATATTTCTGGTTTTGTTATTGGCGCGTGCATGAAATTTAATCAAAACACATGCTAAGAAAGCAAGAGATGATAAATATAATCAGTGAAATTACATTGTGACAAACTTCCCTTTACTGCATGGCTTTTTCTGGAAAAAGGTTGCTTTGTAAAGAGGGAATAAGGCCTTGTCTCCACTTACTGGAGGTCTGATGCTCTGGTGATCGATCTTCCGGGGTTTGATTTAGCAGGTCTAGTAGAGACCCACGAAATTGAATGCTGAGGGCACCCTTGTCAACCATTAGAAGTAAGGGGAATCAATATGAGTGTTTCTCCCATTGACCTCCCGCTGAGGGGCCACCCCAGAAAGCTGAGGCAAAGTATGCCAACTGCAGCTACACAATTCATGCAGTTGGAAATGCATATCTTACATCGATTTTCTCTGCCAATATAGATGTGGCGTAAGTTAGGAAAAAAGCCTAGCACATGATTATAGGTAGCAATAGCATACAGCTTTTATTTTTGTGGGCTCATTTCAACTTTATACTGTTAACAACTACTCACCTTTCATTCCTTGCCTGTAGGTAGTTCTGACAAACTCCTCACTATAACAGCTTTATGGCCGCTCAGGATCCTCATTTATCCTCCTCATCCTCTTCAGAGGTGGGTTAAGGTCCCTTTGCAGTGCTCTGATGAGCCAGGAGATTCTGCCATAGCGTGTTTTTCTCCAGCAGGCACAGCGCTATAAAGGAAATGTATCGACCACGAACAGTAATAGTGGTTGGCTCATAAGCACTGGGAACAGAGACACACCCATGCTGTAAAGTTTGCCTCGGGAGCCAAACATCTTCAAAGTTCATGGTTCTTCAGAGCCAGCATTTTGGCCCAGACTTATTGACAAAGTCTCATAGATTGTGTTCTGAAAACAAGCAGTTCTGGTCTTTAAAATTCAGAAGGAAGCTGTATAGAGTACATGAGGGAAATCCACATTCAATACATGAGTCAGTCACAGGATGATTTGTCCAAGATCCAGGAAGATGCTGATGTCCAGGCATATTTTTGGGATGTTCTACTTGCTCAATACCGTGTAGTCGATACATCCCATTACATTCACCCATTTAAATGCAATGTGAGTTCACATGTTTGATAGCACACCATCCCCACCAAACCCCGTCAGCGATGACTGAGTTCCTTCAGATTTATAAAATAGGCCTAAGATCCTCCATGAATGTAGTTCTTTCTTTCTTGAACCCTGTTAAAGTCCTAATCTTCACAACATCCTCTGGCAAGGAGTTCCACATTATTAAGATAAATCACCCTGAAGGGAATTGAAGATCAAGACTTATGAAGGAAGATGGAGATCAACCATTTATTGCTGGGTTTGGTGGACATCCATTCTGATCTCCATCTGCCATGTACACATTGTTTACAAAGGGAAAGATGGACATCTATTTGTTTGACTTGTATGGGTTGGGGTGGATTGGAATAGACATTGATCTCTTAAGCAACACTTTAGTTTGCTGGAGACTGGCTCAGCTTGCATTTCATCTACAAAGAGCTGACTTAGGCCAGGTCTGCACTACAGTGGCCAATGCCAGATGCCCCAGAGGGAGTGAACAGATCAGGGAATCTTCAAGCAATCCCTCTCCCATCACCTATTCCCAGCCTCTGACAGGCTAGGGACACCATTCCTACCCATCCTCGCTAATGGCCATTGATGGACCTAACCTCCATAAATGTATTCAGTTTGTTTTTGAACCCTGTTAAAGTCTGAGTCTTCACAACATCCTCTGGCAAGGAGTTCCACAGGTTGATTGCTCTGTGTGAAGAAAAACTTCCTATTGTTTGTTTTAAACCTGCTCTCTATTAATTTCATTTGGTGACCCCTGGTTCTTATGTTATGGGAACTAGTAAATAACTTTTCCTTATTCACTTTTCCCACACCACTTTACTAGATCTGATAAATCCAACGCCAGTAGCTCGAATGCTGCAGTGTCAATCGTCTCCATAGTCTAAACATGGCCTAGAAGACAGCAAGAAGCAGTCTTCAGCTACTAGAACATTCACAAAAGAGGAAGGAAAAATCTATTTATATTTGAAAGATAAAATAAGGGCAGCCATCTAGCTCTCAAAATGGCGTTCGTTTGAGTATATGATTTCGTTAATCAGCATTTAGTTTGTTAATTACTTTTATTGGTAGTTAACCACATAACGGTCTCAGTGGAACATCTGTTCCATGATTAGGAAAAAAAAAATTATTCCTCAACTCTTGCTGAGTGCAATTATTTTTGGATTCAAGTGGAAGGCTTTAGAATCGTTAATAAGATAAAATGCTAATTGTGTGTGGAGTGGGCTTAGTAGCTTTTAAATAGCAAGAGATGCCTTATTTAATTTAATTTAATTTAATTATTTATTATTTGATGTTACTATGAAACTCTGAGGCAAAAAGAAACTAGGAATGCTGGTGGGATGGGGACCACATGTAGCCTTGTAACTAAACACTAAACCTGATTCTGAAAGGTGGCTGGCAAGAGAAACTCTGGCTTGGAATGGGCAGTGTTGAGAACCTCCTAATAGGTTCATCCATCATTTCCTTAAAGAGAATGCGAAGAGCTTGTACGGGGATCTCAAAGCACTTTACTAGAAGGATAAACATTGCTGAACAGCGGGAGAAGATGAAAGGTGGGTGCAGGGCTGAGGCAGGAGATCAGGGTGCAGGCTGACTTTCAGCGGCTCCCGGTCGGCAGGGCTGCCGGGGGGCTAAGGCAAGATCCCTGCTTGTTCCTGCACCACAGACCATACTGTGCCCCAGATGCAGCCAGCAGCAGGTTCAGCAAGCAAGGTGTGCAAGCAACTCAGTGTGGTGTTCTTGCCCGCAGGCACGGCCCCGACCTCACAGCTCTCATTGGCCAGGAACCAGTCAATGGGAGTGGGAAGCTGATGCTTAGGGCAGGGACAGCACTTGGAGCCCCTGGAAGCTCCCCTAGCCCTCTAGGAACTAGACTCATTGCTGACCATTTGCGGGGTGCAGCACCATCACCCTACAGCAAAGCGACCTAGTGCCTGGCTCTCTGGGACCCAGTAGTGGGTTGTGACCCATATTTTGAAAACCACTACCCTAGAGGGGACAATACAACCACGTCCAGAGGGTGCATGGAGATGGCCGTTCCTGCTGCTTACATGGATGGTTCTGAAAGCCAAGAGACATTAGGAAAATCTATTTCACTAGGAGGGTGATGAAGTACGGGAATGGGTTGCCTAGGGAGGTGGTGGAATCTCCATTCCTAGAGGTTTTTAAGTCTCAGCTTGACAAAGCCCTGGCTGGGATGATGTAATTAGGATTGGTCCTGCTTTGCGCAGGGGGCTGGACTTGATGACCTCATGAGGTCTCTTCCAGCCCTAGGATTCTGTAATTCTATGATTCTACCTCTTCCCAAACTAGAAACAGATATCCTTATGAGCAAAACATCAGCTTTTAGATGTAGAAAATCAACAGCATACGGTGTGGAAGTACACTATGGCCACACCTCCACTTGCAGGAAGATCGACCCTGCGGTAGTTGAGCTTCTGGCATTTGATTTAGCGGGTCTAGCAAAGGCCTGCTAAATCAAACACTGAGGGCATTCCTATTGATGCTGGTACTCCTACTCCTCACAAGGAGTAAGGGAAGTCGATGGGAGCGTTTTTTGCATTGACCTCCCGCTGTGAGGATGGTGCCAAGTTCAGCTTAAGGTATGTCAACTCCAGAAGCATTTTTTACATAGCTGGAATTGAGTATCTTAAACTGGCCTTCCACCATAGTGTGCGCCTGGCCAAACAGATTTATTAGGGCATAAGCTTTCTTGGTTAAAACCCACTTCATCAGATGAATTGGAGTGGAAATCACAGAGGCAAGGGTATATATCTATATTTTTTTCTCTCTCTGGCAAGTGGAACTGTGACTTGCTAACCTTGTGTGTCTCTGCATGTGATGGCATGAGAAAAAACCCAGGACATACTTTAAACATTTTAACTCACGTTCAAGGGAGAATAAAAATCCCTGCATGCCTCAGAGGATGCCTTGTGCTGGGGTCTGCAGTAACATGCACTGAAAGAACAAAAATGATAGAGATGTAGCCGAGTTAGTCTAGTCTAGCTGAAACAAAAAACAGGACTATGCAGCACTTTAAAGACTAACAAGATGGTTTATTAGGTGATGAGCTTTCGTGTGCCAGACACACTTCCTCAGATCAAATTGTGGAAGAAAATAGGCATGACCATATATACCAAAGGGATACAATCAAACAAAGTGAACACATATAAAAAGGACAAATCAAATTGCAGAATAAAGGATTTATAAACCTCAATTACCCACCTGGAGAAATAAAAAAACAAATTGAAAGAGCCAGACGAATACCCAGAAACCATCTACTTCAAGAAAGACCCAAGAAAACCAACAATAGAACACCACTTGTCATCACCTATAGCCCCCAACTTAAACCCGTCCAACACATTATCAATAAACTACAACCTATATTTGAACAGGATACTACACTCTGAGAGGCTCTGGGAGACAGACCCATAGTCTCCTACAGACAACCACCTAACCTCAGGATGATTCTTACCAACAACCACAGGACATACCACACTAATACCAACCCTGGAACTTTTCCTTGCAACAAACCCCGTTGCCAGCTTTGTCCACATATTTACTCTGCTGACACCATTATTGGACCTAACCAATTCAGTTATAAGATTAAGAACACATATTCCTGCTCATTCAGAAATATAATTTATGTTATCATGTGCCGACAGTGTCCGTCTGCTATGTACATTGGACAAACGTCTCAGACACTTCGCCAAAGAATCAATGCCCACAAAACAGATATCAGACAGTATCACAAAGATAAAACAGTTTCTTGCCATTTCAACCAGAAAGGGCATTGTCTCAACAACTTGATTACCTGCATACTGCTTCAAAGGCATTTTAACACCAGGCTTGAAAGAGAAACCTCTGAACTGTCATTCATGCTTAAATTTGACTCTTTACGCTGGGGTCTTTACAAAGACGCTAATTATCTCCCCCATTACAAAGATAGCTTTCCCAATTATCACCTCTAATATCATTAGCTCACAGACATTTTCTTCCCCCCCCTCTGTTCTAAAATTTGATTTGTCCTTTTTATATGTGTTCGCTTTTTTTGATTGTATCCCTTTTGTATATATGGTCATGCCCAGAGCTCGACAATCTATTTAATGTATTCGCCTGTGGCGAGTAGATTTCAGCCCAATGCCCCATTTACCAGCAGCGCGTGCATGCGCAATGCAGCTCTTGCGCATGTGCAGTGCGGGGCTGGCGAGTGGCTTTCGCTGCAGCTCATCAAGCCCTGGTCATGGCTATTTTCTTCCACAATTTGATCTGAGGAAGTGGGTCTGGCCCACGAAAGCTCATCATCTAATAAACCATCTTGTTAGTCTTTAAAGCGCTACATAGTCCTGTTTTTTGTTTCTGAAAGAACAAAGTAAAGGAAGTTACTTGCTCTTACCATAAAACAAGGTGGAAAAGTAACCAGGGAAGTGATACAATAACTATACGGTGCTAACAGAATGGGAGCAGGCTGCCTTGCTCAGACCCACTGGAGTTTTTTGCATCTTTGCATTAGTCTGGAAGGTGCATGTACCACTGTACTATAAAGTAGGGCAATCATTTTTGCAGGAGGGCACTTCACAAATTTTGGAAGGTCATCAGGGGCCAACTCCAGGCCACTGAAAGGGGTGGGCCTTGGGACAAAAGGGGCAGAGTTGGGGGCTAGGGAAAGTGTATGAGAGAGACACTGTATGTGTGAGTGTATGTGACACAGAGACTGTGACAGATTACATGTGTGAGACTGTGTGTGGCACAGAGACTGGGAGAGTGAGTGTGGCAGAGTGTGTGTGTGTGTGTGTGTGTGTGTGTGTACAGTGACCGTACTTTACTTATTCCCACAATAAGAACTAGGGGTCACCAAATGAAATTAATAGGCAGCAGGTTTAAAACAAACAAAAGGAAGTTTTTCTTCATGCAGTGCACAGTCAACCTGTGGAACTCCTTGCCAGAGGATGTTGTGAAGACTAGGACTTGAACAGGGTCCAAAAAAGAGCTAGATAAATTTATGGAGGATAGGTCCTTCAATGGCTATTAGGATGGGTAGGAATGGTATCCCTAGCCTCTGTTTGTCTGGAAATGGATGACAGGAGAGGGATCATGTGAAGATTACCTATTGTGTTCCCTCCCTCTGGGGCATTTGGTATTGGCCACTGTCGGCAGACAGGATACTGGGCAAGATGGACTTTTGGTCTGACCCAGTCTGGCTGTTCTTATGCATGTAAGGCAGAGATCCAGTGCTTGCCAGACTGTGTGTATGTGCGTGGCACAGAGACTGGATGTGTGGCAGGCTGTGCATGTGGGTGTGTGACACAGTGCGTGTGTGTGTAAGAGAGAGAGCTGCTGGAGAAATCTTATGAACAATGCACTGCTTCTTTAAGAAACACTTGTCTCAGTCATACCTCAGCAGCTCCACAGAAATAGTGACTTGTACTTACTCCATGTCTCCATGATTACCAGAGGATCAACACTCTGGCGATTGATTCTCTGGGGTTCGATTTAGCGGGTCTAGTAAAGACCCACTAAATTGAATGCTGAGGGCACCCCTGTTGGCACCAGTACTCCTCGCTGTCATTTCTCCTTCAGATTCAGATGGACTAGTCCCCAATTGTTAATCACTGTCAGAGGTATTTTTCTGATTCCTCTCTGGACTAATTTAGTCACCATTTTTTGAGGTACACCTGGGAGATGTGACACAGGAGGCATTGTACAATGGATAACGAGGTCTCAGCCTCAGTGAAAAATTGTGTGTTTGTCTCCACAGGGAAATGGAAGACTGAAGAATCTATGGCAGTGTTCCCCAAACTGTAGGGCACACCCTGGTGGAACCTTCAGGGGCATGTGGTGGGACCGAGGTCAGCGCTCCCTCTAATTTTTTCCTTCTATGTGCAGAATAAATTTTGTGACGTGCACAGAGGCATGTGCACTACCAGCAGAAACACATGCTGCTGGCCGTGGGCTCTCTGCTAACCAGTGGGGCAGCGTTTGAATCTCTCCTGGGTGGCTGCCCAAGGGCTCAGTTTACAGTGAACACTGGGCTGGACGATGAGCTAGAGAAGGAGCATTACATAACCCCACTCTGCCACCAGTTCCACTCCAGCCCTGCCCCCAGGCCTAGCTGTGGCTCCACTCTCATTCCTGGCTTCAGCCCTACTCTTGGTCATGGCTCCAGCCTGGGCCCCAAGCAGCTTCCTTCCCAGCCATAGCTCTGCTCCAGGCTGTGGCTCCCATCCAGGGGCGGCCCGTGCGTATAGGTCGACTAGGCCGTCACCTAGGGCGCTGCGTTAAACGGGCGCCCAATGATGACATCACACCATTGAGGACAGTGGAGGCAGGGGCACCAATCGCGCATTCCGCCTGGGGCGCCAGCTGCCGGCAGCCCTCCTTGGGCCGCCCCTGCTCCCATCCGGCTCCCAGTCCTGGCTTCTAACCATGGCTCCTGGGGCCAGCATGGACACTGGGTTCCATTACGGGTTAGGCTAGGGGGTTGTGACTTAAAAACTTTGAGGACCACTGGTCTATAGTTTGTGGGCAGATAAAACAGGTCAGGGTAGACATGACAGACTGTAGATTCTCCAGTTGGAGCAGGTAATTCTCCTCTGGCAGAGGCCATAGCTAGGTTGATGGAAGAATTTTCCTTTGACCTAGCACTGTTTACCTAGAGACTTAAGTCAGCTTAATAATGGTGTGAATATTCCACATCCTTGCCCAACGTACTCAAATTGACCTAATTTTCTCACATGGGCCAGGCCTGAATCTCTTGCAGCTGCATTAAGATTCAGGTTGTGGCGTAGCCAAACAACAAACTTCCTCCATAACCCCGGGGAAAAGTAGTTTAAGCAAAGCACACACTGGAGTGGGCTGACCCACATAGCTAATGAACAGCTAAAGTCCAAAAGGTCCCTTCTAAAGTCAAGCACTCCTGACCAAACAAATATCCCACAGCAAGATTAAATGAGAGTGGCATTGACCTTTCACACACCGGCCGCCAACGAAGGAAAAGCAGCCTGATGTGGATTATTACCGTTGCCTGGAAAAGACAGAGTAGGTTTAGTTTTTCTCTTAAGTCAACAGTGTGTCAAACGGAACATAGTCCCCAGAGAACCCATCCGGCAGCATGCCAGTCAGTGGAGAAGAAGACGACATGAATGCCCTGCCAGGCACAGGAAACCGTGGCAAAGGTTTGTGTGTTTTCCTGGAGAGTTCTTGGGTCCTGTGGTTGCAGAAAGGTCAAAATCCAGAGCAGGATGAAACAAATCAAACCAAAGCAAAGTCTGTAGGCAGAAGGATGTGGCTTTTGTTATTCAGTGGCTTCTTTTCAAAGGATATGACTCATTCAAGGTCATTTTTCTGCAGAGAGCAGCTAAGTGACCAAACCTGCGTGGTGCCCCAAGGTCAGAGTTTGTATGCTGAAAGGAGCACGTGTCTAGCTCCTCTATACCCCACTTTAAAGCTGCGCCCTCAAAAATTGACAGCACTTGATCTTTCTACTGCACCTTCCAGTGAGGAGTTAATTGCCGCTGCCACGATCGATCTTCTGGAGTTCGATTTAGCGAGTCTAGTTAAGACTCCCTAAATCAAACTCAGACTGTGCTCATGCCGGTGTCCAGTCCTGCGGCTCTTGCCAGGTGTAAGGGAAGCCAATAGGAGCATTTGGTCCTGTCAACCTCCTGCTGTGGGGACACCACCAAGCTCGGCTTATGGCAAGCCAACGCCATCCACGTATTCTGTGTAACTGGAGTTGCGCACTTGAAGCTGAGCTGCTGGGTCTAGTATAGATCTGGCCTGATGAACAATTGCTGATTTTCTTGTTGTATTGCAATAGCCCCAAGAGGTACCGGTCAAGACTGAAGCACCGTTGTGCTTGGGGCTGTACAAACACATGCTAGAGCAGGGCTACTCAACTTTAGAAGCCCCAGGAGCCACAATGATACTCACAGCACATTCCGAGGGCTGCAACTTAAGTGCGGTTGCATAGACATGCAAATATATGTAAATAGCATCTTTCACACTTCTGGGCATGACTACAAAAATTAAGCCATAAGCCACGCGCTGGACCCAAACGTGGCCAGTGTGAGCCAGTCAGCACCTCTCAGGCTCCGCCCACAAGGCTAAGCAGCCAGCACTTCCCACAGTGTCCTGGTGCTCCCGGCACCGCCTCCCTGGGGGCTAGAAACGCCGACATCCTGTACCCGTCTGTTCCAGCCAGCCTGTCCGCTTATGTCTTTCAATGCTCACCCTGCCTGGGAGATGCCTCGCCATTGTGGAGTGTGTTCCCAGTGGAGACCACATTCAAAGGCTCACACCCACGGGCCGCGTACTGAGCCCCATGTAAACCCCAAATGCACCGTGGGCCGCAAACGAACAGGCTGCAGGTTGCACGCGGGCCGTGTGTGGAGTCTCCCTGTGCTAGAGAAAGTCTTTTCCCCAAAGAGCTTGACCAGGCAAAGGAGCAGGACTATCCTCATAGCCCGGAGGTGAAATTGAGACACCGAAAAATTAAATAGCCCACCCTCGGCTGCAGAGAAAGTCTATGGCATACCTGGGGTTCCAGCTCAGACCTCCTTGTACACTTTAGTTTCAAGACGCTCTTTGCTCTCTTGCAAAGCATGGTTCCTTGGGCTGGCCTGGTGCATGAAGAATGAAGAAGCATGAGCCAAAATGTTCTGCAAGAAATGTGTAAGTGTTTTGGGCTGTGTCTATATCTGGCAATTTGAAGAGTCAGGGCTGTGGTCAATCAGTCTGGTGCCAGGCATAACTGACATGAGCTTTCACCCAAATCTCTGAACTCTTTTGGAGGTTTTGATTCCATCTCACACATTTCAGTGGGAACCGGATGGATAAATGCAATAGCACTCAGGAGGCGAATTCTATTGTACTGTAGACTTCCGATAATCCAGCACCTTTTAGACCTAGGTGGTGCCGGATTATCAGATTTGCCGGAGAATCAGGAGGTCCGGTACAGCAGCCCAGCTTAACAGCTGGCCAAGACACAATCTCCCTCCCTCTCTCCTCCCCTTTCCTTTTCGCATCTCCTCCATGCTGTAACCTGATCCTCCTCCTCCTCCCCTACCCCAACCTTATGCTCCCTTTGGTTACAGCCAGCACTGAGCCGCAGGCTTTTTAATCAGTTGGTCAGGAGCGCTTGGCATTTTGATGCCGGAGTATCGGGAGTGCCGAACAGTTGGATGCAGGACTATCGGAGTTTTACTGTATTTCCAACACAGCCGAGTCCATGTAGGACAGCAACGTTTCCTTTTGAGGTTCCTGATGATGCACAGACAGCACCACTCTGGCTAAGCATGCAGTCTGTTCAGAGCTTGTAGACACAGAGCTGTACTGCTGGCATTTCACTTATGTCCCTATCAGCGATTTCCAAGAATTTTAAAGCATTTTCTACCCTTTTCTACCCTGCCGGCAGCCATCCCCTTAAGGCAGTTGCAATCTGTGTGTCTGAGCATTGCAAAAATAGACATCCAGGTAAAATACTTTGCTTTACTGAGATACAGCCCTAAAAGGCTTTTCTAGTGTAATGTAAGGAGGGAGGTAATACCACAATAAACACAGGTAGCTGCAGCAGAAATAGATCTTGTTGATATGCAGGGAGTGTCATTGACATCTTAGTAAATTATATCCCAGGCTAAGCTATTCATTAAAGTCCCCTGGGGGAATTTCAGTGTAGCTAGGTACATCATCATAGGAAATAGGTAGAAAATTACAGTAATTTGTTACTTTTAAAAGAGGCGCATGCCTTAACCCATGAATCTGAATCTCAGGCTCTTGGAGCGTAAGTCAATGAGCAAAGAAAGTTTCCATTTAAGAATACAAGCGCACACAAGTCACCTGGGGCTCATATAATTGTATATTACACTATGCAAATGCTGAACACCCACTGTCCCCATGCTAGGTGAGATTTTGCTGGTGATCTTTCACGTCAACCCTTCGCCCAGGGCTGGATTAAGACATACTGATGCCCTAAGATATGTCAAGTTTAATAGACCCCCATCGCATTACCAAAAAATGTACATTAACAGAAAGGACAATGAAAATAGCAATGATAAAGTTTTATATTTGCATATAAACTGGTACATAGGCGAGGATGCAACTTAAAACTAGTAATTTTTTGTAGATAGAGGCCCCTCTTAACTTGAGATTCTGAATTGTAGCTTACATAACTTGTGCATAAATCTAGCACTGCTTTCCCCCCAATAACACTCATGTTCACATTTCTACTTCCATGTCACACATACAGGTGGCTCCGAAATGGACTCGTTCACCCAGGCTGTGCAATGCTGCCATGCAGCAAACATTTCTTCCTGACCACAGTGGTCTCCTGCACGACCCCTGAAGCATGAGGCTTGAAAACTTTTGCAATTGGAGCCCCAGCAAGGGTCATAGTAAAGACTGATCTTATTCATAAAACTGTCTAATATTTGTATGAAAACTGGTCAGGGAACACGTTTAATTGTAATCTAGATAAGCCCCAGCTGTTTCTGCAAAGTCTGCAAATTGCCTGTTTCTAGCAACACACCATACTTTTCCTCTTTGCTTGCTGATTCAACAGTCCTTGTTTGGCTTACAGAATCCATAAGTCATATTCAAGGTGCCCTCTGAACACCGGGGGAAAAAGTGGCTGGTGGAAAATGAATGCCGATCATTTTCTTTTAAGGTTTATCTCAATAGGTAATTCCTGAGCACCTTCACCAACTGGCTCCCTTTTCATTTCTCTGAAGGCCTCATGCATCTATGCTAGGGGAGGGCCAAATATGGCCTGCAGGCCGCATCCTGCCCGCCAAGCTGCTGGATTTGGCTCGCTGCCCGCTCCCTGCCTGCTGCAGCCTCACTCAAAGCAGCTGGTTGCTGGAGCCATGTGGAGGGTTGCCAGGTGTCCAGTTTTGAACTGGATAGTCCGGTATTTGAGGGTTCTAGCCAGGAAAAAAATTAAGTAAATAAAACGTCTGGTATTTTCGAATTAGGTAAGTTTTATTATTATTAGGAGTATCAGTACGTAGTTGCGAACTGCCTGGCTGGTAGACACACTCCCGCTGCGTGAGTCTACCAGCCAGGCAATACGCAACTACATGGGGCCGGGATGGGAGGGAATCCCCGGGGCTGGACTTGCTTGTGCTTCTCCGGGACCATGCGCGGGATGGGCAGCGCCCCGGGATCTGCATGCACCTGGGTCAGTCCCGCTCCCTGCTGGCTGATTTTCTCCCCCCGCTTTCTCCCCCCGCCAGCCCCGCTTCCCCCCAACCTCTTCCCGGCCAGCCTCACTGCACCTGATCCCCTCCCACCAGCCCCACTTCCCCCCCACATCCTCCCAGCCAGCCCCGCTCCCCTCCCAGCCAGTGTCCCCCCCATCTGAGATCAAGTGTGTGCGGTATTTTTTTTTTGCCACCTGATGACCTTAGCCACGTGCCTTGCGGGGGAAGGGAAGGACAGGCTTTGTGTACTGCCCCCCATCCCCAGCACAATCTTTGCAGCTCCCATTGGCTGGAACCAAGGACTGTGCTGGGGGGGGGGGGGGGCGGGGGCAGTGCGTGAAGTCTCTCCCCCAGCAAGGGGCACAAGGCACAGAGCATGGCCCCAGGAGCGAGATGCTCTGAGCGGCCTGTGGCTGCAGCAAGCAGGGAGCTGGCCTGAGGTGCCCACTGGGCTACTGGGTGGGAGCTGCCTCGGTAAGTGCTTCCCAGCGACAGCCTGCCTCTGGTACCCCACCCCCACCCCAATTCCCTGCCCCAGGTCACCACTCCCTGCTGCCCTATGTCACCACCCAAACCCTCTGCAACCCCCCTCCCCAAGGTCACAACTTCTTCCCAGACATTGCACTCCCCCTACACTCCTCCCCCAGGTCAGAGTCCTTTCCTGCATCCACACCCCCTCCCCAACCCTTCACCTCAATCCCCTGCCCCAGTCACAACCCCCTCCTTCACCCACGTGCCTCCTCAGGCCCCACATCCTCTCTTGCTCCCCATTTCCCTACTCCAGTCCCCGGCTCCCTTCTGCATCTAACCTCACTCCCAGACGCCACACCCCCTCCATAGAATAGTGCACCTTGACCACTTACCAAAATCTTGGAGCGGCCTCCTCCCGCATCAAAAATTACCCCCCTCCCGCTCATCTACTCCCTTGCTCTTCTCTGTGGGACTGTATGGTTATCTACCTTTCAGGATTTGGCCATGCGTGGCTATAGTGTGGGAGTCTGTGTGAGGAAAAAAGTATCTTCAGTTTCTTGGTGGACATTTATTTTTATTCCCCGCACAATGGCTGGAGCGGACAGCTCTTTGTCTGCTTAGCCCCCTGCTCAATTCATAAGGTGTAGCACAGTGCAGTAAAATGCATAGGTGGCTCTCCATTGCTATGAGAGAGGTTGTTTGGGGTTACTTACAAACTGAGATTCACCTAGCAACCTCCTTTGCACATGAGGATCATATGACCCAAAGCTTCCCCCAAGCCTCAAGGTTTTTGCCTGACAAAAATACTTCAGAATTGCTAATTGCGGGGCTTTTGGTTTCATTTCTGTGCTTTTGCTGAAATCACTAACCTCACTACCCTCATGAACTTCCCAGTTCCACTTGACTTGGAGATATTTTTAGGGCTCCACAGTGAAATTGCCATCTTCTATGGACTTCAGAGACTGGTCCATAGAGCCTTCTTGTTTTATGAAACTCAAAATTACTTGCTGGGTAAATGAACTTTGCCATCTGCAACAAGTTCTTATAGGCTCATTTATAGGCTCTTGGTCTTCATATTTCTCCTCTCTGCAGGATTGAATTCTTCTTTTTTCTACATAACATCATCAACTTCAGAGACTTTGGGGGAGTGTTTAGACCATTTTAAAGAAGTCTGATTCACTGAAATAATTTTTCCAGTTCTGCCTCCAGCCTTATACATACTTAAACACCACTGCCTTGAATTGTAATGCCAAGATCTGTTCAAATACAAACATATCTGCAAAGAACTAACTCCGATAGCTCTCATATGTATTTCTATCTAATCCCTCCATTTCCGGTATTTCTAAGATGCCTGTCATGGTGATACCTTGGCACCACATTTTTGAGAAGAGTATTTGAGTTGTAGGCAATATAACACTTATATTCCTTTGAGCTACAGAACCAATGTGCTTTGATGGAGAATAAATTTTGATTTGCATTTGCCATCCCACTTGGTAATGAAAAGACCAGGGCACCTGGTTGTAGTTTGAAATAAAAATGGCAAATTGCATGCTGGGTAGCTGTTAGGACGTACCCAGCATTAGAGGTAGACAGGCTTTTTCTAGTTAAATGAATTTTTGTTCACAATGGAAAATTTAGTTTCCACAAAGTCAACATTTTCTGTGGAAACATTTTAAGTTTGCCCAATGTTTTCAATGTTCCACCACGGACATTGAAATAATATTCCCACATCAACCTGCCCCCCCATCTATGGGGCTGCAATGCTCCATGGAAGTTGTAGATCAGGGGATTCATGCCGGTAGTCAACTAAGGGCTTATATCTCCCATTATGATTTCCCCTTTCAACATTTTCAAACTGGGGCTTTTCACAACTGATTAGTCCATGACAAATTTCAATATTTTTGAGGGTTTTTTTTTTGGTCTCAATTCATGCTGAAAACAAATCTCGAAATGCCAACGTTTCTTAGAGGATGGAAATTCTGATTTTTACTTGACTCTAGGTTGTGATGCTTTAATGGCTCAGAATCCTTCACTATGAATGCAATCATGAACACCTTTCAACCAAGCCATGGACAAAACATCCAGAGACACGTTCTTCTTTTTAATAGCACTTTGAGTCATGTTGCTTTGTTTATATTAGCCAGATTTGCTCTCAGCCTCTAGAAAGCTTATGGAGACACACTGTGCTGCTAGACTGCTGTGTCTAAGGTCACACCTCTGATTTACTGAGTGTCTGCAAACAGCTTTCAACTGCTGTCCAGCTTCCCCCACCTTTTTTTAATAGGAGAAAATAACTATCTTCAATGATTGCCGCTCTTGCTCAATTACAGTTATTTGTGACAGAGATGATAAGATAATTATAGTTGAAGACACTATGATTTTACTCGATAACTAAGGATCAACATTTTATAAACTACAGGCAGTTTTTGACTCATATGACAATATTTAGCCTTAATTGGAAAGACATAATTAACCAAGTAACTTCTAAGAGACATGTAACTACCAGATAATTACCTCTAATACAAATATCCCTTGAAAATAAAGTGATGCTGAATCTGTCTTTGCCTGGCTTTGATTTTCCCCATTACATTCAAGACCTCCTTTCAAGAACTAAAACACGTCTCAAAGGGTACTTGAAATGCAAACAATGATAGTGGTTTGGTTTTATCTCAGCAGTCTGAATTTTTCAGAATTGGGAGGGATACAAATGTGAGCTGTCAAAGGTTGAGAGATGGTTTCTCTTTTGCCCCTCACAAAATCCCATGTTAGTTGTTTTATGTTCATTATTAAATGTAGAAATTACACCATTTTCAGACCAAAGTACAAAAATATTCTTTCAGGTACTTTATGTGTGTATCAAAGAGGAATTTAGGCATCAAAGGGAATGCTTAAAATAATGTTTCAGGGTCTAATACTAAAAAGACAAAGCATATTGTTCTAGAAATGGAATTCAGGTATTCTCTTTCAGAAGGTGCCAGTTCTTAACATCTAGTACAGGCTAACAGAGACAGCTACTGTGGGAACTGGGAAGGAAATTGGAAACTTTTAGCCTTTTTACTGTGGGAGAGGCTAGCTCTAGTAGGTTTAACCAATGGAGGAAGCAAAGGAGTTTTCATGTGGACTGATGACTTCTTTCTCTCACTCAGACTGGCCTCTTCGGTCTTTTCACCATCCAGTTCTGGGAAGGTTAGTGGTAAAGACCGTAAATCCGACTCGGTGGTACAGATTATACCCTGGCTCAACATCCGAGGGGTCATGGGTAAGTCCTGAGGTAAAGTTAATTTCTGCATCTCCTAAGACAGAAATAAAAATGCATAATGAACGCAAAGGCCAACCTTGAGAAATACATTCTGTCACATGCGTTTCTATAGCACTTGCCATTTTAGCACGGCCTGTATGTGTCAGGGTTTTGTCTGAGGCTCTGATGATGGGGTGGTTACAGCCAATTTCAGGGTCGAATCTCTCTGGATTTAGTTTGAGATCAGTGAAATTATTTCCATGGTTCCAGTAATCTATGTACAAGCACCGAGAGACATTGTAATGGGTGTTTTTTTAAAAGTCATTCAATGAAACACGCACACACCCCTGCCTCCCTTTCTGGTGACTCCACAGAAGAGAAACAACACAAGTTGATGCAACCACATTTCTCTAGTCAGGCCCACAGATGTGGGGAGTGGCGGGAGGGGCAACTGCCCTGAGACCTGGCGATTCAAAAGGGCCCAGGGCTTCTGGCTGCCGCTGCTGACATGGCAGCAATGTCGGCAATCGAAGCCCCAAGCCCTTTAAATTACCACTGCAGATCCAAGTGGTGGGAGGGCTGCCTGTGGGAGGCTAGTCCCCATCCCTGCCCCTGCCCTTTCTGGGCGCGTGGAGCTGCCCCCACCCCCGCTGGCCCAGGGGCGCAGCAAGTGTGTAGGCCCCCTGCCTCTAGTGCATTTATGGGGGGTGGGAATAGGTGAGCTCAGGGATGGCCCGTGATTACAGGCCGACTCAACTGTCGCCTAGGGCGACACCTTCAACAGGGCACCTGGGCGCCCGATGATGACGTCACTCCATTGATGGCCATGCAGGCGGGGGCGCCGATCGCGCGTTCCGCCTGGGGCGCCAGCTGCCGCAGCCTGCCTTGAGCCGCCCCTGGGTGAGCTGGCTTCTCTCTTCAACCATCTCCACTTCTGGAAACCCTAAACCTCTATAGACCAAACACAGGGGCATTTGGGGTGAGAAGTAGAGTTCTCCCTGGCCATGGATAGTGAATCGAATCCAGGATCCAGAGAACCTAGCAGCTCCACTTCCTCCCATGTTGATGCTGTCAGGACAATGTGTGACCTTTCATTATGTAGAAATGAATTAGTCTAGATATTCTGGCTAAGGGGTATTTCATGTCTCAGTGCCGGGTGTTACGTCTGATTTGCACACGTACTGACAACTCTACGATACACGTGTTTTAAAAATGCATATTTCATATCTGGAATGACAAGGGTTTCTGTTGTAATACACAGCCATGAATTTGTGGATGGCTCCTGGCGGGAAACAAAGTTTTCTAATATTTGCTCTGTTGTAACTGACGATGCGACCTTGAGGAAATCACATAACCCAGGGGTTCTCAAACTTTGTGATACCGCAACCCCCCTCTAAGTTGCTCGCGACCCCCCCGGGGGGTCGGGACCCACAGTTTGAGAAACGCAGAGTCATAACTGGAATAAATTGCCCAGGGAGGTTGTGGAATCCCCATCTCTGGAGATATTTAAGAGTAGGTTAGATAAATGTCTAGCAGGGATGGTCTAGACAGTATTTGGTCCTGCCATGAGGGCAGGGGACTGGACTTGATGACCTCTAGAGGTCTCTTCCAGTCCTAATATTCTATGATTCTATGATAACCTTTGTGCTTCAACTTTCCTGCCCATAAAATTGGGAACTACACTATTTACCTCACAGAGTTATTTTGCAGATTAATTACTTGACATTTACACCACACTTAGCATGTACATACTGTTCATATTTGCAGAGTACTATCATGATTATTTCATACACATTATTGCCCACCTCTGCTGCAGGGTGACCAATGGGGGCAGCTGCACCAGCAAGAGGAGAGGCCAGGGCCAGGAACCATGGCTTGGCCCCAGACAGGCTGAAGGGCTGTAGGCTGTGGAAAGGCTGCTGGAGGCTGAGGATGGCCCCAGAGCCTCGACCCCCTGCAGAGAGCCTGCCGGTTGCAAGGGAATGCTGGAGGCTAGGGCCAGCTGCCGGAGCCTGCTCCTCCCCCCAATCAGGTGCAGAGAGGGGGGGCAGTTGGAGGCCAGCGCTGGCCTGTGGACCCTCACTCCCCTGGACCAGCTACAGGGCTGTGTGTGGGGGGGTGCAGGCTCCCAGAGCTTTGCCATCCCCAGAACAGCTACAGGGCCGGAGGCAGCAGCTGCAGGCCAGGGCTGGTTCCCAAAGCCTCGGCCCCCCTCTCCTGTGACCAGCTGCATGGAGGGGGCCAGCTGGAGGCTGGGGCTTGTCAGTGGACCCTCAACCCCCCGCCCCACCAGACCAGTTGCAGGGCCCAAGCCACCACTCTGACTCCTGCACCCCCACATCTACCGTCCCCTGCATTGAGCCCCTCCTTAATGTCCCGAACATGGCAGGTAAATTTGCTAGTGAATACATACAAGAAAATAGGTTTTAAAAATTCTTTCCATTTGAATCTTCTGTGCTGTTATTAAAAAGGCAGGTAGTGTGACACAAACAACAAGGGGGGGGGAGAACCCCGAGATTCATGGGCTGGATCCAGGCAAGACAGAGGCCTCATTCGGCCTCTAGGCCTTAGAGTCCCCATTCCGGCGTTACAGGAAAAGCCACAAGGAAAATATAATGAAAAAACCAGCTTGTTCACCAGGAGTCTGGCTTGATTCCGAAAATGTTGTGGGAATGGCTAATGGCAGGTTGGACCTTGGCAACTAAAAGCCTCATTTGTATTTAACGTAAAACTACCCAGCAGGAAGGACACTTACTGCGGTTGCTAGTGCATGAAAAGGTGAGCAGAGTGTCCCAAACCGGTTGAATTTGTTAGCGTTGATAGCCCCAAAGACACGCCGACGGGCTTTCCTTCCCGTGATCCTTTTCACCAGGTCGTCTTCTAGATGGTGTCTGAAAAGGCTCTGGCACTGAAAATGGAAGAGAAAATAACTGGTTTACAATGGAAGTGATGTCATCCCACTAATTTCAAGACATTCTCCCTCTTCAGAATGAGGGAGCGTTAGTTCCTGTTAGAAACAACTAAATCCACCACCAAATCCACCACCGGAGCTGTCTGCTTCCTAAAGGCCAGAGGGCATCTTTGTCACTCATCAGTCAATTCCTGACCCATAGGAGTGCCAATTTCAGCTCACTGGCTAAGGAGTAATAAACTATAAGGTTAGAAATATCCATGGTGATCGTGTATTCTGATCTCCTGTATCTCACACACCATCTGAGTAGCTCACTAAGGCACAGAACATCTCAAAGCTTTTGGTTCTGTTTATGGTTGTTTTCCTGGCTCAAATTTGCATCCGTCCCTTCTAGGGTTGCCAGGAATCCGGTTTTCGCCCGGACAGTCCGGTAATCACATCTTCTGTCTGGTAACACCCCCCCCCCCCGAAAATACCGGACATGTAAAATGAGCACTGGTCTAGATGGTGTAGGGGAGTGGGGAGCATGGACATTTAAAGGCGCAGTGACCTTTTTTATTTTTATTTTTTGCTCAACAAGTTTGGTCCCCCTCCCTTTTTTTTTCTCAACCAATTTTTTTCCCTGCCATGTTTGGGATTTTTTGTGTTCAGGTATCTGGCAACCCTATTCCCTGCAGAAGTGGAGTTTGAGGAGGGACGCGAACACCGTGAGGGATGTGGCAAAGTGAACTGGTTTTGGAAGGGTGCTCCAAGGTTGAGGGGAAGTATTGAAGAAGGAAAAGACACGCAGCGGTTGTTGCTGTTTTTTTTGAGAAGTTACACAGTTCTTGCTTTCTTCTTAGTGGTGTGAGTTTTTGTGATGGTTACTATTCTAGACTGATTGTATAAACCAGTGGTCCCCAATCATTTGGAGCTGCCAGGCGCCAGGGGACAGGGCCGTTCGTCCGCTGGGCGCCACCGCGCGCCCGGGGGCGGGGCCATACATACGCCACACTCCCATTCGCCACGTGCCTGGGGCCAGCAACCCCATGCGCCACATGGCCACAGGTGGGGCCGCCCATTCGCCACAAGCCTGGGGCCGGCACCCCCCATAGCTGCGCGCCTGGGGGCGGGGTGACCAATTTGCCATGTGCCTGGGCCAAGGCAGCCAATTCGCCGCATGCCTGGGGACGGCGCTCCCCATGCACCCGGGGCTGGCACTGCGCATGTGCCACACACCCAGGCTGGGACCAGCCCCGAGCACTTGGCGGGTGCACACAAATGCCCCTGCGGATGCCATGGCGCCTGCGGGCACTGTGTTGGGGACCACTGGTATAAGCCATTGCACCTAATAGGGATCTATCTCTTTAAGAGACCCCTGTCGGGAAGCTAGGAGTGAGTTGTGTTACTGTTGCTGGTTAGATTTAGCACTCCACACCCAGAAGCTCCTGGAATTGGGTGTGGTAGTTTGGGGTTAGACTCCATGAGCAGGCCGTCCGGGCGGCCGGCCAGATACTTTACTAAGGGCCTTGTGCCCTGTATGAACTGGGAGAAGCTGAGCCAGGAGCAGAGAGCAGACTGCTGTTCCTCACTCTGCAGCACTTTGCAATAGGTAGTGATGATGCTAACCCTCTACCAGGGCACATGGGCAATGTTAATTATAGCAAGGGGAAACTAGGAGGAGAAAATAACTTCTTTGCATTAATTGTTTCCTTCAAATGCTGTTTTGATTTTAGCCAAACTGTTCTAGTTCACTTTCTCAGTCAGCGGAATTCTTCAGCTCTTGAAATGTAGCAATGAGGAAAGAGTCATTTCTGTTTTGTTCTCAGTTTTTGTATTTTCTTGTAACAGGGTTTTCTTTAAATCAGTTCACTTGTGAGTTAACTGACTGGTTAATCAGTGAGCTGGCTGCCTAGCAGTGATCCACAGCAGAGAAAGAGTCTGCCTGGACTCCACCTGAGGATTTCCTACAAGCAAGTGGAGAGATGGTTCAGACTCAGCATCTGGTGCTGATTTGATGATCTGAGACACAAACGGAGACGTTGGTGAACTAAATTGAAGCTTTTGGGATCTTTCAGTCTCTTATTGTGTTTGTGTGGACTGAAGTGTTCAAATTTTACTTTTCTTTTTACTTATGTTTAGTGTAACTGTGGACAATATCCGTGGGTTATAGAATAGCTGTGTTCTCTTGTTGGCATTAGATTATTATTTGTTTCTTCTTAAGATTTTATGAAGTGATTTCATTAAATTCATTTTTTTTAGTTACTTTTAGAGCTTGAATGTAAGGAGGCTGACACTGGGCCAACCTTGCTGAAATTCCCTACAGGCTGAACTCTGGGTTTCCAGGTACTTTCTATGGGAGTGGGGTTTTTGTAGACACTGGAGAAGGGCAGGGAAGTCTAGGCCAGTGTTTCTGAAAGTGCTCCCCGGAATCACTTTGAGAAACACATTAACTGGATGCCCCGGTTTGTTTATTTACCGGCGCTACGGCTACGGAGCCTTGCGGCTCCCAATGGCTCTGTTTTGTCCTTTGCAGCCAAGCAAGCCCTCCCTGACACTCATTGCTCAGGGCCCAGTGAAGTCTGTTGCCAGCTCTGGCTTCAAGCCTTCATTGAGGTTGTAGAATCTCCATCACAGGAGATATTTAAGAGCAGGTTAGATAGACATCTATCAGAGATGGTCTAGATGGTGCTTGGTCCTGCCATGAGGGCAGAGGTCTAGACTTAATCATCTCTCGAGGTCCTTTCCAATTCTAGTGTGCTGTGATTCATATAAAGCTTGGCCAATTTTCTGCAAAATACGCTCTAGTCAAATGTTGGTTATTGACCTGGGAGATACAGGACATCAGACTAAATGATCAACTGGTCTCTTCTGATGTTAAAAATCTGTGGATCACCAATTCTCTGTACCACATAAACACCCTGAAAAGTCACATTTTACAATGGCATTTACCATCTGAGATACTGAAGAATGCATAAGAGTGGAGTATTTGTTATCAGACCTTTGGATATTACCATTAACTACCTTTGCTTATTATATGTAGTTCAGTGCTGTGCCTTGCACAGGAATAAAATCCATTAGCAATTACTTGAAGAAATCATCAGTTATTAATTCTTATTTTTAAAAAATGCGCCATTTAACAACCCGTTTGCTCTTGCATTTGCAATAGATTAGATTGCTTTGCATAACCTGCAAACTGTTCCCCGTGCATGACTTTTTTTGGGCATCCCTATTGGGAGCATTCTCCCGTGCTTCATCATTTTGTGCGTCTTTTCATTAATTGGCGCTCGTGGCAGATTCTCTTATCTTAAGCTGCAGGGTTTTACCCTACTGTGGCATGGCAGGGGACTGTCAAGGTCAGAGACAGACAAAAGATCTTACAGACTCACCTCCTGTTTTCTTTGATTTGAGGTGCTGGTGAACGGTTGGGGAGTAGCCAGATGGCTTTGCTCTGCGTCCTCGGAAGAAACCTGGCGAGGGGATATGGATGGATGGGTATCATCTGCTCTTGGTAATTGGCACTCTGTTGAGAGGGAATATGGTCAGAAGGTGGCACTATATGGTAGAACAGTGTTTCTCAACCAGTGGTACGAGTACCCTCAGGGGTACCTGAGAAAAGTCTGGGAGGGTACGTCAACACAACTGAAATTTGAAGAAAACTGAATTTTTGTTTAAAGTTTTACAGCGCTTTATTATTTTTGTATTTTTTACACCCAAAAATTTCATCACCCGCCCAGCTACGATTAAGTTGTTTAAACAAACATCTTGCAAGGGTAGAAAAAAAAAGTGTGTGCCTAAAAACTGTAGGTACTGGGGGTACTTATAATTTTTTCTTTTTTTGAAAAAAGGGTACTTTATACTACCCCTGCCTCTAGCACCTCTCAAGGTCCCTTACAGCTCTATGAGATGGTATATCTCCTTATTATCTTATCCCCTAAGGCCCTTTCCCCTCACTCCAGCTCCCTCATTTTCACTGGGCAGGAGCAGGAGGTTGGGAGGTAGTAGGGAGTGGGCGTGGGGGTGTGCAGACTCTGGGGTAGGGCTGGGAATGAGGGGTTTGTGGTGCAGGAGGGGGCTCTGGATTGGAGTACATTGGGGGCATGAGAGCTCCAGCGGGGGGTGCAGGTTCTGGAATGGGGCAGGAGATAAAGAATTTAGAGTGCAGGAAAGACTCCTGGCTGGGGCCAAGAGTTTGGGGGTGCAGCAGGGGCTCCACGCTGAGGTCAAGAGGTTCAAGGTGCGGGAAGAGGTTTGGGACTGCAGGGCATTGGGTGTGGAAAGGGGAGTACAGTCTGGGTGGCACGTTTGCAAGGTGGCTCCCGGGATGCAGCCAACAAATCCCGACAGCTCCAGGGCGTCTCCACACATTGGCCTATGTCCAGAGGCACCGCCCCTTCCAACTCTGATTGGTTGCGGTTCCTGGCCAGTGGGACCCGAGGAGCTGGTGCTAGAGGCAGGGGCAGTGCGCGGAGCCACGCTGGAGCCCAGTACACTGAGGAACCCCAGGGACTTGCTGGCTGCTTCCCAGGAGCTGTGCAGGGCCAGGGCAGGAAGGGAGCTCGCAGGCGGAATTTTTGGCAGCCCAGTTGGCACCACCTGGGTCCCATTTTGACCAGGCGTTCTGGTCGAAAACTGGATGCCTGGCCAGCTTAGCGCCATTGTCAACAGCTGCCCCGTCCCATCCCAGCACCCGTCATGTATCTGTACAGTTGCATGGTTTGTAAGCCTGGGTGGGCATTTACAAGCGGGAAGGTTTGCTTCTGCGTGACGGGACCTCGCTGGAGCGCCGCACCCAGCCCCTTTACACGGTCAGAGGCTGAGGTGGGAGGGGCAGAGCCAGTGTTCAAATGGGAGCCGAAGTAATGCACGGGCAGCCGCAATGTTCCTGATTCAGTGAGCATCTGTGGTCTGCTCTGGCACGGTCCGGGGTCCTGGCGCTGGCAGGAGGCAGGAACAATTCCATTCAGTCTGTGGCAGAGGAAGGGTGTGAGCCCCCGTTGCCTGATCATTGCTTTCTGTCTATTTCGACAGCCGTTCCAATGGGGACGCCCGCTGCTTCCTGCCCCACACCGTGAAACGTGCTGTTTGCGGGGAACCGGACGCTGCCTTTCAACCCAGAGGCGGCTGCACTTCGGTGACATGTGGAGTGATCCCCATGCGATTTGTCCCTCAGCTTGTGAAGGGGAGCGGAATGGTCCAGTCCAAAAGACAGACGTCCACAAATTATGAAAATTCCAGTTTGAACTTTTGTTCCCCTTGGGGCAGAGGCACTAAAAACATCCTCCCTCCCCCATCTGTTTACAGACGAGTAGAGCATGCCAACTACAGCTGGGACAAATGTCAAAGCCAGATTGTTCCATAGAGACGCATTGATTTCAGTTTCAGAGGTCCAGGGCTCTCTGGTCCTTCTGACTAAAGACAGGGAAATAGCAATTTAAGGTGGTGGGGGAGGAGGAACAACCCCCTGGCCTTTCCTATCCACAACCGTGTTTCACAAACGTGCACAAAAACACATTTTGAAACCTCAAAAGTTGTCATGAAATGGAAGCTGCCTCCGGCCTGCTTGTGAGAGCTGGTTAGAAACACAAATCAATGCTGCAGGGGTCAGTATGTGTTGCCCGGGCTGAGGAGAAGGGTCTAAAAGGCCAACACCCAGGGGCGGCCCATGAGCATAGGCAGACTCGGCGGTCGCCTAGGGTGCCGCCGGCCCGGGGCGCCCAATGATGACATCACAGGGCGCCCGGGCGCCCAATGATTACGTCATGGCCATTGGCGGCCGTGCAGGCGGGGGCGCCGATTGCGCCTTCTGCCTAGGGTACCAGCTGCCGCAACCGGCTTTGGGCCGCTCCTGCCAACACCTCAGCCCACAAACCTTGACACCACCCCCATGCTTAAAGATTCACAAAGCCAGGACCCTCGCTCAGCCCACTACAGGCCTACAGCAGGGGTGGGGAACCTTTTTAGGGTCAGGGGGGACGCTGACCCACAGAAAAATCAGTCGGGGGCTCCACACAAGGGAGAAGCAAAAGCAAAAAAAACCCAACACCCCTCACTGACATGGCCCCCAACTGAGAAGCAGAACAACACCCCCCCCAGATTCCGCTCGCACACCAGAGCTGGGGGGGCCCAGGCAAGTAGAGTTTGTGTGCTCCAGCCCCATGGGCAGGCAGTGTATGTGTGTGTGGTGGGGAGGGGAGGGTTGGAGCACCAGTGCAGGTTCCCCAGTGCTGGGGTAGGACCCTGAGCTTCGGGGGCCAGATCCAGGCAAGCTGGGGGGGGGGGGAGGGAGGCCGCATCCTTAAGTTCTCCACCTTGGTCTAGTGAATTGGAATTTGGCTATAAACCTGAACTACTTAAAGTTCATGCGGGGCTTGAAAGGGCTGCCGGAGAAGAATCAAGCCAAAGATAATATGCAGGAAAATTATCAGAGGAGTAGCCATGTTCGTCTGAATCTGCAAAAGCGACGAGGAGTCCTGTGGCACCTGATAGACTAACAGATTGATTGGAGCATAAGCTTTTGTGGGGCAAGACCCATTTCATGCATCTGATGAAGTGGGTCTTTGCCCACGAAAGCTTATGCAGGAAAAGTGCATGAAATGGTTAACGTTCCTTCACTTTTAACAATCACTGGCTTATTATGACACAGGGAAGGGCGTTTATTTTCCCCAAGCACCTGCTGTTTTGCCTCTTTGAGCTTATGACATCCTGTGGGCTGAAACATGCCAGAGAAGTGCAAGGCATGAATTAGACTGATTAAAGATGATGATACAAAGACACACATCTGCAGCCTCTGCCAAACCCCCTTCGAGAGGCCCCAGATGGGCAGAGACCAAGGCTATGTCTAGACTGCAGGCGGATCTTTCGAAAGAAAAATCCGCTTTTTCGAAAGAGAGCACCCAGCGAGTCTGGATGCTCTCTTTCGAAGACGGCCTCTTTACATTGAAGAACGCCTTCTTCCTCGTGAAGGCGTTCTTCCTCGTGAAACGAGGTTTACCGCCATCGAAAGAAAAGCCGCGTTCTTTCGAAATAATTTCGAAAGAACGCGGCTTGAGTCTGGACGCAGGGGAAGTTTTTTCGGGAAAAGGCTACTTTTCCCGAAAAAACCCCTGAGTCTGTACACGGCCCAAGCGAGGTATCGAACAGTCACTAAAGTGCAAACATGGAGAGAGAGACCAGCAAACACCGACTCCATCCCTGTGGGATAGACATTCACCTGCCCCTTCCACAGAGGTGGGGTCCCTAGAAGAGGACTGGGACAGGGGTTCCTTCTCGTCTCCCCTGCCCTCACTGCCTCTCCACCCCTAGATACGCCACCATGCCTCAGGAGACCTCAGGGTCCAGTTCTCTGGTGTGGCTCCCCCCATCGTCCCCGCTGGACATAGTGTTGGAACTAGAGGTGTGGGGGATATGCAGCACCCCAGCGACTGAAGTGGTTTCCATTTCATACAGATGGGGCGGGCAATCATTTTTGCAGGGGGGCCACTTAATGAATTTTGATAGGTGGTCACAGGCTGGCTCCAGCCCAGAAGGGGCGGGGCCTGGGGTGAAAGGGGCGAGGTCTGGGGCAAAAGGGGCGGGGCTTGAGGACTAGCCTCCTCCCAGAGCTGTCTGGGGCTGGAAGCTTTGAATTAAAAACACGTCAAGGGGCTCGCAGCTCCCAGCCCTGCAGCCACTGTGTGGCCTGGCAACCGCCCGGGGTTGCTGCAGCTATTTAAAGGCCCCTGCTGGGGTAGCGCCGCAACTGGGAGCCATTTAAATAGGATCCTGCTGCCTGAGTCACCGCTTGGAAATTTGGCGGTACGGGGAGCGGGATATAAATAGAAAGTGTCCGGATGCAGTCTGTGAGCCGGATCCAAGTGTTATAAGGGCTGGATCCAGCCCCCGGGCCGCATCTTGCCCAGCCTGGCTACACAGGGTTTACAGTTTGGTTCAATGGCTCTTAGCATCCCTACTGTAAATATTGTTCCAGCACCTCTGCAGATGGTTCCAGGTTTGTTCTCTCCCTTCCAGGGGATGGGGATTGTTTCCTCCAGTTCTTCCTGGCCTGCAGCTTCACATCTTCGCTTTAAACCCTTTGGCGGGAGTAGGAACTCTCCTCTATGCAGCCTGCAGCCCCAGCGCGGCGTCGGCATGTGCGGAACATAGTTTGTAACAGGATTCGGGTTGGGCGCAAGCCCAGCCCTATGGCTCAGCTGCAGGTGTCTCCCAAATACAACACCTGATCCAAAGCTCCCAAATGCCAATAGGAGTTTGCCCAGAGTCCTGGGGAGCAGCTCCAGGGCAGACAGAGAGCCCACTGATGGGACGGGGAGGTTTGCGGGAGCAGGTTTTAAACCTGGGATGCTGTGCAGCGTGGGTAGCTTTTGCTCATTTCCCTCCCTGGCCACTAAGGAAGCCGACAAAGAGGCAGACACAGTAAGATGACCACAGTGGGTGCCCAGAGAGGTCATAGATCATTTGTACAATGGAGCATGTAAAACACTGGCAGCTTCTGGTCTCCCAGACAAGGCTTGGAAGGTCAGATTTGGAAAGAGAGAATTACACAGCCCGCGTGTGTCTGAACAAAGGACTTTGCTATTTCCCCATTTCATTCCTCACCTCTGCGACCTGGGAGTTTCCAACAATATGCTCGGCCAGGAATAGGCAATTTTCAGCATTGCTGGGGCTCAGCGCTGTCTAGACTTCAAAACACGCCACCCTTCCTTGAACGCCTGCCACGGCCTCTCTTAACATTTCCTGTACATGGAAGCTGAGAGCCCTTCGCTTTGCCAAAGCCTCAATCATGCTAATGAGCCCCTAGTTCCTGTAACATCTGGCAACTGGTCCTACTTAAGCCAGTGAACTTACAGCAGGTGCTAGCAAGGTTCATTTCCAAAACCAACATCCATTTGAAAAATTAAACGGTCCTGTCCCATTATGGAATGATAGCATCTCCCTTCAGGGTAAGACAGACAGAGTAAAAGAAGCTTGAGCAGGATGTTCTTGGTGAAGTGTTTCTTAATAATTACATCGGGGTAAGCTTTCTACTGGCACGTTACTGGCAGGCCAAATTGCTGTCTACATCCTGTCAGAAAGGAGACAACTACTGTAGCTTGGAAACACATCCTCTTTTATATAAAACCAGACAGCTGAGGTCTTAACTGTCCTAAATAGCCTGCTCGCTCTTGCTTCTTTTCTTTCCTGCTTCTTTGCTGACTGTGGAAGGATGCTATAAATCTGGTTACTGCTCCCATCCCCTCTTTGTGCTATTTATTTGAAAACTGGACCAACCCCTACAACTCCATTTATCTGAAGAAGTGGGTTGTGCCCATGAAAGTTCATGATACCATCTACATTTTTTGTTAGTCTCTTCAGGTTAGTGCTTCAAGATTAACTTGAAGCACTCTGTTAGTGCTTCAAGACTGTTTTTTTAAAAAGTTTTTCCAGTTACAGACTAACACAGCTACCCCTCTGAAACTTTTGGTTACTCTTAAGTGAGTTTAGATTTCTCGTGCTGAGGAGTCTTTTAAATTTTGGGTAGAGTTTCTCCCATGAATAGTTAGTCTTTAATGATGTGATTTTACATAGCAAAGAAAGGGACGTGGTTGTCTCTGTGTCTCTGAGTACAATCTGAAGTCAGGTCGACACTACATGAGAAAGGCAACCTAAGATACGCAACTCTAGCTCCATAAAGAGGATAGCTGGAGTTGATGTAACTTAGGTCAAATGTCTGTGGCATCCCGACAGTAGGAAGTTGATGGGAGAAACTCTCCCATTGACTTCCCTTACTTCTCATGACCCAGTGGAGTACTGGGGTCGATGCGGGCACCATCAGTTGTCAATTTAGCAGGTCCTTACTAGACCTGCTAAGTCAAACCCCGGGAGATCAATACCTGGGACATCAATCTTGGGGTAAGTGAAGAGAAGCCCTAAGCGAAGATTGCTTACGATGAAAGGGCATGGGGTTGCCTAACCTCTAGGACCAAAGTAACTCTGAAACACTGTTTCCACCCCCATCACGTGCTCCCCACATCCTTCATGATGTGGCTCAGCCTGCACCCTCCAGTTGCTAGTGGGAGACATTTTCTAATGGCTATGTGATGGCTCTCATCACCCCTGCAGAATGCTTCAGGTCCATGACACATTCATCTCTTGCTGGCCTGGGTAACATGCTGGCAAACAGGTTTACAGCATTTCTGTTCTCTCCTGGATGGACATGCTCCAGTGTCGGCTCATTTCACTCTCCAACTATCTTAGGTACTTATACAACCCACGTAGGGCTTCATGGTTATTAATGGATTGTCCTCTCACTACATTCTGTTAAACAAGGAAACCATAGCCTCAGTTGTAGAAATGGCAGCTTATGGTAGGTGGAGTGACTTTCCCCCGGGGGAACACAGGAAGTCTGTAGCTGAGCCAGGAATTGAACCTGTGTCTTCAAGGTAAGTGGTCAGCACTTTCTAGAAATCAGACCCCTTTAAGGTATATCAAATAGGGCAGCCCAAAATGGAGGCAACCAGAATCACCTGTCACTTTAACACCAACACTCCCTGTTGGAAAATGCCGTCAGCAGAAACAATGTCTCGGGTATTTGATCACAATAGAGCTGATTCCAGCCCCTTGACTCTGATCCGGCAACTGGTAGCTCTAGGCCGGAAAAGTAAAGTAAATCAATGGAGATCTTCAGGAATCCCCATTAAAAGAATCCGACCATCTGATGTTGATTGGGCTTGTTTAGTTTAGGAAAGAGAAGACTGAGAGGGGACATGATAGCGGTTTTCAGGTATCTAAAGGTGTGGAAAGGAGGAGGGAGAAAAATTGTTCTCCTTGGCCTCTGAGGATAGGACAAGAAGCAATGGACTTAAATTGCAGCAAGGAAGCTTTAGGTTGGACATTAGGAAAAACTTCCCAATAGTTAGGGTGGTTAAACACTGGAATAAGTTGCCTAGAGGGGGTTGTGGAATCTCCATCACTGGAGATATTTAAGAGCAGGTTAGACAGACACCTGTCAAGGTTGATCTAGACCAGCCACGGCCAACCTGAGGCTTGCAAGCCACATGCGGCTCTCTCTTCTCCAGGGTGCGACTCGCGAAGCCCACCCCCATGGCTCGTAAGCTGCCTCCACGCCCCTCCCCTCCTCTGGTGTGGCCATTAAAGATGTAGAATTAAAGATGGCATTGGCCAGTGGGAGCCTGATGTGGCCAAAAAACCTCTAAATGCATTTTCTTAAAGGGGCAGAACTTTTTTTTTTTTTTTTTGCTTGACAACTTTGCCCTGGCTCTTTGCGCTGGATCCACTGATTTCTTGGCTCTTTGCTTGGTCCTGTCATGAGGGCAGGGGACTGGACTCGATGACCTCTCGAGGTCCCTTCTCTGACTCTATGATTTGATCATGTGTGATAGATAATGTGTCAGCTTGACCTCCCACCCACAAATATCAGGAGTGAAAATGAAATGTGTGTTCATCTAAGGTGCAGCGTTCAGTGACAGACATGGCAGGACACTACACAGTAATTAAAACATTCAGCAAATGGGGATAGACCAGCCAACACGGAAGTGGCACTGAGTTCACCATACATAGAGTGCAGGAGGTGCACCTGCTAAGCTGAAAGGCAATAATCTTACTGCCTTCCACTCCACAGTGCCTTCCAGCTATGGATCTGAAACAGCAAGACTACAAATTCTGCCCCCCTTGAGCTACTGGCTGGTCACATGCTTCAGCAATTCCGGGCTCAATGGGTGCATGTGCTTGGATTTGTTTAGCCTGGACACAGATTTCCTGCATTTTCCCTTCCACATTTGGAGCAGCTCATTAATTCAGTTTCCCTGGAAGGCGGGTTTTACACATGGGGACACTGAGGCACAGAGTGTCAGTCACGCAGGAAATCTATAGCAGAACCCTGGCATCCTGGCTCATATTTCCTCCCTAATGCCTATTGAAGGGTTTGCTCTAACGCAGTGGTTCTTAAAGTGTAGTCCGGGGACCACTACTGGTCCGCAACCATCCTGCAGGTGGGCTACGGGGTCGGAACCCCCCGCAGTGGGGAGGTGGCACGGGTGCTCCAGCCCCACACTTCCCTCCCCCTGTGAGACTGAAGTGCCAGTTCTGGCTTCCTGCTGCAGGTGGGGGACAAGGCGGGAGCCCTGAGCCTTACAGGCCAGATTTGGCTTGTGGGAGGAGTAAGCGGCTCTGTGCGCTGCTGCTACCCTCCCCCGGATTGGGGGAACACCAGTGCAGGAAACTGTTCATTTCCCCACTGCTCCCATTGGCCAGAATTCTGGCCAATGGGAGCAGTGGGGGGGACGATGCCTGGGAGCGACCAGGGGCGTGGAGCCAGGTAAGTGTTCTCCATCCCCCTCCCGCTGAGACCCTGCACCCCTGTCCTGCTCCTGTAGCCTCCCTCCCATCTAGACTCCCCCTTCCTGCACCCATTTTGTTATCATGGGTGGTTGGCTGATGGCTTGTGGAAAGGCTTGCATTGAGCAGGGTGGGCCACCGGCCAAAAAGTTTGAGACCCACCGATCTAAAGCACGTTGGTGCCAATGGAAAGAGTCTCTGATTCCTCCTTGTTCAAGCGACTTGTGGATTTAGATCTGAAAACATGCTTCCAGATACAAAGTATTGCTGTGCACGGTGAGCTCTCCACAGCAACAAGATGGCGGAGGTCACTGCCTTCCCAGTCAGCTGCAATAGATTTTACATTTGACGAAAAGAGTCTGATACGCGAGCTTCCAAACAACACGCTGAACACAGTGCTTCTGTGTGTTTGAACACAGGCTTTGTGGTCAGCTCACTGATCATTGGATGCAAGCTGCTCTGAACTTGGAAGGAAAAATACAGGAGATCTGTGTCCAGGCTAAACAAATCCAAACGCATGCACGAAGAGTAACGGTAGTTCGGAATAGGAAGCCTAGTCCGAACTACCTAGTCCGTGCCGTGTGTAGCCGCGCGGCACGGAGTCCGCACTAGCGGACATTTAAAAATGGCGGTGCCCGGCGAGATGCAAATGAAGCCCGGGAAATTCAAATCCCAGGCTTCATTTGCAACTCCGGTTGCCTACATTACCTCCCTAGTTAGAACTAGGGTGGTAGTGTAGACATACCCTGAGTTTGATTTAGTGAGTCTTAAGTAGATTTAGTGAGTCTTAAGTAGCTTATTTTGAAATAGCTCATTTTGAGTTTTGGTGCTGTCTACACAGCACTTATTTCAAAATAGAGCACTCTTCCTCTGATTTCCCTTACTCCTCATACAATGAGGTTACAGGAGTCGGTGAAAGAAGTTCTCCAGTTTGACAGTATTTTGACATGATGTCAGAATAACTGCCAGCTCTGTAGTCGTGGACTGTTATTTTGAAATAACACTAGTGATTTTGAAATAATGTTGCGGTGTAGACATAGCCTCAGTGGCCTAACTGTCACTAGATGGGACAGAAAACCACACCCAAAAGGTGTGTGTGTGTATGGGAGGGGGGTCACTTGCTTCATGCTAAACGTGTCCTGAAGTCCATCTTTCGTCTTCACTCAAACACGTGCTTAAATTTAAGAGAAGACTTTATTCCATTGAATTCAGTGGGTTTTAAACCACTGGCTGAGCTGGGCCCATCATGCATCTGGCCCATTATGTAACACTGTCGAGAGAGGTGGGATTTCTCTTCTGAGCCCTATGGCAATCTGATCATGCAGATAGCAATAATGGTAATCCAATTATCTGGCCTTTTGAAAGGGCAGCCACAGTATTTGACTCTGCTCCAGAAACATGATGTTTCACAGTGAATATATTTCTGCTCATTTGAGAAGATCTGAAAGTGTTTCCATTGTGGGTGTTTGTTCAGTTGAATGTGTATTAGGGGTCACTTGGTGTGCCCCCCCTCCATGCCTTGGTTAGGAGTTTTTCAGGCCGGGGTGTTGATTTTCTCCTTAGTATGTTTTTTTGTAGGTACCCAAAGACCTTGGGGGTGCTGACAGGGAACATTTTATTAGTACGGATCACAGTTATGAATGTGTCTCTGTTTACTGCATGGCCACTAATAATTTACACAAATTCCTGGAACCCATATTGTGCAAATGAATGGAAACCATGCAGCTGTACATTCCTTATGTGAAAAGGGCAGTCTGGTTCTCGTCTGTTTCTTAGGAATAAGTCAAATCTGTGCAATCTATGGAACAGCTTGGCAGCTGCGTAGAACGATCTGACTGTTAGAACCATTTGTTACTAAGTTACTCGGGGTCTTGCCCTGAAGTCCTGACTCCAGAAAAATCCTCCCTTCCCATATTTCCAATATTTGACCATTTGCATCTCTAGCTGTTTTACTCTGTGAAGACTCTAAGATCAGAGCCTTAGGAGTGATCAGATGCACTTCTGACTTGGAACACTGCAATTTTCTTTTACTCAGCTACTGCAGAACAATCAGTTCATTTTAAAGAGGAGGCAAATAAGCAGCAGTCTGGGATATGGCTGAAGTAATGAATTCAACTCTTCCTGGCCTAACTAGGTATATTTTTCCCTGGAAACTAATTAAAATACTTGAATAGCTATCTTCCATCACCTTTTGTGAAGCTTGATGACAAACAGTGAGTCACTCTATAGTGTAATTACATCAGTGTTAACTTATTTTAAAAGACACACAAGAAGACAGATCCTCCAGTTGGCCATTTTTGGCTGCACAGACGGCACAGAACCAGGGCTGGCTCAAGCTATTCCTGTGCCCTGGGCAGCGGGCGCGCGACGCATGCGTGGCTCCGCCCCCCGGTGCACAGTGCATGCGTGGCCCCGCCCCCCAGCGCGCTGCACACCTTACAGCTGCAATTGGGTGTGCGGTGCCTGATTGCAGCTCTAAGGGGTGCCGCGCAGCCCCCGGCCCTGGGTGCGCAGCGCCTAATTGCAGCTCTAAGGGGTGCCGCGCGCCCCCCCCCAGCCCCAGGTGTGCGGCGTCTGATTGCAGCTCTAAGGGGTGCTGTGCGGCGCCCGGCCCTGGACGCGCGGTGACTGATTGCAGCTCTAAGGGGTGCTGTGCGGCCCCCGGCCCTGGGTGTGTGGTGCCTGATCACAGCTCTAAGGGGCGCCGCGCCCCTTATAGCTGCCATCAGGCACCCCCCATAGGTTGGTGCCCCGGGCAGCTGCCCAGCTAGCCCCCGCCTTAATCCGGCCCTGCACAGAACTGCCAGGGATCTGACCTAGAGGGGCAGCGGGGGATTCCCAAGGTAAACAGCAGCAGCTCCCGAGGTGCAGGGAGTGCTGGACTGGCTAAGAGTGTAGCGCCATAGAAGGTGTCTGCAGTTATCTGGCTAGGTTGTAACAACACATGCTGTGGCGGGAATAGCGGCATGGTGGAAGGAGGGCCAAGAGTGGGGTGCGCTGTGTTCTAGCTGATACTCACTTATGTGTAACTCAGAGGCTCTGACACTCAGGCTACGTCTACACTGCAGAGTTTTTGCACAAAAACTCGCAGAGCGTCCACGCTACAAGCGTGTTTTTGCGCAAGAAAAAGTACAGTAGATTGTCAGAAGACAGAGCTGTTTGTGCAAGAGTTATTCCTCTTCCTATGCGGAATAAGCCTTTTTGCACAAGAGCTCTTGTGCAGAAAGGTATGTGTGGACAGACAACAGGGGTTTCTTGCGCAAGTAACCCCTATGGAAAAAGCACAGGCGCTCTGATGGCCATTCGCAGACCATCCATGCAGTGTGGATGCTCTCTTGTGCAAAGGCACATCTCTTGTGCAAAAGCACATGGCTGTGTGAACGGGCTCTTGCGCAAGAACTTTTTGTGGACGATCTCTTCCGCAAAAACTTCTTGCGCAAGAAGCTTTTTGCAGAAGAGATCTTCCGCAAAAACGTCTTGCGCAAGAGAGCATCCACACTGCAAAAGCCCATCGAAAAAGTGATGCGCTTTTGCAAAAGAGAGCATCCAGACTGCATGGACACTCTCTCGAAAGGAAACTCCGATTGCTATTTACAGAATGGTCACCAGGGCACCTGAGCTTTTTTCGATTGCCTCTTTTTGCGCAAAAAACCTCTGTTCCCCATCCACACACACCTTTTTGCTCAAGAGCTCTTGCACAAAAAGGAACTCTTCCTCGTAGAAAGAGGAATACCTTCACTGCAAAAACCCCTCTGTTCTTTCATTTTACTTGCACAAAAATGCGCTTGAGGTGTGGACGCGCTGTGAGTTTTTGCGCAAATACTCTGCTGTGTAGACCTAGCCTCAGTGTTCCCCATATCTAGATTTTTTCCATCTAGGTGCAGAATGTATTTTGTTATGTGCACTGAGGCATGTGTGAATGTGCACCACCAGGAGAAACACAAACCTAGCTGTGGGCGGTTTTCTAATCAGTTGGGCAGCACTGGAATCTCTCCGGAGTAGCCACACAAGTGCTCCACTTATAGAGAACACTGCTGTTCTGTTCTGTAGCCTTAGTTAATAGGCAGTTGGCTTTTAGCTCATGTGGCAGTCTCATGGCATTAGCCCCCTAAGGACGCAGGTTGAACCCCACCTGCTGACAGTCGGCATCACATAGGGCTTCTAACGAACCAGCATGTGTAAGGGTGGCCCCTGGCTGCTCCCAGGAATGGGGAAATTGTATTATAGCCATTTTCCCCTCCTGATCTGTCAGAATATGGTGTGAAGTTGAGGGCTAACTCTTGACTATGCTTCTGTTTCTTAAGGTGAGCCCCTTTGCTGGCAAACACTTACCCTGCAATTGCTCTTTCTCCTCCATTGTACTTTGCCCATTCATCTCCTGGTTTACCTTTTCTTCTGCCTCTCCGTCCCCATTTCTGACAAGCTCCCCTGCGCTGAATAGCAGCCCATCAGGATATGCTGGCTGCCTGGTGGGTGTTTGTTTCTTTCTGTTTTCTTTCCTTTCACTCCAGGGGTCCCTGATTAAAAAAGAAAGAAAAAAAGTTAAATAAAAAGAGGCAACTGCTCACGTGGGTTCAATATCTGTTAAGAGAAAATATTCAACCCAAGTGCGAATGGATCAGAGCCTTACCTACAAAGAAAGTGGTGAGCGCTTTTACAGGTGATGTTGGGACCAGGGACCTACTGTTGAGAATCTTGGATTGGGAAGGGGGTTGGATTACAACACTTAACTGGATGGCCATTTCTATCTATGATTTCTATAATTCATGCCACAGGGACAGATAGTCCTAGTAACCCTGTTTTCATAGAAGGAATAGATTGACTTAAGTGGTGCTAGATATCATAAAGCAGGGGTCTCCGACCTTTTTAAGATTGAGATCGCTTTTTGAATTTAAGTGCAATCCAAGATCTACCTCAAATATAAATACCCTGGCCCCGCCTCCTTCCCGCCTCTTCTCCGAGGCCACACCCCTGCTCACTCCATCCTCCCTCTCTTGCCCATCCTCATTCACTCTCATCAGGCTGGGGCAGAGGGTTGGGGTGCAGGCTCTGGTCTTGGATTAACGGATCTGGAGTGTGAGAGGGGCTCTGAGCTTCTCTTGGGGCAGGCAGGAGGGATGTAGGAGGGGATTCTAGGTGCAGGGTCCGGGATGGCATTTGGATGCAGGAGTGCTTGGGGTGCATGAAGGGCTTCATGACTGGGGTAGGAGTTTGGGATGTGGGCTCCAGTGGGGCACTGCTGGTGGCTCCTGGTTGGGGGTGCAGTGGGGCGAAGGCAGGCTCACCCCTCCCCAGCCCTGGAACACTCCCTAAAGCAGCCAGCAAACTCCATCCTAAGTCCGGTTGGGCCCTCTCTCTGCTCTATGGCGAAAGGATACAGATTGGGAGGGGGCACATTGACATCAGCACCCCTTCTCTCCCTCCCCTGCCCTGCCCAACAAGCAGGATGCTCCCCAGGGGGAGGGGCAGCTCCAAGGCAAAGGGCAGGAGATGAGCAGCAGTGTGGGGAGGGGCAGCTGAAGTTCAGGCACTTGATAGACTCTTGGCCAAACCAGCCAGGATCACCTGTTAGAAGCTCCAGGATCTACCAGTAGATCTACTGGTTGGTGGCCACTGTCATAAAGAACATACAAATCTATCTAATGCGTTAGTCCACATGGGAATAAGCTACCTGGCCATATTGGCAAATTATAACGGAGGGTGAAAGAATCACCCCAACGGTGTTGATATTCTTTTGCCATCTCAGCCCAGGTCATTTCCCAGCCTGAAAAGTTCACACCTTGCATCTTTGAAAACCCAGCACACGTTGACAGAAACATTCGTCTTCACTGGACTGAAACTTTACCAAAACCAACGGGTTGGCTCAGAGATACTATTGTGCCGAGATCCATGACATTCCACCTCCCCCAAATCTGGAACAGTTCCAGGAAATCAAAACCAAATGTGAAAAACCTCAAATGCTGTGAATTCCCCTGCTGCTATTTCCCATGGCCAGAAGGAGCCGAGTGGCTGGAGTAGGAGCACTGTAGAAGTAGAAATTCAACAATGTAAGCTACAGAAGAGGTTAAAACAGTGATGGGCAGCCTAGCTAGTGAGTGGGCTGCATGAGTGGTTCTCCTTCATCTCAGTGGGCTGCAAGTTTGTCTCCCGGGAGAGGGCGGTTTTGCTAACTGCGCTTGCGTACCTTGAATTTGCAGGGTGCGCCAATGGAACTGTGGCAGCGCTTTGATTGGATGCACAGGGAGCACATGGCTCTCACAGTCATAGAATCATAGGACTGGAAGGGACCTCGAGAGGTCATCGAGTCCAGCCCCCCGCCCTCAAGGCAGGACCAAGCTCCGTCTACACCATCCCTGACAGATGTCTATCTAACCTGTTCTTAAATATCTCCAGAGAGGGAGATTCCACCACCTCCCTTGGCAATTTATTCCAATATTTGACCACCCTGACAGTTAGGAATTTTTTCCTAATGTCCAATCTAAACCTCCCCTGCTGCACTTTAAGCCCATTACTCCTTGTCCTGTCCTCAGAAACTAAGAGGAACAAATTTTCTCCTTCCTCCTTGTGACACCCTTTTAGATATTTGAAAACCACTATCATGTCCCCCCTTAATCTTCTTTTTTCCAACAGTCAATGTTGTGTACAATCAACACACATTTCACTTCATGTGCCCTGCTTTACAGGGAGGAAAAAACTACACAGATGGAAACCAGCGGAATCTGACAACCCTACCCATGGGCAATGGTAAACCAAATGTCTCATTTTGTGGGATTTGCCCACAAAAGCTCATGATACCATATATATTTCTGTTAGTCTCTTAGGATAAGTCTGCACAGCAACATTATTTTGAAATAACTTAGTACATGTCTGCACAGCCAGCAGTTATTTCGAAATAATGTCAAAATACTGTCAAGCTGGAGGACTTCTTACTCTGACTCCTGTAACCCTCCTTGTACGAGGAGTAAGGGAAGTGGGAGGAAGGGTGCTCTGTTTCGAAATAAGTGCTGTGTAGATGCTCCCAATTTCCAAATAAGCTACGCAATTGACGTAGCTCAATTTGCGCAGCTTATTTCGAGCTAAGCCTGGCGGTGTAGACGCACCCTAAGGTGTCACAGGATTACTCGTTGTTTTGAACGTCTACTAAGAAAGTCTTTGTGAGAAAATAAGCTTAAACCAGGCTGTTCCTTCTATTTAATATTCATGTCTGTCCAAAGCTATTCGCAGGGAGGATATATTGTGACTAAAATAGATGACGGTGATGGACGGCTACTCATTTCTCCTCTGAAAAGGAAATTCCTTGGGTCAGATGCACCACAGTGGCATACGGAGACAGAGCTCTACTGAAGGCCATTGAGTGGAGCCAGTTGATGTCAGCCTGAGAGTCCGGAAGTCATGTCAGGCTCATACGCTTTATCCATTCCCACAGCCCTGGAAGAATTCAGATCCTCCGTCTAACAGTTGTGTGCGGCAGACGAACTGACAATGTGAGGTGGTAAGGGCCAGCTTTAGGAATTGCAGGGCCCAATTCGAACTGTTTTGACGGGGCCCCAGCAGCCGGGACTTTTTTGTTCACAAAAAAGAAAAGAAAAAAACCCCACACAAAGAAACAAGTCACAGCCCCTTTAAATCTCCAGTCCTGCCTTCCAGACAAATCTGGGGCCGACTCCTGCTCCGGCAGCACACAGAAGCCACCACGCTCCTCCTCTGGGGCCAACGCCCCCTTTGGCAGCATGCCCGGGATGTCAGCACGCCCGGCACACTTCCGGGTTTAGGGCGCAGGGCCCTTTTAGGTGTGGGGCCCGATTCAGGGGAATCGGGCAAATCGGCCTAAAGCTGGCTCTGGAGCTGGGCGAGACAAGCTGGCATAATGCTCCTGAGCCCAGCCCATTAGCGTGCTCTCCGGTTAAAGCAGTGAAATGGGAAGGAAGCGTGTGGCTTTTCCTTGGTACTTTGTGGTTTGACCATCTGCAGGGAACTGGAGTAGGCGAGGCTCTCTCGCTTCCCCTCCCCCTCTTCCACACCAGACCAACAGACAAAGGACAGTGAGAATCTCTATGGCTATAATAAATGACACTTCTATCGAGCTTGCCACTCTAGGGGCTCCCAGCAGGGGCAAACCTGCCGTTGGAAAACTGCATTCAGCGGTGGCACGTCAGTAACAGAAAGAACCACCAGACTGCTGGATGGGAGGGGCTGGTTTAGGGTGGAAGAGCTCGGCTTGGCGAGATTATCATCTACACAGATAGGACCTCTCTGGTCCGGCAGGAGCACGGAGGTTGCCGGACTAGAGAGGGAGCGAGGGATGTCCGGAAATCCGGCAGCTAATGGCAGGGGCTGAGGCTGCTGGCAGAGCTGGGACAGGTGGCAGGGCCGGGCAGCATGGCCAGCAGCTATGGATGGAGCTAACAGCGGCACTGGGGCCAGGGAGAACAGCTGGCAGAAGGGGCTGGAAGCGCAGCCAGAAGCAAGCCAGGGGAGCACAGACAGTGGCTGGGGCTGGGGCAATAGGGCCAGGAGAGCAGCCAGGACTGGGCTGGAGCTGGGGCTGGCGGCAGGGCCATGAGCATAGTCGTGGTCTAGGCCAGGGTCAGGGACTGCACCCAGCCGATGAGACTCAGGCCAGGGCTAGGAGGGCAGCTGGGAGGGGAGCCCGGCATCCAGGAAGCTGGTAGCTTCCCTGGGAGAACCTGGAGACTGGCAGCAGGGCTCACGATTGACCTCCCTCGGTTCTGTAGACTCTCTCTCCCGGAGTGCCTGTAGCATCAGAGATGTGCAAAGCATGGAGAGGAGTGAAGGGCACAACTATGGCAAAGGGGTGAAGGGAAGAAAAGGAACACTGACGCTATCGGCAGCGAGATTTATTAACTAGTGAAAGAGCCTCGTTGAACATGGCAGAAGCCTCGTCACTTAGAACTTGATGCGGACAGGCAATTTTAATCTAGGAAACAGCTTTACTGGACCCGTTAGAGGAATCTTGGCTCTCGAATTTCTGTGATTATTCTGGAGATCTTCGTCAGGGGGTTACAATCAGGGAAAACGTTTGCTATTTTTCTAGGGTCACCCATACCTTCCTTCCGGTCTCCCTCAACTTTTGCTGTGGCCTGAAATGTACTCGTGCATGACCACAGAGAAATGTTTTCTGAATATGCTTTAGAGGGTGGGGAGGGAAAAATACATCCATGTCATTGCTAAGATGCAAAAGGCTAAAAAATAGAAGCTTGTGGTTTCTGAAGCCACTTGGCATTTCTGAGTAGGAGCTGATGAGGCTCTGGGTTTTTGTTATTATTTAGACACCCTTACATTTTGCAAGGCTATTTCTCATCCGTGTGGGTATGTGTGGGTAGTAAAGCAGAGGGAATTTGGGAGAAAAAAACCCCAAAAGTTAAAAATGGCCTAGTTATCAAGTTTAGAAAAGTGCTTATTGCATGTGCAACCACTTGTTTTGTTTTGTTTTGTTTTGTTTTTAAAAAGAGCTAAAATTTGCTGTTGATTTTGAGGATGTGGTAGACATGCAATACCAAAACACAATGAAGTATATACAGGAAAAGCAGGATCCTCTGGAGCCAAGATCCTGAAGAACACAGAGTATATGGTATGTTTCATACTTCACAATGCATTTCCTGATGTATGCCAGCTTGTGTCTAGAACTGTGTGAATGTTGGGAGTTTGGGATTGTACAAGAGTCGACCAAACCTTCTGGTGAACTCAATTTGGATTTTTTCAAAGTGGCTTAGATAAAGGTTCATGCAAACACTGCTCTCCGCTGAACATATTCAACTCAAGTATCAGAGGGGTAGCTGTGTTAGTCTGAATCTGCAAAAGTGGCGAGGAGTCCTGTGGCACCTTATAGATTAACTGAAGTGTTGGAGCATAAGCTTTCGTGGGCAAAGACCCACTTCGTCACATGCATGACATGACATGACATGCATCTGACGAAGTGGGTCTTTGCCCACGAAAGCTTATGCTCCAACACTTCAGTTAGTCTATAAGGTGCCACAGGACTCCTCGCCACATATTCAACTCACAAACTCTCAGAGAGAACAGCGTTGATCCCGTATGCTGTGCTCTCTCGGTCATCACGTAAGTTTCAGTAGCTATTGAACCAGGTTCAATTCTTGTGGGTGTCTAGCAGGTCTACTGACCTGGGAGAGGGAGAAAAGGGGGCAACTGCCCCAGGGACCGGTGATGCTAAAAGACTTGGGCTCTGGTTGCCGCTACCAATGCTACCTCAGCAGCTGCAGGAGACCTTGGCTCTTTAAATTGCCGCCTCCCCCAGGAACATAGAGCTGGGCCACCTCCCACCTTGCCCAAGGGCCTGGCGAGTCTTTTGGCCTTGCTGGTGTCTAGTTATAATTCAAACCTGCAGGTTTGAAAAGAAGCCTTTCCACTAGCACCAAGGGATAAGAGGCTTTTGACGTCTCTGTCTGTGTCCCTGTTAGTGCCCAGCATTCTCCTAATTTGTCCTAAATTGCTGTGAATCTTATTCTTCCTGATTCAGGTATTGATTCAATGTCGGTCCAGCAAATCAAGAGTTATTTCACTTCTTTCTGTTTCTTTCTTCCTTCCAGCACTGGACAATTAAACGCGAAGGGTGTGTCTACACTACAGAGGAAGCTCAAAGCTGCTGCTGTCAGTCTTCCAGGGTTTGAATTAGTGGGTCTAGTTAAGACAGCTAATTTGAACTGAGAGGGGTGCTCCGGTGGATGCCGGTAACCCTGTTTCCACGAGGAGTAAGGGAAGTCGAAGGGAGAGTGTTCTCCCTTTGACTTCCTGCAGTGTGGACAGCGCCAAAAGCTGAGTTAAGATACTTCGACTTCATCTACGCAGTTAATACGGCTGAAGTTGCACATCTTAATTTGACTTTGACCCATAGTGTAGACTTACCCTAACTTCTTGAATGGCAACAGTCAATGAATGGATCAAGTTGTGAACTCAATTACCCTAATGTGTAAATCCAGAGTGACTCTGCTAATTTCAGTAGGCTCACTCTGGATGTATACGGGTGTCACTAAGAGTAGCATTTCGGCCATAGTTTTGATGGCATAGATAAACTTAAACCCTGTCACTCCCTCTGATTTTGTTAGAGAAATAACTGTGCTTCATTCTGTCACTAGCCATGCTGTGTAACAGCTTCCTCGGGCAGAGATTTCTATCATTGCTGGGGCTTGAACTGAGATGTTGGGAAAATCTTTCTTGATCAGACATGACACAGTTGTAAAAGATGCACATTCTGTACTTGCCAAATTCAAATACCTCTTGACTGTTGACTCACAGGTATTCTCCGATCTGAATCTCCAAAACCACACAAAAACATTACAATTTCCTTTTTCCTAGTCCTGAAGTACATGCTGATTTTTCTAATAAGTGCATCCCATTTGATATGCTCTTTATCCATTGCTCCTTTCAATGGAAGAAAAAGGACTTTTAAATTTCCCATTAACCATCTTTGTTAAGCCAATGCTTCTGTAAAACCTTAATATTGCTAGTTTTCCTCTTGGGTTAATTCATATTGGATTAGTCACCTGGAAAGCTCGTGGATGTTTATAAGGTTCTTACAATAGAAAATTAGGGTTGGAAGAGAACTCAGGAGGTCATCTCGTCCAACTCCCTGCTCAAAGCAGGACTGACCCAAACTAAACCATCTCAGCCAGGGCTTTGTCAAGCTGGAACTTAAAAACCTCTAGGAATGGAGATTCCACACTGCCTTAGGGAACCCATCTCAGTGCTTCACCACCCTCCTAGGGAAATAGTTTTTCCTAATATCCAACCTAGACCTCCCCACTGTAACTTGAGACCATTGCTCCTCATTCTGTCATCTGCCACCGGTGAGAACAGCCTCTCTCCATCCTCTTTGGAACCCCCCTTCACATTGTTAAAGGCCACTATCAAATCCCCCCTCACTCTTCTCTTCTGTAGACTAAAGAAGCCCAAATCCCTCAGCCCCTCCTCATAAGTCATGTGCTCCAGCCTCTGCTGGACTCTCTCTAATTTGTCCACATCCTGTCTGTAGTGGGAGGCCCCAAACAGGACACAATACAGTACTCCAGATGTGGCCTCCCCAGTGCTGAATAGAGGGGAATAATCACTTCCCTAGATCTGCTGGCATTGCTCCTAATGATGTAGTCTAATGTGCCATTGGCTACAAGGACACAGTGTTGACTCCTATCCAGCTTCTCATTTACTGTAAGCCCCAGGTCCTTTTCTGCACAATTGCTGACTACCCAGTTGGTCCCCTTCCTGTAGCTGTACATGGGATTCTCCTGTCTTAAGTGTAAGACTCTGCACTTGTCCTTGTTAAACCTCATCAGATTTCTTTTGGCTCAATCTTCCAGTTTGCCTTAACCTCTTATGTGGACCAGCTACTAGAAGGCAACAGAGACATGCAAGTAAGATGACTGTCTTCCAAAAATGATAATATCTGTAGAATAATTGGCATTCCTGGTAACAACTAGACACAGATCTTTATTTACTTTCTTGCCATGAGTGGGAATTAATTTTGTTTGGCTATGAAAGAATTAATCCAATTCTTTTCACAGGGTAGGTTTGTCCAAAGCTTTGTTGGTATCATTTACTTTTCCTTTGTGAACACAATACTTTTTTTCTGGGTGAAACCACTAAATTCGTGGAAAGAAACTGGCAGCACATCATAGAATAGGCCTGACTTCAGTGAACATTGTTGATTTGAGTCCTCTGCTATTTTTATGGACTGGAGAGAGATGGAAAAATCTAGCACATTACAAAACACTGTTTATAACTTTGGCTATTAAGAAAAGCTGGAAAGCATCTGATAACCTTTTCAGAGCTCCATCTGCTTCAAATGGACAGTGTTTATTTTCTTTGCCTCTGGTTCTAGTTCAGTGTGATCAGTTGACAAATCTTCAGTGACTTGGATTAGGAGCACATGTGAAAGGTTTCTCTGGTCTGTTGCTTAAAATATTTACTTTTATTACTTCTTTGTGCATTTTCCCCAGTAGCTGCTTTACTGAATGTACCCTGAAGAAGGACTAGATTTATACAGCATCTGCCTCATTGTTGGAGAAGATTTGGAATGTAGATTATTCCAGGAATCAGTGAAAGCAATACTATAGGGCGCCACAGTTTCTAGGGCGAGGCCAGCAGTGTGTATGTAGGTGAAACAGAAATTACTGGAGTCGCTAGCTATGGGAATATAGGAATTCCAGAGAAAACTTTACATCAAATTACAAACCAGTAAAGCTTCAGAATGACACCTTTTTCCTGGATTCAAGTGTCTTTCAGCTAGTGGGTAGCCCTTGACCGTGTCTATGCTATGCTTCTTTGGCAAACATTCCCCTTGGCAGAAAACGCCCGCAGCCACTGGTGTTTTTAATGCAGTGTCATTTTGACATACTCGGAGAGCAAGGTTAGCATACACATGGCTAAAAATACCACCTTGCCAGTGCTTCCCCTGCATTTACTGCTAGTAACTGCTGGAACAGCACTGCTTTGAGCAACACTTGGAAATTTTTGCCCCCCCCCCCCCCAAACCCTTTTTCTGTGTCTACATTGGCAAGATTTTGTGCAAAAGCAGTTGCGTTTGCGCAAAAACATGCTGCCTGTCTACACTGGCGGGAAGTTCTTGCGCAAGAACACTGACATTCTAATGTGTGAAATCAGTGCTTCTTGTGCAAGAACTATGATGCTCCAGCTCAGGAATAAGCCCTCTTGTGCAACTGTTCTTGCACAAGATGCCAGTGTAGACAGGCAACATGAATTTCTTGCAGAAGAAAGCCCAATAGCTAAAATGGCCATCGGAGCTTTCTTGCGCAAGAGAGCATCTACACTGGCACGGATGCTTTTGCGCAAAAGCACATCCCTTGCGCAAAAGCACATGCCAGTGTAGACGCTCTCTTGCGCAAATACTTTAACGCAAAAACGCTTGCGTTAAAAGTATTTGCGCAAAATCTTGCCAATGTAGACGTAGCCTTTGAGTAGGCGGCTCTTGAGCACCATCAGCAGTAGAAGAGTAAAGGGTGTCAGGGGAGACTGCTTTCAAGAGGACAAGTGTTGCCAATGCTCATGACTGAATTCACAAATTTTGTTTCCCTCTAAAGCACCAGCTGCCGGAGTCCCGCGATAAATAACAATCACAGCTTTTTCTAGTCCTCGTGGTTTAGGAGAAAAGGTTGAAAAAGTGAACCGTTAAAGGTGCCAGTACAAAAAGACAAATGGAAAGAACACTGCATGTATCATTTTAATACTCGCATGGGGTTGTGTGTCAAGCTTATGATTAGGAGGGGGGTTTTTTTGGGGGGGGAGGGAGGGCTTTTCATGACTTTTCAATGCTTGGAGAGAATTAGAACCACAACATCTGATTTTAGTGAGGGTGACATGAACTTAGCTGAGTTTAACTGACACTGTGGGATCAAGCTGATGAAAGAGGATTTTCTTACCCACCCTGCTGGAGTTCTCTTCAGCAGCCCATCACATCTGCAGAGCTGCCTCTCGCTTACTGATCAGCACCTAAGGAGCTTGTGTAAACAGGCGATTTTCTGTATTCATCTTTACATAGCTTTCCCACTCCTCGGATATGGCTAAATCTGAGAACCCTAAAGGTTAGGCAGGCATGTTAACGCCTTTGATACTTAGGCTAACTTACAAAACTATTGGTAACTCCCTCTCCTACTGGACACTCCTAGTTGTCACCTCCCACCCCACACTGGAACCCACACGGAGTATCATTAAACAATTACAATCCATGCCCTGCGGGGATCCCAACCTGAAAGAAGTATTTCCTGTACCACCACTCTGGACAGGGACATCCTGGGGTGAGGGGCACCCCCCCCCACCACAGGCTTCACCCTGCCTCTGCTCTGCCCTACCTCACTCCACTCCTTCCTCCAAGCCCTGCCCCTATTCCACCCCACCTCTTCCTGCCTCCCTGCCCCCACTGCACTCCTTCCCTCAAGCCCCCACCCCAGGTGATGCAAGCCAGGGGATTAATGATGGGCCATGCTGTGGGGCAGGGGGAGACTGCCCCCCGACAGTGGAGGGAGCTGGAGCTTCCCTCTGCTCTGCTTCACTGAGGTGACGGGAAGCGGAGTGCCCTAGTCCCAGCTCACTCCCCAAAGCAGGGCTCGGGGAGGGGGGCTTTTTACAGTGCAGGGTGGGGGAGCAGGACAGGGTGGGGGTAAATTTCCATTGGCCATGGGGAAGGGGAGGAGGGAAGGTTGTCACACACGTGAGGTTGGCATGCACTTGAGGGGTGCCTTTTACTATGGATGGTGGGGGAGCAAGGCAGGGTGGGGATGGGGGTTATTTCCCATTGGCCACAGGGGCAGGGGAGGTTGGCACACGTAGTGGCTGGGGGGAGGGGTTTGGCATACAGCAGCCACAGACAGAGGGGTTGGCACACGTAGCAGCCACGGGGGGGGGGGGGGTTGGTGCGTGTAGTGGCCACAGAGAGGGATGGTTGGTGCGCGTGGCGGCCATGGGGGGGGGGGGGTTGGCGTGCGTAGCAAGCAGGGGGCACAGCCCCCTAGTATAACTGAATCTTGCACCAGGCCAGTGGTTACTGGCCAACAGTGATGAGGAAGGGAGAAGAGTTTATCATTTCTCATCGGTGATACGGGAAAGGTGCCAGAGAGAAGACCCCAGAGATGAGAGGTCTCATGTGCCTAAAGAGGATGAGCAAAAAGTCTAGTGACGTGCACTGTTGTCTTTTCCTACCTGCCCAAACTCACCTCAGATCCCTTAAAGGGAAGCCTGCCAGCCAGATCTGCCCAGCTGACAAATCAGCCCCAGTACCATGACAGTTGGTATTGTGCCGGGTAGCCCAGACTAACTGAGTTCTCCACACAAATCCCCGGCCAGCCTTGTTTTCAAGCTGCCCACATCAGTGTCTATTTGTCTTTCTTGTAGGTAAGCGCGAGCATGACAACGAGTTGCCCTGGGGGCAGAGGAGAGGTAAACATGTTCTCAGAAATTTATCACAGAAGGAGCCTTAGAAGTGATCCCTCTTGGGCAGGAAACTTACTTGGGGTGGGCGAATGTGGATGGAGTTTTCAAGTCCCATCTCTTTTCCTGCCCAAAGGTTCCCACAAATTTCCCCTCAGGCGTCCACAGTCTGGCGCTTCTGTCTGAGGAGCTGCTGAGGAGGAATGAATCCGAACCGAACATGAAGTGTTCGACGCTCACCACACTGCTGGTATGGCCTCTCCAGCTATACAGTAACGGAGGCTTCTTCAGGCAGCCCTGGACAATGGCAGACACAAGAGAAAATACGTGAGGTGGCTGGCCACTAATTAAAACCTTAAAAAAAATCCCAACATTTAACGAAGACTCCATGCTGCATGAATGGAACCTAGATTGACCCAGTCCAATGAGGCATGAGGTAAGAAGTGGGGTTATTTCTGTGAGGGATGCATTTGATTGGGTCTAGGGGAGCTGGCAGACAAAAGTAAAAGAAGGGGCAGATCCACAGATAGAAGGGGCGGGGCTGGGCAGCCAGTTTTCAGCATCACGCAGAGCACACCACATGCTCTTCAAGCCCCCCAGCCAGTCTTGAGAGCTTCCCAGAGTGCTCTCCATGGTGCTCCAGTAGCAATTTAAAGGGCCTGGGTCTCTAGCTGCTGCCACTCCTGCAGAACTGGAGGTGGTGAACGGGAGCCCCAAGCCCCTATGAATTGCTGAGCCCCGGGGCAATCTCCCCTTTGCCTCCCCCGCCATGTCGGTGGGCCTGGCTGGGTCGGAGCTAACCTCAGATAAAGGGGAGAAATTATATAACAGATTTTTTTTCTGTATTTTATCATCCTAAGACCATCAGTGCAAAACCACTGTATTAATTCCTAATTACCCCAAAGAGATTTAGGCTGTGACCTTGTGTCTGATATCCTTGGCATGGATCAGTGAAACATTTCACCCCTGATCTCCTCAGTTAATGATAAAAGGAAGTCAGGAAAAAGTGAATGCACCTTGTAGCTAATATGATTTCCAGAGCAGTGCCTGTCACGGAGCACCAGTCCCTGAATCCGAAATGAAGTTCCTCATTATCTTTAATAATGGAGAATAATGAAACCAATCTCTGGTCCTTACTCAGGCGAGACAGCCTTGGGCTTAATTGGGATGTGTGAGGGAGAGAAGGGGGAAACTAAAAAGTGAACACATGGATAATAGCCCCACTGGGACATTTACATAGTGAACCTAAAATAACTTGTGATTTCATTATGGTAACCCTCCATCTGCCCTTTCCACCTTTCTCCTCTCTGCTGTTTGACTTCACTTATGGGATCAGGAATGGAGTCTGATGTGTTTGGTAAAGCACCCAGCATGCTGTATACACTGTGGGTACTGTACAAATCATCCTATTGTACAATGTGACCAATTCCTGACCTACGCTAGCTGCGGTGTTAGTAAGATACAAAGGCTACGTCTACACTGGCAGCTTCTTGCACAAGAACTCTTTTGCGGAAGAGTTCTTGTGCAAAAACTTTTCCACAAGAGAGCATCTACACTGCCATGTGCTTTTGTGCAAGAGCATCCATGGCAGTGTAGACGCTCTCTTCCTCAAGAAAGCTCTGATGGCCATTTTAACCATAGGGGCTTCTTGCGCAAGAAATTCATGTTGCCTGTCTACACTGCCCTCTTCTGGAAGAGCTCTTGCGCAAGAGGGCTTATTCCTCATGGGGAGAGGAATAACTCTTCCAGAAGAAGCCCTGTTTTACAACGCTCTACTGTAAATTTATTTCTGGAAGAATGCTCGTGCAGTGTAGACAGCCGGCATGTTTTTGCAGAAGAACGGCTTTTCTTCTGCAAGAAGCTGCCAGTGTAGACGTAGCACTCTCAATCACTTGTTTACTTAGCACAGAGGTGGCCAATAATTTTCACAGAGAGGCCACTAAATGAATTTTGGTAGGTAGTCACGGGCTGGTTCCACTCCCCGAAGGGCTGGTTCCAGCCCCCAGAAGGGGTGGAAGAGGTGGGGCTGGGGACTAGCCTCCCCAAAGTGTTGCCTGGGGCCAGAGGCTTTGAATTAAAAACACAGTAAAGGGCTTGTGACTCCTGGTTCCGACACTACCATGTTGCCTGGCAGCCGCCCAGGGTTACTGTGGCTATTTAAAGGGCTTGCAGCTCTGGCCAGGGCAGCATTACAACCGCTAGCCATAAGTCATTTAAATAGGATCCTGCTGCCTGAACCACCGCCAGGAAATTCGGTGGCATGGGCAGCAGGCTATAAATGTAAAGCAGCCAGATGTAGTCCATGGGCCGGATCAAAGTGTTAGGTGGGCCAGATCTGGCCCCCGGGCTGCATCTTGCTCGTCACTGATTTAGCAGGTTGAATTGTATCACTTGCTTTTTGCGTGCGCGGCGTCTATAAGTCCCGGCATCGGAGATTTGGAAGGGAAGCAACTCTAGTGCTCAGCTCGTGGTATTAGTGGAGTCCGAAAGAAAGGAGCACAGTAAAGGCCGAGTTGAACTAATTTTATTTTTTGCGGGCTATATGGGCTCGTGGCTCTCCGATTTTCTCCATCAAGGTGGGTTTTTTCAAATTATGGTGTTCATTGAAGGAAATAAACAGAGTGAACATAGCAGACATATTTGGGAGAGATGCTTGAAAGTCAAATTTAGCATGGCGAAGCTGAAATTGATCATGGCCAAAGTTCATGCTTACAAAATAAAAAATCATGGAAACCCCAAAAGCTCCTGGTCAGGAAGAATGATCCAGGGGTTAGACCATTAGCTTGGGAGACACTGGACCAATGTGCTGCTTTACCAAGGCCTTTGGACAAGTCTTTCTGTGCCTTAGTTTCTCCTCTTTGAAATGGTACTCTGGTAAAATGGGATCCATATGGCATAGATGTACTGAGCTTTCCTCACCAATCCTTTTGGCCAGTGCAACAGATCTCATCCATGTTCACATGCAAACAGAAAGAAGCCTCTGTATCTACAATTCTGCATCACTAGACAACAGAACGGTCAAGTTAATCGGAGCAGAACAGCAACCCCGGAGTCCTAATGACTTGATATGTGAGGGCTAGAATAGGAATGAGTTTCTAATGTGATTCACAGCTGATAAAGGGCTAGAAGTCCACTGAGAGGACGATGGCTCGGAACCACATGAGGAAACGTTTTCATGGAGTCCGAGGCCAGAGGGAAGTGATGTGATCATCTAGTCCCGAGTTTTTCAAACTTGGGTTGCGGTGCCTCCAGGGTAAGCCACTGGCTTGTCCACGCTGCTTTGTTTACTTAATGTGTCCATCACCAGGATGCCTTGCAGCTCCCATTGGTGGCGCTTTGCCGTTTCCAGTCAAGGGGAGCCGCTCTGTGGCTTCGGACTAGTTAAATAAACAAAATGGCCTGGCCCTGCCGTTGGCTTATCCTGGTGGCCCCATGACCCAAGTTTGAAAAATACTGATCTAGTCTGATCTGCAGTACAACACAGTTCCAGAGAGTTTCCTCAGAGTAACTTCTAAAGGTGATCACTCAGGAAAAACACCTAATTTAAAAATGGTCAATGAGGAGACTCCACCTACTACGACCCTTCGTAAATTGTGAATTACTCTCACCACTACTGAAGTGCTCTGCTCTCAGAACAGGGCTGGAGCAATAGTTCTTACCAAGTTTTGTGGGTGATGGTTAGATGGTCCACAGCCTCGCTGGGCACAGTCGGATTGATAAACAACAAGGTGGTAACTATAACTCAACCCTTTCCATGAAGCTCCTAGCAACAGCTGACTGCACTTTGTAGTCTGGTCTAGTGTCTTCAAACCAATGGATCATTCTCAGGTAACAGAAGCTGCTGTTGGTCGACACTGAAACTTCTGGAACTTTCCTTCCAGACCTCTGTGAGGTCACCAACTCCCTGCCAAACGTCTCTTATTCAGACAGCATGGCACAAAAACGGATCCTGACCTGTGGGAGGGGCCTAACCACATGAAATGGGGGTGGTGGTGGTCCGATGGGCCGGGCATGTGTGTGCATGCAAGTGTAAGTGTGTGTGCAGGTGTGTGAGAGTGGGAGAAAGAAAGCTGAGGGTTCTTAAACACAAAGGGTGCGGCTAGACTACACCTCTCTGTCAACAGAGAGATGTAGATCAGGCACGTCAATATTGCTAACGAAGCAGGGATTTAAATATCCCGCACCTCATTAGCATGAACATGACCTCCGCTTTTTTTTTTTAAATGGAGCCTTTTTTTTTTTTTTTAAAGGCAGTCTAGATACGGATCTGTCGAAAATAAACCCTTTTTTGACAGATCCTGTATTCCTCAAAAAATGAGGTTTACCAGAATCTGTCGAAAAAGGGTTTATTTTTGATAGATCTGCATCTAGACTGCCGTTTTTTCCTCGAAAAAGCTCCGTTTTGAAAAAATCGGCGGCCATGTGTATGCTAATGAAACACGGGATATTTAAATCCCTGCTTCATTAGCAATTTCGATGTGCCTAATCTACATCTCTCTGTCGACAGAGAGGTGTAGTCTAGAAGTAGCCAACGGGAGTTGCTGGTAACTCAATGAATCACCCCAGTAGTAAGCAGGATCCCTACTTCAAAGATGATTTATTGTGAATTGACACGGTACGGTTGGGATGGCGAGTCTGTGCAAACCCAGAGGACAAAGTGTTCCCTTCCCTAAGAATCTGAACACCTACATCAAACAGATAACACAGGACACATCAGACAGGCAGCCACATTTCCAACGATGCAGATATTTGTACAGCTCCAGTGTAACAATTCCATGAGCACCAAAAACACTTGTTCTGCTCCACACCAAGGCTACGCAGAACTTTTCAGCATCTGTGCGACTGTTGACAGCATATCCGTCTTCCTGGAATTAAAAGCTCAGGCCTTTGCCAGCAGCTGCCTAGGTGAATCTCTGTAATCTGTGAGCAGCGTTGTGCCTATGACAAACAGCTGCACAAGTCTGGTCCTATCCAACAGTGCACACACCCAGGCATGCATGCACCCGCCTGTTTATAACAACCTAATCGGTGCTTGTTGAGTTATCATGGAACGACCTGAGCAGAGAAGGTAAAAGCAGAGATTGACCCAAATCATAACATTTAGATCTGGATTCTGCCCCAGCACTGGGGATTGCGTTCAGCGATTTTAGGCCCATAGCTAGTTTTGAAGAGACTTTTAGGGCATTTAGCTCACAAAGAATGGCAGTTCCAAGAATAAAGGGGGGAATGGATGGATTAAAATGGATAATAGACACTCAGGAAGTACGGATTGCACCTTTAGAAACTGGGACTCTCTGGTCTGGCCAGAGAGTCCCAGCGCACTGCAGGGGTTGGGGGCAAGAGCTGGGAGCCCAGTGCTATGTAAGGGAGAAGGAGGGTGCCAGGAGCTCAGCTCATTGTGGGGGGAAAAGGCAGGAGCCTGGCACTTAGATCAGCTGGGCTGGGGGGGAGGGGAGCAGAGAAGGCCGGAACATGGCCCAGATGGACTGCAGAGGTAGGGTGGGAAGCCAGGCATGCACAATTCAGCTGGGCCGCTGGGGGAGCCAATAAGCCCGGTGGGATGGCAGGGGGTGGGGCCAGCTGCAGGGGGTCAGAAATGACCTCCCCTGGTCCACCAAAATTCCTCATCTGGGACCAGTCAGGTCCCGAGGGCGCTGGACTACGGAGGTCCAGCCTGTAGCTATTCAAGTTTGCCTGATGCCTGACAGAGACAGTACAAGAAACCTGATGTTCTCTTGCCCCAAGAAGAAAGCTCTGAACAAGTGCAGCACCATGGGTATGAGCTCACTAGGGAGAATTAGACAATAAATAACACAAATGAACATGGCAACCCGGTGAACTGCTGTGCCCTTATATCACAAGGCTACTTCCATATACTGAGAATGAAGATTTACCTGAGATCTGGGAGACAGCCCGTAATCGGCAATATCCCAAACCCGGATGAATCCACATGTGTCTCCAGACACAAGCACACTGTTGGTTAGATTGGTTGACAGTCCAGTCACAGAGGCATCCTCTTTAGCTGGGGCATAATAAAAGCCTGAAACAACACAAGAGGCAGAAGGGTAACATTTCCCCAAGTGCTTAAGTGAGTTAGGAGCCTAGGTCCCATTTTTTTAAAAGAGGCAGAGGCACATAGGGATGTAAACACCGTTGATTTCGAGGAGACTCAGACATCTCCTGAGATTGGGAACCCCCTGGGGCGGGCACCATCTTTTTGTTCTGTGTTTCCATAGCACCACGCACAGTGGGACCCTGGGCATGACTAGGGCTCCTGGGCTCTGAGGTAATACAAATAAATTATAAGTGCCTAAGGCCCATATGCTCAAAGGTATTTAGGCACCTAACTCCCATTTATTTCCTAAGTCTCCCACAGGGCCGCCAATGGGAGAGGGAGGGGCAAAGGGGACAGTTACCCTGGGGCTTGGGACTCCAGGTTGATACCATGGCAACAGCAGTGGCCAAAGCCCCAGCCATATTAAAACATCACTGGAGCCATGGATGCTACTGAGGGCTGGCTGGGGGCAGCTAGCCCTAGCTCCACCCCTTCTGATATAGGCCCCTCCCCTTGTGGCGGGGGCTAGAGCTGCATTTCCCTCCTCCCCCGCCCCACATTGTCCAGGGCCCACTGAAGTCTGTTGAAGCAAAATGCAGGACAATGTAGCACTTTAAAGACTAACAAGATGGTTTATTAGATGATGAGCTTTCGTGGGCCAGACCCACTTCCTCAGATCAAATAGTGGAAGAAAGTAGTCACAACCATATATACCAAAGGATACAATTAAAAAAATGAACAAATATGAAAAGGACAAATCACATTGCAGAACAGAAGGGGGATGCGGGGGGGGTGGGAAGGGGGAGGAAGGAAGGTAAGTGTCTGTGAATTGCTGATATTAAAGGTAGGGAGAGTGGGATGTTTGTGAGTTAATGGTATTACAGGTGATAATTGGGGAAACTGTCTTGGTAATGGGTGAGAAAGTTCAAAGACTTGTTAAGTCCTTGTTGGCAAGTGTCGAATTTTAACATGAATGACAGTTCAGAGGATTCCCTTTCAAGTGCAGATGTAAAAGGTCTTTGTAGCAGAATGCAGGTGGCTAAGTCATTTAGAGAGTGTCCTGTCTGGTTAAAGTGGCAAGAAACTGTTTTCTCTTTGTGATCTTGTCTGATATCTGTTTTGTGGGCATTAATCCTTTGGCGAAGTGTCTGAGATGTTTGTCCAATGTACATAGCAGACGGACACTTTCGGCACATGATAGCATAGATTATATTTCTGGATGCGCAGGAATATGTGTTCTTGATCTTATAACTCACTTGGTTAGGTCCAATAATGGTATCAGCAGAATGAATATGTGGACAAAGCTGGCAACGGGGTTTGTTGCAAGGGAAGGTACCAGGGTTGGTATTAGTGTGGTATGTCCTGTGGTGGTTGGTAAGAATCATCTTGAGGTTAGGTGGTTGTCTATAGGAGACTATGGGTCTGTCTCCCAGAGCCTCTTTGAGTATGGTATCCTGTTCCAATATAGGCTGTAGTTTATTGATAATGTGTTGGACAGGTTTAAGTTGGGGGTTGTAGGTGATGACAAGTGGTGTTCTATTGTTGGTTTTCTTGGGTCTGTCTTGAAGTAGATGGTTTCTAGGTATTCGTCTGGCTCTTTCAATTTGCTTTTTTGTTTCTCTGGGTGGGTAGTTGAGATTTATAAATGCTTGGTAGAGATCCTGAAGCTTCTGGTCTCTGTCAGTGGGGTTAGAGCAGATGCGGTTGTATCGAAGGGCTTGGCTATAGACGATGGATCGTGTGGTGTGTTCTGGATGGGAGCTGGATGCATGTAGGTAACTGTATGAGTCGGTGGGTTTTCTGTAGAGAGTGGTGTCTAATTTTCCATTGTTGATTTGTACGGTGGTGTCCAGGAAGTGGATCTCTCGTGTAGAATGGTCCAGGCTGAGGTTGATGGTGGGGTGTAGGTTGTTGAAATCTCTGTGGAATATCTCCAGTGTTTCTTGGCCATGTGTCCAGATCATAAAGATGTCATCGATGTACCGTAGGTAGAGGAGGGGTGAAAGGGGACGGGAGTTGAGGAAACGTTGTTCTAGGTCAGCCATAAAGATGTTAGCATACTGTGGGGCCATGCGTGTACCCATGGCTGTGCCGCTGATCTGGAGGTATAAGTTGTTCTCAAACTGGAAATAATTGTGGGTGAGAACAAAGTTACATAGGTCTGCTATCAGGTTGGCAGTAGTGTCCTCTGGGATAGTGTTTCTAATTGCTTGTAATCCGTCTTCATGTGGGATGTTGGTATATAGAGCTTCTACATCCATGGTGGCAAGGATGGTATTATTGGGGAGGTTATCGATGTTTTGTAGTTTCCTTAGGAAGTCAGTAGTGTCTCGGAGATAGCTGGGGGTATTGGTTACGAAGGGTTTGAGAAGAGTGTCTACATAGCTGGATAGACCAGTAGTGAGCGTGCCAAGACCAGAGATGATGGGACGTCCGGGGTGCCCAGGTTTATGGATCTTGGGAAGTAGATAGAACAATCCTGGTCGGGGGTCAGAAGGTGATTCTGTGAGGATTTGTTCCCGAGTAGCTGTGGGGAGGCTGTGTGAAGTCTGTTGCCAGCCCTAATCCTCTGTAACTCATTTAAATGGGACTTAGTCATTTTTGAAAATCGTATCCTAACTCTTCTAGGAAGTCAGTCCGGTTCAAAGAACATGTACTATTGCTTTTTAAAAATTCCTCATCTGTGATATTAGGATCATTTAGAATATTTAACACAGCAAGAGATATTGAAATCTGCTTCCACGAGCACCAGTAATGCTGGTTTTTAATTTCTGAGCTCCTTTCAGCATGAACAATGAAACGGGCCAGTCAGTTTCACCTCCCTTGCTGGTTGCTGTTGTTAGCTTCACTTTTTTGATGCCCGTGCACAGGTAAAATGTGACAATGCTTGGGTTGCAATTTAAGACAGCAGGAGAACATGATATAGCGCGCCCCAAAACCAGCCTCCATTCAACGTCCCAAAATTAATTACAAATGTATGGATCTTAATTTTTTTAGTGGAAAAAAAAAATCTAAATTTGGAGCCTAACGGGCCTTGAAGAAATAACATGGTCCTACCATAGACTATCCTATTACAAGGACAGCTGCCTTTTGAAAGTGGCTTTGTTAGGTAGATCTTCAGCAATAGTTTGTTATAAAGAGGATTCCTATGTGCTTGTACAGACAGAAATTTGTCACCCTCTATTCAAGACAGTCACCTCTGGGTTGGAATCTGTCAGCCATTCTGTGCCAAAAACACTGGGTAATAGTTCTTGTTGTTGAATATTTCCTTCGGTTGAAATGTTAGAATTTTTTGGGAAGCAGTTATTCATGTTGGAATTTGGCACTGTGTGTGAGACCCTCTCCAAAGTGGCCAAGATACCCCGGGGTAGGACGCTCACCTGAGATGTGAGAGACATGGATGTGGAGCAGGCACTCAAATCGGGGTCACCAATACACCAAGTGAAGATCCAAATGTTTGGGCTATGGATTCTCTCTCTCTTTTTGTCCCAATGAATATTTAATTACTTATACTAAGTGGAACAGCTCTAGAAGGAATTCTGTTTAGACAGTTGGACTCTCTGGTGTGGTTGGGACACATGGCTAGTTTGTTGGAGATGCAAGTGAATGTCCGAATCACTGAGCTATTGGCTGTTTGGGGGATTTTCTCTCTCTCTCTTTGTGAAACATTTCTAAAGTCCTCACTTTTGTATGGATATGGAATGAAAATAAATTCAGAAACCTCAACATTGTTCATGGAAGGAAGTTCAGCATCTTGTACGGCATCTTACGGAGGTTCCTCAAAATCAGTGCCTACTTTCAAAATATTGGCCTGAGCTTGCATCCTCTTCACAGCTCAGAGGTGCGATTTCCAATGCAGGTGGATATGACCTGCACCAGCTCTGCTTGAGATAGTGCCCAAAAATCACACTTCAGTCGCAGGGAGTTGCCCAAGGAAGTACCCAGTGGATTGGGTGGGACTGTATGGGTATGTCTACACTTGTATCCTCTTTCAAGACAGGGATGCAAATGAAGACATTCAAAATTGCAAATGAAGCCGGGATTTAAATATCCCATGCTTCATTTGCATATTCGTGTTATGGCGCTATTTCGAAATAGCGCTATTTTGAAACAACAGATGCTGTTAAGATGCGGTTATTTCAACAGAAAACCCTTCTCTCGAAATAACTGGTAAACATCATTGTATGAGGAATAAGGGTTATTTTAAGAGAAGGGTTTTCTCTCGAAATAACCGCATCTTAACAGCGTCTGTTATTTCGAAATAGCGCCATAACGCAAATATGCAAATGAAGCGAGGGCTATTTAAATCCCGGCTTCATTTGCAATTTCAAATGTCTTCATTTGCATCCCTCTCTCGAAAGAGGGTGCAAGTGTAGACATACCCATACTTGGGCAGCTACCCAGAGTGTCTCTGTAGCCACACTACTGATAGGCTCTATAAATTGAGCAGAGCTGCATGGGTATGTCTATCTATGGCTGTCTGCCTGTGGAATCACACCTCCCAGACACTATGTAGATGTGCCCTTAGTATCTTTGGGCAAAATCCTGATCCTACTGAAGTCAATTGGAGTTTTGCCATTATCTTCAATGGGGCCAGGATTTCGCCCTTTTGCAAGTCCTTTGACTCACTGTTACTGGTTGTTGACACAGATGGAAATTCCTCAGTTGCCATGGGTTTCATTTTCAGGGACAGCTCACCGTGTACAAATGCAGCCCACTTGCACCCCATGAACGCCGCGCTCCCTTTTCTGCTGAGCTAAAACGATCTCTTGTAGTGAGTGTGGCTGGGCACTAAATGATCCTTCTTTGGTTTTTGTGCATGGGAATTTCTTGTACATTTCCTAAGTTTGGCGCAATGCTTGCACTTTGGTTTTCATTTTTGTAGTTTATTCTTTCCTCCGCAGAGATACTGAAGTGAGGCATTGAAAAAAACCAAACTCAGCCCAACCCAGCGTAACCCCTATCATTGTGAAAAACATTTCCCAAGAGAAAGGGTTTAAATATCCCATTTTCAAAGCTGGCCTCATGGAATGTTTGGAAGCTTTTCTATTTAGTTAGCATTTTGGTTTTTGTAAATAACTTAGATACCTTTCCAATTTTGCTTAGTGCCAATTCCAATAACTGTAACATTGTGTTATAGGAAGGAGCGAGAATAAATATGATGCATCAGATAGGTCAGATACATCCCTGTTCTTACATCAGGGAAGAGTTGGCTCTTTGGGCCAAATCCTTGTTCCAGTGAGGCTGATGGATGTTGCCAAAGTGAGGAGGAGTCCTGTGGCACCTTATAGACTAAGGCCGTGTCCAGACTCAGGGGTTTTTTCGGGAAAAGTAGCCTTTTCCCGAAAAAATTTCCCCTGCGTCCAGACTCAAGCCGCGTTCTTTCGAAATTATTTCGAAAGAACGCGGCTTTTCTTTCGATGGCGGTAAACCTCGTTTCACGAGGAAGAACGCCTTCCTTCAAAAGTTCCTCTTTTGAAGGAAGGCGTTCTTCAATGTAAAGAGGCCGTCTTCAAAAGAGAGCATCCAGACTCGCTGGGTGCTCTCTTTCGAAAAAGTGGATTTCTCTTTCGAAAGATCCGCCTGCAGTCTAGACGCGATCTTTTGAAAGAGGCTCTTTCGAAAGATGCTTTCGAAAGAGCCTCTTTCGAAAGAAGCCTGCAGTCTAGACATAGCCTGAGGGAATGTCTAGACTGCATCCCTCTGTCGGCAGAGGGATGCAGATTAGCCAGGTCGACATTGCAAATGAAGCGGGGATTTAAATATCCTGTGCTTAATTTGCATTAAAAAATGGCCACGGTTTTTGCCGACATCACTTTGTCGGCAAAAAGAGGCAGTCTAGAGGGGGATCTGTTGAGAAAGAAAGCCTTTTTCGACAGATCCTGTAAATCTCCTTGCAGGAGGCATAAGGAATCTGTCAAAAAAGGCTTTCTTTCTCGACAGATCCCCCTCTGACTGCCTCTTTTTGGCCGACAAAGTGCTGAGTCTGCAAAAACTGCAGCCATTTTTTTAAGCAAATTAAGCACAGGATATTTAAATCCCCGCTTCATTTGCAATGTCAATCTGCCTAATCTGCATCCCTCTGCCGACAGAGGGATGCAGTCTAGACACACCCTAACAGATTTATTGGAGCATAAGCTTTCGTGGGCAAAGACCGACTTCGTCAGATGGATGTTGTGCTTTTAATTCCAAAGGGACCAGGATTTGGTTCAATAACCTCATAAGTCTGTCCTTGGAGAGACAATTCTCAGAACAACAGAGCAGTTAAAGATCAGAACACACCGGTGAACACGGATCCGTTTAATTCCAATCCAGTTTTCGCTGTCAGGTGCCAGCAGCAAGCAAGCCCTTTAACAATAAGCTATAGCTACATTAGCACTTTTGTCAATATAACTTGTGTCGCTGACGGGTGTGAAAAAACACCCCCACCGAGTGACAAGTTACACCAACAGACCTGCTGGTATGAACAGCTCTCTCCTGCCGACATAGCCGCTGCCGCTCATTGGGGATGTTTCATTAAGTCAGGGGTGGCCAATAAAAAAAGGGCAGCCCTCCAGGATTAATCCATGGCAGGCCGCTGCCACTATATTTACCTGCACGTCTGTGCTGGTACTGGGCAATCACAGTTCTCATTGGCCACAGATTGCTGTTCCTGGCCAATGGGAGTGGCAGGAAGCAGCTTGGACCAGGACGCCCCTTCCTGCCACTCCAATTAGCTGCAAATGGCAATCTGTGGCCAATGAGAGCTGTGATCGCCCAATACCTGGAGAGGTGCAGGTACATTCAGTGAGGGCCCGCCAGGGGCTAACCCTGTGTATTCTACGTAGCTGGAGTTGCGTACTTTAAGCCAAGCTTCCAGGTCTAGTGTAGACCTGGCTTGAGTGCTACAGTAGTACAGCTTCACTGGCGTCATTGTGCTGCTATGGCACTGTGGCTACATCTACATTGCACTTTCTTGCGCAAGAACATATGCAAATGAGGCACGGCAATGAATATTTGCATACTTCATGAGCCGCCACTTTTGCGCAAGAGCCGTTCCGCCGCTTATTTTGAGGCAGAACAGCTCTTGTGCAAGAGGGGGCTTTTGCACAAGAAGGAGCAGTATAGACTGCTTCTTCTTGTGCCAAAGCCCCTTGAACAAAAATGACGGCTCATTCAGTATGCAAATGAGGCACGACAATATTCATCACCGCCCCTCATTTGCCTATGTTCTTGCACAAGAAAGTGCAATGTAGACGTAGCCTGTAAGCGTAGACAAGCCCTCAGTTACGATTAGCTTAGGCAAAGGCTGAATAGGTGACTAACCAAAGCAACACATTGCAGGGCAACACCAAGACCCCAGACACCTGGAAACTAATTTTCCAGCAGGGAGAGACCACCAGGTGCATACATTCCCAAAATCCATTTACAGAGAACAGGCTGCAGAAGCAGCCAGATAGCTGGAAGACTCTGTCCTCCTGGACTCCTGACTGTGGGGTGCAGGAGAAGAACAGTGACCTCCCTTTTCTAACCTAGGTTGGGCATAAGATGGGGATGGAAGAGGAATAGTGTGAGCTCCAGGATGAATTACTTCAGGTTAGATGGAGGTTTCTCCCTTGTTTCGCTAGCACCAAAGCAAGCGTTTTTCTGCAACAGTCTCATGGGCTGTTGGCCATGAACCACGAGGCCTGAAGGAGACATACACCTCCTCATCTCTAGCGAGGCAGCAATGAGCCCTCAACAACGGTTCCCCACTGATGTTAACTCCCACTGACTTTGGTGAGCCAGGAGTTCTCCAGAGGCCTCCAAGATCTAAACGTCTCGCGGAAGTTACGATGACTTTCACGGGTACGTCTTACCAAATTCCCGTTCTTCTGCAAGGATACTCCACCAACGCAGGTTCCCGGCATCAGAGCTCACAAGGATTCCGCTCGCTTTTGAAACGCTGTCCATGGATCGATGCTGGAGAAACAGCAGTTTTTCCACCGGAGGATGTGGCCTAAAATTCAATGCAGATGATTAGACCATCCCCACCTCTTTATTTTCTTGAAAGTCCACCTAGCACATCAAAACGCCCAGCAATTTTTTATAAAGGGCTAGTTATTTCTATTGGAAAGGAGGAAGGCCTACAACTATCAATTAGATTGCACTGGAAATACTAAGCTTTTCCTGTTGTTGCTTCCTTCACACAGACATAATTTTAAAAAAATCCCACACATTTATTTTTTATTTAACTCATGCCAATTTCTATAGGAGAACCCCCATATAAATAACTGCACTCATTTGCCATTAAACACCCAACAAAGCTTGAGCTATGGGCATCAGAGTGCTGGAAGCAAGAAGTCAAAAGTAGATCTGACCTAAGGCCCCGAGCCTGCACTGGGTAGCATGTGGGTGAACGGCTGTTCCCACAAAGAGCCTGACAGAAGTCAGTGAGACTCTGTAATATCTCAAGGGGCCCTGCCCATGTGGAGCTCATGGCAGGGATGAGGTCTAGTTGGGACAAATGTCAAAGTAGTTTTGCGGTGGCTCATGGTGGGGCGTTTCATATCATGTGGTGGATACGTTGCGTTTGGCTCCTTTTCAAAACCTTTGCAAAGGGTGTAATGCTTCTCGATGTCCCTTATCAGCCCAGTCGTATTTCATTATTGCACACACTGCTGGAAACACCAGCCCTGATCCAAAGTCCATTGAAGCAGATACATGTTTTCCCATTGACACCAGGGAACTCTGGACCAGGCCCGCAGCTAGATTCTTACAGCGAACCAGGGCAAGAATGGAAAATGGTGTCACGCCGCTGTAACCATGTGGGGAGACCGGCCCAGTATGTTTATGGAGGGTCAGATTCTGCCTGCCTTGTTGGAGTTGGGTCCTGCTCTTCTCAGCAGTGTGTCAGTCTCTATCTGCAGCAAATTGCAACACCTCTGCCCCGCCCCTCTGGCTCAGCTGGTCCTCTGAGGGTGGAGCTCAGGCTTTGGCCATTCTTTATCCCTGGCTCAGGGGGCAGTAAGTGGTAAGGGGTACAAGGGAGGTTTTTACTCCTCCTTTCTTCCATGTATGTAGGGGCAGATGACCATTTTGCAGGGCCCAGGGCAGCAGAATTTCGCGGGGCCTCCCTTTGCCATGGTGCATGCGCGGGGTTTTTTGAAGCGCGGGGCCCGGGGCGGCCGCCCCGCTCGCCCTGCCCTATATCCGCCCTTGCATGTATGGATGTGCGGTGCAAGTCGAACTCTAGCCAGTTAGCCCTAGATAGTGTACACCAGCGTTTCTGAAAGTGCTCTGCGAAACCACTTTGAGAAACACATTAACTGGCCGCTTTGGTTTGTTTATTTACTGGCACTGAGGCCACGGAGCCTCGCAGCTCCCATTGACTCCGTTTCGCTTTTTGCAGCCAAGCGGAGCCGTGGGAAGCGGTGGCCCGGCCCACGCCGCTTCCTGAGGCTCCCATTGGCTGCAAAGGATGAAACGGAGCCAATGGGAGCCACGAGGCCCCATGGCCACGGTGCCAGTAAATAAACAAACCGAGGCGGCCAGTTTATGTGTTTCTCAAAGTGGTTTCATGGAGCGCTTTCAGAAACGCTGGTGTAGACCAAACCCATAGAGGCTGGCCTACATTGCATGAACCTAATCCTATAAACCAGGGCTGGACATGATGCAGCCTGGGGCCCAGATCCAACATGCTTAACACTTTGATCTGGGCTGGGGTCTACATCTGACCACTTTCTATATACAGGCAGTCCCTCACTTACGCGGATCCGACTTATGTCGGATCCGCACTTACGAACGGGGCTTTTCTCGCCCCGGAGCTCACGGGTGACGGGTCGCCACCCGTGTCCTCTGTGGCAAGAAAAGCTTATCCCGGTCTCCCTGGTCTGCTGGGGGGTCCAACAAAGCCGCTGGACCCACCCAGCAGACCAGGGACACCCAAGCAAAGCCGCCCAGGCGGCGGCTTTGCTCCCAGGTAAACGAGCAAAGCCGCCCAGGCGGCGGCTTTGCTCTGGTGTCCCTGGTCTGCTGGGGGGGTCCAGCGGCTTTGTTGGACCCCCCCAGCAGACCAGGGGGACAGGAGCAAAGCTGCGGAGCACGCCTGCAGCGGGACAGCCCGGGCGCGCTTGGGCTGTCCCGCTGCGGGCGTGCTCCAAGGCTTTGCTCCCCATCTCCCTGCAGACCAGGGGAGCAAAGACGCGGAGCATGACCGCAGCGGGACAGCCCAAGCGTGCCCGGGCTGTCCCACTGCAGGAGTGCTCCGCGGCTTTGCTCTCCATCTCCCTGGTCTGCAGGGAGACGGGGAGACGGGGAGCAAAGCCTTGGAGCACGCCCGCAGAGGGACAGCCCAGGCGCGCTTGGGCTGTCCCACTCCGGGCGTGCTCCGCGTCTTTGCTCCGGGTCTCCCAGGTCAGCAGACCAGGGAGACGGAGCAAAGCCGTGGAGGACTTGGGCGGTCCCGCCACTCCCATCTCCCTGGTCTGCTGGGGTGGGGTGCATCTAGTGCCCCCCCCAGAAGACCAGGCTTTTCTTGCCTACCCCTGGGGTAGAGCAGCTGGGGGCTGCTGGGTTGGTCCCGCAGAGCCACTCCGGACCAACCGGGCAGCACCCCAGCTGCTCTGCCCCAGGTATCCTGATTCAGCCGCTGCTGGTCAGTTTCAGCAGTGGCTGAATCAGGACTCCTGGGGCAGAGCAGCTGGGGTGCTGCTGGGTTGCTCCAGTAGCCCGGAGGAGCCGCGCTACTGGAGCAACCCAGCAGCACCCCAGCTGCTCTGCCCCAGGCGTCCCCAAGTTAGCCGCTGCTGAAACTGACCAGCGGCTGACTACAGGAAGCCCGAGGCAGAGTTGCTCTGCCCCAGGCTTCCTGGAATCAGCTGCTGATCAGTTTCAGCAGCAGCTGACTTGGGGACGCCTGGGTTTCTTAAGTTGAATCTGTATGTAAGTCAGAACTGGCGTCCAGATTCAGCCGCGGTTAAAACTGATCAGTTTCAGCAGCGGCTGATGCCAGTTCTGACTTACATACAGATTCAACTTAAGAACAAACCTACAGTCCCTATCTTATACAGGCAGTCCCCGGGTTACGTACAACTTGTGTCCTGTGCCACTAAATCTCTAGGCGGTGGCTCAGAAACCAGGATCCCATGTAAATGGCCAAAGCCGCAAGCCCTTTAAATAGTGGTAGCAACCATGGGCGGCTGCCAGGCAACATGGTAGCAGTGGAGCTGGGAGCTGCAAGCCCTTTGCTGTGTTTTTAATTCAAAGCCTCCAGCCTCAGACAACTCTGGAGTGAAGCTAGTCCCCGGCCCCGCCCCTTCCATCCCAGGCCCTGCCCCTTTTGGGGGTCAGAATTACCACGTACCAAAATTCGTGAAGTGGTTCCCCCTGTGAAAATTATTTCCCACCTTTGCTGTAAACCATATACAGTAATTCCTCATTTAACACTATAGATATGCTTCAGAAAATGATCGTGTTAAGTGAAAACGTGTTATGTGGGGTCAATTTTCCCATTGAAAATAATGGAAAAAGTGGGGGTTGCATTTCAAGCGGTGGTGTCTGTTGGGACTGGGACATAAGGTTGTGGGAGAAAGGGGACTGGGTTACAGCAGGGGGGAAGGTGTTTGGCTCTGGGGAAGGGAAGGGGAGGAGAGGAGAGGGGGATTGGGTTGGGAGTATGCCCCTGTGACGGGTCTGCCAGGCCCCGCACTGCGTCCGGCGAGGGTGGGTCGCCGGGGAATTGCGCGGTGAGTGGTGAACCCTCCGCCGCTTTGCAGGGAGGCGGGAGAAGTCCCGCGCAGTCACCGGCAACAGGCTGGCTGGGGAAATTGTGTTATTCTGGGGATGGTCGTGTAATTCAAAAAACGTCCCCTAAAAAGAAAATCGTGCTATCGCAAAAACGTGTTAAGCAGGCACGTGTTCAATGAGGAATTACTCTACTCTTAAAATTCTTGTTAGCGTCCATGTCTTGTAGGATTGGGCCCAATTTTCCCTCCATGGAGGGAGCTCCTTCAGTGGCGTGAATGGTCCTAGCTCCATTGAAATCAGCAATGCTATGACACTTCTACACCTGATGAGCAGCTGTGGATTTAAACATGCGGGCTGTCCGGGTGCTTACCCCGCTTTCACTATTCACATCTGCAGGCTCATGAGAAAGCTCTGCACAGATATGGCCACTTTTCATCCTCCAAGCCCTTTGCAAACTTTCACAGTGCATAGGGTGGTGCTTACTTTTTGCAGGACGGTCACAGACAGGGAGAGCACTGAAGGTTCTTTAGTGTAAAGCAGATGGTCCATAAATGTGTTTTTAATAAATAAAAATCAATGCCACTGCCACAGCACAGACCTAGCAGGTTAATCACGCTAAGGAAGATACCCAAGGAGGATGGTCGAGGGAAATGAGACCTCAACATTGTAAGCAGCAAGATCTCTTCTTTGCATCCTTTTTGTTAGGAAAAAAAAAAGTAATGTGGGGAAATGACTCTGTAACCCCCCCCAAAAGCATATTACTTCACCCGGTGCAGAGTATAATGAATAACTCATGGCACATCATTCCAAAAGAAAACGATACCTTTCGGGCTGAGCCTGCCGGAGGTAGAGACACACACTCTGCGATTCCACATCCCACACGAGAATTTCGCCATCGAAGCTGGCGGAAGCGAGGAGCCCAAGAGAAGGACAATAGTCCACTGTCAGGATGTCGTCTTTGTGCGGCTGCCCGCCTTTCCAAGAAGGATGCGCAGCAACGTAAAGGGCCTGCAAACAGGAAGAGGACTGAATAAAGCTCAGGTTTTACTCACTTGATTCATAAGATATATGGGGGCAAGTTCAGTGCTGATACAAGCAGGTGCAGTTTCTACTGACTTCATTGGGGTTTTTACTCACTCACTCCCGCATCACTTTCACGAGTGTGACAGAAGGAGGGGTCTTGTTAGTTTAAATGCAATGAACAACCGGCACCCTGCTATTCCCATTCCATTCCTTCTCCTTTACGCACCCCAGGCTCACAGAAATCATAAAGGACGATTTTCTGATTCCATCCCACTGCGAGCAATGTTTGATCCTGCAAAGCTACAAGTCCCGTGACTTCAGTTTCTTCCACTATCTCCAGCTGGTGCAAATTATGGCCAGTCTGAATATTCCAGACCTGCTCAAAAGAAAAGGGATTTAGTTCTATCCACCCACAATAAAATCCACCCACAATAGCCTCATCTTTTCCAGCCCCTCACTAATGGGGCCTATTGTCAGAAGGAAAAGGAAAGGTTCAAAAGATGATCAATGAAACCCAAAACTAGGTTCCAGTCACAACTGAAAACTTCAGTTAAAGCTTATATATGATCCGAGATCAGAATACTGCAGCTGGGTCAATGTGATAATTGTCACACCATGTAGCGTCATCGGAGCTTTGCAATGGTTGTAATATATGCAGTACAAGGAACACAAGACTTGCTGTTTGTCCATATTTAAGGCCATTGTAGGGAACCGACAGCTTTTGACAATCTGACCCTGTGAGCATACGGTGGGCCTGCTGGAAAATGCGAAGTCTACGTCTACACTGCTCTCTCTTGTGCAACAAAATATGCAAATGAGGCAAAGCAGTGAATATTGCTGTGCCTCATTTGCATACTTAATGAACCGCCATTTTGCGCATGGGGCTTTTGCGCAAAAAGGAGCTGTCTACATGGCTCCTTTTTATGCAAAACCCCCCTCTTGCGCAAGAGTTGTTCTGCTGCTTTTTTTTGCGCAAGAAGGGGTTTTTGTGCAAAAAGGAGTTGTCTACACGCAAAAGCCCCTTGCGCAAAATGGCGGCTTATTAAGTATGCAAATGAGGCACAGCGATATTCACCGCTTTGCCTCATTTGCATATTTTTTTTGCGTGAGAGAGGGCAGTGTAGACGTAGGAGGTCTTTTGCTGACTCGGTGGGTCAGCTGGCTGATTAGCCCCATCCAGAGGTAAGGGAGGTGAGGACATCAGGCTAGACTAGAGAGAGGACCTCAGGTGTGAGATGATCAGACCTTGGGGAGGAATCCTGGCAAGAGCCACACTCCTGAGATTTTGTGCTGAGTAGTTTTTGTGAATGAAGCAGCGGGACCCCAGAAAAGGGGCAACCTTTTGATCTGCAGCTTGGGTAGGCTGGGCTTCTGGCAAGGTGAAGGAATTATTCACTCCCAGCTCTGTAGTCTGGAAATGAAGAAAGGGGCAAAGGAATTTTTTCGCAAGAGCGGCTGTATTTTGTTTCACTGAACAAACCTTTATGGTCCCGTTCCTTGCTGCCGTGATGAGGCTGTGCTGGGAGCTGTCCAGGGCCATGCAGGTAATCTCTTCCTTCCCATGGGCATTGTTTATGAGGAGGTGCTTGGCTCCCGTCTCCGCATCCCACACAGCGACAGTGGAGTCGTCACATCCTGTCACCACCTGCCAGTAGAGAGAGCATGGTTTGAAATGTTCCGGCTTTGTGTTGCGTTACATTTTGCTTAGAAGGAAAGCCTCAAGGAAAGGTGGGGAACAGCATCTCCGTTTGGAACAGGGCTTCCTCTTCCTTGGATGGCACATCAGCCCACCAGATGATGCAGAAAAGCCAAATTGCCCACTTCAGGTCCCTCTCTAACCTAGACAGTGACTGGTTCTAGGCAGTTCTAGACTGTTCCATGTATATCCATTGAACTGAATCACTGAAATCACTCCCAATAAACACTTGAGTCAATTGGGGCCAGTGGAGGATTGTTCTCTACAATCTTCTCTCTCCAGTGCAGTGTCCAACTAATTATTCAATACCTGAGAGGGCTGACAGAATTGCCAGACGGGAGAGAGGGCAACTCCGTGCTCCCAAAAGGGGAGGAGTCTCAGGTAGGGTTGTCAGATAGTTTAACAAAAAATACCAAACATGGCAGGGAAAAAATTGGTAGAGAAAAAAAAACAACCCAACCACAGGGACCAAAATTGTTGAGCAAAGTCATGGCGCCTTTAAATCCCCACACTCTCCCTGCCCCCACTAGACGCGGCAGGGGAAGAATGTCCCTTCCATCCGAGAAACACAGAAAATACCCGACATTTTACATGGTTTTTTTACCGGACAGAAGCCGCAAATCCTAGACTGTCTGGGTCAAATACCAGACACCTGGCAACGCTAGTCTCAGGCAGAAGTGGTAGGGCCGGGGTTAGAAGGGTGGGGCTGTAGCTAGCCTCCCCGCCTCCACCTGCACTTCAGCATGGCTCAGAGTGTGCTGCACAGGGCTCTGGTGGCATTTTAAAGGGCCTTCACCATTGTGATAGCAGCAGCCAGGAGTCCTGGGGCCTTCTGAATCGCCAGGCCCTAGGGCAGTTGCCTCTTTTGCCCCTGCTCCATGGGCCGGCATATTTAATGCTGCAGGATGCTGATAAATGTGAAGAGGGTTCAGAAACAAGCCATAAGAGTGACTGGAAAACATGCCTTAGTGAAAGACTTAAGCAGCTTAGTCAGTTTAGCTTACCACTCGATTTTTCTTGTTAAACTGCCATGGAACACCCAAAATAATTTTCCGTGCCTGGCGTTTTGGTCATAAGCACTCCGTAGGACATATATTATCTATTACAGGTTGAACCTCCCTAATCTGGCAACATCCATAGTCCAACATGATGTTAGTTAGCCAGATGTCCACTTATCATAGAATACTAGGACTGGAAGGGACCTCGAGAGGTCATCAAGTCCAGTCCTCTGCCCTCATGGCAGGACCCAGTACTGTCTAGACCATCCCTGATAGACATTTATCCAACCTACTCTTAAATATCTCCAGAGATGGCGATTCCACAACCTCCCTGGGCAATTTATTCCAGTGTTTAACCACCCTGACAGTTAGGAACTTTTTCCTAATGTCCAACCTAAACCTCCATTGTGCAGTTTAAGCCCGTTGCTTCTTGTTCTATCCTCAGAGGCCAGGAAGAACAATTTTTCTCCTCCTCTTTGTGAATCCCTTTTAGATACCTGAAAACTGCTATCATGGGCACATGATCTCAATCTTCTCTTTTCCAAACTAAACAAGCCCAATTCTTTCCGTCTTTTTTCTTAGGTCATGTTCTCTAGACCTTTCATCATTCTTGTTGTTCTTCTCTGGACCTTCTCCAATTTCTCCACATCTTTCATGAAATGTCACATCATGGATGTGGACAAGTTTCCTGTGGTCTCATAAAGTTTGTTTACATCCACCAGTCCTGGCTCTCAGTGTTCTGAGCTGTTATTTAGGTCCAATTTGCCCCTAAACATATTCTAAAAGCCCAGTAAGCAGTGGAAGCGTTGGTCATTCTGCTAGACAATATTGATCTCCTGTAGTCCAGGAAATCCTCCCATGAGCCCGCAAATTCTTTGGTTTAGCACCCAGTTAGGTCATGAAGATGCCGGATTAGAGAGGTTCAACTTGTACTGAAGAACAAAAATCAGTAATAAGCAAGTCACATGTGGGACAATGCTGAGTGTGAAAGTGATGAGCATCCCAAAACCACTCAGGGTGTGTCTAGACTACATGCCTCCTTCGACGGAGCATGTAGATTAGCCAGATCGGAAGAGGGAAATGAAGCCGCGATTAAAATAATCTCGGCTTCATTTAAATTTAAATGGCTGCCCCGATCTGCCGATCAGCTGTTTGTCGGCAGATCGGGGCAGTCTGGACGCGATGCGCCGACAAAGAAGCCTTTCTTCATCGGCACAGGTAAGCCTCGTGAAACCAGGTTTACCTGTGCCGATGAAGAAAGGCTTCTTTGTCGGCGCATCGCGTCCAGACTGCCCCGATCTGCCGACAAACAGCTGATCGGCAGATCGGGGCAGCCATTTAAATTTAAATGAAGCCGCGATTATTTTAATCGCGGCTTCATTTCCCTCTTCCGATCTGGCTAATCTACATGCCTCCGTCGAAGGAGGCATGTAGTCTAGACACACCCTCAGAAAAGACTGGAGTCAGCCCATTCAAAATGCATGTAATTTATAAAGATCTCTGAAAGCAGACGTGTCAGGCTGGAAATGCGCTCTCTTTTGGCACTAGCACTGTTTGGAATTGTTGACTGATCTAAGATTATTTACGAATTTCTAGTTACCAACTTTAGGGTTGACAGATCCTGTGTCCCAGGATCAGGTCCGATAGTTAATTATTCTGTTCTATCACATTTGTTATTTCTATCCTACCCAGTTATTTGGTCTGGTCTCAACCAGTTATTTCGGGGTTTTCTAAGTGATGATGTACCTGCTCAGTTTGAGGGTTTTCCCGGAAGTCCCTAATCCATAGAAAGTCATTCTTATCACCTATCTAGATGAAAGATCCTGAACCTAGCAAGTTGTCCTTTGCTGTCTGGGTGAAAGTTCTCAAACAGATGCATGCTAGCTTTGCCTTAGTGCGACATACATGATATGGCCTGTAAGTCCCTTGTGATACAACCAAACTGACAATATAAACCTACTGAAACTTATGTGCCCACAAAAGCTCATGATACCATCTACATGTTTTGTTAGTCTATAAAGTGCTACCAGACAATTTGTTTGCTGTTTTTTTATTATAATAAACATATAATCAAAACCATAAGGAAATAACAAATTTATATATTCATGGGTAAGCCAGCACATTAGCTCTATAGGCTACAGAATGGGTTGAAATTTGGAGATCAAAGGGAGAGGAGGGCAGAGCTAAAGAGGGGCTTATTTGTGGCTGGGGAATATTAAAAAGCGAATGTGTTGCAGACAAATGGAAAGAAGTGAGGCTGACTGGCAAAATAAGAGGAAGATACACGGGATTGTGGCAGAGGATGGACATGGAATTTATTGAACAAGGCAGCTGGGCACCACACAACTAGCTGTGTGGTACGATGGTAAGGCAAGGAGTTTCTAACTTCACAGACGGGCTGTAGCCAGACAGGACCCCCCCCTTGTAACATCCATTTTTGCTTGCCTGGAGCATACAGGGCACACAGAGCAGAAGGCCCAGGCTGTGTGACCATGACCAATTGTAAGCAGAGATAGGAGGGTGGTCAAACTAATTGTTGACCAAGAGGCTGTACATCATGCCCTTGACTTAACCCATATTGATACGAACACACAACCGTCCGTGGGGAGAGGAATCTCCCGCCCAACAAGAACATCCGGCACTCCTAATTTAGCTATCTTCCTCTCTTACAAGTGTAAATTAACTTGAAACTTGCTTGTAAGAACTGGCGCCACAAAACGGACCAGTAGAATTTGGCCTCTTAGATAAGAAAGAGGATACGGGCCCTCAGGGGTATAAAGATGGGTCCAGCAGCATATTTTCTCTGAGTGTCAATCTACCATCTATCTGCTGGTCGGGTTAGGTGTTTGATCTCCCGAGGTTTCAGAGGGGACCTCGTATTCATCTTTCCTAGGAATTGAGAGACCGGCCCTGGCCTGACACGCTGGAGTCGAGAGGCACAGAAAGGGGTAAAAATTGTACCTGGATGTGGTCCTTTGTTTAAGTATATATATACATAGTGTTAGAGCTCTTTAAAGATTAAGCTGTCACTTGGTACCATTATTTCTATTTTCTATCTTTACCTTTTTCCTGTAATCATTTTTAAGACCTATATATATATATTTGCTAGCATTTAAGAAATAGAGCAATAGCCATTGTAACCATATGATTTATAAGCTTCTTTAATAAACCTGTAACTGTTTAAGCTTTAACCTGACTCCTTCAGTTGCTGTAATAGAACCAAGCACAATTTAAAAGAACTTCAGCCGGTCATAAAGGGACAGACATAGGGAGAGCTTGGGCGTTTGGATCTGTGTCACTCCCAGGTGACAAGATCCGTTGGGGCACCTTTTCAGCCTTTCCTAGGCTGCCCTCTGTGAAGGAACCCCTGTGTTCTAGCAGCTAAAATCTAAGGTGTAATAAGCTCTTCCTATATAACGGGGCATCTGTTGGCCTGCTGGCCACCCTCTGCGACGGGACCCCGGTCCTAGCAGTAAAGACACAGATGTTAAACCTTTTCTCGGAAACATACACACACACACTGCCCTGACCGTCGGCTGACACGGGTGTAACGATGTCAAAGCTACTTAGTTACCCAAGTGCTTCACAGCCCAGCTTGGGAGGTGTTGGAGATTTCACCAAAGTCATGTTTCCTGAGCCAATGGGATTTTTTCAAACCTCGCAGCAAAGGCAAAGTGACAACAAATCGTTACTGGCTGACACTGGACATTAATACTTAGTCAGGGTTGGTTGAATATTCAAAGACACTGACTAAAAAGGGTTAATGTATTTGGCTTCCCAGCTCTTTCCTGCATTTCCTGGCAAGTGCTCTCCTTTGACATGGAAACAGATAGTGGAGCCAAACAGGGCGCAGGCCAAGCCAAACCACAACATGAACTCAGGCTTCCACGAAGGTGGAGGAGATTTAAAAGACTCATGGACTTGTTTTCTGGGTGAGTTAATGGATGGAGTTTGTTGTTCTAACCTCGCCTTCCCTCTTTACTGCTGAAGGAATCCAGCCCCGAAACAAAGAAACTCTCTTCTTGTGGCTTCCGACAGTGATTCAGCACAAGTTCCAGGGCATGCAAACCTTGACTGTGCTTTTCCAGCTGGTTTGGGAAGCAGTCAAAGCAAGTGACTGACTAATGCGTGCCAGCTGCCCTGGGTGAGAAGCTCTGCTTCACCTTATTTGCACTCAGTGATTCCTAACGAAGGGCAGACAGGAGGGACACAAGTGCATAAACCCACTGCTGCATGGGTGAGGTCCACTAGCCCATCTAGTAGCACTGAGACCACTTACAGCAGGGCTATTCAACTTTGGAAGCCCCAGGAGCCACAACGATACTCACAGCACATGCCACGGGCCACAACTTAAGTGTGGTTGCATACACATGCAAATATATATGCAAATAGCTTATTTCACACAGACAGGCATAAAAACAAAAGTTAAGGCAAGACTACACAACACACAGGCCCCATTTAAGTCAGTTCTACTGATATTAATAAAATGCAATATTGACCGATTTTCACCCATAGGACAGAACTTTTAATGAGCAATGACAGCCCAGGAATTTAACTAGTAAAACTCATACAAACAGGAGACCATTATATAGACTATTTTTTTGTTTTGGCTTCCGCCTGCGGGTTGCGTGTTGAGTAGCCCTGACTTACAGAGAGAAGAATGAGTCTGCTCTACAGCTATAGCTGAGAGCCAGCTGGCTTTTAGCTCATGCAATAGAGGCTCATGCACTAAGCTCCAGATGCCCCAGGTTCAATTCTGCCTGTTAGTGTTACACCTGCTCGGGGTCATGGAAACACAAAGAAACCAACGAACAATGTACAGCTGTTTCATCCCATTGTCCGGCTTACCAGCTTTAAAACAGGGCGATTTTATTACAGAATAAGACTCAACCCAAGTTCTGGCTTTTCTCCTTCCACAGCAACTCCGTGGAGAAATCTCTAAAGCCAGAAGTTTTGCTCTTCTTCTGGTCTCAGAGCAAGGAGGAGGAGAATATGACTCCCTCAGTGTGCTCTCATTCTAACCTTTCAATCAAGCACTGAAAAGTCTGTTCCTCAGAAATATTCCTCTCCAGAGGGGAACGGGGTGGAGGAGGAATACCTGCCCAGTGCAGGGATTGAATGTGTTAATTAGTGTTTGCTTTAATTTTGTCCATATTTGTGCAGAATAAATTTTGTAATGTGCACCCAGGCATGTGGGGATGTGCACCACCAGTAGAAACACATGCTGCCGGCTGTGGGCGCTTTGCTAATCAGCTGGGCATTTGAATCTCTCCTGGGAGGCTGCCCAAGTGCCCAGCTCACAGGAATACCCGTTGACCTATATTAAAGTGCCTTCCGCCCCTCATTCCTATGGGCTCAATTGTGCCAGTGCAGCACAGATCTGCTTTAAAGAGTTGCAGGCTGCACCAGCTCAGCAGGGGCGGCCCTCTACATGTGCCCTTGAAGACGGAGCAGCCTAGTCCCAGCTGTGCCCTGGGTTTGCTCTGGTGTGTGGTCCCCAGCTCTTTCCACTTTTGGGCCCATGCCTGTGTCAGCTCATCACCGTCTCCATCCTTGGGAAAAAGTCCTTTAACAGCCGTTTGCAAACTTTTTTTTCTCATGACCCAGTTGAAGAAAATTGTTGATGTCCCCGACCCAACATCATGTGACCAGAATGTGGGCTCCAGGGTGGAGCTGAGAACGGGAGCTTCGGGCTGTCGGAGGGGGCTCTGGCTTTGGGGGAGCGGAGGGGGGAGGGGCAGGGTTGGGGCGGGAGGGGCTTACCTTGAGTGATTCTCGGTTAGCAGTGCAGCAGGGGTGCTAAGGCAGCTTCCTGCCCCTCCTGGCACCGCAGACAGTGCTGCGCCCCAGAAGCAGCCGGCAGCATGTTCCCAGCCCATGGGAGGGCGGAGCTAGTGCTCAGGGCAGGGGCAGTGCGTACACTCTTTCCCCGCCCCCACCTAGGAGCTGGGCCTGCTGCCAGATACTTCTGGAGTCTGCGATGCCAGGCCAGGCAGGGAGCCGCCTTAGCCCCCCCATTGCTCGCCCGATCCCCCTGCAGCAACGAACCCCTGTGCCTGACATTCCACCGCCCTGTCCTGGACCACGACCCGGAGTTTGAAAACCACTGGACTATAAAATTCCGTAGGCATTTTTGCTCTGTAGCATTTTATGGAGATTAACCGAGGGGCTGTTAGACACTGAGACCCATTCGCTGCAATGGGAGCTTTGCCTGAGTGGCAATCAATTCAGGATTTCAGCATTCAGTCCCTTGGGAGCAAAGCACTTCAACACCCTGGAAGCAGCATGCAGCTGAAAGGGTGGGCTGTTGGTCAGAGATCTCTGTGGGGATTAAGGGAAAGAAATCCTCCGATTAGTCTGTGGAGCAGCCAGAGCTGCCAGCTCCTCAGCATGGTTGTAGACCCAGGCCTGTCCAAAACCTTCTGCCTAGTGCATTTGAGAGGGGAAGCTGGGTTCTTTCCTGGCTTGCATGCGTCATTGCAGATCTGTGAACACGGGGATGATGTTTTGGATAGTGGATCAGATTTGCAAAAGTGCTTGTGTACTTCTGCCTGCACCCTTTAAAAAAAAAAAAAAAAAAAACACATGCAGACTCTTAACTTCCATACAGAGACGTATCTGCATGGGCAACACACACACGCTTCTCTGAGGGATGTGCACATCCAAGTTTGTGTGTGAGCGCATTAGGATTTGTGCAGCGCAAGTCACCTGAGTGAAAAAGTGCACAAGCACATCCAAAAATCTATCCCAACTGGATTCTCAAATTGCTGGTGAAGCATGTGTTTCTAGTGACTGGAAAAAGACAGTTTTTTACTTTTAATTTCATAAACTGGACTGGGAAAGTCACATGGAGAGAAGAAAACCAAAAGTCCATAATAATATTTTTATAATCACTTTCCTGGAAGTGGTTTCCCTTATAAATCTAGTGTAGAAACTCGAGAGGGGTTTGAACCACACTCCCGGCTCCAAACACCCCCCAAACTTTAGAGTGTTCAAAATCTAGAACTGATTTTCTTGGATGCCCCCAGATCTATAATGGGCCAAATGAGTATCTCATAGGCAAGCACATACAGGAGTTTAAATTCTGCATTTGTATCCAAGTGTGGTTCAAGCCCAACCCTGCTAGAAAGCACTGATCAATAACGTTCTCAGAAGTGCTGACCTGGTGGAAGGTGGTGTTGTACAGAGCACCGCATAATGGTGCATCATGGGTCGCCAGCATTTCTTCCTCCGGACTGACATGTGCGAGCTTCAACAATCCAATGTAATCAGCACAGGAGACTAGGAGGAGGTGGGGAGACTGCTGGATGAGCAAGAAGGGAAAATCCCCCTGCTCTAGGATCTGTTCTGGTTCGACATAGGGGAACTTGAGCGCCAGTGTCTGCAGACAAGCCTGTGAGGAAATATCCCAGACTTTCAGGACCTGAGAAAAGGAGAGAAGCTGGGATTTATGTATGTGCCAGGGTTGCTGTTTGCTAGTGGTGGCTTCCAGGGGCTCTGTGTACTCCCGAATTTTGGAAAAGGTCAAAACTGAACTTTGTGACTCAGGAAGATCTTTTCTATTTACCATGGAGCGATGCATGATTGTGCCTTGTGATTTTTTTTTATTGTCACTTATGTGCTTCCTTCCACACCCCATCTTCTGGCAGAGTTAAGGGCACTGCCAAAGTGAGTCCAGTTGCAATAAATTGCATGTTTAAAAGTCTCAGAGGGGTAGCTGCACTAGGCTATAACTTTAAAAACAGTAAGTAGTCCTCTGGCACCTTAGGGTGTGTCTAGACTACCTAGTTTTGTCGACAAAAGTGGACTTTTGTCGACAAAACAATACCAGTGTCTACACTACCGCGGAGTTCTGTCGACATAACGTCGACAGAACTCCGCGGTTTTGTCGACGCTGGTATATCTCATTTTACGAGGCATAGCACTTTCTGTCGACAGAACTCTGTCGACAGAAGGTTTTATTGCCTGTAACATTGCGTCCAGACTACGGAGTTCTGTCGACAAAGCGGCTTGCTTTGTCGACAGAACTCCATGTGTCTGGACGCAAATTGTCGACGGAAGGTTTGTCGACAGTATCTGTCGACAAAACTTCCGTCGACAAAACGCGGTAGTCTAGACGTACCCTTAGAGACGGCTTTCGTGGGCAAAATCCACTTCATCATCTGAAGAAGTGGGTTTTGCCCAGGAAAGCCATGATATTATATATGTATATTTGTTAATTTCGAAGGTGCTACTGGACTAATAAATTACATGCACATTGAGACTTTCATCTGAGCTTTACAAAATGCATCATAATCATTAGTAGAACAGGGAAAATAATGGTTTTTGGTTTGTTGGCAATTTCAAAAGTTAAAAAAAAAGATTTTTTTGAGTTGATATGAAAACTAAAAGTTTTACCATTTTCAACAAACCAAAAATTAAAAGCAAAAAGATTTTGGGTCAAACAAAACTCTTTGATGTTTTGCTTGTATTCTGACCATTTCAAAATGTCAAAGTGAAGTATTTTATATTTGTCCTCCCCCCTTCCCGCCTCCAAAAAACCAAACAATTCTATTAAACAAACACCATTTCGCAAAGTGCTTTGGAGTCACTGAATTTGGCCAAAATAGTTCACACGGCTTCAAGGCTGGATCTATCTGTCTGTCTGTCTGTCTGTCTGCAAGTCCATTTGTTCAAGAACACCCCCTAAATAGTAAGAGCTAGGGCCACCAAATTTGGTAGGCAGGTTCCTTTTCTCCTGAGTGAAAGCAAGGTCAGGGCATGGCAGTGCTGGGAGAACTGGAAGCTGCAGGAAAGCGACAGTTTTCCAGAACATGCACAGGGAGAGGCTGTTTGGAGGGAACGTCATATGAGAGTAGCCACGGGGGACAGCAAGTCTGCAGGGCAGAACTATTCTGAAAAGTGATCACTGGGGGCAGCTGTACCACCAAAGATATGGCCAGTAGGGCTGGGGCATCTCCATCTTGCTTGCCAGCACACCGATGAGTAGCCACCTGGCCCCAGACCTTTCCCCCCCATCCTTGGCTGCAGTGCTGAGGGGGAGGAGAGAATAGATTCCTCACAGCTGGTGGAAGGGTTCGGGGGGTGGGTGGGAAGAGAACAGGTCCCTGGTGGGCTGGGGGGCTGCCTGGGGTGGGGAGAGAACAGACCTCAGGCAGGCAGAGGGGCTATTGGGAGAGGGGAGAACAAATCCCTCGCCTCATCCCCAAAATGCCAAGGTAAATCGGCTAGTGCTTGTATGTGTCTGGAAGGGCAGACTAGTAGTCTGTTCTCTGTTCCACAGCCTCATGCACCACTGAAAAACCCTTGCTTACTAGCCCTGATTTTTAGGAAAATGGCAGATGGTAATCATCTCTGCTGTCGCTAGTCCCACTGCCCACCTATGGCAAAGGTACATGCATTTCTTGTTTTCAGCACTTCATTTGGCTTAGAATTATTAATTGCTGAGAAATTTCTCCCCCTCTTTTAATTGCCTGAAAAAAAAAATTCAAAGTACCATAATAGCAACCACCTCCAAAGGCAAGAGATGAAAGAAATGGATGGAAGCCAAGGCCCGGTGACGGGGCGGAGGATGGAGATTCAATGGAGCCTGGAGTTCCCGGCCACTGCCACTGTTACTGTGGCAACGACAGAGGCTGGAGCCCCGGGCGCCTTTGCATTGTCACTGGAGTGCGGCTCCGAGAACAGGGGGGACTGACTCCCCTTGGCCCTGCCCCTTCTACTTGAGGCCACACCCCTTCTGGGGCACAGAGACGCCCCCCCACACCTTGCCTGGGGCCCCACTGGTGGAAGCGCATGGGTTTTACAATCCAGCCACAACCGGGCCTCTTTGGACTCATAATGCCCCTTACGTGCTGACTCAGGCATTTATTCAGTCATGACTCAGTTAAAAGAGCGCCCCCTATTGAATCCCCACCCTTCCTGCTGCAGCACCTCCATGCTCTTTGTCTCAAACATCCGTCTGGCATGGTGCATATTGAACAAGCGAACAAGAGGCTAGCACAAATCTGACAAACCGAGTCCTTGGAATAGCTGAATACGTGTCCTCGGGGCTCGTGGATGGCCACTGCCAGAATTGCTGCATGATGTCCCTGCAAGGTCGCCGTTGGCCAGCTTGGGACATATCGGTTCCAGAGTTGCACGGTATGATCCGCCCCTCCGGTCACCAGCAGATTCAGGGATCTGCAGTAGTCGAAGCATTTTACGCCCTAAGAAAAACCAGGAAAAAAGCAATCCGTGTTTTGCAAATATTTATACTGTCTGTGCAGAGCATCTGTGGAATGAGGCTGTGCAGCGCACGGAGGACTGACTAGGAAGAGACTCAGAGCCTGTCTACTCTTAAAGCACTGCCTCGGTATAGCTGCACCAAGGCAGCGACTCCACTGTTGTGCTTAAGTGAAGATGCTCTGTGCCAATGGGAGAGAGAGTCTCCATTTGCATCATTAATTCACCTCACTGGCAGTGGGTAGCTATGTCAGCAGGAGAATTTCTCCTGCCAACACAGGGCTGTCTACACAGGGGACATAGATCTGTAGAACTATGTTGCTCAGGGGTGTGGATTTTTCACACCCCTGAACTACATAGCTATAGGGAAACAATTCTGTATTGTAGACCTAGCCTCAGACAACGTCAAAGCACATGAAAGAACCTAGGTTACGTCTATGAGAAGAGTTTTCTCAGCAAAAAAATGCTAAGGAGGGACTTGTTTGCATGAGTCGTGATCTCATTTGCATATTTTCTGCCAATCCAGTTTTTCGCTAGGGTTTGAATGTTTCCTTTTTGGGCAAAGACCCCTTTTTCTGTGGGAAAAGGGTTTTTTGTGCAAAACGGAAACGTCCATACTGCTTGTTTTTCCACAAAAACCCTAGCGAAAAACTGGATCGGCAGAAAATATGCAAATGAGATTGCGAATCATTCAAATGAGTCCCTCATTGGCATATTTTTTGCCAAGAAAACTCATAGTGTAGATGTAGCCTTAATGCACATCAGCAGAGTCTACCAGGACCAATTAGCAAGCAATGTTTTGTGTGTTTTAGAACTCACCTTACCCCATCCTGTAGACAAGCCCTCAGGAATGAGGCCTTTTCCCCTTTTCATATTTCAGTTTTGCAATTCATAGAATCATAGAATCATAGAATAATAGGACTGGAAGGGACCTCGAGAGGTCATCGAGTCCAGCCCCCCGCCCTCAAGGCAGGACCAAGCTCCGTCTACACCATCCCTGACAGATGTCTATCTAACCTGTTCTTAAATATCTCCAGAGAGGGAGATTCCACCACCTCCCTTGGCAATTTATTCCAATATTTGACCACCCTGACAGTTAGGAATTTTTTCCTAATGTCCAATCTAAACCTCCCCTGCTGCACTTTAAGCCCATTACTCCTTGTCCTGTCCTCAGTAACCAAGAGGAACAAATTTTCTCCTTCCTCCTTGTGACACCCTTTTAGATATTTGAAAACCGCTATCATGTCCCCCCTTAATCTTCTTTTTTCCAAACTAAACAAGCCCAGTTCATGAAGCCTGGCTTCATAGGTCATGTTCTCTAAACCTTTAATCATTCTTGTCGCTCTTCTCTGTACCCTTTCCAATTTCTCCACATCTTTCTTGAAATGTGGCGCCCAGAACTGGACACAGTACTCCAGCTGAGGCCTAACTAGTGCAGAGTAGAGCGGCAGAATGACTTCACGAGTTTTGCTTACAACACACCTGTTGACACAACCTAGAATCATATTTGCTTTTTTTGCAACAGCATCACACTGTTGACTCATATTCAACTTGTGGTCCACTATGACCCCTAGATCCCTTTCCGCCATGCTCCTTCCTAGACAGTCGCTTCCCATCTTGCATGTATGGAACTGATTGTTCCTTCCTAAGTGGAGCACTTTGCACTTCTCTTTATTAAACCTCATCCTGTTTACCTCTGACCATTTCTCTAACTTGCTAAGGTCATTTTGAATTATGTCCCTATCCTCCAAAGAAGTTGCAACCCCACCCAGTTTGGTATCATCTGCAAACTTAATAAGCGTACTCCCTATCCCAATATCTACATCATTGATGAAGATATTGAACAGTACGGGTCCCAAAACAGACCCTTGCGGAACTCCATTTGTTATCCCTTTCCAGCAGGATTTAGAACCGTTAACAACAACTCTCTGACTACGGTTATCCAGCCAATTATGCACCCACCTTATCGTGGCCCTATCTAAGTTATATTTGCCTAGTTTATCAATAAGAATATCATGTGAGACCGTATCAAATGCCTTACTAAAGTCTAGGTATATGACATCCACCGCTTCTCCCTTATCCACAAGGCTCGTTATCCTATCAAAGAAAGCTATCAGATTAGTTTGGCATGACTTGTTCTTCACAAACCCATGCTGGCTATTCCCTATCACTTTAGTACCTTCCAAGTGTTTGCATATGATTTCCTTAATTACCTGCTCCATTATCTTCCCTGGGACAGATGTTAAAATTCAGATAGCAGCAGTTGTTACTTTTGTATTCTCGATTAATACAGAGAGGATTCTGGGAATAATTTAGAGTCACAAAGATGATCTTAAATATTATCATTCAAAAATGCACTTTCCCCCAGTCTCACATAATCTATTCAGACACACAGAGGAAACCTTTGCACTTTGCAATTAGGATTTCTGGCTGGATAGGAGGGCTTCAAGTCTTTCTTTCCATGACTACATTTTTCTGTGACTGTAGGCCTGTTTTGATTTCAGTGTTGCGGCATTTTGTTTGACGAGCCGACTGCAAAAACCACAATGAACAGAATGGAGCTCATTTAGATGCTTCCAAAGATTTGATTTCAAATTCTATTTTCCCTGAATTTCATTAAGCAATTCTATCAGCAGCCCTGTCCTTGTCCTCTCCCCCGGCACTCACAATTCCCCATGGGAAGCAGGGGAAGCTGCCTGGGGTTCTCACCTCCCGGTTCCCCTAAAATACATGTCTCCTGTCTACTGAAAAAGGACAGGAAAAGACTGATAAATTTGCAATCCTGTGGAAAGGAAGAATGACCCTGAGGATACTAGCCAGGAGCTGGAGAGATCCAGATTCAATCCCCTGTTCTGTCATCGATTACCTATGTTACCTTGGATGGGATCCACAAAGGTGCCTGGGTCTTAGGTTTAGGTGGCTAGTCTCCAGTCTGAGTCTCACAACTCCTGCTGACCCCTGGAGGTGTCTAAAGTCACTTGGGGGGCAGCTACAGTTTTGGGGTAAAGGTTTCCTTGGCGCCTGTGTTTCTGCCTCTGAGCATGCATGTAGCCGCCTCGCTCTCCATGTGTAAATGCCTGTCTCCTATCTAAATCCCTGAGTGACCCATGGACCAGGGAAAAACAGGCATTTGCTCACTCATTTCTTGGGGCCTACTCCAGTAGGCCATCTCTGGGTGTGCTACTGGACCAGACCCCATTCAAAATCTGGTGTTGGGGTCTATCTTACAATTTTTAGCCCAGAGGTGAAAGCACCCACCCAGGACATGGGAGCCCTGGAGGCAATTCACCCCTCTGCTGGAGGGGCAGAAAGAAATTGAACAGGAATTCAATTCATTGTGTGAAGAAGTACTTCCTTAAAACAAACAAAAGAAAGGACAGGCTGAACCTCTCTAGTCTGGCATTCTCTGGTCCGGCAACATCTGTGGTCCGGCATAATTTTAGTTAGCCGTATGTCCACTTACCATGAGTATGGCTGAGTTTCCCACGGTCCCCTAAAGTTTTTTTTGTTTGTTTGTCTCAGTGTTCTGTGCTGTTATTTAGCTCTAATTTACCCCTAAATGTCTTCTAAGACCCCAGCAAGCAGTGGAAGTGTTGGTAGTGGTACTAAACAACATTGGCTCTGTGGTTCAGCAAATTCTTTGGTTTGATATCAGTCAGCTCCAGAAGGTGCTGAACTAGAGAAGTTCAACCTGTATTTCTTCACACAACGCACAGTCAACCGGTGGAAGTCTTTGCTAGAGGATGCTATCAAGGCCAAGACAATAACAGAGCTCAAAACGAGTGAGATAAGTTCACAGAAGATCAGTCCATCAACGGCTGTTAGTCAGGATGGGTAAGAATGGTGTCCTACCCTCTATTTGTCAAGACACTGGGAATGTGTGACAGGAGGTGGTTCACTTGAGGATTATCTGTTGTGTTCATTCCCTCTGGAGAATCTGGCATCGGCCACTGTTGGCAGACAGGATACTGAGCTAGTTGGACCTTTGGTCTGCCCCAGTATGGCCATTCTCATGTTCTTAGGGATTACCCCCCTCCCTTGGAGTGTGTTCTAACCACTGAGCAATGGGACCTTTTGACACGTCTCCTTTTCAGAGACAACGAGAATGATTCTGTAGCCTGGTACTTTAGGCACCAACATGGGCTGTGGGCAACCTAAGACCCAGCCCCTCTGCTCCAGTCTCTTCTTTCCTTGCAGCTCCATGTGGCTCTAGGCCTTAGTCTCGCTGTATCTCAGTTCCTACCGGCATTGGAGGTAATAGACCTGGCCTACCTCCTGAGGTGTTGTGAGGCTGAATACACTAAAGATTGGAAGGTGCTCAGATACTGGGGTAAGGGGAAGGGGATGAGTACCCAAGAGAGTTCAGAAGAGATGAGAAACTCTGGTGAGCATCAAAACCGCCACATGGTAATATAAAGCATACCTGACTGTGACCTTTTTGCCTGACTCTTAGGAGATCTGGAATAAAACCACTGGCCAGAGGTTGGGGAGTGGAGCTTGGAAAGACAGACCCTACCTTCTTGATTTTCCAGGTGTAAACTTTTCTCTTTCTGTGAACATCCATGATCACCACAGAGGTCTTGGGACTGCCTGAGGATGTGATGATGAGCTCTCCCTCTGCTACATACTGGATTTGGGAAACAGCTTCCTTGTGCACCTCTGGGATGGCTTGATATAGCAGGAACTTACTGTGCTCTTTAATTTCCTGGGGGAAAACAAGGGATTTAAATGTCACAAGGCTAATTCACCCCCCGATTGCCCGTTGCAAAGCAAACGGAGGTGGCATGCCCAAAGACGGGTTGCAATATCAAAAGACATGTAGGCGTTAGCAGAGAAGTTTGAATGAGCCCTGAGCCTAATGCTATGACATTTACGATGGCATGCCAACCCAACAGACTATTTTGTCCCAGGGCAGTGTGATTAATGACTTGATGATGGGATTAAAGATGAGCCCAAGATGCACAGTTCAGATCCAGAACCAAATGTCTCCAGGCTTCGGGCACGAAAGGGTTGGCATGGGACAGTTGTTACATTCTTGTCCACCAGATACAAACCCGTGATGTTTGCCTCAACTTGAAAACAGTTCGTTGGGAAGGATTTCTCTAGTTCCCTCTGTCCCCACTCCCTATGTGCTAAAAATAACCCACAACGTCTCTATTTATAACCGAGAACAGCAGCAAGAAATGCTGCTCACATGCTTGGGAGCTATTGCAGCCTCAAATTCTTTGACATATACCTAAGGCAGTGAAAGCATTTTACAGTCTGAAAGCGAGAGATGCTCCTCTAATTTGTGGATGCTCATAGACTCGGCCTTTTATCTCAGCCCACAAGCAGCATCCAAGGCTATTTTCTTTAAATATATGTGAATTTACCTTGGGCAGCTTTCACATTTTGAAGGGAACCATTTTCTTTTCTTTCTTTTTTTTAAATAAAGAATTTGGTTATTGCTACACCTGCCCAGCTCTGTAGAAATTAATATTTCACAAGCACCGAATTCCCCCACCCTTCCACTATTTGCAGATGCTGAGATCTGAGATTAGTGTATAGCACACAGGTGTGTGTGTGTGTGTGTGTGGGGGGGGGTTAAAGAGCCCTTGGCACTATTTGTTTGAGAAGATTCCCTGTTTGTCCTCCTCATACTACCCACAAACATACTGCTATGAGAGGACTTCTCTGGTTGGGGACAACTGGACTTGGCTCATGGCACAGTGGAGATGTGATGTTTCAGTTACCCATGGGCTCGTAGGTCACGTCAGCTAAGAGAGTGGAGGCATTCTACACAGACAACGGGGTGTGTAGGGGAAAATCATGAGCAGAGGCGTTAAAAAAGCACCTTGGTAGACTTGAGGAATTGTGTTGCCTGTGTGAGCTGGGTCCAAATCCTGTATCCCTTGGATATAGGTCAGTGCTATTCTCGCTTTGGCAGCTAGGCAAGCCCTGCAGTAGAACGGACCTACAGAGAAATCCTGAGGGAGGTGGGAAGCATTTGGTACTCATTAGCACAGGAGTGTTAATTTACCTCAGGGCCAATGTCAGTCCTCAAATCCTTCTAGTAGGGCACCCCCCTGACAGCAGCTTGAAGGGGTGGACTCTACCGCTAGGTCTACACTGCTGGCTAGAGTATGCAAATGAAGCACTGATTAGCATTTCATTGCACTTCATTTGCATAATCTATTCGAGCCGTTTTTGCGCAAAACCAAGCAGTGTGGACGTTTCATTTTTGTGCAAAAACCCGATGTCCACACTGCTTGGTGTTGCACAAAAACCGCTCGAATAGATTATGCAAATGAAGCCCAACAAAATGCTAATCAGCGCTTCATTTGCATACTGTCTGCTGGCAAAAGCCGGCAGTGTAGACCAAGCCTACGTGTTTGTTCCCCCACCGCCCGCCGGTGTCTCCCAGGCCCATCTGCAGGCTTGTGCGCTCCTTTCTCCTAGTCTCACCTGCTGCCCCAGGGCAATTTAATTTCCGTCCTCCCTCACCACGTGCCTCCTGGCAGTGCAGTGAGGCTAGAGTGGCTTCTGGCTGCCAGCTCCGTGCTGCTGCCGGCATGCTCCTGTGGCCCCGGGGGAGGTGTGTGCAGAGCTATCTCATCCATAAGCTGCTGTGGTGAAGCGGAGAAAGCAGGCTGGCCTGGTAGGTTACGGCAGAACATTTCTCCGTGGCTCCCGTTGCCGTGGTGAGTGCAGGAGACCCGAACCCACGCCAGCCCCCGCCCCCAGCTATCCTGGAGGCCATGTCCCTTGTGGGAGGGGACTTGAAGGAAGGGTGCAATGGCAGGAGAGAGGCAGGTGGGACAGAGAAGGGGCTGACCTAAACTGGGCCCTCTTTCCTGGCCTTGGTTCTGTTTTCTATGGCATCTGAAAGAAGGTCAGTGACAAAGGAGAGCTGGGCCAGTGAGAACTTAGCCCCATCTTGGAAGGCGCCTTTCTGCTCCCACCTGCATGAAGACTCTCTGTGGCCCGGATTGATCTGTGAAGGGCTTTTCAAAGAGGCCCAGATCCGGGCGCAGCAGCCAGAGCAGGTGAACGCCACCGCGGTCATCTCCCCAGAGCAGCAAGGAGCGACCCCCTGAGGACTGGCAGGGAAACAGAAGCAGAAAGGAGGAGGGAGACCTTGGGATTCGCCTGGAGAAGCGGAGGATGTTCTCTGTCCGCTCCATCTGCCCCCGGTTAATAGCTGATGGAACATGCACTGAATTTAGTTGCGCTTGAGTCACTGCTGAAAACCCAGCTATGTCCCCGCTGGCCAAAGCCACGCCTCAAGTAGGGGGGCTGTGTGCACCTTGGGTCCCTATGTCCCTGCAATGAGTTCTGACACAGCATACCCCTCCCCCCGGGTCCAAACACACCCATGCCATGCCCCAAACTCACTGCACGTGAGTTTGCCTGGATCTAGCAACTGAGGTTTGGATCCGGCCACTGAAGCTCAGTGCGCCCACCCGTGTGTGGGGAGTCTGCACTGGTCCTCCAGCCTCCCCAATGCCCCCCACGTGGAGCTGGAGCACACAATATCTACTAGCCTGCTCCCCCTCCTCCCCCCGCCAGGCTCTGGCGTGCACAGGGAATGTGGGGAGTGTTTTTCTCCTCAGTCAGGGGCACATCAGTGAGTGTTTGAGTTTTTTTTTTGCTTCTTGTGTGCAGCCCCTCACTGATTTTTCTGTGGCCCAGTGGCCCTCACCCAAAAGCGGTTCCCACTCCTGTCCTTCATAGGGGTGGGGACACGTTTATCTTTCCCTAAAACATCAGGTGCCCACCTCTGCTAGAAGCAGGATATTGAAGTTGACAGAGAAGGCTCGGCTGTGCAAATCCTCTGTTCCTAAGTCACTTATAGCTAGAAAATCTTCCTAAACAACTCCGAGTTTCAAATCTGAGAGCACCCTTTTTATTCCTCGAAGTAATAATGAACTTTCCTTCTCACCCTGAATCGTGACGGGCTTCTTCTAAAAAAAATCTTTGTGACCTAAATCTGGAGGGGGCCTTGAGTCTGAAATCTAAGACAATTCTAGACTGTGACCTCCCTTCAAAGAGTTATAGCTTGGCACAAATGATCACAAACACTTTTACGTGTTGGGGAGAAGCACTAATGGTTGCAGATAATTTTATGAGCACACACTGGAACTCGAAGTGTGGTGTCACTGTACCTTTGCGTTATAGCAGTAGTGCAATGAAGTTGGAACATTTTTCAGAGCTGGAAGGGGAGAACATGAAATGGAATATTAGAATTACTCAATTATTTTTCCTATTTCACTTCCTCAGTATCTATTTTCCCCGGGATACATAAAAAAGGGTCTTATTCTCTCAGTGCAGTGGGAGAAGACAGAGATGCATAGAACTCATCACTGTTAATGGCACTGAACAGTGTAAATTCCTTGGCTATGCATGAAGAGAGAGAGGCTGGAATGAGGTCTAGTTTCCTTTTCTATTTTCATGATCACCTACGCGCTCTTATAGTTATGAACAGAATCATCACTAGAGATTGATGTGAACTAACATGCTGGTCCCAAATGCTCACTGAAGTGTTGTGAAATTTAGAAATGGATCTGAATTTGGCAGCTCAGCCTGTCCCCAATCACTTCTTGCATTCATTTGCCGCGCCCCCGCAGTTGTAGTAGTCAGAACTGGTCTACACTAGACCCAGCAGCTCAGCTTAAGGTACACAACTCCAGCTACGTAGAGTATGTAGCTGGAATTGGCATGCCTTAAGCCAAGCTTGGTGGCATCCCCACAGTAGGAGGCTGATGAAAGCAAACACTTTCTTCTGCTCTTGCCAGGAAGCTGAAGTACGGGACACTGGCTGGGACATCCTCTGAATTTGATTTAGCGAGTCTTAACTAGACTCGCTAAATCGAACTCCGGAAAATCGATCGTGGCAGTGGCAGTTTTTGTGGAGTGAAGATATGGCCCAAGGGTCATTGGGCCTCTTTCTCCATTGCAGGAAATAAATGCTGCCACCAAAGAATGCCAGCACCTCCCTTCCACTGGGTGCACAAGCTACAAGACAATGTAGAATCAGATCCACCAGACATAAAGAACCAACTTCTTAAATGATATAAAACTGGAATAGCTCCATTGATCTCAGATAATCCCGTGGGGTCACAAGCTGATTTCACAAAAGTAAAATCACTGCGCCCAATGGAGCCCATCTGGATGTATACCAGTATCAATGTGAACAGAATTTGGTCTGCTGGCTTTAGTAAGAGTGATACTTCCAGCCTTTAATTTATACCCTGATACCCACACACATCTATAGAAATCCATCCCCTCCACAGTGACAAAAGTTGGGGTCTGGTTTCTAAGCTCCATCCACATGGCTTTAGCGACCTGCCTTTGGCCAGTTTTGGCTAACGCCACTGAGCAATATTAGGCTATGTCTCAACTACGGAGATTTTCCGGTATCCCGGAAAAACTCCACTGCATCCAGGGAACACGCCTGCTCTTTTGACATTTTTTGCAGAAGAGACATGCTCTTTTGGAAGCCCTGTCTTCCTTGTGCCATGAGGAAAAAGGGCTTTTCCAAAAGAGGAGGTTTTTCCAAAATTTGGCCCAGTGTATTTGGGCCAACATTTTTTGGAAAAGCCTCTTTGACAAAGCTATGGGAAAAAGGTACACAAATTACAGAGCGCAATTTGCATACCTTTTTCCGATAAAAAGCGGCAGTCTAGACATAGCCAGAGAGAGCAACAATAGGAGCCTCAGCAACTGCAATGAGTAGCAACTAGGGATTTTTGTTTGGTTTATTGCTTTCCAAAATACCCAGGATCCTGTGCCTTAAACTCAAATAGCCTGGTGTTTTCTCCCTGGACAGCAATGCTGGAAATCAAAAGCCTGATTCATAGCCAAACATCAGAATAGACACCGGGAGCACGAACAGGGGCCCCTCCTATTAGTAACACCCTAGCTTGTACCAAATAAATGAAACTCTTCCAAGAGGTTTGCTGTGGACACGTCAAAAAAGTGGATATCCCAGCAGGTGGTGGCTATTGCGATTTTGTGGACATTTGCCATGTATGCAGCATCCGTGGTCCAGAATTTCAATCTTCTTTTTTCAGCTGGAGAGTCTTTGGAATCTGTTGTAATCTGTTAGGAAACAAGCCGCACAGGAGAACTCTAAAAAGACGGACTCTCTCTCAGAAGAAATGCACCGGTGCCACCTTCAGCAATAAAGAGCCGAAGAGACTTTCCCAAATGAGGTTAATGTGCCTTGATTCTGCTAGGAGCTATGAATGTTTCATCTCCCACTGCAGGCCCTCAGCAGGAATTTCTCTGTAGCACGAGGGCCACAATGCTTGTAAAAGGAAGATACACTCCTAACCTAGCTTCCCAAACATAAGAATGGCCAAACTGGGTCAGACCAAAGGTCCATCCAGCCTAGTATACTGTATTATGACAGTGGCCAGTTTTTCCGGAGGAAATGAGCAGAACAGGGAATCTTTAAGTGATCCGTCCTGTTGCCCTTTCCCAGGTTCTGATAAGCAGAGGCTAGGGACATCTTTCCTGCTCATCTTGACTAATAGCTATTGATGGACTATCCTCCATGAATTTATCTAGGTCTTTTTTGAATCCTGTTAAAGTCCTGGATTTCACAACATCCTCTGGCAAGGAGTTCCACAGGTTGACTCTGTGTTGCGCGAACATCTGCATTAGTATTTATCTGTGTTGCAGTAGCCCTAGTTGCCTGAGTCATGGACCAGGATCTCATTTTGCTAGGTGCTCTGCACATTCCCAAATTGTTCACAATCAAAGCAGTAGCTGAGAGACAACAGGAAGAGGTGGACAGACAGGTATTCTGATCCCATATAATGATAGCTGATGAAATGCATTTAATGAGACACAATAATCCAAACCCTTTATTTTCCCCATGGCAGATGGAACGGCTACTAGGAGACTCACGAAGCAGTTTATAGATGTGGGTACTGGCTTCTCATTAGGGAGGGGTTAAACTCAGAATTTCCAGTTTAAGGGAAATCTGGAGATTTTGGAAAACCTTTTGTTGAGGTCTGGGATGAAGCAGGAATTTTAGAATTTCCCAAAAGTGCTACTAGGCTCTCTAGTTCCACAGCAGTTCTCTTGAGGAGTTGCACCAGGACTTCTACATCCCAGAGGAGCTGGGTGCCCTAGTCAGGCTAAGAGTCAGAGAACTGGCTGTCCAGGGAGTCATGAAACCACGTAGCTACCATTCACCCTGGCAGCCCCAGCTCTGCAGGAGCCCTTTGGGTGGGCAGCCGAGGGCCCAAGGAGCTAAAGCTTTGATTTCCCTTTTCCCTACAGAAAATCAAAATGTGGGGGCAAAGTTAAATTTTCCTGAAGAATTTTTCCTAGAGACAACGATTGAATGCACTCTGGATGCTGAATTACTCCCACATGTTGCGTTGTCACTGCATGAAACCCCTCTACCCTCATGCGATTACCAATCTCTTTACCTCATATGTTTTCTGAATACGCAGAGCGCCGTCCCAGGTAGTAAGAACTCCTCCCTTGCTGACACTTACATACCAGAGTGGGGGTGGGGAAGAGATGGCCAGTATCCTGGTAGTTGGCGCTTGCTGAAAAGCCAAGACAAATATTGCACCAACGATCAGTTCTCCTTCTGTTCTCCATGTCACATTACATACCTGCCTGTAAGTCAGCCATCACATTCAATGGGAGGCTAGAATTTGACCATTCTCCTTCAAAGTGACCAGGAAATGCTCATCCAACATGATAGTGAAATAAGCAAATGACGACTCGGCTCATTTACTGAATTAACCTTCCCTAGATTTAAGTGCCTGGCCAGAAATGTTTTACTGCCCGGCAGCGGAACAAATCTGGAAGTTTTTCTTCACTTTCTGCTAGAAATTCAACAAGAAACTGCCCTCACGACACTTCCAGCGAAACACAAAACTCTGCCAACTGCTGCCTGGGGCTTTAGGAAAACTGCCGTAAAGACAGAGACATGGGAACTGGTGGTGCTGTAGCACCCTTGGGCTCCCGGCTTGGTGCTTGGGGTCCGTGTTGCCTCCCCACACACTGAGTTTTTGGCTGCCGGCCGTGCATGCTGGGTTCTCGGCTGCCACTCCACATACCTGGGGCTCCGTGGCCAGCCCTGTGTGCTGGGGTCTTGGTTAGAGCCCCTGGCATGCAGTATAGCATCTGATATTCTAGCACTTGGGGTTCTGGCTGCCGGCCCTGCATACCGGGGCTTTGCTCTTGGCCTCAGCTGGGGGCGCAGCCCTCCGGCTTTTAAAAATATTCCCATGGTACTGAGTAAAGATGGGGGGGAAAGGAGTAAAGATCAAGTTTTAAATCCTTTTGTTTTCCCTTTGCAAGGGAAAAATGTAGCTGAAGACGAGAGGAATGTAGCACCGGGGATGGCTGCGGGGCAGTGGTATGGCCAGTTACAATTCAGTTCCTCCACCCCTTCGCCCAACGCGCTCCCCTCTGCTCACCTTGTTCTGCACACAGTGCCGGATGAGGGGCTCCCGGCTCTGGAAGATCTCCTGGGCTTTCGTGCAGTCCCTGTCTCTGTAATAGAGCAGCAGGTGTGCGCAGAACTCGTTCCAGTCAATCAGGCCGTCGCAGCGGGCGCCCACCTTGAAAGCCGCAGCAACAAATGAGGAGGAAAAGCCAATGCGATTTCACTGGTAGCCTGAGCAGGCGGGATAGTCCTCCTGATCATATTCCGCTCACTGCTTCTATTACCGTATCAGCCGGCAACATTCCCGGTAACCCATTATGCCAGAGCTAGGCAAGATATGGCCCAGGGGATGGATCCGGCCCACCTAGGACTTTAACCCAGCCCCCGGACTCTGGCCACTTTCTATTTACATCCTGATGCCCGAGCCATTGAATTACCAGGTGGTGGCTCTGACATCAGGATCCTATTGAAATGGCTCATGGTGCTACCTTGGCAGGGGTCAGAGCCACAAGCCCTTTCAAGAGCTGCAGCAACTCCAGGCAGCTGCCTGGCCACGTGGTAGTGGCTGCGGACCCTTTTCTGTGTTTTTAATTCAAAGCCTCCAGCCCCAGAACAACTCTGGAGCAAGGCTATTCCCTAGCCCCGCCCCTTCTGCCCCAGGCCCCGCCCCCTCCCGGAGTGGAGCCGGCCTGTCAACCTGCACCCCCCTGGGAAAATTATCACCCACGTCTGCATCATGCTAAGCACGGTACATATTGTGGCAAAGCTCAGACCGTGCCCGGTGGGTCCTGCGCTTCTGGTGGACAGTGCTTGCCTCAGAGGCTCGCTGTGACTCTCCCCTTGGCCTCTTCTTTTTCCAGAGGCAAGGGTCACAGCCTACTGAGTCATCCTGATCATAGGCTAGTCCACTGTTTGGGGTGAAAACCCCTCTGTAGCCTTGGTCTCCCCTCTCAGGAGCAGACTCTGTAGTGGTGTGGGAAGGACTGGCCCACCCACTATTCTTGGTTGCAGCCTAAGGCAGTGGCAACAGACTGGGCTTGTTCTAGTCCCATTCTGGCAGCTACTTCCTGGGCCACTTCCCCAAATGGTCCCTCCCAGGACTTGCCTCTGGTACCTGAGCGAGTCTGTCCTGCTCCTCCATGGCACTCTGCCTTGCTCGCAGGCCTCAGCTCGCTCACACACATCGCCTCACTCTCAGTTCTTGGACTAAATACCCTCCCTGCAGGAAGGCCTTACAAGCAAGACCCAGCAGGCCTTCTTGGGCTGCAGGTGTCCCGATCGACTTGCTGCTTCCAGAAAGCCTTAATTGGCCCCAGGTGCCTGTTTGATTATGCTGCACTAGGCTCAAGACTGTTTACCCAGGGAAGAGAAAACTGCCCCCCCCCCCATGGGAAGGAGAGTAGGGTGACATGTAAGGAAGAAATAACAGTAAGGCTATGTCTACACTCACCACTTCTTGGGCGAGAAATATGCAAATGAGGCTAAGCGTGGAATATCGCCGAGCCTCATTTGCATACCGAATGAGCCGCCATTTTTGCAGAAGAGGCTCTTGCACCAGAAGGAGCTGTCTATACTGCCCCTTCTTGCGCAAGAGAAACCTGCTTGCGCAATGCCGTTCTTCCTGAAAATAATCGGCGTCGCAGCATTGCGCAAGAGGGTTTCTCTTGCGCAAGAAGGGGCAGTGTAGACAGCTCCTTCTGGTGCAAGAGCCTCTTCTGCAAAAATGGTGGCTCATTCGGTATGCAAATGAGGCTCAGCGATATTCCACGTTTAGTCTCATTTACATATTTCTTGCGCAAGTAGCCGCGAGTGTAGACATAGCCTAAGAGTGTTGCAAACTGTTGTGGGGGCTGGCCTGGGAATTATTTGCACACATGACCAATCTAACCCCAGCTCCTGGTTACCTTGTTGAAAAGCAGTGTCAATCGAGTGTTCCAGATCTCAGAGCCAGGCAGCTCGGACAGAGCTCGATGAAACTCTTGTTGAGTCAATCTTCCCGGCGGCTGCACTTTCTGTTTTCTGCGGGGTCTCACGCACTGGCTTGTGTTCTCTGCTTCTCTACCTTGGTCTTCCCCTTTGGGAAGGCTGTGATTAGCAAACAGTGCTTCCAGGAGCTGCAAGTGACCCAGCTCCAGCTCTTCTTCTAGCTGCGGGCTTTTATGCTGCTCAAACCTGGTGGCAAAGCAAAGCAAAGCAAAGGAAATGCTCACTGTGGACAGGGCAGACACTGAGCGTTGTGGGTGTCTATGCTGCTCAGCTCCTAGGTGTTAATTTGCCACGTGGTCTCTCTAATGGAGCAATAAAAACAAGAGAACAGCAAGGAGGGCCGGCCCAACGTGTCTTGTGTTGGGTACCCAGCATCTGTGGACCAGTGTTCCCTGAAAGCTTAGCACTTGGGCAGCCACCTAGGAGAGATTCAGGTGCCACCCAGCTGATTAGCAGAGCGCCCCCAGCTGGCAGCATGTTTCTACTAGTGGTGCACATCTGCACATGCCTTGGTGCACCGAGCAACATTTATTCCACACACAGATGGAAAAAATTAGGGGGAACATTGCTGTGGACCCTTGAAAATATAGACATTGAGTTCTGGGTATGTCCACACTGCAGTTCAAAACCTTTGTGTCTGGTCCATGTCAGCTGATTCGCGCATATGGGCCTCAGGTTAAGGGGCTGTCTTGAGCTAGATCCCAGGCTCTAGGACATGGGGGGTACCAGAGCCCGAATGTCTACACTGCAGTTAAACAGCCCTTAGCCTGAGCCACCTGGAGCAGGCCAGCCTTGGGTGTCCAGCTGCAGTGTGGACATACCCTATGGCTACATCTACACTACGAGTTTTCTCTGCAAAAAATATGCTAATGAGGGACTCATTTGCATGAGTTGTGAACTCATTTGCATGTTTTCTGCCAATCCGTTTTTCGCTAGGGTTTTTGTGCAAAAACAAGCCGTGTGGACGTATTCTTTTTGTGCAAAAACCCTTTTTCCCGCAAGATCCTTATGCCCCCAAAAAGGAGGTCTACTGATCTTGCAGGAAAAGGGGTTTTTGCACAAAAAGAAAATGTTCACACTGCTTGATTTTGCACAAAAACCCTAGCGAAAAAACAGATCGCCAGAAAATATGCAAATGAGATCGTGCCTCATGCAAATGAGTCCCTCATTAGCATATTTTTTGCAGAGAAAACTCGTAGTGTAGATGTAATATAGACATAGCCATAGGGTATGTCCACACTGCAGCTGGACAGCCAAGGCTGGCCTGCTCCAGGTAGAGAAAACTCGTAGTGTAGACATAGCCGGTATGAGTTTTTAATGGCAGAAAATATGCTAATGAGGGACTCATTAGCATGAGTCACAACACCATTAGCATATTTTCTGCTGTTTCTTTTTGCGCAAGGGGTTTTTGTGCAAAAAGAAGCCGTGTGGACATTACCTTTTTGCACAAAATCCCCATTTTGCGCAAGATCCTTATGCCTGTCGTGACTCATGCTAACGAGTGCCTCATTAGCATATTTTCTGCCAAAACAACTCATAGTGTAGACGTAGCCTGTCTCTCTCTTTCACACACCTGTCAATGATAATACTGCTCTGTATCTCAGTGTGTTTGGGAGGCTTCTGGACCCGTGGACAGCAGGCACCAGTATTTATTCTTTATTCTTGTTATTACTGTGGGCAGCAATAAAGGCAAGAGCGGAACCAGAGAAAGCAGGAAGTGAGGCTGAAGCGAGCGCTTTCCCCTCTCCCTTAGGTGACAAGTTCACCAGGGCTGTGTCTACACTGGCATGAATTTCCGGAAATGCTTAAAACGGAATACTATTCTGTTTTCAGTTTTCCGGAAAAGGAGCGTCTACATTGGCGGGCTGCTTTTCAGGAAAAGCCCTTTTTCCGGAAAAGCATCCATGGCCAATGTAGACGCGCTTTTCCGGAAAAGAGCCCCGATCGTCATTTTTGCGATTGGGGCTTTTTTCCAGAAAAGACTACTGGGCTGTCTACACAGGCCCTTTTCCGGAACAGTGTTCCGGAATAAGGACTTATGCCCGAGCGGGAGCAGAATAGTTTTTCCGGAATAGCGGCTGATTTTGTACAGTAGAGCATCGTTGCTTTTCCGGAAATTCAAGGGCCAGTGTAGACAGCTCGCAGCTTATTCCGGAAAAGCAGCTGATTTTCCGGAATAAGTGGCCCAGTGTAGACACAGCCCAGGAGAGCGGCTGAGGCTTCTGCCTTCCATCCCCAGCCCTTCGTGTTCCTCAGAGTCCCTGAGAGACACAGCCCCCATCCCCTCTCCCCCCCTGCACAGGCGCTGGAACAAGTTTTAGGGTGGGGATGCTGGGTTACATCCCTCCTTACACACATTTCATTCGCCTGCGATGGTGCCAACTCTCCCAGACCGGATGCCGTTCGTGGCAACAGTGTTGAGTCCGTTTGGACCAGGAGTGTTGGCAGCCCGAGCCCCCACAAGGGAGTCACATTTAAGGGCAACTGCTGAGCCCCGAGCCAAGGCCAGGACCTAGCCCCACGCTGCTGGGAGGACCCTGGAAGGCAGCAGAGCCTCCAGGCCAGGGGCCTGGACCCTGGGGCGGGCAGGCCACGTATCCTGCATGGGTGGGGCCAGTGGGCAATGAGACCCTGAAGGCCGGTGGAGCCTGTGAGGCTGCCAGGTGGTGGCAAAGCCAGCGGGAACCCAGCGGGAACCCTGCGTGGCCACCCAGAGGTTGGGACCCGGGGCTGGTAAAGCAGGGGGCAGGTTGGCAGCAAGGCTGGTTCTCAGGAGCAGGAAAGCTGGGTGCAAAACCTAGGGCTGCTGCCCCCCCCCCACTTGCTCATCTCCAAGCCCAGAGTCATCATGACTTTCCTCCTAGCTGAGCAGGACTGGACACGACACTGCCCAGCTTCTGAACCAGCCAGGGGCCTAGCACAGAGCTATGTGGGGCATCTTCTTCCTGTCCCTGGGGGCTGGACCTAGGTAAAACTCAGAGACAGCTCATCAGCCACCGCAAATTAGTGCAGCTCCACAGATTCATCCCCGGGGGAGGATTAGGCCTCAGGGGTTTCAAACTCCCAGCCTGCGGGCCAACCCCAGCTGTAGTGATTGCATAATCTGGCTCAGGACTCCCAGAGGGCTGGGGGGGGGAGTGGCTGTCTGTTAATGGCCCCCAAACCCCTTCACCCTGGGATTGGGGATTACTGAGGGGGGCCTGGCATCATGTGGCGGCAGGAGCTGCAGGGGAAGTGGTGTGTATCGGGTGAGTGCACTCGCCCAGCTGCCTTCTGCTTCCCCATGCTACTGCGGGGACGGCCCGACCACTGCCGCCGCCATGCACCAGCCGCCCCCCCATGATTCCCAAAGATGCGAACTTTGGAACATGGCCATGGGGGGAGAGGGTGGGATGATGGCAGGAAGGGGCGGGGCTTGGGGACCAGTAACGGGCAGATTGCGCAATCAGGCTTGCCAGGGGTGGCCGCCAGGGTGTGAGTTTGAGGCTCTTGATCTCGTAATACCTTGCTCCACTCTCATGTGTCTTCCTAATTGCAAACCCAAAATGCACTCAGGCCTCAATAGCACATGACCCCACGACAATACATTCTGGCAAGCGTGGGATCAAATGAGACCATCCGATCTGGGTAGCTGCACAGATTGGAGGAAATCATAAGGATTCCAACTCACATTAATTCCATGAATACCGTGAGGAATTCGCTGTCAATTAACAAGCCACAATTTGTTGTGATTTTTTTCCCCCTATTTAAGGCGTGGCTATGTAGAGGCACAACCTGTTGAATTGTAATTATCTATAGAAAAGATTTAAATGAGTACAACACAGTATACATTTATATATAGCTGATTATATTCAGTTTCTTTTATACGGTCTTTTCAAAGGAAAAATATTACCACATGCTTAACAGCTGCTGGGATGGAGAAATATGAACAGCAGCAGCAACGACTGTGGTGTGCAAGAACACTGTTGCTGGTGGGTGTGTGCCATGTCTAAGAAATGAAGACTGTTCTCAGCAGGTAATGGATGGGCTTTCAAGAATGCCTATGGGGATGGAGTCATGAGCCATGTTAGCTCAACTGGCAACCATGGGACTTTCATGGTTAAAACACAGGGGCTACGTCTACACGGGCACCCTTTTCTGGATAGCTTACAACGGAAAACTTTTCCGTTATAAGCATTTTCGGAAAAAGCGCGTCTACATTGGCAGGATGCTTTTCTGGAAAAGCACTTTTTGTGGAAAAGCGTCCGTGGCCAATCTAGATGCGCTTTTCCGCCAAAAAGCCCCGATCGTCATTTTTGCGATCGGGGCTTTTTTGCTGTGTAGATGACACCTTTTTGTGCCAAAACCCCCTTTTGCGCAAGAGCTGCTCTGTCTCAAAAAACGAGGGTGTGAATTTAATAAGCTAGGTTGTGAATTTAAAGCACACTAGCTGTTCTGCTCTAACTTCTTGAGTGAAAATTTTTACTGTGCAATAAAAGGGAGCATCTACACAGCAAAGTTATTCCAAAATAACTATGCAAGCATCAACACAGCAATTCCGTTATTTCGAAAGAACGGGCGGCTTATTCCCCCTTATTCCTTCCAAAAAATGAGGAAGAATGGCTCTTGTGCAAAAGGGGGTTTTTGCATGAAAAGATGCCATTTACACAGCAGTTTTTGCATAAAAACCTCTTGTGCAAAAGGGATCCAGGGGGGAATGGAAATGAGAGTGTGATGTATGCAAATGAGCGCTCCATTTGCATTTCCTCTTGAAGAAGAGGATTGTAGTGTAGACATAGCCTTATTTTAAAATAGCACATCTACACTACAGGGAAGCTTCAAAATTAGTCTGAGGCAGACTTCCTTAATATGGATGCGCTACCTCGATTTAGAGCCCCAGGAGGCACTGGGGAATAATTACTTTGATTGGCCCTGTGGAGGAGCTATTTCAAAATAGCAATAGTGGAGTTATTCCGAAATAACTGTTATTCCGAAACACACAACTGTTATTCCGAAATAGCTATTTTGGTATAGGTATTATTCCTCATGAATGAGGCTTATAGAAGTCGGAATAAGCCACCCGTTATTTTGAAATAATGGAATTGCTGTGTAGATGCTTGATTAGATATTTTGGAATAACTTTGTGGTGTAGATGCACCCTTTTAGTGCACAGTAAAAGTGCTCACTCAAGAAGTTAGAGCAGAACAGCTAGTGTGCTGTAAATTCACACCCTAGCTTATGGCACACTAATTTTCCATGTAGACAAGCTCTTAATAAATGTACCAGTGTCAGAATAGAACGTACCTTGTTATACTCGCTGGCACTTCTTGCCTGTACGCACTCCAGGATGAATTCTCCTTCTGCTTTTCCATCACTGACATATCAACTTTGCCCCCCTTTCGCCTGAAACGGTGATGGTTTTCCATGGCCTTTTCCTAATATACTCAAGACTAATTAACTTGCAAGACTGGCAGAACCAGAGTCAATTCTGTAGCCCCTTCTTATCAAAGGAATCAAGATCTGAGTGGACTACAGCTGGGGGAAGGTTGGAAGTTCTTCTCCACGTTCTCCTGAGGCCTTGTGGTCCAATAATCCTTGAGCACTTGCTTGCTATCCAATACGAATGCTTTCCGGAAGCCACGGCTGACACTTTTGGTAGTAACCACTATACGCTATGGCTGAATCAAACATTTTTGCTCAGATGCACGCGAACCAATGTTTCAAGTTTTCCCAAGCCCGGATATGCCATACCATGCACGCCTATTCGGTAGCGTATTCTCAGAGAGCTGCACGGCTTAACGCCTCCCAAAGCCATAAGCAGTTGAGTATGTTACACAGACAGAAAACCAGAGACTTCCTTTTGAAAGGCCAAAACTAGGTATATTGGGAAGGGCTGTTAGCATAGTGACTCGCCTGGACTTGCACAACATGCTCCATCCTGCTTACAAATTATTTAGGCCAAGAAATGTTTCAAAGCAAGGGAATTTCATGTAGGGGATGGGTCTGTGCAAAGAAAAGCATTTGGTCAGTTTATGATTAACCTGATCATGTGCAGTGGATAGAGAGAAGAGATAATCAGCGATTTCTTCCTGTGCTTGGTTAGACATCCAGGGTCAGCACCCTAAGCCCAATGTGCAACCATCCATGCAGGTGACCCTTTGGAAGGGGGCTAATTTAGGGAATACCAAGTGGCACAAGTCTGCAACGCTGAGACCACGCTCTGCACTTGCGGGTTGGTAATACACACTGCACAGGAACAGAAGTGAGTGGCTAGGGAGACTTCTTCATCCTCCTGACTGCAGAAGCAGAAGACCCGACCTGTTTCATAAATGTGGACTGGTTATTTCGTAGTGAAGCAGGGTGCATTTTGGCCTTGCTATTTTCATTAATGTGTCATTTATTGTGCTGTCAATATTTTCTCATCACCATAACTACAGGTGATGCTAACGTGCCTTTCCCTATTCCATTAGGTAGTTAAACTGTAACAACTCCATGAAGCCGCCAGTCATGTGCAAAGCCAAGAATTCTAGGGAGTCAATGGTCCATTCTTTGAGAGAGGGAGAAACCCAGGGAGTCTGTTGCTTTTTTACAATAGTATCACATCTCTCCTTTGTTTTCATTGTGAGTTCAAGGCCATCACTAGTCTTTGCCAGCCTGAAATCAGTGTGAGACCATGATATACAGGCCCATATGCAGGAATTTCTGTGGGGTGTGTGTGCTTTTTTTGTAAATGTGGACCACAATGATGTAAATGAACCCCTCATGGTCCTCCCAAGTAAGCGGGGAAATTTGCCCCAGCCTTCCCCTGCTGGGTGAAGAGCATGGGGGAGGGAGCTCGGGCAGCGTGCTACTCCTGCCTGCCCTTGGCCAGCTTGAGCATGCTTAGTTTGGGGACCATAGAGGTGCTTTTGCACCCTTTGCACCCCCACCCCGCATATGGGCTTTCACACCTGGGTAAGGAAGCAGGGCCTCAAAATTCCCGATCCAGTCCTTGCTGTAAATCTTCTTTGGAACATTTGTTGTTTTTTAACGTTCTTTGGAATGAACATTACAGGCAGCAAGGGCATCTAGCGAGGAGCCCTTTAAAGGTCCTGTGTGTGATAATCCAGCATCATCATAAGTGTGGGGCCTGCACAAATCAGACACCAGGAAGGGTATAACATATAAACCTGTAGGGGAACACCGTCACCTCACTGGACATTCAGAGTACGGCTACACAGCAACGTTATTTCGAAATAACTTAGTCTGAGTCTACACAGCTGGCAGTTATTTTGAAATGTTGAAATACTGTCAAGCTGGAAGACTTCTTACTCCGACTCCTGTAACCTTCATTGTACAAGGAGCAAGGGAAGTTGAAGGAGGAGTGCTCTATTTCAAAATAAGGGTGATGTAGATGCTCCCAGTTTTGAAATAAGCTACTCAACTGACATAGCTCAATTTGTGTAGTTTATTCTGAGTTGAGCCCTGCTGTGTAGACGCACCATCAGTAATGGATATGAAAGTAGCCATCCTTCTACAAAAGAATGTCAAAAAACAGTTACCGAGGGAGACATCTGACCTGGAATTCCTTTCCAAATTCAACACTATCAATTTAGGATTGATTAAGTAGCTCCACTGGTTAACAGTACAAAGGCAATTTCCTATCCCTGGGTATTCACATTGCCACCACATGCTATGAACGACCCACTTGCACCCTGCCTTGATTAACTTCATTATCACAAGCAACTTCATCCTTATATATACTCTTGCTCCTTAACTTTCACTCCAATTCATCTGATAAAGTGGGTTTTACCCACAAAAGCTTGTGCCCTAATAAATCTGCTAGTCTCTAAAGGTACGTCTACACTGCAGCTATTTTGAAATATCTTTAGAAATAACGGGTGCGCTATTCCGACATCCCTGTAAACCTCATTCCATGAGGAGTAAGGGACATTTCGGAACAGCAGTTTATTTTGAAACAGCATCAAATTATGAAATAAGATATTTTGAAATTAACTCGAAATAAGCTACGCAATTTGTGTAGCTCACATTGCATAGCTTATTTCGAGCTAAGGGTGCAGTGTGGACGCACCCAAAGGTGCCAAAGGACTCCTCATGTTTTTTGCAGATACAGACTAACACGGTGACCCTTCTGAGACAGCCCTCTGAGGCAACGTCTAGACTGCAAGCCTCTTTCGAAAAAGAGCATCTAGACTACAACCAGTACTTTCGAAAAAGCAAGCCGCTTTTTCAAAAGAGGGCACCCAGGCAGTCTGAAAGCTCTCTTTCGAAAAAGCACCGTTTGCATGACATAGCACCTTTTTTCAAAAGAGCACTTTTGAAAAAAGGTGTTATTCCTCATAAAACGAGGTTTTCCACGGTCGAAAAAACTGCTGCATTCTTTTGATTTACTTTCAAAAGAATGCGGCAGCAGTCTAGATGCAGGAGAATTTTTTGCGAAAAAAGGCCACTTTTTTCGAACCCTCCCCCTGTAGTTTAGACACACCCTTAGTTATTTTAGAATCTCAGCTTTCATTGTAACCAATCAACACTTTTGAGTGGAGCTAGAAGTGACACCCTGCTGAGGATTTCATCCCAAGTGTGCTTCAATTGGCTTGACACACAATCCAAATGTTGTCCCCACTGCTCAGTATATTGTCCATCTCCCAATATCGACTGCATTTGTCAACATTCTAGTTCTGTTAAAAAGAAATCAGTGTTTGCTTAATCTTCAGGGAAGATCCTTAAATCCTTTGATATGGAGAAATATTTCAGATAGCTTGTGGAGAGATTGTTTTCTGGTTTCCTGTTTCAGATGAAACAAAGAGGAGGTGACGTTCACACCTCCGGAACACCCTACTACTGAAGGATGCTGTCTGGAGCAAGCCCCATGCAATTCTAAAGTCTAACCAGCAGATGGTAGATGATGAAAAGAGATGGAGAGCAAACAATACAATCACTTTTCACTGGGGTGAAAGCCAGTACAGAGTTGGAAAACAACCAGACTCCAAAGGAACCCATGTCATATGCTGGAAATATGTGCAAGACATTCCAGGAAAGAAAAAAGTCTTACGGATCCTTTCTTAGAAATTCTGAATTCGTGTGCAATGTTCTTTTAAAGCAAATCAACCAACACCCCTTTTCCCCCATTTTTGTTGTCAGGACAGAAACAATGAAGACAAACGACCCTTCCTCACCTTGCATGCTCCCTGTAACCTGACTTTTCTGCTTGAGAACATTTTAATCAAAGAGCATACAACTGTCTTCTGTCTCCATGGCTTTTCCTATGTAAGCCAAACCTCCCATGACTTCCTGTGCATACTCCTAAAAATATCCCCCCTTTCATTTTGGGGCCATCGTTCGCTGCTCCAGCATCTCACCATGACTACATCTCATTCCGAAGAATTAATTCGTGGTTCATATTAGATTCACAGAGGGACTAGTTGTAAACATAAAAGAAGACTGGATTGCACTGTAAAACTTGATTTGTAATGAGATGTTTTTATGGTGAGTGACGGTAAGCTGTGTTCTGTGGGCCTATTTGATATGCAGCGCTGGTTTAATACTTTTGCTCACACAGGGTGGCTACGTCTACACTGGCATGATTTTCCGGAAATGCTTTTAACGGAAAAGTTTTCCATTAAAAGCATTTTCGGAAAAATCGTGTCTAGATTGGCAGGATGCTTTTCCACAAAAGCACTTTTTGCGGAAAAGCGTCCGTGGCCAATCTAGACGCGGTTTTCCGCAAAAAAGCCCTGATCGCCATTTTCGCAATTGGGGCTTTTTTGCGGAAAACAGTACTATGCTGTCTACACTGGCCCTTTCGTGCAAAAATCTTTCGGAAAAAGACTTTTGCCCGAACGGGAGCAGCATAGTATTTCCGGAAAAGCACTGATGATTTTACAGGAGATTGTCAGTGCTTTTCCGGAAATTCAAGCAGCCAGTGTAGACAGCTGACAAGTTTCTCCGCAAAATCAGATGATTTTGCAGAAAAACTTGCCAGACTAGACACAGCCGATATGTCTACGCTACAGAGTTGTCAGAAAAATGGCCATTTTTCCAACAAAACCTGAGGTACGTACACACTGCAATCGCAGTCTTCAGAAAGTAAATCGAAAGAACCAAGTGGTTTTTCCGGTGTTGGTAATCCTTTTTCTATGAGGAAGAAGCCTTTTTCCGAAAGAGCTCTTTTGGAAAAAGGCATGTGTGGATGGGGAAGAGGGAGTTTTTTCGAAAGAAGAGGAAAGAGGAAAAAGCACAGGTGCCCTGGTGACCACTCCGTCTATATTAATCACAGCTTAAATGTATGATAGTGTCCATTCAGTGTGGATGCTATCTTTCAAAAAAGCAAATCACTTTTTCGATGCGCTTTTGTGGGTGGACATTCTCTTCCAAAAAAAGGTTCTTCCGAAAGAAGCCTGTAGTCTAGACGTAGCCACAGATGCATGTTCTTATGTGCATCAGCTTTGCAGGAGCAATGTAGGGCTCTAATATCTGAAAATGTTAAAGTGGAAAAGAAACAATGGGCTACATTTTCCCCTCACTGGCAATGTGGACTCCTGGAAAGGAGGAACAGTGCGTAGGTCGTGGCACGTACATTTCTGAGAGACCAGAAGAAGGGTTTTTCAACCAACAGTGTCTGATAGTGGTAACCTCTAACATAGCTGCTTCGGAACTAAATATTTCACTTCCAGCCTATTGTGTACCCAGATATCTTTGAAGCAAATCAGGCCTTCTAAAAGCTTTGTAGACGCATAATGTTCCAGACATCCTAGAACTACTGGTCATCAAATGAAATTAATAGGTAGCAGGTTTAAAACAAACAAAAGGAAGTTTTTCTTCATGCAGCACACAGTCAACTTGTGGAACTCCTTGCCAGAGGATGTTGTGAAAACAAGGACTTAAACAGGGTTCAAAAAAGAGCTAAATAGATTCATGGAGGTTAGGACCATCAATACATGTTAGCCAGGATGGGTAGGAATGGTGTCCCTTGCCTCTGTTTGTCAAAAGCTGCAAATGGATGGCAGGAGAGGGATCACCTGATGATTACCCTGTTCTGTTCACTCCCTCTGGAGCATCTGGCATTGGCCACTGTCGGCAGACAGTTTACTGGGCTAGATGGACCTTTGGTCTGACCCCAGTATGGCCGTTCTTATGTCCTTATGCCTACTACATGTCACCAAAGCTGAGGCTTGCTTCCGAAGAACCATCCATCTCCTTTCATCAGATTCTTTGTTCTCTGACATGCCTGTGAAAGTGGGGAAGGAAATCCTCAGTCAATAACAGGGCCTGTAGGGCATGAAGCAACCTCATTGTGCCATCAAGAGTTTGTGATATGCGGGTATAATTTGCTGAGTGAATGGCCAATGGATTGGGTGAATTTATTAGGAGCTTCACTTCTGCCCGAGCCAAAAGCAAGCAGATCCTCCCAAACCGCAGAACGTTGCATGTTCCTGTTCCAAAACACCGCCATGAATTTGTTCTGCAGGAGAAGTGCCCATCCCAGCCCAGGGCTCCTATGATAGCAGTGAGGCTGTGTACACTACCTGCTCTAGAATTAACCATTCACCAGCCCGCCTCATAGAGCTTCTGCATCCTGCTGATTTCCATAGCTGGTACAGACTGAACCTCTCTAGTCCAGCACTCTCTGGATCTGACTGGTGCTGAACCAGAGAATTTGCCAGACCATGGAAGGTCAGTATTGCCCAGCCGCATTACCAACATTTCTGCTGCTTATTGGGCTCTTAAAAGTCATTTAGGGGTGAATTAGAGCTAAACAACAGCAGGGACACTGAGAGCCAGGACTGGTGTCTGGAAATAAACTTTATGGGACCACAGGAAACTTGGCCACACCCATGCTAAGTTGACATCTGGTGAACTGAAATCATGCCTGACTACGGATATTGCTGGACCAGAGAGTGCCGGACTAGAGGGGTTCAGCCTGTATAGGCCACATTGTCTCTTTCTGCTCCCCCATCTCTCTCTACCCAGCTGCTGTTTGAAACAGGAACATGCCAGTTTTGCCGAAGTTCATGATAGAACTTTTAGCACCTGGGGCACAAGCCACAGGGCCAGTTAGTGCATGATGGCTTGGCACCCCAGCTTGCAGTGCATTGAGTCTCCGTATAGACAAGCTACTGTATGGTAATCACTGTGGGGGCAGGGGACATCGTTCTGCATGTGTACAGTGCTTGGAATAATAGGGCTTTAGGGTGTGACCAAGACTCCTAAGTGCTGCTACAAATACAAAATAAGAAGCAGCTCAGCTAATTCTTATGGGCAGAAATCACTCTCTGTGGATCTCTGGGTCGACTGTGGTGGCCTGAGAGTATCAAGCATTTTAACTGCAGCATGAACATAAGAACGGCCACACTGGGTCAGACCAAAGGTCCATCTAGCCCAGTATCCTGTCTGCTGACAGTAGCCAATACCAGATGCCCCAGAGGGAGGGCACAGAACAGGTAATCCTCACATGGTCCCTCTCCTGTCATCCATTTCCAGACAAACAGAGGCTAGGGATACCATTCCTACCCATCCTGGCTAATAGCCATTGATGGGCCTAACCTTCAGGAATCAATTTAGCTCTTTTTTAACCCTGTTCAAGTCCTAGTCTTCACCACATCCTCTGGCAAGGAGTTCCACAGGTTGACCAAGTAAAGAAAAACTTCCATTTGTTTGTTTTAAACCTGCTGCCTATTAATTTCATTTGGTGACCCGAAGTTCTTATATTGTGGGGATAAGTAAATACCTTTTCCTTATTCACTTTTTCCAGACCCGTCATGATTTCATCATGTCACCAAGGAGGTGAACGTTCCCAGACACCAACCAATGAAGAGCCCTACAGCTGTAACGGAATGGGAAGGATGATTGGCTACTAATGAGACGCCGGAGTGGGGCAGTATTTGCCTGCCTGTGCCAAGATAACAGGCCAAGAATCGAGCGCTGAAAACAATCTCTCATTGAATTAAATGAAATAAGGGAAAGCAGCAATGGGCAACTGAGACTAGTGAGTGGGCCGCATGAACGGCCCTCCTCCCTCTCCGTGGGAGAACAAGATTGTCATAACCAAGACAGTCTCCAGTTCCCATCCAGAACACACCACGTGATCCATCGTCTATAGCCAAGCCCTTTGATACAACCGCATCTGCTCTAATCCCACGGACAGAGACCAGAAGCTTCAGGATCTCTACCAAGCATTTATAAATCTCAACTACCCACCCAGAGAAATAAAAAAGCAAATTGAAAGAGCCAGACGAATACCTAGAAACCATCTACTTCAAGACAGACCCAAGAAAACCAACAATAGAACACCACTTGTCATCACCTACAACCCCCAACTTAAACCTGTCCAACACATTATCAATAAACTACAGCCTATACTGGAACAGGATACCATACTCAAAGAGGCTCTGGGAGACAGACCCATAGTCTCCTATAGACAACCACCTAACCTCAAGATGATTCTTACCAACCACCACAGGACATACCACACTAATACCAACCCTGGTATCTTCCCTTGCAACAAACCCCGTTGTCAGCTTTGTCCACATATTCATTCTGCTGATACCATTATTGGACCTAACCAATTCAGTTATAAGATCAAGAACACATATTCCTGCACATCCAGAAATATAATCTATGCTATCGTGTGCCGAAAGTGTCCGTCTGCTATGTACATTGGACAAACATCTCAGACACTTCGCCAAAGGATTAATGCCCACAAAACAGATATCAGACAAGATCACAAAGAGAAAACAGTTTCTTGCCATTTTAACCAGAAAGGACACTCTCTCAATGACTTAGCCACCTGCATTCTGCTACAAAGACCTTTTACATCTGCACTTGAAAGGGAATCCTCTGAACTGTCATTCATGTTAAAATTCAACACTTTCCAAAAAGGACTCAACAAACACTTGAACTATCTCACCCATTACCAAGATAGTTTCCCCAATTATCACCTCTAATACCATTAATTCACAAACATCCCACTCTCCCTACCTCTAATATCATCAATTCACAGACACTTACCTTCCTTCCTCCCCCCCCCCCACATCCCCCTCCTGTTCTGAAATGTGATTTGTCCTTTTCATATTTGTTCATTTTTTAAATTGTATCCTTTGGTATATATGGTTGTGACTACTTTCTTCCACTATTTGATCTGAGGAAGTGGGTCTGGCCCACGAAAGCTCATCATCTAATAAACCATCTTGTTAGTCTTTAAAGTGCTACATTGTCCTGCATTTTGCTTCAGCTACCCCAGACTAACACGGCTACATTTCTATCACTATCCTGGGATGGGGTAGTTTTGCTCCCTGCTCTGGCATCCCTAGAATATGCTGGGATTGGGTGCAGAGACAGTCAATGCTGTGTGCACGCACCTCACTTCATGGGCATGTCACTATAGTCACATCAGTAGGTGTGACGGCTCTGATGGCGTTGGGGAACCCCCTGACCCTGCACCCCCGTCTGCAGCCAGATGTGACTCTCCGCCGCCAGTAGAGTAAAAACCGGGTTTATTGAGTCTCCAAGATACAGCACAGCTTAGGCTCGATGTAGGCATAGGATAGGCCGACAGCCCTAGTTCCCTTGGGGGGAAGGGGTTCCCAGGCCCCTGAACCCCCTATACTGGTTTTAGTCTGCTTCCTCCATGATCCCTACCCTCAGACGGCCCCTTCTCAACACCACCGAACACTCATCCTCCCAGGTAGCCACACCCCTTCCTGTGTTTAAACTCCTTCCCCTGGCCAGGTGTGAAGTTACTAGTCATGGTCTACAGGCACTGTCCCCAGGGGCCACCCCCTGCTGGGCAGCACTTATAGACACAGGCCAGTGGGGGTCACCCACAGCACAACACAAACCCAGTGAATGCCCAACCATAGTGGATCCAAGGGCCACAAGAGTGTACATCCCCCCCCCCCCCCCACTACATCACAATAGGAAAAAAACCATCGCGGATGGAAACCAGCAGAATCTGGCAACCCCGAGCATGGGCAACGGTCAACAAACTGTCATGTGGGCCCAAGGAAGGCGCATGCGCCTGCTGGGAGGCAGGTTGCCTACCACTGATCTATAGACCTACGTGAAAGCTAAGAAACGAGAGCCAAGGTCTGAGGCCGCATGAGCGCCCAACGCTGCTTTGGCTTTGCAGACATTCAAGCATGTGGGATCGATATCCCTGATCCTAGCAGGATGAATCCTTCCTGCTCCAGGAAAGACACTGCCCCCTGAGCCTCTAGTCATTCTTTCCAGAACTTAGCGAGGGAATCACTTTCATTCTAAGTGCGTAACAAAGGCAAAGCTGACGAGTCTTCTCAGATACTGCAGGGATTCAAGCTCATCATCATCATCAACAACCACCATGGGCTCAATGCCCGTTGGTGTCTGATGCCTCCCTCACTATTTCCTTCCATCTTTCCCTCTCCAGTGTGGAGTGGCTTAGTTTCTGTAGACTAGCTCTGCACCAGTCTAGTACATCATCGATTCATTCTCGGTGGGGTCTGCCTCTCCTATTCGGACCACCCTCCATTATGCCAAATGCCAGGGTCTTCACTTTTCACTCATTGTTCATTCTGCAGAGATGCCCGAATAGCTGTAACTTCCATCGTACAACCTTCTGCAGAAGGTTCTCTTTCGGCTGTATCTTCCTATATAATTCCTCGTTGGTGACCTCCATCCAGCCTCGTCTCACGATCTTTCTATAACAACTCCTCTCAAACGCCAATATCCTTCTCTTCGAATCTTTCCTTATTACCCATGTCTCACATCTGTACAACATGCTGCTAAATACACACGTTTGCAAGACGCTCAGCTTCGTTCCTAAGCTAATCACTTTACTTTTCCAGATCTTATCCATTGCCTTCAAACTCGCTCTTGCTTTTGCTATTCTAGTTGCTATTTCCTTCTTACAGTCTAGACCAGTGTTTCTCAACCTTTTTTTTGCTCGTGACCCCCTTCTGAGCCTCATTCATCATACGCCTGGCAGTTAAGTTTGGGTGGCCCCCTAATGTTCTGTTTTTTTCCATGTGGCCCTCTAGAAGTAAAGTGTGGCTCTCTAGGGAGCCATATGGCCCACGCTGAGAACCACTGATCTAGATCATATGTCATGTTGCTCCCCAAATACGTGAACTTCTCTGTGTTCTCTAGTTCGATCCCATCTACGCTGAACTTCCTTCCAAGATACCTTTGTCTAATTCTCAAGCATGATACTTATTCCATAGCTTGGTAGGTCCCTTCTACAGCCCCTGGTGGCAGAGAACGGCATGAGCAACGTGAAACTGCTTTGTCGTCATGTGCACCAGGTATAAAGAAAAATGCACTGAGAAGCAAGTTGTTCTGTATCATCCCACAACATTTCAGGTTCCCATTGTTCAGACACAGTCCTGACTTTGAGCCAGTGGAGAACAGCCAGAGTTCTGAGAATCACACGTCTGTTACTATTGCAGTTGAGACACTAATTACACTGAAGGGAATACACAAAGTTCTCTAAGAGTTCACATGGCTCCCTGTATCTGAAAAGAAATGAGAGATTTCCTGGCAATTAACAAAGATCCCGAAAGTTCCCGTCAGAGATCTCCTAGCATTCAGTCTGTACATCTCCTTGTGGGCGCATGTATAAGACAAGAGAGGCAATCTGTGCCTTGATCATTAAAAAGAAAGGGCCACAAATCAGACCTGGTGCAACTCCGCTAAAATGGGAAAATCAAGTCTGAATTTGGCCCAAAGTTTCTTCCAGTCTATATCTAAGATCTGCTGCTACTTGCCCTTCATGTATGTATCACTGAGCTCTCAGTAGGTTTTTAGCGTTTTGTGTTCTGCATACGGCACTTTTAAATCGCTAAGGATTGTGTGGTCAGCAAGGGGACAGCCTGTTTGTGTTCAAAGCCCACCAGAACACATAAGCACTTTTGTTTTGCTCTTTCTTCTTGCTTTCGATTCAGCTTCAGAGGAAGAAGGCGCAGCGGGGAGGTGGGGGGATTGCCGATCAAAAGTTCAGAACCTTTTTTGCCTGGGGAAAAAGAGAACCATTTCGACGGTTACATCTTGTATTGGAATCAGAACCCAGCCTGCAAGTCAGCCCAGGACTTCATACCACAAACAGGATGTTTGCCCCCAGAGAATTCTGAATGTTCTAGTCCACTTGTGTGTGTGAGAACAATTGTGGCGAGAAGTCAGTCTTACTGAAAAAGAGATCGCCCATTTATTAGGGTTTAATAAAGCCTCCTTTATTTTACTCTGCCGTTTCACATTTTGTCCAGCTTCCTTGCAGGCAGAGGAAATGTGAAAAGCAGAGTGAGCATGATGGATACAATGGGCCATTGAGCGACATGGACGAAATGTGATTTCTCCTTCAAGCACAAAGTACGTGCAAGCCAGTCGTCAGGAGAGGGGTGGCAGGGAGCAGAACACAGTGTTTCAAGTGAGTAAAGACAAAAACCTGCCAGCTGGTCATTTTTCCAGTACAAAAGGCCGGGGCAAAGAGTGGGCAGGACTTCTAGGGCTGGTAACAGGGGGCCTCACGGTCATCGCTGCAGCTCCAGCTAAAGTCCAGATGAACAAACGTTTCCATCTGATGCCTATTTGCATGGGCAGCGGGTGAACCTAGAGCAAGCCCCCAACCACGCCCATTCAGGGCCCCATGGGACTCAAGCTCCCCTTCCTGTCGTAGGGGCAAGTCCGAGTGGTGTGGAGAGGGCCGATAAAGAAAAGTTATTTATTAGTTCCCTAAATAGAAGAACTAGAGGACACCAAATGAAATTAATGGGTAGCAGGTTTAAAACTAATAAAAGAAAGTTCTTCTTCACACAGCGTGTAGTCAACCTGTGGAACTCCTTGCCAGAGGAGGCTGTGAAGGCTAGGACTATAATAGAGTTTAAAGAGAAGCTAGATAATTTCATGGAGGTTAGGTCCATAAAAGGCTATTAGCCAGGGGATAAAATGGTGTCCTTGGCCTCTGTTTGTCAGAGGTTGGAGAGGGATGGCAGGAGACAAATCGCTTGATCATTGTCTTCGGTCCACCCTCTCTGGGGCACCTGGTGCTGGCCACTGTCAGTAGACAGGATACTGGGCTAGAAGGACCCAGTACTGGTCTGACCCAGTACGGCCATTCTTATGTTCCTTTCCCCAGCAGGCAACACACTGCCCGAGCCTTCCCCAGTCCTGACTGGACCACTGTGGAGAGGGAGGATGGGAGCACAGAGCCCTGTGCCAGCCTCCCGAGAACGGGTGGTATGGCCCGGCCTTGGCTCCCAGGGGAGAAGCGCTGAAGGCGGCTTGGGGGCAGATTCTGGGCAGGGCTGGCTGTTTGGGATGGCGTTTCCTTCCCCTACCTCTTCTCTCCGCCCCCCCATGCCTATGTGGCAGCACCGCAAGAACAACCAGGCAGCTACTGCAGGAGAGATACGAGCGTCCGAACAGGCTGCAGGAAAAGCAGGTCCATCCCGCAAGGGGTCCCTTTGGGTCAGGGTGACACAGGACTGGATTTGTGCAGGAGCCTGAGGGGTGCAGCCCAGGGCCTTGAACATTGAGCCATCCGCCCCACGCTGTATATCGTGCATTGCCCTGTTCCTCAGTCGGTGACTGCGGGCCAGATCAGGCCCCCCGATGGACCTCATCTTTCCTCATGGCTCCTGGTGAGCAGCAGAGCACTTCTGGCCTGTCCTCATACCAGGGGCAGGGGAACCATCCCTGCTCGCAGGCGGGACTGGGGGAGCAGGAAAAGCCCCATAGCTCCAGGCAGCTCTACTTCCACGCTCATCCTATGAGCAGGGGTGGTTCCCCCCTCCCTTCCTGTAACACCTGGCCAAGGAAAAGAGAGAGGGATGAAGAATCCCAGGAAGAGAGGGGAGACTACAACTGGGGAGCCGGGCGCTATAGTCAAAGCTGATGGGGGACTGGCAAATTGGGGGCTAGAAGAAGAACTAATGGGGGGCTGGGCATATGGGAGGCTATAGGGCAGAACTGTTGAGGTGTGAGGGGATGAACTGATGAGGCTGGATAGATGGGACGTCAGTTAATTTCTCCCCTGTTGATTGTCATGCCATGTATTTAGTTCAGAAACTTTTCATTGACATTGAAACACACTGTCCTGTGTTGGCACATTCCGACTTCCAGGGGCACATCTTTAATCAGGCGCTTAATCAGATCCTTAGGCAACATAAAATAATCAGCAAATGACCAGTTTTCATTAGTTAATGGGGTTGTGCGCAGTGCAGCACTTTAAAAAAGAAAAGCCCCTGCAAGGCAAATGTCCGCATTTCTGGCAGTAAGAAAGGGAAATGAGATGGCTTGTCATTTCTCATGAGTTTAGCTTCTAATTTTAATTCCATAGTTTTCATTGAATTAAGATGAATACCCTATAGCTTTAATAGCAGTGCATGAAATTATTCATTTGCAAGACTTTGCTGGAGTGTTGTCTCCCCGCACACTCAATCTTTTCTTCTGAGATTAATAAATCTCAAATAAATTAGAAACTTTTCATTGACCTGGCACACGACTCTTGAAAGTTTGCCATCCTTGGCGACTGGCTGGCTTACTTGAGAGCAAACACTTTCCGTGCCCTTTGGCCCTTAAAGCTGCCCTTTGCTTGCCAATATTGTACATTGCCTTATCTAGTCTGACTGAAAATATAATTGTACACCACTGCGATAGGGAAGTAAAGTCATAGTATCACTGTGTGCATTATGATCAGTTCTGTAGTTCATGGTTTTGTTCATCTTAACTTCTGTTTCAGCTTTACAACTGATGTATCACACTGAAAAAACAGACCTGGAAAAATTAAGGTAATTGAACAAGAGCATGTTTGACACTAAGAATGGATGGTAGTAAAACAAATAAGGGAAGAAACTGAATATTCAAATAGGGGGTCCCCAAAATATAACAGCCCGGGGACTCCCATCAAACTTAATACAGCTCTACCTGGAGGTACATTGGTAGAGGTGTGTTGGATAAGTTTCACTACTACTGCACCTATGATGTGAATAAATAAAGCTATTTAGCATTAAATTTATCCCTGAAAAAAGACAAGCTGCAGACATTTGCAAATTATTAACATTCATTTTCCATTGTATTAAAAAATGTTACATCAAACAAGCAGCTTTCAAAAGAAATGGCAACCTGTAAAGGCCATTGAAAAAGAAGACGACACACCTTCAAAAGACTTTGTTCTGCTCCAGGACCCATCTATAGAGTTACATCAGGATAATCCTGGCATAAAATGAGAGGAGAATCCATCGGGTACTCCTTCAGATTTTCTTCATTGGAGTAAAGCTCAAACATTGAGAATCACTCTTTGGACTCTGAAAAAGAGAGTCCAGACACATCTTGGTAGAAGTTTGGGCAGCTGACTTGATAAAAGAACATTTGCAATGTTAGGAGACAGTAGCAATTTCAGTTCCGCACTTTAGAGCTTGTTTCCACTGTTCCGTGGTTGAGACTATGATGGTCTGAAGAGCAAGGCACATTGTGGTGCTGCTCTGTGAATCGCCCCATGTGGATGCTCCAAGTGCCAAGTGTAATGGTTTCTAGTTTGCATTAATGTAACTCTCTCCAGGCAGACTACTCCGAGATTGTGGGACTGTTAGGTAGGGCTGAAGATGAAAAAGGAGAGCTTAATTATGGGCTATTACCAAGCTGCTGACAGAGTCTCAGGCCAGAAGAGACTATGACTTATGAAATAACACATATGGACACAGTGAGAGGTTCATATTCGCCCACTTGCTCAGTTATGAACTTTCAAAATTTAGTTTTTCTACAAAGCTCTGCCCAGTTGCAAATGTAGAGAGACAGCAAGAGGGCGATTGGCAAGAATGGACCGGAAGGAGTGTGAGCGAGGGGGACGTGAACATTATGACTACAATGTGGCTTTCTTCGTTTTCTTATGTTCTCCGAAAGACACCTGGCTAGACCATCTCCCAAGAGTAAATCACCCTTATTTGGACAGTATTAGTGACTGTTAAGCAATTAATGAACTCATTAATGAGTTCAGCCTTGCAATCCTGACCTCAATCACAAGTCCATAACCCTAACCTCACAATATCTTCTGAGCGACCCACGTCTTCTTTGCATGGCGCAAAGAAGGAAGGTGAGATTCTAGGTGTGGATGAGTAAGCCTCTGTGGCCTGTGATATACAAACCAGATGATCATGATGGCCCTTTTTGACCTTACAATCTATGAGGTGCCGGGAGACTAAGTGATTTGCTCAAGGCCCAACAGGACGTCGGTGGCAGAGCTGGAGACCATCTGGGCCTCTCTTTTATCCAGTCTATCAAAACACACAAGTAGGTCCAGGTGACCATTGCTCAGCCCACACTGGGGACTAAATTGCCAAGGTCTCTTTGTGCAAGGAAAGCTGTGCCAAAGGTCAAAGCTAAAGGAAAGTTATGACCTGCTTTCTCTAGGGCAGCACTAGTGGAACCCATAGAAAGCCGCACAGGAGTCAGGTAGCATTTTGTGCCCTGAAAAAGAACAGCCTATAATCTGTTCACACACACCCACTACATGAGTCATGTAAGCCCACCAAACAGCAGCGCTGGAAGGATTAGGACGGATAAGGAGCATTTCTCTCTTGCCGGTTTGTAAAGGTTAAGACTTAAAACAGCTGCCACAGATCACTAGCCTTGTTGAAACTCCCACTGAGCCAAACGTTGCCATATCCAACGCACGGTAGCTACGCAACAGGGATGCAGGAGATGCTGCACAGCAGAAAGAGGGCCTTTCAGGCCAGGTCTATGCGATGGAACTCCAGCGTCAGCAGTTGACGCTAAATCAACTGCTGATGGCATCCCCGTCGATCCTGGTATTCCACCGGGTTGCAAGGAGTAAAGGAAGTTAACAGGAGAGTTTCTCCCATCAACCTCTCACAGCGGGGACTCCACAGACAGTCGGCGCATGGTACACTATTTTTGTAGCTGGAATTGTGCGTCTTAAGTCGACTTTCTCTGATAGTGTAGACCTGGCCTCAGTCTACGGTACGTGAATAAAGTAGCTGGAGTGGATGTACCTTAAACTCAACTTACCGCCATGTTCTCACTGTCATGTGCGGCGAGTTATATGGGCTCGCGGTGTCCATGCTCCAGCAATATTTGGAGCTGGGTCTCTCCCCAGGCTCTGAATATTGCTCCTCCCCTCTGGCCCCAGAGCGTCCCTGGAGGAGAAGAGGACTTGTAATGGGGCGCCCGCAGCCCCAATGTGACAGAGCGCAGGGGCTCTGCTACTGGTCACGCCATGGCAAGCTGTCACGGCAGGCTGGCCCCGCCCCCATGCCCTTGCAGTGCATGCACACACTGCGTGCCAGACAGGGGTGCCGGGATTCGGAGGCATCACCCCTGGGCGGATGCTACAGCGAGCGGGCGCAGCGGGCCAGCCTCGCCCCCGCACCTTTGCGGCGCATGCTCACGCCACGCCGGGTACTTTAAATGCCGGTGGCATGGCAGGCCAGGGGGAGAGAGTCCACCCCGGCCTGTGGAGTGAGCTCAGGGAGGTGCCCACCCTCCTGCGGCAGCCGGAACCCAGCAGGCAACCCCACGGGGCAGACGCCCAGACTCTGCAGCCCCAGAAGCAACGAGCAGCGGGCGCCGGAGCAGCCTATGTGCCCTCGACGGACAGCAGGGCAGCAGGGCCTGATCAGAGACTCCAGTTCTGCTGCACCGCAAACTGGAAGGCAGAAGGTAGGGGAAGGGGAAAAATAGGGGAAAGGGATAGGAGAGGAAGGGACTTGTGCTGAGGGGAGGGGGCCAGGTCAGGAGAAGAAAGGGGAAGTCACCAAGAGACAGAGTGGAGAAGAGACAAATGCCAGTTTCCCAGACATATGTTGGGAAACTAACACAGCGAGGCACAGGCTATCCAATAAGTTTCTGGACTGCATTGGAGACAACTTTCTGTTTCAGAAGGTTGAAAAAGCTACCAGAGGAGAAGCTGTTCTGGATTTGGTTTTAACAAATAGGGAGGAACTAGTTGAGAACTTGAAAGTGGAAGACAGTATAGGGGACAGTGATCACGAAATAATAGAGTTCATGATCTTAAGGAAAGGTAGAAGGGAGACCAGCACAATTGAGATTATGGATTTCAGGAAGGCAGATTTTGATAAGCTCAGAGAACTTGTAGGTAAGGTCCCATGGGAAGCGAGACTGAAGGGAAAAACAACTGAGGAGAGTTGGAAGTATTTCAAAGGGACGTTGTTAAGGGCCCAAAAGCAAACAATTCCGCTGTGTAGGAAAGATAGAAAATATGGCAAAAGACCAGCTTGGCTTAACAAGGAGATCTTGCATGATCTCAAAATAAAAAAGGAGTCATATAAAAAATGGAAACTAGGACAACTAACAAAGGATGAATATAGGCAAGCAACACGGGAATGCAGGGGCAAGATTAGAAAGGCAAAGGCACAAAATGAGATCAAACTAGCTACAGGCATAAAGGGAAACAGGAAGACCTTTTATAAATACATTAAAAGCAAGAGGAAGACCAAGGACAGGGTAGGCCCACTGCTTAGCGAGGAGGGAGAAGCAGTAACAGGGAACTTGGAAATGGCGGAGATGCTCAATGACTTCTTTGTTTCAGTCTTCACCGATAAGTCTGGAGGTGTGCCTAACGTAGTGAATACAAGCAGAGAGAGGGTAAGTTTAGAAGATAGGATACACAAAGAACAAGTTAAAAATCACTTAGGAAAGTTAGATGTCAGCAAGTCACCAGGTCCTGATGAAATGCATCCCAGGATACTCAAGGAGCTGATAGAGGAGGTATCTGAGCCTTTAGCTATGATCTTTGAAAAATCATGGCAGACAGGGGAGATTCCAGAAGACTGGAGAAGGGCAAATATTGTGCCCATCTATAAAAAGGGGAATAAGAACAACCCAGGAAATTATAGACCGGTCAGTTTAACGTCTGTCCCAGGGAAGATAATGGAGCAGGTAATTAAGGAAATCATATGCAAACACTTGGAAGGTAATAAAGTGATAGGGAATAGCCAGCATGGGTTTGTGAAGAACAAGTCATGCCAAACTAATCTGATAGCTTTCTTTGATAAGATAACGAGCCTTGTGGATAAGGGAGAAGCGGTGGATGTCATATACCTAGACTTTAGTAAGGCATTTGATACGGTCTCGCATGATATTCTTATTGATAAACTAGGCAAATATAACTTAGATAGGGCCACGATAAGGTGGGTGCATAATTGGGTGGATAACCGTAGTCAGAGAGTTGTTGTTAACGGTTCTAAATCCTGCTGGAAAGGGATAACAAGTGGAGTTCCTCAAGGGTCTGTTTTGGGACCCGTACTATTCAATATCTTCATCAATGATGTAGATATTGGGATAGAGAGTACTCTTATTAAGTTTGCAGATGATACCAAACTGGGTGGGGTTGCGACTTCTTTGGAGGATAGGGACATAATTCAAAATGACCTTAGCAAGTTAGAGAAATGGTCAGAGGTAAACAGGATGAGGTTTAATAAAGAGAAATGCAAAGTGCTCCACTTAGGAAGGAACAATCAGTTCCATACATACAAGATGGGAAGCGACTGTCTAAGAAGGAGCGTGGCGGAAAGGGATCTAGGGGTCATAGTGGACCACAAGTTGAATATGAGTCAACAGTGTGATGCTGTTGCAAAAAAAGCAAATATGATTCTAGGTTGTATCAACAGGTGTGTTGTAAGCAAAACTCGTGAAGTCATTCTGCCGCTCTATTCTGCACTAGTTAGGCCTCAGCTGGAGTACTGTGTCCAGTTCTGGGCGCCACATTTCAAGAAAGATGTGGAGAAATTGGAAAGGGTACAGAGAAGAGCGACAAGAATGATTAAAGGTCTAGAGAACATGACCTATGAAGCCAGGCTTCATGAACTGGGCTTGTTTAGTTTGGAAAAAAGAAGATTAAGGGGGGACATGATAGCGGTTTTCAAATATCTAAAAGGGTGTCACAAGGAGGAAGGAGAAAATTTGTTCCTCTTGGTTTCTGAGGACAGGACAAGGAGTAATGGGCTTAAAGTGCAGCAGGGGAGGTTTAGATTGGACATTAGGAAAAAATTCCTAACTGTCAGGGTGGTCAAATATTGGAATAAATTGCCAAGGGAGGTGGTGGAATCTCCCTCTCTGGAGATATTTAAGAACAGGTTAGATAGACATCTGTCAGGGATGGTGTAGACGGAGCTTGATCCTGCCTTGAGGGCGGGGGGCTGGACTCGATGACCTCTCGAGGTCCCTTCCAGTCCTATTATTCTATGATTCTATGATTCTAAGTGCAGACAATGAGGAAAAGGGCAGGAGGGGAGGTGTCAGTGGGAAGGGGACAGGGTGATGCTGGGAGAGGAGAGGGGAAGGGTATTGGGGGCTAGAGGGGGGAGAGGGAGATGCTGGGAGAAGGTTTGAAAGAGGGGATGGGCATGAGGAAGGTGGGGATGGAGCAAGTCATGTGTGAGGGCACAGAGGGGCATGAGGGGAACGGGGGCAGAGGGTGGTGAGGGGGTGGGCATCAGGGAAAAATAGGACAAAGGGGGCAGGGGCAGTGAGGGAAGGGGAGGCACCAGGAGGGTGCAGGTGCCAGGGGATTATGGGGGTGAAGCAGAAGGGCAGACACCTGCAGGGGAGGGACCAGCACCAGAGGAGAGAGGCAGGGCAGGTGTGTGGAGGGAGGTGTTAGGAGAAGGGATGAGGAGGGGTAGCTCACATGATCAGAGTGGGGCTACTGGAGGAGTGGGCACAGGAGGGAGAGAAGGGCTGGTGGAGGGGGGCAGGTCGCAGAAGGGCTGAGGGCAGTGAGAAGGGAAGGAGTCAGGACAGCAGAGGAAGGTGAGGAGTTGGGGGGCAGCAGGCACCAGGGGAGCTGATGGAGCAAGGGGAGGAGACATGGCAGCAGAGAGAAAAGGTAAAGGTTTATAAAATATGTATTAATAACTTGGGTGCCACAGTGGCACATCCAGACAAGCCACATGAACTCAGTGCAGGTGCACAACACAAAATCCATTCTGCTCATGGGAGGGAACTCTTAGGCTATGTCTACACTGGCAGTTTCTTGCGCAAGAACACGTCCACACTGCCATGTGTGAGCTGTGCTTTTGCACAAGAGCATCCATGGCAGTGTGGATGCTCTCTTGCCCAAGAAAGCTCTGATGGCCATTTTAGCCATAGGGGTTTCTTGCACAAGAAATCCCTGCCGAGCATCCACACTGCCCCTTGCGCAAGAGAGCTTACACCTGTTAGAAAAGAGCGTAGCTCTTGTGCAAGACGCCCTCTCTTACCATGTCGTACTGAAAATTTCCTTGCACAAGAGCAGGCGGACAGTGTGAATGTTCTGTGGGTTCTTGCACAAGAATGGCTGTACTTGCACGAGGGTAGACATAGCCTCATAAGGAACACTTCCCCCAGCCTCTCTGCCCCCGAGTTAATGTCACACACATTGGGTTAATGCGACTGCAGGATAGCTGCAAGCAAGGGGTTTGGTGGGGGCCAGACTAATCCCTGTTGGTAGGAGGATGGTGGGAAAAGCCCTTCGAAAGAGGTGACATGACACCTTTTACTTCTGGTCATGTGTCCATCTTGCCCTGAGCATGTTACCTCCAGAGGCGTGGCTAATGGGGGCAGGGAGCGTGGCTAATGTGGGCAGAGGGCGTGGCTAATGGGGCACCACCAAAAATTATACAAATCTGCCTCCCACGCTCACTGCGGGAGGTCAATGGGAGAAACTGTCTTGTCAATTTCCCTTACTTCTCTTGAACCAGTAGAGGACCGGGGTTGACCGGAGCACCATCAGCAGTCAATTTAGTGGGTCTTTACTAGACCTGCTAAATCAAACCCTGGGAGATCAATCTTCAGAGCGTCAATCTTTGGGTGAGTGAAGGCAGACCCTAAGCGCAAGATAAACAAGGCAAAGCCGATGCCGGGCAGCTATTTACTTGTTATAATTCAATTCTGCTTCTCCAATCACTTGAGACAGACAAAGGAGCTCCGTTCTGGAAACAAAGCATCAGAGCTTCAGCTGGGTGTTGCTACACTGATTTACATCGGATGACTCTGGCCCATTATATCAGAGCTGTGTGTTGGCAAGAGCCTTTGATCATATTTCAGATGAGAAAAAGTCAGTCCTTTCAGGCTCTGAATTAGTTTACAAAGCAAAGCTGCACAAGGCCTATTTTCTTCTTTGCATCATTCCCCCTGACTAGTTAGCAATCCGAAAGCATTCTGAAAACATTAGCAGATGAATAAAGTGTCTCTCTTTCCCCTCTTCCCCTTTACATACGAGATTCAACGGAAGCCAGAAGAGTCCTAGAGGCTGAGACAGTAGCCAAAACCAGCAACGTATTTTTTTCAACACGGGAAGGAGGATAGTTTTCCCAGCTGGAGGCAGAGCACAAGTTTAAGGAAAAGGGGAAAGGGAGCTCCTGAAAGTCATTGCATTGTAAATAAATCATGCTTGAATGATAGAGGTTCATACATTTATATTCTAGGCAAAATGGAAGCTATTTGTGGGGTTTGGTTTTCAAAGGGGGCTGGGGTCTCCCTGGTGTGATTGTGTCCTCCCAAACACCAATGACAGGGGTGCACAGGTGAGAATCCATCAGTCACAAACCCAGGTAATTAAAAGAAAAGACAAGTGGGAACCTATTTCTCCAAAAGGATTGTGTGTATGTACACTCTGTTCAACTGCCCACGCCGCCAAGGGAACTGATCACTGGTATGTGCAGACAATCCACATCAGTGATCCCTGCTTTGCCTCTTTTCTCTGCCCAAAGCTTTTAAATTGGCTAGATAGGAATAGCCGAGAGCTGTCCCTCTGGCTTTCTCATATGGCTCCCTTCTCAGGACGCTCTGCATTGCCATGTCTGCCTGCTCTTCCTCCAATTTGTTTGAATGAAAGTGGAGATGAAATCAGGGCCTATGCATTTAATATAGGCGCAAGGAAAGAGTACTGGTTCTCATGGCACTGCAGGAATATTGGGACTTCACCATGGCTTGGGAATGGCTCAATTCCACCTTTGTAGCATCTGAGGGCCTCCAGCCAGACCTGATCTAACCTCCACTGCAGTCAGGGGACATCTTTCCTAATGGAAGATCAAATGAAAGTGGAGGGTGCTCTGTGTAATGGCACTGTTGTAATGTGAAATCCAAGCAGAACCCTTCACTTCTCCGAGCTGCAGCCTTTGTTACGGCAGCTTCACTAACACTGACCGAGCATGTTACAGAGCTAGCCTGGGAATCAGGAGTCCAAAGAATTTTCTGCTCTGCTGCAGAGTCCCTGTGTATCCCTGGATAAGTTACTTCTTGCCTATACTTACCCAGAGATCAATGCTCCACAGATTGATTTTCCAGGGTTTGATTTAAAAGGTCTAGTAAAGACCCGCTAAATCAACTGCTGATGGCATCCCCGTTGATCCTAGTACTCCACCGGCTTGCAAGGAGTAAAAGAAGTTAACAGGAGAGTTTCTCCCATCAATCTCTCACAGTGGGGACTCCACAGACAGTCGACGCATGGTACACTATTTTTGTAGCTGGAATTGTGCATCTTAAGTCGACTTTTTCTGGTAGTGTAGACCTGGCCTCAGTTTATCTGTGTTCTCCAGTGGGGATAATGATATTTCCCTACTTCCCGGGTGTGTTGGGAGGATAAATTCATTAAAGAGAGTGCGGTGCCCAGATCCTATGGTGAGACGGATCAGCACGAGAGAGAGATTCACAGTATTAAGCAGGAAAATGTATTTCTGTGTGTACACCTTTTCCCTCCAGTAGGCAGAGGACTTGTGATGGCATTATTCGTCCACTTATCATTTACTGAACACTTGCTTAGAGACTCATGGCTAGAAATTGGGAGGAAGGTTTTCATAGTGCGCGTCTAAGAATATTTCAGCCCTGTTCCAAATATGCCAGCCAAGACAGTGGGTTATCTGACCACCTCCCAGCAAAGGGAGACAGGAAACACACAACCCTTTGTAACCTCAGTACAGAGCAACGCAGCTGAGCCCCCTATTCCCCAGCAGGTGGACGTTTCTGTCCTCATTAGCCAAGGGTTTAAAGTTTGCTTTTCCCTTTTGATCTGCCTAAAACTTTTAAACTGGCTGGATTAGACCAGCTGAGTGCTCCCTTCTGGGGTTTCTTGTTATTTTCCCTACGCTCCCCTGAGTCCTTTCTGGGACACTGTGTGCGGAGGCAATTGGCTGCTTTTTGCAGCCCACCCTCCTTTATATACATGATTCAGTGGGATTTTTTCTTTATGAATTCCATTTGTCTTGGCAGTTCTTTTTTCCTTTAAGGATGCAAAACACCCCTCTACCCATCAGATAACAATGGGAGGCTCATACAGATCTGCCCTAGCTGGTATGCATGGCCCCTATTACATAGAATCAAAATGGTTTCTAATGGCATTCCTTTGTTTCCCTCATTGCCTTTACAAAAATAGCACAGCCAAATCTCCCGCTCCACTTGACGCAGCTCAGGGTACACCGGCAGAATCAACGAAACCTGCTAGTCCATTCAAAATTAAAAGAAAACTTTGGCTCTCGCTTACCTGCCTTTTCAGAGACCTCCTCTAACCCCAGCAGCCCCAAAGTTGAGAGACGCTGCCGGGCACAAAAAGTGGTTGGCAAACTTGGGGACAGGAGCATCTTTTCAATTTATGATTCCCAATGAGGGAGGGAAAGATACATGCCTCTAACATGAGGCAGCTCTGATTGAATCCCCAAATCTGGTCAGGAAAAGGCTGTAACAGACAGCTCCTGAGAAGATAACCTAGAGTTGAGCAATTCCCAGCTGTATATCTCATTGCCTTCCAGGAATTTTGCTGCACCTGAGACTAACAGGTTTATTAAGTCATGAGCTTTCGTGGGTAAACCCCGCTTTATCAGATGAGTTGGAGTGGAAATGAAAGAATCCAGGGTGTATATATAACAGCAAAAGCAGTTACCTGTCAATCATGGAGCCAGCATTAATGAGGCTGATTAAGTCAGGGTGGATGTGTCTCCTTCACAGCATTTGAGGTGGCAATGTGAATATCAAAAGAGGGAAAACTGCCTTTGTAGTGAGTTAGCCAGTTAAGATCTTTATTCAAGCCTAAATTGATAGTGTTGAATTTGTAAGTGAATTCTAGTTCTGCTGTCCCCCTCCGTAAATGGGTGATATAGTCCTTTTGTAGAAGGATAGCTACTTTTAAATCCATTACTGAATGTCCAGGGAAGTTAAAACGTTCCCCTACAAGTTTGTGGGCATCACCATTCCTGATATCTGATTTTCTGTCATTGTCTTCCAGAACATTTATTTTTCTTTCTCCCTGCCCCCAAAAGGTGCTTTTTTAAAGTAAAAGCCCAAGCTTCCTTTTTTTTTTTTTTTTTTTTTTTAAGTTTTCAACACAGCCAGTTCTAGTCCCTTTCCATGTTAGTTACATACATGCAATACTACATATAGGAGTCAAAGAGCTATGCAGTCAGTTGGATTTTCTAGTTCCAAGATGCAGAACTTTCTCATTGGTAGAAAACCGATTCCTCTCTCTTTCACCTCAGTGGTGAAGCTGTTCTTGAATTGCATCATCCAGCCACATGCAGCTGTCTGCGTAGGCGGCTGCTTTGACTGAACACATTCCGTTTGGTGTCTTATTAAGGTTTACAGAGTTTTTGTCCCTGCTAAACTTCCTCAGACAGTAGCTCAGAATTGGGGAGAAAGTATAGCCAATTGTGTGCAGTCTGAAAGTCATTTGTTATCTTGGATGTGCAGACCAAATAAACACTAGAACCCTAGAGGAAGGTTTAAACCATAAGACATACCTAGTTACTTTGCTTTGGCATTTAAAGGCAGTTACTTATTGTATGGAACTGAGAAAAAATGTGTTGACCACTTGGAGATCAATAGGTTATTAACATGAGTAAACAGCCCATTTACAGCTGGCAGAATTATAAATAAATATGCCGTTCCAACAATTAAAAGAGACTGTTCTTTTTGTAAACCAAAATTAGACTGGAGAATAAGGGTGGGGAGAGAAAAAGAAAAGCAACGCTGTTTAAAACGGGGGAGGGGAAGCACAGAAACAAAAATCAGAAATGAAAACAAAGAGTTCAGAATGCCAAAGCGTCAGGCATAGTTAAACCCCTACAAATCTCCCCATCAGATTTCTAGGATTTATTCCCAGAGAGCCACTTTAATGAGAAAATGCTAGAGCATCTCCTGTGTCACGTTTCCAGTGCCAACAGGAAGCATGGTCAAGGTGAAGAAGAGCTTGGTGTAAGCTTGAAAGCTTGTGTCTCTCACCAACAGAAGTTGGTCCAATTAAAAAAACAAAACAGGTTGAACCTCTCTAGTCTGATACCCTCAGGACCTGACCGGTACCAAACTGGAGAATTTGCTGACCCAGAGGACATCAATATTATCTAGCAGGATTACTAATACTTCCACTACTTACTGGGCTCTTAGAAGACATTTGGGGTCAATTAGAACTAAATTACAGCACAGAACACGGAGTGCCAGGACTGGTGGCTGTAAACAAACTTCACGGGACTATGGGAAACTTGGCCACACCCCTGATAAAAGGACATCTGGCTAACTAAAACCATGCTAGACCATGGATACTGCTGAACTAGAGAGTGCCAGAGTAGAGAAGTTCATCCTGTATTACCAAGAAGGCTAATGGCATATTAGGGTGCATTAGGAGGAGCATTTCCAGGAGATCTAGAGAAGTGATTATTCCCCTTTATTCAGCACTGGTGAGGCCACATCCGGAGTATTGTGTCCAGTTCTGGGCCCCCCACTATATAAAGGATGCAGATGCATTGAAGAGGGTCCAGCAGAGGACAACCAAAATGATTAGGGGGCTGGAGCACATGATCTATGAGGAGAGGCTGAGGGATTTATTTAGTCTGCAGAAGAGAAGAATGAGGGGGGAGTTGATAGCAGCCTTCAACTTCCTGAAGGGAGGTTCCAAAGAGGATGGAGAGAGGCTGTTCTCAGTATTGACAGATGGCAGAACAAGGAGCAATGGTCTCAAGTTACAGTGGGGGAGATCTAGGTTGGATATTAGGAAAAACTATTTCCCTAGGAGGGTGGTGACGCACTGGGATGGATTCCCTAGGGAGGTGATGGAATCTCCATCCCTAGAGGTTTTTAAGTCTCGGCTTGACAAAGCCCTGGCTGGATTTATTTAGTTGGGATTGGTCCTGCTTTGGGCAAGGGGCTGGACTCGATGACCTCCTGAGGTCTCTTCCAGCCCTATGAGTCTATGACCTCACTTACCTTGTCTGGCGCCTTTTAATTAGACCATTTAAATGAACTCCAGAAATCACGAACCATAGGAACCTGAAGGGGGAGGTGTATGTGTATCCCTTATTACTGCGATAAAGGATTCTGCCTCACATTCTAACATGCATTGCTGCTGCTCTCTGTGATCAAGAGAGCCACCTTCCCAGTCATCTTCACAAATTTGCCTTGGCAGGCTTCTTTAAGTCCTTTGTCATCTCAGCTGTTGTTTCAGCATCATGCAATCACTAATCCAAAGAGCAAAGGTGAACATTTAGCAGCTTAGTGAGCCGTACACGGTTACAGAGCAATACCAGATTTTCTTTTCTAGACAAGGAGAGAGAGATAACACATCAAACCACACTTTATTGCAATATTTTTTCAGACTCTCTCCTATAGACAAGGTGGTATTAGGCATTTTCTGCTGGATAACGCACAATAGGCATACTTGATGACTGACAACAGTATACAAGCCATCAGGAGTTGTAGTTTTCTTAAGCCACAAGCAGATCTGGTGTAGAGTATTCCATCACTCCCAAGCAATTGATCTGTTGAGGGATACACTGGTGTTGTGGTGATGTTGTCCACGGAATATTTGCAAGACAAGGCAGGGGAAGGAAATATCTTTTAAGAACCCACTTCTGCTGGTGAGAGAAATACTCTTTGGCCACTTACACAGGCTTCCTTCACCCATTTTGTTTCTCTGTTGAGGGAGTTTGCCATTGTAGCGCAAGAAGTAACACCTTGTGAGGCTTGCTGGCAGTGTTGAAAAACAACCCTTGATCCTTGCCTGGGACTCCATGCACAATGGGTAGCTGGTGTTTGAAGCACTTGGCTGATGCCATTGTGTGTTGCTTGGCAGGTACAACCCATCGCAACAGTCGACCTGGAGGCCACAAATGTGTGACTCAGCAAGGCCAAGTCATGATTCAAAGGATTATAAGGTAGAGATGGAGGAAGGTGTGGCCAGCAGTTGTAGCTATTTAAGGTCTCAGGAAGAGAGAGACATCTAGGAAATTCAGAACAGGCAGCAATTCCAGTTGATACTGATGATAGCTATCAGGATTGTATTCACTACACATGTAAACAATTTAATCCGTATGAAGTTGGAGTTAGGAATTTATCAGTGACACACACACAAGTACTACTACTAGTACCAGTGGTATTGCACTGCTTCTTAAGTTTTTGTCATTGTCTCCTACAAATAAAGCTGAAGAAGCAATATCCCTTTGACATCAGTCCTGGTCCTCTGCAAATGTCCAAGTGGCATGTCAAGGAACAGCCAAACAGAACTACCATTAACATCCGAGATGAGAACATGTTTCTAAGTATCGCATATTGAACATACCTCGCAGCGAGTCACCTGAAGGTCCAACAATATAAAGAATCCTGCAGTAATGAGATCACTCTAGTAGACTGTTGAGACTAGTATAAAAGCCACCAGGCTCAGTTGGTGGACTGACCATTCTAATCCCATAAAAGCACTTGTGCTTCCCTACAGAGGTGACCTCTCTGTTGGACTGTTAAGAAGGTTGCTTAGTTAACGAGAGATCCCTCCATGCATTAGGTAAGGGAAGCTGAAAAAAACCCAGGACACTTGCAGAAAGAAACTGATTATAGGTCTGATTTTGCTCTTACTTACACTGGTGCAAATCTAAATAATTTAGCTGCGGGGAGAGGACTAAAACCATCATCAATCTACAAAGAAAAATCAGACCTAGTATATCCAACCATCTGTTCATTGCTCATCACTGCAATACACGAATTCCTGCCGATGGGTTTTATACATGCAGTCACTTCACCACTAGTATTTAATTGAAAACTCCACTGTATTTGTGTGAGAAGTGTGATATCCCTTTTACATTTCTATACAGGTGGCTTTTTAGGCTTCTATTCTGCCTTGTGGTATCTATAGATTGGAATCAGTCTGATTTTGCCCATGAGTTCTCTCTTCTTGTTATTGGTGGCCAACCGTTTTTTGGTCCAATTTTTTAATTCAGCTCCCACTTTCTAATTCAGCTCCATGTCTCACACTGTATCCTCTGGTCAAAAATGAAATGTGGGCATAAAAAATATTTGTCATGATGACTAGCTGAACTTTTCTGCCTTATCATTACCATACTGATATACTGGCTCTAACGTAGTATGTAATTGGACATGCTAATAGCATTTGTAATAGCGATACAGGGCACTGGTGCAGAGCTTTAATGATCATCTTGTTGAAGGAGTTTCTGTTCTGCTGTATTATCTGGAGTCATAGCAAAATCCTCTCCCTCCTGTTCTCTTGAAAGCTCTAAGAACACCTGAAACATGAAAGTTAAAGGAAGGGTCTAATTAGTTCCCAGGACTGGAAACAAAAGATCAAATTACTCTGGTTAGATTTATAACTATGTCTCCAACAATCAGCTTTGACACAAAGAAGATCTTGCAACTAAGGGTACGGCTAGGCTACATCTTTTTTCCGGAAAAAGCTACGCAAAATGCACACCGCATTTTGCATAGTTTTTCCGAATCTTTTGTCGGAAGAGGCTTTTCCAACATTTGGCCTGTCTAGACTGGACCAAATGTCGGAAAAAAACCCTCTTTCGGAAGCTCCCTTATTACTCGTGGAACAAGGAATACAAGGGCTTCCGAAAGAGCGCGTGTACTCTTCCGCAAAAAAAAAAAAAAGTGAAAGAGCAAACACGTTCTCTGGACGTGGAACAGTTCTTCTGGGATATCGTGGAAAAACTGTGTAGTCTAGCCATACCCTAAGAGAAAGACATAACACAAGAGAGTGTTTCTGCACACCAAACCCAATAAGATGCGACTGATCCGCGGATGAAATAATTCAGTCAAGTGGGGAAGAAAAACCCACACGGGACCAAATTCTAACTGAGCAAACTCACCAATGACCTTCTTTTTGAATACTGGTATATCAGTGTCATTTACATCAAATCACAAAGTGTTGCAATAATTATTGTACTGTTTCTGACAGGTACAGAGGATCGACAGTGCTGAGAAAACCTTTATACCTCTAGCTGATAATGAAGTGGGTTTTATCCACAAAAGCTTGTGCCCTAATAAACATGTCAGTCTAAGGCGCCATGGGACTCCTCCTTTTTGTAGAGACAAACTAACACAGCTCCCCCTCGGATCTTTCATTTAGGAGCTAGCGTTCTTAGTGCACAGGATGGGGATGCAGGAGATGAAGGTTCAATTTGTAGCCCTGCTTCTGATTTGTTGGGTGACCTTGGGCAATTCACCACCCTGGGCCTCAGTTTCCCTGTCTATAAAATGAGAACAATGCTGCTGGCCGACTTGGTGAAACACTTTGAAATCTACCTATGAGAATTGCCGGGTAAGAACAAGGTATCAGTATCATGTGGATTGAGCTGCACACTGACATTCTTCATGTGACATCAAACATGGTCATTTTTATACACTGTATTTTACACACTGTATTTTCAGCTACCATCGCTTAAATAGTATGAACAGCACATTGTACCTGTTCCAAAGTGGACTGAGAAAGGCTGTACTCCTCCAGGTCAAAGGTACGTTTAGCTGGACAAAAAATAAAGACATGTAAGAATTCTCCCCCAAACAGATTTTTTTATGACTTAAAATACTGATTCTTCATGCATGTGGCGAGTCGTCTGTTTAGTTTTCTTCAAGCGCTGTGTGACTCACGCAAACCTTTAAATGGTGCCCTTCCCCCGCTCTGATAGGCAGCAGTGATCTCTGGCAGAAGCTGCTTGCCACACCACCGGAGGGCAAAAGCCCTGAGTTCTATCCCCTGCCTGGTAGGTGGAGAATGGCAGGTGGGGTCGGAGGGGGCTCTGGAAGCTGCACTGTAAATGCAAAAGAGCAGCATACAGCTCACGAGCTGCAGTCTGGCCACCCCTAGGCTAGATAATATGTAGGCCTGCCTCCGTGCAGGGGTATGGAGCCATGACTTCTCAAGATCCCTTCCTGTCCTACAGTGCTAGGATTCTCTGATAGGCAGTGCAAAGTTACACTGGACATGAGCTGACCAGAAATATTTTTCCCACTGCAGAAATTGGAGAGGAGAATGATTTCTTTTTACGCCTTGGTCAAAGTGTTCAACAGAAAATACCGACATTTTGTTGAAAATTATTTTTAGCCCCCAAAATGTAAAACGTGAGGCCAAAATTGCCTTGTTTGGGTAGCGGGGTGGGTTGGCATTCTGATGGCAAACATAACCATTGAGGAAAGCACGTAGTTTTTGCTTGGAAAAAATGTATTTTCTCTCAGTTCTACTGGAAAAAACAGGAGGAAATCCTGGTCCCACTTGAAGTCAACAGCAGAACTTCCATTGACTTCCATGGTGCAAGGATTTTATCTCCAAACTTTTCTACCTAAAGAGTCACCCTCTCGGTTCTCCTGTATGTGTGGTCTAAGCAGGAAGTAGGCACCCTGAAACCTTAGGGTGTGTCTAGACTACATGCCTCCGTCGATGGAGGCATGTAGATTAGACAGATAGGCAAAGGGAAATGAAGCCGTGATTTAAATAATCGCGGCTTCATCTAAATTTACATGGCTGCCGTGCTGAGCCGACAAACAGGTGATCAGCTGTTTGTCGGCTCAGCGCGCTAGTCTGGACGCTCCGCGCTGACCTGAAAGCTTTTTATCGACATCCCTGTTATGCCTCGTAGGATGAGGTTTACCGGGGGTGTCGATAAAAGGCTTTCATTTCGACAGGGGAGCATCCAGACTAGTGCGCTGAGCCGACAAACAGGTGATCAGCTGTTTGTCGGCTCAGTGCGCTAGTCTGGACGCTCCGCGCCGACCTGAAAGCCTTTTATCGACATCCCCGTTATGCCTCGTAGGATGAGGTTTACCGGGGATGTTGATAAAAGGCTTTCATTTCGACAGGGGAGCGTCCAGACTAGCGCGCTGAGCTGATGAACAGCTGATCAGCTGTTTGTCGGCTCAGCGCGGCAGCCATGTAAATTTAAATGAAGCCGCGATTATTTACATTGAGGCTTCATTTCCCTTTGCCAAAAAAACAAATCTACATGGCTCCGTCGACGGAGCCATGTAGTTTAGACGTACCCTTAGGTAGCAAGGAAGGAAGTAAAGCGTATCATTTTCCAGGAGTCTAAGTTCTCTTAAAAAGAGTGAGAGAGAGAAAGAAAGCATGAGGTTACATCTACACAGCAGCATTATTTCGGAATAATGGACGTTATTCCAAAATAACTTTGTGTGTGTCTACACAGCAAGCCCATTATTTCAAAATAATTTCAAAATAACGGGCGGCTTATTCTGGATTCTGTAAACCTCATTCCATGAGGAATAACGTCTCTTCCGAAATAGCTGTTGCAGAATAGCAGTAGTGTGGACGCTCCACTGCTCCTATTTCGAAATAGCTCCTCCCCCAGGCCATTCAAAGTAATTACTCCCCAATGCTTCTTGGGGCTCTAAATTGAGGTAGCACGTCCACATCAGGGGAGCCTACCTCAAACTAATTTAAAGGCTTCCCTGTAGCATAGACGTGCTATTTATAAATAAGCTATTTTTGGAGTATTTCTTCCACAATAGCTTATTCTATGTCTACAGCAGTGTAGATGTATCTTTAGTGAAAAAATCAATGGGACTTAGGTGCTTTCAAGAATTTACTCTAGGTGCCCTGGCCTTAACACATGATCCCTCAGTGTAGAGGAATATCCGTATTTCAGGAAGATCATCATCATGACGGGTGATCAAAGCAGATGTTTGTTGCTCTGACACCCCTCTAATAATGCCTGCCTTCCACAGGCACCCCTCCTGGAGCGGTCAGGAGCAGTCAGGTTGATTTAGTTGGGATTGGTCCTGCCTTGGGCAGGGGGCTGGTCTTGATGAGTTCCTGAGGTGTCTTCCAGCTATATGATTCTAGAGCAGTGGTGAGGAACCTCTGGCTCACAGGCCGCACGCGGAGCTTCAGGGGTCAGCTGCTGGCGGGCTGCCAGATGTTTTGTTTACCTGAGCATGCACAGACAGAACTGCACATGGTTCCCAGTCGCTGTGGTTCGCCGTTCCTGGCAACTGTGGGAAGCGGCGCGGGTTGGGCCACCTACTTCCTGCATTGGCTCGGACCTTCCCATTCCTACTTCCCATTGGCTGGGACCAGTGAACCATGACTATGGGGAGGGGTGAGTGACTGTGCCCGTGGACATACAGGTAAATCAGGCATCTGGCGCCCTGCCAGTGGCTAACCCTGACGAACCGTGTGTGGCCGCCCCCCACTCCTGTTTCAGAGCATCCGTTGGACTGCTCAGTAGGCCCCAAAGTTGGAGTTGACAGGACCAGAACCTTAGCTTGGTTTAAACTGCCATAGCTCTGTAGACTTGAATACAGCCAGGCCTGTCTACATCCACAGAGGGCTCGGCCCAAACTGGTTTGACAGCAACACAGACAACTTAAAATGCAGCTTCCTACAGATATTCCAGCGTTTGACAACATCCCTCTTACCTGCCTCCAAACTGAGAAAGGCCTGAGACAGGGACTGTACATTTTCCATTGGTATCTTATAGACCATCAAAGAGGAATACCTGAGAGAAGAAACGTGCAGAAGGTGACCAGAACGTTTAAGCCATGTTTTGATCACAGTTGACATGCACATGCACAGGGAGAAGATTTCTGTTGACGAACGGCTCTTCAATATAGCAGACAAGAACAATTTGTACAGTGGGAAGTGCCAAGAGTCATTGACTCAAACGGATAGAGTAAAAACTCCCAGTGGCTGAACTAGGCACATTCAAAGTAGATATTAGGTGCAAATTTGTGGCGAAGAGGGTAATTAAGCACTGGAAACACTTACCTATGAGGCCATGGACTCGTCCACCCTGGAAATCGTTAAATGAAGCCTGGATCTTTTTCTAAGAAGCTGTGCTCTAGCTCAGCCAGAAGTTATAAGACTGATGTAGGAATCAGTGGGTGGAATTCAATTTCCTGTGCTATGCAGGAGCTCAGACTAAGTCAATGGGAGTTTTGCCAATGACTTCAAAGAGTCTAGGTTTTCACTCTAGCTGACCATAATGGTTCTTTCTGAATTTAAAGTATACAGCTATGAGAAATGAGTTTCTGTCTTCTGAAGACACATAGCAGCCTTCCTACTCAGTGTGTACAGTGTATCCCATTTCTTAACCCTGCACCTGTTTTTGTCATTCAGATTGCTAGCTCTTTGGAGGTAGGACTGTATGTCGCGATATAGCATCTAATACATGTGGATGCTAATGGAACACAGTCAAAATAATATCAATGGGTTCAGAAGAGAAATATTAGGAAGCCAGGCATTTTTGCACAGGAAATACTCTAAGGCTGTAGCGGGGGAGGTCTAAGCTGGCAATTAGGAAAAATTATTTTGCTAGGCGGGTGGTAGCCCCTCTCCCTTCTTCAGTGAGCCAAGACATAGGTTACATTAAAAGGAGTGCATACGGAACTGGACATACTAACTTCATTACGGTTTCCTCTGGCCCTGATGATAATTAATACTCATCCTTGTTAATGATCTTCCTAGGCCTATTGTTTTAATCAGTTGTCACCCTTCTGGGAGAGTGAGCTCAGCTGGTGTCCTACCCTCTCCATCGTGTTATCCCTGGCTTGTGGGCGCTGGGATTCATACAGCTCGGACAAACTCAGATCTCTATATTAGCCCAGTGCTGGGTCAACAGCTATTGCACCCACATCCCAATAGCATCCAAGCCCACTGGGTATCCTCGGCAGCAGACGAGCAATTGCGCTATCATAAGGGCCGTGGCATCCTTGGAAGTTACCGTTCCTGACGTGCTGCAAGAGGGAAGACGCGTACAACCTCCGCATGGATGAGATCAGCTTGTGCTGGGTCCCTCACTTTCATTTCCAGCAAGTAACCTTTGCCAAACTTGCTTTTCAGGTACTGGATGGAGCCGATACAGCTGCCGAGGAGAGACGCACCAAGTGAAACACTAAGCAAGGGCTCCTGCTACTCTTTTTTAGGAAATGCAAGCACAGGATGTGAAGACAGCAATTGAATTCATGAGTGTTTCTGTTAGTTCTCTAGGGGAAGGACCGGCACTAGCTCAGATTCTTCCTAAATCTGTGTCTTCCAAGACTGTACATCAGGCCTGCCAACGGCGGCAGGGAGGGGAAGGGGGTAACTGATGCAGGACCCAGCGATTCTAAAGGGCTAGGGGTGGGGGCAGCATACCACAGTTTGGGCAGCACAGACGGCTGATTGCCCTGTCCCCGTCTCTTCCACTCAAGGCCTCTTACTGGAACATGGAGCCATCCCCCTCCCCTGAAGGCTCTGGCGTGGCTGTTGGCTCCTTGCTATACATTCACTTTGGCTGTGTCTAGACTGGCAAGTTTTTCTTTTGCGGAAAAACTTGCCAGCTGTCTACACTGGCCGCTTGAATTTCCGCAAGAACACCAACGATCTCATGTAAGAAATCAGTGCTTCTTGCAGAAATACTATGCTGCTCCCTTTTGCGCAAGAGGGCCAGTGTAGACACCTCAGATTTGTTTTGTGCAAAAAAGCCCCGATAGCGAAAATGGCAATCCAGGCTTTTTTGCGCAAAAGCGCGTCTAGATTGGCCACAAACGCTTTTCCGCAAAAAGTGCTTTTCCGTTAAAAGCATTTGCGGAAAATCATGCCAGTCTAGACGTAGCCTTTGTGTTTAAAGTCTCCCTAGGAAGGCACAGTATCTCTTGGCAATCTAAACTGGTAATGACATCATGCGCTTTCGTGGGCACAACCCACTTCTTCAGATGACCGGGACTTCTAACACGCTATCGACATGTTTGGTTAGTCTTTAAGGCGCTACCAGATTATTTGTTGTTTTTTAAGTTTTTCCTGTTACAGACTAACTCAGCTACCCCTCAGAAGCTTTTCAGCTGGTAATGTTAAAGTATTTAACAACAGCTTGACCACTGATTTTTGCCGAGATCTATTTAATGCTGGTCCCTATATTTTATCCCCCCCACCCAAAGCTGTATTAATGGTTGACACTTTTATTCCTCAGTCTAATGTGTCTGCTGATGCTTACCGAAGCTTTCCAGACACCATGATGGCCACTCGGTCACACACTGCCTCGGCCTCCTTCATATAATGGGTTGTCAAGATGGCGCCTTGTTTCTTATTTTTAAATGCAGCACGAACAGCTGTCCTGGAAGCAAAAAGTAAGTTTGAATTTGCAATGTGCCGCTCCTGTGAGTATTTTCTTGCACTGCTGCTCTGACTTCCAGAAAAGGCAAAGACTTGAAACTTTCCTCTACTGCATTTGCCCTTTCACAATATAATGAGCAGCGAAACTAGTAAGCTAACCAAAATAGCTTAACTTGCATGCTCACTGAACTTTCAGAGTTCCAGACCATTGGGATGGAGAGTGAGGGGTGACTTCCAGAGAGGAAAGGGATTGGGGAAAGGAAGGGCAGAGTCAAGGAAGAGAAGGAGATTTAGAACCATAGTGATGGAGGGCAGCTGGGAAAGCAAAGGGACAGATATTGGTGTTGTTTACTTTGTGCTTAGAAGATGGTCACAGGTAAATCAGGTGGAGAAAGGCAGATCGTCTCTCCTGCTACCATCCCCCCAGGGCACAGCAGACATGTCCCCCAAAACTTGTGATGCAGGCTGTACCCTAATGAATGTAGTAGAGGGTCTTCTCTTTCGTGGTGCTGGGAACCTCCGGGAGGCCACCTCCTACCCTGAGGCTCAAAGACTTGTCCCACAGCAGTTGGTTCGATCCCAGGTATTCTTTACCCCCTTTGTCTCTCTAACACACACAGGGAGCACTTGTACAGCGCGTCTGCATGCTCCCTTCCGGACAGTGAGCGCCACTCACCACACGTGATGTTGCCCCATGGGGTCCATTCCAGTCGATAGTTCATCCAAAAGCACCACCCTTGGCTTACCCAGCATGCTCAGTGCAAAGCACACCTGATGGGGGAGACCACAAAGTCAGGGGCTTTTACCTTCACAGTTTGCATGGGTATCATTGGTAGTAACTGTCTTTTACTCAGCACAATCCTAGCTAGAATGGTTCAGGTAGTTTAGTGCAGGCGGCCCCTTTATTACAACGTGGTAGCCCCTGTGAAGGACTGACAACATGTGGTGAGTATAACTTGTCTGAAGAGAGCAAGCTTTGACCACATCTGCAGGGAATGGGCACATCATTGACACATCCTGAGCGGGGTTTCTCTCAGCTACCAAATCTTTGCCGTCTGTTCAGGTTTCTCCTGAACAGTGATTTTGAGGCCTTGTCTCCACTAACTAGAGGATTGATGCACCAGCAATCAATCTTCCAGAGTTTGATTTAGCGGGTCTAGTAAAGACCCGTTAAGTCGAACACTGAGGTTGCCCCTATTGATTGCAGTATGCTGCACTGTTGCAAGGAGTAAGAGAAGTCAACAGGAGCATTTCTCCCATTGACCTCCCACTGTGGGGCTGCCCCAGAAAAAAAATTTGATGCAAAGTATGTCAACTCCAGCTATGCAATTCACGTAGCTGGAGTTACGAATCTTGCATTGTTTTTCTCCGCCAGCATGGACCTGGCCCGACACTCCACAGTAGGATGCAATCAGCTCTCCACTAAAGAAACAGCATGTAACATTTCTTTCTCCTTTCCCAAGATGCTCCAGAGCAGGGGCTGAACTCACTCCTTAAATTTTCATGCCTCTGATCTTCAGAGAACTGCAAAGCTAGATCCAAACTGCAGGAATGAGCTCTCTTGAAAGGCTGATTCCAAACCTCCTCCGTGCACACCCCTGCACTCCTGAGACGTTCAGATCCAGAGTCGGAAGCTCAGGTCCCTCTAACTAGAAATCCTGAGCAGAGATGCCGCAACTATTGAGCAATGCACACAAATATGACTTGGGGCAGCTCTGCCCTTTTCTCTCGCCCTTCCAAAATAAAGAACGATTGGGAGGGAGCTTCCTGGAACAGTTCCTTCCCTCCTCTTGACACTGCTGAGCCATACTTGACTGGGTTGATTTGGCCCTGCCTTATAGATAGGGTTTCACCTGTTCCGATTTTCTCAGGATCATCCCTTTTTTGAGATAGCTGTCCCAGGAAATCTGTACCCACTGCCAGCTGTCCAGTTTTATAGTCTAGGAGCATTCCAGATGCACCGTTTTTTTGTATCTGTGGTGGCAAGTGTACTTAGAGTGCAAAATATTTGCCTCGTGCGTGCACTAAGCCAGTGGTTTTCAAACGATGGGTTGTGAACCCAGTTCTGGGGGGTGGAATGTCAGGCACTGGGTTTTGTTGCTGCAGGGGGATCAGGTGACCAGTGGTAGCTACCTGCCCATCCTGGCATCACAGACTGAGCAGCCAAAGGCAGGCCAGGTTCCTAGGTGAGAATGGGGGAGAGCACACAGGGCTTCACACACTGCCCGTGCCCTGAGCACTAGCTCCGCCCTTCCACTGGCTGGGAACCTGCTGCTGTTTGCTGCTAGAGCGTAGCATGCTGTGCGGTGCCAGGGGAGGCAGGAAGCTGCCTTAGCCCGCCCTCCCCGTTGCACTACTGACGGAGAGCCGCTCAAGCTCCAAAGCTCTCATCCTCAGCTCCACCCAGAGCCTACACCCTAGTCAAATTATGTTGGGCTGCAGGCACCAATTTTCTTCAACTGGGTCATGAGAAAAAAAGTTTGAAAACCCCTGCACTAGGCTAACCTGAATAGAATTGGCTTCATGCCTACAACGCCACAAGCATTTGTAGGGAAAAAAAGATCCCCCCAAGCTTCCTGAAAAGACAGCTTCTTCGCCTGACCGCCTCTACTTAGGAAGTGGAGAGAATGAAAGCACAGGAGAGACTGAAATCCTCACCTTTCGGCTTATTCCTGCTGGTAGTTTCTTGGCTGGTTTTCGAAGATGTGCCTGAAGCTTCAGGGCATTCACGATCCTGGGTTGGGAGCAAAAGTGAAATGAACCTGTCAGTCAGACATCTCCTGACAGAGCCACCTGAGGGGAGAGCTGCTCCTTCCTGGCCTTCCACTGCTTATGTTACATCATAATCATTTCTACAGCCACCCTTATGATGTCACAAAGCATCATTCTATCCTCCTGCTTCCTGCCTAGTCTTTTCCAGCAACAATGCTGATCTCTCAGCACTTCTTACACATGTCTTCCTACGAAGTTCTGTACCTGTGTAACTTCCACCTCCTGCCCCCAAACTAGCCAGTAAAAGCTAGTCCTCCTTCCAGTCCCTGCTTGAGACCCCTGCCATGATGCCTGCGTGAAGTTGGCTGATAACCAAGGGAATCTGATTTACTTTTAGTGTGATTATTTATTAAAATGTAATTAGCTCCAAACCAAAATCCATCCTTCCTCCTGTGTCCTGTTTGTCACAGAGGCTTGGGGTGTCTTGGAAATTAAACTATGCACTGTGTGTATCCCACAGACCTAACAAGTCCTAGTCATGGGGTTTCTGGAACCTTCTATAGTACTGATAATAGCAAGAGTAGTAACTTTGGTAATTATATTAAGCTGATATTAGTTTTAAAAAACACCCACCACCTTCCCAATTAGCCACTACGAAATTTCAAAACATTAAAATTGTAAAACCTCTGAATTTCCTCTTTTCCTGGATATTCTGTACAACACCTCTCCGTTTTTGGGAAGTAATCAGTCAAAATATCTTTGCCGTTTTCCACACTAGTAGTTCCCATTCCCACTACCAGAAGACAAGTGACCAGGCAAACTCCAGCTGTCTCAGACAGGCCCTCTGTGCCCGAGGGAATGTCTCATTTTTTTAACCTGAGCAAATGGGCAAAGAGCTCCACATTTTCTTCCCTTTCATGGAGGCACAAATGTGATAAAGAAGCCGAACCAGGAATAGCTTTAGACAACATGAGTGCAGAAGTCACTAATGGAGATTCAACACACAGTTCGCTCCCCCCATTGAGGCTGGGATAATTTTATTTCTGTACCGTTGGATAGTAACAGCAGCATCTTCTTTCCTCATCCCTTTCACTGCAGCGTACACCTCCAGATGTTCCTGAACAGTCAGGTTTGGCCAGAGGGGGTTCTCCTGAGGGCAGTACCCTAAAAAGTCAGTTGTGTCTTCTGCCTCTGTCCCCTGCATCAGCACCTGCACAAACAACCAGTAACTGGAGGCTCAAAGGTACAAGTGCTTCTTCGGACTTTTAAAAATTCTCTTCTTCAACATGGAATCCTTCAGGTCTCCCCACAGGGAAAGGGAGACAGGCAGAAGAGTTAAACACCCTCTCCTTTTTGTAGCGCTGTGGGGAATGAGTGAAAACAATGGGGCTATAAGGTGAGAGTTGAACTAACAGAAAGGAATTATTCAGAATGTGCATGAAAGATCTTAAGAGGTCATATAGACCAGTCCCCTGCACTAATGCCAGGGCTAATATTATCTAGATCATCCCTGCCAGGCGTTTGTCTAACATGCACTTAAAATCTCCAGTGATGGAGAGTATACAACTGCCCTAAGCAATTTATTCCAGTGTTTAACCACCCTGACAAGTAGGAAGTTTTTCCTGATGTCCCGCTTAGACTTCCCTTCCTGCAATTTAAGCCCATTACTTCTTGTCCTATTCTCAGATGTTCGGGAGAACAATTTTTCTCCTTCCTTCTTGTAGCAGCCTTTTATGTACAGGCAGTCCCCAGGTTACATGGATCTGACTTACATCAGATCCCTACTTACAAATGGGGTGAGGCAACCCCGCACTAGCTGCTTCCCCCCAGCAGACCAGGGAGACGCGAAGCTAGCGCCCGCCCCCCAGCAGACCAGGGAGACGCGAAGCTAGCCCCCACCCCCCAGCAGACCAGGGAAACGCGGAGCGGCTTTTCTCAGCAGACACCTCAGCTTGAGAATAAAGGACTGAGGGAAGTGAGGTGTGGGAGAATAAAACTGAGCTCTGGAGAAACGTTTGGCTAGAGTTTCCCCTACAATATGTACCAGTTCCGACTTACATACAAATTCAACTTAAGAACAAACCTACAGTCCCTATCTTGTACGTAACCCGGGGACTGCCTGTACTTGAAAATTATGTCCCCGATCAGTCTTTTCTCCCCTCACTAAACACACACACATGTTTCAATCTTCCCTCACAGGTCATATTTTTGAGATGTTTAATCATTTTTGTTGCTCTTCTCCAATTTGTCCACATTTTTCCTGAAATGGTTTCAACCACTCCTGCTAATATATCCAGAAAGATGTTTGCTTCTTTGGTGACAGTGTCACACAGTTGGCTTATATTACATTGTCAGGTACAGGATGTGGACAAATGAAAAAAAAAAAAAGTTCAGAGAAGACCAACAAAAATGATCAAACACATCTCAACCAGGGAGCTGCACCCGAATCCAAGTCATGCTTTCCCCTCTGTGCAAAAGCTATATGACATGGATGTTGTTATTTCAAACTTATTGTAGCTTATTGCACATTTTGAACTCTAAGGGTACGTCTACACTGTACAGTTATTTTGGAAGCAATACCGGAATAGTTATTCTGAAATAGCTATTTTGAAATAGCATGTCTACACTACAGGGAAGCCTCAAAATTGGTCCAAGGCAGCAAATCTACATGATTTGCCTATCTCGATTTAGAGCGCCAGAAGGAATAACTTAGAATGGCCCTGGTGAGGGGCTATTTCGAAATAGCAGAAGTAGAGTGTCTACACACGCCTTATTTTGAAATAGCTATTTCAGAATAAGTGCTATTCTTTGTAGGGTGAGGTTTACAGAAGTTGGAATAAGCCATTAAAATTATTTTGAAATAACGGAATTGCTGTGTAGACGCTCGCATAGTTATTTCGGAATAACGGTTGTTATTCTGAAATAACTTTGCTGTATAGACACATTCTAAGAGAGAAATGTCCAAATATTTGCAAATAGCTTTTTTCACACTGATGGGCATGAATATAAAGATTAAGGCAAGACTACACAACACACAGGCCCCATTTAAGTCAGTTCTGCTGATATTAATAAAATGCAATATTTACTGATTTCCACCCATATGACAGCACTTTTAATGAGCAATGACAGTCCAGGAATTTAACTACTAAAACGCATCTCAACAGAAGACCATTATATTAACTACTTTTTTGTTTTGGCTCCCACACACAGGCTCCGGATTGAGTAGCCCTGGTGTAGCTGTTACTTCAATATTGCAGCTCAGATAGGATATTAGGATCTCTGGCAACCTCCCCTCCCCCCAAACTACTTTTAGTACTCTTGCATGAGTTCTGCGAGCACAAGTCTGTGGACCTGGGCTGCGAGGCTTGCTTCCAGATGGAGTGCAGACAAACCTATTGGAGTCAACAGATTTACTCCTATTACTTTCAATAGGACCAGGATAGAAGTGCTGGAGCTTCTCGTCTTCAGTTAGCACTCAGAAGAGACAATGCTCCTTTTTCCAGGTTTCTCCTACCTGTCCAGCCGTTGGGATCGTGTCTCCAACGATCATCCTTAGAGTTGTGCTTTTCCCCGCCCCATTGGGTCCAAGTAGCCCTAAAATCTCGCCTAGAATAAAATGGAGAGAAGAGTATCATTTACTGGAACTGCTAGCAACTGTGTATTACTATAAGAGGGAAAGGAACCAAGGAAATCTGACATTTTTGCAAAGAATTGCTGCTCTTTTTCTCTACAGGACTAATGTTTCAAGCAAATGCTTTCAGGTTTCCTGCAACGGACATGTGATGGCTTGCCATGTGTGCGGGTGGTCCAAATGGTGAGCCATGATATGTACCCAAATCTGATCCAGAGATGAGAGCGAGTGAGCCAGGAATACTCCCCGATTTATATTCCAGATGGGTTGCTAGTGACTGATGTTCCCTATCAGGCGTTACATATTCAATGGCTCACGTGAACTCAGCTGATAGGGATTTGACTGGCATTATGATCACTTTTCAGGCACAGTGACACTTGCGTCCACTGCCTGGAGAAGTCTGCAACATTTAAAAGACTTACTGACATAAATGAAATCACAATATGGCCTCCAGTATGGAGGTCTCTATATCACACAACCAAGTACGCCAATTTACCTAAACATTGGTAATCTTAACAGGGAGATGGAGGATTGCCAGAGATAACCCACCCAGCTAATTCCATAGGTTAGATTTGAGAAAAGTTAGCCAGGTAAAGTGAGGAGACTTGCAACAAGTCCCTATCCAACTTTATTTGATTTGGCCTACTGGGTACCTTGGTGATCAATAGAAGATTTCACCCACCAGTGATGTTAATCCAGTAATTTTCAGAAGCTCTAAATATTCTATGAAACAAAAATGTATTACATTGTATTTAAAACCTCTAATTATATGCGTGTTTGTTCTGACCTTTTTTAACACAAAAGGAGACATTTCTTGTGGCCACTTTTGTCCTTTTCTTAAAAACAGAGCTGGCCTTCTTGTCTTTGTATTCCTTGCGTAGTCTGTGGACACTAAGGATTGGTCTCTATGGAATAAAAGCAAATCACCGTCACTTTGATAAAAAATATGGGCATTGTTGATATGGCTCAATCTCAGAAATTAATGAAAGATTATACAAATCACATTCTTTAGAATTTATTTGGTATCAACAAACCCTCGTCTCTTCTACTGACATTTTAAAATGAACAATTAACTGTTATCTATATAGATTTAAGGATTTATTAAGCGCTGCCTGAGAAGCAGCCACCACACAGCCCTGAAAATGCACAAGGAAAGAAAAAGTTGGGTGTTTCTGAGCCTGCTGTGGTTGGTGGTCTTGATACTGAAAGGAAAAATCACGTATATAACTAGAACCACTTATAGACATCACTTATAGCTAGAACCATTTGGGAATTTCCTGCTGAAATGATTCTGCCAAATGCAGTCTCCTCCCCCCACGCACCCATGGGAAGTGAGCCCCTTTTTTAGACACCTCGGTGGCTACAGCTGGCTGAGAAAGTTGCATCTAAACTTTTCAGTGCCAAAGTTGAGCTCTGAAATAAATGGAAACGTTCACAGAAAGCGTCCAAGTTCCTTGAAAAGTTTCTGTTTTCCAAACGGGAAAGGACATAATTTGGGGCTTTTGGATGAAAATCATTGTTTGACAAAAAGTGGATTTTTTTTCCTGCTAAGTATCCCATCGCCTGACTAGCTCTGCTTGTGACACCAAGAGCCTGATACGTGTGTTCCCACCTCCAGGGCCAGCTATAAGCACAAAGCTGTGTGCGGCTCTGTCCAGACTGATAATTCACAGACTGGCCTGCTCTTCCAATCTGGCAGTAGGATGGAGCCAAACTCTCTTCTACCATCAGCCAGAAGAAAAATAGCCAATAGGTGAGAAACTCTTTAGCATGTGTTTTCTCCATGATCAGGAGGTATCTTTGCATAAAAAAGTCTTGCGTAAGATTAAGCAGCTTCTTCTGCTATGGCTCTAGGGTGAAGCCTGAGGAAGCTTCAGGTGTTCATATCACAAAGCCATAAGAACATAAGAACGGCTGTACTGGGTCAGACCAAAGGTCCATCCAGCCCAGTACCCTGTCTGCCGATAGTGGCCAATGCCAGGTGTCCCAGAGGGAGTGAATCGAACAGGTAATGATCAAGCGATCTCTCTCCTGCCATCCATCTGACAAACAGAGGATAGGGACACCATTCCTTACCCATACTGGCTAATAGCTGGACTTAACCTCCATGAAATTATCTAGTTCTCTTTTAAACCCTGTTATAGTCCTAGCCTTCACCATCTCCCCAGGCAAGGAGTTCCACAGATTGACTATGCGCTGTGTGAAGAAGAACTAGGTGGCCCCTAGTTATTATATTATGGGAACAAGTAAACAACTTTTCCTTATTCACTTTCTTCACACCATTCATGATTTTATAGACCTCTATCATATCCCCTCCTTAGTCTTCTCTTTTCCAAGCTGAAAAGTCCCAGTCTCTTTAATCTCTCCTCAGATGGTACCCGTTCCAAACCCCTAATCATTTTAGTTGCCCTTCTCTGAGCCTTTTCTAATGCCAGTATATCTTTTTTGAGCCCTCGTTACTATTAGCTATCTTAATAGAGAGATGAAGGAACCCTAGAGATTAGACACCTATCTGATATCAAAGCTCTGGCTAGACAGAAACTGGCAGGGTAATGCAAGCAGATGTAATGGCATTACCTCAATACTGTGATAGCATCATTTCAGTTGGACATTAGGAAAAATGTCCTAAGTAATAGAGTTAAGCACTGGAATACATTGCCTAGGGAGGTTGTGCAATTTCGGTCATTGAAGATTTTTAAGAACAGGTTAGTCAAACACCTGTCAGGGATGGTCTAGTTATCTCACAGTCCTGCCTTGAGTCCAGGGGGCTGCACTAGAAGACTTATTGGAGTCCCTACCTATCCTACATTTCTGTGATTCCATGTTGGATACACGTTCTCCCAATTCATTTTTTACCTCTTCCTGGTTCTGACCAGTCAACACATGCCTGACTTTCATTCTTTCAGCTTCAACATCTTCATCTTCGTCTATTCCTTCAGACTCTTCAGGGTTTGGGCAGATGATCTCATTCTTTGGAGAAATTCTGCAGAGAAAAGAAACCAAACCCAGAGTTGTTGTTGGTACAAAGGCAGTTCCCCCATACGTAGCACTTGAGTCCCAAGGCTCAATTCAATGTGTTTAGACTCGGTTTGGCACAGACCTGAACACTGGATCTTTTCTCATAGTTTTTCTTCCATATTTCCACTCCAGACATCTCAGAATGAAAATTAAAATGAGACAGTGCACGTATGGCTGGAAAACAAGGGAAAAAGACAAGGGGTGACAAGGCTGGATCTGTTGGCATCGATGTCAAAATTCTGATTTATGTCAGTGGAGCCAGGGAATTTACTCGTATACTGTTATATAATTTCTGATTTTAGCATCTCAGGTGAAGATAAATGGAGGGCACAAAAAGACAGAGGCCCGTGCCCATGGCTTAGCAGGCTGAGAGTAAGAACAGCCCAGATGTATTATTGGCTCAGACACTGACTCGGCCATCTTGCCAGAGAGAGAACATAAGAACAGCCATGCTGGGTCAGACCAAATGTCCATTTAGCTCAGTATCCTGTCTTCTGACAGTGGCCAATGCCAGGTGTCCACAGAGGGAATGAACAGAACAGGGAATCACCAACTAACTGATCCATCCTTTGTCACCCATTCCCAATTTCTGACAAAAAAAAAAGGCTACGAACACTATTCCTACCCATCCTGGCTAATAGCCATTGATTGACCCATTTTCCATGAATTTATCTAGCTCTTTTTTGAATCCTGTTAAAGTCCTGGCCTTCACAACATCCTCCAGCAAGGAGTTCCACGGGTTGACTGTGCATTGCCTGAAGTACTTCCTTTTGTTTATATTAACCCTGCTACCTATTAATTTCCTTTGGTGACCCCTAGTTCTTATGTTATGGGAACAAATACATCACTTTTCCTTAGTCACTTTCTCCATCCCCATCATGATTTTATAGACCTCTATCATATCCCCCTCCCCATCTTCTCTTTTCTAAGCTGAAAAGTCCCAGTCTTTTTAATCTCTCCTCATATGGCACCTGTTCCAAACCCCTCATCATGTTTATTGCCCTTTTCCAAACTTTTTCCAATGCGAAGAGATCTTTTTAGAGATGAAGCGACCACCTCTGCAGGCAGCATTCAAGATTCAAGGAGGGATTTGAGCTCAGTGGTGCTGGTGCTCACTCGTGAGGTGAAATCAGTTCTGGAAAGGGTACCAAGAAGGGGGAAACAGAGATGTGGGGAAGAAGGAAGGGAATGACTGTTATGCCGCAGAAGAGGAGTGTGGGGAGAGCCTTTAGTGAGTGGCGGATGCACAAGGGCACTCAGACGCATGCACAAAAAATGCGGTGAAGATAATGCTTGTGCAGCTCCCCCTCAGGTCGCTGGAATGCTTTGCCCCTCCCTGCTGTGTCAGGGGGAGAACGTGGCTGGACTTCACCACTGGGAGGAGCATGAGCCATGTGGAATGACATTCCCTTCAGCCAGAGAAGGGGGTTGAAACCAGGGGGGAGGGGACGGGGGTGTTTGAAAACTTCACATCCTCTTAGAAATGCTTCCTATTGTGGAAACATGTTCTTACCGCTAGGCTAGTTAGCAAGTGGATTCTGCTCAGAATCGGATAGATCTCATCTGAGAGAAGTGAATATTCTGATGCCACCTGTGTGAGGAGAAGACAACCAGATTAGAAACAGGAACTTTTCCAGTGCCGAATAAAAGTCAAAACCTAGATCCTTGGAATGTAAATTTAGATTGAACGTATCCCTCTGGATTTAAACACAGGGAAGCTCATCACACTGCTTAGAGAGTGTGTACGGGGCTGCCCAGATACTCAGCATGTGTCCGGTTTGGCAGGCTTGGGCTCACTCCTATAACTCAGTGAGAGATTATCAGGTCATTCCCCCTCCCCCCTGCTTCTTGTTTCCCTCCCAATAACTTTATGTTCTCCTGGCCACGTCCATCTCCTCCCTTTTCTTGCTCCTTCTCGACCTGCATCCCGCCTTCTACTTGGCCTTCTTTATCTTGCATCCGGCAACACTTCATCAAGCCATGCCCTTCATCCCCACCATTGACTGCCCTCAGCTCCATTGCTCTGCCATTCTCTTCCGCTCTAACCCATCCCCCTTCCCACGCTCTCCAGAATGGTCATTGTCCGCTGTTCCTTTACCTCTCTCCATCTCCAGCTGCCCCCTCTGATGGTGACCCTCTTCTCACAGCCCTCGTCCAGCATCATCTCCAAAGGGCCATCACTAGTCCACTAGATTTTTCCTCTCCTGCTCTTTTCAACCCTTCCCCAAACTCACTTCCCCTCCTGCCTCATTCTCCTCCAGGTAAAAGTTATCTATCCCCTCTCTAAGTCCTCCCCCTCTGCATTCTCCTCTGTGCTAGATTTCTGGCTCTCTTTCTTCCTCTTCCTCCAGTCCCTCGCCCTCAAGCTCATACTCCACATCCATACGGACCCTTTGGAAAACCACCCTTGCAGCTGCCTGCTTGCCCTTTGTCTCCTGGTGTCTTCTGCCCCACACCACTAGAAGTGGCTATTAGTCATTGGCACAGGGGTTACACTTGTGCTCACAGATACAAAACGCTACCACAGAGCCGATTCCAAAGAGAGGCTCAACGCCTGAGAATTTGGAGTCAAAGGGAATTAACGATGCTCAGCGCCGATCCGGATTTGGCTCCACTTTCCCAGTGAATAATGGCAGTGCGGTGTCACCATATGCTATTTGTGTCAATACTTTATCATGCAGGTCATTTTCGGCAGATGCAAAGTACCAGGTCATAGTGCAGTACAGTTGGGAATTGTTGGTAGGCATCCTGACGTGGGTTTGAAGTTTTAACTCAATGTGTCAGGCCATGGTTTATATCTGGTACGACAGCAGCCGGCAGTCTGTTACAAACAAAACCTTTGACCCCGGGGTGGTTTTTTTTTTTAAGGGTTTGTTTCAACTTTTTCAAATGAAAACTAAAAAGTTAATTATGGCTGGAGTTTGTTGTTCGGCCTCACATACCTGCACAATTATTTTCATACAGCCAACTAATGCATAGACAGGAATCAGTGCAGTGAGGAGGGTCATGAGGAAGTCCACAAAGACGATATAAGAAATTCCATTAAGCACGAAAGAAACCTAAAAAGCCAGGATTGAAAATGCAGCACACTCATTAGTCCACTTGAAGTTTAATATATTGTGGCAAAATGGCCACTGTTGCGATGAGGGGGTCCCATACTTTTCTTGGTGGGAGCTAGGACATCACCCCTGGCCCATGTTCATGACTCCACTAAGAAACTGGTAGGGAAGGGAAGCAAGGAGATTTTGTCATGTTCAAAAAAAACCCCCCAAAAACCCACTGAGTGCAGGGTTAAAAAGGAATCACCCGGAGTCACCCGCCAGCCCTTCAGTCTCTGTCCTGCCCCCTCACTGTTCCCCCTCCCTCGTTGTTTTTTGTATCTGATTTTCCCAAAACTTGTATTTAAAAGCGCTGAGCCCCATCTCCTCAGGAAGGGACCAGGACGGGGAGTAGCATTGCTGGAGCGCCCCACGGGTGATGGCCATTTATAGAAGGCTCTGATTTGACCCGGTTCCTGAGCAATTAACGCTCTCGTGTCTTCTCTCTCTCTCGCTCGCTTTTTTTTAATAATAAAATAAACATTCCCGGTTAAACCCGCCCCTCCTCCCCCTCCGTAGTAACCTTCCCTAGGCTACAGGGAACCATGGCTTAATTAGCACACCAGATTCCTGACAGGCCTTAACTGGCTACAAATGCAATTAGCCTTTCGTGCCTTGTCTAGTCCATAGGGATCTATGCCTTAATTCACCGAGGGCTTAAATGTATCCCCTTTAGCTCTCTGCCGCTGCTCCTTGGCCCTGCTGTACCACATAATATCTCACTATATAGTTCAGATATGTGCTTCTGTCTATCTGTGAATCTGTTTGTTCAAGAACTCCAAAACAGTACAAGCTAGGACCACCACATTTTGTAGGCAGCCTCCTTGTATCACAATTTAAAGCAAAGTCAGGCTTTGGCTGTGTTAGGACAGTGGGATGTACTTGCCCGTGGCCACAGGGGACAGCAAGTGCCCCATTGAGTAGTTACTAACCAGCAGCATAGTCCCCACCACCCTGGTCTCCCCTGGGGAGTAGCTGCCAGCTGCAGTGTGCCCCCCCCCCCCTCGCCGGCCCCAGACTGACCCCAGAGAGAAGCCGGAGGGTGGGTTGTGCGGTTCTCCTCTACCCCGCCCAATGGCCTCGAGCAACATTGGGTAAGTCTGCTAGTGTATCTTTCTCTATACGTATTTGAGGGATTTCAGCATCTGTTTGTCTGTGAGTCTGTCTGTCTATGTGTCTATCTGTGAGCCTGTTTGTTCAAGACCTCCTCCTAAACAGCAAGAGCTCGGACCACCACATTTGGTAGGCGGCTTCCTCCTCTCCTAAGGTAAAGCAAGGCCCAGGGGTGGTGGTGCCACGACAACCAGAAGCCCCAGGAAAGGCCCTGTTTTCCATACCATGCACAGGGAGGGACTGTTTGGAGGGACGTGATACTGAGAGCGGGCACTGGGGGCAGTGAGCCCGCAAGGGAGAGCTCTTCTGCAGAAAGACCATAGGGGGCAGCCAGATCACCAAAGAGTAGCCAGCTGGGTTGGGACTCTGCTAGCTTGCCTGGTAAATATCCCCCCCCCCCCGGACCAAACCCTTTTCTCCCCCCGAACCTTAGCCACAGCGCCAGACAGGGGAGACATAAGGCCCCTGGTGGCCAGAGGGTGATGGGGGAGCGGAACAGAAGGCCCCTGGCGGTTGGGGGGACCTGGGGGAGAGAAATTTCCCGAGAATTCACTCTCTCACCCCACATCTCTCAGTTTCCTGCCCCACCCCCCACAACCCCAAGGCCCTCCCCCTGACTCCTGTGCACCCCACACCACCAGCCCCCTGCCCTGAAGGACTCAGGCACCTCCAGGTAAGTCTTCCAGTACCTCTGCAGCACGCAGGTGCGCGCGCGCACACACACACACACACACACACACGGTGTTGCCCAGGTCCATCAAGGCAGGGCTGATGGGGTGGGGTGGGCAGGAGTAAGGGCAGAAACTTGGGGATGTGGGGAGGAGTGCAGGAGGCCGGGGATGGGGTAGTGTGAGAGTGAGGGTTTAGAGGGGGCTTAGGGCGGGGAGGGGTCCTACCTAGCATGGGCCTTTTCTCTCCTCCCAGCAATCAGCTGCCAGGGGTATTTTCTTTCCCCAACCCCAAGTTCACCCTGACCGTTGGGCATTTTCTCTCCTTCCGAATCCCCCACCCCCAGGCTGCTGGGGCATTTTTCTCCTCCCCTTCTGGTGCTGCAGCCAAAGGTCGGGGGAGGGGAGAAGAGTTTGGTGAAGGGGGCTAGCACCCAATGTGCTGGCAGGCAAGATAGCAGAACCCCAGCCTACCACATGTGGTGGTCCTCGCTCTTATCCTTTAGGAGGAGTTCCTGAACAAATCGACTCACAGACACGCAGACAGGCAGGCACACTCTAAAATACGTATCTACTGGCAGATATACCCGGTGTAGCTCGGGTCTTTAAATGAAGTACATTTTGGGGGGAAAAACAAATGAAAAATGTACGTTTGATTGTATTTTTTGAAAATGAAGGCTGGAGCGAGAGTTCGGGTGTGAGGAAAAGCAGTGGGTGGCTTAGGACAGACGATGGGCAGATGTAGGGGACTCCAGAGGCTGCCATCCCTTCCAGCAGCCCCCCTCCAGGGCCTGTAGGCTGTCCTGGGGGCAAGATTCCTGGGGCTGCTCCTGGCCTGAAGGCAGGTGCGGGGGGAGCGAGACACCAGTGGCTCTACCCTCCAGTAGCTCCCCAGCTGCCTACAGGCTGCTCAGGGGGATGCCTGACCACTCTGTGGCCTGAAGCCTGTCTGGGGGGGGGGAGCAAAGCTCTGGGGGCTGCCCCCTCCTCCAGTTACTCTCCAGTGGCCCCCCTGTAGCCTGTCTGGGGGGGCTGAGGCTCAAGGGGCCGCCCCCTCCTCCAGTGCCCCCTTCCACGGTTTGCAGGTTCTTCACGGGGGGGGGGGGGCTACTTACCTGGTCTGGAGGCAGGCAAGATGGCAGCCCCTCAGCCCTGCTGGCCACTCTCTTGGTACTTCAGCTGCCCCCAGTTGCCACTCTCAGTATCGTGTCCATACTCTCTCTGCCCCCTCCCTTCCCATGTTATGGAAAACAGTCGCATTCCCAGAACTTTGTGTTTTCCGGGCACAACCAAACCATGACTTAGGTTTAAGTTAGGGTGAGAGGAAGCTGCCTACCAAATTTGGTGGTCCTCGCTCTTACAGTTTAGGAGGAGTTCTTGAAGAAACGGACTCACAGACACACAGAGGGACACACTCTAAAACAGTGTTTCTCAACTTTTTTTATATAAAGTACCCCGTTAAAAAAAAAGTACCCCTGGTACTTACAGTTTTCAGACACATTTTTTTTTCTACCATTGCAACACGTTTGTTTAAACAACTTAATCATACCTGGGCAGGCAATTCAATTTTTGGGTGTAAAAAGTACACAAATAATAAAGTGCTGTAAAACTTAAAACAAAAATTCAATTTTCTCCAAAATTCAGTTGTGTAGATGTAACCCCCAGACTTCTCTTGAGTACCCCTAAGGGTACTCGTACCACTGGTTGAGAAACATGGGTCTAGATCATATAGATAAATATATTTTGCCTCTCCGAAGAGACCAGTGTGAGAACATTGCTCCAGTGGGTACACTAGCAATTGTGCAATGCCTTGCTAAGAGGCTTGACAAGTAGGATGCAAGAGTTTCTCCTCACCTGTGAATCTAAAATCCAAAACACAATCCTGGTCCAAATTTGCAAATGGGCATCTGTCTTTATAAGAAGCTGAACAAAAAACTGTGACAGAAGCCCCATTTAGGCCCTCTGAATTTTTCTGCTTGATCCCTCTGTAATGGTTATTATGATACAATTTGATATTAAAGGGCATCAGGTCCCCTCCCCCCGAACCATGCATGTACTTACAAATATAAAGATAAAAGCCCAAAAGTCACTGTAGCTTTTCCCTTTACGGAAAAGGAAAGAGACCACATAGGTGAGGAGGACACTGGATGCTGCATAGCCAATAATAGCTGCAATCTGAAGGAAGAGAACTGGAATGAGCATCATTGCAAAACACATAATAAGTAACACAAACTGTGTCACAGACATTTGTGATGGAATATTTGTGCTACCTCACCCTCACCAAATGGACTACGGTAGCCATTTTCGCAATCAGGGCTTTTTTGAGGAAAACAAATCTGAGCTGTCTACACTAGCCCTTTCGTGCAAAAGTTTTGCGCCAACGGGAGCAGTATAGTATTTCTGCAAGAAGCATGGATTTCTTGCAGTAGGAAGTTAGTGCTTTTGCGGAAATTCAAGTGGCCAGTGTAGACAGCTGGCAAGTTTTTCCGGAAAAGTGGCTGATTTTCCGGAAAAACTGGCCAGTCTAGAAACAGCCCCTGATTTCATCTGTCCAACCTAAACCTCTCTTGTTGCAATTTAAGCGCATTGCTTCTTGTCCTATCATCAGAGGTTAAGGAGAATAATTTTTCTCCCTCCTCCTTGTAACACCCTTTTAGGTATGTGAAAGCTGCTATCATGACCCCTTCTCAGTCTTCTCTTTTCCAGACTAAAGAGTCTAGAGTACTTGGACAAGATTTTTTAAAAGTCAGGACTAAAATTTTTACCCATTTATTTTATACTTGAAGATGATTTTCCCACACAGTTTATAAAAAGGCAGAGTTACCATAGGTAAGGCTAAAAATCCAGGAGTCAGGCTGATGTTATAAAAAATTATAAATATAATCCCAGTCATTGTAAAGAGAAGAATGCAGCAGAGGGTAGTGTCCACCAGAGCCAGGCCACACCAATACGCTGATGGGAGCATGCCTGAAGTCCACAGCTGGGAGTGAGCTTTTATCTAGGGAGGGAAATGGACAGGAAAGAGGCTTTCACTCAGTTGGCCAAGAGTGATACTGAATGAGATAAAATGGGGAATACATTTCAGAAGCTCAGATATTAAAAAATAAAAATACCTGTTTAGAATTCTGTGACGGGAAGGGAGGGGAGTGCGGCTAAGCCACATGCTGGACTTGATACTGTAAACACTTCTCTGGCTTTGGCTGCACATGCCGTCTCAGAGAAATCAATCTTATAACTCACACACTCACGTGAAATAGATGTATAAATGTTTGAAAGTTTAGGACCAACGCACACACACTCTCTCTCTCTCTCTCTCTCTCTTTCACTCTTTTCTGAAAGACTTGTTCCTATGGGGTAACAAGATCACCTTGGCTGGATTTATCATCATTCCAAGGATCGACTGTTAAAACAGGAAACACCACAGAGCTGATGTTTCATTTCACCTACCTCAATTATCACTTCTTACCTTGTAATCCCCTATGCTGCTCATGGCAAAGTGAGGTGCAAGACCAGAAGCCAAAATAGACATGAGAATAATGGAAACCCAAAGCAAGTCTGTCATGTGCACAAGTGAAATCTTAAAAAGACAAAAAAACAAAAACAAAAACAAAACAGTAAGCAAAAATGGCAACCTGCTTTCATATAATGACCATGCCTTGCTCATTCTGGGTGCTTATGTCATGCATATAAATAATAAGAGGAGGATCAGTTTTAGATAATGTCATCATACAGTAGAAGATACAAAAGCATCCTGGAAGTTGCACTGACAGAGTCTGTCTGCATGTCTGTGCACTCTCAAAGCCTCCCTTTTTGTAAGGTTCCCAGGGAGGTGACAGGCCTGCTGACTCTCTACAGACTGACCCTGCAATGTGGCACTCAGTTTTGGATGTCACCGAGGGATGGAGACAAACTGAAACAAATTCAGAGAAAAATAAAACTGATTAGGGGACTGGAAGGACTCGTGGGCCCCCTATTACAGAAAGGAAGTGGGCGCACTGGAGAAAGTCCAGCAGAGGGCAACAAAAATGATGAGGGGGCTGGAGCACATGACTTACGAGGAGAGGCTGAGGGGTTTGGGCTTATTTAGTCTATAGAAGAGAAGAGTCAGAGGGGATTTGATGGCAGCCATCAACTTCCTGGCGGGGGGGTTCCAAAGAAGATGGGGAGAGGCTGTTCTCAGTGGTGGCAGATGACAGAACAAGGAGCAATGGTCTCAAGTTGCAGTGGGGGATGTTTAGGTTGGACATTAGGAAAAACTATTTCATTAGGAGGGTGGTGAAGCCCTGGAATGGGTTACCTCGGGAGGTGGTAGAATCTCCATCCCCAGAGGTTTTTAAGACCCAGATTGACAAAGCCCCTATTTAAAACTATGGTACGCCCATATCTTGAATACTGTGTACAGATGTGGTCTCCTCACCTCAGAAAAGATATTTTGGCATTAGAAAAGGTTCAGAAAATGGCAACTAAAATGATTAGGGGTTTGGAACAGGTTCCATATGAGGAGAGGCTAAAGAGACTGGGGGTATGTCTACACTGCCACCCTAGTTCGAACTAGGGTGGCTAATGTAGGCATTCGAACTTGCAAATGAAGCCCGGGATTTAAATATCCCAGGCTTTATTTGCATGTTCCTGGGCGCCGCCATTTTTAAATGCCCCATAGTTCGAACTACCTGCCCGCGGCTATAGGCGGCCTGGACTAGGTAGTTCGAATTAAAGCTCCTAATTTGAACTATCTTTACTCCTCATTACAGGTAGTTCGAACTACAGGGCATTTAAAAATGGCAGCGCCCAGGAACATGCAAATAAAGCCTGGGATATTTAAATCCCGGGCTTCATTTGCAAGTTCGAATGCCTACATTAGCCACCTTAGTTCGAAGTAGGGTGGCAGTGTAGACATACCCTGGGACTTTTCAGTTTAGAAAAGAGGAGACTGAGGGGGGATATGATAGAGATATATAAAATCATAAGTGGTGTGGAGAGGGTGAATAAAGAAAAGTTATTTACTTGTTCCCATAATATAAGAACTAGAGGACACGAAATGAAATTAATAGGTAGCAGGTTTAAAACTAATAAAAGAAGGTTCTTCTTTACACAGCGCACAGTCAACCTGTGGAACTCCTTGCCAGAGGAGGCTGTGAAGGCTAGAACTATAACAGAGTTTAAAAAGAGCTAGATAAATTCATGGAGGTTAGGTCCATAAAAAGCTATTAGCCCGGGGATAAGGAATAGTGTCCCTGGCCTCTGTCAAAGGCTGGAGATGGATGGCAGGAGACAAGTCTCTTGATAATTGTCTCCGGTCCACCCCCTGGCATTGGCCACTGTCGGCAGACAGGATAGTGGGCTAGATGGACCTTTGATCTGACCCAGTAATGGCCATACTTATATGCTTATGACTGGGATGATTTAGTTGGGGTTGGTCCAGCTTTGGGCAGGAGGTTGGACTCAATGACCTCCTCAGGTCTCTTCCAACCCTAGGATTCTATGATCTTGGAAAATAATTCCCCCCTTCAGGTACACAGCAGCAGTATTTCAGAATAATTGATGTTATTCTGAAATAACAGAGTGCATCTATGCTACAGGCCTTTATCTTGAAATAATGGTGAGCTGGAGGACATCTTACTCTGACTCCTGTAACCATTATTTCACAAGGGCTGTGTCTACACTGGCATGAATTTCCGGAACTGCTTAAAACGGAATACTATTCCGTTTTCAGTTTTTCCGAAAAAGGAGCGTCTACATTGGCAGGCTGCTTTTCCAGAAAAGCCCTTTTTCCGGAAAAGTGTCTGTGGCCAATGTAGACACGCTTTTCCGGAAAAGAGCCCCGATTGCCATTTTCGTGCCTGGGGCTTTTTTCCGGAAAAGACTACTGGGCTGTCTACACTGGCCCTTTACGGAACAGTGTTCCGGAATAAGGACTTATGCCCGAGCGGGAGCAGAATAGTTTTTCCAGAATAGCGGTTGATTTTGTACAGTAGAGCATCGTTGCTTTTCTGGAAATTCAAGGGCCAGTGTAGACAGCTCGCAGCTTATTCCGGAAAAGCGGCTGATTTTCCAGAATAAGTGGCCCAGTGTAGACACAGCCAAGGAATGAGGGAAGTTGAAGGAAGAATATTCTTCCTTTGACTTCCTGCTGTGTAGACAGCACCAAAAGCCTAATTAAGCTATTTCAACTTACGGTACACAATTGACGTAGCTGACGTTGCTTAGCTTAATTTGACTTTAGCCTGCTCTGTAGACATACCCTGCTTTCTCTCCGGAGTCCACACACTCCAGTAGAAATTTCAGAGTACAAAGGCCAAAATGCATAGAGGTGGAATAGCCATTCATCTACCCATGTTTAAGCATATAGCAGCCTCGGCAAATCAATAGAAGATGGACTGCTGGAAATAGTTGGGCACTGGCTGGGACAGAGATGAGAATGGCTTGACTTAAAGACTTGTCCTGCACTGCCTTGACGTCATAATCTAGCAGTTCTTTTCTAGCTCCACTTTCTATGAAAACATAATGGTATTACCACATATAAAACACAGATCTGCATTTGAAAGGCATGAGGTGTACAGTTTGGGCCTCATCTCAAGGAATACAGTAAGTACTCATTTAACACATGCCCGCTTAACACATTTTTGCAATCGTACAATAGTTTTTATGGAACGTTTTTCGAATAACACAACCATCCCTGAAATAACACGAAAATAATCAAGTGGCAGACTACTTCACACGGCAGTATAAGTTGGTGAAAACAGTGGAAATACACAAGAGCAAATGAATACATGTGGTCACAGAGCTTCTCCGCTCACTCACGTGTTTATTGTTGTGTTTTAACAAACCGCAGCGACTTGTGTTGCTAGTTATCTTGTGTTGCTAGATAGCTAATGTTGACATTGACGACCCAGCACCAACAAAAAATTGACTTTGCCACCACCACCTGAAACGCAACCCCCATATTTTCCATTATTTTTAATGGGAAAATTGACCCCACATAGCACATTTTTGCTTAGCACAAACATTTTCGGAAACGCATCTATAGTGTTAAATGAGGAATTACTGTATAGCACAGATAGCAAATTGAGCACAAAGCAAGAATGTCTGGAAGGGACGTACTGTATGCGTGACTAGAGATCAAAATAGCGAGGATCATTTAGCTTGGAAAAAAGAACAGGTGAAAGGAACCCCAAATGATTTAAAATAGAGATTGTGGGGAGACAAAGTGGTAATGTTTTCGGAAGTGACTTGTGGCTCCAGGTGCCTCCATTTTTGGGGGCTCGCAGTGAGACCCTACATATGAGAGGGCGAGTGCTCAGAAATCTCTGAAAATCGGGCTTCTTTAAGGGGTTTCAATTTGGCGGTCCAAAAATGGCTAAATTGGTGAATCACTTTTGGAAATCTTGGACAGACTGTCAGCTACGTACCAGAGGGGGCGTCCTACTCATGATTTGAATATGCCTGGTGGAGTTCAAGGTCCTTAGTAACGCATTGCTAATGATGTTCATCAGGACTGGGAAGCAATTGATTCTCTGAGCATTGCACATCATTGTAAATCTGAAATGCTGAAGAAATGAAAGATTAGTCCGTCTCCACCCTACAGATCAGGGTGGAGGAAATTGGATTTAAAAAGCAGAGTGAAATTTTGCCTTGATTGATGCCGTCAATATAAATGAACACAGAATGTGTATAAATGAGCATGGAACCCTACATCTCTAGCATTGTCATATGCTGGTCTTGCTTCATGCAACTTTTATTATACCTGATACATTTGCTAGCTTAAAACCCAAACAAGGCTATTTTAAAAATGTATTATTCTTCCCATTGATCTACTTAACAAAACCCTCTTTAGTCTATTTTTTTCAGGCTAAAACTTTTTAAAAAAAACCTAGTATAGAAAATGCCATATGCATTCATGCTGCCATTTAAATTAAATATGAACATAAACCAATCTCTTGATGTGAATGCTGCCAAAGCTGGGACATAAACTCTAGATGGAGATTGTTTTCTGTACTGTCAAAGTAAAACCAAGTCTCCTGACTACAGGAAAGGCTAAACCCAAAGTTTGCTGCTTGAATCCCTCTCTAATATAAATAACCATAACATTGCCCATTAGTGGTTTTTGAGTTGTACAGTTTCACAGAGCCTCGTACATATTTAGATTCAATTACCTTATCTTCCAGTGATACTTTAATAGCCCCATTATATTCCCGAGCATCTGAGATGTTTTTCCAATTAGCTGTTTCCAACATTATATTCTGACTCTTTACAGCATGGATGAAGTCCTCAATGTCCGAGCCTAACAAATTAGAGAAAGCTGAAGTTAGACAGTTCTTTAATAGTAAATGCAACAGAATGATAAAATCAAAAGGAAGATCCCAAACAAGCACTCTAAGATAGTCTGTGTCCAGATCTGAAGTACATGGTTTAGGACCATTCCTAGTACAATTCTAATGTCGCTATAGTAAGGTATATTGTAAGCTAAAGGGCTAAGACAGAAGTTCTTGGAAATTCTTTCCTATAACTAGGCATACATGTCTAAGATTTTTCAAGTGATGGGTATGTGAAAGGGAGCATAGTGTGATCTTTTACACAGCAAGGGGTTTCTTAGCAAAAAGTGACATGTGAAGATGGTAAGAAAAATATGATTTCCGAGAGGATGGAAATTCAGAGATTTTGAAATCTGGTTTTATCTCAAATCACAAAGAAAAGTTGAAATCTCTGAATAGCTTATAAAAGGAAATATTCTGAAACATTGATTGAATAATTAATCAGCAGTTCCTTGCCTATCTTTTTGGTATTAAAGCCGGTCTACTTTTCATAGCTCCCCACCATTTCAGTTTTCAACTAAATATACTATTGAGATGAATGGGGCCAGTCAAACATTTCAAGGCTATTGTTTCAGGCTTTCTGCAGATGCAAGAAACCAGTACAGAATCAGCTTACACTTGGGCCGTGTTTATACTTGGGCCTTGTCTACACACACTGCTGTGTGGATCAATCTCCTGGGGGTCAATTTAGACAGTCTAGTAAAGACCTGCTAAATCAACCACTGATCACACTCCTGTCAATTCCGCTACTCCACTGGATCGAGAAAAGTAAGGAGAATTGAAGGAAGACTTTCTCGCATTGACCCTTTGCAGTGGGGATAGCATGGTAAGTCAAACTAAGGTATGTCAACTCCAGCTAGGCTACTCACATAGCTGGAATTGTGTACTTTAGTTTGACATTGCGTGGTAGCGTAGACCTGGCCTTGGGTCATGTTTCCAAGTGCAACCTGCACACCTGCTGGGTGTGATATACTATCCCATTTATTGGCACCGAGACCACTTACATAAAGAATAATGAGCCTGCTTTACTGCCACAACTAGCAGCTAGCTAGTTCATGTGGGAGAGGCTCATGCTCTAAGCTCCAGAGGTCCCAGGTTTGATTCCACCTGCAGATGGTGGGGTTCTGTCAGCATTACACAAGATTTACTTCAGCACCACAAGGGTTAGAAACATCAATTTTTAAAAAGAATCTGGAGCATGATTCATGCAGCAAAGTATGGATATCATGGAAAAGGCAACAACCATGGAATAGTGGATTACATGTGACTCCAATTACAACGCTTCATGATTTCAAAGCATTCTGCAAACAATAAATGTTTTTCTTCTGGTCTGAAGTAATTAATGAATGATCTTAGATGAATCATTCAGGGAATCCACTAAGACGGTCTAGAACTTAGTGCAAGAATATACTTTGCAACTCTGTACTGGTTTTGTCTCTTTCTTCCAAAGAAAAAGTAACTGTCTGAGGGAAAACACAGGACACGAACAACGTGTTATGTTGTAGATTCCAACATTGGTGTTCTTAATTCCATTTTTCCTCACCTGTATCATTGAGGACCAATAAGCTGGTGTGACGAGTTTGATAGTGCTGCCATCCAGGCTGGAGAAAATACATCTGAGGTGAAACCTTCAACGTATGGGCAACAGTTCTTTTCTCGGTTAATATCTTGATGAGAAGGATGGGCAGGATCAGAAAGCCACACAGCAGTAATCTAAAATGGAGGAAAAAGTGATAAGTCAAAACCTATTCATTTAGTGCCCAGCTGGCAAGAAAGTCAAAATAAGATGCTTATGCTCTCTTAGCTGCCACATTGTTGTCATCAGAGGTTCACAAACCTGCAGGCTCTTTAGAGCAAAAGTCTAGCTCTGCTCTGTAGCCCTGTCTCCCCTCCCCTGCTCTGGGCACAGAGAGAGAGAGAGAGAGAGTCTGACCGTGTAAGCTAGCTGCTGAGGAAATTTCAAAAGCAGTGAACTGTCTCTTTAAAAGAAGCACTCACACACTTTCCAGAGAAAACCCCTCACCCCAGTACTCCTCAGCCAGTTTCCTCTGTCCCCTGGTCCCCTCCTGTGCTGCAGAAAAGAGCTAGTGGCACACCGGGGGACATGCTAATTGTGACCTCAGCACCCCTCTACCCACTGCTCTGCACAGCTAGCAGGAAGGTGCAACACTGGGGGGAGGGGCACCTGCCACTTCTTAGCTAGGAGGCATGTGAATCTCTTTTGCATGGCAGGGTCCCTCAGGGCTCTTTGAAATCACCCAGGGCCCTGAGCCCTTGCCCCTCTTGCTCCCTCTGCCTCCCCCCATTGTCAGGTCTGGGCCCTACCAAAACCAGCAAGAAAATCTTTGTTTTGAGCCCTCCCTCCCTTAAAGGGAAAGGGAAGAAAACCTTTTCGCAGGTTGAACACGGCCTCTAAAAAGTCTCAGAGGGGCCGCCGTGTTAGTCTGTGACTTTAAAAACGGCGAGTAGTCCTGTGGCACCTTAGAGACGAACAGAAGCCTATAGGATCATGAGCTTTCGTGGGCCAAACCCGCTTCCTCAGAGGATCGCAGCTCATCATCTGAGGAAGTGGGTTTTGCCCACGAAAGCTCATGATCCTATATGTTTCTGTTAGTCTCTAAAGTGCCACAGGATTACTCGCGGTTTTTATAGTCTCCAAACTCTTCAAGCCAAAGTGAGAGGACAATGAAGTTTGCAGGATTTCCATGATCTGGAACAGACATTCTGTTTCTCTTACACATTGATCACACCCCTTTCTGTTGGCTCATTCTTCTGTTTTGTTGCTTCCAGACAGCTAACAGGCCCAAGCTGTTACCTAACCATGTTGAGTAACTCTTGCATTCCTGAGCTGGAGAGCTATAGCTTCCTCGCTCTATAAGTAACCCTCTTGCTTCCTTGGGCCCCAGACAGCTGGCACATCTTGATGCCTCATTACACACACAAACCTATAGGGCAGGGGTGGGGAACTTGCAGTCCCCACTTGCCTGGATCCGGTCCCGGAGGCGCCGGGCTTCTCGCTCCCCCTCATTGGGGATCCTGTGGTGGCACTCCAGCCCATCCCCCACTAGCCCACCATGGGGCTGGAGCATACAAAATCTACTAGCCTGGGGGTCAGCAGTCTCTGCCCCCCAAAAGGTTCCCCACCCCTGCTGCAGGGGAACATTTTAACCTTCCTGTTAAGAAAAGTACTCACACACTTTCCAGAGAAAACCCCCCACTCCAGTCATCCTCAGCCAGTTTCCTGTGTCCCCTGTTCCCCCGCCCCTTCCCCTGTGCTACAGAAATGAGCTAGGGGCCAGGGGACACGCCGATTGTGACCTCAGAACTCCTCTACCCACTGCTCTGCTCAGCTAGCAGGAGGGTCCAACATTGGGGGGGAGGGGCACCTGCCACTTCTTAGCTAGGAGGCATGTGAATCATTTTCAAAGTAGCCATTCTTCTACAAAGGAATTTCACTAAACCAATTAGAGAGAGAGAGTCTGCAGAACTGGAATTTATCCATTACCCTGGGCTTGAGCATAGCATAACAAAGCCAATTTCTCCTCCCTTTAACATCTGCATTTCCACATCAAAAGCTATATATAGGACACATCCAGCTCAAGTAATTAGCCTCATTAACAATGGGTCCTACAATTGACTGGTACTTCTTCTGCTGTTATATGTATCTTTTTGGTTTCTGGTATTTCCTCTCCAATTCATTTGATGAAGTGGGTTTTACTCACAAAAGCTCATGATTCTATATATTTTGGTTAGTCTCTAAGGGTGTGTCTAGACTACCTAGTTTTGTCGACAAAAGTGGACTTTTGTCGACAAAACTATACCAGCGTCTACACTACCGCTGAGTTCTGTCGACATAACGTCGACAGAATTCAGCAGTTTTGTCGACACTGGTATACCTCATTTTACGAGGCATAACACCTTCTGTCGACAGAACTCTGTCGACAGAAGGTGTTATTGCCTGTAACGTTGCGTCCAGACTACGGAGTTCTGTCGACAAAGCAGCTTGTTTTGTCGACAGAACTCAATGTGTCTGGATGCTCTTTGTCGACGGAAGTTTTGTCGACAATATCTGTCGACAAAACTTCCGTCGACAAAACGCGGTAGTCTAGACGTACCCTAAGGGTACTTCTACTCTGCACAGTTATTTCGGAATAAGCTATTCCGAAATAGCTTATTTTGAAATAGCATGTCTACACTGCAGGGAAGCTTCAAAATTAGTCCTAGATGGGCTTCTCTAATGTAGATGTGCTATCTCGATTTAGAGTCCCAAGAGGAATAACTTAGAATGCCTCTGGTGAGGGGCTATTTTGAAATAGCAGAAGTGGAGCATCCACACATGCCTTATTTCGAAATAGCTATTTTGGAACAGGTGTTATGCTTCATAGAATGCGATTTACAGAAGTTGGAATAAGCCATGCATTATTTCAAAATTATTTCAAAATAACTGAATTGCTGCGTAGACGCTCGCATAGTTTTTTCGGAATAACGACCAAAGTCACGTTGCTGTGTAGACACACCCTAAGGTGCCGCAGGACTACACATTATTTTTAAAGTTACGTACTAACACAGCTACCCTTCTGAGATGTATTCACCTGTGCTCAGGTATTGTAAGAAACAAATCTCAAAATTACATTTAATTTGGCAAAGCGGTAAGCAAGTGTAATTGAGAACAGCAAGGCCACAGGAAACAATAGGAAGATGGAAACGACATTACACCTCCTAGGAGTTTTTCACAAAGGCGCCTTGAGCCAAAAGGTTGGTTTCCGCTGCCCGTTATTCACTATGTTTAATCAGCACATTGTTTTGAGTGCTGAGGCACAAAATAATGAACAGCGAGAATAGTTTCTTCATGGCTTTTTTGGGGCACATTCTTTTGCTTTTCATATACACTCACAATGGGCAACCCAGGCTTGTGACGGGGCCACACAAGTGGCCCTCCATCTCAGCAGCAGCTAGACCCAGACGGTCTCCCGGGATAGAGAAGTTTTCCTAACTGTGCTGGCGTACCTAGAATTTGCAGGGTGTGCCAATCAGGGATGGACCGAGCCATTTCGGCACCCTGGGCAGACAGTTGAATTGAGCCCCGGGTTGGGGGAGGGTGCATGCGCAGCCTCGCCCCCGCCCGGCACGTGGGGGCAGTGGCAGGACGCACGTGCCCGGCCCAGCCCAGCCCAGCTACTGCCACTGGTGTGCAGCTCGGGGCCGCCCATGGCTACGGGGGGAAGGGTGCTGCTGACCGGCGCTGCGGGGCTTAACGTGGCCCCCGCCCTGGGCGGCCGCTGCAGGGTGACCGCTGGAAGCTGCTGCAGCCTGCAATCTGATCCACGCAGCGCCCCTTGCAGCTGCCATCAGGCGCCCCTCATAGGTTAGCGCCCCGGGCATCTGCCCGGCTAGCCCATGCCTTAATCCGGCCCTGGTGCCAATCAAATTGTAGCAGTGCTTTGATTGGCTGCTGAGGGAGCACACAGGTCTCATGGCCAGTGTTGTGTGCAGTCAGCACCTGCCTCAAGTCACAGGCCCGGGCTCTACGTGCACGCCACGTTCGTAATACAGGTAGGAACAAAACGATGTGACTGGAAAGCAGTGGAGTTTGGCAACTTTGTGCTTGCAAAAGGGAAAACAAAATGTGTCACAGGCCACACACTAAAACCCAATGGGCTGCAGGTTGCCCACCACCGACATACAGTCAGACGCACCCTGGCACTTACATAGACCTAATGGTACGACTCTCATGCTTGAGCTTCAGGAAGCGAATTCTTGCCACGGCACAGGCTTGCTGTCTCCAGAGGGCAGCACCACTGACAGTCGCCCTGCTGGTGTCGGAAAGTGACAGGAGACGTTGTTCCAATTCATCGGCAGAGAAGGTCTCTCTTTCCTCTTCTGCCTGCTCCTCACCGAAAACACCGTAATCTAGGAGCGAAGAAATCAGCCTGTGAAAGCTCATCCCGTATCCTGGGGTGTTTGGAACACAGCGGTGTGTTCCTTTTAGCTTCCCTGCAGAGCACGAGGGAATCGATCCCCGGATTACAAATAAGACGCAGAGGGCGGGGAGAAATGATTTTCCCAAACCGACTGATGGAACCCACATCTCATAACCATGTCCTACCAACTGAGGGATTGTTGAGGAACTTTGGAATAATGTAGGTGTAAGTGCTGTGGCTGGAAACCCCCAAAGGCTCACTACTGACATTTGTGGGTGCAAAGGGAGAAGAATGCTTGAGAATGCCGGACGGATGGAGGCTCCACAATTAGTGGGGAGGGGTGGGGGGCCAGTTGTCCCCGAGCACCACTCTAGGGAGGCACTAATTTAGACCCCCTCTGCTCTCTCTGTCATCCCTCAGCTTGCCTGCTTCTTGTCCACCTGCTGCCACCAGCTGGAGCCTCCTGCCCGCCTCTCCACCCCCAGCCCGACCCTCTTCCATCTCTGCCAGCTGGTTAGTGTGTGCTGGGGCCCGGCCCTGAACTGGAAAATAAAATGCATCAGGCTCAGCTGTGCACCAGTTTTGGGGCTCCACCGGGCAGTGGCAGCCCGGGGGAAGGGCACAATTTTGCCTTTGCCCCCAGGTGCATAATAACTTCGCTACGCCTCTGTCCACAGGGGAGGAAACTTTGGGCTGGTGAGCAAGGGGAAATGACAGTGTGGGCCAGGCCTCGTTTGCATTTCAGTTACATGACGATGGAGAGGGAGATGGCAAGTGGGGCCGACAGTCACTGAAGGCCCCAGGGCAAGGTGTGTGTGGGGGAAGCTCTGTGCCCCAGAAGGGGCGGGGCCTCCGGTGGAAGGGGCGGGGCCTCCGGTGGAAGGGGCGGGGTTGAGGGCAGTCAGTTCTTAGCACTGCCCAGACCATGGGGAGCCCCACCCCTGCCCTCAGAGACACGGAGCAGTGCTCCAGCAGCAATTCAAAAGGGTCCCGGCACTCCGGCCACCGTTGTGCTGTAGTAGCGGCTCCGGGCCCCTCCCTGGCAGGCCACTGATGCTTTATTTACCTGTGCATCCATAGATACTGCTGCTTACAGATCCCATTGGTTGTGGATCAACATTCCTGGCCAACAGGAGCTGTGGGATGTCCACACCATTTCCCACAGCTCCCATTGGCTGTGAACGATGATCGACTGCCAATAGGAGCTGCAAGCGGCTGCTACCTTTCCCTTTGGTAGCAACAGCACCTGTCCAGAGGAAGCACTTCACCATAAAAAGCTTAACTTTAAAACGTAGGCATTTAAGTTAAGTTACCGGATCCTGGACCTGAACCTGGGGAGTAATTTCAGAAAAATTCTTGGTGGGGTGGGGGCAAGTTATGTCAATGTGTGGAATGTGATATCTAATTACATTATATCCTGCGGAGTTGTGGGAAGAGGAAAAAGTGGAGCGTATCCACCTAAGAAAATTCAGACTGGGGTCAAATTATATCCTTGATCCAAGTTCTCAAATCAGTATGGAGGAGCCTAAAATGGATATTTGGACACCAGGTTTGGAAATGGCCGCTCAAGTCAGAGGATGAAGTTTCAAGCTTTTAGCCCTACGGGACATTACCAAATTGTAACACTGATGTGTCACATCAGCATGTGTGTTTGGCATCAGTGAGTCTATTTTTTTTTTATGGGGGTGGCAACTCTCCGTTTAATTTGAGATCTACCATTGGATTGGAGATGACCAAAATGAGAATCAGGATTCCAAGCAGCTATGAAACGGTGAAAAGACCTGTTTCAAAAATCAAGAAAGATTCCTTGGCATGCTTTCAGTGGAACAGAACATATCGTAAGGTTACTTATTTGGATTTATCTGATCTTTTGTACTGGGACAAATCACACTATTCTTATTAGCAGGGCTTGACAAACGGCGGCAAAAAACGCTCGCCAGCCCCGCACTGCACATGCGCACGCTGTTGATGAACGGGGCGCACGGCTGAAATCTACTCTCCACGGGCAAGTAGATTGTATAGCTTGTCGAGCCCTGCTTATTAGCCAAAAGTCCTAATTCACTTCCGTGAGAATTCTGCCTTTGTAGAGACTTGATCACTCTTCTCATTTTGGGCAGTACTGAACTTTTTCACCTGCTTCCTCAACTGCGGCTTCTTCTTCCAGTGTCAGGAACACATCAGTCAGGGTTGTCATGGAAATGCCGTAACTCAGAATCCCCGGGCATGCAGAAGCGTCTAGATCACAGAACAGTTCTAGAACACACACACACACAAAATGGCTCTCAGTGGCATTCTTAGAGTTGCATATTTTTTAAGCTTCACCGATTGGTAAATACGTTGATCTGAATATGGATTCATCTCGGCCTACATCATGGCTACGGTGACCATATTTTCTAACCCAAAAAGAGGGACTTATGAGATCAGGCCCTACCATCAATCAAATGGTAGCAATGCCTCCTGACCTCATTAGCCATGCCCTGACCCCTTGGGTCTGCCCACGTGTTCCAGACAGCTGCACCTCTGTCTTTTAAATGTAGTAAGAGCCGCCTGGGGGGGTCTCAGTGGAGGCGGTGAGTGAGTGGGCTGGAAGTGCGGGGGCTGGGCATGAGGGAAAGGGGGGGCTCTTGCTTTTGTACAGCTCCTAACGCCATGCCCCAGGCACCACCTCTGGCTGCTCCTATTGGCTGGATTTTGGAGCAGCAGGAAAAGCCTTCAGAAAACATCCCTATGCTCCTGTTCCCGCATTTGGGGGACAGGGAGAGGGAACAGCAGCATGCAGCTGCTTCTAGCTGCGCTTCTTCCCCACAAGCCGGATCTAGAGGGGCACCTCAGGGCTTTTTTCTCTCCCTCACCACCACCGAAATATTAGAATTTCTCAGATATTTCAGTGCTTTATGGGGACAATGGGACAGAAGATTTAAAATCGGGACTGTCCTGGAAAATCCAGGATGTATAGTTGGCATAACCATGGCTGGATTTGGGCATTTAAACAGAAAAGTGACAGAAAACAGTTCTCCAGGGTGTATTCTGGAGAGCAGATACCCATCCAACCAGGGTTTGAAATCTCTGACATGGATGCTCACTAGGAAGTTGTGCATGCAAAAAAAAAAAAAAAAAAGTTTTATCATAGGCTCTCCAAGTCCTTTACAAACACATGTTCTAGTCCAGACAGGAGTTATTTCAGGGAAGTTCTACTGCCTCTCAGACTAGATAAGCACTGATTATCTTAGAATTGATTCTGTAAATTAAGTCTCATAACTCCCTTATGAGGGAGTTGTTAATATCTTGATTTTACTGATGTAGCAATGGAGGGACATAGCATGTAAGTGTGACTTGCGAAGAGGTGGAGGAAACTGGGCATAAAACCAAGATCTTCAGTACTTTACTCATAACACCACCCATCTCCTCCTGCCCTTTCTGCTAATTATCTTTTTCCTTTAAAAGACATGGTAAAATGGGGTTGCTCATCTTAAAGAGACAATTAACATACAATAATTAAGGCAAAACATTAACAGAAAAAAAGTTCAGTTTCTGTATGGATATTTTCTTCCAGGAGTCCTTTAGACTTGTTCTCCTGAAATTTCTCTGCTATAATGTCCTAAAGAGTCAGTCTTAGATTACAAAGTGAAGATTACCAGGGAACTTATCCACATTTTCAAAGGGTAGCATGTAAATCAGCTCTTCTTGACTCTGCCCAGATAGCTTAGCACTGGGGATATATTGTTTGACTAGAGATGTCACTTTCACAGTATCACAAGAGTCATTGATGTGCAGGCTGGAAATGAAAGAAAAAGGAAATAATTGTAATGGATGCTCACTAGGAAGTTGTGCATGCAAAAAAAAAAAGTTTTATCATAGGCTTTCCAAGTCCTTTACAAACACATGTTCTAGTCCAGACAGGAGTTATTTCAGGGAAGTTCTACTGCCTCTCAGACTAGATAAGCACTGATTATCTTCTGCTCAGCCTGGAACAATCCAACCAATGCAGAAATGGGTAGTCGCCACTTAGATGGTTGAAAAAAGTTAAATCTTTTTTTTAAAGTTCAAAAACTAATTGTCCAGGGCTCTGTTTCTTTCAAACAAATGGAGAAATCTGGACAAACTAGATGTGATATGGGAGCAGAAATGGAATCTAATTACAGAATCATAAGAACGTAAGAACAGCCATACTAGGTCAGACCAAAGGTCCATCTAGACCAGTATCCTGTCTGCTGCCAATTCCAGATGCCCCAGAGGGAGGGAACACAACAGGTAATCATCACGTGATCCCTCTCCTGTCATCCATTTCTAGACAAACACATGGACTTAACCTCCATGAATCTATCTAGCTCTTTTTTGAATCTCTTTCAAGTCCTAGTCTTCACAACATCCTCTGGCAAGGTGTTCCACAGGTTGACTGTGTGCTGAGTGAAGAAAAACTTGTTTTTGTTTGTTTTAAACCTACTGCCTATTAATTTCACTTGGTGACCCCTAATTCTTATACTGTGGGAATAAATAAATAATTTTTCTTTATTCACTTTTTCCACACCAGTCATGATTTTATAGACCTTTATAATATCCTCCTTTAGTCTCCTCTTTCTTAAGCTGAAAAGTCCAAGTCTTTTTAATTTTTCTTCATATGGGACCCATTCCAAACCCGTAATCATTTTTGTTGCCCTTCTCTGAACCTTTTCCAATGCCAATATATATCTTTTTTGAGATGAGGCGACTACATCTGTCCGCAGTATTGAAGATGTGGGTGTACTATGGTTTTATATAGAAGCAATAAGATATTCTCTGTCTTATTCTCTATCAGCTCTAGTATTTGCCTTTCTGCCACCTGTAGCTAAGAATTTCATTTGATTCCTTAAAGGAAATAAAAAGTTGCATGAAATGCACAGAAGTGTCAGGTTCAGAAAATTTACCCTGAGAATAGCTTGACAGAGTTCACAGGTGTAAAGGGGCTTGTTTCTGTGAGTATTTACAAGACATCAGCCTTAACACAATTATTCCAAATTTGCACTATATGTCCAAGAAAAGAATCACTGAAGGCTTGTCTTCACTTACCCTGAGATCAACAATCCAGATATCAATCTCCTAGGGTTTGATTTAGTGGGTCTAGTAAGGACCTGCTAAATCAACCACTGATGGTGCTCCTATCAATCCTGGTAGTCCATTGTGTTGAGAGGAGTAAGGAAAACTCTCCCATCAACCTCCTGCAGTGGAGATGCTGCAGAAATTCGACCTAACATATGTCAACTCCAGCTATGCTATTCTCATAGCTGGAGTTGCACATCTTAGGTCGACTTTCTCCTGTAGTGTAGATCTGGCCTTAATTAAGTTGGTGTTGAGAGAGCAAAACACCTCCTGGGATCAGGCATATAGTTTTCCACAGCATGGGATTTTATTTTCTTAAAGGATGGAATGAAATATTTGGATAGGAAACCAAATGGAGACTTCAGACCTGAACAGATCAATTACTTCAGGAACTTCGTATCATTTTTCAAATGCAACATCCAAATAAACAATAGAGCTGAAGCTGGGGAAAAAACAACCATCACCACCACCACGTTATGTCGTTTGGTTACCTAGATACTTTATTGTTAATTAGTGCCAAATGTAATCACCAATTAGGGTTTTGCACATTGTTTTGGACTTCCCTCCCCCACTTCTGTGTAAATGTTTGTTTCTTTTTATATTGGTCAGAAAACTGAAATTAACAGCTGTTTGGTACTTGGCCACCCTGTCAGACAGATAAAATATACAGCTGAGAAAGATGCTTAATATACAAATGTCAAAACTAATACACACCAGTACTGTGTACATTCATTTTGACAATATAGGGGTAATTACTCCCTTCCCTATTCCCCCAAATATATATAGAACCAAAAGTTATTCAAAACACGAGCTCGGTATACTGCACCTTAAATGATATCCAATTCCCCATTTTCTCTTCAGAAAGAGAGAAGAGCCAACACACTTCAGCCTCCCATGGGAGATAAAAGCTTTCCGGTCTAAAGAAACAGAAACAAAATGATTTGTTCCAGGAAGCTAAAGTGGGAAATTATTCTTCCCTAGAGAGAAAAGATGAGCGAGGGGAGACTAGAAAGATGCTTGCAAAGTTGTGGAAGCTGCGACTGTCCCAGGATATGAGCTAGATAAGACGTGCGAGGGAAGGTCTTTTAATGGACCAATGTCTGTTGGTGGAAGGGAGAAGTTTTCAAGCTGCATAGGGCTTTTCTTCTGATCTGTAAAAGACAGAAACTATATGAAGCCTGAAAGCTTGTCTCACCCACCAGCTGAAATTGGTTCAATAAAAGATATTATTTCTCCCAGCCTGTCCATCTTATAAATAAATGGCTGTACTAAAGACAGCCGGGACTAGCTTGTCAAGACAGAACACACCCTGGACAGAAGATGGGGAGAGCAGGGGAGGGAATGGCTTTTCCATTTCATGGGAAATCTTAGATTTTTTTAACTTTTTTCGGTTCCAAAATGGAATGAAAAGAAAAACCACACAGAAATGCAATGCAATTCTGAAAAAAAAATCAAGTTCATGTCAACTGATACATTTTATTTGGGTAAAATCAAAATGTTTCATTCTAAGATTTCTTTTTTAAATTATATGTTACATAATGGACCATTTTAAACATTGAAATGAAAAATGCTTTTGAAATGGAAAATGGAAATGTTCCACTCCAAAAAAGTTACTCTCCAAACACTTCATTCCTTGCTTTTTTCCTACATGAAATGTTGTCCGAACTGACACATGCCCACCATGCATTTTCCTTTCCACAAGTCGGCGTTTGCTGACAGAACAAAGTCCCACTGGAAAATTTCTGGCCAGCAAAATACATTTATGTTGCTATTATCATCATCATCTCTCGGGTAACGAGAAATCCAGCACTTACCAGCGAGAATATCGGCCTCGTCCATTAGCTGGGTACAAAACAGGGTTACTCGGTTAGCTTTATGCTCCTTCAGTAGGCTCCATACATGGTATCTGGAACTGGGATCCAATCCAGCAGTTGGCTCATCTAATAGCAAAACCTGCCAGGAGGAAATAATAAAACATCTCATCCCAGCCTCATGAAAGAGTGTGAACGGGACAGATTCTGCTGTGTAGGACTGCACATTTAGCAGAATGGTTAGAGTTTGAATGGGCCTGAAGCATGTCAATTCAACATTCCTGTGGAAAACATTATACTCAGATAAGGAAAGGGAATTAAATGGATAGAGCTGTATCTATTTATACAGCTGCTAAGAGCTCTTATCTTCCATTGGGTGCATTCTTGCCTGGGTACGCAAGAGATCCTGGCCCTCAAAGCTGTGGGTTCCCTCTGCAGATCTTTGCATGAAATTGTCACTAGTATCTCTGGAACAGAAGAAGCAACTCAATGGCTCATCTAGATTACAGGGAACGGTCGAAAGAACATATGCAAATTCCGTGGGAATTTGCATATCTTCTTCCGATCGCACTTTTGAAAGCGGAGCTTTTGAAAGTGAAAGTAATGAAGACGTGGCTTTTTTCGGCGAACCGCCCCCAGCGTCAAAAAGCTGCTCTTCTTTAATTTGCATATCTTCTTTCGACTGTTCCCTGTAGTCTAGATGAGCCCGTAATGCCCACGCCTGGTCCCCTGGATTGGGCTGTGGCGATGATCGCAGGGGTAGGGTTCAACCTGCCCTGTTTACTGTCAGCTTGTGGTGAAACTGAATTTCGGTCAGGGCTACAGCTAGAGACAGGCTATGCCTACACTGCAAAGTTTTTGCACAAAACCAGCCATTTTTGCACAATAACCCGCAGCACGTCCACACTTCAAGCATGCTTTTGTGCAAGTAAATTGACAGTAAAATGTCAGAACAGAGGGCTTTTTGCGGTGTAGGTAAACCTCCTTCTATAAGGCATAACTCCTTTTTGCGCTACAGCTCTTGTGCAAAAAGGCAAGTGTGGACGTTCCCTATTGGAAAAAGCACAGGTGCTGTGATGGCTATTCTGTGAATGGCTGTCGGAGCTTTCTTGCGCAAGAGCGTCCGTGCAGTGTGGACGCTCTCTTGCGCAAAAGCGATGGGCTTTGAGGTGGGGATGCACTTTTGAGGAGGAAGTTTTAGTGCGAGAACTCTTCTGCAAAAGACTTCTTGTGCAAAAACCCTGCAGTGTAGATGTAGCCTAGGAGTGCAGAGCCGGTGTGAGAATCTGCGGGGCCTAATTCGAATAGGGCGCTGTGGCCCAGGCTGTCGGTAGCACAGAGGTGCAGGCAGGAATGGCCCGTGATCAGCTCCCAGTGCCTTGCCCGAGGCAATACACATATCCAATGAAAATAAATAGCATCATGAAAAGCAAAGCCCCACAAACTAAATCAGTAGCTCCTGACTACTGTCACCAGTGCAGCTGCCTTCTCAGCAGGGTGTCCTCCCAACAAGCTGATGTTAATCTTACCTGGGGGTCTCCTAAAATGGCAATTCCAAGTGTCAGCTTTCTTTTCTGTCCTCCACTTAAGCTGCTCGCTTGGCAGTCCTGGACATCTGTTATTTTCAACATCGTCAAAACCTTTTGGACCTACAGAACAGAGAACCTCCTGGTTTCAAGCTAGTCAGTTAAGATTTTCTTCAGAGTTGTTTCTTGTTTCCCAAATAGCACATGGGCCACAATAGCAGCACACGAACTGGGCTTAAAAAAAATTACTGGGCTTCAGGAATTGAATCTGAAACCAACGCTACACCCCGAAATGCCTGACAAGCTCCAGGCGGTCATACTGGGGTACAGCCTGCAGTGTGGCCAACTCTTGAGATTGTTATGGCAAGTCCCACAATACAAGGCATTTGTCATAAAGCCCCAGGGGCCGAAATCATCATTGCGTGAGACTCTCAGCTTTCAGGTCTCTCAAAAAGTAAAGCAAAATTAAAAGGCCCCAATATTTATTATTCTTTTTTTAAACTCTGATGGCAATCCTAATGGGTTCCTTGGGGGAGGGAGGGAGTTGGTTCTGATAGGTATTTGAACATTTGGGGTTGGCCGTACTGAGTATAATTGTTAAATATTGGCACACCCAGAAGCAATATTGTTGGGAACTTTGTAAGAAAACAGCCATTCCTGTGTGAAAAGATACAGCTATAGTGCACAATCATTCTGCAGGGAGGAGGATGCTGGCATGCCATTGGAGCCCTGCTGTGCTACAGTGTGGCGTGGCGTGGCGTGGCGTGGCAGTCTGTCTGTCTGTCTTTCTTTCCCCTGTCCCAGCAAGGGTCTCATATTCCCAGCTGGGAAAATACAATAACCTCCATAGCCTCAGTGAGCCTAATTGGGGAATACCCGTAGTACGGACCCAAACTGGGGGAATGGCAGCAACGCGCTCAGCTGAAGGCTTTTTCCCTGCTGCTTCTATAGTGGCGGAAGGGGGAGGGCAAGGCCTGGAAGTGGCAGAGACCGCAAAGCGCCAGGTAAGCACCCTCCCTCCTTCCCTAGCTTGGCAAAATCTTTAATCCAGCAAACCCTGTTTCCCAGGGTTGCCGGAGTAAAGAGGCTCAAGTGTATCTCTCTACACTGAAGCAATCCCATGAAGCGCAGTTCAGCTAAGAAAGTTAAAAAAAGGAACTGGGATATCCCCCAGGGAGGACAAATCAGAGATGTGCTGACAGGAAACCATGACTCTGAAAGTTGCCTTGTCTGCAGAGTTTGTTTGGATTTTTAGAATCATGCGCTTTCATGAGCAAAACCCACACTTCTGCCGATGAATTAGAGTGGAAATAACAGAAAAAGAGATCTCTATATAAAAGCTTCTCTTTGGGTACATCTACACTAGTCCCCTAATTCGAACTGGGGAGGCTGATGAGGACGACTGAAGTTGCTAATGAAGCGTGGGATTTAAATATCCAGCGCTTGATTAGCATAATCCCGGCCAGTCGCCATTTTGGAAACTGATTAGCCCGAAGTAACTGCCTGCGTCTACATGCAGCAGAGAAGTGGGATTCCGAGATAAACGCCTTAGTTCAAATTAACTGTTAAACCTCATTCCACGAGGAGTAACAGATAATTCGAACTAAGGGGTTTATCTCGGAATCCCGCTTCTCTGTCGCGTAGAGACGCAGGCAGTTACTTCGGGCTAGTCAGTTTCCAAAATGGCAACCGGCCGGGATTATGCTAATCAAGCGCGGGATATTTAAATCCCATGCTTCATTAGCAACTTCGGTCGTCCTCATTAGCCTCCCTAGTTCGAACTAGCGGGCTAGTGTAGACATGCCCTGTGTGTATATCTGTTGTTTCCACTCCAATTTACCTAAGGAAGTGGGTTTTGCCCAAGAAAGCTCATGATTCTATGCATTTCGGTTAGTCTCTATGTTGCCACAGGACTACTCGTTTTCCTAGTGAGAAATGTGTAATTTGAGACTGGCCCCATTCTCTAAAACTACATATGTTCATGTAATGCTCAAAAAAGTTTTTCATTTGGTCTCACTTAAACAGAAACGTAGCAACAACAAAAGCTTATTTTTTGGAAACAGAGAGGTAGACGGAGAGACTGAAAACTCTCTTAGAAATTGCCTCAAGTGTTCACTACAGAATTATCCAGAGACTAAGTTTGCGGCAGGAAGTTCACGGACCCATGAACAAAATGTTCAGGGATTTTGCTAACTAGTTTCCTGCTGGCTGTTGCAGCTAAACCAAACATGCAGTTATTGTTTATTTACTGCAGAAGGCCAAACAATGTTTGGATCTTTGGACTGTACATGCTTAGTCAATGACTGTGGCAGAGTCAATAGAAAAAGGGAACATCTGGGAGTGGCGTTATCTAAGTTTCATAAGCTGGAAGTATGTGAATTGCCTAATGAGAGAAATTTGAATTTCCACTCTCTCAGTCACGCAATGGTCTCTGAGGTTTTGTCTTCACCACGGCACTAAGTCAGTTACCATTGCATCAATACAATTGCGTAAGCTTAGTGAGTCTGGTGAAGACACGTTACGTTGATGGGAGAGCACACGCCCAATTTACCTCAGCGAGCGGCAGGAGCTATGTTGACAGGACAGTGTTTCTTGTCAACACAGTGCGGTGTAGACATTGCTTTAAGTCAATGTAAATTATGTTGCTCCACAGTAGTGCAGACAAGCCGTAAGGTATGGGTGGTCCAGATATTGGCTCTGAATGCCTACCAGCTTCCCTGCAAGAATAATCTGTGACTTTGATCCATAAAAGCAGAATGGAAAAGGCCCTTCCTAGAAGATGTAAAACATGATGGCTGAATAGCATCAGACACTTGTCCTTCCTAGGGATCCCCACAAAGCACTCGACTTGTCTCAGGAAAATACATAATGGAGGTGCATATTGCATTCAGAAGCCTCCGTGCCATCCAGACAACATGCAAACTAACCTACTAGAACTTTCTAGGGCATGTCCTTCACTGCAAAGGGAAAGCCATTGCATCAAGTCTTAGAGGATCAACTGACTTGGACTGGCCCAAATAAAAATAGCAGTGTAGACATTTCTGCTCGGGCTGGAGTCCGGGCTGTAAGATCCTCCCCTCCTCATTGGGTTTCAGAGACTAGGATCCAGCCCCAATGGGAACATGTACACCTCTAGTTTTAGCTCTGAAGCCAGAGCACTGCAAGTCCGAGGCAATCGACCCAGACTAGAAGGGCTGTCACGGTGGGCTTTTCTTCGTAGCGATACCCCATGTCTCTTTTGGTCTCGGAGAATAAGCCTACATTTAAAAATGAATGCACTCCCGCCTTGCCCAAAAAAGAAACAAGGGCATTTTATCTCCGCAAAAGAAATAAAAGAGAAGATACCAGAGTTCACATTAAGAAATTCCTTTAATTAACAACGGGAAGGATGTAACGGGATGATCGATACCTTCTCAGAGTCAGAGCTGCCACAACAGGGTAGGCAGGGAGGTGGACCTAGATATAGCTTGGGAGGCAAAGCCCAGCCCCCACCCAGGGCTACAGCCTCTTTCCAGTGTGGGGGAACAAAGAGAACCTTAGCCCCCTTTCACCATGAGGCCTGGCCGGGCCCGCTGAGGGGGGAGGGGAAGGGAACAGTTGCCCCAGGACCTGGAGATTCAAAGGCGCCGGGGACTCCCAGCCACCCCACTACTACTGCAGCAGTGGCCAGAGCCACGGGCCCTTGAAAAAGTCTCCGGAGTGCCATGCTGTGTACTCTGGGTGGCTCTAAGACCTGCGGGGGGAGAAGGGCTGGTGTGGTGTGCGCCAGGCAATGCAAAGGGCTGACTGCCCCGGCCCTGCCCCTTCTGGGAGTGCAGAGCCGGCCTTCCACCTTGCCCAGAGGTCGGTGGAGGCTGGGCCTGGCCTTTCTCTGTGGCTCCGCCCTTGCTCCACCTCTTCCCCCGAGGCCCCACCCCCTGGCCAGACCAGAACCCAGAGATGGGCTGTGATAAGTCAGCCAGGAAGCCGCAGCTGCTATTGGGAGCACCACGCCTCTCTATGGCTCGGGGTCTTGTGCCCCTAGGACTATGGTTCCAGCACTCCTGCACAGGGTCACCATGGGAGCCTTCCGAGCCTTTTGGATAAATGTACAAACCTGGCTGCTTCACATGAGCTAGCTGGTATGGCACTGGACTGGAAGGCAGAAGACTGGGGCACTACCACCCACCTACTCTGTAAACTTAGAAAAGTTACTTGGCCTCTCTGTGTCCTCTCCCAAATTGTCGCTGTCTTGTCTATTTAGCTTTTTTTCCGGCTTGGGGAAAAGCCAGAAAAGAGCGCCCAGACTGGCACGATCCTCCGGAATAAAGCCCTATTCCAGAGGATCTCTACTTTCAAGTAGGAATAAGAGATCCTCCGGAATAGGGCTTTATTCCGGAGGATCGCGCCAGTCTGGATGCTCTTTTCTGGCTTTTCCCCAAGCCGGAAAAAAAGCGGCGGCCATGTTTATTTTAATCCCACGGGGGATATTTAAATCCCCCGTGCATTTCCCTATTCCAAAGTTCTAAATTAGCATGGCTATTCCGAAGAAGGGGCCAGTGTAGACACAGCCCTAGTGATTTGCTAGAACAAGTGGAATTTGTGTATGCTGATGTGCTAATGCTACGTGTATGGGTACATTCAACCATTTGGGCACTTCTGTGACAGCACTTGCAAAACTGAGCTTATGACGTTAGAGACCAGTGTGAAAATTTGGCCCTTTAACTCTAGTCAAAGGCAAAGTTTCTCTCCAGCCATCTTCCACATGAAGCACACCTACCTCTTGTTCAACCTCTTTTGGCAGAATCCCTTTGATTTTGGCAAATATCCTTAGATTTTCTTTCACTGTTAAAACTTCAAACTGAACGTTAAATTGTGGGCAAACTCCAATTATCTTCCTAATTTCTTTCAAGTCCTCCATTTCAGACACTTTGTATTTATATATAATGGCAGAGCCTGCAAAGTAAATATGACCAACAGAGAGGAAAACATGCTCTTAAAATGCATGGTAGGTCAGATGTTGATACTGAAATAGGAGCGAAGTATCTGCATTTATAAGAAAAGAAAAGAAAAGAAAAGAAAAGAAAAGAAAAGAAAAGAAAAGAAAAGAAAAGAAAAGAAAAGAAAAGAAAAGAAAAGAAAAGAAAAGAAAAGAGAAAAAGATCTGGATATCTGCAATGTGTCCTTTCTACAGTAGACGTAACCCACTGGTTTTTTATCCCACAAAAACGTTAGTCTAATTAAAAGATAAAGTTTTCTTACATGCTCCTGTTTTAAGAAAATAATCAAATTGATTAAAATGCTGACAACACAAGAAATCATTTGCCAGATATGTTGTACCGTGTTCCAGAGTCAGACATGCAAACATTTTGCTTTCTTTTGATAAGATAAGGCTGTGCAAAAATAACAGGAAAATACACAGAAACACGAAACACATTTTTTCAGACTTTAGGAAACAGATGCAAATTTAGGAGAAAGTTTGGGCCAGCTTATTTTACTCTAACCAATTCACTTTCATTTGCTTGAAATAAGGGGAGTCTCTGGGAAGGAGGAGAGCAAATTGGACTTAGTATATGGCAGAGAAACCTTTGTGCTTGAAGAACACAAAAAGAAGATAACAGAAGAGAACACATTAGCAAGGTGTGCAGAGCCAACTCTTCTGCTAGATAGCTAGGGGCATGGTGAAGGGGAGCTAAGGCTTTTGTGCTATGGGAGGGGCACCGGGTGGCCCAGAGTGGCCAGGGGGATTATTGAGTGTGTGTGTTGGGGGGAGGAGGCTGGGGAAGCAGGGCAGGAAGAGGCAGGGTAGCAGTGGAGCAGGAGCAGAGAGTGGGGAAAGGAATAGGAAGGGGCGGGTTGTAGGCAGGACTTGGGGCAGCGGAGGGGTTGTCCCAGGCCCCACACTCCTTTAGGGACAGCAGTGAAGGGTTTGGAAACTCATCACACCTCTTCCTCGGTTGTGACTGTGTAGGCGTACAGGAATTTCCTACCATAGTAGAACAGTGGGCGATCTACTGTAATGGAGCTAGTGTCGGGTTGTTCGGACGGAGGTTCAAGGCGCTCCTTAGCAAAGTGGCATCCATTTCCACCTCCCTGACAACCCACAGGCCTTCCCATCTATTCATAATCACACAATGTTATTGTGCCTCCCCGCATGTAACTGTCAACTGTTCATTCCTTCAGAGAGCCAGCAGGTGCGGAGGGGCGGGGAGGGAGGGAGAAGCACGCGCTGGTCACCTTCCCTTCAGCTTCATTTTACCTTCTGAAGGTGGGCAAAGTCCACTAAGGATGTTGAGTAGCGTACTTTTTCCAGCTCCACTGTGACCAAGTAATGCAGTGATCTGGCCTTCATAGACATTAAGGAACAAACCTAATATTAAAAAAAAAGAGATATTGATGATAAGGTAAAGCAAAGGAAGTTTAAACCATAGGATTAGGGATGAGGATTTAAAATTCCCCCATCTTCATGCAGTACAGGTAACTGGGTGATTGCTCTAGCTCAGTGGTCCCCAACCATTTAAGGTTGCCGGGTGCCAGAGGGAGTGGCCGTTTGTCTGCCGGACGCCAGAGGGCGGGGCCCCCCCGTAGCTGCGCGCCCGGGACCGGTGCCCCCTCTATGGGCCACATGCTCAGGGCCAGTGCCCCCCCAAGCGCTGCGCACCCCCCCTCCAAGTGCCGCAAGCCCGGGACCGGCGCTCCCCCCATGCGCCGCGTGCCCAGAGCGTGGGCAGTCAATCCGCGGCGCTCCTGGGGCCGGCGCTTACCGTGCGCCACGTGCCCGGGGCCAGGCCAGCCCCGAGCACTTGGCGGGTGCACACAAATGCCCCCATGGGCGCACCTTGTTGGGGATCACTGTTCTAGCTAATATCACCACACTAGACCTCGGCGAAGTTGCTCCAACTGGAGCACATCTAATGTGAATAGGAGTGAGTTCCGCAGGACGGGTCTTGATTTGGAAACGTCCCCACTTTGGCACACCTGATTAGTCCACCTTTCCCAGTAGGTTGGAAAGCCCACCCGTTTCTTCTGTAAAGAGCTGAGGGGGTGGTGGGTGTTGATGGGCATCCTAAACATTGTGCTTTCAGATTTGTAGGGGACGTGCCCAGCGAATGGAACGGGCTAAAAAGTACTCACATCTGTACAGGAGCTGTGGCGGGGCCAACCTGTTTGGGTGTATCTGCTGGTGACCTCCTTTTAGTGGTTCTCAGGCAGTTTTTCTAGTCCCACCTGGGGTGCTGTCTTTAAATAATCTCAGCCCTGGCATGAGACTGTATCCCCAGGGCTTCCCCCTTGGAGACCCTATTCTCCTGGAGCCCTCCCCAGGCTCATTCCTTACCCAGTCCAAACAGATAGCCAGAAGCCTCTCGCTCCCCCAGTCCCTGTCCCCCACTTAGCTGTGGTTGTGCTGCAATTCCCTCAGGCAGCTGGGCATCCAGCTCCTTGTAGCAGCTCAGCCCAGCAACTCTCCCCTCTGCTCACTTCTGTCACTCCTTTTTATATGGCCCTGCTGGACCCTGATTGGTTGCTTCCCATGCAGCCCCTCTAGCCTGCTTGGAGGACCTCTCCATTGCTCCTTTTCTGGGATGGGTAAGGCAGATCCCTGAGGTCTCCAACAGGGGGCCTTTTGGCTCAGTCGACCTACTCTCAGCAGCAAACTTGGTACTTGGGCCAAAAATGTTCCTTTTTCATATAATCATTAATACCTATTCAAATCCTTATGGAATCTCCTTTCTATAAATGGTGCCCATCACCTTGGTATCTAGGTGCTTCCCAGGAACTAAAATACCCCTGGACAGCATGGGAACCATAGATCCATGGGCAGCTTTGTGCTTTGATGAAATACTCACAGGTGTTTTCACTTTCAGAGGTTTCCTTTCTTACCTTTTAAAGCCTTCACTGTCTTGTCCTTCTCGCCATAGGTTTTTTTAATATTGTTGATGCTGGGGAAAAAAAGCAGAGAGGTTTGAATGAAGATTGGAATTAAAGGGCTAGGCTCTTCCTAAAACTCTGCTTCCAGGATGGGCCAAAGGTAGGCAGGCACCATAGGGGAGTTTCCACAGTAGTCTTCTATTTCTCAGCTTAGCACAGACCTGAAGAATCAAGCCCAGGATGCTTTATGGGGAAGATGAAATAGAAATCCATGTACTTACATTTCTCTAGTCAGTAGACACATAAGCCTCAGCAGGATGGAAACCAAACAAACATGCTCCCCTGTCCATACCTGATGGCTTCTTTCCCACGAAATTCTGGAGGCACTTGTTCAATGTGATCACTAACGCCCTGGTCACTGTGTTCTTCATGGTCTAGGATATCACTGCGGACACCCTTCCGCCTTTCTTTAAACCAATAACTTGGCTTCAGGAAGAACAAACGGGAATGGCGCGTCCCATATTTATCTAATTATGAAACCAAAAATAAAACGGAATCTTTTGTTCAGTGACACAGAGCGATAAAGCGGTCGGGGGGACATTTCCCCGGAGAGCAAGGGCAGCTTCAAACCATGGAAATCTAAAGTGAATTCGGCATCAAATTGCTAGGGTGCCGTCGCCCTCACAGGGGGTACCCGATTCAGCTCTGTCAAGAAGTCAGGGGGCCAGTCCTAGAGATGGAGTAGGGAATGAATAATCCTGTTTTCGCTAGCGGTAGCCTCTCTGAAATACTATCAAAGGCACCTGGGCAAGGAAAGGAGGGGAAACGGAAAGGACTATGTCCTGAGATTTGTCGCTCTCCCGAGCATTATACGTGCTTAGAAAGGAGTGAATAAATTCATCTGGGCTTGAACAGAATGGGAAAAATAAATACCGGCTGTAACGACCCCTAATGGTTTCATAACAATTTCTGTCCAAAAATCTCTAAGCAATTTACCAAAGAGGCAAGTACAGCCAGAGATGGACTGCCTACAGGAATTAGAGCAGCCCTGTGCTTTTGGGGGCCCAGTGGTGGCAGCTCCAACCATCCTATGAATGGGAAGAACGGGTGGATTACAGAAGCCTGGCATGGCAGCAGCAGGGGTCGTCTCCCCTCCCCCCATTCACTCCACAGATGGCAGGAGCCGGAGCAGCCCAGCAGCCTGCTCCACCCTGCTCCGACCTCTCGGCCCATTGCACCCTGCTTCCCCTGGGGCCGGAGCGCTCTGCTTCCTGGCGCTGCTGAAAAGCCGCACGCAGGGGGCTGAGAGAGGGCAGCATGGCAGGGTGGAACAGAGCAGGCTGCCCGGCTGCTCTGGTTCCCGCTGCCCATAGGGGAGGGACGTACCCGGCTGCTGCCATGCCAGGCCCCTGTGATCCCCTGGGCCGTGTTGCTCTGAGGAGGAGCCAAAGGAGTGCGGGCAGGAGCGTGGTTTGGGGGAGGGGTGGAGCGGGGGATAGGTAGGTCCTGCAGCAGGAAAATTGCCCCAGGGCCTGCACCTGGTGCTCTGAGGTAGGAGAGGGGCTGCCCCAGTCCCCTGCCCCTCGGGATGGCCCTGAATACAATTATCCTTATTTTACAATTGGGAGGCACAGATTGGTAAAGCGATTTTTCCAAGCTCCTCCGAACAGAACCGAGATTTCCTTAGCCCGAGCCTGGCTGGCAACTATCCAGTCCAACCATGTTATTTGCAGAAGATAGTTTAAGAGAACAGGAAAGCACGGAAGCACTTACATTCATGTAAATTGTAATAAGATTCGCCCTTACCAGGCAAGACTTTGTCAAAGTAGATGGCTAGTGTCAAATAGAGAAGCGCATCAAAAGCCAACAGGAAATAAAGGGCCAACATTGGGTAGGAGTCTTCCAAAAAGTCAGAAAAATCCACCCCTTTCACATTGTCTTCTAAATGTACAATCTGGAATAATGCAGCCATGTGCAAGGGAAAGAACAGGAATAGATGTTAGTGCAGCCGATGAAGTGGAAGACGCTCAAGGGGGATACAACTGGGACTTGTTTAAGTGGACAGCTTGGGTAGATGTGAAGGGGCTCAACTTCTCGTGAGCAACCCTTTGTGTCCGAGGGCATATCTGCAATGTCTCTGCCCGGCTGTTCTCTGGGAGGCTGGGGGTGTTGTAAAAGGCTTTCTGGTCAGTGGCCTGGGACCAGGCTTTTTCTTACCCCTGGTTGTGGCTGCTGGGTGTTGGGGGGAACCCAGGCCTTCCCACTCCTCTGGGTCCCAGCCCAGGGACCCTATAAGTAGAAGTAGCCTGCTGAGTATTACTGCAGCCTATTGCTTATTCCCTGGGCCACGTCCCTGGGAAGCTGCTCTGTCCAGCCCTTTTTCTCGGGGCTTTGGGGTCAAGTTCTCAATGCACCCAGTCCAGGGTTCTACAAGATGGTGTTGTCTGTTACAGGCTAGTCTTCAGCCACTGGACCTGGGTTCTGACCAGATCCGGGCTCTCACTCAGAGCTGTCTGAAATGCAGCTGTCCTGCCAGTCAGCCCTTAGGTCTGCCTGGGTCAAGCTCCAGCAAGAAACTGGAGCTTCTTTTATATCAGCCTTCTGGGCCCTGATGGGCTGCTGGAGAAGCAGCCACTCTAGTCTACTTGGAGGACTTCTTTTCTGCTCTCCTCCCTGGGGTGGGGTGCAGTAGGAGACTTTGGGCCTAGTCCACCCTGTCACAGTGGAATACAGAGGCTGAGGCAAAAAGGGATGAGAACCAAAGGGTAGGGAGCAATTACATTATGCAGGGCCATGAAGGCCAGGAGATGATGAAATTTTATGGGGCAGGTGAGGTGAAACCAACGAGTTTGAGGGTCTATTACTAGACTTGAAAGATTCCAAACCTTTCATTAGGAAAAGGGTGTTATCATGAACTATCCTTCACTGACTGCTTTTCGGAAGAGTCAATGAGTCAGAATGCCTTGACAGATAATGCAGGACAATGTAGCACTTTAAAGACTAACAAGATGGTTTATTAGATGATGAGCTTTCGTGGGCCAGACCCACTTCCTCAGATCAAATAGTGGAAGAAAATAGTCACAACCATATATACCAAAGGATACAATTTAAAAAAATGAACACATATGAAAAGGACAAATCACATTTCAGAACAGGAGGGGGATGCGGGGGGGGGGGGGGAAGGAAGGAAGGAAGGTAAGTGTCTGTGAATTGATGATATTAGAGGTGGGGAGAGTGGGATGTCTGTGAGCTAATGGTATTAGAGGTGATAATTGGGGAAGCTATCTTGGTAATGGGTAAGATAGTTTGAGTGTTTGTTCATTCCTTCCTGGAGAGTGTCGAATTTTAACATGAATGACAGACCAGGGAGACGCAGAGCAAAGCCCCAGAGTACACGGGCGGCAGGACCGCGAGGTCCCGCAGTCCGTGTACTCTGAGGCAGCCCCGTTCGTAACTGCGGATCCGACATAAGTCGGGGACTGCCTGTATATGGTTGTGACTATTTTCTTCCACTATTTGATCTGAGGAAGTGGGTCTGGCCCACAAAAGCTCATCATCTAATAAACCATCTTGTTAGTCTTTAAAGTGCTACATTGTCCTGCATTTTGCTTCAGCTACCCCAGACTAACACGACTACATTTCTATCACTATTTGACAGATAATTATTTCATTCTTTCCTCAATGAATGATGCACAGGAAGGAAGTTATTCTGTATCATACCCGCACAAATCCAGCTGTGAAGGCAAAAGGACAGAAGAGACCTAAAGCCCATTTCAAAGGTTCAGGAACCTGGTCATACAATACAGCAAGGCCCAGACTTCCGAAGGAAAGGGTGAAGAGGAACCCAACTATGCCAGTGAGCTTAGGTTTCTTCAACAATGTACTTAGCAAGAAAGCAAGTGACATCTGAAAGACACCAAAGGCAAGTTAGTATCAATTTCTCAGTGAATCACAATATAGTCTTAGGTTGAACCTCGCTTGTCCGGCACCCTCGGGACCTGACTGGTGCCGAACCAGAGAATGTGCCGAACCACAGGAGGTCAAAAAAGTCTACCAGCATTACCAACACTTCCCTTGCTAACTGGGTTCTTGGAAGACATTTAGGGGTAAATTAGGGTATGTCTACACTACATGGCTCCAGAGTCAACATCAAAAGCCTTGGTCGACTGCCCCCTTACGCCTTGTGGAATGAGGTTTACTGGGGCGGTCGACAAAAGCTTTTGATGTCGACTACGGCGCGTCCAGACTACCACGCCGAGCTGACAAACAACTGATTGGCACAGCACGGCAGCCATTTTGATGTAAAAGAAGCAGCGATTATTTAAATCACCACTTCATTTTGCTATGTCTACAAACCTTATCTACATGGCTCCGTCGACAGAGCCATGTAGTGTAGACATAACCTTAGAACAAAATAACAGACAGAACACTGAGAGCCAGGACTGGGAGCTGTACACAAACTTCATTGAATTGTGGGAAACTTGACCAAGTCAATGAGAAGTGGACATCTGGATAACTAAAATCATGCTGGACCATGGAAGTTGCCTGACCAGAGAGTGCTGGACTAGAGAGGTTCAACATGTCACAAAACTGTTGGCATTCCATAGCTCCTTTAACATCTCATGACAGGGCACTTAGAAGGATGGGTCTGACAAACGAGTTATTGAAACTAACAATGTGTTCCATCCATGAGAACTTTACTGAACAAGTGTAGGAGAAGCTATAATCATAAGGTAACAACCTGCTCTGAGGTATGTCTTAAAGGTCTTATCTTATGACGGGATGGCCTGACCATGAATGCTTCCAATTTTGGAAGTATCCTGCCTTGTTCATGAATTGACCAGTATTTTTAGTTTGCAGAATCAATTAACTTTTTAAGTTCAAACCATCAGATATAGAAATGACAGAACCAACCCTTGTTTTAGGGTGACTGGCATGCTGCTTTCACTGAAGCAAAGCTTTAATGGTTGTGGTCATCAGCAGGCCCAAAGTATCCTTCAATGGCTTGATAACTTGAGTCTGTCTAACATGCAAAGGCTAAACCAGGCCTGGCATCTTCCAGACACTTTAGCCGGAATAGCATCTCTGGATAGGTCTGAATTTGGCTCAAAGTCTTAAAACCAGTTTTTGTTTAACCGGACCATAAAAAGAAACCTCAGCTCTAAGAGACACCAGCAGAGAAGCTAATACTGCAGTACAGAATTCTCATTAGCGTTAATTAGTCAAGGTAAATGAAGTCTGGTTGAGTGGAGAGATCCCAGACGAGGGTCGTTGGATCATTCTCTGAACTGTGGAAGTAAATTCCTGTCTGGTTTGGTCTTGGCTAAGCTTGCCCTGAATTATGTGAGGAATGTAATTTGCAACTGAAAATGCACTGAGAAAATCAACTGAACCCAGCAAATTTTGACCCAGAATGCACTTGTAAATGGGATTCTATTTAGGATCTGTACAGAGGCTGTCTAAACACTCCAGGCCCATAACAGACCTTTCTGCCCTGCTACTCAGAAAGTTTGGTTTGTAGCCAAACCAAGGACTCTTAAATCCAGACCAATGGAAGCAGCTGTGCTTCTTCTGAAAACTAAAACTTACCAAAGAGAGACCGTAGAGATAAAACAGGAAGAACATCACAGAATGGCTGGTCTGGTAAATAAATTCATCTGATTTCATGATAAGTGTAAGTAGAATGGTCACAATTAAAATATAACCTGCATACAGCAAACCCCAGGAGAACCTAAAATCAAAATACATTACATTACTTTTCTGGTTTAGATATGGATGTGAGGACATGCAATAATCTGTTAAAAATAGGGGGAAGAGAAGCCTGTACTATGATATAATAACTGGTATTTCTTTGACAAAACACCTCGCCATAATGTTTTATATGGATACTGCCCATTTATCATTTGCTTATCATTTACATTTTAATAAAAAAAGCAGAATTTCATGCTAGGATAGGAATAGAAAACATTTTTTTTTTGCAACTAAACATGAATTAGGCTTCCTTGAGCTGTTCCCAGGCAGCGTTGGCAAAACAATCACCACACCGAGGCTATATCTACATTATAGAGGTTTTTTGGAAAAACTACCATTTTTCCGAAATAACTTGTGGAGCGTCCACTCCTCAAGTGCGTATTTGCACAAAAAAAAAATCGAAAGAACAGAGGGGGTTTTCTGGCGTAGGTATTCCTCATTCTTTGAGGAAGTATGCCTTTTGCAGTGTGGATGCGCTCTTGCACAAAAAGTTTTTGTGGAAGATCTCTTCAATAAAAGCTTCTTGCACATCAAGCCTACACTCTAGACATAGCCTGAGATAGTGCATGGGAATCAGAACACAAAACACCAGAAAGAAACCTGTCTCATTTTATTGTGAGAGCTGACTGTCCTGCAAAAAGGAGCAAGAGAGAATAAAAAAGAAATTAAAAAAAACCGCTTTCAGTCTTAATGATCTCCCTTGTTATAGTAGTAACATAGGTAAGGGCTTAAAAAAAATCTCACCATGGATTTTTTTTTTTAACCGCAGTTGACACTGCAAAATCACATATACACACAATCCCAAGGGGAAAAAAAGGAGATTTTTTTTTTAAATAAAAGCTGTACTGTGGAAAAGAATGAATCACACATGACAAAAGTTAGTCCTGTTGCTTAATGCATGACTGGAAGATGCTCAAATGCTATAAAGATAAAGGAGATAAAAGAATCTAAATAGAAAGTGCAACATTGTTGACAAACAACAAATTAATAATAACTAACTCTCAAGATGGCATTATCATTAGTGGTGCTCAAACTGTCACATTGGCTTCAATAGATTTGTCCTCAAAACACCTATGGGAGGTATAGTTGAGCAATTATCCCCAATTCACAGATGGGGAACTGAGGTCCAGCATTTACTCGGCTTGAGAAAGGTCATACTGTCTGTAGAAGAGTAGAGAATAGAACCCAGATTTCCTAAGTTCTAAGCAAAGGCCTTGGTCATATACTAAGTTCAGATAGACAACACACACCACTAAGGGCTGATTTTTAGATGTTGTTAGGAGACAATCCAGACTCAACCCTAAGAATGTGAGATATGTACAATCTTTAGTTTGCCCATCAGAGGGGAGAATGTAAAATACAAATCCTGAAATGACACGAATCAGCATGCATCCATCAACGTCATAAGAATGGCCATATTGGATCAGACCAAAGGTCCATCTAGCCCGGTATCCTGCCTGCCAACAGTGGCCAATGCCAGGTGTCCTAGAGGGAGTGAACAGAATAGGGAATCATCAACTGATCCATTCCGAGCTTCTGACAGAGACTAGGGACACCATTCCTACCCTTCTTGGCTTACTGCCATTGTAGCTAGTTCTTTTTTGAACCCTGTTAAAGTCCTGGCCTTCACAACATCCTCTGGCAAGGAGTTCCACAGGTTAACTGTGCTTTGTGTGAAGAAATACTTCCTTTGGTTTGTTTGAAACCTGAGACCTATTATTTTCATTTGGTTCCATCATCCTCTGTTTACTGACAAGAGTCTTATCTGGGATGATTATAGGAAGATTGAAAAGCAGGAAAGATAACCTGGGCAAAATGTCCGTTCTCACTGTGGTTATTATTCCTTACCAAGAGTTCCTACATTTCTTCCAGGACTTACAGAGTGGAAAAACTGGCTTGACTGAGAATAAACCTGAAATCCATTGGCTTAATTTATTTTCAGGCTGGATGCTTTCCCATAAACATATTTGTTTTAGACATCAATTTAAGAACTGTTGCATAATGTTTCTCTAAGCAAAGTTTGTGAAGTTCATTTTCCTAATGGCTACAATAGTATCCCTGGCTTTTGTACAGTAAAGATTTACAAAATTGCTTGGGCTCCTCCCAAACAGTTATACAATTGTAACTAGGAACTTGTGGACGGGAGAGAGACCCAAAGGTGAGAGAAAACAATTGCCGGAGGTTCAAGGCTGGAGCACAAATCACCGTTTTCATGTTGGGATTTAGAGCAGAGTTTGTCACCAGTTGGCAAAAGTCCTTAGCTATGTCTTCCTCCCAGACTATTTTTCAAATAGTAAGCTCCAAATTACTATATTATATAGTAGTTATATTATACATTACCTTTTCCTGATGTGAGGTCAGTGTGTGTACTTTATGGCTCACTCACTTATGAGTAAGACCCTACTTAAATTGTGGAAAGGTCTTCAAAAATTACAGCTTGGATTGTGGATAAAACTTGAAAACTCAGGAACCAATCCATGCAACAAACCTCAGTGCCAACTCTGCCCACATATATACACCAGCAACACCATCACAGGACCTAACCAAATCAGCCATACTGTCACTGGTTCATTCTCCTACACATCTACTAACGTAATATACGCCATCATGTGCCAACAATGCCCCGCTGCTATATACATCGGCCAAACTGGACAGTCCCTACGTAAAAGAATCAATGGATACAAATCAGATATTAGGAATGGCAACATACAAAAACCTGGAGGAAATTGTGTGTCAATTTCCCTGGACACACAAATGCAGATTTAAAGGTAGCCATCCTGCAGCAAAAAAACTTCAGGACCAGATTTCAAAGAGAAACTGCTGAGCTACAGTTCATCTGCAAGTTTGATACAATCAACTCAGGATTAAACAAAGATTGTGAATGGCTCACTAACTACAAAAACAGCTTCTCCTCTCTTGGTATTCACACCTCCAGATCAGCTACTAGAAGAGGGCCTCTTCCTCCCTGACTGGATCCACCTTGTCATTTCCAGCCTGATTCTGGCCTGCATATTTATACCTGCCCCTGGAAATTTCCACTACATGCATCTGACAAAGTGGATCTTTGCCCACGAAAGCTTATGCTCCAACACTTTGGTTAGCCACAGGTCTCCTTGCCACTTTTGCATTGTACAGGCATTCAATGTTAGCACAGTAGTAATTGCATACTCATAATGTATGCAAAGTTGTGTGGACTATGCCAAGTCAGCTAATTAACATAAAAATTATATAGTGGAAGCATAAGATTGCAGAATCTGCAATTTCCACACTATCATGAACGAAGCAGGGCTTTAATCCATCCTCACTGTAAACTGCTAACTTTAAATAGTATGCCGAATCTGTAAAATTAGCTCCTAGCTGGAAGTGTTTGCTTCAACTGGCACTAAACTCTGATTGGGGCCAGGTCTACAATAGGGGAGAAAGTTGACCTAAGATATGCAACTCCAGTCATGTGAATAGCGTAGCCGGAGTCAACATACTTTCTGTTGAATTTCCAGTGTCCCCACCGTAGGAGGTCGACGGGAGAAACGCTCAGGTTGATTTTCCTGACTCCTTGCAACCCAATGGAGTACCAGAGTCAACAGGGGCAGGATCAGCAGTCAATTTAGCAGGTCCTTTCTAGACCTGCTAAATCAAACCCTGGGAGATCCATCTCCTAAGCACTGGTCTCCCAGTAAATGGAGACAAGGTTTGGCCATTGTCCTCCATGGGACACTATTGGGTTTGAGAGCAGGAATGCCTCAGGGCACGCACAAGCGGGCACTGAAAGATTCATACACCTCATCATAGAGCAGTATGACATGGACCATTCCGTAGCAAAAAAGAAATCAGCCTGAGCTATATTGGCTACAACGGACCCACATTGGCTTCAATGACCAAGTTAGAGCAGGTTGAAATGGTTTGAATCCCAAAAGTGTGCTAGTAGGAAACAACTGGGAAAATAGTGGGCTGGTGGTGACAGAGAGAGTCCATGAATTTTTTTTTTTTTAGACCGGTTCTATTGGAGTTCCTCTGAAAGTCTTTCTATTAAGACCCAGTTCTGCATTATGAGCTGTGGATGGCCTGCTATGCCTGGATAGTAGACAAAAAACAAGCAACAAGTCATCTAGGCCATGACACATGACAGATTCTCAGTTTGATTCAATTCCTTCAACTGACTCTCACGCATGGTGCCTCTAACTGGTGATACGGAGGCACTGCTTATATTTAGCAACCTTCCTTTGGCAACCTGGTAACGCGGGCTTAATTTACATTCTTGGGTTTTGCAAATGGAGAGGACTCATCTTGCTCACCCAGCAGAATTTCCCCTCTTCTAACAATTTACTTTAAACACATGGCTGCATTAATTAGAGATATTAATCCCCCAGTTGATTTATCTGCCCTAGATATGTAAGCAGGTATCTCACACACCAGAACGCTACATCCTGGAGCCCCATCATCCTCATGAGCTCCTTTAACTTCTTCCTATCTTTTGCCACATTGAGGGACATGAAGTAGATGAGTGGAGAGAACGCCATGGCAGCGCACACCACCAAAAAGTCATAGCTGACACGTTGGCTAATACGGAACGGGGCAGACTCCATCTGAACGGCCGTGACTGAGCGCAGCTCTTCTATCACCGTGTGGTTGGATGCCAGCTGAAATACAAAACAGGGAGCCGGTCAGATTCCTTCGGCCAGTCCACCGATTGCTAGGGACAGCGTGTCTGTGTCTCTCGGCGGTGAGAGCGCTCTCACAATATGCACGGCGAACTTCTCCGTTAGCAGGAAAGAAAGGGCAACATAATTCACTCCTGACACAAGCACTCACTGAGGCTGGAGCTGCCATCCTGCACTGCAGACCCTGATGCTGCAGCTGTAAGAGAGGATGGGAAGCACCAAGTGGAAATAATTCCAGTCCCCAGCAAAACTCCTCCCCCACCACCACATTTCTTGCTTTTTTCCAAAGCAGCAAATATTTTCAATCTAGCCTCTCGGCATAGGGCAGGGGTGGTGGGCTTGCATGCATGCGCAAACGGCCGGCATTTTCTTGCAAGCATTAAACCAGGTGTGGGGAACCTAAGGCCCAGAGGCCGGATGTGGCCACTGGCTTGTCTGGATCTGGCTCCTGAGCGTGAGGTTCCCCCCCCTGCATTTGGGAGCTCAAGGCCTGCCCCCTTGTCATTCCCCCCATGGGGCTGAAACTCAATCTACTAGCTTGGGCCCCCCACCGCTCTGGTGTGTGATGGGAATGAGGAGTCATGTTAGAGAGGATTTTTGAGGTTTTTGTTGGGTTTTTTTGCTTTTCACTTGTGTGCGGCCCCTGACTTATTTTTCTGTGGGTCAGAAGCCCCTAACCCAAAAAAAGTTTGTTTCATTTCGACACAGGAGGAGCAACGCATTATAATGGGAGGGCTGGTGGTAACGTTGGGATATTTTTCTTGGCAAGTCTGCTTTTGCAGTATGATTTCCAGTGGTAAATGGCTTTAATGTTGAGATGGTGTGGCTGGGTGGACAGACAGAACATTAGAGGGCAATTCAGCCTCGTGGGGAGCTTGGGGAAGTCATTTCACCTCTCAGTTTCCCCATCTGTAAAATGGGCCTACTCAGTGCTTTTTGTGTGTGTGTGTGTGTGTGTGTGTGTGTGTGTGTGTGTGTGTGTGTGTGTGTGTGTGACAGTACTGGCATCTCTGTAATGAAAATGGCCATCTTAAAGGAGATGCGGCTCTTAAAAGGGCAATGCTGGGCCCACCACTGTGGGTTTTTTTTTCCTCAACTTTTTCCTTGGAGCATTGGCACTTTTAAAAAAAATACAAAAAAAACCACTGGGCCTACTGGTAGTGAGCTTCTCTGTAAACCACTTTAAGATCTACTGATGAAAAGTGCCATGCAAGAGGTAGGTATTATTATGAACATGGTGCTACACACCAAGATAGTCCAATTATGGGGAAGTTATACTAGATTTCAAAAAGATGCCAGGGCTTCATGCAAATGCAAGTGTGCCTACATGCAGTGGCTTGCTCTGTGGTGGGCTTTTGGGAAGCTGAGGCAGATTGATGGCCTCACATGCTGTATACTGGCAAGGGAACACAGAGTTAGGAGCAGGTGACAACTTTCCAGAGTCAGTCAATGTTGACTATGCAGCATGGGAGACATGACAACTTCTCCAGCCAGACTGTAACTGCGGATGGGCAGTGAGGCCTGCATGGGTTTGGAAAACAGGCAGTCCTGAATTTTAATTCTGATCACGAGATCTCTCAACAGGAAGGGAGTAACAAGCCTCACTGGGGTGCTATACGAATTGAATATCTGCACACTGGTTTTAAAATGTTAAGTGCTAGATAAATACAATGAATATTTAACAAACATAGCTGGGGTGCAAATGCATTCACGTTGCAGCAAATCATCATAGTGCACTCAGACATGATCTATTTATTGTAGGTACTTATAGGGCCTTCATCACAGTGTTCAGGCATCTCTAACGCCTTGTTTATTTTTATGCAGAGATAGATACTCCAACGATCGATCTTCCAGGGTTTGATTTAGCAGGTCTAATAAGAACCTGCTAAATCAAATGCTGATGAGGCCCCCATTGAGCCTGGTAATCCACGGCATCACAAGGAGTGTAGGAATTTGGCAGGAAAATTTCTCCCAACCTCCCATAGGAGGGCTACCCAGGAAATTCAGTTTAAGGTACGTTGACTCCAGCTATGCAATTCTCGTGGCTGGTATTGCATATCTTAAGTTGGATTTCTGGCGCAGTGTAGACCTGGCCTAAGTCTCTTAACACATTCATCCTGGATAAATGTAAAGTAATGCACACTGAAAAAAATAACCCCAACTATACATACAAATGATGGGGGCTAATTCAGCTACAACTAATCAGGAAAGAGATCTTGGAGTCATCGTGGATAGTTCTCTGAAGACGTCCATGCAGTGTGCAGCAGCAGTCAAAAAAGCAAACAGGATGATAGGAATCATTAAAAAAGGGATAGAGAATATGACAGCGAATATCTTATTGCCCTTATATAAATCCATGGTACAGCCACATCTTGAATACTGTGTACAGATGTGGTCTCCTGATCTCAAAAAAGATACACTGGCATTAGAAAAGGTTCAGAGAAGGGCGACAAAAATGATTAGGGGTTTGGAACGGGTACCATCTGAGAAGAGATTAAAGAGACTGGGACTTTTCAGCTTGGAAAAGAGGAGACTAAGGGGGGACAGGATAGAGATCTATAAAATCATGAGTGGTGTGGAGAAAGTGAATAAGGAAAAGTTATTTATTTTTTTCCATAATATAAGAACTAAGGGCCACCAAATGAAACTAATGAGCAGCAGGTTTAAAACAAATAAAAGGAAGTTCTTCTTCACATAGCCAATCTGTGGAACTCCTTGCCTGAGGAGGTTGTGAAGACTAGAACTATAACAGGGTTTAAAAGAGAACTAGATAAATTCACGGAGGTTAAGTCCATTAATGACTATTAGCCAGGATGGGTAAGGAATGGTGTTCTTAGTTTCTGTTTGTCAGAGGGTGGAGATGGATGGCAGGAGAGAGATTGTTTGATCATTACCCATTCGGTTCACGCCCTCTGGGGCACCTGGCATTGGTCACTGTTGGCAGACAGGGGACTGGGCTAGATGGACCTTTGGTCTGACCCAGCGTGGCCGTTCTTATGTTCTTATGTTCTGTGAGGTAGGGATGTGCTAGTCACTCCATTTTACACATGGAAAACTGTGTCACCTAAAGGCTAACTGACTTGCCCAAGATTACACAGGAAACTTGTGGCAGACATGGGGATCCCACCTGGACTCCAGCACTCCAAACTAATACCTTACACACTGGGCCCCCTTTCCTTTTGCAGCATTTGTGCACTTGAACCAAATCATGGGGGGGGGGGAGTGGTGTCTATGGGCACCCTGTCTGGTGTGCTCAGTATTTCTGAAACAGAGAAAGGGACCTCAGGGGGTCACCCAGTCCACCCTCCTAAGTTGAGGCTGGATTCAATATATTTAGATCGCCCCGACAAGTGTTAGGCTGTGTCTAGACTACATGGGTCCATCGACAGAGCCATGGAGATGAGGGGTGTAGGCAAAGGGAAATGAAGCGGCGATTTAAATAATCGCGGCTTCATTTAAATTTACATGGCTCAGCGCGCTAGTCTGGACGCTCCCCTGCCGACATCAAAGCCCTTTGTCGGCAGCCCTGTTATTCCTCGTGGGATGAGGTTTACTGGGGCTGCCGACAAAGGGCTTTGATGTCGGCAGGGGAGTGTCCAGAGTAGTGCGCTGAGCCGACAAACAGCTGATTAGCTGTTTGTCGGCTCAGCGTGGCAGCCATGTAAATTTAAATGAAGCGGCGATTATTTAAATCACGGGTTCATTTCCCTTTGCCCAATAAACAAATCTACATGGCTCCGTCGACGGAGCCATGTAGTGTAGACGTACCCTTAATCTACCCTGTTTCTAAAAAACACCAGTGATGGAGCGTTCATCTCCACTCTCAGTAACCTTTTCCAGTGCGTGGTGATCCTTGTAGTGAGAAAGGTTTTCCTGTTATCTAACTTAAAACTTAATTTGCTGCATTTTTTTCATCCGGTTATTTACACCCCCTAAGAGTAATTTCCTCTAGGCCCATATTTCACGAGGGTTGTTTTAGGTAAATGTCAATTGACACTGTGTCAAAAATCTTGTTAAAATCAAGATATATCATCTAGTGCTTCCCGCCTCCCCCCAATTCCCCCATCCATGAAGTCTATAATACCGTCAAAGAACGGAAACAGGGTGGTGTGATGTGATTTGTTCCTGACAATCGATGTGGGCTATTACTTCTTTCCCTAGTGTCCTCTAGGAGCTTACAAACTGTCTGTTTCATTATTTGTTCCAGGCATCCAAATGAGACTGACTGGTCTTATAATTGCCTGGTTCCACCCTGTTCCACTTTTTAAAGACAGCTATAATATTTGCCCTTCTCAATCCACCTGGGCAGCGATTCAAACGCTGCCCAGCTGAATAGTACAACACCCACAGCTGGCAGCATGTGTTTCTATGGGTGGTGCACCACAAAATTTGGTGGTGGTGTGCATCACAACATTTATTATTTGCATAGATGGAAAAATAAGAGGAACCACTGCTCTGGACCCATATCTGCCCTCCTCAAATTCTCAATGATAATTGCTAGCGGTTCTGAGATTGCTTCAGCTAGTTGAGGGATGAACATAAAAATGGCCATACTGGGTCAGACCAAAGATCCATTTACACCAGTATCCTGTCTGCTAACAGTGGCCAATACCAGATGCCCCAGAGGGAGGGAACACAACAGGTAATCATCACATGATCCCTCTCCTGTCATCCATTTCCAGACAAACAGAGGCTAGGGACACCATTCCTACCCATACGAAGAGAGATAATGGCTAATGGCCACTGATGGACCTAATCTCCATGAATCTATCTAGCTCTTTTTTGAACCCTGTTCAAGTCCTGGTCTTCACAACATCATCTGGCAAGGAGTTCCACAGGTTGACTATGCACTGAGTGAAGAAAAACGTCCTTTTGGTTTTTTTTAAACCTGCTGCCTATTAATTTCATCTGGTAACCCCTAGTTCTTATAGGCTTTGTCGACACTGCAAGTTTTCGCGGCAGAAAATATGCTAATGAGGGACTCATTAGCATGAGTAGCGATGTCATTAGCATATTTTCTGCCGTTTCTTTTTGAGCAAGGGGGTTTTGCATGAAAAGAAGCAGTGTAGCCACTTCTGTTTTGTGCAAACCTCCCTTTTTCCACAAGATCCTTAAGTCTCTCCAGGACAGGCGTAAGGATCTCATGCAAAACAGGGGGTTTGCACAAAACAGAAGTGGCTACACTGTTTCCTTTTGCACAAAAACCCCTTCTGCAAAAAGAAACGGCAGAAAATATGCTAATGACATCGCAACTCATGCTAATGAGCCCCTCATTAGCATATTCTCTGCCACAAAAACTCGCAGTGTAGACATAGCCATATTGTGGGAATAAATAGATAACTTTTCCTTATTCACTTTTCCCACATCGGTCATGATTTTATAGACCTCCGTCATATTCCTCCTTTGTCCTCTTTTCTAAGCTGAAAAGTCCAAGCCTTTTTTATCTCTCTTCGTATGGGACCCGTTCCAAACCCCTAATCTTTTTTGTTGCCTTCCTCTGAACCTTTTCCAATGCCAATACAATACAACAGTGGTGGATCACTATTATTAGCCCTTGGTGTGCCACTATATTTATCTGTGCCATCGTAGGTACAGGTGCAATTGCAGCTCCTATTGGCTGGAAACGGCAACCTATAGCCAATGGGAGCTGTGGTCCCTATAACTACGGAGGTGCAAGGCTCACCAGGGGCTAACCCTGGTGGACCAGTTCTGGCCTGCGGCCGGTATTTGCCCACCCCTCAGCTATTCCTTAGAATGAATTTCATCCCGTTCTACAGACATGACTACATCTCACGTCTCTAAGAGCTCAATCTACACGTCAAGAATTTCACCACTGATTTGCTTTGCTGAGGGGGCTGATAATCTCACTCGCAGGAACGGCCTTTCAAGCTCCCCGCACTACTTACTTGAATGATGGCCGCGTCGATGTTTGCTTGCAGGGCAACAAATCCTGAATCCAACGCAGTCATAACGGCACAAGTGACGTAATCCTCCTCCATGGCGTCAGAGCAGCTTTCTTTAGGAAAGGTTAAAAAAGAAAGCAGAATAGCATGTTGAGGGGTGGTCGTGGGAATATGTGACACAGAGGCTTAGCTGTGGGATGTGGATTCCTTCACCTGCTGTCCCTCCCTCCCCCCAGTTAAACTGTACTCTGTGGCTGAAATCCTGACCCTGCTGAAGCGAATGCCAAAAAACCCCGATTGACTTCAGTGGACTTCACCACTTGACTGAGTGTCATTCCCATCTCATGGATTTTTCAGGGCACATTATGCCTTGGTTGGGAAGAGTGCTAGTGCAACAGCTGGTGTGAACACACTCTACCAAAGCACCCTTCCAACAAGCAGGGAAACACTGTAACAACAGAGTGAAGCTAGGAGGACAGGGTACTAAGAGACACTACCAAAGCACCCTCACAATGGGCAGGAAAACACTGTAACAACAGGAAAATACAGGGTGAAGCTAGGAGGTCAGGGTGCCAACACACCCTACTAAAGCACCCTTACAATGGGCAGAGAAACACTGTAACAACAGGAAAAGACAGGGTGAAGCTAGGAGCTATCCATTCAGGTATGACCAGGTTGTAAAGATAGCACCGTACTCTTTCAATACCCAACACTGGCAGGTCCCAGACCACGTCTACACTATGGCATGGCAGCCCAAAAACCCCCACACTGCTGAGAACTGTAGTTATGCTGACCTAACCCTTGATACAGAAACCGCTCGGTCAGTGGAAGAATGCTTCTGGCAACCGAACTTCCTTTGGTTGGGGAGGTGGAGTACATATAGTGAAAAAGCTTTTCCCTTGTTGTGGACTGATGGGATATGATAGAGGTCTCTAAAAACCATGAGTGGTATGGAGAAAGCGAATAAAAAAGAGTAATTTACTCCTTCCCATACCACAAGAACTAGGTGTCATCAAATGAAATTAATAGTTAGCAGGTTTAAAACAAACAGAAGGAAGTATTTCTTCACACAATGCACAGTCAACCTGTGGAACTCCTTGCCAGAGGATGTTGTAAAGTTCAGAACTTTAACAGGGTTCAAAAAAGAGCTAGATAAGTTCATGGAGGAGAGATCCATCAATGGCTATTAGCCAAGACAGGCCGGAATGGTATCCCTAACCCAGGGGCAGATAAAAGGTTCTCTGCGGGCCGGATCTGGCCCATCAAGCAGGTTGATCTGGCATGCAAAAGTCATGCTGCTCACCTACCTCCAAGCCAATCAGGAGTAAAAGGAGCAGAGATTGTGCAACCAGCTGCCCTTGCCAGAGGGCTTACAGAACACTGGGCTTGTGAGGCAGTTCCTATGTAGAACTGGTCAAAAAATTTCCAAGTGATTTTTTTTTCAGGCAGAAAATATCTATTTGTTCAACTTAAAACATTGCAGGGAAAACGTGTCCTTTTTGAGAAAATATCATTGAGGGGGTGGAAAAGTGCTTCAATAAGGTGGAAAGAACATTTTGAGGTTTCATATTGAAGTGACTTTCTCTCTAAATATTTTTGTCACTTTATTTCTATTTGATATTATACCAGTCACGATATTCAGGATTGCTAAACCCAGACGCAAACCTGGTCAGAACATAAATTATCAATGAGCAAGCCAACGACCAGGCAAAAGGGGACTTATCAAGTCTTAACACCAATTATTTTCTATTCTAAATTAAAAATAAAAATTCATTGCAAAAAGAAATAACTGAAAAGAATTCTTGAAAGTTTAAATGGAAACAAAACATTTCAAATGAGCCAAGACAATTCCTCCCCCAAATTCTGTTTTGTGAGAAATGTTGGAATTTCAGCATTTATGTATTTATTTTCTTTCAATATCAGAATTTCTCACGGGACCAAATTCAGAGTCCCAGACAGCTCTGTTCCTGCTAGATGGGGGTGGGAGGTGAGGTCAGGTGGGATGGGGACCAAAGAGGCCTGCTGCACCAGGTCACAGTGATTCTGGGCACCACTAAGGGGCCCCACCCCTTCCACTCTCGGCCTCACCCCTTTTGTTGGTGTGGAGCGACTCCCCCACCATTTTGCCCCGGGACCTGCAGTGGCTGTTGACTCCACCGATTCCTGTGTATTCTGAGTGGCTGTTGGAACTTTGACCAAGTTGTCTACTTCTGTAAATGCTGGTGGTCAAAGTCACCCAACCATTTGTTCCTAATAGATAGATTACTCATACACTTGAATCAGTATCAGAAAATAGTTGGTTGGTTGAACACTAATTTTATACCTAGACACATTTTAATTTCACTTATACCTATATACTTTGTGATTAGATTGAAAGATTAAAAATATTGACATCCACAGCTATTTCTGTGAAATGGGAAAAATCACCTGAATGATGGTTCATGTTGTCCGTTTGTAAATGGAATGTAGAATCATCCGGGGAAGATAACTCATAAGAGAAATCATCCTTAAAGTTAACTTCTATAAGATTAAAAAATGTCGTATAATTTATTTCCAGCTCTGATGATTCTTCAGTCTTTTCAAAAATACGTATACCTGTTATTTTTAAGAAAAATAAATGCATGTGTGTATCACTCCCGTCTACCAAAGCATCACATGACTTTATCACTTTTAGGGTGAGCAACATAAACCAATAAAACTGGGGAAGCACAGATACACTTTTTTCTAATGTCAAGTGCATGTCAAAAGTATGCGTTTGGAACTTTGAGACAGCATTTCATCCAAGAGAGAAGTGAAAAATATAGAGCAACTGATTAAAAACAGAAGAAGAGAAAGCCAGGGTGGGGGGGCAACATATTACGAAAAATGAATATAGACAGCCTTACACCAGTGCAGTAAGAAAGAGCAACCCTAAGGCTGCTCTCTAAAAAAACACACAACAAAACACCAGGTCAATAGCAACGCAGACTGGCCATCAGAACTGGAGCACCATAACTGGTACTCCCACATACTCTCTTCTGCACTGAGTGAAGCATGGCCACAAGCGAGAATCTGGCCCCTGCTATTCATTAGCACCACCCAGGTGGACTGTCCGTGGCATCTTCCAGCATTAGAGATTCATATCTAACGAATGCAGGTCAAACCTCTCTAGTCCAGAACTTTCACGTCTGGAAACATCCATCGTCCAGAATGATGTTAGTTAGCTGGATGTCCACTTTTCATGGGTGTGGCCAAGTTTCCTACAGTCCCACATAGTTTGTTTACAGCCACCAGTCCTGGCTTTCAGGGTTCTGTGCTGCTATTTAGTTCTAATTTACTCCTAACTGTCGTCTAACAGACCAGTAAGCAGGGGAAGTGTTGGTAATGCTGCTAGACAATATGGACTTCCCGTGGTCCAGAAAATTCTCAGGTTTGGAACTGGACAGGTCCTGAGGGTGATGGACTAGAAAGGTTCATTCTGTATTCGAGTGCAAGCAAAAATACAAATTTAAAAAAGTCTCACGACACATAGGAGATGTGTGACGGTTCACCCCTCCCCCATGCTTCATGAAATTGACTTATGGATATAAATATACATAACTCAAAGGTGCTTTGAGCAAATTACTTCATGTAACCTATCAATCTTCATGCCTTAATCCGCTGGATCTGTTTATCTTATTTCGGTGTATGTAGCATTCTTGTGTGTAACACTAGATATGTAGAGTAGGGAATATTTTATGTGTTTTAAATATGTTAATGAAGGCAGCCGCAGTGTCTATGCCTGTGTTTCCCAACCGGGATTCCGCGGAACTCTGGGGTTCCACAGACCATCGCCAGGGGTTCTGCTAGAAATCGTGGACTAAATAAATAAAATTTGTTTTTCTTATAATATAAGCTCACACACACACACACACACACACACACACACACACACACACACACAAATAAAACAGCTCTTTACACATAAATTTTCTTGACAATAATTTAGCAGTAATTGAGTTGCGCTCCCCGTTGTCAACTTTCTTTTTCTGGCCAAGCAAATGTTTTCATAGGCAAGGGTTCCTCGGAATATGAAAAATTATTTTTGGGCTTCCTCCATGGGGAAAAAGGTTGGGAATCACTGCTCTAGGCAATCCTATGCAAATAGCCTTTTGTCCTCAAGACTTAGTACAGCCGGTCCCCGAGTTACGAACGGTCGATTTACAACCGTTCGCATTTATGACCAAACCTCCCATTAAGCGGTCGTAAAGGCGGTCTCTGAGTTACGAACGCGACCCACGCTTACGAACAGCACAGTCACAATGTAACTCAATGGGGTCCGACTTACGAACATTTTGAGTTACGGCCAAGTGTTTGGTCCGTAACCCATTCGTAACTTGGGGACCGGCTGTACTGGTTGGTAGGGACAGGCCCGGTGACTCCCCATGCAATAAGGGAATCTTTAAAAACAATAGGAAAGTAGGAGTGTTTTGGTCTTTGGCTGGCACATCCAAGGGAGGGAAACCAAGACCCTAGGGGGAGGGACAGCCCTAGTTTTGAAGGCTTTGCTGGAAAGGAAACAGTTTTGGGGGGAGTTTGTAATGAGTTTGTACGCTGAGGTTTCAGTGAGTTAGCTAAGTGCATTCTGTTATTTTGAATTTGTAACCTACTATGCTCAGCCTGTTTTCACTTATTGCCACTTAAATCCTACTGCTTGTACTTAATAAAAATCACTTTTATTTTCTATCCGATCCAATGTAAATAATTATTAGCTGGGGAGCAATTGGTGTGTACATTCCTCCTTTCATTGTCAAAGGGGGCTTACTTAAATAATTCATTTTCCTTGGACCTGAAGTATTTTAGTGTCTGCACTGCTTGTAAGGGGAGCATTCATCTCAGCTCTGTGCCTTGGCTGGGAGAGACCAGGAAGCTGGCTCAGCAGGCCCAGGTGGTGAGTAGCCCCAGAGAACAAGAAGGGGAGTGGCAGTGGCTTTGTCAGACCTCCAGGGGGCACCCCAAAGGGTCTCCTGTAACCTCACCCCGTCACAAGATGTAAAATACACAACAGCATAATAAAGTGAAGCAAGAACGCACCCTTCATAAAAGAATCCGAAGCCACATGCTGCATTATTTGTCTGGTCGTGTGTGTCACTGGAGTATACTGAAGTCCATAGCTGGAAGCATGAATCTTATCGACACGCCCAAAGTCGTGGGAAGGTACTGAAAACTGTGGCATGTACCAACCACTCGTTATATTCAGATACAATAAGAGGGGTATCACTAACGAGAGGACCAATTCCTAGGGAGCAAACAAACAAAAAAGATTGAAGCAAATTATGAACCCGTGCAAATCAACTGACCAGCCTGTAGGAGGGGCTTATTCCATGACTGAGTTTTGCCATGCACTTTGGGAGAGCAGGTGTGGGGGCGTCACTGCACCCCCATCCACAGCCAGATGCAACTGTCAGCCAGCAGGTAGAACAGGTCTATTAGTCGACAGGGACACAGCATAGAACTAACTTACCAGCGCAGTAACCAGAAGCAGCCAGTACAATCCATATTGGGGAGAGGGCCCCCCAAGCTAGGACCCTCGCTCCCCTCTTGCGCCCCAAACCCACCCAGTTCCAGGCCCCCTCTCCGGCCTTTGTCCTGCTTCCTGGGCAAAAGGTGTCACCTGGTCACATACCCCCTTCTGGGCTCCAGTTATAAAGGGCATCAGCCACTGTGTAAAGGTGGGAGGTTGTCACATCTGAAATTCCCACCCCCATCTAGGTACTGGTGCAGTGCCCCGAGAAACTGAGGTGACTAGAGGAGAGTAGAAATCACATGCAGCATAACAAAGGTGAATAAAATCCCCTCAGCGTCACAGCAGGCCCTGACTCTGTCCTTCCCTACATGCCCATTCTCTAGGCAAACGCCACACTGTGGCCATGTGATGGAGCCTGCCGCCACGGCTCAGGGGCCTCCCTCCTGTCGAAAAGTCACAGCATCTAGAATGGCCATTTCTGACTCTTCTCAGGTACTTTGGGAACCGTTGACGAGTGACCAGGCCGTCCCAGCGGATTCCCTCACAGTCACCACCCCCATTAGCCACCCCCATTCCCATAAGGCCAAGGATATTATAGAGTGAGGGGCAAGCTAGGCTAGTGAGCGGGCTGCAGGAGTGGCCGTCCTCCATCTTGGTGGGTGGCAAAATTGTCCTCACCCAGACGGCCTCCTGGGCATTTGTGCACCTAAAATTTGGGGGAGGGGAATTCACCCTTAGCAGCACCGTGATTGGCTGCAGAGGGAGCGCATGGCTCTCACAATGTTGTATGCATTCAGCATGCACCTGGCTTAGAATCATAGAATCCCAGGGCTGGAAGAGACTTCAGGAGTCAGCGAGTCCAGCCCCCTGCCCAGAGCAGGACCAACCCCAATGAAATCATCCCAGCCAGGGCTTTGTCAAGCCGGGACTTAAACACCTCTAGGGATGGAGATTCAACCCCTCCCTAGGGAACCCATCCCAGTGCTTCACCACCCTCCTAGGGAAACAGTTTTTCCTAATATCCACCCTAGACCTCCCCCATGCTTCCTATGCCCTTGCTCCGTATGCATGTCACTTTAATAATATCCGGAGGGGGAACGCCCCACGTGGACTGAAACCTGCAGAATCTGGCAACCCAGTGGATGGGGAACAGTAAACAACGTGTCTCACGGGCCACACGCAGAACCCTCTTGGGCCCCAGGAGCCCCACTGACCACACAATGCCACTGATTTTTCTATCCTTAGAGTCAAAATGACCTCCCGAGCCGAGCCTCCACCAGGAGATGATGGGAGGTCAAATGACTTGGTCAAATGCGTCCTCTCGGCTTGAGGGCGCCTTTCTGGTTCTTTCAGTCTCCTACAAGTGTCACGTTCACCGACTTTTTTTTTTAAAGCCGATGAGAGCCTGGTAACGGGACAATCACAACAGCCAATGAAAGACAAAGAGCCCTGAGAGTGGTCACTAGCAACTGAAGAGCGAGAGCTGCCCTTTGTCTTCATGGCATTGGGTCATCTTGTAGGCCACGTGTGAACCGCACACCTTCTGGGGAGAGTGTACCGTCCAGTGGCACCGAGATCACGTACAGAGAGAATACAGGTTGTACTTCCCTTAACAGAGACTCTCTGGTCTGGCAACATCCAAGGTCCAGCAAGACCACAGATGCTCCTGGACCACAGGTGTAGGGAGGTCTGGCTGTAGGGCAGGGGTGGAGGTGGGGGACTCAGCTGGGAGCTCTGTGTCTGGGGGGGATGTGGCACAGTGGCGAGTTCTGGCCCCAGCAGCTGGGCAGTAATAGGGGGCTGGGGAGTTCCAGCCCCGGTGACAGCCAGGTACCTCTGGCCCCAGCAGCAGTGGGGCCAGTGGCGGCTAGAGATCTCTGGCCTGAGGAGCCACAGCTGGCCAGGCAGCAGTGAAGTTGGGCTGGAGCTCTAGCCAGGGGGCAGAGTTCAGGAGGGGCCATAAGGGAAGGGACCTCCCCTGATCTGGAAAATCCCTTCATTCAGGAACAGTCAGGTCCTGAGGGTGCTGGACCAGGGAGGTCCAACCTGTAAGAAGACTGCTCTGCAGCCAGCTGCCTTTTAGCTCATGCGGTAGAGGCTCCGGTACTAAGTCCCAGAGGTCGCAGGTTCGATCCCACCTGTCGGCGTTCCACATGCAGAATCTCAGACCTAAGTCACTAAAGGCATTTAGGCACCTGAGTCCCACAGAACAGTGCAAGCCAGATATATCAATACCTTTGGTCATCTTGGCCTCTGTGTGGGAATGGGAACATAAAATTTCTAAGACCTTCCCAGCATGCAGCTGTACCTTGGCCATTGTGTCATGCATCAGGATGTTCTGCCCTTATGGCTTGCTGCGGAAGAGTGGGCAGGACTTAATTTTGCCTCTGACCTGCCCTCTCTAGGACAGGGGTGGGCTGATCTGCTAGTGTTAGCTCCTGATGGGCCCCCAGCACTATATTTACCTGCAAAGCCATAGGTACTGGCAATTGCAGCTCCTGCTGGCTGTGGATCACCCTTCCCACCAACGGGAGCTGCTGGAAGTGGTGTCCCATTCCGTGCTACTGCCCTCTGCTCCCTTTGGCCGGAATAATGATCCATGGCCAATGGGAGCTGCGATCGCGGGTACCTGCCGTCATGCAGGTAAATACAGCGGTGGCTTGCCAGCGACTGCTGCCATGTTATTGCCCATCCCTGCTCTAGGAGGTGCGGTCTGGCTCTGTGACAGCTGCCTGATGTACCAATTCCCCAGTGGAGCGTTAGGGAAACCCCAGCTCTTCCGACTTGCCTGTAAACTCTGCTTTTTCTTCCTCCATTTCACCAGTATGTGCTTCAACAGCAGGGCTCCCGTTTGTTGACACACGCGGCTCTCTCGCTGATGTTCAGGGAGCATTCCTGGAATGGAGTGAGAGAGAGAGAGAGAAGGTTTTTTCGATTGCTACAGCACTATGGATCCCTTTGTGTGGCGTGAGGGAGGGTACAAGTGGTCTGGGATAGGTCTCTTGGAGCAGCTGGGTTCATTTCATGGCTCTGTCATCTGCCTGTCTCTCAAAGCAAAACTCATAACCCCTTTCTCACAGGGACATAAATAGCTCCTCTTATGTCCATCCGCAAGGCCAAATGCTTATAGGAAACTGGACTATGTAGTAGACTGTCTTTTTTTTTTTTTTAATGGCTGTACAGGAAAGTCAGTACATTAATCCACTATTTGCTGTCAAGGATTTGAGACATATTGTTGGGAGTGTGCCCATAATTTATATTTAGTACAGAGTAAAATTTACAATAAAAGAATCAAGGGAAAACACCCTTCATCTCTTTTATATGACATGAATGCTTTAGAACAGTGTTTCTCAACCTTTTTTTTAAATAAAGTACCCCTTTAAAAAAATCTATAAGTACCACCAGTACCTACAGTTTTCAGACACACAGGTTTTTTTCTACCGTTGCAACACATTTGTTTAAACAACTTAATCATAAAAAGTACAAACATAATAAAGTGCTGTAAAACTTAACACAAAAATTCAGTTTTCAGTTGTTTCCAAATTTCAGTAATGTCGATGTACCCTCCAGACTTCTCTCAAGAACCTCTAAGTGTATTTGTACCACTGGTTGAGAAACACTGCTATAGAATCCCCAGCATCTTCCTCTAAGGCAGAGGTGGGAAACCTTTTTTGGGTCGGGGGTCACTGACCCACAGAAAAAAATCAGTCAGGGGGCTGCATACAAGCGAGAAGCCCCGGACTGAGAAGCAAAAAGACACTCCCCACATTCCCCTCACACACTAGAGTTTAGGGGTGCCCAGGCTAACAGATTCTGTGTGGTCCAGCCCTGCGGGTGAGTTGCAGGGGAGCGGGAACACCAGCACATGCTCCCCAGCCTTGGGGGTCGGACCCAGGCAAGTTGGATGCCACATCTTCTCCCCCTCTCCTCAGCTACTTTAAGGCAAACACCCAGACCAGATGGAAGATGTACACATTGAGATGAAAGTCTACTATGATGGGTGGCTGTAAACATTTGCACAATATAAGTGATTAGGATCCAGGACATAAAAATGAATAATTGTAATACACACAATACACATAAAACAGAGAGAGAGAGAGACCAAATGTCAAGATCAGAGGAAAAAAACGAACGCTGTGAAATGTACCATCTTCCTTTTTTTAACCTTATAACAGCAGCTGAAGTGGACCTAGCTAAGGGGAGTGTTGTGAACTTGTAGGCTAGCTACAACTTATAAACAACTTTAGTTTGCTTTTAATATGAATTTCTCGCGTGTGTACACGCACCTTACTCCAATCTCGCTTCAGTTAGGTCAGGTGTGGTCTTGGAATGTGGTTCTGAGGAATTTCAGTAGACTGTCCTGGAAAGAGGAAACCATCCTCAGAAAACAGGGCCTCTCCTCTCGGGTTCTCGGTGAAAAAGCAACCTGGCCAAGGAAACGTCTCCCTGAGAGGGTCTGGTTTTTGGGGAGCAGGAGGTTTGTACCGATCAGCTACAGATGAGCAGGGGATGTGGCTGACTGCAATTCTAGGCCCCAGGTCAGAACAGCCGGTGGGCCCGCAGGCAGGCACAAGCCGTGACCATGTAGACAGAGTCTGCATGACATTTGGGCGGTGCTGCACATGCCCTGGCTTGTGTCCTAGCACAGCCAGGACTTCCACATGGCCTGACAACTATCTAACCGTGCAAACCCAAAGTCCCTCGCCCTGCCCCTGCCTCACCCCTTCTAAGGCCACGTCCTGCCTCTTCTCTGAGACACCCCCCCCCCGCTTGCACCATCCCTTCCCCCCCCCCCCGTGGCATACTGGATACGCTCCCCCACCCTCACACGGTGGAGGCAGAGGTTTGGGGCTCGAGAGAGGACGTGGGGTGTGGGCTCTGAGAGGGGATCTGGGGATAAGAGGGGGTGCAGGGTGCTGGCTCTGGGAGGGAGGTTGGGTGCAGGAACGGGGGGGCTCTTGGGCACAGGTTTTGGGGGAGAGTTTGGACGCTGGCTCTGGGCTGGGGCAGGGCCTGGGAATTGGGGGGCAGGAAGGGGCGAGGGGTGCAGTACTTACCTTGGAGGGAGACCGGCACACTCCTCAGGCAGCGGTTCTTAAGTAGGGAGGCTAGAGCAGTCTTCATATGCCACTGCTATAGGCACCGCCCCTCATGACTCCGATTGGCTGCAGTTCCCAGCCAATGGTAGCTGTGGAGTCAGTGCTCAGGGCGGGGCCAGCGTGCAAAGTTTCCCCATTCCCTCCCAGGGATGGTACGTGCACTTCTAGGAGCAGTGCAGAGTGAGTGCGGGCAGGAAGCATGCTTTAGACCCACTGCGATGCTGGTAGCAGCAGCCGCCAACCCCCCCCCCCCCACCCCCAGGACCTTTTAAATCACCTGGGCCCATGGACAATTGCCCCCATTAACAGGCTAGCTTCTCTCTATTTATTACGAGGAGCACACGAAGAACTTTTCACCTCCTCTGATGTCAGCTGACCCCAGGAGGCACTCAGCACTAGAACCGGCAGGAAATTTTGCAGTACCACCCCCTCTAAAAAAATCTTCTAGTTTGCAATGCAACATCCACATCCGCAAAAGACCGAACATTTCCATTTGGAAATGCTACTGCAATGCCTTGTGGGAGTTTTTATGTAGGTGCCTCACGGATTCAGTCTCCTCTGTGGGCCAGGCTCCGTCATGCTTCATGTCCCCCGGGCCTCCTTGTGATGAGCCAGGATGGTGCTCTGTGGGAGTTCCTGGCCCTAGTGCACCATGGGAGATGTTAGCCCTGCTGGCGAACACACTCGGGAGAGGAAACCGGGGACACGAGGTACCTAAACGTCAACTCCCACAAGGCACCGCAGTGGCATAGCCAACATTTATCATTTAGGTATTTGAGTGACTGGGTTTTTACACACGAAGCTGACCTTTTCTGCAGATGGCCATCTGTGAAGTTTTTATGAGAACATTATTTAGTTGGAAGTCTAATTTCCCATCAAATTCTCGTTTCGCCTCAGCCTCCCTCGGCACATTGCAGAACATGCAACTAATGGGGGAAACTGTGCCTGGAGAATGACTCCTGAGAGCAGCAGAATCTGCCAATGGCAGGCTTCCAGCAGAATTTCCAGCTAGACTTGGGTTCACAGTGCTCGTCCCACTGAATTTTCAGAATTTTAATTTGTTTTTCCTGGTTTTGCCTCAGGAAGAAACAGAGACTTTCCAAAGATTTTCATGGAAAAAGAGGGACCACCTAGCCCACTGTAACCAATAGGTAGGACCCTCCCCAATAAGGCAGAGATGCAGGTTCAGCTACTTACTTTATTACTCCCTCTCACCCCAAGTGACTATCCTGGCCCTCAGGACAGTGGCCATTCCGAGTTGGGTCTCGCTTAAACTGTCCTGTTGAATTTATTCTACTTCATTTAAATATTCATCAGGGCTAGAGCTGCCCCCATCCCCTGTGAGTCCTTAACCACCTGGCTATTGGCTGGTCTGGTGAGCAGCCCTTTTCCCAACAAACGTTTTCGTCAAAACTGATCCATTCTCCTGAAAAGTTTCCAGTGGCAACAAATGGGCATTTTTTGAGGGAAAAAACAATGGGTCAAAAATTTCCCACCCACCCACCCACCCACACACCAGTGCAAAACCATTTGCGGCAACAGTAAATCCCAAAGACTTTAGCCATGGTGGCCAACATGCTAGCCACCAGCCACATGTGCCGATCTGTCAGGTTGAGTGCGGCTAGTGGGCTCACAGAATTATTTGCACTTTCAGAATAATGTGGCTAGTTCGCTATAGCAGAACTGGTTTAACAGCCCAGCTTCAGAGAGTGAAAAGCATTAACAGAGGGGACAGGGCTCAGACAGTCCAGAAACACGGAGGCAGAAAAAAACTCACCTTCACAACAGCCGGCGTTGAGGAAGGAAACAGAGACACTGGGACAAGTCTGAGAAAACAGTGAACACGCTCCCTCCGTTTCTCTGCACTGTTGTTTTGAGACCAGAACAGTCCCTGAAAGGAAACAGCGTCCTATCCTCTGCCCTGCTGCCAAATGGTTCCGTGCATGTGAATGGTTCTCAAATTTCTCCTCCCCTTCCCTGGCTACCAGTTCTCCTAGCTAGCAGTGCTGCAGTGGAAGGCCCTGGGATGAGCGCTGAATACTGTAAACAAACGTAGCCAGGGAGAGCACGCTGAGGAAAGTTACAGCCAAAAGTGCCTTAGAAAATCGCCTCTGAACTCTGGAGCTGACAGGAAGGATGGCTAAAGGTCACAGCCCAGAAATCTGGTGCGACAAAGCAGCGAGTAAATAAGAGTTTGATCCTGCGAGATGCTAAGCGCTTCCTTGGGGGTACTTAGTGACCTCAGCTTCCACCAAATTCAGTGGTGCTTGAGGGAAGTCAGAAGCTTGCAGGATTGGGCCCTATGCAAGTGGAAAACCTTGTTGGATGGGTGATAGGAATATTGAGGGTTGAATTCACCTATCGGCACAAGGGTGCTGAAGCCCCGCAACCAGGATGCCAGCTGCTTCCTCTGTCAACTCTGTGCCCACCTGCTGCCCTATGCGCTGAGGATTCTGCTGCTGGCTCCGAGCCAGGGGTCCCAGCAGCCAGCCCCGTGCACCAGAGAGGGAGACTTTGTAGCCAGCCCTGTGCCAGGGTGTTGCTCCTGGCCTCAGCTCGGATGGGAGAGGACAGGTGTGGGGGAGGCGGAGGATGTCAGCACCCCCCTCCCTTAAAAATGTTCCTGGACCACTGAATTCATCCCAGGGCCCGAGCAGAGCTCAGTAAAAAAAACAGAAGGGGGTGCATGTGAAGAAGTATCTTGGGGACACCTTTGGTCCTGCTCCAAACCGAGAGCTGTACCCATCCCTGGAGCAGTCTGGAAAACCGTCCTCGCTGGCACTGAGTTAGCAACTGCCTCAATAAATTGTTGTGGCATCTAGAAATATTCTGGGCTATAGGAAGGCCCAGCCATGCCCCCTACCTCCTCCAGTGTGCCCCAACAAGGGCGTCTCCCTTTTTCTGAGGCTACCGCTGCTCGCTCTGATCCTTATTCTACCTCCTGCGGTACTGCCTGCGGGGAGAGAGAACGGTTTCTGTGGTACTCAACCGATTCTCGGCGTTGGCGCCTCTCTCTCCTGAGGTAAGGTAGCCCCCACAGGGCACATCGGCTCATGGTGTCTGTGGCTGTACTAACATGAGCTTCTACTCAGAAAACGAATGCAACCATCTTGCCCCATATCTCCTCAGCATCACAGCTGTTCCCTCAGGGACAAGCAGAGCTGGTTCCATAGGATTTTTGCAGCTATTCTTCCATACCTTTAGCCAGAGCTTGTGGGCACTCTTCTAATCCACTGGGCAGCATTTGAATTTCTCCTGGGTGGTCACCTAAATGCTCAGCTTACAGGAGGAAACACTGCTGACAATGCCTGACAGGGAGAGAAAGCCAGGCTTCATTGCATGAAGGCCAATTGAGGAGGGGTTGGGTGGTGATTATGAAGCCGAGAAGTTTGTGGCAAAGGAGCTGAAGGCAAGAGGCAGCAGTCACTCCCTGTTCCCTAGCCACAGTCAACCTGTGGAACTCCTTGCCAGAGGATGTTGTGAAGACTAGGACTTCAACAGGATACAAAAAAGAGCTAGATAGGTTCAGGGAGGGTAGGTCCGTCAATGGCTATTAGCCAGGATGAGTAGGAATGTTGTCCTTAGCCTCTGTTTGTCTGGAAATGGGTGACAGGAGAAGGATCATGTGATAATTACCTGTTGTGATCCCTCCCTCTGGGGCATCTGGTATTGGCCACTATCAGCAGACAGGACACTGGGCTAGATGGACCTTTGGTCTGACCAAAGGCCATTCTTATGTTCTTATGAGATGATATGAAATCATCCATTGTGCCCGATGCTAAAGGAGTTAGCAAAATTGACAACCTTGGAGACAGGCAGAGACCCCTGAAAGGTGAGATGACCAACAAGACATAATGATGAAGAGCCGGACAATAACCACCCAGGGATAACCGTGGAAAGCTCCGAGATTAACACCATGTAAGAATCAAGGATTGCTGAGTGGCATTGCAAAATTCAGGCTCAAATGGGAATTTACAGGTATGAGGATGGGGGGTTTTGCCGCAGAATTCTGGGTTCAATCCTGCAGAGCCTTGAAGCATTGGTACAAGACTGACAGAGCCTACCTCTTCACTCATGTTCAGTGTAAAAGTCCATTAGACTAGCTCATCTGCAGGGGGGTATAGGTGGGTGAGAGAGAAAGACAGAGAGACAATGCATGTATTGTATTTTCAGTAAAGGTAGTGTATTTCTTTTTCCCCAAAAAAAGATCCCAAGTGCTTCTTATAAGCATAAGAACTGAAGGGTCAGCTTCATGCAGATCACTCCTCCATTGAGACAAACATAATAAAGGACATGACCATATAAAATGCCTTTAATTATAAAATTTCAGTTAGAAAGAATGATGAGCAGTATATAAACTGACTTCCTTCTGTGCATTAGATGATGGCATTTATCAGTTATTCACTTCCCCACAGAGGGAAATGCACAGAAATGGGAACAGGAAATGTTTGTGTTCCAGTTACTCTGCCACTCACTCATCTTGTGACTATGGTCAAGTCACTTAGCCCTTCTTTGCTTCATTAACCTCCCTCCGGTTAATATTTATCTCTTAGGGGTTTTGTGAGGCTTTTACCCTCATTCTTACTCTGCTCTCTTCAGACTAAAGGGGAAGCTTGAGATCACCATGAATGTGCAAGGATTATGCACTTGCAACATGGTTTGTAGATTATCTGTACCAGTGGAAAACAGAATCTCATTGTTCTCACTCCATTGATTATTCTGTGTGGTTGTGCATGAGCTGAAGATTGGACTGAATCTCAATTAGATGGTGGTGACTGATGACGATGCTAACAAGGTACATCTGTATGTAGTTAATTGTTCACTTCAAAGCATGCTTCCCCATCCATATCAACAGTCCACACCCATCTGTCAAGTTCATGGACTTGTTTCACAGTTCCAGGCCTGAACTTCTCCAACACCTATTGTAAGCAGAGCAATTTACCTTGAGTTACCCCACTGCCTTCACCTTTACAAATCTTCCTTTCTCACCATGGAGGCTAATTTAGCAAAAAGTACTTCTGAGTCCAAAGAACAGCAGCCTCAAAGCTACATGCCACAATGTTTATTATGCTGATAAGTGTGTGGTAATAATAGTAAATATGTGCATTATTAAATCATACACATGAATGCTGAATAAAATATAATGGAACAGGTTGGTATTTTTAAAGGTCTTCCTGGTGAAGTCTTTTCCATTCAAAAGTACCTTCCAAAGCTGTGTCAAAATTATTCATTTCTTGCTCACGGGAGAGTTCTAAGAACACCTGAAATGGACAGCAACAAAGCTCTGGTTATTTCCTGGGACTAATAAACCAACACATGAAACATCTGTTACCATTTTTATGAAGGCAACATAAAGGTTTGCGGTTGCCCAAATAGGATCATCACAGAGGACAGGTTTTCTGCTGATACAGCTCTCTTCAAAGCAGCCAAGTTCAGTCTGGTTTCCTGTTCACCATGTCCCCAAAGGTCACTAGCAACACTGGAACAAAGCCATTGTCCTGTCTAAAACTGGAGTTTTATTTTCATTCACTTCTACGCATGCGTCACCCGACAGATTTCAAGTGAAGCTGGAATGGAGCAAAGGCGCTTTACGGGGGCTATTCAGACCACGATGCCCGACTGAAACGGCATGGCAACATTGCACAGAGCAGTGTCTGACCGTAGAATTTATGCACACAGGATGGGGGTGGGGGAGTTATGGCCTAGCCTCATGCCTGGCACATCAGGCCAGGCATTGCAGCCACGAGCCACTCACACAACCGACTGTGACTCAGTCGTGGTTTGTCTGCTCATTTCTCCCTGCTGCAGGAGGCTGATGTACATCTCCCTGGGCGGCGGGTATAGGAGGCAGGGGAAGGCACAGCCTTCCCAAACTGACAAGCTGGCCCCACCCACCCTCTGCCTCCAACCCTCTTCCCCCATTCAGCATGGCTCCCCCTGGTCTCCTGGGGCTCTCTGGGCTTCAGCCGTGCTAAGGCTGGGGCCGTACACTGTCAGTTCTCCTTCGGGGCCAGAGAGACAGGAGCCCTCCCATCTTCGGGAGGGTGGGGAATGCAAGGGCTGCCCATACTCTGGAGTGGCCAGGATGCACGTGCGGGAGACGGGGAGGCTGTGGACAACCCAATGCAGGGTGGAAGGGAACCACGGGCCACCAATGCTTGCGGGAACCTGGGGAAGGCAGCAACCACCCTACTCCATGGGTGGCTGAGGGAAGGCTGAAGCTGCGGGCTGCCCATGGTACAGTGCGGGGCCTGGCTCCCTGGGGGTCATGGGTGGGGTTTGGGGGAAAAGGGGTGAGGCCTCCCCCAGCCCTAGATTCTCCCATCACCCATGCACATCTCTTCGTGCACCAACAAGGCTCTGCTGCCCAGCTCATAAGAGAAGCGGAGCCTTGGGGAGCAGCGACTTGAAAAGGCTGCTTGGCTCACTATGCAGCTCCTCACAATCTGGGATAGAATCGCAGGGGAATAGTCAGGCAACGTCTGTCCTGTTACTCCCTTTCCTGACTGGGCAGGCTGGACCTCCCTCTGACAGTCCCTGCTGTAACTATTCCCTGTAGAATCATGAGCATGAATCTGTCTCCCATAAGCATCTGTTTTTCCTCCTCCCAAAATTCAATCCTTGTGCTTTGCTCCCCCGGCAGGTCTGCAGCCCATGCAAACCGTCCCCACATCGTCCTTCCCAATAGGTAGGGAGAATGCTGAAATCCCATGCCTGTTCCAAAGTGTTCAAAGAAAAGCTGTACTCCTCGAGGCCGAAGGTGCGTTTGGCTGTGGGGAAAGGAAGATACAGGTTACAAAAATACGTTTCACCTTTACCAAGTCCTTTTCAACGGACCTTAGCCTTGCCCTGGTAGTTTCTTTCTTACCTGTCTCTAGCTTGGAGAAAGTCTGGGATAAAGGCAATGCATTGTGCATTGGTACCTTGTACACCAGCAAAGAGGAAACCCTGAGAGAGAAAAGAAAAAGGTGTCCATTTTGAAAATCAAGCCACTAATTAAACTGTCCATTGTCCAGAGGTGAAGGAGAAGGTATAAAAAGCTCCCATATCTAATTGCATGGCCCAGGCACAATCACAGTCTCTAATCAACTTGCTAGCTAGAAACTGTAACCCACTGGTCTTTCCCAAGGAGATATCTTGGATCAGGCTGTTATGTTTGCCGCCCAGTAGCAGGAATGACACATTAAGGGTGGGTTTGCACTATGTCAGAAATTCGACTTATGATACACAACTCCAGCTACGAGAACTGCGTTGTTAGAGTCAATGTATCTTAAACCGAATTTCTGGGCTAAGCCCACCATGGAGATCAACAGGAGAAACTCTCCCATCAATTTCCCTTACTCCTCATGACTGTGAGGAGAACCAAAGTCCATTAGGGTGACCTCAGCATTTGATTTAGTGGGTCCTTACAAGACCCACTAAGTTGAACCCCAGAAGATCAACCTCCAGAGCATCAATCTTTCTGGAAGTATCGACAAGGCCTAAGCAACTCTGTAGACATTCAGGACCAGTGTACCTTGTAAGCTGGGTGCTTGTGTAGCCACTCAGGAGAGAGTCAAATGTCACCCTGCTGATTAGCAGAGCATCCACAGCTAGGTTTTTGTCTCTATTGGTGGTGCACATTTACACATGCCTTGTGCACATAAAATTATTCCACACACAGATAAAAATGTACACATGGAGGAAAAAGATTAGAGGGAACATTATTCATGACCCTGATATGTATTGCATTTACCGTTCCTGACGATCTGCATGTGGAAAGATCCTCATAATCTCCATATGGAGGCAATCAACTTGTGCTGGATCTTTTACTTTAATTTCCAGTAAGTAACCTTTACCAAACTTGCTTTTCAGGTATTGAACAGCCCCAATGCACCTGGAGACAAAGAAAGCAACACAGTGGCCAATACTTATTAATGGACCAAAAATCTTACTTTCATGTCCCTCTCCTCTTAAGGCCAGGTGTACCCTAGACCCAGCAGCTCGACTTAAGGTACACAACTCCAGTTATGTAGAATATGTAGCTAAAGTCATCTTACCTTAAGCCAAGAAGGAGTACCAGCCACCAGCAGGGGTGCCCTCTGAGTTTGATTTAGCGAGTCTTAACTAGACTCACTAAATCAAACTCTGAAAGATTGATTGTGGCAGTGGCAATCTTCATTTTAGTGTAGACAAGGCCTTAGGGCAGTGGCTATCAAGACTTATATTCAGCCAGAGCTGTCCACAGCAGAGCTCCAGTAAATATTTCCATTCCTCTCATTGTCTTTATAGCATGTTGTGGGGGCAGGGGAGAAAACAGGAACAGTGTAGCGGGTTCAGGAAATGCTCTATGAGAATTTAAGCCCTGGTAGGCGTAACAAATGAGGCTGGTTCCCTAAAATCTGCCTGTTCTCTGAGAACTTCCATAGCATTCATCTTGCTAGTCCACTGATCTATGTTGTATCTTACCGGAGCTTTCCACACACCATGATGGCCACTCGATCACACAGTGCTTCAGCCTCCTCCATGTGGTGGGTGGTCAAGATGGCTCCTTGCTGCTTGTTCTTCAGGGCAGCCCGAATTGCTTTCCTAAAAAGAAAGAACCAACATTAATTCAGAAGATGTGCTCACCAAATGTTTCGATTGTATTTTCCCCTCCCAATGACAACAGGAATGTACTTGAAACCTAATGACAACTTCAACTGGTGTCTACTTCAAAGTACTTTGAAATAATGTTGGAAATGCTATGACCCAAATCCACTGAGGGATTGCTCTGAAATAAGATTTGCCACAGTGCTGAGTTAGTGGGACGGAGCGGTTCAGTACTTCTTTTTTGGACCCACTGTAGCTGAAATGCTGTGCCCACGAAGAATCAGGATTGTGTCATTTCAAGAGAAAACAACTCTCAACGAGACAATGCTGCTCAGAAGGGATGGGAGGAACTGACTTAGGAAAATAAATACTACATTTTGCTCCCTCCCATGAACTGAAACAGAGTCTTCACAGATTTTTTTTTCTTCGGATCATGAATGGTTGGGATGCGAACTCCCTCCAGAGTTCTCAATGATGCTAAAACATGGTACTACTAATTCTAGAATCCAAGTTGCAGCTGTCCCTGCACTACTATTGGATGGAAGAGATAGTATAGGGTGTGTAACTCCCTACCTCACTCTCCTATGCCACTGGGAAGGAATCTGAATCATCGGGGGGTACTAATTTACCTGGAGGTCCAATGCTTCTTGCACTAGAAGGACCTTGGCCAGTAGAGGGTGCCATTTCTAAGCCTGATGACAACTGACTGGTTGGTTGACTTCAGGGATACCAAAGAGGACTTCCAGAGCTTCAAGCTCAAGTTCTCTACAGCTCGAGCTAAAATGTCAGGATGGGTTAGCTACCCTGAGTGTGCTTCTATCTGAGATTTTAGGCATATTCTCGGGCAGTTAGCCCATACCGCTGGCTTATGCCTCCCTGGCTACAGTTCTATTTTTAGCACGCTCGCTCAATCCGCGGACATGTCCATTACAGCTGGAATTTACACCTTCCATCGCCAGCGTAAACATGCCCAGAAACAGGCCATTTGATAAGAGCTCCATTGTGGATTTAGAAGCTTGACCCCCGCCAAGCCCCGAAAGTCTCGGCCCTCAACTTTTCATTATGTGCTGGTGATTTAGCTCAGATGTTAAAAACATGCTTACTCATTGATTCGGGCATGACTCACCACACATGACTTTGCCCTTTCGGGTCCAGTCCAGTGGATGGTTCGTCCAGAAGCAGAACTGTGGGTTTCCCCAACATGCTCAGTGCAAAACACACCTAAAACAAGGAATAGACATTGGGAGCCATGTTCTGTCTTCCTGAAGTCTGTGGGGATGCCTTTATGTGAGAGCAATTAACACATTTTCTTTGGAAAAAATGATGCCTGTGATTCATTTCTGTGCAGGACTTGGAAATTTTCTAATTTAGAGCAAGCAAAAAACATGTCAACCTTCAAGAGACCAGTGCTTGCACTTCGTTTCCTCCACATCCATATACATGCTTGCAATGTAAGGAAGCTGAACAATCTAAACGGTGCAATGTTCTGTACTAGATTACATGGATGTAACGTCCCTCAAAGTGATGCAGCACAAAATGCCTGCCTGGGCCTCACCATTTCGTGAAAAGTCTCATCCATGCAGCTGGTATTAGAAGGAGGCTCCCTCTGGATCAATGGAATTTTTCGTTCACATTATGGATGTTTCAGAAACACGCAAGTTATTTCCTGGAGATAATTTACCAGCCATCACATAGAATCATAGTATCATAGGATTGGAAGACACCGCAAGAGGTCATGGAGTCTAACCCCCTGCCCAAAGCAATAGGTTAATTCCCAAACAGAGATGTTACTAGTGTATACTTGCAACAAACAGAACAGGAAAGGTTGGGTTCTGCTTTCATTTACACCAGTGCCAATGCACAAGGACTTTGCACTAGCTTAGTGGAGTTATTCCACTCTGGCAGAGCAGGGAGCAACATTTGCAACATTTAATCAGTGGCCTAATTTCCAAAAGTGCTGAGCACCCATCGCTCGCACTGACTTAACAAGCTATGTCTGGACTGCAGCAAGAGGGCTGGCAGCTCAAGCGGTTATATGCATGCTAGTTCTGATCAAGGCAGTTTGCTCAAAATAGAGATGTAGCTGCTGCAGTGCAAGCGGCAGGAGGGGTTAGCTGCCCTGAGAATCTCCGAAGAACATTAGAACAAAAAAATGGCCATACTGGGTCAGACCAAAGGTCCATCTAGGTCAGTATTCTGTCTGCGGACAGTGGTCCATGCCAGATGTCCCAGAGGGAGGGATCACAACAGGTAATTATCATAGAATCATAGAGCTGGAAAAGACCTCAGAAGGTCATCAAGTCCAGCCCCCTGCTCTAGCCAAGACCAATCCCAACTAAATCAACCCAGCCAGGGCTTTGTCAAGCTGAGACTTAAACACCTCTAGCGATGGAGACTCCACTACTTCCCGAGGTAACCCATTCCAGTGCTTCACCACTCTCCTAGTGAAATAGTGATTCCTAATATCCAACCTGGACCTCTCCCACCACAACTTGAGACCACTACTCCTTGTTCTGCCATCTGTCACTACTGAGAACAGCCTTTCTCCATCCTTTTTGGAAGCTCCCTTCAGGAAGTTGAAGGCTGCTATCAAATCCCCCCCATTCTTCGCTTCTGCAGACTAAACAGACCCAACTCCCTCAGCCTCTCCTCAAAGGTCATGTGCTCCAGCCCCCTAATCACATGATCCTTCTCCTGTCATCCATTTCCAGAGAAACGGAGGCTAAGGACAACATTCCTACCCATCCTGGCTAATAGCCATTGATGGACCTAACCTCCATGAATTTATCTAGCTCTTTTTTAATCCTGTTGAAGTCCTAGTCTTCATAAAATCCTTTGGCAAGTTGTTCCACAGGTTGACTGTGCTCTGCATGAAGAAAAACTTTCTTTTGTTTGTTTTAAACCTGCTACCAATTAATTTCATTTGGTGACCCCTAGTTCTTACATTGTGGGAACAAGTAAATAACGTTTCCTTATACACTTTTTCCATACCAGTCATGGTTTTATAGACCTCTATCATATCCCCCCTTAGTCTCCTCTTTTCTAAGAGGAAATGTCCAAGTCTTTTTAATCTCTCTTCATATTGGACCCATTCCAAACCCCTAATCACTTTTGTTGCCCTTCTCTGAACCTTTTCCAATGCCAATATATCTTTTTTGAGAGGAGGTGACCATATCTGTATGTGGTATTCAAGATGTGGGCATACCAAAGTTTTATACAGAGGCAATAAGATATTCTCTGTCTTATTTTCTATTCCTTTTTTAATGATTCCTAACATTGTGTTTGCTTTTTTGACTGCTGCTGCACACTGCATGGATGTTTTCAGAGAACAAACCTCAATGCCTTGTAGATCTCTCTCTTGAGTAGTTGTAGCTAAATTAATCCCCATCATATTGTATGTATAGTTGGGATTATTTTTTCCAATGTGAATTACTTTACATTTATCAACTTTAAATTTAATTTGCAATTTTTTTGCTTAATCACTTCGTTTGGCAAGATCTTTTTGAAGCTCTTCACAGTCTGCTTTGGTATTAACTATCTTAAATTTTGCCACCTCACTGTTTCCCCTTTTCTCCAGATCATTTATAAATAAGTTGAATAGGACTGATCCCAGGACAGACCCTTGGGGGACACCACTAGTTACCTCTCTTCATTATGAAAACTTGCCATTTATTCTACTCTTTGTTTCCATTCTTTTAACCAGTTACCAATCCATGAAAGGACCTTTCCTCTTATCCCATGACAACTTACTTTATTTAAGAACCTCTAGTGAGGAACTTTGTCAAAGGCTTTCTGGAAAGCTATATCTACTGGATCCCCGTTGTCCAATTGTTTGTTGACCCCCTCAAAGAACGCTAGTAGATTAGTAAGGCAGGATTTCCCTTTACAAAAATCACGTTGACTTTCCCCCAATGTATTATGTTCATCTATGTGTCTGACAATTTTATTCTTTACTATAGTTTCAACTAATTTGCCCGGTACTGACGTTAGACTTACTGATCTGTAATTGCTAGGATCACTTCTAGAGCCCTTTTTAAATAATGGCATCATGTAAACTATCTTCCAGTCATTAGGTACAGAAGCTGATTTAAAGGATAGGTTACAAACCACAGTTAATAGTTCCGCAATTTCACATTTGAGTCCTTTCAGAACTCTTGGGTGAATGCCACCTGGTCCCGGTGACTTGTTACTGTTAAGTTTACCCATTTGCTTAAAACCTCCTCTAATGACACCTCAATTTGGGACAATTCCTCAGATTTGTCACCTAAAAAGAATGGCTCAAGTTTGGGAATCAACCTCACATCCTCAGCCATGAAGACTGGAGCAAAGAATCCATTTAGTTTCTCTGTGATGAATTTATCATCTTTGAGTGTTCCTTTAGCATTTCGATCATCCAAGGGCCCCTCTGGTTGCTTAGCAGGCTTTCTGCTAATGATGTACTTAAAAACATTTTGCTAGCTGTTCTTCAAACTCCTTTTTGGCTTTTCTTATTATAGGTTTACACTTAATTAAGAAAAACCCACCTTTCTAGTTACTCCAGCAGATAATTTCCTGATCGCTTTCTTTAAATGATCCTGAAGCTCCAGAGCCTTTGCTATCCTGTGCAGAAGGAGAAAGAAAGAAAGTAAAATGAACATTTGATTTTCCCCACCATTCAACAGCTTGGCAGCACAATGGAAAGAGTGGGCGCAGTTCCTCTTGTAGGGACAGCTGGGTCCTGGTAGAAGGTCTTATGGAGAGTGGAGGGTTTCTGAGAGTAGAGGCTCCTGGTGGACTTTGCTTTGGGAACTCATGCTCCTCCACAACCAGCACAATTCTATTTTTGGGGCTTTGCAGTGGAACCCCAAGAGGTCTGCCCTTTCCTGTCAGCTCTTCTGGGTGACACAACACCATGCCCCCACTGGTACAAGAGGTGTACCCTTTCTCCATCACTAGTGGTGAATCTTTGGCCACTCTGTTTTAACATTCCTAGTTCTTTTTCTGATGGCACCAACCAAAGAGGATTGCTTGGAGGAGCGTTGCTTTCTTTCTGCAAAATGACTTTTTGGGGGGGGGGGCATCTATTCTTTTCTCCTAAGGAAAAGGCATGTCTAATGCCAGAAAATGCTCACTTCCTCCTCTTTGCAGAATTCTTGTGGATTATGAGAAAAAATGGACGCAGACATTACTGCATTTCAGATTTCTGAGGTGCCCATAAACTAATCTCACTGTATATTTTCACGCAAGGACACCCTCCTGAAGCTGACCCATGGAGGGGTGCAAATCTTTCCAAAGTGCATGTTGTCTGAAGTCTTGTCATGATCTGAAGACTCCTTCTTATAGGACTGCTTACAGAAAAGAGATCAAACAGAGAAATTTGGAGAAGGGCTCTGCTTTGGCAGAGTTACATCAATGGTTTGAAAACTAGAAGAAAATGCTTTTGGAAAACCAAATTGGCTATCCCGTTTTTGATTAAAACCCAGCAAATGATAAGAGTGTGTAGGGCTGAAGAAATAAAGTACATTTGATGAAATTCCTGTATTACAGACCCAGGCAATGCTGGGGAAATCTGCTAGTCTGTTATAAATCCTCTCCATCTTGTCTAGAGTGGACAGTACTTCACTGATCGATTATAACCCCTAATTTCACTTCTTAGCACCAGACTTCACAACCTACAGTTTAGACACAGATACAGCTAGCACCACCAGCTGCAAATCTAACTCGTTCTAAATGAGAAATTCGGTGTGGCTTATATGCTTGGCTACATCAACCAAAGGAAGACATTGAGGCAGTTCTGCTGAATCTTATTGCTTTAGATGAAGTGTCTGGCTTTCAGTAAAATTTCATTCTCTCTCTGTTCTATCGTTCCAAAATATGAAATAAAAGCCAAAAACTTGATTTGTTTTACTATGTACCGCCTGATGGTAAGCATCGCATCTTCTTTCCTCATCCCTTTCACAGCTGCATACACCTCCAGATGTTGCTGCACAGTCAGGTTTGGCCAGAGAGGGTTCTCTTGGGGGCAGTGGCCTAGAAAGCCAGTTGTGCTCTCTTCCAGTTGAGCTTCAGCGGCACCTTTCCCTTTCACCAGCACCTGAACAAACAATCTGTTATTCTGCTCATAGAATCATAATCATAGAATCCTAGAGTTGGAAGAGCCCTTAGAACAGTGTTTCTTAAAGGCAGTCAGAGTGTGCCGTGGAGAACAGAATTCAAAATGGCTGCCCTTAAAGGGGCAGGTGACTTTGTTTTGTCAACCTTTTTTCCCTCAACTCCTCCCTCCCCCCTTTTTTTCCCTCAACAAAAAATCCTTTGTTTTCCTTAAAAAAAAAAAAAAAGCCTTCGTGTTCCTCGGTCTTGAAAAGTTTAAGAAACACTGCCTTAGAAGGTCATCGAGTCCAGCTCCCTGACCAAAGCAGGCCCAACCCCAACTAAATCATCCCAGCCAGGGCTTTGTCAAGCCAGGACTTCAAAACCTCCGGGGATGGAGATTCCACCACCTCCCAAGGTAACCCATTCCAGTGCTTCACCATCCTCCTAGGCTATGTCTACACTGCAATGCTATTTCAGGATATCGGAGTATCCTGAAATAGCTATCCCGCGTCTTCACAGCAAGCCCGTTATTTCAGGCTTGATATTCTGATGTCCCTGTAATTCTACAAGGAATAAGGGACATTTTGGGACAGTGCTTTATTTCAAAATCTGGCACTGTGTAGGCAGCGCCATATGATGAAATAAGCTATTTCAGAACATCATTGGAATAAGATACGCAATTTGTGTAGCTCAAATTGAGTATCTTATTTTGAGTTACGGTGCAATGTAGATGCACCCCTAGTGAAATAGCTTTTCTTCATATCCAAACTAGACCTCCCTCACTTTAACCTGAGACCATTGCTTCTCGTTCCGTCATCACTGAGAACAGCCTAGCGCCATTCTCTTTGGAACCCCCCTTTAGGTAGTTAAAGGCTGCTACCAAATCCCCCTTCACTCTTCTCTTCTGCAGACTAAATAAGCCCTCAGCCTCTCCTCGTAAGTCATGTGCTCCAGCCCCCTAAACATTTTTATTGCCTTCCACTGGACTCTTTCCAATGCAGCCACATCCTTTTTGTCCATCAGTGGCTATTAGCCAGGATAGGTTGGAATTGTGTCCCTAGCCTCTGTTTGTCGGAGGCTGGGAATGGGTAACAGAGGTGGGACCACTTGATGACTGAACCTAAGAACAGCCATGCTGGGTCAGACCAAAGTTTTCCCTAGCCCAATATCCTGTTTTCTGACAGTGGCCAATGCCAGGTGCCCCAGAGAGAATGAACAGAACAGATAATCATCAAGTGATCCATGCCCTGTCACCCATTCCCAGCTAATAGCCATTGATGGATCTGCCCTCTATGAATTTATCTAGTTCATTTTTGAGTCCTATTAAAGTCCTGGCAAGGAGTTCCACAGGTTAATAGTCCATTGTGTGAAGAAATGTTTCCTTTTGTTTGTTGCTAACCTCGTACTTATTAATTTCATTTGATGACCCCTAGTTCTTGGTTTTCCTTAATGTACTGTTTACAGTTAGCAGTGGGTTTGTCATTCAGGCCAGGTCTACACTAAAAGGGAAGGTTGAATTAAGATATGCAACTCCCGCTATGTTAATTATGAAGCTAGAGTTTCCCCGCTTGTTTCACGTATCCCCACTTTCCTCACAGCAGAAGGCCAATGGGAGCAAACGCTCCTACCAGCTTCCTTTACTCCTTGTGGAAGCAGGAGTACCGGCTGCCGACTATGGGTGCCCTCTGGGTTTTATTTAGTAAGTCTTAGCTAGACCCTCTAAATCAAACACCGGAAGATCAATCATGGCAGCGCTGATCTTGTATTTTGTGAAGACATGGGCTCAGCCTTTTATTTCAGAGTCTATCCTGTTTCACCTACCTGCCCAGCAGTCAGTGCTGTCTCTCCAGCAATCATATTGATAGTTGTGCTTTTGCCAGCCCCATTGGGCCCTAATAGTCCAAACACCTCTCCTAGAACAAATATGGATCATTTTTAGTAAGACTTGCCTGTGCTGACAGAATGTTTGCCACATTTCCTAAACAAGAAAAAAACCAAAAGAGAAACTCTTTGCTCAAACAACAGTCATTAAAAATGCAATAAGGATGGTCTATAACGGAGATGTTCTAGCACATGAGTGGTCTACATATATCATCTTCCAATCAGACAATCCTCAAAATCATTGTAGTTACACATTCCTGGGTACTAACCTTTTTTAACACAAAAAGAGACATTTTTGGTGGCCACTTTCTTCCTTTTTTTAAATACCGAACTGGCTTTCTTGTCTTTATATTCCTTGCGCAGATTGTTGACAATGATAATGGGTTTCTGGGGAAAGGAAGGAAAGGAGAGAGAATTTATTAAGAAGAAATCTCTGCCACAACCCTAGGCAGTCCAGTCATTCTCACTGGTGTGTGAGGTTGCTGTACATAGGTTTTATTCAGAACACTTTCTGTGAATAATTTGTTGCCACTGAAATGCCTGAATTTTCACAGTGAAGGGATGAGATAGATGTTCTACTGTGGTCAAATCTACTAGAGAGTTATGTCAATCCCATATACAGGCAGTCCCCGGGTTACGTACAAGATAGGGACTGTAGGTTTGTTCTTAAGTTGAATCTGTATGTAAGTCGGAACTGGCGTCCAGATTCAGCCGCTGCTGAAACTGATCAGTTTCAACAGCGGCTGAATCTGGACGCCAGTTCTGACTTACATACAGATTCAACTTAAGAACCCCAGGCATCCCCAAGTCAGCTGCTGCTGAAACTGATCAGCGGCTGATTCCAGGAAGCCCGGGGCAGGGGCTTCCTGTAGTCAGCCACTGGTCAGTTTCAGCAGCGGCTGACTTGGGGACGCCTGGGGCAGAGCAGCTGGGGTGCTGCTGGGTTGGTCCAGTAGCGCTAAGGAGCGGTGCTGCGGGACCAACTGGAACCGCCCCACCTGCTCTACCACAGGCCCGGGGCTTTGCTCCATGTCTCCCTGGTCTGCTGGGGGGGGGGGGCGCCACTAGCTGCACCCCCCCCAGCAGACCAGGGACACGGTGAGCAAAGCCGCAGCGGCGGCGGGGTGCCGCGTCTCTGAGGCTTTGCTCTGGCAAAGCCTCAGAGGCGCGGGACCCCTCCACCTCCCAGCTTTGCTCCAGGTGTCCCTGGTCTGCTGGAGATGGTCCCCAGCAGACCAGAGGCACCGGGAGCAAAGCGGCAGCGGCGGCGGAGTCCTGCACCTCCCCGGCTTTGCCACAGCAAAGCCTCAGAGGTGATGGACCCCTCCGCCTCCCCGGCTTTGCTCCGGGTGTCCCTGGTCTGCTGGAGACGGTCCCCAGCAGACCAGGGGCACCCGGGGCAGCTTTTCTCGCCCCGGAGGTCGAGGTGGCGGGACCACTGCGCTCTGGGTGGTCCTGCTGCCTGCGAGCTCCGGGGCGAGAAAGCCCCGTTCGTAAGTGCGGATCCGACATAAGTCGGATCCGCGTAACTCAGGGACTGCCTATAGCTTTTTTGCTAATTTAGAGAATATATAGCTCCCATTAACATATTATCTTTGTGCCTCTCATTCTACACACAACATCTCTTTACTAAGTACTATCATCTCCATTTTACAGTTATGAAGCTGTGGCCAAGGAGATTAAGTGACTTGGTTATGGTCACAGAATAATTCTGTGTCACAGCAGGAAGCTGATTTCTGTGTCCTGGGTCAATGCTCTGTCCACTGAACTATCTTTCTTGCCTATATAATTTAGCTCTTATGCAGGCTACATTGCTAAATATCAAACTTCATAAAAACATGCTTGACATTGAAAGAGATCTTATTCCAAAGATCATTCACTTCAGATTGCACTAGAATAAAAGCGAATTACGTTCTATTTAAAAGTTGCCTTCTCAGTTCTGCTGATATCTGCTAATTCCACTTGGAAAGCCAATTTCAACATGCAGTGGAGAAATATAAGGGAAAAATCATCATTGGATTTCCACGTGGATGTTTACTATTTTTCCCCCAGTGGGTAACTTACAAATAGGAAGAGTAAAGAGACAGAAAAGGACAACTTGAAGTTTTTTACCTCTTGCTGATTTTCAGAAGCTATGGTTCCCCTTACTCTTGCCCGTTCAGCTTGCACATCTTCATCTTCTTCTTCTTCTGGCTCTTCAGGATTTGGATGGTTGATCTCATTCCTTAGGGGGATTCTGCCGACCAAAGGAATCAAACAAGGCATTTTATCCTTTGTCCAAGATCACAATTGGTGTGACTAGTGCTAGACCAAATGGCTAGACCTTTTACTTTTTTTATTCTTTGCTATTTGGAAAGTCAAGTACCCAAGAAGTTCAGAAAAATGCCAGAATTAAGCTTTCCCATATAAACTTAATTAATTCCTCTTGTTGCATATGTGTTATGGTAGCCTTCCCCAACATCAGTCACTGAATATCTGTGGAGGAGCTGGGAATAGAACTCAGGTGTCCCAGAGCAATGGCTGAAATACAAGAGACTGGCCTATCTCTTCTTACAGACCTTTGTTTCATCTACTCTGTGCTCTGAAGGAGGCTGGGTTTGTTAAGAACAAACAGTACATGATCTTGTAGATAAAGATAGTATCAAAGTGCACCTGCAAACTATTTACTGGATTTTCCTAGCCTTTGAACATGTAGCTTTGCAAATTTAACACCATTTTCCTTGGTGCAGAAGCTATCTTTTTGTGCTGTGTTTGCATTGTGCCTAGCACAATGGGGACATGCTCGAGGACTGTGACTTGTAGGCATGACAATACAAATTAATAACATTGTGTTTTGGATGTAATTCCACCCCCCTTTTTTTAAACAAAAAAACTTAGGAGGGCAGAATGTACCATGTGGAAGCCTACACAATCAATGCATGTTGGCAAATGTTTTGTGGAAAATTAAAAATAAACAAACTTTGTCTGTATTTCCAAGAAAAGGCCAAGGGGTGGGTTCTCTGTGAGAGCATGAAGAAGGGCATGTGTTGGCACAAACCTAAAGATTGGATCCTCTCTCATAACCGCTTTTCCGTATTTCATCTCCAGCCATCGAAGAAGAAAAATGAAAACAGCACAGTGGAGGTAAGGCTGAAAAAAATATTCAATGGGGCATGAATGGAAACGGCAACACTATAACTTTTCTATTTTAATTACAGTTTAGGTAAAGTGCCTGTCATTACTTAAAATGGGAACTGGCATCTCCTAGTTACCTGAGCTGCTAATTGGCAATTTAATGACAAGTGGCATCTTAGAAACTAACCAAAATATATGGAATATATATTTTTGCTTTTGTGGTCAAAACCCACTTCATCAGATGAATTGGAGTGGAATTAAAAGAAACCAAGAGATATAAATAACAGCAGAAGTACCTGTCAATTATAGGGCCCATGATGATGTGGCTAATTAAGTATTTATGTACTTAGTGTTTATGTACTAAGTAATTAAGTATTTCTGCATTTATGTACTAAGTAATTATGTAAGTCCCATACACAGCTTTTGATATGGAAATGCAGATGTTAATGGCAAGAGAAATAGGCTTTGTTATGCGCCAGCCAAGTAATGTTTTTGTTTAGGCCTGGGGTAACGGAGTCAAATCTGTAGCTAAATTCCAATTCTGCAGACTCTCTCTAATTGGTTTGTAAAAGAATGGCGGCTTTTAAATCCATGATTGAGTGACTAGGTAGGTTAAAAGTATCAGAGGGGTGGCCGTGTTAGTCTGGATCTGCAAAAGCAACAAGGAGTCCTGTAGCACCTTATAGACTAACAGATGTATTGGAGCATAAGCTTTCGTGGGCAAACACCCACTCTTCAGATGCATGTCTGATACTTGCTGAGCTACAGTTCTTCTGCAAGTTTGACACCATCAGCTCAGGATTAAACAAAGACTGTGAATGGCTCCCTAATTACAAAAGCAGCTTCTCTCTTGGTATTCACACCTCCAGATCAGCTGCTGGAAGTGGGCCTCATCCTCCCTGATTGAATTAACCTCATTATCTCTAGCCTGATTCTGGCCTGCATATTTATACCTGCCTCTGGATATTTCCACTACATGCTTCTGACGAAGTGGGTCTTTGCCCACGAAAGCTTATGCTCCAATACATCTGTTAGTCTATAAGGTGCTACAGGACTCCTTGTCGCTTAGGTAGATTAAAATGTTCCCCTACAAGTTTATGTGTGTTACCATTTCTGATGTCTGATTTGCTTCGAAGTACCTTTTGAAAGAGCCGGCTTTAGGCTGATTCGCCCGATTCCCCCGAATTGGGTCCTATGCCTAAAAGGGCCCCGCGCCCTAAAGTCAGAGGGGCCCCGCACACTAAACCCGAAAGTGTGCTCACGTGCCGGGTGCACTGCGTGAGGGAGTGTCAGCCCCTGGGTTTGGCTGGAAGGCGGGACTCTGCCCTGTAGCTGGGAATTTAAAGGCTGTGAGTTGTTTGTTGGTGTGCTGGGGGGTTTTTTGGGTGGGGGGCGGGGGTCAACCAAAATTTGTGTGTGGTTTTTTTTGGGGGTCAACAAAAAAATCCCGGCTGCCAGGACCCCATCGAAATGGTTCGAATTGGGTCTTGCACTTCCTAAAGTCGGCCTTGTCCTTTGTCATAAGGTGTGTCTAGACTACTGAGTTTTGTTGACAAAAGTGGACTTTTGTCGACAAAACTATACCAGCGTCTACACTACCGTTGAGTTCTGTCGACAGAACGTCGACAGAACTCAGCAGTTTTGTCAACGCTGGTATACCTCATTTTACGAGGCATAACACCTTCTGTCGACAGAGTTCTGTCGACAGAAGGTGTTATTGCCTGTAGGGTTGCGTCTAGACTACAGGGTTCTGTCGACAAAGCAGCTTGCTTTGTCGACAGAACTCAATCTGTCTGGACGCTCTTTGTCGACAGAAGTTTTGTCGACAGATACTGTCGACAAAACTTCTGTCGACAAAACCCGGTAGTCTAGACGTACCCATAGAGACTGTCTGGTTTGACCAATATACATGGCAGAGGGGCATTGCTGGCTCTTGATGGCATAAATTTAACTTAATGGGATGTTCACTTTAAGGATGAGTATCATTTTATTAGGGTTCTAACATGAGGGATGAAAGAAGAGTTTAACTCAGCTCTCTCTGTGTCTGTCTCATCTCCTCTAGACGGGTATTTATCTCATACTGATCACTCCGGCATCCTGCTCTGATTCACCTCTTTAGCCCCTTTGTGCACCCACCCATCATCTCTAGCCCCACTTGCAGAGTATTCGACCATCTCTAAATCTTAATGTATTTCATATATAAATGCCAAAATAGTACCCTCTGGTTCGTGGGCTGGCAGTGGCCTCAATTATAAGGCTACCGTTGACATTAATTGTCCATATTGTAATGCTATTTCCCTATTATCCGGTTGTGTGTATCCTAGGTTTTTCCCTCTAATGCGTCCCACTACTGGTAGCAATGGTGGTAGAAACCCTGGAGGTTTTTCGCCTTCCTCTGTAGCATAGGATACAGATCACAGCTGGAGGATTCTCTGCATCTTGGGGTCTTCAAAGTATTTGAAGGCTTCAATATCTGAGGTATAGGTGAGAGGATTATTCTAAGAGGGGTGGGTGAGATTCTGTGGCCTGCACTGTGCAGGGGGTCAGACTAGATGATCATAATGGTCCCTTCTGACCTTAAAGTCTATGAGTCCATGGCTACGTCTACACTGGCATGATTTTCCGGAAATGCTTTTAACGGAAAAGTTTTCCGTTAAAAGCATTTTCGGAAAAATTGCGTCTAGATTGGCAGGACGCTTTTCCGCAAAAGCACTTTTTGCGGAAAAGCGTCCGTGGCCAATCTAGATACGGTTTTCGACAAAAAAGCCCCGATCGCCATTTTCACAATCGGAGCTTTTTTGCGGAAAACAGTACTGTGCTGTTTACAGTGGCCCTCTTGTGCAAATGATTTGTGCAAGAGGGCTTTTGCTCGAACGGGAGCAGCACAGTATTTTCGCAAGAACACTGACGATCTTACATGAGATCATCAGTGTTCTCGAGGAAATTCAAACGGCCAGTGTAGACAGCTGACAAGTTTTTCCGCAAAATCATTTGATTTTGCGGAAAAACTTGCCAGTCTAGACACAGCCTATGAGTCTATGGGTAAATGGCAGAGGTCAATTGCCAGTGTTTTAGCCTCCAAGTCATGAAACCCAATTCAGAGCAGGCCTAGATAAGATGGAAGTAATATGTTAGTGATCACTGGCATCTCTACCTGGGTCACTACTGGTGGTAATAATGGGGCAAAACATATGAAGAAAAGTGCAATAAATGGAAGTACTATTTCTTGATCATTGCGAATTAGTCTTTAAGACCTGAGGGATAAATTGTATCAATGCTGCTGGAGTTTACAGTATGCAAAATTGAATAAAGAGTTCATATTTGTATTAACTAATGCATAAATGACAACAAATTGCACTAATAGAGAGAGAAAAATCTTATTTTAATGTATAAGCCCAATGGCAAAAGATAAGGCTGAACTCACTGCATGATCCAGGGCTAATTTTGTTTTGCCTACCGTTTCAGACAAGCAGCATTATTATTTCTGTGTAATCAGGTGCTGGCCAGAAGTCTTTCAAGTCTGTAAATTCATTCTAAGTTCTACTCTGTATAGAATGAGTCGGATATTCTTCTCCCACTTTCTCATAGGTGAAGGCCTCAAACTGGCCAGCAGTCTTTAGTAAGGCAACGGACAAGTTCTTGGTTTATGGACTAACTTCTCCTGCCAATGAGTATTAGGCTACAATGGAAAACTCTCCATCTCAGGCCAGCAGATGTGAAACATGTCATACTCTATTTTGCTAGCTGCCAGCAACCAATACAAATGCAATACAGAATCACTGCATCAGAACATGTGTCCTCTGCAAAATAACAGCATGCTATTCAAATGGTTTCTTACTGAAAAGATGGATATGAATATATCGCTCCAGTGGCCAAAATCAATAAAATACTCATCTTCCATAAAAAACTGTGGGAGGGAAAAAAATACATTCAGTAGAAATCCTGCAAAGTTTGAATATAATGCAATGTAGTTTTAGAAGAGTGAAATACAGGTCAGCAAATATTTCAGAACTACGTGAACATTTCTGGTCAGGGGAGACAACAGCCACATCAGCCCCCTTGACAAGGTGGATGGCTCCATGTTCCCGGAAGGGGTGTGGCCTCAGGTGGAGGAGGCGGAGCCAAGGAAAGGTGGCCCTGAGTGCTCCCTGGATTGTGGCTGTCTCCCAGTGCACCTGGGAGGTCATTGTGCAATGCCCCCAGGCAGCCCTAGGAGCTAACTATGGTCATCTGGTGCTGTAACAGTGGCAGCCAGAGCCCCATGTCCCTTTGAATGGCTAGGCGCAGGGCAATTCTCCCCTTTTGCCCCTCATCCCCATCAGCAGGCCTGTTTGTCATTTTACTGAAAATCCTCAGTGGCAAAGGACCAACACAGGAAATAGTTACACCCCTGAATACAAGTATCATCAGGCCCTTCTAATAGCTCGGTCAGATGCACGGATTTTAGCACCTCTGGGGAGATCTAGGGGAACTGCACAAGGCAACTTTGAAAATCCAACTCCTTAGAGGAACCAAAAGACCCTCCTCAATGTGTTACTGCCAATTTCCCACAGAGAAGCCACGAGGTTCGGTTTGCTTTTCTAAAAAACTTAAGCCAGTTATGCAACTAGTTTCTGCGTGACATAGTACAAGAGTTTACCTTCATAGACTTGATCACAACGCCTATTAATGGATACATAGGAATCAGAATGGAAAAGATGTAATGGGAAAGGCTTTCTGAGATAACCACCATGGTGATGAAACTAATAATGGTGCTCACCAGAGCTGTCTAAAAAGAAACAAGAAAGTACTAAGTAAAAAAGTAATGTTTGTTCATTATTGCTAAGAATTGGATAACACTACATTTTGGGTTATAAGATGAATACCACAGAACTTACTTATTAGATGGTGAATGTTGAACACAAAACACAAATATGAGAAAGTTTGATGGGAAGGAAATGAGGCCAAGGGGTTGGAGTGGGTGTTTGGAAGAAAGACATATTTCTGTCATTCACCTGCCTTCCTTGGTTTTTACCTCCAATACCTATTAAGTGTCAGAAGCAGGGCTGCCAATCCAAAGTGTTCCGAAATTGTGAGTCAGGCCCACAAAAAAAATTTTTTTTTAAATAATTTTTTAAAGTTGAATTCTTCTTATTTGCCTTGTGGCATGTGAGGGATTTTCTTTTGGGGGGGTGTCACTTTTCAATCTTTTCTTCATAACCATGAAGGTTGCACATTTATTTTTAATTACAAGAAGATTCTCAAGGAAGTCATTGAGGAGATATCTGAGCCATGAGCAATTCTCTTTGAAAAGGCACGGCAGATGGGAGAGATTCCAGAAGACTGGACATGGGCAAATATAGTGCCCATCCATAAAAAGGAAAATAAGGACAACCTGGTGGGGGATTAGAGACAGATCAGGAGGAATCCATTTGTAAACATGTAGAAGATAATAAGGCAGGACTACCATATTTTAGCGAATATACCCTGCACCTGAGTATACCCCATACCCGAATATACCCTGTGGTTTTTCCGAATTGAGTAAAAAAACTCTTGTATACCCCGCGCACGAGTATAACCCGCAGGGTATACAAGACTTTTCTTTCAAACTGTGCCGGGTATATTAGCTAATTTAAGATGCCAGGTGCAAATATACATGCAAATATATGCAAATAGCTTCTTTCACGCTGACCGGCATGAATACAAAGATTAAGGCAAGACAACACAACACACAGGCCCCATTTAAGTCAGTTCAGCTGATATTAATAAAATGCAACAGTTACCCGATTTCCACCGATATGACAGCACTTTTAATGAGCAATGACAGTCCAGGAATTTAACTACTAAAACGCATCTCAACAGAAGACCATTATATTGACTACTTTTTAGTTTTGGCTTCTCAGTAGTCCAGGAATTTAACTACTAAAACACATATCAATCCAAACCGCACTATAAACCTAAACTGCACCGTGGGCGGCAAACAAACGGGCCACAGGCTGCATGTGGCCCGCGTGCTGCATGTTGAGTAGCCCTGTAATAAGGCAATAAGTAACAGCACAGCATGATTTCTATCATGCCAAACCAACATGAGAGCTTTCTTTTGACAGGCAACAAGTTTTATGGATTGGGGGAAAGTGGTTGTCAAGATCATGAGGGTTAGTCAGCAGCCTGGGGACTAAGGGGTTAACTATGTCCCTTACTTAACCAGGTGGATTCATCCAATAGGAATGCAGGTAAGAATTTCAAAGTGGGACAAAGGAATTTTGGGATTTTTCCCTCCTTTGTTTGGGAAGTTTTCTCTCCAGCTATTGAAGGGGACATGTCTCCCTCTAAGACTCTTCACAGTCTGTAAGTAGGATAACGTTTAGATAAATCCGTTTTATTGTTTTATGGTTTGGGAAATGCGATCTGCTCTCCTTTGTAACTAAGTTCCTGGCCCATGGTAGATTTCTTCTCCACAAGTATATTATTTTGTTACTTTTCCATCTAGCCATTATGCTTGCAACAGGAATATTGTGGTGATGATAAAAGTTCTTTCTCTTTCCTTTTTATTAATCTGGTAATGGTTAATGGTTGTGTCCTGGTTTGTACTTTAGGGGTGAGATTTCCCGAGATCTTTCCCCTGATTTTTGTATCAATATTTGGGTGGTGGCAGCGGAGATTTTATTCTCAAAATCTAGGTTGTTAAGATTTTTGGGGGAAGTTTTATACCAAAGCCTGGAAAGATAAAGTTTTGGGGTATTTTTGCTGGCCCCCACTTCTGCATTTATCGTGCCAGAGTGGGAAAGTTGCCATGACAGTGGTTGATTTAGAATCTGAAGAATAGTTTCATACACTTTATAGCATAGTGTACATATTCTAGCTATTTGCTTACCACTATGAGGATAAAAGACCAAAAATCACAGCTGTTGCATCGCTTCCGAAATACGAAAGCAATTACATAAACGAACAGGATCATCGACGCTCCATAGCTAATGATACCAGCAAACTAGAAAGAGGAAAACTCTTATTAGGGATAAGTAAAAATTTATGAACAAATAAAACCCATCTGCAGCACTCTAATTCACTTTAAATACAAATAATACTGAAATCAAGGGATATAAAAACCCTCCAATTAAATGAAAAATACTTCTATAAGGAGGTTAAGAGTTATTATCTCTATTTTACAGAAGGGGAAACTCTGACATGAAGTGCTGAAGAGGAGAAAATAGAGCAAGAAATAAGAATAAAACCTAACTCTTCTATAGCTCTTTTCATCAGCAGAACTCAAAGTACGTCATGATCTGCAATGTATTTAACCTCACCACACCCTGCTGATGCAGGGCAGTGCACTCATCTCCAGAGTACAGATGGGACACTGAGGCACAGAGCAATTTTTAGTGACTTGCCCAAGATCACAAGGACATACATGGCAGGGCAGGTTTCTCATCTTCAAGTCCAAGGCCCTCACCCATTAGACCATCTTTGCTGTCAAACAGCACAAAGAGTTATTGCCTACGAATGCGATAGCACCCTCTGAGCAGTGGGTTGTGCGGCAACTTAAGAAGCAACCTGTGACTGTTTACATGTGGGGGGTGTTCTTGCTTTGATGGTTATTGTTAGGGAAAAAACCTGTCGTCCTGGATACAGTTCTGCTCTCAGCAAGACAATGGTGGGAAGACATGGTTCCAGATCCCCAGAAGGGGCGGGGCCTCAGGTGGAGAGAGCAGGGCTAGGGACAACCAGCCCCTTATGCCACTGGGACAGCGCCACGCCGATCGTAGCCTGTTCTCAGTGCTGCTTGGACCACACTGCATGGACCACCACCAGCATTTTAAAAGGGCCCAAGGTTCCAGCCACTGCTGCTGCTGCACTAGCAGCAGGCCGGCACCCTGGGCTCCTTTAAATTGCTGGGCCTTGGGGCAGTATCTCCCTTCTCCCCTGCTACATTTGCAGCCCTGGCTCTCAGACTTGGGTGTCTTCAGAGTTTCATCCTTGACATCAGAGTACGCTTACTCTGGTGTAACGAAAACAGAATTAGGCGCCCTTTCCCGGACAGCAAAATTGAAATGCTAACTACAACTCCCAGAGGTATCTGCTCTAGGAACACGCGTACCTCTTAGGGACTTGTTGGTAAATACCTTCTAAGCTCATCTTGATTTTTTTCTTTTTCACTCAGGGTGTGTCTAGACTACAGGGTTTTGTCGACAAAAGTGGACTTTTGTCAACAAAACTATACCTGTGTCTGCACTGCTGCTGAGTTCTGTCGACAGAACGTCGACAGAACTCAGCAGTTTTGTCGACAGCGGTAAACCTCCTTCTACAAGGAATAACACCTTTTGTCGACAGAGTTCTGTCGACAGAAGGCGTTATTGCATCTATACTGTCCTTTGAATCTACACGGTCATGTTGACAAAGCAGCTTGCTTTGTTGACAGAACTGGATGTAGTCTAGATGCTCTTTGTTGACGGAAGCTTTGTCGACAGTATCTGTAGACAAAACTTCTGTAGACAAAAGCCTGTAGTCTAGACGTACCCTCAGGGTGATAGAGAGAGCAAGGGGACACACACAAGGACCTTTTCACAAACAGGGTCTCTCATTTCACTGTGAGAAATCTGTGTCTTGCCTCTTGGGCAGATTCAGAATTTTTACCAGCAGAAATGGCAAAAGGTTTGCTATGGTTCAGATGTTAAACTTTGCAGTGGGATGCCCAGCAAGACACAGTCCCAGTGCCTCGCCCTGACCTACGGGGGAAGACACTGGAAGAACCAACTAGGGCAAATTACAATTTAAACGAGGGATGGCAACTCTGCGGTCCATGGCTCTGCCTGGCACAGGGGAGGAAGTGGCTCAGCACAGCAGTGCTGGGAAGCTCTGTTCCTGGGCTCACTTGCAGGCTCCAGCCTTGTTGCTCCCATTGGCGGGGAATCGTGGCCAATGGGAGCAGCAGGGGTGGTGCCATGTGGAGCCATCTGAGTCCCCACCCCAGGACCTGCACCAGATGTGTGCCCTCATCCCCTGCCCCCTCCTACCCAGACCCTCACAGCTGCCCACTCTCCAGCAGCTCCCTCCCACACACGGAATTCCTTATTTTTGTCCTACTCCAGAGCCTGGGGGGGGGGAGGGAGGGCTCAAAATCTATTGGTCTCAGGTCCCCAGAAGAGTTAATATGGCCCCAGGGGTAAGTCCTGAGCCACCCACCCCTTGGGGCTGGAGATCAAGGGGCATGTCTTTTCCCTCAGTTGGGGGGGCCCCACAACTATGAGGGATTTTTTGCCTCCTTGGGGGCTTTTTTTGCTTCTCTCTTGTAGGTGCCCCCTGACTGATTTTTCAGTGGCTTAGTGCCCCTCCCCCCCCCCAAAAAAAGATCTCCCAGAAGCCAGGAGTTGACTGGTTTGATCGCTCCCCTCCCCGGGGGACAGAGTGAGGTAAATCTTCTGCCTCTCTTGCTTTCTCAGGTGAATTATTTTTCCGTGATCTAAAATAACCCGATTTACCAGGGCAAAAACTCCACTGGCAGCCATCCAATTTCTGGAACTCAATGTTGAGATAATTCCAAAGATGGTGCAGAGGAGAACCAAGTAGAGGGGGATGTCCACCAGAGCCTGCCCACACCAGTAGGCTGAAGGGAAGAGCCCGGAGATCCGCAACAGGGAACGAGCTTTTAGCTAGGAAAGGAAAGGAAAAAGAGAGGCCTTATTATCATTTTTAGGAACAATGACAGCCCTTCCAAATAGTTAGCTTCATGGTCAGAATTGGTTTAGGGAAATAAAGGTGCAAACAAATCTCCATTTCTTCTCTCTCTGTATTTTCAGTTATCTTAGGCCTTTCCTCTTTCTCATTCTCTCTAGCTATTGACCCTCTTTTTCTTCTTCTCTTCAGTGTCCACCTTCAGTTTACCCGTTGCTGTCACTCTCACCCCGTTTGTTTCTTCTTTCCTTCGTTAGCTGCTTCTTTTCACTGTCTCCTTGCTTCTTGTCCCGATGGCAGTGGAAATGACTGAGTGGTGGACCCTGGATTACCAGGCTTTGGTTTTTATTCTTCATTATCCAGTGCCTAAAAATGTTAACAAGGTAGATCCCGAACAAAGAGTCTTGATAGGAGCATGGACCTTCATTCCAGCAAATCCAGGGATGACTCTCATATGGAGCAAATAGAATAATAGAATAATGGAAGGGATCTTGAGAAGTCATCAGGTCCAGGCCCCTGCACTCATGGCAGGACCAAGCATCATCTAGACGATCTCTGACAGGTGTTTGTCTAACTTGCTCTTAAATATCTGTAATAGTGGAGATTCCACAATCTCCCTAGGTGATTTATTCCACTGATTATGTAACCCACACACCTTCTAGGTGTGGTGCACTATCCCATCTAGTGACACCAAGAACACTTACAGAGAAAATAATGAGTTTGATCTATAACCTTAGCTAATAGCCAGCTGGCTTCTAGCTCATGCACTAAGCTCCAGATGTCCCACATTTGGTTCTACCTGTTGGCATTACACTTAACCGCCCCGATGGCTTTTTTCCTAACGTCCAACCTAAACTCCCCTTCTTGTAATTTAAGCCCATTGCTTCTTGTCCTACCATCAGAGGTTAAGGAGAATAATTAAATCTCCCTCCTCTTTGTAACACACTTTTAGATACTTGAAAGTTGTTATCATGTCCCCTCTCAATCTTTTCTTTTTGAGACTAAACACAACCAATTCTTTCAATCTTCTCTCAGAGGTCATGTTTCCTGGACAATCCCAAAGCCAGTTATCTAGCCCATCCACCTGCAATGAGTCAAGGTGGATTTCGCTATCCACAAATCATCCCTGACTAATCAGATGCTGTCTTTTCTAGCCCTGATTATTCTCTCTGAAGGCAGTTCCAAAACATTTATTTGAAACTCACTCCATTGCCCCAATTCTTCTTCTTATTGCAATTTGACATATCTAATCTCTCTTTTATTAACCCTGCATAGCTATCACTCTGCCTCTGCTCTCTGCTTCATTTCTCTAGATTGAACATGTCTTGGTCTTTGAGGTGTTTCTCATCATAGTCCATTTCCAAACCTTTCAGTATTTTGGTTTCTCTCCCTCCACTGACATAATGTCTGCCAAAATCCAGTTATTTTACCTTATAATCTTGTATGCTGTTCATTGCTAAGTGAGGTGGGAAACCAGGAACTAAAAATACCGCGGTCATTAGATAGATCATAATAAAATAATTCCACATTCCTGGACGATGACTCTGTGGGTGAAAAAAAAAGGAACAATAAATCTGAAGAAAACATTTGCATTGTATTAGTTTAGGTATCACAACTCAAGCAGAGCAAACAGCTTTGGGATTTTCTTGTTTGTTTGCTGGCAGTTCAGCAATATTTGGAAATAAAATTGGTTCGGTTCAAATCAAATCTGAAAATTTGGAAACACTTCGAACAAATTGGTTTTAGGTTGAAGGACACATTTCATTCCACTTGGCATGGGTTTTTTTCCCTCCCACCCAGGCATTTTTAAACGTCTAGAATCACACAATCTTGGAGAAGGAACATGAGAAGGAGTCACTTTTTGTACAGTGATTGTGGCACTCCTTTGAGATATGGGAAAGTTGATTTGATTTCCCCCTTCTGCCTGATGTTGGACAGGGATTTAAGCTTGGCTCACCAACCTCCCAGGTGGATGTCTGAAACAACAGGCTACCAGGGGTCCTCCATGTACTCATGCCCCCTTCCATAGCCTCTTCTGTCCCATACTCCTCTTCCTGCCCCTAACTTATCCAACACCAGAGGCCCAATGATTAAGGGAGACTGCCAGAAGGGAAGTGGAACATAACACTTGACAAGGAAGGGCCAATGAGCCTCCAAAGGTTCTTATTCACTGGCTATGGTGCAGAATTTGTTGGTTAGCTTATTTACAGCAAAAAGTTATTAGCCAAAGTTGCCACTGGTACACACAGGCCCAGTGTTTATACTAGTAATGAATTTGGACCAATAGGGTATGTCTAGACTACATGGCTCCGTCGACGAGGCATACCGTGAAATACTCCATTTCACGAGGCGTACCGGAGTGGTCGACAAAGGCTTCCTTTGTTGACCGTGGCATGTCCAGACTGCCCCACTGTGCCGCCAAACAGCTGATCGGCACAGTACGGCGGCCATTTTTATGTAAATGAAGACATTTACTAGACATTTTCCTATGTCTAGTAAACTCATCTAAATGGCTCCGTCGACAGAGCCATGTAGTCTAGATATACCCATACATATCAAAAGGTAAAACAAAACCACTTTCTACTAAAAGAAAACCTTGATCATATATCGAGCCCTTTGAAACCTCTTTCCCATGCATTTCTGCCAACGACGTGAAGCCACTTACATTAAAAAATGGATGATTCCAGATTCGAATGTGTGCAGTGGAATTGTGGGTGCACAGCAGTGCATTGCTAATGATGTTCACAAGCACTGGAAAGCAGTTGATTGTTTCTATGCTGCACATAACGGTAAATCTGTAGCTCTGATCAAAAGCAAGAGAAAACAAAAACTCGAAGGCTACGTCTACATTGCACTTTCTTGAGCAAGAACATACGCAAATGACTTATGCAAATATAAAAAATAGCATATGCAAATGGGCCACTTGTTGTTCTTAATTCATCAGGTGCTTATTCATTGACACACAATCCACACATTATTATTATTAAAGGAAAAAAGAGACACGCTACCTGGTTCTCCCAGGATACTTGTATAGCCCCATTATGTATTAGCCTCTTAGTGATATTTTTCCCTGTTGCTATTTCCAACATTATGTTCTGAGTCTCCAGAGAGTGGACGAAGTCCTGAATGCTTGAACCTGGTATGGAGGCAACAGCAGAGAAATCACAAGTCTTGAAGCTTATTGAACAATAAAAATTCTCCTAGGGTCTTTGGCCAAGTCCCCACCTGCTGCCCATTGTCAGCCCTGAGAGAGGAAAAGAAACCCTGAGATTTGTCAAGGGAAAGCTGAATAGGCGCCCAAGTGGAGCAGGAGGGAGAAGAAACAGATTGGAAGGGGTATAAATTAGAGGAGGAGTCAATGCATGAACTGTGGACTGTGCCTTGGATGGAGGGCAGGAATGAAATGGGATGGCAGCTGGAAAGGAAGGATCCACAGACAGATAGTTGTTTTGTGGGCTGAGGAAAGTGTGCTTATGCTGTGAGGGGAAGGAGCCAAGGGGCACCGGGAGTTTGAGACAAAGTGGGGGCTTGTGAGCACCGTGGCAATGAAAGTAAGGAAGTGGGAAGGAAGAAATAAAGCACTGATGGGAGAGAAGGTGTTGGGGGGGGGGAACACATAGACAAGGTAGTAAAAGAGAAGTATCATAGGCATGATAGCAAGGCAGCAGAAAGTAATACAAGTAGTAAAAAAAGCGGAAATAAAAGAGAATCAGGTCAGTCGACTAATTAAATGTGCAAAGAATCAGCGGAGTATTGAGTCAATTCGGGACACCAAAATGTGGTGTCGATTATGAAAAATGGGCCGTGAATGGTTACACAAATGGTGTATGAACTCAACGGGACTGATTTTATTACAATTTTTCTGCTCCTGTTTGGGAGGGGCACTGGGGGCTGTTGCCCTCGTCCCGGCAATTCAAAACCACAGAGGCAGCCGACGTCCTGAGCCCACCACAGCCTCGGGTGGTGTGGTTTGGGCTGCGCTGAGGGCAGGCTGCCCTTCGCCCCACCTCTTCTGCCTGAGGCCTGCTCCTTCTGGGAACTCGGGGCTGAGTCCTCCCCCGCATATTGCCCAGGGCTAGGGTGACCATCCGTCCCATTTTTACCAGGACGGTCCCCTATTTAAAGCCTCCTCCTGGCAGATTGTCCCATATTTCCCCTGCACAGGGCTGGGGGAGGAGCTGTTCAGGGCTTCAGACGCTAAAGCCCCAAGCACCAGCGGCTCCCATTCCCCCCCTCCCTCCCCCGCATGCTATGGGCGGAGAGCTGCTGGCACTCGGTGCTTCAGCCATGGAAGCCCTGAGCGCTAGAGGATCCTCCCCCGCCCCTGCATGGCTGAAGCCCTGAATCCTGGCAGCTTCCCCCTTCTTCCCCCCCCCCATAACTATGGGGATGAAGCCCTGAGCAGTGGTGGCTCCCCTCCCCATCCCTGGGGCAGAAGCCCTGAGCACCCGCAGCTCATCCCCGCCTCTCCCCCCTGCCCCTCACAGGGCTGAAGCCCGAGCATCAGCAGCTTCCCCCCACTTTCCACTAGAGCCCCAAGTGCTGGTCCCCCTTGGTGTCCTGTATTGCACAAAGGGAAATATGATCCCCCTACTCAGGGCCCGGCAATGTGGGTCACCAGCCCTGTCCTCTCTCATTCAGGGGCTCGTTATATCTTCAAACACTGTAATAGATGGGCGGCCGCCTCTCACAATTGTATTGCTACTTGCACAATATTGGTAGCTATTTTAGCCTCAGCCTCCAGAATCAGGCTGCGTAAACAACTCAGCTTTAATTTTAAAAAAAAAAAAAATCTAGCCCTCACATTTGCCATGAAGAACTTAGAAAGATTAAGCAATGGACCTGAAAGGCAAATAATTTAATAATATTTTAAGCAAAAAAAACCCCCATGATTTTTAGGTTAGTTTTATAAATTTTTGAGATCTGGCTCATGATTTCCTCATAAAAACGGCCATAGTGGGTCAGACCAAAAGTCCATCTAACCCAGTATTCCTGTCTGCCAACAGTGGCCAACACTAGATGCCCCAGAGGGAGGGATCACAACAGGTAATCCCTCTCCTGTCACCCACCTCCAGACAAACAGAGGCTAGGAACACCATTCCTACCCATCCTGGCTAATACCCATCGATGGACCTAACCTCCATGAATCTATCTAGCTCTTTTTTAAAGCCTTTTAAAGTTCTTGCCTTCCCTGCATCCTCTGGCAAGGAGTTCCACAGGTTGACTGTGTGCTGAATGAAGACAAACTTCCTTTGGTTTGTTTTAAACCCACTGCCTATGAATTTCATTTGGTGATCTCTAGTTCTTTCATTATGGGAATTAGTAAATAACTTTTCCTTGTTCACTTTTTCCATACCAGTCATGATTCCATAGGCCTCTATAATATCTCCCCTTAGTCTCCTCTTTTCTAAGCTGAATTTCTGAATGCTCATTTCTGTTGCAGTAGGGTTGGCCTGCTTGCAACATCTTTCTCTCAGGTAACCCAGACACACATCCTGCCCTCATCCAGTCATTACAATATGAAACCTCAAAAGCCTTCCAGGCGAGCTGACAATGCCATTCTTTTCTTCAGATCCTACCTCAGCTTCTCATTCAGCCTTAGCACCAACAGAAGCTTCTTCCCACCACCTCCAGGTAGCTGTGTGTGATGACCAACCTGTAGGACACCTGTTCTGCCGGGGGATTTTCCCCTTTGCCAAATTTCCCTGCAAGGCTAAAAAACCCAACCTTGCTGCGCCGTTTTGCCCCCCTCACCTGTGTTGTTGAGGACTAGGAGGCTCGTGACTTCCTTGTGAGATTGCTGTCCAGGAGAAAAGTACAGACCAGATGACAGCTCCCAAGAATTTAAATGCTCCCATAAGCCAACCATGATAAACTGGATAGCTATAGGTATCATAAAAAATCCACACAGCAATAATCTAGATGGAAGAACAGATCGCAAATGAGTTTGGAAACAAGATGTTTTGTTAGTTGCCTTATTACTCGGGGGCACTGGTAGTAACCCACGTATTTAGGTTGACTAATACCTTGTTTTAAGAAATCAGGATTCTTGCCACTTTATTTTAAAAAGCTGTCCCACCTCCATTGCATATGCCAGGCCTTTAAAATTCGGTAGGAAAAAAGCTCTAGTCTAGGGGTAGATAAGTGCCTTTTCTTTGACCCCCACCAAATTGCATGCGGGTTTGGCTGAGTTATAAACTTTTGTAAATCAGAATTTCCATTCTATTGCGTATATGGCTCAGGAAAATGATGGTGGTATGCAAAAAATAACAGCCAAACACAAACACACTAATCTACTGCCAGGTCAACACCACTGCTAAAGCAGCAGCAGCATACGCCGCAATCGGAACCTTAGAAGCAGCCATCTCCTATAGGGAGTGTTGGGAAGAAATCTGAAATTCCTGTGACCCCCCCAAACCCCAGGCACAAAAGCATATCCCCAGTGGTCCATTCCATCCTCAGAAGACACCAGATGGAAGATGATCTCCTGGCTTGGTCGGGAGAAGAAGGGTTAGAGAGCCAATGGACACTTCTAATGAGATCTAATTGTAATAACCAAGGAATTAGTTGATTTTTTTTTACAATAAGATTTTCTGCTAGAAAACAGAACTTAATAGAAAAGAATTTTCTTTCCAGAGAAATTTTGTTTATTTTTTCCACTTTTCTAGGGCATAGCTACACACAATTATAATATTTTATTTAGTTTCCTTTTTTGAAAGTCAAAAGAGTCTAAATTTTGATTTTTCCTTTTTTCTTGTCCCCCCCTCCCCCACTCATTTTTAGTATCACATGCAATAGAATCAATATCTAGGTCTTCTTTCTCCTTTTTTCTTGTTTTAAATTCTGACTTTTCACAGCTTTCTTAAAACAGTGGAACACTGGAAAAATTTTGAAAATGGAGAGATTAGAAGAAACAAAGGAAAAAAGTAAAAAAAATCTAAAGAACAAACAGACATAATTCATTCTTGCAGTGACTGACTAATAGAAAAGGGAAATATATGAAAAACAAACAAAAACATTAATATTTTTAGACATTTTCTTTCTTTTAAATACCAAGATAAAATGAAAAATTTGATTTTTTTCATTGTGATGTCCCTCCCATCAAGAGATTTCAAAATGATTTTCTAAAGAAAGAACATGGGCTTCCAACAGTGTCAATAATAATATCAATCATTGAATTGTGTACCTCATGCAGAACAAGAAACTCCTGGTAATCTTACTTATATTTTAGAAATGTGTCTGTCCATCCATGAGCCTGTTCAAGAACTCCTCCTGAATGGTAAGAGCTAGGGACACCAAAGCGAGGTCATGGCTTGGTTGTGCCAGGATAATGGGATGTGCATGGAATTCGATTGTTTCTTATAAAATGAAAAGGGAGGGGTCTGGCTGAAGGGAATGATACTGCAGAATCTCCACAGGGGGGCAGCAAGGGGCCAGAGATGAGGACTGGGACAGCTATAACCTTATTGGGCCAGCAGGGGGTGGGGTGGAGAAAGGAATAGCTATTGACTATATATTTCAGAGAGTTTTTTCTATCCCTCAGCTGTAACAGCAGCAGGCATGGACAGGCGCTTCTCACCTAGCCCCAAGCTGCTACAGTGAGAGAGGGCTGAGACTCTCCTCCCCCGACCCAGTGCAGCCTGCATCCTGAACCGCATCTTCCCAGCCACATCCCAGAGCAAGGATTTCAATGAAGGCAAATAAGAATTAATAGAATTAAGGACCGGCAATGCTAGATAAATCTTCTGGTGAATTAATAATGGGAAGGGGATGCACAATTTGGTGTAGCTTTGGCAAGGCAGGACTTTCCCACAACACTGCCAGGTCAGTGTGTGAGGTCACAAATCCTTCAGAGAAATCATGGGATTTAGGAACCAACACCTTTGTGAGTGAATTATTTCCATCCCAGCCCATGGCACAGACAGCTGTGCTAGGAATAGAGTCACCTAAACCAGTCAGAAATGCTGGCACTTACATGGACCGAAGGGCTTTATACTCATGCTTTAGCTTTAAAAAGCGAATTCTTGCCACGGCACAGACTTGTTGTCTCCAGAGGGCGATGCCACTTACAGTCGCCTTTCCTATGTCTGAGAGAGACAGGAGACCCTGTTCCATTTCATCAGCGGGAAAGGAGTCTCTTTCCTCTTCTGCCTGCTCCTCGCTGAAGACACCATAATCTACAAAGAGTTTTCAAAGTTCAGAGTTCAATGTAACCCCTTGGAAAGGTTTTTTTTATATGTAAGAAAAGCAGACTATGGTATCACCCATTTAGCTTAAATCCCGCCAGCACGCCATTGATAACCTACAACCTATGTTGGAACACGATCCCTCACTCTCACAGGCCTTGGGAGACAGGCCAACCCTCGCCTACAGACAGCCCCCAACTTGAAGCAAATCCCTTCCAGCAGTCACACATCACACCTCAGATATATTCTGCTTTGGAGGACAGGGTCATAATTCAAAATGATCTGGACAAATTGGAGAAATGGTCTGAGGTAAACAGGATGAAGTTCAATAAGGACAAATGAAAAGTGCTCCACTTAGGAATGAACAATCAGGCTGTGTCCAGACTCAGGGGTTTTTTCGAAAAAACTTCACCTGCGTCTAGACTGCAACCGTGTTCTTTTGAAATTAGATTGAAATAAGCTCTTTTCTGGAGGATCTCTTATTCCTATTTTCAAGTCCTGGCCTTCACTTTCAAGTAGGAATAAGAGATCCTCCAGAAAAGAGCTTATTTTCCGGAGGATCGCATCCAGGCTGGCGCTTTTCTCAGGCTTATCTACAAGCCGGAAAAAAGCGGCAGCCATGTTAATGCAAATGCCGTGGGGGATATTTAAATCCCCTGCGGATTTGCCTATTCCAAAGTGCTACATTTGCATCCCTACTACGGAATAGGGGCCAATGTAGACACATTGAAGTATAAGAAGAATAAACTTTTCTTGAGTGAAAGGCAGAAAACAATCAATCCATTTTCTGAAGTTTAAAAAGAAACAGTGAGTGATGCAGGCCTTTGTTCTATGAACTGAAACAAAATCCCAGGTTTGGGATTTCATCCTTAGCAGAAATCACTTTAAAACAGAACCCCCACTCCCATCCCATGTATATTGAAATCTCTGTGAGAATCCAAAGTTACCACTTCACATTCTAAGGATTTCTTGGTTCAGTTTGCTGGCCAAGGGCTCTGCAGAGAACTGTGTATTCTGGCGTCTCAGCAGGGAGTCTGCAAAGAACCAGACTAGAGCAAATTAAGCTGAAAAGTTGTGCCTCTGTGTCGTAGAAAATGTTTGCTTTGTCTCTGCTTTTAAGGTTCTGTGTTTTAAGAAATCTCCTCCCATCTATCATTCTTAAATAAAAATTGGAACACTCGCACACATTTTTCCCTGGACAATTCAGGAGGACTTTGCAAAATAAGTTACAGAATGAAGTCTCTGTTACAGCTGTTCCTAAAATTTTAATGCCTGCCTCTTTGTTGTTGTAGCTTGTGAAATAATTATATAAGCACATATCTAAGCCCATAAGAACGGCAATACTGGATCAGACCCAAGATTCATCTACCCCAGTGTTCTGTCTTCAGATAGTGGCTAATGCCAGGTGCCCCCAGAGGGAATTAATAGAACAGGTAATCATCAAGAGATCCATCCACTGTTGACCATTCCCAATGTCTGATAAACAGAGACTAGGGACACCATTCCTGCCCATCCTGGCTAATAGCCATTGATAGACCTATCCTCCATGAAGTTATCTAGCTCTTTTTTGAACCCTGTTAAAGTCCTGGCCTTCACAACATCCTCTGGCAAGGAGTTCCACAGGTTGATTGTGCATTGTGTGAAGAAAGACTTCCTTTTGTTTGTTTATAACCCACTACCTATTAATTTCATTTGGTGACCCCTAGTTCTTGTGTTAGTTATATTATTTACTTGTGCAAATATTACGTTGTTTACTTTGTGTTATTTACTTTCTCCACAACAGTCATGATTTTATAGACCTCTATCATATTCCTCCTTAGTCTAGTCTTCCCTTTTCTCTCTCCTTTTCCAAGCTGAAAAGTTCAAGTCTGATTAGTCTCTCCTCATATGACAGCTGTTCATACCCCTAACCATTTTTGTTGCCCTTTTCCAAGAACTCATCATCCACTTAATATTTGATAGCAAGACAGAAATAAAATAAAGATCTCTTTCTGTGTTCTAACAAGTTTGGATTTCCAATTGTTTTAAAAAAAATATAGTTAACTATTCAAAGCAATTTTAGCTAGTCAATTTATCTCTGAAGATGACCAAAAAGGTAATGATTCATGCTTAGCAGAAAAATAATGTAAGATTAATTTTAAGAACAATTTCCCTGGCTGAAAACTGTATGTTAGAACCCAGTGTTTTACCTTCTTGATCAACTGTTTCTTCACCTTCCAGCTTCAGGAAGACATCTTCCAGGGTTGTCATGCTAACACCATAATTAACAATCCCCTGGCGAGAGTGATTGTCTAGCTCGCAGAACAGATCTGTGTGACAGAAGGAACACACGCATCTTGAAGGCATAAGAAAATTAAAATTTGTCTGCGCTAAATTGTACTCTTACTATACAAATGTAAATCCTAGGTAACTCCTGGCATGTGCTTGTGCACCTAAAAGCAGAATATAACCCTGATTTCCAATCCTAGGGAAACCATTACAACTATGAATTTACAGAAATCTCCAGGTCTCTATTTTAATCAGTCTTTGGTGTGGGATAAAATGCTGCCGATTTTTTTAAAGTTTAAAACGGAATTTGTATTGGAACTCACATGCTCATGAGTCTAAAAATACCAGGTGCTTTGGTTGCCAGTTTTCACCAGAGCACCTTGTCAAAAAGGGACCATCCCTAGACTTTCCCAGCCCCATAAGTGTGGGGGATAATCAATGAAGGAGGGAGGGGGGATGGAGCGAGCAGGGCTGGGCTAGAGTTAAATTTTGCTCCGTCAAAAAGTTGGCAGGTACCAATGTTGATTGTCCACTTTTAAAAATTTCAAACACCTTTGAACATTCTTCCATGCTCCTTTTTTTTGCATGGGATAAATTCTTGGCAATTATCTGTGAAAGCAACTCACTGTCCTCTTTCTTAGGGCTCTTAGCTACCTGGATGTTTACAAACAACCTAGCAAGATTTAGACAGCTGATTCATGGGCCCACTATCTGGTAATTTTCATTATTTTCTAACATTCACATCATTTGTTTGTTTAACCAACCTACCATTATTTTTCAACTTTCAACCTTTTGTGCATGTTTAGGCGCTGGGTACAGCTGGATCTGAACATGACAAAATGCGATGAGTAAGACTACATTTACAGAATTTCCAGTCCAGTTGGAAACACATATTTTAATAGTAGAACTCTTATGAAGAAGCATGTACTCTAAATTTTGACCCTTTGCAGACTCTAAGAAAAAAATCTAAATTAAAGCAACTAAACTGAAACTAAAGTTTATGTTTGAACCCAGTGTTTTACCTTCAGTCTCCTTTCAGTCTCCTTCATCACCACCCTGCTTTTGGCAGAAAAAAAACACCCCAAGTTCAATATCTGAATGTACTTCATCATGAATGGAAGACGACCACATATTTGGATCTTAAATAAATACAACGACTAAAATCCTGGGGAAAAAAATCCTTATGCAGTAGTTCCACATCTGTAGGTTACATTCCTGGTGGAATTTAAGCATCGGATACAATTTATCTCAACATTCATCGAAAAAAGAGAAATAGTTGCATGCATGGTGGATTCTGGATTACATAAATATACAATTACCTGGAAATTTATCCACATTTTCTAAGGGCAGTGCATAACTCAGTTCATTTTCACTCTTCCCGGTGAACGTGGCCTCAGGAATGTATTGTCTGATCAGGGATATCATGCTCCCGGAGTCACAACCCTCATTGACATGCATCCTGTGCATATTAAAAAGGCAAACACTTGCATTTTAACAGGAACAATGTGGTTTTCATTATGATGTCACATACCAAGAAAGCCAGCTCCCATTGTCTTTATTCTGGAACAACATTCAATCCCTGCAGCAGATCTTATTTGGACAAAACTTCAATGGAAAGTTTGTCTAAGTAAGGACTGAGGAATTTGTTACCAACTCCTTGTTTGTACCAACCTCATGGATTTGCTAATGTACTAAAACAAGGTGCCAACGGCTCTTTTTCTGAGTAGATTCTTGCGTTAGTACCCTTCCTATCTAATTGCTATCCTATGATCCGATATTTTCATACCCTCTGCTCCTTGTTTCCCATTCCCTTCCTTTTTTCCCCCTTCCCCTTATTTATTTTGGGTCTGCACATCCTAAACTCAAAACTCCGGTCATCTGAAGAAGTGGGCTGTGCCCACAAAAGCTCGTGATACCATCTACCTGTATTGGGCAAGTCAAGGCAGGGGGCTGGCTCTGTGTTGTGGAAGGGGTGGTGTTGGAGTGGAAGGGGCGGAGCTGGACTGGAAGGGGCGGGGCTAGCCTCACTCAGGTAGTCCTCATACCATCTGGAGTGTGCTGTGCCTACCCCAGGCAGCCAGAAGTGCATCACACAGGGCTCTAGCAGTGATTTAAAGGGTCCAGGGTCTGGCAGCAGCTGCTGCTGCATAAACAGCAAAGGCAGCCATGAGCCCCAGGTCCTTTTGAATTGCTGGGCCCCGAGGCAGTTGCCCCCTCCCATCAGCAATCCTGTATCAGGCCCAATCCTGCAAGGTGCTTAGTAAACTCAGTGTCTACTGAAAAGTGTTGAAGGTGCTGAGCACCTTACAAAAAAGATGCCCAGAATCTGAGGATGAGGTCCAAAAGAAAGATGGCTTTTAGGATGGAGCGTCTTCTAAGACAACAGCTGCTGAACCTGAAGAACTGAATCTTATTCGCTTCATGGAACCTTTCATTACTAGGGTTCGAGAAATTCAGCACAATAAAGAGAGAGAAAATAATCAGCCGTAAACTGCGTCTGAACACCTGAGGCATCACATCAGATGAGAGGTGATCTCAGATCGTAGTCCCTTAAAAATAAAATTAACTGCAAAAATATATTTATTTTCATCACTTGAACCACAGATATTGCATGTGCCAAGTTGGGGAAATAGATTGATATAGTCTCCTCAATGCATGTGAAGTTTTTATACTTATTTGCACTCCTTTTATACTCATTTCATTTAATCTATATTAAGAAGTAGAGTCGTTACTTGCTAGGAATCAAATAAAGTCTGGGATACAAACTTAGCAATACGAGGAACAGTTATAAATAAAATACCTTAAGTGATAACCAATCCCCCATTTTTTCTTCAAAAACAGAGACGATCCAACACACTTAATTCTCCCATGTGAGATAAATGCTTTCCGGTCTAAGGAGAGAGAAAAATAAAATAATTTATATAATGGATCTTGCTAGAATGAATTCTTCTTTAGTCATTTATAACATTAAAAACCTAAAGTGCAACTTCTAATAGAATGCTGGTTTAATAACTAATTACAAGACGGAATGATAATTCAAGAAAAAAATGGGCATGCGGAGGTTAGAAATGAAGTGAATAATTTACTAGTAGAAAGGGGTTTTTTTAAAGAGGAATTAAGGCAGAGAGGGTACATGAAAAACGTGGGGAAACTCTTGCAAGAGAAGGAGCAATATGATGATGGAACTTATCAGTGAAGCAGAGTCCTGAATTGCTTCCATGTAGTTCAGTTAGTTTTTCTTCTCCTGGGAGGGCCAGTCTTACAGTTCTTAGTGAGTCAAAACTTCTATTAAAGACAATGAGGATGAAATCCTGGTACCACTAAAGGCAATGGAAATTTTGCCATTGATTTAACGGTATCACGAGTTCATCCTAGGAAGTGAGCCAGAGCAAGGTCCATTCTACAAGAAAATTCAGCTAATAAAATCTTATTCCATCTACTTGTCAAGTCTTCTTATCTAATGAGATGATCTGGTCTCACCAGCAAGGATATCAGCTTCATCCATGAACTGAGTACTGAACAATGTCACTCGACCAGCTCTACGTTCTTTCAGTAGGTTCCACACATAGTGTCTGGAACGGGGATCCAATCCAGCAGTTGGCTCATCTAATAACAAAACCTGTCAACAGGAATGCAGGAAAACATGACCAGAGTGCACCTGACTGCCCCCCAAACCAGCAAGTAAATAAACAGAACCCCTCCATTTTATTTAATCTCATGATTTTTACATTAAATTCTTGGGTTTGGGGACCTAACTGAGGATTGCCAAACCCCGAGAGCTGGTAATATTGCATTCAGACCCAGTTATAAGGAATACTTTTTGGTACATGTACAGATGAGCGGTTTTAACCTCTTAGGGTATGTCTGAACTTGCACCCTTTTTCAAGAGAGGGAAGCAAATGAAGACATTTGAAACTGCAAATGAAGTCAGGATTTAAATATCCCGCACTTTATTTGCATATTCGTGGACTGGCGCTATTTTGAAATAGCGCTATTTCAAAATAAATCACGCTGTGTAGACACATTATTTCGAGAGAAAACCCTTCTCTCGAAATAACCCTTATTCCTCATACAATGAGGTTCACCAGTTATTTCTCGAGAACAGTTTTCTCTTGAAATAACCATGTCTTAACAGCGTATGTTAGTTTGAAATAGCGCCAATCTGCAAATATGCAAGTGAAGCGCGGGATATTTAAATCCCGGCTTCATTTGCAATTTTGAATGTCTTCATTTGCATCCCTCTCTAGAAAGAGGGTGCAAGTGTAGAAATGCCCTTAGTTTTCTTTTCAGAGGATGTTAAAAGCAGAATGCAACGCCACAGTCTTGTTTTCATGGGGACATTAAGGAAAGTTAAGATGAATTAACTAAACATACAGATTTGAAGTGGCTTTGTTAAATTACGTTAAATGCCTGTGTAGTCCATGTTACTCAGAATTAAAGTGGCTTTAAATCACTTCGGAAGTAAACTAAACTGAATTAAAGCCAATTAAATTTTGAATGACAGCATCCACACAGAGATTGAATATGGTTTGACTAATCCACTTCAAATTCTTAAAAAGTATGTGTTCAAGTTTTTGCAGGTTCAGTGACTGAGTTTTCAAATACATATTCAATACGTGCACGCGATGTGTATGACCATTCTTTTTTACCTGTGGATCTCCTAATATGGCTATCCCAAGAGACAGCTTTCTTTTTTGTCCACCACTTAGTTTATTAGCTTGCGTGTCTTGAATGTTGATAATATCCAAGAGTTTCAAAACTTTCTGCACCTGGAAAATGATAGAAAAATAAAGCATAGAATCATAGAATACTAGAACTAGAAGGGATCTTGAGAGGTCATCAAGACCCTGCCTTCACAGCAGGACAAAGCATCACCTAGACTGTCCTATATAGATGTTTAGTTAACCTGCTCTTAAATATCTCCCATGATGGAGATTCTACAGCTTCCCTAGGCAGTTTATTCCAGTGTTTAACCATCCTGACAGTTAGGAAGTTTTCCTAATGTCCAACCTAAACTTACCTTGGTGCAATTTAAGCCCATTGCTTCTTGTCCTATCATCAGAGACCAAAGAGAAAAATTTTTCTCCTTCCTCCCCATAATACCCTTTTAGGTATTTAAAAACTGCTATCATGTCCCCTCTCAGTCTTCTCTTTTCCAAACTAAACAAATCCAGTTCTTTCAGTCTTCCCTCAGAGGTCATGTTTTTTTAGATCTTTAATCATTTTTGTTGCTCTTCTGTGGACTCTCTCCAATTTTTCCACATCTTTCTTGAAACGCGGTGCCCAGAACTGGTCACAATACTCCAGTTGAGGCCTAATCAGTGCAGAGTAGAGTGGAAAAATGACCTCTCGTGTCTTGCTCCCAACACTTCTGTTAAATGCCTAGTAAAATCATGGAAAAACTTAAAAAACAACGAATAGTGTAGCTGCACCTTAAAGTCTTTAAGGTGCTACTAGACTGTTTGTTGTTTTTTAAGTTTTTCCAGTTACAGACTAACTGGCTACCCCTCTGAGTCCAAGAATCATGTTTGCCTTTTTTTGCAACAGTGTCACACTGTTGACTTATATGTAGCTTGTGGGCCACTATGACCCCTAGATCCCTTTCTGCAGGACTCCTTCCTAGACAGTCACTGACCTTTCCATAGGTGTGAAATGGATTGTTCCTCTTTAAGTGGAGTACTTTGCATTTGTCCTTACTGAACTTCATCTGATTTAACCACGTGTGCCTCTCAGGCGGCACTGCTCAGTAATCTGTTAGACAACAGTGATGCAGCAGGAGCAAGAAGACGTGTAGTAAGCTCTTGTTGAAGCCAGCACACAAGCCAGCACTACATGCCGAGAGACCTGTGTTTGTCTAATAGCAGCCGGGCCAGGTTTGTATTCACAAGATCCAGCTGTCACATTCAACTAGATCACCCCTGAAGCCTACAGTTCCACTCCTGCTGCAGAGACCAGGTGGGTTCAGATGTCATACAAGAGAACATGCCCTCGGGATTAAACCCTGCCTCTTTCACAGCTGTCGACCCACCCAGAAGCAGAGGGATAGCTCAGCTGTCATTGGAAATAATCTCTACGCTCTCGATCGCTACCAGGGTGCCACCATGGAGTGCAGTAAAAAAAAAGGGGGGGGGAGGTTGCCTCGCTGGTGTGGGAACGCTATAAAGGGTACACAGATGTTTAGGGAACATCTGCAATGCAAAACAAGCCTTGTGCAGCCAGTGCAGTGCCTTGGTCCCCTGACTTAGGCTTGTGCTGTGGGGTTAAAAATAAGCGTGGAGGCATTTGGCCTATCCTGGTGCCTAGGGGCTGGCGCTCGATGAGAAGGGAGGATCTTGAAACCCAAGCTCCATCTTGAGCCTGAGTGTTGGCGCTGCTCTTTTGACCAGGGCTCCGAGACTTGCTGCTACCGGTATTTTTTGCCATGTCGATGTACCCTCCGGACATGGGGAATGGCTCATAGACTCAAGGATAGGTATTGCCTTGCACAGAAGACCAGGGGAGCCCCATCCACTATGCTCTGGACAGATGCGAAGACTGGGGCTACATGGCTGCGCAGTTGCTCCTGGGTCCGGGGTTGGAACTGGGCCTGGGCTGCCCAGTCACCCGGCATTGGGGCTGTGGGTACTGCCCAGCTGCTCCCAAGGCAGGGGAAAGCTAGGGTTGCCTGGAGTTCCGTTGCACCGGGGGGCAGCTAATGTTGTGCATCTGCCTGCTTCTGGGGGAATCTCCTAGCTTTGGGCGGGAGTGGGAGGAAGCAGCCATAATGGAGGGGATTGGAGTGCAGGGCGGGGGACCAGAGACCACAATGGGGCCTGGGCTGGGCTTTGGGGGGCATGGAAGCAGAGGGGCTGGGGCTTGCTTTCCCCAAGCTAGGCCTTCACTCACTGCCTATGCCTCAGAAAAAGCAAACAGGCCCCATTGGGATTGTCAAAAGCACCCAAGCACCTACCTGCATCTGATGGTGCCTAAATCCCTTTAAAAATCTGGCTATGCCTCTTTGGGACAGGGCCATTGGTTTGCTGTTTGTACAGCTCCTAGTGCAGTGGGACCCTGTCCATCACTAGGGCTGCTAGAAGCGATTGTGAAACAAACAATATTGAGTATGGTCTCGTCTGCCTGGGGTTTTGCAGATCCTCCCATTTTCATAGATTTTCTTGTGTATAACGGGCTAGATCCTCTGTCAGTGGAGACTGAATTTACGTCTACAGAGGATCCTCCATGGATGCTCAAGGTCAACTTCTCAAACACATTGGCTACAACACAAACGGCGTGAGAAAAATGACGTGAGGTGGTGAAAGTAGACGTTCTTCCAGAGATCCCGCACTTACCTCGTACTCTACCTCAGTGGCGCGGATCCCTTTGATTTCAGCAAAAACGCGCAAGTTTTCTTTCAACGTTAAAGTTTCAAACTGAACGTTGAATTGTGGACAGACCCCTAATAATGCTCTAGCTTCCTCCATATCCCTCAGGTCTGATAACTTGTATTTGTATATAGTTGCAGAACCTGAGCACATGAACAAAGGAAAATTGATAACGAGTTCTTTGTTCTTTCACCCAAGCACACTTGCTATCAAACATGTTCTTTCTTTCAGTTTAGAAATGTACCGACGTACCATAAGAAGGCTGGGAAAGTCCACTCAGGATGTTCAGTAATGTTGTTTTTCCAGCTCCGCTATGACCAAGCAAGGCAGTGATCTGGCCTTCATAAATATTTAAGAACAAACCTAATATAAAAAAAAGAATTATGTTAGGATTCAAGTAGTGGAGTGAATTAAATCCGACCTGTTCCTCTCTATGGGCCCATCCAGGTGTGAAACATGATAATTAAAGAAATATGGCTTCTATCTAAGCAGAGATAAGCAAAGTCAAAAACACATAACCCATAATGTGTGTTATATCTTCAGTAACCATCTTTAGACTTGCAAAAAGTTTTTCATTACATTAGTAGAGAGGTTACAAGGGGTAAAGAGGAACTGATGTAATAACATTTTAAAATGTCTTAAATTGCTTTACTGTACTTCTACAGTGGTCATTCCTCTCTATTCTTAGTAATGACAGAAATATAGTGACATGATAATCAGCAGTTGCATGAATTAGGTTTTTGGATAGTCTTTCAAGCAGTCATGGTGGATATAAAATTTTGCTTCCTTACTTCTTCCACCTTTTGATTTCAAAATTTTTTTACGGCTATTATTTTTGTTTCTTATTTAACAGGGGTGAAATGTTGCGAAGACATTTGCAATGTCCCTAAGACTTACATTTTTATAAGCCATTTAAACTATGAATGAGCAGAATGACTATATCTTCTCAGAATAAGAAAAGAGCAGCCTACAACTTCAGATTTGATTGGGTTCATTTTTAGTTAAAATCCAAACGAAAAGATTAAAGAAACTTTTCATACCTTTCAAAGCTTCTATTTCCTTGTCCTTTGTTTTATATGTTTTTTTAATATTGTTGAGCCTAAAGAGTAAGCAAGTTATCGTTAGCACTTGGATTCCAAATATTGGGTAAACACTTAGGCTACATCTAGACTGGCATGATTTTCCGAAAATGCTTTTAACGGAAACGTTTTCCGTTAAAAGCATTTTCGGAAAAGCGCGTCTAGATTGGCAGGATGCTTTTCCGCAAAAGCACTTTTTGTGGAAAAGCGTCCATGGCCAAGCTAGACGCGCTTTTCTGCAAAAAAGCCCCAATCGCCATTTTCGCGATCGGGGCTTTTTTGTGGAAAACAGTACTGTGCTGTCTACACTGGCCCTTTTGCGCAAAAGTCTTTCGGAAAAAGATTTTTGCCCGAACGGGAGCAGCATAGTATTTCCGGGAAAGCACTGACAATCTTACATGAGATCGTTAGTGCTTTTCCGGAAATTCAAGAGGCCAGTGTAGACAGCTGGCAAGTTTTTCCAGAAAAGCGGCTGATTTTCCGGAAAAACTTGCAAGTCTAGACACAGCCTTAGGGAACTGACTCACCATTGCCTTGCATCTTAATAAAATAATACCACCTTGCTCATATATGATGTTTTGCATCAGGAGATCTCAAAGTGTATTACCAAGGTCAGTAACATTATCCCCATTGTACAGATGGGGAAATGGAGGCACAGGGAGGCATAAGCTCAGTCGACAAACAACAGCACTGAGATTAGAAGTCAGATCTTTGGAGTCCCACAGCCCAGTGCTCCCTCCACTAGCTCATACTGCCTCTCTGGTCACTTATCCCTATGCAAAGTAGCGCATTCCTGGTCTGGTAGCAGTGTCCATGTCTACATAGTGTGGAAGATCAGTCCCTTCATGTATAGAGGTTGAATGTGTTCCATCAGATTGTCCTTTCACCTTTGAAGTCAAATCTGAACTAGGCTGCGGTGAGTTTCTCCTTACCATAGTTATTTATGGACAAAATTAGCATCACAAAACCAATCCACAAGTTGGCTCAATTCATGTATGAGTGGCCTGATTTGGTTCCTAATCTCCTCTGCATTGTAACAGCGTGTGACCTAACTCTACACTCTTTAAAGGGTACGTCTACACTACATGCCTCTGTCGGCAGAGGCATGTAGATTTGTTTATTCAGCAAAGGTAAATGAAGCCGCTATTTAAATGATCGCGGCTTCATTTACATTTACATGGCTGCCGCGCTGAGCCGACAAACAGCTGATCAGCTGTTTGTCGGCTCGCCGCTAGTCTGGACGTTCCCCCTGTCGACATCAAAGCCCTTTGTCGGCAGCCCCGGTAAACCTCATCCCACGAGGAATAACGGAGCTGCAGACAAAGGGCTTTGATGTCGACAGGGGGAACGTCCAGACTAGCGGCGAGCCGACAAACAGCTGATCAGCTGTTTGTCGGCTCAGCGCGGCAGCCATGTAAATGTAAATGAAGCCGCGATCATTTAAATCGCGGCTTCATTTACCTTTGCCTACAACCCTAATCTACATGCCTCTGCCGACAGAGGCATGTAGTCTAGACACAGCCTTTGTGGAAGAATGGATTCTTACCAACATCCCATGTCTGGGGAAGCTAAGTAGGTTGAAGTAAAGCAAAACTGATCTTGGAGCATCGGGCATAGCAAGAGCTGCAGGTGTCTCGGTGGTAATCCTCCAATACAATAAATTACCCCTTCCCACAGATTACTTCTTATACGCTGTAGTTTCTTACCTGATGGCTTCTTTCCCATCCAATGCAGGGGGCACTGTCTCCATACTGTCATTGAAGATACATTCATGGTTTTCTTCCATTTCAGGTCTCTCCCCCACTGAACTTCTCCTGCTTTGGCACCAGTATGATGGCTTGAAGCAGAACAAAGGGTGATATTTCCTATCGTATTTGTCTAATGGGGACAAAGAAGGCAAATCTTTAGCACTCTGTTTCTCACAGCGTTCCGGGGGCCTGCTTTGGGAGAGCCGCTAGCAGGCCTGCACTGCTCTGTTGACCTACAGGGTCTGTAGCTACCAGTTCACCGTTTCCAGCTAATGGGAGCTGCGAGGCTCCGTGGCGATGGGGCCTTTAGGTAAACAAAGCAGCATGGGCCCACTAGCGGCTTTCCCAGAGCGAGCCAATGGAACACTTTCAGAACCACTGCTTTAGCTTATCAAGGCATAGACCAAAACCAACACTTTTAGGTCAACATTCCTCAAGAGGCCTATAGGTGCAGATTGGCACCTTGCGGGATTTTCAAATTTGCTTAGGCCCTTAACGCCTTTAAAAATCCCGTTTGGTGCATAGCGTGGTCAGGGGTAATTCTGCAATTATTGCCTTTGGAGCCATAGGAAAATTGCAGAGTATTGGCATCTTGAGGCACCCAAATGCTGTAGCTTTACACATGCGACTCTTTATTGACTTTATTCAGTGCTGGGCAAATCCCTCCTACTCCTCTTTGGCTACAAAAGACCCATTGTTAGAAGAACTGGGGGAGTCCCTAAGCACACTAGGAGGGCTAAGTGTGGTGAATCACACACTTGTTACAGAATCCAGCCCTGGGCAAAACAGCGCATAAGAGATAGGCTGGACTCCATCTGCTGCGCAGATATTTCCATCCCTCCCTCAGCACTGAAGGGTCAGATGAAGACCTACTGATTAAAGATCTGCTTCGTCATTAGGCTAAAGCAGTCCCTGCCCTGCAGCTTCAGCCACAGGGTCAGGCCCCTGGTTAAACTCTCAAACGCCTGTCCTGGCTGTGAGAGCCAGGTGCTAGGGTCAGGATTCACCCTGAGAAAAGAAAACGACACATTCAAAATGGGGGTGGGACCAGGGAAGGGGGGAAAAAATCAGTTTTCCCAAAATGGCTGAATAATTTCGGCCAGTTTACCAGGCTGACACCAACGGCCTCAGTGCTGAGAACATGGCGTTGGTGTTTCTCTAGCTCCCCTAGCTTTGTCGGCCCTCATCCCAGGGCGGGGTTAAGGCACAGGCTCCGTAGGCCTCTGGCATCATTTAATGACTTCCGAACCCCATTTAAAAGCCTCTGTTCTGAGCTCTCATCATGGCAAAGGAAATGCTGAGAACGTGGCCCGAAGGAAACCATCCTCAGAAAGGTCTCCTGAGCCTAGAGGTGTGAGGCGTTGGGGTGTTCGCACCAAGACCCACTGCTCTGAGGGCTCCCGCCCCCAACGTGCGGCACAGGAGGCAAGAATGCAGAGGGCCCCCTGCAAGCAGAAACACCCTGGCTGCAGGGATACGTTTTGTGTGCGCCCTTATTTGCTACTGCCCCGAGGGAATGGGGCATCTGCTGGTGGGGGCAGCAAGGGGTGGAGAACGCAGCTCACACTGCAAGTGGGGCACAGGGGACTCTGGGTTGCCTCCACTTTGCTATATATAGTTTATGTTGCCAGAGAGCATGTCCCAGAGCAGTGGGACATTCAGATTTGGACAGGCCCATGGATGCATGGAGGTAAGAGGAGCCGTTACCCTGGAGCCTGGTGATTCGAAAAGGCCTGTAACTCCCAGTGGTCACCCCGACTACTGTGGTAGTAGTGGCACCAAGAGCCCAAGGCCCTTTGAAGCTCTGACCTTCTGGGCTGGTTTTTCAGCTGAAGGTTCTTTGTCTTTGTTTTGTTTTCTTTCAGATTTTACATTTAGGGCTGCCTGGAGAGGTGGGGGCACGGCAGGGTGCTCTCTAGTGAGCACCAATAGGGTTGTCCAATGATTTCCCCCAAAATACCAAACACACGTGCTAAAAATTTGTCAAGCAAAAAAAAAAAAAAACACCCCCCCCCCCCACTAAGCTTAACACTTGAATAGGAACTTCATTATAAGCAATCAACAGTTTGCATCATATATTTTGGCTACATCAATCTCCCAGCGCCGAACGCCTCTTCGCTCCCTTACCCACTCCCCCCGCCAGGCTTCCGCATGCAACCAGCTGAGCTGAAGGCTCCCCGCGCCGTTTGTGGCCCCGCCTCCTCAGCCACTCCCCCGCCCCCCCGCCAGGCTTCCGTCAGGTGCCCAGCCAGAAAAGCAGAAAATACCGGACATTGCACATGTCTGCTTTTTTTCTGAATTTTTTTACTGGACAGAGGGCGCAAAAAACAGACTGTCCGGTTGAATCCCGGACACCTGGTAACCCTAAGAACCAATGGTGAGGGGGGGCATGCCATGGCTGGCTGCCCCACCCTGCCCCTTCTACCTGAGACTCCACCCCTTCTGGGCGGGGAGCGTGGAATTCCCCACAGATCTTGCCAAGGGGCCCGGCAAGGCTGTCAGCTCCCCTGGCTTTGGATAATATTTTCATAGTCAAGGATCCAAATTTCATACGATTGTTTGTATTCCCACAGTTGTGAACATGAGTCAGCTCTGAACAACAAGCTAATGGCTTGTCTCTGTTCATTAGAGTGTCATTTAAAGGCGGAGGCTACCAAGAGTGTGAGATGAGAGCTGATTCTGGGTTGAACAGGACAATTGGCTCCTTAGGAGATAGAGGGGTCATTTAGGAATCCACACCCAGTCGATAGCCTGTTGTCTTGAAATGCTGTTTAACACCCATTCCAGTTGAAAGACATTAGGTGACCCCTGGTAAATTCTAATTTGATATTTTACTTTGTTCAGCATTATTCTATCATCATTTATACTCCTTTGAAGTAAACAGGGGGGAGGGTCTGGAGTAGGGTTGCCAGGTGTCTGGTATTGACCTGGACAGTCCAGTATTTTCGCCTCCTGTCTGGTAAAAAAAATGCAGAAAATACCAGACACCTGAAATGTCCGGTATTTTCTGTTTTTTTCCCGGCCAGGAGGTGAAAATACTGGACACCTGGCAACCCTACGACACACTCAGCAACTGGGCCTAGCCCCTAGACATCCCCCGGACCTCCGCCCCCCTGTTTCCCTGGTTCCGCAGGGAAGCTCCCTTCTGGTTCAACAAAAAAACCCAGATGGCCCCCTGGGTCTTAGTGCTCAACCTCTCCTTTTCCTATCCCTATCCCTATTCTGACTCTGCATGCAATTAAAGGGGCCATACTGTTTTAATGCTGTTTTTATTTATTTATTTTTTGCTCAACAACTTTGGTTTCTCCCTCCCTTTCCTCCCATCAACAGAATTTTTTCCCCAGTGTTTTTTGGGGGAGTTGGGGTGGTGGGTGTTCAGTATTTTTGTTGAAACCATCTGGCAACACTACTCTGGGGGCGGGGAGAAAGAGAGATTTGTAGGAGTAAGTGGATCTATAGAAATATATACAGTATTTGAATTGTCAATATACCTACCAGGCAAAACTTTATCGAAATAGAGAGCCAATAGCATGTATAAAACACTGTCAAAAATGAGTAGGATATAGGCTGTAAATACGGCATAGGATTCATCCATAAGGTTAGAAAAATAGAAACCCACTCCATATTTTTCTAAATGTAAAATCTGAAAGAAAAAACAAAAACAAAGACAAAGAACCTTCAGCTGAAAAACCCAGGCCCAGAAGGTCAGAATTGCATACAACTCTGGTACCCAGAGATGCTTTGGGAAGTCTAGCACTACATCCCCTCCCCCCCTCCCTGCACACCTGTTTTTTGCCTCACAAGGAATACACGTCTACTAATGATGGGGCGGGTGCATGGCTTCATTCAAAAATGCTCCAAAAAGCAGATACATAATTTACAAAGAGAAATCGCTTCACTCCACCAGTGACGTGCAACCTCATGACACCACCAGACTCTCCTATCAGGGGCAGCACAGCCCAGCACAAACAAAGTGACTTTCACATATCATGGCTAAGGCTGCGATAGGTCACAGAGCTCACAGAATCCACCACCTCTGACTTCCGCAGCTGCCGCGGCTGACCCCAGGGCCACCCTTCTGGCCAAGCCGTCCAGGCTGAGGCTTGAGTATTCCCAGGGCCAGCCACACAGGCTGCTGTTCAGACAGCCCTGTGCAGCTGTCGGAGCAGGATGCATGTGGACAGCAGCCAGTGCAGCTTGCCCTGGGGAGCAGCCAAGCAACAGTCCGGGGGCCAGTCCTGGGGCCAGCTACAGCAGCCACTGCAGGGGAGGGACCCCAGACAGCTGTGCCTGGGGCCACACAAGCAGTGACTGATTCCACCGGCCTTGGGGAGCAGCAGTGATCCAGCCCAGGTAGCAAAGCGTAGTCAGCCCCTGACACCCCCACACAGGGACTTGCCATCAGGCCCCCAAAGCAGCGGTGTCCTGGGGCTCCCCCTGGAACAGTGCACCCCAAGGCTTTAGGAGTTGCTAAGTTGAAGTCAGAGATAATTATATAGCAAAAGACATGGACCTGTCATGGGCCATGAATTTTTGTTTATTCTGCATAACCTGTCCATGACTGTTACTAAAAATACCCGTGTCGAAATCATAGCCTTAATCGGGATTACATTCTTCATATGGGGGAACTGTAGCCAACAGATAGGGTGTGTAGTGATTTGGGTAGTGAGCTGGATCTGGAGGGGGCTGGGTACAGGAGGGAGAGCTGTGATCTGGGTTGTGACTGGATATAGGGGACTGGGGTGCAGGGTCTGGGAAGGGGTTGTGACCTGGAGGAAGGGTGTAGCAGGGGGTACAGCATCTGGGTTGGGGGTGTTACCTGGGGCAGGGGATTCTGTAGACATGCATGAAAACTGTGCTGTTTGGACATATGAAAACGTGAGAGCCACAAATTTCGGGGGGCAGTGTCTGTACAGCACCTAGCACAATGGGGTCCCTCAATGCTACTGCAATACACAGTAAGTAGGATCCTACCTTGTCAATGGACAAGCATACACAGCCAGTTAGCAACATGTTACAGTTTTACTGCATATGCATTCCAAAGAATTCACCATACCTTTGAGATTCCAGTAGTAAAGGCAAAGGGACAGAGGAGACCCAATGCCCATTCCAAGGGTGCAGGAAGTCTTTCCACCAATGTAATTAAGCTCAGACTCGCAGAGAAAAAAGTGAGGAGGAATCCAATGGAGCTGGTGAGTTTAGGCTTCTTTAAGAGGGCGCTGAGCATGAAACAGAAGTGGATCTGCAGATAAGGAATCTTCTAGTTAGTAGAACACAATTCCATTAGAGTGCATCATCAGTATTGGGTTGGATACACTAGAGAGAGTCATGAGTTAGGGTTTGGCCTTTAGAAGACAAACTGGAGAGACTAAAGTGTGGCCAGCTCTACACTACAGAGGAAGGTCAAATTCAGATATGCAACTCTAGTTGGAGTTGACTTGCCCTAATTCGTGTTTCCACATGGTCCCTGCAGTGGGAGGTCGACAGGAGCAAATGCACCTGTTGACCTCCCTTACTCCCCACAAGCAGCAGGAGTACTGGTGCTAACAGGGGCATTCTCTGAGTTCAATTTAGTGGGTCTTTACAAGACCCGCTAAACAGAACTCCGTAAGATCGATTGCAGCATAGTGAATACGTGGCCTCGGTAGGAGCTGCACCTGTGCAACACCATAAGACTTGGCCCATCAGCAAAAGCTCATGACTTGCCTGGTTTTAAACACTTTAAGCTGACATTAAATCCATATTCTGGATCTCAAGGGCAGCAGTGCCCAACCAGAGGTCTGGAGCTCCTTGGGCAGTGGCAAGCAGATGTTAGGGGGCCACTAAGAGGAGCCCCCTAGACTCAACGAGGCCCAGGGCATAAAGCCAAAGTCTTGCCAAGCAGGGCTTAAACTGGGGTCTCACCACTTAAGACTAAAGCTTAAGCTGTGTCCACCCTCTTTGTTGCTGTTCTCTGCAGCTTTTCCAATGCTAACACATGTTTTTGAAGTAGGCGAGGCAGAATGTCTGACAGTCAGGGATGCTGAGGAGGGGGGAGGAGGGGCGAAGGGTGCACCTGCCTCAGGCCCTGGTGATTCAAAGGGGCCTGGGAATCCCAGCTGATACCCACGGTCACTGTGACTGTGGCCAGAATCCCAGGTGTTTAAAATTGCCACTGGAGCCTGGGATAGTACGCTCTGGATGCTCCTGTGAGGGATGTGTGCAGTCCGGATGGCACTAAGGGCCCCACCCCTTCTGGGAGTGTGGAGCCACCCTTCCCCCACATCTTGCCCTGGGGTGCAGCATGGCGGTCAGCTTGCCTGCAGACCATATTCAAGGCGTGAGCGTACCATGGATTTATATGTAGCAGCATTATAATATAGACTCTCTTATTGTCTATCAATTTTTCTAATGGTTCCTGTCATTGCTTCCTTTTCTGATTGCTGCAGCACAAAGAATCAGAGAACCAGAACTGGAAGGGACCTCAAGAGGTCATCAAGACCAGTCCCCTGCCCTCATGGCAGGACCAAGCACCATCAAGATCATCCCTGATAGATGTCTATTCCAACCTGCTCTTAAGATGATGGGGATTCCACAACCCCCAAGGCAAGTTATTCCAGAGTTTCACCACTCTGACAGTTAGGAAGTTTTCCCTAATGTCCAATGTAAACCTCTCTTGCTGCAATTTAAGCCCATTGTTTCTTGCCCTATCCTCAGAAGCCAAGGAGAACAATTTTTCTCCCTCCTCCTTGCAACACCCTTTTAGATACTTGAAAACTGCTCTCATATCCCCTCTTAGTCTTCTCTTTTCCAAACTAAACAAACCCAGTTCTTTCAGTGTTCCCTTGCTGGTCATGTTTTCTAGACCTGTAATCACTTGTTTTCAAAGAACCAGTCACAAGATCACTTTCTTGAGTGATAACAGCTAATTTAGATCCATCATTTTGTCTGTGCAGTTGGACTGATGTTTTCCAGTGGGCCTTATCTTGCATTTGTCAACGCTGAATTTCATTGTGTTGCCCAGTCATCCAGCTTTCTGCAGGGTCCCTTTGTAGCACCTTGCAAAATTACACAGGATAGAAGCGAAGTCTGAAGCAGACTGCATCATCTGCAGATGTTGCCACTTCACTGTTTAGCCCTTTTTCCAATCATTTTTGAATATGTTGAATATGCACAGCACATTTTTCACCTCTCTCCATTCTGAAAATTGACTATGCCTTCCTGTACTTTTTTTCCTGTCTTAACCAGTTACTGACTCATGAAAGGACTTTCCCTCTTACCCCAAGACCGGTTACTTTGCTTAAAAGAGTTTGGTGAAGAAATTGGTCAAAGGTTTCTTAAAGTCCAAGCACACTATATTCACAGGAATCCCTTTGCCTACATGTTTGTTGATCCTTTCAAAGAATTCTAGTAGACTGGCGAAGCACAATTTCCCCTTATACAGGAAACCCCTGACTTCCAACTGCTTGGGTTATGACCCCTCCCCCCAACACACACAACCATTTCTGTAAGTGTGGAAGGGGCTGAAACCCCCCAGCTTATATCTTTGGCCACATTTACGATGGTGCATAGCGCCTATCATAAATGAGGGTTGGAGTTACGATGCCCCCAACTTGCAATGCTTCCCCAAGAACCAATTGTGTCGCAAGTCAGGGGCCACCTGTAATAGGCACGTTGACTCATTCCCCAAGAAATGTTCATGTGAGAAATCTTGATCAACAGCATGATAACTGCTGTTTAAGAGCCTACCTAGTAAAGTGAGGAAGAAGGGAGGAAATTCAAGAAGTTATATTTGGATGATTTTACTTCATAAAATTAAAGGGACATGCAGTCCGGAAATTATTTCATTATTTACTGGCCACTACAGAGTTCCATGGGCATGTTCCCTCCCTCAAAGTTCCGTAAAGAAAATCAGACTTTGTGAATGGATTTGAGATTACATTCACATTTGTCCATAGCCCACTGAGTCTCGTGTCAGTAAATTCTTCAGCTGGTACTTCAAATAATGTCCAAGTATGAGTTTCAAATGAGATTTAGAGAGATCACTCAGCATGTTCAATTACAAGTGGTCCTGTGGCACCTCTGAGTACATCTACACTTGCTCTGTAGTTCAAGCTAGGGATGCAAGTGTAGGCGACCAAAATTGCTAATGAAGCGGGAATTTAAATATCCTGCGCTTCATTAGCATGATCCGCCCGCACGTTACTCTGCTCAACAGCTGATTCGAACCAGGAAGTGTGTTCCTGGACGTGTTAGTTTGAACCAAACCCTCAAAAAATGAGGAGTAACGTTAATTCAAACCAAGGGGTTTGGTTCGAACTAACACATCCAGGAGCGCACTTCCTGGTTCAAATCAGCTGTTGAGTGGAGTAACGCTTGGATGAGAATGCTAATGAAGCATGGGATATTTAAATCTCCGCTTCATTAGCAATTTTGGTCACCTACATTTGCATCCCTAGCTCGAACTAGGGAGCAAGTGCAGACATACCCTTAGAGACTAACAAATATATATAAAGTATTATGAACTTTGGTGGGCAAAACCCACATTTGAAATCTCATGATGCTATATATATTTTGGTAGTCTACAAAGTGCCACAGGACGACTCATTGTTTTTAAAGTTACAGACTAACATGGTGATCCCTTCGACTTGTTCAACTAGTGCACCTACACAGAAACTATAGAGTTAGGCTACTCTTCAATCTGCCTTTTGACTAAGAGAATATGACTTACAGACACTTTAAATATAGAAAGTGGAGAAATTTCACTTTAAAATCCCAACTTACAGATGCTACGCCATAAAAGAAAAACAGAAGTAATATCAGAAAGTAGCTGCTTGTGTAGAAAAATTCAGAAATGGTGATCGCCGCCAGCCCACTGGACATAATCAAAACATAGACCATATACAGCAAACTCCAGGATAACCTAAAAATGAAAATATACTGTTATATTTCTGGGTAATCAAAGACGGTTGTCATGATTTCTGCCCTATGGCAAATCCCATTGTGAGTTCAAATACTCTGAATTAGGGATTTAATAGTATAGTTGATTAACCAATTAACCGATAAGCAAAAACTTATAAGTTGATACTATAGACTACACGCATTTCCCACCCGCCCCTTACCAGTAAATTTTTTTAGCAGGCAGGCCAGCAGCCAGATCAATCTCCGTCCTCAGACAGAGACTGCGTGGGGACTACAGAACAGTCGGCTAACCGATAAGAATTCATGAGGCTAATCAACTATTCCATTAACCGATATTTAACATCCCTACTCTGGATATGCCTGGAAAAGTCTATTGCGACATTCCACATACAGTGGTCAATGTGACTGACGTTAGTAAGGCGTTACGGAAAGGAGTTTGTCAGACAGTGAACTTGAAAACTCATCTCTCCTTTCCATGGGAAATGAGCAAAAAGGCTGAAGGGGGAGGAGACTTCTGCAAGGTATCACTTAGATTTTTTCACCTTCAATCTTTCCACCAATGAAGGCATCATTTGTCCAGGGGAGGCCTGTGACTATAGGTGGACTCGGCCACCGCCTAGGCTGCCGCCTTCAACAGGGTGCCTGATGATGACATCACGGGGGTGCCTGGGGCACCCGATGATGACGTCAGTCCACTGACAGCCCTGCAGACGGATCGCGTGTTCCACCTGGGGTGCCAGCTGCCGCAGCCCGCCTCAGGCCGCTCCTGCTTTTGTCCTATTCACACCCCACCCAACCCTTGGCAGAGAACAGGCTGTCCCCAAATCCAGCAGATATCTGGAGACCAATGATTTGCAACACCATCTGCTAGGAAGCACCACTCATCCATATCAGCTAGGGCTCTCCATGCCAGCTATGACCATGCTGCCAGGACTCCTATACCTGGCAGGTATATGCCAGAGATACAAGAATCTCTGTATATTATATTGTCATCCTCATTTCCGTAAGCCCAGTGAAAGATGAAGTTCATAACCCCTGATCTATTCAGTCCTTACGCACAGAGTCTAGAGACAAGGAAGGAAAGTTGCTTTGGAAGCAGCTGAGTGGCTCATTCCTTTGAGAAAGGAAGCTCTACGCAGAATACAATTGGGTCCCAGGGATGTTTTTAAGAAAACACACTAGAGTCATCACTGGCTTCCATAGGTAATGTCTTGTTACAGGTCTCGTGACATTGCTTCTCTTCAGCTCCCAAAAATCAATGACACCATCAGCTCTCTAACTTCTGCTTAGTTTCCTAATGTTTATTTCTTTTCATTCTACTTTTATCCCCCTTACCACTTTTCTATTCCCTGTTAATAGGCATGTTAATTAAATGTATGCTAGGCACACAAACTCTAACAAAATTGGGTAACTTTTTTAGGTCACCCTCCTTCGTTAAATAGAGGTTCACAAGTCCAAATAGTTACATTTATTAATTAAGCTTTCCAGGGGAGCTAATGTTAAGATATCATCCTAGCAAAACTGAAGAATCTATGCCATCAAATGGCAGCAATGCCCCTCTGCCATGTATACTGGCCAAACTGGACAGTCTGTACGGGAAAGAATTAATGGATACGGATCAGATACCTGAAAAAGCAACACACAAAAACCTGTTAGAGAACACTTTAACCTGCCCGGGCACTCATTAATGGGTCTTAAAGTCACCAAGTTGTTTCAGGCCAATCTCACAAGCCAAATACACAGGGATGCATTGGAACTTAATGTCATTTACAAGTTTGGGAGCCATCAAAAAGCTATGAATAAAGTTACCTGTCTAGCACACTACCTTCCACATCCTAATGACTTTACCAACTAAACAATGGGTACTTAGAGAAGATGCAAATTGTTCTTATCCGCCTCTTGTAACTTGAACACTCTAATTCAGTTTTATTCCCCCTTCCTGCCTCTCCTCCCTTTCCCTATTTATTCTTGGATCCGGACTTTTAATACTCCACTCATCTGAAGTAGTGGGTTGTACCCACAAAAGCTCATGATACCATCTACATGTTATGTTAGTCTTTAAGGTGCTGCTAGACTATTCCTTGTTGTTCTGGGGTTTTGTTTGTTTGTTTTGAAGAACATAAGAACAGCCAAAGGTCCATCTAGCCCAGTATCTTGTCTTCTGACAGTGGCCAATGCCAGATACCCCCAGCATGAAGGAAGCTTCCATGCAGAGCAAGATTCCATTCACTGCCCCCCCCCCCAAAAATACATCTTTGATCATATTCAGAATGGAAAATCTCTAATTGTAACAAGGTAATGCCTACTCAAGTCCTTGGCCAATCTAATTGAGTCTGGCTGTGAGTGCCTCCTGCCCATGAAAAAACTGTCCTGCTTGAGAGAAACTGTCCATTCATTTTACAAATACCGAAGAGTCTATGTATTCTGCTATGTAATAACTGAAGGCCGCAAACCTACTCTACTTCTGTTCAGGAGCAGCCTGTGGTGGGTTGCGGCAGCTGGCGCCCCAGGCAGAACGCGCAATTGGCGCCCCCGCCTGCACGGCCGTCAATGGCCGTGACATAATCATCGGGTGCCCCGGGCACCCAGTGATGTCATCACCGGGCGCCTCGTTGAAGGTGGTGTCCTTGGCAACTGCTGAGTCTGTCTATGTTCACGGGCCGCCCCTGCTTGTGTTACTCACCAGAAAGCAGCATCCTGTAACCCCATCATCTTCATCAGCTCCTTGAGCTTCCTTTTTTCTCTTGTCAGATTGCTCGACAGGAAGTGCATAAATGGAGTGAAACATATTGCAATGGCAAAACTGATAAAACTGTATTCCAGAGAAACCAAGGGTATGATGCCTGGTGATTCCATACGGACACCACTAATCGACTTCATTTCTTCCCAGACAGAGTGATTGGTCGTCATCTAAAAAAAAAAAAATAGCCAAGTTCACATTGAATTGAGTTGTGTTGAATGAAATAAGGTCAGAGTACAGAGTTATAAACAGTTATATTATAAACAGTGGTAATAGAAATGGAGCCTGTATTTCGGATGATAGCAACCTTCTACTTTCTGACCTTGAGAAATGTAGATTTCCCTTTGCAGGTGACAATTCAAAATACTGACACTTCAATTGTCTTCCTGGTATGTTGCTGTAATTGTATCACCACTTCTCTGCCTCCCTACAGTTGTTCTCTCTTACCCTGCCATTCCAGAGCTTGCCTTTTCCCAGCCTGTCATTCTCACATCAAGCCAGGGTCACCTACCACCACCAGGTCTCCCAGCAACGGCAGCCTTCACGAGCCACTAGCTCAATTCCCTCTCAAGTATCTTCACTCTTTCTCTCATGTCTCCATGGTAGATCTGCAAAGCTACGACCCTGTCCTCCTTCCATTCCCTCCTGAAAACTCACAGCTACCATGAAACACTCAAGAGGGTGCTGATGTGTTGAGAATGCTGCTAATAATCATTTCAGCGTTGTCTGGGTCTCTTCTCTCCCCACTGTAGGTTTTGGTTCATTTGAGAGCAAAGTTCATAGTTTGTAAGCTCTTTGGGGGCAGAGACTGTCTTTTTATGATGTACGTAGACAGTGCCTAGCACAATGGGGTCTTGTTCCAGAGGCCTCCAAGCACTTCCACAATTCAACCCAACTACATCATAAAATCATTAGAAATAATACTGGCACTGACAAGACTAAATTTCTCAGCTGAAAACATTCCTTGCTGTGTTTAGAACATTGCACAGAACAAAATCCAACACTAAGACCCACAACAGAGACAAGGGCCAAACAAGAGCTTGAACATAGCAGCAAAAAACCAGAGATTTATGAACAAAACATTTAAAAACAACAGGCAAAATCAAAGCATACACTAACACCACCAACAACCACCCTACACTTTGAACACCACGTCTTATACAGGAGCCCAAGCTCAATCACAGTGGTCCCTTCTGGCTCTGGAACCTACAGTGATGCTAGAAATTACAATGGTTTCCACAACGTATTATAGCAAAAACCACCCCCAAAGCCTTCAAGTGGTGAGAAATGGAAATGACACAGGCCTCGAGTCCTGGTTTGTCGGGGACTTTCCTATAAATATTCTTGTGAGATGGAAACAGTCATAGCACGCTGGCTCTTACCTGAGCCTTCACAAAATTTGAATCCAGAGGAGGCTTCTGAAGGTACAATTGGGAGTTTGGTGCCTAACTGCTGCTTTTATCTTGTATCACCCACTTAAGGTTTGAGACCAGGTTACCTTGGGGCATAGTCTTTACTACCTACTACATCAATGGACAGAGTTTGATCTAGCGGGGATTGATTTATCAGGTCTAGTATAGCCCTGATAAATCAACCACTAAGTGCTTTCCTGTTGACTCCAGTGCTGCACCAGAATGAAATGCACAGGTGGAGTCAATGGAAGAGCATCAGCTGTTAACTTACTGTGGTGAAGACATTGCAGTAATTAGATCTAAGTATTTCGACTTCAACTACGTTCTTCACATGGCTGTAATTGTATAACTTAGATTGACAGCCCATGGTGGAGTAGGCTAGCCCCCTCTCTTCTTTAGCATTCGAATAGAGGAGACCAGGTTGTGCATTCTTGCCAACATTTCCCATACTTGGTCTGTTGGGGATGGCAGCAGAGACTCCTCAGAGGTGAGATTCTAAATTTGAGATCAACACCCTAGTCTGAAGTGAGAAAGCCTAAGTATTTTAGCCCTCAGAACATGCTACTGGGGGTCCTCGATCTACACTCTCTTGGTGGGTACGATGAGCAATTCTCATGTTTTGTAGCTTTTCAAGGCACCACTCAGAGTACTTTGGGCTCCCCTGCCAAATATTTCAGGATCAAAATGTAATCAAAACACAGCGCGACTCCACAACACCCCACACAATAATAAATTCAACTCTCCACTGTCTGGACAACACCATACCTAACACTATTTGCTTATTCAACAGGTTTCTTTATCAAACATGCATGTGCTGAAGTTTAACTCATCTGTGTCCCTGTTGACCAAGGATGAGGGGCACACTTCAATACCTGCACAGAGAACACCCTTCCAAAATCCCCTCCCTAGGGCTGGGTGCGGGTATATTTGCAGATCTTAAGTACAGCTGCATAGTACAGGAAGAGAGGCAGTCTCTCAGTTTGGAAAGGTCTGAAGCCATTTAGGGCTGTGGAGGTTAATACCAACTATTTCAACTCTGCCCCCAAAATTCAGCTAGCCAACGCAGACCATGGCTAGCCACCAAATACTCCAATTACCAACCGGGCCAAAGTTTTCCACACTGGTTTTTGCTTCTCAGTGGACTTTAAATGAAGTCCCAAGTAGACAGGGCCGGCTCTAGGCAGCAGCAAATCAAGCAATGCTCTTTTTTGACAGGTGTAAGCTCTCTTGTGCAAGAGCTCTTGCGCAAGAGGGCAGTGTGGATGGTCGGCAGGGATTTCTTGCGCAAGAAACCCCTATGGCTAAAATGGCCCCCAGAGCTTTCTTGTGCAAGAAAGTGTCCTCACTGCCATGGGTGCTCTTGCGCAAAAGCACATGGCAGTGTGGACGTTTTCTTGCACAAGACTTCTAGCGCAAGAAGCTGCGAGTGTAGACATAGCCCAACGATGTAAAGACAAAAAATGAACCCCTCCTTTTTTGCTCCTAGTTGCAGTTTCCGCCACACGTGGTTTTTCTGTCATTGCACCGGCCCTTCAGCACTTCCGCAGCACCCCTGGGAGCCGCTGGCCACGGAATCTCTCATGGCAGCTGCAGGCAAGCCCTGGCCTGGCGGCTCCTCTCTCCTTCTGCAGGGGAGGGGAGCCCGCGGTGCCCCCCTTCACACTGGGGAACGGTGTTTACAGCTGCAGAGCAAGGGAAGGAGGGGGACTTTCACCCCTCCCCCAGGAAGCTCCCATGTTTCCACGCATGGCTGTGGGGAGGGGACATGAGGGTTTGGCAGGGAGGGGGAAGGGACACGGAGTTTGGTCAGTGCAGGGAGGTGGGAGAGGGCAGCGGACTGGATCCAGTGAGGGGGGGATCGGGCTTGGCTGGGAGGGAAGAGAGGGTGCAGGGTGGATTAGGTGGGGGAGAGAAGGAGGGTGGACTGGGTCCGGTCAGGTTTGCCTGGGAGGGGAGAGAAGGTGGAAACTGGGTTCGGTGAGCAGTGGCGGGGGGAGACAGGATGTAGGCTGGATTTGGCCGGAGGGTGTGGTGGGAATCAGAGAGCAGCAAGGTGAAAGGGGCGCTTTCCTCCTCAGTGCCTATCCTGCAGCAGTGGGCCAAGGGGGGGGAGGGGGGATGCCAAAAAAATTTTGCTTGGGGAGACAAAAAACCTAGAGCCGGCCCTGCAAGTAGAGCTGGAGTCTCAACACGGCAAAGGAAGTAATTACAGTTGTGAGATCCAGTGGATCATACTGGAAAGAACAATTGCCACTCCCTAGCCAGGTGGAAATGATAAAAAATGCTTTTGGATACTTCTGAAAGACACTCTTCCAGCCACAATCTAGACATCCCAGTTCGATTAGGGCCACACACACTGCTGGGCTTGCAGGAGTTGCATTGTGCTTGTGATTTGGGAAGCTCTGTATGCCGGTAACTTTTGTAAGTTTTACCATTTCTACTTTGCAACTTTTAAACGAGATGGTGTATTTGCATAGAGATTCTGATGAGTGCACATGCGCTAGATGAAACAAAGGCAATCTGCTTTTACAAACCAGTCAGGACTCTGGGTTGTTTCACGGGTTGTGCTTCAGTAGGAGTTCTCAGTTCAAGAGGATCCATCGCTCTTTTTACGTTTTAACAATTCCATGCACTGAAAACCCAGGAGTACAGAAGGACTGATGTTGGGTAACGTTTCCTGATCAGGCCGGAACAAACAGGAAATAATTTCAATGCAAGAATTCTGCTTACTTCTATAATGGCAGCATCAATGCTTGATTGCAGAGACAGAAATCCTTTGTACCAATACCTTGGACTATTACAATAAACTTCTGAAAAATTATAACAAGAATCTGCAAAGATAAAAGGGAAAGTATTTTACTTAGTTATAGGCAATAATCATTTTAATGCACTAACCAGGTTAACCCCACAGAAATCAAGAAATCCAAAACAACTTGGCAAGTAGCTTCCACAGAGCTAGCAGCATGGGGGGTAGGGAAGGACAAAGTGGGAGCTGGTACAGCAGGAAGCCGGCTGTCAAGCCAGCTCCCTGTGCATTCTGGATCCCATGGAGCCCCCTGATAGCTGATGTTGCACGGGGATGGGGGGGGGGGGAGAGGTAGAAGCCCCCCCCCACACACACACAAGCCCAAACCCTCATAAGCACCAGCTCCCACCTGCCCCCCTGCATGTAAACATGTAACCACTAAAAACTTCAGCAGTTATCTGTTTACATGAATACACGATTATTAACATCCCTAATGAGGTCAGGATCCCCACTGCAGTGGATACACCTGACAGTGTCTCTCTTTGCTTGCTGCTCCCCATTTTAGCACCTTCTGTCATGGACTCCATGGTGGGTCCGGGGCAGGAGCACCTATGGAGAAAAGTGAGTGGATGCTGAGCTTCCACCAGCAGCCAAAACCCCCCCTCTGCCTCTCTCGATCATTGGTGGTCCCAATGATCAACTGCTCCCCTGTGTTCGTTGCACTTCTGGAATGCCGCAAACAACTGATTTGTGGCCTTCAGGAAGCTCAAGTAGGGAGAGGGAGGAACTGAGATGGGGCATGCTTGGGAGTCAGAGAAGAGGTGGGGCAGAGGCAGGAGCTTGGGGAAAGAGGTGGAAGGGGACATGGACTGCGTTGAATACACCCCTCTCTAGCTATACGGAAAATCAGTGCCTATGCCATATGTGCATGTGTAATGCCAAATCACTTATTTACTTCATTGGCACAGGATCAACTCAGTCTGTAGTGTGGTAGGTCTTTATATTCCTGGCTGCACCAAAGTGCTTCGTTCCTAGCCTGAATAATTGCTATTCAATAATTATGCTGTTCAAGGTGAAAAGTTAAGACAGAGTCTCCAAGCTGGACCAATTTTTCACTTCACTTTGTAGCCTCTCAATGAGCACAAGACTGAGAACACTAGTTTAGACTGGATCGGCCATTGGTTTCTAATTTCTGGTCATTATTTATATGGAGCATATTGTATATCTGGATGTGTAAAATAGATGACAGGACAAAAATAGACTATAAAATGCATATTAATGTACCCCACAAGGCTGATCTGTCTACTTGATGAGACCTGGGACTAGACTGAAATGGAATGTACTATGTAACGTAAAAGAGAGAATTACACCTAAATTCTAATTTTTTCTACTGTCTATATATCTGAAAGAAAGTTGACATTGTTGGGTTTTATTATTTTGTTACAGGTTGAACCTCTCTAGTCCGACACTAGCGGGGTTCCATCGATGCCAAACCAGAGAATTTGCTGAAACACAGGAGTTACACACTGTGGTTCTTTCTAGGTCAGAAAAATCACATGTAGATTAAGGGCTAAATCCACTTTAGTAAGTGATATTAATTTCCACAAACTGATGATCAGGCCATATTTATGTATTGTTAATTACCTATATGTCCAAAATGCTCATTTGGAGCAATCACATTCGAGGGAGAAAATCTGAGTTGATAGGTAAAGTCATCTTTAAATACAACCCCTATCATTTCATCATTCAAAATCCATGCTGCCTCGAGCGCTTTTTCATCTGCCATCTCTTCTATTGTTATACCTGTGGTTTATATGAAAAACATTATGATCATTAGCAACACAACACTAAAAATGTGAGTACAGGAATTTTACATATCCACCTATTTACCGGGTTTGTGGCTTTCCTCTATGAATTTTACTCCACAGATGACATTTTATATAGTACTTATCTAGAGATAACTACTGAAAAGAATCTAGTATCCCAACACCCACAAATTTCTGCTGGACACACCATGGAATCCATATGTAGATACACAATTGAACTTCAGAGCTGGTCCTTATCTGAATAATGTGTTACCTGGAAGCCTAGGTTCTAATACAGTGCACTGTATGTATCATAAGAACATAAGAACATAAGTACGGCCGTACTGGGTCAGACCAAAGGTCCATCTAGCCCAGTATCCTGTCTACCGACAGTGGCCAGCACCAGGTATCCCAGAGAGGGTGGACCGAAGACAATGATCAAGCGATTTGTCTCCTGCCATCCCTCTCCAGCCTCTGACAAACAGAGGCCAAGGACACCATTTTATCCCCTGGCTAATAGCCTTTTATGGACCTAACCTCCATGAATTTATCAAATCAGAATTATTGATTTGAGTACCAGTTTGCCTACAGTTGTGAAAACCACCGGGACTAGTCATGGGCATTGCATGTAATATGATACTCAATCAAGTGAAATGACATGTAATAAGCCAATAAAACTGTTTTGAATTTAATCATCCCTCACATTTTTTGTCAGATAGGATGCATAAAGTATAATCCCTGTGTTAAAAAAACAAGTGGTGCCATTTATGTGAGAGTTCATCAACATGGTGGGAAAAAGAAAAAGACGTTTTCTGCAGATGAAAAAGGCTACCTTCTGGAGTCCTGAAAGAGTCTTCTGAAGATCAGCCAAAGAGATGCTCCTCAGAAACTGGGTGACTCACATTGTCTAAGAGTCTCAAATACAGGGAGAGCATCGTACAAAATGAGGGAGAGAGGTTAAAAAACGGTTACCTACTTTTCGTAAAGGTTGCTCTACAAGATGTGTTGCTTGTGTCCATTCCATTTAGGTGCACATGCGCTGCATGCACGCATCGTTGGAAGTTTTTCCCTTAACAGTAACCGTTGGGCCAGCAGGGGAGCCCCCTAGAGCGACACCGCTATATTAGCTAATATATACACCTGCAGGCCCTCCACCCCCTTTGTTCCTTTTTACTGGACTACTTTGAAGAAGGGGAGGCTGATGGGATTTGGAATGGACACAAGCAACACTTCTTGACGAACAACAGTTATGAGAGGTAAGTAACCATTTTTTCTTTGAGAGAGATTGCTCATGTCCATTCTACATAGGTGACTCCAGAGCACAAACCCCAGGAGGCAAGGTCGGAGTTCTAACCTTTCACTGAGCAAAGACCAGCCCCACCGATAGCTGCATTCTCCATAGCCTGGTGATCCAGTACAGAAAGGTGGGCAAAGGTATGGACCAAAGACCGTGTGGCAGCCCTACAACTGTCCAGGATGGGGTGCTATACCTGATGGTCCACTGCCAGCATGTGCCTCAATGGAGACCTCCGTTTCTTCTGAGGTACTGGGTCTTGATACCGGTACCAAGGTCTCCACGGCAACGGAGAGGCGCACAAGTGGCTAGGTGCCTCACACACCGAAGCCAGTGTGCTCGAGGTCACCGGCGCTGGGTCTGACACTGGAGCCGGACGGAGCGCCACCTCCATGAGGAGACTCTTCAGGAGGGACGCCCTTTCCCACTTGGTACGTGCCTTGAATCCCTTGCAGTTCTTGCAGGACTCGTACAGATGGGCTTGCCCAAGGCACTTCAGGCAGGCTTCATGAGGGCCCCCACAGGGCATAACGTAAAGTCTTGGAGCGTAGGCATGCCCTGCAGCAAGCTCCGGGGACACAAAGCAAGCCCCTTCTGTCTCTCGGCACTGAAACCACCTACTCACACTAAGACTATTTACAGAAGGTAAGAGAACTAACCAGAAAACACTATTCTACAAAACATGAGGTGAGAACTGGTGAGAGCAAGGCACCAACGACCCTCACAAGTAGCAAGAAGGAACTGAGGGGGCGGAGGCCCAGCAGGGGTATATATTAGCTGATATAGCGGCGCCCCTCCAGGGGGCTCCCCTACTTACCCAACGGGAGTACTGCTAAGGAAAAAACTTCCGACGATGCATGCATTGCTTCCCAGTCAACAATCGGGGACATGTTGTCATTCTAGGGGACGTGTCTGATCTGAGTTCTCTATTTTTTGTCCCCTGCGATGGCAGCTAGCATCAAATCAATTTAATTTATAATTGGGTATTCCATCTGAAAGCATACATTGCTGTTAACTCTGCTGTCTTCCTTTCTGAAGCTCCTTCTATCACTGCTGGACTCTAAGGTGCAGTTAATGAAGTTTTTAACATAATGAAAGAACCATTAAAATTCAGCCAAGAACGTTGTTTGAGGCTCAGACTGCTAACTATTTTAACGAACGTGAATTTACGGAGTATTCTGCCAGGGAATAAAACATATGTTTCTCTTGATGCTCTTGTACTGCATTGTGAACATTTGTTAATATGATCCATCAGCAACGGAAACTTGGTAACTATAATTTCCTGTTAGCATTTGCTTTAATACAAAGTTCATAAGCGTTCAGAGAAAATTAGAGGTACTGGATAATGAATATACAACTATCTGTGGCAATGAACGACAGCCAAATGTAACCAGTGGATTAAAAAAAAGGATTCAATCTATTCACAGAAGATGCAACCACATTGCATTGGGTGACCCTAAATCTCTAACTGCAGAAGTTGGGATTGCAGGACTTTGTATTTCCTCATCCTGTTTATTTCTCCAAAGAATCTGGCACTGGCCACTATCAGAAGACAGGATACTAGCCTAGATGAATGGTTCATCAGCTCCAGTGTGGCTGTTCTGATATTTTAATGAATACTGTAGAACAACAGAATATGTTTTAAAACATGTTGAGACCCAGTATAGGTACAGTAATTAAAGCTGTAATTCCCAACAAATCTAAATATTTAATGGGCATAGCATACCCATCATTACAGACTCTGAAGCCACTTTTTTCATTATGTGTCTTGTGCGGCTCGTCACGGGTGTATACGCAACTGTAATTCCCGTTGCATTATAGGCAGGGTCATCCAATCGTCCCAGGAAAGCATGCGGTATTTCAGGATCTGGGGGATAGTAGGTGGTCGTTGATATCAAGTAGATCAGAAAGATAAATAGTAGTGACAGGATCCATTCCTGGGTAATGGAAAAGAGTAAATGAGCGGAGATAATGACACAACAATTTGAGAGTGAATGTTCCGTTCCTGATGGTCAGATAAGCAATAAAGCTATGGATGTAAACCAGTTAACCGGTTACTCGATAAGCATCATCCGGAGTCCAACCTGGCTGCAGCAGCCCACATTACAGCAGCCCTGACCAGCCTAGTCCACGATGCCACGGGTGTGTGGCTACCCTAGTGGCCCCCTGCCCACATTGCAATGCGGCTGGTCCGTTCAACATCGAGTGTAACCAAATATTAAATCGGATTTTACATCCCTAAATATAGCACATTAGTACATGTTAGATGGAACAGTTTTCCTTCAGAAAACACAATTTCAGCAAAATCTAAACCGGGTCCCAAAAACACGTCACTGTAACATCATTCAGATTTTTGAGCTTTCACATCAGTTAATGCTTGAACATCCATGCCGCAGGAGGGAAAATACGAAGAGTAGTCCGGTAGCCTCAAAAATCCAGGAAACACAGATGTGCACTCTTCGTAAAAAGTTTACTGATTTTGCAGTGGCGCATATAATATGAACACTGTTCTCTGTGTCATCACAAAACCACGGTGAGCTATTAAAAGTGAGGGGTGTGCGATAATTTCTATAACAATCTACAGCAGAAAGAGTTTCTGCTATTGTCTGTTGCAGCAAGAAGAAAACTACGGTGGATGAAAAAGCCTTGCAAAAAACTTCCGTAATGGGTCTTTTCAAGTAGCTTCTCACTTTCACTGCTCTCTCAAATACAAAGCAATTTTATTAGGAGGGGAGGGAGGACTAAAATAACCCTCTCATATGTCCCACTTTTTTTTGTTTTCTTTCCAAACTGTCTTTTCGTACTTGCCTGAAAGGTCTGCATTTTCATTCTCCATTTGATAAGTAGATTTTTGCATAAGAGGGCTTTGGTTTGCTGACAGACACTTGTATTTCTCTGAAACCTCTGCATTTCTGGTTCTAGAGAGAGAAAGAAAAAAGATGTAAACAGGGCTGTCCCTTGGGGGGGGGTATAGGGCTTGGGGAAAACCCTCCAGTCACCTCGGTGTGGGGTAACCCCCCCCCCCCACGCAGGTCCCATCTGCCTCTGCTCCATCCTGCTCCAAGCCCCACCCTTGCTCTGGCCCCACCACACCACTTCCTGCCCCTGTGGCAGCGGAAGACAGAGTAGCCTGGCAGCCTGCCCTGCTCTGCACTGCCACCCCACCCTTCCACCCCACTGCGTCCTGCTTCTCTGGTGGCAGGAAGCGGTGGGCCCGGGAGCCAGGGTACTCTGCTTCCTGCTGTGGCGGAGAAGCGGCACACAGTGAGCCAGGAGAGGACAGTGTGTGGGGGGAGGGGAGGGAGAGGCTGCTGGTGGCCCCAGTTCCCACCTCTGTGGTGAGGAGCGGTGAGGAGATAACCCCTGGTGCTGCCCCGTGCCAGCCCCATACACAGGACGGTTGAGGCAGCCTCCGCGGGGCCCCCCAAAGCATGAGGCTCTGGGTGCAAAACACATCTAAGAAAAAATGGTTGTATTCGTACAATGTCTTGCTCTGCCAAGCTAAACAACATTTCCATTTTACAGATTTGGATACTAAGGCAGAGAATTGCTTCATCATAGAATCCTAGGGCTGGAAGAGACCTCAGGAGGTCATCATGTTCCGCCCCCTGCCCAAGGCAGGACCAAACCCAACTAAATCAACCCAGCCAGGGCTTTGTCAAGCCGAGACTTAAACACCTCTAGGGATGGAGATTCCACCACCTCCCTAGGGAACCCATCCCAGAGCTTCACCACCCTCTTAGTGAAATAGTTTTTCCTAATATCCAACCTAGACCTCTCCCGCTGTAACTTGAGACCATTGCTCCTTGTTCTGCCATCCCTCACTACTGAGAACAGCCTCTCGCCATCCTCTTTGGAACCTCCCTTCAGGAAGTTGAAGGCTGCTGTCAAATCCCCCCTCAATCTTCTCTTCTGCAGACTAAACAGACTAAACAGACCCAACTCCCTCAGGGTATGTCTACACTAGCCCCCTAGTTCGAACTGGGGAGGCTAATGTAGGCATTCAAAATTGCAAATCAAGCCTGGGATTTAAATATCCCGCACTTGATTTGCATGTTCTCAGCCGGTCGCCATTTTTTGAAATTTACAAGCTCAGACTAACTGCCCGCGTCTACACGTGGCAGGGAAATGGGCATTCGAAATAAAGGCCCTAAATTGAACTACCTATTAAACCTCATTGCAGGAAATTGTCTCTTCTGGGCAGTGAAATAAAGCCCCTAAATCAAACTACCTGTTAAACCTCATTGCAAGAAATTGTCTCTTCTGGGCCGTGAAATTAAATATCTCCCTTTACATGCTCTCCTTTGCTCAATAGGTTACGGGTAGGGAGAAACTACAAGGCTAATGAAAACTTTCCTGTTAGAGATGAAGGATTTTCTTAACTTTTTCTCTGTTGGGTGTTTTAGTCTTACTAGAAATTGGACAATATTATTTCATTTTTCATTATATTGACACCTTCAGAAAAAGCATGTAAGCATCCTGCTATTTTTACTTGGAAAGTGTTTTTTTTCCCTAAAAAGGACCTCAAACTAACTGATATTTGTAATCTGAAAAACAGAAATCCGGCATACTTATTATGCATTCCTGGCTAAACTATGCTCTCATACAAACAGATGTCCTGTCCTTCCAAGAACAAGAGCTTAGTTACAGAGATAAGGTAAGACAATATTTTTTATTGAACCAGCTTCTGCTGCCTAGAGAGACAAGCTTTCGAGCCATAAAGACCACTTCTTCAGTCACTCTCCCCAACACAAATTGGGCCAATAAAAGTTATTACCTCACCCAACTCATCTCTCTAATATCCGGCGAACAACACAGCCGTGACACCACACACACAGCTCAGGATAAGACAGCTTTGCCTCTGATCCCTGTAGCTGAAAATGGATATTTTTCATTGTTTTCCCTTCGGACTTTGCATCCAGATGTTGCTGTCTGGACAGCTGTAGTTTATTTCTAAATGATGCCAAATGCACTTCCATGGCTTAGTTTCCCCTTAATGTTGTTGTTGCATATGGTGTCTTCTTTTTGTGGAGGAGGAGGAGTAAAACACTTACATGCTCCAGCTGCTGTGGGTTCCGATAGCTAATTAATTACTTTTTCAGTGCTAACCAAGGACCTATCCTGGAACATACTTGTGCATCCTCCGCTGTCATGGATTTCAATGGGATTTGAGATCACTTGGCATGACATAGTTGCTTGTGGAGTATTTTTCCCTTCAGACTTGGAATTGGATGACAAATAGCACAAAAAGCAGAAGGAGAAATGATAAATGTGCACATGGCTACACCATCGCATCTCGCTGATGCAATGTGCTATTCTGGAGTAGCAAAAATGTGACAGAAACCAAAATATATCTACCACATTATTATTATTACCATCATCACCACCACTACGAACAAACCACTATCTACTCCTAAAGCCAAAAGAAATGCCACTCTAACAGAAAGAGCAGGACTATGAGAAATGCGAAATTACACCAGCCATCACATTATGGAGCACAACTCTCATTTGAGACCCCAAACTACCCCTTAGTTACTTGATAGAACAACTTGCTGCTACTAATCTACTATATATTTGAGAGAGTTTGCCTGTGTGTCTGTCTATTCAAGAACTCTTCCTAAACGGGAAGAACTAGAACCACCATATTCGGTTTCAGCTTCCTCTGATCATAACTAAGCAGGGAAGGGGTTTAGTTGTACCAGGAAAATGGGGAAGGGGCTGTCTGGGGATGCCCCCCCCCCCTGCTTCTGGGATTGCCACATCCCCTCTCCCCCCCCTTCCCCTTTCCATGCACCCTTGAAAGAAGGTGGGGAGGGGCTGATATTCTCCACTCCCAATTCAAAGGGGGACATTGCTGGCTGTTCCCCTTACTCCCTGACATTCCCTGCATTCCTCACTATGGCTGGGGAGTGTAAGGGGCAGATGAACTTTGACCTGCTCCAAGCAGGGGACATGCTCCCCGCCCCCAGCTGTGCCCGGTGGAGCTGCAGCGGGCATGCAGAAGCGTGGCCCCAAGCTGTGATGAGAGAGGGCTGGCGTTGTCCTCTCTCCCCAGGGCAACCTGCCTGCTGAATCCCTCCTCCTCTGCCCCACCCCAGAGCAACGAGTTCAACAAAGTATAGAACATAAAACGAAAATGTACAAAGAAAAATGAATTGAGTCAAGGACCCGAGCAACACCAGGTAAATCCACGAGTTATGCCTGGGAAATTCAGAAACTAAGGTTACAAGACAGTTGTTTTGTTTTGTTTAAATTCCACATTTCAAGCCTCCTCCTCCACGATCCCAGTCTCATAAACAAATATGCACTATAAAGCACTTGGCATCCTCAAATGTCCGGTACCAAGATGAACTAACCTTTAGCCTCTCTCTCACATGGGTGTGTCCTATCCCCATTTTATACACAGAGGAACAGACACAGAAGTGAAGTGATTTGCTCAAGAATGGACTGCAAAGTTCTGATCCTGATCCTACTGAGCCAATGGCAAAATGCTCATTGACCCCAATGGGTAGGACGAGACGGATTTGGAGCATAAGAGATGGGGGTGTATCACAGCGCTGGAGATTTGGGGAGCACATCAGGATGAGTGAGTAAGGGATCTCAGCATCTGCAAGGACAGGGTCCTTTTCATGAAGGGAGTGATTTTTTTTTCAATTCAAGATGTTTCCCCATCAAGCACTGGGGTGTGGAAATGTTTAGGTTGCACACGGCTCTGAATGTGTGTAAAATTATCTTTCAGAAACCCAGGCAATACAGAGTTAACCTCCACAGCAAGCCACAGAAACATCACCACCACACTCCAAACTCAGCTCCAAGAGATAGCAAAAGTCAACATTTGTACTTGGCGAGGACAAAAAATAGTCTCTGTGTACAGCTGGAATTGAGCTCCCTGCAGAATAGCTGTAATAAACTCACTCCAAAATTCATTCAGCAGCTGATTTACACACTTCCAGGCAGGCATTCCATTGCTCTGCACATAGGGAAAACCACATCTCCAAAGCACAGCAGATGTGCCAACAAGAAACAATTGCATATTCGCTCCCCAACTAAAGCGTCACGAGGAGAACGGCACAATTACATCAACCGTTTCACCATTCCTCGCCTGGACAAGAAACAAGTGAGTTAACCAAACACAAAACTGCAAAAACATCATGGAGTGCTTTCTAAACGAGTCTGAGTGTACCACATTATAGCAATTTGTCTGGGGCAGAGTTAGTCAACAAGCGATGATTTGCATGTAACTGTTGACATGCAATTTTACCTTTCAATTCCCTGGTTCTTTCCCATCCTAACAGAGATTAAACTTCACCGGAGCCCATTTATTTTATTTTTTTCACTCCTACAAGGAAATGTCTATGGCATATTTTCTGGGTTTTTAATTTTGTTTTATTTTTAAAAGTCCAGTGTTCTTGAAAGATAATATACACTTGAAACACTGGTGCATGCCTATGATAAACTGTGTGTGTGGGAATTGCTAAAACAACACAGCACCAGGTACTGATACCACCTCAACTGGCTTTCTCCACAGAACACCTCAAAGATTATTGAACCTACTCTTGTATAGCTTCCTAGTACTGTATAGAGGTAGAAGAGATTTTCCACCAGTCTAGGAGCAGCAACTCACTGAAGGACAATACTTGGTCTATACTCAAAGGCTACATCTACTCTATGAGTTTTCTAGGCAAAAAATATGCAAATGAGGGACTCATTTGCATGAGTTTTGATCTCATTTGCATATTTTCTACCAATCCATTTTTGCACTGGGGCTTTTGTGCAAAAACAAGCAGTGTGGACATTTTCTTTTTGTGCAAAAAACCCTTTTTCTGCGAAATCGGTATACCTCCTTTTTTGGGGCACAAGGATCTTGCGGAAAAAGGGTTTTTTGTGCAAAAAGAAAATGTCCACACTGCTTGTTTTTGCACAAAAACCTCAGCACAATAACAGACTGGCAGAAAATATGCAAATGAGATTGCGACTCATGCAAATGAGTCCCTCATTTGCAGATTTTGCAGAGAAAACTTGTAGTGTAGACGTAGCCAAAATGTGTATCCACATAGCTACATTGGTCAATGCCAAAAGTGGTACTAGCCCATTGGAGGCATGAAGCAATACTATTTTTAGAAATTCCCCTATGACACGTATTGGTGAAGAAGTGGCTGTCCATTGGTGTAATCGCTCCATCTTGGCGAGATGCAGAAGCTATGTCAGTGGGAGACCCTCTCCTGCCACAATAACACTGGTGTAGACCGTGAAAAACTTGTTTTGCTCAGAGCAGGGAGCTTTTTCACACCGCTGGGCGGGCTGCGTTGGATGAAGTGAACCAGTAGTATAGGTCTGCCCAGAAGAATCTACCCAGATCTTTCCATTCCTTGAGTTGCCTGGGACCCTGAATAATTGTTTCACCTGCGTATGCCTAGCTCAGCACTGTATAAATCCACACACCTGACCCACAGAGCTATGTCAACCCACTTTCGAGCATCAATGCGGTTTAGTCAACAAAAGGGTGCTTCAGTCCCATGTAAGATGTGTCTATGCTATACAGACTATACCGATATTGCTATGCCACCATAGCCCAACTGTCCAAGTAAGAATAGCACCTTTCTGAATGACATTAGCTCACTCAACGGATGCACCTTCCCATTGTTGTAGTTGTCTACACCCTGGTTATGTTGGCATGGCTCAGTCAGTAGGGTGGGGTTTTTCCACTCCCTGATCTACATAACCATGCCAATAGAACTTCCAAATGCAGACCCAGCTGTCAGTTGGATTTGGGGTCCCCACAGTGACAGAAAAAAGAACCCCTTATACCGGTGTAGTCTGCGACTATACTACAGGTCTATGCCAATACATCTATGCTGATACAGTCTGCATAGTGTAGACATACATTCATGAGCACAATGCTACAGAAGATGGTGGAAGACAGTGTGGAGGAATTTTCAACTGCTTTCCCCCAAAAAATTATACCCCCACCCCCGGACTTGTTTAAAAATACATCAAAGAAACACATCTCTTTACACATTATAGTTTAAATATATATTTTAAAATGTGCTACATCTAATCTGATTGCCTCCTTTTAAAACCAGACTACACGCTGCAGGAAAACATGTGCAGTGAAAGGCTGAAAATGTGTGAGTTGTTATTGGACCCCGGATGCATGCAAACAAAAAAGGCCAGTTTTTGTTGTTGGATCTTTAAATGGTAATAAACTTCAGGAGAAAGAATTTAAATTTCATACATTAGAAACATTCTAAATCTACTAATTATGCCGTTCAAACAAGCGTGTAGTAAACAAAACAGCTGGGCACCCGGGAGCAGCATTGCGTTACGAGTCTTTCACGACCCAGATATTTTCATGCATTCCGAGTCAAACAGAATCTTAAAAAAATCAGAAAGCTTACCTTGCAGGGAGGGAAAGTTTTGAGAAGAATTCAGAATATTTGCTCCTCTGATGGATCTGGACACAATGCAGTTGTCGTCTTTTCCCTGCAGTTACTTTTTAAATCGCTGTAATGACATTCAGTACTTCTTCGTGACTCCCCCCACCCTTCAAGAATCCTGCCAAGAAGACATAGCTTATACGACTATTTCGGTTATTTCTCTAGCTGCCCCCTTTCTGCCCTCTTTGGCAGCTCTCCAGACTTCTCTCTTTTCTAGAGAGCTAACGGACCATATCGCTGCCCAATTGTGGAAGGAAAACTCCTTTCAAAAGTTAGGTTTAGGGAACTCTTGAAACTCTGAATGCAGTAATTAAAACCAGGCTGTGTGTTGTACACTCTTTTCCTTCCTGCAAGAGTGGGAGCTGTTTTTACCAGTGGCGCAATGATGCCTTGATGTAGGTTGAAGGGCAAAAGGTTACTTACCTCAGCAGATCAACAATTTTATTTGAACAATACTGTATATAGCAGAGCTTCTGTGAAGTAAGTCTCACTGCCTGGGAAAATCCCTCCCCCCTTATCAAGTGGAAACAAGAGGCATCAAAAAACATGAATTTCCCCAAAACTATATTTTACAAGGGGATCGTCTCATTTCGTCTATAGCACAAAGGCTTAGCTATAAAGTTGCACTAGATCAGATTTCTATGGCACATATTCAATCGAGAAAACTAGGGATGCGTACACTGCTTTCTAAGTAAGTTCCCCGAGAGCAATGGCGGAAACCCCATTGTCAAAAGCAACGTGCCGCACTTGTGTGTGGAATAAATTTTATGTGCACAGAGGAATGGGTGGATGTGCACCACCAGGAGACACACATGCTGCCGGCTGCGGGTGCCCTGCTAATCAGCTGGGGGACATTTGAATCTCTCCTAAGAGAGATTCAGCTTACAGGGAACACCGAGTGTTCAGAATGACCTGTGACAAAACAAACAGAAATGTTCTGAAAGGAAGGCTGTTTTGGAGGGTGGACTCAGCGAGGTCAGTGGCCGTCAGCCTACGGGGCACTAATGCACAGAAGAGGTTTGTCGCAGCCATCTGCAGCAAGATTTATGCACTGTGTCGCTCGTGAAAAGCAGCAGTATCCTGTACTCTGGGTAATGTGAGCAGCATGGCACTCAACAGTAGGGAGAGGGTCTTGGCTGTTTTTCATGGTGGAAAAAAATGCCATGGTCATAGATAGAAGTGTATTCTTATCTAAGTGCATAATAGCCAAATAAGACTGGGGCTTACAACAAGGTATATAAATGTCTCTTAGCTGGCATTGGAAAAGATTCAGAAAAGGGCAACAAAAATTATTAGGGGCTTGGAATGGGTCCCATAGGAAGAGAGATTAAAAGACTTGGACTTTTCAGCTTAGAAAAGAGGAGACTAAGGGCGGGGATATGATAGAAGTCTATAAAATCATGACGGGCGTCAAAAAAGTGAACATGGAAAAGTTATTTACTTAATCCCCACAATATAAGAACTAGGGGGTCACCAACTGAAATTAATAGGCAGCAGGTTTAAAACAAACAAAAGGAAGTTTTTTTCACTCAGCGCAAAGTCAACCTGTGGAACTCCTTGCCAGAGGATGTGGTGAAGGCTAGAACTTTAACAGGGTTAAAAAAAGAGCTAGATAGATTCATGGAGGTTAGGCTCATCAATGGATATTAGCCAGGATGGGTAAGAATTGTATCCCTAGCCTGTTTCTCTGGAGGTGGGTGACAGGAGAGGGATCATTCAGGGGCAGATGAGAGTTTTGCGGGGCCCAGGGCAGCACAATTTTGTGGGGCCCCCCTTTGGAGAAAAAAATAGAAAAAAGGCATCAAATGTGCAAATTGAAGGCTATTTTCACATTACATGTGAATTGGGTAAATTTGATAGAAACTTAATTTAGTTGGATAATTTTTATTTTAATTATATTGTAAGTCAGTCTTAAACAAAATTCTGCGTTAATTAAAAATTTTCATTTGTATTTAAGTCTCCTCCCCCTCTTGCCTGACTCTCTCTTTCTCTTCTCCTCCCCCTCACTCTCTCTCTTCTCCCCCCCCCCCTTCTGCCTCACTCTCTCTTTCCCTTTTCCTTAGTCCTCTCACTTGCGGAGCCCAAATGGCTGTTTGCGCAGCTTGCTCCCGCGGGAGCAGCCCGGCTGAGCGGCGCAGAACTCAGTGGCCATTTGAGCCACATGCTCGGCGTGGGGCCTATTGCAGCACGGGGCCCGGGGCAGCTGCCCCACTCGCCCTGCCCTATATCTGCTGCTGGGATCATGTGAGGATTACCTGTTGTGATCCCTCCCTTCTGGGGCATCTGGCACTGGCCAATGCTGGCAGATGGATACTAGGCTAGCTGGATCTTTGGTCTGACCCAGTGTGGCCGTTCTTATATTAACTTTCAGCCAGGGAGCCTATCCCAGCATACACCTGCCCTGCCTCTTACGCCAGGCACAGGACCTGAAAAGGTGGAAGAGAAGGAGAACAGACAGGCTCATCCAGGGGCAAGTGGCAAGTTTGATGAGAGACGAGGGCTCTGACAAACTGCAGCCTGGCTGACCCCCGAGTACGGAATGTGCTACCCCCAGGGCCGGTAGGTTGATGGAGGCACAGTAGATTAGGGTGAGGACGACAGACTTGAGTGGCTGAAATGCACCTGCTGAGGATGGAGTAGCTACTGAAGTTGCGATGGACTCTGTGAAAGGTCGCTGCGGGGGGCAGGTCACTCTTATGACCTGACGTAGGCCAAAGATGATGCTAGGGAAACTGAGGCAGGGTTTCTGCAGCTGGACACCTGCAGATAGGAGCAATCAGTTTGCAGGACAAGGGTCAGCTCAAAATCCAGACTGAGTTGCATATGTAAGGTGCATGCCATCTCCATCAGCACTGAAATCCCTAATTATTCTATTAGACCAGGAAATGAACAGAGTAAGGCAATTCTGTTTACCTGAAACTAGCTCAGACATATTAATTAGCAGTGATAATGTAGTTAAAACCCCAGAGTAGTTTCTTAGGGAAGCTAAACACAGTCTCATGACTCCACTGGCAATTTGTGTATCTTTTCCCGCTTTTCTTCCAAAAGAGGCTTTTCCGACAATTGGCCCATCTACACTGGGCCAAACTTCGGGGGTGGGGGGAGAAAGCCTCTTTTGGAACATCCCTTCTTCCTTGTAGAACGCAGTTTACAGGGAGGCCAAAAAAAGGTCTGCTTTTCTGAAAAAAACTTTGGAAAAGCAGACGCATTCCTTGGACACGGCAGAGCTTTTCTAGGACACTTCTGGTATTCTGAAAAGCTCTGCAGTCTAGACATCCATTAAGACAGTAATGAAACAAACAGGATCTGTTAAATGGCCATATCTGAATGCAGACTCCTGTTTTTATTAAATTGACACAAAATATAGATGAACTTTAAAGGCTGAATTCCAAATGTTGGCATGGACCAGCGTGTAGTCACTTCCCTCTAGAGAAGTAAAAGACAAACAGGAAGTTGAGAATTTTTACTTCAATTCCCAATTGAGTGACGGGGGATTTGATAGCAGCCCTCAACTTCCTGAAGGAAGGTTCCAAAGAGGATGGAGAGAGGCTGTTCTCAGTAGTGACAGACGGCAGAACAAGGAGCAATGGTCTCAAGTTGCGGTGGGAGAGGTCCAGGTTGGATATTAGGAAAAACTATTTCACTAGGAGGGTGGTGAAGCACTGGAATGGGTTACCTAGGGAAGTAGTGGAGTCTCCATTCCTAGAGGTGTTTAAGTCTCGGCTTCACAAAGCCCTGGGCTGGGTTGATTTAGTTGGGATTGGTCCTGCCTAGAGCAAGGGGATGGGCCTGATGTCCTTCTGAGGTCTCTTCCAGCTGTATGATTCTATGAAACCAAGAACATTTCCATCCATGACTGAAATCCATTCTCTATACAATTTTATAGGCTGGCTTCATTAGACCAGGCAGTTTTTAATTGTTTCCTTTGCCTCAACAATAGTGGACACGAGTTTAAATTTGCCTTGCCGGCATCAGAACAGCATCGTTTCAGTGGTCAAGTAATGGGAGCCACGTATGAACAACAAGTTAACCAGTTCAGAAAAAAAATAAGAGCAAAATCTGAGCCCGACTCTCTATTGCAGGTTCTGACTGGTTTGCAGAAGAGTCTTCCTCAGAATTTTCAATGAAGCTTAGGGCAGGGCACAGGACTTGACCTCTTGAGGTCCCTTCCAGTTCTATGATTCATTAGCTCTAATTCCAAGGGTTAAGTAGTAATGTCCTTGCATGGGTGAGTAAAGTTTAAGGAGTAGACACAACGATCCTTTCTTCCTACCCAACCATCTGGCAGGAGGCAAAATACTGATGTATTGCTCTCTAGGGGGTAGGCTGTTTGGCTGTGTAGTGATTATTGCACTAACAAGAGCATGGCCAGTTCTGTGGGTGGCCTAAAACTCTAATCTTCTTAGATATTGAATTGATTTAGGTCTCCAGTTAAAAGCATTACTCACCATATACGGCATTGGTCTTTTAGCATCCATTCCCACTGATGCTTCATCCAAGAGTAGAGTAGATTACCCAACACACTCAGTACAAAACACAAATAAATTGGAGGAAAACCACTGGGCGTCAAATTCTGTCTTCTGTTCTGACCAAGGCCAAATCTACACTACATGAGAAATTCGATTTAAAATATGCAACTCCAGCTACGAGAATTGCGTAGCTGTTGTGAACCTATCTTAAATCAAATTTCTCTGGCTTCCTCTCTGCAGGAGGTCAATGGGAGAAACTCTCCCATCAACTTCCCTTACTCCACTCGACCTCATGGAGTACCAGCATCAACAGGGGTGCTATCAGTGTTTGATTTAGCAGGCCCTTACTAGACCCACTAAATCGAATCCCAGAAGATTGATCACTGGAGTGCGGATCTCCATGTAAGTATACACAAAGGCCTAACTTAACCCTTCACAGATTCTGTGAAGCTTGTCATAATACTTTCCTGAAGATAATTCACAAGATGCAACTTGAAGTTTTGCTCTAAAATAGAGATTTCACCATGGCTGAAATGAAAAATCACGTTAGTGCATGAAAGGCCATACTCTGTTCCCCTTTCATGCCAGAGCAATTCCACAGGTTTGAGGGGAGTTACTTCAGACACAGCACTGGCGTGAACGGGAGCACAATTTGGCCCAATGTTCTACAGAAGAACCCGTATTGCGTTATCCCAGCCAATAATTTGCCAACTGCTTTTTTAAAACACTCCTGAAGCTTTGGCACTTTCCTAATTGATTGCAGAGGGGGAAAGAAATCATAAAAGGAACATTTCATGGTTTGATAATGGGCACATCTTGTCCCATGAGACAGGACAATGGAAGGAGCAGTTTCCATTTACCTCCCAGTGTTTGTGGGGGAAGTTGGCCCCCATTGAGGGATTTAGAGTCATTCAGGAGAGCTCAGTGAAGAGGCAGCACCTGGTTTTCAGTGAAGTTTTGCTTTCTCGCTCCCTCTCTCTTCTGAAATACGCAACTCTAACTGGTGTTGTTTTGTCTTTGTACCGATTCATTGCAGCGGCAGCTTCCTCTTCCCTCACCCCTTCCCCAGCAGCACAAATCTCCAGATGTTCTCACACAGTAAGGTTTGACCAGATAGAGGACTCTCTCGAGGTCAGTGGCTCAGGAAATCAGTTTTGTTCTCTGGGTTAGAGGCAGCTGCATATTTTCCCTTCATCAGCACCTGCACAAACAGTCTGTTGTTCGGATTTTGTGTAATCCTGCAACAAACACCTGTCCCTAGAAATGTTTTCTTGTTTTTCTCTTACTTTACCAAGAGATATTATGGACCCCACAGCCAGAGAAATAATGAAGCCCATCATCATTAGACTGCATCATTCATAAAATTTCAATCCCAGGACAGTATCTGGAATTTGCACAACTTTCCATACAATTGTGGATATAAGACATCTCCTTGGGATAACAGCACTGTCATCTGATTATTATTTTGAAATTCTCTCCTTCCAACCCCTTAGTACCAAATCAATAACAGCAATTATAACTTCTCTGCCAAGTTTTTCAGTAACCACCCTATGTGTAACTAAACGTCAGACTGCAAATGACGCGAAGTAGTTTGGGAAAACATCCTGCATTCACATTTATTTTCAATTTCCCGACCTTAGAAGATTTTATGTAGAATGAGGATCCTCTTCTAGCATCAACATTTTAAGCCAACATATGTGGAAACGTACAGCTCTGTTACAATTACATATTGAAAAACCAGCAGGGATCAAACCTTAAAGATTAAAAAAAACTTTAATTAAAAATAAATTATAAGATTTTCCCATTTAAAAAACCACTTGATTTTGCGTCTAACTGAATGGGACCTTTCATGTTGATTTCCATGGCAGCAGGATGACATACAATGTATCAACATGTAGTGTTTATTTTCAAATGCATTAACAGCTATTGTGACATAATTCAGTTGATCAACATGTGAGGCATCTCATCACAATGCTTTCATAAGGAGTGTGTTACTAATTGTACAGGATACACCCTACACCTCAAATGGACTCTGCACAACATGGTGTGATCCTTCAACTTTTGAAGACAGATGATGGAAACTTAGTTCAAATTTAGGAAAACTTACACACAGAACCAGTGTTGTCTTCGAGTCGTCATTGTCAAGTCAAAGTCGAGTCTCAAGTCTTAATTTTAAAAATGTCAAGTCATTTTTGTACAAGCCATCAATATCGGCATTTTCGGACAATTTTTTCACCAAGTCGATTTAACAAAATTAGCAAGTCTCAAGTTGAGTCTCAAGTCACAAACAATGAAACCAAGTTGAGTCTCAAGTTGAGCCACCTAGGCAACTTAAGTCAGACTCGAGTTCAAGTCGTGGGTCTCTAGTCAACAACTCTGCACAAAATCCTCCCCATGAAGCTATGGAAGAACGCTGTGATACTTAAATGTTAGTCTAACATACTCATATGCGAATTATATCAAGTGATACTAATTTATGTTGACATTTTTGGTCTTTGTTTCACTGATTTTTGTTGCTGTTGCTGTTGTCTACATGAACTCGACATTTTTCAAATCTAGCTACCTCAGTCACAGCTGCAAAAGGTTTTTGCACCTTGAGTGCTGTCCTTAGTTGTCCGAACCCATGGGGTAGAATTTTCATTTTTTGCACTGTACTGCCATCCTGTGGCCATTTGCCTTTCATTGGTTTAAAACGATTGTCACCAACTGGTAGAGGGTGAAGAAAGGATCCTGGAACCTCTGCCGGTGACTGTGATCTCCGGTCACTAAAAGTCCAGCAGCGCAGCGGGGCTAAGGTTGGTCGACTCCCTGTCCGGCCCCACACCTCTCTCGGAAGCAGCTAGCATGTCTGTGTGGCCCCAAAGAGGGCGAGGGCTTTGCACACTGCCCCTAACGCTGACTCTGCAGCTCCCAATGGCTGGGAACGGCAGCCAATGGGAGTTGTGAGGGCACCCAAGGAGGGCAATTGCCCCAAGGTCTGGTGATCCAGACGTGTCCGGTTACCTCCCATGGGTGAAGTAACAGTGGCAGCAGCCAGAGCCTTGGGCTCTTTAAATTTCTGTCAGGGCCCCGTGCCACATCTTCTAGGCAGTGCTAAGGGTGGGGGGGAATGGCGGGGCAGGGCGCTGCACTGGCTGCCTGCCCTCAGTCTGGTCCTGTCTGCACATGACCCCATCCCTTTTAGGAGGGCAGAGTTGGGCGCCTTCCCTCCCCTTGCCTGTTTCGGTAACAGGATTTGGTTCTTTAAAGGATTTGAAACCACAAACAGAGGAATACTTTTTTTTAGGGTCAAACAAAGATTTTTTATTTTTTCTATTTACTTTATAATTAATTTTCCATTGAAATCAATTCACTATTTTTGATTCTTTTAAGACAATAGAATAGTCAAAGAAAAAGTAGAAAAACAGTACAGATTAAAAAAAAAACAAGAAATAATAACTTCTCCTACAGATATACTCTCCTGATTTACCTTTAAACAATTTATGGAGTTAACAAATATATAATACTCACGTTAAGAAAGACAGAAGCATTGCTTCGATTCAGGAGATATTCTTTTCTTTATGTTTTTCCTTTCTTTGGATTTTTCGTTGCCACTTGTGACCAGTGTTGTTCCCCTTTCAGAGTTTATTTGTTCCCCTTTTGGAGCTTATGTGCGGCAGCGAGATTCAGCGCCGGGGAGGGAGCTCTGGTTGATCAGACCTGGCTTTTTGGATTCGCAACCCGTCCGCTCTTGGTCTGTTTTAGCCAACCTTATATACCCTGTTTCGGTATTTTGGTACTCCTCCACTCGCCTGACAATTGCTGACGTTAGATTTTTGTAGTCTCATTCTGCCCTTACAAAAACTTTCGTCTGCTCCATTTGGGGTAATCAGCACTTTGTTGCACACTGCTGTCTGAGTTACTTACTTCCCTAAAAGCGGGGTTATTGTTGGTCATTCAATCAAATTTTGTCTTTATTTTTATCTCCTGTATCTCACAACGCTGCCTTTCCTTTACACTTACAATTAAACTGGTGCTCATTTGACATATTCTGGGTAGGCCTCAATACCTTCCTTTCACAGCCTGGAGGACCACAGAGATGGTTGGGTCCACTAGGGGTAGTGCATGTGGCAGTACATAGAGACCCATTCCCCCTGCCCCCATGGCCTGAGGCAGGAATATGCCCACAGGGCCAGGGCAGGCAGGCAGCCTACCTTAGCCCAGCTGTGTCACCAACCAGGAATCACTTGTAGTAAGCCATTCCCAGCCAGAGCCTGAACCTCACCTGCTCCCTTAGACTGCAACCCCCAGCCACAGCTCACACCAAGACTCCCTCCCAGAGCCTGCCCCGTCACCTCCTCCCACACACCGTCATCCCCGGCCTCAGCCTAGAACCCCTTCCTGCACCTAAACTCCTTCGCCCCCACCTGAACTACAGCCCTCTGCCCCAGTCTCAGCTTGTAGCCCCCCTCCCACACTCCAGACCCTTTGGCCCCAGCGTGATGGAAGTGTGAGGGGGGGGGGGATTGAGTGACTAGGTCAGGGCCTCAGGGAAGGGGCAGGGTAGAATCATAGAATCATAGAATAATAGGACTGGAAGGGACCTCAAGAGGTCATCGAGTCCAGCCCCCCGCCCTCAAGGCAGGACCAAGCTCCGTCTACACCATCCCTGACAGATGTCTATCTAACCTGTTCTTAAATATCTCCAGAGAGGGAGATTCCACCACCTCCCTTGGCAATTTATTCCAATATTTGACCACCCTGACAGTTAGGAATTTTTTCCTAATGTCCAATCTAAACCTCCCCTGCTGCACTTTAAACCCATTACTCCTTGTCCTGTCCTCAGAAACCAAGAGGAACAAATTTTCTCCTTCCTCTTTGTGACACCCTTTTAGATATTTGAAAACCGCTATCATGTCCCCCCTTAATCTTCTTTTTTCCAAACTAAACAAGCCCAGTTCATGAAGCCTGGCTTCATAGGTCATGTTCTCTAGACCTTTAATCATTCTTGTCGCTCTTCTCTGTACCCTTTCCAATTTCTCCACATCTTTCTTGAAATGTGGCGCCCAGAACTGGACACAGTACTCCAGCTGAGGCCTAACTAGTGCAGAGTAGAGCGGCAGAATGACTTCACGAGTTTTGCTTACAACACACCTGTTGATACAACCTAGAATCATATTTGCTTTTTTTGCAACAGCATCACACTGTTGACTCATATTCAACTTGTGGTCCACTATGACCCCTAGATCCCTTTCCGCCATGCTCCTTCCTAGACAGTCGCTTCCCATCTTGTATGTATGGAACTGATTGTTCCTTCCTAAGTGGAGCACTTTGCATTTCTCTTTATTAAACCTCATCCTGTTTACCTCTGACCATTTCTCTAACTTGCTAAGGTCATTTTGAATTATGTCCCTATCCTCCAAAGAAGTTGCAACCCCACCCAGTTTGGTATCATCTGCAAACTTAATAAGCATACTCTCTATCCCAATATCTACATCATTGATGAAGATATTGAACAGTACGGGTCCCAAAACAGACCCTTGCGGAACTCCACTTGTTATCCCTTTCCAGCAGGATTTAGCACCGTTAACAACAACTCTCTGACTACGGTTATCCAGCCAATTATGCACCCACCTTATCGTGGCCCTATCTAAGTTATATTTGCCTAGTTTATCAATAAGAATATCATGTGAGACCGTATCAAATGCCTTACTAAAGTCTAGGTATATGACATCCACCGCTTCTCCCTTATCCACAAGGCTCGTTATCTTATCAAAGAAAGCTATCAGATTAGGTTGGCATGACTTGTTCTTCACAAACCCATGCTGGCTATTCCCTATCACTTTATTACCTTCCAAGTGTTTGCATATGATTTCCTTAATTACCTGCTCCATTATCTTCCCTGGGACAGACGTTAAACTGACCGGTCTGTAGTTTCCTGGGTTGTTCTTATTCCCCTTTTTATAGATGGGCACAATATTTGCCCTTTTCCAGTCTTCTGGAATCTCCCGTCTGCCATGATTTTTCAAAAATCATAGCTAAAGGCTCAGATACCTCCTCTATCAGCTCCTTGAGTATCCTGGGATGCATTTCATCAGGACCTGGTGACTTGCTGACATCTAACTTTCCTAAGTGATTTTTAACTTGTTCTTTGTGTATCCTATCTTCTAAACTTACCCTCTCTCTGCTTGTATTCACTACGTTAGGCACACCTCCAGACTTCTCGGTGAAGACCGAAACAAAGAAGTCATTGAGCATCTCCGCCATTTCCAAGTTCCCTGTTACTGCTTCTCCCTCCTCACTAAGCAGTGGGCCTACCCTGTCCTTGGTCTTCCTCTTCCTTTTAATGTATTTATAAAAGGTCTTCTTGTTTCCCTTTATGCCTGTAGCTAGTTTGATCTCATTTTGTGCCTTTGCCTTTCTAATCTTGCCCCTGCATTCCCGTGTTGCTTGCCTATATTCATCCTTTGTTATTTGTCCTAGTTTCCATTTTTTATATGTCTCCTTTTTTATTTTGAGATCATGCAAGATCTCCTTGTTAAGCCAAGCTGGTCTTTTGCCATATTTTCTATCTTTCCTACACAGCGGAATTGTTTGCTTTTGGGCCCTTAACAACGTCCCTTTGAACTACTTCCAACTCTCCTCAGTTGTTTTTCCCTTCAGTCTTGCTTCCCATGGGACCTTACCTACAAGTTCTCTGAGCTTATCAAAATCTGCCTTCCTGAAATCCATTACCTCAATTGTGCTGGTAGATTCTGGGTTAATCTTAAATCCAAAAAGTGACGGTGGCTATGTCTACACTGGCCCCTTTTCCGAAAGGGGCATGCTAATTTTACAGGTCGTAATAGGGAAATCCGCGGGGGATTTAAATATCCCCCGCGGCATTTAAATAAAAATGTCCGCCGCTTTTTTCCGGCTTTTAGAAAAGCCGGAAAAGAGCGTCTACACTGGCCCCGATCCTCCGGAAAAAAGCCTACTTTGAAGTAGGAATAAGAGATCCTCTGGAAAAGGGCTTTTTTCCCAGAGGATCGGGGCCAGTGTAGACGCTCTTTTCCGGCTTTTCTAAAAGCCGGAAAAAAGCGGCGGACATTTTTATTTAAATGCCACGGGGGATATTTAAATCCCCCGCGGATTTCCCTATTACGACCTGCAAAATTAGCATGCCCCTTTCGGAAAAGGGGCCAGTGTAGACATAGCCCATGTGTGTAAAAAGGTTGGAGACCACCGGTTTAAAAGGACTTCTTTAAAATTCACAACCATTACCACCTTAGTAGTTGAAAATGTACTTTGGATTATTTTAATGCATTCAGTTTTCCTTCTCCCACTCAGGAGAAAAAATCCAACTGCTATTGGTTGGCTCTTAACTCCTGAAGTAAAACTCAGGACACACATGTGTAGCTATGCATTTACTGATAATGCTAGTTCAGTTTATTTAGGTTTGCATTTTTAAGCCTGCTACAGAACCCTTTACTCATCCTCTTCCTGTGGGAAAAGCGATTGAACAAAAGCCTAATTCTTCTCTCATTTAATCCAGTTTTACACGGATGTAATTCCACTCACGTCCTGACTTACAGGGCGTGTAAAACATCCACCTTAAAAGATGTAATAACTGCATGAAGTGCAAGGCAGGGGAGAATCAGGTTTCATATCACCACACAACTTTGGGCAACAACCTCTGATAGCTGTGGGAGGCCCAGGCCAGGTCTCAGCCTTGTCAGCCAGGAGCTCTGGGCGGGCCTGTCTCCCTCAGAGGCTGGGCCCCGACTGAGCTTCCTAGCAGAGTTCTTATAGCCCTAGCCACACCCCTTAGCTTCCTGTCAGGTGAGGGGGCGGGGCTAGGCTGTGCACAAAATGGCTCCCAGGGGTGTGTGAACATGAGGTTCACTTTCAGGGGAGGTGTGAAGGTAAAAAGGTTAAGAACTCCTGGTCTAGTACATACCCTACAGCCTTTCTACTTGCCCAAGTCATGCAGTCTCTCTCCCGGAGGTGATCCTTTAACATTTCAGATCACTAGCCAGACAATATGGAGCAACTTGAGTTGCTGCTGCCTTTAATGTATGGCTATGTCTACACAGCAGCATTACTTTGGAATAACGTCAGCTAATAACGTCAGTTATTCCGAAATAATGTAGTGCGTGTCTACACAGCAAGCCTGTTATTTCGAAATAAATTTGAGATAATGGGCTTCTTTCTTCAACGCCTGTAACCCTCACTGTATGAGGAGTAAGCGCACGTTTCCTCTGGCTTCCCTATCTCAAAATAACTGCGGAGTAGATAGCGCCAAAAGTCGAAATAAGTTATAAATAAGCTAGAAATAAGCTACGCAATTAGCATAGCACAAGTCGAGTAACTGAGTTTAGCTCTACTGTGCAGATGTGCCCTATGTGTTCTGTGGCTACAGGACCTCAATTTATAGAGGTGTCCAGCACTTTTCATGAGTGTTAAGCAAATGGCCAAAAAAAGTGAAAAATTTGCTTTAGGACATGAAGGCATAAACTTTCCAGCTACTAGAACTAATAGCTGAATGTATCACCTATACCCCCATACAACTTCATTGTCATGGTCCTTAGTGACTTAGGAGACTATGTTCAATTGAAGATGAACAAGACTGATGCTCTGAAGTCATTTTGGCGCGTCTGAATATTTTACCGATTATTCCTTACATTTAGCATGGCGGAAAACAGATATACTCTAAAGTGTGAGCATCAGCAATCCATCTTTATTTCAACCGCATCTTTCTTTTGGGAAAAAAAATAGCTACGTGCTAAAAGAAAAATAAACATACATACAAAATTAGACAACAGAAATGCCCAAGAAAGCAGATGACTGATCTCAGGATGTGCATTAACAGAATGCCAACAATGTTTAAATAAAAATAATCTTATATTCTTGCTTCTAAAGAATATTATACACCTCATGTAAAACTGCAACTGTACAATATATTTTAAATAGGGATTTCTCATGGTAACGTGAACAAAATTTGAATTATTAGAACTCCAATACAAAAATACATCCTTATAATACTGCTACAGCATTTTTATCTTCAAAAGTTTTGTATACACTTTTAACTAATTGATCCTCACATCATCTCTGTGAGGTAGATAAGTATTATTAGACCCGTGTCACAGAGAGGGGAATTAAGTTACTTGCCCAACTTCACACAGTGTTAATCAGTGCCAGACCTGGAACCCACAACTACCTGACATCCGGTTCCATTGTCACTTCCCAGGATGTGTATTACCTCTCTCTAACATATAGTTTGAGTTCAGTTGATTATTTATACCTAAATACCAAGAAAAGCCACAGAGCACAAATGTAATATTTCAGTGCTAAAACTTTAAGCTGTTATTGTCTTTCATTGTACTTCCAATATATTTGAACTTCCACATAATTATCTGTTTTGGGATCTATTAGACACTAAATATGTAGTGGACTCAATGGGGCAAATTATGCTCTGACTTACATCTCTCTGAATTCAAGAGTAACCATCAATGGGGTCACTGCAGTGTAGATTAGAATACTTCTGGGTATATTACTTCTAGATTTTAATGAAGTCTTTGATATGGATCATTAGAAAAGTTCGTTACAAACTTATCAGAAAATCAAACCGTACAGGTTGAACCTCTCTTGTCCAGCACTCTCTGGTCTGGCAACATTTGTGGTCCGGCATGATGTTAGTGAGCCATATGTCCACTTATCATGGGCGTGGCCAACTTTCCCACAGTCCCACAAAGTTTGTTCACAGCCACCAGTCCTGGCTCACAGTGTTCTGTGCTGTTAGTTAGCTCTACTTTACCTCTAAATGTTTTCTAAGAGTCCAGTAAGCAGTGGAAGTGTTGAAAACGCTGCTAGATAATATTGACTTCCTGTAGTTCGGCAAATTCTCTGGCTATAAACCAGTCAAGTGCCAGACTAGAGAGGTTCAACCTGTATTAGAAAAGTCGAAACAATGTTACCTGACGATTATGAAAGAATGCAAAACTCTGTGGCTGTAGCTACAAAGGAATTATACGTGATAGAGAATCAAACTGCAAAGAGGCTTCAAGTATTACAGATTATCAGAACCTAGCAAACACAGTATTTTCATACATCAGAGGAAAGAGCAAACTGTACACTGATAAAACAGATTACACCGTGTTGGAGTCATTCTGAACACAGTGGAAAGCAGAAGTGACCAAAATGACATGAGTTTAGAGATTGGGCAAAATAAGACCAGAGGGTGTACTCTAAAGTTTGGAGCACCTCAACATGAAGAATAATATTGTTAAACTCTATGAGCTGAAGGGCACGTATAAGTTTATCAAGATGGATAAACAAATTTAAACTGTCAAATCTGGAATGGATTTGATTCTGGAGTAAGACAAAGGTTCAACTTGCCCCAAAGGCAGGAGGCTAGATGATCTTCCTATTCTCTATTCTCTATGAGCCTTTTGAGAGAGAAAAAATTCAATTTTATGTTTAAGTTTTTCAAACCTTTTGGCCAACTGTGTTTTTCTGAAGCTATGTCGTCTGCTACTAGCAACGCATACACATTGAATATGCCAGTGTGTGAGCGTTCACACTATCTGAATGTGAAATAAATGAAACAAGGATTCAGATTTTGCATAATAACCAAGTAAGACTGCAAACACTAACAAATGATTATAGAAAAGTAAAGTGAGTCTATATAAGTGTTTAACTGTCAGATGATCAAAAGCAAAACAAATTATTAGTGTGTTGGCAAAATATAAGGCATACACATTACTTTTTATTCACATAATGAATGTGTAGTGTGGGTTATTATTCCCTCACAGACAATGCAATACAAGGGGCATGATCCTGATCTTAGGCCTACTGCAGTCAATGGAAAGGCTCCTGCTATATCGACTTAATGGGTTTTGGATCATGCCTTATGAGTGTAAGCAATGGAAGGTGAGTTCAGTAGATATGTAATCAGAGGAAATATCCCCATAAAGAAAGTACCAGAGTAAAACAAATCTGTTGGATAAATGGAATAATTAGCACATTCACATAAGCTTTAGGTAACTATTATCATCTGCCTCATCTTTGTTATAAATACAGAGAAACTATTATTAAATTGAACAAACTTCTACTCTGTCACTGCAATTCAATCAATTGATTTAGGTCAGTAGTAAACTTTAAGGGAAGGAATTTTCATTTAGTTGACATTTGTACAGCACCCGGCACGTTAGGGCATCAGTCCCTAGATGCTACTGCGATATAAACATTAAATACATTAAACAATCGCAAACGAATTGCATCAGTGTAACAGAGCAGAATTTGGCCCAGGCAGTGCCTTAAAAGAATTCAGCAGATAATCATTCTATTTCAACACAAAACTGAGTTACATTACCTTCACTATCCATGGCTAATTAAAGTGACCAGATTGACTGTATACAAGCTCCTGAAATGTAATGTACCCTCTTCATTCCCACTGAGCATAGGGACTGTAGCCCCATGCAAGATGTCTAGGTGTAAGTTGATGCACAGGCTTAAGTGCAGTATGTAAGGAAACAAGATCCACATAATTCCATGCAATCCTAGATGTACAGAGAAAGAAGCAAAAACTGTATTCATATAGGGTTCGTTCCTGAGCCCACTAGGGAAACTGTGAGACTTGCATGGAGATAAATGGAAGCCTACACCTATGTAATTCAACCATCACTCAATTTTGCATTAATTATTGCCCAATGGTTCACAAAGTTTGGGAGCATAAATCTTTGCTTTCTGGCATAGTTTTCTGCATTTTGAACATTTCTGAAAGGAAGAAGATAGGAATTTTCTAATCTTAAAGTAAACATATATAACCGGTATATGTCTCATGTATCAAGTGTCTTCAGATATACACAATATTTGCAAATTGCATTTCAATTAATACATTCTACAATGCAATAAACTGATCAACCACTGGAATGTAGGTCTTAAAAAGCTCAGATCAAATAGATAATTAGATTAAATTGATTCTTTCCATTTTTAAATCAGAGATTTTTTTTTCTTTGAAACTACAAAATAGGATAAATATTTACCCTCAGATCGGAGGATGTAAACCCACACATGGGCTTTCTTACCATTACTTTTACAGAGGCAATTTTGACAGATAAACAAAAGCATTTTTTATAACAAGACAATACCTGTATTTGGAGCTTACTCTTTTTGGTTTATGGTGAGAGAAAATGAGCATGATCTAAATAAGAATGCACTGTCATGATATTGTATTGCCTCGTTACTCTCGCTATAAAATAGATAAGAAAGTATTGGTGCATATGCCTGCTAATTCAGTCTCTCACAAAAAAGAACGCACCTAACAACTGCCTTTTAAACACTGCGTTAGAACATGTGATCAACAAAACAATATTTTTTTAACAAAGAACGTAACTAGAAATGCTCACATTTATGTAAGTTACATAAAGATATGCTCATTTGGTGTTCATGCTTTTACAAATATAGAATGAAAGGAACCTATCTGCCTTTGCAAACCACATTTAAACTTACAAGTACATGCATTATACATTGATGCAACTTGCAAAGGTAACTTGATTAGTTACACCTGCCAACTTGCATGAAAAAGGTGTGTAACGGTTCACCACATACCATATTATACTAACATGTAAACATTTTTAAGTTGAGTGGATACCCAGCTAAGTTAATTACATAATTTAGGGCCCTATTTAGTGATGAACGGCGAATTTCCTTCCCCGCCACCCCTGTGACTTTTACTCAAGCAAAAGGGGCTCTGGACTCTTCTAAACAAGTTTGTTAAGTGACAGCTGTGTCCCTCATCACTATACTATAGATCTCATGCTTAGTGATCAGTTGGGGAGGTGGTAGCCCAGAAAACGGCAGAAACAAGGGAAAAAACAGGGATCGGTTAAAACACACAAGTTATACATTCTGAAGCAGCATAAGGCGGGAGGGATGTTATGATAAGAAAAGTCTAACAAGTATGGTCACGTGGATACTAAAACCCACATATAGCACAAGGAGGAATTTAAAACCGAGATATAATAAATAAACTCAAGGACTGAGGTGACAGAGCAGGATCCATAATGCAGGCAGGAGAGTTAACTTGAAACATATGTACCAAGCAGGAGCATTAGCATTTTGATCAGCAGGATTCAAGGGGAATTTCAGGCCAACATACAAGTTAGGGATGTCCAATCCCATGTAACTGATTAACTGGTTAAAAGTAATGTGGGTTAAATCTAGGTGGGCTGGGGCAGACTCCCTCCTTCCTTCCCCCGCAGGCAGGGACAGCTCCAGTCTGGCTACTCTTAGCCCCCTAAGCGGGGCTGCCAACTCCAGGTCCCATCCTCCACAAGGGCTGGGAGCTGGCAGTCCCATGCAGGGGCTAGTAGAACTGGAGCAAGCCTCTACCCACAGCAGGCCATGGGGCAGGTGCTGCTCCTGGGTACCAATTAACCATTACCTAGTAAGCATCACCTGTTAAGGTACATCTGAGCACAGCATCCCTCTACTGAGTGATGCTTACCGGTTACCCGGTTACTCATTCACATCCCTCATACAAGTTATCTGAATTATAGATATTGGTATTTGGTATCATCTAAACAATTTAGGCTGAATTAATCAGCGCCATAGTCAGTGATGAATCCTGGAATCAGGCAGTTACGTGAGGCGTCTGGGTAGCAATGTCGTCGACGTGGAATTTAATGCAGAGAGGTGACGATAAAGCTTACCCTTGTAAACGGTGAAAGCTCAAAACTGACCCTCTTTAAAACAGCCACTTTCTATGTACATGTTTACTTCACCTCAGACAAGTCCCTGACTCTTGTCTAGTGCTGCTGCCCTGGTTCTGTGGATCCCTGCCTTTGGTGGAAGCAACCTTTTGGAAGAGAATCAAGGAAAAAACACGATCTTGCACTGACACGCATCCCGACTAGCTGAACAAGCTCCAGGTTGGTGTTTTTGGAACAGTGGTGGGCCACCTGCCGAGGTTCTACGTGGGGCCCACGAGACATTTTATTTACCATCATCCATGTGCAGGGTTGCCAGATTCTGCCGGTTTTTGTCTGTGTAGAATTTTTCCTACCGGTATTACTGAAGTGGCATGCACAAGTGAGGACATGGGAAGCGAGGCGCGTGCTGATCGCATGCAACATCGTCGGAGCCGTGCGCGCCCTCTGCATCCAATGAAAATGCTGCTTCGCTTCAGTCAGCATGCCCCACACATTCTAGGTACACAAGCACAATGAGCAAAACTCCTCTATCCTGGGAGACCATCTTGGTTATGACAATCTTGTGGCCCACTGAGATGAAGGAGGGCCACTCATGTGGCCCCTCCACTAGCCACGATCGCCCTTTACTGTTCTAGAAGCATAGAGCATGGGTGGTGGAAATAAACAGGAAATCATAAAGAAACTAACTTGCCATTTACCATGATCACTTCAAAACAAGACCTACTAAGGCAAATGGACCCGAAATTTTCAAAACCAGACAAATTATATGCTAGTGATGAGAATCTTCACAAATAAAGATACTCCCCACGCTTGCATAATATTGATAGATAAACCCAGGAAGGAGAACCATGCTCAACGTTTCCAGATATTTGTGTTTTTCAAGGCAGGTACTTTTATCAATCTCTTTATCTGCTTTCTTAGTGCTCAGCACACAGTACAAGGGAAAAAAAGGAGTCAAACAAAAGTGAGCTGCCGTGTCCAACTACTGCATCCTGTGGTATTTAAAGAGCTCAGAAAATGACTCTATCTTCCTGGGTTCTTTCCCACCAAAGTGTGCTGTTTAGGGTTCCAAAATTGTTATCTTCCTCTTCTTGCTCTTTAACGAGCTCCACAAAAACCTTAAAAAAAAAGAGACCAAAATGGCGTCAACAGTGTATTCAGTGTAAGAGATTCAGACTGCAAGGATCGGAACGCCTACCAATGAGAGAAAATCCACGGAAATGAATTGCAAAAGTGGGACCTACTGCATCAGTATTAGGGTCGAGGAGTCCTGTGGCACCTTATAGACTAACTTCAGTGTTGGAGCATAAGCTTTCATGGGCAAAGAGCCACTTAGTCAGATGCATGTATTAGGGTCAACAACTACACGACCGGCCGACTACACGACTGGCCGATAAGCCTGGGCTTATCTGTTAATCCTGTTGACTACATGCATGCCTCCCACCCCTTGCTGCCTTTGTATCGGGGAGGAGGCAGGAGCAGGTGCTTTTCAGCCAGCTCCCCACAAGCATCAGATCTGCCTGACTCTTCCCTTCCCTCAGGCTGCTGCCTCTGTTGGAGGGAGAGAAGGAGGCTGCCACAGAGCAGCCTAAGTCTGTGGCAGGCCCAGGCTCGCTGCAGACAGAGGCTGTTCTGTAGCAGAAGCCCCTATGTGTGGAGGCTCCGAGCTCCCTGCGGACAGAGGCTGCTCCGCATCCCATAGAGCAGCCCTTGTCCGTGGGGAGCCCTGGTCTCCCATAGATAGGGGCTGCTGCCACCAAGTGTTGCTGCCTCTGTATTAGAGGCAGCAGCATGGGGCAGCAGGCAAAGCCAGTCTGTATGGGGAACTGGTTTTTAAACCGGCTCCTGAACGCCACATTGCTCCTGATAGAAAGGCCGTGGGGTGGCAGGGAGCTCCCTGTGGATGGGGCTAGAGCGCACTGGCTGCCGGCCCTGCTTCGGGAGACTGTCGAATAGTCGTGTAACCACTAACATTTGATGCGGTTACACGACAATTCAGTTACATGCTATTTAACATCCCTAATCAGAATGAATAGGTATATTGACCCCCCAGGATGGAGAGTCAGGACTTTTGTGCCTGTCGCACAACAAAAGAAGTAGCCTGCATCAAATGCGAACTGCAGAGTTATCGATTGCTGGCCATAATAAATCCATGGATTCATCCAGTTTGCACTGGCAAATGACATGGAATTTTTAAATACAAAACATTACAGAATGTTTTTAATAATTCCTAAAGACAAGGAATTGCTTTGTTCCAATCACTGTCGTTTCCACGTCTTTTCACTCCTACTTACAATCCTGCTTTGAAAGTCAATGGGATTTATGTCCCTAAGCACTTATGTCAGTTTTGGAAATGACCCTTCTGCTCTGACTTAGGCACTTTTACAAATTTTACCTTATAAAACCATAATATACAGATTTTGTTTTTTTACAGCTATGAAATAAAATTTGCTTCCTATACCTGTTCCAAGGTTGCTTGAGAAAAGTTGTATTCCTCGATATTAAAGGCATGTTTTGCTGTCAAAAGGGTTAGAAAAAGAAAGTGCATTTAATAACAATTCATCGTCAAAGGATGCAGTCAGTGCCAGAAGAAAACTGGATGGGGTGGGGTGGGGCTCTGCTGGCTGATCGCTGGCACGCAAAAGGGGCTGGACCAGAAGGGGGATTGGCTGACCCCTGCATTGTAGCTTTGCTGCCCCACCAGCATCATCAGCCGCTGGTCCCTCACTCACTGCTGGTGGGAGAGCAGCTGGCAAGGAGGGATCTGACCAGCAGCAGGACCCATCAGAACTGATGAGACACAGAAAATATGGGACAATGTGCCCGTTTTCAAGAAGATCAGGACACCTTCAGGAGGATTAAAATATGGAAGTGTCCCTTTAAAAACAGGATGTCTGGTCATCTTACTACAACCACCATAATCTTTCTCCATTCCCACTGGGATGCCCTGGGATCCCTCCTGCCCATATCCTGGTATCCTTGCCCCCTCACCCAAAAAAAAAAAAAAAGTTTAGACCCTCAGCTCAGGACATTCTGACCTGAGATGCTAAAACAAGGTCATTCTCAGACCCCTAGGGAGGTCTGTTCTCACTTGCAGGGCTGTGAGAGTGAATATTCAGACAAACACAAAAACGCCTTCTTTCAAAAAGATCATGCAACCAATATTGCCAAGACAAACAAAAATGTGTGCGTTGGTGACGGTCATAAGGGAGAGGCAAGGTTACCATGGACGAAAACATGCTTCTTGGATTTTAAGGCAAGAAGGGACTGTTACGTTTATCTATGGTGTACTGTGTAACACAAGCCATAAATCACCATCTGGCAATTAATTTGCAGCAGCGTCTCTTTAAGAAACGCATCCAATTTTGACTTTAAAGCAGCGTTTCTCAAACTGTGGGTTACGACTCTCGGGGGGTCGCGAGCAACTTAAAGGGGGGTCGCAGCTGGAGTCAGTTTTTCACTTGCAACCCCTCTCCCCCGGGCTGCGAAGAGCAGCAGGGCAGTGGAAGGCAGCTGCCGGCAAGCCACGCAGCATGGCCAGGACCGCGGGACTCCAGGTGCACGGCTCAGCTGCAGCAGGAGGCAAGGCGGCGGGAGAGTGAGGCCAGCGCCGGCACAGGAGCGGACATGCAAGGAGCTGGCTGGGGCACGGTTGCTGGGTGACCAAACGCTTCCCCAGCTGGGAGAGGGCGGGGTCTCTCAGGCAGTAGACTGGGGGATTGGGTCGGGGCAGAGGGCTCGGAGACAAATAAGGGCACGTAGGGGTCAGAGGAGGAGGCAGAGGAGACACAAGAGAGGAGTGGAGGATGGAGGAGAGGCGAGAGAAAGAGAAAGAGAAGGAACCAAAGGGTCGCGGAACAGAAAGAGGCACAGAGGTGAAAGAGACGAGGAGAAGGGAAGGGTATTGAGGACCTCAAACGTCTTGAAGGAACCCCAGGAGGGCAAGGAGTCTGGTGAGAAGGGGGAGGAAGCAACCCAGAGCAGTGAGGGTGGGGATCACACACATTCATTTAGCATTTTAGGGGGTCGTGGTATCACAAAGCTTGAGAACCCCTGCTTTAAAGATTAAACAATGAAAAATCTACCACATGTCTTTAGTACTCTATTCCAGTGGATAATGACCCTAACTGCTAACCATTCAGGGTACGTCTACACTACAGAGAAGATAGAAGCTGCCGCTGTCAATTTGCCAGGGTTCAAATTAGCGGGTCTAGTGAAGACAGCTAATTTGAATTGACAGGCACACTCCGATTGATGCCGATAGTCCTGCTTCCATGAAGAGTAAGGGAAGTCGAAGGGAGAGTGTTCTCCCTTCGACTTCCTGCAGTGCGGACAGCGCCAAAAGTCGAGTTGAGGTACTTCAACTTCAGCTACACAATTAACGTAGCTGAAATTGCATATCTTAATTTGACTTTGTCCCGTAGTGTAGACACAGCCTCACACTTTATACCCAGTTTGATTCTTTCTAGCTTCAACTTCCAGTCACTGAGGCTTATTGTGTCCTTTGTCTGCTAGATTGAAGAACCTTCTAGAATTAAATATATTTATCTGATCTAGGTACTTCCGGACGGAAATGAGAACTGAACCATGTTCGTGATGCATTTGCATCAGTTTCGTTCTTTTTACCTTGAATTGTGAACACAAGTACAGAGTACAGCATGGTTATGTACATTCATGTCTTTTACGAGGAAAGAAAGTTTGAAAGGGCAGGAATCATGAAGTGGAGGTTAACATGAAAAAGCTAACCAAACTAAGTGAATTTTGAGGCAAGATTTGAGGAGGAGTCATGTTACATGGTACACAGGATCTGGGAGAATATTGCAGGCTGCATGGTAGGCAAAATGATTTCCATTTACATTGTTTGCTTGGCAAATATTTAGTCTTACCTTCTTCCAGCTTGGAAAAAGAATGAGAGAGAGATTGTACATCTTCCTTAGGAATTTTATAGGCCAAAATGGAGGCAAAACTGAAAAAAATAAAATAAAAACACAGTGAGAGATTCTCAGGTCACAATTGCTGAAAGCAAAAGGAAAGAAAAACATTTCACATGACTGAGTATAAGTCCCTTTTCTATGAAATAGGCAAAGCACTGCAAGCTAATCGTGTCATGACACAGTCACAGGAATGACCATTTGGGATCAGATGATTTGGCCAGAATCCGATGCACCAGCCAAGATCCCTTTGAAGACACCATAAAAATTGAAGCCATCCCTCTTTGGCACCTGAAACAGAGGCATCTGCAAGGCTCTTACTTATTAGGTATTCTCTTCGGTGGGTAGTTCAAAAAAATCCAACCACCTGGTTTAGTCCATTTAAAAGGGGAAATGTCAAGGTCGCACCCTAAGAATTAAGAGGCTGACAGAGTCACCTGGCCAGGGTTTCTTAGGTCCCCAATTTCTTGGACCGGGACAAAAATAAAGATCCAGAATGGAAAAATCTGTCCCCCGTTGATCTCCTTTCTCACACTGATCTCTCCACCCAAACAGCCCCAGCTGAAGAGAGTTCTTTGGGTATTTCTATGATGGCCTCTCCCTGGGCCTTTGTGAACAGTCAGCAAAGTGGAATAAGGTATTACTCTTAAGAGTTGGCACTTACCCACTGACATAAATTCAAGTAAATTTAGCATTTCAACAGAACGTACAGAAGAATTCTTGATGACTAAGTAAAAAAGACGTGGCCAAGCACTGAGGCCTTCAGAGTTCAAGCTGCCTTCAGTATTTGCAGGACTACAGGTACCATCTAAGCTTCTTGGAGTGGGGAAAAGGTCACTCTCAGCAAAAAAATTACCAGGTCACAACGTTTAACTGCCGCATATAGGCAGTTAGTTCGGACTAGGGTGATTTAAAAATGGCGCCTGGACGGGAAGATGCAAATAAAGCCCGGGATATTTAAATCCCCGGCTTCATTTGCAACTTTGAATGCCTACATTAGCCTCCCTAGTTCGAACTAGGGAGCTAGTGTAGACATACCCTAACAGATTTAGTGAGGCAGAAGCTTTCGCGATGCACCTGACGAAGTAGGTTTTTGCCCATGAAAGCTTATGCGCAAATAAATCTGTTAAACTTTAAGATGCCACAGGAATTCTTGATATTTTTTTTTCTTGTCAGTGCCGATCCTCTATTTATTAACTGTTACCTTTCCTGGTGACTTGCATTGGGGAAGATGTGTAAAATCTGCTTGTGAAGAAACTCCACCTGTTGTAGGCCCGCTGTGTCGTTTAATTTCATTTCCAAGAAGTAGCCTTTGCCATATTTGCTCTTTAGATGCTGAACTGAACCAATACACCTATGGATTGTTGAGACAAATACCGTCATGTAAAAAAACCCAGAGCTGATTCCAATAGTTGCTTTTTATGAATTAGATTCTTGTATAAGAGGCTTACGATGAATAACCAAGGGGGCTGTACTTTTAAAAAATGTGATAAATGTGTTCAAAATGTGTATATTCTTTTACCCCAAAGTTCCAAATATGCATGGACAGTGTAGGGGAGCCTGGACCAAAACAACATCTGCCTTGTCCAAAGTAGGGATTGCTAACAAAGCAAAACCCAGGCCTGTCTCAAGTCTGGTGCACACAGCACACAGGAAAGGCTGGGGGGAGAGCTTTGGGAGGCAGGGATGTTTTGCACAATCACGCAAATTCAGCACAGCACAATGAGATCATGCAAAGAAGATCAGGAGCAACCTGGTACCGGTACATTTTATTTCTGATAAGCAAAAAATCAAGCTACAGCCACAAAATTGTTAACCAAGCACATACTTTTTGTAACCTCCTGAGTAGCCTAATGTACGCCAAATATGGGCATAATAGGTATCTTACACAATATGTAATCAATTGGTAGATATTACAACGACCAAGCCGAGTATAAATATAGGTGTAGAATAGATAGTCAGGGGAAGGGACTAGGTAAAGTGTCCCCACTACCTTACTCGCTGCAGTTAGAAGTTTAATCTGGTCCTACTGGCAAATGCATTGTGGACGACTCTGCTTGTGAGGAAAGAAAGAGGCCACAACCTTCCATCCGACAACTGTAAGTTTGCTAATGGTGGAACTGTGTGGGATTTATAGAAATAAGTATGTGTATGTTCATATCCTTAAAGTTAAATACCTCATGTATTGTCCTAGGTGTAGATGTTATTACCTTGTCTGTGCTACCTATCCCATTTATTGGAACAGATCTGTGGAACTTTGCATTGCTTTTCTTTACTATTCTGTGTAAAATAAAGTTAGAAATAAAGTTTATCCTTTCGTGTCTGATGGCTCGAACACACGACAGACAACTGAAGTGGACAATACCTTAACTGTCCAGAGACCAGGATTGCAACTCGATCACACACAGCTTCGGCTTCTTCCATATAGTGAGTGGTGAGAATAGCAGCTCTCTCTTTGCTTTTAAATGCCGCTCGAATTGCCCTCCTGAAAAAAAACCAACACACGATGAAAAATAATAAGTACAGTTATAAATTACCTTGAACGTGACATGCAATATGCTGGGAAAATTACACTTGAGGAATAATGAACACAAACTCCTCAGCCATAAGGCTCAGCTTTTTTCATTCAAGAGTCAAAAAAAAAAAAAAGCAAATGTTTCTATTTCTTTTCCATTTGAGGCTTTTTCAGTTATTTGAAATAAAGACATTACATTTCAGTATTTTGCAGGCATTTGGATATTCACTAGTCTCCTAATCCCAACAGTCTCACTGTTCAAAGAAAATGCAAATTTAAAATGCCAAGTGAATACTATGTAGGCACACAGAAGTAATCTTGCCTACTGCAGGATCCGGGAGGAAATTCCACAATTTGGGGGAAAACATTTCTTTGGTGGGTTATTTTCCTCTAAAACAACGACATAAAGCTGCTCTGAAGTTTGGACTGCCGGAGTAAGTTCTGGGAGAGATGGGTTATTAGGAAAAGAGCTGTTGCAATGATCAAATGTGTGTGATAAATTCTTATATCACATGGTTCTGCAGCTTGTCAGCTGACTCTGGACTTCGTCCCATGGATATTACCATGATAAGCATTGTTCCCTGTAAGTTGAGCATTTGGGTGGCAGGTATGTGCCAGCTGATTAGCCGAGTGCCCGCTGTGCCTACCACCAGCAGCATGTGTTTCTATTGTGAACATGCCTTTCTGTTGTGAACTTCTGCACATGCCTCAATGCACATATCAAAATTTATTCCCCACATGGATGGAAAAAAATTAGACAAGCATGGTACAGCCTGTACGAAACACACACAACAGTTTGCCGCTTGGCTTCCAGAGGCACTGCCTCTTTCTCTACAGTGGTGATAAGCAGTGGAGTTCAGATTAAAGCCCCTTGGTATAACCTCGTAGCTGCTCATTACACAAGAGAGTCCCACAACTCTGAAACGAACTCTTTTTCCCATCACATTACAAAGTCAGCCTACTTTCTTAGGTCTCTGGAGAAGGTCCGTCGAAGGAAGTGGATGAATTTGAGGAGCTCAGTTTCTCATTCCTCAATAAGGTGATTTTACGGAGGATTCTTTTTGCCCTCTGTATTCTAATCAGGATGAATTTTAAGTTGCGGTGAAAGCTCTGTGTTGTGAATGTATGCTTTTGATTGTTATAAATCACATGGAATACATTTATCTTCAAAGGGACATCAAGCTATTCATCTGCAAATCATCTGAAAATAACACACAGATGAAAGCAGCCAATACTAAGCTAGATTTTCAGCGATATCCAGAGATAGCTTTCCTTAATGTTAACAGCAGTTATGCACGTAACTGGAAAGAACAAACAGCATTTGGCTACACTAATCTAGGACGTATTACAGAAGAACCGCCATGCTTTAGGTGTCCCCTGATCCAGGAATATCCCTGGTTTGGACTCTGGCAGGGGGAGAAGGCTGCAGCTCTGTGAGCTGCCACTTTCCATCTCCCCGCCACTGGAGGAATGGCATAGCCTGGGAGCAGCAGGTGTGGAGTCACATGTGCCCCTAGGAGTGGGGTGCCAGGTAAGCATCCCCATCCCCCTCACACATCTTCCATCCCAGTCCCCGCCCTGTGTCCTCCATGATCTGCAAAAAATTCCTTCATCCGGCATGCCTGCTTTCTCAGGGTTGCCGGATTAAAGAGGTTCAAGTGTTCCACTGTGAGCTCTGGAATAAGGGAATTACTATCAAATTATCCTACAATGCAATCTCTTTAAAAAAAAAAGACTTTTGTAAGTGTGGCATAAAGTTACACTCACCATATGTGTTGTTTGGCTTTAGGATCCATGCCAGTAGATGGTTCATCTAGCAATGTAATCTGCGGATTACCCAGCATACTTAGCGCAAAACATAACTGACATGAAAGAAAGATTAAATATGATTATATAATAGTCCCCATGTTATGAAAACACTCAACTGGAATTCTTTTAATACTTCCCCCATACCTTGCGTTTAATTCCGACTGCTAATTTCTTTGTTGTTTTCTGTAGATGGTCATTCAATTCAAGGGCTCTTGCAACACTGCAGAACACCCAAAACACATTATTTATCTCATCAATCACTGAAAACATTAAGAAAGCGGATATATTGTGAACCCTCAAAATATGCTCTCTCATTCCTCTTCATATAATTGTTAAATAATTGATTACAGGTGCAACCTGTACTTTTGATTACTCTGCTGATTGCAAACCTTAATCAAATAGTGGTTTTTTTTTTTTTAAATCCTTATTGCTTTCACATTCCTACATTTTATGCATCTCACTTAAAAATTGCTGAGAATGTTTGTTTTCAAGGTGAAATAAAGATGTCTATAAAACCAATAGGTATTACATATTGGTTTCCCCTCCTCCCCACCTTCCAAATGACGTACACCTCTTGCTCAGACTGCAAAAAGTACAGGTTGCACCTTCCTAAACCAAGACTCTCTGGTCTGGCAACATCCATAATCCAGTAGGACCATGGGTGTTCCTGGACGAGAGAGCTCTGAGGCAGGAGGGCTGGGAGCTCGAGGGTGCAGTAGCTTAGAAACAGAACCACAGCTGCAGCAACCTGGCTGGGGCAGAGGCAGTCCTGCAGCCCAGCCAGGGCTGGGTGCTGCTCAGCAGTAGGGCTAGCTCTGTGGCAGCCCAGCAGGGCTGTAGTCTACTTCTCATCAGATAAAAACATGGCGCAAGAAACCTCTGACATCTGTTGTTAGATTATTAAAACAGAACCCAACGAAAACATGACTGCAAGCAAGCAACGCAGCCGTTTGTTTTTTTACCATTTTACGACTTCTGCCACATCAGCTTTAGTCATTCCTTTGATAGAGCCATATATTTCAAAATGCTCCTGCAATGTAATATCTGGCCAAAGTGGATTTATTTGGGGGCAATATCCCATAAATTTAACGGAGTTATCCTCACTAGTCCATCCTAAAGAAGTGTCTCCCATCAGAACCTGTAGAAAAAGACCGCCCTTAGTCAACAGTATGTTTATAGGTTTGCATGTCTTTATAAAAAGAAAAACAAATACTTATAGATGTTAGTGAGCCAGTACGAAATGAACAGCCCGATTCATTTTCTATTAATTCTCAGCCACATACTCTACCTGGCCATCAGTTGGTTCCACATCTCCTACCAGCATGCTAATCAGTGTACTTTTCCCAGCTCCGTTTGGTCCTAACAGTCCAAGTATTTCTCCTGAATAAATCAATCAATAAAAAAGACATACAAAGTGTTACCCATGCCTCCCAAGAACAAACTGGATCTTTTTTCTTCTAAAAAAATATAACAGTTCAATGCTGACTAATTTAATGCCAACCTTTCTTTACACAAAAAGAAACATGCTTAGTAGCCACTTTCTTTATTTTTCTCCCAGGAAGAATATCTTTCCTTTCATCATATTCTTTATGCAGACTGCTGATCAGAATGGCTGGTTTCTAAAAAACAGAAGGTATTCATTTAATTGAGTTTTAAAATATACTTTTTCAAAACACTCTCACCAGTGGACAAACTTAAAGGTTTATCACAATAAACTGAGATTCTTTAGCATTTTACTAGGGTTAGACAGAGAGATTAGATAATCCCATATTTTTAATAAATAGGTACAGTTCTACTTCACCATAGCTACACGTCTTTCTTAGGATCACCTACACGTTATCCCCCTTATTTCTATTCAGTGCCCCGGTTTTTCACTTCTGTGTCCTCATTGGCTCTATACACTGCAAAACCATTTTAAGGGTCCGATTTCACACCTGACCCCTATGCAAGACAATGCCTACTGAAAAGGCAGCAGCAGAATGAGAGACAGGCCCGCTGACAGGAATTTCAGGCCTCGGAACAGCACAATAAATGGGCCCCACCTGTCCCCCCTCCCTTGGATGGAGCCACAAGCCCAGCCCCCTCCAGCCAGCGAAACCCAACTGCTCAGTCAGAGGACCTCCTGGTCACAGTCCCAGCCCCCACCTGCCGGAGGTGCGCCTCCCACCCTCATTCCCCTCTCTGCACCCCGCAGAAGCCCCACAGGCCCCTGCTAGGCTAGCAGGTAGACCACGAGTGGCCCTCCCTCCCTTCAGTGGGCTGCAATATTGTCCTCACCAAGCCCGTCTCCTGGGTCAGGGTAGTTTTACTCACTGCGCTTGCATACCTACAATTTGCTGGCTGTGCTGACTGAACCGTAGCAGCGCTGTGATTGGGTGCAAAGGGAGCGCGCGGCTCTCACAGTCACCGTTAGGTGCAATCAGCACGCACCTCGCTTCACCGGCCCTTGCTTTACACGTGTCACTTTAGCAATAACGGATAGAAAAAAACCGACGCGGATGGAAACCAGCAGAATCTGGCAACCCTGCGCACCGGCAATGCTAAAGAAAATGTCTCATGGGTCCTACACAGAGCCCTCTTGGGCCGCAGGTTGCCCTCCACAGATCACACTCCTACCAGCCTGAAGTGGCAGTTCCTAATGGTTTGGAATCTAAAAGGACCAACCTAGTGAGACACAGAGCTGTTCTTCAGGCCATAATTCTAGGTTTTACCATGGGGAAGAGGTAGAAGGCAGAATGAACGGACACACAAGGAAGGTGCCGGAGACCAAAGATAAGAAGTACTGATATTAACTTGGGACAAAATAGAATCCTGCTTTGCTCATCTGAATCTTTTAAATACCAAATCATTCAAACAAATCACTAATTCGGAAGACGAAGCCAATATCTAGTTCTAGTATTTCCAATTAAGCATTAATGTATTATTATCAAAGCTGGCATACGTTGAAGAGTTTAAACTGTAAGCAAGGGAGGTTTAGGTTTGACGTTAGGGAAAATTTCCTGTCAGGGTGGTTAAACTCTGGAATAAATTGCCTAGGGAAGTTGTGGAATCTCCATCATACTTACTTAATGCAGGTTAGATAAACATCTGTCAGGATGATTTAGCTGGTGCTTGGTCCCGCCATGAGTTCTGGAGACTGGACTTGACCTTTCGAGATCCCTTCCAGTTCTAGCATTCTATGAGTCTCTGATTTATTGACACCAATTTTATCTGGTCTCACCTTGTCCCCAAGTGATTCAATCATAATTACCTCATCACAGCTCTGGCAGGTTGTCATTTCTTTGACCCACAATCTCTCTGCCTTTACATCTTCATCCTCATTTTCATTATGTAGATCATCTCGAAGTTTCCATGGTTTGATCTTTGTAGTAGCAGTAGTTGTTCTAAAAAGAACAACAAATATTAAACTTCTGTTCAGTTGTCTTTAAGCAGACAAAACTCCCAGAAATTTCACTGGAGTTCGCTCTCATTATGGACAGAAAGATCAAGTCCTTTGTGTTTATTAGGCAATAAACTCATCAGTTATCCATATGCGAAGAGGAGGAAGAAAAAAAATATCAGTGGAAAAAGTCTTCTAAAAATGAAATTCAATTGAGAACTGCAGTCAAAGGGAATAAGCAAAAAACGGGCACTATAGGTCATGCCACAGAAATACAGATCTTTTAAATGTAAACAAATCTTTTTCTTGTTGCAGCTTAGCCACAGAATCCTGGTGAACATTAAAATTATTTCACAAGTTACACTGGTCTTACTTTTATAGACAATGGAGTAAATTTTCATAGCTGTTCATTATGAAACAGCTTTACAACTTCTATTAACCTTTAGGAATAGTCTCAAAGGGGGTTGCCTTGTTAGTCTGTAACTTTAAAAACAAGAACTAGTCCTGTGGCACCTCAGAGACTAGCAAAAATATATATAATATCATGAGCTTCAAACCACTTTATCACTTGCCCACAAAAACTCATTGTCACTTGCCCACAAAAACTCATTGTGTGTGTGTGTGTGTGTGTTTTCACACACACACACACACACACACAAATTGTGGCTTTGACAATCCTTACACTTCTATGGAAATTTAAATTACTCAACTATATAAAAGCAAGTAGAATATGCAAATTAGTTTTCCAGACAGAAGATATACCCATGTCTTAAAATACTGAAAAAGGCCAATATTTTGACTATTTCAGAGTTCCATCATTTTGCAAACAAGGGCCCTGATCTTGTAACCATTTGTAAATGGTCAAATATCCTGCTTGTATTTCCTATTAAGATTGAGACCATAATGAGAACATTCTGAATACTGTCTGTGATATTTATCTGCACGCTGTTCCTAAAGACAATGAAAAGTTCTGTGGTACCTTAGAGGCTAACAAATACACAGACACACACAGATATATATAATATATAATTTCACGAGCTTTCATAAGCATAACCAACTTCATCAGATGAGATGAGCTTGAGACTCAGAGGGTTAGATGTGTTAATCTGTAACTTTAAAAATGAGAAGTCCCGTGGCACCTAAGAAACTAACAATTACATACACACACAAATATATGCACATGTATATATTACACACATAAAACGATTAGGGGTAGGGAACAGCATATATATTAGGAAACATTAAAAAGACTGCAACTGTTCCACTTAGAAAAGAGACAAGGTGGGAAACCACTGAAGCCAATAACATCACGAATGGTGTGCAAAAAAATGAGTAGGGATGTATTATTTACCTCTTCACATCTCACAAGAACAAAAGGTCACCCAATGAAATTAACTTTACAACAAACATAAGGTATTACTTCTTCAGAATGCTTTACCACTGGCTGTTGTGATGGCCCCAAGTATAATTAGCTTCAAAAATGAATTAGGTACGTTCACGTTGAATAGGTCGACTGCTCGTTATTTGCCAAGATGGTCCAGGATCCACCCAATGCTCCAGGTGTCGTAAATCTTCCACTGCCACAGGGTGGAACTGCATGACAGGTGATGGATCCCTCAGAGTTGTCCTGTTTTCTTCATATTCTCTGAAGCAGTGGGCACTGACCTCTGAGAGATGACAGAATCCTGGACTATTGGACTGACTAAGCATGGCCATTTTTATGGAGCTCATGTGAACTGCACACATACATTTTATGAGAGAATGACCCTTACAGTAATCATTCTAGCAGAAAAAAAATTATCTAAATTATGTCAGGATGATCGGCAGTACAGAACAAGCAACATCTGCATTGTTTTAAAACATCAATGGAACGCAATAGGATATAGGACTCCAGTGACAAAGGATTTTTCCTCATCTTTAATGTGCCTTCTAGTGCACATTAGCTACTTCCATTTATCAATATTAACCTTGAGATTGCTTTTTAATACAGAGATTCTATCAACTGACACATACCTGAAAAATGGGTCCTTTCTTATCGATTTACCTCCATGTTTCAGTTCAAGATATCGCAGAAGGAACAGCCACACTACACATTGCAAATAAGGCTAAAACAGACAGAAAAACAATTACCGTTAATCAAAACATTTCTAGCACCTTGAGGCCAAATGGTTGTCCATAGGATAAATTCAAAGAAATGTCATTCCTTCCTAGCACAAAGGTATTCATGACAAACTCCTAGGTAGTGAAACCATATTGCTAATGAATTCCATTGGATCTCAGGGAAAAATTTCAGAAGGGTAGCCGAGTTAGTCTGTAACTAGAAAAACTTAAACAATGAATAGCCTAGTAGTACCTTAAAGACTAACAACACATATAGGGGTACCAAGAGCTTTCATGGCCATAACCCACTTCCACTGTTTCATATAACATAAGAGGAAAGTTTAGTAGCACTTTAAAGACTAAAAAAACACCTGAAGAAGTGGGCTGTGCCCAGGAAAGCTCATGATACCATCTACATGTTTTGTTTGTCTTTAAAGTGCCACTAGAGTAGTAGTTGTTTTTTAAGTTTTTCCTGTGACAGAATAACTTGGCTACCCCTCTGAAGCATAAGAGGAATGTGTTATTAGAATAAGAATATACTTCCAGTTTTGTATAAAATGTATATATGTATGGACTGAACCGTTGATTAACGGGTATCATCTTCTAGGATGCCATTGGTGAGCGTCTAAACCAGCCCTCAACTGGCCAATGCAATTACAGAAATCACAAAAATTGACCATCTGTGGGTGTGGCATATTCTTTTAGGATCCTACACTTGTAATCTCTGGATATGTTGACTCTCAAAGCATATGAGAGCCTGAACAATAATTGCCGCTAGAACAATGTGTCCTACATTATGATTTCCAGGTCACCGGAAGATATTTATGTATTTATTTAAAATATTTTTTCCTTGCCTCTCTATTTAAAATATTCAAGGCGGCTTACAAAACAAATATATATATAATTAAAATAGAGCCCAGGGGGACACAGAATCTGCTAAGACATCTCGAGAGGAAGGATGGATGGACACACGGACGCGCACACACTCACACAAACATTTACAAAGGGTGGTGTTAGCTTGGCGCCAAAACAATGCTAGCTTTGGCACCAGGCGAATATCCTGGGAGAGAGAATTCCACAGCTTGAGAGCAAAAGCTGAGAAGGCCCTGCTCCGCATAGATGTAAATTTTATCTCCACAAGTGGAGGAACACAGAGCAAAGCCTCCCCAGCTGACCTCAATTCCCGGGCAAGTTCATATGGGAGAAGACGGACCTTGAGATACCATGGACCCAACCTGGTTAGGGCTTTATAAGTCATAAAAGTCATCACCAAGATCTTAAATTGGGCCTGGAAACATACCAGAATCCAGTGCAGCCGCTGGAACACTGGCATAATGTGCTCCGTATAAGGAGTGTTAGTTAAAACTCGAGCAGCTGCATTCTGGACCAATTGAATATAAGATGTGATGCATGATTTCACGTTGGCCTTTTAAGATACCTAACTCTAACTCTAAAATATAAATCAGTCACTAAAGAGTGAAATAGGATATAAATCAGTACTTTTTAATTAATAGTTCTGAAATGGTTTTCTGAAGTTCAGCCCACAAAACAGGACAGGAGAGAAAAATGTTATTTTAAGTCACTGAATGTGACGACTTTCTCTTTTCAAGGAGAAATCTGTCCTAGGACAGACCTTTATTAAGATGTGAAGGCTATACTAGGCCTCAGGGAAATGATCTGGTAATGGCTCAGTCTACTTTCTAGCAGATAAGAGTTTATATGAAAAAACAACATCTCCTTGGCAGACTCAATAGGGAGGCTAATGACTCAACACACCAAGACTAAAAGCCTCCATGACCCCAATCAATAGTTTTATCTCCCATGGGGAGGGTTGAGCCATACTGTCGGGACAGTGTGCGTTGAGCTGAGGATGTGTTTCTCTGAAGTTGCCTATTCTGTATATCATTTCTAGGCTGCAGAGCAGCAGTTAATCCACTATTTTATAAGCATTTAATCAAACTCTTAAACACGTCACAACATGAACGTGGCTTTTCAGTCCCAAAAAATGTTTCCTGACATTTCTGACAAATAACGGGTGCTTACCGCCATCACGGCTACCAAGAGCCTGTCCCACGGATCATAGTGGTTTTCATTCTTCTGGAGGTCTTTCCACGATATCTGGCAACGTGATGAATGTTGACACAGAAACGTTCACCCACGATACATATTCTACCTATACATTTCATTTCAAATTATAATTGACTATTGCAGACAATTTATTTATACACTTGATGAGCCTGTTTCAGGTTTGTGCTGACTTTACATCAGGGCAATTCCATTGACTTCTCGAGCGGTACTCTATGTCTACATGGGGATAGAGCAGGAGTGGGCCATATTGGAGTAAGCAGATTATATGTTGGGCCACAAAGGCTTGCTGGCCCAACCTCCTTCCAGTGGGACAATGTGCCACTGGACCAAAGGGGTATGACCAAGAGCTACAGCCAATGGGGGAGCCATAGAAAAATGTGGGCTGTTGCTCCAACCCCCTGCTTCCTGGCTGGAGTGGCAGGTGGAGCGGGACATGTCCTGATCACACTTCCTGGCTAGAGCTTGAGGGCCAGTTGAAAAGGTCTGATGGGCTGGTTGTGGCCCATAGTTTGCCCACCCTTAGAGTAGACACAGATCAGAATCAGAACTAGGGATGTTAAAAAAGCAGTTCATTAGGTAACTGCGTAACCGGGACAAATCTTAGCAGTTACACACTGGGAGTTCCCTGGGAGCAAGGCCAGCAGCCAGAGCATGCTGGGAGCTGGCTCCAGCTGCCAATCCCACTCCCAGGAATATAAGGCCATAAGAATGGCCAGACTGGGTCAGACCAAAGGTCCATCTAGCCCAGTGTCCTGTCTGCTGACACTGGCCAATGCCAGGTGCCCCAGAGAGTGAACAGAGCAGGGAATCATCAAGCAATCCCTCCCCGTCATCCATTCCCAGCCCCTGACAAACAGAGGCTAGGGACACCATTCCTACCCATCCCAGCTCATAGCCATTGATGGACCCAACCTCCGTGAATTTAGTTCTTTTCGGAACCGTGTTGAAGTCCTGCTCTTCACAACATCAAGGAAGCCAGCTGCGCTGCTGGCGCTGCAATAAGCTTTATACTTTTAAACTGGCTCCCAGTGCACATTGGCTCCCGCCTTCCACCCCGACAAAACGGCATCTTTTCCAGCCCCGGGGAGTCAGCTGCATGAGACTGTATCAAAGGCAGCAGCACGGGGCAGCAGCCGGCTTCTGGCGCATACTGTCTGTCAGCCCCATTCCCAGAGAGCCAGCTACCGCCCTGCACCACGGGGTCTCGTGCAGGGTAGCAGCCAGCTCCCCGGCTGCCGATGTGTAACCATTACGGTATCAGCTCATGCTTATTGGTTAACCGTTTAAACAGCTACACTATTATATCCCTAAAGAGGACGAATGCATTCTTTCAATTGCAGGTTCCAAGTGATCAAAACCAAGAGACAGTGCAACTGCACAGATAGAGGGATAAGAAATTTGCCTTTATATATTTATCAAAGGCTTTGTTTCTTCCAGCTTCTAAAACTAAAACCAGGGGATAATACGAGCAACTTTTTCAGCAGCTGCTGCTATTTATAACTTAGAAACTGGCCATCAGGCATATCGCAGACCAATGCAGAACTCCCCATTCACTCACATGTAGATGAAACACACTATCTTGCAATCAACACGTGTATATATGCACGCATGTATTCAGCTACATATTCTACATACGTATTTCAAAGCTTTAAAATTGAAGTCCTTATAAAAAAAAGGAACCAGCCAACCACAAAAGCTTACCTTTATAAAACTAATCAGGCATCCAATAAGAGGATAGATTGGGATGAAGGCACAGAAGACATAATGAAGAATGGTAATTGCCATAAAATGTCTCATAAAGAATACTATTTCAGTGACAACAGTAGATACCAAAGTAATCTAAAAAGAAAGAAAAAATAGCCTCTGTCATTTGTTGCCATTCAAAAGCCTCTCTCACAAACTGACATGGATTTAAGATTGAATAAAAGTTGTGACAAACTGGAAAATTATGTCTTGGAACTTGTCTTTCTGGTTTGATTTTACATTGCTGCCTGCCTGGATGCAGTTAATGGGGAATTGCTACGGGACCCTGGATGGGTTAAACAATAAAACAGGTGAGATCGCTTTTCAAGTACCCAGTGGGCCTGCCACTGAAGTATAAAGAACCTTGCTAACTGGCACCAACTAAACTAGCATCTTTTCCTGTTCCAGGGTCATGTGAAAGACTGCTAAGGAGTTAACACAGTGCCCTGGCAAAAGGGAGGGAAGGCGTACCCGACTCACTTGGAAGCTTACAAAGGCACAGTCAGCACACAGCAAGGCTGACAGACAGACAGACAGACTTGAGCTTGAGACCCGGGGTATCTGTAACTTGGTACCCACAGACAATGGGCAACACCAAGGTTGTCATGCCTACCCAGGGGAACCACAAACATGGCTCTGACAACAACATGCACACAGGCCTTTGCAGGGTAGCTGACAGCCTCCATGGACCCCCGGATCTGGTGAGGGAAGGCCCGACTCTACACTCTGGGAAGGAGTGGGCCCAGAGCATGGTGCACCTTCCCCCGCAGCCCTTAGCGCCGCCCAGAGCATGTACCGCAGTGCCCTGGAAATGATTTAAAGGGCCTACGACTCCAGATGCTGCCACTGCTACTGTGGCAACGGCCAGAGCCACCGGCCCCTTTGAATCACCAGGCCCCGGGGCACCTACCCTATCTCCCCCCATGTTGGTGGGCCTGGTGGGTCTTTGTTATTTTTAAATCCACTTCTCTCAGGCTACATCTACACTACGAGTTTTCTTGGCAAAAAATATGCTAATGAGGGACTCATTTGCATGAGTCGCGATCTCATTTGCATTTTTTTTGCGCTAGGGGTTTTTGTGCAAAAACAAGCCGTGTGGACGTTTTCTCTTTGCGCACAACTCCCTTTTTCCGCAGAGGTATTCCGATCTTGTGGGAAAAGAGTTTTTGGTGCAAAAAGAAAAGGTCCACACTGCTTGTTGTTGTGCAAAAACTGCTAGCCCAAAAATGGATTGGCAGAAAATATGCAAATGAGTCCCTCATTAGCGTATTTTTGGCTGAGAAAACTCGTAGTGTAGACGTACCCTCGGTTCTGTATAACATCTGAGCATCTTTGTTTTGCACAAACTGCTTCTGCGTACTACCTGTGACCATTGGGTGCCAGAACAGAACTCTGGCTCAGCTGCAACGACTCGGTCACATTGCTGGCTCCCAGGGAGGTGTAACCCGGAGACCCAGTTGGAGAGTGGCTACATTGCAGACCCCACACCAAAAAGAAGTGGAGGCAGAGACCCCTGCCACCAAAAAGGACTGCACTTGAGGGACTGGGAGATGATTTCTGGGTAGGCTGCCCCTTCAGAGATTGTGAGACAAGTCATGTTTGATTCTATGCCGAGTCAAAAGCATCTATTCCTGTAGCAAGGAAAAGAAGTGAAGTGGCATATACATTTAAACCATCTGTCATTTACTTACATTTCTTTCCTTTTCCCTTGCAAGTTCAAGAAATGGCAAATGGTTAAAGAGGAGAGAATTCTTTTCCAAAACAGGTTACTTGAAAAAAAATGCTGATTTGGCTTGGGGGGGGGGGGGGGGGGGAGTTCAACGTTAACTAAATACCATAGTGATAGAAATGTAGCCGTGTTAGTCTGGGGTAGCTGAAACAAAATACAGGACTATGTAGCACTTTAAAGACTAACAAGATGGTTTATTAGATGATGAGCTTTCGTGGGCCAGACCCACTTCCTCAGATCAAATAGTGGAAGAAAGTAGTCACAACCATATACACCAAAGGATACAATTAAAAAAATGAACAAATATGAAAAGGACAAATCACACTGCAGAACAGGAGGGGGATGATAGACTGACTTACCACTGAAAAAATAAATGACCAAAATTCTTTGGTATTGTGAAATTTTTTAAAGGTAAAAGAGACCACATAGGTGAACAGCACCACCGATGGTACATAGCCAATGAGGCAGAAGAGCTGCAAAGGGGGGGGAAAAAAGAAATTTCTTATATTCATCATATATGATTGCCTCAGAATGCATAGCATATTAAAGGATACAAACTTGTTACTGACATTTCTTTTGTAAATACCTGAATACTTTTAGACTTAGTCTACCCTGCAGGGTTTTTGCGGAAAAAGCCTTTTGCGCAAAAGTTTTTGTGCAAAAACTTCTTCCACAAAAACACACCCACACCTCAAAGCACATCACTTTTGCGATGTGCTTTTGCACAAGACAGCATCCACACTGCATGGACATTCTTGTGTAAGAAAGCTCTGATGGCCATTCACAGAGCACCTGTGCTTTTCCTGATAGAGCATCCACACTTGCCTTTTTGTGCAAGAACTCCTCTTGTGGGGACAGGAATAACTCTACCAGCAAAAGCCCTCTCTTTTGCCGATTGACTTGCGCAAAAGCGCATTTGAGGTGTGGATGCTCCTCCGGTTTTTGCACAAAAACCTTGTAGTATAGACATAGCCCCAGAGTATATTTTAATTTCAATTGAGCCTGTCAGTTAAAAGCTAAATTAACTGTTTGAGATGCTGTAAGTCAAAATGATACAAACAATTAAAACTTTCTGGTAAAAAATTGCAAGCAGGACAGCATGTCTAATCTCTCAATTAAATTTTCATCTTTTCTCAAGTGGTCTCCCATAAACACTAATGAGACGCATGTTTTGGTAATTGCAGGTTTCATCTTCAATTAATTTCACTGACTTTTGCAGACATTAAAACAAGAGTCAGCACACTGGAGGGAAGGATGGAATGATAATCAAGTGATAGCATGCCAGCTCAAAGGAAAACCCAAAGGTTCATAGTTCTCAACTAAGATCATGGTGCTCTGGCTCCAGAATCCTATAGCTATGGACCCTGGAAGGCCTGGGGTATCTGACCCTACGGAAGGGGACCTTAGCAGGCTCGCCCAGATTGGGAGACTCTGATAGCCTCAGTTGACAAGGAGCAGCAAGTGCAGTAGCTGAGGCTCTCAAATTCCCTGCCAATTTGCCAGGCAGACTGCGGTGAAGGTGGGAGTCCGGAAGCTTGGAATCTCCACTAGCTAAGCATGTGGCGCTGGCAGTAAGCCAGTCAAGAAATCTGCCTGGTAGGCTGGAGTCTGTCTGAAATTCGCCAAACCGGAACAGCCTCCATGGAACATTTAGATTTCAGTGATCTAGCAAATTCCAGGGCAACAATGTTTGGGTGAAATGGTTCCAACCAGCTCTAATGTTTGCAAACGAAAATGAACCCATCATGTTTCTTCTTCACTTTAATCTAAGGCTTAAATGAGAAGCAAATAAAACTAGACTTACCGCCGCAAGGAACTGCCAGGTATCAAAATAAACACCGTGATGAAATGCAAATAAGCTTCCTATCATCAGAACGAGAATAATAAAAAATAAAGGAAAGTCAACAACTGCTTGTCCACTCCAGTAAGCTGATGGATAAAGACCTGAGATCTTAAGTTGAGTGTAGGCTCTGATCTGTTAGAGGGGACAAAATCACAGTAATGTTAATTTTTATCATTGCTTAAATTATTTGGGCTTAATTCTGCTCTCAGAAACTCAGGCTCTGAATTAGCATCACTCCATAGAAAAGCAGTTTCTCCTCTCTTGGTGTTAACACCTCCACATCAGCTCCTAGAAGAGGCCTTCATCCTCCCTGACTGAATTGACGTCGTTATCTCTAGCCTTACTCTTGCTTGGTACTCTTTTCTTATGCCTGTATATTTATACCTGTCTCTGGAATTTCTACTACATGCATCTGACAAAGTGGGCCTTTGCCCACGAAAGCTTATGCTCCAATAAATCTATTAGTCTATAAGGTGCCACAGGACTTCTTGTTGTTCTAGCATCACTCCAGTGTCTCAACTAGAGTTTTTCCCAATTTGCAACTTTTAGGTGCCAAGAAAGGAGGTCTGGGTATCCATATCCTCCCCCCCCCCCACCCCCCCCAAAAGAGAAGAAGAGACAGAAGTAAAACACCCAATAGGAATACGAACTGTGTGCCCTCTGTGATACAACTTTCTCTGATTTTACCTGTGAAGCTAGCTGCTAGCAGGCTATGAAAAGAATAGAGTATCCAATTCCATTTCAAAATCTACAGCCACTTCTTCTCTATGCAAAAAGACCCCCTTTGTTTCTGCTCACATTCATATTTGATCCATAAATCTCAAAGGGGTAGTCGTGTTATTCTGTAACTTTAAAAACGAGTGGTCCTATGGCAATTTATAGACTAACCAAAATGTATGGAATCATGAGCTTTCATGGGTAAAACCCATATTCTCAAATGAATTGGAGTGGAAATAACAGAAACCAAAAGATCTATATCTGACTATGTCTATCAGAAGAAGAATTACCTCTCAATTGTAAGGCCCATTACACACAAACCTGCAGGAAAACATTTTAACTTGCCTGGTCACTCAATTGTGGATTTAAAAGTAGCCATCCTTCTATGAAGAAATTTCATTAATCCATTACATAGAGAGTCGGCAGAACAGGAATTTATCTACAGATTTGACACCGTTACCAGGGGCCTAAACAAAGACATTAACTGGTTGGTGTATTACAAAGTCTATTTCTCCTGCCATTAACATCTGCATTTCCACATCAAAAGCTATGTTTGGGACACACCCAGCCCACTTAGCCTCATTAACCAGGTCTGACCATTGAAAGTATTTATTTATTTATTTATTTATATCTTGGATTCTGTTATTTCCACTCCAGTTCTCTAAGATGCTAATTGCATCTACACAGCAATTTGCTAAGGGTGTGTCTACAGAGCACCTTAGCTCATAGCTTATTTCAATGCTATTTCGAAATAGCTTATTATTAACTCACTACGAATAACTCACTATTCTGAAATTCCCCTTAACCCTCGTGGAAAAAGGGTTACCAGGGATGTCAGAATAAGCCACTCGTTATTTTGAAATCTGTTTTGAAATCTATTTCGAAATAATGGACTGCTTCAAGAGACATGGAGTAGCTATTTCGGGATACTTCCGGCATCCTAAAATCGCTCCGCAGTGTAGGTGTACCCTAAGGTGCCACAGAACCACTTGTTAAATTTGATTTATGTAATTTGTCTCCACAGCTATTTGTTGGTCTTATATAAAATTGAATTTATGTACATTTATTTTTGGGATAGATACATCCAGTAAAGAGACACATTTATAATCTTTTGAAAATTTAGGAGTGCTGATGTAACTGCTACTGGGCTGATTCAAACCTAGGACCTCTGAAGCTTAGTGTACAAGCCTCTACAGCTTGAGCTATAAAGCCAGGCGGCTCTCAGCCTAGGCTACAGAGCTCCCTTGTTCTTATCTCTTGCTCTAAGAGTGGTCTAAGTGCCACTACATGGGACAGTGAACCACACTAGCTGTGTGAGTTACACTAACACCCCACTGGGTTCTGAAGCTGGGGTCTACAAACCATCTAACTTTTGCATCCTAGACAACAGCCATTACCACGTTATTACTCCTTGATTATACCATGCAGAAATGACCTTAGGAAAAGGTTTGTTATTTGTTCACATACTTGAGTTTTAAAATGGTCAAAACTGCATGTTTCAAAGATTACCTTGTGGTTTTCTGCATTCTCCATGGCAAAATACGGTGGCATTCCTGTTACAAATATTCCGAGCAGCATTGTTGCAAAAAAGAACTCATATTGGAAAATGGTGTCAGCAATGTCCTGAAAAATAATCAGACTTCAACGCTGGGGAATCGGAATATACTGAGACAAGAAACAATGCCTCAAACTTGCTTGTTGAAGTTTCTAAACATGATTTCCTGTGCTCATGTACCTAGACTCCAACCCATGCCACTTTAGTTACAGCTTATTATAAAAGCACAGAAAACACTGAAATATTGTTTTTGTATGGTAACGCACCAGCCTATTCTATAGGTAACAGAGCAAGCCTGAGCGGGAGCGGGGAAATCTAGGTGGACTATGTGGTTATGGTATGGACAGGACTGATTACTGTTTAGTTCCAAAAGAGGACATTTCATAGCTGCCAAGACCTTTTGCACAGCAGCAAAGTTAAAAACACGGCGATAAAGTTCTGTGTAGGTGTTTGTGCAATTTATAAAACGAATATATTCACACGAGAAAGAAAATGGCAACTGTGAACAGCTGACTAACTACTGTCACCTCCTCTTTGCTCCCCTGGATTACTGTGGCCTTGCTCCTTTCAAGTCTAATCATATTATGCCACACTTTGAGCCTCTCCTGGCTCCTTTTTTACCTCCTTCATCACAAACAAGCTTCTCGAGTGAAATTCTGGCCCAAATGAAGACAATGGCAGAACTCCCATTAAATTCAACAGCACTAAGAGACCACCATTTGTCTTTATCTTTAAGGCCCTTCAAAGCGGAAATCCATCCTATCCAGGTGACTTAGCAACCCATCAAAATATCGGCCTCCACCTTCATGCCTCCCACCTTTCCAACCTTCACTGCCCACCAGCACCGCTCTACAGAGCTGTGTGCTCTCCTCCATGCTGTGCCTCACACGTTGGGAAAACTCTGACAAAATTCTACCTTATCTTGTTTTGAATCTCTGCTGATGCCTCAACTCTACCACATTCTAATCAGCGCAAGATGGGTGACAGGCTCTGATCACTCCTCTTGCCCTCTCCCAGACAATTAACACTCTCCAAACCTACAATACAGAATTAACAAAGCTGTGCTCATTGTCACGATAGTCTTTTTTTTTTCCTGTTATATACCAAACCTCTACTCCTGTTCTCTTTGTGTCCTTAGATTTGGGAACATCTCTTTTCTATGTGCATACAATGCCCTGGACTGGGGACCTCAGGCATTACTATAATATAAACATTAACTACATATAATTCTATAAAAAAATCCTAAATATGATTTTTAAAATTCAAACCTATACTGCTTAGTGTGCAATGTTTCATTAACTTAGGCCTCGACTCTGCAGCGACTGAGCCACCGGTTATTGATTTATCGCGTCTGCTTAGGTGCAATAAATCTATCTCCGAGCACTCCCGGCAACACCCATACACCACCAAGACGAGAAGGGTAGCTAGTGTCGATGGGAGAGCAGCCTCCGCTGACCTTACCGCACACAAGACGTTGCAGTGAATATGTTGACTTCAGCTATTCTACTTGCATAGCTGAAGTAGATCAACAGTGCCTGTAAGTGTTGACAAGGCTTTAGAGGCTTGACATGGTGAAAATGAGAGTAATAAAATCAGCCTGAATTAAATGGCCACATTTAGAAGTTGACAATCACTTTGACTTATAGCTATGTTTTTTCAATATTTCAATATAGGGCTAACCTAAATATTCAAAGCTACACAACTGCAGTTTTGCTATTATACTCTTTGCAAATATGCAATTATTTGCCTATGATTATTCCTGATTTGAACTCTACCTACTTGAATGAATGGGTTACTCCAGGTTTGAATATTCTCAGTCACATTTAAGTTGTGGAGAAAGAGGTTGCTAATGATGTTCATCAAAACAGGCAGCGAGTGCACCATAGTACTGTTGAATATGGCTGTAAACATGTAATTCTATAAAGAAAAATATTTTCAATAGTTATTTTGTAGCATGAAAGTTAGCAATGAAATATCATTGGATGAACTGCTGTAAGAAGAACTGACGATTTAATGAATACTCTTTATACGATATAGAACTCCCTAACAAGCACAGTGTTACTTACACTTATCCTAATTGAGTAAAATATTCACAATCTAAAGGAAACTTAGCTAAGTTAATGCCAATGATAAAAACTTTATGCAAATGTGTCCTTTGGCTACAAGACTGGTTGTTATCTAACTTGTTTGTAGTGTTAGATCACATGGTCTTCGAGAGACAAGGGGTTGCAATAATATCTTTTACTGAACCCACTTCGGTTAGTGAGAGAGAGAGAAGCTTTCAAGCTACACACCCCTCTTCCTCAGCTCAGACTTGTGACCTGTGGGGGCAGATACTCAACTACTATAAATGGTTATTGTTCCACTGAAGTCAGAGCTACAGCAATTTACCTTCTTAGGTGGGGCTCTGCCCCCTATTCTGTAACAATCTAATGTCAACTGTACCAAGAAATGGGAACGAAAGGCAAGACCGCAGTGTTACAAATTATTTCCTCTTAGTAACACAAGGCACAATTCACAGTTCTACAAACCTTACCATGTTCTTCCACTTGAGACCACATACTGGACTTGAAAGATAGTGCTTTGAAAGACAGTAAACCCTCATCATTCATGGTGGATACATTCCCAGCACCATTGTGAATGGCGAAATCCACGAATACTGGATGGGGTAGTGGCTTCCAACCTCCCTCCCCTGGTGAGCTCACCGTGGCTCCCTGGGGATGGGAGAGATCTGCAAATCATGAGGATCTACTGTACATCTTAATATACACACTCCTCTTTCCGTACTAGAGTACTGCTGCAAAAGCAGTTTGAGTGAGTGGCGAAGTTGAACGGAGAATGAGCAGACGGTCTAATAAGAAGAGAGACTGCACTGGAGATGCAGATTTAATTTTTTTTTTTTGCTGTTTAATTAAAAAGATCAAATGTAAAATATACATAAAGAACCCTCATTCACAGCATTAACCCATTGTTAGCATATGCTCAAACATTATCTTTTTTTAAAAATTGAGAATTGTTTAGGACGGCAAAATTTTAAAACTAAAGTCAATATCAATTACACTGAAGAACGAGCCTTAGATTAAGCTAGAAATTAAATTCCATGTGATACCATCCATATGTTTCACATCCCAATTCCATAGAATGTAAACACAGACTGCCAGACAATTTACAAATTAAATAATTGATTTATGAGGTACTCACATACTGGCAAGTATGTAAAAACAAAATTAAATACATTCTTGCTTGAATTTTATTTCTATATGGAAAATGTGAAAAGGAAGTTTTACTAAGCTAGTGTAACAAGGGATGTAATCGTGTAGTCGATTAACTGATAAGCAAAAGCTTATCAATTAATTCTATAGACTACATGTATTTCCCTCATCCCCTGCCAGTAAATTTTTTAGCAGGCTAGTCATCAGCCCACCTCAGTCCTGGCTCACGCCAAGTCTGGGACCTACCCCCCTGCAACTCTGCATTTAAAGTGTATTAGGAGACAGATGGGCAGGCAGCCTGGCTCAGTTCCAGCTCACGACAGGGTCCCAGCTCATATCCCCCTCCCCATCCAGACAGGAGCTACTGCCACCCCACACTACTGCCTCTGTATCAGAGGCAGCAGTGCTGGGCGGCAGGCAGCCAGTCCGCAAGTGGAGCTGGTTTTTAAACTGGCTCCCCTTGCGGACAAGCTCCCGCCTGGCACCCCACACTACTGCCTCTGATACAGAGGCAGCAGCGCGGGATGGCAGCAGTCTCCTTGAGAGAGGGGCCGGAGAGCACTGACTACCAGCTCCGTCCCCAGGGACTATAGAATAGTCGAGTAACTGATAAGAATTCATTAGGTTAATCGACTACTCAATTAACCGGTATTTAACATTCCTAAGTGTAACTAGCATGCTGAAGTTACATTTACCTGGCTAAAATTTCCAGTCTACTAATCAACCAGCTATTCTCTACCAGGCAACAAGCAACATTTTCTTCATTGTGCTATTACCCCACATTGGAAAAGTTCTAGAATTAACAATATCTAGAGAAACAATATCTAGAGAGGGTAGTGGAGGTTCACATGCATATCAAAAAGACTACATTTAACTGTCACTATCACCCTAATTTAAATAGGAGCAATAGTATCATCTCCTGAAAATATCAAACAGAACAGAGCGTCAAAAAGTACTACTGAGATACCCTCAGAAAGATCTGTACCACAGGCCCATCTTACTCACCTTTTCTGAACGGGACACGTTTAATGCTGCACTGTGGGGTGCAGCTGCCACATAATCACTGTCGTTGAACATCTCAGTCAGTATCTTCTGGCTTCTGAGAGCACTGATGAGATAATCAATATCTGAGCCTAGAAGAAGGCAATAAAGAAGCAGCCACGACTGCTCATCACAAGAAGTATCTGGTTGCATGCTAACCTTACACAAATTATGAACACATTTATAAGCAAGAGAACTAGAGAGAGTCGTTTTCTCATGGAATCTTCTTAATGAGAAGCTATTGTTCGTCTACATGTGGAGACGCTTCAACTATTTTAAATAGTGTTAATGCTTTGATTTCAGCTCCCTCCGTCAACATCCACACAAACCGAATAAAGGAATTTTTGTTTGCTGTGTGCATCAAGTTTAATTGAAGTTCTTAGAATCATAGAGGATTAGGGTTGGAAGGGACCTCTGGGGTCATATAGTCCAACCTCCTGCTCGAAGCTGGACCAATCCCAACTAAATCATCCCAGCCAGGGCTTTGTCAAGCCTAGCCTTAAAAACCTCAAAGGATGGAGATTCCACCATCTCCCTAGGCAACCCATTCCAGTGCTTCACCCATCCTCATAAATAGTCTTTCCTAATATCCAAACTAGATCTCCCCTACTGCAACATGAGACCACTGTTCCACGTTCTGCTATCTTCACCACTGACAACAGCCACTCTCCATCCTCTTTGGATCCCCCCCTTCAGGTAGTTGAAGGCTGTCATCAAATCCCTCCTCACTCTTCTATTCTGTAGACTAAATAAGCCTAAATCCGTTCAGCCTCTCCTCATAAGTCATGTGCTCCAGCCCCCTAATCATTTTCATTGCTCTTTGCTGGACTCTCTCCAATTTGTCCACATCCTTTCTGTAGTGGGGGGAGGGGAGATTGGATGCAAAACTCCAGATGTGGCATCCCCAGTGCCGAATAAAGGGGAATAATGACCTTCCACGGTCTGTTGGCAAAGCTCCTACTATAGCAGCCCAATATGTTGTTAACCTCCTTGTCAACAAGGGCACACTGTTGACTTATATTCAGCTTCTCATCTCCTGTAATCCCCAGGTCCTTTTCTGCAGAACTGTCAATTACCCAGTCAGTCCCCAGCCTGTAGCAGTGCATGGGATTCGGTTATAGACACTTTTTTTACTGGAGTTATTTCATGGATCGTTCATTACTCTCCTTTGGAAAACAGGGTTCAGACAATTGAGGTGATATGATGCACAAACAGTATCTAAAATATTTGACACACAATGTGTTTTTCTTGTTGTAATGACTAGAGATTCATGGATTTTACCAAGCAAAATCTTAAAAAAATAAGGGAGGATGGATATGGAATTTAAGCAAGCTACTTTTAAAGGTAGACTTTTCAAACGTGCTCATTGTTGGCCTAACTCTAGTCCCATTGACTTAAATGCTGGGAACTTTTGAAAGTCCCTCCCTTAAATTACGTGTGTGTTCATTGAAGAAAGCCATTTTCATTCCCACAGCAATGTATAAAGTAAAAATGTCACATAATGGAAAGCTTTAAGACCCAGAAGTTCTTCATCGTTCAGCTCCTGACAGCAAAATATGGATAGAGGTTTATACAGTTTTAGACGGGACTGAATAACACTGGAAAGTTCAAATTTTAAAGAATATTAGATACTTCTTTCTTGTCTAAGTTGCTCATAGATGGAGTATTAACTACACAACAGCAATCCATTAGAATTGTAATTGCTTGTTTTCTTCTCACCTGTGGAGTTGTGAAGAAGGAGACTTGTTTTGTACTTGTGATATTTTTCTCCGGGCTTCAGCAAGTACAAATCTGGGGAAAATTTGATCGGAACCACGGAATTTTTGTAGTAGTGATGTATCAGAAACATAAAAATCTGAACTACAAGAAAAACTAAAAAAAGCAACAACCTGAAAGATATAGGGGATTTAAGGAAAATTCAGTGGGCACAGATCCAAATTATTAGATTATTTTTAAAACAAGCTGTCCCCAGGTGACTCTCTCCGACCCACTCCAGAAAGAGACATTATCATTTTCATTTACAGGAAACTAATCATGAATACTGCAATTCAGTCCGGACAACAGTTAATAAAACTAAAGCAATAAAAGGCAAAGCTCCTGACTGATTTTTTTTACCAAAATGAAAAATTGCTCCAGAAAAAAACAAGTGATTGTGGGAGGCTACAGGTAAGCAGCAACATAACCACAATAGTATATTCACCTCACATTAGCATCAATGCTACCTACAGACGAGGCTCATCCCCAGGGAAGCAAAGATTCAACAGCAGCTTCAAGTATTATGACAACCCTGCTTTTCTACAGGCCCACAGATGGGGAAGGATGGAGGGAGGGAAAAGGGGGAAATTGTCCCAGGACCCTTTCAATCACCACTGGAGCCCCGCGGCAGCGCTCCCAGCAGCTTTTAGGGCTGCCTGGGGAGGTGGAGGAGCCATGCAGTGCACTCCAGGCAACACTGAGAGCTGGCTGACCTCTGCCCCACCCCTTCCACCCTCTGCCCCGCCCCTTCTGGTAGCACGGAGTCTGCCTGCCCCATTGCCCAGGGACCTGGTGTGGCTGTCCGCTCTCTTGTCTTCCTACATCTCAAGTGATTATCATCATCTTTTTTCCCCAGAAAGTTTCTTTGTAGACAGAGGAAGCACCGCAACACCATTCATTCTAGTCCACGGCTTTTCCTCTCATAAACCCAGCCTGGTTATACCCAGGCATATCAGGTCACACCATATAGGCAGTGGTCTGGCTCCAGGTTAGCCTGGCCATAGCTGTGTTCCCATTCTTTTCTTTCTACCGCAGCCCCCACCGTTGCAAGTTTTTTTTAAATTTTAATCGCTCCCATACTCTGATTTCACACCTTCCCCAGCCCCAATTAACTTTATTTGCCTTAAAATGATTTCACTTTACACTTGCCATCTTTCAAAGCACGGTCATCCCTACTGCCTGCCGTTTTCTCACATCTGTTTCGTTTCAGGCAACTTCTCTCAAACCATCGGGTAATGCTGTCAGGACACTGGTTTGATCGATTTTGCTATGTTTTGTTCAGTCCATAATTTCATCAATTTCTGTGCAGCATTTGCGGCTAAGCCACATTTTCTAACCTCATCCTCGGTGGAAGTGTCAGCCCCGATCCAACTTCTTGATATGCTGAAGTCTACTTATCCTACATCTTCTCTGTGGGTGCATTTCAACACTCTCTCTATTTGTCCCTTTTCCAACATACCATCACTATGGTTTCATCATAAGCTCAAGCCTGTGACCCTGATTTTCTAGGGTAGCAAAGAGCACCAGGATCAATTCAAACACATCTGCCAGCTATAGGACCCCTGAAGAGTTTAACTCCAATGGCACATCCTCCAACTCATCTACGATTCTGAACGTCTAGTTTAAAAACCATGATGGGATGCTAGACCATTGCACCCCAGGTGTATAACAAACTACTAAAGCACATCTAAGCATGCTTGCTTCTGATGCTCATAAACGGATTTGGGGAAAAGACACGGGAAGCCAGCTTAATACTTACATAACTCTCACTGACTTCATTTCACGTCTTAAATTAAGGAAGTGAAGCTTTGCGATAGTAGACACCTGCTGTTTCCAGAGAGCGGAAGTGCTCACCAAAGATGATTTTGTCTCAGAGAGCGTCAGTAAGCTTTGTTCCATCTCATCGAGCGATTTTGTATCCACTTCCTCAGCTGTTGTCTGGGAATTAAAGACGTTATAATCTACAGGGAAAGAGAGGGGGATATAAATGGAAGTACAGGATTTACCTTTCCTGATCAAGCCACTGAACTATCTAATGTCATGTCCTGCCTACAGGGGGAGACAAATGATGATAAGACAAAGTCTCTACAAAGTACCTAAACACACTGTGCCATGCTGTAGAAAAGCAGAGAACTCCTTTCTGGCCCCGTCAGCCACCAGCATGTACCGAAAAGGAGAAGACTCACTAGCCTAATTAATTTAGCCTATGTAATTACCAATATTGCTAGATATCATGGATTATTCAACTGTTAAATTCTTTCTAAAGAACTTTGCAGGTATAGGATAGTTCAATATTCTGGAGTTAACAACTAAGCTGGAAAGTGAAGATAATTTCATCTGTTAAACAATAGAAGGGTACTGTTTACTTTTGGAGTAATCTCCTTAAAGCATTGCAAACAGGCCTCTTGATTTTCCATCCATGATCAAATAGGGGTGCAATTAATTGTGAGCATAAATGATGGCGAGATATTTAAATTCTGGTTTACAAGTACAAATATATTTTCCAAATCAGATGTTTGGAAATCTAAACTATACTTTGTGTGTCGATGGCTGAGTGCAAATGCAAAATCTCATAGGGAAAAATATATTTCTGAACTTTCAGCCATAAAATCTATCTTATGGGAAAAACACTAAAATTCATCCCTGTACAGAAGGTCAACACAAGCTCTCTACAGCTTTGGACCTCTGACAAGAATCCTTTCCCAATCACTTTGCCGTTTGTTGTTCTGGTCAAGTATTTCAAGGAACCCATAACAGCATGGGATATTAAGTGTCATTTATTGTTTGATGTAATATTCTACAAGAGGACTTTGAATTATCATTTCCATAATAAACTGCTTTTAATAGTGAAAAGTGCTGAATACAATTTCATAAAAATTAATCCTGACTAATCAAGTCACAAAGAAAAATATAAATATTAGAGTTATGTCTCACCTGCTTGATCAATTTCTGCTTCTATTTCCAGTTTCAGGAACACATCCTCCAAGGTTGTCATGGAAACTCCGTAAGTAATAACACCCAAATGTGAATGAGTGTCTAGATCAGAAAATAATCCTGGAGGTGAAATAATGCAGTTGCTTAGAAACAAATTTATATTTGCTCACCAAAATCGTCTCTGATTTAATAAACAGGCATAGTGTGCACTGTTTGTATGTGCAAGATATTAATTAGAGAAACCTAGGTAATGGCATTATAGTTAATGATGAGTTTTGTGCTTAAAGTATGAATGTATAACACATGAGAAATGCAACAGATTATTCCCAAAACTACACATTTATCCTCGGAGTACAGAATGAATATGTTGAGAGCTTCAATCAGCCCATTAAATAGTTCAAGACTCAACATTAATTTTAAAAAGAGTCCTTAAAAATGTAGCACCTGTTAGCTTGGGGGGGGGGAGGGGGGGGGCGAAGAACAGGTCTATCTTAGTAATAGAGCTCAGTGAAATTTTCTGAATGGTGTATTCACGAAAAGATGCATACATCACACCATACACGCACACCTGAAACTGCATGGGTCCATGTAACCTTTAGTCCAGGGGTTGTTTGGTCTGTAGGGATACATCTCCACTGCAACACTATTTCAGAATAACTAGCGCTATTCCGAAATAGCTTAGTCCGTGTCTACACAGCAGGCAGTTATTTCGAAATAGTGTCAAAATACTGTCAAGCTGGAAGACTTCTTACTCCAACCCCTGCAACCCTCATTGTACGAGGAGTAAGGGAAGTGGAAGGAAGAGTGCTCTACTATGAAATAAGTGCTATGTAGACGCTCCCTATTTCAAAATAAGCTGTTTCAAAATAAGCTGTGCAATTGACATAGCTCAATTTGCGTAGCTTATTTTGAGTTAAGCCCTGCTGCGTAGACTACCCTAGGGCCGTGTCCAGACTCAGGGTTTTTTTCGGGAAAAGTAGCCTTTTCCTGAAAAAACTTCCCCTGCGTCCAGACTCAAGTCGCGTTCTTTCGAAATTATTTCGAAAGAACGCGGCTTTTCTTTCGATGGCGGTAAACCTCATTTCACGAGGAAGAACGCCTTCTTTCAAAAGTTCCTCTTTCGAAAGAAGGCGTTCTTCAATGTAAAGAGGCCGTCTTCGAAAGAGAGCATCCAGACTCGCTGGGTGCTCTCTTTCGAAAAAGCGGATTTCTCTTTCGAAAGATCCGCCTGCAGTCTAGACGCGATCTTTCGAAAGAGGCTCTTTCGAAAGATGCTTTCGAAAGAGCCTCTTTCGAAAGAAGCCTGCAGTCTAGACATAGCCTAGGAGACAAGTTTGAAACTCCACTCTTGGGCAAAGACATGAATTGAGACTTCTCCCTTCTCAGATGAAACTCATAGACTTATAGACTTTAAGGTCAGAAGGGACCATTATGATCATCTAGTCTGACCCCCTGCACAGTGCAGGCCACAGAATCTCACCCACCCCTCTTAGAATAATCCTCTTAGAAACATCACCAAGATCATAGGCAATCTGCTTCCAATCTCTTTTGTTAAAGCTGCGCCACTTTTTATGAATGCAGAAATATCCATTTGGCCAGCGAGAGAGAATAACTCTCTCCACCGGAGCGTAAGGCTCTCATCACGTAGATGGGAGCTGTCGATTCAAATCTTCTCTCCATCTGATTCAGAAGAGGATTTGACTCAGTATGTCCTACCGCCATGCAGAGTATTAACATATGAAAGGGCAAAGCCAGTGCACTCAAACAAACATGCAAGATCCCTAAAATGAATTTTACCTTCAATTTTTCATCTACACTCGCAACTTGAATGCCATTTTTTAAGTATTTTTCACAGAGATTTGATTCGATCCATTGTATTCGTTTCACACGTCCTTTCCCACAGTGGCGAATTTCCCTGTGGCAAAAGTGTCTCCTTTCCTGCTCACAACAGGCTGGCATCCTGTATGGCGAGGGTCTCTTTTGCCACACTTTGGTTAAAATGATCAAAGTTTATTTTATTTCAATTTAATAAAAGAAAAAGTGCGCCGACAGTGGAAGAGGGTTATCTTGGACCAAGAGCAGGATTCTCTGCATTTCCACTGCCAAACCCCATCCTCCTCTGCTTTACGTGTTTGTTGCCAAAACTTCACCTCACAGTTAACGTACTTGGTTTCCTGTCGCGGAAGCTTGGGCTACCTTGAGCAGCTGCAAGGATGAAAGAGTTGAGGGACCCCTTTCTCCTCCAGAAGCTGAGCCCAGTCCCTAAAGCGGTCTCAGGGCTTGTCTGCACTTGAAATGTTACAGCGGCACAGCAGCTACACCTCTGTAGTGCTTCAGCATAGACACCGCTACCAACGCCAATGGTAAAGGGTCCCCAGATGGCGCAGATAATCCACCTCCCCAGGAGGTACTATTGAAATAGATGGAAAAATTCTTCCACTGACCTAGTGCTGTCTAGACTAGGGCTGGGTTGCTCTATGTACGTCCTACAGGGGGTATGGATTTTTCACAGCTCTGAACAACTTAGCTGGAATGGCTTAATTTTTTAGTGTAGAGTAGGCCTAACACTATGTCTACACTACAAGTGCTACAGCCACACAGCTATGGTGTTGGAGTGTAAACACTTATTACAGTGATGAAAGGGGTTTTTCTGTGACTGGAACATCCTCAGGAGGTGGTAGCTAGGTCAATGGAAGAGTTCTTCCATCAATCCAGCAGCATTTACATAGGGTCTTAGGGCAGCTTTAATTTCTCACAGGGGTGTAAATTTTTCACGAGGAATGTAAAACCCCAACTCATCAGTTAACCGGCTAAACGTTAGGTTAACCTATTGTTTAATTGGTTAACTGACTAAGCGGGATCCTGGGAAGGGCACGACTTCACCCTCAGTCCACGGGGCTCCTACTCCAACCACACAGGCAGACGGCTCCTGGCTCAAGCCACACGGAGGCCCAGCAAGACTAGAGCAGCCCCTCTGTTCACAGGCTCCCGGGTACCAGTTAACCAGTTACCCCATTCACATCCCTATTTTTCACACCCCTTTGCAACGTAACTAGGTTGATTTCAGTTTCAAGCGTAGACCAGGCCTTAGTCCCCACCGGCTGAAGAAATGAATGAGCAACTTGGAATTAAGGCAAGGAACATGCTCACAAATTTTCAACACTCTAATCAGTTTTCACAAATTATAAACATCAATAAAGAACATTTGCCTATAAAGAAAAATGACAGCATACTTCTCTGAAGGCACCATCATGATCCATCCATTCTCCACGCCCCCACCCACCTACCCACCCACACACAAGCTCAGCATTGAATTACAACAGCAGCGTACCTGGAAACTTGTCCATGTCTTTAAAAGGTAAAGTATACACAAGCTGCAGTTCATTCTGTTGCACCAAGCTGGCATCGGGGATATGTTGTCTGATCAAGGCTGTTGTCGTTTCTATATTGCAATACCCATCTATATGCATACTATAAATTAAAAAAAAATATTTTAAAACCTCTTTGCTTCTTCACTGCCATTTTTTGGAAGTGCAGTCAACCAAGTGAAACAACACCACAGAATAATAAAAACTTTAAAAAAATGTAATTGGCTATTCTAGAACTTAATTAGAAGACAAAGCAAATATAAAATGACACAACAAAAGTGGCTTATAAACTACAAAATAATACCTCAAGCGGTAGCCAATTCCCCATTTGGTTTTGAGGAAGAGAGAGGAGCCAACACATTTCAGCATCCCTTGAGAAATCACAGCTTTTCGATCTAGAAACAAACAAAGGAGTTTTTATTATGAGGACCCTCAATCTAGTCACAAAACAATGGCGTGACATAGGGTACGTCTAAACTACAGGGTTTTGTCGACAGATACTGTCGACAAAACTTCTGTCGACAAAGAGCGTCTAGACTACATCCAGTTCTGTTGACAAAGCAAGCCGCTTTGTCGACCTAACAGCGTGGACGCAAAGGACAGTGTAGATGCAATAACGCCTTCTATCGACAGAACTCTGTCAACAAAAGGCGTTATTCCTCGTAGAATGAGGTTTACATACGTCGACAAAACTGCTGAGTTTTGTCGATGTTATGTCGACATAACTCAAAGGCAGCGTGGACGCAGGTGTAGTTTTGTCGACAAAAGTCCACTTTTGTCGACAAAACCATGTAGTCTAGACACACCCTAAGTCTGACTACTGACAGTGGAAGGAGCACCTTGCATGCTAAATTCAGCTCTAATTTACACTTCTGATTCCCCTAATAAAAGTGGCCCACAGGGCCATGGCAACACTCACCAGCAAGAATATCTGCCTCATCCATGAAATGAGTACTAAAGACCGTTACCCGATTGGCTTTTCTGTTTTTCAGGAGATTCCAAACAATGTGCCGAGAACATGGGTCCATACCAGCAGTTGGTTCATCCAAGAGTAAAACCTACATAATGATTAGGGGGGAAAAGGCATAAAAAAATGCAAGCCCTCCACAGTCACAACTAAGATATATATATCACAAAGTCCTACGGAAAAACAGGAAGGCTATTAATTCAAGGGCTGTCACTGCAATTTTTAAAAAATATGTTAATGGTCTATTTGTTTAAAGGGAAGGTGGGAAATTTTTAACCAATTAAAAGGCTTGCAAAACATCCACCTTCACTACTTACATCTCCGATTTGTGATCAACAGGAAAAAAAAACCACACACAAAGTCACAGAAATGCATTTTCACAATGGCCTCCCTTATAATTAAAGTTAAATTAGAATGGTAAAAAGACAAATTGGTTCCTTTTACCAATAGTAAGAGAAATTAAATATGTATGTTTTCAAAAGGTAGGAAATCATGAAGAGTCTTATTACTTACATCTGTACACTGCTGCCTTTAAACATGTACCCAGCCTAAAGGAGCATCACTTCATATAGGCTACTAATAGCAACCATTTAATTTGGTAATCAGAGTGTTTTCCTATCCCAGGTGCTTGCATGGCTGTTTTCGGGCCGTAAACCTACTCTCTCAGAACTTGTGCTGTATGGTTTTTAGAGAGTGTGACCACCATTCCAGATGGAGTGTAACTTTTTATGCAACTTTACCACAGAAAATCGTGAGAGAATCCAGTTACTACCACTAACCCGCACAGGTAAGTCCTTGCAATGCAAAAGTTGCATGCTTAACCTTGGCAATTTTAATTGTTTAAACCAGAGTTGGTATGAAACATAGGAAAACTGTACATATTTGCATCACTTGCAATTGCCAAGTAATGCGAACACAGGTAGTGTGTGTGTGCACACAAAGAAAGAAAGAAAGAAAGAAAGAAAGAAAGAAAGAAAGAAAGAAAGAAAGAAAGAAAGAAAGAAAGAAAGAAAGAAAGAAAGAAAGAAAGAAAGAAACAAAGTGGTAACTTAGTACAGGCAGTCCCCGGGTTACGTACAAGATAGGGACTGTAGGTTTGTTCTTAAGTTGAATTTGTATGTAAGTCGGAACTGGCGTCCAGATTCAGCCGCTGCTGAAACTGACCAGCGGCTGACTACAGGAAGCCCGAGGCAGAGTTTCTCTGCCCCTGACTTCCTGGAATCAGCCGCTGATCAGTTTCAACAGCGGCTGAATCTGGACGCCTGGAACAGAGCAGCTGGGGCGCTGTGTGGCGCTGCGGGGACCAACCCGGCAGCACCCCAGCTGTTCTGGAATCAGCCGCTGATTAGTTTCAGCAGCGGCTGACTTGGGGACGCCTGGGGCAGAGTAGCTGGGGTGCTGCTGGGTTGGTCCAGTAGCGCCGCTCCTCAGCGCTACTGGACCAACCCAGCAGCGCCCCAGCTGCTCTACCCCAGGCGTCGTGGGCAGAAAAGCCTGGTCTGCTGGGGGGGGAGGGGCGCACTAGCTGCGCCCCCCCCCCCCCCCGAGCAAACCAGGAAGACGCGGGCGGCGGGACCGCCCATACGCGCCGCGATCCCACCGCTCGTGTCCTCTGCGGCTTTGCTCCGCGTCTCCTTGGTCTGCTGGCCCCCCCCCCCCCAGCAGACCAGGGAGACGCAGAGCCGCTTTTCTCGCCCCGGAGGACGCGGGCGGCGGGACCGCGGCGCGTCTGGACGGTCCCGCCGCCCGCATCCTCCGGGGTGAGAAAAGCCCCGCTCGTAAGTACGGATCCGACATATGTCGGATCCGCGTAACTTGGGGACTGCCTGTACTGTGCTTTTGCTCCTTACCTTTGGGCTCCCAAGAACAGCAATTCCTATCGACAGCTTTCTCTTCTGCCCTCCACTTAATTTTTTAGCTTGGTTATCTCGGATGGGCTGTATATCCAAATCATTCATCACTTTCTGCACCTTTAAAAATATAACAACAGGGTCTGATGTCAATATAAATGAGATACAGTGATTAAAAAGTGACTGGCACAATTATCGACAATCTTACGTTAACTGCTGACTAATTATTGATCATTTTAAATGTTTCTAATTAACATGTTAAGTCTCTTTCCTGGAATGAGCCTCTTTGAGGCAAATCTCAGTACCAAATGCCAACAAGGATCAGGTCCTTGAAGTTTAACCTAACAAGACTGGATAAATTATAGGGGGGTCCATGTTTGTAAACATGCACTACTATTTAGACCATACATCACACCTCAAATATACTCACCCAGGAAATCACCCCTGCAATGAACCCCAGTGTCAACTCTGTGTACCCCTCTATTCAAGCGACATCATCACAGGACCTAACCACATAAGCTACCACATCAAAGGCTCATACAACTGCCCATCCACCAATGTGATATATGCCAGCAATGCCCCTCTGCCATGGATATTGGCCAAACTGGACAATCTCTATGACAAAGGATTAATGAACACAGATCAAATATTTGAACTGGTAACACACAGAAACCTGCTGGGGAACTTTTTAACTTGCCCAGGCACTCATTTATGGATTTAAAAGTGGCTATTCTCTTATAAAAGAGTTTCAGGAATCAACTGGAGAGAGAATCTGTGGGACCAGTATCAAAATTGCATATGAAGGTTCTCTCGTACAGCCTGAACACCCAAATGACATCAAAACCTAAGTATCAGACACTTACAGCCTACTTACTCTTTAGCCTCATTTAGTATGGACACTTTAATTGACAGGGTTTTTTTTACTTTTTTTCTCCTCCCCATTTCTCTTCTTTATAACCTACTTCATAATCCAACCTCTGTATCTCTTGCCCCATTTGTGTCATCTGAAGAAGTGGATTGTGTCCACAAAAGATGCCATTTACATATTTTTGCTACTCTCCAAGGTGCTACAGGGCCATTGTTGTTTTTTAAGTTTTGGTACGTGTTTTTAGTTACAGACTAACACAGCTACCTGTCTGGTGCTATTTAGATGTTCCACTAATAGCAACAACTTCAACAAACTTTATTTAAAGAAAATTTACTTTACATGTTAGCCCTCTTCAATAAAACAGTGTATTGGACTTTATTATAAAACAGACTTACTTCAATAATGCAATCAATAAGACTATTTTAATTAACAGTGACTACATGTGTATAATTTATAGCTGAGTGACTTACCTCATGTATCACAAAATTGGGAGAGATCCCTTTAATCTGAGCAAATATTGATAAATTCTCTTCCACGGTCAATACATCAAAATGTATATCTGATTGTGGGCAAACCCCAGTCATCTTTCTTACATCGAGCATTTCATCAATTTCAGAGATTCTGTGTCCGTAGACAGATGCAAACCCTAAAGAACAACAAGTTTTAAAAAGTGGTTTTTAAACGCAACCACAACTTTGATTATCCACTAACTCCACCAATTGAAATGTATGTATAATTTAAAATTAACCTATCCTATCCTCAAAGATCAATGGCCACCGGTTTTGAAGGTAGGCAAAAAGGACGCTACAATAAGTAATTACTAGGGATATGAACGACAAGTCGCTTCCCCCGCCCCTACTTGCTGCCTCTATCAGCAAGAGGCAATGGGGGTGCGAGGAAGAGAAACAGGTGGTGCTTCAAAGTGGTAACGCTGCATGGAGCCTGGGGCCAGACCCTGGGCTCCACATGGTGCTGCTGCTTTGAAACGCCACGTGGAGCCTGACCCCTGGCTCCATGTGGCGCTGCCACTTTGAAATGCTGCAGGGAGCATGGGGCCAGCAGGGGACTGCTTGAGTCCCGTGTTCCCTGCTGCGCTTTCACCTTTGATTAATTAGCCAATTAATCTAAATTTAACATCCCTAGTAATTACACGTCCTGATTTTTTAATTAACGCCAGAAGAGACTCACCATCAGAAGGTGGGCAGAGTCCACAAAGAATATTCATCAGTGTTGTCTTGCCAGTTCCGCTATGCCCAAGTAAAGCCGTAATCTGGCCCTCATATATGTCAAAGGACAAACCTGATCCAGAAAGAAAAAAGGAACGAGTGAAATATGAAACTAATGATACCTGTTGTGCTATTCTGCACTGGCTTACATCACTTTAGTTTATTAAAATTTTGACATGTAGGATATGTATTTACGTTGTACCCCCAGGAAGACATTTTAACACAGCCTGATGTGTATTGCAACAGCAGCAATAAATAAGTTAGGATTAGATTTCCTGGTAGCACTGTCTCTGAAGAGAGCTGATCTTAGAAGCTGTTAGAACAGTGGTTCTCAACATTGTGGACTGGAGATACAGCTCTCTTGTGTCCTATGGGATGCAGTTACACAATATATATACTACCTGTATGTCCCTGGGGATGTCACATGGCCTGCAACTGGGTGATGATTGGGCAGTAAGAGCCCACTAATTGAGAACAACTGAATTTAGAGGCTCTCGTACCACCATCTTATGGGAGCCAGCAAGAGGATCCTCTGTGCATACTCCCTTTAGTTAGGGGCCAGAAAAGGAGCCTGGGAAAGATGACATCCCACAAGGAATGGGAATTTAAGAGGAGGGAAATCCTATAGAATCTGTTACAAGCCCCTTTGTTATACAGTTACATTGTACTGGTTAGAGACACGAGGGAGAATACACACCAAGCACACTCTACAATTCATGCTCCCAAAGGGAAAAAAATTAATCACAAAAGACATTAAGTTCCTGGGTTACTTCTCCTTCCATTTCTGATAAGTAGCTTAGAAGCTAGAAGTTTTCTTACTTCTGAGAGCCTCCACAGTTTCACCCTTTTTCCTGAACGTTTTCTGAACACAGCTGATTCTGAAAGAAGACATGTAATTTTAAGAAGAAAAGAGCTTAAACTATCGTTTTCGTTTGCAAGGAAAGATTAGGATGAACAACTGCAATGTTGATATAGAAAGGTTTCGACACATTTTACAGCTCTGTGGAAGTCACACAAAATGTGTTGGAAAAACATGTAAGTGTATTAAGAGAATGGGCATCTTTTTGCAGTGTTTTGCTTAAACTGTTTATATTATTGCTGGTTTGCACTGGCAATACAGGGAGGTTTCCTTATTGACTGCGATATTTTTTTATCATGGAAGCTGCATAACTCTTTACAGTAACCCATACTGTTACTTATTTCCAATAGCATCAACCTTGTACAAAGCACTAAACAGCAAGGAAGGCCCAGTCTATGCCCCAGTGAACTCACAGGAGAGACTGACAGATGGTAGGAAGAGGAGAAAGACAAGATGGAACTAAGCAGCGTTTTCTCTAAGCTGAGCAGCTGCACAGCTTCACAAGTGATTAATCAGCCCCACCCAGGCAAAGGTACAGGGCTCCCTACAGGAAACTGACTGACTGGGCAGAGCTGATTAATCACCTGTGCAGCTGTTGAAGTTTAGAGGGAACATTGGTGTTAAGTAATACTAATGGTGCGTCTACACTGCACCGTTATTTCGAGATAACTAACGTTATTTTGAAATAACAATGCGAGCGTTTACACAGCCATTCCATTATTTCAAAATTATTTCAAAATAACAGACGGCTTGTTCTGAAATCTGAAAACCTCATTCTACAAGGAATAATGCCTATTCGGAAATAGCTATTTTGAAATAAGGCAAGTGGAGACGCTCCACTGCTGCTGTTTCGAAATAGTCTCTCATAAGGGCCATTCTAAGTTAGTCCTCTCTAGTGCCTCCTGGGGCTCTAAATTGAGATAGGACGTCTAGATTATGGAAGCCTGCCTTGGATTAATTTTGAGGCTTCCCCGCAGTGTAGACGTGCTATTTCGAAATACGTTATTTCGGAATAACTATTCTGGAATAGCTTATTTTGAAACAGCCGTGCAGTGTAGACGTAGCCTAAGTTAACCCTCATATGTTTTTCCTCTCTTAGGGTATGGCTACACTTTGGGGGGGGGGGGGGGGATGTCAAATATGGTATGCAAATTGCACTCATATTTGCATATCTTAATCCATTTTTTCCCCCCCAAAGAGAATTTTCCAATATTTGGCCTGTCTACATGGGGCCAAATGTCGAGAAAAAACCCTCTTTTGGAAGCCCCCTTATTTCTCGTAAAACAAAATGCACAGTGGGCTTCCGAAAGAGGGGGGGTTTCCAACATTTGGCCCCGTGTAGACAGGCCAAATATTGGAAAATCCTCTACCAGAAAAAAAAACAGAAGATATGCATATGTGAGCACAATTTGCATACCTTCTTCGAAACACGCTCTCCCTCCACCCGCCCCTCACACACACACAGTGTAGCCTTAAGGAGGATTTATGAAATCCACTTCCTCTCCCAAAATTTTTCCTCAAACTTATTAATATAAAGACAGTTCAGTTAGTTTCTCCAAAAGCTACCCTGAAAGAAGTAGCTCTTTGAGAATTACATGAACTCAAAGAGTACATAAGCCGTACAGATGACGTTAGGAGGGCGCAACCTATGAGTTGAGAGCAAGGTGGATGGAAAAAGGGGATGAAAACTTTGTGTGAGAAGGTAACAAAAATAGGAAGATGACACTGACATCACTGGCAAAAGCACTGGTTGATGTAGAATGAGGCAAGGAATAAGAATGATCCATTATTTTATGTGAGCTTAGGAAGACAGGGAAAGGAAACCTGACTCGTTGCACTGACATGGATTTATTCAAAACGTATTAAGACACTAACACACACCCCCCCCCTTCCAATCTATCTGTTTGTGGCCAAATACAAATATTTTTGTTTGAGACTAATGGAGCCATATAAGCAAAACGAAGGATTAGACTATTTCCCCCATGTCTACCATGCCACAAGAACAGAAAACAATAGCAAAGATTTAATAGCACATGTGGGTGATTAAGAATAAACTCGGGTATTAAAAATTGGAAATACATGAAGGCACAGATGTAAGAATTCACGTTATTTTCAAAATGTGCTGGAAATGGTTCATTTTAAACTGTTTTCTTTTGTGGGGTCGTTTCATATCATAGTCCAAGAAAGCTAGTCTAGTGGCTCCTCCGTGTGGCTTGGGTGGAATGTGCAATTTTTCACACAAATATCAACAGGTTTTACAAAACATATCTGAATCTAGTTCTTCAGATTTCACACAGAAATGCTTTTTTCTAAACCCACCTGACTTCAGCTTCTGAAATCAATCATGCCACTTATGGCATCAATGAAACAAAAGAACCTGGATTTCATTTTGCTTTCTCCTGCTAGACTTAAGACTATTTTCGGAAGGCTTGATTTGATGGGTATACAGTAGAAAAACACTTCCTTTACCAAAACAAACATTGTCATAACCGGAAAACATCCATATAATAGAAGATGTGGCTTCATAAGAAATGGACAACTGCTACTCTAATGGGGAAAGAACTAAATGTAATGCATAGCATGTGCTATTTGAATTCTCAGATTATAAATTACTGTTAACTGCCAGACACACACTACATAGGGACAGTGGTACAACGAATCTGTGCCAGCAGGAAGTTATACCTGATCGCTTCTTTTCCCTGAAATTCTGAAGGTACAGGTTCGACTATCTCACTGAAACGCAGGCTTCCATTAACACTACTCTCATACAACTCTCTGTAATTTCTTCTGCGCTTTGACCAGAAGGAGGGCTTCATAAAGAAAAATGATGTCCGTCGTAATCCAAACTCACCTAGTAAGAATAAAAGAAAGCCTCGTGAATGTTAAGCAGAGAGAGGATTTCCAGGGTTTGGATTTTGCTTTGGAAAACTGGGCCTGATCCTGCCACATTGCTTATTTTGGCATTAAACCCATCACTAAGGTTCTGGTTAAGAAAAGCATCGCTATTCAGCAAAGTCTTTCCTTAGAGAAGTGATGGATTTGTGCAAGTACTTCAATACTTTCCAGAACTGGGATACTGAGAAGGGTGATTTCAATACAGGTTGGATCTCCCGGCTATGTCTACATTCGCGGCTTCTTGCGCAAGAAATATGCAAATGAGGCGGAGTGTGGAATATCACCAAGCCTCATTTGCATACCTAATGAGCCTCCATTTTTGCAGAAGAGGCTCTTGCGCCAGAAGGAGCTGTCTACACTGCCCCTTCTTGAGCAATAAAAACCCTCTTGCGCAATGCCGCTATGCCGATTATTTTCAGGAAGAACGGCATTGCGCAAGAGGGTTTTTCTTGCTCAAGAATGGGCAGTGTAGACAGCTCCTTCTGGCGCAAGAGCCTCTTCTGCAAAAATAGCGGCTCATTAGGTATGCAAATGAGGCTCTGCAATATTCCATGCTTAACCTCATTTGCATATTTCTCACACAAGGAGCCGCAAGTGTAGATGTAGCCCCCTGGTCTGACACTCTTGGTACCTGACTAGTCCCGGATGAGGGATTTTGCTGGACCAGGGAAGGTCATTTCTGGCTCTGCTGCAGCCGATCCTACATTCTGCCCCTGCCACTACACCGGGCTTCCTCAAGCAGCCCTGCTGAGCTGCACATCGGGCTTCCTGGCTCCTCCCACCCCCATAGTCCAGTTGCGTGCTGAGCTTCTCAGCTTTTGGCCCCTGGCAGCCCAGCTGGGCCGTGAAATGTCCTCCCGCCCCCTCCTTTGCATCGGGCTGGGCCCCATGCCCTGCAGTGCACCGAGACACTCTGATCCTGGAACATCTGTGGTACTCCTGGACCACGGATGTTGTCAAACCAGAGTGTCCTGGTTTATAGAGATGCAACCTGTATATCTGTAATAAAAGATCATAAAGAAAGGGGTTTGTACTGAAAGATCTTACACATACGGTAGAGGAATTTGTTCATCAGTATTAATAAATTGGCTCCTAGATGTATCACACTTATTAACACATCAATAATATAACAAAACATCTTGGGTAGACAATTCCCAAACAGTGTTCCCCGTATGCTGTGCGTTTGTGCGGCCACTCAAGAGAGATTCAAATGCCACCCAGCTGATTAGCAGCGCGCACACACCGAGGTTTTTCTTTCTCCTGATGGTACACATTCACATATGGCTGAGTGCACATGCATATTTTGTTCTGCATATGAATGGAAAAAAAATCTGCACAGGACAGAAAAGATCAGAAGGAACATTGTTCCCAAGAAACATAATCGCAACAGTTGTGATAATAGTTTGATCAATAAGGGCACGTCCAAACTACAAAGATTTTTTGAAAGAGGATATGCAAATTCCACAGTAATTTGTATATCTTCTTCTGATCTCATTTTCTAAAGGGATCTTTCAAAAATGAAAGTAATCTGGACACTTTTTTTTCCTGAAAAAAAACTTTTTCTAAAAAATGCGTAAACCTCCTTTTTTAAAGAAGAGCCGTTTTTTTCTAAAAAGTTTTTTCCACGAAAAAATGCGTCCAGACTACTTTCCTCTTTCAAAAAATCCTCTTTCAAAAAATCTTTGTAGTTTAGACGTGCCCTACGGAAAGAAAATGATTCTGAAAAAATTTCCTAACCACGCAGAATTAAGCCTACCCTCTGAGTTTCTCCATCTGGGATTCATGGGCATATTTTAGAAAAGTAAAATATATGAATTTTAATTTAAACAGATTTTTAAAGTAACATTTAAGACATTTATAAATACTTTTTGCTTGGCATGACTATTACTTTACATATAGTTGAAGGTAAAGAAAAAACATAAGAAGTGCCATTACTGTCTAGCAAAGTGTTATTTAAATACAGTATGTTAGAGCCATCAAGTAAGGAACTGGTTTTCAGAGTACTTTTAGCATCTCAAGCAGACACAAACTTCAAATGGAGTTATGAAACTCAGGATCAATGTGGTTCTGCTCAATATTTCTCACGGATTCTAAACAACATACCTGGAATGACCTGATCAAGATAGACAGCTAGCAATAGGTAAAACACGCTATCCAGAACCAGTAAAATCAGACAAATAAATAGTGGATAAGGACCACGATATAAGTTTGAAAATATTGCCCCATCTTCATAATCTTCCAGGTACATGACCTGCAAACCAACACCAAAAAGTTTAGACACCATAAACTGCATCGTTACCATCCTGAAACTAAACAGGACAAACACAGTCCAAAAATAAAATTACAAAGTAATATTATATAAGAACAAAGGATGAGTGGTTGTCATAATAACAAAGGCAAAAAAACAGATGTAATACTAGTTTCAAATTTAAAAAAACTATAGCACGCAGTATTTTAGTTCACATTAAGTTGTTTGCTGCAGAGACTTATAAGCAATCATGTTTTATGCCATGAATAAAATAAAAATACAAAATTCACAAATGTACAGAAAATCATTAAAACTGCTTAAAAATATTTGCAGGGTATTTGTAATCGGAGAAGTCAAAGTTATATCTTAAAAAAAGAACAGGCACAGGGAGGCACATCAATGGTTCATTTAGCCTGGTAATATGCCTCTGACAGTGGCCAGTGCCAGATGATTCAATCAGACAGAAGGTTAGAGACATCCTGACCATGAGGTTGTGTCCCTGACAGTCTTGGTGAATAGCCAATGACAGACCTATCTAGTGATGTAAGCGACTAGTTGACTATCCAATAAGCATATGCTTATCCGATAGTTGACTCAGCTAGTCACTTTCCCCTGCCCCTTGCTGCCTCTATTTGCTACATTTCAAAGGCGGAGGTGCCCTTATCGACTAATCGATTAGTCAATGCAAACTGTATCAACTATTCGATTAGCTGATTAATCCAAATTTAACATCCGTAGACCTACCTTCCATGAACATATCCAATTCTTTTTAGAACTCATGCGTGCTTTTGGCCTTCACAACATCCCATGGCACCAAGTTCAACAGGTTGTGTGAAGTTTGTTTTAAACGTGTTACCCAGGGAAATTGGGAAGTAACCCCTAGTTGTGTGTTAGGCGAAGGAATAAAAAAAATATATAAAATTCACAAGGTTGCAAAAAAAACCCACCCTATTTAAAATGAACTGAAATAGAGGCAAGGCAAATATTTGCAGTGTATCAAAATATCAGGCAAAATGGAGTTGAGTTTACTGGCCAGTAATTGCCAGGATCCTCTCTGGACCCTTATTAAAAAACAGATGCTACATTAGCTGTCTGCCAGTCATCTGCTACAGAGGCTGATTTAAGTGATACGTTACAGACAAGTTACATCTTAAAGAAGTGGTGGTTAGGGCGCTAGACTGGAACCTGCATGGCTTAGGTGCAATTCCTTACTCTGCAACAGACTTCTTGTGTGACTTTGGCAAGTCACTTAGCCTCTCTCTGTCCCAGCTCTTCCTCTGTACAATGGGCATAACAGTTCTTCCCCACCTCCCAGGGGTACTGTTAGGAGAAATACATTAAGACCTTGTCTATACATAAAGCGTAGCCACAGCAGCACTTCAAAGTAAAATTGTGGCCATAACTCGAGTGCCGGAAAGCTCTCTCCCACCGCTCTACGTAAACCGCCTTGATGAGGGAAGTAGCTAAAAGGGCTGGGAGCACAGATTCCAGCTCTGTGACCTGGTTCACACTGGTGCTTTACTGCGCTGTATTTGGCTGTGCTTGAACCACTGATTTTCACACCCCTGAGCCAGAAAGTTACAGCGCTGTAAGGTGCCAGAGTAGATTTGGCCTATGACTGTGGTGATGAAGTAAGTACCTTACTTAGATCTTATACTAAGTTGTGTTTCATTGGTTTGTGCGTGTAAAGGCAGTATAGAATAACACAAAGAGTTTACTTACCTGTGCAACCCCAATCAAGAAAGTACAATGACAAAAGGGGCTTAGAATCCATACAAAAGACTTCGGAAAATCCTCTAACAGGATAATAGCAAGACCCACAAAACCAAACGCCAGTGTTGCCAAAAATTCAACTATGCCCACATGCTTTGATTTTTTAAACAGAGGAGTCAGCATAAAAGCAAAGAAAACCTAGAACATAAAGGAGAAGGTCATTACAGAGCACATGAAATCTGGCATAGAAATGCTGCATTTTTACCGTCAATGAACAAGTTACTTTCCTTGCACAATACTTGCAATGTTTTGCCAAGTCTTTGTGCCTGTTAACATCAATACTTTTGGTCAAAATAGACCTTTAACAATACAGTTGATTTTCTAATATTATCCCTACCGCAGAGCAAAGAACTGAACTGTTAAACTATAAATTAAAGGAAACATAATTCAATGTTCTTTATATTATTCAATTTTTCAATGATAAATCAAGAAACTACAATAAATACCACAATTTTTAAAAATATGCTTAGTAACTTGTGTAGAGTCAGACAGTAATTAAGTGGAATCTCTACATTTCAAAGTTACAGTCACAAAGTTATTCAAAAGCCTCAGGGGGTAGCCGTGTTAGTCTGTAACTGTAAAAACAATGATCATCTCATCTGAAGAGGTGGGTTTTGCCTATGCAAATTCATGATACCATATAGATACATTTTTGTCAGTCTCTAAGGTGCCACAGGACTACTCGTTTTTAATGTTATTCAAGTGTCCCACAGTTGCACAGTAAAAGGAACATAGAACAATATTTTGCAAAGCTTAGAGAAGACAGACCAAGGGAAGCTGAGAGTCAGCATAAGATTGGTGTAAGGCCCTGTGGGTCTAGAACCCAGACCTGCAATCTCCATGGTGTCATTTAGCAGCATGTGTAATCACTCCACTGCTCTGGATCCACTGTGGACACAGATCATGGGAAGCCCCGTCTCCACAGGTCTGACAGACAAGCAGCCCCAAAGCTCCTGATTGGCTCACAGTCCTATATCAACTTAAGGGACGTGGCAGGAAGTGGCCAGGCAATAATGTTCTGTAGAGTCTATGACCATTCCTTGCTCCTGACCTTCTGGCTTCCATCTCAGCTTGTTCTGGGCTTCATCTTCTGACGCAGACCCTGAAACCGGACTTGGATTCTGATCCATGGCATCAACCGTGGCCTGGAACCTGATTATGCAACCCTTCACTACTCCCTGCCTCCAGTTTGCTCCTGCTCTGACCCATGGTTCTGCCTGCCTGCACTGGGAGGCTGCCAACAGGACTCTTCCTTCATTAGAGGCTCATACTTAGATGCTGGATGCCAGTGGTGGGCAACCATGGTGGCAAAGACAGTGTTCTGAGGGAAGTTTTTGTTGTGGCAGAGTTTCTAGAGGAAATTGGTTGTGTCCTTCAGGAAACTGTCCCTTTGTATGGTGAGTGGTTTGAAGATGGTTTCTATGAGTCCATATTGGCTCAGTAACAGAGCTATGGACAGATATGGTTCTGCCTGGGTTTCCCAGTTATGTATCTTGCAGAGCATGCAGACGATCCCTGGGGTGGGTTTGTGAGGGAAACATTATTCTTGTATTGATGATATGCTTCAAGACTTGTGTGAAGAAGAGCTCTATGAAGCTTAAAGTTTTCTCCTTCCCTTAACAGAATTTCTTTCCACTGATAAAGATTTTACCTCACCTATCTGGTGTCTCATATATGCTGGAACTAACATGGCTACACCATCGCCAGAAACTAGAGTACATGGCATTTTGGGAGGCTGAGCCAGACTTGAAGTAGTGGAGTAAAATAAGCAAGAATAAACAAACCTTTGAAACATCCCATAGTGTTTGATTTTAACATATTTCTGCACCTTGATATTTCCTATTCCAAGTATACTACGTTTAGTAAACACTTCCATAAATTTAAATACTATGGCACGGGAATTGTTGGTGTTCCAGTGACCACATTAGCATATGTGACACTGAGAAGCAACATAAAAACTTCAAAAACCAATACAAGGGAAGAAAGAGAATGGTGTAATAAAGGCAGCCATTTTACCATTTTGGGTAGGAAAAATGGCATTGGGAATGAGTCTGGAATGGGGGAAACAGTGCCTGGGAAGAAGCACGTTAGAGAGAGTGACCTCAATGATCCACAAACAAACTGAATTCATGAAACACTTACTGAGGAGATTCCATACAGGAAAAAAAGAAAAAATATCACCAGAGGGCTACTTTGGGGAAACAGAGAGGAGGCTGTTCCAATGACCGCCATGAGAATGGACATGACAAAAATCAGAGTTGTGTACAGCAGAACCCAGGACAGCCTGAAAGGGAAAAAAACAAGGGGGGAAAATCATAGATTCAGTAAATTATCGCACTGGAATCATTCCAAATTACAATTCTTCAGTATTCCAGAATGCTGCACAAAAGGAACAACAAAAATAATGTGCCAAAGTCTCAGAGGAAAGGAGTTCTCCAAGTGACAGTATTATTCTAAACATTATTGCATGCACTTTCATACTAACTGCATCAACATAAAGCAAGGCATTGTTCAGAATCTATAATTTTGTAATTTCCATAACTAATTCCTTAGCTTAACTGAAACAAGGTAAAGTGAGGAGCAACTTTCAATAATTAAAGAAAATGCTACTTAAATTTTAATGCTCTTATCCATCCTGTAACACAATATTCTTCTATAGAAAATAAACCTTGCTGAAAAGTCAGGGAACTCTTTCTTTCTTAGGGAGCAGATGCAGCCTGAACAAGGTAAGAAATGCAACACATTTTACTGGGCTAACAACTCACTAGATTAGCCCTTTTATAAGTGCTTCCATTTTTCAAATGCCACCTAAAAACAACATGCCAGCAAGGATTCATTTTATAGAGGGGTTCCCTAAAGCAGAGAAGGGAAGGGAATTGGCCACACGTACCTAGAAATAGTGACAGGCAGACGGAAGTAGTCTGATGATATTTGAAAATCAAGGGCTTGATCATGCATTTATGAGTCAGGCTACTCCAACGCAAATCAATTGAACTACTCACAGTAAAAAAGGATTATATTTAATGGGAGCTTTTTGCAGGATACAGTTGGAGTACATCAATAGCCACCCCTACTGGGCATGCAAAGCTAAATGAAGCTCATTTGTTCCCCTACAACCATACTGTATGAAAATTGGCACACTCTCAATATGGAAGAATAGGCATTACATAGTGTAATACCCATCCCTAAAGAGGATGTACTTTAAAATCGGAATGTCTTCTGTACAGATTTCTCTCAGAGAGGTCACAGTATCACAGCAGTATTCATCCAACTCACGTACTAGAACCAATGTGGACGGAAAAAGGAGACTGTCATGTGTCTAACAACATCAGGAAAAAGAAGGAAAAATGTAGCTCATGCACACAGCATCCTATTTATTCACCTCAGGCCTTTGGTGTATTTTGGAGGGATTTCTATATATCCACTTAGGAAGGAGTAATCAAAAGCACAAATACAAAATGTAAAATGACTGTCAAGGAAGGAGTCCTTCAAAAAAGAATCTGGGGTCACAGTGAATCACATAAGAACATAAGAATGGCCGTACTGGGTCAGACCAAAGGTCCATCTAGCCCAGTAGCCTGTCTGCTGACAGTGGCCAGCACCAGGTGCCCCAGAAGGGGTGGACCAAAGACAACGATCAAGCGATTTGTCTCCTGCCATCCTTCTCCAGCCTCTGGAGGCCAGGAACACTATTCCTACCCCCTGGCTAATAGCCTTTTATGGACCTAACCTCCATGAAATTATCTAGCTTCTCTTTAAACTCTGTTACAGTCCTAGCCTTCACAGCCTCCTCTGGCAAGGAGTTCCACAGGTTGACTACACGCTGTGTGAAGAAGAACTTTCTTTTATTAGTTTTAAACCTGCTACCCATTAATTTCATTTGGTGTCCTCTAGTTCTTCTATTATGGGAACTAATAAATAACTTTTCTTTATTCACTCTCTCCACACCACTCATGATTTTATAGACCTCTATCATATCCCCCTTCAGTCTCCTCTTTTCTAAACTGAAAAGTCCCAGTCTCTTTAGCCTCTCTTCATATGGGACCCGTTCCAAACCCCTGATCATTTTAGTTGCCCATATCACAAACTAAATATGAGTCAACAATATAACTCTAGGGCCAACTCCCCTCTTCCACCACAAATACCATTGTAGGGTAATTCTACTAGCTTCAGCACTGAGTGGGTTTGAGCTGGAGTATAGTGTCCAGTTTTGGGCACCGCATTTCAGAAAAGATACGGACTCCCCATCACTGGAGATTTTTAAGAAAACTCTAAATCAGCATCTGTCAGGAATAGACTCTAGATAATAAACTTAGTCCTGCCTCCGTGCAGGGGACTGGACTAGCTGGCCTGACAAGATCCCTTCCAGCCCTACATTTCAATGATATAAAGCAGAAAAGAAATATGAGGTTTTAGATGTAGCATTATCACGGAGACATTTGCTTTTCGTATAGGCACAAACTGTGGTGTTATAACTGGGGATGTCACCGTACAGATGACTACACGATTAACCAATAAGCCTGAGCTTATCGGTTAATCTGGTCAACTACATGCATTCCCCTCCTCCAACCCCACGCTTGCTGCCTCTGTATTGGAGGCAGCAACAGGGTGGGACAGGGAGGTGGAAAGCATGAGCCAGTGGCCATGAGGAACTGGCTTAACAGCCAGCTCCCCACAAGCCCCAGATTTGCCTGCCCTGCTCCACCCCTGCGCTGTTGCCTCTAATAGAGAGGCAGCATGGAGCTAATACGCATGGGCAGCCAGCTTTAAAGGAAGCTCTGCAGACCTGACTGTCCGTTCCCCCCCCCCCCCCTGCCAACTGCCTCTAATAGAGACAGCAAGGGGAAGCAGGCAGGAGTCAGTTCCCCTCAGCACCGGCTCCACAGTGCTGCTTGTCCTCTCTCCCCCCATGCTGGTGCCTCTATCAGAGAGAGGCAGCAATGCAGGGGGGTGGGTTGCAAGGGAAGCTGCCGTGAAGCAGCCTCTGTCTGTAGCAGGCCCAAGCCCCCTGCTGACAGAGGCCATTTCGCATCCCACATAACTGCTACGTTTCCATGTGGTTTACACGACTATTGAATTACACTCTAGCTAACATCCCTAGTTATAACCGTGTTTAAGCAAAACTTGCCCAACATTTGCAAAAATATTAAGAAGAGTAACAGTCAACAACTGGTGAGTTTTAAAAACTTATTGTAGAACAACTTGACGTTTACTATATTTATCTAGAAGGGGAGTTTTATTGTCTACTCACATACCAAAAGGCGGTGTCATGAAGCCCCATTATCTTTAAAAATTCCTTCAACCTCTTCTCCTTTTCTGCTACAATATGTATTGCCAAATAATACCCAAAGGGTGAGAAAGCTATTACTAGGTAAATTAAAATAGTTGCTCGAGGAAAATAATCTATTTGCAAGTCAGCAGCCTCTCCCATAACAACAGCTTTCGTTGATTCCAGTTCTTCCCAGACTGAACGATTAGTCTTCAGCTAAGAACAGAGTGAAAGAATATTTGATTCAGTTTTGATTTTATAACTCCACCAACCAAATAAAACCCAATCCTGGAGGCATTTATATAGCAACTGGCATAAATAGGCTGACAGATTTCCCTGGGATTTTAAATCAAATATGGCCTGGTGGGTTTGTAGGCCTGGGGCCTAAATTTCTCCATGATCCAGAATTTTATAGATCAAAAAGGAGAGAAAGATGATCTTCTATGGGGAGATGGAGACAGCAAGAAAACAAAACATTGGGCTGCCTACCTCCTATGAAGGAGATTGACCTATGGAAGAACTTGTCAAAGAACTAGAAAGAAGTAGTGGGAAAGAATTCAAAACAAACACTGTCAGGAACAAATCAAACCAATTCATCAGTTAGATCAGGGCTACTCAGAGCCCATGGCCCGTTTGTTTGTGGCCTGCGGTGAGGTTTGGGTTTACACGGGGCTCGACCCACGGGTGGGATCCTGTGAACATGGCCTCCACTGGGAACATGCCCCACAATGGCGAGGCATCTCCCAAGTGGGGGGAGCACTGAAAGGCGCAAGCGGACAGACTGGCTGGAACAGACGGGTACAGGGTGTAGATGTTTCTAGCCCCCAGGGAAGAGGTGCTGGGAGCAATGGGGCATTGTGGGAAGTGCTTTGTATTCATGCCCGTCAGTGCGAAAGAAGCTATTTGCATGTACATGCAACCGCACTTAAGTTGCGGCCCTCGGCACGTGCTGTGAGTATCATTGTAGCCCTGAGACAGATAGACGTTAGGTAGTAAAACAATTAAGACCGTCAACTCAACAAAGCAGCAGCTTCATCCCGCTGCAGGACCGGCATACACAACTGCCTCAACTTGTGTTAGAGAAAGTACACATCCAAGTTTGGCTGCGCGTATCCATTGGCTTGTAGGACACCCTGGTATCTACTCTCCAGCCTGCAATGTCTGACGTTTTACAGAATGGCTCAAACTGTCAACCTGGGGCAACTGCTGCACACTCTCCACTCAGAATTATTAGACACTGGCGTTATGTCCAAGCTGTGAATAGAGCCCTGCATATCCGGGGGTAGCTGCTTCAATACTGTGGATACCCACTCAGGGCTCTCCCTCACCTCCCGCCTCGGCCAGCCAGGGCCGGCACCAGGCCTCTGCAGTGCTGGCAGGGAAAGACCACAGCAAGCTCCATCCAAGCAGGAGGGGCCGGGTGCTAGCTCTGCCCAGCTCCCTGCCCCCCGCTTGCTTCGTGAGCACTGACACATGGTGTCCCAGCCCTGGGTACCTGCTGCCCCTTTCCCACCCCCCGGGCCTACTTTTGTGCTGCCTGCTTCTTCCCTCCATGACCCTGCCTCCTCCTTGTTCATCTGTGTTCCCTCCCCTCCCCCCTCCAGATGGTTTGTGGTGGGGATGCAAGACAAATCCATATCACGGATCAGATGACAAGTTGAGCCTGGAGGATGCGGAGCTGCACGTTTGCACCCAGGCAGGGCTCTAACTATTAACCACTACAGTCATCAAAAGTCAAGCTAGCATGGCTGCGTCCAAGCACTAACCACATTCAACGCTCCTGACATCTCCCCACTATTCCTAATGAAACGAGAGTATTCACAGTATCCACTGCAAAGCATCCACAAGAAAAGCAAGGAGGCGAGTAACGCTGCTTTTCAAAACTTCCATGCCTGTCACTTTTGTTTTGTATCTGTCACTTCTGCGTGTCGCTTAGCTAGTCAGCGGTTTTCACATCCTTACAACCTGCCATGGGAGCTACTCCCTAATTTTAAGATTTTTCTAGGCATCTTTTAAATCTATATGAAGTGTACGCTTGCTGTGCAGGTTAAACAAAAGCATACAGCTCTAAAAGATCCTATGGGATTGGTCCTGCTTTGGGCAGGGGGCTGGACTTGATGACCTCCTGAGGTCTCTTCCAGCTCTAAGATTCTAGCCCATATGAAAAGCTAGATCTTAAGTCAGCACTGGATACACACCAGCCAGTTACAATCTCTTCGGAGTAAAAAAGAGTTCTGGGGAATGAGAAATATTTTCCCCGATTTCTTAGCATCTTTTGTCCCCAACCTTATACATTGGGGTAGGGGGGAGGAAAGCAGGGGGCAGATCTTCCTTCCAGTCACCACTTAGACTAGTCTGAAGTGTGCATCCATTCAAACAACCCGTCTTGTTACAAATCAGTGATGGCAAACCACTTTGGGCACGTCTACACTTGCACCCTCTTTCGAGAGAGGGATGCAAATGCAACTGAGCAAAACTGCAAATGAAGCGCAGATTTGAATTTCCCATGCTTCATTTGCATAATCGTGGACTGCCGCTAATTTCGAAATAGGGTATTTCAAAATAGCGGCAGTCCACGATTATGCAAATGAAGTGTAGGAAATTCAAATCCGCGCTTCATTTGCAATTTCGCTCAGCTTCATTTGCATCTGTCTCTCGAAAGAAGGTGCAAGTGTAAACATATTTTTCTTTTTAAAAAAAGAAGGGTAAGTTGCAGTGTTAAGTCAGTTCATTTTAAAACGGGCCAGAAGCAACGGGGGTGAAACATCTCCAGCCTGCCCCCATTTAATCAATAACTTTATGTTTAACTAATTAAACCGGATTTTACATCCCCGACTGTGCACATGGGTGTTTATATCGATATAACTTATGTTGCTCAGAAATGGGGGAAGGATACCCAAGTCATACAAGTTTTGCTGACCCAGACTGTAGTGTAGACACAGTGGAACAGGACAAAACAACTCTCATTACAAAAATGCCACATGAAAGGCCATTTAAGCAATTTTGCCTTTTCGTTTTACTGGGTGATATTTACCTGTATAATTGCGGCATCGATACAAGCTTGAAGGGCTGCAAATCCTGAGTGCCAGTATCTAACAGATTCACATTCCTTTGATAAACTGGAACAACTGGCTATGGAAAAATAAAGACATTTGGAAGCAAACACCTGGAGTTATTTGTTTCTTATTCAGGATGTAAAATACTGTATCTAAAGGAAATCCATTATTATGGTGGGAAGAATTTCTTTGGTATCACAAATGTAACCGACACAATCTCATTTATATCACTGTAATAAAAAGACCTTTTCTATGAAGCAGCCATAAAACTTGATAAGTAAAATCGACAGTAACTTCACAAGCCTATGGCTGCTATTAAAACAATCACGCGATAGAGCCAGTTGTGGGATAACTTTTCAGCCACTTTGTGGAGTACAGGCAGTCCCCGGGTTACGTACAAGATAGGGACTGTAGGTTTGTTCTTAAGTTGAATCTGTATGTAAGTCGGAACTGGCGTCCAGATTCAGCCGCTGCTGAAACTGACCGCCAGTTCTGACTTACATACAGATTCAACTTAAGAACCCCAGGCTTCCCCAAGTCAGCTGCTGCTGAAACTGATGAGCGCTGATTCCAGGAAGCCTGGGTCAGAGCAACTCTGCCTCGGGCTTCCTGTAGTCAGCGCTGGTCAGTTTCAGCGGCGGCTGACTTGGGGACGCCTGGGGCAGAGCAGCTGGGGTGCTGCTGGGTTGCTCCAGTAGCACCCCTCGGCGCTACTGGACCAACCCAGCAGCACCCCAGCTGCTCTGCCCCAGGCGTCCTGATTCAGCCACTGCTGAAACTGACCAGCAGCGGCTGAATCAGGACCTGGGGCAGAGCAGCTGGGGTGCTGCCGGGTTGGTCCAGTAGTGCCCAGAGCGGGTGCTGCAGGACCAATCCGCAGCGCCCCAGCTGCTCTGCTCCAGGGTCCAAAACAAAAGCCTGGTCTGCTGGGGGGGGGGAGCACACTATCCGCACCCTCCCCCCCCAGCAGACCAGGGACACGGGGAGCAGAGCAGCAGCGGCAGCGGGGTGCCGCGCCTCTGAGGCTTTGCTCTGGCAAAGCCTCAGAAGCGCGGGAACCCGCCCGCTGCTGCCGCTTGGGTCCCGGTGCCTGTGGTCTGCTGGGGACGGTCTCCAGCAGACCACGGGCACCGGAGCAGCTTACGAACGGGGCTTTCTCGCCCCGGAGCTCGCAGGTAGCAATCCTCTACCTCGACCTCCGGGGCGAGAAAGCCCCGTTCGTAAGTGCGGATCCGACATAAGTCGGATCCGCGTAAGTCGGGGACTGCCTGTATAGGTGGAGAACGACTATTCTATGTTATGGACAGAAACCTGCCAAATTAATGAAAACCAAGCTTTTTTGCAGTTATGAAAGTAGAAGGACTTCAAGCCACCGTGAGGAGATTCATGCATGGACTAAAAAAGCCAGGGAAACGAAATGATGAGAATAAGCTTGACCTGTGAATTCTACCGTAACACTTTTGTGAGAAATAAACAACTTCACAGGGAATCATTCCTAGAATGAAAATGCAACTTTAAGACAAGTTTCTAATGGTGAAAAGCTGTGTGTGAAATACAGACCTTTACTTAAAGTTTAGACTATCTACACTTCACCCTCTGAAGAATATTTTTCTAGCATCCTTAAAGAAAGGGAAGAGGATTTGCAAGATAACACCCTCCAGTGGTGGTGAAGTTGGTGAGGATGCTGGGGATATCATTACAGCTTCTCATGTCCTAATGGTATCATACTTTTCAGAGCTTATCAAAACAGAACCAATGCTGAAATCCTGGTACTACTAAAGTCAGTGGAAAAACTGCCCCTGCCTTACATTTTCACCCCTTGTTTTTACATGCTTGTGAAGAAGTCTGTTCCATTCGGGCACTCTGTAAATACCACCAAATTACTGCTACAGAAAGACAATCACGTAACACAGATATTTGTGCCCTAACTATCCCTGTAACCACTCCCAGTATAGGAAGGCAACTCCCAGCATTTTTAAGGAAGTTCTCTATCAATAACAATCCAGCACATCTCCTGTGCATCAAAATGCCCCAAACAGTGAAAAACAAGGTTTTCTTTCCCCTTTCTTATTGTACTGCTGCTAACACCACTGCTGTTTATGCGCCTTGGCTTTCTCGTGATAACGTCTTTCTTGTGAGATACCAAAGTCTGCACTTCACATCACATATGATGTCATAACAAAAACAGGTCAAATTTCCAGTTCACTGCCTTAAAAGTAGTCTGTGTATTTACCTCTTGATTCTACATTGACAGAAGACACTGAGACAGTATCAGGAAAGAATCTAAGCTGGTAGGACATGGAATCTTTGAAAACTACCCCAACAAAGTTTGAGGGCTTAAAAGTACTAGCCTCTTGCAGATCTTCTTCACTGAAAAATTCTTCTGTAATTACATCTGTAAAATATTAAAAATGAGAATTACACCAGAATACCTCTGAGAAAAGATCAAAAGTTAACTATGTATTTTAAGCAAAGATTGTGTCATTTATAAATAGGGCTACTTGTTTTCAGAATTTATGTCCAAATTTTGGCCCCATTAAAATTCATACCAAGTCCAGTATGAGTTTTTAAAGGAAAACACATTTTAAAAATGAAACTTTGCAGGGACTCAAAAACATTTATTGTTGCAATCAGAAGCCACATATCACTCCCAAATGTGAAATTCATCAGAAAGAACTTTAAACCATCATATCAGGATATATATTAAAAAAAAAATTCAAGATTCAGGTAGTGGTATCAGGGCTTCTTTTCCTCTTGGCAGTCATCTGTCAGAGGCACCATCCAAGTTACAAGTTCCTAGGAGGTTTTGGAGGGAGAATCAGTTTCAGCTACACAGCTGTGCCAGCTCTGCAATAGAGGCACAACCTAACTGTTGGAGGATTGGGCCACAAGAAATCGGATGAGGTTCAACAAGGACAAGTGCAGAGCCCTGCACTTGCGATGGAAGAATCCTAAGCATAGTTACAAGCTGGGGACCAACCAGTTAGGTAGTAGTTCTGCAGAAAAGGACCTGGGGGTTACAGTGGATGAGAAGGCTAATGGCATATTAGGTTGCATTAAGAGGAGCATTGCCAGCAGATGGAGAGAAGTGATTATTCCCCTTTATTTGGCTCTGGTGAGGCCACATCTGGAGTACTGTGTCCAGTTCTGGGCCTCCCACTACAAAAAGGATGTGGACGCATTGGAGAGGGTCCAGTGGAGGGCAACCAAAATCATTAGGGGGCTGGAGCATATGGCTTATGAGGAGAGGTTGAGGGAGTTGGGTCTGTTTAGTCTGCGGAAGCGAAGAGTGAGGGGGGTTTTGATAGCAACCTTCAACTTCCTGAAGGGAAGTTCCAAAGAGGATGGAAAAAGGCTGTTCTCAGTAGTGACAGATGGCATAACAAGGAGCAATGGTCTCAAGCTGTGGTGGGAGAGGTCCAGGTTGGATATTAGGAAAAACTATTTCACTAGGAGGTTGGTGAAGCACTGGAATGTGTTCCCTAGGGAAGTAGTGGAGTCTCCATCCCTAGAGGTGTTTAAGTCTCGGCTTGACAAAGCCCTGTCTGGGTTGATTTAGTTGGGATTGGTCCTGCCTAGAGCAGGGGGCTGGACTTGATGACCTTCTGAGGTCTCTTCCAGCTCTATGGTTCTATGTTCTATTTTTTAAAATCCATTTTAAAACCAGATACTGACGTGGTACCAAGTGAAACCTTTATTAAAAACAACTCGTTCTGTAGTACACACAGATCTAAATCTAAAAGCCCTAATTAAAACAGAATCATAGAACTAGAAGAGACCTTTAAAGGGCATTAAGGCCAGTCCCATACACGCAGGGCAGGACCAAACACCATCGAGATCATCCCTGACAGGTGGTTGTCTAAACTGCTCTTAAATATCTCCATTGATGGCGATTCCACAATCTCCCTAGTTTATTCCACTGCTTCACCACCCTGACAGGAAGCTTTTTCTAATGTCCAACCTAACCCTATCTTGCTGAAATTTAAATCCTTTGCTTCTTGTCCGATCATCAGAGGTTAAGGAGAATAATTTTTCACCCTCCTCCTTGTAACAACCTCTTAGATACTAGAAAGCTGCTATCATGTCCCCTCTCGATCTTCTCTTTTCCAAACTAAACAAACTCAATTCTTTCAAACCTCCCTCACAGGTCATGTTTTCTAGACCTTTTTTCTCTTCTCTGGAGCCTCTCCAATTTGTCCACATCTCTCCTGAAATGTGACACCCAAAACTGGACATAATACTCCAGTTCAGGACTAATCAATGCAGAATAAAGTGGAAGAATTATTTCTTGTGTCTTGCTTACAACACTCTTGTTAATGCATCCCAGAATGATGTTTGCTCTTTTTGCAACAGCGTCACACTCATTTCCTACTCTGTATGTGTGTAATGGATTGTTTCTTCCTAAGTGGAGAATTTTGCATTTGTCCTTATTTAATTTCACCCTCTTTACTTCGGACCATTTCTCAAGTTATCAAGATCATTTTGAATTTTCATCCTCTCCTCCAAAGCACTTACTTGCAACCCCGCCCAACTTGGTAGCATCCGCCAACTTGATAAATGTACTCTCTGCACCATTATCCAAATAATTAATGAAGATATTGAACAGAACCAGTCCCAGAATGGATCCCTGCGGAACCCACCTATTACACCAGTACAGTAATTCCTCATAGATACATTTCTGAAAATGTTTGTGCGAAGCGAAAATGTGATATGCGGGGTTGCATTTCAGGTGGTGGTGGCAAAGTCAATTTTTTGTTGGTGCTGGGTTGCCAACATCAACATTAGATATCTAGCAACACAAGTCGCCGTAATTTGTTAAAACACAAAGATAAACACATGAGTGAGCGGAGGAGCGCTGTGACTACGTGTATTCATCCGCTCATGCGTATTACCACTGTTTTCACCAACTTATACTGCCGTGCAAAGTAGTCTGCCACTTGATAATTTTTGTGTTATTTTGGGGACGGTTGTGTTATTCGAAAAACATTCCCTAAAAAAAATCGTGCTATTGCGAAAATGTGTTAAGTGGGCATGTGTTAAATAAGTAATTACTGAAAATCTGTTAGTTAATGCAAGGTAAAATCTTTTTAGTTTGATGACACTAAGCCCAATCCTGAAACCCTCACTCACGGCATGAGTCACTAAGGGCCAGATGGACAATACAGCAATTGATACTGTGGAGATTGATTTATCATGTCTATCTCAGAGGTCATAAATCAACCACTAATTACAGTGTTGTCGAGTCCAGCACTCCACTTCCACAAGAAGCAGAAGAGGAGTCAACCGGAGAGTGTCTCCAGTCGACATGCCACAGTGAAGAAACCACAGCTAGCAGATCTAAGACATCTATTTCAGGTACGTTATTTACAAAGCTGAAGTTGCTTAATTTAGATGGCTCTCCCGAGGCAGTGTAGACCAGCCCTCAGGCGAGTCATCCTTCACGTCAATGGGACCACTGGTGAGAAAAAAGGCTAGTAGTGTGAGTAAAGGCTACAAGATTGAGCATGTGATTGGCGTCGCGCAAAGCTTATTATTGGCTGAAGCAGACAACGATGGCATCACAGCCCTTTCAAGATCTCAGCAGTAGAGGAGAGAAATACTGTTCAATCTACCTGAAGAGGATAAGCTGATCAATCATTCAAAGTAGTACTAGTGCATTTTCCGGCTACATGCAAAAAAGAACCCAAGATATGGAAGAATAAAATAAATACAATACCATCCGCACAGTATTCAAGAGACACTTTCTGCATGATTTTTCTTGTCATGTTTGTCACTGGCGTGTAGCCAAGAACCAAGTTGCTGAGCATGGAGCGATCTAATGCACCAAGATCAGTGTTGGGTACCTCATCAAACTTCCTATTTGGATGCAACATGCTCATTAGTATAAGCCAAAATAAAAAAAATAGTGGAAATAGGACTTCCTGTTGAAAAAAAAAAAAAAACAGAAACAAGACAATGTAAATCTCTCACGAAGTTTACTTAAATTATAAATGCTGCAACTAAATGACTGTGTCCTTTTCGAATTATTTGTTCATAAAGCTTCCTGCACGTTTATTACACTACATAAATAATCATTCCTATCCCAGCTAAGAGCCACAGGATTTTGCTAACTTGGAGTGAACTTGGAAAACTATCTTAGGAGGCATCTTAGGATGCAAGTGCATCATTCTAACTCCTGGGAAGTTATAAAAACCCAAGAGCAAGCTCTGTGCTTGCACTGAAGTGAGTGGATTTACATGGATGAAGCTGGTAGGAGAATTTGACTTCAGGTGTTTTAGTGTGTGGTCTCTTATCTAGCACGATTTGGCTTTTGGTACAAACTTAACATTTGCGTTAACTGAAAATGAAAAAGAACATGTACATATTTCCAGCCACAGAACAGGTAAACAAAGTCAAACCAAGCCTGGTCTTGCCAAACAACTACGTGAATTGTTCTCTTGTTGACCTTTGCAGATCCCTCTACAAACTCAGGTTTGTCACATAATAGAGCTGTTGAGTAAAATTTTATAATAGGTCAATTTTAGAAATGACACCCTCACCTATACTTCCAATGCAATATATTACTCATTGTATTTTTTTAAATGTATTGTTCTGTGTAATGTTAACATTTTGGGCTCCTGTTAACATTACACAAAAGGACCTTTCAGCCCAGACTTCCAGAGTTATGTGTATTCATATGGCTCATGTGCCAGACCAGAGGATTCTAGCTGGGAATGCACTTTCTAGTTCTGCCTCTCTCGTGCGACCTGATGCTAAGCAAGCTACTTAGCCTGCCTGCAACCATTTCCCCCATCAGCAAAATGGGTATTAGAAGGCTTCATCAATGTTTCATAACGTGCTTTAACATTCAAGGATGAATGAGAAAGCACTCTGAAATATGATGTTCTCCTCAACAACACTATTTTCTTAATTATCATTTAAACTATTTATAAACATTTGATTGAATGGTTCTTAAAAGAAACCCCAGCGGGTCGGTGCTATTACCTAATTGCTCTTAGTAGTAGTTTTTCCTTGATAAATAAAAGTCATTCTAAATATAATCCTGCATATATGTAAATCTACCTTAAAATACCGAATGTTAATTTTACCACAGTTGGCCAGTTATACTCTCTAGAACATGAATAGAAAATTTGATATTACCACATTAATACACAAAGACATACAGCAAGCATATTTCTATAAAAACAAGGAGTCCTGTGGCACCTTCATAGCATCATAAAATTTGAAGAGACCTCAGGAGGTCATCGAGTCCAGCCCCTTGCCCAAAGCAGGACCAATCCCAACTAAATCATCCCAGCCAGGGCTTTGTCAAGCCAAAACTTAAAAACCTCTAGGGATGAGACAATTGCCACCTCCTTAGGAAACCCATCCCAGTGCTTCACCACCCTCCTAGTGAAATAGTTTTTCCTAATATCCAACCTAGACCTCCCCCACTGTAACTTGAGACCATTGCTCCTTGTTCCGCCATCCATCACTACTGAGAACAGCCTCTCTCCATCCTCTTTGGAATCTCCCTTCAGGAAGTTGAAGGCTGCTATCAAATCCCAAATCCCTCCTCACTCTTCTCTTCTGCAGACTAAATAAGCCCAAATCCCTCAGCCTCTCCTTGTAAGTCATGTGCTCCAGCCCCCTCATCATTTTGGTTGCCCTCCGCTGGACCCTTTCCAATGCGTCCACATCCTTTTTGTAGTGGGGGGGCCCAGAATTCAATGCTAACACATTTATTAGGGCACTAGAAGACTTACCTGACATTACTTGGGTCCTTCAGGGCAGAGGGCTGGCATTGGGGGGCGGTGCAGCAGTCAGAGCTGGGCCTTGGGGATGTGGGGGGAGGAGTAACAGTGAGGGTTGGGGATGAGGAGCGGCTCAAGGCAGGTGATCCTATCTGGGGGTGCTTTCTTCCTCCCCCAGCTGCCTTTTCCTGTCCCCCCCCCACGCCCACTCCCCCAGAGACCAGGGGTCCAGGGGGTCCAGAGGCCTTTTGCCTTCCCTCCCACCCCCAAACACCTCCAGCCACCAGGGGCATTCCCCCCCCCCCCTGCACTGTAGCCAAGATCCTGCCCCTGCACTGTAGCCAAGATCCTGGGTGGGAAGGGTGTTTGGGGAATGGGGGCAACTTACCCAGTCTGGTAGCAGGCAAGATGGCAAAGCCCCAGTCCTGCTGATCACTCTCTTGGTAGCGTGGCTGCCCCCAGTGGCCAGTCTCAGTATCACATCCCTCCTCTCTGTGCCTCCTCCTTTTCCATGTATTGGAAAACAATCCCATTCCCAGCACTTCTCATTCTCTTGGCACAACCAAACCCTGGCCTTACATTAAGAGGAAGCTGTCTACCAAATGTGGTGGCCCTAGTTCTTACCATTTAGGAGGTTTTATATATATATATATATGGAGCTATACCATCTCATAGAGCTGGAAGGGACCTTGAGAGGTCATCAAGTACAGTCCCCTGCCCTCACAGCACCACCAAGTACCATCCCTGACAGATTTGCCCCAGATCCCTAAATGGACCCTTGAGGATTGAACTCACAACCCTGGGTTTAGCAGGCCAATGCTCAAACCACTAAGCTATCCCTCTTGAACCGATGCACAGAGAGACGCCCAGACATTTCCAAAATATACAGATAGGTGCGCTTTCATTGCTACAACCCTTTGACTGATTCAATGCAAAGCCTTCATAGGTTTTCATAGCGAAAACATCAGGGGAAGTGGGTTTTGCCCATGAAAGCATACACCCTAACAAAATCTTTTAGTCCCTAAGGTGCCAACCAAACTCCTCATTATTTTTGCAGATACAGCCTAACACATAAACCCTCTGATACTATTTCTAACCGAAGGATGATAGACGGAGCTAAGGTATTTTAGACCTAAGTTCAGACCAGTCAGTTATTCCCTCACCAATCTAAGACAATTTAAGAAAGCTTTGTTTTGTTTCTAATTCAGCTCATTTTTCATCATCAGCCACAGCCACAGAGACTAGTAAATAATCATGGCACCAACCTGTACACTACTCTTCTTGGTCCTGCACTTAACCAGGTAGTTCTTGAATAAAAGAGCTTTTGTTTGTCTCCACACGCCTGCCTCTTCTGCAGTTTCTGTGGCCATTTTTTCAAGTCACCTGTTTAAAAAAAACAAAAAAGAATCTGAAGCGACCACTGTTTGTTGTACCGGTTTACGTTTTTGAATGTTAAAAAGAGACACCATGCGCCAGTTAATTGTATTGTCGTAGGCCACTGAAATTTTTTTCCATTGTGTAGCCAGATCCCACCAGACATTAAGAAGTTTGCACAGATACGCACTCCAAACACGTTTTGCTATCACAGGACAGATGTCAAACTGGGTTACCTTATGGCAGTTTGGCATACGGATACGTCTTTTGCAGAATACAACCTTCTATGCCAGCAAGTAAGTTTTACATCTTAAATAAAACTCTAGCCCTAATGGAATTCCCCCTCCCCCTGATAAAATCATGCAGTGACATGTGCCTGTTTTTGGAGACAGTCTGAAACAATATTTCTGAGTGGTGTCAACTACTCCCGTCCATCCCAACAGTGCAGTAACGGCAATGTAAAAGGCAGCTTTGTTATCTATTTCAGTATGAGCACAGCATGCAAGAAAGAGAGAAAGCATCAAATTATAAAAAAAATGGTATAATTTACTGACAATTTATCTAACAGTTGTACAATCTACAGCAAGTATCATCTCATCTGTGAATGTCTGAAACACTATCCTTTTTTATTTCCTTAATTAACCCGTTTTGAGGCTGGCTTCATGAATTATGAAAGAGTACTATGTGCTGTTCTTTACAGAAACAGGTCTGAACATGTTTTTCAAACAAGACAGGTAGACTACAGCCAAGGTTGGAAATCACAGGTGGATTTTAGTCCTAATTCTACCACTGACTTACTGTCAGGTTTTGAGCAGCTTACATAATCTGTATGTGTCCCCATTTCCTTGGCTGCAAAACAAAAACAACAAAAGCTGATTCCCTGACAGAGATGTTCGGAGACTTAGTTTATGCTTCCACACCACTTCAAAGACAGAAGCCACACTAATGATTAGTAGTACCACCTTCAAGCCCTTTCCAATGGCGGCTGACAGCACAAAGAGGTGACATCATATCCTTAGGAAGAGGGTGAAGCATGATTTAGTGCCCTTCTAGCTACTAATTTGTAAAAACATGCCTGTCCTTTATTAGGAAGACAAGAAGTGGAGAGGGAGCAGGGACAGGATAATGTAAGAATAGATAGGTAAAAAATGTACAGTTTCCATGACGGCCAATAAACTCTGTGTTCGATTTCCAATTGAAAGACAACAACACCGGGCAAGTGCCATATTTGAGGACTTGTCTAAACCAGTGTTTCTCAACCAGTGGTATGAGTACCCTTAGGGGTACTCGAGAGAAGTCTGAGGGGTACGTCAACACAACTGAAATTTGGAGAAAACTGAATTTTTGTTTTAAGTTTTACAGCGCTTTATTATTTTTGTACTTTTTACACCCAAACATGTCATCGCCTGCCCAGCTACAGTTAAGTTGTTTAAAAAAATGTGAGGCAATGGTAGAAAAAAAATCTGTGTGTCTGAAAACTGTAGGTACTGGGAGTATTTATAATTTTTTGTAAAGGGGCACTTTATAAAAAAAAAAGGCTGAGAACACTGGTCAAGACTAACTGCCCCCATCCATCTAATCCACATGACTTCAGCTACACAAATAGCTTTTTGCCCTGGTGGAGTACCAGAGTCAATGAGAAAGCACTCGGAGATTGACTTATCGCATCTAAGCAGACACACTAAATCAACCACTAGTGGACTGATCGCTGCCTTAATCCACCACATAGTGGAGACAAGCACTGAGAAGAAGAGTCCAGAGCACCGAGATGCTTTGCCACTAAAGGGGTCATATAGCCATTTCTCAAATTCTGCACCAAAATATGAAAAAGGATGATTATAATAAAAATAAAATAATTATGTGTAGGATTGTATTCCATGCTCTATAACTATAATTGGTATTTTTTCTTCACTGTACAAAGTGCACGTAACGATATCCATTTACACCAGGCAGTTTACGGTTATTCACTAAACTATGCTACTAAACTGTAGAAACTTGCTTTTAAAAGTACAGAAATCATCTGAGAAAAAGGACAGACTCGATTAAGCTGAAACGGACAGGATTTATTTTCATTTGGGGCATCAAAAACATTAAGTAAAACAAGCTGGTTTTAGTCAGATACGTATACAGCAATAAGTTTGGGGGTAAGGTGAGGGGGGGAAACAGAACTACTTCTTGCTTATTTAGACCGTGGTGCTGAATTCAAATCCATCTAGGCAGATATCTGCTTTTGTGCAGTACCCCACTGATGTCAACATGAGGCTGTAAGGGTCCATCTTTGTAAATTCAGTTGGGGCATCGGGACCTTAAAAGGTCATTTCTACAGGTTCAAGAACAGCAAATCTCATTGAGGGATTCCATTTAGAATATGTGGCAACACATTTTTGAAAAAATAAATCAAGCTTATATACAAGAGACCTTTGTGATCTGAGGAATTGCTACTCGTGGTTTCACATATTCATGGGTATCTCCTGTCTTGGCCTGAGGGGGGCAGTGGTAGCTGGGAACCATGGGGAATTCCCTGCAGCTCCTGGGTCCCCAAAGTGAGTTTCTCCACTGGTCCTAGCCCCTGAAATGAGTTCCCTGTAGCTCCCAAAGAGAATTAAGGAGCCGCTGGGAGTTTACCATAGGGCCAGGAGTAGTGGCTCCCAGTATTTGTGAATTTTGCCACTTGCGGTGGTGCCAGGAACGCATGCACAGAGAATAGCCAGGGTCTCCTGTATTAAACACCACTATTTTTTATTTTGTTAAAAGAAAAATGGAACAAAAGCTCTTTGAAGGCGAACCTATGTTAACAGTCAGATCTGATGGGGAAAAGTGCAAATATAATTTCTCTAGAGATGTTCAAATCTACTGATTTAAACTGGATGTTAAAACAGAGTTGTGATGTGTATTGCTATTTGTATTTGTTTTCATTCATGCTTAAATCCTGCTCTTGAATTTCAAATATCCCTACAGAAATCATCAGATTCTGCAAACACCTATGCCTGTAAGTAGCCAGACAGATTTGTGTGTGTTTGCAGACCTGGGCACTAAATCTACATGCCCTCTTTTACTCTTTTTTTAAGGTGAATAAAAATGCAACCTCTAAGTTAGGCTAGTCCCCATTTAATTAGCTAAGTAATCATGTAAGACCAATTATCATAGCCAAAAATACTTCAATGGGTAATTCACCAAATTACCCAGTTATAGTTAAGGGGCAAAAATAGATTCAAAAGCATTACATTAATCCCTAATATTATCCCTTGTAAAGTATCCTCACAGAAGACTCTGGAAGTGCATAAAATAAAATTGCATTTCAAACAGCTGAGAATATATCAGACTTCCCTGCAATCAGCACTGATAAGGAAAGTGACTTGAAGCAAGATTATCTGGGGGATGTTTCAGTCAAAGCAATGACCAGAAAATTGCTGTCTTTCTAAGTCATTTTCACATGTGAATGCAGATGTCTATATCAGTGCAGCACAAGGACGGTACTAAAAACAGATGAGGGGAGTGACAAATTATTTTTCTTCAATCAAATGGCCTTTTAGCAACAACTGCACTGACTTTAAATGGGAAAAAAATGCTAAATGCTAGACTGTAGTATAGTCATTCACAATTTAGCTTGTTTGCTTGTTTAGGCTGAAAGTCAAAGCAATGTGCCAGTCTAACTTCAGTTGGAAAAACCGTTGAAAAAGCAACAACCAAGCCAGTGCTGAAGGAAAAATAAAACCCTGGCACAGGAAGATGACGCTGTACGAAGAGAAACAGTTTATTTTCCCTGCTGGCCATCAAGCTGTAGGAAGGCACCAGACATGACCATAACAAAGAGAAATGCCCTCATCCGTTCTGCCAGCTTCTCAAACATTTTAAACTAAGTGCCTGATTTAAGAATGTTACAAAGGGAACTAAATTTTTCCTCCATCTGAGCCCTAAGGAAACAACCATGTCTTTCTCTCTCATGAATGCCAGCCAGACTTCAGTATTGGTGGAACAATACATTTATCGCCAAGTTAGAGATGACTATTTAACTACAGAGTAGTATCAGTTGAAAATATAATCCACCCTGGTTTAGACCAGTGTTTCTCAACCTTTTTTTAATATAGTACCCCTTTTAAAAAAAGTTATAAGTACCCCCAGTACCTACAGTTTTCAGACACACAATTTTTTTTTCTACCGTTGCAACACAATTGTTTAAACAACTTAATCATAACCAGGCTGTGGCGGGAGATTAAATTTTTGGGTGTAAAAAGTACAAAAATAATAAAGCACTGTAAAACTTAAAACAAAAATTCAGTTTTCTCCAAATTTCAGTTGTGTTGACGTACCCCGCAGACTTCTCTGGAGTATCTCTAAGGACACTCGTACCACTGATTGAAAAACACTGGTTTAGACAATGGCTCCTTATCTCAGTGGTCTGATACTTTCCTATTTTTCTCTGATCCGGCCAACTGCTATCCCGCCCTAGAGACTTTTAGCAGATTCCTAATTCCAAGTTTTCTCTGACAAAACTTTTGTTTCTTTGCCTGTAAACTTGTGGAAAATATCCCATCTTGATCCTCTCCATTTTTCGTTTCCCTCCTTGCTCCACATTCTCTCTTCTAAATTCAAGCAAGTCTACCAGAACTAAAAGATACGCATCGACTACATTTTATAATGCTCATTGTACAATTATGGGCGAACGTACAACACATGTAGTAGCTAAAGCTCTGGTAGAATGAAAGGTTTCACATGCCTGAATAGAGTTATGCGTCTCAATCTTTTTTTATCTAGATCAGTCACCATGTATAGTACAGATACAACACAACAGATAGTGGAGCAGGGGGAGGGAGTTCCAAAACTGAATACTGTACATGTAAAGCAAAAACATCCCTAATGTTCCAATGTCCCACATATGATCAAAGTGGGGAGGGGGAGCTCCATAATCCCTGAAGGGGTGGGGCCTGGGCAGAAGTGGCGGGGCTGGTGGCAGCCAGCCCTCTGTGCCACCTGCAGCATGGTGCATCCCATCCCCCTAACCTCCAGCCCTTAGCGCGACAGTGATTGAAAAGGTTTTGGGCTCCAGCCACCACTGCTGCTGCTGCCAAAGTAGCAACCAGAAACCCTGGGCCCTTTTGAATTACCGAGCCCTGAGGTATCTTCCCCCTTTGCATGCCCCCCTGCAAGTTGGTGGGCCTGATTTGGAAATAAAGTATTAAAACAACATTTAGATACAAAAGAAAACCCATTTCCTCACCCACTTCCCTCTCCTAACAGGTATGTGGCCTCCTGCCTGCTAGCTCTGTTTTATAAATGACTAAAGGCCCATCATTTGAACGTGACAGCTCATTTCAGAATCTGTGCCTCCATTTTCCCAACTGCAAAATGGGTATAGTGATAGTCACCTACCTCATGGGTTGCTACAAGGCTTCCTTAACGTCGGTAGGGCACAGGGATGTCCTTAGGTGCAAGGCTCCACAAAAGCGCAGGAGAATTACACACTGTACACTAACAAAACAAACCTTGTTGACAACCCGGATAGATAACAGAGAATATGTGGTTATTGCCTTTCTAATTCTAGACATTACAAACACATAACTATTCACCTGTCCTACCTACATTATAAAGTTATAGATCCACGCACATTACAATGGATATTTGAGCCAAACTGGCACATGGTTTTACCAATGGTGTGATATATCCATTATATATTTTAGAGAGTTTGTCTGCCTGTTTGATCAAGAACTCTTCCTAAATGGTTAGAGCTAGAAGCACCAAATACAGCATATAGCTTCCTCTTATCATTATTTAAAACAACGTAAGGGTTAGCCTATGCAAGGAAAATGAGATGTGCCTGGAATAGGATTGCTTCTCATAAAACCAAACAAAAAACTGACAGACTCACCAAAGCAAGTACAGTCCTCAAAACTGACATCACTGAGCAAATGCTGAAACGGACTGAACCAAGATGAGGCAGAAAAATAGGAACAGGAATAGGATTGCTTCTCAATAAGCCTTACAGAAAAGACACAAAACTAAGAAATTGGGAGTAATGCTCTTGTTTTGGCACAGCTACATTGATGCTTAAACTAGAAGAAAATGTTATTGGAAACTAAATTGACAAAAGCTCCATTTTTGCTGGTTAAAACAGTGAATGATAAGAGTTTATAGGGATGAAGAACTAAAATACATTTGATGGAATCCCCAGATTAGGGACTTAGGGACTTGCATACACCCCGTAGTTCACATTTATACACACAAACACCGATTACATGCTATTGGCAACACCATGCTCCAGTTGGGCTGGACTATTGTAATGTATGTGTATATATTGTATCTGCTCTATAATGTGTGCAGTCAGGCACACACACACAATTTCTTAAGGCCCCTTGCAGTCTATGGCTGTCCCCCCTCCCCCACACACACTCACTCACATACACACACACACACACACACTTCACTTTCTTAAGGCCCCTTGCTGTCTATCACTGCACCCCCCCTACACACACACACTTACTGCAACACACACAATTTCTTACAGCCCCTTGTAATCTATGACTGCACCACACAATTTCTTAAGGCCCCTTGCAGTCTATCACTGCACCCCCCCCCACACACACTCACTTACTGCTACATACACACACACACACTTACACTTTCTTAAGGCCCCTTGCAGTCTATCACTGCACCCCCCCACACACACACTTACTGCAACACACACACAATTTCGTAAGGCTCCTTGCAGTCTATCACTGCACCCCCCCCTGCACGCACACACACACACACTTACTGCAACACACACACACACACACACACAATTTCTTAAGGCCCCTTGCAGTCTATCACTGCACCCCCCCCACACACACTTACTGCAACACACACAATTTCTTAAGGCCCCTTGCAGTCTATCACTGCACCCCCACACACACTTTCTTAAGGCTCCTTGCAGTCTATCACTGCACCCCCCCCCCCGCACGCACACACACTTACTGCAACACACACACACAATTTCTTAAGGCCCCTTGCAGTCTATCACTGCACCCCCCCCACACACACACTTACTGCAACACACACACACAAAACACACACACACAATTTCTTAAGGCTCCTTGCAGTCTATCACTGCACCCCCCCCTGCACGCACACACACTTACTGCAACACACACACACACACACAATTTCTTAAGGCCCCTTGCAGTCTATCACTGCACCCCCCCCCACACACACACACTCACTCACTTACCTGCCTTCCCGATGCACAGCGGGCTCCACCCCAAGGACACTTGCCCGCGGCTCCCTGCGGCTGCACTCAGCGCCCCGCTCCGCCCGTGCCCGGCCGCGGGTGGCCGCCGCCCGGCGCAAGCGGAGGGGCCGCCCCCGGGGCGGGGCTGGGCGGCTGCGGCAGGGCCCGAGCTCCCGCTGCGGCTCCGCCAGCCCGTGGGAGGTGGAGCCGGCCGGGCCGGGGGCACCCGATCCCCCCCTCCACGGGGCCCTCGCAGCCCACACTGCAACCTCCCCCCCATGCCCGAAGCTCTCGGGGTGGGGGGAATCCTGCCCCTACAGCCTGGCCCCCAGAGCTTGGGGGGCTTTGCGGGGTCCTGCCCTAGGCTACAGCCCTCCCATACGCTAAGCTATATGGGGGGATCCTTCCCCATATCCCGAGCTATATGTGCGGGGGGGGGGGGGGAGAATGCTGCCCCTGCAGCCTAGTCCCCCCCGTGAACCTCCAAACTCTTTGGGGGCGTCCTGCCCTAGGCTACAGCTCTGCCATACCCTAAGCTGTATGAGGGGAATCCTTCCCCCTCCCCCCAAGCTATATGTGTGTGTGGGGGGGGTGTGGAAATCCTGCCCCTACAGCCCTGTCCCCCGTACACCTCCAAGCTAATTGGGGGCGTCCTGCCCTAGGCTACAGCTCTGCCATACCCTAAGCTGTATGGAGGGCAATCCTGCCCCTACAGCCCTCCCCATGCCCCCAAGCTATATGGGGGAATCATCCCCCATATCCCAAGCTATTTGGCAGGGAACCCTGCTCCTCTAGCCCCATACCCCAAGCTATTGGGAAGGCACTCCTGCCCAAGCAACCCCTCTACACCCACATCAGGCTACCATACGGGCAGGATGCTTCCCCTTCACCATTGATCTACCGGAGGGCTGGCTGCCCAGAAAGTACCCCAATCACCACCACCACCACCCACCCAGAGCTCTTGGCCAGCTGCTCCACACCTGCACCAGACTATCATGGGGCAAAATGTGCCCCATCCCCACAACTGCCATCTCCCACGCACACACACCACCACCAAGCTATTGGGGGGGTCACCCTGCCTCGGTAAACCCCGGCCCTCCCCACACACCCATTGGCTAATGAGGGGGCATTTTGCTCCAACAACTCCCCTTTCACACATGTCGTGGCCAGATGCATGGAGGAAATAAGGGGGGGGGCTGTCCACCAACACACGTAACGCATGGACAGATTCCCCTAAACCCCATCCCAACCACCTCCCAGACACACACCTCAATTTCTATCCTTTTAGATACCTCAGAAATATCTGCGTATTCTGAGTTTAGGTGCTGCTTCTGAGCAAGTGAGTGCAAAGAAACCTGGATCTGTACACAGAGCTCATTAACTGCAGGTTCTTTCCCATGACGCGGAGATAGTAAAACCACTCTGGACTGCTATCTGTTTCTATGACCACTGAGAGTCTGATGCAAGAATTTCTCATCTGAGCTTTGCTCTACTCTACACACCTATGTCTGTACCACTATGTTGCTTAGGGGTGTGGAAAATCTACACCTCTGAGCAATGCAGTTACCCCAACCTAATCCCCTGAGAAAGAAAGAAAGATATGAAAATACCCTTCGTTCTTACTAGTTTGCATCATTTTAGCTGGGTCAGGATTGGTTTTAAAACTCACACTGAAATCAGGGAGAGGTGGAGAGCCTCAAAACACCCCTAAAATTCATGCATCTTATTTAGGTGTCCAGATATAGATTTAGGTACCTAACATTAGGCACCTAAGGTCCCAGTTCTGCAAACACTATGCCATGTTTAATTTTAAGCATGTGAAAAACAATTTTAAAAAAATGAGTAGTCCTGTGGTACCTTAGAGACTAACAAAAACATATATAGTATCATGAGCTTTTGTGGGCACTTCTTCAGATGAAATGATCTTGAGTGGAGAAAAAAAGGGGGACCCCCAGAATAAGAAAGGAGGGGGGGAACAATTACCTGTCAATAGTAGCTCCAATGCTAATGAGGCTAATTGAGTGGGCTGGAAGGGTCGCATACTTAGATTTCAGTGTCAATAGGGTATTGAATGTAAGGAAAGCTGGTGTTCTAATATGTCAGGCATGTCCAAAGTCCGGCCCGCGGGCCAATTGCGGCCCGTGTTCCGGTTTAATACAGCCCCCCAGGTAATTTGGCAATATCTATCTTTTATGGCCCCCAACGAATCCATATGTATTGAGATGAATACATTGTAAAATCTCAGTTAATGTCAGTTGGTCTAAATCAGTTATAAATATATTTGGACACAACATGTATACTTGGTGTTATGTTCCTGTTCATATTTTTTGAACTTAAATGTTGACAGACAACCTTTATTACCAATAATATGTAATGTACTTTACAATGTTCCTGACATATATTTCAGCTTCCTGGATTTTTTTTTTCATCTGGCCTTCAGATATGAAAGGCAGAGTGATTTAACACCTGTTTAGATTTGTCATCCATGTGACTAAATGAAAAGTATGCCGTTTGCAATCAACTTTGCATAAAATAGTTAATTTGCATTTAATTTTAATGGTTCAAAGAATGTCAGGCAAAATGGTCGGCCCTCACGCATGTTCACTTCATCAAATCTGGCCCTCGTTGAAAAAAATTTGGACACCCCTGTAAAATATGTTAACCTGTTCAAGTCTTTGTTCAAGTCAAGTGAGATGGTGTCGAATTGGATATAAAGGTTAACTCTGCACACCCTCTCTCTCTCTGTAGTTAGCTAAGAGAGCTTGCCCACGAAAGCTCATGATACGGTACATATGTTTGTGTTAGTCTCTAAGGCAAGCGTGGGCAAAAGCGCCTCCGCAGGCTGGATCCGGCCCGCCAAGCTTTGAACCGTCGCATGCTGCTTGCAGGGCGGGAGGAGACGTCACATGCTTCCCCGCCCCCAAGCCCTGATTGGCCAGGGGGCAGGAGGAGCGTGAAAAGTTTCCTTTGCCCTCTCCCCCGCCCTGCGAGGAGCACATGGCACTTTAAAGTGCCGTACGCTCACGCAGGGCGGGAGCAGGGTGAGGGAAACTTTGCACAGCTCCTCCACCCCTAGGCCAATCAGGAGTTGGGGGCAGGGGAGCACGTGACGTCTCTCGCCGCCCTGCGAGCAGCGCATAGGGCCACGATAAGGTGGGTGCATAATTGGCTGGATAACCGTAGTCAGAGAGTTGTTGTTAACGGTGCTAAATCCTGCTGGAAAGGGATAGCAAGTGGAGTTCCGCAAGGGTCTGTTTTGGGACCCGTACTGTTCAATATCTTCATCAATGATGTAGATATTGGGATAGAGAGTACGCTTATTAAGTTTGCAGATGATACCAAACTGGGTGGGGTTGCAACTTCTTTGGAGGATAGGGACATAATTCAAAATGACCTTAGCAAGTTAGAGAAATGGTCACAGGTAAACAGGATGAGGTTTAATAAAGAGAAATGCAAAGTGCTCCACTTAGGAAGGAACAATCAATTCCATACATACAAGATGGGAAGCGACTGTCTAGGAAGGAGCATGGCGGAAAGGGATCTAGGGGTCATAGTGGACCACAAGTTGAATATGAGTCAACAGTGTGATGCTGTTGCAAAAAAAGCAAATATGATTCTAGGTTGTATCAACAGGTGTGTTGTAAGCAAAACTCGTGAAGTCATTCTGCCGCTCTACTCTGCACTAGTTAGGCCTCAGCTGGAGTACTGTGTCCAGTTCTGGGCGCCACATTTCAAGAAAGATGTGGAGAAATTGGAAAGGGTACAGAGAAGAGCGACAAGAATGATTAAAGGTTTAGAGAACATGACCTATGAAGCCAGGCTTCATGAACTGGGCTTGTTTAGTTTGGAAAAAAGAAGATTAAGGGGGGACATGATAGCGGTTTTCAAATATCTAAAAGGGTGTCACAAGGAGGAAGGAGAAAATTTGTTCCTCTTAGTTTCTGAGGACAGGACAAGGAGTAATGGGCTTAAAGTGCAGCAGGGGAGGTTTAGATTGGACATTAGGAAAAAATTCCTAACTGTCAGGGTGGTCAAATATTGGAATAAATTGCCAAGGGAGGTGGTGGAATCTCCCTCTCTGGAGATATTTAAGAACAGGTTAGATAGACATCTGTCAGGGATGGTGTAGACGGAGCTTGGTCCTGCCTTGAGGGCGGGGGGCTGGACTCGATGACCTCTTGAGGTCCCTTCCAGTCCTATGATTCTATGAAGTACCGCATGCTCTTTGCAGGGCGGGGGTAGGGCGGGAGGGGGCTTTGTGCGCACCCCCTGCCTCCAGGCCAATCAGGGGAGTGTGTGAAGCCTCTTCCCACCCTGCCAGAGGCATGCCTGCCTATTGGGGAGGAGGGACAAAGGGTTCCCTACCCCCAGACTATAGTTGGTCTGGGGGTGGGGAAGCCCAGAAGCATTCTGGCCCCACCCCTTCCGGCCTGGAACCACTTCACAAATTTTTGAAGTGGGCCTCCAGACAAAAATTATTGCCCCAACCCTGCGCTAAGGTGCGGCAGGATTGCACATTTTTAAAAATTGTTTGTAAAGTTATAGACTAACATGGCTACCCCTCTGAGACTTTGAAGCATGTGAGTCAATCCCATGAAGCAAATGTTTTTCACAAATAGACTCAAGTCTATAAATGCTGGCCTTGACTTCGGTAAGTGTAGAAAAACGGAAGTCAAATCTAACATCTACACATTGGGCCCCTGATCTTGCATTTGCAGATCAGCTTAACTTTGAGCACAGGCATAGTCTCAGCTCTACTGAGTTAATCAGAAATCATGCTTAATTGGATCAGGAAAGGTGCATTTCTTATTTTGGATTGTACAGGGCATGTTGAAATCCATTGTTCAGGTTCTTCCACGGACTGTATGTGCTCTTTTGTTGAACATGGTATGTCGTATAAAATTACTATCGTTAGGTTATCTGATACACTGTCTTAGACCAAGCTGATGTCTAATTTCAAATGCTTCTTTGGTGATTAGAAAAGAAAAAAAAAGGAACAGATGCCATTGGTGAATTTCGCAATTAAATGACGTAACAGGGCCAAATCCTACAAGCTCTTCCTCCCTGAAATGCTGCGTTTCCACTGTGTGCATTTAAAATCATGAAGAACATTTGCAGGGAAAATCCACAAAATGCTATGACTTTACCTTATAGCATTTGCAATGTAGGATCACAGAGGGGCAATGTTGTAGGACCAGATTTTCCACGGTCAAAAAAACTGCCGCGTTTTTTATTTCATTTCGAAAGAACGCAGCAGCAGTCTATACGCAGGTGAAGTTTTTTTGAAAAAAGTCCACTGTGATGGGGCGCCTTCGCCCCGCACTTGGAGAAGCCCTGAACCCTGGGCCGTGGAGCACGGCGGGGAGAGGGGGGGGGGACGAGCAGAGACGGCGGCATACAGGAAAACCACAGCCAGGAAGCAGCCGGGGCGAGTACGGGCGGCAAAGCAAGAGACACGGTAAGCCCGCCGCTGGAGTCGCTCGCAAATGATGTCACCTGCAACGTCACGCTGAGGGCGCCAAGGGGCGGGGGGAGGAGGTGAGCGGAAGGCCGTCCCTCAGCGCACCAGCGGGGAATTTAAAAGGGTGTGTGGAGCCAGGAGAGGGGGGAGAGAAGAGGGAAGAAGGAGAAGCGAGAAGGGGAGAAGGAGAGGCGAGTGGCGAAGAAGGAGAGGAGGCATTGGAGAGGAACACCCGACAAGAGGACTCGGACTGGGGGACGACAATGGTGAGTCCTGCCCCCAACCCAGAGAGCTGGAGCTAGACATGGAGACGGGGGAAGAAGTGACCTAGGGCAGGGCCGTGGAACCCGTGAGTGGAGGGGTTTAGGGGCTACGGCCCCCTGCACTGAGCAAGGGCAAAGCTCCCAGGCTTAGGGTCCTGGGCCGGGGCTTGGAGAGAGGGAGGGCCCGAGCTCCCTTCCCCCATCCCTGAGGTAAGTCAATAAACACGCCAAGGGCGAGGCCACAGGGCATTTTGACCGTCTGACCAGATGGGAGCGGTGCAGGAGTGAACACAAACACAGACTGGAAAAGTTGAGACTAGTAGGACCGGAGCTTCGGCAAGCGGTGTCGCGGGACAGCCAGAACCTTGAGGAGAGGGGAGACTGATAACACGGGGGAGACCGGTAACAGCTACTTTTTCGAAAAACCCTGTAATTTAGACACACCCTGAAAGTTAATAGTAGTCTGCACTTTGCCATGGGAATGTACACAATCTTGTTTTAGCTTATTAAGACTCTCTTCACTAGATGTCCTCAGAGAGTAAAAGTGATAAAAACCCGCAGTCCTCTAATGACAACTTTCCAAGTCAATAATAATAAAACTGAGCATCTTTGGTCCTGCCCTGAGTTTAGGGGACAGGTCTGGATGACCTCTCAAGGTCCCTTGCAGTTCTAATATTCCATGATTCTATGAAAACACTTAAAAACAGATGAGGTAATAAATGCAAAATGCTTTTATTAAATTGTGTTCTTTCATTTTCTACTATCATGCCCAGTAGCTATGGTAAAGTAACATACAACGAGGTTCAGTTACAGGCAGGAAGAAAAATATCTTACTTTTCTTTAATATAATTGAGGGCCAATTTAGGACTGAATTCCTCTGATTGCTCTATGATTTGCTGTCATCATCAAGGTATCTTCTCAGAAGCTATGTGTAGCTTTGGTTCGCAGCAGGGTAGGATGGAGGGGGTTTAAATATTTGTTTTAAAACCTGCTAAAATTCACTATTATGACATCCTCAGTTTATCACAAACTTGTTGTGCATATCTCCAAGTTTTACTTCACTTAAAAATTACTTGTTTACAAAATTAGACATGAAAACATGTCCCAGCATACTGTTACAGAAAAACTGCCTACTTTATCATGTTTACACCCAATTATAAAATAAACAATGTAATATAAATATTGTACTTGCATTTCCATGTATGCAGCAGTATAAACAAGTTATCATTGTCTGTATAAGATCTTAGTTTGTATTAATTTCACTACTACTTATGTAGCTTGCTGTAAAATGCTAACTATCTGGATAATTGATCTCCCCCTTCGAAAACCTATGTGTATCCTCAGGGGTATGCATACCACTGGATGAGAGTCCTGGGCCTTTTGAATCACTAAGCCTCCGTACAGTTGCCCACTTGCTCTCCCCTTCCCCTATTGGTGGGCGATCCTATAAAGGAAAGAGTAGAGCAAATTTAATTTTATACATTTAAATTTCATTTTAATTAATTACTTTGTCCACACTAATTTTAGATGTGTCCACTTCCCCTGCAATGCCTTTGAATCGGGAACCTCTCTTAAGCATTAACGCTGAATGAATAATGTTTAATGTTTAATATCTTCTTTGTCTGTTTGCTATGTGCAAGGGAGTAGTTTGCAGTATTCTCACATTTATTGTTTGTAATTGTATGCAAATTTCTTCATGAGTTTCTCCCTACCGCTCACCAACAGTTATTCTAAATCTGACGTACATCCTGTAGGAATCGATTACATCATACCGTGATTTTTCTGTTCCTTATTATATTCTTCTGTATGCTATATCATATAATCTTTTTCACTATAGCACCTGAACACCTTCATTCATGCACTAAGGGATGAGACTAACTGTCCTATGTTGTTTCTTCTCATTCATCCCTGCTCCAGAAGAGGACTGCATGCATAGACTAGAGTTTTAGAGAAGGCATTTGCAGAAGCGTGCCTTGCACCTCGAGCAGAAGATGATGAAGTTTGTGATGGTCCATAGCTCCCACTGGATTTCATTACACAATCTTGGACTGATCCCTGAGAATAAGCTCCGTCTCCTACATGGATGAGCTTTAAGTTTACAGGGGAACAATTCATTGTCCTTGAAGAGTTTCTGGAGGTGATCTTTTAGATATGCCAGTCCCTGACCTTGAGTGTCTTGAAGATATGGATTGAGACCTTAACCGTTCTACAGTTAACCAGCATCAACAGCAGAGGAAAGATTTGATGTGGTCACAGTAGTTTGGATTTCTGAGCTGTGCTTGAGCATTCTATACTAGCTGTGAAGTTTCTTATGGACTGATGAGCTTCCATCCCACACTGCATTCCTGTAGTCCAGATGGGAGATAACTCCGGTGAGTTTCACTGAGACCTGGTTCTCATCTGCCAGGATGAGATGAGATCTTCTAGGCACCTGAAAATGGTAGAAAACAGTACTTGCAGATGCTGCTATGTGAGAATTTAGTGTCAGTGAGGAATCAAGGCCTTAACTAGGGGTTGATCTGGCCAAAATTGGTGTGTGCACCTTCAACCACAGGAGGCTACAAAGCAGGTGCAAATTCTGAAGTGCTTTAGTGAACATTCTTCATCCATGAGCTGACCCGATCAAGTGCTTGGCTATCCGTGTGGCAGTGTTGTGATCCAATGTAGGGAAGGATAGACAGAATTGTGTGTCATCTACATATTGTTGGCACTTGAGTCCACGCAGTCTTACCCTCTCATCTAGAAGTTGCATGTAGAGAATCAATCGTTGTGGATCAATGAGGTGCAGTTAATCATCACTACTGTAAGTTCCTCCCGGAGGGAAGCACCCAATTGATTTGCATTTCCCATTTACATTACCCATTGTATTGCATTACCTGTAGACCTCTGCCACGTCTCTCTGGCAGGACAGCAGTATCTCACAGTCAATAGTGTTGAATGTAGCAGAGAGTTCCAGGGGGATGAAAATAGTTTTCTCCCCACCATTGATTGAGAGTAGATCACACATTAGTTCCATTAAAGTGGTTTTTGTTCCATCTCTTGGCCTGATATTGTGTTGGATTTAGGACACAGCTTCAAACTGATGAACTTATAGGTGGCCTTTTGTTCTGAGAAGCAATGTATCCAGGGTGGGTTTCTTGAGTGTCCATTGCATTACTACATGCTTGGAGGAAGAAAGGAAAATTCCTTCCTGAGATAAGATGTTGGCTATTTCAATCAAGAGTGGCACCAGTTCTTATTCTCTGCGGATGGGCAAAGATGAGATTAACAAAGTTTGGGTTGAGCGTTCTATCTGTCAGCGTGTTCAGCACACAGAAGAGTGACCAGACTGGACTGTGGGAATGCAGGTGGACTGTTTGCTGACCTGCAAAAGTGGGAGCAGATCCAGGCTGACTGTGTGTGATGCAGTGTGGTCCTTGCTCATATGCAGAATATGTAGCTGCATAGGGCACCTGAAAATTTGGGGTACCCACCACTGGTTCTTAATGTCCATCCATTTGCCTCTTCCTGTCTCTGTTCTGTGACTCTGCTTCCTCTGGAGAGGATCTAGTGAACTTAAAAGTGACAAAGCCTGCCAGAGCTATTAGCACACTGAATCTGAGAGAGAGCCATTCAAGCAGTCATGAAGCCATTTAACAGGCATTTGCCAACCCCAAGTATATCCTGCCAGTTTCTGAATTTACTGTAAAAATGACAAGGAGTCCAGTGGCACCTTAAAGACTAAGAATTTTATTATGGCACAAGCTTGTTAGTCCTTAAGGTGCCACCAGATTCCTTGGGCTATGTCTACACTGGCGGCTTCTTGCGCGAGTGATATGCAAATGAGGCTAAGCGTGGAATATCGCCGAGCCTCATTTGCATACCTAATGAGCCACCATTTTTTTCAGAAGAGGCTCTTGCGCAAGAAGGAGCATCTACCCTGCCCCTTCTTGCTCAAGAAAAACCCTCTTGCGCAATGCCGTTCTTCCTGAAAAGTAATAGGTGTAACAGCTCCTTCTTGCGCAAGAACCTCTTCTGAAAAAAATGGTGGCTCATTAGGTATGCAAATGAGGCTCAGCGATATTCCACACTTAGCCTCATTTGCATATCACTCGCGCAAGAAGCCACGAGTGTAGACATAGCCTTGTTGTTTTTGCTGAAACAGGCTAACACGGCTACTTCTCTGAAACCTGAATGTGCCCACGAAAGCTCATGATACCATCTACATGTTTTGTTAGTCTTTAAAGTGCTACTAGACTGTTTGTTGTTTTTTAAGTTTATCCTGTACAGACTAACTCAGCTAGCCCTCTGAAACTCCTGAATTTACAGTTAGTCTCCTGAACCTTAGCTTCCAATTTGCTTTAACGCATTTCACTAGTTTGTTGCTGAGCATTATAAAATCACATCTCTAAAATAGCATCCTTCTCCCCACAGCTGCTATCAGGCTTACGGGCACCATTTTAATAGTACTGCATAGGGCCCCATAAAGCAGAAGGACTGCCCTGCTTTGGTGTGTTCAAGTGAGGCAGGATGCTAGTCTGACTTGGATCTGGCTTCTGTGGGCACTCAGGATTGATGAAACAGTTTAACACCCTGGATAGCTCCTTGCGGCAGGATTTGACGGCTTTAATGGTAGATGATAGGTAGGTTGTTTTGGCTTGTAATATAGCCTCAGCAGACGGTTGGAGAAAATTCTTTAATTCTGTCAGTTTCAGGCTTTGTTTTCCAGCATCATCCCTCGTGGTTTTGACCTTTTCTCTTCATCTGATGAAGGATGTCAGAAAACCAGAAGAGACTGTATGTGGATGATAGTGTAGACGGGACCATCTGAGAGTCAGCATACCAGCAGTCAAGACTAACGTACATTGATAGCAATTCACCCGATCCGCAACCCTTCATGTTTGGTGGCATGCTACTGCCCTTTAACATTACTTCTGTAATTAACTAGACGTCGCTCAAACTGGGAATTTATGATTCAAAACAAACTGTTGCCTCAGAGGAATGGGCAACAAGGGAAATAGAACTGGGAATACAGGAGAGGTAGCCCCTGTTACAGAGAGATGTCAGGCCCACCACCTTACTATGTGCAGCCCTCTGAAGTTTGGTGCAGATAAGGATGAGACACAAACATATCAGATGCAAACAAGGTAAGTGTATTGAAGGGATTCAATTATAGAGATCTGGGAAAAGGGAGATCAACACAACATAGAACAAAAACAATGAGCTGGAAGAGCAAAACAAAGAGCATCCCTTGTGAAAACAGTGTCAGTGTGACCGCCGTGGGGCATGAAGTCCAGGCCCAAACTAACCCAGTTGGCCAGAAAGAAGAAAAGGTGAGAGAGAAGACTTTTACGTTTTTATGCTCAGGACGGGCAAATGCGGCGCAATGCCCAGGACCTACAACCTTTGGGCTAATATCACTCAGGGAGGGACACCAGGGATATCCAGTGAGTGATGTCAGTCCTCATGGAGAGAAGTCCTCTAGGATGATGTTCATCACTAGGATGCAGGATCGATGGGAAGTAGACTTCTCTTCCTCCTTTGCTATGGAATAGATGATGTTCTCCAGCACAACTGTCTGAACTGCCTGGAGATCCAACTAGCCTACACACTGTCCCTAATGGTGGCTAATGGCAGTACGTGAACACAGACCCGACCCGCACTGTCACTGAGATGGACAGCAACCAACACAGCTGCACGGAGCCTTTGGTGGGAAAAACTCTGAGGTGATGGAACCCTCCGGATGTTCTCTGGCAGGAAAAACCAGATTTATTTGGTTCTAGCAGGCACATTCCAGACCCAAAGACCCTTGGTGGCTGATGCAATAACAATATGGAGTTTAGGGTCACAATTTTTGGATTCCATTTTGGTTTCACAAAGGCATGATCATAGTATATAAAACCCACAACCATTACATTACGAAACGGTTAACAGTGATTAACAAGAGAATGTATTTAATCCCAACAAAACACATGAGCATTTGAGCTCCCAATGTTGGGTTTTTTATTTTTTCAAATATTTATGCTAGGAAAATTCAAACACTTGGCTGCTCAAGGAAAGAAACTGGTGAACATAGTCAAAACAATATATTGTTCTGTGCTAATTTGAATATTGGTAGGAAATTATGTCCACAGCTCATTGAGCTCTATCCAATATATGTTGATTTGCTGTTGAGGGAGAGGCGCTAGTGTTCTTCTGTTCTCCATTTTGATCTCCTCTGAGGCTGTTGTCAGCCTCTGTCACTGTTCTCTGTTTCGGAAAGAGAGGGAAAAAAAGGGTGGGAAAAAGCGAGGTCACCTGACATTAATCTGCCCAGCAACAGGAGCGCATTTAAGGGGTGTTGACCCGTCCGTCAGGGCTCTTCTGCGACTCGGAGGTACTAAAGTAGCAACTCTGTTGTGATTCTTTCAAGCAGGCTGTAGGCTTCATAAGCCATGAGAAGTAGGCACCTGGTTGTTTCCCTACCCAGGCAAGCTGACAATCTCACTGGGTCCCTGGGCAAGGTGGGAGGGAGCCCAGCTCCATGCACCCAGAAGGGCATCAAAATTGCGCAGCATGCAGGGCTCCAGCGGCGATTTAAAGGGCCCCAGGTCCCAAGGCAGTTGCCTCCTTCCCCCCACATTGGCGGGCCCCTCCCTATCACTGGGAGATGGGGGATCTCCAGCCAGAGACAGGGTCTGATACAGTCCCTCAGTGGTGGATCATCCCAGATACCCACACTTAGCAATGGCTGCTGGTCAGGTCAGGGTACCAGCAGCAAGACTAGAGTCGCTGGAGTCTCCAGAGCAGACTTGTGCTCACCTGTCATTTACCTCACTTGATCGCATTCTCCACACACAATGCCGAGTCAAGATGAGAAGGCCTGAAGAAAGATCATCCCCTGCTTACCTAAGTGTCCACCTTGCAGGTCCACACCAGTGCCCAATTATCCTGAGCTCCCTCCCAGTGTCTTCCCACGACATCCTCTTACCTTGTCTCCTCTCACTGAGGGTAGGGTAGACTGATTTCTTTTCCCATTGTATTCTGCCCTGACGTTATTTGTATTTCTGGGTTCTGGCTTCATGCCAATGTCTCTGTCTTGACAGTCGGATCTTGGGTTTTATTTCTCAGGTTAAAGGGGCCCATCAGTTAGGCTTTGTCTACACTGCACAGTTATTTATGAATAAGCTATTCCAGCAGAGTTATTCCGAAATAGCTTATTTCGAAATAGCACGTCTACATTGCAGGGAAGCCTCACAATTAGTCCGAGGCAGGCTTCCCTAATTTAGATGTGCTATTTCAATTTAGAGCCCCAGAAGGAATAACCTAGAATGTCCCTGGTGGGGGCTATTTTGAAATAGCAGAAGTGGAGTGTCTACACACAAATTAAAGCCCTAAATCGAATTAGCTGTTAAACCTCATTCCAGGAGGAATAACAGCTAATTCGATTTAGGGCTTTAATTCGGAATCCCGTTTCACTGCTGCATGTAGACGTGGGCTAGTCAATTTCTAAAATGGCGACTGTTCGGGAACATGCTAATGAAGTGCGGGATATTTAAATCCTGTGCTTCATTTGCAATTTTGGTCGCCCTCATTAGTCTCCCTAGATCGAACTAGGGGGCTAGTGTAGACATACCCAAAGTTTGGTGAGATCTTTTTGAAATTTTTTTGGATATGTATTTGCGCATGCAGAGAGAAAGTATGGTCCAGTAGTTGTGTCACTACTATCTGTCACTGTCTTTCTATAACCTCAAACAAATCATTTAGCCTCTCTGTGCCTCAGTTTACCATTTCAAAACGGGGATAAAAGTATTCCTCTGCCTTGCAGGGAACTGTACAGGCCTCAGATACTCTCTTGAGAAGGCAATACAATCGCTGTGTAGATACACTCTGAAAGTAGAGAATGAATACGCAAGCTATTAGGCTCAGTACAGGGGTAACTGGATGAAACCATGACTTGTATCCTGTAGAAGTCAAACAAGATTAGTTGATTTGTTTTAAGGCAAAAAGAAACTATGAATATACCATAGGATCAGGGCTACTCACCTTTGGAAGCCCCAAGGGCCACAATGATACACTCAGCACATGCTGAGGGCTGCAACTTAAGTGTGGTTGCATAGACGTGTAAGTATATATGCAAATATATGCAGATAGCTTCTTTCACACTGATGGGCATAAATACAAAGATTAAGACAAGACTACACCACACACAGGCCCCATTTAAGTCCGTTCTGCTGATATTAATAAAATGCAATATTTACCTGATTTCTACCCATATGACAGCACTTTTAATGAGAAGTGACAGTCCAGGAATTTAACTACTAAAACGCATTTCAACAGAAGACCATTATATTGACTACTTTTTTGTTTTAGCTCCCACTCGTGGGCCACAAACAAATGGACCGTGGGCCGCCTGTGGACCATGGGCCACGGGCCACATGTTGACTACCTTGCCATAGGATCAACCGTCCATTCTGATTAATGACAAGGAAAACAGAGGAAACCAAATCCATCAAAGCAAAAATTTGGGAATAGATATTTTATAATGCATTCACCAAACCATTCCCAAATGTTGCCATTTCTGATAGTTGTTTGCAGCACAGAAGATGTAGTACATTCTCCTGGAATGGCTGACAGCCATCCCTTGGTACACAAAAGTGAAGAGAGGGCCAACCTAGGATATAAAAATGGAGAGAAACCATTCTTTAAAGGATAGCCTCCCCTACTGATGATTCTAGGACTAAAAAAATAAGGTAAGTCATAATTTGCTAAAAGGTAAACAACTGAAAAAAAAAGCAAAAAGCAAAAAAAGTAAAAGTTAGAACTAGAATCCCCAATTATCAAGGTAGATAATGCAAAGTCCTATTTATTTAGTGTCCTCCATTCTGCATCTGGAGATAAGGCCACCTAGATTTCTCAGGAGTGGCTAGAGTCAAGCTTTTCATCAAATTTAGAACTAATTCTATCCTCCCATCATTTCCAAACAAAGTGTGCAACGGTGATATAATGGACATCTTCCCATCTTTGGCGACTATGCCTTGGTAGCCAGTGGTGAACTGGATGTATCCAACAATGCAGATGAAACTAGAGAACAGTTTCCCCCTGGGTCTATTCTTCTGCTCACGTGGAAAACAGCCCCCATGAAACATATTGCCTGTTTAAAGCACATTTGGTCCATCTCTGCAAACAGTTAAGCTTTAGAACATGATTGTAAAACTGCTGGTGCCTTTGAAGAATAAGGAAGCTTTAAGTGAGTCACTGGACAACTGCAGCTTGAACTGAAACTGTACTGAGTGTGGGGATTGACCCATCTAAAGCTTTGATTATTGCTTTAATTGTCTAATACCACAAATCCTGCAGAGCTGTCGGTCCTTGGAGCAAACCCAATTTCAAAAGTCATTCATACAACAACATATATGCACTGTATCCAAAGTACCATTATAACTATGGCACTAAACAAGAGACTTCCTATTAACACGGTCTTGAGCTCTGAATCAAAATACTCAACTCTGTATTGTTTGCTCAGGTGGGAGAATGGCTTAGGGCTTGTCTATATGGGCAAGTTCACACCTTAGTTTGCACCTGTGTCCTGTAAAATGTGTGCCGTTATTGAGACTGGTCAATACGCTTTTCGGTAAAAATTGTTTCTTCCTACTAAAAATTTTTGTTTGGGTTGGGGGGTCAAAATACTGAAGAACCAAAATGCCCCAAAACTGAAAAAATGTCCAGCCCCAAATGAAAAATTTCAATCCAGAAATGCCACTGTGGAGTGGTGTTTCATGGGAGTTGGAGTTAAGTTGCCTCATGTCACACTCTCCCCTCTGGGCTGGGCTCCATCTTCTACTACAAAGTACATTCTCCACCTCAGTAAGAAGAGAGACCATGGTGAATCATGGGAGATACAGGTCATTCAGGGAGCCCCACTGTAGAGAAGAATGAGAGAATAACACACCGAACTACACTTCCCATGATGCAACACTGTGACTTTTCAGTTTTTGGCTGAAAAATTTTGGGGTTTGATTTTTTTACATTTTTTTTCCTGTGAAGTTTTTTTTTTCCTGTGGAAAATTCTCCACTATTCAGTCAGCTCTGCTATTACACAGGTATAAACCCCAATAGGGTCACTTTTATTCCAGTATAATCTGTTTATCATATATTGCTTGGAAAGGAATCTAAGATAAACGAGAAAACGGCTCTCAATGAAATAGGCGCATCCACACACACAGAGTTATATTGGAATAACGATACCTGTATAACTGATAAAACTTTCTTGTTTAGACAAGACCATAGGTGCTGAATTTCAAAAGTGCCAGGGGGTGCTTGACCCCTAGCTCTGCCCCCGCCCTGCCCCCCCGTTCTATCCCTTGCCCAAAGGCCCCACCCCCTCTTCCTGTCTTGTTCTAACTCTGCTCCTGAATTTATCACATCCTCAATCCTCCCCACCAGAGCCAGGAATCATGGTGCGGCAGAAGTGCTGATCCGTGGGGTCCATTGGCAGAGGGGAGGCACTGGGGGAGTTGATCAGGGCTGACAGGGCTGGAGTTGATATGGGGCCAATCTTGCATCCATTGGGTGCTATTTTCAAAGGCACCTAAGGGAGTCAGAAAACCCACTGAATTTAGAACAAAAGTTTGATGTGTAATCTTTAGGCTCCACTGAAAATCCCTGCCAATGAATGAAGTGGGGTTGTTTTCATGTATTTCAGTAAAATCAAAGTTTGGCTTCTAATGGAGACATCCGGCCAAACTAATATCTCTGGTGTTCTTGGAACCTTCATTTTCTGGTTTTCTTTTAAATGTCTCTCTCCAAAACTAAGTGATTTCAATTCAGCGGCATAGAGCAGGGGTCCTTCCTGTCAGGTCAACCTGTGCAGCGTCAATAGGCTGTGAAGACTACTATTAACACTTCTTGAGGAAAACTATTAATTTTAATTACTACATAAAACTATAACACTAAGGCTACATCTAGACAGCAAGGGCTATTTCGGGATACCAGAAGTAACCCGAAATAGCAGTTCCGCATCTTTAAACGTGCCCATTATTTTGAAATAATGGGCACACTATTCCGGCATCCCTGTTCACAAGGGTTAAGGGACTTGTAGGAATAGCGCTTTATTTCAAAATTTGGCACTGTGTAGACAGTGCCAAATTCTGAAATAAGCTATTTCGAAATTACTTCGAAATAAGCTACGCAATTTGCATAGCATAAATTGTGTAGCATATTTTGTAGTAAGGGTGGTGTGTAGATGTACCCTAAGGAAAAAATATACATGTTTCCTTTTTGTTTAATGTGAACATCTGTAACAATAAAAATCCCTCATTCAAAAAAATGCTTCAAGATCTCTGAAACCAAACAGTTGACTGGAGAATGCAGTTGCACTGGCAGCCTCAAGGGACTGTATGGTGGCCTACTTTTGGGTACCCCCCAACAGAGAGTATGGCTACAATTTGGGGGGGGGGGGAGTTTAGAAGACGATATGCAAATTGTGCTCACATTTGCATAACTTCTTCCTTTTTTTTCCGAAAGAGGATTTTCCGATATTTGGCCTGTCTATACGGGGCCAAATGTCAGGAAAAAAAAACCTCTTTCGGAAACCCCCTGTATACCTTGTTTTTTGACAGGCTAAATATCAGATAATCCTCTTCCGGAAAAAAAAATGGAAGAAGATATGCAAATGCAAGCAGAATTTGCATACATTCTTCGAACCCCTTTCTCTCCCCCCCACGGTATAGCTGTACCCAGAGGATGGATTCATATAAAAAACTACTAAAGCAAATCAAGCCCACATCAACTTATATTATGCAGCTGTTCTGATTTTGCCTTTGAGCCTAGGACATTGGCCACATCTACATTGTACACTTCTGGTTTGGCTTAATTGGTCACTGGTCTGATCCCTGACTGCCAGCTATGCTGGCAAAAATCCCTAGGGTAGTCATAGCTCCACAAAACTGAGCTTTTATTGGTGTAGCTTGTTTCATTTGGGAGAGGAAGAACAAAGAATACTGGTAAAAAGCCATAGAAATTTAGCCGTGTTAGTCTGGTGTAGCTGAAGCAAAATACAGGACTATGGTAAAAAGCCAGCTTTGCTAGCTCCAGTCATACTAGCACAGTGTACCAGTACTCCATATTAGTAAAGGGCTTGGACTGTAGATATGGTCATGCTAAGACTCTTGCATAACTACCTAATGACCTTAACTTGAGGGGTTTATAATTTTTTTTGAGACACAGCAAAAAAGTGTGCACACTGTCGGGGAGGATTTACATGAACCAATTACAGTTCCAGCAAAGGAAAATTATTCATAATGTGTAGCATGCTGACAAAAATAAAGCCTCAAATGCTGCCCATATGCTTATTCTCCTAGGAATTTCTAGAAGGGGACACGATCGGAAGGTTTTAAAATGTTATTAAAAAAATTTATCACTGTTCCCTTGATACCATTTCAACATGGAAAATTATTGAGTTTCATACACGATATAACCGATAATGATTGAAATATTTTCCATGCAATCCTAAAAATGCTTTCCTCAATCTTAATGAAGGCCACGCTTCCTCATTTGAAGATGTGTGTGTATGTAATAATTATCAAGAGTCACATGTCCAAAGAAATTAGAGGTATTAAAAAAAATACTCTACGTAATCATACTATGAAGAACCACCACTCGGAATCTCAGGAAAGTTGTTATTCTACATACACCTTTTAAAATCTTGCCTTTGTACCTATTTAAAATTCAAAAACCATTCAGACCACGAGTGTACATTATAAGCTCTTTATCTGAAAACTGTTCATTACCTTTAGCGATAGGGTTGTTTCTCCACTGCCATATGTCTTACATAGTCGTTCACATGAGTGCAAAGTAAGTGTAAAATGCTACAAAATCAGGATGGTCCACACTTTACACTGGTATAAATGACTATGCATGGAACTAACAAGTCAAGTTTGCATGACAGCAAGTGCAAAATATAGATAATGTTTCTTATGAAAGATAGTTTCATATATCTTACTTCCTACACCTTAAATGCTTAAAACAAAGTTCAGTCCTAGTTTGAGATCTTGAACAGCAAGTTTCAACCCAGCATAAAAACTTTCACGGGAATTAAAAAAAATCTCTGAAAAACGAGTTTTAAATACGCAACATCAATGGCCCCATAACAGCGGCGCCAGAGCCTACTAGTATATTATACACATTACATGTAATGCCTGCAGTATACTGTAATTATATCCCCATCTACAGACAATCATTCCTACCATGCGCCGTACTTCATGTTCACAGGGGGAGGGAAAACTATTCATTTTTTAAAAACCTGCATTGCAGCATAAGCAGAACTCTATTGTAGTCTCAAACAGAGAACTCTATGGTCCAAATTGCCTCTCTTTGAGGTAACCAACACAAGCAGAAAGTTGATCTCTCTTTCCATGGAGGTGGAAAATGACTGGCAGAGCCATATGGTTGCAGAAACACCACTCTGCCTCTTTTCTGCTTGACCTCTGCTCTCTTTGTTATGAATCCTGCCCCTTGTGTCGATCAGCAAAACATTACCTGTTCTGTTGCACCTACATCCTGGTGGGATATTGAAGGAGAGAAAGGGATTCTCTTCTGTCATGCAGAATTAATTCGCACTCATCTGTTTCCAGATGAAACCTTGTTGAGAGGTAGGATTTTTAAAAAGCTTATAGAAGTCAAACAGTAAAGTGGAGAAACCCCTTACATTTAATGGGGGTTGGCACACTTATGGAAAACAAAGGGCTTTATTTCTTTTTCATTTTAAAAATGCAGCAGGTGGTTTCTTCTAGATTGGTTAAAAAAATTCTAATTTAAGTCATTGTTATGTACTTTACAAATACTCTTATTTTTTAGATGAGCATTTTTCTTTCCCATTGTGTCTTGCTGTACAAATTCCTTTTTTTTTTAGAAAAAGCAAGCGCCAATTCGCTGTCTTTGTATTACAGCACATACACCCAGATTTTTTTTAAAAAAAAGCCACTTCCTGCTGTCAAACAAATAAATGTCCTTGCAGACAAGAGATTGGCATCAGTCTCTACTTTATTTAGCTGTCTCAGAAAGTAGCCGTGTTAGCACTACTCATTGTTTTAAGAGTTATTTCAAAATAACAAGGTGAGGGTCTATACAGCAAGCTCATTATTTAGAATAATTTCAAAATAATGGGCTTCTTATTCCAGAATAATAAACCCTCATTTTATGAGGAATAATGCCTATTTCGAAATAGTTATTTTGAAATAGGGTGTGTGTAGTAAGGATGTTAGGGACCAGTCAGTTGACTAGTCGATTCCCCCCCACCCCCTGCTGCCTCTAAAAAAGCGGCAGCTGTGCAGGCATCAGCTGTGCGGCACTGCAGCTTTGAAACCCCAAGGCGGCATTTCAAAGTGGCAGCTGCCGCACAGCTGATCCGCGGCTCAGCTGTCCGGCACTGCCCCTTTATAATGCCGAAGCGCCTTGGAGCCCGGGATCAGCTGGGGACTCCCCACCTAACCCCTGGTTCCGACTGGCATTTCCCCAGAATCTGGGGTGTTGCTTGGAACCTGGGATCACCAGGGGAGTCCCCAGCTGACCCCGGGCTCCACGGTGTTGCCCCTTTGAAACACAAGGCGGCATTTCAAAGGGGCAGCCACCACACAGCTGATCCCTGGCTCAGCTGTGTGGCGCTGCCACTTTAAAATGCCACCTTAGTGTTTCAAAGAGGTAGCGCAGTGGAGTCCGGGATCAGCTGGTGAATCCCCAGCTGACCCCGGGTTCCACTGAAATGCCATGTGGAACCAACTGACCCCGGGCTTCGCGCGGCAGGCAATGCATCATGGAGTCCGGGGTCAGCAGAAGACTTGGAGTCTCCTGTTGACCCCGTGCTCCATGGCTTTGAAATGTACAAGAGCCCCCGCTAGGGACTTCTGTACCTTTCAAAGCAGGCACGCCCACTGGCCCCGGGCTGCGCATGGAGTTCCGCATTCCTCCTTTGAAATGTACAAGAGCCCCAGCTGGGGCTCTTGTATATGTCAAAGGAGGAATGTGAGACTGTCTATCGATTAGTCGAGTAGTTGATGGAAATTCCATCGACTACTCAACTAGTCAATAAACCGCAATTTAACATCCTTAGTGTGTAGACAGGGCAGCAGAGTTCCCTCTAAGATTTTCCAACCATGAGCAGAGTGAGTTTTGGCTTGTGCACCAAAACTGAGGTCATGTGCACTGGTTTGGATGTGTGTCACCATGGTACCCAATTTGTTAACACACACGTTCCCGGTGGCTAGAACAGACCCCCTCCCCACCCCGCTCTCCCTCATCCATGCAGCATGTCCTGTTCCCTGCCACCAGATCAGATACCCCCCCCCCCCCACACACACACACCATGTGGCAGGTCCAGTTCCCAGTCCCGGCCACCGGAACAGGCCCTGCCCCCCCTTCCATGTCAACCATCGGAGCTGTGCTTTCATAGATATGACTTTCTTGCTATTGTTCCAGGAGAGTGGTGGAGAACATGACGCCCGCATATTCCGCAACTCTACTGCAGGCCTGGGCAAAATATGACCACATGGCAGCCCCAGCCACCGGAGCAGGCATCCTCCATCCCCGGCTTGCCCCGCAAGCCGCTCAGAAACACAGCTGCTGGGCCCTATTTCTGTTTCAAAACTGGAGGGGTGGGGGGACTTCAGAAGCTGCCCTCGCCCCCAGCACAATCCCACTGGCTGGTTTCTGGCCAGAAACTGGCCAATGGGAGCTGCCTGTTTGAATAACAGGCAGCCAGGAAGAACCACACCCCTTGGCTTAGTTATTCACTCAAGCACATGGCTGGGCAGGCAGGCTTGCTGGCTGGCTGGGAAACGTTTTAAGCTCTACAAGCCTTAGCTCTGCAGGCAGGCAGGCTGGTTTGGCTGCTGGCTGGTAAGTCTCCTGGCCAGAGCCTGCCTTTGGCACCCTAGCCCCTCCCTACCCCAACACTCTGCCCTACCAATCAAGATACCCAAAACCTCTGCCCCTCTCTTGCACCCATACCCCCTCCCAGATCTGTCACCCCAATCTCCGGTCCCAGATCACAATCCCCTCCTACCCAAGGTCACACCCCAAAACCCTGCACTCCAGTTCCCTGCCCTAGGACACAACCGCCTCCTTCACCCAAACTCCCTCCCAGTCTCCATTCTCTCTCCTGCACCCCACTCACCAACCCCAAGCTCCCTTCTCAACCAAAACTCCATCCCAGACCCTACATCTCCTTCATTAAGATCATGGAAGACTGCAGCCCTCAAGCACTTTCCAAAATCATGGAGTGGCCCCCCCCCCCATCAAAAATTATTGCCCACCCCGATCTATTGTAAGGATGGGAAAACTGAAGCTCTGAGACCGGAGAGTGTTTAAGAATGTGCTTTACTTTATTTGTATGTTTAAGTCCACCCCTGTTCACTCAGGCCTTTAAATTACATGGTTATCTTCAAGTACATGCTTACATCCGCTTCATGGACAGTATTCTACTATGTAAGAGCTCGTATTATTCTAAGCTCTTGACAAAACTCTTGAAATATATTCATAAAGCTACAAGGCTCCACTAATTACCTCCAGATCCCATTGCCCTGACTCAACATTGCCAGGGTTTCTTAAACCACCAGAGCACCACAAATGTCCTTGGTGTGGTACTTCCAGAGGAAAGGAGACTGTCTCGATCCTGAAGAATTTACAAGGCTGAGATGCCAGTTCTGCAAAGAGCTGTGTCAGCGGAGCAGCCATGTCACATTACGTGATGCTCATAAAAGGGTCATTTCAGGATTGGATGTGTAAGGTTCCAACCCAGCTGAGTTTTACTACCAGTTACAATAGTTATTGCAGGTAGTCCAGGGGTCTCAAACGTTCAGCCTGAGGGCCATCCCCAGCCAGAGCTGTTTCACAGTCCAGCCTGGAAGTCCAGTTGGGCTGGGTGGGGAAGGGCTGCCCATTCCCTTCACCCAAGCCCCACCCCTTCCTGCCACTGCTCTCTCTCCTCTTGGCACTCTGCTTTGGGGTTATCGGGGGAGCCTGGCACAAGGTGGCAGTCGCAGTCAAACCTTCCTGTGGCAAAGCAGCGTATATGCACCCTCCAAGTACACTCCGCTTCACATAGCTCTCTGCTGCTGCCCTGCACCAGGCTGCTCCAGTAATCCCCGAAGTCACATTCTGCGGGGAGAGGGTGAGGCAGTGGTGGGAGGGGTCTTGGGTGACAGGGACAAAAAGGGCCCCTGTGCCAGATTGCACAACTGCTCTGGCTGGGGATGGTCCGTAGGGTTGCCAGGTGTGCGGTACTGAACCAAAGAGTCCGGTATTTTCACCTCCTGTTGGGTAAAACAATTCAGAAAATACCGGACACCTAAAATGTCCACTATTTTCTGATTTTTTCCCAGCCAGGAGGTGAAAATCCCAGGTACTTACCTGGTTCCGCAGGGGAGCTGATCAGCCCAGAGCAGGGAAATGGCCTGTTAGGGCCAAAAAGCCTCAAAAGCATTTCTTAAAGCGGCCACACTGTTCGGGATTTTTGCTCAACAACTTTGGTCTCCTCCTTTTTTTTCTCAACAGAATTTTTCCCCCAGTGCTTTTTTTGGGGGAGGGGGAGGGAGAGGGGTGTTTGGTATTTTTGGTTAAATCATCTGGCAACCCTAATGGTCCAGGGGCTGGGAGTTTGAGACCCCGGGTGCCTGTAGTAGTCCTTTTGACTTCATTAGGCATCAGGGCTGTGTCTAGATTGGCAAGTTTTTCCGCAAAAGCAGCTGCTTTTACAGAAAAACTTGCCAGCTGTCTACACTGGCCGCTTGAATTTCCGCCAGAACACTGACTTCCTACTGTAAGAATTCAGTGCTTCTTGCGGATATACTATGCTGCTCCCGTTCGGGCAAAAGCCCTCTTGCGCAAATCAAGAGGGCCAGTGTAGACAGCACAGTACTGTTTTGTGCAAAAAAGCCCCGATGGCTAAAATGGCAATCGGGGCTTTTTTTGCGCAAAAGCGCGTCTAGATTGGCACGGACGCTTTTCCGCAAAAAGTGCTTTTGCGGAAAAGCGTCCTGCCAATCTAGACACGCTTTTGCGCAAATGCTTTTAATGGAAAACTTTTCTGTTAAAAGCATTTGCCAGTCTAGACGTAGCCCAGGAGTTTAGTCATCAGTAAAATGCTTGCAACATTCTAGAACACAGAAGTGCACATACACTGGGAAATCCAGAGGAAAAGGATTAATTTTGGAGTTTCCTTTTTTTTTTTTTTTTAAATGAGGACTCATCTTGGGAGTAGTGGGTGTTTCATAGTATGAAGGCTTTGCAAGTTAGTACCAGGAGTTAATTTTATGCCTCAGGTCAGCCTGGAAAAAAAAGGCACAGAAGACTGTCAGTGGTGAAAACAAGGATCAGGGAGACACAAGGAGAAACGGCTTAGAAAAGAGGACAGGAAGGGGGAATATGATTGAGGTCTATAAAATCATGACCGGTGTGGAAAAAAGTAAACAAGGAAAAGTTATTTGCTTGTTCTCATAATATAAGAACTAGGGGTCACCAAATGAAATTAATAGGTAGAAGATTTAAACCAAACAAAAGGAAGCTTTGCTTCACTCAGCACACAGTCAGCCTTGACAGATGTTGTGAAGATCAGGACTTTAACAAGGTTCAAAAAAGGGCTAGATAAATTCATGGAGGTTAGGTCCATCAATGGCTATTAGCCAGGATGGGTAGGAATGGTGTCTCTCGCCTCTGTTTGTCTGGAAATTGATGACAGGAGAGGGATCACGTGATGATTTCCTGTTCTGTTTACTCCCTCTGGGGCATCTGGCATTGGCCATTGCCAGCAGACAGGATACTGGGCTTGATGGACTGGTGGTTTGACCCAGTATGGCCGTTCTTATGTCTGAGGCATAAGCTAGGCTGAACGCTGCTGCTCAGAAGTGATGTATGAAGTAGGTGACACTTCACAGCTCTAATATCCATCAGGCAAGATCTATCAACATCCATCAAGCAACTACGTCTATCACGTCAGACAATAGTACTCAAATCACTGCTACAGAATGTCTCGCACGCCTGAGGTCTACTATGGAAATACTAATTTCTCAGTCTGACTTCTGCTGCCACTTGGCAGCAAGAGAGTTTTACGGAGGTGAAATGCTATACACTTAATTAAACCAAAAAGCACCCTTATTTTTCAATAACCCTTCAGTTAAAACACTCTCCTGGCTCGGAGTTGTGCGAGAATCCAAACGCTGTCCAATGTTTTGCTAACACGAGGGAAGGATGCGATAGTTTCACTCCAAGGAACTAGTAATCGTGTTGCTGCACCTCGGTGCAACAGGATGAACACAAATCAGAGGTGGGCAACATCCGGCCCCTGCATAATTTCGTCAGGCCTGTGGACAGTCTCTCTGCCATGGACCAGAAGCTGTGAGCCTGGGTTGCCCCCTGCTGGACTGGGGCTGTGAGCGTTGGAGGTGGTGATCAGGGGAACTCCAGGTGCTGTCCTGGCCTGCAGTTGTTTCCCCTGCTGCTCCCATTGGTTGGGAACTGCAGCCAATAGGACCTGTGGAGGTGGTGCCTGCAGGTGAGGATAGCAAATAGAACTACCTACCCTTTGCCTAGGGTCACAGAGACATGCCGACTGCTTCCAGGAACCACACAGGGCCAGGTCAGGCAGAGTCTCCCTCAGCCCCACTGTGCCATTGACTGAAGTAAGCGACCCACACTCCAACCTCCTGCCCCAGCTCTGAGCCCCCTGCCACACCCTTCCTCTCCCAGACTCCCACCTCACTGAGGGCTGGAGTTTTGCACTTAAAGGGCCAGTGCAGGGCAAATGCCCTGTCACATACAGTCTCTTACGTTACATGTTAGTATCATAAGTAAGGCTCCAATCTTGCAATAAGCAGGGTTACTCCACTACCGTCACATCGACATCAGCGTGAAGGCCCTCCCCGGTGGATACAGCTTCAAGGATCACAGCCGACACAACACCCCAACTTCCATGACCAAAGACTTTACCAGACAGACTATTAAAGTAGACTATTATTCGGGCAAATCTATTTAGTTGCATTGTCTTGGCAAACAAAGAAGTCACTGAACCCTCCACCCCTGTGGCAAAGAGTGTGAATGGTTTTGTGAAATCGGTGAGAACGGTGAAAACAATGCAGACTGTGCAAAGCAAAAGGCCTTAAAGAGCGGGACTGAGGGCTGAACCGAGTTCTTGTGTGAAGTAGAGAGAAGATTTTTTGTATTACTGACCCCAGTGAAAGGAGAGAAGTCTATTTATTTATACATAGGATACACTAAAAGGAAAATCATCCTTGAAAATGAACAGGGAGGGATTAGTGTCCGAGCTATGAGCATACCAAAATCCACATAAACATCCAGAGGAGAAAATGCTAAGATGCAATGCTAGCTTTGAACTTGGGAATCTCTTACATTACAATAACATGCCTGATCACCAACTTGCCACCACTACCGCACACGAGAAGGAAGCCCGGTTCTGATGAAAACCCTTTGCTTAGCATGCACTCATCTGAATACAGAGTTGGTGCACTTCATGCATTTATGTTTTGTCAATCCACTTTTACGCAGCCTCTAGAGTTTCAAGTTAGTTCTGTCTATTTTGGCAGATTAAGAGTCAGAGGAAGAACACTGTGCAATGTATACTAAGTCATAAAAATAAATACAAGATTTCTAATTTCATAAAACCCCGTGGTTTGTTTATCTGAGTGAAATTGGCCAATCTTTCTAATAAACCCTCCATGGCCCTTATACCCTGAGTCTGCACTGAGCTCTGTGTTGCTTGGCAAATCAAGATACAGTGGTATAGTCTTGCTTACAGCAAGCTCTTTAGCCTACATGTCTGAGTTAAGTAGAAGGAAACTAATATCATCCTCTCTCATTACCAAGCATTCTGTTCTTTAGTCTTGCCTGCCGGTTTTTTCCAGCTCTAAGATTGTGTTATTGCTTAAACTGCTTAAGTTGCGAATGAGGTTCGTTTACTGGGCGCCTGTCGCTTTTATGATCTGATCTACTTTGAGACTTTAGAGCAGCGACAGGCAACCTAGACGAGAGACTGGGCCACGTGAGTGGCCTCCTTCATCTCCATGGGCCACAAGATTGTCCTAACCAAGACAATTTCCCAGGATAAGGTAGTTTTGCTCGCTGCGCTTGTGCGTACTTAGAATTTACAGGGTGTGCCAATTGCACCGTAGCAGTGCTGTGATTGGATGCAGAGGGAGCACACGGCTCTCTCAATGTTATGTGCAATCAGCATGCATTTCACGTGCTCTGCTTTACATACATGTCACGTTAGTAATACCAGTAGGGGGAAAAATGACATGGACAGAAACTAGCAAAACCTGCTAACCCTGCGCTTGAGCAATGGTAAGCAAAATGTCTTGCAGGGCTGCGCATAAAGACTTAATGGGCCGCATGTGGCCTTCAGGCTGCAGGCTCCTTCTTTATAGGTTGTTCTATCCTCTACAAGAACGCCTCAGCTGCTTCAGGGGGCAGCCGAGTTAGTCTTTACAGGATAAACAAAAAACAGCAAATGGTCTGGTAGCACTTTATAGACTAACAAAACATGTAGATCAGGCCTGCACAAGTCAGAAAGCGGCGAGGGCCATATGACTCTATATGCGGGCCGGAAGGGTAGGTTGTGGGGGGAGGGGTGTGATACTTTATTAATAATTTTTCAATTAAATCAAACAAATAATTTTTTAAATTCTTTTAATTTTTATTTATGAATCATGGGAAAATGAAAAACGGTGATTAATTTGATAAATTTGAACTTTGTTATACTTTGCAGGGTCCAAGCTCCGCACGGAGCAGGAGGAGAGTCTCCGGAGCTCTCCTGGCGCTGTTTAGACAAGAGGCCGGAGGGAAGGAGATAGATGGGGGAGGGGGATGAATTCAAGAGCAACAAGCGGCACGGCGGCAGTCCGAGCGGGTACGGCGGCAGGCGGCTCAGACCATGAAGTGCAGCTGCCCGCCCCTGCTTCTGAGCTCGCTGGCGTTCACCATCGGGGGAGTAGGTGCGGGGCACGCCCGCTCCTCCCACGGGCTCGGCTCACAAGCAGCGGGCTCAGTGCTCGTCTGCCTCCCGGCCGAGTTGCCCACTGCAACGCCCCCTAGGACACCGGCGGCGGCTGCCTCCATGCCAGCCCCGGCCCGGTCGCCTCTCCCCGCTGGCTGCCGCTCTGCAGACGCTCGGTTGCTTCACGTCCAGGCTGGGCTGGGCGTGTGTGGAGGGCGGCGGCAGCCTCATCGGGTACCCTGCAAACTTCAGCCATCGCCAAGTCCGAAAGTAGTCACGGGCCGCACAGTGAGCCCCCGCGGGCTGTATCTTGTGCAGGCTTGATGTAGATGGCACCATGAGCTTTCGTGGGCACAGCCCACTTCTTCAGATGTTCCTTCTTCAGCCATTTGGTTAAAAGCCAGATCTCCAGGCCTAACATCACGGTGTTAGCACTAGTGTGTCTGGGTGCTGGGGTGAGGGGAAGATCTCTAACTAATGAAAACATCAAGGAAACCAGGCATTCATTATTAATGGGCACAAGAGAAAATGCGTAAGAATACCAAAGACAAATAAAGGAAGCTAAAAATCAAATGAAAGACATAGCAGCTTCTTTCTCAGAAGCTCCGTTTATTTGGCTCGCAAAGTGCAAAAAGCACCCACAGTCTGCAATTACCTTCCAAATGGAGAACAAAGGAATGCAGATCATTTTGCACCATTCACACTAGTAAGGAACAGATGGCTTTTCCTCCCATAAGCCACCCGTTCTCATGATTGTTCATTGTTTGTCACCTTCTCTATTGTGAGGCAAGTGTGTTCTTGTTCGCTAGTTCACCCACCCACCTACCACTTTGGGGTTTTCCTTAGCAGACTCTCTTGTGGCCTCTTTTCCTCCAGATGGTCAGTTTCTTTTTGACAAACACGCAATAATTTCTTGATCTCCTAAAGCAATGAACATTTCTTTTTTTACTAGTTCCCACTCTATTGCAGTTCTTCTTACGTTCATTTACTGGTCTTTGAGGGTACGTCTAGATCAGTAGTTCCCAACCTTTTCCAGATGGGGACCCATTTTGATAATTCAGGAACACTTAGTGACCCTGGGCAATTCAAAAAATGTGTGAATGGCTCCTTAAGAGCCACCTGAGGAGACACCTGGCGACTCTTTTGAAATGTAACGGGAACCCCTATTTGGATCCCAACCCATACGTTGGGAAACCCTGGTCTAGATTGTGGGGCTATTTTGGGATATCCCGAAATAGTTACCCCACGTTTTTTAAACGTGCCTGTTATTTCAACATATTTTTCGAAATAACAAGTGCACTATTTTGGCATCCCTGTAAACCTCGCTCCACGAGGGTTAAGGGATGTGTTGAAATAGCGTGTTATTTTGAAATTTGATGCTGTGTAGATGCGCCAAATTTCAAAATAAGCTATTTCAAAATGTAATTGAAATAAGATATACAATTTGCATAGCACAAATTGCGTGTCTTATTCACCCTAAGAGTCCATAGCAGTCGTCTTTTCGTGCAACATTTGATCAGCTTTTGAAAGCAAAGCAACCTCCCGCCCCCAAATACCTTTTTAGGAAAATAAAAACTAATTTCATGCATGCTTGTTGTAAAGGACTGCTGTAATCTGAATGATCATTCAAAGTAGACTATGTAGACCAAGAGAATATGACATTTCCACTCATTCCTTCTGACTGCGAAATATTTAACAATTCTGCCATTTAAAACAATCCTTACTGATAGCTGAGTTTACACCAATCACGGTGAATGGGGTGTTTCACACATTAGAGCTATTGTTTCAGGCTCTCTGCAAATTCAGATATCATTATATCAGTTACACTCAGATCAGGTCCTGTTTTAAGGTTTTCTTTAAAACCATAACAGCTACAGACTTGCCTTTAAAAAGAAAAACGCTTGAGATTTTGGAGAACAATTAAACAGTCTGATAATGTATGCCTGCAGCTGATGCTCATACGCTATCTAGCTTGCTGGTCCTTCTCCAGCCTCCCAATTTTGGGAAATATTTCTTTAGTGAAAGAACCATGTTTACAACATTATCCATGGCTACGTCTACACTATGAGTTTTCTCTGCAAAATATATGCTAATGAGGGACTCATTTGCATGAGTTGCGATCTCATTTGCATATTTTCTGCCGATCCCTATTTGCGCTGGGGTTTTTGCACAAAAACAAGCAGTGTGGACATTTTCTTTATGCACAAAAGCCTCTTTTTCTGCAAGATCTTTATGCCCCCAAAAATGAGGCATACCAATCTTGCGGAAAAAAGGGTTTTTGCACAAAAAGAAAACGTCCACACTGCTTGTTTTCGCACAAAAACCTCAGTGCAAAAATGGATTGGCAGAAAATATGCAAATGAGATTGACCCATGCAAATGAGTCCCTCATTAGCATATTTTTTGCAGCGAAAACTCGCAGCGTAGACTTAGCCTATGTGTTTTATTTTTTGTTGTTTTTAAAAGTCCAGATATACACTCCTGCGTAATGGTGGGCTAAACCAGCTCTCCTCAAAGCCTAACTTTTTATGCTTGCCCCAAACTATTTTTTCCCCTTCCACACAGTTCTCATTTCTGTGAAAGGTGGTGATGGCTGGGAAATGGCATATTCCAATAAAAGTGCAACTCGGAAGCGAAGGAAATACAAATAACCTTTGACTGCTTTGAGATATAGTTGGCGCATGTCCCGACTCTGTCATCCACGGAAGCTAAGTAACAGTTCTCCCCCACCTGCCTGACTTCATTAACAATCTGCATTGTTTTTGGAATATCTCACTTCCCAGACATCATGACCTTTGTCCTCCCTGCATGTATCAGTCATCCAAAATCCACACTGGCTTTGGACAGTAACTAACGGCAAAGGCACTTTTTCACACTCTATGACCGGGAAGCACATTCACTAAATCATTTTACTTTATCATCAAATATCCGATCTCTTATATGGATGCTCATTCTGTGGCTGCCTTCAGTGTTGCACTTTACATGTCAATAAATAAATTGTTATTGTTATTGTTATTGTTAATAATAAATAATAATAATAATAATAATAATAATGGAACAAAATCCACACACACTTTACACTTAGGGTTTCCAGGTATCCAGTATTAGCCCTAACAGTCCAGTATTTGCGGCCTCTGTCTGGTAAAAAACCTTTTTCTCAGATGCTTCGGACATTCTTCCAGTGCTGCGTCTGGTGGGGACAGGAGGAGCAAGGGGATTTAAAGGCGCAGTGACTCTTTTTTCTTGTGTATGTTTTTTTTCCCCTCAACGACTTTGGTCCTCTGTGGTTTTTTTTCCCCTCAACAAGTTTGGTCCTTTTTTTTTTTGCTCAACCAATTTTCCCCCACCATGTTCGGTATTTTTTGAGAAAGTATTTGGCAACCCTATTTACACTGCCCACACAAAGGGTCTCAAAGTATTTTACAAACATTACACAACTCCTGTCTGAGGTAAGGAGAGGGAAACATAATCCTTCCCACTCAGATGCAGAAACTGAGCCATACCCATGTAAAGAGACTTGTTCAAATCACACATGGCTAAAGGAGAATACACAACGAATTATGCTTCTCTGTTTTTTTCAACAAACATCACAGATTGTTGCAAATAATTATTGGCCTAGACTTGTTCACCAGCTGTTGTGAGCAAATATTCAATACTGAAGATTCTGAGTGGACACATAGGTCACACTGTATATTTCTGTTCCTGGATAACTGCTCTATAAGCGTGTCCCCCCTCCTCCCCAAAGAAACCAAGTTTCCAGCATGAATATTCTAGATTATAAAACTGGAGATTTCCTTTCTGCAGAGTTTGCCTTAAAATACTGCCATTTCAGCAAATACTCCTGCCAGCAAATTCACGCTAGAATATCTTTGGAAAGTGAACTCAGAACAGGTACAGTCAAAAAGGCATATAACATTGACGTGATTATTCACAGAATATTTTTTACACTATCTGCCCAACTCCTCTCTCAAAGATCTCAGAGGAAACCAGAAATAGAACCCAGGTCATTAACCACAAGTCCAGCCCTCCTCTCTTATTTCCTTGGGCCTTTTTTGTTTCCATGACCCTGCAGTATCTCACACAGTTCATTTATTTTCACTTTCTCCTGTTCAGATCAAAGATCAGTGGTTGAGATAGCTGCTTCATGTACTGAAAAAACAACAAGTGGTCTGGTAGCACTTTGCAGACTAATGAAACATGCAGATGGTATCATGAGCTTTCGTGGGCACAGCCCACTTCTTCAGATGACCAAACTTTGAAACTGACAAACTTTAATCAGAATCAATATTGAAACCTGGTATACAGCTAAAAATACATCAAAAGGACTATCAACATGGGGAATATTCAATTAAAGAGTATGCAAATGAAGCACTGATTAGCATTTTGCCACGCTTCATTTGCATATTCTATTTGAGCCGTTTTTGCGCAAGGGTTTTTTGCGCAAAAACGGGTCAAATACATTATGTAAATGAAGCATGACAAAATGCTAATCAGCGCTTCATTTGCATACTCTCTGCTGGCAAAAGCTGGCAGTGTAGACATAGCCTGACAGTGGCAGACTTTGCAAATTACTTAAATTCTCCATGCCACAGGACAAAACTAAATACCCTCAGGAGGCAGATGCATGAAGAATGAAACAAAATACAGGACTATGTAGCACTTTAAAGACTAACAAGATAGTTTATTAGATGATGAGCTTTCGTGGGCCAGACCCACTTCCTCAGATCAAACAGTGGAAGAAAATAGTCACAACCATATATGCCAAATGATAGATGCAGTGAGTAATGTTCCGAAAGGGCTTAACTGTATGAAATACGATTGGTTTATAAATTTTTTGCCTTTTTATAATAAAGTGATGAACTTAACCAATAATTTCATCTGCCCTTCTCTACATGTTGGATACTTACTTATTCAGATAAATGAAGCCCAACTTGAACGGCAGGATTGTCAAAAAATTGCAATCGGGTTGCAGACTAGCAAAGGAAAATCGTAGTATTTGCGGTAACAAGATCCACTAACACTTTTCTGTGATTTCTCACGGTTGGCTTCTTGGAGCCCAGGGTAGGGATTCCAGCTGTCAGCTTGATATGCAGGATGTGCAATATCACAAATTAAACAGGACCTTACAAATAAGAGCAGTAGTGGACAACCTGAGGCCTACGGGCTGCATGCGGCCCAGTGGGGCTCCATCTGCAGCCCACGGATCCCCTGGCTGACCCCCTCCCCCATGCACCTCTTCCACACTGGGGCAACGGAGCCTCACACTTCCTACTCCTCTCTCCCAGCACTTGCAGAATGTGAAAATCACCTGATTTGTGCTCCGCCCCCTCTTCTTCCCTTCACGCACAGAGCTGAAATGCTGTGAATCAGCTGTTCGCAGCATTCCAGTTCTGACAGGAAGGGAGAGGAGCAGGTAAGTGTGGGGCTCTGGTGACCTGGTACACAAGAGGCACATGGGGAAGGAGGGAAAACAGGGGCCCACAGATGGAGCCCCAGAGGGTCATGGGGCTGCTGTGAACCACTGATGTGAAGAACGGCCATCCATGTGGTCCACCCAGCATTCCTGGTTGCCCATCCCTGAGTAAGACTTTTCTGTCTGGCACCCACATCTACAACTTACTCAGTTATACAGGAGTAAGGACTAAAATAATCACTCTTCAACGATGTTTAATAGTTACCCAAGCACCCTGAGGTGCGAATGGTCCTAAGCATAACATTGAATTGAGCACGGGCTCTGAGGATCGCTCTGCTGTAGCACCTTAGCGTAGTCACTCAGGACAGTGACAGGAGGGGCTCTTCAGAGGGTACACCTGGCTTTAGCCAGCCAGCTGAAAAAGATTGAGGATGGTAAGGTGATGTTGGTGGGAGGAGACAAAGTTTAACCAAAAAAAAAAAAAAAGCGGGGAAGGAACTTTTGCAAAGGGAATTTTGCTCTTGGCTTTACCGGGAACAGGATTGAATCCTGAAAATTGATAAAGATATGACACCATTATACCTCTGGACTGTAGAAAAGTTAGAATGGAAGTTAAAGATTGAGGGATTAGCCAGGATGGGTAGGAATGGTGTCCCTAGCCTCTGTCAGAGGCTGGAATGGATGACAGGAGAGGGATCATGTGATGATTCCCTGTTCCGTTCGCTCCCTCTGGGGCTTCTGGCATTGGCCAGTGCTGAAAGACAGGATACTGCGCTAGATAGATCTTTGGTCTGACCCACTATGGCCGTTCTTATGATTTTCAAATGGTTTCTGCTGCTTTATCCTGGGAAACAGAATGCAAGGATTTTTAGACAGAGCCGGCATAAAGCCTGGGCAATATTTTTGCAAGAGCAATCTTTGCAAAAATTTTTGCAAGAGCAATCTGATGTTCCTTTATTTTAAAAGGTAAAGACTTCTTGGTCTTCTGTTTGCTGCCATGCCAAATATTATTATATAGTATCACGTAAGCTGGAAAGTTGGCAATTTAAACTCCCGGGCTTCATCCAACCCGTTACAGTGAATGAGAGTCTATTGACAATACAGTAATTGTTGGTGCATCTGGTCCGTCATGCACATCAACAATTAGTTTGTGCTTCTGCAAAGACCTTCTCCACCATAGTAACAGATTGTTTTTGCTTATGATCTAAGGCAGTGGTCCCCAACCTTTTGGGGCTGCCAGGTGCCCGGGGGCGGTGCCACTCATGCGCCGCGCGTCCAGGGGTGGGGCTACTCACACGCTGTGAATCCAGGGGCAGGGCTGCACATGCGCTGCGCGCCGGGGGTCGGCATTGCGCAAGTGCCACGCGCCTGGCGCAGGAGCTTCCCGTGTGCCACGCACCCGGGGCCAGCACTGCACATGTGCCATGCGCCCAGGGCCGGCACTGCACATGCGCCACACGCCCGGGGTAAGGCCGGCCCAGATCATTCGGATGACGCATATAAATGCCCCGGCAGGCCCCATGGCGCCCGCGGGCACCGCGTTGGGGACCACTGATCTAAGGGTTGGCCTACGTTAAGAATCAACCTGATTTCATGATATTACTCAGGGATGTTAAAAGCATCATGGTCTATGCAACAGTTACGTTGACTCAACCTTTTATGTAGATGTCGCGAGGAAGAATTCTTCCGTTGACTTGGCTACTACCACTTGGAAGGGGGATTAATTATACAGGTGAAAAAACCGGTTCCATTGACCTAGGAACATCTACACCAGGGGTCTCCAACCTTTTCAAGCACTAGATCACTTTCTGAATTTAAGTCAGTCCAGGACCTACCCAAACCCAAATACCTCTGCCCCTTCTCCAAGGTCCTGTCCCTGCCCACCCCTTCGCTGAGGCCCCGTCCTCCTCACTCTGTGAAGTTGGGGTACAGGAGAGAGGGACAAAGTGACTTTAGCGCCCCCTGCCTGTCTCCCCAACCCTTTGCAACAAGCAGGAGGCTCCCAGGGGGCAGCAGGGCAGTGTGGGAAGGGGCAGCTGAAGTGCCGGCACTTCATAGTATTCCAGCAAAACCAGTCAGGATCACCCGTTAGAGGCGCCAAGATCTACCGGGACATCCTGCTTTACTGGTTGGTGACCGCTGAGCTACACTATCATGGTATGCTGCAGCTGTGCCACAACAGTGCGCACATACCCCTAAGGCTCTGACCCTGCAAAAGACTTGTATCGGTGCTTAAGTTTATGTGCTGAAAATACTCGAGAAAGAGTAAACTTTATGCACAATTGAATTGTGTCACTCTGCTTAAAATTAAGCTTGCGGGAGTCTTTCCAGGATCGGGGCCTTAGATTGCAAACTCAGCAGGGCAAGGTAGATCTCTCACGCTGTGTTTGTAGAATGATTAATACGACGGTGAGCTGATCTCAACTGAGGGCTCTGGGCATCGCTACAATAAAACCAAAATAGGTTGGACCTCCCTGGCCCGGCACCCTCAAGACCTGACTGATCCAGGATGAGAGATTTTGTCGGACCAGAGAGTTCATTTCTGGGCTCCCGGCTGACTTGCTGAGCCCCCAGGCAGCCCAGGTGAGCCATGCGCTGGACTTCAAGCTGGCTCCCCAGGCAGCATGGCGGGTTCCTGTCCCCCACCCCACCTCCGGTAGCCCAGCTGGGCCTCACGCAGGGCTCCTAGCCCCTCACTGCCTCATGCCTGGCTCCTACCACCTGCAGCGGGCCAGGCTCTGCTCCCCTCCTTCCCCCCACAGCATGCCAGGACTTTCTAATCTTGGAACATCCGTGGTCCGGACCAGAGAGTCCCAGTTTTTAGAGGTGCAACCTGTATAGCCATCATTATCATTCAAAAGTTACACATTTTGCGGGAATAAAATAAAGATATTAACCAGCAAAAGCCCCCCCCATTTCATTCCTCCTTCATTGGCTGTGTCTAGACTGGCAAGTTTTTCCGCAAAAGCAGGTGCTTTTGCGGAAAAACTTGCCAGCTGTCTACACTGGCTGTTTGAATTTCCGCAAGAACACTGACGATCTCATGTAAGAAATCAGTGCTTCTTGCGGAAATACTATGCTGCTCCCGTTCGGGCAAAAGTCCTTTTGTGCAAAGCTTTTGCGCAAAAGGGCCAGTGTAGACAGCTCAGCTTTGTTTTCCGCAAAAAAGCCCCGATCGCAAAAATGGCGATCGGGGCTTTTTTGCAGAAAAGCGCGTCTAGATTGGCACGGACGCTTTTCTGCAAAAAGTGCTTTTGTGGAAAAGCGTCCGTGCCAATCTAGATGCTCTTTTCCGCAAATGCTTTTAATGGAAAACTTTTCCGTTAAAAGCATTTGCAGAAAATCATGCCAGTCTAGACGTAGCCATTGTGTTCCAGCAGTATAAGTTTTGCTCTGAGTTTCTGTGTATGCTTTCCCATGCAAGGTATATAACAGAATGCTGTTGGGATGGATCAACTTTATGTGCAAGTCAGCAAGGAAGTGGCAAGCAGAAAGCGTTCCTAACGGTGTAATGAAAGATAACTCCAGCTTCTAAATGGACGATACATTGCAACAGAGAGTCTGTTGTTATCACACGGTGAATGTTCTTTGAATGGCAATCCAGAAGCTAAAAAGCTAGAAATCAAAGGGTGTATCACTTAGTAAGCCTCCAGATCCACCTACTTTTAATCCACAGACACAAAAACAAAACCGAGACAACAGAAAGAAAAAGGACAACTGAACATATATCTTCCAACTGGCTAGGTTTGTAGAATGCTGCCAAGTTGCTTGAGCAATGCTTGAAGGCTACACATGCTGCTGTCAATTTAGCTTATGGCTACTGTATTGTAACACTGCCACTGAGGATGTGTTAGTTAAAGGTCTGTCAACATTTCCATAATAAACCCCTAATTTCAAGGATTTCTTGCTTGGTTGTAAGGATTTTCTCGACTATGAAACTTGGCATGCAAGATCTTAAACAGGAGCATATTTTAAGCTATTTCCCTCCCCCAAACAAACAATCACCCTGGACATCAGAAAGTTATACAAACTTACCACTAACTGAATGTTGCTATATCCTTTTTATATTTGCCCTCATAACTAAAAATGGCAAAAATACCATTTGCCAAGTGACTACTGCATAACATGGTTTAAGTCACTAGAGGCATGTTGGAAGGAAAAAAGAGGGCCAGCCGAAGTTGTGGTATAGAAATCTGCTAGAACACACATTTTCCAACATATGGAAAAAGCATATTACAGTAATGACTAGTAGCAATGCGTATAATGATAGATCCCTCTAAATCCTTTAGGCAGGATTTTATACCTCTGGTATCGCTATTTTGATGATAAAAGTTCCAGCATAAATTGTGCTGCAAGTCTTTTAAGATTGTACAGCTATTAGAGCCCTCAGAATAGTCTAAAGTTTAGACTACTGAAGTCGGTTTTTAAATTCCTATAAGGAAAGGCAGCTTCATTATCAAAACTGAAAACTTGCAAGTAATAGATTTGGAAGATGGGAACCACTTAGTCTGCTTTAAAAAAAAGCATGTTAAAAAGTAATCTTTTTTTATAAAGCAGACTTTGAAGCATGTCCCATCTATTGGTTAGGAACCGTCCCTCTGCTGGCCACTAAGAATGTTAAAAAATGGTTATTACTGTAACCGTGGGGATGTTAAAAATGTTAGCAGTTACACGCTGGTTCCCTGGGAGGAGGCCTACAGATAGTGCACTCCTGGCGGCCAGCCCTAATCTCAGAGAACCGGCTGCCACCCTTTGCTGCAGACACTCAGAGTCAGCAGTTCACGGCGGCAGCCAGCTCCCCAGGAGCCGGTATGTGCAGGAAGTCGGCCTTTAAGCTGGCTCCCCATATGTACCGGCTCCCAGGAGCCAGCATGCACTACAAGTCACATTTTAAGCTGGCTCCTTGCGTGTACCAGCTCCTGCCTGCCGCCTCTTGCTGCTTCCTCTAATATAAAGTCAGCAGCACGGGGTGGCAGCTGGCTCCCCAGGAGCCGGACCAGGAGCCAGTGTGTAACCGTTCGGGTAACCGATAAGCTCAGGCTTATCATATGGGGAGCTCAGGCTTATCGGTTACCCCTTTAAACAGTTAAACTCTTACATCCCTATTGGCCACATCCTTATTTTTCAGTATGGTGGGGCAAACAGTTCAACCTGTTACCATTTGCTATGCAGCACAACGGAAACGGCCCCTGGTTCTTCACTTTCTTGGCCTACGTGTGAATTCTCCATATGATCATTGGGAGAGTTGCCCGTTGCATCTCAGCGAAGCGCAACAACTGCTTTGAGCTTCCTCTTCCACTTCAAACTCAGGATGGAAGCTCGTGCAGCTTAATCCACCTGAAAAGGAAAAAGAGAGATTGTAAGAATTCAGCCCGACACTGATCTACTTGCACTGTGTGTTCCCACCTGCGTGCTTCATGTCAATTGCACCGTGTCCGAATTTAGTGTGTAAGCTTCCCAGACAGGGACCTGTATTCATTATGGGCCGAATCCATCCTTGTGATAATGCCACTAAATTACACCAGGGATGAACTTTCTCCTATGTGGGGTGCAAAGTTCTATGCATAATCGTTGGCACTTTATAGCTAATTTCCAGCATGTCTCAGCTGGATGGACAAGGCAGAATTTACCCAGGAACAGAATGAAATTACATGCAAAAGGATCTCCTGTTAATAGGAATCGTAAAGACTGCTGTCTGCATCCAGAATAAGAGCTCCTAGATCTCCTGGAGAAGCGTCACGGGGGAATATTTATTTTTGAGGACTTCAGTTAAAGCCGTTGGCACAAACAGCGAGGCTGTGTCTACACTGGGCCACTTATTCCGGAAAATCAGCCGCTTTTCCAGAATAAGCTGCGAGCTGTCTACACTGGCCCCTTGAATTTCCGGAAAAGCACTGACGATCTACTGTAAGAAATCAGCTGCTTTTCCAGAAAAACTATGCTGCTCCCGCTCGGGCAAAAGTCCTTTTTCCGGAAAACTGTTCTGGAAAAGGGCCAGTGTAGACAGCACAGTAGTGTTTTCCGCAAAAAAGCCCGGATCGCGAAAATGACGATCGGGCCTTTTTTCCAGAAAAGTGCATCTACATTGGCCACGGATGCTTTTCTGGAAAAAGGGCTTTTCCGGAAAAGCATCCTGCCAATGTAGACGCTCTTTTTCCGGAAATACTTATAATGGAAAACTGTTCCGTTTTAAGCATTTCTGAAAATTAATGCCAGTGTAGACGTAGCCCTGGAGTATAAGACTGGGACGTCTCAACTTGGAAGAAATATGACTAAAGGGGGGATATGAGCAGGGCCGGCCCGAGCCATTTTGGCGCCCTAGGCCCTGGGCAGGCAGTGCCGCCTTGGGCGCATGGCGCATGCGCAGGTCCACCCCCAGGGCACGTGAGCCCACCCCTGGGCGCACGGCGCATGCGCGATCCTGCCCCCTTGGGCCGCGCGGGCCCGCCTCCAGGTGCACGGCGCATGTGTGAGCCTGCCTCAGGGGTGCGCGCAGGACTCCTGCGCTGCCTGGCCACCACCACTGGCACACAGCCCGGGGCTGCCCGGGTAGGCCGTGCCTGTCCGTGCAGGGCCCCGTTGCTGTGGGGGGAAGGGCACTGAGGGGGTTAACGTGGCCCTCGCCCCAGGCGGCCACTGCAGCCTGCTGGGAGCCGGGCGCGTGGCGCCTGATGGCTGCCATCAGGGGCACCACGCGTCCCTTACAGCTGCCATCAGGCGCCCCCCATCGGTAGGTGCACCATGCAGCTGCCTGGCTCGCCCACCCCTTAGTCCGGCCCTGTATATGAGAGAGGTCTATAAAATCATGCCTGGTGTGGAGCAAGTGAATGAAGAAGCCCTATTTTACTCCTTCCCATAACACAAGAACTAGGGGTCACCAAATGAAACAAGGAGGTAGCAGGTTTAAAAGGAAGCACTTCTTCACAAACAAAAGGAAGTATTTCTTCCCACTATGCACCATCAACCAGGCGCCAGCGGCTGTTGTAAAGGCCAAGACTATAACCAGGTTCGAAAAAGAGCTAGATAAATTCATGGAGGGTCGCTCCTGTTACAGGGCGGCATCACCCCCCGGCGTCGTCGACCCGCCCCACACTAGGACTGCGCTGAGCCCCGTGTTGCACGGGGTGCGCAGAGTTAAAGCCGCCGTTTGCGTGGCTTGCTCCCAAGCCGCGGCTTGGCTGAGCGGTGCGAGGGCCGGCAAGCCGCCGGCACGGTGTCCGGGAACAGCATTCGGGGGGGCGGGGAGATGATGCCCATGAGAGGGGGGCGTGCCCTCGGGGAACGTGCATCCCCAACGCCAGGGGGAGGGGTGGAGGCTGGCGCCATGTTTAAAAGAGTAAGGTCGGAGGGCCAGTGGGAAGGAGAGGAAGGAGGAAGAAGGTTGGAGGGCCAGAGGGAAAAGGCAGGAAGGATTAAGGAGGCCAGAGGACCAGAGGGAAGAGATTTGAAGAAACGGAGGGAAGAAGATAAGAACTATCCCTCATCGACCCTACGAGAGGGTAGGAAGTAGCCCAAGACGGGGCTGCCTTCAAGGTAGCCCACAGACTGGTGAGTTATGGCCGGAAGCCCCACCAGTCGGACAGGACCCCAGAGGAATCTGTCCTTAGGGCCCTGGGCTGGGGCCCATGAGAGAGGGCGGATCTGTATGCAGGAAAAGGCTGGCTGTTACGCAGGCTGGTCCAACATACCAGATGCAGTCGAAAAACATGTCCACAGTAAAGGCTCTACAAATAGCCTGGAATAGATGGAGAGCAGCTGTCTGGATTTGTGAGCTCTTTACTGGAGTACAAGACTTGGGGGGGAGAAACTGTACATGTTGACCGGGAAGTTTGGAAGGATGTTTTCAAACCAAATCAAAAGTGAACATCAATAATCTGATAAAAGACAAGAAATTCAAAGCTGAAGTCGACACTTATTCCTTTCCTTGTTCTACTAAGCCTTTTGTTCCTCACTGCAAATGGGCGCTTCTTCACTGCAGGGTTAATTTGAGGTATAACTCAAGTTGCCCATATCCAATTCCTGCCCACGCACAAAAGCATCTAGTTAAGTGTACTTTTAAACTCCTGCTAAAGTGTCGTGCATGCCGAACACAGTCATTCCATGCCGCTCGAGTGCTCTGCAGCGAAGACAAACCTATTATAGATACATACAAAAAATTAAGTGCTGTCTAACTGCTGTCTCCTTCACTATAACTTGTTTGAGTTGGAAGTAGCTTGAAGAAGACCTAGGCCCCAAAGCTGATTTCACTGGTTTTATTTCCTTAGTGCCAATCCTGTGCACACACATAATTTTAACCACACGACCAGTTCCACTGACCTCAAACTAGGCACAAGAGTAACTCTTTGCTGGATCAGACCCCAGTAGAAGCAAGATCACATTCAAGTTGTGTCAAAACTTTCATATTAATTTTGGCTACGCCTAGACAGCGGGGCTATTTCGGGATACTTCCAGTATCCCGAAATAGCAATTCCGCATCTTAAAACGCGCCCATTATTTCAAAACAGATTTCAAAATAACAGGCGTGCTATTCCGGCATCCCTGTAACCCTAGTTCCATGAGGTTTAAGGGACTTGTTGGAATAGCGCTTTATTTCGAAATTACCTCAAAATAAACTACACAATTTGTGCTACGCAATTGTGTAGCATATTTCGAGATAAGGGTGCTGTGTAGATGCACCCTTACAGCCCCCTAACGGTGTGTCTATGCTGCACCTGTAGCTCAGAATATGCAAGATACTCAATTTTATTATTTTGAAATAGCTTGTTATGAAATTTGGTACTGTCTACACAGCACTTATTTCAAAATAAATTGCTATTCTGAAATGTCCCTTAAGCGTCGTGGAATGAGGTTTACAGGGACATCGGAATAGCAAGCCCGTTATATTTTGAAATTAGGGATGTTAAATATCGGTTAATTGAATAGTCGAATAACCTCATTAATTCGTATTGGTTAGTTGACTATTCTATGGTCCCTGGAGGCGGGGCCAGTAGCCAGTGCATTTCGGCTTCACCCCCAAGGAATCCTCTGCCGTTGTGCGCTGCTGCCTCTGTATCAGAGGCAGCAGCGTGGGGTGCCAGGTGTGAGCTGGTCTGTGAAAGGAACCAGTTTAAAAACAAGCTGCTCCCCTTGCGGACCGGCTGCCTGTCGCTCTGTGCTGCTGCCCAGACCCGTTGCAAGCCAGGACTGAGCTGGGCTGCTGACCAGCATGCTAAAAAAATTACTGGCAAAGGCCGGGGAAGGGAGTGGGAGGGAAGGATGCATGTACTCTATAGCATTAACCTATAAGCTTTTGCTTATCAGTTAATCGGCTACACTATTCCATCCCTATTCGAAATAATGGGCACGCTCAAAAGATGCGGAATAGCTATTTCGGGATACCTCCAGTATCTGACAAAATAAAATAATCAGATAAATAATCTGATAAAAGCTAAGAAATTAAAAGCTGAAGTTGACACTTATTCCTTTCCTTGTTCTATTGAGGGAATACATACCTCCAGTATCCCAAAATAGCGCTGCTGTGTAGACATAGCCTAAGAGTTTAAACTAGAATGTACTAGGTTGTTCGCTTTTTATCAAATCTTCACTTTTATACTGGCATGGTTTTAAAAAATATTCTCACTCAGCTCATGCTAACGTGTCATTACAAACTCTTCAATAAAAATACACTACCTAGCATACGCACTGGAAAATAATACCAAAGCACATAGGATCACTCTGAATAAAACAGCAGCGGAAAAGCAAGGCTTACTGCTCTTTAAGAAAATACCATCACATTTTTAGGTTTTTTTTCAGATAAAGACATTGAGAAGGGCACCCAGTAGGTTAAAGTCTGTCTGAGTTTGGAGTCTCTCTTCATAAAAGTTATTCAAAATAAAAACTTCTTAACTGAACTTGTATGTAAGACCTTGACATATCAACTGGAAAAAAAGTGAATGGAATAGAACGTTAAATGGAACCATGATATGAAAAGAACTTCACAATAACATTTGACAGCCTGGATACCACACGCTTTTGTATGATGAAAGAGGTCAAGGAAATACAGGGAAATAAAGGAAACAAATATGATTAGTTTTTATATATTAATAATGCAACAAGAATTTCAGGTACTTCTGAATACAGGCCTGAAGAAAGGAAAAACATGTTTGTACCTTTTCTTTTACTGCTTCATGATGGAGAAAGGAAAAATCTAGATCGTTTTAATTCCTCCCTTCAGAATTATTTTTCTCCATGTTGATTTGTTTTTTTTAGCCTTGGAGACTTCAGTAAATGCCAAGTTTTATCTCCTCTGTATTTGCTAGAGGAAATATTGGAAAACTCGGAGCAGGAGATTTTTCTAGACCTGACTGAAAGAGGAATGGTTGTTTGGCATCTCTCAATTACTTAATCAGTTGAATACGTGGTTTGTTTTTTTAACTAAAATAAGTTCTATGGAACGGTCTCCGTAATGTCTTATTTAAACTCTACAGCACATCATTCTGGGATGCATTAATAGGAGTGTTGTCAGCAAGACATGACTAGTCATTCTTTTGCTCTACTTTGCACTGATTATGCCTCAGTTTGAGTGTTGTGCCCAATTCTAGGTACCACATTTCAGGAAAGATGTGGAGAGCTGGAGAAGGCCAACAGAAGAGCAACAAAAATGATTAAAGTCTAGAAAATGTGACCTATGAGGGAAAACTGAAAGAACTGGGTTTAGATAGCTTGGAAGAGAAAAGATTGAGAGGGGACTTGGTAATGGTTTGCAAGTACCTAAAAGGCTGCTACAAAGAGAAGGGATAAAAATTATTCTCCTTAACCTCTGGTGATGGGACAAAAAGCAAGGGGCTTAAATGCAGCAAGGGAGGTTTAGGTTGGACATTGGGAAAAACTTCCTAACTAGCAGGGTGGTTAAGCACTGGAATCAATTGCCAAGGGAAGTTGTGGAATCTCCATCATTGGAAATATTTAAGAGCAGGTTAGATAGACATCTGCCTGGGATGATCAGATGGTACTTAGTCCTGCTGTGAGGACAGGGGACTGGACTCGATGACTTCTCGCGGTCCCTTCCAGTTCTAGTGTTCTGTTATTCTATAATCTACAGACTTTTATGCACTCGAGTCCCTTTTCCTCTTAAGTATTTAACAACTGGAGTAACTGTCTCTTTTTTCCTTCCCAATTCATGGCAGAAACAGCATGACTAGACTGTAAAATGCATGTGTTTATTTCTGTGACTGGGAACGAATCGATGTGCACTATGCACGTCAAACACGAAAGGCCAGACTGAAGAAATCAGTCTAGTGCTGAGTTTTGAAAGCAGTAAATTCCATGGACGTTTTTATTTTTTTGGGGGGGGAGAGGGGAAGTCCATGTCATAATATCAGCCTGGGGGTTTGCAAACTGCCCCCCTACTGAATGACAGCTTCATGGATTCAGTGGAATGGGGCTGCCCTTGGAGGCTGCTGGATGGAGACTGTCAGGGAGTAGGGACCAAAGCCATGTATCTTTGGATCCGGCTCTGCTGGAATACACCAGTGTTGCTAAGCAGACATTTTGCACCCACATGCATCACAAGCAACCACTTATATCACTCACTGCCATGCACAGACACATGCACACCATGGCCAAAGGAACATGGTAGCTGGGGGGTTAATAATTTGCCTCTTCCCCCAGCTTGATCAGAGCCAAGCTGCCCAGAATTAGGCTGCTATTTGCCGTGTCTCTGCCTGAAAGCACAAGACCTTACGTGCAAGTCGCCTGTGCCGGAGCCCTGTGAAAGAGCCGATCCTTTTTGCAATGCCTCCAGCTGTGCCGGGCTGCGCCGTGCAATGTTGGCGATGCACCAGGGCGACTGTCTCTCCCTTAAGGAAGCGTTCCATGGACTTCTCCGGGAAACTACATTACCCAGCGACCACCGCGTTGCTCGTAGGAAGGACGTCTGCGCACTAAGCTACTCAGATCCAAGTTTGGAGCTTTTAGCTGCTAGCCCTGGCCCATCATGTAGGTGCAGCAGAGCCTTCCCTTCCATTGCAATTGGGGGAAAAAAACCCCACTTTGCAGTCAGTTTTGCAAGGTGTGCAATTGCACCTCCCCTCTCTGCAAAGAGATCTGCTGCAGCAAGTGAGAAAAACTCCAGTTGCATGAAGATTGGGCGCTTGCAGTTTGCATCTTTGTTGCAAAACTAGCTACAGAAGAGAGGCAAGGCAAAGTCTTTTGTGCTCCCCTCCCCCATCAAAGCAAAGGGGAAAATGTCTCAGCCGAGAGGTAAGGATCCTGCTTCTGTTCCTTGCAAAATATGCAAAAAGTCGTGCATGCATTTTCAAGTGCATGAATGCAATTTTCGGGATGCAATTGCATTTTGAAGTTTGAGGCTTTCCATAGCTCTCAGTTGCATTTCCTGTTTAGTGTATGCCTTTTTTTGCAGACACACACATACACACTCTCACTCACACAGTTCCTGTAAGGCAGGGCTTTGCAGTTCAGCTGTGCATTGACGTTATTTGCATTCTTCTGTTGGGATTACCGAGCTCTTTCTGCCTTTTGCATAGTCAGGACAGATAAAGAATGCTGAAGAGCGTATGCATGCACTACTGTATGTAGGTGCAAAATAGGCAAAAATGCATCCAAGCTGGAGCTGATTTCAAGTGCAGCATTAAACCAAACTTTTAAAAAACGGTCTCTGGGTGGGATAGAAGGTGAAACTTGAGTGGAGTTCCTAGGAATGAAATATACACCCATGTTTCCAGGAGAAAGCATTATTCTGGTGCCAGTCTTGAGAGAATTTTCCACCGACACTTCCCACCCCCATTTAATATTAGGTCACTTTTGGTCAGAGGCAGGGAGCGTGATGCATAATCTCAGATCTCTGGGAATATGCAATGGATGGCTTGTGTTGTATTTCTCCTGGAAACAGACTGGATGGCTGGGCGAGTGTGTGTGTGTTTTTTAGAAGCACGGTGGACTTGCAGGGTGTTCTGAGTAAGGTTTACAAAGAGAGGAGTCACGGCGCGTTGTATAATAAGGGGGGAAAGTTGTGAGCGATTTTTGTTTTTTAATTTGTAGAAATGCTGGTGTGTGTGTGCAATAAATATCTCAGGTCTTGAATGGAAGAAGTAGGAGTGGATTTCTAGCCAGTCCCCGTGCACGTAGGTACACACACACACACACACACACACACAGATTTGTCGGCGACGAGGTTCCTGGGTACACAAGATGCAGCTCTTGGTATTTCACGTGGAAGCTGCTTTTTCTTGCAATTTGCAGCCCTCCGCTTCAAGGGGTGGATCAGAGACATTGCCAGCATCGGACACTTGGGAAAGGTGTCCCTAGGACTTTGACACTGGCAGAGTGTCCTAAATACACTTTGACTAAGTGCAGTGGGAAAGGACATGGGGAGAGGAAGGTAAGTTTATCCTTGGAAGACATTGCTCTTATATCCCATCCCCATTTTTTTTTACAACAGACATTGATAGGTGGTGTAGAATTTATTCCTAATATGGATTTGCTGCCATCGCCTCTTCAGCCCAGTGGAGAATTATAAAAGTTCCTAACAGAAGGAGCCAAAGAAGTTTGATTAGAGTCACTGGACACCCCACCATGCTGAGTTGTAGCTTAGAGGGGAATTCTGCCTCCTGTGCAGTGGAGGGAGGATGGGGTGGAGTTGTTCGTGAGCTCTCCTAGCCAGGGAGTTGGAAAAACTGATCCACCAGGACAAGCTGCCTCTTAGAAAAAGACTTAGCAGCAAGACTGGGTTTGCCTGGGATAGGAAAGGAAGCCCATTTCGGGTGTGACCTCGCTTTTTGCCTTTCCTAGCACTAGTCCTGTCAGTTCCCTTCAGTACCAATAAAACGGTAGTCGGACAAGGAGCCAACCCACAAAACATTATTTCAGTGAATAGATTCATTCTTGAATCCCTTTTCCATTCATCTCGGTTCCATCATACCAGTGCCTTTAAGTTTGCATTACTTTTGAATTGAGTCATCCACAGCCTCTCCAACCCCAGGAAACCATTGAAAGTCATTTTTCAGAATGAACTAAAGTTAGGTCATTTAATATTGCACATGAAGTTACCTTTCCAGACTTCTAATAAATACATACATTTTATATATATATATATATATATATATATATATATTAATTAGAATGAAAACAGGAGCTATTGTGTGTGTAATATTTATTGAATAGCTCCTGCCATTCAACTCTGGAATTCCCCCTTCCCCCCCCTCCCCCCCCCGCCCATTTCCAACAGCTTGTCATGGAAAGTTGACAAAGATGATATTTAATTGGTTTCTGTGCTTTTCTTCACAACACAGACAATGTAGGTTGATATGTATGTGTAAGAGGAAGTCTCATTCTTGGTTTAAAAGAATATTTTTTTTAGATACTTACAAATATAAGCTAATTGGAAATAGACTAGAATTATTATTGTTCCATGAAAAATATGTCAACAGATTATTTGAGGAACTCTCCTACCTAAAGTTGCTTTGTAATGGAGACGTCACAGTTTTATGCAGTTTTCTTTTCGTAACAGTAAATAAAGTAGTGGACAGTTGTAAACATGAAACGGCTCAGAATTTGAGAGCTAGAATTCAGATATTTTGGGGCAAATGCAATACCAGTTAAGCGTGTCATGGGAAAGTACGGAGTTCTAGCATCTAGCAATTCAGAATTAAGCAATCACTGGGAAAACAGGATTTTCTTATTTTTGTTAGTTTTAGTCCCTTGAATAACTATGTTCCTATGTATGTCATTACTTAACGTAGCAAAAAAGTGAACAGAAAGAACTGGAAGCCTTGAATCTCTGTATGGCAGAAGTTATTTCCACCTTGATATATGCAAAATAGTATAGAAAATGATCTGTTTGAGGACATTACAGAAGAATTAGCATCAGTGCCATATATGGAGTACATGGCTGTCACAACTATAGGATACTACAGAAAAAGAAGTAGAGGAAATCCCTTATTACTTAGATTCCTTGCTGAACACATGAAAGTCAGAGGCTGCAAGTAAGAATTAATATGTTCTAGGAGATACATTTATTGTAACTGATTATCAGTTGCTATTTGTTTAATATGGATTTAAAAAGTAAATCACCATGCAGACACTCAAGGATCTGATCTCACAATACTGAGATCATAGTGTGAGAGAGTACATATACTTACATCCCAGTTCTTGCATTTCAGTGATTCAAGTTTTGGATTGCTGATAAAGGAAGTTAAAATTTGATGCCGATGATGTTATAAGAGGGTGGTCACGTGTGTCTCACTGACATGTGTTCTTATGGACTTTGATCAAAAGGAAGTGCACATATTGAATGTTACATTTAATTTTTTTCCTGCTCTGAATAGTCACCAAACAGACATAAAACAAAAATAGTAACTCATGTTTATCATCTTTGTGTATAGCACCCCTAAGGGTTTCTGCTGGTATAAAATTAACCTCTTCCAAGCCTTGTAAAGATTCAGGTTAGTTATGTAACACCCACTTTTCCTGTACAGTGCCATTTCAGAACTTCGTGCTATTAAGTGTCTTTACGTGATCACTTGGCTATGAGAGCACTTGCAAAAACAGTGTGACGTAACGTTTGGAGTAGTCAAGGAGGGTTGAGACTAGTGGCTTTGTCTAGTTGGGCAAATATTGTAAACGTTAAATTACTTGCAGGAATTCTGCCTTTTTAGTTTGTAGGTTTTTCATTTTTCAAAGAGGGTTAATTATACACCCTTGTATTGTGCAGGTTGTCTAGGACTGTGCATATATGCGATTGGCCACTCTAGTTCAGAGGGGTATTAAGAAGGAGGGATGTGAATGTTTAACTGATAAGCCTCATGGGACCTTAATGGGGCTACTCCAACGAAGGCACCCTCCTCTTTAAATGGTTAATTAGTTAAACATTTCGCTGATTAACCAATTAAACAGGATTTTACATCCCTATTAAGAGAGAACCCATTTTGCATTTTAAAAACACCCAAAGGAGAGAATCTCTCACTCGGCAAAGGAAGATATTTTAGTTCTCACAACTATCAGAGGAATTTGCCCAGGGTTGAGAAAACAGAATGTGAAACTGAAGATTAAGGGGATGGAGCAGCAATCAATCACGTATTGACACAGAACTGACCGGTATTTTGAACAGCTGACTAAAGTGGGAGTGGTTATTGTTTACAGTTTCCCCCATCTCTTTTGCTAACTTAAGCAGATGCCATTTGTGGCAACATTCCTGGGCTTTTCACGAAGCAGTTTCCAACACTATTCTCCGTATTAGCTATTGGTCGCTCTGGCAGCATTAGATTTTCAGTTGGTAAGTGTTGGTGAATGTTGATTTCACTACATGCAAACGGACTGAAAACAGTATTTCCATTGATGATCAAAACGTACATCTCGGAACAGAAGGAAAAAGCAGCTTGAAAACTTTTTAAAAGTTAGATTCAGGGGTGAAGAACCTTTTTTTTTTTTTTTAAGTCGGAGGCCACGGGCCCACAGAAAAATCAGTTGGGGGCCACAGAAAAGTTGGGGGGGGATGCCTCTCATACACATTTCCCTTGTACACCAGAGCATGGGGGCCCGAAGTTTGTAGATTTTGTGCTTCCCCGTGCTCTGCGGTGGGGCCAAAAATGAGTTCAGTGTGTGGAGGGGGCTGCTGGGAAGCAAGCTTGAGATGTAGGGTCTGGGCAGGAAGGAGGGCAAGGGAGTGGCTTAGTGGGTCTAGGATGGTGGGAGGGTGCAGGAATGGGGTGGGGTTTGGAGTCTGGGCAGGAGGGGTCCGCAGTGCTCAAGAGCCTGCTCTCCAGTGATGCGGGGGGAGCCCTGAGTCTCTGGAGCTGGATCCAGGCAAGCCGGGGGCCAGATACGGCCCCAGGGCTGTACTTTCCCCACCTCGAAGGATATTATTGGGTATGTTTTAACATGTGATGTTGGCATTTTCGACTTTTAACTTTTTGGGATCTCAACATCTGTTATAAAGTTATTGTCTGGCCATCCCCTGACAAGTTACCCACCTCTTGAAAATTTAAAGACAGAGGAAAAAAAATGCTTAAAATAAACTATTCGTATTTATTTATAACTAGAGCGAGTGTGTTCTGCCAAGCCTACGTATCGGGAAAGAGGTTACTCTCTCTCTCCCTTTATTACCAAGTCATTTCTGCATCTTACAGTAGTTCCAGAGAGGTTGTCTCTAGAAGAGGTGCCAGGGGCATTTATCCCACGTGTTTTGGAGTGGAAAGTGGTTCTGTGAGCACACCCTGTATCAGAGATCAGGAGCGGCTGTGGTGGAAGGGCTCAAGAGGGTGCCGTTGCACTACTTATATCTTTGATGGGAAGTTCTGTGGCCAGCTGGCTCCAGTTGGAGGAATGGGAAAGCGAACAGGGTTGGCAGCCCAACAGTTGGCTGCCGACGCGTATAAAGTGTCCTGTCCTTCGATCTGTGAGCCGCTTCTCATCCGCTGTGCTAGAATAGTCTGGGCGGAATGGACGACTTACTTTCCAGGACACCCGCTTTGCACCGTGCCTTGCAGACCGCTTGCTGGCTCTGAGTGTCTGGGAAAAATGGAGAATAGGGAGGTAATAGTACAGCCGTTTCAATAGTTAACTGATAAGCAGGAGCTTATCGGCTACTGTAATGGTTACCCATCGGCTCCCAGCCCGCCTCCCGGAGAGCTGGCTGCCGCCCTGTGGGCTCTGCAGGATAAAGCTTATACTGCTGAGCCCAGTGCATGTAGCCATGCAACCCCTAAGATTTTTTAATGGTTACACGGTTACCTAATTAACCGCTTTTTAACATCCCTAGTGGAAATGCTAAAATAACTTGAGCAATAAAAGTGATAAAAGTATAGGGACTAGGGATCTTCTTTGGGTCTCAAATGACTCCAAACCTCACAGCTACCCTGTGGTATAGGGGAGGGATGTTTTAAGAAGCACAATGTGCACCACTGAAATGCAGCTACCTCTGGAGTGAAACAAAACAACTTTTTAGCAGCCCCGGCAAAGTCTTCAGCTACTTAGGAGTAGAGAGTGAAGAACATTATATTTAGTTAAAAAACTGCTGGAGCGGGGTGGGCCAGATCTGGTCTGTAGGGTTAATCCCTGACAGGCTCCCCCCACTGCTATGTTTACCTGCTCCTCCACGGGTATCGGACGATGGTGGCGCTTGTTGGCCACACATCGCCAGTTGGGGCCAATGCAAGTGGCGGGAAGTGGCATGGAGTGGTCCATGCCGCTTTCCGCTGCTCGCATTGGTTGCAACTGGCGATTCACAGCCAATGAGAGCTGTGATCATCTGATACATGCGGAGATGCAAGTAAACAGCGGCGGCAGCCCGCTAGGGACTACCCTAGGGAATCGCTGCCATTTTATTGCCCACTCCTAGGCTGGAGAGAGATAAAGAGGTAAATATGAATTCTTCCTAAAGAGTTAGAGCATGGGTTCCCAAACTGGGAGGCGTGTCCCCCTGGGGAGGGGCGTGAAGAAATTCGGGGGAGGGGGCACGAGGCAACTCAGCCCCTGCCCCCTCCCAATCAAGTTTTGCTGCTGTCCCGGTCAGTCTCTCCCACCCCCCCCCCTTTTTTTTTCTCAACAAGTTGCTGTTGGGGGGAGGGAGTGTTGAGGGTTTTTCGGAAATCAAAAAAGGGACTTGACACCGAAAAGTTTGGGAACCACTGAGTTAGAGTGACCCAGTCAACTTGAGAATTAAAGTTCTGTCAAAATGTGATATAGACCATAGTTATAAGGAATGTCCCCTTAACCTGTTCCTTCCATGAGATTTTTTTCATCCACATACAGAATAATTTTTTCTGTGCTCCAAGGCTTGTGTGAATGTGCACCACAAGTAGAGACTCGAAACCTAGCAGTAGGCACTCTGCTCATAAGCTCGGTGGCATTTGTATCTGTTCCGAGTGGGTGCACAAGCGCACAGTTTACAGCAGTGGTCCCCAACCTTTCCAGGTTGTTGGGCACCAGGGGGCGGGGACACTTGCGCCCCGGGGGCGCCCCCCCATAGCCGCGCGCCCGGGGCCGGTGCTCCCCCCGCCCAGCGCCGCGCGCCCGGGGCCGGCGCTCCCCCCGCCCAGCGTCGCGCGCCCGGGGCCAGGCCAGCCCCAAGCACCTGGCGGGCGCATGGAAATGCCCCCGTGGGCGCCATGGCGCCCGCGGGCACCATTTTGGGGACCACGGGTTTACAGGGAATGCTGGTCACAAGCAATGTTCCCTCTAATTTTTTCCATCTATGTGCAGAATAAATTGTGTTACATGTATCAAACGTGTGGATGTGCACCACCAGTAAAAACACTTTTAATGAGCTGGGCGGCATTTGGATCTCTCCAGGTTGGCCGCCCGAGCCCTCATTTTACAGGGAACACTGGTAATAAGTCATATCTATGATTATGGGAACCCGTATTCATTTTTTAGAAATACAGATTCTTTTGAAAAAGGTTTTTTTTTTCCGAAAGAACCCTGTGTAGCCTGCGCTTTCGCTTTAGAAAAACTTTTTCAAAAAAGCGTTCGGATGCAAATATTCAAATGAAGCGTGGGATATTTAAATCTGCGCTTCATTTGCACTTTCGATTTGCCTCGTTTACATTCCTCTTTCGAAAGAGGACTGTAGTTTAGATGTGCCCTCAGTTTCTTCCTTGCTGAAAAAGGGTTCTTAATATAAAAAAAATTAAAAAAATACTTACAAGAACTATTTTTAAAGAGCCATTTTTAAAACGTATTTCAGAAACATACTATCAGAGGGTAGATTATTTTAAATTAGTTTGTAAAAGATATAGGGGAACACTTTAAAAAAAGAAATAGCGTAGGACCTTGAATGAGAGACACAGCTGAAGTCCTGATCTTGTGTCATTGACAGCACATTGAGTATCGCTGTCTCTTACCCTGTTTAACTTTTGTTGTCCCTGTTTTCTCGTTGCTGTCTGGTCCCCCCTTCCAAATGCAGTATCTAACTCTGCACTGTTGTAACCATGTCAGTCCCAGGTTATTAGAGACAAATCAGCCACTCGCTGGATGGTGGAAATGCAAGAAGAGAGAACTTGTTTATTTGAACACCCACAGGGAATGAATTGAACTAATTCTGTACTACCATTTTGCAGAGAGCTACGCACGTTCCATGCTTTGAGACTTGTGTTGCATGCTTACAGTTTTTACAGGCAGCTGGTCAGAATGACTCTAGCACTTCTGTTGTCAGCCAGGAGAAGAATAATTCAGACCACCTGGAAGGGAAAGCATACATTGCAGCCTTATTTTTTCCACAGGCCTCATCACTGGCCATTGGGGTTGTTAATCACATGTTCTTCTGAGTGTCAATTTGTCTGTAAAACACCAGCGTTTTAAAGGCAAGTCATCTACCGTTACAATAGCTAGTCGGCTTACAGGTGCATAAAAATGATGTAATATGTTGAGTCAGTCTGCAGTGGCTGGGTAAATAAAGGGACTGTTCCTTTCATTCGTAAGCATGGCCAGAACTTTAATTAAAAATAGATTTCATTATCTGTAAAAGTGCTTAGTATTCTTCCTTAGAGGCCTGTTTGGAAATGTTTTGAGATTAGTGTTATTGGCCGGAGTGATGCTAGAAGCTGATTTCGGACCTACGACGTACACGGCTTGAAATCTTGTTCTCTGTTAATAGCGTTTATGAAGGTGATTGTGTGTAATTTTCATGTTTCCTTACATATTGTAGCCAAGGATGTTTTCTTCTGGGCTCTCCTCCCTTCCAAATCTCCCCATTCGTTTATGTCCAAACTAAGGTAGAGAGGGAAATTTGTGATTAGTTATCCTTATTCAGTGAGATGGAGATTTAAATACATAGTGTAGGGATTGGGGGACACAGTCACTTCTCTTCTAGTTTTGCTTAAAATAAAAAGCCAAATTAAAAACATTGTTACTTTTAAACCGCAAAACCTCAGCATGTGGCTCATGCATTTCGCCATGCCTGTCCTTTCAGCAGACATTTATTTTAATATGTCCAACCTGTTAAAAACTCTCTTTGCCCGGGTGCTTTGTTTAGCTTTGAGACATCCAGACCAGACGCTAGACATCCTTGGTCAAATGTCCAGCAAATTCTATTCCTGCTTTTGCATGTCGTTCTTATTCAGATAACGACCTAAAGACTGGAGATGGATGGGTATTTCTATGCCAATTTCATCAGTTTGGAATCTACATACACTAACAGGATTGAGCTTGTATACATGTGGTACAAAAAGCCATGCAGTGAGATTCGGGGAAAAAACAATATTTTGAGGTCTAGTCAGGTTAATGTTACAATTGAAGTTCCTTTTCCCCCCAGATGCTTTAGTGGGAAGAAAGGGCATCACTCATTAGGGTTGCTAATTGAAGGTGAGGGTAGCTATTTAAAAAAAAAAAGTGGAATAAAGGAAAAGTTGATAAAGAATATACATATGAAGCTAGGCATTGTAGAAATTTGATAAGGGAAGCAGAGGGACACAAGATGAAATCTATGGCCAGCAAAGTTAAGGATAATAAAAAGGAATTGACTCATATTAGGAACAAAGAATCTTAACAAGGTATGTGGTCCGTTACTAGATGGAAATGGTAGAACTATCAGTAATACAGACACATTTCTGGTGTGTTTGAGGATACTACAGAGGGATGTAAAAGGTTAATCAAAGGGCCGGCCCAGCTGACACAGCCCCAGCCCCCAGCTGTGGCATGGTGGGCCCAGCCAGAGCAGCCTCCTGTCTGCAGTGCAGCAGCCTCAGTTAAACAATGGAAATTATATCATTTAACCAGTTAACTTTTTTAATGGCTCTTTACATTCCTACTTTCTAGTCCACTAGTATCAGGAGGACATGAGGTCAGATAACTTGTATCTAATTGTTTTAAATCAGCAGTGTTCACTGGACTATTAATGTTGATTTTCAGTAACTCTTGGAACGAGGGAAATTCCAAAAGACTGAAAGAAAATATACCCATCTTTAGAAAAAGTAGCTGGAACAGCCCAGTTAATTATAGGCCTGACAATCTGCACTGATTCTGGGCAAGACAATGATGTGCATAAAGAATTAAAGCAGGGTAACATAATTAATGACAGTCCATATAGGTTTATGGCAAATAAGAGCCTGTCAAACTAACTTGATTTTTTTGAAGGGGGATTACAAGTTTGGTGGATACAGGTAATACTGTTGAGGAAATAGACTTCTGTAATGCATTTGACTTGGTACCACATAGTACTGTATTTTGATTAAAATATTAGTAAGATAAAGTTAACTACACGCTAAATGGATTAAAAGCCAGCTTACAGATTGGTCTCAGAAAGGTAATTGACAAGGGGGTGTGTATTAGCAGAGAAAAGGCCTTATTTATTCGCCAGGTAGATACTATTGAACAGTGGGCTCTTCTGGTATAACAGGATCCAGTGCCTGGAAGTCGATGGTAGACAAGATCAGACTGGAAATAAGGTGTAAAATTTTAACAGCACAGGTCATAAACAATTAGAGCAACTTATCCAGGGTTATGATGGGTTCTTCAACAGTGATTCTTTTTTTTTTTTTTTTTTTTTAAATCCAATCTTGCTTTACGATATACTCTAGGAATCATTTTTGGGGACGTCATCTGACCTGTTTTATACGGGCGGTCAGATTGATCACAGCGGTCCTTGCTGGCCTTGGGATCTGTGAGTTGCTGAAAACAGGGCTTGAGAAGTAGCATGTGAACAGCCAGAGGGAACTGCAGCTTTTTAAAAAAAATCAGATAAAGTTTCATAGTTGTAGGCAAGACTTTACAGAGAGAAACATTTCTTTCACTTAGGGGAGAGAGCTCTGGTCAGAAGAGCTAACAGACACAGTGTATTACTAAGCTACATTTTCCTTCCATATAGTCACTGCTTTGATAGTCTGATTAGGGTACATATTTACACTCCAGCCAGGCATTTATCAGGACATAATGAGAGGTCTAGAAATTTGTTTCTTCCATTAAAACCCAAGGATACTGCCAGCATTTTGTCTGCTTATAAAGGACGAGCAAAAGATACAACAAATTATAGCAAATACTGGCAATGGGAATCTATGCTTTCTGCAATTACTGAAAGTAGGAGGCAATTTATGAAGGTTCCATACGTTTAGATTTTATAACTCATTTTGCACCTCAGTATAAAAATGTAACGGCAGCAAAAAGAAACCAACAGAATGGTCGTTAGTGACATCATGAACATCACATTTGGCTTAGCTCCCCAGTTCATTACAAACAGTATTTACAGGTGGAAGTTGTATTTGAAAGGTCAAAGGTGCAGACTCTGTGAATTGGGGCTTGGAGAATAAAGACCCAATCCTGCAAGTAGTGTTTTCCATGCATGTTTTCACTGTCTTCTATCCTGCATGTACTCATTGGGAGCACATGCAGGAGTGACTTCTTTATCAGCCTATACATTACATCTTTGATTAATTGCCTCTATCAGCATCACCCTTCTTCAGGGTTGCCTGGTTATTGCTTCACTAGAGAACAATAGATTGAGAACCTCAGAACCAGTTACTGCAGAGTGGACTTGAGATTTGTGAATAAAAGATCAAAGTTTGATTAAAGTAACTGGGGGGAAAAAAGTTACTCTCCAGAAAAGAATAGTTTTCCAAATAAGAAGGGTGCACTGCACCCTTACTTCGAAATATGCTACACAATTTGCTCTAGGCAAATTGTGTAGCTTATTTTGAAATAGCTTATTTTGATTTTGAAATAAAGCTCTATTCCAAAACGTCCCTTAACCCTCGTGGAACAAGGTTTACAGGGATGTCAGAATAGCGAGCCCGTTATATTTTGAAATAATGGGCACATTCAAAAGATGCGGAATAGCTACTTCGGGATACCTGCAGTATCTCGAAATAGTGCTACAATGTAGACGTAGCCTAAGTGATTCGTGAAAGGGGTAGGTTTCATATATGAACTGTCACATCCATACAAATGGGAGACAATTTTTAACAGGGCAAAACCGTCCAGAAGTATTTATTAAGTCTGATTTCCTTAAACTAGTCCACTAGTTTATTTGCTCCCTAGAGCAGTGGTTCTTAACCTCTTTGGCACTATTACCTCTTAAGCTTAACCGATAAACCAAAATTACCCCGCCTCCTTTTAAAAATGGCAATAGACAAAAAGAAAATTACGATTAATAGGTGTTCAATTTTGTTCATAATGTATTTTAAACTTATTACTCCCTGAAATATGCCAAATTACCCCCAGGTTAAGAAACACTGCTCTAGAGCAATGTTTCTCAACCTTTTTTTAATAAAGTACCCCTTTAAAGAAAAATAAGTACCCCCAGAACCTACAGTTTTCAGAGACACAATTTTTTTCTACCGTTTCAACACATTTGTTTAAATAGCTTAATCATAGCCGGGTGGAAAAAGTACAAAAATAATAAAGCGCTGTAAAATGTAGAACAAAAATTCAGTTTTCTCCAAATTTCAATTGTGTTGGCGTACTCCCCAGACTTCTCTCGAGTACTCCTAAAGGTGTTTGTGCCACTGGTTGAGAAACACTGCTCTAGAGGGCCTTGATTATTCAATCATATGTGACTTAATGCTAGTGCATAGGTCAAAATTCCCAGTGCATGTGGCAGATGAGAGCATAATGCAGTGACTAAATGTTCCACAATTCCAAGAAAACCAGAATCAACAAGTCTCTGAAAGAGAGCCAGCCATGCCATTTTACTGGTACTTTCCAGCCCTTGCAATAAGAAAAGGAGATCTCTTATAGTCACGGGAGGGAGGAGGGGGGAGGGAGGGGAGAGGAGAAATCTACAACTCATGCAGAGTTCAGGAACCAGACTTAAATGATCTTAAACATGGATGCAGATACCCTCAGATATAAAGTGGATAACGGTGGGTTTGCAGCGCTCTACTCATTGTCCAGCGTAGGACAGGGTATAGTTTGCATCATCTGCAAACACTTAAGGCAAATCTTAACTATGGTTTTTTTTGAAAGAGGATCTGGATACGGGTTTTTTGAAAAAACTGTGTAAACCTTTTTAAAGGAAGAGTGGTTTTTTCGAAAAAGGGTTTTTTTCTGAACCCCCCCCCCCCCCCCCCCCCGCATCCAGACTACTTTTCACTTTAGAAAGATCCTCTTTCGAAAGTGAGATCGGAAGAAGATATGAAAATTCCCACGGAATTTGCATATCCTCTTTCAAAAATTCGACGTAGTCTAGACATAGCCTTACTGGGCTTGTTTAGTTTGGAAAAAAGAAGATTAAGGGGGGACATGATAGTTTTCAAATATCTAAAATGTCACAAGGAGGAAGGAGAAAATTTGTTCCTCTTGGTTTCTGAGGACAGGACAAGGAGTAATGGGCTTAAAGTGCAGCAGGGGAGGTTTAGATTGGCATTAGGAAAAAATTCCTAACTGTCAGGGTGGTCAAATATTGGAATAAATTGCCAAGGGAGGTGGTGGAATCTCCCTCTCTGGAGATATTAAGAACAGGTTAGATAGACATCTGTCGGGGATGGTGTAGATGGAGCTTGGTCCTGCCTTGATGGCGGGGGGCTGGACTTGATGACCTCTCAGGTCCCTTCCAGTCCTATTATTCTATGATTCTATGATTATAGTCACCAGTCCACTGTCTCGTTATGTACAAGTCTCTCTCTAGTCCACTAGCAGCTGCTGCTGTGCTGTCTACGTAGGACTTCCGTTAGTCAAGGTGTGGACAAATAGAGGGCAAATCACCCACGCCTTTTTATTTACCATGGGCATTGAAAGAAGGCAGCAATTCTGTAACCCAGTGTTTCTCAACCTTTTTTTTTTATAAAGTACCCCTTTAAAAAATTATAAGTACCCCCAGTACCTACAGTTTACAGACACACAACTTTTTTTTTTTTTTTTTACCATTGCAACATGTTTGTTTAAAGAACTTAATCGTAGCTGGGCGGGCGATGAAATGTTTGGGTGTAAAAAGTACAAAAATGATAAAACGCTGTAAAACTTAAAACAAAAATTCAGTTTTCTCCACATTTCGGTTGTGTTGGCGTACCCCCCCAGACTTCTCTCGAGTACCCATAAGGGTACTCGTACCACTGGTTGAGAAGCACCTACAAATACATTGTTTGTGGAAGCTGCTGTAGGATTAATAGAGGCCTTAAAATCCTCCCTGACAGAAAATGGCAATGTATAAATTAGTAAAGAGAGCCATTAGTAACAGCTAGGTCTGAGAACACAGATTAAAATGCAGTTCTCTTCCAAGGAGTGTCTGGTTTGCTTTGGCTTTTTATAAGGCCTCCTGTTCTACACATTCTCCCTCTGCTCATATGAAGCAATAAATCATTGTGAAGGGGGCTCACTTTTATTGCTTGTTAGTCCTGTGAGGCCTGCAAGCAGGAAAGCGCTCGTGCGAGTTCGGATTCTGCATCACCAGGATAGCTTCCTAAAAGCTAGCCGGTGACACTCATGCTATTTTGTGGCCTCCTGTGGAGGTTGCATTGGTGTCAGTGAGGCATAATTGCAAAGCGATCCATTCCACCGGTGGAGAGTGAGGGCCAGACCTGGCCTGCAGCTTCTGCTTTTGGGGGGGATGGGTAACCTCACGAGGGCTATATCTATACTGCTTCCTTCTTGCGCAAAAGCCTATGCAAATGAAGCACGGATTTTTTTCAGGAAGAACGGCCCTTGCGCAAAAGGGGGGTTTTGCGCAAAAAGGAGCCGTCTACACAGCTCCTTTTTGCGCAAAAGCCTCTTGCGCAAAAACAGCCCCTAATTAATTATGCAAACGAAGCATGGCACTATGCTAATCTGTGCTTCATTTGCATACTCTTGTGCAAGAGGGAAGCAGTATGGACGTAGCTAGCCCATGTGTGTGGGTTGCAGAGGCACGTGTGGGAAAGTACCTGGTCCAATTTGCACAACCCAGGCAGAGATTTTAGGGCTGGCAGGTGGGAAGCGGGAACACCCGCGGTTTGACAGGTGTCAGTGAGCACACTTGATGTTGAAGACAGAAGCTTAGACGCATCACAGTGCAGAGTCCCGTGTCGGAAGAGCGCCACGTTGCTGTGCGTACTAGAATTGCAGTTCCAAACAGCCCTCCCTGCTGTGCTATGCCAATTCACGTTTTTGAAGCCCTTCACAGCATGCCTGTTCCTGCAGTGTCATTGAATAGGCAGCAAGAAGGGCAGTGGCCCCCCACAAACCTTGATTTGCCCCTCAGATTCTTAACAGGCTATATGCATGCCACGTTTTGCCCACTCACCCTTAGAATATTATATATTATCCTGCACAAACTATGGACTGACAACTCTTCCCCCAGTCACAGATTTCCCCTGGGTTATCTAAAATGCACAAGGTTCATAGTCACACATTAATTGCTAAGAAATTAAATGTAAACTAGTGGTTCAGAACGTTTTCCACACTGGGAATCCCCTCCCACGAGGCTGCCCGTGTTTTGTAATCCCCTAATCCCCAACCTCTTAGCTTGCAAACCCCTGCTGCCGAGAGTCAGATTCGGGATGAAGCACAACCTGATAAATCTTAACACACGAGTCTCGGATTTTTTCTCCGCTCCAAAGAAGGCTAATAGGAGCAGTCTCAGAGGGGGAGCCGTGTGAGGCTATAACTTTGAAAACAATGAGCAGTGTCAGAGGACTAATGGGAGCAGTTATCCACACTGGAACTGTGGAAAGAGCGAAGCCAGGCCTTGAAGTCGTCCTTTGAGAGACTTCTGCTGGGAAAAAATAAGGAGAATTACTGCAGACTGACCTTGCTATGGTGACCGAGTATAATATTCGACATTAGTAGCATGGCTAACACACACACGCAATTTCTACTAAAGGCCTGTGTTATTCCCTAGAGGCCAGGTTCATAAAAGGACTAGAGGACAGAATATTAGGCAGGAGGGCATGGAACAAAGTGACCTCACACTCTTATGATTTACAAAATAACATTTCAGCGGAGTGAAGATACAGAAGGAGACATTACCGAGGTCTATAGCAGTGGTGGGAAACCTGAAGCCCGGGGGCTGCATGTGGTCCATTGGGGCTCGACGTGTGGCCTGCGAAACATTTTGTTTGTGGTTGCCTGTGTGCAGGGTTGCCAGATTCACCTGGTTTCTGTCCTGTATTTTTTTTCCCCTACCAGTATTACTAATGTGACACACACGCAAAGCACGGGCTTGTGAAGCGAGTTGTGTGCTGATCGCACACGTGTACTGTAAGAGCCGGGCGCTCCCTCGGCAGCCAATCAAAGCGCTGCTACGGTTCAGTCGGCACATCCTGCAAATTCTTCGTACACGAGTGAGGTTAGCAGAGCCACCCTGTCTTGGGAGACCCTCTGGGTTACAACAACCTTGCAGCCCACTGAAATGAAGGCCCAATCACTCGCCTAACCTGCCCATCGCTGGTCTGTAGAATTAAAGCCACTGAGGCACACAGAGCTAGGAAATCCTATCCCACTGTCTTGTTTTCATGATATGTCTGAGACCAAGAACTACTGGTGGCTTGGGACGGGTGGAAAAACTGTTTTGAATCTCTGCAGCTTTCTTCCTTTACGCGTGCGTGGAGTTCTGTTCCTGTCAGAAGGATGCTTTCTTTGAAGCCTAGCAAAGGATTTCTCTCAGCAGTTGGGATTGGCCCTCACAAGGAGGGGAGAGCTGGAAGAGCTCTCTGTTAGGAAAACCCTGCCAGTCCCCTGGGTGTTTTAAAACACAACTAATTGTTCTACACGCCAAATATTTACTCCATGTCTGCGTAGTGGTGAAGATACGCACCATTTTGGGGCCCATTTTTAGACATTTGCTTTAGGGGAGTAAAGAGTTAACCAGTTAACTGGAATGCTTACCAGGGTAACTGGTTAACCTACGGGGGCAGCCCCCTCTCCCTCACCTGTGGTGGAGGAAGTCCTTGGAGAAGTCCTCCCCCATCCATGTTCTGCTATGGGCAGAGAGCAGAGGGTTGTTTCAGCTGGCTGTGCCCTGCTGCAGGATCCCGTTTAACCGGTTAACTTTTCAACGGAGACTTTATGTCCCTAATTAGCTTCACAGTCAGCATTTTTCTTTCTCCAAGACAGGTTTCCCTTCAGAGCAGCTTGTTTTAAAGAGACCACTTGATAATTTGTAGAGGTCTAATTACAGGACACCCTGGGAAATGTAACCCGAATCTCACAAGTCAGTTACAAGATCTTTTAGGTTCTGGGAGGGTTGTGAGGTTTCTACGCTAGGAAATTACTTCAAAACAACTAACTTCAACTTAATAACTCCCAATTTAACAATATCGAACTAGCATGCCCCTACTATGGGGGAGCATTGAAATTAGTCCGAGGCAGTCTCTGTTAATGTAGATGCGCTACCTCGCACTTAGAGCCGCAAGAAGCATGGGAGAGTAATTAGTTCAAATTACTCTGGGGAGTCATTATTTCTAAAGAGCCGCACTGGAGCATCTGCACTACCACTATTTAGAAATAGAACTGTTTTGGAATTAGTGTTACTACTGCTTTTCATCAGGGGTATAGATTTCGAATTAATCTGCCCTGTTGTTGGTCATGTGGGCGCTCTGCTTATAAATCTGACTTAAGGAGGGCAATTTCAAAATGAAGTCTGAGTGTAGACCAGGGCTAAGAGGCATAGGGGTGAGTGTTCCCTCTAAGCTTCTGGGCAGCACACCTTCACAGGTAATTAATCAGCCCTACCTGGTCAGTCTGTTCCCTGCAAGAAGCCCTGAGCCTCTGACTGGGTGGGGCTGATTAATTACCTGTGAAGCTGTGCTACCCCTCAGCTTAGAGGAATCACTGCCTGCCAGTGAGACATTAAGGTACATACCTGGGTACGTAGGCCTGATGCATGTATTTTGCCCTGCTACATTGCCAGCAGAGAGAGTAAGCCTTAGCTCTCAATCTGGGTGCTCTGAACAGTTGATAGCATCATCAATGATGCTAATACCAACCCTCCCCAAACAATCAAACAGTCTTTATCAAAAGCAAGGGAGGGATGTTTAAAGGGACAGCACCAGGATAATTTGGTCAAGAGCAGGCTTTTACAGAACCTAAGGATATGTCTACATTTGTTCAAGAAGACTTTTTATTGTTCAAAGGCACCTAACACCTCCTCCCTATCTCCCCTGCCTCCCGCTGGGGGTGGAAGTATTTTGTCTGCAAAAGTGCCAACAAAGAGCATTCACACACATGCTGGCTTTTAGCAACGGGGCTGCATCAACAGGCGTGGCCTTAAAAGCTGCCTAGTGTAGACAAACCCTAAGGCTTAGGAGAAATGTGTGCTGGAAGCTCTTAAAAACAGGGATGTTGCTAAAGAAACAAGCATTCCCCTGCTGTGTTTGTAATCCACACAGTGCAGTGTTATGCTAATATAGGAAAAGCCTGAAAGTGAAATTGCTTAGGGTCGTCCCCTGGGAGTGAAGTGCAACATGTCGATCCTATAAATGGCACAAAGTAAATTAGAGCCTTGTAAACTCACAATTGCTGTTTGAAACAGAAAAAAAAAAAAGTTCTTACAAGTACATTGTCCCTTAAAAAAAAATCGGCCAAAGTCAAATTCAGCTAGTTGAATGGTTTTTGAGTCGTGACCGAGGAGTGGGTGGTGGAATGTCGGGGAGCTGGGTCTCACGGCTGCAGGGGGATCAGGTGAGCAGTGGGGGGGGGGAGGCTAAGGCAGACTGCGCTGCACCCCAGAAGCAACCAGCAGCAGGCCCAGCTCTTAGAATCATAGAATAATAGGACTGGAAGGGACCTCGAGAGGTCATCGAGTCCAGCCCCCCGCCCTCAAGGCAGGACCAAGCTCCACCTACACCATCCCTGACAGATGTCTATCTAACCTGTTCTTAAATATCTCCAGAGAGGGAGATTCCACCACCTCCCTTGGCAATTTATTCCAATATTTGACCACCCTGACAGTTAGGAATTTTTTCCTAATGTCCAATCTAAACCTCCCCTGCTGCACTTTAAGCCCATTACTCCTTGTCCTGTCCTCAGAAACCAAGAGGAACAAATTTTCTCCTTCCTCCTTGTGACACCCTTTTAGATATTTGAAAACCGCTATCATGTCCCCCCTTAATCTTCTTTTTTCCAAACTAAACAAGCCCAGTTCATGAAGCCTGGCTTCATAGGTCATGTTCTCTAGACCTTTAATCATTCTTGTCGCTCTTCTCTGTACCCTCTCCAATTTCTCCACATCTTTCTTGAAATGTGGCGCCCAGAACTGGACACAGTACTCCAGCTGAGGCCTAACTAGCGCAGAGTAGAGCGGCAGAATGACTTCACGAGTTTTGCTTACAACACACCTGTGTTGCGGGGGGTGGGGAAAGAGAGCGCTGTGCGTTGCTCCGGCCCCGACCACTAGCTCAGCACTCCCATTGGCTGGGAAAATGCTGCTGGCTGCTTCTGGGGGGCAGTCTTCAGAGCTAGAAGAGGCAGGAAGCTGCCTTAGCCCCCTAGCTGCCCCACTGACTGGGAGCTGCTAAAGATAAGCCCCTCCTGCCCCAGCCCTGATCACCCGCCCCCCTCCAAAGCCAGAGCCCCCTCCTACACTCCAAAGCTCTCATCCTCAGCCCCACCTTGGAGCCTACACTCTAGTCAAATTATGTTGGGTCATGGGCAGCAACGATTTTCTTCAACTGGGCCAGGAGAAAAAACAAGTTTGAAAACCACTGAAGTACATGACAGTAGGATAGGTGGGGGTATTTCGAGTAGAGGGGTCCTTAAAGAACCACTTACAGCTTTAGCATGCTGAGGAGATATTAACCTGCGGGGAAAGAAAATTCAGGTCCAATGCTATAATGTGCTGCATGTTGCAATTCTGCTTATAGTGAAACCTTTGGGGGTGAAGGTTCTTGTTTGAGAAAAGAAAAAAGTCGCAGTACAAAAAATGAAGATTCTTACTCAGAGGTAAAAAGTGAAACGTTCTTGTTACAGCCATTTTAACAACAAATCAAATAACCAAGTGTTTCTTGATGACACACAGGACTTTTCTCACCCATCTTTAAACATGGGTTACAAGAGTCTGAAAGACATGTAAATGTTTGGGGTTTATCTGTAAATATTTCATTAGTGAAAAATGGTTGTAAACATGGTGCAACAGTGAGAGGCAACCTAGGCTAGAGAGTGAGTCGCATGAGTGGCTCTCCATCTCCGTGAGCTACAAGCTTGTTGTAATCAAGACAGTCTCACAGGATAGGGCAGTTTTGCTAAGTGCGCTTGTGTGCCTATGTGACGTGGTGGGTGTGATGTACACTCTTGTGGCCCTGGAACCACTGTGGTTGGGTATTCACTGGTTGGTGTGTTGTGCTGTGTGTGACCCCTACTGGCCTATGCTGGTCTGCAGAGACTTTGAGTGTGAGTGTGAGTGAGAGAGAGAAGGCGGGACTCAGGGATAGTCTCTGAAGGAAGGCACATAGGCACCTGGGCTAGGTGGTGGAACCTGAAACAAAACAAGGGGCGTGGCTGCCTGGGGGCTGAGGGACAAGTTGCTGGGGGTCGGGGCAGTCTTGGCAGAGGGAAGCATGAAGGAAGCAGACTAAGTCCAGAACAGGAGGGTTTAGGGGGCTGTGAACCCCGTTCCCCCCAAGAGGACTAGGCTGTCTACCCTGACTCCTATGTCAGCGTCGAGCCTGTGCTGCCCTGTATCTCTGAGAAGAAAATAAACTTTCTATTTTACAGCCTGGCTGAGGGTCACATCTGGCTGCGGACAGGGGTGCAAGGTTGGGGGCTCCCCGACGTGCCGTCATAACCTAGAATTTGCCGTATGTGCCAATTGAACTGTAGCAGCGGTTTGATTGGATGCAGAGAGAGCGCACGGCTCTCACAATGGCTACGTCTACACTGGGGATTTTTCCGTTTGTGTTTGTGGGGTTGGTTGGTTGTTGTGTGTTGTTTGTTTGTTTGTTTGTTTGTTTGTTTGTTTGTTTGTTTTTGCGGAAGAGCAACTGTGCTCTTTCGGAAGCCCTGTCTTCCTCTGTCTACGAGGAAGAAAGGCTCTTCTGAAAGAGGAGGCTTTTCTAAAATTTGACCCAGTGTAGACGAGCCAAATTTTGGAAAAGCCTCTTCCGAAAAAACTATCGGAAAAAGGTATGCAAATTGCAGAGCGCAATGTGCGTACCTTTTTCCGATAGATCGAGACGTAGCCAGTGTTGTGTGCAATCAGTCCGTACCTGACTTCATGTAATCTTGCTTTACGTGCGTGTCACTTGAGTAATATCGGTAGGAAAAAACCCTACTCGGACAAAATCCAGGAACGCTGTGTGTAGGCAACGGTTAAGCAAAATGTTTTGTGGGCCACACGTAGAACCCCAATGGGCCACAGGTTGTCCACCACTGTGACATCCGCTGCCAATGCTACAACACGTGTAACACATGAAACCAGTCAAATCTGTTCTTGGTAAAATGAGCTGCCTTTGGCTGAGTAGGTAGGGCCCATGGTAACCGATGAAACCGGAGCTCTGAGCACTGTGCAGTGCCACTCATATTTTATCTCTCTGAAAGAGTGATGATGCCATAAGTAATTACTTAATGAAATTTCATTCAGTTTCTTTCCTGGGGTGGGATGTACCAATGTAACATCACTCGGGTGGATGGAACGTTAAAGGCAAGACAAAGAAAGGCGGTTTGAGTTTGTGGTTTTTCAGCTGTGATTCTGCAAAGATTTCTGCACATACTCAGAGTGCGAGGAGTCCCATTAAATTTAGTGGGACTTCCCCTGGGTGTCAAATAAATCATTGCAGGCTAGAGGCCGTAGCAAGAGAAGCACATTTTTGCTCATAATGTCTGCGGAGAGAGCTACAAGGCTGCAATTAAGCACCTGCTAAAGTGCTTTGCAGAAGTCCAGCTCTGTTCAGTGCAGCCCTTGAATATATCCTTCAAGTGCAGTGTGTGGTTAAGTGCCTTCCTGTATAGGGCAATGAATTTCTGCATCAGGGCCTAAAGGCAGACTTCATTTGGAAAACAAAGGCTTTGAGCAACTTCAGAGGACTGTGAAGTTGTAAATAGAGAAATACAGGAGAGGTGATGATTTGAAAACAGTTTTATGGAAATACAGTGGTTTTGAAGAGAGAATTAACGGAAGGCATAAGGGTTGAAATATTCATCTGGTTTATAGCGTATGTGTTGATGGCCTAGATTTCTTCTGCCCCCCCGCCACCCCCGTACTAAAAAGCCTCTCATAACCTGGAAACGTGCAAGGAACATAACAGGTAGTATTCTGACAACCTGGATTCCCTTTGCTTGAGCTTAGAAGTTAATTATTTTCCTCACTGCTGCTGAATATGGATTTTTCTGGCTTTGATAATGAGCCAGGGTTTTTTTTAAGGAGGGTTTTTTTAATGCTTTCTGCTACCTTTTTAAATAATCAGTTAGGTACCTAAAGACCTTTACAGATCTCATTCTTCATGTCCAGCATCCTCACTTGGTATAGGAGTGGTATCCCATTGGTTTCCATGGAGCGATTCAAAGTGGCATCCCATTGGTTTCCATGGAGCGATCCAAAGGTTTTGCCCTAAAAGCCATTGACGGGTTGGATCATAGGGGTCCCCTTGGAGTTGTCACCCGGGGTGCTGGTCACGCCGCTGAGTCCTCCTACCTGTCTTGGGTGCCCCACCACTGTGTTCTGCTGTGCCAGAAACTCTGGTCTCCTCTAGCCCAGGCACAGAGTTGGGGTAACAGCACCCCAGCAGAGCAGCACCAGACACTGAACAATCTCAGCTCTGTGACGGTTCAGCTGTTAGGTCACTGATAACACCAGGGACGCAGTCCCCGAAGAGGACCAAAACTCCAGATAAATGAGGCTCTCTGTTAAAACATTTCACATAGAGAAAGCTTATAAGTTTGCCCTCTGTATCAATGAAAGGAGACATGCAAAGTGTTGCTCCCCTCCCCCCACCTCTGGGCCACAAGAATTATTGACACTGGGCTTGATAATAAGACTTTTGTTGACTGAGTATAAAAAGTAGGATTGAAGTGATTGCAAGTGAAAACAGACAGGGCAAAGTAAGTTACTAAGCCAAAATAAACGAAACAGGCCAACTCATCCTAATACACTAAGGAACTTGTTACATGCAAATTCTTGCCCTAACAGTTGTTCTAATCAGCTCTCTCTCAAGCTAGCTTTGGCCCAGTCTTCCCACCATTCAGTCTTAGATGTTTCCAGCAGGCATCTTGGGTGGTAAGTTGGGGTTTACTTGCATCTGGTCATCACCCCTACTGTTTGGTTTCCCTCCTGTATATTCCTTTTGCCCAAAGCGGACATTTTTTATGCTCAGTTCATATTTTTCTCACCTTACGTGGAAAAGTACCTGATCCAAAATGGATTCCAGCATCAGGTGGCCTAAACACATGCCCTGGAAGGACCAATTACAGTTTGGGCTTACAGGAAAAACAAGACCATTCACAGGTTCTTGACTTGGTCACCAAGCCAGTAAGTTCACTAAGGGCTTTACTAGAATACTAGGACTAATAAAACAGGTTCCCACTTAATAGTTCTAACTTCACATAAAAGAAAGCTACGTGCACACAAACAGGATATAGGGATTCAGTGGATTACAACTTTTAAAATGACATGTCACGTGATGTACTTTGCATAAAATCTTTGAGTTATGCATATTCATATTCCAGTTTTCATAAAGCATGAGGGGAGGGTCCCGGGGTGGCCACATTTTACATGTTTTGTTGATGCGACACCTGGCCTACTACAAGAGGTCAAGGGGCCTTTAGAAAACAAAACCCAAATAACCCACCCGTCCATTCCTCATCTCCCTTAAAACGTTCACTATTCATTCAACTAAAAGGTGGGGAATAGGAAAAAAAAGACTAGAGGGCAGGTTTGAACAAAAGCCACATTGGCTTGCAGTACTTAAAAAACCAACCCTGGACCTTTGGGACTAAACAAAATCCTCAAGGTAACGACAGCCTACCAGACTAAGGAGAATTGCTCAGAAGGTACCGCTTGGTTACAACAAAAGGCTGTGAGGACCTCAACTAATTAGTAGGAAGAAGAAATGTCCAAGCTGTATTGGAGACTTAAACTTAGAAACAGATCAAAGTTCTGGCCCTGGCTGAGATAGGAGCGATGTGTGAATTCATTGTGGTGTTGGACTTAAATTCAAATTTCCCCATTAAGAGCTTGCTTCTGTCTGGAAAGTGTTCTAGTAAAGAGGCCTTAAAAAAAGACATCTTGGGTCACCAGATGTAACAAGAACATAACAGCCATATTGGGTCAGACCAAAGGTCCATCTAGCCCAGTATCCTGTCTTCCAACAGTGGCCAATGCCAGTGCCCCAGAGGGAATGAACAAAACAGGCAATCAAGTGATCCATCTCCTGTGGTCCATTCCCAGCTTCTGACAAAGTAAGCTAGGGACACCATTCCTGGCTAATAGGTCCATCAATGTCTATTCTCCATTCATTTATCTAGTTATTTTTTAACCTTCTTATAGTCTTGGGACTTCACAACATCCTCTGGCAAGGAGTTCCACAGGTTGATGGTATGTTGTGTGAAGTAGTACTTCCTTTTGTTTGCTATAGAACAAGGCTGTGGGGCAATCAGCAGTTTTGTAGGTTAGATCCAGGGGCAGGTATGCAGTGGTCTTAAAAAGCCCCCCACACGAGAGAGAATGAACAACTAGAGTATTAAGACTGCAAAGATCGCAGATAACCCAAAACACAAACTGATTCAGTGTGAGCGCCCATCGTCACAAGAAGAACAGATCTACCTGAAGACAGACACTCTAATAAGCAACCTACAAAGTCCTTTAGATCAAAAGAACCTTGAGAAGAATAACAGAAGCCATCCAGCCTTGGCAGGTGTTTTTAGATTTCGCTGCTTAAAGCAGGGATGGATAATAGGTCTATATTACAAAATTTGGTTGTCTTAATTACATCACTCAAGATTGTGAGAAAGCTGCATGCCCTGTACCATGTAGTTACACTGCCCTAAGCCCTGGCGTAGGCCTCACTAGATTGATAGAAAAATTCTTCCATTGACTAACCATTTCCTCTCAGAGGGGTAGAAATAGTACAACAACAGAGGCACCTCTTTCCTCACTGTGTATGTATCTACCACAGCGGTGCAGCTGCAGTGGTCATGCTGTACTGTTATTAGTGTATTTGTCAGTTTTTCAGAGCAGGAAGAGAGGGGGGCAGGTCTCCTGGGGGCTGTATTCTCAGTTGGTTCTATGTTGACTGAAATCGGTCGGCTCGGCTGTAAATGGTGGATATTCCCAGCATTGCTACCACTTTGTAGCGAGACTCAAGGCAAGACGTCTAGCCTGTCCGCAAAATGGACATAAGCCCTTTTTATGCTTGCGCAGGGCGATACGAAGCACAATTGAAATTTGTACAGCACTTAACATTTGTGGCAGAGTTGCTGGTGCATGAGAGACAGTGGGATAAATTGTTCAATAAAACGAAACAGGTCTGTGGTAACTCACGGGGAGAATCCTTTACAAAGTGACTGCAAAGAGTCCTTTACAAAGTGACTGCAAAGAGAGGGATCTGAAAATCAAAGCAGCTGAGGATCTGGGAGGCAGGGAAGAGCCAGAAGGCACAAAAAAAGCAAACTCTGGTTTGTAGTTCTAGCGGTGACTCCCTTTTACTCGGGCAAACTCCCACTGGCCACATATGACCTAGGCTAGGGTTTGGCCTCACAGTATGGAAGACAAAGCAACCATTAATGCAAAGGTAGCTAATTAACCCCCCTACCCCCCCAGGCATGGAAGCCACTTGTTAACCAGCTTGCATGGTTTGGAATTCCTGTGGATTTTTTTAATTTGAGAGATAAGCAGCAAAGAAAACAGTATCTGGATGGGGCACAAGGCAGCCAATGGAGTTTGGCAGACTGAAAATACAAGCATGATTGATGTTTCAGTGGGGGATTCAAGAGAGCGACTCCCCTGCCGCTCAGGTCACTGGCTTTTTATTAGTGTTCATTCCAGAGGAGTAGCCGTGTTAGTCTGTTTCAGCAAAAACAACAAGGAGGCCTGTGGCATCTTAAAGGCTAGCAAGCGTAGTAGGGCACAAGTTTTCGTGAGCTGGAGCCCACTTCCTCAGAGGCGTGAAGTGAAAGAATCAGACGGCAGGGGTATATACATACATGTGGAGGAAAGGAGCCTAATTCAATCAGGGTGGATGTGGCCCACTTCCCACAGAGATGTGAAGGACTAGTTGACAATCCGATAAGCAAATGTTTATCAGATAGTCGACAAGCTAGCTGGCTTGTCGCTCCCCCTCTCCCCCCTTGCTGCCTCTATCAGAAAGAGGCAGCGGAGGGAGGAGGGAGGAGGAGGGGGTAGTTCAAAGCGGCAGTGTTGCTTGGAGCTTGGGGCCAGACCCTAGGCTTCATACAGTGCTGCCGCTTTGAAATGCCACGTGGAGCCCGGGGCCAGCTGCGGACTCCCCTGCTGATGCTGGGCTCCGTGCAGCTCTGCTGCTTTGAAATGCCGCAGGGAGCCTACCCTTAAGTCCTCGCGGCATTTCAAAGCAGCAGCGCAGCGTGGAGCCCAGGATCAGCAGGGGAGTCCGCAGCTGACCCCGGGCTCCACACAGCATTTTCCCATTTAAATTGTAGTAACATCCCTCCGGCTGTTGCTACACTTCAAAGGTGGAGGCGCCCTATCGACTAATCGAATAGTCGATGCAAAATGCATCGACCATTCGATTAGTCAATTAGTTGATATTTAACATCCTTAATGAGAAGGGGAGAGTTCCTAAAGGGGGGGGGGGACCCTACTTATTGTAATGAGAGAGCTCTGCCCAGTCTCTCTGCAGACCCTGTCTGAGGGTGTCAAGTTTGTATACGTGTTCCAGCTCTGCAGGTGTCACCCTGCAGGTTTTGAAGTCTTTTTGCTCAAGAATGGCACCTTTCCAGTCATTGGGGGTAGAAGTGTGGATGGAGTTGGTAAGGAGGTTTGTTGCAGGGATTGGTTCCTGGGTGAGTGTTTCTGTTGCAGGGTGTGAAGTAGGGATGTTAAAATACGTCCGTTTTTGTAAACATCTAACCAGCGGTTCAAATTTACACACAGCGGGGAGGGTGGGGGTGGAGGAGCTAGGGCTTAAAAGCCAGCTATTCGCGAGCACTGCCTCCTCCTCCCCCTCCCCGCGTTCCCGTCCTTGTGAAAGGACCTGGCATGCGCAGGGAGCCAGCTTAAAAGTTAGCAGCGATGAGCGCTGGTTCCCCCTTCCCCCTCTGTTGCTGCCTCTATCAGCAGGGAGGAGGGCAGGGCTGTGTGTAACCATGCGGGTTAACCAGTGGGTCCAGGCTCATTGGTTCACTGTGTGCACAAGTACACGTTCACATCCCTAGTGTGAAGGTGGTGGTGAGTATGTGTTTCAGGTTGGGGGGGCTCTCTGTAAGCGAGGACTGGCCAGCCTCACTAGGTCTGGGAGAGGGAGGGATAAGTTGTGGATCCTTGATGATGTGTAGGAGAGGGTCTAGCTGGGATCTGTAACTAGGCTGTCACTAGAACAGATGTGTTGTCACTTCTTGAAACAGAAATTGTCTTTTGTGTTTGGTGGTACATACGGTGAACTAGGTGTCAGGCCCATAAGTAGTTTCCACTTAAAAATGGGCAGGGTCTCTCCCAACTGACTCCATTGCGGCCTATGTTCTGCCTGTTTATCACAACTTTCTTCGGTGCTGGACCTGTCGTGAGCAGAGGCTGATGGTCATGCACATCACAAACCCGCCGCCAGAAGGAAGGCAGATGGACGCCATGAAACCCATCTTGACTGGACTTGATTGATGATGTCCAGAGACTGAAAAGCTAACCGAATAAGCCATTGCCCTGTCTGGCTCTGAGTAGGGATGTTAAATTTCAATTAATTGACTAATTGAATAGTCGATACAATTGGCATCGACTGTTTGATTAGTTGATAAGGCACCTCTGCCTTTGAAGTGTAGCAAAGGCTTTATTTGTTTTCCAGCAGCCCCTGGAGGTCCCAGTAAAGATGAGGGCCAAGCCCTACACCAACATAATAGAGTCCCTGCCTTGAAGAGGTCATTGTTTAGACCACACAGACACAGTGTGAGATGGGAAACTGAGGCAGAAGAGGTGAAGTGACTTGCCCAGTGTCACACCCAGCAGGTCATTAGAAGAGCTGACAGCCAAAGGGGACGGGGGAAATAGAGCAACCTGTAGCCTCTATTTCTACTGACTGTGAGTTTTCCACAAGTCATTAGTGTTAGGGTGTGTCTAGACTACCTAGTTTTGTCGACAAAAGTGGACTTTTGTCGACAAAACTATACCAGCGTCTACACTACCGCTGAGTTCTGTCGACATAACGTCGACAGAACTCAGCAGTTTTGTCGACGCTGGTATACCTCATTTTACGAGGCATAACACCTTCTGTCGACAGAACTCTGTCGACAGAAGGTGTTATTGCCTGTAACATTGCGTCCAGACTACGGAGTTCTGTCGACAAAGCAGCTTGCTTTGTCGACAAAACTCAATGTGTCTGGACGCTCTTTGTCGACGGAAGTTTTGTCGACAGTATCTGTCGACAAAACTTCCGTCGACAAAACGCGGTAGTCTAGACCCGTGATCCCCAACACGGTGCCCGCGGGCGCCATGGCACCCGCGGGAGCATTTCAATGTGCCCGCCAGGTGCTCGGGGCTGGCCTGGCTCCGGGCACATGGCGCACGGGCGCTTGCGGGGAGAGCGCGCTTGGCGGTGGGAGCGCCGGGCGCGCGGCACTCGGCGGGAGGCGGCGGGGGGGAGCGCGGGCGGGGGGGAGCGCCGGCCCCGGGCGCGCGGCACTCGGCGGGAGGGGGGGAGCGCCGGCCCCGGGCGCGCAGCACTCGGCGGGAGGGGGGGAGCGCCGGCCCCGGGCGCTCAGCACTCGGCGGGGGGGAGGGGGAGCGCCGGCTCCGGGCGCGCGGCCCTTGGAGGGGGCCCCACCCCTGGGCGCGCAGCTATGGGGGGGCCCCGCCCCCGGGCGCGCGGCTAGGTGGGGCCCCGCCCCCTGGCGCCCGACAACCTAAAAAGGTTGGGGACCACTGGTCTAGACGTACCCTTATAGTAGGCAGAGCGATTTTGAAGGAATATCTCCCTTCTCATCCTTCATCACCTCTCTCATTGGTTTGTGTCCTAAGGTCAGCACGAGGGCCATAGAGGCATGTCTTGTAGCTGGCTGGATTGTACAGCTCTGTCTGAGGGAATGCTATTCTGTGTTTGTTGTGGTCAACGACATCATTTAGCTCTTGGAGCGCTCTTAGTTTGGATCCGTGGTGTCCAACCAGTTCTGAAGCAGGAGCCATTATAGTGGCTAGTGCTCTAACGAACTAGCCACACTCAACCGGCCAAATGGCCACATGTGGCTACTGTGTGGGACACCCTGGACTTGGAGCATCAGCAGTCGCTGCTGTAGTGATGGGAGGCTGCACCTTAGGGAGAGGCCTGCTATGTCATTTCCAAACTCGACGCCGCATGATCTTCCAACTTGTTCTTGATGTGTCCCATAGTGACAAAGATCCACAGCAGTGCCAGCCTTAGCCGTACCAACCTGGCTGTGGACAAGCTGTGAAAAGTCAAGTGTTAACAGCTCGTTGCCAAAAGCAGATAACTCATCCATGTCTTATTGTAGTGTTTCTTTTGGGGATAATACTGTCATTTTCACTTGTAAGCTTGGGTCCTAATGGATCTGTGGTGTCACTTCACTGAAGGCAGCCAAGTAACTCCTGGAATGAATTTGGCTCTGATGGCGTAATAGCTCATCAGCCACGGAAAATCAGTTGAGAGGGGATTTGTGGATATCAGCAAGAGATTTGAATTCCTTTTGGTTTCTGCATAAAGAGAAAAGCCCAAGCTGTTTGCACCGACAGCTTATTGCACCTGTACAGAGAGGCTGGGATGAAAGGCTGAGCCCTGACAACAATGCATGCTCAACTAACGAGTAAAATAAAAATTGGGAGGAAAGGAAAACGTTTGGAAGGAGGCGCAAGATGCATGAGCGGTGCTGTCCTCGAGCCGTTCATCCTGCTTTTGCTCAGACAGTATTTTTGTCAGCTGGCAGAAAACGTGGTGCATTTATGCAAGTCTCAAAAATTTGCATTTCATGGTTGTTTTTTTAAAATGCTGCTAAGTAGGAGCTGGACACTCTCCCAAGAACGTTGGGATGCGGTCCAGCATTTCTCCGCACAGCATAACCGTCAGCACAGACAGGTGCCCCTTTCCAGTTTGAAAAAGCAGGTGTAGCTTTTATCTTATGTCAGGATCGCAACACAGGTGGGAGTGAGGCACACAGGTAAGGGAGGAGGGACACAGAGAGCTTAAGTAACTTGCCTGAGGTCATGTAGGGAATCAGTGGCAGAGCAGGGACAGGAACATGTGCCTTCTGTTCCTTGGGATGTATTTCAGAGGAGAGACGTCAGCAGCGCTCTGAGAGGTTAACCAGTTGAGGATCTGCCAAAGGAATTATGCTCTTCAAACTGAAGTTGGTGCGGGTTACAGGCTCTCCCTGAGTTCCAAACATCCGACTTACAAATGAACATCTGCACATACAAACAAAAGCTCACCTGCAGCCGCTGGGCATCAGGCAAGAGGCCCGGGTAGTGGTGAGCAGCACAAGTGCAGGCAAGGGGCAGTCGTGCAGCCAGCGGCTGCAGAGATGCAGCATTTTGAAGGGGAAACCGCTGTTTCTCTCTAGCCGCCAGCTGCATAGCTGCCCCCTGCTTCTCTGGAGTCCTCCAGCCTGCACCACTCGCTGCCTCCTGGTAAATAGGGTCTGGGTGCAGACTGGGGTGGGGTGGGGGAGGGAAGGGCGGGGAGAGGCATGCAGCCAGGGTGTAGGGTAAGGGGCTGTGTGCGTGTGTGTGTGTGGGGGGGGGGTGGCCAGAAGTCCCCTTCAGAATCTCCACCTATCTCCTCCTCTTCCTCTTATTAAACCTGCCTTTGCTCAGGCACCAGCATTCAAGGTTAAATAAATTACTTCTACTATTTTGCAATGCAAATATACACTATTCTAGCTACACTAAAGATTAAATAGGATTTTGTGGGCTAGCCTGGGAACCCACCATTTATAGCATTATTTCTGTGGGACAGTGCACTCCGGGTTCCAAGCAACCGACTTACCAACAAACTTTTGGAACACAACCCGTTCGTCCGTTGGGGACTTCCTGCAGAGGCCCCAAAGTGCACATCTTGGAAATCAGCCGGGCTCCATGCAGATGCCAGGGTCTGCTGGTGGGGATAAGCTTGTAGGATCCAGGCCAAGATTTGTGCCTTCAGTACATCTGCGGGAGCCGATCTCTGCACCTTCCGCTCTTAAGTGCGAGGCCTATTTCTTGCCTTTCCTAACAAGCTTCTAGCAATGTTTGTGTCTGTACATGCACAATGTATATCTGCATATTATGTATAAAAATATCTAAAAGCCACCATTCTGCAAAAAGCCATACGCTTCTGCTCCAGGGGTGAATAGAAGCACACGGCAGATGTTAGGAATGTGTCTTCCTTAATGTATCCCTTGGAAGGCACTCAGATATTACAGTCCAGTGTGCGATATAGGAACCTATACAGAAAACAACTTGAGCACTTGCATTGCTACCTATCTAATGACAGTAATAGGTAACACCTAGCATATCATCATTAGAGAGGAAAACAAAGTTAAAAAGATGAAGTGACTTGCCCAGGGTCACTCAGTAGGCCAGTGGCAGAGCTGGGGCTAGAACCCATGTCTCCTGAAGGTCAGACCTGTGCTCTGATAGGCCCCACTGCGTCCTTTGGAAGGAGATTGCAGGATATTGATAAAGCCATTCATTCATGCCCCCACCTTGATGAAGGGCTTGCATTGCTGCACCATTAAAATGGTGCCCAACGGCTATATGTGTTATGAAAACAATTTAAACCAGCAGAGCAAAGTGAATGTTAAGGTCCAGTCCTGTGATCCTTATGCAGGCACCACGCTGGTGATTATTTCACTGTGATGTGGTCTCATTGCCCAGAGCACAGCAAGCTCAGGGGCTCATTGTGCAAGTCACTGACTAAATAAGGACTTTTGCTGATTAGTGGCTGAATAAAGGCCGCAGGATTTCCCCACCACCGGCCACAGGAACTGATAGCGTTGCTGCATCATGTCTGCAGATATCAGCCCATTCCTGGCACCGGCACAACTGAACAGCAGGCGTATCTTCTCCCCGCAGCACCTTTTCGGATCTGAGCCATCTGCCTAGAATTTTATTGCTTTGGCATTTTTCTTGCTTTCTCGCTGCACTTTTGGCTCCTGTGGGTACTGTTCAGATAGGCAGCGTCTCCTGGGCGAGGGAGGGGTGGGGAGAGCTGATTAAGCCACGGGGCTCTTGAGAACTGAGGTAAATTGGAGGGCAATTCGTGGTAGGGATGTAAAATCTCGTTTAGTCGGTTAACCATTTAATCCCGGTGTTGAACAGGTTAACCGATTAAAGACGGGGTGGACAGGGGGCTGCTCCAGCTCAGCTGGGCTGGAGCACCCCCTCTGTCTTCTGCCTCAGACAAGGGCTGCTCTGGCCAACTGGCCAGAGCAGGCCCGGGCCTGGCTCACCATGGACAGGGGCTGCTCCAGCGAGCCAGAGCAGCCTCAGGCTGCGGAGGACCCTGAGGGGCTGGAGCAGCCCTCTGCCCATGGTGGGTGAGGATCTGTTCCAGCCCCCACCTGTTAACCACTCACTTCCCTAGTTCATGGAAGGCAGAATTTCTTTTCCCAGCTACTGTCCTGTGAGTGTGCAGGAGACAAGAAAGGATAGTCCATTGACGATGCACATAGCTCTGTGGACTGAAACAGAAGGAAAAACATACACCAACCTCCGAGTCAGTCACTTATTTTTTTTCCTAGCTCTGAGTTACCTAGCTCCGAGTTAACTGTTTGTCATTGCATGAAAACCTCAGTTTAGGAAGGTTTCTGTATAAAATGCAGTAAAGAAAGAGGAGGAAATTTTGGCCCTTCTGAAGTGAGACACAAAAAAACAGCCAAAGGAAAAAAAATCCTTCTGGGAAACCTGGCAGGTGGCAAATGCAAAGGGGTGGTCGCAGCGTGGAAAGAAAGAGATTGGACTCGGTGGAACCTTTAGCGTGATCCTTTTCTGTACTCTGGTCCTTTTTTGTCAGTCTGTGGGCCCAAGCAGCGGCCTTCCGGAAGAGCCCCCCAAAAGTCCTGGTCGAGGGAGGGGCTTAAGTGATGTCTGGAGCAGGAGAGAGGATTCTAGGCAATTTGTCTCCATTAGCACGTTTTGTTGCCAAAAACTGTCTTTTGGCAACCAAACAGTGAGAGCGTTTACACGGCAATGCGACTTTTGACTGGAAGAACACCCAGATTTGGGGACAAAAAATGTCCACCCCTGCAAGAGAGACTTTTGTCTTTTCCCTGCCCTTGATTGTCAACAGAGCTGGCCTTGTAAACTGCTGTAACGTAGCCCTCCCAGGGCCATATAAGATGCGTTGGGGGCCACAGGAAGGCCGTTTAAAACTAGGGATGTTACAACTATTGTGTAAATGTGCAACGACTTGAAATTTTAGTGGTTACACGTTTATATGTCAGGTGGGAGCCAGTGCTCGCAGGGAGTGCTTTTAAGCTGGCTCCTCCCAAGCATCCGCTCCTGTCCCCTCTCGCCCCATTGCCTCTGTGGGAGGCGGTTCTGTGGAAGCGGGCATGCACAAAGGGCCGGCTTGAAAGCTGGCTTCTTGTGTGGGCCAGCTCCTGCTGCCTCTCTGCCCTACTGCCCCTGTAGAAGGCAGCAAGGGGTAGGCAGCTTCAGGGAGCCGGCACGTGTTGAGAGCTGGTTCCTGACATGTGCTGGCTCCTGCCTCCCGCCCCTCTTTGCTGCTTCTGATACAGAAGCAGCAAGGGGCGGAGGAAGTGGGTGTCGTTAAGGCTAACCGATAGGCTTAGGCTTATCTGTTAATCATGTAGTCGACTACATGTTGACATTCCTACTTAAAACCACTTTAGCCCCCCTCCTCCCAAGCTTCAAGTTTTGTGCTGCACCTCTTGAAGTATGTCTGTACTGCAAAGCTTTTAGCAACAGGGCTGTATTGACACAGCCATGTCGCTGAAAGTCCGTGTGTGAGCATGAATACTGCTTGTTGGCACTTTTGCCAACCAAATACTCCCACACGCAACTAGAGGGTTTCACTAGCTGTGTTCACACTTTCACTTGCCCTGGCAAAACTTTGCTGTGGAGCGGGGAATTAATGACAACAGTCGTCGATCAAGTGGGAGTGTATATATACACTTAGCGCATGGGTCACCAACCAGTAAATCGGGATCTACTTGTACATCTTGGAGCCTCTGACATGTAATCCTGACTGGTTTGGCCAGGAAGCCGAAAAGTAATAAGTTGAACCTCTCTAGTCCAGAACTCTCTGATCCGGAAACATCCATCATCCAGAATGATGTTAGTTAGCCAGATGTCCACTTATCATAGGTGTGGCCAAGTTTCCCACGGTCCCATAAAGTTTGTTTACAGCCCTCAGTCCTGGCTCTCCGTGTTCTGTGCTGTTATTTAGCTCTAATTTACCCCTGCTAGACAGTATTGACTTCCTATGAGCCAAAAAATTCTCTGGTTTGGAACTGGGCAAGTTCCAGACTAGAGAGGGTTCCAGACTGGGTGCCGGACTAGAGAGGTTAAACCTGTTTCTCTCCCCTTCCCGCCACACTGCTCCTGCCCTCTGTCTTAGAGCTGCCTCTCTTCTCCTCCCTCCCCCCCGAGCCTCCTGCTTGCTCTGCAGGGCGGAGGGAGAGGAGTGAGCACTGATGCCCCCTCCCTCCGTCCTGTATCCCATCGCCACAGAGGGGGTGGGGAGTTCAATAGGACTTGGCGTGGAGGGAGTGTGCTGGTTGCTCGGGGGGGGGGGTGCAGGGGTGAGCCTGCTTTAACCCCACTGCACCACCACCCAGGAGCCGCCTGAGGAAGGCGGAGCCCAGCTGGAGCCTCCATCCCGAACCTCTACCCCAGTCTTGAACCCCTCCTGCATCCCAACCCTCTGCCCTAGCCCTGAGCCGTCCTGCACCCAGACTCCCTCCCAGAACCTGCTCCCTGAACCTCCTCCTGCGTCCCAACCCCCTGCCTCAGGCTCAGAGCACCTCCCGCACTCCAAATCCCTTCGTCCACGACCAGAGTTTGTCTCCCCCCCCCCCCCAACTCGCTGCTCTACCCTGATGAAAGTGAGTGAGGAAGGGGGGGTAGGGAAGAGGATGGAGTGAGCCACGGTGGGGCCTCAGAGAAGGGGCGCAAGGGTGTTGGGTTTGAGGTAAATCCTTGATTGCACTTAAAATTCAAAAGGAGATTTTGTGCTTAAGAAGGTTGGAGACCACTCTCTTAGGGTATGTCTAGACTACATCCCTCTGTCGGCAGAGAGATGCAGATTAGGCAGGTGGACATTGCAGATGAGCCAGCGATTTAAATATCTCGTGCCTAATTTGCATAATAATGGCCGCCATGTTTTGCCAACTCAGCACTTTGTCAGCAAAAAGCGGCCGTCTAGAGGGGGATCTGTTGAGAAAGAAAGCCTATTTCGACAGATCCCTTATGCCTCCTGCACAAAGAGGTTTACAGGATCTGTCGAAATAGGTTTTCTTTCTCGATAGATCCCCCTCTAGACGACCGCTTTCTGCCGACAAAGTGCTGAGCCGGCAAAATGTGGTGGCCATTTTAATGCAAATTAGGCACGGGATATTTAAATCCCTGCTTCGTTTGCAGTGTCGACCTGCCTAATCTGCATCCCTTTGTCGACAGAGGGATGCAGTCTAGACATATCCTTTAGAGGCACAGCTGCACAGAATCTCACCTTTACACTCTGTTCAGTTTAACACCCAGTTGTTTCTCGCTCTTAACTCCAAGGAGCAATCCCAGCAGAGTGGCAGATGCACAGAACACTCTGCCTACACTGGTTAGAGATGAAACCACAGTAAGATGTGTAAAAGGTGAAGGCAGAAAGAAAAAACCCAGAGTCTTGTTTCAGACGAGTTGAGTGTAACCTTGGATACGGGTCCCTGGAGCTGCTGCAGTATATGTTTAAGGACAAATTTGACAACCAGCGTGAGTCTTGATTACATCAGGAAATGGATTTAAAAATTGAATTACCAGCATCTTGTGTCTTTTGAAAGAACAGGTAAACACACGCTGGCGTTGGCACCATTTAGTGACCTTTCCGTGTGCTTCACCCGCTTCTAAGAGAGACCCATTAGGTCACAGGCATTCTTGGTAAAGCTTTCTGCCCATGGAGGCTGTGCTCAGAGTACATGGAGCATGTTATTTTTAGACTTTTCAGAACCCCTTGGACAAAATGTTCTCTTGGCAAACATGCTCTGAAGTGGATTGGAGCAGGGCGTGTGCAGGAGCAGCGTCACTGCAGATGGGAACTTGTGGGGTATGACTCTGGATCGGCAACTTGGGTTAGCATGTTTTGTAGGAGTGTGTCATGGTGTGTGACTCCTGCTGATCGCTCCAGGAATTAACTCAGTCCTAAGCAGGGTGCCTCCTTCTGGCGGGTGTCTCGTCTGTCATCGCTCTGTGCTGTCCCCACGATCTCATGCTGGACCCACGTCCCTACCTGACCACGGCGTTCTCTTCGGGAAACTGCCTTCCAGCAGTGCTCACCACAGTAGTCTCTTACCTCCCTTCTGGGGGTATCAGCAGTCCTTGCTCTCACCTGCCACGGTGGCCAAATGTGGCCCCAAACCCTAGGCCCTCTGCCTCAGGGCAAGCCACGGTCTGTATTGGCCACTGTTCTTGGTGGCAAGGTGTGGTGTAAATGGAAAGGGGAGGGACCCGATTGCACGTTTCGCCTAGGGCCGCTCCTGGAGGAACCCAGGCCTGCCCACTATTCTGGGTTCCAGCCCAGGGATCTTTCGGCAGTAGCCTTGTCCTGCCTTTCTTCATTCCACTTTCTCTGCCTCCTGTTCCCTGAACCACTTCCCCATGACTTTCACATAGGGTATGTCTAGACCCTGGCGTCAGAGGCATGTAGATTAGACTACCCGGCATAGGAAAATGAAGCGGCGATTTAAATAATTGCTGCTTCTTTTAAATTTACATGGCTGCCGCGCTAAGCCGATCAGCTGTTTGTCGGCTCAGCGTGGTAGTCTGGACGCGCCGCGGTCGACATCAAAGGCATTTGTCAACCTCCCAGGTATGCCTCCAGTGCTGTGTTCTCTCTCCCAAGTGCTTCTTGGGGAACCAGTCCTGCACCCTCTCTGGTCAGGACCCAACTGCCTCTCTTTGCTGGGCAGCTTCTTATATACAGGGATGCCCCCAACAAGCTTCCCTCTGATTGGCTTCTCAAAATCCCCTCTCTGATTGGCCAGAGGATCTGTGCAGGCTCCCTCTAGTTTGTTTTAGCATCTTCTGGCCAGAGTGAGGCAGCCAGCCCACTATAGTGTCTTATGCTTGATGCTTCTGACGACGATTCAGTGTTGTATGGGGGATGGTGGGGGAGGAGGGTTGTCTTACACTGGGCTCAGGAGAAGCTTCAGTATCTATCTCCTGAGTTCACCACCGATAAACGAGTGCAGTGCACTGCTCTAAGGATAATTAATCCATTATCCCTGCATTGTCCTAATCATGGGATTTCATTAAGCAGCTGTAACCGCATTCCCAACTCTACTGTCAGTTGTAATAGCATCCTCAGGCCCCTTGGCTTCTCCCAGTTACACCAGTGTAAATCCAGAGTCACTCCATCAATGTAAATTGTATGACTCTGGATTTACATTGGTCTAAAGGAGAGAAGGTCCAATGATGTTGGGAGAGATGGAAGTAATGAAAATGTATATCCCATGCACGCCTAACGCTTGTCTACTCCAGCAAAGTACACCAGGCTCTGGTTGCTTGTGCTTTCCTGAGCTTTTTTCTAATTAGTGACCTGATGACAGCAATGTGAACAAGATTGGTAGGCTGGCCCTGATCATGTTAAATTGGAAAGAGCAGGAAATAATTAGGAACTAAGTGCCCGGTAAGAAGAGAGGCAATTAGTTAATGTAACTTGTTACCGATCTAGATGACAAAAGGCAGTTTAATTTAATTGATATCTGAATCTGTGAGACTATTGACGGCATGGAGGGTGAAGTGGTTTGACGTTTTGGGGTCTTCACGGCTTGAGAATAGTCTGACCAGCTGCACACAGCAGACCGTCCTCACTCCGTAGTGCGGGCTTGCTCTTTTTAATTAGATCCTGTCTGTTTACTGGGTCGTGGGTTGTTTTATTGTAGTTTGTATTGAATTACTTCATTTGACATTCCTTCAAAAGGGAATGGGATCGTTTTCTCTTAGGGTACATCTAAACTACATGGCTCCGTCGACGGAGCCATGTAGATTTGTTTGTTCAGCAAAGGGAAATGAAGTCGCGATTTAAATAATCACGGCTTCATTTAAATTTAAATGGCTGCCCCACTCTGCCGATCAGCTGTTTGTCGGCAGATCGGGGCAGTCTGGACACTCCCCTGCCGACATGAGAGCCCTTTATCGACCTCCCCGGTAAACCTCATCCTACGAGGCATAACGGGGAGGTCGATAAAGGGCTTTCAGGTCGGCGCTTCATTTCTCTTTGCCGATCAGCCTAATCTACATGGCTTCATCAATGGAGCCATGTAGTTTAGACACACCCTCATTGTTGGATGTTTGACTATGGGCTAAGTAACTTGCCATGACGCTCTGCTGTCAGGCCCTTCTGAGAAACGCAGTCCACGTCGAACGGGTTTGATCACAGCAGATAGTGCATGAGCTTCCCTACAGTGCACCTCAGCCCTTCCTTTGTAACACCTGTGTTGTAGTGGGGGAGCTCTCCTGGGCAGAATTTATTATAGGTTGCAGGATTGAGTCATAGGAATGAGAAGAACATTGTGACAATGAAACCCCCGAGGGAGGTATTGCCACCTCTGGCGTTAGCAGCAACAAGCTCGCTCAACTTTCAGCATTACAGGGTAGTGTCACCAAACAGTTTGAGAACTAGTCTCGTGGGGCATGTCTACACAGCGGTGCTATTTGGGGATAACGTCTGTTATCCCAAAATACTGTTCTGCTCATTTTAACAGCATTCCCGTTATTTCAAAAGACATTTGAAATAATGGGCTTTCTTATTCTGGCTTCCCGTAAACCTCGTTGCATGAGGATTAAGGAAGACACCGGAATAGTGGTTTATTTTGAAATTAGCGCTGTGTAGACAGCACCATATTTTGAAGTAAGCTACGCAATCTGCACAGCTCAAATTGTGTAGCTTATTTCTAGGTATGTGCTACTGTGTAGACGCACCCATACAGTCCCTGAAAAAATTGCTCCCCAGACCAGTTGATTCTGCTTTACCTTTCCTACCAAGGTGAAGAACTTGCTGAATTTGAGTAACAGCAGAGTCAACATAAGTAACTTTGCATCATCTGATCAATGTAAGTGTCTACACTTAAATTTAACTGCCTCGTTATGCCGACTTCACTTCCACAAGCAGTATAGTGTCAAGGTCAATGGAGTTACGTCAGTGCTGTGTCCGTGTAAACACTACCTTGCTTTTCTTAACTGTTATTGACTTGCAAGGGTTGTCCAGAATGCTGACAGCACAATCAACACAAGCGCTGATAGGGAGGATGTGCACTGCTGACACAAGAAGCCAATTGTAGACATGCACAAGTGAAAGAACTTCTACAGCAGATGTATGCCAACATAAGTTAGGTCAACTTAATTTTATCATGTAGACGTGGTCCTTGTTCAGCCACATGATTTACCGCTGTTTCGTTGTTTTCTCTTCTCTGAAAGTCCTCGTGTAAAGAGCCCTCGCTCTGCTTTGGACTTATGGCAAAGTGGAAAGTAATCTTTTGAACTTTGAATCTGATGCCACTTTTTTCTCACCAAGGCCAGGTCTGCACTGGTGGAGAAAAAGATTCACATAGCTGGAGTTGTGTATTGCATAGCTGGAGTCACCATCCCTTGCACAGCTGGGGGGAGGTCGATGGGAGAAAAACTTCTGTCAGCTTCCCTTACTCCTTCTGACAGCAGAATGAAACTTAGATCTGGTCTGTACTAGAGTAAACGTAAGCAGTTTTGCAACAACTGAGCAATGTAAATGTCTACACTTAAATTGAATTGACTCCCTATGCTGACTTCACTTCCGCAAGCAGTATAGAGTCAAGGTTAATAGAGTTAGGTCAATGCAGTGTCAGTGTAAACACTGCATTGAGTAACAGCAGAATGAAACTTAAGCCTGGTCTATACTAGAGTCAATGTAAGCCGCTTTGCATCAACCGAACAGTGTGTCTACAGCCGTGGTCCCCAACACGGTGCCCGCAGGCGCCATGGCGCCCGCGGGGGCATTTGCATGCGCCCGCCAGGTGCTCGGGGCTGGCCTGGCCCCGGGCGCGCGGCGCTTGGGGGGAGGGGAGGGAGCGCCGGCCCCGGGCGCGCGGCGCTTGGGGGGGGGAGGGAGCGCCGGCCCCGGGTGCGCGGCGCTGGGGGGGGGGGAGGGAGCGCCGGCCCCGGGTGCGCGGCGCTTGGGGGGGTGGGGGAGCGCCGGCCCCGGGTGCGTGGCGCTTGAGGGTGGGGGCGCCGGCCCCGGGTGCGCGGGCCTTGGAGGGGGCACCGGCCCCGGGCGCGTGGGTATGGGGGGGCCCCACCCCTGGGCATGCAGCTATGGGGGGGACCGCCCCCAGGCGCGCAAGTGTCCCTGCCCCCTGGCGCCCTGCGGGCGAACGGCCACGCCCCCTGGCGCCCGACAACCTCAAAAGGTTGGGGACCACTGGTCTACAGCAACAGCAAGGGGTACCAGCACCAACAGGGGTGCCCTCAGCATTCGAGTTAGTGAGTCTTTACTAGACCCTCTTAAATCAAACCCCAGAGGATCGATCACCGGAGTATTGATCCTCCAGCAAGTGGAGACATGGCCTAAGCATTTGAGCATGAGACCCTGACCTCATTGAATTTAGAAGGAGTTTTTCCCTTGACATCAGCATGTCCAGGATTTCACTGTCCAGTGTTAGAGAGGAGGGGTGCAGAAGGCACAGATCCTGTGCTGGCGTAAAGCATTTGTGTTAAAATCTGTGAAGCTCCATTGCAGTCAGTTTGATCTATATAAACAAACACCAGAGGAGGACTAGTGATCGAGCAAATGCAGCTGTTCCCATCCCTAGCCATGTCTGAGCACCAAGGCTTTGTACGTCACCACTCCTTTGATTTTTTTTATTTATTGGCAAAGTCCGTGACATTCTTAAAGCACTCCTTCCCCCCACCCCGCTTCCCGCCACTGAAGTGTTTTAATGCTGTTTCCTGTAAGGAAAATAAGGGATGATAAGCTGGTGTACGTAACCGTGCACTCCAGAGCAAAGCAACAATTCTCAGCCAGTGCACGCTGGAGAAACCCCACGATAACCACCAGCTTGTGCAGGCAAGCACATACCAGCTGTCCTCCGATAAGCCAGTGTGCGAAGGCCCGCGACCGTGGAATAACAAAGGAAGCGACTAGGAGGAAGCCCGGCATTTCCAAGTAACCCGTCGATAACACTCCCTGCCGCGTTCCCTACTGCTCTCTGTGCAGCCCTGCCATGAGGAGTGAGTTGTTAAGGAAACCGATTTCAGTGTGCCGCTTCCAAGGTTGCATTGCAGACTGTGAGGAGCGACATTAGTGAAAAGCAGCAGCAGGAAATCCTTTGACTGCATCCCCTTGAAACAGTCTGTTGGGTGTAGGTTCATCACGGGCGTATTGGAGCTCATCCCTCTGATCCACCACTAGCTTTTTTCATTCTAAAACCCTCCAGACGGAGAAGGGCTGTGTCACTTGTTGTTACCCCCTGTCTACTGTGCAGGCCCTGGGGACTGGTCTACCCACAAAAGTTGCACCTTTAACTAGATGGGTATAGTTGATGCACTATATCTCCCTTCCAGAGTTCTCTAAATATTTCCATCCATGTGCAGAATAAATTTTGTGTGCACCAAGCCATGTGCAGACGTGAACCACAAGTAGACACATGCTGACAGCTGTGAGCGTTCTGCTAATCAGCTGGGTGGCATTGGAATCTCTCCTGGGTGTCTGGCCAACGGCACAGCTTGCAGGGAACGCTGCTCTTCTCCCATGGGTGCTGTTACATTGGTACAGCTTATTGCCTTTCCTGTGCGGAAATAAACTACTAGTACAGGTTGGACCTCCCGATCCGGCACCCTTGGTACCTGACTTGGTATTGGGATGAGGGATTTTGCCGGATCAGGAAAGGTCATTTCTGGCCCCCTTGCTGCCGGCTTCACCCCTGCCCTGCTGAGCTTTCCAGCTCCTCCTGGGCAGCCCAGCTGGATTGTGCCCTTGCTCCCTCCAACCCCCGTAGCCCAGCTAAGCTCCCATGCCCTCCCCATTCCCCCCAGAAATGCGGCAGCTTCCTGGCTCCAGGCAGCGCAGCTGGGCCGTGTGCGGGGCTCTTCACCCCCGCATTGTTCCAGACTCCCGGCTAGGGTTGCCAGGTGTCCGGTATTGAACAGGACAGTGTGGTATTTTCGCCTCCTGTCCAGTAAAAAATTCAGAAAATAAAAATGTCCAGTGTTTTTCCTAGCCAGGATCTGGAAATCCCAGGTTCTTACCAACTACCGCAGGGGAACTGTCTGGCCCAGTGCAGAGAGGCAAAATGGCGGGTGGCCGCCAGTAGCCTGATAGGGCTAAAGAGCCTCAAAAGCAAAAGTGTTTCTTAAAGGGCCCATGCTGGGTTTTTTTTTCCCCCCACAACTTTGGACCCCCCCTTTTTTTCCCTCAACAGAATTTTTTTCCTGGTGTTTTTTGGTGGGTGGGTGGGTGTATGTGTGTGTGTTGGTGTTTTTTGTTAAACCATATGGCAACCCTTCTCCCGCCCCCCCCCTCCCCCCTCCACACACACACACATTGCATCGGGCTCCCAGGCTCCCTCTCCCCCCCTGCAGCGTGCAGGGACTCCCTGATGCTGGACCACAGATGTTGTCGGACCAGCGAAACCCAGTTTTTAGAGGTGCAACCTGTAGAAACATTTTATACCAGTATAAAGACAGCTTTATACCAGGATACCTGCATTGACCTTAGGGGCTGTACTAGTGTAACTGTCAGTTAACTCTGCTCCCACAAATCATAGTCACAGCAATGTGGAAACCCGGTTAGGGGACAGCCCTTTCCTCGCGTCACTCTAGTTCGGCTGCATCAGTCAAGCGCTGTCCACACCTAGGTGACATGAGAAAGTTACCCATTCTGGTAGAGGAGGCTGGCGGTGTTGCCTCTAGGCACTTAAGACCTTAGGTGACTAAAATCCTGTCAGCTTGTTTGCTTTCAAGGTTGTAAAAGGCTCCTAATATTATTATTATTATTTATTATTATTATGCTCTCCCGTCTTGATCGCAGTCTGGGTTTCAGAAATGAGCTTTTTGGCTCACCATGAGGCAACTGGAGTGTTTTTCATTCCCACAGTAATATAGAGGCAGTCAGGTACTGATGCTCGGCAGCTCTTTCTTATTAACAGGGTTGAGATTCTTTGTGTTTCAGTGATACAAATACAATACAGCTCTCTTGGGTTCCTTCCTTGGTATCTGAGTGAAGCTGTAATGGTGCTTAGAAAGTCCTTGCATTCTAACTGCTTCACCTATATCTTCCTGAGGATCTAGAGGATCAAGATGGTTTCAACAAAAATCCCGGACACACTTGACATTACCTCACAATCTACATTGCATCTTATTTAGAAAATACCGGACCCTTTTATTTTCTCAATTTGTTTCCTGAACAGAAAGCTCAAATAGTGGACTGTCCGGTTCACAACCGGACACCTGGCAACCGGGTGAGGATCTGAAAAATGCAAGATGCGTGCTCATTTTCACCAGATTTGCAAGTTAAAAAAAAAAAAGCCTACATTTTCCCCTAGACTTTTTTTTTTTTTTAAATGAGCTGCCTTAAAATTTACACCCATTCATTGAATTGCAGGTGAAAAATCAGAATACGTATGTCTGTCCGCTGTGACCATTGGTCCACACTACCCCATCTAAGCACCTACAGTTTGGCTGGTGCTATCAAAACATAACAATGCAATGGTTGTAGCCCTCAAGGGCTTAGACCACGGGTGGGCAAAGGGCCCTCAATGGGCCGCATCCCACTCCCGCCACCATGCCACTCCCCCATCCCCAGGCCAATCAGTCTCCTCGCCCCCGCAAGAGCACGCACGAGATAGACACACATGCTGGCTGTTTTAAAAACACTGGCATTTATCTCTAGGTGCCGCGTGCTTTTGGCGGGGGAAGCTTTTCGCACTCCCTGCCCCCAGGCCAATCACGACCTAGAGGCGGGGGGCACGCAAAGTCTCTTGTGTCCTGTCCCCACCCTGCCAGGGGCATGCAGTGGATAGACACACACACGCCGGCTTGTGTCTCTAGCTGTTGCGCGCTCTTGTGGGGCAAGGAGATTTTGCGCACTCCTCTACCCCCAGGCTGTGATGGGCAGGGGGAGCGGGTGTAGTCTCCCCCCGCTGGGCGCCTTGAGGGGGAACCGCCAGCTGTTTTAAAACCGCTGGCATTTCTCTAGCGGGGAGGGAGCGGGAAGACTTCTTGTGCTCTCCCACCCCAGGGGGAGTGTGTGTGTGTGTGGGGGGGGGGGGGCACAGAAAGTATCCTGTCCATTCTGCCTGAAGTGGGCCCCCTTTTAAAAAGTATTGCCCACCCCAGCTTGGACGGTCACCGGAACCTTAAAGAATGGTTTGCCTAGAGCAGGGGTGGGGAAGGCTGGGGGGGGGGGGGGGAAGGGAGGAAGAATCTGGCCCCCGAGGCTTGGGGGAGCATGCGCTGAAGCTCCAGCCCTTCTCTCCCCACCCTCTGCCATCCTCCTGTGGGGCTGGAGTGCACAAAATCTACTAGCCTGGGCACTCATGGGCTCTGGTGTGTGAGGGAGTGGGGGGGTGTCTTTCTCTTTCTCCGTTGGGGGGCACGTCAGTGAGGTTTGGTGGTGGTTTTTTGCTTCTCACTTGTGTGCAGCCCCTCGTTGATTTTTTTTTCTGTGGGTCAGCAGCCCTCGCGACCCAAAAAAGTTCCACACCCCTGGCCGGGAGCCACAAGGCCTGCTCATCAACTTGTGGAAATGGCCGTCCTTCACGTGAAGTAACTGGAGCGGTAACAATTTACACCAGCTGAGATTTTAAAGCCAGAAGCAGCCACCTAGTCTGGCCTTCTGTATAAACACAAGGCAGAGACGATCACCCAGCCGAAGTCTGAGGGGAGAAGAGCTGGAGAAGGAGATGCCAGCGCATGTGACGAGAACAGCAGATGCGGGAGAGAAGGCTTCCCTGTAGCCATGCCAGAAAGACCTGAAGAAATTTCGGGGGGGGGGGAGGGAGAAATCACCGCCTGGAAGCTGCAGCCTCGGAGGCTAGATCTGTGCTAGTGAAGCGAACAGAAGTCACTAGTTTGCATCCATCAGTTTGTTCTGTTTGGTTGGGGTCTGTCTTGCTTGCCGGCTGTGCGGCAGGGAGCTGCCGGAGAGGCTGTGAACCGGTGCCTGCCTTTCCAGCCCTGGTCAGGGAGAATGAATTGGGGCTGGGCAGGGGAGCCAACAGCCCCTGCAAACCCCTGGTCAAGGGGTGTATGTGGGGGGGGGGGGAGCTGGTCCGTGCTCCCAGAAGGGGCGGAGCCTTGGACGGAAGGGGCGGGGCTGCCAGCTCTGCACAGAGCATGCCTCCCAGCCCTCATAGCTGCCCAGAGTGTGCTGTGTGGCACTCCGGTGGTGATTTAAAGGGCCACTGCCACAGCCCTGGGCACCTGTGAATTGGCAGACCCTGGGGCAACTGCCCCCTTTCCCCCTCCCCCCACCGGCAGGCCTGAGCAAACAGTCCTATGTCTTTCTGGTAACTGACACCTACCAGCTTCATTAACAGGAAGGAAGCGAAAGAAAGTGGGGCAGAAACCAAGAGGGGGAAGGTCAGGTTCAGAGGGACGCAGGAGCCTCCTAGTTTGTGGCTGGCCAGGCCTGGAGGAGGTCAGATGAGTTTTAAAGCCGGTATGGAGCTGGAAACTGGTGGTCAGAAACTGAGCACCAATCAAGAGCAGGGGTGTCGCGCCAGTCTCTCACGTCGACCGAGAAGAGGGGCCAAATCCGGAGGGGCACGGCACGCACCTTGTCACAAGCTGAAATGGAGCCCGGTTGTGCAAATTCACCCGGAAGAGCCAAGCCATCAGAAGCCCAGGGAGTGACACTCCTTTCTGAGGAGGTGCAGTTTAATTGTACTTGGCTTAATTTAGACTTTAGGTCCAAAGACCTGGCTGGGAACCAGAAAGGGCCTTCGCTCAGTGACTTTTTGGTCTAAGGGGGGGGGTAAATGTGTGAATTCATTTTCCAGCCTTCTTAGACTTGGCCGGAGTGTCCTTGGCGGTAGGATTCCTCATGGAGAGACACAAGATGGATCCAGTCAGGGGTGGGGAACCTCCGGCCCACAGGCTGCATGCGGTTCATCAAGGTTAGCTGCTGGCAGGCCACTGATTGAGCATCCGCAGGTACGGTAGCTCGCAGCTCCCTTTGGCTGTGGTTTGCCGTTCTCGGTCAATGGGAGCTGTGGGAAGCCGTGACCCAGCCCACGTGGCCGGCCGCCTTGTACAACCACAGCCTGAAGAGAGGTGGGAGTCTAGGTTTGGCCTTGATAAAGCTTCTTTTGTTAATGGGAATTTTGCCTGTGTAAGGACTGTGGGAAGAGGCCTCGGAAGTGCATGGCTTGCACCCAAGGCTGGGCCCTGTTGCTCTGACTCTGTCGGGTAGCATGAGACTGCCCATTGCTCAGCTCCCATAGGTGAGGCTGTGGCAGGCTGGTTTGCAGAGTATTCTGGGTGGAAGAGGGCATTGGAGATGTGTACTGGTTAAAGTCTCCTTGGGCGTGCCCTGAGGCACTGGGGGGTCAGGATTAGCTGCCCGTATGCAGGGGTTTGCTGGGAGGGTCTGTGCTAGACACTGACCCAGGAAACTCACTCACCTCCTACCTTGGCAGCATTTACTGTGCAGTTCGCTTGAAGTGGGTCCAGTGGAAGGATGTTGAGAGGCGGGTAACCCACTAATTGTGTACTTGATAACATTTTTATTGACTACACCAGAGGTTCCCGCACTTTTTGGCGTCACGCCCCCCTTTTTGATTTTTGAAAAACCCTCATGCCCCCCTCCCCCAAAATAGCAGCAAAACTCGTTGAGCAAGGAAAAAAGGAACTGAACAGGGCTGCAAATGGGGGGCGGAGGAGGGCTGGGCTGCCTCGCGTCCCCTCTGGCTTTTTTCATGCCCCCCCCTCCCCATTTGGGAAGCCATGGACTACACAATTAGTCAATAAGGAAAGGCTTCCTTAGTCCCAGCACAAGCAGGCAGCCTGGCTCTTACTACGTTTAAACTGCAGAGCCACAGCGGGGGTAGCTGTTGGACTCAGTCCCGGGTCCAGCAGCCTCTGCTGTAGGAATGTAATAGTGTAGTCGATGAACCGATAAGCAAAAGCTTTTTGTTTAATGCTGTAGACTGCACACCTTTCCCTCCGCTCACCCCCTTGCCTGTACATTTTTTAGCGGGCTGGCCAGCAGCCCGGCTCAGTCTCGGCTTGTGCCGGGTCTGGGCCCTACCCCCACTGCAGTTTTGCATTTCAGGTATATTAGGAGCCAGGCGGACAGGCAGCCCTGCTCAGTTCTGGCTCAGTATGGGTCTGGGAGCTCAGAGCCCTCTCCCAGACAGGGCTGCTGCCTCTGTATCAGAGGCAGCAGGTGCGGGGTAATAGGCAGCTGGTCCGCGAGGGGAGCTGTTTTTTAAACTCGTTCCCCTTGCAGACCAACTCCCCGCCTGGCATCCTGCACTGCTGCCTCTGTCTCAGAGGCAGCAGTGTGGAGTGGTAGGGAGCTCTTTGGTAGTGGGACCAGAGTGCACTGGCCGCCAGCCCCACCCCCAGGGACTACAGAATAGTCAAGTAACCGATAAGAATTCATGAGAGTAATCAACTATTAAATTAACTGATATTTAATAGCCCTACTCTGCTCGTGGTCAGCCCAGGCCACCACAGACAGGGACTGTTTCGTGGCAGCCTCTCCTGCCCTTCTCCTCCCCACCCCCTCACCCCGCACTGTTGCCTCTGATAGAGGCAGCTCCCCAGCACCAGCTCCTGCTTTCCCCCTTGCTGCCTCTAATACACTTGCTGCCTCTAATAGGAGCTGAAAGATTGGCTGGAGTCCATTCCTATTGGCCGGCTGTTTCTGGCCAATGGGAGCTGAGGATTGGGCCTGGGGTGGGGAGATCACACACAGCCTTTCCCCCCAGAGCAGAAAGCTGCAGACTGCGCTTTAAACCCACAGCAGTTGCATGTCTGAGGCTCCGTGCATGGTGGTCTGCGGGCTGGTTCCAGCCCTGGTCTAGGTCATGCTAAAGCCTAGGTTGCCCATTGCTGTTTTAAACCCTCCAGACCTTGCAAGAGCAAAAGATTGTGTGTAGTAGGGAGAGAGGGAGGAGAGAAGCCCATGTCTACTCCAGGCCCCTCCAGGATGGAACCAAATGGCTCGTGTTGCTGCCCTGGATTTATTCCTTCCTTTCTGGGTAGGAGTTGGTGATGGGAGGCGGGAAGAGGGAAAAGAGTTCTTCCCTACCTCTGGAGTGACTGGCAGCCCTATGTAAGCAAGGGTGGTAAAGGTGCTGTCAGAGCTTTGAGTTGAAGACAGAACAGTGCCAAGTGTTTATTCTTATACCTGGAGTTTGCAGTTCCAACCAACTCAGCAGAAAGCTGCCGAGTAAGGTACAGTATCAGGGAAGTGGGAAAAAGTTTGTCCCGAAGGACCTTGAACAAAATCACAAGCAGAGCCACAAATAGAGCCTGGCTGACCACTTGGCTCCTAGTTATTTAATAATCTCCCATCCTAATGGAGAAGGAAGCGTGAAAGAGACCTTCCTCTTTCTGTGATGTTTTACCTGGGACCCTTATGCTAAATAGCAGAACGTGGCTACATACCTGTTGAAATTGGCTTTAATAATCTGGCCAACAGAACTGGTTAATATGCTCTGAAGGAAACAGGAACATTTTGAAGCAAGAACCCATTTACTTTGGATTAGATCAAAAAGAGCTTTTGACCACAATGGAAGTCTGGAGGCTGGTGTACAGGATTTTTCTTTAGCAGCAACCATTTATTTTCTGTCCCAGTATCTTGGGGGAGATAAACCTCCTGTTGTCTTTCCATTGTGCACAACTCTGTTATTCTCTGTTGGGGTTCTTTTATTTGTGTGAAACATTAGTGCAGTGAATATTTTAAAAAATTAACTTGAAAGGGCTAGTAGATTTCATCTCCACCAATGAGCCTACAGCAAATTCATGGACTCTGGACCCAAATTACTAAGACCATTGGATGAATGCAGTGGTGTTTTTCTCTTGGCAATTAAGGCTTTTAAAGAGTAGCATGCAGTATGGAGTTTAAGCCATAGTATTTATCCTCTAATCATTTTGTTTTTAGCCTTACTTCATTCCCAATCCCTGTTTGTGGTTTACTTAGTGCCCCGATTAAAAAGGAAAAAGCCAAAAGAAAAAGCACTACAGGGTTATACAGTCTAGCCCGGTGTTTCTCACCCTTTTTTTAAATAAAGTACCCCTTTAAAAAAAATAAGTACCCCCAGTACCTGCAGTTTTCAGACACACATTTTTTTTTCTACCATTGCAACACATTTGTTTAAACAACTTAATCATAGCCAGGCGGGCAATTAAATTTTTGGGTGTAAAAAGTACAAAAATAATAAAGCGCTGTAAAACTTAGAACAAAAATTCAGTTTTCTCCAAATTTCAGTTTTGTTGATATACCCCCCAGACTTCTCTTGAGTACCACTAAGGGTATTTGTATCACTGGTTGAGAAACACTGGTCTAGCCAATGTTCTTGCTAATCTTTTTCCATACACGTGTGGAATAATATTTGTGCACTGAGGCATGTGTACCATCATTAGAAACAAACCTGGCTGTGGATGCTCTGCTAATTAGCTGGCTGCATTTGAATCTCTCCTGAGCAGCTGCACAAGTGCACTGCTTCCCGGGAAACCTGCTCACAGTCCTAAAAGCCAAATAACGTCACGGCAATTTGTCTCATTATTATATGCTGTGACAAAGTTCTTCCTCAGTCTTGGTGAGTTGCATGCTTTCAGGTGGATTGCTTACCTCAGAGGTTGCCAGCAGCCCTCAGTTTTGTCACTTCCTCTAGGGCACTAGCTTGTCGCTACTCTCATCATTGGCCAGCATGGGAAAAAGAGAGGAAACCAAACTCCATAGTTTCTGTTGCCTCTGAGTGATACAGGGCTGGACAAACCCTTTCCCAAAGCCAGTCATTTTCCAGGACAGAAATGGGAAGTGGTGGTTGGAGGTGTGGGGAACATGGGCCTATCCTCTACTCCAGGTTCCAGTTCCGGGGAGTCTAGGATAGCAGCTGCCTATAATGTCTCTAGTATCAGCTGTGTGACAGCTATAGTCTCCTTAGCCAAGTCCCCAGCACCTTCCTTCCTCAAGCTCTTCCTACTGGAAAAGCGGCGTGGAGTCCTGTGGCACCTTACAGACTAACCGAAGTGTTGGAGCATAAGCTTTCATGGGCAAAGACCCACTTTGTCTGATGCATCTGATGAAGTGGGTCTTTGCCCACGAAAGCTTATGCTCTAACACTTCGGTTAGTCTGTAAGGTGCCACAGGACTCCTCGCCACTTTTGCAGATTCAGACTAACACGGCTACCCCTCTGATACTCTTCCTACTGGTACTCTCTTGCTCCTCCTCAGCTCCTTGCACACTCTGGGCTAATAGAAGTGGAGCCCTTTTGAACCAGTCTCAACTGGTTCTTAATTGGCCCCTGGTGTTCTGATTAGTCTGACTCACTTGTCTCTGGAAACCTCCCAATTGGCTCCAGGTTCTTTAATTGGCTTGATTACCCTGATTGATTCTAGCAGGTTCCTGCTGGTTCTGGTTTAGGCCTTTTTAGTTTACCCTGGGAACAGGACCTGTGTGTTCTAGGAGCTAATATATTTCCCCTTTACTACTCTCCTGTAACCCTCTGACCTGACTGTCACATCACATATGTGGATTTCTCAGGTAAGACACAGTGTTTTTGTGGCAGTGATTTTTCTGTCTCTAGCCTCCACCCAGTCCTAAGTACTTAAGCACCAGTTTAAGTGCATTCCAAGATGAAGATAATTTAAGCATATGCTTAGAGGTAAGCATATCCTGCAGTGCTTTGCTTAGTAAAAGCCTCAGTTCTCTTTATTTATTGTCTCCTAAGCCTTGGCAGGGCTAACATTAGGATTAGGGTTAGCACTCAAAAAATAAAAAATCCTTTCTGGTCCTACCTTCAGGACACACGTTGTTCTTTGGTACAAAACACTGACAAAGTTAACACCCAAACATATCTATTGTCCGGAACAGAGCACCTGTAGGGCCCAAACCCCTCCCCTCCAGGATTACAAACAGCCATCAACTTTATTCTTGCCTCTCTCCTTTAACTGAACTCTCTCAACCCTTTATAGCAATCACCTGACTCCTCCTTAAATGGCTCTGATAATCCAGCAAAGTAGCTGGCTCCAACCCTCTCCTCAGTCCTTAGCCCTTAAAAAAAGCAAGTCACCCTGTTTTACCAGTCCTCTTTTGCTCAGAGAATCATAGTACAGGCAGTCCCCAGGTTACATACAAGATAGGGACTGTAGGTTTGTTCTTAAGTTGAATTTGTATGTAAGTCGGAACTGGTGCTTATTGTAGGGGAAACTCTAGCCAAACATTTCTCCAGAGCTCAGTTTTATTCTCCCACACTTCACTTCCCTCAGTCCTTTATTCTCAAGCTGAGGTGTCTACTGAGAAAAGCCGCTCTGCGTCTCCCTGGTCAGCTGGGGGCGGGTGCTAGCTTTGCATCTCCCTGGTCTGCTGGGGGGAAGCAGCTAGTGTGGGGTTGCCTCACCCTGTTTGTAAGTAGGGATCCGATGTAAGTCGGATCCATGTAACCCGGGGACTGCCTGTATATTAGAAATGGAAGGAACCTCAAGGGGTCATCAAGTCCAGTCCCCTGCCCTCACAGCAGGACCAAGCACCAGCTAGATCAGGGCTACTCAACATGCGGCCCATGGGTGGGATCCTTTGAACATGGCTTCCACTGGAAACATACCCCACAACAGCGAGGTGTCTCCCAGGCAGGGTGAGCATTGGAAGACACAAGCGGAGGGGCTGGCTGGATCAGATGGGTACAGGGTGTTGGCATTTCTAGCCCTCAGGGAGAAAGTGCCAGGAGTACCTGGGCATTGTGTGAAAAGCTATTTACATATATTTGCATGTAGCTTATAGCATTAACCTATACTCTGTTGCTTATTGGTTAATTGACTACACTGTGACATCCCTACACAACACTCCTGTTAATACATCATGTTTGCTTTTTTTGCAGCAGTGTCACAGTGGACTCATATTTATCTTGTGGTCCAGTATGACCCCTAGATCTCTTTCTGCAGTGCTCCTTCCTAGACAGTCACTTCCCATTCTGCATGTGTGTGACTGTTCCTCCCTAAGCGGAGTACTTTGCATTTGTCCTTATTGAAAATACTCACTTCATCCTTCTATTTTCCTTCTCACCCTTGGTATGTTTAGATTATAAGCTCTTTTGGCAGGGACTGTCTTGCTATGTGTCTGTACAGCGCCCAGGCCAATATTAGCTGAGGGCCCTTGATGCTACTGTAACAAAAATCAGTGGATGGCTTTCCATTGGCTCCTCTGGGCATTGGCGAGACTCCTTGTTTGCAATCCCTGTGCGATCTGGTCTCCCCCTGCCTTGTTGGACCATCTTGTTTGGTGATCGCTATCGTGGTAGATCAAACCTTACACTTTGTATCAGTGTAAAAATAATGACTCCTGGGTGCGTCAGGATGAAACGTCGTCTGATTCAAATGAGAGTTTCCAAATGCTGGGAGGCAGATTGCTCATGTTGTCCTCTACGTACCCTGTTGCAGCAAGCAAGCAACTTTGCATGTTGTAACAAAAGAAACTTGGTCTAATCTGGCAGAGAGGCATAAAATTGCCGGATTACAGCCAGGAACTTTCATTATAAATACCCATGAGATGAAACGTGGTGCGTGAGGTATTGTGGTGGTGGTGTTGAACATGCTGATTTAGTGGGCAGTTTGAGGGTGCAATGAGAGAGGATACCTGCTGGTTTAATTCCATCCACCTCTCCCAGGGCCATCGCGGGATCCATATTTTCTTTTGATCATTGTTGATGCTTTGATCTTTAACGTTAAACGAAGTCCATGTTTTGGCATCTTTAAGTGAACAGATTGTGCTTCAAAAAAAATGGCAGCGTTTCAAAATATTGTATTCTCCTAAGGAAGATAAGGAAAATAAACTCAAAACATGCAGAATATATTTCAGCAGAAAGGCGGAAAGGCTCTTGATATTTATTTGGGTTTGGTATTTTGCTACTTTGTTCTTTCTGTGACACCACGTGTGGCCCAAGATAAGATTAAATTCTGCACAGTCTGTTATGGTGCAGGCTCAAATTGGGTTCGTTTCCATTGGGTTCATTTCCATCCTCTCAGACCTGCCTGAAAGAGGCTGTGCTGAGATATTGGTACCAGCATGTGTGATTCGACAAGTAGATCAATTCAGGAAATGAAACAAAAATTGATAAAGATCCGTGCTTGCTTTCGCTTTTAAGTAGACCATTTGTGAGTGTTTTAGCAGCAGCAGAGGAGGCGATAGAAGGTGTTTCTTGATGACTGGTCTGTGAACCAATGTCTTTCTCCCTGCCATAGTTGAGGAAGGCATGAAGCCGGCCCCTGGTATTAAGAGAAATACTGAGCTAGACGATGAAGATGAAATAGCAAACCAGAAGAGGACAGATGGTCTCGTGATTAAGTGGCTGAGAAGGGACTGTGCAGCACTAGGTCCAATTACTCACTGTGCTATAGGAAGATCACCTCATCTGAGTTCCCCATCTGTAACAGGGAGGGCGAGTTAGGATTCTGACGCCCAGTGTCTGTTGTCTCTGATTAGATTGGAAGCTCTTTGGGGCAAGGACTGTCTGGTAATATTATTACAGTGAAAAGTGCTGATGGTGGGGGACAAGGAAGCTTGATTCCAAAGACAGTCACAGACCCCGTCAAAAACCAGTGGGTGCACCAAGCTCCAGATATGAAGCCACATGGGAGTACTCAGGGTGGTTTTCCAAGCTCGGGCTAGGCTATAGATTGCAGGCTGCATCAGAGAGCCAGGAACAGGAATTGTGGGGGTGAATCTAAGAGGAAGTAGAGACAGGGCTTCTTGGACACTGAGCTTGCTGGACTGTCAGGCTTGGAATTTTCTGAGGAAGGAAACTTCTGTGGGGGATATGAAAGTGTAGCTGTGTATATGGTTATCGTTCCTGGTTACATGCAGGCTTCTGGTACATATGGGGAGTCGGCTTAAAAGCCAGCTCCCAGGGAGCCACCTGCCGGCCTGCTCTGCTGCCTCTGTATTAGAGGCAGCAGTGCATGGAGGGGGGAGGGGAAGGTGGAAGCTTCCTGCCGCCATAAGTGTAACCATGTAACCGGTGAAATTTTCAGCAGTTGCATAGTTACTTAATTATATGCTCTTTCAATTTGAAGTTTCACAGTGTTGTGTTCATAAGGATCCTGACCCAAAAAGGAGTTGTGGGGAGGCAACCAGGTTATTATAGGGGTGCTGCAGTACTGCTACCCTTACTTATGCACTGCTGCTGGCGTGGTGCTGCCTTCAGAGCTGGGCGCCTGGCCATCAGCTGCTGCTGTCCAGCTGTTTTGCTCTGAAGGCAGTGCAGATGTCAGGGTGGCAATACCACAATGCCCCCCCACCACAATAACCTTGCAACCTCTCCTCCCCCCCGGCCAAACTCCCTTTTGGGATAGGACTTTCAATTTGAGAAATGCTGTCTCCTCTGTGACATGTGTGAAGTATAGGGTAAAAGCATACGAAAGACCAGATTTCATGGTCCATGATGCATTTTTCATGGCCATGAATTTGGTAGGACTCTAATTTATAATACAACTCAGAATAGTAATAAGACCAGAGCTGTAATGACCAGGGGTATGTTGAGCCTTTAATTACAGAAGTGTCTGCATTTACCATTTTCTGTCTTCCTTATAGACCAGCCAATGTCTCGTGGGAAATTTTTGAAAACTATTTGTCGTCATTTTCAATAGTCTTCTTCTCTTAAGCTGATCTACTAGGTCTTGTCATCTGTTTGGCCTTTTATGTTTAGACTGAAAGCTCTGTGGAGCTGAGAACATGCCAGCAAATGCAAGTTTGTAGTACTGGTTGGACCTCCCTGGTCCAGCACCCTCGGGACCTCACCGGTCCCAATCCAGTGACTTTGCCAGACCAGTGGAAGTTAATGCTGGCCCCTCTGCTGCAGGTCCTGGGCTCCCCTCCTGGCTGTCGACTTTACTCCCAGCCCAGGCCAGGATCCAGGGTGCCGGCTACCCTGCCACTGGCTCATCTTTGCTCCTGACCCCAGCTGGCCAGGCCAGGCCAGGCTCCCGGCTGTTGGCCTCCCTGTTGCCAGATTTCCTGCCAGCCCCAGCTGCCGGGGCACCCTGGTGCTGCTGGATCGTGGATGTTGTCGGACCAGAGAGACCCGGATTAGAGAGGTTGAACTTGTATTGGTCTTAATAATAATAATTAATTAATATAAAGCAAGATATGTGCAATAGTTTCTAAATAAAAGAGAAGTTAGCGAGAACGGTGCAGGTGCTAAATGAGGAAGGGAAGTGGTATGGATTGATTATGATAAATGAAGATAATGGTATATGGAAATAGGAAGGAAGATCTGTGTAGATGGGATCGAACTAGAAAACGTAGAGAAGTTCACGTATTTGGGGAGCAACATGACGTATGCTCTAGACTGTAAGAAGGAAATAGTTACTAGAATAGCAAAAGCAAGAGTGAGTTTGAAGGCGATGGTTAAGATCTGGAAAAGTAAAGCCATTAGCTTAGGAATGAAGCCAAGCGTCTTGAAAACGTGTGTATTTAGCAGCATGTTGTACGAATGTGAGACATGGGTGATAACGAAAGACTCGAAGAGAAGGATATTGGCGGTCGAGAGGCATTGTTATAGAAAGATCCTGAGAGTAGGATGGGTGCATAAGGTCACCAACGAGGAATTATATAGGAAGATACAGCAGAAAGAGAACCTCCTGCAGAAGGTTATGCAATGAAAGTTACAACTATTTGGGAATCTCTGCAGAATGAACGACGAGCGAAAAATTAAGACCCTGGTATTCGGCATAATGGACGGTCCGAATAGGAGAGGCAGACTCCACAGAGAATGGGTAGATGATTGGTGCAGAGCTAGTCTACAGAAACTAAGCCACTCCACATTGGAGAGGGAAAGACGGAAGGAAATATTGAGGGATGCTTTGGACACTAACGGGCATTAAGCCCATGGTTCTTGATGATGATGATGAAGATATGTGCAATAGTTTCTAAATAATTGTTTTTCCATGATGTTGCATTGCAGTCATCTGCAACATGCTGGAATGGCCTCTGGCAAACCGAACAAGCTTGATCTTGTGTTTTTGAACTGAGGAAAAAAAATCTACAGTTATAAATTGTCTCGTTGCTTTCAAAGGGTCATGTTCAGTTTTGTGGGCATGTGTCTTACTTACCCCAGTGGCCCCTGCAGCCCTGGAATGCGCAGATATTTATAGGCCTGCGTGTCTGAGCATGATGGCAGAGTGTGCTATAGAAAAATAAACTGAAACATGCATTTGTAAAAGGTTGAGAGTGTCGTGAACAGAGGCTGGAAGAAAGACCGTAATTGATGTAAATTGTTGGGTTAAAAAAAATCTAAGTTAAGTGTTTGTGCTTTTTTGGGACCAGGCATTTTGTAATACACACAAACTGCATCTGTATGTTTATCTTTGGGGTTGGTGACATGACTTATGTTCTCAGGTTATTTTGTCCCTGGGTCTGAATCTCGCTCTGAAATATGCCTGTATGGTTAGCCATAATAAGGGTCTCATATTTCCCTAGACCACCTGACTCTTTCACTCTCTGGTGTGCAACCCTCTGACTCTAGTGCCTCAAGATTGTGGGAGCTGCATTGAAACTTGGTTGTCGTCCTTGTCATGTTAACTCACTTTGAGACAGGTTCAGCTAGTTTGTGTGAACAAATACTGCTCTGTCTTTGGAGCCTAATTCTGCTCTCGTGTGCTGATCTGACACACGTGTGCCACATTGACATCAGTGGACTTAATCCTGGTTGGCACAAGTGTAAATGGCTCCGCTCCTCAAAGGTATTTAGGTGCCGAAGACCTCTAAATGGGTCTTCAAGGACTTGGGCCAATAAGATCAGACTCTGGCCCCGTGTTGTCATACTCTGTTTAAAAAGTTTCTATCGCTTCTTGCCCAGGATGGCCAAACAGGGATTGATACCTGGTTTACTGGAACTGGTTTCAATCGAGGGATGTAAAATCCTGTTTAATCAGTTAACTGGTTAATCGCTTAAATAGCACCTCCCCCATGCTGCCTTCAGAGCTGGGTGTTCGGCAAACAGCTGCCGCTCTCCAGCTGTTCATCTCTGACAGCAGCACAGAAGTAGGGCTGGAGCAGCTCCCGTTCCTGCCTGCAGTGTGGCTTGGTGGGCCCAACCCCCTCCGCCAGGGGAGGGGTTGATCCAGCCAGGCTGGGCTGCTGGTTAACCATAACCAGTAAGCTTTGCTCCGTAAGGATGATGGCTATTGGTTAACCATTCACATCTCTATTTCAATCTGAATGGAATCCATTCAGGAAACATACGAGCCAGTGTAAAAATGGATTAAAAAGGCGAAATTATTTTTCCTTCTGCACTTTTACAATGGCTTCCTTTGCGTGAGCTGTCTGTCACCTACCTGCTGTACCAATGTGGAAGCTAGAACTGCCATCCTGATCAGTACCTACTGAAGAAAGGAACTTTGTTTTGAACTCTGTCGTGAATCGGCACCACCAGACCAAACTGGTGTTTCTGTTAAATAAGATCAACCACTGTATACAACCCTTGTTTTATGAATTGTAACCACTGAGGGTTTCCCCACTCTGTTTCTCTCCCCCATCTCTGTTTCTCTCCCCCGAAAAAAATCTAATTGCTTCTGCCTCTTTCATGTTTCACAGGCAAGAAGAGAAATCCTGGGCTGAAAATTCCTAAAGAAGCATTCGAACAACCACAGACAAGCTCTACGTAAGTCTCAAAACACAAAGGGAGTATAAACTCCCCACCGCCCTCATTAATCTTTTGGGTGCTGCTTTGCCCCATGTCTCAGTACAAAGGAAAACACAAAAGAGCCATGTTTTAGATGACGGTGTCACTTCTTTTGTGTGAATGAGTTCACAGATTTGGAAGGCCCCTTTCTGATCTGTGTAATAAGGCCAGCGAACAAGCTTTTAAAATAACCCCCCCAGATTAAGACACTAGGGCTATGGCCACACATTGGGAAGGTTTGGCAACAAAAGTGCTGTCAACATGCAAAAGTTGCCAAAACTGAAAACCGGTCAAACCGTTTTTTCTGCCTCCCATTGTTGACATTTCATGGCCACATTGCTAGCACTCTGTTGACAGATAGAGCAAAGCAATGTGGGTAAGCATCCCGCAGTGTTGTGAGAAGGCAGAACTGATCCCTGTGCTTCTTGGGATTCTCTTGTAGCTCTGTGAGCTCTCTGTGCTGAGGAATGACAAAGCAGCACAGCAGTTTCTCCAGAACTCCGCCTGCAGAAGCAGTCTGCCTGTTGCTATGTTCCTAGCAGGGCAGAACAGGAGCAATCCAATGATTTGCTCTTTGTTTGTTCCCCAAATGGAGCAGCTCTCTCAGCTGTCAGATAATTTCCAGAACTTTGATAGGGGAAGAGTGCAGGCCTGCAGAGCAGCAGAGATCACAAAACACTGAGCAGAGTCATAGGCTATGTCTGCACTGCTGTCTTTTACCGGCAGAAATTATGCTAATGAAACACTCATTAGCATTTGTTGTGCTGTCATTAGCATATTCTTTGCCCGAGACTTTTTGTATAAGAGGTTTTTGCTCAAAAACAAGCAGTGTAGACTGATCTGTTTTGTGCAAATACTCCCTTTTGCGCTAGATCTGTATACCTTCTTTTTTGAGGCATAAGGATCTTGCGCAAAAGGGAGTTTTTGCACCAAACGGATCTGACTACACTTCTTGTGCTTGCGCAAAAACCCTCGGGCAGAGAATATGCTAATGACAGTGTGACAAATGCTAATGAGTTCTTCATTAGCATACTCTCTGCTGACAAAAGTTAGCATTATAGACATAGCCATAAGGTCAGGAATTGTGGGATACTGGTGAAAGCCAGTTCTCTTGACAAAACAAACAGCAGAGTCCACCCTGGCTCTTTGTCAACAGTAAAGGGAGGGAAAAAAACAAATGTTTTTCACAGGGGTGGACATTTTTTTTTATCAAAACTTTTCGTTTTTTTTCGGACAAAGATCACATCGCAGCGTAAACGGTCTCACTGTGTTGTCGCCAAAAGGCAGTTTTTGGCAACAAAACGTGCCAGTGTAGACAAGGCCTCAGAAAAGAGATCCAAGTATTGGGGTGCCATTTGCTGCACAGGGTAAGCCTATAGCACCTAAGGTTTGCTTTGCTTTTATCAGCCTCCCTGAAAAAGTGAATGTTGATTTATAAAGCAGCAGCACTCACCATTCTGTGCGACGTGGGTGTCTGTTTGCATGGGGGCTGATTTTTGACAAGTCAGAGAGGCAGATGTTTGGGTAACAGCTGGCTGCACGGGAGGTGAAAGCCCTGGGTTATGAATTCTACAGGCTTGTAACAGTTCCTGCTACAATATACCTGGAACTCTCCCTTGTGTAATTTTTCCTAGATACGTTTGCTGGCATAATAATGCTCTTTAGAGAGAGATGTGTGGCGGATTTGGTTTAGAGGACTGCCATAAGATAGATCAGCGCAAGTTCTCTTGTTATGACAAAAGCTGCATCTGCACTAAAAGAGGTTTGCTTGTTTACCTCTGTACGGGCATAGCTCTAGCGGCAAACCTTTCCTAGTGTAGACATAAAGCCCAGTCAAATCAGTAGACATCCGATACTGTGGCTATGTACTGTGTGCCCTTGGATGGGAATAATTTCACGACACTGATGAGATTCCAGAAACAAATTAGTTGACGAAAAGCCAGGGGCTGTTTTCAGTGTTTAATTCAGCTCCCTGATAAAAATGAATGGCCATAGCATTGCTCCTATAGGATATGGGGAGCAGCCTGCTCAGCCAATAAGCACATCACGTAGGCCACAAATGTATGGAGAGACCATGAAGGCCTTGATTTGCCAGGGCAATTCTACTTGGGGCCTGAAAGCTTACGAAGAAGCAGAAAGCCTGACATTTCACAGGGTGTTAGCAGTGGTTTTAGCAGCACCAGAGAAGAGAAATCTGCCTTTGGACAGATACACCTTCCCCCTTATCTTGCACTCATCCTTCCCAGGAATAGTTAAAATAAATGAACACAGCTTCAGGTTCTTTGTAAATTGGATGGGGTAGCTTTTATTGCAGAGATTGTGGAGGAATCAGAGCTGGGATTCCCTGTTCAGCTGCCTTGATTTGTATTCTCGCTGCCATAGACAGAGCCCGTTTCCCTTAGCAGAGCCGATGGGAGATTTAGCTTGGCTTAAGAGTCATTTTAGGGGAAGTGGGATCATGCTAACTGATCTGTGTGGGGTCTTGGCATTCGTGGATGGCTACTCTGTGCCACGTTGGATGTGAACACTAAATAAAGATGTCAAACGGGTAATGAGATGTTATTACCCGACTCCAAGTAAAAAGGTTAACTAAGCAGTTAGCAGGGCTATTAATCCTTGCGCTTCAGGGTACGCAGAGTGTATCTACATGCCAAAAAAATCCCCTTGATGCAGCAAGTCTCAGCGCCTGAGTCATTTGATTCAAGATGCCAGGGCTTGTTCTGTAAGGCTAAAATTCACGGTATAAACGATTCCCACCTGGGCCAGATCCCAGGCCCTGAAACCAGAAAGGGAGTGGATCTCAGAACCAAGTCTCCAGTCCAAGCAGCAATGTCTACATCAGCAACGGGCAGCGTAGGCTAGTGGGTGGGCTCCATGAATGGCCCCCTCTTCATCTCAGTGGGCCGCAAGATTGTCAGAAGACCGTCTCACTGAGCTGGTGTATCTAGAATTTGCAGAGTGTGCCGAATGAACTGTAGCAGCGCTGTGATTGGATGCAGGGGGAGTGCCCGGCTCTCGCAGTCAGTGTTGTGTGCAATCAGTCCACACCTCGCTTCAAGTGCCCTTGTTTTACACACATGTCACGTCAGCGATACCGATAGGAAGAAAATGATGTAGATGGAAACCAGCGGAATCTAGCAAACCAGCGCAGGAGCAGTGGTAAACATGGGCCTCACGTAGAACCCTGATGGGCACAGGTCTCCCATCACTGGTCTATGCCTCAGAATGGGTGTGTCTAGACTTCAGAGTTTTTTCGAAAAAACTTCACCTGCATCTAGACTGCCATCGCATTCTTTTGCAATTAAATTGAAATAACACAGCAGGGGGAGGGGGTCGAAATTGGTAAATCTACTTTTACCAGGAAGAACGCCTTTTTTCGAAAGAGCTCTTTCGAAAAAAGGAGTTCTTGAACACAAACCAGGCTTTTTCGAAAGTGAGCATCTAGATTGTCTGAAAGTGAGCATCTAGATTGTGCTGTCTTTTTTGAAAAAGCGGATCGCTTTTTCGAAACTCTTGTGACTGTCTAGATGATCTCTTTCAAAAGAGGCTTGTAGTCTAGACGTGCTCTGTGTGAGCTCCATGAGACTAAGTCAATTGACACAGCTTCTGATGCTCACAGCTGCTAGGTGTTTCTTTCAGTATAAACATACTCACAGCTCAGAAGCGTTCCACAATTTGCTACATTATGGCTTAAGGCTTTCGTCTGATTTTGGTTTGGGGATGTTCCTTCATCAGGGGAAGTGGAGGAAGAAAACAGCGTTCAAATAAAAATCAGCCATATCCTCTTGAAAAGTATTTTCCCTCTGTAAATAGAGACAGTCCTGAAGAATAGCATAGGGTCCAAATCCCTTTTAGCCCCAGGTTCACTTGGGGCCCAATGCTACTTCTGAGACAGAAGTGAAACTGAGCTTGTGTTTTCCCTCTCTGCCTCTTTTTAATATGTTCTGTAGTCTGGCATCTCTCTCCCTTTCTTGTGTTTCTTAGGAGTTGGTTCCAGTCCCAGCCTGTCAAAGGGAGTAATCTCTTTGAATTCCTTAGTGCTGGAATTGGATGCAAGCTTGTGAAATTCCAACTCAGCAACTTTCTTCCCAACACCGTTTGGAGTTGACTTTGTGAACTTTGGCAACATCTAGTTGCCCTGGAAGGCTAGGAAACCAGCTTGGCTACTCAGGGTGATGCAGCTGCATATACTGCTGGGGGCTGCTGTCCCATCAGCATGGGGGGAACTTATGCCCAGAACTCCCATTAGCATTACTGAGGCCATGTCTCAACTTTCCACGCTGGAGATTGATCTTTTGGCATTCGATTTAGCAGGTCTAGTTAAGACCCACTAAATGGAATGCTGAGGGCCGCTCTGGTCGGTGCTGGTACTTCTTGCAGTCACGAGGAGCAAGGGAAGCTGACGGGAGCATTTCACACCCTCCCTCTATGAAAAAAGTGCCAAACTCAGCTTAAGGTAAGTTGACTCCACCTACGTATTTTACGTAGCTCGAGTTGTGTACCTTAAGCTGACCTTCTGGGTCTAGTGTAGGCCTGGCCCCTGGGAGTCGCATGTACACAGAGTAATAGCCTTTGGAGTAGGGGCTCTGAAAGCCATAGTGCCTATTGAATATTATCTGTGTCAGGTCTCTGGTTGATGCTTTCTGCATGTTGTTTATTTTTTCTTTCTCTTACACAGGCCACCTAGAGATTTGGACTCCAAAGCCTGCATCTCTATTGGCGAGAAGGTACAGTTAGGAGCTATGGCAACCAGAGACTTCATGTGTGTTGGCGTATACAAGGCTGGGAACTAAGTTAGGGGAACCTGTTTAGAAAAATAATTCTTGGCTCGTGTGTGGGAAGGGTGCTGAAATCTGAACACGAGGAAGATTTAAAGTTTAGGGCAGGGCTTCCTGTCCATTTTTAAGCATAAAACCACTGACCTTTTCTGTCAATACTCTCCAAACTACCCGTTTCTCCATTTTCTAACATCTTTTGTACTTGATCAGCTAATTCCCTTCCAAAAAAATCTGTTCTGGCACATACCACCTGTGTTTTCTGATGTTCATTGTGCCACTCCGTTAAAAGTAAATATTTATATTCAGCACTTAGAAATGTGATTATTACACATATCCAGAACACATTGTTTATCCATTCAGACAGAAAGTTCATGGATTACATGCTCTTTACTGCCAAAATCTTCAGTAAAATTAACTGGAGAAATAGATAGAAACGCATGCTATGTATTTGTTCATAGCTTTGTGACCACATATCATTCAGATTATTGAAAGTAGAGCACTAGAGATTTTGTGTGTGTGTGTGTGTGTGTGTGTGTGTGTGTGTGTAGGGTTGTGTGTGTGTGTGTGTGTGTGTGTGTGTGTAGGGTTATATGCCCATCCTAAATCTGTTTCTGGAAACTGGAAATTTTTTTCTGCAGAATCAAGGCTGTCATTAAATATCTCTGGTTGAGAGGACAGAGGTAGGTTCACGGTGGTGAAGCTGGTTTCCTTAGAAGCATGGGTTTGGCAAAAGGAGATTAAAATTGTAAAGTCTTTGGGCTTAGGGACGATCTTTGTGTTCATTGTGTACCGCGCCTTGCACAGTGTGGGTCTGGGCCTGACTGGAGCTTCTAGGCCCTATCACAGTGCAAATTGTTGTCATTTGGGCCCTACCACATTCACGGCCGTGAAAAACGCATTGCGGACCATGAAATCTGGTGTCTTCCTGTGAAATGTGGTTTGTTGTGTGCTGTTCTTTATACTAAACCAGGGCTACTCAACACGCAGCCTGTGGGTGCGATTTGGGTTTACATGGGGCTCAACACATGGCCCACGGGTGGGATTTTTTGAACATGGCCTCCACTGGGAACACACCCCACAACAGCAAGGTGTCTCCCAGGAGGGGTGAGCATTGAAAGACGCAAGCAGATGGGCTGGCTGGAACAGATGGGTACAGGGTGTCGGCATTTCTAGCCCCGAGGGAGGAGGTACTGAGAGTGCCAGGGCATTGTGGGAAATGCTGGCTGCTTAGCCTTGTGGGCAGAATCTGAGAGGTGCTGACTGGCTTACCCTGGCCACGTTTGAGGCTTAATCTTTGTATTCATGGCTGTCAGTGTGAAAGAAGCTATTTGCATATATTTTTGCCAGTATATACAAGCACACTTAAGTTGCAGCCCTCAGCATGTGCTGTATCACTGTGGCCTCCAGGGCTTCCAAAGTTGAGGAGCACCATACTAAACAGATTTCACGAGGGAGACCAGCGTTTCCCAAATTGGGGATCTTGACCCAAAAAGGAGTTTCAAGGGGGGCACGAGGTTATTTTAGGGGGCTTGTATTGGGACCCTTGCTTTGGTGCTTCCTTCAGAGCTAAGTGGCAGCTGCTGGCCAGGTGCCCAACTCTGAAGGCAGAATCTTACGGTAGCATCACAGAAGTCAGCGTGGCAATACCATGGTATGCCTTCCTTCTTTCTTCACTGCTACCTTCAGAGCTGGGAGGCAGGAGAGTGGTGGCTGCTGACTGAGGGCCCAGTGCAGAAGGAAGGGTGGTAACATCACACCGGGCCATCCTTACATCTGTGCAGCTGCTGGCGGAAGTTCTGCTTTCAGAGCTGGGCTTCTGGACAGCAGCTGCTGCTCTCCAGCTGCCCAGCTCTGAAGGCAACACTGCTGCATGCAGCAGCGCAGAAAGGCGGGTGGCAGTACCACGACCTCCCTATGTTTTCAGGCGCCACACAATTCCTATTTGGGGTCAGGAGTCCTATAGCTACAACACCATGACGTTTCAGATCGGAAGAGCTGAACTCCTCAAACGGACAATTTTAAAAATCCTATAACGATGACATTGGCCAAAATGGATGGTGAGTTTGGAAGGGCCCTAATGATCATTATTAGTAGTAATACAAACCAGGCTGTGCAGTCACAGTGGACACCAGCAGCCTTCCAGAGTTTTTTGAAGTGGAGCGGGGGAGCGTAAGCCAAACACCCTCAAGCACTTGAGCAATCGGTGTCCCCTTTGGCACGGTAGCCACTCAGCAGATTTTCTTTCTTGTTTAAGGTTATTTTCCCCCCTCCTCAGGTTTTGAAGAAACGGCCCTTCCCCATGGATACACAGGGATGAGAAGTATGCAGCCATGCTCCTAGTATGGTCACGTTAGCCAGGTTGTAGCCAGCAAGCGCTCGTTCCCAGTCTAGATAGAGCTACGCTGGGTCATGGGTCTTCTTGACCGACTGCTATTCTATCAGGTTCACCCACCCTCAGACCCGCGTGGCCAGGGGCCGTATCGCAGCTGAAACATTTGCGCTTCGCGAGGCATTAGCCGTATCTCATTGAACCTGCCTCAGTCTTTCTTCTAGACACGCTGAATAAAAGGAGGGGCGGGAGCGTGAGAGGGATCTTGTGGGTAAGCACATCGGTTAGAAAGCAGACAGGCTCAGAGCTCGCATAGGAGGCTGCCCGGCTCCTCCTCTGAGGAGACAAGCTAGTTCAACCAGCTCAGCAACGTCAGTTTAGGGGGAGGACTGAGCAAAGAGCAAATCCTGTGGTGAAGGCCTCTGAGGTGACTTCCATTGGTCCGCTGAGGAATTACCCCACTTAATGGGCGTGGCCCCACCTCCCTATGGGACACCCGCAGCATCCTTTCCCCTTTGCGTGGCTTTTTCATGACACCCCCAACACCACACGCTTAAAGGTGTTAATAGTAACATGTCGTCAGGGACAAGGTGCTGATGGGTGAGCCCTGGGTAATGTTAATAGTTTTGCTTCGTTCTCCCACCACTGGGATCGATACAGGCTAACAAGACGCAGCCTGAGAAATTTACTTTTCAGTGGTCTGAGAGAGCAGTTTCGGCCACTTGGAGTATCTGCCCTGATTTAGTTGCACCCACACCCCTGGCCCTGAGCCATTGTTTGGCACAAAGTCCTCCTTCAGCTGTAGCATTCACACGTGTCTCCTCAGCTGGCGGAGTCCAGCGCTTCGCACGCGGACATGGAGCCGAGGCAGGGCGGACATGGAGCCGAGGCAGGGTTTCGAAATTCACTTGAATTGGATGCAGGCTGAGGGTTTTTCTCAGAAGGTCTCTGGTGAAGTTTTCTAGGAAGGCCAGCTGCACGATCTGAACTCTGGTGATCCCACGGACTCCAGAGAATTCCTGGATGGAGTCCCTGTGAGCAGAGTCGATGATGCGCGTTGGCTAGGGTTCCCTGCTGCTGGTCTAGATGTAGGATACTGAGTGAGAGCGTCATGTGGGCCAGGCATCCTCGTGGAGGGAGGCTGCTTAGAATGCTGGCCAACAGCTGGATCGGGTAGGCAAAAGGGGCCAAGCGGGTTGATCAGCCTGCAGAGCCCCTGCCACTCTCCCGCCTCCAGGCCAATTACAGCCTGGGAGTGGGAGGAAATGCATGAAGTTGGCTCCACCCTGCAAGCAGCACACAATGCTTAGAAGTGCCACGCGCTCCTGCAAAGGCAGGAGGAGGCTTCGCGCATGCCCCTGCCCCCAGGTCCTGATTGGCCTGGGGGCAGAAGAGGGAGCGTGCTAAGTCTCCTCCCACCGCCAGGGGTATGGGCATCTAGGGGGAACCTCTGGGAGGGGGGCAAAGACTTCACGCGCTTCCCCACCCCTAGACCAATCATGGTCCGTGGGTGGGGAAGCAGGGAAGTATCCTGGCCCCGCCCCTTCCGCTTGAGGCCCCGCCTCTTCTGCTCGAGGCCCGGCCACGTCCAGTGCGGCTACGCCCCTTCCAGTGTGGCAGAAATTTTTGAAGTGGCTCCCAGCAAAAAAAATTTTGCCCACCCCCAGGCTCGATTCTCTGCTGGGCATTTCCCTGTGACTGGCCCATTCGTGCGATGTCCATTCGGGGTAGGGGTTTCTCCACATTGGCATCCGATGCTTAGGATGCCCCCATTTCTCATACCTACCTTCACACACTCTGCCCTTCCCTATAGCAAACCTTTGCAATCAAGGAGAACCAAATGGAGACTCTTTCTTCCTACAGCCGGAAGCTGGTTGCTGCCAGCCTCAGGTGTTATCGCCTCACAACAGCCTGAGATACTGTTGACCATTGAGGAGGGACATACCATAGGGGAGCAGTGATCAAGAACTCGTGGGTGCACATGCGCACGGACACCTCAAAGCTGAGCTGGGGAACAACTTGACTTGGGGCTCTTGGTTACTGTGCAAATAACCATTTTCTCTTCACCCCAGAGGGAGCAGAGAGTAGGGCTGGTTTTCTTTCTTGTTTTTCCTACCTCCCCTTGATGACTGGCTCGTTCCCCAGGAGCAATGTCCCTAGCTCCAGCTGAGGTGTGAACTTCCACTCTCGGTGGTTGGACTGTTCACTTCAAAGCCGAACTCCTCCTCTATTTCCCTGGGGCGCTGTTAAGCCAAATTGCTCAGCCTGGGCATCGTGGCAAAGGACACCTCCTCTAGCTTTCATGCTGACTACACTTAATGGGAGGCACAGTGGATGATAAGGAAGCGAACCCATTTTTCCTTCCTGAAATATAATCAAAGCCAGCCAAGTCAACCCCAATAGCTTGCAGGACTCCAGCACCATGGATTGTCCGCCTGAGGAGAGGAAGAGATCAAAGAGGCTTCAGGGATTTCCGAACCCCTTCCCGTCCTATAGTGCTGGCCACGAGGAGGATCCCGAATCGCTTTTTGTTGTTAGAACGTGGCACCAGGGCATGAAAATGGCAGTTTACCTCTTCCTGCATCAGATCAGAACCAGGCCCTGCCATTTATTTAGAAGCTGGGAATGGGCGACGAGGGATGGATCCCTAGTCTGTGGATTCTCTCCGGGGGCACCTGGCATTGGCCGCTTTCGGAAGACAGGATCTGGCGGTTCTCATGTTGCTTCCTGGCACAGAGCAGGGGCTGGAAGAGGGGACGTGTGTGAGGGATCCACAGCTCAGTGATCCCTTGCTCCAAGAAAAGCAGCCCTCAGGAGGAGAATTCCAGAAGGAGCTCTGCGTGGAGGCAGAAATACCATGCTGGAAGGTGCAGACTCATACTCTCATAAAATACAGATCTCAAACTTTAAAAAAAAAATGGCTTCCAGTGGAAGAGGGAGACTTGATTTGGCTAGCAGTCAGTACCCAGGTTGCAATTAGCTGGTCTCTGTCCCAGAATGCATTTCTCCTGCAAAGTTCCTCTAGGACAGGGGAGACTTCGGCCTGAAGGCCAGATCCGGCCCCTGGATTACTAGGATCCGGCCTGCAACAAAACTCGGGGCTTCCTACCTCAGCAGGGCAAGCTGGCACTTGCGATTCAGTCCCGTAGCAAGTCTCCAAGTGTTGGTCAGTGCGTCTTGTGGGGGGGTTTTCTGCTTCTCACTTGTGTGCAGCCCCGACTGATTTTTCTGTGACTTAGTGGCCCCTGACATTAGGCAATATCTTCATGTTCTTCTTCCACAAGCTGTGTTAACTTGATCCTAGAGCAAGTGCCATGTTCCTTTCTCTTGTCTCTTCCAGGCAGAGTTCTTCAACTTAGCAACAAAGTGCACATTTAGGAGGAGTTTGCATTAAACAACAGGCAACGTGCCGGGCAGAAAAAACATGTTCAGCTCCATGTTAACACACAAATGCTAGTTGAAGGCTATTTTTACAGCTTGTGTAATTGTGACCGGACAGCCCGCGTCCTAGCTGTACAGTCACCCAGTGTGCACACCTGAGCTCTCGCAATCCTCTCCAGACAGCACTTTTCAGGCAGCAGCTTTTCTGCTTCTCAGGCAGAAAGTGGTGTAGGCTTATGGGCTGTGAATCGGTTCATTATATCCAGTCGCTGTCAGCAGGGTGATTGACTTCTGAGGCGGTACGTTCTGCATACAGAAGGGTCGGTTTGAGGTGCAAAGACTGATTTCAAAATGCCAAAATAACAATAAGCAAAAATGCGGCCCTGTGCACAATATTGCATCGAAAAGAAGAAGGGGCAGGGCAGACTATGGAGCGCAAAATGAAGTCGTCCTTTCTGCAAGGCCAAGAGAAAGCAATCTGTAACGCTAGACAAAATCTGTTGAGGTTTAAAGTGGCGCTTTCAGTTCTGATCTGGCCCCAGTAGAGGTTTGTAGACGTGAGCTTTTCAAACCCGAAGACCATTTAGAAATACTTCCTTGGATTATTTCTTTTAGACATGCTCTGGGAAGAGGTTTTTTTCAGCATTTTCCAGCAGGATTTGCAGCGACCGTTGCAGTGCCGAGAACCTAAAAGTGAAACCAAGTGAAATGGAAACTGGCTTGGTTGATTTTGCTTGCTAAGAATTAGGAAATAAAACTGAAAGGATGAGGAAATCTGTTCTTAAAGCTCTTTCAGCTCCATGTGAGATGCTATTAGTCACCTTTAGAGTCTCGCTTCTGGAGACTCAGTTAATTATCATTAACTAGCTAATCCTCGTACACTCCGTGGGGATTAGATTCAGTATTCTTATCTTGAAGAGAGGGAAACGGGCATGGAGAGGAGAGGCTATCTGCCCACCAATGGGAATTGGTATGCAAGCAAGATCTTAGAAGTTCTTGGCTCCCTGTACCACACTGACCATGCGGCCCGTGTTGCACACGTTCTTTTGCTTTTGACCTTTTCACTCTGGCTCTCTCCCTCCCACAGAACTTTGAAGTGAAGGCGGACGACCTGGAGCCGATCTCTGAACTGGGCCGAGGTGCGTACGGGGTGGTGGAGAAGATGCGGCACATGCCTAGCGGGCAGATCATGGCGGTGAAGGTAGAGTGAGACTCCTATGGTGTTTTCTGTGTGTGTATGTGTGCTGACCCTTTGGGCTGTCATCAACATAAGTTTCCATTCTTACCTTTGCTTGAGTAGGCCTTCGCCACATGGTGAATCGACACTGCAGCAATTGACCCACCGGCAGTTGATTTATCACATCTACTTAGACGTGATAAATCGACCTCCGAGCCCTCTCCCATCAACTCCGGTACTTCGTCAGTATGAGAAAAGTAGGTGGAGTCGACGGGAGAGCGTCAGCTGCCAACCTTATCTATGGAAGACACTGCTCTAAGTATGTCAATTTCAGCTATGCTATTAGCATACAAGAAGTTACATAGATTAGATCAACAACAGGGGTGAGGGGTGGAGAATGTAGTGTAGACTAGGTTTTAACCTGATAAGGGATTTACTCTTTCCATATGGAGCAACTGGGTGCCAAAACGGGTGGGATGTTAACGCCTAGTAGAAGTTCAGATCTACACTTGGAAAAAAGGTGCATTTTTCAAATATGACAGCAGACATTTTAAAAAATCCTAGTGTAGACAGGGCAAATTATTCACTTGCTCACCTAGCAAAGGTTCAGTCTAGAACGTGCCCTGTCTTCACTAGGACTTTAAAACACCTATGCCCTCAGGTTTTGAAAATGCACTTGTTTTCTTTGTGTTGATCTATACTCTGGCTTAGGCCACGTCTCCACTTTCAGGAAGATCAACGCTTCAGTGGTTGATCTTCCACATTTGATTTAGCGGGTCTAGTAAAGACCCGCTAAATCAAATACTGAGGGCACCCGTGTGGGCACCGGTACTCCTGTTCCTTGCAAGGAGTAAGGGAAGTTGACGGGAGCGTTTCTCCTATTGACTTTCCGGTGTGAGGTTGGTGCCAAACTTGACATAAGGTATGTTGACTCCAGCTACGTTTTTTACGTAGCTAGAATTGCATACCTTAAGCCGGCCTTCTCCCATAGTGTGGACCTGGCCTGAGTGAAAACAAACTGCAGTAGGGTGAATTTGTCCCAGGAGGTTTCATGTTTTACCTGTGGGCCTCTTAACCGGAGCTCAAGGGTCACATATAATTTACAGCACCTGCTTTTAATAGGCATGTGCAGATCATGGAGATCCCAGAAGACTTGTGGGTGGATGAAGAAGCACCCCAGCATACAAGGAGGTGTATTCTCTGTTGCCTATTCCTTCTCTATTAAGTTAAGGAGTTTCCTTTAGCCTCTCCTTCCCCGCGTCAGAACTTTAGGGAGCGGTGAATTTCTCTTATTGCAAACAGAACAAACGCTTGCAAGAAGTGTCTGTGTGCACCATTCGTCTAGCCCACCTCCAATGCAACATGACATGCTTTTAGAATAAAGGGGAGTCATCTTTGTTGTAATCCCTCCGACTAAAGCAATAATTGTCCTGCACTCTTAATCTGCGGCCTGTATTCTGAACGTGACCCATTTCCATCCATATTCACCGGCATTCATTTTTATTTTACCATTGTTGCTTTTTTACCCCGAAAGGCTCTGGCACCAGAAGAGAAACCCCGGACAATACTTTAAAAATCTCTCACTTGCAAAATGGGGAAATGATTTACAAACCGGAGTAAATGCCGGGACTTGGGTGTGTTGTGCTGCGTGGCGCTTACCCCTTGTGTAGGTGTTGTAAGTGCATATGTGAGTGAAATCCTGCATGCAGCTGGGAGACTAACAGCCAGTGCTAAAATGCTCTCTCTTCCAGCGGATCCGAGCCACAGTGAATAGCCAGGAGCAGAAGAGGTTACTAATGGACTTGGACATTTCCATGAGAACGGTAGACTGCCACTTCACTGTCACGTTCTACGGTGCGCTCTTTCGAGAGGTACAGCATTCTGGATTCCTGCCTACGTCTTTCCCCCACTTGGCACTCACACTTCCTTGCCTTGGAGACCATTGTGATGGGTGGAGCCCTGCAAATCCATGGAGATCCCTGGCTTATTTTTGCAGATACTAATTTAGTATCTAGAACAGGGCTACTCAACTTTGAAAGCCCCAGGGGCCTCAGTAATACTCAGAGCACATGCTGAGGGCCGCACCTTAAGTGTGGTTGTACATACGTGCAAATCTATGCAAATAACTTTGTTCACGCTGATGGGTATGAATACAAAGATTAAGGCAAGACTACACAACACGCAGGCCCCATTTAAGTCAGTTCTGCTGCTATTAATAAAATGCAATATTTACCTGATTTCCACCCATGACAGCACATTTAATGAGCAATGACAGTCCAGGAATTTAACTACTATAAAGCATATCAACAGAAGACCGTTCTATTGACACTCCATTATGGAGCGTGTTCCCAGTAGAGGCCATGTTCAAAGGATTCCCCCCCCACAGGCTGTGTTCTGAGCCCTGCATAAACCCAAACCACACTGTGAGCTGCAGACAAACAGGCTGTGGGCCGCATGCAGCCTACGGGCCGCGTGTTGAGTAGCCCTGATCTGGAACCTTGCCAGTTTGCGGATGTCTGCCTTGTATCCCCGGGTATCCACATTTGTGGATGCAGATGTCTGTGGCTCATTTTTGCAGATGCCGATATCAATTTTGTATCCCTGTAGGGCTCTCGTGATGGGCACTGTTCTTTTTTTAAAACGTAAGCTAGAAGATTAGACGATATTGTAAGCCTTTCCCCCAGCCAGCTAGGCACTTTTGCTGCGTCCTTCCCTGGAGTGTCTGAACATCTTTTAGATCAGGGGTGAACAACCTGCGGCCAATCTCAGTTCCATGCGTGCCCTACAAGACATTTTGTTTACTGTTGCCCAGGTGCGGGGTTGCCAGATTTTGCTGCTTTCAGTCTGCATAGTATTTTCCCCCTAGCAGTATTACTAAAGTGACACGCATGTTTATCAAGGGCCTGTGAAGCGAGGTGTGTGCTGATTGCACACGACATCAACTGTGAGAGCTGCATGCTCCCTCTGCACCCAATCAAAATACTGCTACAGTTTGAATGGCACACCCTACTAATTCTAGGTACCCAAGTACGGTTAGCAAAACTACCCTGTCCTGGAAGACCGCCTTGGTTATGACAATCTTGTGGCCCACTGAGATGAAGGAGGGCCGCTCGTGAGGCCCACTTACTAGTCTTGGTTGCCTGTTGCTGTTTTACTTACATCAGGAGTGGCCAAGCCATTCTGGGCAAAGAGCCAAGATCTCAGTGGATCCAGCGTGAAGAGCCAGGGCAAAGTTGTCAAGGAGAAAAAGGAGGGAAAAAAAAAAGAGGACTGCTCCCTTTAATAGCAGCATTTGGTCGAGCAAAAAAAAAACCTCTGCCCCTTTAAGAAAACACGGTTAGAGGCTTTTTGGCCACGTCAGGCTTCCCCCAGCTGCTGCCATCTTTAATGGCCACGCCGGACAACTCTCCTGCCCAGGTCAACACAGGGAGCCAGGGGGAGAGCTGTTTTTGGGAGCACGGAGGCAGCTTTACGAGCCACTGGGGGGGCTTTGCGAGCCACACCCTGTGGGGGGAGGGAGCCACATGAGACTTATGAGCCGCGGTTGGCCACGGCTGAGCTAGATGATGGTTTTAATACACCACCACTGATGGGCAGGTACTCTGCTATGCAGATAGATATAAAACCAAGATCCCTACCTAAAGGAACTTAGCCTTCATAAATCAGATCATTTCTCGATCAGGGGAGACGAAACCCTCTTGGATTCTGGGTGAGGTGGGACAAGCATCTTAATGGCACTACCAGTTTCTGTGGTGTGTTTTTTAGACAGTTATGTGCCGAGAACATCAGCTCACGGCATGTTGAGTTGCATAGCATTTAAAGCCAGGAGAACCCTTAGCATCTCTAATCTAACCTCCGGCTTATTATAGCCAGGAGATCTTACCCAAGTATGTATAACACATAATTTTCCAAAACATCCCTCCACTGATAAATACTGATCTTCTCGACTTGAATTGAGCCAGGGAACTAGAGAAGAACATCACCGTGGGGAATTTTTCAGAAGCAGCTCAGTCCTATTTTCAGGCGTGATTTAAGGCCAAAATTTTCAAATGCGACACGTGATTTTTGGGAACCTCAGCTTTTGGGTGTGGAACCTGGGACACGACTGAGGGGCCTGATGGTCAGAAAATGCTGAGCACCCATCCTCTGAACATCTGTCCCCTTTCAGGAGTCTGAGCTGAGCCACCAAAAAATGGAGCATTTGGAATCTCTAGTCCCTTGTGAAAATCTTGGGGCCACGGGCACTTTGGAAAGTGAGTCCTATTGGCTTTCAATGTGACTTAGATTCCTAAGCCAGTTAGTCACTTTGGACATTTAAGAAAATGTCCAAACCCCTGAGCCGTGGAGGGCAACACCGTATTATCAGTCAGATATGTTGCTCTTAATCCAGGAAGAGCAAGGAAAGCCCGGTGCAATCTTCTACAAGACTTTTAAAAAGCCAGCAAGAGCAAATCAAGGGTGCGGGCGATCGGAGAAATGGGACAAATGTTTGCTTTCTCTTTTCCCCCAGGGAGATGTGTGGATTTGCATGGAGCTGATGGATACCTCACTGGACAAATTCTACAAACATGTCATTGACAAAGGCCTGACGATCCCTGAAGATATCTTAGGGAAAATAGCCGTCTCTGTAAGTATGGGCGGGTGTGTTGTGTCTATTCTAAACCTAGGCTGTGAGGATCTAACGTCCCTGCCCTCTGAGCCCTGGGATGAACTTGGCCAGCAGCCCAGCTGCAATGCAGATGCCTGTTTGGTGTGTGGTTACGTGTCTGCAGTTACGAGCCGAAAAGACTCACCAAGCTGCCGATCTGCTTTTCAATTATGAGCCCGAAGAAAAGCAATTTTTGTGGAGAGCGCACGCCAGCTGCTTTTTCTCCCCATCAAGGCAGCGTCATTCCTGGGCATGCACATTCCTTTTGGGCGGCAGGGAGCACAGGGAAGTTAGCTCTTGATTGCGGGGAGGAGATCTGCCTGCTGGGGGACAGTCAAGGGGCAATCAGAGAGGTGTCCTTGCCAACGCAGGAGCACGTTTTGCATGCTCACCTCTCTCGCAACCATTGCCATGAATAGTAAACCCAGGGCTGGAGGGGGACAGCAAGCCCCACCCCCCTCCACGAATTCCTTCCTTTATAGTAAGCAAGGTTGAATGTGGCTCACTCGTGTGAGCTGCATTCTCAGCTCTCCACTAGGGGTCACTAAAATGGCACACTAGCCCTCACTGAGCACGCCGCCTCCCTAGCACGCTTCCGGAACGACAAACCGAGATTGGAGCGGGTGGGGCGAGCATGGGGCAGTCGCTGTTGAGGCTAGCAGGGTTGGATTGGCCACGCCGTGCTGCCGCCAGCCGTGGTTCACTGTAGGTTTGTTATGTTTCAGATTGTAAAAGCACTAGAACATCTACATAGTAAGCTGTCCGTAATTCACAGAGGTAAGTGTGACTGGCGTAGCCCCTGTTTCTTACAGAGCCCTGTGTTGTGCACTTTGTCTAGCAAAAAGGTTATACTCAGTGCCCACTAAAAGTGGCCCAAATAAATGAGGTTTGGGAGGCAGGGGAGATTCTGTGGCTCAGTAACCCAGGATAACCCAAAGCTTGGTTAGGATGAGCGGTAACCAAGGGGATAGAATGTTGAGCTGCTCTTAAAATTCCATCGACATGCTGGCACGTCTCTCCCGAGGAGACACAAAACAGCCTCCCTCTTCACTTGGCCGGCAGAAGAAATGGCTGATTTGTCTGCTTGCTTCACTGGATTTCTCCCCTGCTTCTGCTTCCCCACTGCATGCTGGGATGGGCACCCGTGGCTAATGACAGGCCTGACCGAGACCTTATTGACGCCCATGGATAGACTCCCATTGGCTGGGACGGGCTGGCAGTCAGATTCTGCATATGCAGATACCCTCCGGGTGCGGAATGGGAACAGAGCTGCCCTTTGGTGGCGTTTACACTTAGTCCTGGTCTACACTAGGGCTTTATTTCAAAATAACCCCACTTAGGTTGAATTAATAAGTGGAGCGTCCATACTACCAAGCCCATTATTCCAAAATAACGGGATACTTCTTTTGAAATCTGCACTTCTGCTTTCCTCGGGAAATAATGCTAATTTTGAAATAGTTATTTCGAAATAGCGGTCGTGTGGATGCTCCAGTGCTGCTGTTTCGAAATAGCTACTCCTCAGAGTTATTCAAAGTAACGACTCCCCAGTGCTTCCTGGGGCTCTAAGCCAAGGTAGCGTGTCCACTTGAACGGAGCCTGGCTCGGACTACATAGTTTCCTAGTGTAGACACGCCCTTAGGTAACACATCTCAGCTTGTTCACCCTCTAATGCAGCCAGAACTTTTAGATGCAGGCTAGATCAGCAGCTTATCCTGTGGGGGAGGTAGGCAACGTACAGTTATCAATAGCTTGAGTTTTAAAAAGACTGACATAGGTACTAAGAAATAAAAATCGGGGCCTAAAAATTTTCCCCTCCAGCAATGGAATTTGACCTCCAGATTTGTGATCAAGTCTGCAGTGTTTGGTAATATTTGAGACTCTGGCAGGGTAAATATCTTACAGTCTGTGCTTCAAACTCTTTCCTGACCAGTGTCCCTAATAATAACGCAAAATGATTAAAACTGAAAAAAAAGTTTGTGTCGGTACAGAACCTAGCACAGCGGCATCTGGTTTGTAACTGGAGCTGTCAGATGCTACAGCAGTTTATAATAGCAATAATAATTCATTGACGTGTTTTTTGGGGGTTTTTTTGGTACTCCTCTTTAGTGTCACACTTCATGTACTCATGCGACACTGTAGTGTCTGCACTCCAAACGGTGGCATAATTTCTCTGTCGTTTGGGGGAGCGGGTGTTTGTTTGTTTGTTTTTTGTTTTTAACAGAATTTAAATTTGGGGCTTAAACTCTCTTGACCATGTCCCCTTTAAAGGAACCACCCGCATTCAGGCAGATACCAAGAACCCACATGACAGGAAAGTGACTAACTTGCTCTTTCACTAGTTGGCACGTTGATGTAAAGGATTGTTTTCCATGCTCTGGGGGGAAAAAAAAAAAGCCCGTATCTGCAGCATGTCTGCTGAGGGAAAGCGTTGTTTGAAATGACAGGAGTTCAGATGTAACAGGGGGATCGTCTGTCATGAGTGTGCTTGAGGTCGAGCTTTCTGGACATTTGATGGCGGGTGGGAAATGCCATTTTGCGTCTGGAATTTTTTTGCGTAATTGATTACAATTGAAATTCCCTTATTCCAATCTCGGCTTCCTGATGCATTGCAAAGCCCTGATTAGAGGCAAGATATTAAATACCATGAATCTCTTAAGTTCTGATTAGCATGTGCAAGGGGAGCTGGTTCTGCCAGCCATCCTCAGATGTCCTTACAGCTCTTTAGTACTGTAATGCATGTATTTGGAGCAAGTGTTTCAGGAGAGAGGTGAAGTGAGGTGAGAGCCCTGCCCTAGGATGGGTTCAAGTCCTTGCTCTGCTTGAGGCTTCTTTGCGTAACCTTGGGCAGTCTCTTAGGAAAGCGAGACACTCTCTGAATAATGGGGTTAATAGCACTGGCTGGCCTGCCTCACACATTAATGAGCGTGGGGTGTGCAGATAGGATGGCGAAGGAGGCCTGGTAAGTGTGATTAGAAAATAGGATTTCCAACACCTTGGGACCGATTTCAAAAAAACGTGGGTTCTCCCAACTCCAGCGGAAGTCAGTAAGAGCTGCAGGTGCACCCATAGGTGCTGGAACTAGGGTTATCTACAGGGCTTATAGTTTGGTTCAGTGGCTTTCAGTAACCCCGCTCCATCCATTGTCCTGGCACCCCCATGTGCACCTCTGATTCAGGCCCAAAGGATCGCCAGTTGAGCACCAAAATGAGAGAACTTTGGCTTCTGTATCTTGTCTTACGAGTTTCTCCTTCCCCAGCTCCCTTCTCTCCTTTTCCCACCCCTTCTTTCTCCTCCTGTCTTCCTGGAATCCCCCCCCCCCCTTCCCTGCCACCTGCCCCCTTCTCATGTTATCTCTTGGCCTTTCCTTCATGCTTCTGCAAAAGCATCTTCAGTTAACACCCCCTTGTGGATTTTCACGGGGGAGAATGCTGGAATCGGTGCTGCCGATACTCACCAAGAGGCACCCGGGTGCTACTCGGTGGCATCGCTCTTGTCGGTGGGGTCTACTCAAAGTAACGATCACGGGGAAAACCTGTTAGTTTGCCTGTGGGCTGTGCTTATAAGACATGGGAGGAGCTTGTGTCAACAGAGACGATCCTCCGCATTAGGAGCTTCTCCCAATCTTCCTGCAGTAGCTACAAAGCCGGGCTGATGAGCCTGCCTGGGCTGACACGGTCGATATTTGGTGCCCTCTGGTGGTAGGAAGTTAACCCACCTGGTTCGCTCGCAGGGATGCTTTAAAAACGATGAGCACAAGGCCCACTTGCGACAGTGACGATGGTGTGTGTTCCTTCTTGCAGATGTAAAGCCCTCTAACGTGTTGATCAATACGCAGGGGCAGGTGAAAATGTGCGATTTTGGAATTAGCGGTTACCTCGTTGACTCTGTTGCTAAAACCATGGATGCCGGATGCAAGCCCTACATGGCTGTAAGTCGAGACGCTTCACGAAAGACGTGGGGGAAACTGACCGCTCTGCTGCGGTGGGGGGGCCTGACCTTGGGCAATAGATGATCTTAAAACGGGAGGCGTCAAGAGGGCAACTTCCAGCATGCCTGCCAGCAGCTCGCTTACTGACACGTGCCTCTGCAGTCGTTGTCCAATTAGTTGTAAACACAGAGAGCGGGCTCTTACAGCTAACGCTCACAGCTGGGAATCACGACTCCTGGTGCCGACACTGACTGACTGTGTGATCGTAAGGAAGCCCTGTCACCTCACTTTGATTCGGTGGCTCTGTTTGCACAGTGGGGACAATAACACTTTCAGCTACACCCAGGCTCCTCCTTGAAAAAGCAGCAAGAGCACCAGGGAGTGGTCAGTGTAGACGGGTCAGGTACATTAGGGCCCTTCACGTTTCAGACCTCATGTCAGCTGCTGGTTTGGATTCACTTAGCGGCCTGTTTTTGGCTCTTTAAAGCAGGGGCGGGGAACCTAGGGCTGGAGGTGGCGCTCGAGGCTCAGGGCTACCTCCCCAGCATTGGGGAGACCTTCACTGTTCCCCTTTGGGGCTGAAGCACACACAATCTACTAGCCTGGGCCCCTCTAGGCTCTGGTGTGCGAGGGGAATGCAGGGAATTACTTTCTTCTTCTTTGCCTGGGGGCCACATCAGCGAGGGTTTGGAGGATGTGTGTTTTGTGTGTTTGTGGGGTTTTTTCTTTTTTGCACTTCTCACTTGTGTGCGGCCTCCGACTGATTCTTCTAAGAGTCAGTGGCCCCCGACCCAAAAAAGGTTCCCCACCTCTGCTTTAAAGAGATGGGTTGGAATATCCCTTTCAGAGCCATAGCCGGTATGGATGGGTGGAGCGGGGGAAGATCACACTGCTGTACGACACAGGGACATGGTGAATGCTGTCCTTTGGCCCACGGTTCCCCACCACATTTGATCTGTCTGTATAGCAGCAGGTTTTTTTTTTTTTTTATTGCTTCCAAGTCAGAATGGGTCTCCCCTGCCTTGCACAATCAACCTGTGGAACTCCTTGCCAGAGGATGTGGTGAAGGCTAGGACTTTAACAGGGTTCTAAAAAGGGCTAGATAGATTCATGGAGGTTAGGTCCATCAATGGCTATGAGCCAGGATGGGTAGGAACAGTGTCCCTAGTCTCTGTTTGTCTGGAAATGGATGACAGGGGAGGGATCATGTGATGATTACCTGTTGTGTTCCCTCCCTCTGGGGCATCTGGTGTTGGCCGCTGTCGGCAGACAGGATACTGGGCTAGATGGACCTTTGGTCTGACCCAGTGTGGCCGTTCTTATGCTCTTTGGCACATCTGTGCGAGCGTGGGTGTGAAACGCTTCCCCCAGAAGAATCCTTCCCCCACAGCTTCACTGCGTGGGCCCAGGGGCAAACACCTACCGGAGACTCCAGATCCCTAGAGAGTTGAAACCTCCAGTCTCCAAGCGTGATATGTTTGGAATGGGGAGCCGGGGGGAAAAGGAACTCCGCTTCCACCAGCTAGACCTCAGAATGCAAATGCCACCCATGGCCAGTCCCCAGTCTGGTTGCCCATCAGAGAGTCTGGGCCAGATCCAGCCACGAGGTAATAGGGGAGTGACGTTTGCATATGGGGTTCCCCTCAAACACTCCCCTTGGGGTTGAAGGCTGATGCTGTGCATTCAGCCCGGCTAGGGCTGCAGCCTCCCCTCCCTGCTGTGAAGTGTCGGTTCGTGGGCTGGGGCCGACTGGTGCTGGGGATAGTTGTTGACACCAAGGGGACAGTGGCTGTGCTTGGGGAGATCGTAATGGGCGTGCCGAGGGGATGGAGAGGGGCGGAGCCAGGCGGGAATTGAGCCTGGAGGTGTCTTTCAACCTGTCCTCATCTCTCTTTCCAGCCTGAAAGAATCAACCCAGAGCTAAACCAGAAGGGATACAGTGTCAAATCGGATATCTGGAGTCTGGGAATCACCATGGTAGAGTATGGGGCCCGGAGAGGGCTGATTTCACAGTGATTGGGGTGTAAGGGAACACTCAGAATGGCTCTCAGGTTCGGTTTCCTTTTGGACCTCTCCCGGTTCCCGATCCAGCGGCTACAGTTCTCCCTGCACCGGTAGCCCATAACATTGCAGTTTGAGGGGGAAGGAGCCTATAGCTAATTCACTAAGCCAGGTGATCAGAGACCTTAGTGAGTGCCGCTAATTGTACTATGCAGCCAGCATGTACAAGCGACAGCCACGGACACCCTTGCAAAATGGTCAAGCCCTTAGAGACACCCTCCCCCCCACTCCCAGAACAGCTCCTGAATCCGGCTCACACGCCGTTGAACAGAATCCAAGAGCGCGACTCCCCTGAACACCAAAGAACCCCCAAGGCAGCAGGGACCGAGCTAACCAATGAGCAGGGGAGGACCCTGGTTTCTGTCTGACCCACAGACCTCCTTCAGCCTCCCTCTGCATACAACCCAGCTGCCCACCTCCAAGTAATGCACTTGGAGACAACAGGTCTCCAGCAGTCAACCCATAATGCTTTTAGCCTTTAAAGCCGGTGCCGCAAACTCAGTTTACCTTCAGGCCGGTGTCAGTCCTCAAATCCTCCTAGCAGACCAGTGGGCAGCCCACGCCGGCAGGGCTCTGTAGGGGACAACATGGGAGTCGCCGCGCATTCCCCCCACCATGTGTCTCTTAGCTCCACCTGCTGCCCCCAAGTGATTTAACCCTCGGATTCCGGGGTTGGGTTGTGAAGCTGCTGGGGCCATGAGTTTGAGACCCCTGCCTTAAAGACACAGCGTTGTATTCTCACATTGAGCCTTTGGCTCCTGTGTGTGCGATTTTCCCATTGGGTTAACAGGAGACTGGTCACTATGCAGGAAAAACACAAAACAGGAGAAAGGGAATTGGCAGCCAAAAAAGAAAAGAACAACATCATTGTCTTCGGTCCACCTTCTCTGGGGCACCTGGTGCTGGCCACTGTCGGCAGGCAGGACACTGGGCTAGATGGACCTTTGGTCTGACCCAGTGTGGCCGTTCTTATGTTCTAACTTATACATGGTTGGACAACATGAGTCGTCCCCAGGAAGTGACACGGAGGAAAACACTTTCTCTTTCTGGAACTCAGATGAAGATGCCAAGGCTTTCGCTTGTGTTACGAATGTGGTAGTACTCAGCCCAAAGGCCTCCATCTAAGGCCGCTTCCCCCCAAAACTTTCTTCCTTAATTTTGGGGTAGATATGGGTTGGGGTAAGGATCAGATAAGAGAGATTACCTCCATGTAATCTCACTAATGGAAACTCATTTCCCTTCCTGGTGCCAAATGGTTTTCAGAGCTGAGCCTGCTCTAGACCTGCGGTTCTCAACTTGTAGGGGCTCTGGGCTAGGGATGTGTCAGTGCATAGGTTTAAATGGTTAATCGATGAGCCTGGGCTCATCAGTTAACTGTCACGGTTACATGCAAGATTTCTCTCCTCGTCCCCACACACACACTGCTGCCTCTGTATCAGAGGCAGCAGCGGGGGTGGGGGAGGGGAGCAGGCAGGAGCCAGTATGTGTGGAGAGCTGGCTTTTAAGCTGGCTTCCTGTGAGCACTGGCTCCCAGGAAGCTGCCCCCCCATCTCTCTGTGCCGCTGCCTATGATAAAAGCCCCCCTCCCCTCCACTTCTCTTAAGAGCCAGCTCCTGGCAAGCACCAGCTCATGCTGCTGCCTCTGTTTCAGAGGCAGCAGCAGGGGGAAAGGGGAAGTGGAGCAGGTGGCTCCAGTGGAAAATTTCAGTGGTTACACGTTTACCAAAGAACCCCGCTTTTTAACGTCCCTCCTCAGAACCCATTTGTAAGTGTTTATAGATTGTCACAGCCTAGTCTGGAGGGGCCTTGGCTGGTTTAGGTCCGATCTTGCCCCCGAGGGGGAGGGAGAGTTGAGTCCTGCCCCACACTCCTTCAGTTCCTGTAACGTGGGTCGGGCTCTCCGCTCCTGCCATTGCGTCCTCCTGGGTTACAGTGCTGCTCACTTTGGCCTTATGTCTCCTCACTGGACCAAATGTGCATTGGAACATGTTGAAACAGGGTGGTGAGCCCGGCCGGCCCAGTGGGACAGGAGATGCTTCATAGCCCTTTGAAACAATGTGTTGACCCAGTGTTGGGTCCTGACCCACAGGTTGAGAAACCCTGCCATAGAGCAAGAGCAGCCAGCCTCTATAAATATCTCCGGAATGGCGAGGTGAATTCCTCTGAATTCAGTGAGAAAATGAATGACGCTCCAGTGCAGGGTAGGAGGAATTTTAAAGGCAAGAACTATCTCTGGCTCTTCCCTCAGCCGCTTCCTGTGTTTTAGACCTTGGCAGTTGCTTCCTTGTCCTCTCTCCCTCTCTAGAGAGGCAGGAGGAGCTGATGATTAGGGTGTGAGCTTGAGAGACCTTAGTTCAGTCCTCTGCTTTATGTGACCTGAGACAGGTCACTTGGGCACATTTTCCAAAGTGCCTAAATATCTTAGGCAGTGAGACTTAAAACTCCTCTAAGTTATTCAGAACACAAGGACTTAAGAGCCAAAGTCAAATAGACCCTTTTGAAAAATGTACCCTTAGTCTCCGTGCCTCAGTTTCCCATCTGGTCGATGGAGTTTACAGAACTGCTGTACCTCCCAGGGGTGCTGTGAGGATTAATACACTAATGATTGTGATGCTCTGAGATGTTAAGGGTAGGTCTAGACTGCATCCCTTTTTTGGTAAAGGGATGTAAATTAAGCACATCCATATTGCAAATGAAACCGGGATTTAAATATCCTGCGCTTCATTTGCATAATGGCAGCTGCCGCTTTTTTTTTTGAAACGGGGCTTTTTCGGAAAAACAAACAAACAAAAAACATCCCGGCAGCGTAGATGGGAATCTTTTGAAAATAAAACCCATTTTTGAAAGATCTTGTATACCTCATTTTTTGAGGAGTACAGGATCTTTTGAAAAAGGGTTTTATTTTCAAAAGATTCCCATCTAAACTGCCGTTTTTTAATTTTTTAAAAAAAAGCCCCGTTTCGAAAAAAAAGTGGCAGCTGCCATTATGCAAATGAAGCGCAGGATATTTAAATCCTGGCTTAATTTGCAATATCGACGTGCCTAATTTGCATCCCTTTACCGAAAAAGAGATGTATCTAGACATACCCAAAGATAATGACAGTCTCAGCTAGGGTGTGTTTTAACACCCCCTCTCAGGTATGGTTGCACTGTAGAATGGGGTGTAATAAACATGCTCCTGCCAGCTTTGCTCTAGCTAGCACCAGAAATAGCAGTGTGGTGTGGCAGTGGCTCCAGATCCTAGGTAGGTACTCACCTGGCCTAAGCTACCACATGCGCCGTTGTGGCCACACTGCTATTTTTATCATGCTCGCTTGATCCAAGCTAGTGCATCTATGTCTGCCTCCAGCTGCAGTGTAGACGTACCTTGTGCCATGGCTTTTCACAAGGCCGGGCTGAATAGCTGGCGGGAGCAGTGTAAACTGGAGGAAATCCACTGAACTAGTAGTATCCTCTAAGTATCCTAGTAGTATCCTGTAAGTTTGAGGGGTCACCGTGTTAGTCTATCATTGTAAAACAACGAGTCGTCCTGTGTCAGTCTCTAGGGGTGTGTCTAGACTACATGCCTCCTTCGACGGAGGCATGTAGATTAGCGAGATCGGAAGAGGGAAATGAAGCCGCGATTAAAATAATCGCGGCTTCATTTAAATTTAAATGGCTGCCCCGATCTGCCGATCAGCTGTTTGTCGGCAGATCGGGGGAGTCTGGACGCGATGCCCCGACAAAGAAGCCTTTCTTCATCGACACAGGTAAACCTGGTTTCACGAGGCTTACCTGTGTCGATGAAGAAAGGCTTCTTTGTCGGGGCATCGCGTCCAGACTCCCCCGATCTGCCGACAAACAGCTGATCGGCAGATCGGGGCAGCCATTTAAATTTAAATGAAGCCGCGATTATTTTAATCGCGGCTTCATTTCCCTCTTCCGATGTGGCTAATCTACATGCCTCCGTCGAAGGAGGCATGTAGTCTAGACACACCCTCGGTTGCCAAATGCATTAGATCCTGAACTTTTGTGGGTAAAACCCACTTCCTCAGATGAGTTGGAGTGGAGATTCCAGAATTAGGGATCTGTAAAACAGCAAAAGCAGTGACCTGTCCATTGTAGGGCCAGTACTAATGAAGCTAAGTCAGGGCGTGACAGGTGCTGTTCTATATACTAAGGATGTTAGGAAGTGTGTCATTTGGTAATCGTGTAGTGACGACGTTTTTTGTCAGTTACACAATTAATCGATAAGCGGCTGTGCATTTAAAGGAGCTTGTGAGCCGGTGAAACAGGCGCCCTGGCTCAGTCCCAGCTTGTGCTGGGTCTGGCAGCTGCCCCCGCTGCGGCTCATTTAAAGGATTCAGAGCCACAGTGGAAGGAGTGTGTGTGTGTGTGTGGAGGGGGGGGGGGGTTGCGTGTAGCCAATAGGGTTAACCAATAAGCATCCGTTTATTGGTTAATTCCGTGTTTCTCAAACTGTGGGTCCCCCAGGGGGTCATGAGCAACTTAGAGGGGGGTCGCAGTATCACAAAGTTTGAGAACCCCTGGGTTAATTGTTTAATTGACTACACTGTTACATCCCTAATATATACCCCGACCGTAAGTTCTGTAATTTCCACTCCGGCTCATCTGATGAAGCAGGTTGTACCCGTGAAAGCTCTTGCCCTAATATATTTGCTAGTTTCTAAGGTGCCGCAGGACTGCTTGTAGTTTTTACTAGTGGGATAATACGATGCGGGCTCTGCCCATTGGGCAATGAGCGTAGGATGTGACCCTAGGCTGCCAACTACAGGTTACCTGCCTGAGGGGGGATGGCAGCCCTGTCCTTGTGTGCGCAGGGCATGCACAGCCTAGTTCTTGTATTGGCACCACACTCCCCTGGGAAGCCATCGCCCTGCCTGGCTGCACACAGACCGGCCGAACTGGCTTCCCCTGACACACGGAACGTCCCGGGTCTCTCCTGGCTGATGCCTTAAAGTCACAACAGAGCTCACGTAAAATGCCCAGGGGCGCCACTGGACTGCTTCAACCAGGAAAGCAAATCGAGTGTCACTTCAGCTGGCCAGCTGATGGCAGTACAAGCCAGCACTAGCACAGGGCCCGAGATGCTGAGCGTGCAGCATCCACCCTCCCTCGGAGCATCTGCGGTTTTGAGCTCTTTTTTGGGGGGGGTTTAAAGATCCAAATCAACTCGGGGGCTGTCAGTGAGCAACATCGCTCTGTTAACTCCGAGTTGATGGGTCTGCTCCAGGAAAACTGGAGTTAAAGGGACCCTGACGGCTTAAAAATCATTCTTTGACCCTTTGGTAAGAAGTTAACCCCTGAGAGTCGGGTAATGGAGAGAGAAGAGTGGGGAAAGGTGTTCTCAGATTTGTTATCTTTGTGCATTTAACTCACTGGGGGACTTACCCAGAGTTGCCCAGGTCTTTCAAGGGCAGGGGGCTGGCAGTGTGGGGGATGCAGGAGTCGGGGCATGGCTTTAGGAATCTGAGGGGGCAGGGCAGGATACTGAGGGCGTGGGGGGTGAGAGAGTGAGGGTTGAGGGATGAGGAGGGGCTCAGAGCAAGCGGTGTGGGGTGCAAGAGTCAGGGCAGGGAGTTGGGGTGGCCGCTGGTTTCTCACTGGGGGGGTGGCTCAGGATAGCGGGGACAACACATCCCTGCTATTGGCTTGCCCCTGGGGTCCAGCAGGACCTCCCCCCTTCCCACCACTCCTGGGGCAGGGAGGGGGTTGGCAGGGGCTCTCTCTCTTCCCCCTGCACTCCCTAGGGTGGGGGGGGGCAGGGACTGTCCCCCAGGCAAGGGGACCCCACTTACCTTTTCTGTGGGCAGGCAAGATGGCAGAACACCAGCCCTGCTGGCCAGTCCCTTGGTGGTCCGGCTGCCCCCAGTGGACACGCTGCACGATAGCTCTGCCCTTCGGACTTGTTGCCCCCACTGTTGTATTGCGTCCCTCCAAACAGCAGCCCCTCCCTTTGCATGGTATGGAAAACTGTCCCCTTCCTGGGGTTTCTGGTTGTCCTGGCACAACCAAACCCTGAGCTTGCTCTAAGCTGGAGAAGAGAAAGCTGCATAGCAAATTTGGTGACCCTCGCCCTTATGGTTTAGGAGGAGTTCTTAAACGGACTCACAGACAGACACACGGACAGACAGATGCACTCTAAAATACAGAGAGATTTGCTGTCTAGCCAGTTTCCCCTGTTACTCAAGTGTGTCTTTTGCACAGAACATTGCATGTGAAAAGAAAATTTAGAAAATTGTGATTGTACTCGGATTGTAACATGGTTTGTGGCATGGAACCGAACTTCATGGCACACCGAGGGCTTCCAGGCCGTGGCTGCTGGGGCCTCGAGGTGCCATCCGAATACAAACAATAGTAAAGCTACAAGCTGACAGAACAGATGCAGGACAGACATTACATGTCACAATCCACCGCTCCCTTCTCGCAGGTGGTGATGATACACCTGCTTTGCCCTGTTGGACATGACAGCATAGGGCAGCGATGGGCAACCGAGGCTACTGAGGGGGCCGCATGAGTGGGCCCCCCCCTTCATCTCAGTGAGCTGCAAGATGATGCAACAAAGACAGCCTCCTGGGATAGGGCAGTTTTGCTCACTGTGCCAACGGAGCTAGAATTTGCAGGGGGTGCCAACGGACCCGTAGCAGCGCTGGGATTGGCTGCAGAGGCAGCACCCGGCTCTCACCGTCAGTGTTGTGTGCAATCCGCACCCACCTTGCTTCACGGGCCTTTGCTTTGCGTCTGTGTCACGTTAGTAATATCGGTAGGAAAAAAATCTACGCAGAAGGAAAGCAGCGGCGTCTGGCAACCCTGCGCGTGTGGAATCACAAATAAAATGTCTCACAGGATGTACAGAGAGCCCTCATGGGCCACAGATTGCTGATCAGAGACACAGAAAGTTGGGCAGCCCTAGCTGGTCTTTTCCTTTTGACTGGAAATGGGTGACAGGGGAGGGATCATGTGAGGATCTCCTGTTGTGTTCCCTCCCTCTGGGGCATCTGGCATTGGCCACTGTCGGCAGACAGGACCCTGGGCTAGATGGACCGTTGGTCTGACTCGGTCTGGCCGTTCTTACGTCCCGAGAGGCAGTGCTGAGGGAGAAACTGCGCCCTGAGTTCATACAGGGTAGGCGGTGAAGGGTGCATTGGATATCAACCCCGCCCTAGGCCGCCTTCACTGCTGCAGGTGTCCCTCGAGGTCTTTGTGGGGCTTTCAAGCCAAAAGGCTGTGGGGGTAGTGGGATGGCTTCCCGGCTGACTCGCTGACCCGTGCCCCTCTCTCCCCTCAGATCGAGCTGGCGATCCTGCGGTTTCCCTATGACTCCTGGGGGACGCCGTTCCAGCAGCTCAAACAGGTGGTGGAGGAGCCGTCGCCGCAGCTTCCGGCAGACAAGTTCTCCGCGGAGTTTGTTGATTTTACCTCACAGTGGTAAGCGGGTCTTTAGAGTCCTAGAATCCCAGGGCTGGAAGAGACCTCGGGAGGCCAGCGAGTCCAGCCCCCCGCCCAAAGCAGGACCAACCCCAACTCAGTCATCCCAGCCAGGGCTTTGTCAAGCCAGGATTTAAACCCCTCTAGAGATGGAGATTCCACCAACTCCCTAGGGAACCCATCCCAGCGCTTCCCCACCCTCCTCAGGAAATGGTTTTTCCTCATATCCAACCTAGACCTCCCCCGCTGCAATTTGAGACCTTTCTGCCTCGTTCTGTCATCTGCCACCATGGAGGGGTGAGGAGGGGCTCAGAGCAAGGTGTGAGGGGTGCAAGCGTCAGGGCAGGGAGTGGGGGTGGCAAGATGCTGGAACACCAGCCCTGCTCGCCAGTCCTTTGGTGGTCCGGCTGTCCCCAGTGGACATGCTGCACGATAGCTCTGCCCTTCGGACTTGTCCCCACTGTCGCATTGCATCCCTCCAAATAGCAACCCCTCCCTTTGCATGTTATGGAAAAGTGTCCCCTTCCTGGGCCTTCTGGTTGTCCTGGCACAACCAAACCCTGAGCTTGCTCTAAGCTGGAGAAGAGGAAGCTGCATAGCAAATTTGGTGACCCTGGCTCTTACGGTTTAGGAGTTCTTAAGCAAATGGACTCACAGACCAACACATGGACAGACAGATGCACTCTAAAATAGATAGATTTGCTCCTCACCCCTCAACCATCACCCTCTCCCCCCCCCATGCCCTCAGTATCCTGTCATCTGTTGCCACGGAGAGCCGCCTCTCTCCATCCTCTGTGGAACCCCCTTCAGGTAGTTGAGCTTGGGTTGTGGAAACACAGGTGCCCCGCCCCCCCTCGCCCCCTTCCCTTCTGAGAAGCTCTGCCCAGAATCGGTAGCTCTGACATGTTTTCTTTGCATTCGGTAAAGAGCAAGAGGCTTTCATGCTGGCTCTGTCACCTAGAACAAAATAAAACTGTCGCCTCCTGCCCCACATGCCTGGTGCCTGGAACTAGAATTCCTTTGTCTCTGGTCAGGAGCGTAGAATGGGTCCTTGGGGAATATTGGGCTGTTACAGCCCATCTTAAGCTCATTCCGTGGATATAAATTCCCCTCACAATGGGCGTGATGGCTCCCATGTTGGCCCACATGGGGGACTGAACCGAGCACTTCTAGCATGAGCCTTTCGAGAGGAAGCTAAAAAGCCAGGCTCTCTAGCTGGGGCGGTAAAACACGTATACTCTGTGAATCAGGACTATAACACACAGTGCCCAGTGGCACTCTGACATCTTACGTGTAAAGGAGAAGCATGAGAAAAAACGACGACGCATCCATTCACTAAGGTCTGTTTTTAAAGGGCTAAGAAGCCTGGGTCCCCAAACTGGAACCACTCCAGAGCAGTGGTGCTGACTTGGGGGATGTTTCCCCCTGAGGAGATGGAGGAAGAGGATTTTGCAAGCCCTTTGCATTCGTCGCTGATGGACTACACCGCCCTGGTGACTCCTGTCACGGCTGCCGGCGTGGAGCCGTGACCCAGGCCCTGGAGTTGGCTCCGCTCTTTCCACAACTGGTGGTTCCCCTTAGGAGAAGATTCAGAAATGCACGTACCCCGGGCCGTGCACAGCCGCAGCCTGCACCGCTTTCCTGTGCACGGACACGGGAGCCGGAGTGAACCTTCCGTAAGGAATCCAGGGCGAAATGTGTTTGGGCCTGAGAAGGGCTGTTTCCTGCGGCTTTCAGGAAATGTACGGCCGACCATGCACGACCTTTTGCCCCCTCCCCCGTGCCACTGAAAGTCCTTGCTGAGGACAGTGGAAGTTGAGAGTTTACTGAGAGATCGGTCCCATCCTCCTTTCGGCCAGATGCTGCTGTGCTTTAGCACCGGGCCTCTGCATTGATTTCAGTGAGAGGGTAGGGAAGGAGAATTTGGTGCTGAAATGGGAGGTGATCCTGGAGAGAGGGGAAGGATCTGTGTTACAGGCTGGGGCTGCCTCGCACGGTCAGCAGGTTCAGAGGGCTGCATAGAAAGAAGGGATCCTCCTGCCCCCTGAAATAGACGGTATTTGCTCTTTGTCTTGGTGCAGTGTCTAGTCGCCTCTGGCAACAGTCCCATAGTTTTTGCTTGCTCCTCCCTGGAAACTACTCCGGAGGGGCTCCCCCCCTTTCTTTTTTCCAGGCACTGCAATGCCACACACCGTTTGCCAAGTTGGCAGGTGGATGGCTGCCTGCATGGTCGCCAGGGAAGTGCTACAGGCTGAAAAAGGCAGAAATGTGAGACTGTTCCTGATCTCCTGGTGTCAGGGCTCAGAGCCCTGCCAGTGTTCCCAGAAAGGGTTTATCAAGCCAGCCTGGTGGACCTTAAGAAACAGCCCTTTGGATTCTGCTTTGGGGCCTCCTTTAAACCGGCCGGTTCCCTGGAATGTTATTTCCTCCTCTTGCTTTGCAGAATCCATCCTGTTCTCCCCACCTCTGCCCTACACACACGCAGAGCAGGACGGATCCCAACCAGTAGGGGGCAGCAGGGAGGCCGACAGGTCAAAATCGGCAGCTGCCCTGGGGCCTGGCAATTTTAAAGGGCCCAGGCCTCCTGGCCACCACTACTGCTACCATGGCAACAGCAGCAGCCGCAGCCGCAGCCTCGAACACTGGAATCCTGCGGTGTGGTCCAGGCGGTGCTGAAGGCTGGGTGGGAGAGCTAGCCACGCCCCTTTCACCAGAGGCCACGCCCCTTCCTGGAGCTCCACAGCCAGTGCCCCACCGCCTTGCCCTGGGCGTGCCGAAGTCTTTCGCCAGCCCCGGGGGATGGCAGTGACCCCTCCCCTTCTTTTGGAAGCTTTACACTGAAATCTTATTGTCGAAACCAATTTCCTTTCCTCCGTCTTGCATGCTGGGAACTGTGTTATTGTAGGGTTGTTTGTGTGAGCCAGGCAGTCCGTTGTTTTCCAGAGTACATGGAGATATTTACTTTTTGCAAGGCCCGTTTCCTGTTGCAGGTCACGTGGACTCCACCAGCAGGTTTTAGAACTGGAAAGCCAGGCTGTTGGCCATGGTTCTAATGAGGGGTGTAAAACCCCTTTTCATTGGTTAACGGGTTAAATGTTAGGTTGAACCGATTAACCAATTAAACGGGGGTGTTGAGGGAGGGGGCTAGAGTGGCCCCTGCCAGTGACACTCCCTGGCGGAAGCAGCTCCTGCGTGTGGCATGCCCGGGCTTGCCACAGACAGGGGTTACTGTTTGTGGCGGCCCTGCGGTGGGTGCAGTGGTATAGCAAGGAGCGGGCAAGGGGGGCAGTTGCCTCCAGGCTCCCCTCCGCTCCCCTGTCATCCCTCGACTGCCCGCCGCCACTGGTTGGAGCCATCTCGTCCCTGCCTCTCTGCCCCCAGCCCGACCCTCCTCCATCTCTGCCAGTGGGTTAGTGTGTGCGGGGGCCCGGCCCCAAACTGGAGGGGGCGGGGGAAGATGAGGTACAAGCTTTCCTTCCCCCTCCCAGGATCAGGCTTAGCCATGTGCCAGGTTCGGGGCCTTGCCACACGGCGGTAAGGAAGGGTGCATAACACTCTCGCTATGCCTCTGGGTGGGTGGGGAGTTGCTTCAACCCCACCAGTTAACCAGAACTGGTAAGCATCACTCATTACAACTGATGTTAACTGGTTAACCTTTCACGTCCCTAGTTATAATGATAATAACTCAAGCGAACGTGTGCATCTCAGATGGCCCATGTTAACCCACTTGAACTCAGTGGGACCCGCTGGTTCTCAGCCTCTCTGAAAATAAGGCCCGTCGTGTGTTTGGGCCAACTTCAACATCACGGAACTCAATGGAAGCAGATTTGGACCCTTACTTTCTGGCCAGGATCATCCCTGGGGTGTTGGGGCACTGACCTGAAAAAAGGAATGTACCAAGGGTTAAGGAACGGAAAAGAGGATTTAGTAAAACCAGAGGTTCCGTATCGCTGTGACTTCTACGGCCAGTGATGATCCCCAGGGGGGTTGAAAGGCTTATTACAGGTTCACATTAAAACCCTTCAGTACTAACCTGCCCCTGTCTGCCATGAGGTTGGTCAGTAATCCAGACACAAGTCTTTCCCACGAGGTCTCCGTTAACAAGAGCACAGACCAAATCCTGGATGAGAATACAACCAAGCGTTGAAGTTCACCTGTGTATCTCAGCTTGAGTCATGTCTAAGCCTGAAGGATATGATGCATCTCTTCCTAGCTGCCGGGCATAGTGAGCAGTTTCGACAGGCACCAGAGCAGTGCACGAAGATTACGGTAAACATGAGCTAACCGTGTGTAGCCAGAGACAGGAAATACCTACTCAGTGTGCGTCCATCGCTTCCCTTGGGCCTGGCAAGTCCCAGAGTGAAGTGGTTTACGCTTGCTGAGGAACACACTTTTTGTTTTGCTCGGCGTGACACCTTTCCCCATAGATGTGTCAGGATCTTTGAAAATCTCTCCGAGCGTCTTCCCATAAATACACCGTCAGGAAGTGAGTCGAGATGATGTCCTGCCTTTAGAAGCTATTTTCTGCTGGAGGGGAAACAAAAATAACCTCCATGCCACCGCTCGCAGGAGCCATCTGTTGTAGTGCAGGAGATGAAAGGAAGTTCCGTGGGACTGTCCCCGTGCCACAACCGAAAAAGGGAAGAGCTGAAGAAGTAGCCGTGCCTTCCTTTCCAAGCCGTTCAGTTCTTCCCCGCTGCTGGAGCTCTGAGGAGCTGCTAACCAGGGCTGCAAACGGGTAACTGGTTCCTCGGTGAGCATCTTCCTTATGGGGTTAACTGGCTCCTGGCCCAACTGGAGCAGTTCCTTGGGGGGACGGGGGCCCTCCTCCAACCTAGCTGGGCCCATTGTGCCATGGGCTAGGGGTTGCTCCAGCCTGGCGGGGCTGAAGCAGTCCCACGGTGCGGTGTGGAGCCAGGCCAGAGCAGCCCCCCTCCCCCTGCAGTGTGTTGTGCAGGGCTCGGCCTGGTTGGGCCGGAGCAGCCCTCCACCGACGACACAGGATGGCAGGTCCTGCCCAGCCCGCCTGGAGCAGCCCTCTGCCTACACCAGGGGTAGGGGGCTGCTCTCGCGGCCCCCTACCTGCTGTGCAACGCAGTGGGCTGGTTAACTAGTTAAACGTATTGTTTAACCGGTTAACGTTTTAACCGGGATTTTACATCCCTTTTGCTAACTTGTGCAGCCCCTGATTTTCCACTGAACGTCCAGAGGGCTCCTTTCGGGCTCACCACACGTACAGTTCGTTGGCTAGGGCTGTAGCTGCAGGAGTCCGAGAGCTCCTGGGTTCCTTTTCTGCCCCTGACTTAGTTTGTTTTGGGCACATCCCTTCACCGCTCCATGCTGGTGCCTACTTATCTCTCTGGGTTGTGCGAGGGCTAGTGGGCCTGCTGCCATGAGCTCATATGGACAGTGCTGTAGAAGGCCTAAAATGACCTTACGACCATGCGACCTTACTCTCCTGTCCTGATTCAGGACAGAAACAGTCAGTGCAGGGATCTTGGCTTGGTTTTGCAGCTGTTGGCCCTGGCTTTATTCGCTGGCCCTTAGGCCACAAATGAGCCATGCAGCTTGCCACCTGCCTGCCGGTATGCGTCGGCCAGCAGAGTTGGTAGCTGGCTCGAGGGGGTTATGGAATGCCCCAAAGAGCGGGAATTTCCCCTGCCGCCATGCAGTCCTTCCCCCTGGAGCTGAGCTGCTGCTGGCTGAGGGACTGAGAAACCAAGACTCAGAACCGTAGCGGCTGCAGGAGCGGGCAGGCCACAGAGCCGTTGTTTGGTCACGCACCGAGTGTGCTGAGCTTGCAAGTTCTCAGGCCTCCGGGGCTGGCCACCTGGGGTCTGAACCTGGGCAGACCGAGCCGTCATTCAAAGAGGAACGTGGCAGCAGACGGAAGTGCTCATAAAAGTTCTAAGATGGGGACCGCGCAGTGGAGCGAATATCTGTCGGGTGAAATGTGATCGGCAGGAGGCACAGGCTGCTGGCTTCCTCCCGGGACGTCAGTGGAGGCTGCATGCACAGACTGTGAGCAGGACACGGTCCGACTCCAGCACCCGTGGGAAAAAATATCCTCCTCTCCCCCCTTGTGCTCCTCCTGCCTGCCAGTGGCCCTGCTGCTCAACTCCTTCTCCCCTCGGTGCCTCCCTCCCGGCAGTGTGCACGAGGCTGTGGGAGGAAGATTGGGGAGGGCGTGTGCTCAGGGAGGAGTGGAAGAGGCAGGGCGGGGATGGGGACTTGGAGGAAGGGGTCAGGTGAGGATGGGGGCAGGTGTGGAGGGGCTAGGGATGTTAAATTTAGTTTAATTGACTAATCAATTAGTCGATAAGTGGGGGATCCGCAGCGGGGTTAGCTCCTGAGGCCGGGAGCTAACCCCGCTGTGGCTCTGCCTTTTCAATGTATCTTAATACATTTAAAAGGCTGAAGTGCAGCGGTGGGAGAGGGGGGACCCAGCATGAGCTGCCGGCTCTTAATGCATTTAAAAAGCAGAGGTGCAGTGTCTGGGACTGGGTGTGGGCCGGGAATCAGCTGATTCCCGACTTGCACCTGGTCCCTGCTACCTCCCTGCCTCCTCTGCCCCCTGCAGAGACGGTGCTAGGGGGAACCAGCCTTTAAGCCGGCTCCCCCCAGCACCGGCTCCTGCTCTCCCTTTCCCCCTCCCCCACCTCTGATAGTCTTCCCCCTGCCTTGCTGCCTCTATCTGATAAGCTTTTGCTCATCGGATAGTCGACTAGTCGCTTCCATCCCTAGGAGGGTGGAGGGAGTTGAGCACCCACCCCCAAGCCCAGAGGAATATGGCGCCTGTAGCACGGTTCTAATTTTGTTTTTTCTGCTAGACCTGGAGTTTTGAATAAATCTGGCCTTGCAAAGTAAGACCATAAATGGGGCACACAAGATGGCTGGGGAGGTCTGATCCAAAGCCCCTTTTTAGTGACCAGAAAGACGCTGGTTGTCTTCCATGAGCTGTAAGTCCAGATGAGACTGAATTTAGTTCCCGATGAGACTGAATGAATCAGAGGAAGGAGTAAATGCCTCAGAGATGTGCCGTGGAACATGATGCTTCCGGAAATGGGGTCAGCGGTTCAGAGCTCTGTAAAAGCCAGAGTCCCAGTGAAACAAAACAAGCTAACACAGCTAGTGTGTGCACACGCCAGTCACTGGAGGGTCCTGATACCAGCGAGTGAGGGGTCTAAAATTTGGAGGCAGGATTGAAATCTTCGGGTATTTGAGTGGTGTAGTTGTATGGCCTTGCTCAAGTTACATCCGAGAAATAATTCTCTTTTTTTTTTTTTTCTTTTATTTCGTAAAGCTTGAAGAAGAATTCCAAAGAACGGCCAACATACACAGAGCTTATGGTGAGTGTGGCTAGGCTAAAGGTGCATGATAGCCAGTGTTTAAAGCTTAGATTTTTCAAAAGTGACTTGTGGTTATGGGAACCCAACTTTGGGGAAACCCACAATTTTTAAGGCACCTGATTGTCAGAGCAGATGCTTGGGATCCGGGCCTTTCCACATGAGCACCCAAAACTTGATGCACCCCCAGGTCACTGGTTGTGCTAGAAAATCTAGGCCTAAGTACCAAATTATTACTCAAGTGCCAGCTCAAAGGGAAATGCACTGGTGAAACTAAAAGCAGTATATTTCCCTAACGTGTAATGGACAAGGATTTTATGGGGAGCACTGCTAGGAGAGGTTTGCAAGCCCACTAGAATCTGCAGGATAGCTTTCTACCCCCATCCCGAGTAGCTTTCTTACTGTTCCACAAGGGCAGCCGGAGCAGAACGTGTAACCGAGATTCATTGCCATGGCAACGGAGAGAGGAGGCGTTTGAACGGAATGATTTCCAGATGTTATTGGCAGGGATCAGCATGTGACCAAAACAATAATTCACTTACTGAATTTCTTCTGCTGCTTGGAATATATTTGCTTTGGGCACGGCTGGGGGGAAGCAAATTCTCAAAGAGATTAATGATGGGAGGGCATGCGAGGTAATTAGTGCACAGTGCGGAAAGGGCGTCAGAGGTCAGGGGTGCTTAACTGCAGAGGAACTCCCATTAATTGAGACACGGCTGTGCACACGGCTTGAGCTGGAGGTATCAATTTGTGCAAGCACAGGCGTTACAGCGAGGTGGCCTGTACCTCCGGACTGCAGTTTAGTCAGAAGCTCTCTCCTGATCTTCTGGAGCTACTTCCGCTCCTATTTCTGGTGAGACTCTGGAATGGCTAAGTCTTGGTGAAAACGCACGAGAGAAACACAGGAGCCGAATACCTGCTTGTGAAGTTAACCTCTCCCTCTCCTAGACAGGCCCCTCGGTTTCTGTTTTAGCCAAGCACGTCCCACTCCCTTGCCATTTCCAGCACCAATTTCATTTGCTGAGACCTGGGAAAAGAAGTTATCCAGAAATCCTCATTCATCGCTTCCTCCTGGCTCCCTTTGCAGGTCATTGCAAGACCTGTTGTCTGAGAGCTCTGAGTTCCTCCCCCTCTATAGGTGCTAGCTGCACTGGAAAGTTGTATGCTTTTTTAAAAATGAATTGTATGCCGGGAGTAATTCCTGTGGCATTTTTGCTGGGGCCTGTAATGTGATTAGACTATATATAGCTCCCCTTTACACGGCAGCTTTGCCTCAACACTGACTTTCAGACAAAGGGAGGACCAAGTATTTTTATTTTTTTATGATTGAATAGAGAGCGCAAATCTCATGCCTTTGCCAAATGGCCTTTTATCCCGAGCAGACTTGTCTGTTGCAGCATAATATCCATTGGCAGCGGCTCATGTCTATTGAATTAGGCTCTTGGATCACCTTTCCAACATATCTCAACACTGTGGTATTTTACGGCAGACGTTAATGTTGTGAGGTCCTGTGGTTTTGGGGGTGTTTTTTTTATTTCTCCTGTTCTCTCATGGCATTGCAAGTTGCGGTCCTGGAATGGAGTTGCCTTTTTAGAACAAGACTTCTCCTTGCTTTCCTGTGGAATTGAGGTTTTGCATGGAAAATGTGACTCTGTTCTCCCACTTGAGCAGTGGCTGAACGGATACCCATGCTCTGTGCTTCATTCTGTGTAAAAACCTGCTTCCCCAGGTGAAATGGGGCATGAAACAATGAAAGGAACCCCCCTCCCATGGCTGGTCCATTCGCTGGGTGCACTGTTTTCTTCCAGCCGCTGCCTGAGGTGGAAATCCTGCAGGGATCAGCACGTGGCCAGAATAAAAATAGGAATTGGTGTGATGATCCTATTGTGGGGCGCCTGTGAAAAGTGAATAGTCACTTGAATGAAATTGTACTATAATGTGAACCGGGACCGCGGCAAGATCATAGAATCCTAGGGTGGGAAGGGACCTCAGGAGTTGAGTCCAACCCCCTGCTCAAAGCAGGACCAATCTCAACTAAATCATCCCAGCCAGGGCTTTGTCAATCTGGGACTTAAAAGCCTCCAGGGATGGAGATTCCACCCCCTCCTTAGGGAATCCATCCCAGTGCTTCACCACCCTCCCAGGGAAAGAGTTTTTCTTAAGACATTCTAAAGATATTTTGGCCTCGGAAAGGGTTCAGAAAAGGGCAACTAAAATGATTAGGGGTTTGGAACGGGTCCCATATGAGGAGAGGTTAAAGCGACTGGGACTTTTCAGATTAGAAAAGAGGAGACTGAGGGGGGATATGATAGAGGTCTATAAAATCATGAGTGGTGTGGAGAGGGCCGATAAAGAAAAGTTATTTATTAGTTCCCTAAATAGAAGAACTAGAGGACACCAAACAAAATTAATGGGGAGCAGGTTTAAAACTAATAAAAGAAAGTTCTTCTTCACACAGCGTGTAGTCAACCTGTGGAACTCCTTGCCAGAGGAGGCTGTGAAGGCTAGGACTATAACAAAGTTTAAAGAGAAGCTAGATAATTTCATGGAGGTTAGGTCCATAAAAGGCTATTAGCCAGGGGATAAAATGGTGTCCTTGGCCTCTGTTTGTCAGAGACTGGAGAGGGATGGCAGGAGACAAATCGCTTGATCATTGTCTTTGGTCCACCCTCTCCAGGGCACCTGGTGTTGGCCACTGTCGGCAGACAGGATACTGGGCTAGATGGAACTTTGGTCTGACCCAGTATGGCCGTTCTTATGTTCTAATATCCAACCTAGACCTCCCCCACTGCAACCTGAGGCCATTGCTCTTCATTCTGCCATCCGTCACCGCAGAGAACAGCCTCTCTCCATCCTCTCTGGAACCCCGTGGCGACCCAGGGGACCTATCTCTGATAGCAGAAATGATCTTGGTGCTCTGATCTCCTGTCTTATGCCCGCTCGAGCCTTGTTCTCTTCCCCCTCCTTGCAGATGTGTCTCTGAACCTTTTGTGTGTGTCCGCTATGCTTGGTGCGGTCTTTTTCCAGGACATCACTCTCCTTATTCAAAATCCACCTTGTGACATCTCTGTTTTTCCCTCCTCCAATCACCCTCTCCTGTTTCCCGCTTGGTCAACACAATAGACTAAAAATAATCTTGATCTGCATTAATTAAAAAAAAAACCTTATAATGCAGGCGCCAAGCCGAAACAGTTACAGCTCTCACGACATCCTCATGTGCATTGTCCATCCACTGTCTGATTTGGGTTGGTGGGGGGACTCCTTTGTCTTCTATCTGTCAGTAAAGTCAGTAACAACTAGAGTAGCCGGCGGGCTCTTGGATCTGGGTGGAGATGCATCGGGAGGTTGATACTTGGGAACTGAACAGTTTTGGGTTGAGGGATGTCAGCTGAGCAGCAAGAAAGCCTTGAACTGGAGTATGGATGTTGCTGGGTTGAGCATTAAGTGCATCGGCAGAGCCGGGCAGCGGACTGGGGCTACAGTGGAGGTTGCTGGTCGTGATAGAGGGTCTTTGGCGGAGCTGCGTACTCTTTGGTCATTGTCATGGAGTCCGGCTGTGATGCGAGCTCTTCGTCCCTCCCTTTAATGAGCAGCGTGCTGGTGTTTTAAAGAAAGTCAAGTGCCTTTTCCTCTTCAAGAGACGAGCTGGACGTTTTGACACATCTGCTGTTTCCCCTGTGGCTTGGCAGGGCATTTCTGCAGCATGCACAGAAAAACAGATGAGCAAAACCCCACCCATGCTGAATCTTGAGAGAGCGTGGGGAGGGACTTCGCCACCCAACAATCTCGTGCACCAGAAGCTAAAGGAAGGAGGGGGGACTCCTGGGCCAGGAAGGGTCAATGCTGCTCATTTGGGTTAAATTGGTCCCACATTGAGTAGTCCTGTGGCACCTTAGACACTAACAAAAATACACAGTATCATGAGCTTTTGTGGGGAAAACCCACTTCCTCAGATGAGCTGGAGAGGAATGACAAACCCAGAATTTTATAATGGAAAAAGAAGGGGGAAAAGGTACCTGTCAATCATAGGACTGGTGCTAATGAGGCTAATTAAGTGGGCTGGAAGTGTCCCCTACTTAGCATTTAATGTAAAAATAAGGTGTTAAATACAGGAAAGGCTGGGTTAAATGCAGACTGCGACATCCAGTGAATGTCTTTGTGCAAGTCCAGGGAAAAAAGTCGCATTTTGCAGATGAATGTTAATCTCTCTGTCTCATAGACTCATAGACTTTAAGGTCAGAAGGGACCATTATGATCATCTAGTCTGACCCCCTGCACAGTGCAGGCCACAGAATCTCAACCACCCCTCTTAGAATAATCCTCTCACCTACGTCTCAGATATTGAAGCCTCCAAATACTTTGAAGGCCCCAACATGTAGAGAGTCCTTCAGCTGTGATCTGTGCCCAATGCTACAGAGGAAGGCGAAAAACCTCCAGGGCCTCTGCCAATCTACCCTGGAGGAAAATTCCTTCCTGACCCCAAATATGGCGATCAGCTAAACCCTGAGCATGTGGGTAAGACTCACCAGCCAGACACCCTGTCTCTGTCTCTGTCTCTGTCTCTGTCTCTCTGTCTCTCTGTAATTGGCTAGTGAGATTCCTTTGTAGAAGAATGGCTACTTTTAAATCCATGATTGAGTGCTCAACCGGCATTGGTAGTGAGAGGTTTTGAAGGATTTTGACAAGAGTCTTCAAGTGTCAGATTAATTCAGCCTTGTGGGTAGAGGGGAGGGGGAAGTTTCTTGGCATGGAATTAACTGTTAAGATTGCAGGAGGTGTGTGGATGAGTCGTTTGCACAGAGTGACTATGCAGCCTGCGTGTGATTTTTTGCATTACTACCAGGGCGCAGAGCGGGGGTCTTTGAGTTTCCACGGGAAAGGAGAAATGAGCTGAAACGTAGATTTTTTTTTCCCCCAGCCTCAGGCCCAGTCGCTCAGCTAAGTCCTGGGGCCAGGTTTCCTTCCCTCAAATGAATGCAGTGATTGCCACGCCCTGCTGTGCGTGTGTAGGGGGACTGACGGGGGTCTATGAAGTGGGTGAATTTGCAGATTGCGGTTCTGTAGAATGCAAATTGGGTGGAGGGCTTCTAACTGCACGCACCAGCAAGAAGAACTCACCAGAAACTTGTTAACACGTGCCAGTCCCTGGAAGGCCCTCGAGCACTGGGAATCGGGGGCACTTGCTCTGAAGCTGGTTGAAGTGAGTAAACGAGCAAAGACGACTTGTGAAAAATTCCCAGCCTCCCAAAATAGAATGTGCTCATTTATTTTGAGGAGGTGGAAACGGGGGAGTGTTCTAATCCAGCACAATGTCCAGGAAAACCCTCTGAAAGGCATGAAGGCGGCGTCCGAGATTGTATTGCTCCTTTCAGTAGCAAATCCAATCCGTTGCACTTGGGACCGGATTTATGTCATCCCGCGGTGCCCCTGTGTTTGGATGGGTGCACAAAAATGTCCCTTTCGGTGCCTTACTAGCCACTTGCACGTGAACTCACCTGGCTTCCCCACGGCAATTTCATGTGCACGCTATAGGCACAAAGAGTGAGACAAGCACCTGGGCGTTGAGCATGTGGATCTCCGCCCTTTAAAAGTCTGTTTCCAACTGGACTGACAGATGTTGGGACGAGACAACAGACGGTGCATTGATAATGATTGTCCTCTGGAGCACCTGGCGTTGGCCACTGTTGCAAGACCAGACCCTGGGCTAGGTAGCAGGATCATTGGTCTGATCAAGTATGGCTGTTTTGATGTTCTCAGTCATAAAGCAACTGGATGTCTATGGGACCCTGGACAGCTGTGTTCTTAGATCTGTGCAGGGTGAACTGGTGGAGTATTGCATGCTGGGACTTCCAGTCTCCCTGGGTCACACCATCTAGATTAAGGTGAAGATTGCCTGCTGGTCTTGGGTCATGCACCCATGTTGACCTGTCTGTACGGGGTCCTTATATGGCTCCTATTACAGTAGCGTCTGAGCACCCCAAATAACCTCTCTGAATTTATCTTCCCAGCTCCCCTCTGAGGTTTGCAGGGTAGTCTGCCATGGTTGTGCAGCATTGTCCAAAGCCTCCGTGATTTCTGGCTTAAAGTGAATTGATCTCACCCACTGAGACGCAGCAGCTCTCAATAGCAAACATTAGATTTCTGGTTTGGGGATTGTTTTGTTTTGTGTTTTGCTTCTTGCACATATTTTTCCATTTACAGAGTCTCCGGCAGCATGCCTTAATATGCTAGTGACGATTAAGTATTTAAACAGATAGCTGTTTATCGTTTTGCAGCCAGCGTGGCTTTCTTTTCTGTGCAGAGCAGTTAAAAATGAAGTAGCCTTCTCCCGCTGTGAATCTTAACAGTTGCTGATGGGAAGGAATAAGACACAGAAGTGAGCAGAGGGAAAAGAATAAACAAAGAAAGTTGGAAGCTTGGTAAATATCCACTTGTAGATGCAACCTGCCGGAGAGGCTTTTTCCTGCAGATAAACATTTACATGTTTGTAGAACCGTATTCATGCTGCTAGTCCCATGTCTGTGAATTTAGAGGGATCATGCTCTTAAAATGCACACCCTTAATGAATGCATGGATATCATCTGAGGACAGGAGTACAAATCAGCTGAGAGATGTCTCAGCATGCTAAAATAAGGGTGTTTCGTTCATCCATCCGTCCGTCCGTTCAGTGATCCCACGCCTTGGCTTTACAATAAATTCCATTCTTTGAAAGAGATGGATTCAAGGCTCAGGGGCCCAGCATTTGTCTGAACTCCCTTGTTTTTCTTTGGGCTCCCAGCATTCTTGTAAACCCGTGTCTCCTATGATCATTTTGTGTGCCATGTTATTTACACATTGTGCAGCTCCTTTTCCTTTGTTGTGGGCTTGTCGGGATGTTCCCATCTCTTCCCACACAAGGGATTCATGTACCCTAATGGCTAATTGGTAAGTCTTTGAGGAACGGTGCTGACAAAGTGTTATTTCCATGTGGGGAGAGTGGAGGATCTGTCCCATTCTTGGGCCAAGAGAAGCTCTGTTTTAGCCCAGCACCCCCATACGGAGTTGAGAGAGCAGTCCATTCCAATACTGCTAATATCTGCCGAGACATAGGGCATTAGACAGTGGAGGATACTAAAGCTAGAGAAAAATCAGGGTCTGTGTCAGTCCAAATATAGAGAAACCTCATTCCATTCATTTACTGTCCAAGGCACCATATCTGCATACTCACTCACTCACTGTTGTGTTGCGAGCAAGGGAAACAAATGTTGTTTGAGTAGGAAGACTTTCCCCCACGCTTTGCCAGGTTGAAATAACGGCGTCTGCTCAGTGGTTTTGGTGTGAATAGTACATTGATCTATGTTCTCTTTTCCTTTCTTTCCCAGCAACACCCTTTCTTCGCCCAGCACGAATCCAAAGAGACAGACGTGGCTTCTTTTGTAAAACTCACCCTTGGAGACTGAGAAATGGACTTGTACGTGATTTGCCCTTCTGTGGACTGGTGGGTTTAGGGGAAGCGGTGTGCGGCGGTGCTTGGTCACAAGAGCACTCGTAGAAAGTGGCCATTTTATTTTAATGTTAAAAACCTCCCGCCTCTCCAATGTTTTTAAGGGGTTCTTTGGTCTCCATAGTGACATAGAATGAACTGGCTAGTGAAGTGAATTTTAATAAGGTCGGCACCCTTCAAACAAACATACATACACAATTATTTTAAACGAGGGTGAATGAAATATTTAATAAATGTCAACATTTCCCCCTCCCACCCCCATGCCCCAATCTTCTCCTCAGCCCCCTTCCTTTGTCTCTCTCGAATTGCTTTTATCATGGTAATAGGTGCTATGGTAGTCATGAAGTTGTATGTAGATTTATATTTTGTCCCCTCCATTATTTTAATATTTATGTTCAGTGCTTGATTGAATAGATTTCTGTTTTATATGAGAATGAGCGTGTGATGATGACGATAATGAGACTACAGCAAGCAATATTTATAGAGCTTTGCTGGGGAAAGGGTTAAAAGGAGGAAAAAAAAAAAAAAAGAAAGAAGCCTGAATGTTGTAGAAAACTATTTAATATGCATAGGTAAAGACTTTAAACAAGGACCTTGGTTCAAATGTCGGGGCTACCTCAGAGAACATGCTAAGGGGGTTAATCGGCTCTCATGTGACACAGCTGAGTTTGCTCCGACGCAGCGTGAAAAAGGAAACACGACTTGGATCTCGTGGTGGTTGTGGTGCATTCCCAGTGCATTGCGTTGCTAACGCTTCAGGTTCCAGTGGTTCGTCCACGTGTCTGACGCCCACGTGTCTAACGCGGGGGGAAAGATTCGTTTGGAAGTGCGTGGCCGTCTGAAGAAGCGTGAGCTGCTCCCTCCCCTGGCTATGAATTCTGGACTGTTTGATTGAGAACGTTGAGTGGGCTTTAGAGGTCAGGTGTCTTGGTGGTTTGGGCCTCAGAAGGGAGTTTCCCTGAACAGAAAGGAACATTATGGATAGATGCAAAGAGAGGGAAGCAGGGTAGAAGGTTACATCCCAGGATGGGTTTCCACAGAGTCGTAAGTAGCTAACTTGGCGCCTGAGGCAAGACCGTCCTCGGCACGGGCAGGGGTGCTGACGTGGCGTGAGGAACGAGCGAAGACAGAGTAGTAGCTGCCTTTTCTGCACCCCCTCATCTCTGTGCCCGAGGCAAGTGCCTCACTCGCTTCACCCTTGTTATGGCCCTGGGTTTCCAAATCGCCAAGCACTGCAGAGGCGGAATTCCCCTGCTCCTACCCACTGTTATTTGACACACTAGCGAGTGCCGCGGGAACTCCCACTGGAGTGCGGCTTGTTCTTCGCTCAGGGCCGCTCGGGACGGTCAGTGCCGCCGTGTATAGCACAGACTACAGGTGCTCTTAATAGGGCTCCAATCAGGGAAACCACAGCTGCGACGTGGTCTGCCAAGCAAAGCTGCTAGCCATGGGGAAAGAGCATTGGGGAGGGCAAGTGGGGAGGGAAACACAGCACAGGTACACTGCTCTCCTGTGCATACAGTAAGTGGTGCTCGGTAGGGTGGGCAGCTAGACCTGAGCTCTGCGCTCAGTGGCGCCTTGACTCCGGATTCCCATGGGCGTCACCGAACAGAATCCCACCTGTGCCTCTTCCCTGACTCGGCTCTTTTGCGGCAGTCGGGTCTTTTTTTCGCCTTGATCTCTTCCCTCTCATCCTCCCAGCTATGGGGAGAGTGCGTGGGCGATATTTACATACCCATTCTGTCTTTGAAAAGCCCCCCTCGGGGCACCAGGCCTGGGCGGGTCACAGGTGGAAGATCTGGATTTGCCGATGGGGTCTCCCATGTTACTCGGGAACAGCTGGGGAAATTGAGCTGCGTCTGTGCCAAGGGGCAGCCCTTCTCGACAGCCTCACGGGACATGGAAAGCCCAGTCCTCAGCGTTCCCTGTGTCCATTTCCCTTTGTCCCCCGTAGGAGGGGAAGGAAGATCCGCTGAGGAAGTGCTAGGGCGGGGAAGAGGGAAAGCTATAGGAAAACGCACAGCAGCCCTTGCTGACGTACCTAGAAAGCCATTCAGGCGTAGAAAGAAGAGTTGCTCTCACTGCCGCACTGTGGCACCCTCTGCAACCGGACTCAGGGCCACGTTCTGCCGCCTTTCACACCCTGGTTTCCCAAACCCCGAGCTAGTGCAAATAGACATAATTCTGTGGCATGAGCCCAAAGCCCATCCACTTTTGTGAAGAGGTGCCACTCCCCAAGGCCAGGGCTGGAGACAGACTTTGAGGGGCCCTGGGGAAGATGCGAGGCGGGACCTTGGGTGGAAGGGGTGGGGCTGGGGGCTAGCTCCACCCACCCAGCCCTCAGCTGTGTGCGGCGCTCTGGCTGTGATGTAAAAGGTCCGGGGCTCTAGCCTCTGCTGCTTCTGCCGCAGTAGCGGCAGTATCCTCCCGGTGCCCTGGGCCCTTTGAAATCACAGGGTCCCGGGGCAACTGCCCCCTGCCTAGACCCCGCCGTCAGCAGCTCTGCACAAGGCTGCCTTGCTCCTTTGCTTTGCAAGGTCCGAGGGCGAGGATAGTAACTTGCATCGGTCCAGGAGGTCATTAGTCTTTGGAGACAGCCCTGTGCAACTTGTGGGAGATCCACCGTCGCACTCACCAGAACCTTTCTGCACCCTGCTTGCTCCGTCCATCGCCTGAGGAGGCTCAGGAGGGTCCAGAGTTTGTCCTGCGGCGAGCTCGCTCCCCAGAGGCGTACTGCCCTGAGGAATGGCACAGTTAGCCGAGGTCCCGGCGGAGCAAAGCTGCAGCAGCGTGAGCTACAGACCGAGCTAGCTCAGAGAGTCAGTTCCCCCAGGTGTTCCAGGCCGTGCAAGGAAACATGATGCTGCCTCAATTTCCCTGTGCCAGGGGCTGACCTAGCTTGGGCTTGTCTGCTTGAGCTGCACTTGGACCCAGGGCTTGCAGTAGGGTGAGATTAAATGCGAGAGGTTCCATGCTCCCCAACCCGTGTTTTCGAGAATAAATTCCCCAAGTATAATCTCCTTCTCCCAAGGTTCCACGGGAATCTCCCACGGAGGTATTCTGTTGCGGATGACACGGGGGTTCCTTTGCCATGTAATTGCAAAGGCCTAGGCGGGCTCCGAGCCTGCGCCCTGCTTTTCAGCTTTGCGTGCGTGTCTTTGCTCTCGCTCACTTTCGCCTCGATGCCAAGCCGTTTTGATTGATTGTCTTCAGCTGCAGTGAAAGTCCAGCCAGCCAGCTTACAGAGCTGGTTCCAGCCTCAAGTCTCACTTTGAAAAACATGACATTTAAAACCCGCCGTTGGTTTTCCTGCATATGGATCCGATGCTTTCACTGAGATTTGTTTTTGCCTCTTTTCCCTTGGAATAGACGTCTCATTTGGACACCGCATTCCCTTGACCTCAAAGCACCTTTATTCTAGTGCCATGGTAACTGACGGGTTGAATTTATGTGATACTGTCAAAGATCAGTATTAACAGCAGATATTAATATCCCCAGCGTTTTCCTACAGAAATCTAATGGCAGTGTTGTGTGTGGTTAGGAAGCCTGTAAAGTGAATTGTGCACGGCTCAACTCTGCAGGTTGAGTGCGTTCTTTTACGCTTTTGACTCCTTGGGCTCATCCAAATCTTAGTTTAATGACATTATAACTAAGCAAGAAGGAAGGAATATTGAAAACAAACTGCCCCTCCCCTTGCGCCCCTCCTTATCAGATATTCAAGAGCCTGCTTGCTGCCTTTCACCGTGGCCAGGGACATGAATCCTTGCAGAATACATGTAAATTGCTATGGTGAGGGGGGTGAGCCAAAACCAGCATTACACACCCACTTTGGCTGGTATAAATGACCATGCTGTGGAGAGATTTGCTCATATTCCAGCATCCGTCTTGGGCAAATACCAATGCAAAGCTTGTAATGACGGGGGATAATTGGACATGTGCCAAAAGTACTGTGCAACAGGTGGTCGGAGCACAAGACTGGGAGCCAGGATTACTTTAAGCGCTTCGAGTACCATACTGGTAGCTCTTTTACCAACACTGGTGGTAGGCTGGTATGTGATCCCTGCCTCTGTTTCCCCATCTGTAAATATGGAGATAACACCTACCAAGGGGGATGTGTTGAAGGTTGTCTGGCTCATGCAGTGAAGGTGAAAAGGGTTCTGCCAGTTCTAAGCATGACTGTTTTCCTCACCGAATGAAATGGAGACAGGCACCAATCATGCACGCAGCCCTATTTGTGCTAACTGAGGGCTGTAGATTCCCAGCGGGCATAAATTGGTGTCACTCCTTTGATTTAGCTGGAATGATGCTGATTTACTCCTGTTGAAACTCTGGGCCCGGTGGTATAAACTGCTGTTCCACGATAATTAAGGAATCTTGTCTCCCGGCCGTGAGTATGTATTTATCGTTTGGGAGGAGTGCAGTGAGAAGGGACAGTGCTTTTTTTGTGACGGTACTGCCCGTTACGGCGTACCATCACCTATTTTTCCAGCCCGCAGAAAGGGAATGGGATTTCCCCTGCACGTACCAGCACCTGTTTTCTTGGGCGGCTCTGCTCCCAATGGAAGCCTGCCCGGGATGCGCGGCGGGTTTTTTTCCGGCTTTCAGCACTGTGCTGTGGTTCTTAAAGGGACCGCAACCGCATTTCGGCCCCAAGCGCGGGTTTTGTTTTTTTCCTCAGCAAGTTTGCCTAGAGTACCGGCACCTCTTTTCTTACAAAAAAAAGCACCGAGAAGAGACATAACTGGCCGGACGTCCACATGTTTTATAATCTGTCCCTTCTGCCCGTAGTTGATTGTTCCATCAAATGCTGTCAGCCAGCAACAGGGAGGTGTTACAAAGCTTTGTCAGCACGGTTGACCTTTGGGGCTGCTATGAAATCCAGATGGTTTCTTGTGAGGAAAAAAAAAATCAGGTCTCCCAATGAATAGTTCCGCTCAGCCTTTAGCGGAGCAGCTGGACAATATGGAATTTGACGTGTTCTGGCAGGCAGAACTGATGGAGCTAGACCCATACCGTGATGGGAAGAAATGGCCGCTATTGAGGTCTTCCCAGTGGATAGATGTGCTTCTCTAGTTCATCATCATCATTGTTCTTCATGCCCACTGGCATATAGGGCAGCAACAAAGGTCCTCCACTTCTGTCTGTCCTTGGCCAGCCTCTTCATTTCTATTTCAATGTTCCGGCGCCATGTTGTCTTGGGTTGTCCTCGTTTCTGCTTCCCTTCAGGGGTCCAGTGCACAGCAATCTTTGTGACGGAGCTTCCACCTTTCCTGAGCACGTGCCCAATCCATCTTAATCTTGGTGCTCGGACTTCCATCTTCATGTCAGTGGCTTCATTTCTGCTTTCAGCGCTGGCAGCCATACAAGTCAGTGTAAGTGACTCTGGAAGGCCATCACACACAGTTGAGAAGGAATTCTTGGTTGCTGTTTCAGTAACAAAAGGCTTTTTCTATGTCAGAGTCGTTAGCTCTAAGCCAAACCCCCAGTCCTAGAGGATTGGTGTGCATGCTTAGTCTGATTCTTCTCCTCTTGACCTTTCTGGCTTGGTTGAACCTACCAGAAGCACTAAGCTGCCGCTGGCATAGCTCCTGGGATCATAAGAACAGGCAAGCTGCCCCACCCCGACAAAGCGCATGCACAAGGGGCAGGCTTCCCTAGTTGCCAGAGCATTTACCAATCCTGGCAACCCCACACAATAAAGCCAGTTGATTTCACTTAAGAGAGTGTTTGCCCCTTTCCCCGAGAGGTTCTTTTGATTCCCAAAACTCTTGCCTTTGCAAGTTGTCTGCTGAGTTTTGATTGTGGACATGGTAAGGATGCCGTTGTACTGGAACTGTGGGCAGAGGATTGCGGGGCGCTGCTCGGTTGCACAAACCATCGTGAGTGAACAAATGTTTCCATCGGTGGCACAGAGGAAAGAGATCTTCCCAGAAAGTCAACCGGCAGAATGACATTCAGTGCTGGCCGTCGGAGGTGGGAGAACTCCCAACGCCTTTCCTTTGCCATGTCACGTGCTGATGTCGATGCTTTCCTTTGAACACAGTAGAGGAGAGACAACATGGTCTTGCGAAAGGTGAGCAACAGCAAAGATGTTTAGTAAAGGACTTTTCCTTGGTAGATTTCCCATGGGCCTCTGGCTGGTTGCTGCATAAATGGAGGGTAATTTAACAGGGGACTTGTACATGGAGAAGCACAGCCTCCCTAGCAGCCGGCAGAGGAAGGACAAAGGAACTGGCCACAGTGCTGACCTGCTCATTTCTCTTCTGCGATGGGTGGGAAACACAGCATAAGAGCGGATCAAGAATGCCAAGGGCCCTGCCAAATTTACAGCAAAATGTGCCACAGATCATGAAATCTGGTCTTTTGTGTGCTTTCCCCCTATACTATACAGATTTCACGGGGGAGACCAGCTATTCTCAAATTGGAGGGGTGGGGGTCCTGACCCGAAAGGGAGTTGCAGTGGGATCACAAGGTTATTTTAGCAAGAATCTGGTTGGGCCACCCTGACGCCTGCATTGCCTTCAGAGCTGGACAGCTGGAGAGCCGCGGTTGGAATATTGGCTGGGTGCCCAGCTCCGAAGGCAGCATCTTGCCAGCAGCAGAGCAGAAATCAGGGTGGCACTATCCTACCCATAGCGCCCTTACTTCTGTACTGCTGCTTTCCCCGCTGGCTGGCCAGAGAGTCGTGGCTGCTGACTAAGGGCCCTCTGCAGGCGGCGATGCAGAAGTCAGGGCGGCAGCACCACGCCAGGCCATCCTGACTTCTGCTCAGCTGTTAGTGGTCGCTCTGCCTCCAGAGCTGAGTTCCTGGCCAGCAGGTGCTGCTGTCTAGCTGCCCCGCTCTAAGGGCTGCTGCTGGCAGCTGTGCAAAAGTAATGGTAGCAATACTGCAACCCCCATATAATAACCTTGCGATCCCCCTTCCCTTCTGGGTCAGGACCCCTACAATTACAACACGGTAAAATTTCAGACTGAAATGTTGGAAATCATGACCTGTACCATTTTAAAAATCCTTTGACCGTGACATTGACCAAAATGGACCGTGAATTTGGTTGGGCCCTAGATAGGTGCATTTGGTGCATGCCATAGACCATGGGCCGCTTCAGCTGCAAAGATATCCGGGAGTGAGATACACTGGACTCTTTTCCTGTGTCCAGTGCATCTGCTCAGCTGTAGCTTCCTCATCTTCCCACAGCCGCCCCAGTGCAGGCCTTAGAGCAGAGACCAGCAGAACCTCAAGATCAAATAAAATCCACAGGGAAAACTTGGCCAGCTACTTTATCCTTACCAGCTTTGGCAGCAGTCCGAAAACGAGAGAACAAAGGGAAGTTCTACAAAGCCAAGGAACAAGAGGGTGGTCTGTGAGTTTCCGGTTCAAAGGAATCAATGACTTATGATCTATTAGGGAAAGGTCATTGAAGCCAGTGATGGTTCTCCAGGGATGAACTTGACTGTGTGTTAATTTATCTAGCTGCTATACCTTTAAAGTTCTCATCCCAGGGCTGCAGGATTGGCCACAAATGTTCTCATCTCATTTTGCAGCCGTTGGTTAAGGGGGTGGGAGGTGGGGACGTTGCCTGCTGTTGCTTTTATTGATTGATTTGATTTTTGGCCAGTGACTCATTATATAGCAGTGAGCCACAGTAAGGTAATGTCGGTGCGCATCTCAGATGGGAGTCTACCAACACCTGAGACATATACCTGTGGCCCTCTAAGGCACACCGTGGCTTGGCTTGTTGCTATGAGAGCATCGCTTGATTAAAATCCTTTCCAGACATGGAAGGAGGCTGGATTCACACCGATGGAGCAGAGATCTGAATCCGTCTCGTTCACTGCCACACTGCAATGAGGCCTTCTTTTTACTTCTCGGAAGGATTTTCAGGTTCTCTATAGCAATGAGACAAGATCCCACGAGTTGAGTGGTTCCATGAGGATAAGCAGGCAGAGGCTTAAGTCCTCTGTAAGTGGGGATGGAAATCTCACAAGATCAGATGTCATTCGAAGATGTCCACTACTTCGTGGGTTTGGCCAGAACAGAACAACCTTCCTATAGCTTCTTTCGTGGTATTTTGGTATGTTACTTCCACTTCTGGGCCCAGCCAAATCCAGTAAGAAGGGAAGAAAAAAGCCAACCAAAGTTTCATTGAGCTTGGTTGAACAGTGTCTTTTTGGTGTAGGCTATAGGAAGAACTCAAGCCAGTTCTGATTGTCACCTCTCTAATTCCTCACCTTCAGAAGGAGATAATGGTCTTGATCAATGTTCCCTCTAATTTTTTTATCCACGTGTGGAATAAAGTTTGTTACATGCACTGAGGCATGTGCAGATGTGCACCACCAATTAAAAAACACATGCTGCTGGGTGTGGGAGCTCTGCTCATCAGCTGAGCAGCATTTGGATTGCTCCTGGGTGGCCGCCCAAGTGCTCAGCTTACAGGGAACACTGGTCTTGATTCTTATTTATACAAAGGGGCCTCTGCTGTGACAGAGCAGCGTAAAGGAGCCTTCGTGTAAATGCAATTTGGGCTTTCGATCCTTTTGAAACCGGATGGCTCTTGCTATAATTCAGCCTCGGTGTTTCTGTGAGGTGACTGTCCAGGCGTATTCTCAGCTTGCACATGCCTAGAGGCAGGAAATAGGGGCAAGCCAGCACCTCACAGAAAACACAACATGAGTTAAGGACCAGAGTTTACCTTGCGGGCTAAGGTGTGGTGGGAAGAGCAGCCATCTTTGACTGACATTGGGGAAGGTCTTTGACCTGTCCTATGCAGCAGTCCCTTCTGCCTTAGAGATCTCTGGGCTGCTGGGCCGTGCTGCCTCAGGGTGAAATGACTTTTGCCGTCCCCCTGGAAATGGAGATGGGCTTTTCCTTGTAGATTCTGTATGAAGAGAACAAGTTTCTGCCACGTGCTTCGGTCCTTCTGGATGCCTGAACAGGCGTCTCGACTGCACTTTTGATGAATAGATGTGCTGGATAACAAACACTTGATCCGTCCCTTGTAGCACACAGTGTATTAATGAAGGATAAGCTGCTACCAATTCAGGTTATTATACATACAGGTATATTTGTGGGCGTGGGGGGGAGGGAAGGAATTACTTTTAACTGAAGGGAAAAGGATTTGAAATGAATGACAGCCCGTCTACCTGCTGTTCTGAAAGTCTAAGACCCAGAATCTCAGCTGAGGTAAATCAGTTGATGCCAATGAAACTACAGTGACTGAGGACAGCCGAGCATTGGACTGTGATTTGTTTTTTCTGCCGCAGTGGAGTGCATTTTCCTTGGCTTGGCCAGTCCAGCTTTTCACTTACAAATTCTTCTGTAACAGAGGCAGGTTGATTCTGAAGTACTGTATATACCAAAGGATGGGAACATTACGTTTCTTTCCTCAGTTATGAGTGGTATTTTTTTTTCACATAAAAGAACATTCAGCCATCCCCGAATTTGTAGGTACAGTCTCTGAGAGTTTTTAGTCCTTCTCAGTCCAGTCCTGGATTTGATTTAAGAAGAGTACTGTGAAAAGATAAGAAGTACTAGGTGTGAGAAGTATATTAAGGCTCTACTAAGGTGCTGGCAGAGGACAGTGGGAGAGTTACAAATTTACCTGCTTCTCATGGGATAAAGTTCAAGATAAACCGCAGTCAGAATCATAGCTATTTCATCAGGATCTAATTCTCCTTTCATGAACTCTGGTGTAAATGTAGACATCTCCATCCAAAGCAGTGCACTGACTCCTGATTAAACCCCGTTCCTCAGAGCACATTCCTGTCAAAAGCAGCAGAATTTGGCTCTACTTGTAGCTTTATCTTACCTAGTAAATGAATTTTCAAAGCTGATCATCCCTTCATTTATCTCTGAAGCTGTGAATCACGTCAATATGGTGTTTTCAGTGACCACTGCCATTGTACTGATCAAAGTTGTCTAAAATATTCACAGCAACAACTTGAAAATTTTGAAACTTTGCATTTTGCTTCCATCTTGTGCAATTAAATTAATTTTGGGGAAAAACCTGCTAAATTTTGTTTCTTGCAAGTTGGGAATAAATACGGTCACTGTCAAGGGGAAAAAGGGCTTTAGAAATAACTGAGACTTTGAAATCAAGTGGTTCAAAAAACTAGCCAAAATTGATTTTTTTTTTTCAAGGAGGGGGAGGGGGAAGGATACGGCATCAAAACAAATGAAGCTTCAAAATTTCCTGCATTACAATCTATTCTTTCTTTGGGTTGTGGAAAGTTTTGTGAAAAGTGAAAATATCTCCTGATGAAATTTCTAAATCTGATAGAGGAAAAAACAAATTGAACACTGGTTGCATTGCAAATGGACACAGGTGAAAACAGCATCTCCTGCTTTTCCATACATTCAGGTGGAAACTGTTCTCCCTCTCTTTTGTTGTTGTTTATTCCTTTGTGGTAGCACCCAAAATGTACTAAAGAAAGCCACCGTCCCTGCTCCCAAATGCTTATTTTCATCTTTCTTTGTTATCCCCTGACTGTGGAAATAGCAAACGTCTATTGTTGGCTAATTAGTATTTTAAATTGTATTTGTTACACTTTCAATTTTAATGTGTTTTGCCCTATAACTAGCTGTGGGAATAAGATTTTTTTTTTTTTTTTACACACTAAAGTTTTCCTTTTAATTGAAGGCCTTGGACATTTCTAAATGTCTCTTGCAGCCAAAATAAAAATAATAGTAACACAAGATGAGGGAGAGCCCTGTTTTGGGCGTAACAATGACTTACAGAATGGATTGACTAAGTTTCAACTTCAATGGAATCGGTAAATTCTGTCAGTATCACAGTGTTATGAACCAAAAGTGCCACTGTCAATTGCCAGGAAAGACTTTTTAAATTTTTATTAAAAAATGCCTGTAATTCTCCACCTGAAAAATAAAATCTGTGATTTGCCATGAATCAAAGTTGTTTGGTTGTCTTCATCTTTGCTTGACTTGGTTGCGCCATGCCTTTTATATGTCAAATTTGCATGGAGCATTCCAATCTTTAACTTTTGGCCAATGAGACCTTTATTTGATGGCAATGGAAGGTTATGATTATTATGTTATGGAGTCACCAGCCACTCGTGGAATTGGAGGGCCTAAATATGCCCTTGGATATGCATGACACCACTTTATTTGGTGTCAACAGACATAGTGTGCACATTTCAAAGGTGGAATAGAGCCACCAAACATTTCTTACTGCTGGCAAGGATCTGGTGTTAAACCAGGCTTTGCTAGTTAATCCTATTCTGAATTGCGAGGTAGTGGGGTGACTTGATACTGCAGGAGTAGACCCACTGCAATCACCAAAAGGATCAAACATGCACCCGCTTACATTCCTTGTGTGTTATGGAAGAGAGAACAAACCAGGTGTGTGGTCTTTGTTGGAACGTGAAATGGAAGAGTAATGAATTGAGCGCTCATTCCTGTTCAACAAAATTCCCATGAAGTCCATGTAAGCCTTGTTCTCTCTATTTCCCTCCTGCCATTGTACAGGTGTGTCTGTCCTTTGCTGGTATGACAGCCTCACTGGACCTTCTGCCGTGAGAACTCCCTGCATATCTCCTTTAATCTCTTGTGGTGTTCTTGTTTTCTCTTGCCTTGCCTTGTCTTCCCAACCCAAGCCAAGAAATGCTGCGAAGTGGGTTGCAGGAGATGGAACTCATTAGAAGTCAGGATCTCAGAAGAACGTGGGCATAAATGGTTTTATGCATCTGAAGTGGATGTTTAAAAAAAAGTCTGGCCCAAGTTCTGCTTTTCCAATACCTCAGGAGAAAGTGGAGTTGTCAACCAGGTAATAAATTTTGAATCTTTTTGCTACAGAATGCACAAGTAACCTGTGTTAATGTGAATACAAGAGAGAGAGAGAGTGTATGGGCGAGGTTAAATCTGCCACTTAGGAGATTTTTAAAACAATACAAGAGATTAAAAATAAATGTGTATTGGAGAAAGTCCATCAAACTGCATTTTCATCCATTGTTTTATTGCTTTATGTTTGTTTTATTTCAGCAGTGGGAAACTATGCAGACAGAAACCAGTAGAATTTGGCAGCCCTGTGAGTGGGCAACAGTGAACAACATGTCTTGCAGGCCACATACAAACCCCTGCCAGGCCACATGCGGCCCGCTACTGCTTTATTTGCTAAAGGCTGTGGATATTAGGGATGTAAAATTTCAATTATTTGGCTAATCAAATAGTCAGTGCAATTTGCTTCCGCCTTTGAAGCCTCGGGGATGTTGCTACACTTCAAAGGCAAAAACGCTGCAAGGAGCACTTAAGGGCTGTGTCTAGACTGGCCAGTTTTTCCGGAAAATCAGCCACTTTTCTGGAAAAACTTGCCAGCTGTCTACACTGGCCGCTTGAATTTCCGGAAAAGCACTGACGATCTCATGTAAAATCATCAGTGCTTTTCCGGAAAAACTATGCTGCTCCTGTTCGGGCAAAAGTCTTTTTCCGAAAGACTTTTGCGCAAAAGTGCCAGTGTAGACAGCATGGTACTGTTTTCAGCAAAAAAGCCCCGATTGTGAAAAAGGCGATCGGGGCTTTTTTGCAGAAAACCACATCTAGATTGGCCATGGACGCTTTTCCACAAAAAGTGCTTTTGCGGAAAAGCATCCTGCCAATCTAGATGCGCTTTTCCGAAAATGCTTTTAACGGAAAACTTTTCCGTTAAAAGCATTTTCGGAAAATCATGCCAGTGTAGACGTAGCCAAGCAGTCTCTCGCTGCCCCCGTACTACCCACGGCATTTCAGAGCGGCAGTGCGGCATTGAGCATGGCGTCAGCCTTGGGCTGCAGGCGGCACTGTCATGTTGAAGCACCCCCCCCCCTTTGCTGCCTCTTTCTGATAGAGGCAGCAAGGGGGGGAAGCGACTAGCTGACTAGCCTGTTGACTGTCGGATAAGCATTTGCTTATCAGATAGTCAACTAGTCGTTCACATCCCTAATGGCTACATCATGCAACTTTTAGCGACATGGCTATGCCACTAAACGGCATACAGCGTAGCTGCTGGTTGTTGGCAGAAGAGAGCTCTCTTGCCCACAGAAAAGGTTCCATCCATCCCATGAGCGGCAGTGACTTCGTTGGCACAAGCTGGCGTTTTTTGTCGGTAAAACTCTTGTTGTTCAGGGGGCGGGGCTAAGACCATTTTCCAGACATGTATTTATTAAACTTGGCACCGTGTACGTGTGTTCTGCTCAACGTTGTGTTCTACTATTAAATAATTCAGACAACTGCTTGCAGAGAAAACAAATAGCCTCTTTGTTGAGATTTTTTTTTGTAGCCACACGTGGAATGGTGGCATGGAAGAGCCGGGCTTCTTTGTAAAATGATGTTTCAAGTATCAGAGTAGGTACAGCCTAAGTTTTTGCCTGTTTAGTTTTCCCACTGCTGCTTACCAGCGCCTCACCTCAGAGGCCCTTTTAAAAGATGTGAGATGGTGACATAGGCTCTATAATAAAGACCTAAGTCCCATGACTGATCCAAAGCTCTTGTGTTGCGAGAGTTGAAAGTGGTTGAAAAGGACATAGAAATATATTGAAAAGCCAGGCAGTTTGGCTGGAAAGTTGCTTTTTCACTTGCGTTGGTTAGGTAGCTCTTCCCTACTGAAAAACAAAACAACCCAAATGGTAATAGGGCCCCGATTCAGTCCATGTGGGTATGTCCACACTGCCTTCCTCTTTCGAGAGAGGAATGTAAATGCAGCTGAACAAAATTGCAAATGAAGCAGGGATTTGAATTTCTCACACTTCATTTGATTCATCGTGTCCGGGCACTATTTCGAAATGCCCTATTTCAAAAAAAAAAATGCTGTCTTTTTTCGAAATTACCCTTGCTCATTATCAAATGAGCTTTAAGGGTAATTTCGAAAGAGCGTGTCTAGACAGCATTTCTTTTTTCAAAATAGCGCCCAGATGCGATTATGCAAATGAAGCACGGGAAATTCAAATCCGTGCTTCATTTGCAATTTCACTCAGCTGCATTTACATTCCTTTCTCTAAAGAGGAATGCAGTGTAGACATACCCTCTGTGTGTTGTGCAAGTGAGATTAGGCTGAGATATTTCAAGTGTTCGAGTGTTTTCCAGACAATCTGTACATCTTCATGCCATGTGGTATTTCTCTCCTGTGATCTGCCACTGCCAGTTTCTGTGAACAAGTGTCAGGGCTATGGTTTGGGGGAGGGGGAGGGGGCGGAAAGGGGGGGAAAACTGTCAGATTTGGGCCATGTGCCTTTTAATAAGAACTCTCCCTTATAAAGGTGTCTCCAAACTTCTGCATTGAGAGTGTTTTCAGGTAAAAGTCCACCTACTGCATGTAGGTTTGCTTCATCCCAAACTGTAGGGTTTCATGCACCTGAGTTTGGCAATGTCTAGCAAGTAATGTCCATTGGTTCACACATTCTCTGGTCTCCTCATGCTCCGATCTGAAGGCATAAGGGAGGTGGAGGACTGATGCCGCTCCAGTTCTGTCTTATTGCCGCGTGGCAGCATGTCCTTTCCATTCTAAAATGGGGACTGTATTCATCTTTTTAACCTCGGTGTATAATTTTAACAATATTTGCTCTGTGAATGGAGCCCTAGCATGGGGGTAGGCAATAAAATGGTGGCAATTCGCCAGGTTTAGCCCCTGTTGGGCTGCTGCCACTATATTTACCTGCACCTCTGCAGATAGGGGCGAGTGAAGCTCCCATTGGCCACAGATTGACATTCTCGGCCAATAGGAGCTGCCGAAAGCAGCGCAGACCGGGACACCGCTTTCCACAGATCCCATTGGTTGGGAACAGTGACCTGTGGCCAGCGGGAGCTACAGTCGCCCATAACCTGCAGAGGCTCAGCTAAATATAGTGGTGGTGGCCCACCACAGGCTAAACCTTGGGTGCCATATCCGGCCCGCGGGCTGATATTTGCCCACCCCTGCCTCAGCTGAGGATCTGATCCTATGCTTTTATAGTACAGAGTCACAGAACCAGAATTCTTTCTTAGAGCCCTCTTCTCTTTTTCCCTCCAAAGACTTCTCAAGCAGGATCATACCACAGTTAGCCCCGACTTCAGTAACTTCTTATCCCTCTTCACAGTTTTGTTTTGCTTTTCCCATTTGGGTCTGAAAATCGTGGGATAAGAGTAATATTTTCCTCCAAATTGCAAACACTCCAAATCAAACATCCAAAATTTCCTCTTACACTGCACCATGCCACAGGATGTGCTGCAGGCAAACTGTGCTTTCTCCAAGAATCTTTCAGTGCCCTTTGGAAAATGTAGCAGTGACAACTCGAATTTATGAACTAATTTGTATTGACTCATTTGAACGTTAACATCGACATGGCCAAAAAAAAAATATCCTATCAAATTTGGCTCCAGTTGGTTCTGTTGCCTACAATTACCTCGAACATTTTCAATAATAAAGCTGAAACTGCTAGGTTGGTTTTTTTTTAAACAAATTCACTGATCTTTTGGTTCAGATTCATGCTTGCAACTTTTTATATTGGAGCTGCAGAACTTACCATTTTCAGGTTGGTTAGGTCTGTTTCAGCAAAGCCAACAAAAAGTCCTAAGCCACTTTCAAGTCTAACAAATATATGTGGGCATTAGGGATGTTAAATATCAGTGAATTGAATAGTGGAATAACCTCATGAATTCTTATCGGTTAGTTGACTATTCTGTAGTCCCCGGGGGTGGGGCCAGCAGCCAATGCACGTCAGCCTCACTCCCAAGGAACCCCCTGCCACTACAGAGGCAGCAGAATGGGGTGCCAGGCAGGAGCTGGTCCGCGAGGGAAACCAGTTTATAAAACAGCTCCCCTCACAAGCTGGCTGCCTGTTGCCCTGTGCTACTGCCTCTGATACAGAGCCAGCAGCATGAGGTGGCAGCAGCCCCTGTCTGGGAGGGGGTGTGAATCTGAGCTCGTGGGCCTGGTGCAAGCTGGAATTGAGCCGGGCTGTCTGCCCACCTGGCTCCTAATATACTTTAAATGCAGAACCCCGGTGGGGGTAAGTCCTGGACCCGGCATGAGCCAGGACTGAGCTGGGCTGCTGGTCCGCCTGCTAAAAAATTTACTGGGAGGGGAGGGAGGGAAATGCATGTAGTGTATAATATTAACCTATATGCTTTTGCTTATTGGTAAATCAGTTAATTGACTTCACTATTACATCCCTAATGGGCATAAGCTTCCGCAGGCTGGAACTCACTTAATCAGATGCATAACTTACAACAAAAGCAGGATAATGCTGTGTTTCGTAGGAACACAATGCGTTTTCTGTAATGGCATTTCTTCATTTTGTGGACTAGAGAACTCTGCTTAGTTTGATATGCATGCAAACTTCCTATGAGTGTTAGGAAGCTAGACAGACTCAGATTTCTTTCTTAAATATCACACACGGCTACAGATTGTTTGACACCCAATTTATTGCTTTTAATGAGGAGGCTAAGGGGGGATATGACAGAGGTCTATAAAATCGCGACTGATGTGGAGAAAGTGACTAAGGAAAAATTATTCACTTGTTCCCATAATGTAAAAACTAAGGGTCACCAAATTAAATTAATAGGCAGCAGATTTAAAACAAACAAAAAGAAGTACATCTTCACACAATGCCCAGTCAATCTGTGGAACTCCTTGCCAGAGGATGTTGTGAAGGCCAGGACTTTAACAGGATTCAGAAAAGAGTTAAATTCATGTAGGATAGGCTATTAGCCAGGCAATAGCTATTAGCCAGGATGGATAGTAATGGTGTCCCTAGCCTCTGTCAGAAGCTGGGAATGGGCAACAGGTATGGGATCACTTGATGATTATCTGTTCTGTTCATTCTCTCTGGGGGCACCTGGCATTGGCCACTGGTAGCAGACAGAATACTGGACTAGATGAGATGACCCTTGGTCTGACCCAGTCTGGCCATTCTTATGCTCTTAATATGCTTGTGATACTTGTAGCTTTTTTTTTTTCAAAAATCAAACAAAATAAGCCTTACACAATAACCATGTGTTAACATTATTAACTGGAAGCAGTTTCAAAGGAGCTTTCTGATTGTTTAAATACAGCCTTACACATCAAAGTCTTATCGTGAACTTAGGGAAAAAAATCCCTCTTGAAGGGAATCATTACTAAAGCATTTCGTATACAGATTACTTCAGCCTTCATCATTCTGATTCTTAGCTAAGGTTAGGTGATAAAAGCCAAGATTCCCTGATTAGAATCAGATGGCTTGTGGTGAGAAGGAATCTAGATGACTTAACTGGACAGATTAAACCCAAGTCGTTTGGCTTCCATTTGGCTGTTTTATAAATTGAACTACTAACTAGGCCAACTAGTTGGACTGTGTTCCCCCCGGTGATGGATGTGTGATGTTAGAGTTTTGAGTTTGCAATATCAGATTGTTGATTAGAACTAACAAACAATCAAGATGTCGTGGGTGAGAAGAAGAATGACAGTATAACTATAGGCTAATATTCGGTCCCTAAATGGACCTACCTGCTTAGGGTCTGACCTATTGGTTGGCCTCTGTTGCATCCGGTTCAGTCTGTGGAGAATTTACTAGTGTATCTGTCTCTGAAGGTTTGGGTTTTTTTTTTTTAAACTGATTGAAATGTAGCCATCAGGCAGACATGCTATATGTCTGCCTATGGAAACTCAAGGACAGTCTCTGAAATTCCAAAGCTCAGCCCATTTTCAAAGGATGGCTGTCCAGGAAAGTCTGGAAATTCAGCACGAGGGAGGGCTTTCAATCATCTCAGGATCATAAGCGTATTGACTCAGGGCCATCAAAGTTGAACTTTTCACATCCCAAACCCAACTTTATTTTTTTTTTCCTCTTCTTGGCTCACTGGGACATGGATGCCAATGTTGATTCTGGTATTTTCTCTCTTTCTTGCTAAGTTAGTTCCACATAGAAAAAGGGTTTAGAACAGTGTTTCTTAAACTGTGTTCCACAGCACACCGGTGTGCCACGAGACAATTGGAGGTGTGCCTTGGAGAACAGCAGAGTTCAAAATGGCTGCCCTTAAAGGGGCAAGCAACTTTTTTTTTTTTTTGCTCTATAACTCCCCCTTCCCCCTCCCTCCCCAGACCTTTGTCGATTTTTTCTGCTCAAAAAAAAAAAAAAAAAAAACCACCCTTGGTGTTCCTCATAAAAAAAAATATTGTTTGTTGTTCCTCAGTCTTAAAAAGTTTAAGAAACACTGGTTTAGAAACACAAGGATAAGGATAGTGTGCCTGGCATTTTATATTTAGAACCACGCCTGTTAAATACACCTGCACTGGAACAGCATAAGGGCTGATCTTTTATTGCCCTGACATTTAATTGTATAACCTCAGCTGAAATCGGGCATGGAAGTAAAAGTCACAGGTTTCGCGTAACTCTATTTTTTCCCCTTCTGTCCATTATCATCTTATTTTTCCCCTTCCATCTTTATTTTTGTTCTTCCTCATTTTTTCTTATTTATTTTTCCTCTCAGGTTGCATTCTCTTTATCATATATGGGTTTGTTAAACCTTCCCGCATTCCTTATGTACATGAACATTATTTGGCTCTTGCCTTTCAAGATGTCCTCACCAATCTTTCCAAATTCATCTCTTCCAGGCATGTTGCCCTTCAAGGGACAAGATGTGGTATGTGTATGTATAGTCAGAAGTATGATCTAATAATCCGAGCAGGGTTCTAGTCACAACCTCTGTTGCCATGGATTCATTCTGGAAACCTAGGCAAGCCATTTTATCTCTCTCTCTGCCTCGGATAACCCCTCTGTGAAAAAGGATTTAAAAAAATCCATATCTCTTCCTTTGTGAATCTTTGGAAACAAATGTTTGCAAAATGCTCTCTGAGTCTTAGATGAGCAGCTCTGCTGTAGGGAAAATTATTACAAGAGCCCAGGGGATGTTATTGGATTGCCATCAAGTTGTTGTCGACAATTTCTCTGCAGGGAAAAACTTACGCCCAGCCAACACGAACACGCGGCGCGTTTTGAAATTGGGCATTTGATTATTTTGGCTTTCGTCTTCCGGTAAGTGGATTGGCAGCCATATGAACTGCGTGGTCTTTGGAGAGCACAAATCATTCAGCCAGCTTAGTCGGAAAGCTCCAAAGATTAAAAAAAAAATAAAATAAAACAGCCACCTGAGATCGCAAGAAGATGGGCGATGAAAATGATTTCCCGTCTTATGGCATTTCACTCGTCAAACACTGGCCTCCCAGGAGAAACATATGGTGTGTAAATTCCATGTATATCATCATATCTGGCTTGCTGGGAGGTTTCCCATATTGCAGAGAGGAATGAAGCTAGATGAAATAATCCTAATAAAATAATGCATAAATATTAGTGCCGCAGAAATGGGGTGTACTGAGAGCCCAAGGGATACTGCTTATCCTTTCTCCATCTGTAAAATGGCAATAAAGATCCCAACCTCCTTAGTAATATCTAAGCTCTGTCGATGAAATGTGCTGTATCGTAGCTAAACTTTACTGTTGTTGTTCCTGGGAAACATACAGCATAGAAAGCTGGAAGGCAGGCTACCCCCACACTCCTTGGCCAACGGGTCCCAGTCTGACCGACCTGGAGGAGTCATCTCTAAGGAAGTGCCCTCTCTGGGTCTGTTGAGGGTCTCACACAAAGCCCCTTGGCTTCTCTGCTCAGACTGCCAACAGGGATTGGCCTTGGTGGCATGGACCTCTTTCACGTAACCATCAAGCCCAACACGGAGTGAAGATGACTCAGAATGAATGGCCTAGATTCAGAACAAGGGTGGCCAACCTAAACCCGAGAAGGAGCCAGTATTTACCAATGCACATTGCCAAAGAGCAACAGTTCTGTGTCACCAGCCTGATCATTTCCCCACCACCACTCTCAGCACATCCCGCCCACTGGCAGCCCCACCGGTCTCCTCCCCACTGTGATCAGCTCTCTCTCAGTGGGAGACACTGGAGTGGGGAAGCGTGGGTGTAGAAAGTGGAGTATCAGTGGAAAGGGTAGGAAGTGGCAGATTCCTAAGGGAAAAGGGCCTAGGGCAGAACTGGGAGGTTGAACAGTGAGCACCCTCTGGCCCAGTGGAAAGCTGGCACCTGTAGCTCCAGCCCTGGATTTGATACCTATGTAAGGAGCCGCATATCAACTTCTGAAGAGCCACATGTGGCTCTGGAGCCACAGGTTGGCCACCCCTTGCCTAGAAGCTCTATCGTATTATCAGTCCTCACATATCTTTCATTCCCCAAAGTGAACTTTGACACTGTGGCCTCGTCTGCAAGCATGAGAAGGATGGGATTTCAAGTGTGGATCAACATGCTCAACACTAACTGGCTTGTGTGGACCCTACGGGTGTATAATAAGAGTTCCCTAATGCATGTTACCGTAGTATGTTAATGCACATTGGGGAACTTTTAGCGTGCAACACAGTGCACTTTAGAAATCATTCCCCCTCTTCATGCACACAGATGTGCCATATGGACAAGTCATGAGACATGGATCATCTATTCACTCAGAATTTCTGCAACTGCCTTTTTTTCCACATGCAGCATGGCTCTTGTATATCCAAGAACGTATTGAATGTAATATGCCTTCCTACCGATACAGGAAGTTCCCAGCTTACAAACGTGTCGTGTTCCAGAAGTTCATTTGTTAGTCAGTTGTTTGGAATGTGGAATACATTTTCCCATAGAAACAATGTAAATGGTTTTTGGGTTCCTAGGCTAGCCCACAAAAGCCTATTTAACTCATAATGTAGCTGAAATGCTGCATATTTGCATTGAAAAAGAGTAGAAATAATTTAATTGACCTTGAATGCTGGTGTTGAGGAAAAGCAGGTTTAATTAGAGGAGGACAAGGAGGTAGGTGGAGAGTCTGAAGGGGACTTCTTGGTATCCCCAGGCCACCACTTGCCTCCCCCTCACACTTGCACTTGCGAATACATGTGCCTCGTGCCATGTGCCTCCCTGAGGGGTTTCTTTGTATGTGAGGCTGTTTGTAAGTCAGATGTTTGTGTGCCTGTACCGTTAAAGAGGATTGCTGCCTTAACAGGTTGGTGGAAAGTGCCCTTTTTATCAGGCAGGCCCATCAGTCGCATATACCTGGAGCTAACACGTAGAAGGGAAGATGGCCGGAGGTTCAGCTGCATTAGTGGATATACAAAGACAACGCTGCCAGTCTGAACACACCACACTATGTACTGTAAATGGTTATTTCATGAGGCCCAAGGTTTGTGCAACAGTGACTTGTCATTAGGGATTGCCTTGTTTTACTTTTGAAAACTCTAATTTTTAACCCTCACACTGCTATTCAGGTAATACATGATTTTCACTCAACTTCTCAGGGTTATTCGCTTATGTGACGGCGCGTTGGGGGTCCCCCGACTCCTGCACCCCCGAAATGGCATGAACAGACTTCACCAGCCAGTAGAATGGAGGTTGTTTATTGTTCCTCCAGCACAGCGCAGCACAGATGTAACTGGTTACAGGAACTGGGGCTAAGAGGCCTCAGGCCCCCTTGAGATAGGGGAGTCCCAGCCCCCTCCCCAGCTCCTTCTTCCCTGCCTTCCAGCCAGGAACTAACGAACTCTCTTCCAGCCCTGCCCCCCAGCCAGGGCAGCATTCCACCTTCCTTTGTTCCTCTCCATGGGGGTGGCTGGCCATACTCGTTTGCATAGTGACTCATCCTGTTTTGCTGGGTCGTGGTACCCATGGCAGCCAGTGGGGGTTACCCCAGAGCCAGCAGCATAGAAACCAGCCAGGTACCCCCACTACGTCACAGCTTAACATAACCCTTATTACTTCCCTACCGGTAATATTTTAACAAATTGTTTAAATAATGCTCTTTAATAACAAACAACATTAATGGTGCTGCGCGCATGAAAAACTGCAACAACATACCAGTGCGTTTGCTATGGAATAAATAAACTAATACAGATTTAATTTATTTTTGGATTCTGCGAGATTAATATAAATAACACTGATGTGCAAAGGGCTCAGATCACAGACTTCGTTCTCCTGCATGTTTGTAGAGTGCTGTGCTGAACTGCAGTTTGGGGCTATCTATATAAAGTATATTAAAGGCTGTGAAAAATACGTCAATAGGTTTTATTTTTAAGAAGAAATTATTACTATTTTTGTTAAACAATCCTCCCACAAAAATCCCACTAGTTCAAAACAAAAGACAAGGCATACTTCTTGGATAATATAGAACGTTGGCCAAATCTCACTTTTAGGACTTTTAAGACACCTTGAAATTGGAAGGCTTTGCATTTTATTTTGAATTAGGGAAAATGGTCAGATTTTGGCATGCACTCTCCCTCTCTTTCTCAAAAAACACCGCCTGTGACATAGTGGGGATTGTCGTCACTGTTTGCTTTGTGTGATTCCTACTGTCCTGTGCTGCTCTGTAGTGACTCTCTCTCTCTCTCTCTCTCTGTTTGGGTGTGTGTGTGTAGTGCCTAGCGGGGGATGGGATCTTTGGGTGAGAACTCCTGGGGGAAGGCATGTAGGGAGTGGTCACCTGACGCTAGGGGGAAGATACAGCCAGTGATAGTCAGAAAACACCTCGGGCCCAGGAAGCAGGACATAGGAGGAGGCGGGGTAGCCTGCGGAGCTGGGACCAGTTGCTGGCTGTGTGAGTTAGTTTTTCATCTGGCTTAGACAGAAGGGAGTCTAGCTGATTTGGGGGGGGGGGGGTAGACAAAGGCCCAGAGCCTGACTCTGGGTCCCCATACCCCAAAGATGGATTGTACTGACTGCTCCTGTTTCCTGTAACAACAAGTCTGTGATATGCTGTGTCCCTATCAACAAATAAACTTTCTGTTCTACCTGTTGGCTGAGTGTCACACCTGGCTGCAGATAGGGGTGCAGGGCCTGGTGACTCCCCTCACTCTGACACCACCTATGAAATGTCATGGGTGTATGAAGATGGTAATGCTTCTGAGTAAATAGGCATGATTTTTTATGAAAAACTTCAAGGCTATGTCTACACTGGTGGGTTCTTGCGCAAGTATGGTCATTCTTGCGCAAGAACCCACAGTGTGTCCACATTGCCCACCCTCTCTTGCGCAAGAAGATTTACAGTACGGCGTGGTAAGAGAGGGCTTCTTTCGCAAGAGCTACGCTCTTTTCTTACAGGTGTAAGCTCTCTTGCGCAAGAGCTCTTGTGCAAGAGGGCAGTGTGGACGCGCCGCAGGGGTTTCTTGCACAAGAAAGCCCTACGGCTAAAATGGCCATCGGAGCTTTCTTGCGCAAGAGAGTGTCCACACTGCCATGGGCGCTCTTGCGCAAAAGCACATCTCGCACATGGCAGTGTGGACATTTTCTTGCATAAGAACCCTTGCCCAAGAACTCGCCCGTGTAGACATAGCCCAACTTTACTAATTTAAATTTTCAATTTTATATTGAAGATCAATATTTCATATTCAGCAATTGAAAAAATAATTTGCTGCATCTTTTGATGAGAAATCAGATATTTCACACACAATTTGTGAACAACAACAAAAAAAAAAAATTGGTCACCGTGTAAGCCAGAATAAAAATTACAGGTATTTTTAATTGATTTTTTTTTGATAAATTGGCAATTTCATACAACACGGCTTAACATATGTGTGAAATCTGTGCTTATCCTCTTTAACTATATTTACTGATATCCCATGTTCATGTGTGAACGTTTATGAAATAGAGATATTATATAAAGCATTTGTAAACATATTGACTACAGCTGCTTGAAATCAGGGAGGAAATTTCCATTTAAAATAATTGTCACTTTTTTTCAAATTCAGAATATAGGGTAAGTCAAAAACACAGAAAAAAATCATCAAAATTTGTCTCTTTTCCCCAAATTTTGAAATGTTTCACTTTTAAATAGTAACTGATGAATTTTGACCAGCTGAAGGAGTTTGGTGGTTCATGATGACACCTAACTGTTTGATTGTCTGCTGAACAACGATCATTTCTAAAACTAATAAGGCATAAGTTCTAAAACTTGTGGAATAACAAAGAACATTCATTAAAATCTTCCCTGTGTGGGGCCCTTTCTTCTTCCAGAGCATCTAAAACCATCGCTGGATAACTCCAGTGATGGAGATTATCACTTTTGGGCCTGAAACGTCCAATACTTGCATGAGTAGTTTTCAATCACCTCAGAATCCATTGATGCTGTTGGAGTAAATATTTGCAGGGTCGGGCCCACTGCCTACAAAATAGTATCTCTTTAAAAGTACAGGTTGAACCTCTCTAGTCCGACAACATCTGTGGTCCAGCATGATTTTAGTTAGCCGATGTCCACTTATGGGTGTGGCCACGTTTCCTGCAGGCCCATAAAATTAGTTTATAGACACCAGTCAGGACTCTGTGTTCTGTGCTGTTATTTAGCTCTGATTTACCCCTAAATGTCTTCTAAGTCCTGTCAACAGTGGAAGTGTTGGTAATGCTGCTAGACAATATTGACCTCCTGTGGTTCGGCAAATTCTCTGGTTCAGCATTGGTGAGGTCCAGACTATAGAAGTTCAGCTTGTATGGTGTTCTGTGATCTGTGTGACTTTTCTGAAGAGGGCTGCAGATAATGATAATTTGTGTTCTCTGAGAACATCAAGTCATCTACTCTACCTTCTCTGAGGGGATCAGACAGGAGAACAATGCCCTTGGACGTTCAACAAACGTGGACAAAGGGGATCCAGAAGATATAGTGTACTTAGATTAGATTTTCCAGAAAGCTATGACAAGGTCCCTCACCAAAGGCTCTTAAATAAAGTAAGTTGTCATGGGATAAGAGGGAAGGTCCGCACATGGATTGATAATTGGTTAAAAGACAGGAAACAAAGGGTAGGAATAAATGGTAAGTTTTCAGAATGGAGAGAGTGGTGTCCCCCAAGGGTCCATACTATGATCAATCCTATTCAACCTATTTATAAATGATCTGGAGAATGGGATAAACAGCAACGTGGCAAAGTTTGCAGATGATACCAAACTGCTCAAGATAGTTAAGATCAAAACAGTTTGGGGAGATATTTTTGAAGCTCTTCACAGTCTAAGTGATTGGGCAACAAAATGGCAAATGAAATTTAATGTTGGTAAATGTAAAGTAATGCACGTTGGAAAAATAATCCCAACTATGCATACAATATAATTTAGCTGTAACTACTCAAGAGAGAGATCTTGGATTCATTATGGATGGTTCTCTGAAAACATCCACTCAGTGTGCAGCAGCAGTCAAAAAAGCAAACAGACTGTTGGGAATCATTTAAAAAGGGATAGAGAATAAGACAGAGAACACCTTATTGCCTATGTATAAAACCATGGTACACCCGTATCTTGAATACTGCGTATAGATGTGGTCACCTCATCTCAAAAAAGATATATTGGCATTGAAAAAGGTTCAGAAAAGGGCAACAAAAATGATTAGAAGTTTGGAATGGGTCCCATATGTAGAGAGATTAAAAATACTTGGAATGTTCAGCGTAGAAAAGAGAAGACTAAGGGGGGATATGATCGAGGTCTATAAAATCATGGCTGGTGTGGAAAAGGTGAATAAGGAAAAGTTATTTACTTGTTCCTATAACATAAGGAAATTAAATTAATAGACAGCAGGTTTAAAACAAACAAAAGGAAGATTTTCTTCACACAGCGCACGATCGGCCTGTGGAACTCCTTGCCAGAGGAAGTTGGAAAGACCAGGACTTTAACAGGGTTCGAGAAAGAACCAGATAAATTCATGGCGGTTAGGTCCATCAATGGCTATTAGCCAGGATGCGTAGGAATGGTGTCACTAGCCTCTGTCAGAGGCTGGGACTGGGTGACAGGAGAGGGATTGCTTGAAGTTTCCTTGTTCTGCTCACTCCTGGGGCATCTGGCATTGGCCGCTGTTGGCAGACAGGATACTGGGCTAGATGGACCTTTGCTCTGGCCCAGTATGGCCGTTCTTATGTTGAAGAATAACACATCACACTTGGAAGCATTTTGAGCTTCAGAGCAGGGACTATTTCAAAGGGTGACTAAAAGGGTGTTCTTTGGGCTGGAGCAGCTCTCATAAAACCCAAGCTTCCAGTTCTGAAGACACCTGATGTGAGGCTTTGCATGAAGGCCAGCCGGTGTGAAATGACAGAAAGATGTCGAAGTGGACAGCAACTCAAAGTTGTCATCTTGGGGAACAAACGTTGCACTTAGAAGTATGTAGCTAAGTGGCACAGTGGGAAACAAACATGATGCATCTTTAAATGTAATGTACAATATTCCCGTGCCACCTGTGGATCACACTATTCCCAGAAAGACATTTTATTTGCATCTGTCACCCCAATAGCACTCCTCCACTACCAGATCTAGCCTCCACCTTCATTTGATCTGGCCTGTGGCAAATCTCTGCCTTTGTGGGCTGGAAGCCCTCAGCCGCCGCACACCCTCCATCTCTCTTGGGGCTGGAGCAGATGAGTTTTGTGTGCGGGCCCCCACCTGGTTTTTCTGTGGGTCAGTGGTCCCGACCGAAAAAAGGTTCCCCACCCCTGACTTACACAAAAACAAAATACAACATTAACCAGAGTTAAACCTGAGGGTCACTTCAGTTAAATATTTTCAAGGTGCTTGGAGGATGGAAAACGTTATAATAGTTAATATCAAACCTCTAGGTCGATCACAAAGAGTAGGGAGTAAGGAGTTGTATAAGGTGCCAATTCCTAGGTTTTGGTCATCGGCACTGGCAGAATGTGTTTAATGTTGTAATCAGATGGTAACCAGGAGAGGCAGCATGGCAGGCAGAGCCAGTTTTCTCCCTGCAAACGAAAGGATAAAAAGAGGTAGCACAGATCGATGGGTGGGCAGCTTTGCCAGGGGAGTGCCCTCAGCTTCAGCAGGGGCGTAGGCCACATCTTCACTTACCGGAGGAGCAATCCTCTGGCGATCAATCTTTTGGCGTTCGATTTAGCGGGTCTAGTAAAGACCTGTTCAATCAAACTCTGAGGGTGCTCCCGTGGGCACCAGTACTCTTTGCTGTTGTGAGGAGTAAGGGGAAGTTGATGGGAGTGTCTCTCCTATCGACCTCGTGCTGAGGAGACAGCACCAAGCTTTGCTTAAGGTACATTGACTCCAGCGATGTTATTTATATTCCGGGGTTGTGTACCTTAAGCTGAGCTTCCTCCCCGGGGTGTAGACCTGGCCTTAGTGACAGCAGTGCCGCTGACATTACAGCTAAGCATTCACTAGGCCACTTAACATCGGGCTCTTACTCAAGCTGGGTACTGTATTTATCTATATTTATTATCATAGTGGATTGTTTTAGTGAATTGACTCAGCAGTTCCTTTCCTATGGGGTAACAGAACGAATACTGTTCTCCCTGGTTTTCAATAGCTCAGTGTTTTTAATCTCTATTAAGTGCGTAGATGGAAAAACCAGCAAGAGCAAATTGTTGCGTGAGCGCACACAGGAATTGCTTTAAAATAGTGCTATTGAGCCCTCATTATGGTTCAGCTCAATTATTTGAATAGACGTTTATCCGTGACAATGCAATTGACGCCACTGTTACTTAACCAAGCAGAGCATGTGCAAAAAGCAATTGTGACAGGGATGGCAATTTCCTGCAATCTGCTAGACAAAATTCACAGTGCCAGCAGGGAGGTGTGTGGCCCGAGACTACCCTCGTCAGGTGGGCGAGAGATGCAGGAGACAGTTGCAGAGCCGTAAACCTGTGAGTGGGTGCCCTTGCTGGATCAGAGAGGGGATGTAGTTGCCCTGAACTGTGATCAGTGTTCCTTCTAACTTTTTCCATCCATTGGCAGAATAAATTTTGTTATGTGCACTGAGGTATGGGCAGATGTGCACCACCAACAGAAGCATATGCTGCTGGCTGTAGGCACTTTGCTAATCAGCTGGGTGGCATTTGAATCTCTCCTGGCTGGCCACCCAAGCGCTCAGCTTACAGGGAACCATGCCAACTCAACAACTCTGTAAACTACAACTAGGAGCGATGTATCCCCAGGCTACAAATATGCTTATAGTTTGGTTTAAGCAGTGCTTTTTTTGTGACGTTACTGCCCGGTATGCAGTCAGAGCTTACCTGGAAAGATTGGAGCGTACCAGCACCTCTGTATGAAAATGTCCTACAGTTGGCTGGGCCACATGTTTTAAAGAGACTGCGTCTCTTAAAAGGACAATACCAGCCCCACCCTGGGGTTTTTTTTTTTTCTCAACATTTCCCCTGGAGTACCGAATTTTTTTTTTTTTTAAACAAAAAATAGCACTGGGTTTAAGCATCCTCCACTAAATAGATTCCCAACGTGACTTCATCTGAAACAAAGCAGTTATGCCAGGGCTGTGGCTGGCCCTCTACTTCTGACTGTGTGTGTCGCTTCAAATATAAATAAATATTCATGTTCCCAATTTCCACTGAATTGTCTGAGTCAGAATTTTGCTGCACGGGTGTTACATGAATAACTTAACTCTCTAACTCACATGTCTTGTTAGCTCTTGTGTGTTAAACAAACAAAAAAAACCTGTCTCAACTATTCCTGGTCAACATCAGTCCCCTTCCTTCTGCAAACTAGGACTCGCGCACTTAGCACGCTACATTTCTACTGCAGACCCTTCTCCTGCTGCGCTGTACACCTCTATCCTGATGGAGCCATTTTATTTCCTCATCTCTTTCCTCTCTGTGTGCATTTTCATGGGGCTCCCCATGAGAAGAACGGCCTTATCCCCCAGTCTCCTACACTCCTCATTCATATCCTGTGCAGGATCCAAGAAGCAGTGAACGTGTCGTCAATAAGAATATATTTATTTTCATTTGTACATTCATTTTAAACCACTAAACCCTCTTGCGTTCCCCAGCAGCTGTGTGTATGGTCAAGACGCATACTCCCGGAGGTAAGATAAAGAAGCAGAGGAATAGAGCTCAAAGTTCTTTCAGCAATTACCAGGGGTTCTTGCTCCACTGAAAGAAGTCAAATGACCTTCTGCAATGCCCCCACCTGGGGCTAAATAGTCCATGCCAGGTGTTTGATGTCAATTTAAAGGAGTAGCCAGGGCTCTTTTGAGTTTAAATATTGTCAACCATTTAGGTTGTGTCTACACAGCCCCCATACCTGGAAATAAAGCACTATTCTGACAAGTCCCTTAACCCTCGTGGAATGAGGGTTACAGGGACGTGGGAATAGCACACCCATTATTTCAAAATATATTTTCAAAATAAATTTTGAAATAATGGGCATGTTTAAGACATGGAATGGCTATTTCAGGATACTTCCAGAATCCTGAAATTGCCCCGCCGTCCGGACGTAGCCTGAGAGACTAACTACAAAGCCAAACAGTAACCGCTTAGTGGTAGGTTAAGCAGAGGTTCTCGCCTGGTTATGGGCTAGTTAACAAGGATTTTCTCTCCTGCTTTAACCTCTCCCACCACTGTCTCCAGAGGCCAGAGGCAAGCCTTTTTAAATGGCCCGCTGGCTCCCTATTGGTCAGTGTCACTTCCTGGTCCTTCTAGGCCTCCGGAGGGCTAAGTCTTGTTTGCTTGACCCAAACAGATTTTCCTTAAGGAAGAGGTGTCAATGCTGAAATGGCCTGGGAAACCCTGTCTCTGTTGGGTTCTTTTTTTCCATTCCTTTATATACAGAAGACCCTTCAGTTTTCCTTCATAAGAGTCACATTTTAGCATTGTTAAGCAATGAAATGGGCTTTGGTTAGATCTTTTGTGTATTGCAGGAGTGTCTAAAAAGCCCTGCTCAGCAATTAGGAAACTATCATAGAAGGAACTGTACAAATATAATGAAAAGATGGTCCCTGGCTCAAAGGATTAACCTCGACACTTTAAAGGTCCACTACACAGAGGCAAAGACATCTAGATTTAAAGCCATTCGCCTTTAAGGTTGTAGGTTCAGCTAAAACCTGTATTGAAAATGGCTTACAGCTGTTGTCATTAGATAGGTAGCTGATGGGCTGAGTCTACAAGAAAAATCACTACTGCAGCTAGCAGAAATCGAAACCATGTTTTTGGCAGGCCCAGGAAGAAGCGGCCAAGAGAATTAATTACCCTCTTGTTACTAGTCCTACTGGCTTATAGATGGAGGTCACGGATTAGAGAGAGTAGAGACGTTTTCACCCGACTGTACTGAACCTACTGAATGGATAAAACAAGAACGTGTGCAGGAATTGTCTTGCACTGTATCTTGACCCGTATCCATACCTAGCATCTACCATGACTGGCAAGGTGTAAGAGAGCTAATGAGGAAGAGCAAAGACTGAAGACAAATATTTAGCAGAACAAGGAAAAATGACAACTCTGCAAGGATGACAGGGCCCACTGGAGAGAGCAATATGGCAGCAGATGGTCCACATTTAATCCCCATTTAGTGTGATGTTACTTATGCAGAAGTTGGCATCGTGCTTGTCAGTGCCTCTGTCTTATCAAGGCCAGATTAAATTGATACCAAATGTTTCAGCAGGTGGGGAAAAGTCTCTCCATCAAAAGAAGCTAAATTTACCATTGTGTTAACAATCCTGTAAGACTTTTTTGGCAGCGCTGAATGGAAATTTCCGAAGCAGATGGAAATATTTGGAGCCATATAGGACACGTGAGCCTGCAACATTCATTTTTATGTTCTCAGTGGGAGGGAAGGCTGTGGTTTCATGATGCCTTTAATTTTTCTTTCTTTTCAGTGCTAGGACAAGCAAGAAAGACAATGGACAAGTTATAGACACAGGAGTTTTCATTTGATATTGCCCTCAGCTGGTCTCTCTGTCTGGACTCTGCCTAGAACTCAAAAGAAAGCTGGCACGGCGGAGGTTGGATGGGAACAGCAAGAATTGTAGGGTATTCCCTTGACTCTGGCTCGCTAATATTGTAGAATGGGTAGTGGCTTGTGGAGCCGTTTGAGCTTAGACCCATGTTATTAGCCCGAGCTACTCACCTGCCATTAGCTATTTTTAGCTAGCAGAGCTAGCCTGTATCTGTCTGCCCAGGTTGAACGACACATGTCTTGTTGCAGTGCCGGTCAGCAGAGAGACACACTCAGGGTACATCTAAACTACATGGCTCCGTTGACGGAGCCATGTAAAATAGTTTACTCGGCATAGTCAATGAAGCAGGAATTTAAATAATCCCTGCTTCATTAAAATAAAAATGGCCGCCGCACTGTGCCGACGATCAGCTGATCTGGCACAGCACAGCACAGCAGTCTAGACACGACACGGTCAACAAGGGAAGCCTTTGTGGACCGCTCCGGTATGCCTCGTGAAATGAGTTTTACCATAGCGGTTGACAAAGTCTTCCCTTGTTGACCGTGCCGTGTCTAGACTGCCACGCTGTGCTGGATCAGCTGATCGTCGGCACAGCGCGGCGACCATTTTTAATGAAGTGGGGATTATTTAAATTCCCGCTTCATTAACTATGCCGAGTAAACTATTTTACATGGCTCCGTCAACGGAGCCATGTAGTCTAGATGTACCCTCAGTGGCCCCACCAAAGCCTGTAAGTATAATGGATGTTCCTGGGCCTGCTGGTAGCAATGGCTATCCTAGTTCGGGGAAAACGCATCTTACAGCAGCAGTGAGTGACTCCAATGTCAACATCAATTACAGTTCAGAATGGGGCATGTGACGGGGCAGATATCCCATGCAGGCCCTGTAAGGGTTAAAACCCAGCCCTGGGAGAAGGCTGAGTGAAGCCCGCAGCTGAGGCAGAGACCGTCAACTAGGGCCCAGCTGGGACTGTATGTATAAAGGCTCTTGGAGGGAAGGAGAACAGATACTCTTGCTCCAGCTCTGGAGCAGGAGGAACCTGGCTGACAGGGAAGCTAGGGAAAGGCAGGCAGGCCTGGGAAGCTCTGGCCAGGCAAACTCCCAGGCTGAGGCCTTGCCCTCAAGGCCTGAGGTACTAGGGCTGCAGGGAGGCATCCAGGGCAGCAGAAGGCAGCTGGTCCGCACTCCCTTGCCAATAGTGAGTGGCCATTTCAGACGGCAGTTTGCTCCTGTGGCAGGGGCTAGATGACGACTGGCAGTAGGGTCACTGGGGCAAGATGGGTATAGGGGGATGAGGGTTCCCTGAAGGGGAGGATCCAGGAGTGCAGGGGCACGGACCTGGGACAGTACGAGGAGGAAAGGGCACCATGAGCAGGAAGGGACACACCAGTCTGAACCACAGAAGACCTACAACAGAGGCAGGGGCACAGACCAGCAGAGAGTTCTTTGAGGTGGGAGAGTTGATTCCTCAAGTGACCAGCAGGAGGCGCCATAGTGGCAGGGAGTCCCACCCTGTGACAGGGAGATATGGCTTTCACTGTAGGAGCCCCCAAAATGCTGACCTGAGAAACATGGACAACTGTTTCCCCTTTGAGTGCGCACAAGCTGTCGGAAGATTTGAGTGAGTTGGGATGTCTTGCCCCTCAACTATCTGATTAGTTGAGAATGGGGAAAAAAAAGGCCACAAGTCACTCATTGTCTACGTAGATTGGCAACTACATGGGCCTTTCCATGACATGATACAAGGTCAAACATGGCCCAGTTTAAACGTTGCCACCATTTGCGATGGCTACCGTCACCTGTCAGGAAGGAAATGGCTTTGGTTAGTGGACTATGGATGCCATGCCTATCATAAAAATTCTCAACTTCCCGAGGACCTGGTGGTTAGCTGAATTGACTCAGTCAAGTCACATTTTCCCAGACATTCTTTCATGTCTCTGTAAGAGGTGAGGTGCTGGTGCTGAATGGACAGCTCCAGATAACCTTTGGACCTTCGTACTATTCTCTCCTTTGGCCAAGTGGATCGTGTCCATTCTTCCTACTGAAGAGCACCACGGAACAGGCTTCTCTTCGCTTAATGAGGTTAGTGCAAGGGGATCATTAATTTTGGCAGGGTTGTCCAGGCAGCTGGAGCATATAGGCCTCGGTTCAGCAAGGGACCTATGCATATAACTAATTTGAAGCACACGGACAATCTCCCTGAAGTTCCTGCCGTGCCTGGTGTTAGAATGAAGGGTTTGGTCCTGAGAAACAGTGTCTCTGCAACCCGTAGCAACCCCGTGGTTACTGGTTTTACCTCTTCATATTTTAGTAAGGGGCTCATCTCCTAGGAAAAGACACGTGCGGTTGCGAGGCAAAAGCCCATAGCGCTACACGTGCTAGGAAACTGTCTGGCAGAGACCCACCATGCATCATTGCGCATACAAAACAAGCAGACGCTCATCACCCTGCATTCATGAAACAGCTGTATGGAATCAGTAGCCTGCGGCAATTGGCCCCTTGAACCTCTGTATGGAACAGGAAGCCCATCATGTTACCTCCAGCGTGTACAAATGAAATGCTTCATTCATTCACATTGTTCTGAGAATGCTCTAGGCTTTAGTAATAATGTAGGGGAGGACACGTTTGTCTATAGCTTATGGTTCATAAGCGGACAGAGCCCCTTGCCTTTCATTTACAATGCTCTGGGGAATGAGTTTTTGCCCCAAGCCCAAAGGGTCCTGGTGCTACATGCTGAGAGTAGTCTCATTACCTCAACACTGGGGCTGCAAAGTGAGGGATGTGAGCGGGTGGAGTTTCTGCTGCTCCCCTGTTATATTTCTTATTGTGCGCTGACGTTTTCCTCCATACGTGCTCAAGCCTACTTCCTTCTGAAATTCTGTGCGTGCCAGCTCCGTCCCCCCTCTTAATATCTCTTAAGAGCATGGCTTGACCATTGCCCCTTCCCTTGGGAATTAAAGCAACGCCAACTGACTCTGACATGGAAAAGAGAGTGGGTGCTCAGCACCCATTGGTGAGCCCCACTGATCGTCTCCTGCCACTCTCTCCATTGCTGAATGGGGGGGAAGGAAGGAGTGGTCTTGGGGCATGTTGGGGGGAGGGGTGGAATGGGCCCGGAAGAGAGAGAGCAGGTGTGGGGCCATGCATGAAGGAAGGGCTGCAGTGGGGGCAGAGGCCTGTGGTGGAGTGGGGGTTGACCATCCCAGGGGAAATAAAGTCAGCCCCTGTGATCACCAACCCCAAAAGCCTGCTGGTTCAGATGACGTCCTCTTGGTTGTGAGCAATCTGTGGAAAATTCAGAATCCACCTGGGATTGTTGCAGTTCCCGTTGTGGGCACGGTAGGAGCTGTGGGCTCTGTCTGCAGATTCTCCACACTTTGGATCCGGGCTTACAGTGTGTTGTACAAGGGGACGAGAATTTCACTCTCACGGGCAAAGTCTCCCCCGTCAGCCTCAAACATTGTGTGTGTCGTCAATAGCATATTGCATACAAGCCCTGGTCGTTTTCCTTTCTTGACATTTATTTGGATGGTTCTTCTTTCTCTGACCTTGGCAGCATCTTTCAATGAAGCAAAGAGATCAGTCCTTGATTCCAAAAGAAGGTGTGGTCAGCATGGGGTTTGGAATAATGGACATTCTACCTTAACTTCGACCAAAGCCCCACTGTCCCAAACTCTGGAAAGTCCACGCATGTGCACCTGGAAACGGCTCAGATCTTCAGAGACAGTTTTCAGGAAGACAGTTATGAATTCTTTCCCGGAGGATGTTGTGAAGGCCAAGACCATAACAGGTGTCAAAAAAAGAACTGGATACATTCATGGAGGATAGATCCATCACTGGCTATTAGCCATGATGGGCAGTGATGGTATCTCTAGGCTCTGTTTGCCAGAAGATGGGAATGGATGACGGGATGGACCATTTGATGATTTTCTGTTCTTTCTTTCTGGGGCACCTGGCACTGTTGGAAGACAAGATCCTGGACTAGATGGACCTTTGGTCTGACCCTGTCTGGCTGTTTTTATGTTCTTGTGAGTCCTCTGCAGGCTGCAAAGCCACTTGAAAGAAGCAGCATCTCCCAAACATGGATTTTGGTGTGCTGCAATCACCAGAATGTGCCAATATACTTGTGGCCTTCTGCTGAAATAGAGGGTACATCTGGACTACAAGCCTCTTTCAAAAAAGATTGTCTAGACAGCCACAAGAGTTTTGAAAAAGCAATTTACTTTTTCAAAAGAGAACACCCAGGCAATCTGGATGCTCTCCTTCGAAAAAGCCCTGTTTGCGTTCAAGAACGCCTTTTTTCGAAAGAGCTCTTTCGAAAAAAGGCATTCTTCCTGGTAAAAGTATGTCTACTGATTTTGAAAAAACTGCCACGTTCTTTTGATTTAATTTTGAAAAAACATGACGGCAATCTAAGTGCAGGTGATGGTTTTATCAAAAAACGGCCACTTTTTTTCGAAAAAACCCTGTCGTCTAGACACACCCAGAGCTACTGTATCATATTTGGGCAGAGCCAGATATGGTTTCATAGAAAGCGTGTGGCTTTTTCACAGATCTCTCGCTCCCTGTTTTAGAGAGTTGTGCGTCTGTCTGTCTGTCTGTAAGTCCGTTCATTCAACAGCTCCTAAACGTTAAGAGTGAGGACCACCAAATTTGATAGGCAGCTTCCTCTTTCCCCAGCTTAAAGTGAGGTTAGAGTTTGGTTGTGCCAGGAAAACAGGAAGTGCTGGGAATGAGATTGTTTTCCATAACATGGAAAAGGAGAGACAGGAGGAGGAGGGACGCAATACTGAGAATGGCCACTGGGGAAAGTGAGCCCACAGGAGAGAGCTCTACTGCAGAGAGATCAGTGGGAGCAGCTGTACCACCAAGGATGTGGCCAGCAGGGCTGGGGCTCTTGGCCACCAGTGAGTAGCCCCCAGGGTCCTGGCCCCTCCCATCCAAGGACCCCCCTCGTCCCACCCAGGAGGCCCCCTCTCCAGTAGAGGCTGGGGCCAGGAACCATGTCCTGGCCCCAGACAGGCCTTCAGGCCATGGGTGGGGAGGGGAAGCGCTGCAGGCCAGGGATAACCCCCACATCCCTGCCTCCCCTGGACAGCCTGCAGGCCAAAGAGGGGGGAGGGTTTGCAAGCTAGGGGTAGCACCTGGAGCCCCAGCCTCCTCCTGGATAGCCTGTTGGCACTGCAGGCCAGGAGCAATCCCCTGAATTCTGGCCTCCCTGTGAATAGTTTGCAGGCCATGGGGGCCACTGGCGGCTGAGGCCACCCCCGGAGTGTTGCCCACCCCTCCCCAGATAGCTTGTAGGTCACGGGGTGGGAGGGACGCGCTCCTGGCCAGGGCCAGCCCCCGGATCCTGCCCCCCTGGACAGGCTATAGGCCATGGGGGAGGGGTTCCAAGGAAGGGCCCCCTAAACAGCCCTCCCAGCCAAACCCCATTACTTTGCTTAAAGACCCAAACAACACTGGGTATACCTGGTAGTATCAAATAAAGAAAAGAGACATTATTGAGATGAGCCTGGCAAAGAGTCAAGCACATGCACGAGACGGGTCATGACATTAAGTCCGGTCACCAGGGCAGCCTATAGAAGAACTGTTGTGCATTTACACGATGTCAGCAGAGATGAGGAATAATTTTTACGGGTTTCAGATGGCTCTGTCCTCATCCATTTGCTGAACTTCTTGTGGTGCATGCTTGGATGGGCATGGGTCTCTAAGGGTATGTCTAAACTACATGCCTCCGTCGACGGAGGCATGTAGATTTGTGTATTCGAAAAAGGGAAATGAAGCCGCGATTAAAATAATTGCCGCTTCATTTAAATTTACATGGCTGCCGCGCTGAGCCGACAAACAGCTGATCAGCTGTTTGTCCGCTCAGCGCACTAGTCTGGACGCTCCCCTGCCGACATCAAAGCCCTTTGTCGGCAGCCCTGGTAAACCTCATCGCACGAGGAATAACGGGGCTGCTGACAAAGGGCTTTGATGTCGGCAGGGGAGCGTCCAGACTAGCGCGCTGAGCGGACAAACAGCTGATCAGCTGTTTGTTGGCTCAGCGCGGCAGCCATGTAAATGTAAATGAAGCGGCGATTATTTAAATTTCAACCCTCATCTACATGGCTCCGTCGATGGAGCCATGTAGTCTAGACACACCCTAAATGCCCATTCAAACTCACTCAGCGTATGGGCCAAAGTCCCACTGAATTGAAGAGGGACAGGATTTCACCTCAAAAAGAAAAGAATTATCTTATCTCAACAGCAAAATTCCAGCATTGGGTGGCCATATGGCCTACCTAGGCTCATCCACCTTTCTAATAGCCATGCCTTATGTTACTGTTTTCTTGTGCCCAAACTCATTTTAAGAATCTACTCAGAGTAGCCGAGTTTATTGCTGCCTTTGGAAGCCTGTTTCATGCTATACCTCCTGTAGTCTTATAATCCTTTAGCCCTGCATATAACCCTTGTAGATAAAGCCCTTTGTATCACTTTCTCTCTAGTTATAGTCCTTCAGCCCTTTCTTATCTCTATTCTACTCTTCTTATTCCCTTTTCTAACTGTCCAGTACCCTGTTTGTAGTACAATGAAGGACAATCCAAAACTATAGTAAATCTAAGGCTTTGTCTACACTAACGCCCACTGTCGATCTACTTCAGTTATGCAAATAGTGTAACTGAAGTCCACATCCTCACCGCTTCCAGCAAGGTTATCAACTAACCTTTGCTAAGTGCTGCCGAAAACCAGGCTAAAGGAATAGAAACAGAATGGTGCCAAAAAGCCATGGTTTTCAAGTACCCACAAGGGGGCAGCATAGACATATGGCCGCAGCATGTGCTATAAGGTAAACTGGCAAAAGGATTCTTTTTAAGAGCACTTTAGAAGCACTTACCTGTCCCATCAAAATCTCTCTGGGACATGAGGTAACATGGGCCTCCCAACACTTGGAAAAAGAGTTGGTCGGGTGCTTGCTGCCTGACAAGAGGCTAGTTAGCGTTACACCATATGGGTACCTGCTTATCATTCAAAACCACCCTTCCCCTCTCCTCCTGAAAAATGAGGTGATAAAAGGCAAACCAGGAGAAGACAAAGGCAGCTTGGATGGGGCAGTCTATTTTCTGGAGCACTGGCAAATTTCCCACCTCCTCCAGACAGGCTAAGGAACATAAGGCTTTGTAATCTGCTTGTCACTTCTAACTAGCCTGGTTCTAAGGAGGAATCGCAACATGGACTTGTGAATCTGTTCCCTTGCAGATACTACCCTGTGAAAGCCCTCTTTACCACCAGACCTGCGGCTGCACCAGCTGGGCCTTTCTACCCAGCTCTGGAAGGTTGAAGGGAGATGATAAAAAATCAGTTCTGTGAGAAACGCCTTCGTGCCAGACTCAACCCTAGCTTTAGCACCCCCAACCTAAGCTGTGGTGACTTAGTTTGCTTCCCTCAGCTAACTAAGCTGTGCAGGGGACAACTAACCTTAAAGGACCTGCAGGAGGTCTTCTGAAGAGCAGGTTTCATAATCAATAGCACATGTTCGGTTTTATACAGCAATAGACTTGTTGGTTCTCATGCTAAGACAATCTGTACCTCCGCTGCTGCCAGTTTTATGGAACCCGGGCTAGAAGAAGTTACAAAGACTTATTAGACTATTTATGGACGAGCCTTCATGAGGCCTGATTTCTAGGTTCCCTCTACCTCCACAGGAAGCTTTCCACTTTCTCACCAAGGAGGGGAGAAACCATTGTGGCTTCTTGGCGTCTCTAGGATTTTTTTCCTCTTCCAGCTGAGATTGAGTGTCATGTGGACGAAAGGCTTGAATAATTGAGGCTGAGGTAGCCCTGTGGCACAACGCTCCCAGAGGCGTTCTGAGGAGTCCCTGAGGCAAAACTAGATGGGAAATGCTGTGCCTGAACGCCTCACAGCATGGCTGCTGCATAGCGGGGCAGCGGACAAAAAGTCCACCCTGCGCTTTCTTCCAGCTGGGAAAAAGTGCCTTGTTTGAAACAAACAAAATTATTTTTTTACATAATCTTATAATGTGTCCATGGAATTTAATAATAATTAATAATTTATCACGGGGGAGCCGAGCCTGCACGGGCCCCTGGGTACGATGTGTGGGGGCGGGGAGACTGGGGGCGGTGCCTGTGGATGAGGGGCAGCGCATGTGGCCATTGCTATTCATGCCAGCTGCTTTTGGGGGTGGGGTGGGGCTGGGGCTGGGGCTGGGGCTGCTTTGGCTCTGCTGCTCCATTCCTGGGGCAGCTGTCTAGCTGCTCCCAGGGTGGGCAAGACTCCCAGGGTGGGTAGGGTGGATTGGCTCTGGAAGGGCAGGGCCTCAGGCTGAAGGGGCATCACCAAGGCAGCCAGCCCTCAGAGCCTCATGGAGCACTCGGTGCAAGCACTCCAGCAGCAATTAAAAGGCCCCGAGGCTCCACCTGCTGCTGCTGTGGAGCCCCGAGACCCGTTGAATCACCAGGAACAACTGCTTCCTTTCCCCCCTTCCTGTCAGCGGGCCTGATCACAGTAGAGTCCAGAGGGCCCGGTCCAGCGTCAGGGCCTTACTTTGCGTGGCAATGAACAGACGCATACTAAAAAGACAGAGTTTCTCCCAAGGAATTTGCAAACCAACTCAAGAATTCTATCCCAGCCATAGAATTCCACAGGATGTTGAAAAAAACCAAACCAAAACAAAACCGAGAGAGCATCCTCACGCTGTAACAGTTTCCATAGACTTCTTAGAGTCATTCCCATGGAAACCTGTGATATTTGTATCGAGGTGCACCGGATTCATGCATATTAAGTTCTATAGTCCTTCCCATCAAGGCAGGAATCCCCCCAAACCCCAATCCCTTTTGAAAATCTTGGCTTTATTGGAAAAGTTCATTACAGCACTTCTGAAAGGAAGGAAAGTTTATGCCCCCATGTGACGGACCGGGCCGTGTCTGGGCACAGCTGAGGGCGCCCGCTCAGGGCGAATTGCTCAAATCCAGGGCTCCTTACAGCCCCCAGACTGGTGACCTCTCCAAACAGGCCACAAACTAGTCCCACAGAGCGCTTCAGCAGCCTGCCTGAAGCCTCACGAGCAAAACCCCTCCGACACCCCAGCAATATCCGTGCCCCAGATGGCCCCGGGCCTCATAAACAGGTGGGGGGTCCTAGCACCCAATCCCACCTACCCCGAACAAGTTCTGTCTGGTTCCAAGAAACCAGCCACAGATCCCTGGTCAATTTACCCTCTGGATCTTACCCACAAATCACGCTGGGCCAATCCTTTGGAATCTAAAACTAAAGGTTTATTATCACAAGAAAGAAAAGCCTGAGAGTCAGGTTGTTAAAGAATAGTACGTTACATGCACCGAATCTCCCAGTCCTCGATGCAGGCTCTAGCAGAGATGTTACAGCTGCTGGTTTAAAAGTTCTTGTTGCACATCCTATCATCAGGATGGGTTCACAGGTCTTCCAGGCTCTTCGATCCCTGCAGTGCTGCCTCTGGGATGAAGTGCTGAGCTGAAAACCAAATGGCATCGACCACATGGCCTCTTTATACCTCCTTCCTGGCCTCCTCTTGTATGCAGCAGGTCACCTGGTCAGAGGCCAATCTCAGTGTTTCCTGCTGGCTGCTCTCAGGTGACAGCCCCCATTCTTTGGGTGTGTCCTTGGCCCATCAAGTGCCATTGTCCTACAGGGCCTGGCTAATCAGCCTGTCCATAGCAATGCTTAACCATATTCAGAGAAATATTCAGCTTCCACACAGATTACAGATTCCTACCTACACACACAGACATTATACACTCACATAAATAGCGTACATAAGATCAGCAAACAATAAGCTCCCATTCAATACCCCACATGGCTCCCTTTTATACCAATTTCTGGGGCCAACACCCCCACCTAAGGGTGCAGCAGCGATCTGGCCGCTTTCCTCCAATTCGGTAGTGTGACACCCCACCTTCTTACCTCCCTTTTTAAAGATCACGCAGAGAGGCCATGGAGAAAGTGTCCGAGCTGGGAGCCCAGCCGTTTTGGAGGCATTTGTCCACACCCTTCTTTTCTGTAGAGAAGAAATTCTGGAATTTGATGTCTGGCATCATGTGATTGTAGCATTGGAGTCGACCACCTGTCGCCAGTGCTCCCATGTACAGAGACTGCTGTTTAGTCTGTTTTAAACAGCTAACAGTGCAGGGCCTCGTCCAAAGCTCGGTGAAATCCTTAGGTCTTTTCCCATTGGCTTCTATAGCTCAGACCCTTAAAGCATTCTGAGGTAACTCGGGAAAGAACAGTGTTGGGGAAAACAGTGAGGCATCTTCTGGCACCTTAAAGACTAACGAATTTTTAGGGCATAAGCTTTTGTGGGCAGGAGCCCACTTCATCAGGTGCAGGACGTGAAATCTTCAGGTAGACACATGCAATGGTGGGCATGTTACATCCCTAGGGGGAGGACTAGTGCTAACGGGGCCAATTCACTCAGGGTGGATGTGGCCCGCTCCCACTAGCGGAAAAGAAGGTGAGAATACTAAAAAGGGGAAATCACTTTTTGTAGTGAGCCAGCCCCTCCCAGTCTCTATGCAGACCCAGCCTGCCAATGTCAAGGTTGCGTCGGAACTCCAGTTCCGCCGTGGCACGCTGCCGTCTGGTTTGACAGTTTTTTGGCTCAAGGCCAGCAACTTTCTGATCTGTGGCTGCGTCTCCAGGCTCGCCTACTGGTGCTAGTCCCACCCTGACCCCGTGACATGTCAGCAATGAAAACAGGCCTGCCTAGAGCAAGAGCCGTCAGGGCTGGTAGCACAGGAGGGGCTCGCAGGCTCCAGAGAGGGCAAGAGTCAATGACCGGAACATTTGTTTGTGCTGCACAAGAGAGGATCCCAGTCTCCTTTGCTCTGCACGACAGCACCAGCTCCAGTGACGGCTTATTTATTCCTGGACACATCGCTTCACGCGCCTCTGTTCTGTAGGGGAGAGACTTCTTATAACCAGGGAGTGTATGTCTAACCCAGAGGTGAGCAATAACACGGTGGTGGTTCCCCAAGGTTAGCCCCTGGCCGGCCATTGCTGCTAATTTACCTGCATAGTCACAGGTACGAGCGATGGCAGCTCCTGTTGGCTGCAGATTGTCATTCCAGGCCAAGGAGAGGCAGGAAGTGGCGTGGACTCGTTACACCACTTCCTGCAGCTTTCATTGGCTGGGAGCAGCGATCCATGGCCAACGAGAGCTGCGATTGCTTGTACCTGCAGCCGTGCAGGTAAATATAAGGGTGAGACTGGATCCAGCCTGTGGGCTGCTATTTGCCCACCCCTGGCTTAAGCAGATGCCCTTGAATGCTCTTGTGGGTTGTGGTTTTACACAGCCCTAAATCTGTAGCTCAGAAATCCCTGCGTTTTGTTCTTTCCATAACCAAACCTTTGCATTTGCTCCAGATTTCTAGATTTCATAGACACTTCCCAATAGCACCCAAAGCATCAAGACAGAAAAGATGGCCTGGTGGTTCGAGCACTGGCCCGTGACTCAGCAGAGTTGGGTTCAATTTTCTGCCGGGAGCTCCCAGTGTGACGTGGGCAATGTACCCTATCTGTAAAATGGGCTCATAATGCTCTCCAGGTCTATCTGGTCTAATCAGACTATAATGTCTTTGGAGCAAGGGCTTCCTTTTTCTTTCTGTTCTTATAGCACCTAGCACAAGACAGTGCCAAGATTGCTTGGGGACTCTAGGACCATGTCTATACTACAGCGAAGATCGAAGCTGCCATAGTCGATCTTCCAGGGTTTGAATTAGTGGGACTAGTGAAGACACACCAATTCAAACTGAGATAGCGCTCCCGTCACTGCCGGTACTCCTGCTCCTACGAGCAATAAGGGAAGTCAAAGGGAGAGTGTGCTCCCATCGACCACCCGCCAAAATTCAATTTAAGATACTTCAACTCAAGCTATGCAATTGACATAGCTGGAGTTGTGTATCTTAATTTGAACGTATCTCCGAGTATAGACCTAGCCTAGATGCTACTACAGTCTTTAAAATAAGGCATATTTTCCAGGGTCTGTCATGTCTATGTATATATGCTGTAGGTGGAGATTTAAAATATCTCTGTTTCCGTCTAGCTCGTGCCAGGCAACTTGAATGGAATACAATGGAATATGCTGAGTAGATTTTCCATTGTCCAGACTAATTCAAGTTGGCATGAAGGAATTCTTTAAGAAAACACAGGCAATCAGCTCTAGGCAAACATGTAAGGCCTTGTAGGTGGCGACTCGGCAGAGTTCGTGCCAGCAAAACAAAACTGATCTCGTCAGCTGCTTAGCTGTGACTTATTAAAGACGACATAACTTAAAACACTGTCTGGAAAGGGTTGTAACTGAAACTGATCTCCCCGGTTTGGAATGATCTTCAAGAAGACTAAAAAAAAATTAAGGTGATCTACAGAAAGAAATAGTTGGGGCTTTTGCAACCCAGTATCCCCAGTGGAAGGATTAACGCTTAAAACATGGAAAAGGAGAATTCCGGGAGGACTCAGAGCCTAAAAGCCTTCACTCAGATTACTTGCTCTGGAGAAACGCTTGCAGCTGGTTTAAAAGGGATGCCCCAGGCCACATAATAGTTGCCAGATTGTGATGGAATGCAGCCCTGTACTCACACCGTACACCACACGGTAATCATCTCGGTACAAGGCCTGCCTCGTGAGGGATCTCTTGACAACGCATAACTTCTTGATCAGCAATTGCAGGGTAAAATGCATGGAGCAATGTGAGGTGTAAAGTTATGAACCTAAACTGAAATCAGACCTGATGGGTGTTTCCTAGATAAATCCAGGAAGGAGGCTAAATCAGTCTCTTAAATGTAAGAGGGCAAGTTGGTGTCCCAGCCAAGTATTGACACAGCTGATGGGCACCAGCTGTGCCCATCAAGTTGCCATTTTTTGGCAAGAAAGGGAGGTGGAGGTGGAGGTGGAGGGAGGGAGGGAGGGAGCCAAAAAGATCAGCATCTCAGGCTGTGTCTATCTGTAGCTGTTTAAGCAGGGTGGGGAGGGATAGCTCAGTGGTTTGAGCATTGGCCTACTAAACCCAGGGTTGTGAGCTCAATCCTTGAGGAGGCCGTTTAGGGATTTGGGGTAAAAATTGTCAGGGATGGTACTTGGTCCTGCTGTGAAGGTAGGGGACTGGACTCCATGACCTTTCAAGGCCCCTTCCAGTTCTAGGAGATAGGCAATCTCCATTGATTAAGGGTGGCAGCAGCACTTTAAACTGTGAGTCTGGCCACAGTGTGAGCTCTGCAAGCGCCCTGTGTAAGTCACCTCAGCCAGGGGAGTCACTAATAGGGCTAGGAACATGTCTCCCCATGCTGTAGCCTAGTTCACACTGGTGCGTTACAGTGCTGGAACTTGCTGCTCTGGGGGGAGGGGGAGAGTGTTTCTTCACACCCCATGGCCAAAAATTTGCAGCGCTTGTAAAGTGCCAGAGTAGAGTCAGCCTTAGCGAAGGGACAGCCTGTGGTCTCCTCTCCTCCCTTCACCAGCCTCCCCTGTCTCTTGGTTCTTAGCTGGAGAGATGCTTTTCAGAGAGGGACTGAGTACCAAAAGGAAGAGCAACCTGCCCCCTGATGACTCCTGATGACAGACACACATAGCCCAGAGGTAATGCATGGGAGTCATGGGGGGTCATGGGGACGTGCCTCCCAAATGCCGTGTGTGGCAGGGTGGCAGGGTCAAGTGCGGGACTAGTAGGGGGTCTGGTACCTGCAGTAGGGGTTGACCATGATTAATCTTCATGTTTCTTGTGACCATTCCCAATGCTTATACCTCACTGCTGGTACTCCTCTTAACATCCATCTCTTTGTAGTTCATATACTCCTTTTATTTTTGTGTCCAATTCAGTGTGTGTCAGTTCAAGTGGGTAACTCCATTTAAGGGGATGAGCTAGTGAGTTTTATTTCGTTTAATGAATAACAGAGTGAATGTACATACATTATCCAGGAGAGGACTGGGCAGGACCTACATTTCTGGGAGAAAAATCCAAGGCTGGGAGTGCGTTGGGGTCATCCCTCAGTATAACCACGGCTGGGGAGAACCAGAGCAGGACCCAAGTATGGCTGGCAGGCTGCAGTTACACACGGACACTCAGGGTGTGACTTGCATGCTGGAAGGCTGTTTGTGAACAGCCTGGGGAGAGCTAGTACCAACAAGGTATTGTGAGGCAGGTTGCAGGGTAGGAATCATTATTGTACCCTAGCATGTTACACAGATCGCTGACTCCTGTTGCCCCTGTTGACAATAGAAAACTATCTGTTAAGCAACAACAAGCTGCTGTTCCTGCCAGTGGGGTGTCATGCCATGTTTGCTCACATAGCAGAGTCTCCCGTTCAGTGCTTGGGCATGTTACATTACCTGCAGCTGGGAGTCCAAGCAGTACTTCTATGGTTCCAGGGGGCAGGTCGTTTAAGGGCCCCATCCTGTTCTCACAGGGGAAACTGTGTTCACTTTGGCCATGTCTACACTAGGAAACTATTTCAAAATTAGTAAATTAGACTTAATTCCTGATTTAACAAAATCGAACTAGCATGTCCACACTACGGGGAAGCCTCAAAAGTAATCGGAGGCAGGCTCCATTAATGTGGACTTAGAGCCCCAGGAAGCACTGGGAAGTAATTGGTTCAAATTACTCTGGAGAGTAGTTATTTCAAAATGGCAACACCGGCACATCCACATTACTGCTATTTCGAAATAACTATTTTGGAATTCACGTTACTCCTGATGAAAAGCAGGAGTACAGATTTCGTATTCCATAGCCCATTATTTTGAAATAACAGGCTTGATGGTGTTGACGCTTTGCTAATTCATGCAACATCACAAAGTTTATTTCAAAATAAAGTTCTAGTGCAGACCAGGGCTTTGGAAGTTGCTCTTTTCACATCTTAACCGGAATCATCTTATAAAGTTCAGGTCCAATCCTACATGGCCATCAGAGTGATTTTATAAATGATTCTTTTGAAAGAAGACCACCGTGACAAAACATGGTCGTTTGCATACACATACAAGCACGTAGATATGGAGAGAATATCTCACCCGTCTAAGCAGAACTAACCAAAACACTCACAAGGGAGTTAAAGTCACATGCTCAGGTAGTGTGAACTGACACAGTTGTGACTTCAGTGGATTCACACAATTAATACTAAGTATCAGGGGCAGCAGTGTTAGTCTGTATCTGAAAAAACAAGGAGCCATGTGACACTTTAAAGACTAACATTTATTGGGGCAGAAGCTTTTGTGGCCAAAAGCCCACTTCCTCAGATGCATGGAGTGGAAATTACAGAAACAGGGATAAATATATATGGTTTTACAATGAATGATCCGGACTGATACCCCCTTTTCTTGTTATAGATTATCTGGGAACAGATCACAATTTCTTTGAATTTTCTGGATTGTTTGACAAATGCATTTTTCAACTCTATTGACTGATTGCAATTATTCAAAATTTCAGCCACTTATCTTAAATAGCAACAGAACAGATAAGTTCCAGGTGGTTGTTTTTTGTTCTTCTGTGTCCTTAATGGATAAATGTGTAAGCACCCATCACAAATATTTGTTGGCATGAAATTAAAAGCCATTTTTTTTCTTTAGAACGATATGATTAGTTCAAAGTTTGTCAAAAATAAACACAGAAGATGCATGGACATGGAACCAGCAAGTTTGTTTAAAGGTCTGAATGAATAACTATGGAAAACCTTTTGCCATATTCACTCAGCCCCAGCTGTACATCATGAAACATGTTTGCCAATTATGTGCAGCCTAAAAATATTGCCGCCCCCCCACCCCGCTCCAAATATCTCTGACTAATCCCAGCAAGTTAGTCTTAATATAGGGCTTCCATCGGCCTTGGAAAGTGCCCACTTTGACCTGTGTTGTTATTTCCAGAGACCCGTTAGCAAATTGTGCATTATGGTACACATTCCATAGTGCACGTTTCTAAACTCTCTGCGGTCTCACCTACCAAATTCAGTGGAACATGTTTTCACGTGGGTGTGCCCATGTGGATTTGCACAGCCAGGATGGAAACCTATGCACGTCACAATGTTGTTATTGGACCGACCTCTCTCTGCTGATGGGCTGGATCACCTTGCAGTGAAGAGCGGAAATAAGAGGAAACCCAGAGAAATCCTGGATGAATGGCCCCTCCCCCATCTACCAAAAGCAATACCTCTGTTGTGCAGGGCATATAGCTGGAAGCAGGTAGCTTTATGGTGAAAAAACTGATCCCTTTAATGACAGAGGCAGATCATGGTAGGTTGACCCAGCTGTAAGTCCACGAATCTTCCTGATTCGAGGGTCTAAGCACTCTGCAGTATTCCGTGTGTGTCTTTTGTGAAATAGCTACACCAACAGGCTGCACTGTGGAGGTGTTAAAGATCCCATGGCACTTAGGTAAGAAGACAGGGTTTGCACTACAGGTTGGACCTCCCTGGTCTGGAACTCTCCAGACTTGACCAGTCCCGACTGAGGGATTTTGCTGGACTGGGGAGGTCATTTTTGGGCCTCCTGCCGCCAGCACTCCCAGCCTTGGCCCAGCCACTGGCCAGAGCCTGCTGCTGGCCCCGTTGCTCTGCCAACCCTACCAGGCTTCCTGGTTGGCAGGGCAGCCCAGTGTGCTAAGCACCTACCCCCACCAGGTAGCCTTGCTGGGGCAGGGCAGGCTCCCAGCCCCACTGGCAGCCCTCCACTGGTCCTGGAACATCTATGGTCCTACTGGACCAGAGAATCCTGGTTTACAACATTTCAACTTGAGGGGGGACATGATTGCACTCTTTAAATATATTAGAGGGATAAATACCAGGGAGAGAGAGGAATTATTTACGCTTAATACCAATGTGGACACAAGAACAAATGGATATAAGCTGGCTAGTAGGAGGTTTAGACTTGAGATTAGACGAAGGTTTCTAACCATTAGAGGAGTCAGGTTCTGGAACGGCCTTCCAAGGGAAGTAGTGGGGGCAAAAGATCTATCTGGCTTCAAGATTAAACTAGATGGCTGTGTCTACACTGGGCCACTTATTCTGGAAAATCAGCCGCTTTTCCGGAATAAGCTGTGAGCTGTCTACACTGGCCCTTAAATTTCCGGAAAAGCAACGATGCTCTACTGTACAAAATCAGCCGCTATTCCGGAAAAACTATTCTGCTCCCGCTCAGGCATAAGTCCTTATTCCGGAACACTGTTCCGGAAAAGGGCCAGTGTAGACAGCCCAGTAGTCTTTTCAGGAAAAAAGCCCCGATCGCGAAAATGGCGATCGGGGCTCTTTTCCGGAAAAGCACGTCTACATTGGCCACAGACACTTTTCCGGAAAAAGGGCTTTTCCGGAAAAGCAGCCTGCCAATGTAGACACTCCTGTTCCAGAAAAACTGAAAACGGAATAGTATTCCGTTTTAAGCATTTCCGGAAATTTATGCCAGTGTAGACACAGCCGATGGGTTCATGAAGGGGATGGTTTGATGAGATAACATGATCTTGGTAACTAATTGACCATTCGTTATCAGAGGTAAATAGGTCAATGGAGGGATGATAGAAGTTACTATAGAGAACTTTCTGGGTGTCTGGCTGGTGAGTCTTGCCCACATGCTCAGGGTTCAGCTGATCGCCATATTTGGGGTCGGGAAGGAATTTTCCTCCAGGGTAGATTGGCAGAGGCCCTGGAGGTTTTTCACCTTCCTCTGTAGCATGGGGTACATGTCACAGCTGGAGGATTCTCTGCATCTTGGGGTCTTCAAAGTATTTGAAGGCTTCAATATCTGAGATATAGGTGAGAGGATTATTCTAGAAGGGGGTGGGTGAGATTCTGTGGCCTGCACTGTGCAGGGGGTCAGACTAGATTATCATAATGGTCCCTTCTGACCTTAAAGTCTGAGTCTATAACTTGTAGTGCCTTTGTAAATTTGCTCCCGCCTTGTCCAGTGGGATATGCTTTGGCTGGGTGTGTCCTTTGCCTCAGAAGCAGCTGAATTACAATGGGCTTGTCCGTCAATAGTTTGTAAAGCACGTTGGGGTCCCTCAGGAGGAAGGGTGATGTGCAGGGCTCTGCATTGAATATGTGGCTTAATGAACTGGCTCAGGCTGTTCCAAGGACAGTTGACTGGCGTAGCCTAGTTCAGTGCCCAATTTTCATAAGGCCTGGCTGAGTTTCTGATTTCGGGAACAGAGCAACAAGCATCTGATGCGGCGAGTGTTCTGTCTGTTGTGCCTCCTACAGGGTCACACCCCCACAGATGTCCTGTGCCATCACCCCACACTGCAGACGAACTCGTAGTGACCCCTGGAACAGACAATGAGGCTTTTGTGAGTCACACCAGTTGGGATGCTTGTCCATTTCTCACTAACCCAGCTTCTCCATTCTGTGCCCACGCAGTTCCTCTTTCTGCTGCAAGCAGGCCACCGAGTACAATTTTATATCCTACACCCAACACCCATCCCAGGCTGTGATTCTCTCCAACTTTCCAGGGAGTCGGTATTCTTTAAAGGAAACGGTTCTCCATACAGTTTTTGCATCGCTCAGGAGCTGCCTATGAGCCAGAGGAACTAAGGCCATGTCTCTGGCAATCGATCCATTGGGGTTCGATTTAGCAGGTCCTTAACTCAATTCATGTTTGCTTTTTGGAAAATGAAAGGAAAATGTTCACTTCAGCTATTGCTCTGGGGTGGGGTTGAGGAGGAGGAGTTCAGGGTAAGATAACCCCAGGCCTCTCTCACCACAGCAGCTTGGGGCCAGGTGAGAAGCGCCTCTCCATGGCTACTGCAGCTCCAGCAAGCACAGCTGGGGGAGGGGTGCATGTCCCCCAGCTGGGGCAGGTCCAGGTTCATCTGCCCCCTGCAATCCTCAGCCAGAGCAAGGAATGCAGCAAACTGTACTTTTGCCTTGCTCCCTGATGAAGAACAGCCAGTAGTGTTCCCGTACGAATTGGGAGGGGAAGCTTCAGGATTCCCCCCCACCACCTGCCTACAGACATCTGGGGTGTGGGAGACTGGGGGCTGAGGCAGTCCCAGATTGAGGGATGCCCCCAGCCAGCCCTTTTCACCTGCCTGGTAATTCTGTTTGTTTTCTGTTTGGTTTTATGAGAAACATTCCCATTCCAGGCACACCCCATTTTCCTAGCACAACCAAACCCATAACCCCTTAAATTATGATAAGAGGAAACTGGATACCAAATTTGGGGGTCCTACCTCTTACCATTTAGGAGGAGTTCTTGAATGAACAGATAGACAGACAGACACAGACAAATTCTCTCAAATGTATAGTAGATGATTTCTATTACTATAGGACCATTTGTGTTTGTAGGGCCATATATTATTTGTAGGGCCATTCCAGGGCTTTTTTTCCCATACAAAATGTGTCAGAAATCATATAGAAATGGATTATGCCTTTAACATGGCCTTGGCTGTAAGCACTTTTGGGCAGAGATTCCAAACTACTCGGTCTTTATCTGGCAGGATCTGCTCTTTGCTGGCCCTTAAGCACTACAGCAGTAAACCTGATTAATATAATATAATTAATTATAATTAATATATGTAAAAACACGCAGCCTTAATAAATCCCTCTTAGGAACGCCTCTCCAGATAGAGTAAGGGGGAAATACTTACGGGTCCAAGTCATGGCCAATGCCTGCATTGTGCTTGGTGCTGTACAAGCACAGAACAGAAAAGCTGTTTTGTCTGGCGAGACAGCCCCTGCAGGATTTCCTCCATCCAGGAAAGTTGTCACAAGTAGCCTCATAGAAATATGGATGCGTAGAGCTGAAAAGGACCTAGAGAAGCCCACAGGTCTAGTCCTCATCACTTAGGCAGGACCAGCTAATCCTGGAGCATCCCTGACAGGTTCCATACTGTTCTTAAAAACCTCCAAGGATGGGGATTCCACGACTTCTCTTGGAAGTCTACCGGAGACAGCTGTGACTTCCCCAGTGTCTACTAAAGCGGGGACAGTCACCTCCCATGTCTTACCTATGACATTCCTGTTAATACGTCCCAGAGTGCTATTAGCCTTTTTTTTTTTTTTTTTTTTTTTGCAACTGAATCACATTGCATAATCCCTCAGAAGAATTTCCCCCTTGCTCCGTCTGGAGAGGCATTTCCATGAGGGATTTATTAAGGCTGAAATGTTATTTTTATCATTATTAATCATGTTTATTGTGATAGTGTCTACGGGCCAGCTGAAAGTAGGGCCCCACTTTGCGAGGTGCTGGGTAAACACCGAGTAGTTTGTAATCTCTGCCCAAAACTGCCTCCAGTCTAATCCATGCTTGTGATATGTTCCATTTTTATATGATTTCTGACACGTTCTATGCGAAACAAGCCCCAGAACGGCCCTAGACAGCCTGATTTACCTCCTGTCATGCTTTGGTGTATTTGATAGATCACAAATAGACACTTTTGAAGTTGTTTCGAGGTTTGCCTCTCCCCTTCTTCTATAATTGAAACAAACTCTCAATGGGAACCACGCTGGGAAATCACTTCCCCTCCCGCAAAATTCCCTAGAACTAAACGCAAAGTTGGCTCACAACATATGGCCCTGTATCTATTTTGAGGCTGCCAACACATAAAAAAGTTATCAAGGTCCCTGTGGTATTTGGCACCTGGAAAGGGAATTCTTGGACCCTCCCACATACCGTGAACTCACATGCAGTGTGTGGTGAAAAAAAGCTTGACTGAGACCCAGTCTTGTTTATATTTCTCTTTCTGTTCTGTCCGAGTTTCTTTGAGCACCTGCTTCCAGCGTTCACTCTTCCTATTGTCAATAAACAGCAGTTGGGAACACCTGTTGAGGATGACGCAGTTGGGCCCCGACGCACATCCTCGCCTTGTTGCTGTCTTCTGGCACTGATGCCTATGTTGCTATGCCCAAAAAACACAACGATATTTTTAGCGTTTACCTCCCAGTGTTGTGGGTTTTATTTTTTTCCACCACCTCTTGACCTGGGAGTTGGAAATTAGGTCTGACTCCTATAAAGCTGAGAAAGTTCTCAGCATTCTCTTTCCTTCCTGCTGACATGAAAAGCTAAGTGTCGGCGTGCACGTGAAGGAGTGACATTTTACATCACTCCGGCTTTTGATCCTCTGAGCTTATTAGATACAAATCCTCTTCCTCTTTCTCTCTCTGCTTGGGGGTTGATTCTTTCCAGCGCGCTCAAGTTTCCCAGGCAAGAGTGTCCTTTATAAATAGATTGTCTGAATTTTTTTTCTTCAGCTTTTATGTATTTATTTTTGAAACACACCAGCTAACATCTAGAGAAGAAAAGGTTAGCTGTGCTGCAGGAGAACGACGGGGAGGAATCTGTACGTAACATGAACGCCGTGGACTTATGGGCTATACAAAATTCAGAGTGGTAATGCCAATGGCCAAGAAGGACTTCCAGAACATTGCTTCAGCGTGGCATGCCAGGTAAAGCCACTCTGCCAACGTACCATTGTTATTATGCAATCACATCAGTGGCGCTCCAAGGCCCTCCCGTGGAGAGCAGGTTCTGGAGGGCGTAGGCCACACTCCATCCTAACTGTGGAATTTTTCCCTTGTCAAATATTGACTTTTTTTTTTAAACAAAAATAATAGTTTTTATGAAAAAGTTTCTTCATTTCAAAATGATTCTGGCGAAACAGGCCCAGTCTGTGGACCCTGCAAGGTGAAATTCCCCATTTGGCTGAGGTAACGAGATGTCCCCCTTACTAATCACTTCACAGTTTATTTATTCTCAGATTATCCTCTGAGCTACGGAAGAGCTTTCAGATTTTACAGAGGGGCACCGGTGGCAGAGGGAGTTTGTCTACTCTGCAGCTGCAAGGGGCGATGCCCAGGGTGGGGTAGGGATGGGAGTGCAGCATGGCCATTTTGGCACCAGTGGTGGCTCAGGAGAGCCGCTTGAGTCCAAGGCCAGTCACAGGTCTCATCTGTGGCATTGTCTGTGCTATGACAACCAGGCTATTTTCAACACGCTAACCCGAGCCAAGCTGGCACCAGTTCCCTCTACCTACACTGGGAATCAAACCTCCCAGCTGCTGTGTAGACGTACCCCAGGGAGACTAAAGGGTCCTGTCCCAGGCCACACAGGAGCAAAGAATTGACCCGTTGGTGCAGGGTCGGCAACCTATGGTTCTCTAGGGAGCCAAATATAGCTCTCCTGGAGCCCTAGCTCAGTCTCCTTTCCCCCCCCCCCCACCCTCAGCAGGGAGCATGTGTTGGCGCTACAGCCTTATGGCCCCCACAAGACTCGAACGCCAGTGCAGCTTCCTGCGGGGAGGGACAGGGGAGAAAGCCCCCTCCCCACCAGCTCTGGCATGTGGGAAACAAACAGGCTAAACGTGGCTTGGGGCACAGATGGCTCTCTGTGACTGACATTTCTTTCCCTCGGGACACACTTCCCCTATCTTCCAGGGAATGGGAGCAGTGGAAGGCGTGTTACATGATGCCTGCCATATGGTGTGAAAACAAGTAATCCCCCCCCCCCCACACACACACACCTCCCCGGCCAGACCGCCTGCCCCCTGTCCTCAGCCAGAAACCCCTTGCCCTCTGCCCAGACACCCTCTGCCTCCAGTCCAGACACCCCCTGCCCTCTGCCTCCAGCCAGACACCTCTTACCCTCAGCCCCCAACCAAAATCCCCCCTACCCTCTGCTTCCTGGCCAGACACCTCCTGCCTCCAGGCCAGACACCCCCTGTCCAGATTGCCTATTCCTGGCCTGACACCCCTTGTCCTCTGGCCAGACATCCTCTGCCCCCTGGCCAGGCAGCCAACCCCCAGCCTGCTCCTGACCCCTGGCCTAGCAGCTTGCCTGGCCAGACCTTGCAGCCTCACCCCCTCCTACACTCCCCCTCCTGCTCAGATCCTGCACTCCTATCCCTATCCTATTCACGGATAGCCCTGTCCTGCACACTTAATGCCTCATTTATGGCCCCCACTGAGAAGCTAGAGGGGCCCACAAAAGCCACTAACCCTGGAACCCCAGAAGAGTAAATCTGGCCTGAGGCCTTGAACGTCAGTCCTTCCTGCCCCTCCTCCCGCTAGGGGGCTGGAGTACCAGGGGAATGAGGGGTTTCAGTTGGGGGTCATATCCGTGAGGGTTGGGGGTTTTTGGACGTTTTTCTTATTTTGCTTTTCACCTGTCTGATCCCTAACTGATTTTTCTGTGGGTCAGTGGCCCCTGACCCAAAAAAATGTCCTCCACCTCTGCCATAAATAAACACAATGTTGAAAGCTTTTCTGTTGGACATAATATTTTACCTTATTTAAAAATGAAGCCTGGCCAACAAGCCCCCAATTTGGGCCCAGCCCCCATCTGGCTGCAGCGTCATAACACTCCTGCACCCCCTACACTCCAACCCTGCACCCCTCATGTCCCCAGTCCCCTGCCATAACACTGCACCCCCATACACCCCCACCTTGTGCCCTGAGTCCATCATACACTCCAATCTCCTGCCCTGAGCCCCTCATATACCCCAAATGAGACTCCTGCACCCCCACATACCCAGTCCTCTGCCACAAGATTGACAGAAGACAACTAGTCAAATCCAGCTTCATGCGCGTTCAGCCTATGATGTAAACGTCAAAGAACTGTGCAAAAAGATGCAGCAGTAGAAGTCCCATTAAAAAAAGTCTGTGAGTACAAGATTTCATTTATGCTATTATTAACCATTATGTCAATTATCAATAATATTAAGTTGTATATGTACAGTCCTGCAAATGGGCATTCTCATCCAGCTGTTTGTTGACCACTTGTTCTGAATTTTGATGTAGTCTGGCTCTCTGGTTTGAGAAGGTTGCTGACCCCTCCTTTGGTGGAGAAGTCCCCAGCTAACCCCCTAACAACTGGACAATGCATTGTCCTATCTACAAAACAAGAGCAATCCAAGCAAATCCTTTCCTCCATCTCAACCCTGGGAGGATGATGACTCATCACACATTCAAATTCTGGCATCTTCTGAGATGCTTATAAAGGAGTCAATAAACTCAAATCATGACAGTTGTTTTGATGGTATGAACCCCTGCCCACTAATCATTTACTCATGTCACATTGGCCATCTAACAAAGTTTCACATGGCAATGACTTCTGATCACTTGGGACCGACCAGGGCCAGATGGAAACAGGGCATGCCATCCATATCCAGCCACCGCCCAGATTCTGCCTTCAGCTGCTCTTCCACAAGACTGTTAACTTTACAAGACTTAAAAAACAACAAATAGTCTGGTAGCACTTCAAAGACTAACAAACCACCTAGATGGTATCATGAGCTTTCGTGGGCACAGCCCACTTCTTCAGATGACTTTCATCTGAAGAAGTGGCTGTGCCCATGAAAGCTCATGATACCATCTATGGCTGTGTCTACACTGGGCCACTTATTCTGGAAAATCAGCCGCTTTTCCGGAATAAGCTGCGAGCTGTCTACACTGGCCCTTGAATTTCCAGAAAAGCAACGACACTCTACTGTACAAAATCAGCTGCTATTCCGGAAAAGCTACGCTGCTCCTGCTCGGGCATAAGTCCTTATTTCGGAACACTGTTCCGGAAAAGGGCCAGTGTAGACAGCCCAGTAGTCTTTTCCGGAAAAAAGCCCCGATCGCAAAAATGACGATCGGGGCTCTTTTCCGGAAAAGCGCGTCTACGTTGGCCACAGATGCTTTTCCGGAAAAGGGCTTTTCCGGAAAAGCAGCCTGCCAATGTAGACGCTCTTTTTCCGGAAATACTTATAACGAAAACTATTCTGTTTTAAGCATTTCCGGAAATTCATGCCAGTGTAGACACAGCCGAAGTGTTTTATTGATCTTTGAAGTGCTACCAGACTATTTGTTGTTTTTTAGGTTTATCCTGTACAGACTAGCTCAGCTACCCCCTGAAGCTTTACAAGACTTGTTTCCCTTGTCTTTCATTTAGTGCTGTCAGGTACTGTGGCCCATGGAAAATTTTACTACCGTGTTTTGGCAGGAGCCACTTCCTCTTGACTTTCTATCGGCTAAATGACATGCACGCCCTTTTAAGTGATATCTGCTGTATTTAGGGGCCTTGCCTCTATTACTTTCTTGCTCCTTATCCACCGTGATTGATTCCTGGTAGAGTAAAAAAACAACAACTCTGTTCCATCCGTCTCTCTCTAAGTTGCAAGTCACTTGCACAACAGACAAAAAACCCTGGACATATCAATAGCGGTGGAAAAAAAATGTAGAAACATGTGGTGCATTCGCCTGACCTTTCCAAGCTTTATTATTACTCTCTTTCTCTGCTACTATCAATCATGTTTGAGTATTCGCCAGTTAGCCAAGGCAGAGCGGTTACAGCTTGAACCCTTTGAGAGGTTTCCAAAGAAGGCAAATGTGCTGGAAAGATAATACGGGAAGACCAGTGCCCAACTGGAGAACTCTGTGCAAACTTCAGCTTTTTCCATTGCATGATGGTCTGATTGGGTGCAATGCTTGCCGTCTGCTTTCTGATCTGCTCATCCCAATACCTCCCACCTCTCGGGTCACTGGGTCACTGATGTGTAAAACTGTGACTGCAGCTACAGAATCTGGCACTTCACATGTCCACCTAAACATCACAGCACCCAGCAATGTTATCATGTGTTAGGCCACTTAGTATAGAACACTGACAGAGAGGGAGTGGAGAAAGAAGGGCCCAGCATTCCAGGGGTTAAAGAAAGCATCTGGGCCCTGTTAGCCCAGCTTGCAGACTTTACCTGCAGTCAATGCCAGGCCTGGAGGGGAAGGGAGAAGAAAGGAGCCTGGCTCAGTTTGGGGCTGTCTAGCGAGGAGGTGGGAGCTTGGTGCATCGGTCTGATGGCATGAACCAGAGCCTGCCAGCCCAGCAGCCATGGGAGCGAATAAGCCCCCATCCCTACCCCTTGGGGAAAAAGGGGAAACCCATTGAGAAACCCCAACTAAGGAGAAATTCTTGGGGCTAAACCCCAAATTGAATGAGTGGAATAGGGCATGGTTTGGGGTCCCTGGGCCAGGGGCAAGGGGGAGAAGGGATCAGTCTTCCCTCTCCCTTCCCCCCCCCCCCCCACACCTACTCAGCTGTCTGGCCACTAGGCTATTCTGCCTCCAGAGACCTGGCCACACTGTCATATTGTTTAAAAAAAAAAAATAAGATCGACACAACGTATCCCTGGAGGATGTGATAGAAATGGCAACTTCTGGCCCTCCTTCTCTTCTGGCAGTTCCATAAACCAGGGGACACTTGAGTCAGGGGCTTTCATACTGTGTAGGAGTGTTCAGGGCCCTAAGCTTGGGGCTTGCAGACCATCTAAAAGAATAGAAACCCCAGGAGTGAGACCTGTGCAAAACCACTAGATGGAGAATTATACCTGCTGGTACTGGTGAAGTGAGATGGAGGCCGAGTAGTGAGCCAAGGAAGGCATCAGGTGTAGAGTCAATGGTTTTAGGACCATTCTAATCATCTGACCTGACTTTTTCCATAACACAGCTCAGTGAAACCTTCCTCTTCATCAAGCCTGCATTGAAATAAGAGTTTTTTTGGTCTGAAGATGAGGAATGAAGGACTCGGCACCCACAGTGGGGAGGCAGGAAGAAGGGAAAGAGAGAAAGTCTCGTCAGTGCGGGAAATAATAATAATATTGTTGCCACATGGCTCACATCTCCTGGGATGCTACATGGGCCGCCTTCTGCTCCATTTGTGATCATGCCGACCACTTCACTTATGCTGTGTTTTCTGCCTTAGCATCCTTGTGGCGACGGCAGCAATTCCTCACCCAGCCAAGTAATATGAGGGAAGTTCCGCTATTCTTCGATGATTTTAATGTACTCGTAGGTGTGGTAGCTAGAAGTGTGGTGTGTGTATGTGTGTGTGTGTGTGTGTGTGTGTGTGTTTGCACGCACGCGCATGCATGCTGCAGCACCCCTTGACTCAAGCGCTACGTCTACACTGCTTCTTTTTTGTGGAAGGGGCAATGCAAATGAAGCGCTTACTAGCGACTTCTGCAAAAAGCATCGGAAGAGAATATGCAAATAAAGCACAAGAAGAGGTTTTTGCACCAAAAAAAGCAGTGTGGATGGGTCTGTTTTGTGCAAAAAACCCCTTTTGCGCAAGAACCCTTATTCTCCAAAAAATGAGGTTTACAGGTTCTTGCGCAAAAGGGTTTTGTTTTTGCATAAAACAGACCCATTTACGCTGCTTTTTTGGGGGCTAAACCCACTTTTTTGACTACATGCTGTGCGAAGAAGAACTGTGTAGTCAACCTGTGGAACTCCTTGCCAGAGGAGGCTGTGAACACTAGGACTATAACAGAGTTTAAAGAGAAGCTAGATAATTTCATGGGGATTAGGTCCATAAAAGGCTATTAGCCCAGGGATAGAAATGGTGTCCCTGGCCTCTGTTTGTCAGAGGCTGGAGAAGGATGGCAGGAGATAAATTGCTTGATCATTGTCTTCGGTCCACCCTCTCTGGGGCACCTGTTGCTGGCCACTGTTGGCAGACAGGCTACTGGGCTAGACGGATCTTTGGTCTGACGCAGTACGGCTGTTCTTATGTTCACTTCCGCAAAAAGCATCGGAAGAGACTATGCAAATGAAGCAAAATGCAGGACAATGTAGCACTTTGACTAACAAGATGGTTTATTAGATGATGAGCTTTCGTGGGCCAGACCCACTTACCCCAGACTAACACGGCTACATTTCTATCACTATTCTATATGCAAATGAAGCGCAAGAAGTTGCTAATGAGAGCTCCATTTGAATTGCCTCTTCCGCAAGAGGGAAGCAGTGTAGATGTAGTGCAAGTCCCACACCCAGGCTCCCAGCTCTGCTGCCCGTCCTGTGCACGGGGGGCTCTGCTTTGCCTCCACGCCTGGATCCCAGCTGCTGGACCCACACACCCGAGATTTGCTCCAGCCTCAGCTGCGGGGAGAGGATACAGCTAACGGGAGGGTGACAGCACCCCCACTCTTAAAAATACTCCTGTGCCACCGGGATATTCCTCTTTAGCAGCAGGAATCAGGAGAACCTGCCCCAAGTGACCAATCTGCTCGTGGCAGATTGACAAGTGCTCCACCGATTGGCTGAGGTGCCCTCACCCGAGATGAGCACCTCTGGACTAGCACACAGAAAGAGACAGGGCCCAAGAGTCTGGTGATGACGATGACAGGCCTTGAAGATCAAGTGGGGGAAATTTCTGCCGGGCAGGAAGTTATGGAAGAATGGTGACAGCCACTGGCATCATAATGGCCCAAGTAGGCATTGTGTTCCCATGCATGGTTCCCAGCAGAGGGCGGAGTGAGCAATAACCATAATAATGAAAACAGTCCACAGAGCAGTTCCATCGTGTGCACCCAGTAAGACGGCTTAGCCTCCCTTTTCTGTAGTTCAGACACTCATTTGAATGCGGATGACAGTGATTTAGCACCAGGCGCATGAACAAAAGGTGGGGGAGCGTGCAGGTCATTTTAGTGCCTTCCTGCTTGTGCCCGGTGTAGCTGTTGGATACAGGATGTCATCCAAAGGCTGCCTTTAAATGTAATGTATTTTTAAGTTACTGATAGCTTTCTAAGTGACCTTGCTTTACATAAACACCAGTCAAAAAGCTGTTTTTTTCCGGCCTTTGGACGTCAGATTGCTTCCTTTGACACCTCTGAGAGACCCCCCCCCCCAAAAAAACTATGGCATTTCTCTCTGAGTGTGCATAATGCGATTTTAGAGGTAAAGGTCTGTTTTTCAAACTCATTTATAGCTGAAACCCAATGAAATCCCAGTGAACCCAATGAGGTTGTTAAAAGTCAGGGAGTTAGGAGGCTTCTCAGAGTTCAGGTGTGAATAGTTGCCGGAAGAAAACGTGAGGCAAGGCCGAAAATTCCTACCCCTGAGATGTGGCGATTTTAGGTGACTGGCTTTGGACACCCAGCAGCTGAACACTTCAGTCAGGAGACCTGGATTTTGCTCCCAGTTCTGTCCCTGCCTCGGGGAGTGACCTACTCTGAGCCTCAATTTATCCATCTGCGCAATGAGTTAAGTACTTCACGATCTCACACGGGTGTTGTCAGGCTTAATTAGTGTTTGCAAATAGCTTTGCACTTGGATAATCGGCTGAGGTGCTCCTGTCATTATTGTTACCTGAACCTCTTGGCTTTGGGAATTTGGCTGGGAAATGTGCAGACATAGGCACTCCCCTGAGACTTTCGGGCGCTGGATAAATTGAAAAGACTTCAGCAGTAGCCTGAAGGTGGATGTGCTGCTTCGGCTGGAGACAGAACATTCGCTCTTTACTACTTTATTTTAATGAGTTCACCTGGAGGGTTAGGTAAAAATCCAGGTTCATTCTCGTTTTATCGGAATTCCTTTACCGGGCCTTATGGACCTACTCCAGAGTCCACCGAAATCAATGAGAATCTCTGGAGACTATCCTGAGTACGTACAGGCGAGCAGACAGACTCACCAGCCCCTGAGCAAATTGGGGGTGGGGGGTTGGCAGCTCCCTGCTCCCAGAAAGGGTGGGGCCTGAGGTGGAAGGGGTGTAGTCAGGGCAACCAGACCTCTGCACTTCCTGGACCATGCCACCTCCCCCCCAGGGCCGCCTCAGGCCCTGCAGTGCACCCTGTGGCAATGTAAAGGGCCACAATGCCACAGAAACAGTGGTGGTGGATGGAGTCCCAGATCTCTTTGAATGCTGGGCCATTGGCAGGAGTGGCCCGAGGCTGGCTGCAGCAGCTGGTGCCCCAGGCGGAATGCACAATCGGCGCCCCCGCCTGCACGGCCGTCAATGGAGTGACGTCATCATCAGGCGCCCCATTGAAGGCGGTGCCCTAGGCGACGGCTGAGTCGGCCTGTAGTCATGGGCCGCTCCTGGCCATTGGCAGGTCTATGTACGTAATAGAGAGTCAGGATTACATGCACTGGATTAATCCAGCTGTGGAGGCCAGGGTGCAATCTGTCTCCTGTGGCACTTTGAGAGGCTCTTGGGGGAGGAGCAGTTTGCCCTCATCGCTGCCCATGACTAGAGATCATCCTTTCAAGATCCAGGGACTTGGTTCTGCTGAACAATTCCCCAGGACGGTTCCGGGAGCGAATAAGGGGGAAACAACAGGCAGAGGAAGACTTTGTCTATTCCTGTGTTTCACACGGCACTTCAAAGAAGCCAATAATCATCTCAAGGAGGGGTAGCCCCCCCAGGCTGTTCTTCCTGTATCACTCATGATCAGGGGCCACTGGATCCAGAGGACAATGTAACGTGGATCTCGGAGCAGCCCTCGAATGTCAGGAGGAAGCAAAGGTCTTTGGAGGAAATTCTTGTGACAGTCTAGGAGGAAATGAGAGATGCTGAAATACACGGTGTATTTTCCGCCACTCAGCCACGTGCTCTGTTTTTATTATCGTGAACCTGCACCCAGAGGATGTCAGCTTATTTATTTGTTTGCTTAAATGAGGCTCCTAACCTTGTTCGACATTCTCGCATGGGGAGAGGGTTCGGTTTGGCAGACGTAGCGGTTCCCACCCGCCCCAGCGGAAGGCTACGGAACAGGGGGACGTTTCTTCTCTAGGAATTTTCTTTCTCTAATATGGGAGAGGTTGAAGGTGGGGGGGAGGGGGAAACGCGTTGTCCGCTGGGAAGCGTAGAGGGGGATACGTCTTGCTGTGAGGCTGGAAGGCAACTTGAGCTGAGGTAGAAATATTTGGACTGGCCTCTAAGCACAAAGTCAAAGTCAGCCGCTGTGATAGGGGCGTTCATCCTTAGAGCGCCCCCTTGTGTCAGTGCATCATATTGACAGTATGCTTGGCTCCAGTGTCTCCTATAGACTGTCTGCCTCTGGCCAGGTCTTCTAAGACTCAGCCCTCTGGCCAAATTGCATCCAGGATAACAAAAAGGTCCAAGTAAAAGTCAAGAACCTCTCTAAACTAGTAACTCTTTTACCCCTCTCGGGTCTCACTCAAGTGCTGTTACTGCCCCCAAGCTCAGAGTTTCCCCTCCCCCTCCACAGGACCTAACCTGCTCCTGCAAGGCTATTTTTGTTGCATAGTGCGTTTTCTCCCAGTGCCTCTCCCCTAGGGATCTCTCTGCCCCTTCTAGGCCCTGACTCAAGGCTCTTCCTTCCCGCCCGGCCCTTGTGGTTTCCTTTCTGCAGGAGAGTCCTGCCTCAACTCCATCACTTTGCTTATAAGGCCCACGTGATTAATAGCGCATCACCTAGGACCACTTCTCCTGGTTGAGTGGTGATTCATCTGTCGCCCTGGAGGTGTGGAGCATTCCACTCACTGGGACTTCTTTCTTTTCCAGAAGGTGTGGACCACGCCACCCTCTTCTGAGCCTCTGCCTGCCACGCCTCTCCAGGGTGTCCTTCACTGCCATCCCTGGTGACTCTGACCCTCTTTTTTCCTCCGCGCTCAAGTCCACGTTGTCTTTTCCTCATTTGCATTAGTTGGTGGCAAACAAGGACGCTGCTCACGTCTCTTACTTCTGTGAGTGGGTGCAGTGGCGCAGCGAGGAGGAAGTGGGGGGGCAGTTGTCCTCGGGCACCACGCTAAGGGGATGCCAATTTAGTCCCCCTCCCCCATCATCCCTTGACTCGCCTGCTCCTCCTCCACCTGCCGCCTCTGGCTGGAGCCTCTTCTCTGCCTCTCCGCCCCCAGACCGAACCTCCTCCATCTCCGCCAGCGGGTTAGTGCGCGCGGGAGCCTGGCCCCAAACTGGAGGAGGTGAGGGAAGACACAATACAAGCTCCCTCCTCTCCTCCTAGGGTTGGGCTCAGCCTTGCGCCAGATTTGGGGCCCCGCCGTATGGTGGCGTCAGCGGCAAGGAGGGGCGCAAATTTGGCCTTTGCCCGCGGGCGCATAATACCCTTGCTACGCCTCTGAGCGGGTGGCCACCTTCCCATCAGAAGTTCCTCCATGATTGGCTGCCCTGGGGCTGCTGCAAGCGAGGAGAAGGCAGATAGAAGGCTGGGCAAATGGTTTGAAAGGTTTCTTGAGTCCCTTTTTCTGCTCCTCAGCACCAGCGGGAAGACATTACAGAAACAACAGGAAATTAGCAGGCTTCTCCCTCTCTGGTGGTCCTTTGCTCCCCTCCCCAACATTTATGTCCAGGAAATTGAAGTAAATTTAGTTTCCTGAAGGAAAATGGGCCGACCCCTATTTGCAGGGGTCTATAGGTTTGCAACCTCATCCGCTAAAGAACTTCGTCTTTCTGCTGCATTGTTCCCTTCCAAACCAGACCACGGTGGGCAGATAGCACTGAGGATAAAGATTAAGCTAGATGGGTTTATGAAGGGGATGGTTTGATGAGATAACATAATCTTGGTAACTAATTGACTTTTCACTATCAGCGGTAAATAGGCCAATGGAGGGATGATAGGAGTTACTATAGAGAACTTTTTCCTGGGTATCTGGCTGGTGAGTCTTGCCCGGTGAGTCTTGTCCACATGCCATATTTGGGGTAAGGAAGGAATTTTCCTCCAGGGTAGATTGGCAGAGGTCCTGGAGGGTTTTCACCTTCCTCTGTAGCATGGGGCACGAGTCACTTGCTGGAGGATTCTCTGCATCTTGGGGTCTTTAAACCATTTGAGGACTTCAATATCTGAGATATAGGTGTGAGGATTATTCCAGGAGTGGGTGGGTGAGATTCTGTGGCCTGCACTGTGCAGGGGGTCAGACTAGATGATCATAATGATCCCTTCTGACCTTAAAGTCTATGAGGATAGAAAACAGTACAACCGCATGGAAGAATCCATAGAGTCCTTTTGCAATGACAGTTTTGGAGTATCCATAAATTTCCATAGCAGACTCCCTTAATGCATCCATTCTAATGAACAGATGTAGTCAAAATGTCCCAGTAGATCAAGCTCCTGGCTGGACATACCAGACAGAGAGGCAACATGAAGCAGTAGCACCGTTTCTATCCCTCATCCCAGTGGCATTAATTCAGACAACGGTAACCCCAAGCCATAATTTCACATAAAAAATGGTTTGGCAATACATGCAGTGTCATCCGAGGAGGCTCTGTCTGAAACAGCGTGAGACCCTATGATTCGCAAGTGGTCACTGACTTACTCTGAAATTTGCATTAAGCCCAGGAATGAAGCAGTCTATCGGTATGTGGGTTTTCTATGTGTAGTGGCTGGGGAAAGCAAGCAGTGCCGGACAAAGAGCTGCCAGTGTGAAGTACAGAACATAAGAACCGTCATACAAAGGTCCATCTAGCCCGGTATCCTGCCTTCCAACAGTGGCCAATGCCCAGTTCCCCAGAGGGAATGAACACAACAGGTAATCCTTGAGGCTTTGTCTACACTACCTGGTTTTGCCAGAAGAAGCAATGCAAATGAAGCGCTGATTAGCATACTGTTGTGCTTCATTAGCGTAATCTCCTCCGATGCCTTTTCCACAAGATCCCGGGAGAGGGGTCAGGATCTTGTGCAAAAGGGAGTTTTTGTGCAAAAGGGACACGTCCGCACGGCCTGTTTTTGCACAAAAGCCTCTTATGTAAAAGGCATCAGAGGAGATTATGCAAATGAAGCACAGCAATATGCTAATCAGCGCTTCATTTGCATTGCCTCTTCCATGAAAAATTGGTAGTGTAGACAAAGCCCAAGTGATTCTTCTCTTGTTACCCATTCCCAGCTTCTGACAAACAGAGGCTAAGGACACCATTGATGCAGCTATCCTCCATGAACTTATCTAGCTCTTTTTTGAACCCTGCTAAAGTCCTGGTCTTCACAACATCCTCTGGCAAGGAGTTCCACAAGTTGACTGTGCAGGGTACAGCTAGCTTGCACTGATGGGGATTCCAATGCATCTGTAGGAACCTCAGAGACACAGAAGAGTCTGGCTAGCAGCAGCTGTAGTTTTTATGGTGTCTAATCTCGGGCTTGCTCTGTGAACTCCCAACACATGGGGAGGCCTCATTTATTCTAACTGTGATTGCAGCCAGCCTCAGACATTTGTCCAGGATTCCCTTCAATATCAGCGTTTATTCTCCTCACAGTGCTGCTTCAACGGTAGGAGCGTAGTGCTGCCTATGTGACCGGAGCCACATAGACTCAGCAGTGACCTCATCAGACAGCAGTGACTCTCAAGATGACCCAGGTGGGAGATAAACTTTGACAGGCGTGCTTCATTCCTGCCCGCTATCTACTAGCTCCGTTTTCACACAGGGGCTGCAGGAAGCAGCCCTCTCAAAGGAGGGGCGATAACCGAGGCAGAAGCACCTGGTGAAAGAAGCTGTTTGCTCAAGGAAGAAAACAGGATCTCCTACATAAACAACATCCTCGCTGCTTCAGCCAGTGACTCGCTCTTTCCAGAGTTTGTTTTTGAGCTATTGTTGCAAGTTCCTTTGTTTGATCCCCCCCCCAAGAAAATTAACTGAAACAAGACTACAGTAAGAGAAGACGAAAGGCTTGGGGCCTCCTAAAATCTAGCCTCAAAAGCGCATTGTCCTTGTGCTGAAGAACATAGCGGTGGTCTCAAAGTTCTTTCCGTCACACAAATCCGAAAACACCTCAGGGTAAAATAAGGCCCCTGTTCACAGGAAGACTGAGGCAAACCTGTCTAGAGATCCCACTCCCCAGACTTTTCCAAGGAGAGGATATTTTTTGTGGCCTTCTCCTCATGGATATTTGTTTTCGTCCGGCATGGAAGAAGCATCTGTGTGTTTATGAAACAGAAGATCTAGAGTTCTCACCCAGGGTATGTCTACACTACCCCCCTAGTTCGAACTAGCGGGGTAATGTATGCATACCGAACTTGCTAATGAAGCCCGGGATTTGAATTTCCCGGGCTTCATTAGCATAAAGCCGGCGCCGCCATTTTTAAAAGCCGGCTAGTGCGAACCCCGTGCCGCGCGGCTACACTTGGCACGGACTAGATAGTTCCACGAGGCGTACAGATAGTTCGGATTAGGAAGCCTAATCCGAACTATCTAGTCTGTGCCGCATGTAGCCGCGCGGCACGGGGTTCACACTAGCCGGCTTTTAAAAATGGCGGCACCGGCTTTATGCTAATGAAGCCCGGGAAATTCAAATCCCGGGCTTCATTAGCAAGTTCGGTATGCATACATTACCCCCCTAGTTCGAACTAGGGGGGTAGTGTAGACATACCCCCACTCAGTAGGCATGGAATTGCTCCAGTCTTGATATGGCTCTATTTTCCTCTTCTTCACAACCACAGAAAATCATTTTTTTAGTTAGTATTATTTTTCCGATCCACCCAGCTGTAACGCAAGGATGACTGAGTGTCTGTCATCGCTGACAGGAAAATGAGTCCAACTATACAAGCCTCAAAAAGCCAATGAGTGCATAGAAACTGGATAATTATCGGTGGGTACATTTAGGGTTATTGCCAATTATTCAGTTCCCAACACTCTGATTGGTCGTGTTTCCCAATCTGCCAGGATACAACCTGAAAACAGGTGGATACAACCTGAAAACAGCTGTCTCCAGGGTGTTATTAATGCCCAATTATTGTGAAAAGGTTTGTTCCCAGATTCATTTCCCAGTTTGTTTACGGTGAAAGCCAAGTGCATCCTTAACCTTTTGAACTTTCACATTTGCTGGGAGAAATCCCACCAGCTCTTTGGAGGGGAGAAAGTTTATAACCCTGAGCTTGGATATTGATGGGATCCTAGCAGTATTTTCCAGAGTTTCCTCTGCTAGACCTTGGATCCCCTGCTCAAATGAGCTACGAAAGGAATTTCACTGATGAGTGTGAGGAACCTAACCCAGGAAAGGGTTAAACTAAGGCGTGCTTTGACTTGGTGCAGGAAATCGGCAGCTGAAGCCAGATCCCAGAATGGAAACATTTAAGTGTATTGTGTGAGAAAAGGAAAGCGAAGTGTTAAAGTTATTACAGCGCACAGAAGAACTGGCACATCCTGCAGCAGCAAACTTCCTGTTTAACCTACAAACTAGAAAACAACAACCAAATGAAAACACAGAAACAATCCCCGCTTAGTGGTCTATGGTGTGAACATTTATTTTTATGCTTTAATTATTTTGGACCCATTTGCTCACTGAGGCTCAGACTTTTCCAAGATTTCAGCACAGCCCCAGTGTAAGTAACATGATCTAAACTGGCTCCTTCTGCACTGGAAATATACGTGGATATATAGCGTATATTGGCTGGTTATTGTTTTATTCTTGAATATTTGAACATCCTGGCTTGGACATGGGTGTATGGGAGGGGAATTCCGCCCTTGAGGTTTCAGGCTTTTGAAACCATTCTTTACAGGATACGGTAGATGCTGCTGTTGTGCAATGGCTGAACAAACCCTTCTTCTTGGCAGCAGATGGGAGGTAGAGGAGGGATAGAGGAGGGTAGACTGACCCGATGCAGCTTAATACAGACTTCTGTGAACCCGCCAGTCGACAAGGGGAAATTAACCAGAGCTTTGCCAAAGATGTTGCGGCATCGTCCTTTAGTATCCATGGAAAATGGTCATAGCAGAAGAGACGGGGGTAAGGAGGGAACGGGAGAGCTCAACGCTGCTATGTCTACACAGCAGCATTATTTCGGAATAACGTGAGTTATTCCGAAGTAACATAGTCTGCGTCTACACTACAAGCCTTTATTTCGAAATAATGGCAAGCTGAAGGACTTCTTGCTCCGACTCCTGCAACCCTCATTTTATGAGGAGTAAGGGAAGTCGAAGGAAGAGTGTTCTTCCAACGACTTCCTGCTGTGTAGACAGTGCCAAAAGTCGAATTAAGCTGTTTCGACTTCAGCTGCGCAATTGACGTAGCTGAAGTTGCGTAGCTTCGTGCGAGTTTTGCCCTGCTGTATAGTTGTACCCTGGGTTACTTCTGTTAGGTCAGTGGTGGGCAACCGGCGGCCCAAGAGCCACGTGCATCCCATCCGGGTTCTGTGTGTGGCCCACGAGACAGTTCATTCATTGTTGCCCACACACAGGGTTGCCGGATTCTGCTGGTTTTCATCCGCATCGTTTTTTCCCCACCGCTATTACAAAAGTGAAACACACATCAAGCCAGGACACAGGAAGTGAGGTGCGTGCTGAGCCGTGCGCTCCCTCTGCATCCAATCACAGAGCTGCTATGGTTCAGTCAGCACAATTCGCATATTCTAGGTACACCAGTGCAGTGAGCAAAACTACCCTATCTCGGGAGATTGGTTACAATAATCTTGCAGCCCACTCAGAGGAAGTAGGGCTACTCATGAGGCCCACTTTCAAGCCTAGGTTGCCCCTTACTGGTTTAGGTGTTTGGTGAAAGGGGAGGGGCATAGTCTCGTGGGTGGAGTCTGGCACTCTGTCAGAGCTGTAATGATTTGGAGGTCTTTGATGGGAAGTGTTATAAATAAAGGGAATATCCAAAATGTTTCTTGTGCAAAATTATGTGTATTGCACGAAGCTTTTTGAGAGGAGACCTTAATAAAACCCAGGTTTCACTATAAAATGTAAGAGGGATTTTTCAGGAGCACGGGGTCTTGGCCCTGGCTGTGTTTTCATTGAAGTCATTGTTAAAACTCTGACTGACTTCAGTGGGAGAGATGTTAGACAAAGGACTTATCTACATGAGCAATTAGTGGAGTGCATCTACCCTGCCTGAGCCTGCTACGGACTAGTTGTCCATGTGCATTCTGCTGATGCTCCTTAATTGTATGCCAAGGTGCTTTGGTGGAGCTGTTCTCAGCGCTCTGACAAACCCTTTACGCACATCAGCAGGAGGAATGCATATAGTTAGACTGTGGCAGGCTCAAGGAGGGTAGATTCACACGCTTGATTGCTGTTGTCTAACAGTGCAGACAAACCCCACCGTGTAACATAGGGAAGGAAAGGGTTAATGGATACCTGGTAAGCATCACCCATACGCGTAAGTGGTTAATCAGCAGGCCCGGCTGGGCTGGAACAGCTAGGGTTGCCAGGTGTCCGGTATTGACCTGGACAGTTTGGTATTTTCGCCTCCTGCCTTGTAAAAAAAATTCAGAAAATACCGGACACCTAAATTATCTGGTATTTTCTGATTTTTTTTCCCAGCCAGGAGGTGAAAATACTAGGTGTTTACCTGGTTCTGTAGGGGAGCTGTCTGGGCCGGAGCAGGAAGACGAGATGGTGGGTGGATGTTTGCAGCCTGATAGGGCCAAAAAGTCTCAAAAGCATTTCTTAAAGGGGCCACACTTTCTTTTTATTTTTTATTTTTGTGCTTAACAACTCTCGGGGTCCTTTTTTTTTTCTCAACAACTTTGGTCTCCCCCCTTTTTTTTTCTCAATAGAATTTTTTCCCTGGTGGGTTTTTGGGGGGGAGGGGTGTTCGGTATTTTTGGTGAAACCATCTGAAAACCCTAGGAGCAGCTTTTGGCGTGCAGCAGGCATGGCCCGATCTGAGCAGCCCCCCCCCCCCCATTTCACTGGTTTGCTTTTTAACTGGGATTTTACATCGTTAGTGGAACGCTTTTGAAAACCTCACCCTACAGAACTTAGCGCCCTTTTGGCTAAAGCAGAGATGTGTCTTGGTATCCTTGGGCCACAATGCCCCCTCCTCTTGCTGCTCTGCTGGCTGGTTGCCCATCTCCACTACGCACCTGACATAAGTTTGCAAAGCTCAAAGATCCCGCAGCTTTGAGGAAGCCTTTTCTTCTTAATGAGGACTAAGAAGTCTCCCCCAATCTCCCTAATTCAGGATCCAGATTCAGCCTGCCTCTCACTTTGATCCCGACCCTGGTCTGCATCTGACCACATGCTATATATATCCTGCTGCCCATGCCTCCAAATGTTCAGGCGGCGGCTCAGGCTGCAGGATCCTATTTAAATGGCTGCCAGCTCCCAGCTGTGGCACTACCCTGGCAGGCGCCAGAGCCACGAGCCCTTTAAATAGCTGCAGCAACCCCAGGTACCTGCCAGGCAACACGGTGAGCCCTTTGCTGTGTTTTTAATTCAAAGCCTCCGGCCCCAGACAACTCTGGGGGGAGGCTAGTCCTCAGCCCCGCCCCTTCCTCTCTATGCCCCTCCCCTTCTGGAGGTGGAGCCAGCCCGTGACCATGTACCAAAATTCACCAAGTGGCCCCCCCTTGCAAAAATTATTGCCCACACCTTCCATAACTGCTGATGCCACTTTTAAGGTGGTCATGTTGCCTGACATCTTCCAAATATTGCTACACTTCAGTGTAGTCAGCTTTTCGAAAGGGCCTACTGCAAGGCGTGTTTATGGGTCTGTGACAGGGCGAGGCAGCCCCGCACTGAACTTGCAGGGCCCAGCCAGCGTTACCTGGCTGCAGAGGCCCCTCCCCCATAGCCCTACCGAGCATGCCCGGGCTGTAGCTGTGCTATAAAAGCCTGGGGAAGGACTCAGTCTGGGGAGACAGTCGGAGGAGAAGGACCGGAGAAGGGAGCTCCCACTCAGCTGTTGCCAGGGACTCTAGGGCTGTGTGTAGACTACATGCCTCTGTCGTCAGAGGCATGTAGATTAGACAGATCGGCAAAGGCAAATGAAGCCGCGATTTAAATGATCGCGGCTTCATTTAAATTTACATGGCTGCCACGCTGAGCCGACAAACAGCTGATCAGCTGTTTGTCCGCTCAGCGTGCTAGTCTGGACGCTCCCCTGCCGACATCTAAGCCCTTTGTCAGCAGCCCCAGTAAACCTCATCCCACGAGGAATAACGGGGCTGCCGACAAAGGGCTTTGATGTCGGCAGGGGAGCGTCCACACTAGCGCGCTGAGTGGACAAACAGCTGATCAGCTGTTTGTCGGCTCAGCGCGGCAGCCATGTACATTTAAATGAAGCCGCGATCATTTAAATTGCGGCTTCATTTGCCTTTGCCTATGTGTTAATCTACATGCCTCTGACGACAGAGGCATGTAGTCTAGACACAGCCTAGGAGAGGCCGGAAGGGACGTGGAGGTGAGTTGGTGCAACCCGGGGACTGCCTGCCGAGGGGACGCCGGCCTGGAGCTCACAGCAAGCTAGGCAAGTACAGGGGAAGGAAGACTGGGGATCCAGGTAGGAAGTGGCCCAGGGCAGGAGCGGGAGCCGCCTCTCCCGCCCCAAGAACCTCGGCGCGTTTCGGCTGGATTGTCCCGCCGAGGGAGTGACCCGTTACCCAGTCGCTCACAGGGCCCTGGGCTGGGACCCGGTGGAGTAGGGTGGGCCCAGGTCCCCCTACCTGGGGTGCGTCCCCGTTACAACTCTGAACTGCTTTGTGGACTCAGGCCGGAGGGCCTTGGCCTTGCTTAAAGGGCCAACTATAAACTGCCTTGTTGACTCGTGCCAGGGGGCCCTGGACTCAAGAGGGCAGGCGGGAGGGGCCCGCCTCAGGGTTGCAGAGGTCCAGATTTCCCTGTACAGTTTTTATTTTCCAATGGAGTTTGAAATTACAGACACAAGGCCATCCAAAGCAATTTCTATTCACAGTATATAGCACCTCACTGTTCCTCTACCGTAAGAATGTACAGACATGTATAGCTCTAGAAGAGCACAATTGATACAGTCATTGGTGAGGCTAAACTAAAATCTTATGAACTACGGGGCAGTTCCCTAAAATGCCAATCAGTGTGGCCTCCATTGTTGCAAATAAATGCTTCTCATTCTATTTTACTGTCTGCATAAGTTGACACGAAACCTGTTTCCATTTCTTCTATGGCCACCCTAAGGAGTTTCAGGAAACTGACTACTATGTCTGGAAATCTTTCTACCATTATGCGCACTTCTCCCTGTGAGTTCAGCTTCTCCATGCAGCGCAGCAGAAAAGGACATTTTTATCACAGAAGGGAACCACAGAAAACGTGAGATTCGTTAGCTTTGATTCTGCTGCTCGATACAAGCCACTCTTTGGAGGATGCAACGAAGCTCTACTGCCGGGTGAGTCTGATGCTGGAGTTTTGGCTGTTGGCCACGAGGCAAGTTCACTGTCCACCGGCTCCTGTTTTGCAGCTCCTGTTGTTGTTGTTGAGAATCCTGTTTTAGATAATGTTGCTTTGGCAATAAAGTGCTGAGACATGGAATCTGAAAAATACTGTAACCATGGCCTCAGGGGATGCAGAGCTAGTAAGCCGCCGAGGATGCTTCCTATTAAATCATAATAAAAAAGGATAGAGAGACATGATGAGTGAAGTCATATCTTTTATTGGACCAGCTGCCGTTGGTGAGAGAGACCAGCTTTCGACTTTACACTGAATTTTTCTTCAGAAGAAGTTGGAGCCACTGCTAGGGAAGTGGGGGATGGTGATGTTCGCCCTGCAAGTTAACGCCAAACCAGTGTCCCGGAACAGAGTTCGGGAGCTTCTGTTCTGTTGAAGGTGCTGTCTGTTGACATTCTCCGAGACTATTTGAAAGAATCAACTTTTTAGCCCCAGTGTCCTGGCCGTGTTCCTGTTTTGGTAATTACATTCTGCCTCCCCAAAATTACAAATGTAATTTCAGCTGGATGCAGCAATGGCCTTGGCTTGCTGCCTGAAAGCGTTATGCACTTTTGCTGTGTGGCATTATGCAGGTGTTGCATATCCTCCTCAAAGTAGTTGCCTTCTATGGCAAGAGAACTGGTTGGGATTGGCAACAGTGTGTTGCTTCACCTGATCATCTGTGTAAATAATGAATGATGATGGCAAAACTCTCATGAATCCCTCGAAGTGAAAAGTGCTATAAATGTAAGATCAATTACAGCTTGAACCTCTCTAGTCCGGCACCCTCAGGATCTGATTAGTGTTGAACCAGAGAATTTGCTGAACCACAGAAGGTCAATATTGTCTATCAGCTCGACCAGCACTTCCACTACTTACTGGGCTTCTAGAAGGCATTTAGGGGTAAATTAGAGCTAAATAACAGCACAGAACCCTGAGAGCCAGGACTGGTGGCTGTAAACAAACTCGATGGGACCATGGGGAACTTGGCCACACCCATGATAAGTGGATGTCCAGCTAACTAACATCATGCCGGACCATGGATGTTGCCGGACCACAGATGTTGCCAGACCAGAGAGTGCTGGACTAGAGAGATTCAACCTGTACCATATGAAATCTATCCAGTCTATTCATCTAACTTGCATTTCAGTGTCATCATCCTGCTCACAAAATTGTGGTTAAAAAAAAAAATCATTTAAACCTGTTTAGTTTTCTTAACTTCAATCACTGCTGAAACACTAGTGTCAGATTCTACCCTGACCGGGTGGGGCGAAACAATTTTTATAGTGTGGGTGCGGAGAGCTGTTGAACCCAACTGAAAACCCTGTTTAGAATGAAAACCACTTCACACCAGGGGGTGCTGAAGTACTCCCTCCCCCCCCCCCCCCCGCACCCGAACTTCCAGTACCTATGACCCTGACCGTGTAACTCAAGTACATTTTCAGGCTTGTCGCTGAGAGCATAATATGGCCGTAGGCTCTGTTTACAAACTATGGACTACAGAGCTCTGTGGTTGTATCAGCGATTTCTGAGCTAGGTGGCGCCAGCTCACGCCAGTTCTGTTATAATCCAATGCATGTCAGGACATGCCCTCCACAGCACTTCACAGCTGGGAAACATTTCCAAAGAGCCCACATTTTTGTTTGCTGGATTCAAGGACGATGGAGGATGAAACAGACGAAAGAACAAATATACTGTAGCCATTCCAGTATGTGGTTTTCATGATGCAAAATATCATCCAGAGGGTTTTTTTTTAAAATTGTTTCGCATGAATTCTTATTCAGCTTTGTATGCCTTCCAAATGAACTGATATTACTATAGTTACACTCAAGCTCACATTATTTGGGTCACTTTTCTACTGTGTCACTTGAGCCTTTTGAAAAATCAGGGGGATAAGTTCCAGATCCCCATTTTCACCTTTAGAAAGCTGCCTGTCTCCACTCTCATGTTAATTCCTGACTTCATTTCTCCCAGATTCTCTTTTACACCTCTCTCCCCCTAAGCAGGAACAATATTTGTGTTCTGAACCCCCTCTCTACCCCTCCACGGGCAAAATTCTGACCTCCCTGAAATCTGTGCAAATTTTGCCATTTCGATGGGGCCGGGATTTCATTGTGTGTATTTAACTAGTTTCCAGTTTTTATTGCTGAGCTGTCACCCCAAAATCCAGCACATACATTTGACCTGGTTTCCTGCTCTTAAAAGAGACTAGGAATTATTATTAACTGGTGGAACTCATGGCCACTAGATGTCATCATTAGCAGGATTCTATTGGCTTCCAGGGAGCTATCTCTCTGTTATGAATGGATTCAAAGTGTTCTGCATTGGCCTAACTCTGCATGAATCGATGATGCTGGGAGTTTTACCCAGACCCTGCTGCCTTCACTATGCCTGGCTCTAAACCAATGGTGGGCAATAACTGGTCCAAGTGCTGGATGTGGTTCACGAGCGTTAGCTGCCAATGTTTTATTTACCTGAACCTCGGTAGTTAAGGCCGCCGGAAGCCCCTATTGGCTGCGGATCACCAGTCCTGGCCAACGTGAGCTGTGGGAAACAGCGTGGAACAGGACACCACTTCTGCAGCTCCTATTGGCCGGGAACGGTAATCTGTGGCCAATAGGAGCTTCAAGCATCCATACCTGTGGAGGCACAGGTAACTTAAGTGCCAGCGACCTGCCAAGGGCTAAGCCTGGCAAGCCGCATCTGGCTTACTGCCCACCCCTGCTCTAGAGAATGGTATTAGGACCATGTTTTAAAGAGCATTACATTTACTTGCCCACTGTAAAAAGAACACACACACACACACACCTGTGCCTCCGTCTTTGTGAGTAAATTATACATTAAAAATGCATTACCAATGGAAGATGGCCCAATAAAAGATACTACCTCACCCACCCTCTCTTTCACCCATTAGAGTCAGGAACAAACCTTTCCTTTTTTACTCCACACCAGTGGAGCAAAAAAAAGCATGATAACTAGGATGTTTTGTGGATCCCCCAGACTGGCACGGGATGTCATTGCCGTCCATGTAATCTCGGGTGCCTTTATGCTGTGTAGCTCTGATTCAGACTCTTGACACCAGGAATCAACTTGCATGCACAAAGTCTCACTTGTCAGTCTAGTTACCCCCAGCACGGTGACACCAACAGGCTTCTGGTCCCAAATCTCCACAAACCCGCTCTTCCCGCATTCTTACTTAGAAGGCACCCGGACTATTTCCCTCGGGTTCATCACCCTGAAAGAGGTGAAATCAGCCCTCCCATTCTCACCTCACTCTGGCACACACACACAGTTTGCCCACCATAGGCCTACTTGGCGCACACGCAAACAGAAAGCTCATTCAATAGAAAAACCATTAATTCAGGAATGAAATAGGGAAGCAGAGTAGAGACAAGCCACACAGTAAATAAATGTAAAGATGTAACCTCAGGCTGTACATGTCTATATTAGATAAAACCCCTTTTCTAATATCGAGTGGTCCTGTGTTACCTTAGAGACTAACCAAAACATATATACTCAAGAGCTTTTGAGGGCAAAGCCCGCTTCCTCAGATGAATTGGAGTAGAATTAACAGAAGCCAAGATATCTAGAAGAGAGACTGAAAAGACTAGGATTTTGCAGCTTAGAAAAGAGGAGACTAAGAGGGGATATGATAGATATGATATAAAATCATGATTGGTGTGGAGAACGTGAATAAGGAAAAGTTATTTACTTGTTCCCATAACCTAAGAACTAGGGGTCACCAAATGAAATTAAAAGGTAGCAGGTTTAAAACAAAGAAAAGGAAGTTTTTCTTCAGGCAGCACGCAGTGAACCTGTGGAACTCCTTGCCAGATGATGTTGTGAAGACCAGGATTTTAACAGGGTTCAAGAAAGATACATTCATGGAGGATAGGTCCATTAATGATTATTAGCCAGGATGGGCACGGATGGTATTCCTAGCCTCTGTTTGTCAGAGGCTGGAAATGGGTGACAGGAGAGGGATCACTCCCTCTGGACACCTGGTATTGGCCACTGTTGGCAGATAGGATACTGGGCCAGATGGACCTTTAGTCTGACTCAGTATGGCCCTTCTTATGTTCATATGTTATACAGCCGCTCCCCAACTTACTGCCACCTCCACTTACGACCATCCGCACTTACGACCAAAGCGGTTGTAAATGCGGATCTGAGTTACGAACGGTGATGCGTGCTTACGAACAGAGCGGTCGCTCTGTAACTCTATGGGATCCGAGTTACGAACAGTTCAAGTTATGGACCAAGTGTTGGTCCGTAACTCGTTCATAACTTGGAGAGCGGCTGTATCTATATCTATATCTAAACAGCAGAAAAACTACCTGTCAATTGCAGGACCTGCATTAATGAGACTAATCAAGTAGGCTGGATGTGTCTCATAAAAGCTTTTGATGTGGAAATGCGGGTGTTAATGGCAGTAGAAATTGGCTTGGTACACTTCCAGTCCACTTAATTAGCCTCATTAACATGAATCCTATAATAGACAGGTAGTTCTTCTTCTGTTATATACATCTCTTGGTTTCTGTAATTTCCACTCCAATAACAATGTACACAATCAGTTAATTGAACTTCTTATATTTGGAGTTCTTGCATTCCAAAGGCTGAACCCTTTTGCCCCCATTGTCCCTGATGCAGGAGTTCTTGACCAATGGCCATGACAAAAGCTTCACCCTTGCTCTGCTTGTCCACAGTGCTGCTAGCTACATTGTTCCTTAATGCCTAAAGATTAAGGAGCACTTTCCTTTCCCTCTCCTTGAGAGCTACACTGCACCCAGGAGTTGCTTTGCACCCCTCTTGGCTTTACCAAGTAGCGTGAATGTATCAGCACGTTTACCACCTGGAGCTTCCCTCTTTCGAGGAGAGGTCGGACACACACCTTGTCTTACAGTCGAGCCTTCATTCCCAGCTCTCAGCAACATTCCAGCATTTCCTAGCTGGACAGGGGTCTTTCAGCAGCTACTGGTCTTTCCTGGTGGCGTTCAGGCCTCCATGCAGATTTCGATTGAGCAAACCGTGTGGACTGTGTGTGCTAAAGAAATCTAGTGTCTGGGGGCTGGTTTCATGCCTTCAAGGGTGATGAATGGGGGTGGGGAAAGTCTGAGAGTCTGTGGGAGTTAAGAACTTGAGAGGACAGATTTGGGGAGACCAGGACTGTTGGCATGACCCTGCGAGGAGTAACTTGGCTGGTTGAAGCTCGGGTGAGACCTTGTGCTTGTGGGATGCTACCAGCGTCAGGGATCTGAATGAAAGCTGCACGGCACAGAAGCATCCAGAGTGACACGGAATGTGACATAACTCTTCAGTGTTCTAGGTGATCTTCCTAATGTCACAGGAATTTCATGCCTGTCCTTTTCATGTGGCTGGGATGTCTGACGTCCAGTTGCTTTTGCAAGTTATCTCCAGCAGATGGGAGCTCAAGGATCACTAGCAATATTCCCTCTAAATGTTTTCCATCCATGTGCAGAATAATATTATGTGCACCAAGGCATGTGTGGGTGTGCACCACCCATAAAAAAAATCACACACACACACTGCTGACTGTGGGTGCTGTGGGCGCTCTGCTAATTGGCTGGCCAGCATTTGAATCTCTCCTGGGTGGCCGCCCAAACACTCAGTTTGGCAGGAACACTGAGCACTAAGCATCAGAGGGTGACTGAGATGTCAAAGGTGCATGAGCCTTAGTAACCCATGCTGACTGTACACTCCAGGAAGCAACCAAGGGAAGGTCAGGCAGAGCTAGCCCCTTCACTGTGTTTGTTTTCTCCTTCAGCTCATAACTGTGCAAGCGTTTCCTGAGCACAAGGCTTCCTGTTTTCTCTCAGAGGGAAAGACAGAGCAATAAATCTGAAATAAAACCAGAGAACTCTCCCAGAAACCTGCTGCCAGCACAGACTGATGAACATAGTGTGAAATGGCACGCGAGTGCTGAGTTACAAAACCAAAGCAACCTCTCTTCCCAGGAAAATAAAGGCCTTTGGCCTCCTGAATCTTCCTCCCAAACTGATGTGAATGTCCAAGACTTCTGAAGGTGAAGATTGTCTCAGTGAATTCCTACAGGTTCCTCATGAGATTTGGCCGAAGGGCCATATCCTTTGAAATGCCATCCTCAAAGTTGGCTGCAGTAAAGTCTCCTGAGGCGACGCAATTCTGTAAGATCTGTAGGACAAAAAACACATGGGCAGAAATCAGAAGAATCTGGCAACCCTCTGGAACCCACACACCTAGGGTGTGTCTAGACCTCATGGCTCCATTGACGGAGCCATGTAAAGTAGTAGTGAACCGAGGTTTACCAGAGCAGTCGACAAAGGCTTCCCTTGTCGACCGCGCTGCGTCTAGACTGCCACGCTGTGCCAGATCAGCTGATTGTCAGCACAGCGTAGCGGCCATTTTTATTTTAATGAAGTGGGGATTATTTAAATCCCAGCTTCATTGCCTATGTTGAGTAAACTACTTTATATGGCTCCGTCGATGGAGCCATGTAGTCTAGACACACCCCTGGTGGGGGTCGTTCACTGTCCCATGTAGTAGCATTTAGACCACTTACAGTGAGAGATAAGAAAGAGGCTATGTCTAGACCGCAGGCTTCTTGTACAAGAAGATTTTTTCGGAAGAGATCTTCCAAAAAAAGTCTTCCACAAGAACGTGTCCACACTGCAAAAGCACATTGAAAAAGCTTTGAAAATCTCTCACATGTAAGGTGTGATTCCTATGGACGGAATGGCCACCAGGGCACCTGTGCTTTTTCCTCTTCCCTCTTCTTCCAAAAAAGTCTCTTTTCCCCATCCACACATGCCTTTTTGCAAAAAAGCTCTTTCGCAAAAAGACTTCTTCCTCGTAGAATAAGGATTACCAATTGCGCAAAAAGCCCTCTGTTCTTTCGCTTTACTGTTGAAAGAACATGCTTGCAGCGTGGACATAACTCAAGTTTTGACAGAAAAATGGCCGTTTTTCCAACAAAACTCTGTAGTCTAGACATTGCCTGAGTGAGCTTTACAGCTTTCTTTATAGCTCAAGCTGTAGAGGCCAGCCCCTGCCATCTTGCCTAGGGGCCCGTGGAGGCTGTCGACTCCCCTGCATGTTGGTCCCTTTCCTTGTGGAAGATAGTGGCAGACAGTACCTGATAGGCAGAGAGAGCTGGAAGAAAGGGATTGGTATTAAACATGGTGGGAAGCAGGCTTCCATGTGGGAACTCTAGTAGTAGCCATTTAGTCCCGCCCCTGACATCATACAAAATAAGTCCTTCCTGAAACCTGAACATCCTTCTCCAGTAATGCTCATCACATTGAACGTAGGGGGTGTGGCTGTAGAATAACAGTGTGTTCTAAGAGCTTGCATAAGAATGCAGGGCTCTTCCAGGCTCAAGTTCTAGAGGAAGATTTTAGGTAATTACTGCTGGGGAATCAACTCCATTTAGGATATAAAGGGAAATCCCAGGAGTGACCAAATTCATGGTGGTTTACCTGGTGGCTGATGTTGTATTATTGTTCCTGAGTTACTGGAACTCCACAAAGTGTTGGGTTAGGACACTACACAGGAGCATATAGTACAAAGTATGTCTTTTAGAGTACACCATTAGCTCCAATGCTGTCAACAGTGGGAAGGGATGATACTTAGTACCTGGCAGTTGAAGGCTCCTAATCTACTGTGCCTAAGGGCTGTGCGGGCTGCCCTCTGAGCCAATCCACAGAAGTCACAAGTTGGTGAGAACCTCCAACTACAGAGCCACAGTTCAAGTTGTACCAGCTTTTTAGCTCTGAATGTCACCAGTTCAATCCTTGGTGTACCTAAAAGGCATCCATCCCACCCTATGCAAAGGAAGATCTTTGCTGAGACAGGATCCCCCCCCCCCCCAAAAAAAAATTTAATCTGTTTTATAAAACAGCAACAACACAGCACAACAACCTCCCCCAACACAGCTAATTTTAGCTGTGTTCAAAACATCAGGGGAGACATGAGCAATAGTTGCCAAATGCAGTCTCCCACTCTATATATTAGTCAGGGGAGAAATTTAATTTTCAAGTTTCTCAGAAGCAACCCAGAAGGAAACAAAACCCAAAGCAAAAAATTGGAAAAAACAATATGTTGAAATTATTGTCGTGTTTTCATCGTAGAGCCGTAGCTCGCTGCCCCCAGGGCACCTGCGAGCAAGCAGTCAAGTTTATTTATACACGCAAGTTAATGTGAACTACTGAAAGGAAAGCAGATGGAATCCTAGCCAGCTGGGTGAGGTGTGTGCGTGTGCGTGTGTGTGGATGGCTGGAGAGAGCATCACTGTTGTTGTTTGTGTCCCGTCTACAAGAGCACACGCCTCACTCTGAGGTGAGGAGATCAGGGATGACTCACTTCTGGCAAAAGGGGGGTGGGTGGATTTTAAACTAAGCAGAACTGCCTGAGAACATCAAACCACATTTAGATCTGAGAAGTCGGCGGTTCATCCTGAGGCTTTGTTGCTCCTGCCTACAGGCCAAACCTTTGCCCACGCTCTTCCATCACCATGGAAACGTCTGACCCAATGGGAACGACGGGGAAGGCAGGTTTCGGGGACTACCATTCAGTGGGATTGTACTCCCTGGATGCTGGAGAACTTAGACAGCTCACTCACCTCAGCATGCGGCATGTTTGAGGAATAGGGTTGGGGGTAAGGAGAGAAAAGGAGTCCCTCAAGCATCTGGCACCCTAAAGAAAGCCAGGAGTGTGAGACTATTATAGAGGAGTGTGGGCGCTGGGTGCCATGGCTTCCTTCTTGGAAAGTGGGGCTCTGGACTACAGGGTGTGGTGAATGATACAGTCTGGTTCGTGTGGTGGTAAAGTTTCATAACTTTTCAATAAAATTAATGTCTAATTTTAAGTGGCCTTTAGAAAAACATCACTAGGGGTAGGAAAGCAAGACCAGGATCTCACTCATCTTGTTGAGCTGTCTGAGTGCATGAAAAGGAACGAGCTGCACTCTCTAAACGTGTGCTGGGCTGCATTCACCTCGTCATCAGGTATTTTGGGGTGGGGCAATTCCACACCACTTATATTAGAAGTGTGGCTAAACAGATCCAATCCAGCCCTATTGGTGGTTGGAGGTCTTTCACATCAGAATCTGGAGAGGCAGGGGCATTGTTTCATTCTGATGGGAGCCATAGGACATGTGTGCAAAGCGTCCTGTAAACCAGAACTGCTGAGCCTTCTCTGGTTCTAACAAGGCAGAGCAGAGCTGATTAGATACCATGCACACATTTCTAAGAGTCAACAGAACCTTTGCTGACTTACACACCAGAGGGAGAAATGCAAAAGAAACTGGCCACTGGGAAACCATCCTAAACAGAACTGAAGGCTTAAATCATAGAATCATAGAACACTAGAACTGGAAGGGACCTTGAGAGATCATCAAGACCAGTCCCCTGCCCTCACGGCAGGATCAACTATCCTTTAGATCAGGGTTTCCCAATTTAATTTAGCCATGGAACCCCTTTTAATCTTAAAATAATTTCAAGGAACCCCTAAGGTTGCCAGGGTAATTTGTCAAGCAGAAAAAAAAAAGCAAAATAGACTCTGTCTCTTTAAGAGAGCACGGGGATGTGCTGATTTCTCGCAGAACCCTTACTTTTGCTTCGTGGAACCCTGGAGTTCCACAGAGCCCTAATTGGGAAACACTGCTCTAGATCATCCCTGACAGGTGTTTGTCTAACCTGTTCTTAAATATCTCCAGTGATGGAGATTTCACAACCTCCCTAGGCAATTTATTCCAGTGCTTAATCACCCTGCCAGGACGTTTTTCCTAATGTCCAACCTAAAACTCTCTTGGTGCAGTTTAAGCCCTTTGCTTCTTGTCCTGTCATCAGAGGTTAAGGAGAATAAATTTTCTCCCTTCTCCTTGTAACACCCTTTTAGGCACTTGAAAGCTGCCATCATGTTCCCTCTCGGTCTTCTGTTTTCCAGACTAAACAAACTGAACTTTCAGTCTTCCCTCATAGCTCATGCTTTCTAGACCTTTAGTCATTTTTGTTGTTCTTCTCTGGATCTTCTCCAAGTTCTCTACATCTTTCCAGAAATGTGGTGCCCAGAACTGGACACAATCCCCCAGCTGAGGTCTAATCAGTGCAGAATAGAGCGGAAGAATGCTGTTTGTGGGCTGAGGTGAGAACCCCAAGGGACATTGTTCCCTTCTTGTTTGAAACTAGATGGTTCCCATGAAAACAATTTTCCATTGCAGTGCAACTCTGGAGTTGTTAAGAAGGCCATGTGGTCTATTTTCCAAGTGTATGCTAAGCTCTTCTCGTGGATTCCTAATGCATCAATGTGGTAGGAGAGCCCCAGAGCATCAATACAATTTAGTTCCACTGAGACTGTGTTTCTGTTCCATACTGCAAAGGCAAGACTACCTCAGGACGCTGTCCAGATGGTTGTTCTCTTCCACTTCGTGGCAGGGGGAGGACACACGAAAGCACTTCACATTGTTCCTTCTGTCATGGCATATGTTTCACTTCATTTCCATCTCAAAGACCCTGTTCTGGAGAGCACAGGGATTTAATGGCCTCCCCCTTGTTGTTTTATGTATTTTGGCATGGGAACTGCAGGTCTCATGATAGAGGAGCTGTTTGTGCCCCTCCAGCATATTTTTGTGGGTTCCGCTTAAGCAAACCTTTTGAAATGTTAGCCTTCGAGGTCATCCGAAGAAATGTCTGTGTTTGGCATCGGTTTGCAGGCTAAATCCTAAACACCTTTCCTGCAACTAATCCCTTTGAAGTTAGCAGAACCACACATGTGACCATAAGGCCAGTAAGTCTAGTGGGTGGTGAAGAAAGGTAAGTTCTGTCTTGATCTTTTTTTGTCTCCTCCCAAGAATTCAACATCAATAGCAGGCAGATAAAAAGGCAGACACCTGAGAAACAACCAGAAACTTGCTTGTTCATGTCCACTTGAGCCAGAACAATGTAATTCCCTTGTCCCATGTTATTAGGTTACCAGGTCAGGTGCAAAACACAGTAACTAACAAAAGTGTTTTCAGGGATAACATTCAAAGTGGGGGAGGGAACTGAGGGAGAAAAAGAGAAAAATCCTCAGGAAAGCTGGCAAAATGTTGCAGAGACAGTAATAACAGATGCCCCCAAAAGAGGAAATTACAACATATGGCAGCTGGGGTTTTGGGTAGGCAACTTTTATAAAGTTCTGAGCAGCTGGGGAAAGTAACTAGTAACAGGGTGAGACAGATTTATAAGGCCCACACATGGCAGTATTTTTGTAGAAAATTAATAAAAACCATTATACCTCTGGGATGAAGAGATTAATATATACAAGTTTGCATTTTTTCAAGAGCAATCATATTTAGTCTCAGTAAACTGGAAGAATTGAGTAATTTCTTGGATTAACTGATCACAGGAGTTGTAATCCATAATAAAAGTCTGAAGAGGACTGCCAAACTTTGTTTCTCGGAGGATTAGGGTAATGAGTTGATTTGACATTAGTAGAATTCATCCCAGACTGCAATTACATTATCTATTAGTCCTGAATATAAGGATTTGATTTGCAAAGTCCAGGCAATTCCACAAAGAACTCAACAGACTTTTTCTTTTCTTTTCAGATTTAGTGTGTGGAAACGAAGGTGTTCTATTTATTCACAGGACAAGTACAGCATGGTCTTCCCACCCAGTCCATAAAATCAGATCAGGGGGCATCATTTCAGCTGTTTTTTCAAGCCTCATACAGACCTGGTCCCATCTGGTTGGAGTTTAGCAACAGGGGTGTCTATTTAGTGCTGACTGGTTTGTGTGTCAGGAGAAGGGGGAATGATCACATGGAATCATGTCCTCTGCAAATAGGTCTCAGTACCAAACCCATTTCACATAGGCCATTAAGTAGCCATTAGAAATGGGCAATGACTCATAATTACAAATGCTGACCATAGCTTGGCTTGAAGAGGTGATTGCAAGGTGAGAAAGGCTTCAGAGTCTCTGATCAACCCTCTGTAATCCCCTTGTCTTCTTTACCAACCTCTGATACCTTATTACTCGTATTTTGCCACCCTATATTCTATTACCAGTCCCTGTCTTCTTGGCCAGCCCCCTTTGGTCTTGGCCATTCAGATGCCCAAATATTACAGATAAAAAATGTCTCTATCACTATTGGAGAGATTTTTATGTTTTTGCCAGTGCCTTAGACTATTTCTGTGTGTTACGTAGGCTGCAAGCTCTTCCAATAACAGACTGGGTTTTTTTTTGGTCTTTGTTTTAACACCACCTAATACATTGGAGTGCTAATTTATGACCGGGCCTTGTAGGGCCCACACAACACAAGTAATAATAATGATAAAAACCCTTGATGAATGATGAACGCAAGCTAGCCAGTAAAAATCCTGACAAGCAGAAGTTAAGTGAATTTTACCCAAACCCAAGGGTGGGAAACCTAAAGCCAGGGGGCTGGATCCAGCCCCCCGATTGCCTGGATCTGGCCCCTAAGGCTCAAGACTTCTGCCCAGTATTCGGGAGCTTGCACTGGTGCTTCAGCCCCATTCCTCCCCTGCAGTACCCCCTATGGGACTGGAGCCCCGGCGCCGGCTCCTCGCTATGTGGGGAGGAGCCCTGAGCCCTGAATGTCAGAGTCAGAAAAGCTAGAGCAGCATCCGACCCATGGTCTCCACGTGCTGCGGTTCCCCCAGCCCCAGCTGGTGCAGTAAAGCTCTGCCTGGAGGCTTTTCCCTCAGAAAATCTACTAGCCTGGGCACCACTAGGCTCTGGTGTGTGAGGGGAATGAGGGGGAGGGTCTTTCTCCTTCTCCGTTGGGGGCCATGTCAGTGAGGTGTGAGGGGGGGGGTTGTTTGTTTTGCTTCTCACTTGCAGCCCCTGACTGATTTTTCTGTGACTCAGTGGCCAAAAAGGGTCACTTCATAATGAGTGTGGGGTCTAGCGGGGTTACATAAAGCTCCAGTTTATTCTGGGCAGAGAAGTGAGAATTCAAGTTCATTCTTCAGTTAAAGCACTGCAAAAGCTAACGTGCTACAGTGGCCACCTGCTTTAAAAAAAAGAGGTTTGCAGAATTACCATGTGCAAGAAACAATTTAAGGGCTGGATTCTCTTCTCATACCCATTTTGGCAGCCGATGTGCCTTCATTGTCTGCAAGAGTTACTCCGAATAAGTGCTTTTACCTGTCGAGATAGGTTTCTCTTCTGTTGTGTTGCGGTCAGGAAAGCTGGGGCAGAGAAAACCCTGACTGCAAAGGTTACAGTTTTCATTATTATTATTTTTACGGCCCTATATGTTCATACGGGGCTTTGCAAGGCAGAAAGGCCCGCCCTGGAAAGCAAACACACATGATGCCAGAGACAAGCTCAAGCATGAGGAAGGTAGCGGAGAAATGGACACCGGGACGCTACCCACGGACAGAACTCTGAAAGCTTTGTAGCCATTGTCTTTGAATTGTCGGCACAACATCATGTGACAGGGCTCCTACTCAAACTGGATGGATCCTGTGCTTTCGGGAGGATTTTCTTGCCTCGGAGTCTCACAACAGCCCCCAATTCAGGCACCACACCTAGGGCATCAGCTTGTTGTTTGCTGAGCTCCTCTCATCATGGGCCAGCATGAGGAAGAGAAGGAAAGCCCAACTCCACAGTCTCAGTGGACCCCCTCAAAGGATACAGGGCTGGGTAACCCCCTTTTTTTCCTCCAGTCTGTCTTGACCCCAAGTGGAAATGGGGAGGTGGGTGTTGGGGGGAACCTGGGCCCACCCTCTACTCTGGGTTCCAGCCCAAGGCCCTGTAAAAGCAGCTGTCTACAAACTCTCTAACACCAGCTGAGACAGCTACAAAATCCCTGGGCTACTACCCCACATCTTCCCCAGCACCTTCCTTCTCTCAGGCTTTTCCTTCGAGTATCTGCTGGTGCTTGTTCCTCCTAGACCCTCTGCAGTGCTCCCTCCATCCTCTCAGGTCTCTGTGTGCTAGCTAGCTGCAAAGAAACTCCTTTTTAACCCATCTCAACTGGTTCTTTAATTAGCCCTGGGCATTCCAACTAGACTTGGCTCACCTGCCTCTGCAAGCCCACTTGATTAGCTCCAGGTGCTTAATTGACCTGATTGATTCTGGAAAATTCTCTCTGGTTCTGGAGTAGGCCTTCCAGTTTACCCTGGGAACAAAGGTTTACTGAGTCTGAGGCTAATCTACCTCCCTTCTGTCACTCTCATGTACCCTGGCCTGTTCCTGTCACGATGGACATGACCACATGAAGGTCAGGTCCCCTGCTATGCAACTGTTCTGCTGCATCGGGCAACCACGAATAAAGATACAGGACATTACTTGGTGTATCAACCATGTACAGTCCAAAGGGGGGTCATGCGGTTCTGCATAGCCTTTGGGGGACAGGAACTGTCCTTTTTTGTTGCTGGAAGGTGTGATGCCTGGCACAATCCTGATCCTTGACTGACGTGACCATCACGATCGTATTCGTTAATCAGAAGATGCCTGGAACCTGGTTCTGTCATATTATCCAGGCGAGTGGCTCAGCAGAGACTATTCAGCTCACGACACCAACGTCTTATCTTCTTTTTATCTTCTTTGTGGCAAAGTCTGGGCTAAGCCCTGTGGGTCCTGTGCTTCCTGGTGGGTTTTTGTGGGCCTCAGAAGCTTGCGGTGTCCCTAATGCTGCCACAAAGGCGAGGGTACCTCACTACCAGAGCCTTTTTTCATCACTGGCCAGTCCAGTGTCCTTCTTTTTTCCCCACCCTACTGGCCCTTCCAGCCAGAGGAAAGGGTTGCGGGGAACCTGGTCCCACCCACTTGCTCCAGGTTCTGGCCCAGGGCCCTATGGGTGGGGCAGCCCTGAGCAGGCCGTGTAGCTTGGCCCTTGACCCCCTGAGCAGCAGCCCCTCCCTAGGCCACTTCCCCAACCCTTCTGGCGGTACCTCTTCCCTGATGCCGTAGAGCAAACCTTGATGTCGGCTGTCTCGGGTGTGTTCCCTTGCGCTGGGCTGCTCTTAGGGTTGCCAGGTGTCCGGTATTCACCAGGACAGTCCGGTATTTTTGGCTCCTGTCTGGTACAAAAAATGCAGAGAATATCGGACACTTAAAATGTCCGGTATTTTCTGAATTTTTCCCTGGCCAGGAGGCAAAAATGCTGGACACCTGGCAACCCTACAAACACGCAGCACCTGGCCTCTCTCCCGCCCGCCCCCCGAACTCCTCCTGGCTCTCAACACCCCCAGCCCCCCCGACCCAAGCCCCCATGCTTACCTGGTTCCCCAAGGCTGCTGGCCAAAAGACCTAGGGGAAGTAATGATTTCCCCTGGGTCCTAGTGCTCAACCGCTCCCCTGTTCCTATCCCTGCACTCACTCTTAAAGGGGACATGCTGTTTTAATGCTGTTTTATTTTAAGTTTATTTTTAATAAGTCCTTGGAGTCCTTTTTTCTTTTTTGCTCAGCAACTTTGGTCTCCCTCCCTTTTTTTTCCTTTCAACAGAATTTTTTCCTGTTTTTTTTTTTTTGGGGGGGGGTTCAGTATTTTTGTTTCAACCATCTGGCAACCCTAGCTGCTATCTTCTCCTTTACTTCTCCTCTAGTCCGTCCCTTTTCTCCTTCCCCCTTAGCTTTGCTTGGGGGAGTGTTTTTATAGTACGCGCATCCACCTTAAGTGGCTGCAGGTGTTCCAATTTGCCTTCCCTTCAGGCTGATGCCAGATAGGCTCAGGTGTGGCTGGCTGGGCCAGGGAACAGCCTACTCAGGGAACATAAAATCATATACCCAGCTCCCTACGTATCTGCCTTCCATGAGGCCTCGGTAGTTCCTTGCTCTCAGGCTGCCACATCTAATCATCACCACTCATATGCACCCCAATTGCAACTTGCTACAATCTACAACACCCCTCCTGCCCTCACCTGCTAGGTCTGACTGGATTCACGAGGAGCGCTGAAGTCTGCAAACACTTAAAACCTCCAGCCTGTATCTCTCTGGCAGACAAAGGATACATGAAACGATACATAATGTTTTCCCATCCACTTCTCTCCCTCACCTCTTTCCCCGCCATCCCGCTCAGCTCCCATGGGCCCCAGTGGAGCCAACCTCTGCACTTGGGGTGTGTGTGTCTCATTTTGGGTCACCTCATGTCAGATGGCTCAGAAAGCCCTCTTGGGAGGTCACTGGGTCAGTAAATTTGAGACAGGCTGAGTGCAGGTGTACTCCACACCGAGGTCTCTACAGAAGGCAGAAAAGGCCTTGTGGAAGCTAGAGTCACGCGAGCGGCATGTGGTTTATCAAACCAAGACACTTTGACTGTCACAGCCCTGCTCCAAGGGCAACCTGATCTGCCTTTAATCTACCCTGACCGCAGGACAAGTGGTTTAAATAAAACCTTGCCTGACTGAGTCACTCCACTGCTGGCTTTTATATGACATGCCGAGGAGTGATAGTTTATTTTGCCGGAGTAACACAATTAATCTAAGAGAAACATTTTTGTTATGTGGTGACGGGAGTGAGGGGGGAGGGTCGGGGGGAGGGCAGAGAGAAATCTGGGTGGGAAGGCTGCACATGACAAAAGGGAAACAATGAAAAAAGAAAGTTGCAAGGTTTTTTCCCCCCTGCTGCATCTGGTTAAAAATAACACCGCCAGACCAAACAACTTTTATGATCAAATCAAGTGACTTTATTTTAGCAACTGGCTACTTTAAGAGACCAGATCTGTAGCCCTGCTGTCCTGAAAGTTGCTTCATCACATGCTTTTTGGAGCAAGATTTCCTGAAAGTCTGAAATTCTCAAGGTGCTGGTCTGAGGAATAGGCTTGGTGAGTATTAGATTACAAGGAAGAGAAGAACCAACTTAAATGCCTGAGGGTCTTTGGGGAATCTGTCTGCAGTGTTTGATTTCCATTTCATGCAAGCAGGAAAGAGGTGTGTGTAAGAAAGAAAGAAAGAAAGAAAGAAAAGTATTTTTATTATTAATGAACATGTTTGCTAGGTTCTGGACAGTAGATGGTCTCCCTGCTGAAAAGTTTACCATCTTAATAGACCAGACAGACATAGGTGGGGGAAAGGGTAACACCAGGGCCGGATTAGGGGTGGGGGCGGAATGTCAACCTATGGAGGGCGCCTGATTGAAGTGGTAAGGGGTGCCGCACGCCCGGGGCACAGCTATGGCTCGGTCCAGCCCTGGGTAACACAATAGCAGAATGAACAATGTGATGGTACCAAACATCATGCTCAGAGCCATCCTTACCCATAGACAGAATATGCAGCTGCGCAGGGCACCTACTGGGTCTTAATGTCCACCCATCCTGCTCTTTCTCTTCCTGTTCTGTGGCTCTGCTGCCTCCGGAGAGGCTCTAATTAATTTAAATATGAAAAAGCCAGACAGACCCTGAACCTGTGAACGAGCCATTCAAATGGAGATGCAGCCCTTTAACAGGCATTTGCCACAAGTAGGTGTATCCCGTCAGTAGGGCCGTGTCCAGACTCAGGGGTTTTTTCGGGAAAAGTAGCCTTTTCCCGAAAAAACTTCCCCTGCGTCCAGACTCAAGCCGCGTTCTTTCGAAATTATTTCGAAAGAACGCGGCTTTTCTTTCGATGGCGGTAAACCTCAATTTACGAGGAAGAACGCCTTCTTTCGAAAGTTCCTCTTTCGAAAGAAGGCGTTCTTCAATGTAAAGAGGCCGTCTTCGAAAGAGAGCATCCAGACTCGCTGGGTGCTCTCTTTCGAAAAAGCGGATTTCTCTTTCGAAAGATCTGCCTGCAGTCTAGACGCGATCTTTCGAAAGAGGCTCTTTCGAAAGATGCTTTCGAAAGAGCCTCTTTCGAAAGAAGCCTGCAGTCTAGACATAGCCTAGCTGCCAGTCTACAGGACCTCAGTTTAAAATTTGCTTTAAAATATTTCATTCGTGTGTTGCTGAAGATTTTAATATTGCATCTTTAAAAAAGTCACCATTCCCCACCCTGCCCCAGGCTGCCATTGGGCTTAGGGGCACCAGTGTAAGGGCATGTCTACACTACATGCCTCTGTCGGCAGAGGCATGTAGATTTGTTTGTTCAGCAAAGGCAAATGAAGCCGCGATTTAAATGATCGCGGCTTCATTTACATTTACATGGCTGCTGCGCTGAGCCGACAAACAGCTGATCAGCTGTTTGTCGGCTCTCGCGCTAGTCTGGACGTTCCCCCTGTCGACATCAAAGCCCTTTGTTGGCAGCCCCGGTAAACCTCATTCCACGAGGGAAGATCTCATGGGAAGATACTTACAACTCTCCCTTTTCCTGAGCCTTTTAGGAATAGCTGGATATCTTCCCTATCATCTTAAACATAAGCTACTTGGTCTTCACTTTCAAGGCCTCCTTGACCTATGATGAGTTCCACGATGATTAAAGGTCTAGAAAACATGACGTATGAGGGAAGACAGAAAGAACTGGGTTTGTTTTGCTTGGAAGAGAGAAGATGGAGGGGAGACATGATAGCAGCTTTCAAGTACCTAAGGATGTTACAAAGAGGAGGGGAAAAAATTGTTCTCCTTGGACCCTGAGGATAGGACAAGAAGAAATGGGCTTCAATTGCAGCAAGGGAGGTTTAGGTTGGACATTAGGAAAAACTTCCTAACTTTCAGTGTGATTAAGCACTGGAATAAATTGTGGAGGTTGTGGAATCTCCATCTCTGGGGAGATTTAAGAGCAGGTTAGATAGACATCTATCAGGGATGATCGAGATAGTGGTTGGCCCTGCCACGAGGGCAGGGAACTTGACTGGATCTGTCGAGATCCCTTCCAGTTCTAGTGTCCTATGGTTCTATGATTCTATGATCTATCCTCAGTTTACCTATCATCTCTCATTCATCACCAAATAATTGATGCTTGCCTCTAACTGGCCAGTGATGTCAGCCACTCTTGGTCACCTTTGTGATTTCTCCCAGGTGGCCCATCCCAGCTGGGGAAACTCCCTGAAAACATCTGCAAAACTAACTCTTTAGCCATCTTCGAATCCTCTTTTCCCCCCATAATGCCTACAAAACCCCTCAGCAATGGTTTGGCTGCAGGCATGATAAGACCTTGGCGACCCCGCTGATCAATAGTGCTGCATTCTACTTCCTTGTCTGTCCAGATGTATCCATCTGTCGCCTTTTGTCCTGTACTTAGACCGGAAGCCCCGTGGGGGCAAGAACTGTCTTTTTGTTCTATGGTTGCGCAGTGCATGATGTCATGGTGTCCTACTCTATGACTTGAAACCCTAGGTTAGGGGTGGGCAAACTTTTTTGACCTGGAAGTCACATCTCGGTATGGAAATTGTATGGAGGCACATGAAGGCTCACAAAATTGGGTGTTGGGATGCAGGGCTGGGCTCCGGTCACAGTTGTGGACTCTGGGGTGGGGCCAGAAACAAGGAGTCCAAGGTGAGAGCTGCAGGTTGGAATCAGAGGGTTTGGAGGGCGGGGGCAGGGGAGACTGGGGTTGGGACTCAGGGGGAGGGATCAGGGTCCTGGTGGTGCTTACCTGAAGTGGTTCCTGGGCCCATGTGGGAGGTGGGCCCATACAGCTCATTGTACTGGCCCATCCACAGGCACCACCCCCGTAGCTCCCATTGGCCACAGTTCCCAGCCAATGGAAGCTGCAGAGCTCGAGGGCCAGATTAAAAGGTCCGACGGGCTGAATGCGGCCTGTAGTTTGCTCCTCCTTGCCCTGGGTACTATGATAATACACATCCCAAATAGTAATAACAACTGGAAAAAATATATTTACATCCTGATAACATACACTTTGCAAACCATGCGTGAATACATTTTATTAGAGGTTGTTGAAAAATACATCCTTTTTTTTCATCCAAAAAATGTTAACATTAGAAAGCTGTTTGCCAGCTGTGTGTGAAGGATACAATCCTGCTCCTATTAAAGATACTGGGAGTTTTCTACCCATTTCCATGGGAACAAGATTGGCCTCCCTGTAAGGAATACCTGTGGAATTTAGGATTTGCCCTACCAGGTCCAAACACTGATCTATCCTGACGGGTATTCTGCTTTGATCAGTAACCGATACCATATGAAGACAACCCCTAGGTTACCTCATGGACCTAGCCAATGCAATGCTATACATTCTTCTTGACCTTTTGCAGAACAGCTCTGGGCATGAAACTTGAGATCTGATTACTCTTACCTTAAGAATATAACATAAGGCTGTAATAAAGGCCATACAGGGAGAGGTCAATGATCCACGCTACTTACCAGGCCTCGCTGCACAGTTTTAGGTTTTACCCTGATTCCTGTTATGTTTCATCCAAATGCTTATCCATCATGTGTAGAACCTTTCCCTTAGCGTACTACCTACTGCAGGAGGACACATACACGGGGCGCAGTAACTCGGACGCTCTGCTGAGATTTCTCAGCAGAGTGGCAGAGCTAAAACTCTAGCCTCTTGATGTTTATTAATCACAAGCATTTCTGGCCTCTTCTGGAATTGATTCCATTCATGATGCATTGCCTGGAAGAATCGGAAATGTACGTACTGACATTTCCAACCTTATGAAATACAACCCCTGGGGCTGGGGGGAGGGAGGAGGTTGGGGAGACAAATGAGAAAAATGTGGGACTTTTTCATTCTCTTGGAGAAGTTAAGGGACAGGCACATCTATTGCACATATGGAAACTTGAAGCCACGAGGCTGGCCTACCTAATAGGCTCTAATGTTGGGGTTCTCGGTGCTGGTACACCAATGCTGTGTTTGGTTTTTCAGTTCAGTAGTAATCAAAGCAACATATACCCTGGTTGACATGAATAGGCTGATTGGATGTGTCTTTTGGGGGCAGGACTCAAGAGCAGCAAAATGCCTTAAGATACTTTATACCTTCCTTTGATAGCTGTGGGCTGTGCCTTTTAAAGTAAGCCAAGCCAAGTGTTGTATTATTGAAGTAAGTGGTACCATGAGGTAGCGTGCAAAATCTTTGTGTTGCATGCTGCTTTGCTGGCTGCAAAGCGCACATGACAAGGAATTCAAGATTAAACACCTGCTTGTATAGCCTTCTCTCTCTCTCACTCTTTCTCCATCTATCTATCTATCTATCTATCTATCTATCTATCTATCTATCTATCTATCTATCTATCTATCTATCTATCTCCATTTTAAACAAAACCAGTGTAGTAATTGTATAACTGTTGTGACTTGACTGAGGGGATGCAGTGCCCCATGGAGTTTGCATGTGCATGGAGTTTGCACGTGGAAAGTTTGCTCGATCCCTGTTCCACCATTTCTGTGCAACTCTGAGGTATCGTTCATTAAATCCAGGCCAGCCAAAATAAGGATGTATTTTAAGTGTTGCTGATGATCCCTGGGTGAATAGGTAGCAGGTTTAAAACAAAGCAAAGGAAGTATTTCTTCACACAATGTACTGTCAACCTGTGGAACTCCTTGCCAGAGGATGTTGTGAAGGCCAGGACTTTAACAGGGTTAAAAAAAGAACTAGATAAATTCATGGAAGATAGGTTCTTTAATGATTATTAGTCAAGATGGGCAGGGATGGTGTCCTTAGCCTCTGTTTGTCAGAAGGCAGGATTACTGGGCAACAGGGGGTGGATCACTTGATGTTTCCCTGTTCTGTTCATTCCCACTGGGGCACCATAGTGGGGTGGTCACCCTGTCCCAGGCATAAAAAGGGTTAAAACCACCCCAGGAGAGGGCTGACACTAGAGGCCAATCATGAGAGGCCTTGTGGCAGCCAATCAGAACCCAGGAGGGCTGTATAAAAGAGAGGGCTGGCCAGGCTGAGTACACTCTCACTCCAAGCCTGGAGGGAGAATGACCTAGCTGCCTGCTAGCCAGGGTACCAGGACAGAGCAGTGCTGGGGAAAGGCAGGGTGAGCCAGGGGAGTTCCAGCCTGAGTAGTCCTAGGCTGAGGCTCAGCAAAAGGGGCCTGAGGGGTACTTGGGCTTCAGGGAGGCAGCCAGGGCCAGCAAAGGCAGCAGGTCCTCACCCCGTTGCCTACGACACGTGGCCATGTCAGACTGCAGTTTGGCAGTCGGGTCACTGAGGCAAGGTGGGTATTGGAGTTGGGGGCTTCTCCAAGGGGGAGGACCGCAGAGCGTGGGGACACTGCTGCGGGGCAAGTGCCGTGGTCTGCGAAGGAAGCGGGTCCTATCGCAAGGTGGTGAAGCCAATAACAAGGAACAGTGGGCGGGACACCAGCTGGAACAGCGCACTCCAGCGCAGAGCGAATTCCAAGAGTGGGTAGCAGGAGGCACCGTATTAGAGGTACCTGGCGTTGGCCGCTGTCGGCAGACAGGATACTGGGGTAGATGAACGTTTGGCCTGACCCAGTGTGGCTGATCTTGTGTTTGTCCTTGCTAAGTAGCTCAGTCTTTTACATGATATACAGAAGCAGTCAAAGTCCCCTAGTTCAGGAAAATAAGGCTGGCACCTTAGCGATGAAGCATAAAAGCCAGCCAGTAGCAGACCATGGTTCACAATCACCGAAGAAGTGCAGAAGGGCACTGGATTAACTTGAAACTGCAGTCAGAAGCTACAGGTAATAATTACCTCTCTCCCATGCAGTATGCAAGATGTCTCTGCCACATTTATTCTCTTTCTGGTTAAATTCTCCTCCGTGTTTCTTTTTGCTCGCTCCCTGACTCCTTCAGTGAGTCTGTACTCTGTAATCCAGTAGCCAGACCAATTATTTATGAGGACACCCTATGAAATCGCTCAAGGTACATTTCATGCAACTCTTTCCTTTCCTTTTTGCTTGGTTATATGCCCTGCTTTCCCCCTGCCCTCTTGCATGTGGGTTTTAGTGTCCTGGTTCTTGCTTACTCTGGGAGTGAGCAATGCCCTCATTGGCTGATGTGAAAGTGACCAGGTAAATCTGGAATCAGGGAGAGCCTATCAAAAACTATGGTCTGTAAACACATGCTCGTGAAAGTTTTTTGAAAAAAATGCTGCAACATTTTGCTCTTTCGCTATTTGATTTTTCTTTCTCTCTCTCTTTTATTACCAAGTTCATTTGTATGAACACAGGGTCAATTTCTTTATCAAGTTTTCATTTGCTCTTGTGATATATTTTCTACCTCGTAAATCGCCATCTTGTGATTTGTGCCGTCACATTTTGTTGGTGTGGATGTGACCATGATGTAAGAAACGGAAGCTGATGGGAATATGAGGAAGGAAGAGATTTTATCTTCAGTAATCCTGATCCTCTTTTCAAGGACATACCTCTAGTTTTAATAAAAAGCAGAAAATAAGTGACTTACCAGCAGAATAATCTCTAAGCAGAATGTTTTTCAAAGCTTCCATGAAGCATCACCTGCTATTTAACTAATAACCCAAGGAACATTGAGGACATTTACTAATTACAAGCACATCATAAAAGAGTAAACACTGTGTTCCAATTTTATAACAACACCACCTTTGATTTACTATAGATACAACATTAAGCCCTGATTGGTAACTGGATGGAAAATGATGTGATTTCCTTGAACTGCACATAAGGAGGCATCTGCAGTTATAAAATCAACTATTTCCTCTGGAAAAGGAATGAAAATATTTGACAAAGGTTGTTAAATATCTTTTTTAGATTTTTTAAAGTACACACCAGCACTACACAACATTCTCAGGTTCTGGAAAAGAAAACATAAATTAGGATGGCTTCATTGGAAACCTCTGGTGTTTTCAACATTTTATGATGTCTGAAGTCTTATGCGGTGCCTTTGGTTCATTCTTTCTTTTAAATCTACACTGAAATAATGGAGTGAGTGAGCTAGTTAACTTCTATTTGCTGCAGTGCAAAATGTGTAAGAATAAAATACTTGACAAGATAGTTATTGGGAAGACAAGGTGGACAATCTTTTATTGGGCCAACTGCCATAGTTGAGCTGAAAAAAAAAGTCGGTGTTAAGTTCCAAAGATTGTCTCTTTGGCCAACAGAAGTTGGTCCACTGAACGATATTACCTCACTCACGTTTTCTCTCTAATATCCTGGGACCATTTTGGCTACAAGAAGTCAGCAAACAAGGTAGTTGTTAGGCCTTTGATTATTAGATTGAGGGGGCTGTGTTTGGGGTTGCTTTTTCCAGTTGGTACTAACAGAAGTCTTCTGTGCCCATATCTTGCCCTGCGTTGCCTTCTTACCCTCCCACAAAATACACCCACAAAAGCACAACTTCATAGCTCACCCAGGAATAATTGTAGAATCATAGAATACTAGGACTGGAAGGGACCTTGAGAGGCCATCCAGTCCAGTCCCCTGCCCTCATGGCAGGACCAAATACTGTCTAGGCCATCCCTGATAGACATTTATCTAACCTACTCTTAAATATCTCCAGAGATGGGGATTCCACAACCTCCCTGGGCAATTTATTCCAGTGTTTAACTACCCTGACAGTTAGGAACTTTTTCCTAATGTCCAACCGAAACCTCCCTTGCTGCAGTTTAAGCCCATTGCTTCTTGTTCTATCCTCAGAGGCCAAGATGAACAAGTTTTCTTCCTCCTCCTTATGATACCCTTGTCATAATGGAGACCTATCCTTTATGGGAGGGGGAAAAGGCAAGAGGGCAGTGCTCAGCTTTATCCCTGGATAGTCTTTGAGTTGCCCAGTTGTACTGCATAATGAAACATACATGAAGCTAGCACTATGATTGATTACAAATGCACAGTGTAGATACATCTTTATGGGCGAGTACAGTCTGTTGTAAATGGGAAGGGTTGTTAAGGAGTAACCAAATATGCTGGAAGTACAGTCCCATTAGCAGCTGTGCAGTCAATACATTAAAGGCAAGAATTTGAGGTTGGCACTGTAGGAGGAATGTGAGTGACCATGCTGACTGGATTTCCCATAAGCAAATGTTTTATGACAGGCATGTTGTGGTCCCTTTCACCCAACCTCAGCAATGGACTTGGTTGTGGCTTGTAGGTGCTCTAGCACAAAGCGAAGCCCTGTGACGGAAACCAGAAATAAAGGCTCAGTGCTCAGAAATCAGATATCTTGAGAAAAAGGGGTTTTGTTTGCATTCTCCAGAGCCTTCTGGCTGAGGAGGGGATACCGGGGGCTTATTTTCCCTGTCTATGTTCTTCCGGGCCTCATCCTTTTGGAGAATGAAACAAAAAAAAGCCAGCAAGCTGCTTCAAAGCCAACCAGGCCCTTCATTTGCCACAAAAAGTTGACGGCTAGACGTGAAGGCTTTATCAGATTACAATAAAGGCTCTTTGCACTCCAGGGACTGTGGTTTGATTCCCGGCATCTCTGGGAGAGCTGGAAATCATAACCACAGATTATAGCAATGAGCTTCCAAATTTCCATGTTCCAACCGAAGGTGCTATTCTCTGGAGTGCCTGCTGACCGAAGAAATGCTTTGTGCTTGCACGATAAGTGTCTGAAATGGCCTTGTATTTACAGAACTGAGGGAAAAGAGCTTCATCCAAGCCTCAGATTACCACACATCTGATCCGACACCAATGAGATCTTGGCTATTGATTTTAGTGGCACCTGGGTCACAGTATGCTATTTGTTTAGCTGGAAGAAGAGAGCTTAAAGACAATGCCTTTCCCCCCCATATGTGGGATATATTTATCTTAACTTGACATACTCATTATAAGACATTTGTCATATTTTCCCCTACATCTACTTCAATTGGCAAAGCAATAGGCAAAGTGACAGGATGGGGTAGGAGAGGCCGTTACAATGCTTTCCTTCAGTCAGTCACCTTAAGAACATAAGAATGTCCATATTGGGGCAGACCAAAGGTCCATCTAGCTCAGTATCCTATCTTCCGATAGTGGCCAATGCCAGATGCCCCAGAGGGAGTGAACAGAACAGGTAATCATCAAGTGATCCCTCTCCGGTCATCCAATTCTAGCCTCTGACAAACACAGGTTAAGGACATCTTTCCTACCTATCCTGGCTAATAAGTATTGATGGACCTAACCTCCATGAATGTATCTAGTTCTTTTCTGAACCATGTTGAAGTCTGGGTCCTCACAACATCTTTAGTAAGGAGTTCCACAGGTTGACTGCGCTGCATGAAGCAAAACGTCCTTTTGTTTGTTTTAAACCTGCTACCTATTCATTTCATTTGGTGACCCCGAGTCCTCCTCCTTACTTCACTTTTCATTAGCAAACCTATTTATAAACCCGACATGTTTCATTGTTTTGTAGGCGCTGTAAATGTTTTATTTGTCAGTCACTGAGCAACAGGCCAGAGGAGAGAAATACATCTGTGTGAGGCATCTTTCTTCTTGGGAGTCAGAGCTCATAAAAGACAATATCTCACGTTTTTCCCTTTTTTTTCTGTGTACAGACGCAGTAGTGCACATAAATACATGCTTTTCAACGTGAACAGGAAATGTCATATGTGATTGATGGTCCACTCACCCCACAAAGCCAGATTATGTTTTCAACTGTCTCCTTAAGTCTGTGCTGCTTCACCAATGCCTCATTATAATCTTTGCCTTTAACTTTTGGTAAGCCTTTTGTTCTCTTACCTTAATCCTCTCGAGGAGTGACTTCCTTCCTGAGCTCTACCACGGGGATGAATTTGGGGGTAAGTACTTACACCTGCACATTCTCAAAATCGCTACATGGGGAAATGGAATTTACATTTACTGCTCTATAAAAATGGGTAACCCTTGAGTCTTGAGTTTTTTTTAATGGCTCAGTTTTATGTTGGATCTTTTTTTTTTAAACTCACATTTTAAAACACATGACTCAGAAAGCCAAATTGAAATAAGGTCATGGGTTCCTTCCTACAGCTTCTTGGATCAAATCTCAACTGGTGCCAATAGGCAGGTTGAGCTGAGTGTAGTCAGTCTGATTTACACCAGCTGAGGATTTGGACAATAGATCTCAAACATGCATATTCCAAGTGTGGGTCAAAGATCTAAAATGAGAAATGCTGCTCATACTAATATACTTCTCACATGGAAAGGAAAATAAGCCGACTGTGTCCACACCAGTGTACCTATATCAGTAGAAAAAAGACAACATACATCTGTAATTGAATAATTACCCTGATAATATGCCTGGAGGAAGCCACAGCTGTCTTTTCAATATCGTTTTCTACCATTGTGGGCTGCCATTCATTTATCGGTACTGTGACAGACCCAAACCAGCTGGCTGCCGCACTCTAATGGAGGGCAGGTATGCAGGGCTTTGGATAAATAGTTTTCTCTTTCCTGAATAAACTGCCAGAGACTGCTACCACGTAATCAAGGCAGCAGGCACTTGAGTCTAATTAAGAACTTGCCTGAAGCAGCAGGCTAATCACACACCTGTCGCTAACTAAAGCCTATGGGATGCTTTAAAATGTTTCCCTCCATGTAAGGGAGGGGGAAGGAAAAGAGGGAAGGATTGGAAGGAGGAAGTGCATTGCTGGGGAACTGTTTGTGCAAGCTGAGGACTGTGAGAAAGGCAGGGTGCCATGGAGGAGCCGGACAGACTTGCTTAGGTACCAGAGGAAAGGTGCTGGGAGGGATTGCTTGGGGGAATAGCCCAGGGAAGAAGCTGCCAGACTGGGAGTAAAATCAACACTCTCAGTTGCCGCTGCCTTAGGGTCCCTGGGCCAGAACCCAAAGTACTGGGTGGGCTCGGGTTCCTCTCCAGTCCTCCCCACACCACTACAGAGTCTGCTCCTGAGAGGGGAGACCAGGGCTACAGGGGGTTTTTCAACCCAAACTTTGGGCTAACCTATGATGAGGATGGCTCAGTTGGCTGTGACCCTTGCCTCTGGAAAAAGAAGAGGCCATGTGGAAGGTCACAGCAAGCCTCTGAAGCAAACACTGTCCATCAAAAGCGTGGGACCCATGGGGCACGGTCGGAGCATTGTCACAGTGCCTAACAAGTTGAATAACAGGTTTGCAAAGAATGGGGTTAAGCAGGAGTCTAAAACCCATGGCATTCCGCAGTTTGAGCTGTGAAATCCAGCGTGTCAATCCACAAGCATCAGGGCTGTCATCCTTTTCCTTTCTCTTGGCATGAGGTTTGTGCTCTCTGACCTCCATGAAGAATTCCCGTCCCAAGTAAAATTCCACTGAGTTTCACCTCACGTTGAAATCCTGCTAAAAGAAATGGCATCTGTGTCAATATTTATGCACAACCATCAACTTGAAGGTTTGGAAGCTAGTGACAAGCATCTGCCAGGGTCCTGCTGTGGGAACGGAGGAGCAATTCCTTTTGATTTGTTTCTTTCCACCGCATCTGTGTAGGCCAGGCCAGAATTTAGTCCTTAAATTTTGTAATCTGAAGACTGTGTGCAGCACTCTTGTACCAGGACATTGAAAGGCAACACATTCAAAACTGCTAAGAGGAAATACTCTTTAAAAAATCCTATACCACATAATGAATCTGCAGAAATCATTGCCACAAAACACCTCCCAGAGACGATCAATGTATATTTGGTTTAGGGATGGTCTAGTTCAGGGGTCTCCAACCTTTTAAAACACAAGATCACTTTTTGAATGTAAGTTGATCCTTGATCTACCTCACACCCAAACACCCTTGCCCTGCTTCCTTCCCCTGCTCACTCTGTGGAGATGGGGCACAGGGATGGTGGAAGAGAGACATCTTGGCATCAGCATCCACCTTCCTCCCACCCTGCAGAGTAAGTAGGAGGCTTCCGGGAAGGGAAGGGAGTCAACTCCAAGGCAGAGAGTAGGAGAAAATAGTGGTGGGAGGCGGTGCAACTGAAGCACCAGCAGTTGATAGCCTCCTGGCCAAACCAGTCAGGTTCCCCTGTAAGAAGCTCCAGGATCTACCAGTAGATCCCAATCTACTGGTTGGTGACCACTGATCTAGTTATATTTGGTCAACCTCAGCACAGGGAGCTGTATTGATTGACCTCTCAATGTTCCTTTCACCCTACACTGCCATGATTATATGGACAATGTAAGCATCCATATTAGATAAAAATATACATATATTCAAACTGTGTGGAGCATGGAAATTGGATTTAGTGAAGGGGTCTGAGATTTTGAAGTAAGACTTTGTTACAAAATGGAACAAAATTCAAAAATTTCCTAATTCTCCATGAAGGAAATTAAAAAAAGATTGTTTCATGTTCATCCTAAGTTTCATTTCAATTTTGACTTTTTATTTAGTAATACACTGTCCATAAATGTGAATATGTCATTTCAAAAAGAAAAATGAAAATGCTTAATTCCAAAAATGTAGAACCGGAATGTCTCCACAGGTTCAAAACTTCCTCCCTCAAGTTTACTTTTGAAGCCAAATTCCAGCAAAATTGTCCTGCTTTCATAAAACATTTTGATTTCAACAGATTGGCATATTTAGATGAAAGAAGGTCCCATTGAAATATCTCCCTTCAGCTCTAGTGGATATAACGCGTATGTTTGTGTAAGTTGGTATAATATAAATCCTGACACAGTGAAACCTTTGTTATCCAGCACTCTGTTAACCAGAAAACTTTGTTAACTGGCATTGCCCGCAGTCACAATGCTGTGTCATCTTCAGGCGCACAGGCCTGTCTTGGTTTACCATGATTGGCTTAACAATTTTTTAATTAAGAAATACTAATCATCTTTAACTCAAAATAGAAATGTGAGACCAACTGCCTCACATTACAAAACTACCAATATTAAAAACCTGAGTTTTACTATGATTGTCCATTGGTTTTTCCTTGGTTGATGGGACCCTCAGATAACCGGAATTTTTAGATAACTAGAACGCCCTAATCCCCGAGGCTGTGTCTAGACTGGCCAGTTTTTCCGGAAAATCAGCCACTTTTCCAGAAAAACTTGCCAGCTGTCTACACTGGCCGCTTGAATTTCCGCAAAAGCACTGATGTTCTCATGTAAGATTGTCAGTGTTCTTGCGGAAATACTATGCTGCTCCCATTTGGGCAAAAGTCCTTTTGTGCAAAACTTTTGCACAAAAGGGCCAGTGTAGACGGCTGAGATTTGTTTTTCACCAAAAAGCCCCGATCGCGAAAATGGCAATCGGGGCTTTTTTGCGGAAAAGCGCGTCTAGATTGGCACGGACGCTTTTCCGCAAAAAGTGCTTTTGCGGAAAAGTGTCCATGCCAATCTAGACGCTCTGTTCTGAAAATGCTTTTAACGGAAAACTTTTCCGTTAAAAGCATTTGCGGAAAATCATGCCAGTCTAGACATAGCCTGAGTGTGCCGGATAATACAGGTTTTATTGTACTTTTGGACATGAATGAGACACTCGCTAATCAGAGTTGGGAAGAATCTTCATTATGGTCAAGTCATTCTATAGTCAATCATTATGGTATTCTCTGTGCTTTCTTCTGGAGTATCTGGTTTTGCTTACTGTGAAAGGCAGGACTAAGTGCACCACTAACTAGATTAGTGCTGTTCAATGTGACGGTTCCTATGATTCTGAAGTCTGGGTCACCTTCCTGGGTTGTTTCATTGGTATAAATCCTCTTAATCTGCTGATAACCATGAGGTAGGTCCAAAGTTACACTAGGCAATGAGAATGGACAGGCGAGCCTAACTGGGCAGAATTTGGTCCAAAAAGATAAACAAGAGAGATTGCCTAAGCAACAGTGCTGAATATCAGCATAGGGTTTATTTTTCAAATGGAACAAGTCTTGATAATCTAAGTATATATAGATTTCACTAAAGACAATTCCCAAAGGATTTGCAAGTGTGCAAAAGTTTTCCAGGTGTGACTGCGTAACTGTCTTCTGTTATTGCACATGGTCAGGCTGAAAACGGACTTTTGCCAGTAGCAGGCTCACCATATTGCACAAACGTTCACCCAATGAATAGCAGGCTATAAGAAAAACAATATCGATGTACTTTCCGCTATTTGTGGTTTCTTTTGTCTGCCGAGTGCTTTTGCCTGTCAATGACGTCAAAGCAAAATTCCCTTACAACTTGACAAGTGGAAAATCACTCTAAGAATATATTGGATTTCCTAACTAGCAATTAAAGAACTCCAGTTTAATGGAATGCATTATGTATTTTATTAACTCTACAAAAGGGTAGAAGTAAAAGAAAGACCCGACATCAATTCAGAAAGTGTAATATTTTCTTTTGATTTGATAGTGATGCTCAAGGCAAATGCAATTTTATAACCGACGTAATGTTTTAAATTGGATTTTATGCCTTTCCGTTTACCAGATGAGTTATTTCCCCACTCAGAAAGGCCAGGGTGTCTTTAGTGAAACAATACAATTTGCACATAATTTCTCTTCCTTTCAAATCACTGCACGATGAGCACTAGAAACAGAAGCTTGTTCCAAAGGTTAGTTCTTGGGACAGACTTTCATAAGTATAAATTGGAGAGCAAGGTACATGGTGATTCAAAAAGTAACCCTCTCATATTTAAGCCCTGGGCTACTCTAGGGAGTTATTTCAAAATAACCTTCTTTTGAAATAATAATTGGAGCGTCCACACTATCAATTTCAAAATAACGGGCTGGTTATTTTTAAATCTGTAGTGCTTTCCTTGGGGAATAATATTTCAAAATTGTTATTTCAAAATAGTGGTAGTGTGGATGATCCGTTGCTGCTATTTTGAAATAATGATTCCTCAGAGTAATTCAAAGTAATTATTCCTCAGTTCTTTCTGGGGCTCTAAGTGGAGGTAGCGTGTCCACACAAACAGAGCCTGCCTCGGACTAATTTTGAGGCTCTCCTGTAGTGTGGACATGCTATTTCAATTTTGTTATTTTCAGGAATTATTATTTCAAATTTAGTTATTTCAAAATAATTTCCTAGTGTAGACATGCCCTAGTTGATTGTCTCCAGAAACAACTGTACTGTTTCTAAAATGACTGCCTCCCGACCAAATGTGCCTGTGGATCTGTCATCTCCAAATCACAAAACTTGCCCCTTAGCAAAGCCAAAAAATGGAATAGGTGAAGGATAAACTATGGGGGTGCGTCTAGACTGCTTTTGCGCAAAAACTTGCCAGCTGTCTACACTGGCCGCTTGATTTTGCGCAAGAGCACTGACATTCTACTGTCCGAAATCAGTGCTTCTTGCACAAATACTTTGATGCTCCCATTCAGGCAAAAGCCCTCTTGCGGAAATGATTTTGCACAAGAGGGCCAGTGTAGACAGGCAGCTAAGACGTTTTGCGGAAAAGCAGGCTAAACGGAAAAAGCCCTAGTGGCCGTTCGGACGTTCCGTAGCTGCAAGCCTGCTCCTGACTTCCTGGTAACCCGAGACCCCTCAAAGGTGGACCAGACTGCTGAGGCCACAAGGCAGAAGCTCTTCTGGGACCTCTGGCCACGGCTCTGCCACACAGCCCCTACTGTCCCCAACACCACCCAGACCATGATGGCAGCTCAGGGGAGGATCAAGCACCCACACCCCCAGCACAGGAGGCCCCAAGGGGCCGAAAAAGAAGGGCCCCATCCTGGTCCTCGGGAGAGCTGGAGGCACTGCTGGACCTCTGGCAAGAGGAGGAGGCCCCGCATGACACCCACTCCTGGTGCCGGAACGTGGACTTATTTCACCGCATGGCCCAGGCACTCGCCCAGCAGAGACATCCAGCCTGGATCCTGGAGCAAGTCCGGGCTAAAGTGAAAGAACTGCACCTGGGCTATGTCAGGGCCAGCGAGGGCCAGGGGACAGGAGCCGACACCTGCCCCCACTACCGACGGCTCCACGCCATCCTGGGCCAGCCAGCACCGCAGGGACCGGATGTCCCTGTGGACACCTCTATGCGCCCCCCCCCCCCCGTCACCAGGACAACCGAGGCGGGGGAAGGAGACAGCAGCAGCGGGTCGGAGGACGAGACCAGCACTGCCACCCTGCAGGCTCCCTCCGGCAGCCCCAACGTTTCCTGTGCATCCTTGGAGGCTGGGGAAGGATTCACCGGTGAGTGTTGCACTTTGCACTCACAAGGGCGGGGGGGGGGAGAGGGGAGAGCACGTCACTCAGGCCACGTGAGCTGCACGGGCTGTGTAGCTTTAGGCAGTATGCAGCACGTGCAGCCATGTGGCTGCAGCAGGCAGCTCCAGGGCACGCCTGTGACCGTGCTGCTCACACACATCTAGCGGGACCGGGAGGAAGGGTGGATGCCAGCTGGAACCAGCCAGGGCCCCAGGGGTTCAGACCAGAGCCCACACCTCCGCAAGGGTGCAGCACACAGAACGGCACGCTGTCCCATGCCTGGCTGTGAGGCACAGCCAGCTGTTCCTGGGAAAACCGCAGCATCACAGCCCTGTGAGCGTGGCCCCCACTGAGCTCCTCGCCTGCTCCCGGTGCCTGGCTGGCCCCCCGAGGGAAGTCCCCACTGCGGCCACACATGTCCCTGGGCTACGTGTGTGAGGGCTAGCGGGAGGGGGAGGGAGGAAGCGCTCGGGCCGGCCCTAGGGCCACTTGAGTTTTGCTGCAAGGATGGAGCACTCTGACATCCCACGTGTTGGGCATCTGAGAGCCCAGAGCACGTCTGCTAGATGTGCTCCCAGGCACTGTGTGGGGATTCATCTCACTCCCTGTCAAACACCTTGATTAGCCCAAAGCCTCACAGCCTCCACCGGCAGGCAGTTCCACAGGTTAACACAACACACGCGCCCTCCCACCCTCCAAGGGGCCAGGACACAGACCAGTGGTTCCAATACATGGAGGAGGACCCTCCTCCAAGGGCGGTCCTGTATGCAAACATACAACACGGAGGGGAGGGGGGTAACCACTCCCCTTGGGACTTACCTCCATCACGACGACACCGATGGTGGATCTGCCCACCCCGAACTGGTGTGCCACTGATCGGTAGCTGTCCGGGGTGGCCAGCTTCCAGACTGCAATGGCGACCCACTTGTTGACGGGGATGGGTGCCCACAGCCGGGTGGTGGTTCTCTGGAGCGCAGGGGCGAGCCTGGCACATAGCTCCAGGAACGTCCGCTTTCACATACGGACGTTTCGGAGCCATTGCTGGTCGTCCCATTGCCCCAGAACCAGCCTGTCCCACCAGTCCGTACTGGTGTCCAATCTCCACAGTGGCCTCTCCACGCTGGGGTGGGGATGCCACAGGGACGCCATGGCCTCCGTGGTGAGGGAGTCCAAAGCGACCTGCGCCTCCAGGTCCTGGAACAGGAGGGCACCAGCCTGGAGCAGCAGCCGCAGGCACCCCAAAATGGCTGGAAGGGGCCAGAGCAGGCACATGGCCACCCCTGGCTCCATGGCAGACAAAACAAGCAAGATGAAAAAAAAACCCAGGCAAAGGCACTAAAGGGCAAAAGGCAGTGGTGACCAAAAAGGCACAGGGCAACCACCAACACTGCTACGGCTGTCAGTCCCTACAAGAGGTCCTATAGCACGCAGCAGGAGAGAAACGGCTGTCCGGGGAGATCCCTTTATGCACGTGTCTCAAAGGAGCTCCAGCCCCCACCCCTGGAAAGGGCTGGTGCCCTTTTTCCCTCTTCAAAATGGTTCTGGGCTTCTGCTGTCGCGCAGAAGTGCATCGTTGTTATGATAACTCCAGGACCAATCTAGACGCTCTTTTGCGGAAATACGTTTAACGGAAAAACTTTTCCGTTAAACGTATTTCCGCAAAATCATGCCAGTCTAGACGTAGCCTGGTAGTGATCCTTCTAGAACAGGGTTGATGCATTTTACTTGGATGAGATGGAATAATGTACTGCCTATGCTGGCAGATCAGTCTTCAGCAATGTAAATTGATGACCTTCCAGGAGCACCAAAATGTCATGGGGTAGAACAAGTGACAGGTATCCTAATAAGGTTTGTAGTTGCCATCTGCCTAAGTTGGGAGCCACCATTCACAACCGTTTGTGTCTGGCACCATGCTCTCTCCAAAGCATCTGGGAGAAGCCTGAATGTCGAGTAAAAGCATCATATCGTCTTTGCTGAGAAGCAGAAAGACATGCATGAAAAGATGAGCTATCTGCTCATGGGAAGGTAACTTTAAAAAAGACAAAGGCACAGACTCTCAGGTCCATTCCATATATTTTGTGTCACTCCAGAGATGTGCCATGGCTGAATAGCCAACTCAACGGTTCATTTAGACCAGATTTATGGCTGGTGTAACTGAAAGGGGGCAAGGCAGGCAGTGTGTACTGGTGAATCTAGCCCAAAGTAGACATAGTCATCATTTGTGATCCCCTGATTTGAAGATGAATCTGTCCCACAGATTTACATATGGGTCCTGAGATGACTCAAGAGTCTGCTCCTGAAACCACAGATCTGTCTGCAGTAGGCAGTAGACATTTCTTGGCAGATTTGTTGGAAGAAAGTTCTTTCTTTTTCCTTCCTTCTCTCTCTCATTTCAACATGAAGGGCGAGGTGCTTTTTGAAGCGAGCCCCAGCCTGATGGAGGATGTGTCACCGTTGAGGTCGGATGGTGGCTTGCTCCTCCCAGCGTGTGATGTCCACATCAGGTGTCTTAAGACACGCTTTCTGTGTCCTTCTGTAGCATTTCCTTGGACCACCACTGGGTCTCTGATCATGGTGAGCAGAGAGTAGATTGTTTGGGGAGGCGAGAATCTCGAATCTGCATCCAGTGTCTAGCCTAGTGGAGATCGTGCATGAGATCATGGTGGCACTGGCTTCAGTGAAGATGCTGGCATTCATGTAGTTGATCATCTCACTTGATGCCACGGGGCTTCCGGAGGCATTGTTGGTGGTTCTTCTTGAGGTGCTGTCAATAGGTCACCTGGGTTTTGCATCCATACAGCAGTGTAGAGATAACAATTGTCTTATAGCCCTAGATCTTGGTGTCCTGCTCTAGTTACATGTTTCTCAACCAGTGGTATGAGTACCCTAGGGGCATTCACGAGAAGACTGGTGCGGGGGAGGGGAGGATGTCCACACAACTGAAATTTGCAGAAAACGGAATTTTTGTTTTAATTTTGTTACAGCGCTTTATTATTTGTGTAATTTTTACACCCCAAAATTTCATCCCCCACCCAGCTACGATTAAGTTATTTAAACAAATGTATTACAATGGAAAAAAAATGTGTGTGTCTGAAAACTGTAGGTACCGGTACTTTTTTTTTTTTTTTTTTTTTTTGTTGGAAAAAGGGGTACTTTATATAAAAAAAAAGTGGAGAAACACTGCTCTAAACCAGAGTTTCCCAACCAAGGTTCAGTGGAACCATGGGGTTCCGCAGACCCTTGTCAGGGGTTCCGTGAGAAATCGTGGAATAAATAAATAATTTGTTTTCTTACAACGTAAGCTGACACACACACACACACACACACACACACACACATAAATATATAAACAGCTCTTTACAAATAAATTTTTTTGACAATAATTTAGCAGTAATTGAATTGCGCTCCCCGCTGTCAACTTTTTCTGGCCAAGCAAACATTTTCATAGGTAGGGGTTCCTCAGGATATGAAAAATTATTTTAGGGGTTCCTCCAAGGGAAAAAGGTTGGGAATCGCTGCTCTAGACCATGGTCTGTGAATAAATAGATAGTATACATACATATATACCTACACAGAGTCTATGCCAATGAAAGTAACATATTGGAGAAAAATATTCATCCTTATATTGTGTAAATATGATACATTCTGAATATAGGAACTAGAGTCAATACTGCTATATGGCGTTTACTTATTTTAAGGGTGTTGAGTGCCAGTGATTTTTTTAGAATAAAAAGCAGATTTAGATACACTTGAACCTCTTTAATACAGCGACCTGCATGCTGGATGGAAAAATTTTCCCGGCCAGGGAGGGTACTGCGGTCTCTGAGCATGAGGAGGAGAATGGTGGGGTGCTACCTGGTACCCTGCTCCCAGAGCATGCGTGGCTTGGCGCCTCCTGCCACTCCAAGTCCCCGTCCTCTTCCCCCACTGCCAAGGGCATGGTGGGGAATAGCCTCTGGAAGCTGCCCCTCCCACAGCTGCAGGGGCGGAGGGTGGGGGTGGAGGGAGTGGCAGCACGTAAAGTCACTTTCTCCGCCACTTGCCAGGGTCTTGTATCCTGGGTGTTCCCAGATTAGGGAGTCCTGGAGTATGGAGGTTTGTGTGTATTGCCAATCTCTTTGATGAATCTGATCTTCATTTGGAGCTTGAGATCAAGATGGTCAATCAAAGCTGGCCTACTGGAGGGATTCATCACACAGCCTGGTCAAACACAAGCAAGGGGAGAGCTCAGTGGTTTGAGTATTGGCCTACTCAACCCAGGGTTGTGAGCTCAGTCTTTGAGGGGGGCCATTTAGGGATCTGGGGCAAATCTGTCAGGGATGGTACTTGGCCCTGCCGTGAGGGTAGGGGACTGGACTTGATGACCTCTCATGGCCCCTTCCAGTTCTCTGAAATGGTATATTAATATGTAGGAATGGAGTTTGGGGAACCTTTTTTTCTTAGTGGTGGTTATATCATTTCGGACCAATCTTTTTTTCTCCGTAAGGTTCTCTCTCATGATAAGCCTTTTTATTGCTGGTGGCCTTTTCTCACTTTCCAAAGTAAAGAAAAAGAAGGGCAAGAGCAGGCATGTCCAAAGTCCGGCCCGCGGGCCAATTGCGGCCCGTGTTCCGATTTAATATGGCCCCCGCTTCCTCCCCCTCTCCTGGCTCCCCGGCGCTCTTTTGAACTGGCGCGCCCAGCACGCCGCTTCCGGCTGCGCCGCTGCCGTTGCCGCCGCCGCCCATGGCCTCCGCGGTCCTAGAGCCTGCCCTGTAGGGCACGTCCGCAGCCCCGCTCCCCCGCTTGGCTGCGGATTCGCCCTGCCCCTGGGCCGCCGTGAGGCCGGCGTGCCCTGCGCTCTCCGCCCGCCTCCGACCCTGCGGGCCCTCCGCCTTGGGGCTGAGAGTGCGGGGACGGCCCTCACGCATGTTCACTTCTTCAAATCTGGCCCTCTTTGAAAAAAGTTTGGACACCCCTGGGCAAGAGGGAGAAGTCACTGAGGCTACATCTACACTGCAGAGTTTTTGAGCAAAAACTCACGGAGCGTCCACACTACAAACACGTTTTGCGCGAGAAAAAGTACAGTAGATCATCAGAAGACAGGGCTTTTGGCGCAAGAGTTATTCCTCTTTTTACAAGGAATAAGCCCTTTTGCGCAAGAGCTCTTGTGCAAAAAGGCATGTGTGGATAGACAGCAGGGGTTTCTTGCGCAAGAAACCCCTATCAGAAAAAACACATGTGCTCTGATGGCCATTGGGTGAATGGCCATCAGAGCTTTCTTGCGCAAGAGCGTCTATGGCAGTGTGGACGCTCTCTTGCGCAAAAACGCATCTCTTGCGCAAAAGCACATGGCAGTGTGGATGCACTCTTGTGCAAGAAGATCTTCCACAAAAAGTTCTTGCGCAAGAAGCCTGCAGTGTAGATGTAGCCCATTGGTTTTGTGAAGAACCTGCTGTGTATTTAAGACTACCTTGCAGAAAGAAAGTAAGAATTAGGAATCTGCCTAACTGCATGTCATCAGAAGGAGCAATTCTTACTGAGATTCCCTATGCCTGTATTACAATGGATGCTTTTGTTTTCTCTATAAAATATCTTTCCAATGACTTTAAACTGGTAGATACCTTAAAGGATTTAAAAAAAAAAAAAAAAAGCAGGAGGAGGAGGAGATCTGAGCCAAATTTTCAAGTACTCTGTCATGGTTCATTTCTTTCAGTCCAATCTGCTGTTGCTAAGAGGATTCTGCCTTATATAACATTCACCAATTAAAAAGCTTAATCACATTACATCATTGCTCATTAAGCTCACATGAAATAAACGCTCCGTGGTGGCATCTTTCCAAGCCTCTGTGTGAATTGTGAGTGAAGAACCCCAGTAGGGAGGTCAGCATTGTTAAAAACTTTATTAACCACAGAGTAATTTAAACTTCATTAATTCATTGGTTCAGTTAGACGGTTTGTTTCTAATTATATGTTGACAGCCATTGGTAAAGCTGTTCCTCGTCTGGAGGTCTTTCAACAATGTGTTGCAGGGATCAGGAAAACAGTCCTCTGTATTTGCAGCTTGCTTGGCACTTGGGTTTTTATATGCAAAATCCGTATGTATATGAATCATAGAACTGGAAGGGACCTCCAGAGGTCAACAAGTCCACTCCCCTGCCCTCACAGCAGAACCAAGCGCTATCTAGATCATCCCTGACAGATGTTCGTCTAACCTGCTCTTAAATATCTCCAATGATAGAGGTTCCACAACCTCCCTTGGCAATTTATTCCATTGTTTGACTACCCTGACAGTGAGAAAGTTTTTCCTAATTTCTAACCTAAACCTCCTCTGCTGCAATTTAAGCCCATTGCTTCTTGTCCGAACATCAGAGGTCAAGGAGAACAATTTTTCTCCCTCCTCTTTGTAACACCCTTTTAGGTACTTGAAAAGTATTATGTCCCCTCTCAGTCTTCTCTTTTCCAGACTAAACAAAGCCAACTTTTTCAGTCTTTTCTCATAGCTCATGTTTTCTAGGTCTTTAATCATTTTTGTTGCTCTTCTTTAGACCCTCTCCACATCTTTCTTGAAATGTGATGCCCAGAACTGGACACAGTGCTCCAATTGAGGCATAAAATGGAGCGGAAGAACGACTTCTCGTCTCTTTTTCACAACACTCCTATTAATGCAGCCCAGAATCATGTTTGCTTTTCTTGCAAGTGTCACACTGTTGACTGATATTTAGCTTGTGGTCCACAATGACCCTTTTTGAAGTACTCCTTCCTAGACAGTCAATACTCATTTGGAAGGGTGTGGAGTTAGGTAAGGCAGAGACGGAGGGGTCATGCCATCAATTCATGCCCTAGTTTTCACCTCTGACATCATTTGCTTTCCAGACCCTCTTTTCAACCATGAGCTAAGAAAGAGCTTAAGTGTGTTCTTAACTCCAAACTCACGGTTCCTCCTATTGACAACACTGGGACTACTTGCATGCTGAAAGTTATCACATGCTTAAGTGCTTAGTTGGAATGGAACCTTACCAATGAAAGATGACTTTTGTCTCAGCCGAGTGCATATAGGAAAAGCCCAGAAAGGAGCAGCGGATTATCTGATCTCATGTATGTGAAACTTTACTAATTTATTCCGGTATAGACCCCGTATTAAGCCCCAGAGGACATTGATGTAGATTAGCAAATTGCAACCTGCTCACAAAAAGACCACAATTGGAAGAGTAGATGAGATGCCAATCAAGTCTGAGGAACATTGGTAGAGATTTATGGGGAAGTCCATAAATGCAACAGCACATTCCAGACTAAGGTGTAGCTTGTTTTAACAGCGAGTGGAACAGCATGACTGAGTTGTAGTATATTGGTAGTCCGGTTCAGGGAACCTTGTATGTCACTTCTTTGCCCTATGCCTTCCTACTAGGGATCAGTGAAACACAACCCAATGTGTCAATGCCTATGCAGCACTCCAAAAGGGACTTATGTGGGACTTACGCATAGTGTAAGACTTGTACTGACTCTCTCCACATTGTGGTCAATTTTAACCCACAGGAATATTTTATTTTGTGTCGCTATGAGGTCAGTTCCCACTTCCTGAGTTTGACTTTGAGTTTTGGAATTCAGTCAAACCCACCGAGTTTGACCTGGCTGTGTGACGAGTCCCTCCAGTAGGCCAGCTTTGGTTGAACGTCTCGGTGATCTCAGCAAGGCTATCGATGAATCTGGTCTTCATTTGGAGCTTGTAACAAAATCCAGAGACAAGAGAACATTCTGGAGTGCTTTGCTTAGCATTCTTCCATCAGCATTTACTGTCCGGCACCAGCTGGGGAGGAGACGTATATTGGATGTGGAATTAAGGAAACCAGGTTTTTAATACCAGACTCAGAAGAAGGAATGTATTTAACAGAATCATTTGTCTGCAGAAAGTATTTTATGGTTTATGCATCAAGTGCGAAATGCTCTCCTGAACTCTCCAATATGAGTCTCACATGAGTACTTTGCATTCATTCACTAGGAAGAACTCTCATTGGTAACAAAGGCAATTATTCTCCATGTGGTAAAACAAGTGCTACCCTGCAGGTGAGGGATCTGTTTCATAGGAGGAAGAGGTGAATTCTGCTCTAAACATGCTGCTGAATGTTTTTACAGCCAACGGTGAGGCATTTCATGCAGTCAATAGAAATGATAGCGGATACCTATAATTCTTCACGGAGAAGTCACCTGAGCCCAGAAAATGGAATTGCAGTTAAAACAGAAATGAGAACATGGTAAATCTCAGCCTGCGAATTAACATATTGTTTAGGTGAAAAGTAAACATTAATTCACAAGCCCTCCTACCTCAGGTCCTGTCTACACTAAATGGAAGCTCACTGCTGCCACAATTGATCTTCTGGGGTTTGATTTAGTGAGTCTAGTTAAGACTCACTAAATCAAATTCAGAGGGTGCCTCCGCCGGCATCCAATACCCCTGCTTTTCTGAGTGGGGATGCTGCCACGTTCAGCTTAAGGTAAGCCAACTCCAGCTACATAGCTGGAGTTGCATTTCTTAAGCTGAACTGCTGGGCCTAGTGTATTCTGGCCTCAGATTCCTAGTGGCTGCTTTGCTTGCTGTTCATCACTGGGGTCTGCAAGTATTGCCAAGCAAATGGTGAAGGTCACAATCCCTGAATTAAAGGAACACGCGGGAATGGAGCTAATGCAAAACCACAGGGGTAGAGGGACGGGGCATTACTGAAATCAACGTGAACAAAACAAGAAAAAAATCCTTCCTCAGAAGGCTCCTCTGGAGACAAGACTCCTTCTAAGCCAAGTGGAGAAAGACATTAAACAGCCCGTGTGCGAATCCTGACTTTTCAGATGCTTGAATGGGCCAGACTATGCAAAACAATTTTAGGGACCCTCACGTGAGGTGCACCTGGAAAAGGGAGGGGCCGCTCTCGTCAGACGTGAAGAGAGAGCTTGCTTTGCAGGCCTGGTGGAAAATAGAAGCTAGGATTTCAAAGGAGAGGAAATATACATGTTCATCAAACTTGTTGTTATCTGTCTGGCAGGCTGGCCTCTCTCCCTTCACATGGTCTTTTTTCACTTTGAGCATTCTAATAGTAAGAGTGTGATGGGCGTTGTGTGCCTTTGGGCGTGATTCTTCTCACTGATACAGCTGATGGGGATTGTATACAACCCAGCCCTTCTGACAGAGGAGGCAAAGGGGCAAGTTGCCTCAAGGCCTGGTGATTCAAAAAAGCAGCGGCGGATATAGGGCAGGGCGAGCAGGGCGGCTGCCCTGGGCCCCACGCTTCAGTAGGCCCCGCTTTGAAGTGTCCTTGAGCTCTTTGATGCAGCTTTTGTTCCTCCTTCTCGATGGCTGCCAAGGAGAAGCCCTTGCGGTTCTTGGAGAAGTCCACGCTCCACAGGAGGAGCTGGGCGAAAGCCGGCCGCTGTCTGCTGGGTGGCTTCTTTTTTCTCCTTTTCTTTTCACTGCCTGGGGTTGCAGATGCCCCGGGAGCAGTAGAGCCTGGTTGTGCTGCATTCATTGCAGCGCAGAGGGGGCGCTGTTTCTCCCGCCGCCAGCACACCCCGTTCTTCTTTAGAAGCCAGTTGGCTCTCCACTGCCAGGCGCTTCGAGCAAAGCCTCTCTCGCCCCTACACGCCACCACTGGAATCCAGAGCTGCTGCAGGCTGCTAATATAACCTAGACCCGGACGCAATCGAATCAACTTCCCGGGCCTCCTGTCTTGGCCTCTCTGAGAAGTGTGTGTCTGAAACACTGAAATTCCAAGAGCTACTCGAGGCCTCCTGTTATTCCATACCAGGCAGGCATCTTGATCGGAGCCGGAGGGTGTTTCTTTCTCTAGCCTCGCTCCTAAGGAATGACCCATCGCTTGCTTGGGAGCAACGGGAGGGAGCGGGGGGGGGGGGGGGGGGGACAACATCAAAGCTTTGCACACACCCACAGTTCTGCACTCAGACTGGACCAGTATTTGATTGTTTTTCTCTCGACAAATGTTAAATTTCCCTGCCTTGTCTCTAACCTGAAAGAGGAACAGGAATGAATGAACAAATAAATCGACTTATGAAGGAATTCAACAGATGGCTTGGTGCGGGTGGGGAGGAATGGTTTTGAAATGGAGCGGGTGAATTTATCAGCCAAGATTATAAAGAATCTAACCCTATATTCTAGAGGTCCCTAAACTCTCATTGCCAGATGCTGGGACTAGAGGACAAGCGATGGATCACCAGGCAAGTGCCTTGTTCTGTTCATGCCTTCTGAAAGATTGAGCACCGGCTACTTCAGCTGTTTGTGTTGACAGAAGAGGTGAACAGAATGAAGGAAAGAGGCTCTCTCATTGGTTTAGTTAGGATCCTCATTCTCATTGGGTCAGTGGAGTTGTGCTCCTATTAGCCTGTCAGGATGGAGGAATTGCTCAGCTCTCGGGTTATAGTAAAAACGCTTAAATATTCTATTTTGTTGAGACAAAATAGGGCTATTGAAGGTAGTTTATGGCTGCTTAGGAGGAAAGGAAATTGCATAGGTAAAGTCTTGTTCATTTTGGGTGGAGCTATACGTTTTCTGTGGTTAGGCTGTATAAGCCGTTTCCTGAGGGGTTGCAGAAATTTTGCCTGTTGACAATTTGGTTTGTTGTACTGAAATATCTGAGGACTAAGAACGTTTTATGGGGAGAGGAGACCCGGGGAGCCTAAGAAGAGCCCAACTGTGCTGTGCCATCTATAGCTCTAGAAAGACTGAAGACCTGAGCAAGCTGTTGAGAGGTTTTCCTCTTGTGGGGTCTTGCATTGAATACTAAGGCAGTGTTTTATGTGAGAAAGCACCACCTAGTAATTACTAATGCCAAATATAATATCAAAGGCTACTATTGGTAGACGGGAATAGGAACTCAGGGGCTACGTCTAGACTGGCATGATTTTCTGGAAATGCTTTTAAGGAAAAGTTTTCCGTTAAAAGCATTTTCGGAAAAGAGCGTCTAGATTGGCAGGATGCTTTTCCGCAAAAGACACGCTTTTGCGCAAAAAAGCCCCGATCGCCAATTTTGTGATCGGGGCTTTTTTGCGCAAAACAAATCTCACTGTCTACACTGGCCCTTTTGTGCATAAGTTTTTGCAAAAGGGACTTTTGCCCAAACGGGAGCAGCATAGTATTTCCACAAAAGCACTGATTTCTTACAGTAGGAAGTCAGTGCTTTTGTGGAAATTCAAGCGGCCAGTGTAGACAGCTGGCAAGTTTTTCCAGAAAAGCGGCTGATTTCTGGAAAAAACTGGCCAATCTAGACACAGCCATTGTGTCTGGTTTTGCCTTTACATCACCATTAAAGGAACAGCTAAAAAAAAGTCTCCTAGACATAGATAGGAAGAAACTGCTGATAAAACATTATCCCTGCTCTTCACTGTAGCCAGTTAATGGCTATGGGGAGGGGGGGGGGGGAGTCTCTTTACCTTTTACAGACTATTTCTTTCATTGAGCTACATGGTCTTCATGATATAAATCACTCCAGGTTACAGGCAATGCATATTCCACCAGATTACATTGCATATCATTATACTGTGTGTGCATATAACACATTAAAGCTTTATCTCACTTTGTGGCCAGCTAAGAAGTAATATGTAGATAGCCAGCAGGGCTCAATCTGGGATATGTTCATCTGCATGTTTCTGCAAACGTGTTCCTTAAATGAGAAATTGTCACATAGCTAGAGATGGGAGATTTTTCTCAAAGGTATAGCTAAGAAAGTTGGACTTCCAGCTCTGAGTTTTCATTAGAATTAGGCTATTTCAGTTGAGCCTAATTGCTATTTGTGATTTTGAAAACGTTCCTCTAATGGTCTAAAAGGATGCAGAATAATAGGAGGACTGAGAGTACGATCATGCAGGATTTCACTGCTGTAGGGATTTAAAAATTATGTTGGCAGGTGAATGTACTACTTAATGTGTGTAGTCCACAGTCACACATATTTGTCCTGTGGTTGCTGTTGCATTTGTTTGTGAAGAAGGATTTTTAAACTTTTTTGAAAATGACCTGTGTAAAGAAATGGCCTTTAATGACGTAACTGAAGAATGTGCTGCCAGAAGAGCTAGACAGCTATAATAGACTTAAATACAAATGACAAATGTTAATTATTAATTCAGAATTTTGTTTAAGAATGAATTACAATATAATTAAAATAATAATTATCCAACTAAATTAAGTTTCTATCAAATTTACCCAATTCACATTTAATATGAAAATAGCCTTCAATTTGCCCATTTGATGCCTTTTTTCTATTTTTTCTCCAAACGGGGGCCCCACAAAATTGTGCTGCCCTGGGCCCCGCAAAGCTCTCATCCGCCACTGCAAAAAGCCTGAGGCTGCTGCCACTGCCAGCTGCTGCAGTGGTGGTGGCAGCTGGAGCCCTCGGTACTTTAAATCACCTCTGGAATCCTGCGTGGCGTGCTCCAGGTGGCTCAGAGGTCTGGCTTGTGGAGGAAGTGTCATGGCGTCTTCCAGGCAGTATGCTGAGGACTGGCTGCCTCAGCCCCACCGCTTCTGCTTGAGGCTCCGCCCCTTTCAGGAGTGTAGAGCTGCTCCCCCTCCCCTTTCGCAGGGGCCTGGCAATTCTGTCAGCTCTCCCAATGCAACCTCAACGCTTCACATCTATTTGCCTTTTTTAGCATAATAGAGACGGTTTTGTTTTCCCCATTGGGATAAAAGCGTTAAAGGAGGCGAGAAAGGAGCTGGATTGTGATCAGATGTGCAGCGCTTTTATTCAACAGACAGGAGTGCACAAGTAAGAGAAAGTAATGGAACGAGCTAGATCTCGTTATATATGGAGTCAGAACATAAGTTCTGCCAATCCATAACTCCCTCTCCAAGCCATCTGCCTGGGACCTGGAATGAGCAGACATTGGAAAAAGGTGATGCAAGTATTTTTCTGTGGCTAAAAAGTCAATGCAAATCAGCATGGGAGAGCAAGATAACGATGTCAGATGTAAACTGGGATCATTGAGTCCTCAAGTAAAGAAAAAACATTCCTTGCATAAAGTGTCAGACGGTGAGCTGGTAAGCGCCACAGATTTAAGGAAGATAAAGGCCTTTCCTGAAGCTTGGAAGGAAAATTAGCAACCTCGGGAGGGTCTGTACTTGAAGACAAGGTCTGTGTAGATCAGGACTACTCAATACATGGCACGTGGGTGGGATCCTTTGAACGTGGCCTCCCCTAAGAACACGCTCCACAATGGCGAGGCATCTCCCAGATGGGTTGAGCATCAAAAGACGCAAGCGGACGGGCTGGCTGGAACAGATGGGTACAGGGTGTTGGTGTTTCTAGCCCCCAGGGAGGAGGAGCCGGGAGCACCAGGGCATTTTGGGAAAGAAGCTATTTGCATATATTTGCATGTCTATGCAACCACACTGAAGTTGCAGCTCTCGGCATGTGCTGTGAGTAACATTGTGGCTCCAGGACTTCCAAAGTTGAGTAGCCCTGGTGTAGCTTGAAAGCTTGTCTCTCTCTCCCACTGTCATTGGCCCAGTCAAAGATATTAATGCACCCTCATTGTCCCCCTAATATTTTCAGGTCATCCACACCACCACTGCATATTTACCTTTCTTCATATTATTATATCTATGCCTCCAAGAAGAGCAGAGGTGGGTCTATGGTTGCTTGACATTTTTCTGTTACTTTTTTTTTTTCTGAAGGGCAACTGAGGTTTTCAACCAAATGAAAATCTTTGCAAGGATGGTTTGCATTCCTGGGACATGTTTGGTGTTTTACCAGAAAAACCCCAAGAACAGATTTTTTTTGGCAGCGGGGAGAGTTGATTTTTTTCATATTTTTCCACATTTTCCGTGGAAAAAAATGCTCAGACCAGTTATAGGGTACGTCTAGACTACATCCCTTTTTCGGAAAAGAGATGTAAATTAGACATATCGAAATTGCTAATGAAGTGGGGATTTAAATATCCCGCGCTTTATTAGCATAAAAATGGCCACCGCTTTTTTTCGGCACAGAGATTTGTCAGAGAAAAGCGTCAGTCTGGAGGCTGATCATTCGAAAAATAAAGCCCTTTTTGAAAGATCCTGTAAACCTCATTTTATGCGGGATAAGGGATCTTTCGAAAAAGGCTTTATTTTTCGAAAGATCAGTCTCTAGACTGCCGCTTTTTTCCGACAAAGCTCCATGCTGAAAAAAAGCGGCGGCCATTTTTATGCTAATGAAGCACGGGATATTTAAATCCCTGCTTCATTAGCAATTTCGATGTGCCTAATCTGCACCTCTCTGTCAGCAGAGAGATGCAATCTAGGCACACCCATAGAGGGGGCAAACACTGTTTGGCCAAAATATTCAAACATGGATGTTGCATGTTCGGCTTCCTAATTCCATCTTTGGCCATCAAATGAAAGTAACCTGCATTTTCCAAAAAGCTTTAGCTGGGGTTATGGGCGAAGAGATCTTCTAAGAATCAAAGGACTTACATTTAGGCACCTAAATGTGGAAATAGTTACTTGTCTTTGTGTTCAGCTGATACAGTAAAGGATATGTATCTTGGATTCCTAAAATGCGCTATCCTCATTGTTTCTTCCCGCTGGCTACATTTAGCACTACAAGTGTAAAATCCCTGTCTACAATAGCCAACTCTTTCTCTTTGGAGGTTTGCGCCACCATCTTTGTCTAATTATTTCTGGATGGCTGCCCATCCTGTCTCATAAGCATCTTTCTTCAAAAGATGAAGGAGGGAGCCTGTGGGAAAGGAATAGAAACTTTGACTTTTCTTAGAAAAAAGAGAAAGTAATTCCTTTGACTGTTTTGCTTTTTTTAATTACGCAACATAGTTTGAAAGGCGAATGTGCAAGTCAGCTGTGAAGTTACATAAAGGAAAACAAAGATCTCTGCTGTCTAGGGAAAAATAATCACATTTTTCTTCTTCTGAAATAATTTATGCAGCAGCTATAAAGAGATATCCAAATGAGCAGGATACACTTCCAAGAAACTTATAAAAGGGCTTTTAATATTTATTATTTGTATTATAGGAGCCCCTAAAAATCCCAATCTATGATCAGGATCAATGTTCCCTCTAATTTTTTCTATCCACGGGTGGAGTAAATGTTGTTGTGTGCGCCAAGGCATGTGTGAATGTGCACCACCAGTAGCAACACATGCTGCTGGCTGTGGATGGCCATGGGCGCTCTGCCAATCAGCGTGGCAGCATTTGAATCTCTCCCAGGTGGTTGCCCAAGGACATAGCACTGATCTGTGCCTTGTGGGAGGTACTGTACAGCAAAATATCAACGTAGGAAGTTCTACCCCCGAGAGCTAACGGTTACGTGTCAGACGAGAAGACGCAGGTGAACCACACACACCATGGCAGAGGAAGTTGGGAAGACGAGAGAACTGTAAAGCAATGGGTTCCCGTGGCCCGCCCTGCTCAATGCAGAGCTTTCTGTGGACCACCATGCAACCACCCATGATGACAAAATGGATGCAGGAGTGGGGAGGGGTGCAGGGTCTGGCTGGGAGGTTGGGAGCAGGCGTGGGCTGAGAGTGGGAGGGTCTAGACGGGAGCTAGGGTGCAGGAGCTGGGTAGGGTGAGGGTCTTGAAGGGAGGGAGGGTGAAGGAGCAGGGTGGCGGTGAGTGAAGGAGATGAGGTTGTGGAGTCTGGACATGAGGAGGATGTGGGATGCTTACTTGTCTCCGTGCCTCCTGCTACTCCCAAGCACTGAGTTTGCTGCTCCCATTGGCTGTGATTCCAGCCAATGGGAGCTGCAGGGAACGCCTCCAGGAGAGTGGCTTCCTGCATTGCCATTCCCCAGCTAGGGGGAGGGGGAGCGGCAGCTTGCAGGGCCACATCCTTCCCCCCACCAGCTGGATCCGGTCCACAAGGCTCGCCCCCTCCCCCTGCAGCGGGAAGCCGGTGCTGACACTCTAGCCTCGTGGGGGAGAGGCACGGGGCTGGAGCACCAGCGCAGGCTCCTTGCTGCGGGGGGAGGGCAAGCCCCAAACCCGCAGCTCACCCGCAAGATGGACGCGGACCACCAGCGGTCCACAGCCCACACTTTGCGAACCGCTGCCGTAAAGCAACAACATTTAGTGCACGAGCAGACGTGAGCTCCCTCTTGGTTTGCCAGGAACACGCCAGGTGTGATATTCTGCCCTCTGAAAATCCCCAGTCACTATGAGCACGCTGAAGGCGGAGGCTTTTATTTGTCCGAGGGAGTGGAGGAACACTTGTGAAGCATCTGTTCAAATCGCAGATCCCTTGCTTTTCAATCTAAACGCCAATCCAGCTAAACAGATTTAGCTCTTCCCTCACTCTGGGGTTCACGCACCCTGTTACCTAATAAACTGGCAGAAGGCAGTAGGAGGGCTGATGATCAACTTAGTTGCTTGTGTTTTTCTGCACCTCCCCCCCACCTCTTGGCATTTTATATTTTCAGGCCAGCTCTTGGTGCGGACAGGACTCTTTTTTGTGCAGTTTGCAAAAGTGTGAGAGGCACTAACAGGCTGAAGGTAAAAATCACTTTAATGATCAATGGTGCAGCCTTTCGGTGCAGGGCTACCACTCCAAGTCCCATTTAAGACTCACTCGGAAGTGGGGCTAAAGTGGCTTTGTATCGACCCAATGCATGGCACTGAAATGTCTGTTCATCAATGCAAACTGTCTTCACAACATGCTTTGCGCTGAATAAACCCCCGTTAATCCCATAATACAGGGTCTTGTGATTAGACCTTTGCTTTAGTGGATGAAATTCACTGCTGTGCGGCGGTCTAGCACAAAGCCTATGAATCTCTTAAAAGCCAGTTAAATCTTTACCTGAAGCCTTCAGAAGGACATTAATGTTGCCCAGGCCTTTGGAGGTGAATTTGACTTTGGAGTGGAATCGCAGGCAATAAATAATACACAGTGCTTTTGCCGAGGGAATTAAAAAAAACCCAAAAAATCGAAAGGTAGTGGAAATATGGAGATCGGCAGAGCTGTAGGTTCTGTGAATAGCCTATTGTCATTTTTCAGCAGGTGAATTCCTAAGCCATCTGTAGAAAATTTTCCTTCCCTGGCCAGGAACACATGGCCCAAGGGTGCCGGGGAAAAGTTATTTTAGTTTGCCCCCCAGGCTGAACAAAGCTCTTGATTGAGTGATGGGAGCTGGGCTTTGTGAGGCAAGGGAGCTTGGGTTTTTTTTCTCTTTTTTCTTTCTTTCCACCATGCTAATGAAATTTGCAGACATGGAGAGGAAACGGAGAGTTATTTATAGGAGTGGGAGGAATGTGAGGCCTAATTGTGCTTAGTCTATTGCTAAGTACGTAATCTGTTTGCTATTAAATTTTACAATCTTTCAGCAATATACACAGATCCTATTTTTTTTTCTCAACAAGACGACATAAATCTGACAAAGAAAAGTTGGAATTCAGTGTTTAGAGGGTTTCAGGGCTATTAATAAAAGGCAGTATTTTACAAAGGGAGAAAAATGCAGGACGAGGGGCAAAATCAGGTTTCGATCTGATTTTGAACCCCTTATTTTTTATCTGTTTTGGAATTTCCTTTGAAGATCTGTACTTTTTGCTGTGGCTACATAGCTAGGCTATCTAATTTACCCTAAGCAATCATTTGTCATTGTAGGAGGCAGTGTGGCGTAGAGGATAAAGCATTGGCCCACAACTCAAAGGATTTAGGTTTTATTTCCTGGCATTGCCATCGGACTGTGGGGTCATCTTGGACTAGTTACTATACCTCACTGTGCCTCAGTTTACCCTGCAGTAAATAATGATACTGACCTTAGTTAAGCACTTTGAGGTCTCCTAATGAGACGTGCTAAATAAAAGCTAGGTTTCATTACTATCGTAGTGTGCATCTCTCCAAAACACAGTTAAACTCCAGCAAGGCTACAGAGTTCTGATTGATAACTATTGCTTCATAGTGGCAAGTCTAATTCTGCTACCTGTACCTACATTGGGTCTGACTGTAATGTGTGTCAGCCTCACATACTGGGACTGGAGCACTGCTGCATAGGATCACTTCTTGCATACTCTGGTAGAGCAGCCCAAGGGTGCCATAACTTATGCCTGTTTCAGATAACCACAGGGTTTGAAAACACTGTCGAGGCTCGAGGTGGCGAAGGCATTTCACTGCCAGGGTGGCACACGGCAGGGGAATGGTGTAAAATCTCTTTGACACTTTTGAACTGGGATGATCCTGCCCAGGCAGGTTTAGCTGGGTTTAGAGTCAATTTATCCTGCCACCAAAATGCAACAGAGGATGCACTGGAAAATCAGGCTCATTCAGTATGGCTACATCTACACTGGCATGATTTTCCAGAAATGCTTTTAACGGAAAAGTTTTCCGTTAAAAGCATTTTCAGAAAAGCACGTCTAGATTGGCAGGACGCTTTTCTGGAAAAGCACTTTTTGCGGAAAAGCATCCACGGCCAATCTAGATGCGCTTTTCCGCAAAAAAGCCCCACTAGCCATTTTCGCGATCGGGGCTTTTTTGCGGAAAACACTACTGTGCTGTCTACACGGGCCCTCTTGCGCAAAAGTCTTTCGGAAAAAGACTTTTGCCCAAATGGGAGCAGCATAGTATTTCTGGAAAATCACTGATGATCTTACATGAGATCGTCAGTGTTCTTGCAGAAATTCAAGCGGCCAGTGTAGACAGTTGGCAAGTTTTTCCGCAAAAGCAGCTGCTTTTGCGGAAAAACTTGCCAGTCTAGATGCAGCCATAGACTTTAAGGTCAGAAGGGACCATTCTGATCATCTAGTCTGACCCCCTGAACAATGCAGGCCACAGAATCTCACCCACCCACTGCTAGAATAATTCTCTCACCTATATCTCAGATATTGAAGTCCTCAAATGATGGTTTAAAAACCCCAAGATGCAGAGAATCCTCCAGCAAGTGATCCGTGCCCCATGCTACAGAGGAAGGCGAAAAACCTCCAGGACTTCTGCCAATCTACCCTGGAGGAAAATTCCTTCCTGACTCCAAATATGGCGATCAGCTGAACCCTGAGCATGTGGGCAAGACTCACCAACCAGACACCCAGGAAAAAGTTCTCTATAGTAACTTCTATCTTCCCACTATTGGCCTATTTACCACTGATAGTGAAAGGTCAATTAATTGCCAAGATCATGTTATCTTATCAAACCATTCCCTTCATAAACCCATCTAGCTTAATCTTGACGCCAGATAGGTCTTTTGCCCCCACTGCTTCCCTTGGAAGGCTGTTCCAGAACTTCACTCCTCTGATGGTTAGAAACCTCCGCCTAATTTCGAGTCTAAACTTCCTAATAGCCATCTTATATCCATTTGTTCTTGTGTCCACATTGGTATTGAGCTTAAATAATTCCTCTCCCTCCCTGGTCTGTTGGCAAGAGGACAACCCTCCCCCCCTTTAAAGCTGGAACTGCTCTGAGAGCGCAGGGCATTTTTTTTACTTGACGCTGTTCCTCCTTTGTTCTCCAGGTCAAATAAATATTAACGATGTGCCACAGTTGGCCACGATGGCTTTGAAAAAAAAAAGACACCAGCCAGCTCCTCCCGAGGTGTAAATCGGCAGAGCTCCACTAACTTTAGCAGAGGAACTGGTCCACAGTTTTCAAGTTGACGCTGCAGTTGAAAGCAGCATTCTTCTGGGGTGAGGCAAGCAGAGAAGAGAAAATGTGAATTTAAACAAATGCACCTGAGCAGTTGTCCCGCTGCTTTATTTCTCTGGTGGTCTTGGCGCAAGCTGTGGCAGCAGCGATTTAGCTCCTTAGACTAGATGCTGTGACTTTGCTAAGTGGAACATGTCCCTAGTGGGAAAACCCCAACGTGTAATGGGATACAACTGTCATTCTCAGCTAGGCAGAAGCTGAGATCAGGCTGCTTTAGCCCGGTTGTCAGATCCTTGGGCTTGGTCTGTACTCAAAAGTCAGGCTGACCAAGCTAGATCGCTCAGGGTTTTGAAATATTCAACCCCTGGGACGTGTTTAATTTGGCCTAACCCTCAGTGTAGACCAGTGGTGGGCAATCTGTGGCCGAAGAGCCACATGCAGCGCATTGAGGCTCTGTGTGTGGCCCACAGAACCATTTGTTTACCGTTGCCCACGTGCAGGGTTGTCAGATTCTGTTGGTTTTTGTCCACGTTGTTTTTTTCCTACCGGTATTACTGAAGTGACTCACATGTAAAGTCAGGGCCTGTGAAGTGAGGTGCGTGCTGATTACGCACAACAGTGACTGTGAGAACTGTGAGCTCCCTCAGCATCCAATCAAAGCATTGCTACGGTTCAATTGGCACACCCTGCAAATACTAGGTACACAAGCACAGATAGCAAAATTACCTAGCCCAGGAGACTGTCTTGGTTATAATGCTTCAGAGGGGTAGCCGAGTTTGACTGGAAAAACTTAAAGAACAACGAATCGTCTAGCAGCACCTTAAAGCCTAACAAAACATGTAGATGGTATCATGAGCTCCAGTTCCAAATGGACTTTTAATACTCCAGTTATCTGAAGAAGTGGGTTGTACCCACGAAAGCTCATGATTCCATCTACATGTTTTGTTAGTCTTTAAGGTGCTGCTAGACTAGTCATTGGTTATTATGGTCTTGCGACCCACAGAGATGAAGGAAGGCTACTCATGAGGCCTATTCACTAGCTTAGGTTGCCCCTTAGACCACACTTAGTAGACAGCTGTTGTGTCTCATGGTGGTGAGTTTCCCTTGCCAATGGGAAAACCTTAGTTTGTCAGCTCAGACAATTCTCCTTGGAAAATGTCATGCCATCTCATTAGCCCAGACACTAATTTCTCTCATTCCTCTTTATCATGATAACATTAAGGAACCACCTGAATATGTCCATTCCTCTACCAAAAAACAAAACTTTACCAGGATGAACAGAATTTGCTAAGATTGGTGGAGGGAATACAGCGAACAGCCTGTTGTTATTGCCTTTTGGATTATGGGAGTGTCCAGTGGAGAGTCCCATTGTGCTCCATGCTAGATAGAGGGAGACTCTCCCTGCCTTGAAGAGTTTACAGTTTATAGAGAGAAGCCAGATAAATGAGGTGGAAAGGAAATATCCCTGCTCCTTTTACATATGGGGCTACGTCTACATTGGCCCCTTTTCCGGAAGGGGCATGGTAATTTTTGAAATCGCAATAGGGAAATGCACGGGGAATTTAAATATCCCCCGCGGCATTTAAATAAAAATGTCCGCCGCTTTTTTCCGGCTTTTAGAAAAGCCGGAAAAGAGCATCTACACTGGCCCCGATCCTCCGGAAAAAGCGCCCTTTTCCGGAGGATCTTATTCCTACTTCAAAGGGCTTATTTTCCGGAGAATCGCGTCTAGACTGGTGCTTTTCTCTGGCTTATCCCCAAGCCGGAAAAAAGTGGCAGCCATGTAAATGCAAATACCGCGGGGGATATTTAAATCCCCCGCGGATTTGCAATTCCGAAGTGTCTAATCTGCATCCCTTTTCCGGAAAAGGGGTGCAGTGTAGACACAGTCTTTGGTTGCTTGCAATAGCAGGGGAAAATGGACTTAGTTTTCTAGGAGGTCCTTTCCAGTCTTATGTTCCTATGAATTCCCAGCAGTTTGTAGCATTCTTCTTTTAATGTGCTGCCCAAAGTTGAGTGTAACATACCAGGTGACATCTGACTGCCATATCTAGAGAAGGAAAATTATCTCCTTCTTGTATTACATGATACTTACCTACAACTGAATTGGCCTTTATCTTTCAGCAGGACCACAGTATGGCTTCATATCTTGTACTGCTCTTCCTGTATGGCTGATTTCCATTGGGTTTCAGGTATTTTCCCTCTTTAACAAACTTGCTTGCATTTTTCCAAATTACATTACTTTCTCTCTCTCCAAGTTCTCTTTTATTGTTTCACTGTCCTGACTGGTATTTGCAATGCCTTTCAATCAGTACCATGCGCGAGTTTCGTTTAACATGCTCCTTCTCCCACGTGATTTGTAATAGTCTGTAAAACCAGGAGATAAATAAGAAGCCTAAAGCTTAGCATGATGCTTCTGTCCACACCAATGTGAATGAATTTTTCAGTAAGAAAGCAAATGTTTCAATTTTACTTTGTTAAAACCCAAATATATAACAGTATTTGTGTGTCCTCTGCCCACTAATGTATCTACCAAAAATGAAATCATATCTCTGTGCAGGATTTAATCTTTAGAAACCCATGAGACCTGGGCAAAGGTTCGTTCATGCAGAAAGGAGCTTTTTGATCAAGAAATTCTCTAGAACAGACCATGCTCTATTTGGTAGCGAGTGCTATAGCTTTGTGGTTAAGAGCACCTGTGCCACCAAAGGGGGAAGAACTGGGGGAACAATACAGGATTAATTCTCTTAGGTCACCTCCAACCTGTCTAGACCCCATCCCCCACACCCTCTTAGCAATGCTGTCCCCATGAAGTGCCATAAAATCCTGATCTGTTTTATGGCTTACTTATATGAGGGCTTGATTTCACTCCCATTGGCTTTAATATGAGCATGACTGTTCTCTAGCCCAGTGGTTTTCAAAGTACAGGTCATGAGCCAGTATAGGTTGCACCTCTGAAATCCAGGATTCTCTGGTCTGGCAACATCCGTGGTCCAGCATGGCTACGGATGTTCCAGGATCAGAGTCCCAGTGTGCTGCAGGGGGGCGGGGCGCCTGGGAGCCAGTATTGGGCTGCGAGGGTGGGGGGAGTTGGTGGGCGGCTCATCTGGGCTGCGAGGAGGGAGCCAGGAAGCCCAGTTGGGTAGGGCGGCAGGGGACATGAAATGACCTCTCCTGATCCAGCAAAATCCCTCAGCCAGGACCAGTTAGGTCCTGAGGTGCTGGACCGGGGCTCTGAGGGTGCTGTATTGGGTCATGGAATGCCAGGCACTGGGTCGCTTTGCTGTAGGGTAACCAGGTGATTAATGGGGGTTGCTAGGGAGGCTTCCTGCCTGTCCTGGCAACATGGACCACACTGCACTCCAGAAGTGGCCAGCAACAAGTCCAGCTCTGTGGTGTATGAAGGCACGGACTCCGGCCGGTGCAAGCACGAAATCATTTTATTGCAAGATTACAACTATCTTTATACTCTCTCAACTTCCCAAAAGTCCACATCCTGCTTTTCACAAACTGTGCTCTTTCACAGTCCCAACACAGAATTCTCGAAGGTCGTTGACTTGGGCAAATATTGTTATTGTTGGCTCAGGACTCTTGATTACGCGCATTCCCGCTGACTCTCGGATCGTCCTCCAAGGTCTGCAGCTTTTCTTGGTTTTGTCCTTGGGATGCCCTGTCATGCGGCCAAAGCACTATACTTGTTGATTCTCTACACAGCTCCTAGGCAGGGAGGGTGGGGGGAAGGGGGTGGGGGAGAGGCACAGGACTCCACGCACTGCCCTCCCCCTGCGCACCAGGTCTACACTCCCATTGGCTGGTTTGCGGCCAATGGGAGCTGGTTCCCGGCCAATGGGAGCAACGCACAGAGCCACTGGTGCCCCTCTGCCTAGGACTCAGGCCTGCTGCTGCCAGGACAGGTGGGAAGCAGCCTTAGAGTCCCCACTGCTCTGCTGACTGGGAGTTGCTGGAGGTAAACGCATGCCCAACCCAGAGTACCAATCCCCTTTCCCAGCCCTGAGCCCCCTCAGCTACCCCAAACCCTTCATTCCTGGCCCCACCCCGGAGCCCACACTCTCGTCAAAAGATATAATTTTGGTGGGTCACGGGCATCAACACTATTCTTCAACAGGCTTGTGAGAAAAAAAGCTTGAAAACCACTGGTCTAGACAAATGGATTTTTACATACTGGCTAATTATTACCTCTTCCGAAAGGCCTTTCACCCTGGCTGTCTGGTGTATCAGAGCATCTCTATGGCACATCTGCTAAGCGATTATACACACCGCGACTGAGGTTCTGTTTGTTACAATAAATAGCTTCCCAATACAGGGCACTGTGGTCGGAATACGTGTAGGAACTTTAAGGACTCTTCTTTCAGAAAGTGCTGCAAGAGAGAGAACAGTATATGGGGAGCACTGCTTTCAGCCCGGAGCTTGTACGGTCCTGGTTCTCTTTATGCACACAGGTTGAACACACTTTTCTACGGCTTCTTATATCACTTGCCTCACTGTGGAAGCCGACCACTGTGCAGCAGTTCATGAAGCGATATACCCAACATCTGTCATGGGTGGTTTGTTTTCTCTTGCATATGCTGCCCGGAGAGAAAATTGTGTGCATGCTGGGTTATGCTTTGTGGGGGGTTAAGTGTCCGTGTTGCTGCATGTTTGCTTTAGAGAAGACACGGTGGAGAAACGCAGCTTGCACTCAGGAGAGGAAATGGTGAAGCTGTGAGAGTTTCGACCATCTTGGGCCGACTCTGGAGAATGCACCGTCCACTGAAAACAAGTTTTACTAGTGTGGCAGGAACACTTTTAATATGGAGGCTTTTAATATGAAAACTGTCCCTCTTACTCCTGTTGACACTCCTCCTGACACTCCTCCGCAGAGCTGGGGCTCTGCACAGCCGTGTCTCTGGGAGAGGGAAGTCTGGGTATGGAGGTTGGGGATGGCAGCTGGGGCCCTGGGCGCAGGGGTGACAGCTGGGACCTTGCATGCGGGGCTGGGAGCAAAGCGCCATGTAAAATCTGGGGATGCAGCATCCCTAGCCCCCAAGCTTTTTATGAGTGTTACCCCCATGGTATTAAGCTCCATTGTGCCTGAGATAAGTTGTCCTCAGCTTTCACCCCACAGTAAGATAATCTTTTAGATGTATTAAGCCCATGGACCAAAACTCTTGAACTTGTCTCGCTCTTCTATGGGATCCAATGTAGACAGCAGAGGTCGGGTTGGATGTGCTCCCAATAGCTCATGTTGCTGCAGCGTCCTACACTAGCTGGCATTTCCTAAGATTTGTTGGGATCGTGGCCTGGTACATTGCATTGCTGTAGTCCACCCAGGAAGTGATAAAGGCATGTCAATCAAACGTGGGGTCGCTTTCCTGGCATTTCATCTAGCTTGTTCATGGTCACCTCAAGCCTAAGAGGTGCAGGAACACGGAATGAAATTCTGCTCTCAATTTGGGGAGGAGGGGGAAAATCTAGAGCGCTCCTTGGACCAGCATGGCATAGATGGGCGCCCAGATTAAAGGGTTTTTGTGTGTTCAATCTGGCTACTGAGATCTGGCATATGGGGGAAGGACCTGCCAACAGGTGTGGCAACATAAGGAGCATTTGCCCCCATCTCTTTTTGCTATGTACTTCAGATACAAACGAAACCAGAGCAGAAACAAAATTCTCCAGCTTGCAGTATTTGTGTACGGGGCATGGAAAGCCTAGAAAAAGCTGGCAGTTGATTTTCATTGCATACAAATAGACATACCATACAGCTATCTTATAAAGTGATCTGTAGTGAGGTGGATTATTTCCGTGCCAGCGTTGCAATCAATCTCAGACCTCCAGTCTGCCTGAGGCACCATAAAACTTCAGATAAAGACCCCTTGGCTATGTTCTGTTCATTTGGGCATCGCTCTGTGAAATGTATTATTTTTGCAGAATTCAGGACATATTTTAGGATGTTCCAGACTTCTCTGGCTGCCTGTATTTCCTCAACTTAATGTCCCTCCTTCCTTTTTTGTTGCACTTGTTTAACGTACTACTTGGGTGCCATTGAAACACACAAACGCACACACTGGAGCAAAGCTAGCAAAGAAAATGCCAAGAGGGAAAAAAAAAGTTTCTCTCGCAGTTATTAACACATACTCTGTCAAGTGCATTTGTCTTTCAAAAATAAGCAGCTGCATAAACCATTAGGAGGCTGTTAGGGACTCGGGCTAGCCAAAATATGTTCTTTTACTGGCTTAAATTTCCTTGATGTGAAATAAATGTAAGTTGAACTCCTATTACTGTTGATGCTGCCACTGCTTATATAGGACCTAATCTTGATGTAGGCAGATTACATTCCTTCCTAAATCTATCTGATATTAGAGGCTGACCTGAGCGTGTTAACACATGATATGGCAGATCTTTCTAGAAACAGACATTACAGATAGGAAAGAACTCTCAGGTCTTTCAGTTCATCTAGAAAGCCTTGTTCCCTACAGTATGTTGACTTTTGAGTGCACATTTTATTGTCTAGTCTAATTGAAAGGGTCACAAATAATGGGATTTTCTCTATTTCCCTTCTGAGGCAACTTGATAGATGAATGGATCTCATGGTTTGTGTAGTTTCCTTGATATTCACCCTAAATTTTTGCTAACTTTATTCATCTCAGGGCTTCTACGTTCCCCCTCTTTTAGCAGCTGAAGCAATTTGTCTCCTACCCCAATTATTATTCACCTACAGTCTCTCAGGGCTTGTTCACTCTTACTGGGAAATTGAGATAGAAATGTAGCCGTGTTAGTCTGGTGTAGCTGAAACAAAATACAGGACTATGTAGCACTTTAAAGACTAACAAGATGGTTTATTAGAGGAAAGCTCGTCATCTAATAAACCATCTTGTTAGTCTTTAAAGTGCTACATAGTCCTGTATTTTGTTACTGGGAAATTGGTGCTATGGGTGTTAACCTCCTGGGGGTTGATTTGGCTGGTCTGGTAAAGATCCAGTAAATCAATCACTGATCGCGCTTCTGTCGACTCTGGTATTCCACCAGATCGAGAAGAGTAAGGAGAGTTGATAGGAGAGTTTCTCCCATCAGCCCTTCCCAACGATGAAGACATTGCAGTAACTCAGTCTAAGGTACATTGACTCCAGCCATGCCATTCACATCACTGGAGTTGTGTACCTTAGTTTGACATTACCCCCTAGTGTAGACTTGGCCTTAGACCGGGAAAGTAGGTTTACAAGGGAATTCAGGAAGGCCAGGTTCCAATCCTGATTTTCAGAAGTGCTGAACACTCTCATCTCCTCTTAACATCAGAGGAAGTTGGGGTATGTCTACACTACAGCGCTAATTCGAACTAAGCTAATTCGAATTAGCGCAGCTAGACTTAAAAACTAGTTCGAATTAGCGTTTTGCTAATCTGGAGAGAGGGGGCAATTGGGGGGGCTGCAGGAGAGCTTCCACCCCCAGAAGCCCGCAGAGCCAGCCCAGTCCTCCCCATCGGGGGCTCGTACCCCATTCCTCCCTCACCTCCTTCCACTTACCCTTCCCTAGCCCCCCTTCCTGATGTACAAAATAAAGAAAACGTGTGGTCAAAAATAGAATCTCTCTTTATTGAACAAAACTGGGGGAGATTGGGAAAAGGAGGTGGGAGAGGGGAAGAGAGAGGCTGGGAGAGGGGAGGGCAACTACAATTATCAGGGGTTTGGAACAGGTCCCATATGAAGAGAGGCTAAAGAGACTGGGACTTTTCAGCTTAGAAAAGAGACTGAGGGGGGATATGATAGAGGTCTCTAAAACTATGAGTGGTGTGGAGAGGGTGCATACAGAAAAGTTCTTCATTAGTTCCCATAATAAAAGGACTAGAGGACACCAAAGGAAAGGAATGGATAGCAGGCTTCAAACTAATAACAGAAAGTTGTTCTTCACAAAGCAAAGAATCAACCTGTGGAACTCCTTGCTGCAGGAGGCTGTGAAGGCTAGAACTAGAACAGAGTTTAAAGGGAACTTAGAGAAAGTCATGGAGGTTGGGTCCATGGAGTGCTATTAGCCAGGGGGTAGGAGTGGTGTCCCTGGCCAAGGTTTGTGGAAGGCTGGAGAGGGATGGCACGAGACAAATGGCTTGGTCACTGTCTTTGGTCCATCCCCTCCAGTGTTTGGTCCATCCCCTCCAGGGTTGGCCGCTGTCGGCAGACAGGCTACTGGGCTAGATGGACCTTTGGTCTGATCCAGTACGGCCATTGTAAGCTCAGGGCTCAGGGTCGGGGGTCTCACTGGACCACCTTGATTTTCATGCAAACCTGCTCCTGGGTGGCCAGGCTGGCAGCTCTCCTGTCCTAGACGGCCACTTTCCTGTGCCTAGTGCAGAGGTCGTGGACGAGGTCCACGATGTCTGCACTGGACCAGGTGGGTGCCCGCCTCTTGTGGACCAGGGCAGGCTCCTGGGAGCCGCCAGCCTGGTCCCGGGAAGAGGGGGAGGGCTGGGGGGCATCGGGTGGCTGGCTCGAGCCATGCCAGGTGGAGAGTCTGCTGGCTGGGTGCTGGCAGGCTTGCACCTGGCATGGGCACCATAGCCAGCCCGTGCCCCTTTAAGGGGTCCGGGTCCAGGGCCGGGAGGGGGCAGTAGAGTTTTCCTGGTGGTGCCCAGAGTGGCCACCAGGGAAAGCTGGGGAGGGCTAGCCTCCCACTAGTTCGAATTAAGGGGCTACACACCCCTTAATTCGAACTAGTAAGTTCGAACTAAGCTTAGTCCTCGTGGAATGAGGTTTACCTAGTTCGAACTAAGCGCTCCACTAGTTCAAATTAAGTTCGAACTAGCGGAGCGCTAGTGTAGCGCCTATCAAAGTTAATTCGAACTAATGTCCGTTAGTTCGAATTAACTTAGTAGTGTAGACATACCCTTGGGGACACTGGATATCTTGCCAGGATCAGGCCCAAAGCTAGACAAATAACTGGGCAATGGAGGTAACAGAATGTGCTTTGAATATGCATTACTGTGGCTCAGACATGTATCTTGTAGCTTCTCAATTTCTTTTAGGGTGGTATAAAAGAATGTAAATTAATAATTATTCCCCCTGCACCCCATAGTTAGCTATTAGCCATACTACTCAATACTGAGCTTCTACAATCTTTCCTTCTACGTGACAGTCTGCTTAGTCCTTCTACGGCTCCTCTTTGAACTCCTGCGAATCTTCAACATTTCTGTCTTGGGCCCTTGGCATTTCTCGGTCCTCAACAGCATTTTCCGCTCATCTCTTATTTTAATTCCCATCTTTATGGGTGATCTGGAGCAGGTGACATGTGACTGAAAGTCACTGATGGCTACTTCATCCTAGATCGATCCGCCCCTTCCCTGCAACACCGGCTCCTTTCAAACTCGAGAACTATTGCTTGTCACTTTTGTCATGTTCTTCCTCCATGCTCATCCGTATGTTTACAGGGGGTGAAAATATGGTCCTTGATTCCCAGGAGAGGTCATAGACCTGACCTTATTCTGAATGGGTGAAATTCACATCCCAATGAAGAGAGTCTGTACCGGCCTTAAGCAATCACATAACTTCTTACAATGGGACTTGACAGGGTATGATGGGGGGGGGGGGACCTTTTTGTAGCCCCTTTGCCCGAGCATGAATTATTTCACTTAAAGAGCACAGCCCTGAAAATTAATCAGAATGAATCTATGTGAAGAAATAGGCAGCAGTCTCAGGAAATTACACTCTTTTACAGATTTGAGTCCTTTCAGGGAACCTGAGAATTATTTGGCTGGGCTATAGGCCTTGATCCTATTTGGTATCCTGTTATGAAATGAGTTGTTGGTCCAGATCTGCCAACCTGCCTATCTCTCCATCAGTCTTCCCTATGAGCTAGGTTCATATGTGGCCACTCGGGAGAGATTCAGATGCTGCTCAGCTGATTAGCAGAGCACCCACTAGTAGGTTTTGTGTCCACTAGTGGTGCACATCGGCACATGCCTTGGTGCACATAAAATTATTCTTCACATGGACAAAAAAATCCGTACAAGGACAGAAAAGATTAGAGGGAACGTTGCTCTCAATCCATCTTAAGCCCATAAGCATTCCATATATCAAACAACCACTACCACTGTGAGCAGCAGCACCGTGTGGGAAATCTCAGCAGAGTAACCAAGAAACTCAATAGGAATGGTGAGAGCACCATGCTCCTACCTGCTGTGACAGAGCCCTTTTACTCAATTTGGTGGTAGATTACCTCCTCAGTTGCTGGTGCCTTCTAGCCCTGTAAGTAACTGATGAGTGGAACCACAGCCCGCGGAATCCAAGGAACTGACTTCCGGAGTATTAGCTGTTTTGCAATTTCATCATTTTTGGACCACCCCTTCCAAAGGAGGCAGGGCAGTGAATCGGGAAGTTAGAAAGGTTAACAATTACTCATCATTTCAACATCTGAGACACTCACACCATCTTTGCTTTTTTTAAAAATAAACACATTTTATTCAGGTTTTAATTAAGTATAAGTTTAGAAAATCAGAAAATCAGAAATTGAAGTGTAAGTTTAGAAAATCAGAAACACAGTTTGGGTAATTGTGGGCCAGTCTGTTTTGTACAATATATTAAATTGGCTAAACTGAGAAGAAAATATATCAATAGGCGTTGGTTTTATTTTAAAAAAAATAATCAATTATAAAACAAATGATTTCAATTGCATCTTTTATTGTTTTTGGTGGTGGATCTGTGCATCCAACCTAGAATGCTGTTTACTATGATGATCTTAAGAGCTTGTTGGTATATGTGTAAAATTTCAAATATTAGTGGAGCTTCAGAAAAAAAGAGCCAAGTGACAGGTTTTCATATTTGGTTTGACTGTGCTAGTGCCAGAATTTTTTAACTCTGCTGTACTTAATTATATTTCAGGGATTATTTTCTTAGTGTGTTTCCAACTTTCTCTCTACTAAAACATTTTTTGATGATTAAAAGAGTATCGAATCACAGAATCCTAGAACTGAAAGGGACCTTGAGAGGTCATCCAGTCCAGTCCTTTGCCCTCATGGCAAGACTAAGCACTGTCTAGATCATTGGTCCCCAACCTTTTGAGGTTGTCGGGCGCCAGAGGGCGTGGCCTTTCACCCGCAGGGCGCCAGGGGGCAGGGACACTTGCGCGCCCGGGGGCGGCCCCCCCCCAGTCGCACGCCTGGGGGCAGGGCCCCCCCATAGCCACGCGGCCGGGGGCGGGGCCCCCTCCAAGGGCTGCGTGCCCGGGGCCGGCGCACCCACCCTCAAGCGCCGCGCGCCCGGGGCCGGCGCTCCCCCCGTAAGCGCCGCGCGCCCGTGGCCGGCGCTCCCTCCCCCCGCAAGCGCCGCGCGCCCAGGGCCGGCGCTCCCCCCTCCCCCGCAAGCGCCGCACGCCTGGGGCCGGCGCTCCCCCCGCCAAGCGCGCCCCCGCTCGCAAGCGCCCGTGCGCCATGTGCCCGGGGCCAGGCCAGCCCCGAGCACCTGGTGGGCGCATGCAAATGCCCCCACGGGCACCATGGCACCCACGGGCACCGTGTTGGGGACCACGGGTCTAGAACATCCCTGACAGATGTTCGTCTAACCTGCTCTTAAATATCTCCAGTGATGGGGATTCCACGACCTCCCTAGGCAACTTATTCCAGAGTTTAACCACCCTGACAGTTAGGAAGCTTTTCCTAATATCCAACCTAAACCTCTCTTGCTGCAGTTTAAGCCCATTGCTTCTTGTCTGATCCTCAGAAACCAAGGAGAACAATGTTTCTCCCTACTCATTGTAAGACCCTTTTAGATACTTGAAAACTGCTATCATGTCCCCTCTCAGCCTTCTCTTTTCTAACTATGCTATATCAGACCCAGGGAATGATACGCAGAGGGCCAGATTTTGATACTTACTCACAATTCACAGTCAAATTCAATGGAGCTACTCACACAGTAAGCTGCCACTCCACATGAGTAGGGGGTTCAAAATCTGGCCCTATGAGATTGATTTCCAACAGGATGGGTTAATTAATGAGAGAGACCTACCAATGGGTTAATGAGAAGTCTACTGAGGAATAACAAGACCTCAACCAGACATGACAATGGAAAATGCGGCCCCATGACAATGGAAAATACTGTGCCATGGTATGTGCTCTAGTTACACCAATAATAATCTAGATTCAGCACCAGGAAGATGTGCATTAAAAAAACCCCAAGAGGTCAGGTAAGTGCCATTGACGTAGGCCCTATCCCATAATATTTCATTAGAATATTTCTGGTGTATCCCTGTATCAACTTACTGCAATGTTCAGAAAGTCCTTTGGGGTTGATCACAAATTGTCTCTTGAGCAAGTCGTAATTTATTTTGTTTTTCTCCTTTCTAGTTAAATAGGAAATGTTACATTTCTCTGTGTGTGAGTTTAGAACATTAAACATGCCTAGCGTTTTCATTGAGAGCTATTCAGATCCATAATGGTCTGGCGACTGGGAAGAAAGATACATCTCCACCGAGTGGAACAACAAAGGTAGCCGAACAAATAATTGCTTCTTTTTGAAGATGAGATGCCTAATCTGTAATAAACAAGTTTAATTTTCTTTACTTGGAAAGCATGAATCACCACTTAAAATCTGTTATGAAAATCTGATCAAATTTAAGATTACTTTCCCATGGTTTTGCTGAGGAATTCGAGATATTTCCATTCGGAAAAGAATTATTTCTTTAACCTTCTCAATGTTAGTTTGTTCAGGATTAATTTTTGTTGTATAATGAAGGTTAACCAAGGGGGAGGCGTGCAAAGATATGAAAGGGATGTGTAACACATGAGATGGGGGAAAGAATAGAAACCAAAGACAGGTGGATGGATAAACCAGGCATTGTGAATTAGGCAAACAGCTTGCGGCAACTGGTGCTCAAAACTGTTTAGCTTTCTGATTACTGTGCGGAAATATTTCCTATCATGGTAAGTGGAATGATACTCCATCCTGTCAACTGTATTTCATCCACAACTATCAAGAGAAATGTTTCAGAGGGGTAGCCATGTTAGTCTGTACCTGTCAAAACGATGAGGTGTCCTATGGTACCTTAAAGACTAACAAATTTATTTAAAAAACCAACAAATGGTCTGGTAGCACTTTATAGATTAACAAAACATGTAGATGGTATCATGAGCTTTCGTGGGCACAGCCCACTTCTTCAGATGACTGGAGTTATGAGTAGGGGATATGAAAACTCGAAATAAATAGGAAAAAGGAAGGGGAAGGAGAGATAGGGAAAAACGCTCTGGCTCCTACCCCCCTTCCTGTTTACTGGAGAATGGGATAGGAAGCGGGGTGGGAGACAGAGCATCTTTCTCTACCCCCCCTTCCCTTCTATTTATTTTGAGTTTTCATATCCCCTACTCATAACTCCGGTCATCTGAAGAAGTGGGCTGTGCCCATGAAAGCTCATGTTACCATCTACATGTTTTGTTAATCTATAAAGTGCTACCAGACCATTTGTTGTTTTTTTCTGTAACAGACTAACTCGGCTACCCCCTGAAGCTCCTAAATTTATTTAAGCATAAGATTTTGTGGGTAAAAACCACTTTGACAGATACATCTGTGTGTAACTCCCTTCTTTTGATATGCTTGGGGATATAGGGAGCTATACACAAGCATATCAAAAGAAGGGAGTTATATCTTGTAATACTCTCTCTCTCTCTCTGGGTACATCTAGACTACATGCCTCTGTCGCCAGAGGCATGTAGATTAGGCTACCAGACATAGGAAAATGAAGCGGTGATTTAAATAATCGCAGCTTCATTTAAATTTACATGGCTGCCGCGCTGAGTCGACAAACAGCTGATCAGCTGTTTGACGGCTCAGCGCGATAGTCTGGACGCGTGGGTGTCGACATCAGAGGTATTTGTCGACCACCCAGGTATGCCTCCTGGGATGAGGTATACCTGGGTGGTCGACAAATACCTTTGATGTCGACACCCGCGCGTCCAGACTATCGCGCTGAGCCCACAAACAGCTAATCAGTTGTTTGTTGGCTCAGCGCGGCAGCCATGTAAATTTAAATGAAGCGGCGATTATTTAAATCGCCGCTTCATTTTCCTATGTCTGGTAGCCTAATCTACATGCCTCTGGCGACAGGGGCATGTAGTCTAGATGTCTCTCTCTCTCTCTTTCCCGTACATCTGTGATTTCCACTCCAGGGATCTGGCAAAGTGGTTATTACTCATGAAAGCTTATGCCCAAATAAATCAGTTAGGGTACGTCTATACTAGCCCCCTAGTTTGAACTAGGGAGGCTCATGAGGGCAACTGAAATTGCAAATGAAGTGCGGGATTTAAATATCCCGCGCTTCATTAGCATGTTCCCGGACGGTCGCCATTTTGGAAACTGACTAGCCTGGAATAACTGCCCGTGTCTACATGCAGCAGAGAAGCGCAATTCCAAGATAAACCCCTTAGTTTGAATTAACAGTTAAACCTGAGGTTTAATTTTGGTCGCCCCCATTAGCCTCCCTAGTTCAAACCAGGGAGCTAGTGTAGATGTACCCTTAGTCTTTAAGGTACCACAAGACTCCTAGTCGGGGGCGGCCCGTGAACCTAGGCAAACTAGGCAGTTCCCTAGGGCGCCGCCGGCTTGGGTGCCCGATGATGACGTCACAGCCATTGACAGCCGTGCAGGAGGGGGCGCCGATCGCGCCTTCTGCCTAGGGTGCCAGTTGTTTTTATAAAGAGGAAGTTATTTGGACCCACGTTTCTATAGTGCTCTGGGGCAGGGCAGGCTGGGGCCATCCGCCTTTCTCTCTCCCCATGGTGCAGGAGTTGGGGCTGACGCTGGGTGCCACTGCACCTCTCTGTGGTTCTGGGGAGGCAGCTTGGTTCCCAGGGGCGGGGCTGGGCCAGGGCAGAAGGGGGCAGGGCAGAGGCTCTGTCTTACTGTGTGTATGTACACTGGCTAGCATTGTGGGGCCCTGATTTTGGCCTCTTGCTGCAATAATAATTCTATCCACCCTCCATCTGAGATTGGAGTTTGCGAAGGTAGAAGCTTTAGACAAAGAACTTAGGGCTCAATTCGTCTCTCAGGCCAGGTCTTCAGTAGACCTGGAAGATTGGGTTAAACTCCAGCCCTGGTTTGGAAGAAAGGGAGGCATATTTTGTTTCTGGACAGACTCTAAGCACCACAATTTGATACCTGATTTGGGATCTGTAAGGGCTTCCCTGCACTAACAATTAGTCCATGGCAAGCTGGTATGTGGATCTACCCTTCACGAGCTGGCCACAGACCAGTGTTCTGTGTGCACGCTGAGGATATGCATTGAGATTTGGTTAATCCACTTGTATCTAGTCCTCTTTGAAACAAGACCAGATCTAAGCACAGTCTAGTGTGGGGTAGGAGTCACACTCCCTCTTGCTATCTTGCTGCAGACTAAATGTTCATGCAGCCCTAAGTCTTTGGTGATGTTGTTTCTTTGTTTGGGTTTCTCTTGCTCAGCTTTAATGAATCCCCCTCCCCCCTCGACAGTCCATGTAGATATGAACGCTTATCCAAAGTAACAGCTGGGACTATCTGGATGGCAATAGTGCTGTTCCACAGTGCCACAAAACCAATCTGTCCATGCAGAGAAGTAATGTGGTGCCAAGTATCTTTTCTATTCCAGGTCCATAAAAGGCAACCCCCATCTGTCTTCAACTGAAATATACTTCCTACTGCTAGAGCACCCATGACAAATCTCTCCTATTCCCTGGTATGGCGCTGGTCATTACTAAAGCTACTTTGGGAAAATCAGAGGCTACGTCTACACTGCAGGCTTTTTGCGCAAGAACGGCTATTCTTGCATAAAAACATTCTTGCATAAGTAAATTTACATTAAGGCGTAGGAACAGAGGGCTTCTTGCACAAGAGTTATTTCTCTCCCCACGAGGAATAAGCCCTCTTGTTCAAAAGCTCTCATGCAAGAAAGCAGTGTGGACGGGCAACAGGGGTTTCTTGTGCAAGAAACCCCTATGGCTAAAATGGCCATCAGAGCTTTCTTGCGCAAGAGAGCATCCACACTGCCATGGACTCTCTTGCGCAAAAGCACATAGCAATGCGGACGCACTCTTGCGCAAGACCTTTTGCACAAGAACTCTTGTGCAAAACAGTTCTTGTGAAAGAAGCCTGCAGTGTAGACATAGCCAGAGTGTTTTGCCAGCCACATCGAACCTACGAGGCTGAGCAATTACATCAGAAATGAAGATGAGGCTGCTTCTGTAGAATTCCCTGGGAAAAGTAACAGGCTGTTTTCAGCTCTGGCCTTTCAAAGGACACGAAGAGGAGAAAGATACACAATAAAACTGAGTTACATTTTTTATGGATATGGATTTTCCCCACCTCCACTCATATAGTGAGAAGCTTACGGGAGTTGCCAATGGCACAAAAACAGTCTGACCATTTCAGTCACCTCTTAAACACTTAGACGCTGAATTGAGTGAAAACCCATTTTCAGAAGAGTTTCCAAGGAAGCAGAAAGTTTCCACACCCTAAATCTTACATTCAAACAAATGGAAACTGAGGCATCGCTGCCAAACAGTCTGAATTGTTGTATCACAGTCTGCTGAATGTTTTATTATATTCTTTAATAAAACACGAACATGCACATTTTAAATACATAAATATGCTTCTTTCTTTCTTTCTTTCTTTCTTTCTTTCTTTCTTTCTTTCTTTCTTTCTTTCTTTCTTTCTTTCTTTCTTTCTTTCTTTCTTTCTTTCTTTCTTTCTTTCTTTCTTTCTTTCTTTCTTTCTTTCTTTCTTTCTTTCTTTCTTTTCCAATATTAAACAACAAAATTCCCCAGTGAAATTCTGTGGGTGGGTTTAATGAACAAGATCTGGCTACTTGACCGTAACGGTCCCTTCTGACCTTAAAATGCATGAAAAAACCAGGAAGGGATATGACCAGCATGAGAAATGGCCCAGATATGATACTTGGCATATTCAATGCCTCATGAGCAATGAATGAGTGTGGCGTGAGGGGGGAATGTTGTATAACCTTTTCATTGCATTCTTGGCCTAAACTGCCCTCTGTGGGTTTGAAGTGTAAGGTGATGAGCAGGACACAGAATCCTGAAGTGAGGCTTGTGATAACTACTGCTACGTAGCCCTCCAGTTACTCTTCCTTGGTAGCAAGCGTGAAGCCTAGGATGAAAAGCCAAGCATATGCTTCAGAAAATGAGGATGACACTCACGATGGTGGGCATGTTTCTTCACTGCCTTGCATCATAATGGATTGCCTTCTCCCCTCCCTCAGTCTTATACCCACTCTGCAAAGGTGTACAAGACAATGATGGTTGCCAGTCTGGCCACCAAAGCCTCTCAGACACCCCTCCCTTCTCTTTGTTTAGTGCGTGGCGTTGTGGGTGAATGGATGCACAGACATCAGAGGGGTAGCCATGTTAGTATGTGTCTGCAAAAACAAGGAGTCCTGTGGCACCTTAAAGGCTAACAGATTTATTGGGGGGGGGGGGGCGCAGAAGCTTTCGTGGGCAAAACCCCACTTTGTCAGAGTGGAAATAACAGAGGCAGGCATCTATATACTAGCACATGAAAAAAAGGGAGTTACCATATGATGTGGTGGATTAGTGCTAATAAGGCCAATTCAGGGAGGGTGGATGCGGTCTGCTCCTAACAGCTGACGAGGAGGTGTGAATACCAAGACAGGGAAAATTGCTTTTGTAGTGAGCCAGCCTTTCCCAGTCCCTATTCAAACCCAGATTATTAGTGTCAAGCATGCCAATGAATTTCAGCTCTGCAGTTTCTCTCCGAAGTCTGTTTTGTGAAGTGTTTTTGTTGAAGGATGGCCACTTTTAAATCTTTTTCAGAGTGTCCAGGGAGATTGAAGTGCTCTCCTACTGTTCTTTGTATGTTACAATGCTGGCTATCTGATTTGTGTCCATTTGGTACAGAGACAGTCTGGTTTGGCCAGTGCACATGGCAGGGGGCATTGCTGGCCCATGATGGTACATACCATGTGAGTAGAGATGCAGGTGAATGAACCCCTGATGGGGTGGCTGATGTGGTCCGGTCCTATGATAGTGTTGCTTGAGTAGATGTGTGGGCAGAGTTGGCACTGGGGTTTGTAGCAGGGATTGGTTCCTAGCTTAGTGTTTCTGTGGTGTGTAGTTGCTGGTGAGTACTTGCTTCAAGTTGGGGGGGCTGTCTGTAAGTGAGGGCTGGTCTGCCTCCTAAGCTCTGTTAGAGTGAGGGATCATGAGGAGTCAGGATGGATTGTAGATTGTTGATGATGGGCTGGAGAGGTGTAAGCAGGTGATGGCCAGTGGTGTGTTGTTATTTTCCTTGTTGGGCTTGTCTTGTAGTAAGTGACTTCTGGGTACCCATCTGGCTCTGTTACTCTGTTTCCTCACTTCCCCGGGGGGGTATTGTAGTTTTAAGAATTCTCGATAATGATCTTGTAGGTATTTGTCTCAGGGATTGGAGCAAATGAGGTTGTATCTTAGGACTTGGCTGTAGACAATGGATCATTTGACGTGTCCTGGTTGGAAGTTGGAGGCATGTAGGTAAGAATAGAGGTCAGTAGCTTTCCGGTATAAGGTGGTGTTTACGTGACCGTCACTTATTTCCACTGTAGGGTCCAGGAAGTGGATCTCTTGTGTCTACTGGTGCAGGCTGAGATTGATAGGATGGACACAGTTGAATTCTTCAAGAGCCTGCTCCCCATAGGTCCAGATGATGAAGATGTCATCAGTGTAGCAAAGTAGAGGAGATGTACTAGGGGACGAGAGCTGAGGAAGCGTTGTTCTAAGGCAGCCATAAAAATGTTGGTGCACTGAGGGGCCATGCAGGTGCCCATAGCAGTGCCACTGGATTGACAGTATAAATTGTCCCCAAATCGGAAATGGTTATGGGTGAGGACAAAGTCACAAAGCTCAGACAGCAGGGGTGCTGTGTCATTATCGGAGAAACTGTTCCTGACACACTGTAGTCCATCCTCATGCGGTGACCATCCATGGGGGCCAGGATGGTGTTTTCAATATCACCAATTCATTGTAGTTGCCTCAGGAAATCAGCAGTGTCTCGTAGATCGCTGAGAGTGCTAGTGGTATAAAGTCTGAGGAGAAAATCCAGACAGCGTGATCATCCTGTTCAAAGAGTGGATGCATAGAGGAATTGAAATTTGTTACTAGTCAGTGTGGAGGGCTATGTCAAAGTTTAACTTCCTTCACGTCCTCTGGTAAGCTTCACTTGTCTTAGGGTACCTCACCCTGCACTGCTGCGTGCTGCTCAAGGATTTGCAGGGTCAGTGTCAAAATTTGCCAAGGTGGTTAGGGATGGTGAATGGAATTAAAGACCAAGACATTCATTGCAAGGTCAGTGCTCCTTGCTGGCCAGATAGGGGGCTTGACCAAAAGTTTCGTGTTTCTTGAGTGCAAAATCGACTGGATACTTAGGAGTCTGGCTCACGGAATCTAAACCCCTAAGGCAGTGGTTCTCAAAGTGTGGTCCGTGGACCACTAGTGGTCTGCGACTGTTTTGCAGGTGGGCCAGAGGATTAGGGCTTGCTTCCCTGTGCTAGTGCTCCAGCCCTTTCCCACCCCCCTCCATGAGGTTGGAGCTCCAGCACTGGCTTCCAGCTATGGGAGTGGGTGGGGTGGGGGAGATAAGTCTCACAAGTTGGATCCAGCTTGTGAGGGTAGGAAGAGGGTCCGCACACTGACGGTCCTCCTCCCCCCACCTGGGGAAACCATAGTGAGGAAACCACTCATCTGGAAGCTATTCCCTCTGCTCCCATTGGCTGGAATTACAGCCAATAAGAGCAGTGGTGGGGCGATACCTGGGAGGAGCCAGGATGCACAGAGCCAGTTGAGTGCTGGCCCATCTCCCTCATAACCAGACCCTGTATCCCATCCCCCCCACAATGAGAATCTGCACCCCACGCTTTTCATGCACTCCCCCTTCCAGACTCTCCACCCCAGCCCACTCCTGTCCCCCACTTCCCAGCCAGACCCCAAATCCTCAACCCATTCCTGAACCTTTCCTCCCAGTCAGACTGCACCCCAACCTCTGCTACATCCATTTTGTCATCGTGGGCGGTTGGCTGGTGGTCCATGGAAAGGTCTGTATTGAGTGGGGTGGGCCGCAGACCAAAACATTTGAGAACCACTGATCTAAGGATTCAGCTGCCCAAAAAATTGACACGAGTTGACCAGACTGTAAAAAAATTAGCCAGAAAGAAAAGTTATATTTGAAAAACAAATCTTTTCTATACCACCATTATGTAAGTAGATTGTTTGTTTCCCAAAGTCTATTCAGGGACTATTTGGATGCGAGGGTAAGTGAAATAAAATAAAGAACAGTTTACTTAAAAAAAATTGTACTCATACATATGATCCAAAGCTCACTGAAGTCAATGGAAAGACTCATTGATTTCACTAACCTTTAGGTCATACATATATTGCTATTGCTTGCCTTATTACTAACATTAGTTAGCCAACATTATGTACGTTAAAGAGAATCCAAACGTATGCTAAAGGGAAACATCCGCCCACCCCAGCATCCACTTTTCCAAAATATATTACAAATTGTGTGTGAGTTTTGGTTCTTAGTGCACACAGAGCAAAATTAGTATGTCACTGAGGTTTAATATTGTAAGCGACTGCTACAATTGTTTCTAGAAACAAGGTGCAAATTTCCATTAACCTTGTATAACAGATGCAGACTGCCCAAGAATAGCAATATTAGAGTAAGAATGACACCGCCAATTTGGGGAGTTTGTGCCCATGGAAATAGCCTAAAGTATATTTACTCGTCAGCAGTGAGTTCTATTTCCAGATCACTCCTTGCTGCTGGTTGTATCCTCAGATTGATAGAAGGGTACAATATTTAACCTTTATCTTGGTGTATTTGTGCAGACTGATCTCTGACAAACACTCGTGGATTAAGAAATGACCATAGCTTCATTGTGATTGACATCTTAGATTAAGAATCCCACTTTGAAGTAAGAGCCTCCTCTTGATTCTATCTATCTAGTATAGCCAAAATGATGACTCATTTAGTCCTATGCAAATGGTATTAACGCTGGTTGTAGTTGACAGGTGTGGGTAGTTAACAGTCCTGTCTTGAGTGCCAGCGACTAGCTTAGATAAATTCTTGAGGTCCCATCCAGTCTTATAATTCTAGAGCAGAGGTTGGTAGAGAAAAGTTCTGTGCAGGGCTGGATCAGATCTGCTGAGTGGAGCTGGTTGAAAAATGGAAAATAAAAGCTGGTGAAAATGTTTAAAATCTTCAAGTCTCGGAGGGCTGGGAGTGTTAGTCTGTATTTGGAAAAACAAGGAAGAGCGCTGTGGCACCTTAAAGACTCACATATTTCATTGGGCAGATGCTTTCATTTTTGGGAGATGCAAGTGGTTTTTACCCACAAAAGCTACTACCCAAATAAATCTGTGAGTCTTTAAGTTGCCATAGGGCTCCTCCTTGATCTTTAAAATAAATTCTGTTATTAGTTGATAGTATTTAGTGCTGAGAATTGGCATGTTGCTGCTCAAGTCAGGATAAGGCTCGGTTACAGTTCTTCTTTTGGTTAAAAAGAGCCCACAGACTGCATCTGTCAAAATGACACTGGATTTAACTGTTGTTATCTGTTACATGAAAGCTGTTTGCTTTTCATTGCTTGTGATGTTCTACAGCAGTGGTTCGCAAACTTTTTGACATGATGTCCCCTTTTTGATTTTTGAGAAACCCTCATGCCTCCCCCCACAAAAAGCAGCAAAACTTGTTGAGCAAAATCAATCAATAGAATTGCCCTTTTAAGAGCACAGCAGGCATTGCCCTTTTAAGGTGACCATTTTGAAGACTGCCCCAGCCAACCCGAGCTGTGCCTGTTCCGGCGGATGCCGGAGTAGATGGACAGACCAGGATCTTTCTTGGGGGAAGGGATTGATGGGGGGGATGGGTCGCCTCGCACCCCCCTTGGAATTTCTTCATGCCACCCCCCCCCAGTTTGGGAACCCATGTTCTACAACAAAACAGAATTAAACCTATACAAAGTGACCCATCAAGCCAAAGAATCACTTTGAAGATGAATTCCTTCTCTCTTAAAACACGATCAAGTTCGAAAAGCTTTTGAAATGAGCAAATGAAGCTTGAGAGCAAAACCAGTTTCCCTACAGAGTCAACTTATTTTCCCTTTCCAGCCCCCAATTAAAAAAGGAATTTTTGTTATTCCGTTACCTTTTCCTGTTGATCAATTTTGAGGAGCAAAATGCCAACCCATGGGTGGGTTAGGAAAATCTTCATGTTTATTCTCAAAAACTTGGCCACCGCTTGACATTTTTTTGCATTTTAATTATACACTAGGTTGGCATTTAGATATATTTTTTTTGGAACAACATGACTCAACAGTTTACATGACTAAGCCTGAATTAAATCAAAGAATTTTTTGAAAAATAAAAAGAACCATCATTATAATTATTTGTTGCTAAGAACATGCTCTTGATGGATGTCAGTAGGAAATGCAAACATGACGAGCGTCCTGACGTAGTGCAACATGGAAGCACATGTTCAAGTGTTGTGCTGAATCATGGTCTATATCTCTGGAGAAACTGTGTACGACTGTTACTACCTGCTCTAAAGTTGATCTAGTTTTTTGCTATGAAGATCAATTCATTAATAAATTTCTATCGATTATAATGACAACCACCAAATAAGTAACAGGTTGACCCTCTCTAGTCTGGCACTCTCTGGTTTGGCAACATTCGTGGTCTGGCATGATTTTAGTTAGCCAGATGTCCACTTATCATGGGTGCGGCAAAGTTTCCCATAGTCCCATGAAGTTTGTTTCCAGCCATCAGTCCTGGCTTAGTGTTCTGTGCTGTTATTTAGCTCTAATTCACCCCTAAATGTCTTCTAAAAGCCCAGTAACCAGTGGAAGTGTTGGTAATGCTGCTAGACAATATTGACCTCCAACAATTTGGCAAATTCTCTGGTTTGGCACTGGTCAGGTCACAAGGATGCTGGACTAGAGAGGTTCAATCTGTAGTCACCTTATGGCTCATGTACACTCACAAGTTATATTTCAATTGCAGGATCGTCAAATGTGTCTTTTGTGTTAATTAGGTTTCACAGCAGCCTGTCAAGGGGAATGACTACTGTCATTATGTCGTCCTCAATTTACAGCATGGCAAATAGAACAAGGCAGAGAGTAAGGGACAGAATCTTGCAACCTTATTCGCATGGAAATCACTGAAATCAGTAGAACTCCTTGCTACATAAGGCACTGGATGATCAGAGAATCATAGAATCCTAGGGTTGTAAGAACCCTCAGGATGACATTGAGTTCAACCTCCTGCCCAAAGCAGGACCAACCCCAACTAATGTCGATGTAAATAGGTAAATAACTTGCCCAAAGTCACATGTCCATTTAGTCAGAACACAATGTCACACCAAAAGTCCATCTAGCCCAGTATCCTATCTCTCAACAGTGACCAATGTTGGGTGCCCTGGAGGGAATGAGCAGAACAGGGAATCATCAGGTGATCCCTCCCCTGTCACCCATTCCCAGCTTTTGACAAAAAATGCTTGGGGACATCATCTATGCCCCTTCTGGCTAATAACCATTGATGGGAGCTATCCTTCATGTATTTATCTAGTTCTTTTTTAAATCCAGCTGAAGTCCTGGTCTTCACAACATCCTCTGGCAAGGAGTTCCACAGGTTGACTTTACGTTGTGTGAAGAAACACTTCCTTTTTTGTTTGTTTTGAATCCGCTACTTGTTAAGTTCATTTGGCGACCCCTAGTTCTTATGTTATGGGAACAAGTAAATAACTTTTCTTTATTCACTTTTTCCACACAAGTTATGATTTTATAGACCTCTATCATATCCCCCCTAAGTCTCCTCTTTTCTAAGCTGGAACAGAGGAACAGAGCCAGGAACAGGACTCAGAATACCAGGAGCTGACTTCCTTGGTCTAATCCAGGTATGGCCAACCTGAGCCTGAGAAGGAGCCACAGTTTACCATTGTACATTGCCAAAGAGCTACAGTAATCTGTCAGCAGTCCCCATCAAGTGCCTCCTATCCTGTCTTCAGCATCTTTTGCCTACCAGCAGCCCCACAGACCACTGCCTCCTCTTTCTTCCCCACTAGGGTTGCCAGTATTTTCTTTTTCTTTTCTTTTTTTAACCGGACAGAAGCTGCAAATACTGGACTGTCCAGGCCAGTACCGGACACCTGGCAACCCTATTTCCCACTCCTCCTGCCAACTGCAATCAGCTGTTTCATGGCCCTCTGGAGGCGCTGTGGGGGATGGAAGGAGTGAGAGCCCAATACGTTTGGAGGAGGAGGAGGTGGAGCCAGGAGTTGAGCACTGGAAAGTTGGCACCTGTACCTGCAGCCCTGAGTCAGTGCCTGAGCAAAGAGCCGGATATTAACTTTGGAAGAGAGATAGGTGGCTCTAGAGCCACAGGTTGGCCACTCCTGGTCTCATCAGGTTTCACTCCTTTCCTTCACTCGGAAACATACCTTGCTCCTACCTAGCCCACTCATGTTCTGGAGCTAGTGGAAATGACAGAGGTAGAAATCTCACCCCCGTGCTGCCCCCTTCTTGATATGTGGTGCTGGTGTTCAGGCCAACTGTCTTGAACACCACAGAAGGCACGTGTGTGCTGAGCAAACCAAACAGGTACTGGGTTCCTAGTGTGTCCATTACCACATCTTGGGTGATCTCTCGTAATATGTGGTTAGTCTATTTTCATTGAACATATTGTATATCATACTCTGGGCTGGTGACAGACTTTGCCTGGCCCTGGGCAATTGGGGGCGGGCTTGGCTTTCAGACTCCCAGAAAGGGCGGGGCTTCAGGAGGATGGGGCAGAGCTAGGTGCAGCCAGCCCCCAGCACCACCTGCACCATGCTGCACCTCTCCTCAGCCAGCCCTCAGTGCTGCCTGGACCACACCATGTGGGGTCCCAGCCGCGATTTAAAAGGCCCAGAGTCAGGCCATGCAGCAATTACCCCATTTACTCTCTGCTCATACACTTCACAGAGGAAGGCCTGGTGAACTGAATATCTTCCGGAGGTGTAGGTCAGTTGAAACTTAGGATCTTGTGGACTGGTCAGAGTTTACCATGATGATGAGTGTGAAACCAAGGGTACGTCTAAACTACAAAAATGAGGAGTACAGAATCTTTCAAAATGGGGCATTAATGTAAATAATGCCATGTCTAAACTGATGCTTTTTTAAAAGCCCCATTTCGAAAAAAAGCGGCGGCCGCCATTATGCAAATGAAGCATGGGATATTTAAATCCCAGCTTAATTTGCAGTTTCGATACGTCTAATTTACATCCCTTTGCCGACAGAGGGGTGCAGTTTAGACATACCCCTAGATAGAAAAGAAAGAAGGAACCATAACCTTTGGATGTGTCTTGGTTTTCTCTACATTCAACATGGAGATTCAGTACTTGCCTATGTCACTAGATGGTCGCGATAATTGTTTGATCTGAAGATGTAAAAGTGTGGCATGTCATTGATAATGATCATACCGCCCTTATCTTCACTCCAGTACAGGCTAAATTCCACCGTCCCACCTAACTTCTTCCCTCAGTGAACTAGATATAACATTTTTCGCTTCTGTTACACAATCTGCTGTCGGGATGGAAAATATTATTATTACACGAATAGTCATAAACAACCGGATTTGTATAAAACTACAAAGCAAAATACCCTGGGATGATTAATTGCATATCACACAGAGATGGATGTAATGTTGATCACTTGGAAGAACAGATGTGTGCATGTATCTTAAGCATCCGCAGTTTTGCTCTGCTGAAACATTTTCTGAAGGGGGAAAAAAACCGGATCATGATTACTGGTACTGTAGAGAAAGTTCATTGGGAAATGAAAGCAGTCACTGCTGTTGCAATTAATCTCATTTTATGTTAGCTTGGCTTTTATTGTAGAGAGTAAAAACTCTTGGGTTTTATTTCATACCCAGTCCCATATGTGAGGTAAAGCAAAGCTGACAAGTCGTCCCAGACGTAACCTCACGCATGCTGTGGTAACAAACACCATAGCAGCCAGAGCCCAGATGTGATTTTCTCACTTTATTCAAATTTATTGAGCCTTAATTAGAAACGTGACACTTTTGGGGGGGTTATTTTTAGAGACGTGGTTAAGAGATCATTTTTTAATTTTGTTTTTTTGCGGGCAATGTTATTTTTGTGTATGCGAGAGACTTAATCTTTTTTCCGTTCTCTCATATTGCATGAATTTGGTGCAGCGACTGAGTAAATGATATTGAGTCAATGCAATTTAAATAACAATGCACTATTTGTGTGTCTGCCAATGCTCTCACAATGTGTGTATGAATCAGAGCAGAGTTTGACACCCTCTAGTGCAGTGGTTCTTAAACTTGTTGGCCTGAGGCCCATCCCTGCCTAATGCAGACCTTTCCACAGACCACCAGCCAACCATCTATGATGACAAAATGAGTATGGGGGGGAGAGGGGAAGGTATGGGGTATTGTCATAAAGAGGATGGAGGCACTCACCTGGCTCTGAAGCACCCGCTACTCCCATTGGCCATGATTCTGGCCAATAGGAGCAGCAGGGAAAGCCTCTGGGCAAGTCATTTCCTGTGCAAGCCAGATACAGCCCATGAGGTTTGTTCCCTCTCTCCTCCACACAGTGGGAAGGTGGAACTGGCACTCCATCCTCGTGGTTAGGGAGGGTGCTGGAGTTCCAGTGCAGGCTCCCCACTGCGGGAGGAGGATCTCTGAGTCCGTGGCCCACCTGCAAGTGGTCTGCACACCACAGTTTCAGAACCACTGCTTTGGTACTATTGTCCTGACATCGCTCAGCTTTGTCTTCTAGTGGTCGCAGACTAACGAGGCCATGAACCCCAAACATCTTAACGAAGAAGCCAATGCGATTTATCGGAGCTGAACCCAATAATGGTTTATAGAAATTCCAAAAGAGGGTCCATAGAACATTTTCTAAAAGGTGTAGTGTTTAAGAGAGAATGTGATTGTTGTAGGATTTCAGAACAATTCTGTAGAACTTTGTAGCAAAGGTCTAATTCTCTAGGTAACTCCTATTTGGAGTTTACCGCCTCCTGGAATGAAGGACTGAGCCTATAGCAACAGGGGAGGGATCTGGTCTCCCATTGGGCTCCCACATCACCTTTTTTATGTGAGCCTCCACAGTTACAGGGGCTCCCATTGGCCATGGATCGCTGTTCCCAGCCAACAGAAATTGCAATTGCCAGTACATGCACAGGTGCAGGTCAATATAGTGGCCTGCCAGGGGCTAACCCTGGTGAACCCCAATGGTTTTATTGACCACCCCAGCTCTAGCATGTGTATGAGAACAACAGTGGCTATGAGCTACCTCTAACATCATTTCCCCACAGCCATGGAATGTGAGGCGGGGACCGAAGCGTAGAAACCTCCCCTGCTGAGACCAACATGGAGACTTGTGCTCGGGCTGATATGGAGAAGCAGTTTGTCAGGCCAATGATGAGCCAAGGTTGCTCCATGGGCGGGGACAGCCTGACACAGAGACCAAGAGATTAGTTTTCATTTCCGTTTTATGGTTTGAGGAGCTGAGAGAGAAGCAGAACTTCTCAGGGTGGGAGTCTCTAAGGGTATGTCTACACTACCCTCCTAGTTCAAACTAGGAGGGTAATGTAGGCATACCGCACTTGCAAATGAAGCCCGGGATTTGAATTTCCCGGGCTTCATTTGCATAAGCGGGGAGCCGCCATTTTTAAAACCCCGCTGGTTCGAACCCCGTGCAACGCGACTACACGGTGCACGAACTAGGTAGTTCGAACTAGGCTTCCTAGTTCGAACTACCGTTACTCCTCATTTCACTTACTTATTTTACTCCTCATGCTCAGGCAGCTCCAGCTCTGTGAAGACCAGGAGTAGAAGTGCGTGGTCTGGGCATGAGGGAGATGGGGGCACTTATCTGGCTCCACACACACTGCTCCTCCCAGGAACCTGCGCCCGCTGCTCTCATTGGCTGTGATTCTGACCAATGGGAGCAGCAGGGAAAGGCTTCAGGCAAGTGGTTTCCTGTGGTGCTGTTCCCCCAGCCAGGCGGAGGGGCAGCAGCCGTGAATGGAGCTCCTTCCTTCCCCCACAAGCCAGACCCTGCCCACGAGGCTCAGGCCCCACCCCCAGTGGTGAGCCCCAAGCCTGCAGCCCACCTGAAAGACGCTCGCAGGCCACGCTTTGAGGACCACCGCCGTAAGGTAGAAAGAGAGATAAAATGTCACTGTGCGGTAACTTATTATTATTTCCACCTTTCATTAGTCATTATTTTTATTGCATCCAAACGTTTGCTACGTACTTGCCACTGTTAGAAGTGTTGACTTTTTAATGGCAACCACTGTGTGTGAAAATTTCCTGAGATGGAGCAATATTTTGAAAGCAGACATTCTCCCACGGAGCCAGCTGCCACTCCCTTTCATTGCTGAAATATTGAGGTTAATTGGGGGAAGTCTAGAGCTTGGAATTACCACCCTAGTATAAAGAGGCTTGCATGCTTATTTTAATGTTTTATTTCAGAACCTTATAAAAATACCAGTGCAAGTTTTAGCTATTACTAATCACGTTAAACGAAAGGACACATTTTATTATTTGGCAGGAAGTTTATCCTGCATACTGTAACTCTGTCACAGGATTCCCAGTTCATTTTGTTTGCTTGCTTGGTGTTGTGGCTAGAAACGGGAGGAAGCTGAAAATTAAAACTTTGCTTAGGCAACGTAAGCTTCATTAACTTCACAGACCCTGGGTAAGGGCCACTTGGGGGCTTCTTAGTGGAAACACATCTGCTCTGTGGCTAATCATGAAACAGTTGATGGAAAAGTGATTAATTGCTGTAAATGGAAGCAGGCCCCATTCCCTGTGAGCAAACACATGGCACAGTGGGATGCGCAGAGCTAGAAGACCAATAATTCATAATGCTCTGATGAATTTCATTGCATCTAGGTCGTGTAGGCCGTAGAGCAAGTAAAGCTATGGAGGGTGGCTGTGTCCCATAGGGGTCAAATGGACTCATCGCAAATGGGAAAGGTAAGCCAGTTTCAGGTAGCGTTTTTGAAGGTAACAGCTAACGTTTGGAAAGGCATCAGGCATATAATTAATGTTATTATTTATATTACAGTAGCCACAACAAACGCTCCCCGCCTCTCCCCCCCCCTTGGCCATCTGGTGCTTATCCACTGGATCAGTCTGTTCTCATGGTGAGTTGATAATAATGGGCCAGCTCTTTAGCTGGGGGTAAATTAACATAGCTCTGCTACTATGTCAATTTACCCCATCTGAGGAGTGGGCTAGTATAAATCTGGCAGACATAGTGAAACTACAAACCAAATCCAAAGCCAGGGGCACTGAAAGATTGCCAGTAGGTCTGAGTAGAGACATCAGAAAGCAGTCCGATTTAAAGTGGGCTTTATAAGAAGGTATGCCATGCTTTGATATTGTGAGCCAGAATGGCAGGAAAGTATTTAACACCAACCAAAGCTCTGGAATACAGTGTAAGATGACATAGAGCCCAGAGAGATAAAGTTCTAATGAGTGCTGCAAGAACGGTGGGTTTCTATGGCAAATCTTAGGGTGCATCTAGATTACAGGATTTTTTCGACAAAAGTTGGCTTTTGTCGATAAAACTATACCTGCGTCTATATTTCCACTGGGTTCTGTCGACAGTAAGTCGACAGAACGCGGCAGTTTTGTCGACAGTGGTAAACCTCATTGTACGAGGAATAATGCCTTTTTTTGAAAGTACTCTTTTGAAAACAGGCGCTATTGCATGGAAACTGCTTTTTCGAAAGAGAACGTCTAGACTCTCTGTCGAAAAAGAAGCTTGCTTTTTTGACAATATTGATTGTAATCTAGATGCTCTTTTTCGACAGAGGCTTTGTCAACAGTATCTATCGACAAAGCATCTGTCGAAAAAGACTTACAGTTTAGACGTAGCCTTATAGATGTGTGCTGTCAGCTCAAATGCATCACACCCAGAAATCTGGTGTTTTCTTTTCTCCTTTCCTTTCCCCCCCTCTTTGAAAGCACTTTGAGCAAATATTTTGAATGAGACACTTCACAGAATACATGCACAGAATACAATGGTGCAGTTGCATTCATGTTGAGATTGGGAGCCAAAACACATAAAACACTCTTCTTTTGTTTTGTTTTCTGCATCAGGGAGTTTAGTACCTTGAATATTTGGGAAGGTTCTGATTAGAGGTAAGTGAAACACAGGTGTGTCCAAAAGCTTTAGCATTCAGATTCTGATAGCGATGCAATTTTCATAATATGCTCACGGAGAAGAACATTCCAAGATGAGCTGCCAATTTTGAATTCTGTCTTAAACGGGGCCCCTTTCAAGGCGCAAAGTACAGAGTTAGTAAAATCACTTGAACCGGTTCTCAACCGTGAAGATGCTATGGCGCTATGTGGGGCTTTGCTAAATGTCTTCGTGTTGAAGTGTGACACATATGGAGTCAAAAGTCAACAAGCTGAGGGTGATTGAAGTAAGATGGTGCCTCCCCAAATTTTTTGCTGCAATTACAAGAGGCGACTGCCAATAACTAAAGAGACATAATAAAATGATAATAATAATTAATAAACAACTAGTGGGAGAACTTATATGAAACTATACTTCAGCTGGAATGGTTTACTTAAAAACAGAAAACTGTACATATTCTATATTTGCTTATGTACAGTTGATATTTATTTGCATACAAAGGTGTACTTATACCGCATACTTATATATTATGCATTACAAACAAAACAAGGAGTCCTGTGGCACTTTAAAGACTAACAGGTTTATTTGGTCATAAATTTTCATGGCTAAAAACCACTTCATTGGATGCATGGAGTGGAAATCACAGAGGTAGAGATATATATATATGTGGAAGACATAACTCCCTTCTTTTGATATGCATGTATGACACAACTTCTCCTCTGAGAATTATAAACACACAGGGTATGTCTACACTACCCAGCTAGTTCGAACTAGCGGGGTAATGTAGGCATACCGCAATTACAAATGAAGCCCGGGATTTGAATTTCCCGGGCTTCATTTGCATAAGCGGGGCGCCGCCATTTTTCAAATCCCCGCTCGTTCGAACCCCGTGCCGCGCGGCTACACGCGGTACGAACTAGGTAGTTCGAACTAGGCTTCCTAGTTCGAACTACCGTTACTCCTCATTGCACGAGGAGTAACGGTAGTTCAAACTAGGAAGCCTAGTTCGAACTACCTAGTTCGTGCCGCGTGTAGCCGCGCGGCATGGGGTTCGAACGAGCGGGGATTTGAAAAATGGCGGCGCCCCGCTTATGCAAATGAAGCCCGGGAAATTCAAATCCCGGGCTTCATTTGCAATTGCGGTATGCCTACATTACCCCGCTAGTTCGAACTAGCGGGGTAGTGTAGACATACCCACACATAGTTGCTAGCATAGCAGTTTTCAGTACTAGACTGCTTTTCCTAGGCAACAATGGTGGGTCAGGCCAGTTAACCAAATATCAAGTGCCTATAATCCTCCAGTATAGGCTAATTTTGCTTGCACTCTTTTTACTGCTGATTATACAGCCTTCCTCAGAAGGCAACTCTTCACATTGCATTGATTCTAAGAACAGGAAAGTGAAAGTACTTGTTCTGTTTACAGACTGAGGTATAATTTTGCTTCCCTCCTGGATGCCTTAGCAGAAGAATCAGATGCGCTTTAGCCACGGTTGGCACCATGTGCATGTTTGCATGAGCGCTTCATTCAAGTTGACGCAGCATTTATGGGTTGTCCTTGGCAGCTTATACATATTGGCTATGTCTACATTGGCAAGATTTTGCACAAAAACTTTTAACGCAGGAGTTTTTGCGTTAAAGTATTTGCACAAGAGAGCATCTACACTGGCATGTGCTTTAGCTCAAAAGCATCCGTGCCAGTGTAGACGCTTTCTTGCACAAGAAAGCTCCGATGGCCATTTTAGCCATCGGGCTTTCTTGTGCAAGAAATTCATGTTGCATGTTTACACTGGCCTCTTGCGCAAGAACAGTTGCACAAGAGGGCTTATTCCAGAGCGGGAGCATCATAGTTCTTGCGCAAGAAGCACTGATTTCATACATTAGAATGTCAGTGTTCTTGCGCAAGAACTCCCCACCAGTGTAGAAAGGCATCATGTTTTTGTGCAAAAGCGGCCACTTTTGCACAAAATCATGCCAATGTAGACACAGCCATTGGGTTTCTGAAGGTCTGGAGGCAATGGGATTCCTCGTGTAATTTTATAGGGATGGTGTGGAGTTTTCGCTAAATATATGCTTTCCTCATGTAGAACTACTGGCCATGAGGAAAAGGTGCATATCAGGCCTGTATTCACAAGAAGGTATTTCTGAGACACCACTGCCAAGAGATAGGCAGAGCCCTTAAGCAGGCTCTTTTGGTATTTGACTGAGATTTGGGCAGGGGCCAGAATATGGCTGAACCTCCATCTGGAAAAAACAGGTGAATATGGTGGATTGGCTGAATCACTTACTGGAGTTGGCAGAGACGGTAACGGGTTTCCAGATGCTTTCCTACCACTTCTCATTAAGGTAACTGAAGAATAGGTTAGCTTCCTAGCTGTGTTTCAATGTCTTAGAAAGCCTTAAAGAGCTTGGGATCAGCTTGCCTGGGAGAAGGTCTCATGCCCATTTACTGCAATTCCAAATGGTAGTAAAGGTGAGATCTTGGCAGCCAAGTCTTTGAGGAACTTTTGACTTTTGAGCCCACTCGTCTGCTTGGACTAAAATACCCTGACTCTGTTTGCCTTAGACACATACCACAAGGCTCATCCTGTTGATGAGGCATTTGAGGAGGTTGAGTGGTTGGAATGGAGGCTTTGGGGTCTTCTTATATCTTGGAAAGAACATCAGACGTATGAGATAAATACTTTCTTGTGTTGGTGGCATATATCCTGTTCAATAGTACATAACTCAAGATGAAAGTAGCCTAATTAAAATAGTGGTAGAAATGTAGCCGTGTTAGTCTGGTGCAGCTGAAACAAAAAACAGGACTGTGTAGCACTTTAAAGACTAACAAGATGGTTTAATAGGTGATGAGCTTTCGTGAGCCAGACCCACTTCCTCAGATCAAATAGTGGAAGTGACAATTTTCTTCCACTATTTAATTAAAATAGTTTCAGAGTGGTTACTGTGTTAGTATGTTTCAGCAAAAACAATGAGGAGTCCGTTGGCATCTTAAACACATTTATTTGGGCATCAGCTTTCATGGTCTGGAGCCCACTTCATCAGAGGCATGAAGTGGAAGCTTCAGGTTGGCAGGGATATATACATATGTAAAGATGAGAGTGTTACATTCCCATGTGGGAGGACCAGTGCTAACGAAGCCAATTCAGTCAGGATGGATGTGGACCACTCCCAACAGTTGATCAGAAGGTGAGAAGCTAGTCACTCGTTCAAGGTCTGAAGAGCCTGAATTATTTACAAAATGAAACCGACAAATGGAAATGAATACAATTAGCTCTCCTTCTGTTCTTGGAATGCCTAACAAAACCAAATTTGTTGTGTTAAAATGATCTTTCTCTGCTTTAGGGCTCAGTGGCTGGAGTGATTGAAGCTCTTTCATTCTTCTCTAGAGTCAGTAAGGAAAACCCTTGCACTTTATACTGTGTGACAGACCTAAGCCAGCAGCCTGCCACACTCTGGTGGTATACAGGGCACTGGATAAGTGGTTTTCTCTTCCAGAGTAAACTACTAGAGCCTACTGCTATAAAAATCAAGGCAGGAAAACACCTGGGGCTAATTAACTAGATTGCTCCCTCAGGCAATTCACTCAACATCTGCAGCCAATTACAGCCAGTGGAGTTTCTTTAAAAGGCCTCCCCTAGGTAAAGAGAAGGGGAAGACAAAGAAAGACGGACCAGAAGGAGACAAGGGAGGAACCAGAAGCTGAGTGTGAGCTGAGAGCTGGTTAACGGGTACCAGAGGGAGACATTTTGGAGGAGGTGTTTGGGGAAGTGGCCCAGAGAAAAAGCTGCCACGTCGGAAAGAAAAACAACCTTGACTGCTGCTGCTACTTTAGGGGCACTGGGCTGGACCATGGAGTAGTGAGCGGGTCTGGGTTCCCCCCTAATCTTCCCCCATGCCAAGACAGAGCCTGTCCCAAGACGGGAGACCAGGACTATTAGGGGGTTTTCACCCCAAAACGTTGGTCTAGCCTGTGATGAGTATGACTCACTAAGCTGTGGACCATGCTTCCTGTAAAGAGTAAGGGGTTGTGTTTAGGACCACAGCGTTTCTGAGGCTAATATTATCCGCCAGTAGTGCAAGACGCATGGGGCACAGCTAGAACTTTGCCACCGCTGTTAGAAACTTTATATTGTTAAGACAGTATTCCTGACTGACTCAATGGCCCATAGAATGGCATAGGCTGAGAACTGCTTTGTGGAAGCATTAATAATGGAGGCCTGTGGAAAATTTACTGGGGATACTTTCTCTTTGGTACACTTTAAAGCAGACAGATTATGGGACAGATGGGCTCAGTACCACTACCAAGCCGTGAAACCGGAAAGACCACCCTGACTCTTTTCATACACAGCTTCTTAAAACGGGCACTGATGCATACACAGGCATAGGAATCTTCCCTGGAAGTCCACCAACATCCAATTTCTGTATATGGTTAGGCTGAAAAGGGTAATTTGATTCTGTTCCCCTTTCATCTAATTTCCTCAGTGTCCACATTTCTCAATCAAAACACCATGTTGCTAATTCTGTTTGTGTTTGTTTCCGTCTTCTACAATGGCTCGGTTTTCCCTCTTAGGGATTCCATAGCATTTTTTCCATGCCCAGGAATTATTAAATTGCTGCCATGGCCCACTGACCACTTTCTTCCATGTTCTTTAGCAAAGTGCACGACATCCTACACAGGCGGAGTTTCCATCCATGGCATTTAATCTTTTCCTCCTGGTAACCTTGGATTGTTTCAAAAACACAAACATTGCTGGTTCTGACTCGTGAGTTCATTAGCTTTGGTGTCTTATTCACTGAACACAGGAAGGTGTTACAAAGGGAAGCCCCTTTCAAACAATGAACACTTAGTTCTGTATGTTTTTTTTAATCCAGAGACCTTTACAAAGTAACCGATTCCCATTTGGCAGCTGGGAAACTGAAGCACAGAATGGGACATGCAGTAGATCAGTGGCAGAGCTTTCAACAAAGCCCAGGTCTCCTGATTCTCTGCCCCCGAGCATTGCCTTTGCAAGGGATTTTTTTAGAGCTTGTGTCCTTTTACCTGGAGATCAACACTGAGGAGATTGATCTTTCAGGGTTCGATTTAATAGGTGTAGTAAGGACCTGCTAAATGGACTGCTGACCATGTCCCCGTTGAGTCTTGTTCGCCACTGGGTTGTGAGGAGTAAGGGAAGTCGATGGGAGAGCGTCTCCCATCGACCTCCCGCAATGGGAACACCATGAAAATTCAACCTAAGATACGTCTCAATTTCAGCTACGCAATTCATGTGGATGGAGTTGCATATCTTAAGTCAACTTTCTTCCCTAGTGTAGACCTGGCCATAGTTAGGAAATACCATTTTAAAAAAATGGTTCCCCTTTTTTCTGTCTCCTCTCACTTTCCTTAGAGCTGATGAAACCTGGATGAACTGGTAATTTGAGGTTATGCTGGGTTGCTCAGCCCGTAATTGCTGACACACAATTCCCACTGTGACATTTCCTCTGTGAGGGTATGTCTAGACTACAGGCTTCTGTCGACAAAGAGTGTCTAGACTATATCCAGTTCTGTTGACAAAGCAAGCTGCTTTGTTGACATGACAGTGTAGACACAAAGGACAGTGTAGATGCAATAATGCCTTCTGTCAACAGAACTCTGTTGACAAAAGGCATTATTCCTTGTAGAATGATGTTTACAGCCATCGACAAAACTGCTGAGTTTGTCAACGTTATGTCGACAGAACTCAGCAGCAGTGTAGACGCAGGTATAGTTTTGTGGACAAAAGTCCACTTTTGTCAACAAAACCCTGTAATCTAGACACACCCAAGGTGTCCACAAAGGGCAATGTTCATGATGTGCAAAATAGAGCTTAATTGGGATATAAGTGGCCCATAGACTTTGAGATGGCTTTCTACATAGAGGTGGGTAACACCTAGAATTAAATGTTCCTCAACTACAGAATTTGCTTTCCCTTGGGTCCATCAGCACCTGGACTTGTTAACTTTCCAGGTGCCCTGCTAAGCCTATATTTTTCCAGATGGAGAAATGTGTTGATGGGCTGTGATACAGAGCGTCTGAGTCAGAGTTTCCATTGCTGTGATCTTGCTTTATTGTGGAAGTCCTGCAAATATGTGACTGATTTTAATTCTTGCACTAAATATTGTTCAGTGCAGAATGCTGGCAAGGGACTGAAAGATGAGACCCAACCACATGTGGCTGTGATGAGGAAGTCTGTATGGATGCCATATTGTGTAACTGCAAATTCAGTGTGTATTGATACGCTCTTTGCTTGTCATCAGGGTATAGAACAATGCTTTTGGAGACATCACATTTGTCACAGAAGTAGATGTGGCCGGGTTCAGGATTCTTTCTAGTGTCTTGTAGGAAGTGTCTCAAAGTTGGTAAGTATCTTCATTAAATTAATTGTTTTCTCTCCTAATTGTGTCTGTGTCTCTGCAAATCTAGGGTGGGACTTTCAAAAGTGTGTCATGCTGGCCAGAGTTTGCTCCTTCCCAAGTTAGTGGGGCCATGTCTACGCTATATGAAAGACTGATGCTGCTGTGGTCGATCTTCCAAGGTTTGACCTAGCAGGTCTAGGGAAGACCCACTAAATCAAACCGAGAGGGTGCCCCCGTTGGCACTGGTACTCCTGCTCCTCACATGAGTAAGGTAGCCGATAAGAGCATTTGCTCCTGTCGACCTCCCCTTGTATGGACAGTCAACCTCCCCTTGTGTGGACAGTCGACTCCAGCTCCGTATTTAATGTAGCTGGAGTTGTGTATCTTAAATTGACCTTCCCCTTTAGAGTAGGCCAACCCTGGGGCTACATCTAGACTACACCTCTCTGTCGACAGAGACGTAAATTAGGCACATCAAAATTGCTAATGAAGCAGGGATTTAACTATCCCATGCTTCATTAGCATAAACATGGCTGCTGCTTATTTTTTCTAAAAAGAACTTTTTGGAAAAAAAAGTGGCAGTCTAGAAGCGGATCTGTTGAAAATAAACCCTTTTTTGACAGATCCTGTAATCCTCAAAAAATGAGGAACTGCAATTTGCATATCTTTTTCCGCTTTTTTCCCTGAAAGAGGTTTTTTCGAAATTTGGACCATCTCCATGGGGCCAAATTTCAGAAAAAAATCCTCTTTCGGAACATCGCTTATTCCTCTCAGTGAGAGGGATACAGGGATGCCGAAAGAACACATCCACTTTTCAGATGTGCATTCCCTGGGATACCTCTGGAAGCTCTGTAGTCCAGACATATCCCAGATAGGCCAATGCACCACATCCAGATGGTGTGTGAGTCGCTTACTTCTCCGAGCTGAGGAAGCACATCCCGAGTTTCAAAGATATCCCGATTGAAATCCCGGATGAGCCCCCACTTGTAAAGCTGGCCTCTATCCCGTGAGCTCAAAGCCAGCTGGTTATTAGCTCAGACTTTAGAGTAGATTCATTATTCTCAGTGCCACTAGAGGGGACCGTGCACCACACCCAGAAGGTCACAGCAGAATCACAGAAGCATAGGCCTGGAAAAGACTTACAAAGTCATCAAGTCCACCCCCTCTGCAGTGGGACAGGATTAAATATAACTAGATCATCCCTCGTGGATGATCTAGTTATCTAATCTGTTCTTGAACACCTCGAACCTCCACTGTTCTGCAGATTTCACTGCCCTAGTGCTTACTATGCTATAGTCAGAAACTTCCCCTAAATCTCCCTTGCTGCAATTTAAGCTGATTACTTCATTGTCTGCCACAGTGGACATTGAAAAAAAACCCGATCACTAATTTTTCTGACAACTTTTTACATATTTGAAGACTCATGTCTTCTCTAGAGGTGACCAATTCTTTCCTCACTGGTTGTGTTTTCTAACTCTCTTATCACGTTTTGTTGTTCTCCTTTGGAATCTCTCCAGTTCATCTATATCTTTCTCCAGTTTTGGGTACCACACTTTAAGAAAGTACTTCTGTTGAGACCCCATTAGTGCCAAGTAGAATGGAACAATTATCTCCACTGGCTGTATATAAGGGTACGTCTACACCAGCCCCCTAGATCGATCTAGGGAGGCTAAGGAGTGTGACTGGAATTGCAAGTCAAACCCAGGATTTAAATAGCCCGCCCTTGATTTGCATATTCCTGGCCGGTCACCATTTTAGAAATTGACTAGCCCGAAGTAACTGCCTGCGTCTACACGCGACAGTGAAACGGGATTCCAATTTAAAGCCCTAACTCGAATTAGTTGGTATTCCTCCTGCAGTGAGGTTTACCAGCTAATTCAAATTAGGGGCTTTAAATCGGAATCCCGTTTCACTGCCGCGTGTAGACGCAGGCAGTTACTTCGGGCTAGTCAACTTCTAAAATGGCGACCGGCTGGGAACATGCAAATCAAGCATGGGATATTTAAATCCTGGGCTTGATTTACAATTTCTGTCACCCTCATTAGCCTCCCTAGATTGATCTAGGGGGCTAGTGTAGACGTACCCTCAGAGACATCTGCTAATGCAGCTCAGAATGACATTTGCCTTTTTCACAATAGCACCATGTTCAATTTGTGATCTGCTATCTTTGGATTGACTCTCATGATGGCATCTGAGCAAGAAAAAAAAAAAGCGTTGGAATTGATCTTGGAGTCATTGTGAATAGTTCTCTGAAAATATCCACTCACTGTGCAGCAGCAGTCACAAAAGCAAACAGAATGTTAGAAATCATTAAGAAAGGGATTGAGACTAAGAGAAATGTCTTAGTCAAATCTATGGTACACCCACATCTTGAATATTGCATGCAGATGTGATCACCTCCTTTCACAAAAAGTATCTTGGAATTGGGAAAGGTTCAAAGAAGAGCAACAAAAATTGTTAGGGTTATGGAAAAGCTGTCTTATGAAGAGAGGTTAATAAAACTGGGACTTTTCAGCTTGGAAAAGAGATGCTGAAGGAGGGATATGATAGAGATCTAGAAAGTCATGATGAGTGCGGAAAAAGGGAATAAAGACATGTTATGTATTCCTTCCCATAACACAAGAACTAGCAGTCACCAAATGAAATTAATAGTTAGCAGGTTTAAAACAAGCAAAAGGCAGTATTTCTTTGTACAATACAGAGTTAACTTGTGGAACTCCTTGCCAGAGGATGTTGTAAAGACTAGGACTTTAACAGGGTTAAAAAAGAGCTAGGTACATTCATGGAGGATAGGTTCATCAATTCCTAGCCAGGATGGGTAGGAGCGGTGTCCCTACCCTCTGTTTGTCAGAAGCTGGGAATGGCTGACAGGAGAGATCACATGATGATTACCTGTTCTGTTCCTACCCTCTGGGGCACCTGGCATTGGCCACTGTCAGCAGACAGGACATTGGGCTAGATGGACCTTGGGGCTGACCCAGTCTGGCCATTCTCATGTTCACTATAAATAATCCTTTTGAAGGCAGAAAGTTCACTTGTCTTGTATGAATTATTTTGGAATACATTAAATCTTTGTAGTTCCTTATTCCCACTTGCCAGCTCTCACAGTTAAGTTCTTCCCATTTTTTGTGGGAAAATGTAGACTATGAGGTTGGATTTGGATTTTGTACCCAGTTTAATTAAGTTGTTATGAGCTGATCAGAGTTAGTGGTCTATTCCTCTGTTTCCCTCGTTATATACCTAAGCCTTTCATATTATGAAAACCCCAAAATATTTTTTTTTGCTTATAGGAACACTGAGATCTTTTCTGCATATTCATGAGAATAGCCTTTTCCTAGACATCGTCATTTCTCAGGCTGGTGCACAGACTTTGAAAGCAATTTTGGAATAATTCAGCCATTACACAGATTATTCCTCAGGAGTTTTGGAAGGAAAAGAAAAAAGAAAATGCAAACAAACAAACAAACACACACCCACACCCACAACAATGTTCTGGCTATGGCAACTCCATGACTGAAGGGGGAAAAGAGCAGCTCAGTTGAAAAGTTTGTTAACAAATGTGACCGCACTGTAAGACAACTGGTTCCACTTGGCTTCTGGGGAACTTTGTTAATATAAGACTGCAGTTCATAACGAATTACTCGTATGTCTACCACACAACTTTCGCTAGTGTCTGCTTGGCACGTTCCAGTTAAATGGAAACAAAAACAAAGCGTTTCAATGTAGATTGTTAGCCGTCTAGGAGGAAAAGAATATCCACCAATGTGTAGCAATTAATCTTCATCCATGCTTGAAATATGCTTACGCTCTTTCTTTCCTTGATTAGTAGCTGGTCTAAATATGTCAAGCGGTGGTGGTGGTGGGGGGGAGGGGAGCTTAAATAACGTCTCAGCTTTACATACTTTTTTTTTTTGAAAGAAGAAAAAAATCTGATAATGAATGTGCTTCAACTTGAACTTCATTTTAAGAGGGTCAGCAATTAATTGAAAGTACAAATCCTAACATTTGTGTACCTGAGTACCCAATTTCCTGTAATTTTTCAGAACTTTGACTGGGGTAAATTGGCCCTGCTCTAGTTATTTCTCGGAGCTATACTAATTACAGCTCCTCAGGTTCTGGCTATTCTAATTGGGAATCAAAACAACTTTTTCTAATGTATGTATTTATAGGATTTTGTTTGAAGCAGAAAAATTGTAGCATATTTGCATCAAAACTTACAATCTGGAGCAAAATGGCAGATTTTCATCTGTGGAAACTGCCCTTGGATTTTATGGAAAATGTCAATCCATTTTTTGGGGGAAAAAAAGTATATTTTACTTTATTTGAAGCCAGCAATGCAAATTTCCCCACTCAACTCTGTCAATCTTTGTCTAGGGGCAGGATTTCATTCTCTAGATGTTTTGGGTTGAAAATACATTCGCTCCTTTCCCCTTACAAATAAAACACTTAAACACATTTGGTCAGACTTCAGGCACTGAAGAAGTCACAGTGTACAGAGTGCACGGAAACCTACATGTATCTGCAGCAGATGGATCATAAACAAGGCCAGACCTGGCAGTCAAAAACCGCAGGACTGTACATAACCTTGGGGGGGAGTGAAATGATGGCTCTGGAACCCATAACTTATAATAATTCACTTTCATATTCGGCTTTTGCCTTGCTTCCATGTCAGTGGGAAAAAAAAGCCTCAGTTGGGATTTACTAAAGCAAATAATTCTTTGGTTTTCTAGCTATCAGCTGAAGGAGCCGTTGAGATCTTTTAGAAGGCGATTGCTTTGGCTAAAGAGCTGACAGTATTTCAGGCCATGTGTCCAAAGGCAACCCTCACTGCCCTGGGACAGGGGTCGGCAGAGCTGTGGGGATGGCGGGTGATAGGACCCTGAAGACTGGCAGGACCTTGGGGTGCGGTGGGGGCAAAGCCTGTAGAAGCAGAACCTGGAGGTCAGGATCTGGGGCTGGAAAAGCCAGCAGTAGGGCTGGCCCCCAAGTGCGGTGAAGCCAGACACAAAACCAGGGGGTGCTACAACACCCCAACACCCTTACCTCCCACACCTATGAACATTTGGCCTTTAAAGCACCATACAGAATGAATTTGGGACACACGTCCGTGTTTAAGGAGTCACAGTCCCATAGCTGAGAGACTGCGAAGTTCTCTGATGATTTCTTTTCTTACTGTCACCATAGATGGGTGTTTACATGTGCGTACAGGAGCTGGAGGGCCCCCGGATGGGATATGGAGCCTTGCGCCTTCAAATCTAGCCCAGGTCAGTGCTGCGCAACAGTCATGAACGACCACGTGGGGGCTGCGTGACATGACTGGAGGGTGCAAGCCCTGTTTCTAGCAGTAAAGCCACCATAAATGGCCACTTTACAGGTAACCAGGTCTCCTAGATGAAGGCTCTCTTTTCAAAACTATCGAAGATAAGCCACTTATCTCCTCTTTCAAGGCCCTTCATGTCCAGCTCCTACCCTGCATGGCCTCTCTTGTTCAGTATTGATGATAGCCTCCCATGGCCCGTTTGTGACACGTTCAAGCAGATGCCTTTGTGCTTTCTCCCACACTGCCCTTCATGCTTGAGGGGCTCTCTGTAAATGTCCACACAGTCTCCATATCCTCCATCAAATCCAGGCCTGCCAACAGGGTGCTTCTAGGGGCCTCAGGGCTCCCGGCTTCTGCTGCTGCTACTGTGGACCTACTGCATCTTGCACAACAGGGCCCTCAGCTAGGAGGGTCTCTAGAAGCTAGTCAGACCAATGAGATGATCGTAGGAAAGGTTGGAACAGCCATGCATGGCAGTGCTTTCTGAAGTAATGCAGAGATGCCAGAGGAGAGGGCTTTATTACGGGTGTGTCTAGACTACAGGGTTTTATCGACAAAAGTGTCAACAAAACTATACCTGCATCTACACTGCCACTGAGTTCTGTCGACATAATGTCGACAGAACTCAGCAGTTTTGTCGATGGCTGTAAACCTCATTCTACGAGGAATAATGCCTTTTGTCGACAGAGTTTGGTCGACAGAAGGCGTTATTGCATCTACACCGTCCTTTGTGTCTACACTGTCATGTCGACAGAGTGGCTTGCTTTGTCATCAGAACTGGATGTAGTCTAGATGCTCTGTCGACAGAAGCTTTATCAACACTATCTGTTGACAAAACTTCTGTTGACAAAAGCCTGTAGTCTAGACGTACCCTATATATCAAGCCTGAATTATGAGAAAAAAGGCTGAGGTACATGGTTTGTTCACGGATTGTCTCTTTTCTGCTCTGTGGAAGGGGAGAGGATTTCCATCCCTACAGCTACAAACCACCTTTCACCAGCATTCCCGTGTCTGAATAAATTCACAAGGAAAAAGTAAAAACTATGGGCCAGCAACACTCCACCCTTTCTCTTCATGACAGTGCAAAACATCATCTTTACTATGCAATTTCTCATGTGCTAATAGGAAGAGAGTGGCTTAATGCTGCTGAGAGGATGTTTTTTTTTAAAATAAATTTTCAAGAGTCCCCAAGTGTAGACATCTGGAAATGTCCCAACTTCTCGATGTATTTGGATAGACATCCTAAACAGGAAGTGCAGTGGGGTAAAGACTTCGGAGGATGCCACTTAGTCACAGCCAAGAGGCAAGAAACGAGCCGTTATTTAAGATGTCACCAGACTCCCATTGGGCCTCATTATGTGTAACCCAGCTTTGTGTGTCATTCAAAGGAAGCATTTTACTGCTATCCTGTTTGGTTAACAGGTGGAAGCAGTTCCTGTAAGTCCTGGAAAAAATGATACTTAAATCTCAACATAGTTTTGGTGCTCACTGTCTCCTTCTAAATATAATTTTCTGTGTAGTGCTATCACTGGTCCAGATGCTTTATTGTTGCGAATTGTAAGCTTGGGTCCTAGCCAGTGGCAGATATAGGGCAGGGTGAGTGGGACGGCTGCCCCGGGCCCCGTGCTGCAATAGGCCCCACGCACACGCTATTACCTGTTGGCTGTGGCCATGGCGCATGCGTGAAATTGTGCTGCCCTGGTCCCCACAAAACTCTCATCTGCCCCTGGAGAGATCTTGGTCTAAATCTTTTCTTTCTTGCTTGCTTGCTTGCTTGCTTGCTTGCTTGCTTGCAGATGGCCAGCACGGGGCTTATGTAGCTCTTACATTTTACTTCAATCCACACAGTAGGGCTTGAGTGGGATTTAAATGGTGCATTTAGATGTTTATAAAGAGGGCGAGTGTCACCACAAAATGACAATAGTGGATGTGCGATTTTTCGCCATCCAAGGGAGGGAAGGATGTTGAACAAACCTGAAGGAATCGGCTGAAATTATCCACAGAAGACAATGTTGGGAAATGAAATGGTTCAGTTCTGTAGGGAAACAAGAAGCATCTGTTGCAACAAGAAGCCACAGATCACTTGCATTCTGAATGATGAACGGCTACGTCTTCTCATTCTTGTGACCCTTTCCAATATGTCGAAAAACGTTCATAATATGTGCCCAGATTGCATGCTCAGTTGGTTATATTGTCTATCCCATGCCCCTTTGCTAGGTTCCTTGTGATAGGCAAGAAATTAAATTATTAAATGCCGCCTTTGTTATGGCAACATGTAGAGACAACGGAAGGCCTTGAGGCTGCAAGGAGAGAGATGTGGGTAGGCACAAATCAACCCCGTAAGAGAGCACATGCTGTGGAATTATTTCCATAGAAGCATCACGTTTACACCAACCACAAAGGGATCAACTTGACATTCTCCAAATCCATAATTGCTTCCAGGAGTTTATCATGGCCTCTAGATTGCCATCTATTTATCACGCATTTACCACACGTTGCTTAGTGCTCACACGTTTCATGCTATTAATTAAATTCAATTTTGCCTACTATCAGAACATTCTAGGTCAGGGGATGTGCAACGACGTAAAAGCAAGAGGGAAGAAAATATTAACGAGTCTATTGATCAGTAAAATAACTCACAATTCTGGGTTTTTTTCCCCAATGTTTATAAAGATTTCCCAGAGAGACTAGTGTTTTTGGGTGCCTAGCTCGACACATCCCAAAGGGGTCTGATTTTCAGGAAGTGCTGATCCTAAATGCCTGAAGTTTGTAATATCCTTTTGAAACTCAACTCCCTTCAGGCAGCTGGACACCCAAAAATGGAGACAGTCAACTAGTAACTGTTGGAATGTTGGACATATTTTAACTCCATTGGTTGTTACATGGTTACAGCTGTTAGCTTTCATGTCTGTGCAGGGCTCCCGACTGGCAGAAGGACGGGCAGTTGCCCCAGGGCCCAGTGATTTTAAAGGACCTGGGGCTCCCAGCTGCCACCACAACTACTGTGGCAGCAGCAGCCGCCAGAGCCTTGGGCCCTTTAAATCACTGCTGGAGCACTCTGAATGGTGCTCAAGGGTTGGTGGAGGGAGGTGAGCACCAGCCCCGCCCCTTCCACACTAGACTCCGCCTCTTCCACCCAGGGGCTTGGCAATTGGGCCGACTCCCCCTATATCTGTGTCCATTCCAATTGGACGTAATTTGCATGATGTGACGAGGTGCATAAAAAGTAAGAAATCTCTGCATCTTGAACTTGTGCTAAACTTTATAATTAAATTGACATGGAGCTTGGAACATTTTGTAATTTCTCTCTCTCTCTCTCTTTCCACATTCCACCAGGGACTGGTAACAGAACAGCCAAAACACCATAAAAACATTTTTTTTCTTCTTTTTGTTTTGGCTGGGACCAGAGAGTGATGTGCCAGAAATCTTATGAGAAATCCTGTTTTGTTGGCATTTCCAGCTCCGTTCTGTAGACTCAAGCAATTCAGATAGCTCAGCTCAGACAGTTACTAGAACGTTGAGTTGCTTTTGAAATGCAAACCAAATATGGATATTCTTAAGCTTCACCCACCATTATTTGTTACATCCCTATATACCTCCATACTTTGAACCATTTCCACTGAAGATTGTCTCTTTCACTTCCTACCCTAAGATACTTCCTGGTCTCTCGGTGCACTGTTAAACTGTTGTCATATTCTCTCCCAATGTGGTCTACACTTCAGAGGCAAGGGAACCAGATCCTAAATGCCTGACAATTGTGATGTCCTTGGAAGTTCATCAGATATTAGAATTATTCTGCTGAGGAGCAACATTCAGTTTCTGATGTAGCATTGTCCTGGTTTGCTGGAATTCAAAGCAACTTACTGCCTTCAGCAATAATGACATTCTGCAGCAGTGGTGGGCAGCCTGCACATGAAACCCGTTGATGTTCCATGTGTGACCCACAAAACATTTTGTTTCCCACGGGTTGCCATATTCCACTGGTTTCTGTCCGTATCATTTTTTTCCTACCAATATTACTAAACTGACAAACACGTAAAGCCAGGGCGCATGAAGCTGATTGCACACAACAGCGACTGTGAGAGCTGGGTGTTCCCTCTGCATCCAATCCCAGTGCTGCTACGGTTCAATTGGCACCCCTTGGAAATTCTGCAGTGAGTTAACCTACCCTATCCAGGCAGATCTTTGTTATACAATCTTGCGGCCCACTGAGATGAAGGAGGGCCAACTCATGCAGCCCACTCACTAACCTTGGTGGCCCATTGCTATTCTAAAGAATGAATTCAGAGATTGTCGTATGTCAGCAATACTAGGACTCCTTCATTTCTTTAAATATTTCTTCACTGATATATTGTGTAGCAAGTCACAACAGTGCATACGCAGCTTTTATTTTGAACAGTCATTAGCAGAGGGAAAGGCAAGAGCACCTGGTGTTTGAGCTGGTAGGTTTGCCAAGCAAAAGTCTTTCACTCACTAATGGAGACTCATGGGACATTTACAGGCCGATAGAATATGACTCCATTGTCATATTGTCACTGCTTTCCATAGTATCCTAACAGTCTACGTTTCCACAGCCAGACCAAATTTCAACATCAGGTGGGAGGGAACAGGTTGAGTAAAATGGACAGTCGTAAAGCATAATAAAAACAGGTTGGGAAAATACTTAGCCTCAGTGAACAAAATACACCACAAAACATGTCCATTAAAACAATTCATGTGCAGTGGCAGTGGTAGCCAGGTTATTTTTAACTTGAAAATCATTCTTCATTGAAAAAACATTAATGAGTTGGCAAATCACAAACGAGCTTTCATTCTCTCACCAGCCTTTCCTGGTGTTTCTTGTATCCAGGTTGAAGATACCTTCAGTTTGGTGGGAAATGTTTTGCGTGATGGAGCTCTCCAATGCAGTAGGTCAGAAGAGCGTAAGATGCACCATCTCTTTTGCTTATATCCCTCCAAAGAAGAGTAATGAACTAATCCTAAAATTAAGGAGGAACTTAGAATGTAGGCCCATCAAGAGGACATGGAGATGCTTTGATCAGTGTGTCTGGTGCTTCAATTCAATTGATGCATGGACAATGGTGCATGGCGACAGGCAGAGAAAATGTCTCCCAAATAAAGAACTCAAACTGAAAAAACTGGATAGGTCAAAAATCACTCCGTTTTGTGCTCTCCATCTCAATGCAACTGAGCATGGAACTCCAGGGGGGGAAAGATACTTCTGATGCATTTTTGCCATTTTCTAAGTTTAACTGCAATTAATGTGAGGAATAGTACGGCTTGATCTTCCCTCTCACGCAGTTTGCGGGAATTCTTATAGACGCATAAGACTCACCATAATGGACTGGCCCCAAGACACAATCAAGTCCAGTGCATTTCAGAGGAAGGTGAACCCTCCACCCCATTAAAGCTAATGGTTCAACAATGTACAGGGTGGGAAAATTCTTTGACCCTTGCAGTCCTTGCCTTGGAGAAGGGGACTGAGATTAACCTAGGGAACGTTAAGAACATAAGAACGGTCACATGAGATCACACCAAAGCTCCATCTAGCCCAATAGCCTGTTGTCCGACAGTGGCCAATTCCAGTTGCCCCTGAGGGAAAGAACAAAACAGGCAATCATCAAGTGATCCCTCCCCTGTCACCCATTCCCAGCCTTTGACAAACAGAGGGTAGGGACACCATTCCTACCCATCCTTGCTAATAGCCATTGATGGACCTAACCTACATGAATTTATTTCGCTCTTTTTTGAACCTTGTTAAAGTCCTGGCCTTTACAACATCCTCTGGCAAGGAGTTCCACAGGTTGACCGTGCGTTGCGTGAAGTAATAACATTCATCCAGTTTGGTTCTGAGACATGTTATTATCTATCAACTAATGGCTGCTTTCTGTGGATTCAGTTTCTTTCAAAAGCACCTTGCTGATGAAAAAGGCTGCTCTGATGAGTCAATGAACAATAAACAAAGAAGTAGACAATTTCTTACTTTAAAAATCTGGTGAGCTGCGGTTGACTGCCGGAGAAGGAGGACGTGCAGAGCTAGCTCCAGGCAAGCTGCAGCAGAAATGCAGACACAGAGACCCCATAGCCCAGGCTGAGGGCGGTACGCTCCTTCAGTGAGTTTGGAGGCTCCAAGGAATGGACCAACCCAGACCAAGGAGAGAAGTTGGAGACCTGCACCGGAGCTGTAGGGATGGTGGCAGGAAATAGGCTCTAGGGCAATGTAACTCCCTCCTCTGTCTCCTGTCTCTATCCAGGGACTGGGGCAAACTTATTGATTTGGGCCATGGTGTCCTGCATATCAAGGTGTGTTTAATGACTTTGGCCATTGGGTCACATTGCCTTACAGACCAGGGCGAGCGTATAGACTTTGGCCAGTGGGCCACACAGCAGCACAGCTAAGGGTGGACCTACAGTCACAGGTTGGGGAGAACCAACCAAAGAACTGCACGCGCGCTCCACAAGGGAGATAGGCGCACTCGCTCCTCATTGGGCGTGGTCCTCCACACAGCGCTTCACAGTCCTCCACACAGTGCTTTGGACACCCCGTCTTCATTCAAGGTGCTCTTTCAGAATGCACCCTGATATCCTTCACATGAAGAGATAATGTTCAATACTAACTTCAGCCAAGACAGCGGCCATCTCATCCTGCCAGCACCTTTGTTATTTGTAAAATAAATGCCACTCACCCCTGAGGTGACGCTGCTGAGTCTAGACAGTCGGGCTGTGGATGTGTGGAAGTTGGTGCTGGGATCAAATACAGCTGATGCATTTGGCTGCTACAGTCGTTCATCTCTGATGAAAAATCCAGAGGGTGCTGTTGTCACACCTCATGCTGCCATCCAACAGAAATTGTGCTCCCAGATCAACCAACTAGTTGTCAGGCAGGTAGCTGGCAACCATGTAGCATGAGCCTGCTGGTTTAAAAAAAAAAAAGGGACTTGTGCTCAGGGGAAAAAACAGATTAGGCATTTTGCAAAATGTGTGACATTGAACTGCTGGGGCTAAACCGAGACAAATCAAAATGATTGCATGTCAGATTGTGGTAGCACATTCCTTGAAGATTCTTAGAGACACTTAATTATGTATTTAGTTTGCGTTGTTGTCTGGGCGGTTGTGTGAAATAATTAAATTGATGAAATTGCACAAGTTTGTCAAAGGTCACATTGTATTCTTTCCCAAGGCATTATTTCAGGAGTTATCCTCTGTGTAAGTTGTAAACCTCCACAGATGTATTTTGAATAATCTTTCCATATTTAAGTGCAAAACAGCATTACTCACCTATTAAGCTAAATTGATTCATCCATTTACATTTATTTTAGCTTAATTAGCAAATCCCCTTAAAGTGTTCTCTAAGATTAATTTCTTAGATGATTTATCCACTTTTTTCTCATCTGGATCATTGGTGAATAAAGCATTTATTTGTGTCCTTTTTTGTTTGCACGTTGGCACATTAGTTGAAGATGTTTAAGGGCTAGATTGGCAGCTGCTGGTTTACAGAAAAATCAGTGATGCACAAAAATACCACTGAAGTTCTAACAGAGACTTGTGGAATAAATCTCCATGCACCACCATCTCTTTATTTGGGGGGTTGGGAAGAATTTGAATACCCGCTTTCATTGTTTGTATATTTCCTGTGGCCCAAGCGTAACACGGAGAGGAGGAACCAAATCTGGGACTTCTGGAGCTTAGTGCATGAGTCTCTACTGCTTGAGCTAAAAGGCAATTGGCTCCTTCTTTTTCACTGGAAGAGTACGTCTACACAGTGGCACTATTTCGGGACAACGTCTGTTATCCCGAAACAGCATTCTGCACGTCTTAAGAGCACGCCCCGTTATTTCAAAATGCATTCGAAATAACAGGCTTCTTATTCCGGCTTCCTGTAAACCTTGTTGTACGAGGATCCAGGAGGATGCTGGAATAGCAATTTATTTTGAAATTAGCCCTTTGTAGACCGCGCCAAATTTCAAAATAAGTCATTGCGAAATAAGCTATGCAATTTGCATAGCTCAAATTGCGTAGCTTATTTCAAGGTCCACGCTACTGCGTAGACGTACCCTAAGTAATCGAAGAGGCGCTACATGGGGATGGTAGACCACATCCAGAAGTTGAGGGGTGTTGCACAGGCTTCTCAGCTAGCTCATCAATATATATATATTTTCTCTTTGTGGTTTATAGGTGCCTGTGAAGTGCTGATCTCTGGGAAACAGACTGGATATTCAGGTAGACCTGTCAGAACTATTACAAGGCAGTTTTGAATGGGAACATTGAGTGCTGCTTTCACTTCCCCATTCAATACTCTATTGACTTTAGTTTGCTCAAGTTTGTTTTCTGTTTTGCACCTACCTCTAAGCTACATCTGGGTTACATAACATTGCTTTGTTTATATCCACCCCAGGTTACAACAATGCAGAGCAAAGCCGCTTTAGGTTTAACAGGTCAGGTATATGATATTGTGTGCGCTGCTTGGGGTATCGAAGAACCCGGAATAGATCAAAAGCCTCTCTCTTGTGATGGATTTTCAAAAGGATGCTTTCCCTTTTCTAGATGTGATTTGTGCCCATCAAATGTGGATTTGGGTCACAGGCCTTGGTTCTTGCACCTTAGCTACCTGATTGCAGGTACAAATCAGGTAGTGCACAGATTGGCACAGGGATTCTGATTTGGTCCCACAGTTCATTAGTAAGTGTAAAAGTGGAGGTGCAAATTTTGTGATGCAAATTGCTCCTCCAAAATTGGAGACCTCATGAAAACATACCTCCTTGTGCGCTACATCATCATAGAAATGCTGCAGTCATATATATACACCTCAATCTGACGTATGTTTGAATGGATCTGAATGCATTCATTGCTTCTTATGTGGTATTGCCCCTTCTGATTTAAAATGAGAGATGGGAGTGCATTTGATAAACACATGGTCAGGAATTGATGTAGAATCTGGTTTTTGTGTGCCACTTGTACTTTCAACTGAACAAGAAGTTGAACCTCTCTAGTCTGGCACTCTCTGATCCAGCAACATCCATGGCCTGGCATGATTTTAGTTAGCCAGATGTCTACTTATCATGGGTGTGGCCAAGTTTCCCGCATCCCATGAAGTTTGTTTACAGCCACCAGTCCTGGAGCTCAGTGTTCTGTGGTGTTATTTAGCTCTAATTTACCCTGAAATGTTTTCTCAGAGCCCAATAAACAGTGGAAGTGTCGGTAATGCTGCTAGACAATATTCACCTTCCACGGTTCGGCACTGGTCAGGTCCTGAGAGTGCCAGACTAGAGAGGTTCAACCAGTACTTTCCCTTCGAAAGCTGACTTGACACTTCTCTAGGAATTGAACCCACCTATATGTTGGATAGCCCCTGTGTGCACTAAGATTAATTCCTCCCTTCCTTCCTATATTCTACAGGAATCAAGTCATCATAGTCAGAGATTGCATCAAATCAGAACACAGCCATTTTTCTATAAGGTCTTAAAAGAAATGCTGTTAGTATAAACTAGGGGTACATCTACATTGTGGGAAGGCATTTGCTCTTCTGCTTTTTTTTGTGTGGAAAAGCAAACACACTCTTTTGGGGAGCCCTATATACCTCGTTCTCTGAAAGAGGAGTCTAGACGGGGCCAAATGGCAGAAAATCCTCTTCCGGAAAAGCGATCTGAAAAAGCTAGTGTAGACCTAGCCTGAGTTGTAGCTGGTTCATCTTCAGTTTCAATGTAATAGATTTCAAGACATGGCAAATGATTACTGATGACCTCAAAGTCCAGATTGGGTGGTAGAAGAAGATGCAAAACATATCTTGTGTTTTTATTTTGCCAAATGAAGATTATTGCATTTTGGCTGAAGGAACAGTGAGAGGAAAGTCATGCAGCCACTGAAGTCACTGCATTTTATCCGCTTCGATAGGAGTTAGTGGCTCAGATGCGTCTAGTATAACAAGAACACCTCCAGCCAAATCAGAGGTGAAATCCGGACCCCGTCCATGTCAACAACAAAACTCTTGGATGCTTGTCAAAAATGGCTTATTATCTGACTAATACATACCATGAAATAATGTATGGGGATCAGTCACCATGAGATTGTGGAAATGCAGCATAGTATGCAGAATGTAGGGCTACATTACTAATCTTATCATGAATCTATGACCTAATCTGGAGCTTCATATGGCTCAGAAGCAAATGTGTTGAATCTGCTATGGTGTGCATGTAACCGATCTGCTTCCAGTGCTGAAAGAGCCAGAGATATGAGTTGCCCACTGTTCTTTTAGTAAACAGTGTGATGTGCGTGATTAACTGAACAGTACGTGTTATCAATTGATGCTAAGATCAAAGCAGAATGTTGCTGAGAAAACAAACTGATTTTGTTTTCCTTAGAGTTTACTCCTTTTAAAAAAGGTAAGAATGTAAGGAATCATTAACAGAATGTTAGGAATCATTACTAGAATGTTAGGAATAATTTTAAAAGGGATAGAGAATAAGACAGAATATCTTATTGCCTCTATATAAAAACCATGGTACACCCACATCTTGAATACTGTGTACAGATGTGGTCGCCTCATCTCAAGATATATTGGCACCTGGCATTGGCTACTGTCAGCAGACAGATTCCTGGACTAGATGGACCTTTGGTCTGACCTAGTGTGGCCATTATGTTCTAAGAGTCTCTTCCTATGTGCTAGGAAGCAGTCTTTTCATATTACATCTGACAAAACTGATTTTCCTGTGCATTTGGCATAGAAAGAGCTTGGTAAGCATTTCCTGGTGACTAACATTTTCCCCAGGAATTCTGCAGAATTGCAGAGCAACCTGGTTGAAATTTCCTTTTGGTCGACTTTGAACTCTAGCACAAGTTTGACAGACTCCTGTTCTGTCTTAAAAGGAGACGGGTGAATGCTTTTGGTAAACACCTGATCAGAATTTGATGTAGAGTCTGGTTTCAGTGTGTCTTTGTACCCTTGCTTGAAGTACTGTCATTTCTAAGGCTGATATAACACGTCTCCATGAATCCCAGGGAACCCAACAGCATCTGTTGGCCCCTGAGCAAGATGGAAGGGAGGCGGGTCCGTTGTCCTGGAAGAGGCAGTGTCTTAGGTGGAAGGGGCAGGTCAGGGCTCCTCCCCACTGCCCAGAGTATGGACTTCCCCTCTCCCCTGCTAGCCCTCAGAGCCTCATGAAGATTTAAAGGGCCTGGAATGGCATCTAGGAGCTCTGGGCCTCTTTGAATTGCTGGACCCCAGGACATCTGCCCCTTTTGCCCCCCTCTATCAGCAGGCCTGTATGAATCACACCCACCTACATTTTGGACAGCTCCTGTGCGCACTAAAAGTAATTCCTCCTTGCCTTCCTATTTTCTACAAGAACATGGGATCCCAGCAGAAGCCCAGGCTGACCCAAGAGATGCCATCCTACATCTGCCAAGACCCCTTGACTGAACAACCAAATCCTAAATCTCCCTTGAGACCATGGCCAATGCAGCTGATGGTTCAGAGTAAGGTTCTAATGCACCTCATCTCCCACAGGGCCACTACTGTGAGGACTAGCACTTGGCCTGTGGAGTAGATCTTGCCAATGTCTGGGGGCGTGTCGACACAGCAGTGCTATTTCAGAACAACGCCAGTGATCCTGACACAATGTATTGTGCATCTACGCAGCAAGCCTGTTATTCCAAAGTAACAGACTTCTGACTCTGACTTCTGTAAGCCTCATTGTATGAGGAGTAAGGGAAGTCGGGGGAAGAGTGCTCCATTTTGAAATAACGGCTGGGTAGATATGCCCAAAATTGAAATAAGCTATTTCAACTTAAGCGACACAATTAACGTAGCTCAAGTTGTGTAGCTTATTTCGAGTTTAGCCCTGCTGAGTAGACATGCCCTGACTGACTATTTTTTACTTCAGAGAATAAACAGACTTCATGGCAGCCTAAAGTCTTAGGGACAAGCAAAGCAATGGGGGAGTTGCTCCTTCTATCTAGTAGGAATTCCTGTGAAAATGTAGCTGCTTATCAATCCCATAAGTATGGGAAATTCAACCCATTCATTAGCGCCTGGCTTTATTGTCGCTATAGGGAGCTCTGGGCATAGCTACACCAGGGGAGTTATTTCGAAATAACAAAGTGAGCGTCCACACAGCAAACCCGTTATTTCAAAATTATTTCAAAATAATGGGCTTGTCATTTCAAAATAACTTCTGCTTGTGATGAGGAATAATGCTTGTTTTGAAACTGTTATTTCGAACAGCGGTAGTGTGGACACGCCTCTGCTGTTATTTCGAAATAACTACTCTCCAGAGTCAGTCAGCATAATTACTCCGCAGTGCTTCCTGGGGTGCTAGGCCACATTAAGGGAACCTGCCTCGGACTAATTTCGAGGTTTCCCTGTTGTGTGGACACGCTAACTTATTTCGAACTAATAACTCCTGAAATAATTTCCCAGTGTCGACAAAGCCTCTGAGATTCATTCACAACACGCAGAAGAGACATGCTGGGATCTAGCACCACCTACAACAGATTAACTCTCTCAGGGCCAAAATGAAAAACCTTGTCACTTCACACAGTCTATGAAAGGTAGGCAGCGAAGATCTTGGCCTAGATCTTTAACATTATTTAGGCACCTCACTCCCATGGAAATCAATGGGAATTAGGTGCCTAAATACCTTTGTGCATCTGGCCCCTTTCCCTGTCGGCCCCAAAGCTGTGTCAGCTAATGCAGCTGAGCCAAATGTGTTGACGTTACAAGACGATGCAAGAATGCTCAAGACACAGAGGGTATGTCTAGAGTGCATCCCTTTGTCGGCAGAGAGATGCAGATTAGGCAGGTCGGCATTGCAAATGAGACGGATTTAAATATCCTGTGCTTAATTTGCATAAAATGGCGGTCGTGTTTTGCCGACTCAGCACTTTGTCGGCAAAAAGTGGCAGTCTAGAGGGGGATCTGTCGAGAAAGAAAGCCTTTTTTGACAGATCCCTTATGCCCCCTGCAAGGGTAAGAAACAGCTCCAGGACCAATGAGCTAACAGTCTAGGCCAGAGGTGGGCAATAAAATAGTGGTGGTTAGCCCCTGGTGAGCCGCTGCTGCTATATTTACCTGCACCTCCGCAGGTATGGGCGATCGCAGCTCCCATTGGCCAGGAATGGCGATCCACACCCCACGGGAGCTGTGAGCCCCCATATCTGTGGAGGTGCAGATAAATATGGTGGAGTGGGGTCCTGCTAGGGGCTATCCTGGGTGTACCAGATCCAGCCAGTGGGTTGGTATTTGCCCGCCCCGGTCTAGGCAGACAAAAGCCAGGAGGCACCCAGGAAGGGAATTTCTAATTTTCGATACCAGCCATTTCCGGAGTGGATGAGAAAGTAAAGCGCGCTCACTTGCAATGGGCATATCACAGTTCTGCTTCGCATAGGGGCATCATGCAGTCTGAGCCCTTCCTGCTGAGGATAGTCCCACGCCTGCATCCCAGTTATCCTTCCTCGTTCCACCTGTTTAAGGCCTTGAGAGCCGAGTGCTCCCTGCTGACACGGGACAAGGCAAAGGGCTAGTCTGATACGTGTATTCAGAGGGACTGGATCAAAGAGGTAGAATGATCCGGTAGCCCAGTGATTAGTGCTACAGTGGAGGAGGCTGTGCTCTTGAGCGTGTGGAGCTCTTGAGCGTGTGGAGGGACATCACCGTACTGCCTCCTGTGATCCTAGTGGCTCTGTAGAAAGTGCAATGTGAAAGTTCACAGGAAGAAGTGGCTTTTTCTACCATTCCTGTAAAAAAAAAAAAAGTCCTTTAGACAGGCATTTCTTTACTGACTTGGCCTGCGGTTTATGCTGCTACTGACTACACTGGGGGAACAAAGTACAGCAGGCATTATTGGAACAATCAAATCCTCGATACTAAACTCTATAGTCCATACCCCGGCCTTTCACCAAGCACTAGTCTATTAGTTTAAGTAAGGACCAAAGAACGTTCCGTGACAGTAGAATAATTGAGGCCATTCTGCAATATAGTAAGACCAATTATCACAACATCTAGAAGCTGTTACGTCTCTACTATCTATAAGACCATAAGAACATAAGGGGTGCGTCTAGACTGGCCAGATTTTGCGCAAAAGCACAAAAACTTGCCAGCTGTCTACACTGGCCGCTTGAATTTGCGCAAGAGCACTGACTTTATAATGTATGAAATCAGTGCTTCTTGTGCAAATTCTTTCATGCTCTCACTCAGGAAAAAGTCCTCGTGTGCAAGAATACTTGCTCAAGAGGGCCAGTGTAGACAGGGAAGAATTGTTTTGCGCAAAAAAGCCCCGATGGCTAAAATGGCGATCGGGGCTTTCTTGCGCAAAATCGTGTCTAGGCTGGCCATGGATGCTTTTGTGCAAAAGCACTTTTTGCGCAAAAGCATCCTTGCCAATCTAGATGCTCTTTTGCGGAAATACTTTTAATGGAAAATTTTTTCTGTTAAAAGTATTTCCGCAAAATCATGCCAGTCTAGACATAGCCAAGAATGGCCATACTGGGTCAGACCAAAGGTCCATCTAGCCTAGTAACCTGTCTGCCAACAGTAGCCAGTGCCAAGTGCCCTAGAGGGGGTGGACCAAAGACAATGATCAAGCGATTTGTCTTGTACCATCCATCTCCAGCCTCTGACACCATTCCTACCCCCTGGCTACTAGTCTTTTATGGACCTAACCTCCATGAATTTATCTAGCTTCTCTTTAAACTTTGTTATAGTTCTAGCCTTCACAGCCTCCTCTGGCAAAGAGTTCCACAGGTTGACTATGCGCTATGTGAAGAAGAACTTTCGCTTATTAGTTTTAAACCTGCTACCCATTAATTTCATTTGGTGTCCTCTAGTCCTTATATTATGGGAACTAATGAAGAACTTTTCTTTATTCACCCTCTCCACACCACTCATGATTTTATAGACCTTTATTATATCCCCCCTCAGTGTCCTCTTTCCCAAACTGAAAAGTCCCATTCTCTTTAGCCTCTCTTCATATGGGACCTGTTCCAAACCCCTAATCATTTTAGTTGCCCTTTTCTGAACCCTTTCCAAGGCCAAAATATCTTTTTTGAGGTGAGGAGACCACATCTGTACACAGTACTCACGATGTGGGTGTACCATAGTTTTATACAGAGGCAGTAAGATATTCTGTGTTTTATTTTCTATCCCTTTCTTAATAATTCCTAATATTCTATGTACCTTTTTGACTGTCGCAGCACACTGTGGATGTTTTCAGAGAACTATCCATGATCACTCCAAGATCTCTTTCCTGATTTGTTGTAGCCAAATTAGCCCCCATCTGTGGTCTAGATGGGACTGGGTCCTGCCATGAGGGCAGGGGACTGGACTTGATGACCTCTCAAAATCCCTTCCAGTTCTAGTTCTCTATATTGGCTACGTTTACACTGGCGCGTTCTCACGCAAAAACTCTTTTGCGGAAGAGTTCTTCTGCAAAAACTCTTCCAGAAGAGAGTGTCTACACTGGCACGTGCTTTTGTGTAAGAGCATCCATGCCAGTGTAGACGCTCTCTTGCGCATGAAAGCTCTGATGGCCATTTTAACTATAAGGCTTTCTTGTTCAAGAAATTCATGTTGCCTATCTACACTGGCCTCTTCTGGAAGAGCTCTTGCGCAAACGGTCTTCTTCCTGAGCGGCAGAGTTCTCGCATAAGAAGCCCTGATTTTATACTTTAGAACGTCAGTTTACTTGCACAAGAACACGCGGCCAGTGTAGACAGGCAGCAAGTTTTTACGCAAGAGCGGCCGCTTTTGTGTGAGATTGTGCCAGTGTAGACACAGACTATGATTCTACAGCCCCACGGTTAACCTTCTTTATTTAGCCTTGGTCTTAAGGCATGAATGTATCTTAAGAACTAAACATGGACACTAGAATAAACTTGAGTGCAAGTTGAACCTCCCTAGTCTGGCAGCCTTGGAACCTGACTGGTGCCAAACCAGAGATTTGCCAAACCACAGGAGGTCAAGATTATCTTGCAGCGTTGCCAACCCTTCCACTTCTTACTGGGCTCTTGGAAGACATTTAAGGGTCAATTAGAGCTAGATAAGAGCACAGAACTCTGAGCGCCAGGACTGGCAGCTGGAAACAAACTTTATGGGACTGTGAGACAGTTGGCCACACCCATGATAAGTGGACATCTGGCTAACTAACATCATGCTGGACCACGGATGTTGCTGGACCAGAGAGTGCCGGACTAGAGAGGTTCAACTTGTACAAAGATTCAGTATGAGAGCAAAGATGGTCTATCAGAAAGATGTTGGCCTTGCTTTGGTGTCTTTTAAGCCCCTAATGACATAGGTAACCTTTCATGGGTGGTGAGTGAAATCCTGGCTTGAGGAGACTAACCGCCCAACCCCACCCCTTCCACAAGAGGCTCCACCCCTTCTGTGCCCACTGGAACTCAGCTCCTCCCACTGTGGCTGCTGCTGGCCCCTGCCTAGTGTGCCCAGCCCACCCGCTGTTCCTGCTGGCCCCTGGCCAGTGTAACACCCCCAGCCCTACATAGAGTAGCCTCAGCCTCTCCTGGGGAGAAGAGCAGAGTGGTGTAGCCCCAGCCACCTCCAGCCCCAGCGTGCCAGGGAGGAGAGCTGGCTCACGCAACTACAGCCTCCACAGGATAAGCCTGTCAGCCTGACCCCTTGGTCATGAAGTCCCCCTTCGGCAGCTAAGCCACCAGCCCCAGCACTGGGCAGGCAGCATGGCCAGAGCACCTCACTGCCCCTAGCAGTGGGAAGCCAGGATGGTCCCAGCACCAGGAGGACAGTGGCACCACGCAAACCCAGCCTTTGGCACGGGAACAGCAGGCAGGAGGGGGTCTGGACTCCAGTGGGGCTCGGGCAGGGCCAGGTGAGTCCGTGTGGGGAGGGAAAGGCTTCTCCTGCCTACAATGCCCGCTGTCCACGGACTTCAGGAAAAGCGGAGGAGCTTGCAACTCCTCAGTGTGTCGCTTAGCACACATGCTGTTTGTTAAGGGGTAATGTAAGCCTGATTGGCTGCAGATGTCCCAGCAGATTGAAGAATTGGGCCCACGTCAGAATTCCTTTCAGGTTGCTAATCTAGCGAACTGATTGATTAATTAGCTTCCAGGCCATCTGACTTCCCACGTGTGTAGAAGTATCTGTTGGAATATCAAGTCACTGGAGAATGAGTCGAGAGAGAAATATGTTAAGATGCCAGACATATCAAAGGCAGCTGATTAATTTTTGACCAGCAAAATAAACATTTCGTGTCTGATAGAAAAAAAAATCTAGTTTGGCGATCACAGCACTGTAATTGCAAGCAGCAAGGACAAACACAACAGCAGCCACCTCCTTTTCTGGAAGGGCAGGCAGAAAGGGACCGGTTTTCGGAAGAGCTTAATGTCCCTGAGGCTGGATTTTCAGTCACATTCAGCATCCAGAATCGGACCCGCTGGCTACTTATTTGGCTGCCTTAGTAGCAGATCAGACTTGTGAATGGGGACAGTGTGGCCTAATGGATAGCACCCCGGAGACCTGAATTCTGTTTCTTACCCTGCTGTGGGCAGGACGCTTTGCCACGTCTCTGTTTCTCCATCTGCAAAAGGGGGATCCTGGCTCCTTTCATATCTCCTTTGCAAAGTGCTGGGCGAGCTACTGAGAAACAGTTCTGTGTAAGAGCGAGGGATTATTTTTCTAGCATCAGGGATGGGGAACCTAAGGTCAGGGGTCGGATGTGTCCCCTGGCTTGCCTGGATCTGGCCCCTGAGGCTTGAGGCTCCCCCCAGTATGGGGGAGCCCGCACTGGTGGTGCAGCTCCCCTGTCTCCCCCCTCAGTACACCAGGTCTACTTACTTGGGCCTACCACGGCTTTGGTGTGTGAGGAGAATATGGGGAGTGTCTTTCCACTTCTCAGCTGGGGGCTTACTTGTGGGTGGCCCCCAACAGATTTTTCTGTGGCCCCTGTCTTGCCTGGATCCTGCCCCTGATGGACCAGACCCCCAAAAAGGTTCCCCACTCCGGTAAATCCATCCCTAAGCGTGCATGTGTGTGCTCCTCCATTTCCTTTCCCTCAGGCAGGTGCCTCGGGGTAGCCCTTGCAGAAAGGTCTGAGGCAGTATTTGGACACAGGGCCTGGATGCAGGGCATGGCCAGCAGCTTGTTTAAATCAAGTTCCTTGTTCAGAGGAAACACGTTTAATTCTCATGCCACGTCCAGTGGCTGTTAGGCCAAAGGCATTGCATGCCTTGGGTGGGGTTCACACACTCGGGAAGTTCAGTTAATCTATAAACAGGATATGAACAAACAAGGAATGTCCTGTCCCTTAATCATCATGTGTTCTGCTGCCATCCCTGTGCTTAACTATTCCCTCTTGGAGGAGGTGGGGCTTTTGTCAGATCGTCCTCCCTCCCCTCATCTTCCCCACTCCCCCGCTGCCCGCCTGGCAATTCTGACTGCTTCTGAAGGGGCTTCTTTGTTTTAGGGAACTTTTACCCCATCTCACTTCCAAGTGAAGCTTGCTTTGGAGAGCCAAAGGCTGCAGTGCAAATCTCTGTTGTCTTCATGGCTGGCAAATGTATTTCAGCCAATCAGTCTCCTCTCAGTGGGCATGCCATTAAAGAAATGCACACTCTGATATTTGCTCCCCAAGCATCCTGGATCCAATTTGCCCTGACGTTAGCCTTACGTAACCCCGGGGATACTCTGGCTTTGTGCTCCTGTCCTGAGGTCGCTGGATCGCAGAGAGCGCAAGGGATTGCTTTGCATAAGCAATGCCATTTTGTATGGTGTTGAGGCGCCTGACTTGAAAGCAGAAATCCCGGGTTTTCACCTGCAGAGCAGAGCGAGCGGTAGAGCAGGTGTGGGGGTTTAGTAAAGGATTTTGAACTCATTTTTCTCACTTGAGATGCCCACCAGGTTCGCTGCATAGATGCAGCTTCCATCACGAAGCCCTGATTTGGTGCACAAATACCCAGCGACGCAGTAAATAAAGGTCGTGGCAAAGCAAATCCGGCCACACAAAGTGGACCAAAAAAGGGCCCGGATACGGGTGCATCAAATAGTGCTTGCTTCCCATGTTCAGAAATCACTTCCCTGCCGTTTCCCAGCTTTTCACACAGCTCAAGTTGGGAGGCCAGCACACCCTCACTCAAAGGAGGGATGCAAACTCCTGGTTAGCTGGCTAAGCTGATGTTTAACGGGTTAACAGTATGAAAAGGCTTAGAGCAGGAGGGCCACTGCCGCCCGCCCAGGCTGGAATGCCTCCCGCCCCAAGGCCCACCACAGACAGGGGCCTCTGGCGTTTAAACGTTCATACCCCTCGTGCAAACTGGTACAAGGGCAGCACATTCAAACAGCACTTAGCTGACCCTTGCAAGCTTTCACCATGGAAGGCCACGCCATGAAAAGCTCCTGGGAAGATGGGGCGGAGGAAAGGGCGACTCGGAAGGGAGGATGGGTTCGTTGTGTAGCGGTACGAGCTGGGGATAGCCCCAAGATACCAAACATTGAGGGAAGATCATGCTCCCCTGACTCCAGCCACCCACAGCTTTACAACAGGGGATAATAGGGTGGGTGCTGGGGGGAGACAAAGTTGACAAGCGATGTGGGAGGAGAGGGGAAACCCCACAACACGCAGAATTGTGCTGTAGGGGAGGGGGCTACGGAATCCTAAAGCTGCCTTTGCCCGCGTCAGATGCCTGGATTTCAAGGCCCGTCTCTAAAGGTGGGAAGAAAGAAATCGCCACTAGCTTCATGCCCCCAAATGGACCTGTCCACCCCCAAAATTACAGCCACTCCTTAGGCCAGAGAAACTTTTGGCTTCTGTGGGGGTACGTGCCTCTTCTGCCTCCCACACAGAGACTGGCGTCTTACACTCCTCAGCGTGCTCTCCCTGAGTACCTCCCTGGCTCGCGAGTCACTCCAAAAGCACGTGTATGTGTTGGGCGGGGGGAGGAGGCAAGGGAGAAGCAGCACCGTGGTCTTTCCTCTCTCCCTATTAGCGCGAATGGCCCGGAGTTCGCAGTGTGCCCTGCCAGCGGTGTCCTGCGCAGGTGTGCACTGCTTGGCAGTGCACCCCACAGGAGCCCAAGTGGGGTGCTAGTCTTGTGGGGTGTGGCTGTCCAGGGCGTCCTCCATATTGGGAGGTGTCCTCTGAGTAGCAGGGGGAGGACAGACGCTAGCAGGCAGTGAGGTGTGATATTTCAACACAAATAACTAAACTGCCAAAGAGAAGCTCTTGTAAAAAGAAGAACAGCCCAGATGTGAGGCTGAAAACTATGACAGAACCATCTGTGTAGCTACCTTTCTGTAAGTCCTTGTTCCTGAGTGGCTCGCCGTCTTCAGTATATTTATCCTCACTGCCCCTCTGTGAGGGCAGGCAGAGCTATTCACACCATTTTACAGATGGGAAACTGAGGCAGCGGGAGGTAACCTAACACTCCTGAGGTCAATCTGTGACAGAACAGAGAACTAAACATGCACCCCATACTAGAGACTTAATCATTGGACTGCTTCCCTGCTGCATATGTTTCCCATGGATGAACCCTAACCCTAAGTCAGCCTAATTTGAACCCGACTCCAAGTGCCCACTCAATCTTTTGCGTGGCTTAAAATCTCTCTCTCTCTGGTTGTGGAATAGACTCTGATAATGCTGACAGACCCCTGGACAGAGTTGAACCTGAAATCTCGGAAGTGTAGTGCATGAACCTCGCCCATGTGAGGTAAAAGCCAGCTGGCTAGTAACTAAGGCCGTAGAGCAGACTCATTATTCTCTCAAGCCAGGTTTACACTAACAGGGAACATCAAATCAAGATACACAACTCTGGCTATGTCTTACTTAGCTGGAATCAACTTACCTTGTTTTAGAGGGGTTGCTGTGTTAGTCTGTAAAGGTATGTCTACACTAGCCCCCTTAGTTCGAACTAGGGAGGCTAATGTAGGCATTTGAATTTGCAAATCAAGCCCGGGATTTAAATATCCTGTGCTTGATTTGCATCTTTCCGGCCTATTACCATTTTTGAAATTTACAAGTCCAGACTAACTGCCCATGTTGAATTAAAGCCCTAGTTTGAACTACCTGTTATTCTTCCCGGAATGAGGTTTAACAGGTAGTTCGAACTAGGGCTTTAATTTGAACTACCGGGTCCCTGCCGCGTGTAGACGCAGGCAGTTAGTTCGGACTTGTAAATTTCAAAATGGCGACTGGCAGGGAACATGCAAATGAAGCCCAGGATATTTAAATCCCAGGCTTCATTTACAAGTTTGAATGCCTACATTAGCCACCTTAGTTCGAGCTAGGGTGGCAGTGTAGACATACACTTTAAGATTAACAAAAAATGTAGATGGTATCATGAACTTTCATGGGCGCAACCCACTTATTTTTGTTAGCCTCTAAGGTGCTGCAGGACTAGTTGTTGTTTTTAAAGTACCTTGTTTTGAGTTTCTCCACCACCCTCACAGAAGCTGGAGTACCAGCCACCAACAGGGGCGCCCTCTGAGTTTGATTCAGTGAGTCTAGTTAAGACTCACTAAATCAAACTCCGGAAGATGGATTGTGGCAGTGTCACTCTTCCGTTTAGTGAAGATATGGTCTTAGTAAGTGATCTCAGTGCTACTAGATGGGGCAGGGCACCACACCTAGGAGGTGTGTGGGTTACACTTGCAGGGAAAATTACAATGACTCCCTTGCAAAACAGTGAAATTACAATGACTCCCTTGACTGACTCATGGACCCAGCCAAGCCCTCTGAGTGGCTGCCAGGTCAGCCTGCTGCCAGTGACTTCAGAGGCTGAGCAAATTCCCTCCTCCCAGACAGCACAGGAATTGTTATTCATTTTTCACACAATGACTGGGACAACGGTTTATTGTAAGACTTGGCATGACACGGGAACAGCAGGCATGGGAATGCAGTCGATTGGAACTCTCGGTTTCCTAAGTGACTTCAAACTGTAACAATTCCACATGCCAAGCTTGTGGCACGGGGCAGCATATGGGAGAATATTTTGTGACCGAGCCTTAAATTTTAGGAGCGAGTGTTCCGTGCCAAATCTGCACCATTCTCTGAATAGCCAGACAGGGCCTGAGAAAAGGCCCCTTCCTCCCATTTAGCAGTTGGTTCCATCTTTGGTTTGGTTTGTTTTTTCATCCTCTTTCTGGATCTTTAAAGGAAACTATCTCTACGTGCGTCTGTTGTGTCAGGAAGTGAAAGAACTGTAGTGAGATTTTGAGTGTTTCTGCTGGTAGGGTACATGGGACTCCCCCACTAAGAAATAACCCTGCCACCCTCTGAGTTTGTGCACTGTTTATTTCTGTGAGCCTACCAAACAAAAGATCCAGGCAACATGCTGCAATATTTTAGGCTGGCATGTCTGAGAATTGTTCAATGAAAAGAGCCAAAAGTTAATGGGTATTTTCAAAAGTTTTCTTAACTAATGAACAACATGCAAGGTACTCGGGTGCGTCTACACAGTAGGGCTTATCTTGAAATTTGCTACACAAATTGAGCTACGTTAATTGCGTAGCTTATTTCAAAATAGCTTATTTAAAAATTGGGAGTGTCTACACAGCACTTATTTCGAAATAGAGCCCTCTTTCTTCGATTTCCCTTACTCCTCATACAAAGAGGGTTACAGGAGTCGGAGTAAGAAGTCTTCCAGCTTGACGGCATTTCGATATTACGTCAAAAGAACTACCTGCTGTGTAGACATGGACTAAGTTATTTCGAAATAATGTTGCTGTGGAGACGGACCCCTGGAAACAAAGCCACCAAGGAATGAGATGCGTACAAAATGAACTCATCTATCCTGAGAAACAGCGTTCTTGGGGGGAAGATAGTGCCTAGCAACATTTTTGAGCCATTGAGAATGCAAGGACATTGTTTGAAACCCTGGATCTCAAGGTATCCTGCTCCTCCTATTTCTTTTTAGTTGAGATTCCATGGGCACTGCACAGGAGAACAGCTCAAAGATACCCTGCCATTTATTAATTCCAGGTATAATGCTTGGGTGGTTTCTTGGGGTGAGCCCAGCACTGCCCAGAGGTGGAATTTTAATATTTCTCAACATTTTCCTTTCTCCCTGGATATAAGAGTTGCCATAGAGTCCCAGAGAAATGTGTTTACTCTAGGGGGCTCTCCTATTATTGCTATACTGGTATAGTTGTACCGGCAGAGCCTGTATAGTATAGACAGACCCTAGAGTCTATAACTCCAGTATTATCAGAGAACGTAAAGGGTGTGATTCTTTCATCAGCATGGTGGCATTTTACACCCACTTTGTATTCCCTCTGCACTGGTGTACATAATGATCTCAGGTACATCGCAAAGGCACTGCAGGCCCAAAATATGCTAAAGAAACATTCCTTCTCATTGCAGTTCTCTAAGCATACAGCATTCTCTACTTCCTTCCAGAGCAGCTGGTTATTGGCTTCCTTCAAAGTCTACATCAGCTGTGTTTTCTTCTGCTCTTCCTCTAGATATTACCTCTCCTGTGAGATGTTCCTTCAGACCAAATGTATTCAGCTCAGATGCCGTTTCACTTAATATGACGAATTTAGAGCAGTTTGTTGCCCATGCTGCTGAACCTCAGAGAGATCTGAGAAATGGAGGAGTCACACATTTAAGCACAAAACACAGTATTATTATTGAGAGCATCGACTAAGGACGTGGGAGGACCTGGTCAGTTTTGCAAAACCAGAAAGCAATATTTCTCCCGCTCATTTAAACGGGGCCGATACAAAACTTCCCATTCACGAGAGCTGTGTCTAGACTACTGATTTTTTTTTGAAAAAAGTGGCCTTTAAAAAAAAAACCTTCTCCTGTATCTAGACTGCGGTCACGTTCTTTCGAAATTAAATCGAAAGAACTCGGCAGTTTTTTCGAAATTGGTAAACCTTCTTTTACCGGGAAGAATGCCTTTTTTTTGAAAGAGCTCTTTAAAAAAAAGGCATTCTTGACCGCAAACAGGGCTTTTTCGAAAGAGAGCATCCAGATTGCCTGGGTGCTCTCTTTCAAAAAAGCAGCTCGCTTTTTCTAAACCCTTGTGGCTGTCTAGACGATCACTTCTGAAAAAGGCTTGTAGTCTGGAAGTACCCTAAATGAACTCATTGGTTTCAGTCCTCTTACTCGGATTTCTACAAAGTGTGCATCCCTATGCAGTTCCTTGAAGAGATGCGGTTACTCTAACAGTCATTGTCTCTTTCAGGGTTTCAAACAATTCGGAATGAATCGTGGCTCAAGATACATATCCATATATATCATATATATCTGACAAGCTCAGGCCAGAGGCCTACTACAGAGTGGGGAAAGGCAACCCCAAAAGGGTAAAAGGCCTGCTAATTAGAGGCGGAGGGCTGCAGGACAATTAGGAACAGCCAGCAGGAAGCTGGACCAGGCCGATTGGGACCAACTGACTTCACTTTGTATGTGCCAGAGGCCTTCAAAAGCCTTCCCAGTTAGGAGGAGAGGAGAGAAGCAGAGGTAGAGGCGAGGAGAGTCAGAGAAAGAGCAAGAGTTGGAGATGTACGAAGTACCAACAGTTACAGAGCTAGAGACAGCGGGGGGGAAGTCCCAGAAGGAGTAGCTGGGCTCCCTACCCCAGAAACCAGCTGAAAACCCAATCTGTGGCAAAGGGGGAAGGCTCAGAGTTAGGGAAAAAGATGAAGCTTAAAACCATTGAATTGTTGGCCTAATAGAAGCAGTCCAACAAAGGCTGACTATAAAGTTTTAAACATACTGCACAAGTAAATCCATCGTGACTCTCTGCAGTGAGAAGAGTATAGTCCAGGGCTACTCAACATGTGGCTCATGGGCCACAGCCCACGGTACAGTTTGGGTTTATGAGGGGCTAAACACACGGCCCATGGGTGGGAGCCAAAACACAAAAGTAGTCAATATAACGGTCTTCTGATGATATGCGTTTTAGTAGTTAAATTCTTGGACTGTCATTGCTCATTAAAAGTGCTGTAATATGAGTGGAAATCGGGTTCATATTGCATTTTATTAATATCAGCAGAACTGTCTTAAAAGGGGCTTGCATGTTGTGTAGTCTTGCCTTAATCATTGTATTTGTGCCCATCAGTGTGAAAGAAGTTATTTGCATATATATGTATGTATATGCAACCATACTTAAGATGTGGCCCTCAGCATGTCCTTTGAGTATCATTATGGCCCCCAGAGCTTCCAAAGTTGAGTAGCCCTGGTGTAGTCCAAGATTCCCAGGACTGGTGAGGGATTTTGTGTGACCATTTTTGAATGCTTGTAAATGACCTCTAGGGCCAAATTCCCAGGAACTGCTGGCCAGCTGTCCTCAGGAAAATCAGGTCCATTCAAGGTTCTCCAGTTGGCCTCTCAAAGGAGGCACCAAAATCAACAGGCACTTCCAAAAATGCCCTTCATCAAATTCAGCCCTCAGGTGCTAGCCCAGAATAATTCACTGTTGCACGGTATGCCTGCTTAGTCTTAATTTGCTCAGGTATATTTATTCTCGTTTCCTGACAGAACATACCACCCTCTTTGGGTTTGTTTGAAACGATCGATCAAACGCTAAAAAAACATGTTAAAATAAACAGTACATGCCGAAAATCTGTTTTCCCTTGTTTTGCTTAGCAGGAAGTCAGCAGCTGGCCTGTGCTTTGATGTGGGGATGCAGATTTGATGTCAGAATTATTGACAGACAGAAAGTCCTCAGAAAGGCTCCGACTCAGGGTTTAGTTTCACACAAACACTCCCCAGGTCACAGGCTTCTCCAAAGAGCAGTCACGCTTTCTGAATTGCCTGAGTTTGCAAAACTGGGCTGGGAAAACTCAGAGTAATCACTCGCTGGAGATTTCTCTCACCTCTTCTTTCAGATATAGCCAGAAATATGCTAAGAACAGCTCTGTTTGCAGTGCTTTTGCATTTCCGGCTCCAGTTCTGGCCAGAGACTGGAAGTGTGAGCTGTGCAAAAACAAAACAAAAAGTACAAACAACAGCATTTGTTGAATGTGTGTCTACACCAGTTTTTTGTAAACTTTTTAAGACTGAGGAACACCCAACAATAATTAATTTTATGGAGAACACCAAAGATTTTTTGCTGAGCAAAAAAAAAAAGTCAGGGTGGGGGAGGGGGAAAGTAGTTGAGAAGAAAAAGGTCATCTGCCTCTTTAAGGACGGCCATTTTGAATTCTGTTGTTCTCCGTGGCTCACTTCCGACTGCCTCGTGGCACACCAGAAGAAACACTGGTCTACACTGTAATAAGAGACCCAGGCAGGCCAAGGTTAGCTGATGGATTTACAACGTGCAGTCTCTGTGGCTAAAACTGACAGATATTTGGGCTCAGGCTGTAGTATGAGCTGTGAAATCCCTTGAGGGAAGTGGGTTTTGACGGCTGGGCTCCAGCCCGAATGCAACCCCAAATTTCTACACCAACAGAGCTGACAACCTCCGCAGGCCCCAGAAGGAGCAGGGCTGAGGGCATAAGGGGCAGTTCTGAGGGCAGCCAGATCTCAGCACTGCTGGGAGCATGTGGCATGGTGCTCCACCATGGCATTCTGGCGCAGTGCTCCAGCAGTGATTTAATGCAAATCCCCTTTGAATCATCAGGCCCCGGAGCAATTGTCCTTTTTACTCCCTACCTACATCGACGGGCCTGGTCTACAATATTTAATCCTGCAACCTCAGTCCTACAAGCCTTAGTTGATTGACCCGGGCTCTCGACTCGGTGCCACAGGTTTTTGATGGCCACGTGAGGGGCTACATTTTTTTCTTCTCTTTTGTTTTCTTTGTAAATTAGATTTCATTCGTTTTCTTTCATTTGTTTACAAAAAGAATAATAAGAGGAGCACTGAAAAGGACAAAAGAACAAAAAAGTATCAAAATGGGAATGGAGACCTGAAGAAGGAAGGAAGGAAGGAAGTGGGGGGATTGGGTTGTCAAATTTCTGACAGAGTATAACCCAACACCCATATCCCACCCCTTCTCTGAGGCATTGATCCCTTCCCTCCATCCTTCCTCCCTCCATCCCTTACTCTCCCCCAATCCCATTCACTCGCTCCTTTTCAGCAGGCGAGAGAGGGTTCCTTTTTGACCAGATGTTTGGTTGAAAATTGGACACCTGGCAAACAGGGAGGGTTTCTCAGTTTCCATTCTCTGGGAATTAACCGATGGGTCTTTTTAAAAGGTGAAGACCTCCTCCACAGCTCCTCTGGCCAAGCTTTGCATGGTAATTAGTACAGAAAGGATAACGACTCTGTAACAGTTTGAGCACTCACCGCTGCCGTACCTCCTTCTGGTCTGCCTGGGAATTAGCTCTGCCAGCCCCGATGGCCGGCGTTTCACCCCTCTCCCCCCCAGTTACCCACCACTTCAGGCATCGGCGTGCTCCTGACCCCTTCTCTTGCAGTACTGCCCTGCGATGGTGCCTCCTCCCCTCCCAGGGAAAACCAACCGCCTACATCCACCTTGCCTCAGTGACCCATTGCCAGTCATCATGTAGCCCCTGCCTCAGGGGCAAACTGTACTTTGAAATGACCACTCATTGGCCGGAGGCGGAGGGAGACCTACTGCCTTCTCCTGGCTTGGCTGCTCTTCTGCAGCCCTAGTACCTTCCTGGGTCCCTGTGCCTGGGCCTCAGCCTGGGGTTTACTCAGGCCTGAGCTCCCCTGGCTCACCCAACTCTCCTCCAGCACTGCTCTATCCAAGGTACCCCAGCTACCAGGCAGCTTCTCCCTCCAGAGCTGGAGCAAGAGTGAGCGTCTCCTGGCCAGCCATCTTTTTATACAGCCCTGCTGGGCTCTGATTGGCTTCCTCCAGCACTTTCCTGTTTGGATCCTAGCCTCAGCCTTCCCCTAAGCTATTTTAACCCTTTCCATTCCACTGCGGGGCAACCACCCTGTCACCGCTTCACATTGGAACTGGGCCCACGTCACAATATTCAGATCAGGCTTTGCTCTATTTTCCCTCAGGTGCTGAGTGGAAGTCAGATGCAGGAGTTTCTTAGGTCCTGGTCTGTAAAAGGGAGGTCACAGTACTACCTCTCTCTCTAAATTGGGCTATCCTGTCTCTTTAGATAGTAAGTTCTCCACAGGGGCTGTGTCTAGACTGCATCCCTTTTCCGTAAAATAAAGCCTTTTCCAAAAGATCCCTTATTCCTCTTAAAATAAGGAATAAGGGATCTTTCAGAAAAGGCTTTATTTTCCGAAAGGTCCGTGTCTAGACTGGCACTTTTTTCCGGCAAAGCTCCGAGCTGGAAAAAAGCGGCAGCCATTTTTATGCTAATGAAGCGGGGGGTGGGGTGGGGTTAAATCCCCGCTTCATTTGCAATTGCGATGTGTCTAATTTGCATCCCTTTTACGGAAAAAGGATGCAGTCTAGACACAGCCTATGTGTTTTTACCGCACCTACTACAATGGGACCCTGAACTGGATTGCAGGACTGAGCTAAACAGAACAATTTGCATTATATTGTGATAGCATCTGGGAGCCCCAGTCAGGGGTCAGGACTCAACTGTGCAAGACTGAACAAACAGATGACCCCTTCTTCAATAAGGAGTCTGCATAAGCTGTAATAATACTGGTTTTGTTAGTTCATTGTAAACCTGGGGGCCTGACCCAAACTCTAGCTCAGTCCCAGGTTTCTTGTAGTGTATTCAGCACATCCTTGGATGAGCTGGCCGGATTGTTGTGGCTCAGGAATAAGATGAAATGGCAGAGTGTGTAGATGGGGACAGACAGCATTTTGGTGCTGTTTGGATTAACCATCGGGGAAAATCCACCCCTACGTGACATTAGCCAGCATAGACTCCCATACATGGTCTATATCAGATCTGCAGACATGTGGTCAACCATTTGAAGCACTACCTCACGAAGACCTCTCAGCCTTCCAGCTTTCAGACCCATATCCATTTACATCAAGTTGTCACCAAACCAGTAAAGAAATCTTGTTACCAGATGGTTTCCATATCATTCTAATTTTTTGCATCTCGAGGAATACCATTGCCAAATGTGGATAAATTAAAACTGCCTAAGCACCTACTTCAGCTCCCAATTAGAATGAATTATGGAGGTGGCTGAACAAGAGAAGCCCCTTTTCGGTCCTGGTGTTATAAGATATATTAGCCTTTGTGGCCAGTGTGATATTAGCTGAATGATTTATGGATCTATAACTTGTGGAATTAAAAGTGGTTTTTTTTCCAAGGCTTTAAATCAATTCCTCTCTCTCCTCCACCTTTTGAAAATCTTTTGAAAGACTCAGGAGTCACTAATTTTTTTCCCTCCAATATTTCCAACCTCTAATAACAATTTTAATCTTACTTTGAACCGTGTACCCTATAACCTCGACATACATGAATTTAGCATTATAAACCAGATGCGTTTCCGACAATATCATTCATCTTACCAAAAAATAGATCCCCATATTTTCCCCCCAGTACTTTGCTGGGTGAAATGAACTTTTGATCTTCTAAAATGTTTTCTCAGCCTTTGCTTGGGATGCAATCACCCAGTTCAAAAAGCAAGCAAAAGGTCTCGTGAGTGAACTGAGATATGTACAGCCTCTTTGAAGTATGAGCCCTAATGAATTTTGGAAGTCAATGGCAAAGGGCAGAACCAGGCCTTATATTAAGTAGTTTCTCATTATTTGTTACCAGCTGATGAATGTTCTGAAATCTACTCTAGACCAGTGGTTTTCAAATGGTTGTAGAATGTCGGGCGCAGGGTTTTATTGCTGCGGGGGATCAGGTGATTGGCGGGAGTTCTAAGGCAGCTCCCTGCCTGTCCTGCACTTCAGACTCTGTTGCACCCCAGAAGCGGCCGAGAGCAGGCCTAGCTCCTAGGTGGGAAAGGGGGAGAGCGCACAGGGCTCCATGTACTGCCCCTGCTCTGAGCACTAGCTTCATGCTCCCATTGGCTGGAAACCTGCTGCTGGCTCCTTCTGGAGGCAGCATAGTCTGCAGTGCAGGGAGAGGCAGGAAGCTGCCTTAGCCCCCTTGCTGCACCGCTGACCGGGAGCTACTCCAGTTAAGCTCCTCCTGCCCCAGCTCTGCCCCCCCCAAAGCCGGAGCCCCCCTCCCTGCACCCCAAAGCTCTCATCCTTAGCCCTACGCTGGTCAAATTATGTTGGTTCACGGGCATTAATTTTCTTCAACTGGGTCTGAGGAAAAAAAAAAGTTTGAAAACCAGAGGTCGAGAACGGGGGTGCCAGAGAGTCCTACTTGTCATAGGTTGAGCAAACTTGTTTGGGAAAAGTAAATACTGCTCTATTTACCCCTTTTGTAGAAGTGCAACCACTCTGCAAGGTCTGGCTGGCAATGCATATGCCAAAATATTGCAAGACTGGCCATTGTAGCGGGACATGGAAGCATCAGAAGTCCGAACGGAAAGTCTATTCAAGTGAGGGGCCAGATTCTCCCATCTACATCTGTGCAACTCCACCAAAGCCAGTGGGTTCTTAATGGTCAAACGGATCTCACGAGCTTAATTTAGCAGGAAGAGATGCCAACCTGTCTCTGCTAATCTGAACCAACGGCTGGTTTTGAGCTTTGCCCAGAACTAATCTCTGTTTGATGAGGTTAAAAAAAGAAAAGAAAAGCCACCTTGTGCTTTCAATGTTGTTCTGGGATTGAAAATAATCTGAGATTTAAAGATTTTTTTAACACATGTTCTCTTTAAAGAAAAAAAAGTTTCTTTAGCTTCCTTCTCTCAAGGCCTCTCCTCTGCTTGAGGAGAAATCTGAACTGCTACTGCTGTTGGGCAGGGGGCCAGTGGTCTATTTTTGAACTTATTTTTGCTAGTCACGTGAAAACTTGACAGTGAAGATACCTCTCCCCATCCCACCTGCAGATGATGTCATGGAATTTCTCCTTTGCCTGAACTGAGTCAGATGTCTCATTTTTTAAAACGGATTTGTTGTGAAATAAAGGGAGGATTTAATGGCTCGAGCTTGCTAAAACACCGCCAGACAAGCTGGGCCAGGACGGTCAGTTGCGTCTCTCATGACACAGGACATTAGCAATATTTTCCATGGGCTAAGAACAACAAAGGCAACGTCATCTCTTGCACCTCCAATACCTACACAGCTGATAATGATTTTTGAGATCTTGACAGGAAACAGCACAGTTAGCGAGCGAAAAGGCACTCTCCTTCCAATGCAGTGAAAATTCCATTTTATGCTTCTACATGTGGTAGATCACTTCATCTTGATCCAAACCCTCTTTTTCTGTGTTAACCTTTTTTAGGCTATGTCTAGATTTCAGGCTTTCTTTTGGAAGAAGCTTTTCCGGAAGAGCTCTTCCGAAAACACTTCTCCCGAAAGAGAGTCTGTGCATGAGTGCTTTCCTGAGCAGAAGCTTTAGGGCAGGAGTGGGCAAGATCCGGCCTGCATGCCAGATTTGGCCTGCCATGTTATTTTATCCAACCCGTGCCCTGCCCTACTGCTCCCACACCCACAGGCCAATCAAGACCTGGGGGCTGGAGAGTGCATGAAGTCATTCAAAGTGTTTCGTGTTCCCTCTCCCTGCCAGGGGCATGCAGCACCTAGAGGGAACTGCTCCTTCCACCCGAGGACCAATGTCTTCAAGGGGGGCAGGCCAGAGCTGGCCCGTGACCACAAACCAACGTTTATGGAGTGGCCCACCCTGCAAAAATTCTTGCTGTCTCCTGCTTTAGGGACTCCTCTAAAGCCCAGGGAAATGAATAGAAAGACTACCATTGTCTTCAGGGGGCCCTTGGATAGTGGCCTGATGTCTAACATGAGGGACATCAATACTTGCTCCTCCCACACATGCACACTGGAAACACCTGGGACAGTGTTGCTCCACTTCCTTCTCTTAGAATCATAGACTCATAGGGCTGGAAGAGCCCTCAGGAGCCATCGAGTCCAGCCCCCTGCCCAAAGCAGGACCAACCCCAAGCTGAGACTTAAAAACCTCTAGGGATGGAGATTCCACCACATCCCTAGGGAAACCTCCTAGGGAAATAGTTTTTCCTGATCTCCAATCTAGACTTCCCCCACTGTAGCTTGAGACCTTTGTTCCTTGTTCTGCCATCCATCACTACTGTGAACAGCCTCTCTCCATCCTCTTTGGAACCCCCCCCGTCAGGTAGTTGAAGTCTCTTATCAAATCCCCCCTCTTCTGCAGACTAAACAAGCCCAAATCCCTCAGCCTCTCCTCATAGGTCATGTGCTCCAGCCCCCTCATCATTTTCGTTGCTCTCTACTGGACTTTCTCCAATGTGTCCACATTTCTGTAAGGGGGAGTCCAGAATTGGATGCAATATTCCAGATGTGGCCTCACCAGTGCTGAATAAAGGGGAATAATCACTTCTCTAGATCTGCAGGCAATGCTCCTCCTAATGCACCATAATATGCCAAGGACACACAGTTGACTCATATTCAGCTTCTCATCCGCTGTAATCCCCAGATCCTTTTCTGCCAAACTGATGCTTAGCAAGTTGGTCTCCAGCCTGTAACAATGCTTGGGATTCTTCCACCCCAAATGCAGGACTCTGCACTTGTCATTGTTGAATCTCATCAGATTTCTTTTGTCTAACCTCCAAACCTTCAATTTGTCTAGGTCACTCTAGACCCTATCACTACCCTCCAAAGTATTTACCTCTTCCACTAGCTTAGTGTCATCTGCAAAATAGCTGAGGGTGCAATTCATCCCCTCATCTTAATAAAGATGTTGAACAAAACAGGCCATAGAGCCGACCCCAGATACACTCCACTTGAAACTGACTGCCAACCAGACATGGAGCCATTGATCACTACCTGTTGAGCACAGCAATCTAGCCAGCTTTCTACCTACCTTGCAATCCATTTATCCAATCCATACTTCCTTAACCTGCTGGCAAGAATACTGTGGGAGATCCTATCAAACGCTTTTCTAAAGTCAAGGTAAATCACAACCACCAACTTCCCCATGTCCACAGAGCCAGTTACCTCAACATAGAAGCTAATGAAGTTGGTCAGGCATGACTTGTCCTTGGTGAATCCATGTTGACTATTCCTGATCACTTTCCCTTCTTCCAAGTGCTTCAAAATGGATTCCTTGAGGATCTCCTCCATGATTTTTCCAGGGACTGAAGTGAGGCTGACCATTCTGTATCTCCATGGATTGTCCTTCTTCCCTTTTTTAAAGATGGGCACTACATTTGCCTTTTTCCAATCATCCGGGACTTCCCCTGATCTCCGCATGTTTTCATGGATAATGGCCAAAGGACCTGCAATGACATCTGCCAGCTCCCTCAGCACCCTTGGGTGCACTAAATCTGGTTCTATGGACTTGTGCATGTCTAACGTTTCTAAATAGTTCTTAACCTGTTCTTTCTCCACTAACGGCTGCCCACCTCCTTCCCATACTGTGTTGCCTACTCTTCCACTGTAGTAGAATCATAGAATACTAGGACTGGAAGGGACCTTGAGAGGTCATCGAGTCCAGTCCCCTGCCCCATGGCAGGACCAAATACTGTCTAGACCATCCCTGATAGACATTTATCTAACCTACTCTTAAATATCTCCAGAGATGGGGATTCCACAACCTCCCTGGGCAATTTATTCCGGTGTTTGGCTACCCTGACAGTTAGGAACTTTTTCCTAATGTCCAACCTAAACTTCTCTTGCTGCATTTTAAGCCCATTGCTTCTTGTTTTATCCTCAGAGGCCAAGATGAACAAGTTTTCTCCCTCCTCCTTATGACACCTTTTTAGATACCTGAAAACGGCTATCATGTCCCCCCTCAGTCGTCTATTTTCTAAACTAAACAAACCCAATTCTTTCAGCCTTCCTTCATAGGTCATGTTCTCTAGACCTTTAATCGTTCTTGTTGCTCTTCTCTGGACCCTCTCCAATTTCTCCACATCTTTCTTGAAATGTGGTGCCCAGAACTGGACACAATATTCCAACTGAGGCCTAACCAGCACAGAGTAGGGCGGAAGAATGACTTCTTGTGTCATGCTCACAGAGAAGTAGATTGTACTGGAGGATGTGACGGGGCGACTCTGGATCTTATAGTCTCACTGAAGACTCTGAACCACCCTCAATGATGCTACAGCTCTGATGCTACCTACTATTAACCTTGGTTTCCGAGCCTATGGTGACTTTTGGATGAATGCCATTCAGCTATTTCGCTTCCCTCCACCTCAGATTCTCTTTCCATTGGCCGATGGTCATTTCAAAGCACAAAGTCCACTGGCTGCAGAACAATTTAATCCATTAATCCCAGTAGACTAATTTCAGGGTAAAGTGAAATTATTTGTCCAGTGAAGGAAAGGAAACAGTGCTGTGGATTCGTTTTACCAGGGCAGCAACTATTATTTTTTGGATTGGTCCCCAGGGTGCTAAAAAATCCAATCCCACTACAGGTGAGAGAACAAAAAGAAAATTCCCTCCTCCCCCACCTGGAAATGTAATAGCGCTGGTGCTATTTTAGGCACTCCCACAGCCTGGGGGGCTTGTTTTGTACACTTGAAATTGGTGCAATGCCACACTGTCAGATTTTCAAGCTATAGATGTCTTGAATAGAACTTCATGTGCAAGCAGGGGAAAAAAAAAAAAAAAACAGTACTGCCGGGTCTCTATTCTTAGGGAGTTTTCATTTGAGTTAGGCAAACAGAGTTTGTTTATCTGAGGATCAATTTACACCTTGGCCTTTTAAAAGCCTCAATAATGGATTTAAATGTATTCATCATGCTATGATGTTTGCATTCCCATTTTCCTCTCCTTTGGCTATTGCATGGGTAGCCATGTAATTGCAGGAAGTCGCAGCATAATGAATTTCAAAGCACAGAAAGAAAAGCAAGAGGAAAGAAATATATTGCCTTCATTATTTTTGTTGGATATGTATGGCAGGGTGGAACTGAGCTTCTTTCTAGCAATATCTTTTATTTTTTAAGCAGTTAAGAGAGGAAAAATATATATTTGTTTTTAAATTGTATGCCCTATTTACATATGTAGGCCTTACTTAGCAGGCATGTTAGCACGTTTAATTTTAAACACGTAGGGTTTGTCTACACTTGCCCCCTACTTCGAAGTAGGGAGGCAAATGAAGCATACCGATGTTGCAAATCAAGCCCGGGATTTAAATATCTCGCGCTTGATTTGCATGTTCCTGGCCGGTCTCCATTTAGAAATTAACTAGCCCGGAGTAACTAGCCCGCGTCTACATGCGGCAGTGAAACGGGAGTCCGATTAAAAGCCCTAACTCGAATTAGCTGGTATTCCTTCTACAATCCTGGCCACCACAGGCAGTCCATAGTGTGGCTGGGACTGAACAAACTCTCCCAGGGAGGGGATTTGCACCACCTCCCCCCCTTTCTCCTGGGGCAGCCCACCCCCTCCTTGCCCCTGCCCCCAGGCACAGTGGGTGGAGACTGCCATACCTGCATGAGCACTGCTCTGAGAGTGGATCTCCCCTCGCTGAACTGGTTCCCCATAGATCGGTAGCTATCCGGCATGGAGAGCTTCCAGAGGACGATGGCAGCACGCTTCTAGAGGGGAATGGCGGGTCTCATGTGCATGTCCCGTCGCCGCAGAGCAGGGGCGAGCCACTCACAGAGCTCAAGAAAGGTGTCCTTCTTCATTCTGAAGTTCTGGGTCAATAGTTGGTCTCCCCAGCACTCCAGAATGATGTGGTTCCACCAGTCGCTGTTGGTGTCCAGATGCGGCGGGGTATGCTGGCGTCCAAGCGCTGCTGTTCCTCCTTTTCCCCAAGGAGAGTCCAGAAGAGGGCCTGGAGGTCGGACTGCAGGACATGCTGCGAGGCAGCCTCCAGAAATTGCTGCCAGGCTTGCAGCAAGACATCCAAAATGAGCAACAGAGTGCCCAGGGGCAGCTCTGGCTCCATGGTGCCACGTGCTATGATGTCCCGAATCAGGGCAACCAAAGTAGACAGAGAAAAAAAATGCTTTGCTGTCCCTCATCAAGATAGGCAGGGAAAGCTGAGAACCGGCTGTCCAGGGGGTCCCTTTAAGCACAAGCCTCAGATAGCCTCAGGCAGCAGCCATACAAAGTAACTACTGACCTGATGCCCTCCTGGAACCGGTTTCAGCAAACCTTAAATGCTATTCAGCATCCAATCAGTGTGGGCGTGCTATTTTGAAATAGAAAAATGCTATTTTGACATGCATTTTGTGTGAACATGCGTTATTTCAAAATATCTTACTTCGAATTAACTATTTATAGAAATAAGATATTTCGAAATAATGCTGTTGTGTAGACGTACCCTTTGACCGCAGTTCATGCCTACACACATGTATTGTGTCACGTAGAAGATGTAAGATAACCTTTTAAAAAGTTAATTACCTGGAATAGAGGTTGAACCTCTCTGGTCCAGCACCCTCTGTACCTGAACCAGAGAATCTGCTGAACCATGGGAGGTCAATATTGTCTAGCAGCATTACCGACACTTCCAAGGTACATTTACACAGCAACATTATTTCAAAATAATTAGCATTATTTCGAAATAACTTAGTCCGCGTTTACACAGCAGGCAGTTATTTCAAAATAATGTCGAAATACTGTCAAGCTGGAGGACTTCTTATTCCAACTCCTGTAACACTCATTGTACGAGGAGTAAGAGAAGTTGGAGGAAGAGTGCTCTATTTTGACATAAGCGCTTTGCAGATGCTCCCAATTCTGAAATGAGCTATTTCAAAATAAGGTACTCAATTGATGTAGCTCAATTTGCATAGCTTATTTTGAGTTAAGCCCTGCTGTGTAGACACACCTCTACTGCTTACTGGGCTCCTAGAAGACTTTTAGGGGTAAATTAGAGCTAAAGAACAGCACAGAACACTGAGAGCCAGGACTGGGGGCTGTAAATAAACTTTATGAGACTGTGGAAAACTTGGCCACACCCATGAAAAGCGGAAATTCAGCTAATTAAAATCATGCCTGACCACAGAGGTTTCCGGACCAAAGAGTGCTGAACTAGAGAAGTTCAACCTGGACTAAGTTCCTTTTTCAAAAGTGAGTTAGGGCCAGTTTTTAAAAGATATTTAGGCACTTTTGAAAATCTTACTAGGTACCTACCTGCATTATCAGACACCTCAATACCTTTAAAAATTGGTCCCTGAGGTACTAAGGAGGCTAATCTCACTGACTCTCAATGAGACTGTGGCTTCTAAACCCCTGAGTCACTTTGGAAAGCGGGATTTAGGCTCCTAGATCACTTCAGTGCTTTTAAAAATTGTACTCACCGGCTGGGGTTATAAAAGCAGTCTAAAGTTATGCATGTGACTCTTGCTGAGTTTCAGTGGGATTTGGGGCACCTGAGGCCTCTTTGAATGCCTAAAATCCCATGTTTGGGTCTGTGTAAAAGACAGACAAAAGCGCACAGCTGAAACCTGCCATGGCCAATTAAAATATGTAGCGTGTTCTTAAACTGAAATAGAATGGCTTTATTTCTTCAGTGAGGCACATATACCAGGCCTGCTTCCAATGGAAATGCCCTATTTTATGATGATGGCATTTATAGTATTGGATAGACTGTAATGTAAATACAGTGTGTGCTGAACTTCTTACAGCTGCTTTGGATTTCCTTAAAATTTCCAGCTTCCCAAAAAAATAGCTGACAGGTAATATGCTTCCATTGACGACTAACAACAAGGACGAAGTGAAAAATACTGCCCAAGTTTTGTTATGTATGAATGATTGTGCTTTCACCAAAAGATTCACTGCTAGTTTTTTTTTAAACCATTAGTTGTAGTCACTGCTTTCCAAAAGGGAAAATAATTAAATGATAAAAAACCATGGCTGGATGAAAAGAAAGAATGTGAGTGAAACAAAGAAAGTGCCCTTTTTAGTCTGAGTTATTTTCAATGAATGAGATTTGCTTGTTAAATGGGGAAAAAAAAAAGGGAAAAAGTTTCCACTGAAACCTGGGCACAAAGTCAAAATCAAATAGATGTAATTTGAGATGTAATCCCAAATGATGGGTTGCATGACCATTGCTTTTTCTAAACGATCCTTCATTGTTTTATTATACATAATGTAGTGAAACCGTCCTAAATAATGCTTTTAAGAGAGAATTTGTACATTCTTTTTGTACCAAGACGAGTCAAATGATAATAGTTTCATGTGGCAAAGAAAAAAAAAAGTTAATAAGCAACTAACTGATTCTCATTTATACCAAGGGTGCTTCATTCCTCTCTCATTTCCAAAAGGGCCTCGAAGTGAGTATAAATTGAATTTAAGGCAGATTAAGACCCCGTTACACTGGCACAGTGGTATAAAGGAGCTGTATCATAGAATCATAGAACTGGAAGAGACCTCAGAAGGTCATCAAGTCCAGCCCCCTGCTCTAGGCAGGACCAATTCCAACTAAATCAACCCGGCCAGGGCTTTGTCAAGTTGAGACTTAAACACCTCTGGGGATGGAGACTCCACTACTTCCCTAGGTAACCCATTCCAGTGCTTCACCACCCTCCTAGTGAAATAGTTTTTCCTAATATCTAACCTGGACCTCTCCCACCACCACTTGAGACCATTGCTCCTTGTTCTGCCATCTGTCACTACTGAGAACAGCCCCTCTCCATCCTCTTTGGAACCTCCCTTCAGGAAGTTGAAGGCTGCTATCAAATCCCCCCTCACTCTTCGCTTCTGCAGACTAAACAGACCCAAGTCCCTCAGCCTCTCTTCATAAGTCATATGCTCCAGCCCCCTAATCATTTTGGTTGCCCTCCGCTGGACCCTCTCCAATGTGTCCACATCCTTTTTGTAGTGGGGGGCCCAGAACTGGACACAATACTCCAGATGCGGCCTCACCAAAGCCGAATAAAGGGGAATGATGACATCTCTGGATCTGCTGGCAATGCTCCTCTTAATGCAACCTAATATGCAATTAGCCTTCTTGGCTACAAGGGCACACTGTTGACTCATATCTAGCTTCTCATCCACTGTAACCCCCAGGTCCTTTTCTGCAGAACTACTACTTAACCAGTTGGTCCCCAGCTTGTAACTATGTTTGGGATTCTTCCGTCCCAAGTGCAAGACTCTACACTTGTCCTTGTTGAACCTCATCAGATTTCTTGTGGCCCAATCCTCCAACCCAATCCTCCAATTTGTCTAAGTCATTCTGTACCCTATCTCTGCCCTTAAGCGTATATACCTCTCCCCCCAGCTTAGTGTCATCCGCAAACTTGCTGAGGGTGCAATCCATCCCCTCATCCAGATCATTAATAAAGATATTGAACAAAACCAGTCCTAGAACCGAACCTTGGGGCACTCCGCTAGAAACCGACCGCCATCCTGACATCGAGCCATTGATCACTACCCGCTGGGCCCGGCCTTCTAGCCATCTTTCTATCCATCTTACCGTCCATTTATCCAATCCACAATCCCTTAACTTGCTGGCAAGAATATTGTGGGAGACCGTATCAAAAGCCTTGCTAAAGTCAAGGTATATAACATCCACTGACTTCCCCATGTCCACCGAGCCAGTAACCTCATCATAGAAGCTAATCAGATTGGTCAGGCACGACTTGCCCTTTGTGAATCCATGCTGACTATTCCTAATCACTTTCCTCTCATCCAAGTGCCTCAATATGGATTCCTTAAGGATCCCTTCCATGATTTTTCCAGGAACCGAGGTATGACTGACCGGCCTATAGTTCCCTGGATCATCCTTCTTCCCTTTTTTGAAGATGGGCACTACATTTGCCTTTTTCCAGTCATCCGAGATTTCTCCCGATCTCCACGACTTTTCAAAGATAATAGCCAAAGGCTCCACAATGACATTTGCCAACTCCCTCAGTACCCTCGGATGCACTAAGTCCGGACCCATGGATTTATGTACGTTTAGCTTTTCTAAGTAGTTCCTAACCTGTTCTTTACCCACCACGGGCTGTCCATCTTCATCCCATCTTGCGTCACTTGGCGCAGAAGTCCAGGAGCTGACCTTGTCTGTGAACACAGAGGCAAAGAAAGCATTGAGTACTTCAGCTTTCTCCACATCATCTGTCACTAGGTTACCTCCTTCATCCATTAGGGGCCGCACAGCCTCTCTGATCACCTTCTTCTTGTTAACATGCCTGTAGAAACCTTTCTTGTTATCCTTCACATCCTTAGCCAGTCGCAATTCCATTTGTGCTTTCGCCTTCCTGATAACCCCCCGGCATTCTTGAGCTATACCTTTAAACTCCTCCTTGGTCATTTGTCCAAGTTTCCACTCTTTGTAAGCTTCCTTTTTGTGCTTAAGTTCACCAAGGATTTCCCCTGTAAGCCAGTCCGGTCTCCTACCATGTTTGCCTCTCTTGCTACGCGTCGGGATGGTTTCTTTCTGTGCCTTCAATAAGGCTTCTTTAAAATACTGCCAGCTGTCCTGGACTCCTTTCCCCTTCATGTTAACATCCCAGGGGATTCTGCCCATCAGATCTCGGAGGGAGTCAAAATCTGCTTTTTTGAAGTCCAAGGTGTGTATTTTACTACTCTTTTTTCTTCCTTTGGTCAGGATCCTGAAATCTACCATCTCATGATCACTGCTTCCCAGGTTGTCACCCACCTCCACTTCCCCTATTAGTTCCTCCCTGTTTGTGAGCAAAAGGTCAAGCTGCGCACGGCCCCTGGTCGGATCCTTCAGCACCTGTGTCAAGAAGTTATCCCCAACATTCTCCAAAAACTTCCTGGATTGCCTGTGTACTGCCGTATAGGTTCCCCAGCAGATGTCAGGGTGATTAAAGTCCCCCACGAGAACCAGGGCCTGTGATCTGGAAGCTTCACTCAGTTGTCTGAAGAAAGCCTCATCTACCTCATCCACCTGATTCGATGGCCTGTAGCAAACACCAACCACAACATCAATGCTGTTGTTTGCTCCTTTAAACTTAACCCATACCTGTAGTATTGGAATAATGCCCAAACACTTCATCCATAGTGGGGAACTTTAGGGAAAATTTCTTATCAGTGCAAGCAACAGTACAGCTGGATTAATTGATGTAACCCACGGTGTAGACATGGTTCTGTTGGTTTTCAGCTTTTTAAAATTATCTTAATTAAAATTATACCCGGGCCTAGCTAAATCAGTGATAACTCTGTTCTAAAATCCCCTCAAATTGTTCCCAGATGCCCTTCAGTAAATATGATCCTCATGCTCTGAAACCCTTTGTCAACAGCTACAAGAAAATAAGAATCTATCTGGGGCTTGCTTCACAGAACTATAACCTGCCGCTCGAAGTATAGATGGCCCTGAGACAAAACCACAGATCTGGGGACAGAATAGGCCCACTGACAGGGTGGGGGAGGGGAGGGGGACACAAAGTAGGCAACTGCCTGAGGGCCCGGTGATTTAAGAGGACCTGGGGCTCCCAGCCACTACTGCAGCAGCAGTGGTGGCTACAGCCCTTGGCCCTTTAAACTGCCGCCGGAGTTCCAGGCAGCACGCTCCAGGTGGCATTGAGGGCTGGCAGCAGCGGGGAGGCTATCCCCGCCCCTTCTTTTGGAGGCCACACCCCTTCCAGGAGTGGTGAACCAGCCTCCATCTTGCTCAGGGGCACGGCACTTCTGTCATCCTCCCTGGGATAGGAATCTGAATTCAAACTCAGGTCCAAAGGCTCTCTCTGGACAGTAACCTAACTGGACATTTTCCTCTGTTGATTTAAAAATATAGCTTGATTTAATTTTAAGTGGGCAAAGATCATCTAACTAACTGACACTACTGAAGTTGCTATTAGCTAAAACGTTTCAGGTAAGTCCTGGAATGGATTGATGCTTCCAATTAAAACAGAATCTGCTTATTGCCGGCCGAGGCTTTAGTGTGCGCTTCCTGCTTTTCCAGATGAAGAGAGGGAGAATGCCACTATTCTGAGTGCGGTTTTCATTAATACCGAAAAAGCATTGAAAAATTCACCACTGAGAAAATGTCTGGATTCTGGGAAATGTGAAAACCTCTGCCCATTACATCCCCAAAATCATGGGATGCGAGTATGCTCCAAAAGACAGTGGTAACCTTGAGACTTTAAGCTCCCTGTATATAACAGCTGTAGGCTCAGCTAAGCTGATGAATTCTAACAGTTTCTCCTAAAGTTACAGGGAAAGCCAGGTGAATTCATTACCCCTACTCAGGAATAATATGAGATTCTGTTTCTTATACCAAATATGGTATTCACTGAAATTTTGTGTCTGTGCACTGATGGGAGAGAAAGCAACAAAGAGGGAGATGAGACAATTAAAAAGAGAAAATGAAAACAGCTTTGAGAGAAAGAGAAAATGAGAGAAAATTTGGACTTGGTTTTATTCATGTTATTTTGATCCTTTTATTCCATGTTAAACCACCAAAATGGTTCAAAGGGACCTCAGAGGAAATGAAAATCAAACTCTTTGTAATTGTATTCAGTGTCGTCACCTCCTCCCATGGGTGCTGGTTTTATTTTGCTGAGCGCATCGAATATTCCCTTGAGTTCTGTAGAAAAGCACTAGCAAGAGTCATTGTGACGATAATCTTGCATTTTTACAGTGACTCTTGTATCCAGAAGGATCCCAAAGTGTTTAAAGGAAACCAATTTACAACCTCCTTGCAAAGCGTAGCCGAAACACAGCCAATGCTTAAGCAAAATGTGGCAACTTATTAGCAGCACACAGCTTTGTTGCACAACACACTAGGGAAGGGAGTTAAGGTTTCTTTCCATTTAAAATTGCAGGGGGAATCTTATAATTACTCATTTAGAAGCTTCTCCAGAACACTGTTACAGATTGAACCTCTCTAGTCTGGCACCCTTGGGGCCTGACCAGTTCCGAACGAGAGAATTTTCCGGATCACGGGAGGTCAATATTGTCTAACAACATTACCAACACTACGACTGATTACTGAGCTATTAGAGGGCATTTAGGGGTAGATTAGAGAACACTGAAAGCTAGGACTGGTGGCTGTGAACAAACTTTATGTGATCGCGGGACACTTGGCCACACCCATGAAAAGTGGATGTTTGGCTAAGTAAAATCATTCCAGAGATAATGGATGTTTCTGAACCAGGGAGTTCTGGACTAGAGAGGTTGAACCTGTAATACTGTTAGGCTGCATCTAGACTGGCAAGTTTTTCCTCAAAAGCAGCTGCTTTTGCAGAAAAACTTGCCAGCTGTCTACACTGACCACTTGAATTTCTGCAAGAACACTGACGATCTCATGTAAGAAATCAGTGCTTCTTGCAGAAATACTATGCTGCTCCCGTTCGGGCAAAAATCCCTTTGCACAAAAGCTTTTGCGCAAAAGGGCCAGTGTAGACAGTTCAGATTTGTTTTGCCCAAAAAAGCCCCAATCACGAAAATGGCAATCGGGGTTATTTTGCGCAAAAGCGCGTCTAGATTGGCACGGACACTTTTCTGCAAAAAGTGCTTTTGTGGAAAAGCGTCCGTGCCAATCTAGATGCTCTTTTCCTCAAATGCTTTTAACGGAAAAACTTTTCCATTAAAAGCATTTGCGGAAAATCATGCCAGTCTAGAGGTAGCCTTACTGTTTATCGAAGTTTGGTAGGAACGTTCATGACCTCAAGCTGGTAGACTCTCAGTTGCATATAGATCTGAAAGACAGCACATTCAAAAACACAGTATCTTCTAAGTCAATGCCAGACCTCTGCTACCAGTGGAGTGGAACTCCACAGGCTGGCAACAACTGGCATTGACCTCCCAGGGTTCAGCAGATTACCAGGTTCAGGACCAGTCAAGTCCTGAGAGTACTGGACAAGAGATTTCCCCATAGTGAGCTGCATCGTTCTTTTCTGCAGATCCATTCTGGGAAAATTCTGAAAAACGTCTACATGAAAGATGAGATTTTTCAAAAGCACTCAGATTTGGCCTGTCTCTGATGCCACTGCAGTCAGTGGGAGTTTTACCACTAGCCTAAATGAGCCAACACTAAGTGCTTTTGAAACTCCCACTTGCTGTTTCAGCACACCTATGGCCATGTATTCATTCACTCCAGGGAAAATTGACACTGCTGCAATCAATCTTCTGGAGTTCGATTTAGGGGGTCTAGTTAAGACTCACTAAATCAAACTTAGAGTGTGCCCCCATCAGTGGCCGGAATTCCTGCTCCTGTGAGGTGTAAGGGAAGCTGATGAGCATTTGCTCCCATCAACGTCCCGCTATGGGGATTACAGGGAAACTAGAATCAAGGTATGCCGACTATAGCTTCGGAATTAATGTAGCTGGAGTTGCGTATCTTGATTCGACCTTCCCCTTACATATGGACTTGGCCTCAGAGGATTAGGCAGAGGAAACAGCTTGTTTCTGTCTCGGGTAAGTAAGTGAGTGATTCCTTTCAAAATCAGTGGCAGCTGGCTCACCATGTTTCTGCAGTCCTTGAAATCTGACTAAAGGGCATCTTGTCGGTTGAATAACTTGGACAGAGTTGCTTGGCTTTGTGCTTCCCATGGCTGAGCTTTCTGTCTGAGGAAGTCACCTACCACTTCATTCAGAGAGCGCTGGGAATGCACCCTTTGAACGATTGAAATGTAATTTTTTTCAAGTCTCCTCTCATTTCTAGACTCTGCCTCCATCAGGAATGTTTCCAATGGCAGCAAAAGTCTTTGGGTATGTCCCCATACAGCCATTTCCAAAAAAAGGTGATTTGGATTCCAAACACTCACCATTGGATTTTCAGAAAAACACGAGTCAAACTTTGCTTCCGCTGAAGTTTTCCCACTAGTTTCTTTGGAAATCAATTGAGGCAAAATGCTAATCTTTAGGGAAAAATGACACCCAACTAGCCCCCATCCTTTGGTTTTTTGGATTCCAGGCAGTTGGTCTTTCCTGCTTATGCATAAACTGCATTGCTGATGCATCAATGGGTGTTGGTATTCTGGTTCCTCTTCAATTTGAAAACTGGGCCAAATGGAAGCTTAAAAACAAGCAAACAGAGTAGCGATAGTTTAGGGGTTCTGCAAGTTTAGGCACTTGCGGATCAAATGCGACCCACCTATGTCTGCTATGCTTGCGATATTGTGATGGAAATGAAATGCATTTCTAGCCCTGCAGGTTCCACTCTTTACTTGGAAGGGGTGGGATTTTTTTAACCAAAATAGGAGAAAGTGAGAAAAAGGAGAAAAATATATTTTTGGTCAACTGTCAGCTCTGACAAGGTTGAGGATACCAATTCAGGCATTCAGTTATTATCAGGTATTTCCTTAGAATCATATCCATCCAAGTGGAGTCTGGCACCAGTAAGATCTGTTTAAAATCACTCTTGAAAGTAGATATTTATGGTAGGAAATTGCCTAACCTTAGGAGAGAAACTTAGGGTACGTCTACACTGCAAGGCTATTTTGGGATTCCGGATGTATCCCAAAATAGCATCCCCTCCCCGCCTACACAAGCCGCTCATTATTTTGAAATATTTTTTGGGATAATGAGCTCTCTATTTCGCCATCTGGTAAAACTCATTGCACGAGGGATAAGGGATGGTTCGAAATAGCGTGTTATTTCAAAATTTGGCACTGTGTAGATGCGCCAAATTTCAAAATACGCTTTTTCAAAATAGATTTGAAATAAGATACGCAGTTTGCATAGTGCAAATTGTGTATATTATTTCGAGTTTAGGGTGCTGTGTAGACGCACCCTTAGTCAGAGACAGGAATTAATGATGCGACTCTGCAGCAGCAACCGTTGTTATTTGCATTCTCTCTCTCTATCTCTGGGGAAGTATTGTTTAATTTGAAAACTGGCCAAATGGAAGCTTAAAAACAGGGAAAGAGTATAGTGATGGTTTAGCCATTCTGGAAGTTTAGGCATTTATGGATGAAATGCAGCCAATGAGAGAGAGAGAGAGAGAGAGAGAGAGAGAGAGAGAGAGAGAGAACAGGAGAGCTAGATATAAATATGTAGACAGATATAGATATTGATATAGATAGGAAAATAAATATAGATATAGATATGTAGACAGATATAGATATCGATATAGATAGTTAGTTATACTGAAAGCTTTCCTAAATAACAGTGAGAACAGCTGCAGATTTTCTCTCTCATAACTGGATCAAACCCCCAATTGTTTCAAGAAAAGGAAATGACACAGTGCAGTGCCTAGCGCATTAGCTCTTGTTTCTAGCAGAGAAGAAGGAAAGGCAAACCTCCTCTGAAAGAATAGGAGAAAGTGGGAAGAAAAGGAGGGTCTCCAAAATATCAGAATGAGAAGAAAAGGGCCATTCACAAGTTCTTACTCACGTTCCGTTGACCGGTCTGACTTAGAATGCATAGCACCTGTTCTGAGAGTATTAAACAGAACTCACCCTTCATTGTGCGTGGGGCACTTCCTAAGCCCTGTTGTTAGTATTCCTCCCTGCCCAGCTTCCTGTTGGGTTTGGCACTAAAAAGAGTTCCAAATCTTACTGACATTTTCTTAATTCTCAGCTGATCTATTACTACATCAGCAGGCGGGAACAGACTCATGATGTCATTTGGCTCATGGTGCTATCTAAGATGTTAACAAAATAACCCTCCTGGGTCAGACGTTGCTGACTGTGAGGGTGGACGTGTGACTCAGGGAATGTGGAGCCCTCCACTCCCTATAGGTCACGACCCACAAAGCTGTGCAAGGTCCTGAATGCAAGGAGCTGGTGAGTTGCCGTCCACTTCTCCATGGACAGACATCTGCCTCCCATAAGCAGCTCGCACAAATGGATTGTTGAGTGACGGAACTATGGAGAAGAGAGGTGCATAGGCACGAAAGGAAATGTGATGCAATTCAACAGCTGTCTCAGTATCTGTTATCATGTGTTTGTGTGTTCTGAAGGAACGTAAGAAAGGGTGTTGGCCCAAATGCAAGGCTTCAATAAGTAAAGAAGTGAAAAACAGAAAGAAATATGTGTTCCTCTCTACCATTCCCCTACCAGAGTAGGATTATTTGACACATTACTTTATCCAAATATCTCAAACGATGGGATTTCCACCACATTCTTGGAAAACTATTCTTTGTATTAAATATATTTCTCCTCCTGGAAGCTTTTCATGATTAGCAGAGTTAAGGAATACAAAGCACGGAGTTTATTTGGTGTTGAGAACTGGGTTTTGTAGGAAAGAGACCTGTACAAGCACAGGTTGTATTACTGGAAGAATGTCACTAAGAGCAGGGAATTATACAACCAATCAGTGTGCTTTATTTTTGTACCTTATTCATCAATGTGTTATATTGGTATAGCCCCTCTGACATCAAAGAGTAAAACTGGAGCAATGCATGGCTGAATCAGATTGTTTGTCCTTTATATTAAGCATTTAGTTGACAGCAATGTGACTCCAGTAAATTATTGGCAAACGAGCATATCGTATGGAAACTATTTCTCCTTTCTTGTGTGTTGATCATTTCTGTATCTGCTGATGGAATGTGCTTGTTCCTGCAGCCTCTGATATGCAGTCTCTGAAATGTCTGAGAAATATGTCTCCATGCAGTTACGGTTTTCCACTGCTGAGAAATATCTTAATGCTAAAGGTTTGTTTACAAAGAGTTGCTGTTTCCACTTGCTGGCGTATTAAAGAAGTTGTTTTTTCCAACCACTAAGTAGATCTAAATTTTAAGAGTTTCTTAAGTTGCTTTTCCAACTCCCTGGCTGCTGTAAACATTAACTTTTGGTGGTTTGAAAACAAACACAACCAAAAAAGTTGCTGCTTCCACTTAGCCACTCATCATGCAAAAAGAAAAAAAAATAAATCAGCTTTATTTTAAATACCTCATTGTGCAATATTTATGTTTCATTCACGTGAGTGAGCGCAAGGCTGTGCTGACCAAAAAGGGCTGTTGCTTTTGTTGGAAGCTACTGCAAGGCCTGTGTTCCAGGGAAGCCAGTTTTGTACACACCCACTGATTGACGCGATATCTGTGGGACTCATGAGACAGAGCTGATAAGCTTCAGTTCTCGGGCTGCTGACTTTAGCTAATGGAAATATGATTTATTTCGCCTTTCCTAGCATGAGGGAGAGAAAGTGTGTGTGTATGTGGGGGGGGGGGGGGGACAAGTATTCTAAAACACAGCTGTTTTTTTTAAACAAATAAAATATATGTTCAGTACAGAGCAGTGACAGTGTCCTTTCAAATAAACCAACAAAAACTACAGGTGATACTAAATCTACTACAGGTTGAACCTCTCTAGTTCAGAACTCTCTGGTCTGGCAACATCCGTGGTTCGGAATGATTTTAGTTAGCTGGGTGTCCACTTTTCATGGGTGTGGCCAAGTTTCCCTCAATCCCATAAAGTTTGTTCACAGCCATAAGTCCTGGCTCTCAGTGCTCTGTGCTGTTCTTTAGCTCTAATTTACCCCTAAATGCCTTCTAAGAGCCCAGTAAGCAGTGGAAGTGATGGCAATGCTGATAGACAATATTGACCTCCCATGGTCTGGAAAATTCTCTGGTTCAGAACTGGTCAGGTTACAAGGGTGCCAGACTAGAGAGGTTCAATCTGTAACAGTGTTCTGGACAAGCGCCTAAGATTTCACCTGCAATTTTAAATGGAAAAAAAACTCCTAACTCCCTTCCCTAGGCTATGTCTAGACTGCAAGCCTCTTTCGAAAGAGCCTCTTTCGAAAGATACTTTCGAAAGAGCCTCTTTCGAAAGAGAGCGTCTAGACTGCACGCGGAATTTCGAAAAAGCAAGCCACTTTTTCGAAAGAAAGCACCCAGTGAGTCTGGATGCTCTCTTTCTAAAAAGCCTGTTTGCTTTCAAGAACGCCTTCTTTCGAAAGAGCACTTTCGAAAGAAGGCGTTCTTCCTCGTGGAATTAGGTTTACCACCGTCGAAAGAAAAGCCGCATTCTTTCGATTTAATTTCGAAAGAACGCGGCTGCAGTCTAGACGCAGGTGAAGTTTTTTCAAAAAAAGGCTACTTTTTTCGAAAAAACCCCTGAGTCTGGACACAGCCCTAGTGTGTTGTGCAACGTTGCTGTGTGCTGCTAACCAGTTGCCACATTTCGCTCAAGCATCGGTTGCCTTTCAGCTGTGCTCTTCAAGTGGCTTATCAGTTGATTTCCTTTAAACACTTTGGGATCCTTCTGGATACAAGAGTCACTGTATCCAGCAAGATTATCATCACAGTGGGTATGTCTACACTGCATGCTTATTTCAAAACAAGCTATTCCGGAATAGTTATTCCGAAATAGCTTATTTCGAAATAGCACATCTACACTGCAGGGAAGCCTCAAAATTAGTCCAAGGCAGGCTTCCGTAATGTGGACATACTATCTCGATTTAGAGCCCCAGAAGGCACTGGGGAGGAATAACTTAGTATTGCCCTGCTGAGAGGCTATTTCAAAATAGCAGAAGTGGAGCATCTACACACGCCTTATTTCAAAATAGCTATTTTGGAATAGGCATTATTCTGCATAGAATGAGGTTTACAGATTTCGGAATAAGCTGTCTGCTATTTCGAAATTATTTTGAAATAACAGAATGGCTGTGTAGACGCTCGCATTGTTATTTCGAAATAACGCTAGTTATCTCGAAATAACAGCGCAGTGTAGACATGCCCAGTGATTCTTGCTGTTGCTTTTCTACAGAAATCAAGTGAGTATTTGTTGTATGCAGCAAAATGAAGAGAGGTTCAACCTATACAGAACACAGGGAAAAATTGGCCTTTCTATATACTGTACTGATGCAGCCCATTGTCTTCAGTGGAACTGCTGTGTGTGTGTGTGTAATCTAGAGCAGCATTTGCTCCTGCATTTGCTTTAATGGCATTTAATGCAAGTGAACCTTTCCAAAGCCCTTCATGCTGATCTCTGGAGGGGCTAAACCAGAAGAGGTTTGTGCTATCTATGTGATCCACTCCCATTAGAAGCTCAGTTCATCTAGGCCATCCAACAGGAATCAGATTGTAATAACTTTCCTTGACCGTGGCCGGAGCCAGATGTGAATCAGCAGCTTAGGGATAAAGATCTTACGGACCAATTTTCAAGAGGAATTTAGTCCTTTAAAAATGCAGATAGGTGCCTACACAGAAAGGTATTGTCAAAATTGCCCGTGCAGTTTTGTTGCCAAAGTCCCATTGAAATTAATAAGAGTTAGAAAGCTAACTTTTCTCTGAAAATCCCAGTAGGTGCCTATGTACATCATTAAGCACCTTTGAAATCTGACCTTTGGAGCCCATGACTTTCAGTAACACTTAGCTTCCTTAAGTCACTTTTCTCATGAGACCTAGGCTCCTACAGGGTATGTCTACGCTGCAAATGAAGCTCGGGTCCTGCTGCAGGTTTGGGCCCAAGCCCCACTTCCGTCCACACACAAATAAGTCTGACTTTGGTCAGCAAGCTCTCAGGGGCTGTGTCTCAGGATCCTGCTATGGGGGTAGACCCGAGCCTGAGTCCCGCTGAGACTTCTCGCCATGTCCTGTCGTTTTGCAGTGTGGACACAGGTCAAGTTACAGACTTGAGTCAGACGGTCTTCACAGTGCAGTGCGGATGCATTAGCATGGCTGTACACCCAGGACTACAATGTGGTGTGGATTTTCTAGTGTAGGCTTGGAAATTTGAACTCCTAAAGACCAAGTTCCACTTACCTAGGTTTATCATACGGAGCCGTCATTGCCTAAGTGACTTAGAGACTTTGAAATTTTCCATGGAGGTATCTTCAAGGGAAAAGGGGAAGTACGTCTCTGTTCTTTGTTGAGCATAGGGACAACTTTGGGTGGACCATAAGATGTTGGGTGTCGATGGGGAGGGAAGAGGAAAATTCTTTCCCCTGATCCTGGGAACTTTTGATTATGAGCAATATTCCTGAATAGCTGAAAGTGACATTAATATCCCATGAGAAACATCCTTCCACAAAAGAAGAGGAATGTAGAGTGAGTGGAAGGCTCCATATTTATCCATGCAGACTGAAAGCCCTGGTTATCCAGCAAAAAGATGTGACATTTCATATAATCATAGACTCATAGGAGTGGAAGAGACCTCGAGAGGTCATCTAGTCCAGTCCCCTGGACTCATAGCAGGACTAAGTATGATCTAGACATTTCCTGAGAGGTGTTTGTCTAACCTCCTCTTATGATGGGGATTCCACAGCCTCCTTGTGCAATTTATTCCAGTGCGTAACTACCCTGACAGGATTTTTTCCCCTAATGTCCAACCTAAACCTCCCTTGCTGCAATTTAAGCCCATTGCATCTTGTAATACCCTCAGAGCTTAAGAAGAACAATTCTTGTCCCTCCTCTCTGTAACAACTTTTTGCATACTTGAAAGCTGTTGCCATGTCCTGTCCCAGTCTTCTCGCCTCCAGACAAAATAAACTCAGTTCTTTCAAACTTCCCTCATAGCTCATGTTTTCTAAACTTTTCATCATTTTTGTTGCTCTTTTCTGGACCTTCTCTAATTTCTCCACATCTTTCCTGAAATGTGACACCCAGAACTGGTTGTTTTGCAACAGTGTCACATTGTTGCCTCAAATTTAGCTTGTGGTCCACTATGGCCTCTTTCTGCAGTGCTCCTTCCTAGACAGTCACTTCCCTTTTTGTATGTGTGCAACTGATTGTTCCTTCCTAAAAGGGGTACTTTGCATTTGTCCGTATTGAACCTCGACCTATTTACCTCAGACCATTTCTGCAGTTTATCCAGATCATTTTGAATTTTAATCCTATCCTCCAAAGCACTTGCAACTCCTTCCCCCTCGGCATCATCCACAAACTTAATAAATCTACTCTCTATGCCATTATCTAAATAACTGATGAAGATATTGAATAGAACTAGACCCAGAATTGATCCCCACAGGATTTGACTCTTTATGCCTTTCTAGCATGACTGTGAACCATTGGTAACTACAGTCTGGGAATGGTTTTCCAATTAGTTTTACATCCATCTAATAGTAGTTTCATCTAGGTTGCATTTCCCTAGTGTATTTATGAGAAGTTTATGAGAGACAATATCAAAAGCTTTACTAAAGTCAAGATAAGCCATATCTACTGCCCCCTATCCCCACGGTTACCCTTTCAAAGAACGTTATCAGGTTGGTTTGACATGATCTGTTCACGGCTACTTATCACCTTTTATCTTCTAGATGTTTGCAAACCGATTGCTTAATTATTTGCTCTATTATTTTTCTGGGTGAGCTGGCTGGTCTGTAGTTCCTTGGGTTGTCCTTATTTCCCTTTTTATAGATTAGCACTACGTCTGCCCTTTTCCGATCTTCTGGCATCTCTCCCATCCATGGGTAACTCATGGTAGCACTTGGGAGATGCACCTTCCCTTTGTCCCTGCCAACAATTTAAATGGGGCAACCCCACATGTTCCCTCCCAGGGCCTCCCTGCACCTCCTCCCCTGCAGTCACTTGTGCTCCCATCGGCGTTTCAAAGATAATTGCTAATAGCTCAGATATCACCTCAAGCAGCTCATTGAGTACTCAAGGATGCATTTCATCCAGCCCTGGCAACTTGAAGAAATCTAATTTGTCTAAGTAATTTTTAACTTGTTTTTTTCCTATTTTAGCTTTTGATATATTTTCACTAGTGCTCACTATGGTAGATGTCCAATCACTATCAACCTTCTTGGTGAAAACCGGAACAAAGTAGTCATTAAATACCTCTTCCATTTCCACGTGACATGGGTGGGGAAGGATGGGAAAGCCTATCACTTACCATTGCCTTGGAGCTAACCCGGAAAGACTGGATGGTCATAGTCACAGATCTTAAGGCCTCTAGCTCATCATGGTAATTCACTGCCTGAGATTGCAGGAAAGGGGACTGGGCGTGATGGTGTCAACTAGTGTACAAAATCTTGGGAGTAGGGGACAGGTCTTCCTTTATGTTGGGAAGCACCACATCCATTATGGACGCCCATGGAAACAGAGTGACAATTTTGCAGGATTTAGGAAGGATGACTTTTGAACAGACCTTTAAAACAGAGCTATCGTTCCACTGTAATAATGGTTCGGGCACTGAAAGGACATTTCCCCTAATTTCTAATGTAAAAATGAAGGTAATTTAAAGCTGCCAAAGGCAAGAAACCTTTAGATCCTATAATAACAGCTACCAGCCTGCTAGCCCACTCACAGTTTGTGATTTTTATTTCGTACAATTTTCTGATGGGACTTTTAACGTCAGCAAGAGTAGATTTCTGGCTCTAAGGCCCTGACACTTCAATGAACGCCATTGCAGGCAAAACTCCTTCTCATCATTGTGGGATAACTGTTGGAAATAGCTAACCGGTCTGTTAAGGGGTGAGCAGTATCTCTCATCTTGCAGGATAAAGTCATTATATGGCTTCCATTCCATGGCTTCAGCTTTCACCCTTTCTTTGAGGTGCTCTCTTGCTGCTCTTATAAAAAAATCATATGGGATATGATGGGATTGGTTAGGTTTCTAACCATTAGAGGAGTGAGGTTCTGGAACAGCCTTCCAAGGGAAGTAGTGGGGGCAAAAGATCTATCTGGCTTCAAGATTAAACTAGATGGGTTTATGAAGGGGATGGTTTGATGAGATAACATAATCTTGGTAACTAATTGACCATTCGTTATCAGTGGTAAATAGGTCAATGGAGGGATGATAGGAGTTACTATAGAGAACTTTCTGGGTGTCTGGCTGGTGAGTCTTGCCCACATGCTCAGGGTTTAGCTGATCGCCATGTTTGGGGTGGGGAAGGAATTTTCCTCCAGGGTAGATTGGCAGAGGCCCTGGAGATTTTTCACCTTCCTCTGTAGCATGGGGTACAGATCACAGCTGGAGGATTCTCTGCATCTTGGGGTCTTCAAACTAATTGAAGGATTCAATATCTGAGATATAGGTGAGAGGATTATTCTAGGAGGGAGTGGGTGAGATTCTGTGGCTTGCATTGTGCAGGGGGTCAGATTAGATGATCATAATGGTCCCTTCTGACCTTAAAGTCTATGAGTCTATGAGGTATTTATAGAAATGGATTAATATTCTAACCACCTCTGGAATATACTAAGGCAGGGCTACTCTACACGCAGGCCATGGGTGGGTTCCTTTGAACAAGGCCTCCACCGGGAACACGCACCACAACAGCAATTCAATATAATGGTCTGTTGATATGCGTTTTTGTAGTAAAATTCCTCAACTGCCATTGCTCATTAGCGTGGATAGGAATGGTGTCCCTAGCCTCTGTTTCTCTGGTGGTGGGTGACAGGGGAGGGATCACATGAGGATTACCTGTTGTGATCCCTCCCTCTGGGGTATCTGGTGTTGGCCACTGTCAGCAGACAGGATACTAGGCTAGATGGGCCTTTGGTCTGACCCAGCATGGCCGTTCTTCTGTTCTTATTAAAAGTGCTGTCATATGGGTGGAAAGTGGGCAAATATTGCATTGTATTAATATTAGCAGAATTGACTTAAAAGGGGCCTGTGTATCTGTGTAGTCTTGCTTTAATCTTTGTATTCATGCCCATCAGTGTCAACAAAGCTATTTGCATATATTTCCATATATATTTGCATGTATTTGCAACTTAAGTTGCGGCCCTCGCCATGTGCTGTGAGTATCATTGTGGCCCCCGGGGCTTCCAAAGTTTGAGTAGCCCTGTACTAAGTCTTTTATACATGTTTTTGAATAGTCCTATAGAATTTTGTAGCATTAATCCACTAAATTTCATTTCATAAAATAGTTAAAGAAACCCACAGAAAGGTAATCATTCCCCTAAATTCTCCAGACTTTCCCTTATAAGTCTCTTCTTGAGTTATGCAAGTTTAAAACAAATGTCTGTAGGTAATTAGCATTTTACTAGTCCAACATGCCTATCATACTCTTGATAAAATGTACCGGGTGTGGCTTTCTTGACCTGCCTTTGATTAAATGCCGTGGGTGTGTCTATTTTGTTTAACTTTCCATTATTTTTTTCAGACACTGGCATTTTAATGGCTAAGCAAAGATAAATAATGTAACTTCTGTCTTCAATCATGGGTGATGTTTCTTTACACATTTATTTTTAGGCTTTCAATAAGGACCACATTATTTTGTTTTATTAGAAGCTCTGCTAGAAATTGTAGATGGTATACAGCACAAAGCTCTCTCTGCTTTCTTAAATTAGCCCGGCTGACTTACAAGGCTCATAGGAATACAGGTTTTAGACATGGAAAGAGTGTAACTGCTCTCACAGAAGTCTATGGTAAAAGTCCCAGTTACTAAGGCTGATGACTGAAGCTGGCACAGTGTTAGGCCAGACCTGAGTGCTTCTGATAATTTCACATATAATACAGTAATTACTCGTTCAACGCATGCCTGCTTAACACGTTTTTGCACTAGCACCATTTTTTGGGAACGTTTTTCAAATAACAAGACCGTCCCTGAAATAATACGAAAATAATAAAGTGGCAGACTACTTTGCATGGCGGTATAATTTGGTGAAAACAGTGGTAATATGCATGAGCAAATGCATAAACGTAGACACAGTGCTTCTCCGCTCACTCACGTGTTTATCTTTGTGTTTTAACAAATTGCGGCGACTTGTGTTGCTAGTTATCTTGTGTTGCTTGATATCGAATGTTGACGTTGACCACCCAGTACCAACAAAAAATTGACTTTGCCACCACCATAAATGCAACCCCCACCTTTTCCATTATTTTTAATTGGAAAATTGACCCCACATAGCACGTTTTTGCTCAGCACAAACATTTTCAGAAACTCATCTATAGTGTTAAATGAGGAATTACTGTATGTTCTTCCCCACATACCAGTGTACTCAGAATTTCAAAATTGCCTACATAACATGGGAGCACAAGTCCTATTATCTTTTAATGGGGCTTGCGCTCCTAAGTAAACTTACTTTCGAAAAGCCCACACTTGGGCCTGGTCTACACTACATGGGAAGGTTAAGGTAAGATACACAACTCCAGCTACGTAAATTACATAGCTGGAGTTGACGTATCTTAAATCCGCATCCACACAGAGAGAGGTTGACAGGAGCAAATGCTTCCTACTTGTGAGTAGGAGTATTGGCACCAACAAGGATGCCCTTTGACTTTGATCTAGCAAGCCTGTACTACACCCTCTAAATCAAACCCTGGAAGATTAACTGCACAGCATCGATCTTCTGTGTAGTCTAGACATGCCCTTAGCTTAGTGAATACTTAGTGGTAGATGTGTGGCCACCTATACAGAAGAACAAAGTTCTTGATTTGGATCAGGACTGCTTCGTAACATGATGGAGAGGAAAGCTCATGTAAGAAAGCCTGGCGTGTATGTTCAAATCCCTCCTCTGAATTCCCGCCACTGAAAGTATTAGTATGGTTGCTGTATATTTAATAAGGCACATGAAAAATTGAAACATATGTGTTTTTGAATATCAAAATGTTACAGGTATATGGGCATAATTCAAGAGTAGAATTTCATTGCTACGGCTTCTGTGGAGTACTTACAAATCACTCTTCTACTATATAACTTGACTTGACTAGAGCTGGTGGAAAACTGTATCACAAGCAATATTATTGTTTTCGTTATTTTTTGTTGGTGAAAATTTCAAAATTAAGTATTTTTATATTAAAAAAATGAAAGTTTATTGACACTGGTAAAAATGAGAATTTTTGGAGTAGCAAAATTTTCCTAAAAAATATTAATGTTCATAATGAATAGCTTCTTTGTGCCAGAAAATAAATATTTTGAAGGAAAAACGTACACTAGGATGAACTAAGGAATATAAACAGAAACTTCCTTCAATGATGTTCATTCTTAAATTTGTCCATCTGTCCTATCCTCCTCCTCAAATAATGTCCATTGGCAGGATAGAAACATGACTACAGGATCCAGCATTCCCATCATTACACTGTGTACAGTGATTTTCCATTTGCTGTCCCCAAAACCAGATTTTTCCTTTATCTTATATTCCTTAGGCCCACCAGTCATCTGTGTATCTGAATCTGAGTCATTTGCTATCACACTTTTTAAATGGTGGACATCATAGATTCCTAGCATTGGAAGAGATCTCAGAGTCACTGAGTCCAGCCCCCTGCAAAAAGCAGAACCAATCCCAACTAAATCATCCCAGCCAGGGGTTTGTCAAGCCAGGATTTAAAAACTGCTATGGATGGAGATTCCACCACCTCTCTAGGTAACCCATTCCAGTGCTCTCCCACCCGCCGAGTGATATATTTTTTCCTAATATCCAAACTAAATATCTCCCACTGCAACTTGAGACCATTGCGCCTCATTCTGTCATCTGTCACCACTGAGAACAGCCTCTCTCCATCCTCTTTGAAAGCTCCCTTCAGGTAGTTGAAGGCTGCTATCCAATTCCCCCTCATGACCTGACCGGCGCCAAACCAGAAAATTTGCCAAACTACAAGAGGTTAATATTGTCCAGCATCATTATCAACACGTCCAACACTTACTGGGATCTTAGAAGACATTTAGGGGTAAATTAGAGCTAAAAAACACACCGAACACTGAGAGCCAGGTCTCATGGCTGTGAACAAACTTTAGGGGACTACTAGAAACTTGGCCACCCCCTTGATAAGTGGGCATCAGCCAACTAACATCATGTCGGACCCTGGATGTTGCTGGACCAGAGAGTGCTGGACTAGAGATGTTCAACCTATAGTGATTTAGCATAAGAATTTCACATCCTTTCGGAAGGACCTACATTTCTGTTAAATCATTATTGCATGTCTGCAGCAAGTAACTCAGAGTTGCAGAGAATTTGATAGCTTAGTTAGTCCCAAGAGATAGCAATATTCAGTTTGGTGGCATGGAAGTATCTTTTAAAGATTAAAAGGACATGCATGCATTAATTCTCTATGTACGTGTACTCATGTAGACATAGATACACAATGTTAAAGTGAGCACAGATTCTTTTAATGGATGCATTTTAGATTCTGGAATAACGAATACTTCCTCCAAGGATCGGTGACAATGCAAATGCTTTTGTGGTGTTGGTATTTCCCCACTTCTCACACATTGTTTTGTGAGTTCCTTGGCACACCTGTTTCGTGAGGCCTATTATAATTCAAGGCCAGCTCTGGGTCAGCTCCTAAGGACTCTTTTCCTCTTTGAGAACCTGGATTGACTTGCTGGAAATATGACTTGATTTCTGTATTTTTCCTGGATCACAGATCAGAAGGAAGTTACAGTATGTACTGGCTCCTGAACTGAGCATTCTACTTTGCGGTTCAGGAGTGAAGGACAAGCAAAGCAGCTTCGAGATGTTTATACAGTTCTCTTTTTTATTTTTGACTATACTGAAGAGGGAAAAAATGTTTACATGCTACAGAGGATGTTTTAGCTGAGTTACTTCCTAGAGAAACCTGCTCCAAGCTTTGAGCGCTGGCAGTGAATGATCATTCTCAGGATCGTTAAAATGCTAAGTCTCACACAGTAAAATGTCTTGTCTGGGAGAGACACAGCTCCAGTTAATCATCTAATCATAGCTCACTGTATTTAAATGAAGCACCTTTATTTTAGGATCATGTCTAAATTAAAAATGGACATGCTTGAGTTTATTACAGATTACTCAATTTTTCATCGGGCAGGTAATCTTCTTAGTATATATTCTAGAAATGTGTGCCTGTCCATCCATCTGTGAGTCCATTTGCTCACAAAGCTAGGACCACCAAATTTGGTATGCAGCTTCCTCTTATTATAAGTTAAAGCAAGGTCGGGGTTGGGTTGTGCGGGGATAAGGGGATGTTCATGGAAACCGATTGTTTCCCATAAAATGGAAAGGAAGCGGTTTGATGGGAGAGATAGTTATACTGCAGAATGGCCACAGGGGGCAGCAAGGGGCCAGAAATCGGGACTAGGACAGCTATACCTCATTGGGCCAGCAGAGGGCAGGAGTGGCGAAAGAGACTGCTCTCTACTATACATTTCAGAGTTTTTCTGTTTGTGTCTGTCTGTCTGTCCCCCCACTGGGAGCCATGCACCCTTCCCCCAGCTGTGCCCACTACCTCTGCAGTGGCCATGGAGAGTGGCTTCTCTCCTGGCCCCCAGCTGCTGTGGTGAGAGAGGGCTAAGGTTGTCCTTTCTCCCCAGGGCAGTCTGCATCCTGAAGCACTCCCTCCCCCCCAGCCCCACCCCAAAGCAATGATATCAATTAAGAAAAACAAAACTTATTTGAGTCACGAAAATAGTAATGAAAAGAGTGGGTTGTGTCACGCTGCAGATTTCAAAGAGACTGCTGGCATACTGGGACACGAAAATGAAAAACGATGAGGTGACCTCATGCATAGTGGACTGAGCTCCCTGGATTTTATAACATCCACTCTGGTTCCAATTTCATCCACTTGGCAACTCTTTCCTGGTGGAAATGATTTAGGCCTGAAAGCAGAAAAGCAGTGGAGGAAATATCTAAGCTATGAAATGGGAGGTTGCTTTCCAGTCTCCAGCCACAGCAAGAGGGTTGTCTGAAAATGCAATCAGGATTCAGGTTGATCAACGGATTTGATTTGATTTTATGTTTGGGCATGCTAAGTCAAAGGAATGCTCAGGGTGACTCTGTGGTTATCTCTTACAATCATATGAACCTTTGTTTTTCAGCAACAGGATGTTTGAACAACTTGAATTGTGGTTTATTACATATGCAAATGCTGAAGGAAAAAACACCCAGAGTGAGCAGTTGCTGGAAGCTGGGATTCATCGGCTGATTGATTCATGGTTCTATTTTAATTTTGCCTTTCTCTTGGCCATGTAAAACCTGCATCCCTGACAGGCTGACAGTGGGGGTGGGACATCAAAACATGGTTAAAGAAAAAGACCTGATCTGATTTGCAACTTTGAGATAATGGGTGAAATTTACATGTGTTGAGGTCCAGCACAGACCTCATTCAAAAATCTAGGTAGGTCCTCAAAGTAGACCTAAAGTCACATGTAAGCCTATTCTTTACCTAGGGGACTGCAGGCTTCTTTTGGAAGAAGCTGTTCCCGAAGAGATCTTCCAAAAAAACTTGTCCCGAAAGAGAGCGTCCACACTGCCAAAGTGCATCAAAAGGACGATCTGCTTTTTCAAAAGATAGCATCCACACTGAATGGACGCTATCTTGCACATAAGCTGTGACTACTACGGACAGAGTGTCCCCCAGGGCATCTGTGCTTTTTCCTCTTTCCTCTTTTTTCGAAGGAACTCCCTCTTCCCCATCCACACACGCCTTTTCCCGAAAGAGTTCTTTCGGAAAAAGGCTTCTCCCTCGTAAAAAGAGGTTTACCAATGTTGGAAAAACCCCTCTGTTTTTTCAATTTTTTTCAAAAGGACGCGACTGCAGTGTGGACGTAAGTGAAGTTTTTTTCAGAAAAATGACCGTTTTTCTGAAAAAAAAAAAACCTCTTTAATGTAGCGTGGCAGCCTGAGAACAGGGAGCTACCAAGGCCTCATGGAAGGCAGATACGCGGGGAGCTGGGTATGTGGTTTTATGTTCCCTGAGTAGGCTGTTAAAGACTGGCCCAGTCAGCCACACCTAAAGCTTCTCTAGCATCAGCCTGAAGGGAAGGCTAATTGGAACACCTGCAGCCACTTAAGGTGGATAGGCGCACTATAAAAACACTCCACCAGGGAAGGCTAAAGGGGAAGGAGAAAAGGGACGGACTAGAGGAGAAGTGAAGGAGAAGAGAGCAGCCCAGCACAGGGGAACACACCTGAGACAGCTGATATCAAGGTTTGCTCCACAGCATCAGAGAGGAGGTACTGACCGCAGGAAGTGTTGGGGAAGTGGCTCAGGGAGGGGCTGCTGCTCAGGGAGCAAGGGCCAAGCTACATGACCTGCTCGGGGCTGACCCCACCCATAGCACCCTGGCCAGAACCCGGAGCAAGTGGGTGGGACCAGGTTCCTCCCAACCCTCTACTCTGGCTGGAAGGGCCAATAAGGAGTGGAAAAAGAAGGAAACTGGACTGGTTAATGATGAAAGGCTCTGGTAGTGGGGTAGTACTAGAAACACTGTGAGCCTCTGAGGCCTACAAAAACCCGCCAGGAAGCACAGGACCCACAGGGCTTAGCTCAGACTTTGCCACAGTAGACATAGCCAGGGTGAACTTATTCCCAGCATCACTCAGGTCTACTAGCTTGTGAATTTCTAGATGCCCTGGGTCTGATGTTCAAAAACGGCTCGTGGGTCTGGGCGCTTTCACTGTTGTGTATCCAACCTAAGCCTTCATTAAGGGGCCTGAATTTTAAAAGGCAGGCAATCAGCAATTTCTGAAACCCAAGCCCCCTTTTAAGTTGCTGTATGTAAGACAAAGCATTTCATATCACTAGCCTCTTTGGAAACTCTTGACCTCTTTCTAGAACAGACTTGACTCTAGAACAGACTTGACAACATAATGCTGAACACAGATGAGTTTAGCCCTTCAGGTAGAAGACATAAATCTGCCCTCTGAGAGCTTTTAAAGTTTTAGAAAGGGGAGGGGGAAAGAACGTTAGACTTTTTAAACATTTTTAAAAACTTTTAAAAAAAGTTGTTAGTTGCCCTCCACCCCCTCCCTCCCCAAGGAAAATTAACTAGATTGCTATGGTAGGAGTAAATAAACAAATTCAACCCAATTTCTGACTTACAGCTGCGTTGACTGGCAGAATCTTTGCTTATAATACGTTCTCTGGCATTGTGTTCCAAACTGCCATCTCCTTCATTCCACTTTGCTTCCATGGGCTCAGATGTTCTCCTCTTTTAACTCTCCCTTTATGACTCACTTTTCATTTATGCTTTAGAGCTTAATCTCCTCTCTCTCTCCCTCCAGCCTCTGGTTGCAATCTTTTCCCCTGATCACATCATACCTTTTGGCTAGATCGACACTACAGCTTTTTCCGATTTTTTTTTTTTTTGGATGAGACTTTCCTGAAATTTGGCCCCTCTACACTGGGCCAAATTTTGGAAAATCCCCCTCTTTCAGAAGATCCCTTCTTCCTCTTGGAATGAGGAAGACAGGGCTTCCAAAAGAGCGCATTTGCACCGCCACAAAAAAAGCGGCAGATACATTCCCTGCACACAGCAGAGTTTTTCTGAGATACCTCTGATATCCCGGTAACCCCCCCAGTGTAGACATACCCTTTCAGTGCCCCCACCCTGCCATTACTCACTACCTCTCCCCCCAAATTCATTCTAACTCATAGGCAATTTAGGTATAACCCAAAGACAGTGGTTTTCAAAGTACAGGTCACAACCCAGGACTGACTGGTGGAATGTCAGGCCCTGGGTCTTGTTGCTGCAGGGGGATCAGGTGACCAGTGGGGGGCTAAGGCAGCTCCCTGCCCGTCCTGGCACTGCAGTCTGCACTGCACCTCAGAAGCTGCCAGTTGCAGGCCCAGCTCCTAGGTGGGTCTAGGGTGGAGAGCGCACAGGGCTCCATACACTACCCCTGCCCTGAGCACTAGCTCCACCCTCCCATTGGCTGGGAACCTGCTGCTGGCTCCTTCTGTGGGCAGCAAGATCTGCGGTGCCAGGGAAGGCAGGAAGCTGCCTTAGCCCCCCTGCTGCATCACTGACCAGGAGCTGCTCAAGGTAATCCCCTCTTGCCCCAGCCCCAAAGCTGGAGCCCCCTCTTACCTCCCAAAGCTCTCCTCCTCAGACCCACCCTGGAGCCCACATTCTAGTCAAATTACGGTGGGTTGCAGGCATCACTGGTTTTCTTCAGCTGGGTCATGAGAAAACAAGTTTGAAAAGTGCTGCTCTAGGAAACATGGACATAGCAGAGAAAGAAGAGGGTGCACACTGAAAACTGAGATGCACTACAGCTACACGGGTGCCTGTCCGGCAACTGAGGAAGGTCATATACGCGGTATGCTTTTGTCTCCGCTGCTCTCGGCATCTTTGCTGCAGGATTATTCAAAGGAGAGCAACATTTTCCCAGAAGGGACCTGGCCATGTGCCCAGTCCTAGATCACAGAATGAAAATGTAGGCACTGACAGATCTAGTGGACAAACCACAAACGTGTGAGGGGGGGAGGGGCGAGAACAGCAAACCTCAGCTAGTGCCCCTGTATAAAACTATGGTACGCCCACATCTTGAATACTGTGTACAGATGGGGTCTCCTCACCTCAAAAAAGATACTTTGGCCTTGGAAAGGGTTCAGAAAAGGGCAACTAAAATGATTAGGGGTTTGGAACGGGTCCCATATGAGGAGAGGCTAAAGCGACTGGGACTTTTCAGTTTGGAAAAGAGGAGACTGAGGGGGGATATGATAGAGGTTTATAAAATCATGAGTGGTGTGGAGAGGGTGAATAAAGAAAAGTCATTCATTAGTTCCCATAATAGAAGGACTAGAGGACACCAAATGAAATTAACGGGTACCAGGTTTAAAACTAAAAAGCGAAAGTTCTTCACACGGCACATAGTCAACCTGTGGAACTCCTTGCCAGAGGAGGCTGTGAAGGCTAGAACTATAACAGAGTTTAAAGAGAAGCTAGATAAATTCATGGAGGTTAGGTCCATAAAAGGCTATTGGCCAGGGGGTAGGAATGGTGTCCCTGGCCTCTGTTTGTCAGAGGCTGGAGATGGATGGCACAAGACAAAAATCGCTTGATCGTTGTCTTCAGTCCACCCTCTCCAGGGCACCTGGTGCTGGCCACTGTCGGCAGACAGGCTACTGGGCTAAATGGACCTTTGGTCTGACCCAGTTCGGCCATTCTTATGTTCTTATGCAATGCAACCGTGACAATCTGCACCAACTGAAGATGCACCTGATAGTCTTATAGTCAGTTCCTATCCCTTGCTATGATTTCCACGGCATCCTTTACTTTTAGGAACAGCATGTCCCCTGGCTTGTCTCTGGTTAACTGTCCCACGGCAGAATTAGAAGGCTAAGGGAAAACCATGTGTCTTGATCGCCGCTCAGTGCAATTGACTCACATGTCCAAAGCTATTGGATCACATCATGGCCATTGCTTCAGCCAACTGCAGTCCCTGTGTTCCTGCTGCCTGACTCATTACTACAAAGCACTTTGAGAGAAAGTGACTAGGAATGAGCCCCTATAAAAGAGAACTCTCATCTTGATGTAATCCATGTTGCAGGGCTGGCCCGACCGGTGCGGGTGCCTACGCAGCCCGGCACGGTACCCTCCTTGGTGGGGGGCTGAAGCTGAGGGGGAAAGGGGTTGCCAGTTCTCCTGGATCGGATGCTATTTACTCCATTCAGTGCAGGAGAGCTGGTAATCTGGAGGAGGGCCAGGAGGGAAGCACATGCCACCGGCCGGAGAGAAGCGGTGCTTTAAAAGCTGGGGTGGGGGACCTAAGGCCTGGGGGCCGCTTGCCTGGATCTGGCTACTGAAGCTTGGGGCTCCCGCCCCCCAGCATTGGCAAGCCCACAGTGGCACTCCCGCCCCATACTCCCCCTGCAGCTCTCCCTGTGGGGCTGGAGCACCAGCACAGGCTCCCCGCTGTAAGGGGAGGAACCCTGTGTCTTGGAGGCCAGAGTCAGGCAAGCCAGAATTGGATCTGACCCACGGGCTCCACATGCTGCTCCCCTTCTCCCTTGCTGGTGCAGTGAAGTGCTGCCTGGGGGCTTTTCCCTCACAAAATCTACTAGGCCGGGCCCCACTAGGCTCCGGTGTGTGAGGGGAATGTGGGGGAGGGTCTTTCTGCTTCTCTGTTGGTGCCATGTCAGAGAGGCGTGGAGGGGCTTTTTTGCTTCTCACTTGCAGCCCCTGACTGATTGTGGGTCAGGGGCCCCTCACCCAGAAAAGCTTCCCCAACCTGAAAGAGGAACTTCTCCTTAGCCGCCTGCTGTACAGCCACCCCCTGCTCAGTCCTCCAGCCCTTGAGGGCTGCTTGCCTTCGCCTTGTGAGTGGAGGCTGGGCGCTGAATCCCAAGGTGGGGGGGCAGCCGGGGAGGAGTAGGAAGGGGGGGCTGGACTGGTGCTGAGCTGGGGGCCATTGGCCAGCAGATGGCACTGGAAATGACCAGAGCCTATAGGTAACATGTGGCTAGGATTGCCGGATTGTTTCAACAAAAATACCAGACACACTTGACATTACCTCACAATCTACATTACATCTTAGTTAGAAAATACCAGACATTTCTATTTTCTCAATTTGTTTCCCGAACAGAAAGCTCAAAACCGGACACCTGGCAACCCTACATGCAGCTGCATGGAGCACCATGAAATTTGGGCACCAAGTGTCCCCAAATTTCACAGAATCAGAGAATAGAATCTTAGAACTGGCAGGGACCTCGAGAGGTCATCGAGGCCAGTCCCTTGCACTCACAGCAGGCCCAAGTACCTTCTAGACCATCCCTGATGTCTGTCCAACCTGTTCTTAAATATCTCCAGTGATGGAGATTCCACAACCTCCCTAGGCAATTTATTCCAGTGTTTAACCACCTGGACAGGAAGTTTCCCCTAAGGTCCAACTTAAACCTCCCTTGCTGCAATTGATTCTATTCTATGAGTCTATGAAATTTGTGGCAACTTGGTGCCCAAGTTTCAGGATGCCCTGTGCAGCAGCGTGTTTTGCCTGTTGATAGCGGTAGCCCTGCTGTGTTCTGCCCTGTGGGAAATGCTTGGCTGCATCAATTCACCAGAATGAAGTCAGAGGAAAAAAAACTAAAGTGGATTTCTGGCTTCATTTAACAAGGATCTGTCGTTACCCCCGTAAATACCCTGCAGAGAGTATGGAATAGAATCAGAGAGGCAAAAAACTTAGGTCATCTACTCCACCCCCAGGCCAGTGTTGCCTTGTTCTCTCATGGGAATTTATTCTCACTGCTAGGCTATGTAACCATGTACTTCCTCTAACTGTTCCTCTCGCTCTCTCTGCCCCGTTTCTTCTGATTGTTTGTTACACCCACATAAACTACTGCTGCTACTACTTACACCCCTCCTCTGATCAGATATTACAAATCCCCATTTTATCTACAGGGAAACTGAAGCAAAAATACAGGCAGTCCCCGGGTTACGTACAAGATAGGGACTGTAGGTTTGTTGTTAAGTTGAATCTGTATGTAAGTCAGAACTGGTGTCCAGATTCAGCAGCTGAATCTGGATGCCAGTTCCGACTTACATACAGATTCAACTTAAGAACCCCAGGCGTCCCCAAGTCAGCTGCTGCTGAAACTGATCAGCAGCTGATTCCAGGAAGCCTGGGGCAGAGCAACTGATCAGCAGCGGCTGAATCAGGACTCCTGGGGCTGAGCAGCTGGGGTGCTGCTGGGTTGGTCCAGTAGCGCCAAGGAGTGGTGCTGCGGGACCAACCGGCAGCGCCCCACCTGCTCTACCACAGGCCCCGGGCTTTGCTCCACATCTCCCTGGTCTGCTGGGGGGGGGCACTAGCTGCGTCCCCCCCCCCCAGCAGACCAGGGAGATGCGGAGCAAAGCGGCGCAGGACCCGGGGCCGGACTCGCGGCCGCTTCCAGATCAGCTGGAAGCGCCGCGGGTCGGGCTCTGGGTCCTCCGCCGCTTTGCTCCCCGTCTCCCTGGTCTGCTGGCTCCCGCAGCAGACCAGGGAGACGGGGAGCAGCTTTTCTCGCCCCGGAGGAGGCGGGCGGCGGGACCAGGCGTCCCGCTGCTCGAGTCCTCCAGGACGAGAAAATTACCGTTTGTAACTGCGGATCCGACGTAAGTCGGATCCGTGTAACTCGGGGACTACCTGTAATCAACAACCTCCTGTAGGCCACATAACCCAGCATTGTTTGGCTCTCAGTCCTAGATGCATTGCATTTACTCTCGTTATACGCTAGCCATAAACTTAACTGTTACTATGCTACATGCAGGGCTGGCTGCGTGCCTGTGGAACTGATGATTTTAAAGCTGCTGAGGATTAATTTAATAGCATTTATGACACAACTAATTATGTAAGGGCACCTTCAGCCTTGGATAGGCATCTTTATTATTTTAAGGCTAACTAAATAAAAATAAACCTCATTGTGTTTTCAAGTGGCCTGCCAAAATGTCTTACACCAGAACGACAGAGCAAAGATGGTATGAAATAATCTCTCAAATGTATTGCATAAAATGAAGCGGCTCCTTTAATAAACCCCATTCTGTTGTCAAGAATCTAATGAATGAATCAGACTACAATGCATTTGAACTGACGCATATCTGCCAATGGAACGAAAAGCCTTGTGTTGATACTCTCAAAGGTAAGTGAAAGAGTGACAGTAAGGTCTCACAAAGGAAATGATCATTACATATTTTATACAATAGTCTCAACAACAACAATAATAATAATAAATAGTTTTGCAGGACTCAGAATGTTACATTGTTCCAGTTGTCTGTCTAAACTGGAGGCTTCCATCTTGGGACCATATGGTTGGCTGTGAGCTTGAGGAATAAAAGTTGTCACTTTTTTTTTTTTTTTTTTTTTTTTTTTTTTGTCATCCCACCCAGTGTCAGTGCTCTAAATATCCGCACATAGCACGCTGCTTATAAATGGCATGGTAGCATTTGCCAGCAAGCTCACAGATGTAAAGTCAGATCAAGGGGAGGTAGTTGGCAAAGCGCAGAGATAGAGCAGTTTGGGCAATGCTTATAGACCCACTGAGGCTAGGGCTACAGTAGAGGGCACTGTTGAACTAAGGGGTACATCTCCACTTACGTGAACAGTGTAGCTGTTCCTTAGTTCAAGTTACTCTGGTGTTGCCACTGGGGGGAGTCGACAGGAGAGTTTCACCCATCGACTCCCCTTATTCTTCTCACTCTGATGGAGTACCAGAATCAATGGGAGTGCAATTATCAGTTGATTTAATGGCTCTTTACTAGACCTGCTAAATTGACCCCCAGGAGATCGATCCCCATAGCGTTGATCTCCCATAAGCGTACACAAGACCTGAGGAAGGGAGAATCTACACTGGATATGAAAGCTCTCAGGGTATGTCTACACTACAAAGTTAGTTCGAACTAACAGACGTTAGTTCGAACTAACTTTAATAGGTGCTACACTAGCGCTCCGCTAGTTCGAATTTGAATCGAACTAGCGGAGCGCTTAGTTCGAACTAGGTAAACCTCATTTTACGAGGACTAACGCCTAGTTCGAACTAGCTAGTTCGAACTAAGGGCTGTGTAGCCCTTTAGTTCGAACTAGTGGGAGGCTAGCCCTCCCCAGGTTTCCCTGGTGGCCACTCTGGCCAACACCAGGGAAACTCTATGCCCCCCTCCCGGCCCCGGACCCCTTAAAGGGGCACGGGCTGGCTACGGTGCCCGTGCCAGGTGCAAGCCTGCCAGCACCCAGCTAGCAGACCCTGCACCTGGCACGGCACAGAGCCACCCACCCGATGACCCCCAGCCCACCCCCTCTTGCCGGGACCAGGCTGGCGGCTCCCGGGAGTTTGCCCTGGACCGCAAGAGGCGGGCACCTTCCTGGGCTAGTGCGGACATCGTGGACCTCGTCCACGATCTCCGCACTAGGCACAGGAAAGTGGCCGTCTAGGGCAGGAGAGCTGCCAGCCTGGCCACCCAGGACCAGGTGTGCATGAAAATCAAGGGGGTCCACTGAGACCCCCGACACTGAGCCCTGAGCTTACAATGGCCGTACTGGGTCAGACCAAAGGTCCATCTAGCCCAGTAGCCTGTCTGCCGACAGCGGCCAACCCTAGGGACCCTGGAGGGGATGGACCAAAGACAGTGACCAAGCCATTTGTCTCATGCCATCCCTCTCCAGCCTTCCACAAACTTTGGGCAGGGACACCACTCCTACCCTCTGGCTAATAGGACTCCATGGACCCAACCTCCATGACTTGATCTCACTTCCCTTTAAACTCTGTTCTAGTTCTAGCCTTCACAGCCTCCTGCAGCAAGGAGTTCCACAGGTTAACTATTTGCTTTGTCAAGAACAACTTTCTCTTACTAGTTTGAAGCCTGCTACCCATTCCTTTCCTTTGGTGTCCTCTAGTCCTTCTTGATGGGAACTCAGGAAGAACTTTTCTGAATGCACCCTCTCCACCCAACCCCTGCTTTTAGAGACCTCTATCCTGTCCCCCCTCCGTCTCCTCTTTTCTAAGCTGAACAGTCCCAGTCTCTGTAGCCTTTCTTCATCTGGGACCTGTTCCCAACCCCTGATCATGTTAGTTGCCCTCCCCTCTCCCAGCCTTTCTCTTCCCCTCTCCCACCTCCTTTTCCCAGTCTCCCCCAGTTTTTTTCAATAAAGACAGAGTCAATGTTGGAAGAAACGTTATCTTTATTTTGTACATCAATAAGAAGGGGGGCTAGGGAAGGGTAAGTGGAAGGAGGTGAGGGAGGAATGGGGTACGAGCCCCCGATGGGGAGGACTGGGCTGGCTCTGCGGGCTTCTGGGGGTGGAAGCTCTCCTGCAGCCCCCCAATTACTCCCTCTCCCCAGATGGCAGCCTGCGGCAAGTGCAGCCGGGCTGATGGCCGAGTGGTGTGATGTGCCCAGTGTGGGCACTCAGGGCACTCCAAGCCAGAACTTCTTTGCAAGCGGGGCACCCCTTAGAACTGTGTGTCCGGGGTGGGGGTCGGGACCCTTTAAGCGCAGCCCTCGGCTAGCCTGAGACAGCATCTCCATGCTCCAAGTCCTCCTTTTATGCCCTGCCGGCACTGCTTCCGGCCATCCTTAAGCCCTGTTCAGAGTCCACTCAATGTGGACTTACTAGTTCGAACTAGCAAAATGCTAGTTCGAACTAGTTTTTAGTTCTAGATGCGTTAGTTCGAACTAGCTTAGTTCGAATTAACTAATTCGAACTAAGTTAGTTCGAACTAACTTTGTAGTGTAGACATACCCTCTGGTAACACAGAACTGTGCAAAAAATACCATCTTAATATGGGACGAAGCTTAGGGCTGTTCAAATGGTGAAAAATTGTAGAGGGTGCAGAGAAGAGCGAGGAAAATATCTGAAGACTGGGAAAGCATGCCTTATAGTGAAAGACTTAACATGCTCAATCTATTTAGTTAATCAAAGAGAAGTTAGAGGTGACTGGATTATAACCTGCAAATAGCTACTCAGGGAAATTTAATAGAAAACTCTTTGATCTACCAAAAAAGCCACAAATGTTTCAAGTGCAAACACAATGCCTCCTTCATTTTTTAAAAATAAGATCTTCAAATACATTGACTTCCCCATGTCTAGCAAACTCCCTTGTTCAGGACTAGTCAGGTCCTGAGAGTGCTGGAACAGAGAGCTCTGATCTATACATAGAAAACACGATATCTAGTTACAATTTTTTTTCAATCTTTTTTTATGTAAAGAAAATGGCTTTTTAAATAAAAATGTACAGAGAAATTTTTTGTTTTTTTCTAAATGTTTCAGATTTTTGCACAAAACTGTATTGTATTCATATTTGTTTCCTTTCCCCTTTTCCAGTCTTCTTTTTCTATTTTTCCATTTAAAAAAGGAGAGAAAGGGGCAAGAACAGGAGGAAAATATCTGAGCTAGAAACATAAAATAACCTCAGAAGCTGAAAAAACAACATTTGTCATTTTTCAGTAAACTGAAATATTTTTTATTTTTTTCCTGAAAAAAAATCCCCTAATCTTTATTTTAGTTTTTCTTTCCCCAAAATTGCTTCCCAATCCATTTTCAACAAGGTCAGTAAAACCCTAGTGCCTTTACACAAAGATGAATACAGCAGCATCATTTATCTGAAAATTTATATTTTTGGCTACTTCATAATGTAAACCCCACCTGATTTCAAGGATCAAGGGGAGAGAAAAACCCATGAACAACTGGTATATGACTTCTACAGTAAGATGCGTGTTTTTCCTACAATTATTGACTTGTATGTTTGATCAGCATTGTTAACTATGATATCTATAAGTGCCTTAAATGTTAAACAGGGAACCAGCCAAATACTAAGATGTTTAAAAGCCATTCTTGACGTCAAACAGTGAAGAACAAATAGTCTAACTTTATGGCTGCCAGTAAGGGTTCCCAACTTTTGTGGAGGTCCAAAAAGCATTGTACTTGGTCTTGCTTTTTGTTTTTTTTGGCATCTAAAATCGGTCTGTTTCTCAGGCCACTTTTAATCTTGATCAAATATGTTTTTAGTTCAAATTGCTGATGGATGTTCCTTTAGCTACATTTCAAATATGATGGCGACATCAACAATCGACGGCCTACAGATTAGATTATAGGAAAATGATGAAGTGTAAACCAAAGCATTAACATTTCTGATTGGTGTTGTCCTTCAGCAGCATTGTTTATTACAGCACAATTCAAACCTGGAGACTTCGAAAAAGTCTTCAAAGTCCTAGGCACCACCGTAAAAATGTAGAGATTTACAGGAGATCTAATCATTAGTTTTATTTCCTTTGTTGTGTCTTTGCTCTATGTAGAATATGAAATAATTATGGAGTTACAAGGCTAGATTTTGATACCATTAACTTGCACTGAATAATACCAATATAAGTCAATAGGACTATTGGTGGAATCCACAGCTATTAAACCAGAGTAAGAGTACTAGTATGTAGTCTTCTATGATTAGCCCATTGATACAAATAGGGCTATTCTAGTAGTAAAGCACTACTCAGGGTAAGAATGTCAAAATCTTGGCACTTTATTGCTAATACTTTATTCACACTGTGTAGCATTAAGTCCACAATGTGATAATAAACATAAGTAAATGCCATTCAAAGAAGATGGAGCCAAGCTATTCTCAATGGTGGCAGGTCACAGAACAAGGAACAATGGTTTCAAGTAGCAGTGAGGGATGTCTTGGTTGGATCTTAGAAAAAAACACTTCACAAGGAGGGCGGTGAAGCACTGGAATGGGTTCCCTAAGAAGATGGTGGAATCTCCAAACTTAGACATTTTTAAGGCCAGGCTTGACAAAGTCCTCAATGTAATGATTTAGTTGGGATTGATCCTGCTTTGAGAAGATAGTTGGACTAGACGACCTCCTGAGGTCTCTTCCAACCCCAGTCATCTATGATTTGTAATGTATAAGGATTTCTGAATCAGGCCTAGAGATGCCACAGTGTTGATTTAAAAAAAAAAAAAGCAAAGACTGACTGAAAATGTATCTAACAATGAGCTGCTGATAAAATTAATGCTGTAGTTGGGAACTTAGTCAGGGATTTTCTATTTCTTCTTTTAAAATTCTTATTTTGTCTCTGGAATATTAGGGTATGTCTAGACTACACCTGCGCCAGTCGACAAAGGCTTCCTTGTTGACCGCAGTGCGTTTAGACTGCTCCAATCTGCCGATAAACAGCTGATCATCAGCTGGTTTGCAGAGCGCGGCAGCCATTTAAATTTAAATGAAGCCGCGATTATTTAAATCGCGGCTTCATTTCCCTATGCCGGGTAGCCTAATCTACATGCCTCTGTTGCCAGAAGCATGTAGTCTAGACATACCATTAATGTCCTACCTCAAACAGAGGATAGATCACGTCACACATTGGTTAAAGAGCTCTTTCATTAGTACAGAATCGGACCCAGAGAGCTGGTTCTGTTCATAAGCATTCCAGATAACATTCTGTGAACTTTGAAGAGTAGGTGATTGGGCAGCAAAATGCAAATGAATTTTAATTCTGATAAATGCAAAGTAATGCACACTGGAAAGAATAATGCCAACTACACATACAAGATGATGGAGTCATTGTGGATAGCTCTCTGAAAACATCCACCCAGTGTGTAGTGGCAGTCACAAAAGCAAACAATGTTAGAAATAATTAAAAAAGGGATTGAGAATAAGACAGAGAATATTTTATCGCCTCTCTAAATCCATGGTACGTCCACAGCTTGAATACTGCATACAGATGTGGTCGCCTTATCTCAAAAAAGATACCTTGGCATCGGAAAAGGTTCAGAAAAGAGCAACAAAGATAACTGGGGTTTGGAACGGGTACCATATGAAGAGACATTAAAAAGACTGGGACTTTTCAGCTTTAGAAAAGAAGAGACTAAGGAGCAATATGATAGAGGTCTGGAGAAAGTGTCAAGTACGGAGACAGTGAATAAGGAGAAGTTATTTAGTCACCAAATAAAATTAATAGGTAGCAGATTTAAAACAAACAAAAGCAAGTTTTGCTTCATGCAGTTCACAATCAATCTGTGGAACTCCTTGCTAGAAGATGTTATGAAGATCAGGACTTTAACAGGGTTCAAAAAATAACTAGATACATTCATGGAGGTTAGGTCCATCAATATTTATTAGCCTGAATGGACAGGAACGGTGTCACTAGCCTCTGTTTGTCAGGGGCTGGAAAAGGATGATAAGAGAGAGATCACTTGATGATTCCCTGTTCTATTCACTCCCTCTGGGGCATCTGGCATTGGCCACTGCAGCAGAGAGGACACCGGGCTAGATGGACCTTTGGTCTGACCCAGTGTGGCCGTTACTTAAATGATCTTAATATAAGAATATAATATCTGATATAATTCTACAGATTGTTTTCTTCCCACTCCCCCAGCACTCCAGATGGCATGATACCATACCTACTAACATATAAAACTTGCTTAAACATTTAGTGAATTCTGCAGTTATGCGATGTTACATTTTATAAAAAAAATAAAATATTCAGAAAAGATCAAAAGGAAAAAAGAAAAGACCCCTCCAAAAGAAATCAGCAAACAAACACAATGACAACAAAAGGCCGACTCATCTGTACTCGTCATCTTCCCAACATCACAGTATTCAGAGGTGTCTGCCTTTTTGCAGACTTAGCAACTCGCTCTGATCTTAGTTTTGATAGCGCAAGTAAAATGTAAGCTGTTTGCTCATGATTTAAAACTGGTTGTGCATCCAGAAACACAAAATGTGTTGCAAGGTAGCTTACTACAGTTAACATAATTTCTTGTAGTCCCTGATGTACAAATCAGCTCATGCTGGCAGTAGAACATGGATTGTTCTTAAAACAGTTTTTTATGTCGTACTTTTATTTTCCATGGATCTTGCCAAGCAAGAATCCTTTCCAGGACCCTCTCCTCTGATCCCCTCTCCTCCCTTGGTTCTTCGTCTTTGCTTTTAGTTTCTTATTTTCCACATCTAAATTTGGCTCCTATATCCCTTCCCCCTCCCATTGGCTTTTGTAGCCGGCCGCTAACTTGATTGTGTATCTTATGCATGCCCATAGAATCTTCTCTCTCTTGCTCCCTGTAGCCCTAGTGCTCTCAATAGTTTTGCTTAATTCTTGTAATCAAGCTGTGCTACGTGACTGCATCTTTAGGTGCAGTGTGATAGACAAGGAATTGTCCATACATGAAATTGCTATTGCCTCTGACTTTAAATTGTCATAAGAGAATAGACATTAAAGACCTATTAGATCCAAGAGTCCATTCTTCTTTCTGTTTGCTATTTCTTTGAACAATCTATTATTTAATGACTGATGGAATAAACGGCCACTGCTTTCACAGAGGAAACTCTTACACTGTCTAATGCATCTTACTGTTTGGAAATTTTGTCTTAAATTCTCCCTCTTTTCTTCAGCTGTCCTCACCATCCCCTTCAGTTACCCTAAACAATTTCTCTCCATCCTTGCAATATATGCCTCCAAATCCATATTGGTAATATTCCCACTTTTGTGAACATTTAGCCAACAGTAACTGAGTTTACAAGATCTTTGATTATCCCTTCCATAGCTAGAGAAGATTATTGGAGTATTTGCAATGTTCCTAGCAAAGTTAACATATTCATTTTCACATTATAACATGCACGTTCTGAATGCTATAATCAAAAATAGCCAGAGATCTATCCACTATTGCAACACACGTCTGCATTGTAACCATTTTTATAAACTAACATTCAAATAGGAAAATGAAATGAGAGGTGGAAAATGACTATTCCTCTCTTGGCTGGTGAATAATAGTTCAGCGGCAGCCACTCAAGTTGCATTTATTTGCACATGTGATCTGACTGGCCCGCACTGTTCCAGACCAAGTACTATTAACTTCCTAAAGGGAATATATTAGAACATAATGACTCATCACATGACTTTTTTTCAGCTGGGTGTGAGCCAGGATTGTATTCCTGTAGCTAACAACTATATTTAACTCATTTGTAGAATAATTGTTATAAGTGCAAGACCTGCCCTCATAATTACACAATATATCTCAGATATGACCACTTAGACCATTGTGTATGATTAATTACATCATGCTTGGCTTACAGATGGTTGTATGTTATTGCTGAGCTTGGTATGATGACGTAGAAAGATAACATGAATAAAGAGCATGAGAGCCCATTATAGGGATGGAATATTGTCTAGTTGTTAGAGCATTGCTTGATTCTGTTCATTAAAATCACTATTAAGTCCCAATCTTGCAAACACTTGTGCACAGAATTATATGCATAGGATATTCCTACTGCTCTCATATGCAGAAAGTGTCTTTTGTATAGAAATATTTAATGGTTCAAGAACTACAAGAGCTAAAAATAATTAGCTTTAGTGTTAGTATAGCTCTCAGTTCTGCTAGTTTGATTTTTGGCAGGGTCTGTAAACTCTCTGCACAGTATGTTGGATTTTATCTTTCCAAAAAATATGCCATCGCTCAAACAGAGTGATGCAGAAATTATTGGATGAGGTTCTTTGGCCCGGATTATGCAGGAGGTCATATTAGTTTATTTTACCTTCTTGCCTCAGAATCAATAAATCAATTGTCCCTTCTTTAAAAACAGTAATTTATTTACCTCTGAAGGGTGCTGTTAAGCTTAATTAATATCTGTAAAGTGCAGTGCACTTAAATAGCACCTTTTATCAGAAAATTTTATATATATTTGTTACTGTGTTGGGTGAAAGTCCACTGCCACTTACAATAGTGCAATTCTATCAGTTTCAGGAGAAAAATTTGGCCTGCCATGTGTCTCATGAGAAGTTTGGAGGTAATTTTTGGGTAATGTTTATTCTTAATAATATTTTCATGTCAAAAAGCAATGCACATCAGTTTAAGTAAAGCGTTTATTTGAACAGATCACAAAATCATTCCCAAAATGTTTTCTAATGCCTAATATCTAAAAAGGTTTAAGATACACATAGATCAATAGAATTTCAGGTCACAAAAGAATATTGTGTTAATCTGGTTTGACCTCCAGTATAATCCAGGCTATGGAACTTCCCCAGAATAATCCCTAGACCAGATCTTTTAGAAAAAAATCTAATCTTGATTTAAAAATTTACCTTTGGTAAATTGTTCCAGCGGTTAATTACTTTAACCATTATGGTACATAACAGTGGTGATGGGGGGAGCATGGAAGTGGACAGCCTAGTGTGCTAAACATCAGACTGATCAAGTATCAGAGGGTTAGCCGTGTTAGTCTGAATCTGCAAAAGCGACGAGGAGTCCTGTGGCACCTTATAGACTAACTGAAGTGTAGGAGCATAAGCTTTCGTGGGCAAAGACCCACTTCGTCAGATGCATCTGACGAAGTGGGTCTTTGCCCACGAAATCAGACTGATGGGCATTTAAATGGCTTAGTTTTAAATCTCTAGAAATTTAAACAAGGTTTTGAATGTTCTTCATAGGAATATAACTGACTCCCTTTTGTAGTGACATCTCTGGATATGCCTTGGAGAGTTGTGTTTCTCTAGAATATTATCTGTATTTATATATCTAGAAATAGAGATCTAGAACATTAAAGGTTTATGTATATATGTCTTTTCCAGCCACTGAAATGTTAAATCAAGTTTATAACAAGTTGTGTTTCCAGCCACTGAGTGGCTGTAAATGTTAAGTGTTTTTACAGTCATTTCTTTCCCAGCTGCTCAGCAGCTTTAAATGTTATAAAAAAAGAAAGAAAAGGGGGGAAAAAAGTTGCTTTTCCAGCTGTTGAGCCACTCTGAACATTTCTTCAATGGAATTTTTTTTAACTTGCTAAACCTATTTATATTTTACTCACAAAGCAAGTGCAAAATTGTCTTGGCGCTATCCAAGTCTTGTTTTTTTTTTCCTTTTTCTTTTTTTAAAACTGTAAATACAAATTCCATCCCCAAGTCTGCTTTTGAAAAAGAAGGGGCTTTAGCTTTAATGAATCCAACATGAACATTGTGAGTTCATCTTAGCATTTTGATACCCCAGCAGTACTGTCCTTGTGGTGTGTTTAGTGGAAAAAAATATTTCCATTGGAAATATGGTACTTGTGGTATTTTCAATGGAAAAAAGATATTCCTGTGGCTTTTTTAATGCAGGCAATGCTGGTCAGTCTTAAACCAGGGGGAAATATGGAGGGGGGTGGTCAGAGCTAACCAAAGTGGCGGTGAAATGGAAGAATTGCATTATGGTAGTGAGGTGGGGGAAAATGTACTAAGACTTTTTAGGGCAGGATAATGGAAAATTCTTGTGGCCCTTGAGGGTTCATGCTAGTGGTAGAAGGGAAGGTATCTGGGATAAAATGGAAGAAAAGGAGAGGCTAGAGCCAGGACGGAACTCAAGAATGGACTGAAACAAAGTTGGTGAAAACACAATTGGGGAGCAGGAAGAAAAGGGAGAGCAAAGCACGTACGTAACGTAGTCCTATTCAGTTTACAAAAGCGAAGCATATGCAAAAGTGTTCTGGACCCACACCGCTGAAATCAACAGGATCTTTGTCACTTAGGTCAGTGGAGAGTGTTCACCATCCCACCGAAACTACTCCCGAGATCGGGCTGATAACCTTCCAGAAGGTTCCTACATCATCTTTGGCATCAGGGAATTCTGAGATGCTATTTTCCCTCAAATAGCTGCTTGATTCTAAAATACGAGGGGTATGTGAGGGAGTGAGAGGAGGGCCTGGCAGTGCAGGAACTTAACAAGGCCTTTTTGCCCAATTAGCCCTGCCCCGTTTTACCTGCAGCCAATGCCAGGCCTGGAGGGAGAACAAAAGAAGGGAACCTGGCTCAGTTCAGGGCTGACCAGCAAAGAGGTAGGAGCTGGTTCTGCCGTCCGCAGGACCTGAGCCAGAACTGTTGGCTGAGTCGGCCACAGGAGGCCAGAAGTCTCCAACACCCCGCCCCGCAACCTCCAAGTGCAAAGGGGGAGAACCAGAGGGAAACCCTCCTCCCAAAGGAAGGGGAATTTGGATTCTTGGGTCCATGCCTCAAACTGAAGGAGCATGCTTTGCTAAGTGGCTGGAAGTCCTACACTCTGGGCCCCCAGCTTACACCGGGACCTAACCACCTGGGTATCCCACTGCCTGGGAGACCCGGCTACAGGGTACATCTATTCAATAGAGCAAAAGTCGAATTAAGCTACGCAACTTCCGCTATGTCAGTTGCATAGCTGAAGTCGAAATAGCTTCATTCAGCTTTTGGAGCTGTCTAGACAGCAGGAAGTCAAAGGAAGAACACTCTGCCTTCGACTTCCCGTCCTTCTCGTGAAATGAGGGTTACAGGAGTCAAAGTAAGAAATCCTCCATCTCGACATTATTTCGAAATAATGGCTTGCTGTGTAGACATGCACTTTGTTATTTTGAAATAACATCAGTTTATCCAAAATAATGCTGCTGTGTAGTTGTACCTCTGTAAAAGCAGTGACACCTGAGACAGTTGTAGGGCCAAAATAAGAGGTCTTATCAGCATATTCGTTATTTTTTGTAATGTGTTGGTGGGAGTTTAGCGCTGGCAAAAGGCATCATATTGACAGTGCTGAAGTCCTTTGTTCGATATGTAAAGCTGACGAACCTGAGTCGTCAGCAGGTGAGCTTTGGATAACGGGCTAAATCCATGAGCCTCCCCTTTATGAGCGGAAAGCCAATTGGCTTAGCTAAGGCTATAGAGGAGACTTCATTCTCCCTTCTTGGTGATCTCAGTGCTTCTGGGTCACATATATAACTGGTATGTCAGGCAAGGTTCCCTAGCAATATCCCATCAGTATGCTTCAGCTCTGTGAGAACAACTTAGTTTCCATAGTCTACTGTATCCATGGAATCTCAGTTGAGAGAACCATTGTGACTACCAATTAGAACAACCCCAAGCGACTGTGTTTATGACATTTACAGCTGTCCACTGGAAACTAGTTTGTTCGTTAACACATTTTTAAATAGGTGCTACATTCTGGATTGCAATCCAGACCAGTGAAGTGTTGTCACCACCTGCCCTGCAACTGTGGCCACTCGTCAACACCCCTTCAGCATGCATCTTATACCGAGTGTCTGTATAGAGCTGAGACCTACCAGCCATCCTCCAGTCAAACTCTAGTTTCCACCAATCTTGATTACTACTCCCAGGGGGTACTTCTGCACTACAGAGGAAGATCAAAGCTGCCACTGTCGATCTTCCAGGGCTCGAATGAGCAGGTCTGGTTAAGACAGCTAATCCGAACTGAGGGGGACCTCCCGTCAAGGCAAGTAGTTCTGCTTTCACGAGAAGTAAAGGAAGTCGAATGGAGAGTGTTTTTCCTTTGACTTCCTGCTGTGTAGACAGCGCCAAAGCCAAGATAAGCTACGTTGACTTCAGTTACGCAATTAACGTAGCTGAAGTTGCGTATCTTAATTCGACTTTGTCCCATAGTGTAGACATACCCGACATACCCCGTTACACTTCCAGTCCTGAATCCCACCCTCCTAATCCCGACATAAAAACACGCATTCTGTATTGTCTAGTCTTCTTCTGGACAGTTCAGATATTTTAGATTTGTTGTCCCAGTTAGCGGTCAGTGTGTAACACTTTCCTACCTTAATTGGAGTTAACGAACAATTCAGTTTAAACACAACACTGGCTTCATTTTGATTAAAGAAGGTTTTTTTAACTACAAAGAGATAGCTTTGAAGCAAATACAAGTACAAGGTATTCAAATCTGAAAATATTACAAGAAAAATAAAGTTAAAACACTTTCTAGAACCTAAACTTAATCAACCTAAACTTGGTTCAAGGTTAAATTCTTATCAAATGTTCCCAGCAGTAGGGATGGCCAAATTCTCAAGTTAGAACCCCTCCCAAAGTCCAAAGGCTGGTTTCTTTGTCTCCTCAGGTGAAAGAGGGAGAGATAGAGATAGATAGAATGAATACATGGTACGTTTTGCCCTTCCCATTTATGCTCCCATTTCATTGTCCTGAGGGTCTGCCCTCCAGCCTGCCTGCCTGCCCCAGCCTCTGGCATTACAACAGCAGGCTGGGGGAGGAGTCGGGGGGGGGGGGTAATCAGCTTGTCTAGGGGCATCAGCTTGTCTTTCGTCTTTGAGAATCTGGTTCCTCCCCAGACTTAGCCAGTAACCACACCTCAGTCAGACCTTCAGCTTATGTTCATTGTCCTGAGGGTCACCCCTAGCTAATACTCCTTCCAACTGCTAGGATGGAGATGTAGAGTCTCACAGCGAATAAGTTCTATGTTCGTGGGTGACAGATATCACAGGCTGGGAAAGGCATTGCCTTCCCAAACTACCTTACCTAGCTCTGCCCATTCTTGACCAGAGGCTCCCCCTCCCCGACTCCTCCCCCAGCCTGCTGTTGTAATGCCAGAGGCTGGGGCAGGCAGGCAGGCTGGAGACATCTCTGCCTGTCCTCCCGGTGGTGGAACCACTCTGGTTTTCAGTGCTGGGCTGGTGGCTCAGCTGCAGGGGAGGGACCCCTTGCTGGTCAGAATGCAGGCGGCGTAGCCCCAGACTCTCTATACCATGCCTGCTGGCCAGCTCTCCAGAGCTTCAGGGTCAGGGCAGGCTGCAGCTGTGGCATTCGCTGGCTCTCTGGAGCTCCCGGCCCAGGGGAGGCTAAGGCTGTGCTGCCCGCAAGTCTCCATCGCTCCAGGGCTGGAGGAAGCTGGGTTGCACCACCCGCTGTCACTTTGGAGCTCTGGGGCTGGGGGAGTCTGGGGCTTCTTCACCTGCCAGCTCTCTGGAGCTTCAGGGTTGGGGGAGGTTGAAGATGCTACCCTACGGCAAGGAAGGGGCAAGGGTCAGTAGTCATATGGGGGGGTGGGGGCTGGGCTTGAGCCAGCAATGGCCACAGTGCTGGGGGCTGGGCTCCAGTGAGAGTGGAAGGGGTGGGATTGGGGGAATCTGCCTCATGGGATCACCCACCACACATTGTTGCTTGTTAAAATTAAAATTGATCGGTTCCTGCCCTTCTCCTCTGCCAAAGAATGGCCGCTTGGCCAGGGATCGCCAATCAACTTTGATGACCCCTGTCTAGGGGCATCAGCTTGTCTTTTGTCTTTGAGAATCTGGTTCCTCCCCAGACTTAGCCAGTAACCACACCTCAGTCAGACCTCCAGCTTATGTTCATAACTTAATCATTAACGTAGTGCTCAGGATGTAAATACAGGGGTGCTGTCACAAGAGGGCACTGAACATCAATGGTTTTTCCCCCCCTTTTTCAGTATTGATCTGAAGTACATTTATGGCCCCCCGCACTACACGAGAGCCACACAGTCTTGCATCTATCTTTGCAATTCACTTACGAGGCAAATTCTCATTTTACAGAAGAAGAACTTAGGCACAGTGAGGCTAAATGACTTGCCTGAGGTCACACAGGGAGTATGGGGCAGGGAACTGAATCTGGGTTTGCCACGCTCTAGGTTTGTGCCCTACCCACTGGGCCATCCTTCCTTCCCAGAGCAAAATATCAAATGTATCCATCATCAACAACAAAATGATCTGCCTTTACCTATTGCTGAGGCTTGGCTTACTTGAAAAATTCAATACTTAGTTGCTAGAAGACTTATGTGGTGTTTCTTGGGTCCTTCACACTTCCCTCCTGGCCTGAGGGTGGGGAGGGCTGTGTAGGCCATCCGTCGGAGCATCCCAGAGCCAGCGTGGCAGCAGGGAGGGCTCTGTAGCAGCCAGCAGCTGCTTCCTGGAGCAGGCCAGTGTGGTGGGGGTCATGTTACTGGCCAGCAGCTGCTCACTGAGGCCCCCTATGGTCATTCATGAATATAACTCTCCCCTGGGCTTGCTTGCTGCCCCCTGTGGTCACGTATGAGTATAACTGTCCCTGCTATCACACCCCTCCCTGCCTGTTTGATACGGAACAACTGCCTGCCACACGCAGCCCATTATCCTGGCACAACCAAGTCCTGGCCTTGCTTTAAGTTACGATAAAAGGAAGCTGCCTGCCAAAGTTGATGGTCCTAGCACTTATCATTTAGAAAGAGTTCTTGAACAAATAGATTCACAGATAGGCAGACAGACACAGATTTCTAAAACATATAGTAAAGGCAAGAATGCATGGAATATTCTAGCCAAAGGCTTACAAGACAACAAATCTGCAGTGTGTTTTCTATAATATGTCTTTAGGTGAAGTTCATCCCAAAGGGCAGGGGAATGGACTTGGTCTCTCAAGGTCCCTTCCAGTCCTACTATTCTATGAGAAGATCTATGAATGTACACTAATGGCATATACTGTAGCTCTACACAGCACAACAGGGCTTTAGTAATTTTGAAGCAAGCAGTCCCTCTGTTACTAAGGGTGAATTTGAGCTAACTGTCCTGGTGTTGCAACATGAAGAATATTTGATATTGTTCAGTGGGAAATGATTGCATTCCCAGGAGTTGTTCAGCAGTGTCGTATTGACATTTATCTGAATAAGGAAAGAAGAATGACTCTTAGCAGATTAACAAAGAGTGGTCATTTTGGCAGGGCAGGGTTTGCTTTAGATTTAAATGCTTCTTTGTAGTTTTATATGTTTTGAAAATGTACAATTTTAAAAGTACTGGGTCGTACTGGCTTCTCCATCAAAGGGTTTTTGTGGAGGGCCAGAGTTCAGAAAACTTGTAATTATTTCACAGCACAAAATGTTAACTTCTTAGCAACCACTTGTTAAAAATTAGCTCATCTGCTTAGCAACCACCTACTCTTAAGGTTGCCATAGTACTAATTATCGTGTATCTTCATAGGGTTTTTAAAAATAATTACTTTTAATTTTAGTGTGTACTTTAAAACTATCTCATCGTCTCACTGCTACTAAATGTGTAAATATTCACTCAAATTGCGTAACAAATCCACTTTGAGGACATACACACCTGAGTTGTCTTTGCTTTCTAAGAACATTTGAGTGATCAATTTTTATCGGCCAAAACGATAATGGAAAAAATGGTAACGTTACACACACACATGAGTATTTAGAGAAACCAACATTTCAGTTTTCACAGACAAATATATGCACCAGCTGGGCGCTTACACACATCCATTCAGGAATAGAAACAATACAATGTGACTTGTTCAGCCAATCAGATGACACACATTTTAAATAGTTACTATAAATCACCAGACTAAATATTTCATAAAGACGTTTGTCTAACAAATTGAAAGGGGACCTGATCCAAAGTCCATCAAAGTCAGAGAACAGATTTTTATTCACTTCAGTGAGTTCTGGATAAGGCCCATGAAGGATTATCTCAGGAATTTCAAATCCTCATGTAGATCATTCACAAGAAGATCAAGAGGCTGAATAGATTAGATAACCACTTCTAAATATTTCTAACCTTAATGGCAGTGACTTATGATAGTTATACATGCAGCAGTTTTGTTTCCGCATCATGTTATCCCCAAAACTCCCTCACAGAATTATCAATTTAGATAGAAATATACATAAGAAGTTACTCAGGTTTATTTGCTGCTTTAGAAGTCTGTAACATAAGCTCTGAATCCTTACTTCTACATAGAAGCATCTGCTACTAGGCAACTTGGATTCTTTTGCAGTAATTATTTTCAAATTCAAAATTATACTGCAACAGATAATACTTCATCTAAATCAATACATCTGCTGACAAAGGGCTGGTTTTTCTGGATAATTTCCATTTTTAAAAAATTATTACTAGTTAGATTTATTCTCTTGTTTGGAAAATCAACATTTTCCTCAGAGTATAGACATTCTCAACTTTTTAATATTTTTGTCATTATTGACATATTATTCCAGTCCATCATGCCACTAAACTTGCTTTTTTACCATTATTTTTTAAATGGGTTCACATTGAATAGTTCATAAGGTCATGTCTTCACTAAACTGAAGATGGATGCTGCTGTGATCAATCTTCCGGAATTTGATATAGTGAGTCTAGTTAAGACCTGCTAAATTGAACTCAGAAGATGTCCCCATTGGTGGCTGGTACTCCTGCTTCTGCGAGCAGAAAGGGAAGTTGATGGGAGTGTTTGCTCAGCCTCCCACTGTGGGGACGGTGAGGAAACTTGAAAGAAGGTACATTCACTCCAGATATGTTATTAAAGTAGCGGAGTATGCATATTTTGATTCAACCATCTCCTTTAGTGTAGACCTGGCCTAAGACCTAGCTAACAACTGTAAGCATACTGTATACTTTATTAGTGCCAGCTGCTAAAAAACACTTACCAATGTCAACTGGTAGAATTGACTTCGAGCTTGTCCAGTGATTATAAGTTGTAAGATCTGGCCCTTAATTTTCTTATTTGGTCTCAGCTACAACAAAATGATCTCCTTGTACATGGTTTTTCCTCATAACAACTACAAAACCAGTGGGATGGAAAGTCAATTGGACTCTAAGCTCCTAAATCACTTATGCACTTTTGAAAATTTTGAAAATATGCAGCTGAAGGCTTTATACTCCAGGATGGGAAATGAAAGAAAATCTTATCACCTGATTTCTAGCTTACATACTTTCCTGCAAACCCAGCTGCACACAATGCAAGTGAAGAACCAGAAATGCCAGCTGATATATAGTCTTTGGCTGTGTCTAGACTGGCAAGTTTTTCCACAAAATCATCTGATTTTGCGGAAAAACTTGCCAGCTTGAATTTCCACATGTAAGATCATCAGTGTTCTTGCGGAAATACTGTGCTGCTCCCGTTTGGGCAAAAGCCCTCTTGCGCAAATCATTTGCGCAAGAGGGCCAGTGTAAACAGCACAGTACTGTTTTGCGCAAAAAAGCCCCGATGGCTAAAATGGCGATAGGGGCTTTTTTGCGCAAAACCGCGTCTAGACTGGCCACGGATGCTTTTCTGCAAAAAGTGCTTTTGCGGAAAAGCGTCCTGCCAATCTCGCCGCGATTTTCCAAAAATGCTTTTAACGGAGAAGTTTTCCGTTAAAAGCATGTCCGGAAAATCATGCCAGTGTAGACGTAGCCTTTGTGTTTAAACCACCAAACTTACACAGTTGTTAAACTGGTATGTGAAAAATCAGAATTAGACCCCTGATTTAATACTAGTCTGAAGGGGGGAAAAAAAGAACAGTATCGATTCTATGCAGTGTATGCTTCCCTATGCTGACTAACTAATGTGCCTTGACCTTGAATTTTAGAGATGATTTCTAAGGAATATTGCAGGGATGGGCAAAATCAGGCCTAGGGGCTGGATTCAGCCTGCCACGCATTTATCTCTGGCCTTCCCAGATGATTAGCAGAGCCTGCCTACTTAGAGCTGGCAGCATGGGTTCATTTGCTCCTCTCCCACCTTACTTTGTCCTGCTAGCTGTGTGGGGAGTGTGAGGGTGGCTTAGAGGTGGAAGGGAGAGGAGATTGCTGAAGTCTGGGTGTCCCCTGAGTCCCATCTCTGCAGAGCAGGGTTCAGAAAGAGGGAGACACACAATGGAGCGGTTCTAGTCTGAAGCATGGATGAGAAGTGTCAGTCTGTGACCACATACCAAACTTCATGAAGTGCCCCCCCCCCAAGAAAATTATTGCCCACCCCTGGATGAATGGGTAGTTGAGTCTGATTATGTACCATGCAGTTGGGCTCTCTGAAAGGTCTGCCAATGAACATGGTTCGCCAACTGAGTTACAAGGCTTAATTGCAGGGAGAATTTCAAATTGTAGGGAATTTTGTACAAAATCTAGATAGTATCCAGTGGGCTGAACTGGCAATGTCCTTTGAACATATATTGCTTTAATTATTCTCATGTCAATTTGGTTCTCATTAGCTTCTATGTCTCTAATAGGAGCAGGTTCAGTCATAAACCCCGCCCACCGCCCCCACAAACCCTGAAGAAAAAAAATGTTACTTTTTTCAATATAAATAGAAGTCTGGACGAAAACATTTCTATCTTGCCACCGTAGCCTATTAGTAAATCAAACTATAGTATTATACAAACATCCACCTTGCTAGATCTTTAAAATAAGCATTCTACAGTGCAAAGGCACTGCTACCTATTCAGTTTCCCCCCATTGCACAATTTATCTGAACACCCTTACATTTCCTGTGGTGGTGGTGCTGTTATGTCCCTTAATCTCATTCCATTCAGTTCTGTTTCCTAAGGGTAGACAAAAATGCTGTCTCACTGGTCATCTCATTTGATTATCTGTAAATCAATGACTCAGAAAGCTACTTCTCCTTTTCAAAACTGTCTCCTTCCTTTCACACAGAAATCTCAAACTGTTTCTTAAATAAAAAAGACCTGAACTGAGCTCTTTATTTCCAGTCCTTTGACAGAATAATAAATCCTATACTGTTGATAACTACACCATCTTTCTTGTCTCTCAGGCCCATAACTAGGACATCATCTTTGACGTGGCCTGATGATGATCTTATGCCAAGACCTGGCTGTCTTCCTCGACTCTCACATCTCAACCTTGTTGCTTCTTCCTGTAAACTTCTCTAAGATATGGCCTTCTCTCTCTGTCCACACAGCTAAAATCCTCAGCCAGGCCCTCATCATCTGAGATCCTGACTATTGTATGGCCTTGACAAATGACATCTTCAACCATATATATCCATGGAAAATGTTGCTGAAAAAATCCCTTCCCTAGTTTGTCTTTTTCAACACCTCACTGCCATTTTGTTTCCCTCTGCCAGCTTCTACTTTTCTACCATATCAAACACAAACTCATGGTCTTCGCTTTTAAGGCACTTCATAGTTTAGTCTGGCTCTACTACACATCAGCCATCATCCATTTACTCTTCTTCACTAATGATGACAGACTTTAGCATCCATCCATCCATCTATCCATCCATCCAGTTTGGCATCAAATTTCTTCAAGTCTTCTTCCATGCTACTTCTTACACACAGAAAGAACACCCTATAAAAAACTGCAAAGCCATTACATTAAATTTCTGGAAAATAATTTAGGTGCCGGGTTAATTTGTATGTGTATAGTTCCTTATCTTATGGGGCCCTGATTTCTGACATGGCCTCTAAGTGTTACTCTAATTTAAACAAGAAAATAATAATGATAATTATTATAATTATTAAGAGAATGTTGTTAGTGGGTAGACCCCTGTATTGAAATATAAAAAAATCCCACATTTTTATACTGGTTTTCCTACTAGCCTGGTAGCTGCCTTGGGCAAATCATTTCCTCTCTTTGCACTTTAAGATCTACTGATCAAAATCACCATATACGATATGGGTATTATTATTAACAGTAATTACTATTATTATCCCATTACTAGATTTGTTCTTTGAAATCCAAGGACTTCAGTCTAAAAATCTAGCCAAGCCAAACAAACATGAAAAGCTACTTAAAAAGATATGCCCTATCTTTATTTTTCGGTGATCTATGGGAATACATTGATTAATGAAATCACAAGTGTTAGAAATGAAAACATACTCGGTCATCTAGTTCATTCACCACCACAGCCTTCAGTGCAGGATTTAAAACATAGTTTTAGTTCTTTTCCCAGGCTAATCATAAATTGCTCAGTTGATAGGGCTTCTGCCACTTCTCTTGGAAGCATTTTCCACCATCTAAAAAGATTTCAGCATTTGGAAGTCAATTCTGATATCCAGTCTAAACTTTCCTCTACTTAACTTTATCCCTTCGCTCCTTTTACTCTTTTCACTGCCCTAAACAATTCCTCTCCCTCTTTGGTGTTTACAATCCACAAGATTTCCTTCTTCCTTCCAAGAAGTTTCCAATCAGTATTTATAACATGGAAAAATAAATGACAAACAGAAGGTTCAGTAGAAAAGAATCTCTGTACAATAGCACGGCAATGTTTGTGCAACAACTGTATGTACCTCTATATTATATGTCATTGATATAGCCTGTACATATCAAAATATATTCGCTAATCGAAACAGAAAAGGTGCGAGATAGTGCTGTAAATGCTGTAGTCGAAACAAAGTTTTAAGAACAGAAAGCTTAATACCTTGAACTCCATAGTGTTATTATTTTTTTTTTTCAAACAAAGCCAACCAAAACCCAGTCCTTTTCTGGTTGTGGCTGTTGTTATTTTTAACTGATCCAAGGAATGGGTAAGCTTACATAGTCATGAGGTTGTTTGTTAAAGAGAGTTCTCCTATGGCACTGGGGCCCCACAACCATATAAACAGTTAACCTCCTAGGATTGTTGTGTCTGATGAAGGCAGACATTCATTAGGCCATTTACCACCGACTCTTGGAACCTTTTGACTTCATGCAAGTAGGAAACCACAAGTATTCCTCTTATATCAGTACCAGAAGCTGGAAGCACGGAATGCTGTCAGAATGCTTTGAACCCCATAATTGTCTCTTGTCATAATACATTTTTTACATTTGAACTCGTGAGTTATCAAGGAGAAAGAGCATTGCAAGTTGGTTGAAACAGGGAATTAAATTATGGCAATGGAAAGAGAAAGGCACTTTCCATTGTTGTCATAAGAAAAGGGTCTTTGGGAAAGAATGATTCAGAGCTGATGTCTTTCTTTCACAATGACTTTATATTGTACTTCCTGTACCCGAGGATGGACAACATGCATTCTGTGGTGGGGAAGGCCTGGGGTGAAGGTAAATATCCTTTGTCTTGTGCAAGTGCTTGCCTGGAAATAAATAAAACGTATTTGAAAATGAGGAAAGGGCGTTAATAATATTATCACATTTTTATATAATACTTAGGATTGTAGGTTTCAGAGCTGTATATAAAGGTAGCAAAATGCCATTATGCTCATTTTTTAGATGGGGAAACTGAGGTAAAGAGAGGGCCTAATGATTCACCAAAGGTCATACAGCAGGTCAGTATAAGAATCAGGATTAGGACCCATATCTAGTACCCCACCACTGGGCCAGATGGCCTCTCATGAAAACCATGACATTCTGTGGGGGAGTTTTCCAGGCACTGTTAAAAATGGACTTCAAGCTCCAAACTAATTGAACATATGACCTATGGCAATACACCGCTGTGTTAGCTGGAGCGTGGGGATGATTTTTACGGGGTTCAGAGAATTTAAGACCTCCCCCTCCTCTTGTCTTTCTAGGCTGCAAAGGGTGTGAAGGAGCCCTCTTGCATGTTAGCTTGTCCTGCGTGGGTTCTTGGGGCCAGCTTTTGACAAGAGCTCAGCACACAGCAGCTCCTCTTTAAGCACCAAAATCAGCTCCTGCCTACTCGTCAAATGGGCTCAACACCCTTAGGAGATGCTGTTGAGAATGGTGGAGAAGCTCCCATGCTCTCTCCACCTATGGTAGAGAAAAAGTGGGTACTGATTTTTTTTTTAATACCCGATTCTTCTTCTGGGCTTGCTTTTCTTGATAGGTCTTGGGGAGTAACCCCACACACTCTCCTGATGCTAAGGGGGTAGAGACCATCTGCCAATACTTCAGCAATGCTCTTTTCCAACCATCAACTTTAAGATGTTGGCATGGGTAGAACCCAGGGCAGAATTTACTCCATGGAGTATTAAATAGCCCAACAAATGCAGGAAAATCTTGGATGGGAATATTCAAAGATGGGGTTTGAAAGGCAGGTGTTAGCTAAAAAGACAGAGCTTTGTTGGGGTCAGGGCTTAGTGAGGGTCATCTCATTACACAGTTGTTCAGTCACGCACAGGGAATCACTTCAGCACTGGCACCGTGGCTCAGACCTGTGGTCAGGTTGCACACATTGTCCGTCCGTCCTGGCCCTCACTCAGGGCAGGCAACAATAGTCCAGAGTCCATCAGGCTGAGCCTTTTAAATAAACAATCACAAAGCCCAGGCCCTAGCTCCGGGCGGGGCAACAAATGGTAACAACCAGTTCCAGTGCTCAGGCCGAGCAATGGTCGGTTGGGGCTCCTGTCCTGAACCAGGACAGGACACCCAATGGTCAGATCCTCTAGCTCAGGCGGAGAGCAGACAATCATAGGCAGTTTGCCACGGAGACCCACCTGCTCCACTGCATCCCAGCCCAGCGCCCTAACAGTGGCAGATGGACCTGCCCACTGGGTCAGTGGGGATCCTGGCTGCAACAAGATCTGAGTCAGTCAGACTAAGGTCATCTTTCCCTGGACTCCTTCCAACCTCCCTCTGCAGGTGTATCTGGCTCAATAACAGGTCCTCTGGGCTGGTGGGGGATGGAACCTCTGTCAGGGTAGATAATTCCTCAGGGTCAAAGTCTGTCTGTGGTCCTGGCAATCCTCAGTTTCCTTTAGGTCCACAGCAGCCTCCCAGCTTGGGAAAACAGGGCAGGCATCTGGCTCCTCTGGCAGCAGGAGCCTCATTGGGTTCCTAGTCCTGCCTTTTATATGCCTGGCCCCTCCTCTAGACTTCCAGCAAGATGGTGGAATGGGGCAAAGCTCTGCCCACTAGGGTTCAGTGATGGGCTCTGGGTCAGTGGGCAGCCATTCTGCCTCACTACAAGGAGAAATATCTTCAGCATTTGAAAGCTGGCTCTCGTCATTGTTATTATTCCTTTATTAGCATGGGCACCAAACCAATCAATCAGTTAATTAAAAACCCCTCTTCTGTCACAATGTACAGTGCAGCAATTTGCATTGGAATCATTTACATCTGGAAACATGACCGAGGAAAACTGAGTAATCGGTTTCTATGCACTGATTCAGTAGCGGGGCTCGAGGCACGGCAAATCTGGTAGGCCTTGACACAGAACTGAATGAGAATCCTCGATTGTTGAGGGCACCACTCAAATGAAGAGAGTTTTTCACGTGGTCGTTATTGTCTTGCAGGGGCCCCCAGACACTTTAGTGAGACTCACAGCCCCCTTCTAAGCTCGGGGGAGAGGTAGATACGCTTAAGGGTAGAGATAGGGTACAGAATGACTTAGACAAATTGGAGGATTGGGCCACAAGAAATCTGATGAGGTTCAACAAGGACAAGTGTAGAGTCCTGCACTTGGGATGGAAGAATCCCAAGCATTGTTACAAGCTGGGGACCAACCAGTTAAGTAGTAGTTCTGCAGAAAAGGACCTGGGGGTTACAGTGGATGAGAAGCTAGATATGAGTCAACAGTGAGCCCTTGTAGCCAAGAAGGCTAATGGCATATTAGGTTGCATTAAGAGGAGCATTGCCAGCAGATCCAGAGATGTCATCATTCCCCTTTATTCGGCTTTGGTGAGGCCGCATCTGGAGTATTGTGTCCAGTTCTGGGCCCCCCACTACAAAAAGGATGTGGACGCATTGGAGAGGGTCCAGCGGAGGGCAACCAAACTGATTAGGGGGATGGAGCATATGACTTATGAGGAGAGGCTGAGGGACTTGGGTCTGTTTAGTCTGCAGAAGCGAAGAGTGAGGGGGGATTTGATAGCAGCCTTCAACTTCCTGAAGGGAGGTTCCAAAGAGGACAGAGAGAGGCTGTTCTCAGTAGTGACTGATGGCAGAACAAGGAGCAATGGTCTCAAGTTGTGGTGGGAGAGGTCGAGGTTGGATATTAGGAAAAACTATTTCACTATGAGGTTGGTGAAGCACTGGAATGGGTTACCTAGGGAAGTAGTGGAGTTTCCATCCCTAGAGGTGTTTAAGTCTCGGCTTGACAAAGCCCTAGCCGGGTTGATTTAGTTTAGAATTGGTCCTGTCTAGAGCAGGTGGCTGGACTTGATGACCTTCTGAGGTCTCTTCCAGTTCTATGATTCTATGAAGCGCATACTTTCTAAGACTCTTCATGCTCTGAAGAGATGAGAATCCGAAGTCCTGACCCACAAAGACTTAGATTGGGCTTAGGTCCCTGGGCAGGAGTGGGGAAGGCAGCTCCCTGTTCCCAAAAGGAGTGGAGCCTCAAGTGGAAAGGTCGGGGCTGGGGACAGTCAGCCCTCAGCACTGCCGGGAGTGCACCACACCGCATCTTCCTCAGCCCTTACATCCACAGTGGTGCTGCTGCTGCCACAGCTGTGGTGGCCGGAAGCCCCAGGCATTTTCGAATTGCCAGGCCCTGGGTAAATGACCAAGGGTCTGGTTTAACTTTATGCACTGCATGCAGCCCCTATTCAATTTTCAAAGAAGGAACCCTGCCGGCTCTACATCCCGTTGGCCTACTCATGGTACATTAAGTTAAGCATATTCCTAAGTCTTTGCAGGCTGATGCCTCAGTTAAGACATTCTGCAACGAGGGAGTGTAACAATCATGGGAAGGACTGCTGGAGGACAAGGGGATCAGTGATAAGAGCAGCTACGTGACAATAAACGAAAATCCTTTAATAATTATCATTGTATGATTAGAGGGATACATCTGTTGCAGGATCAGCTGGACACTTGGCCCTTGACATCAATCATTTGTGCGAAGAAACCCCTGTTTGGCCCTTGTTCAATTCCATTGAAAATGATGAGAATTAAGTTTCTATTTTCTTCGCATTCTGGTTATCTCTATGGGACAAGACATGTGCTATCCAATATTCCAGGGTGGAACCACACTCTATGACATTCGAGGACGGGCCTTTCCGCTCTCTTTTTTATTAGAGTTTTTCTGGTCATTTCATGGCAAAGGATCAAAGCGGGGCAGGTTCTTTACTTGCGTGGCAAATGGCCTTGGCTTTTTCTATGATAGGGTTTAATGGGGAACAGAAACTTTTGCTACAAAGCTGCCCTCTTTATCAAAAGCAGAGTCTAGATAAGAACCAAAAAGTGGTCATTTCGGTAACTCTGTTTTACGTCACATCTACCCATTTTTCCTTTACTGTTGGACATGGTAATAACTCAATGCCACACATTATCAGTTGTAATCAGTCACTCTGAAGGAGTGTTGCTGTGGACCGCTACAAGCAGCAGATAGGATATGAGGGGAAAAACCTGCTAAGTTATATAGGAGTAGAGAGTGCCTTCTCCCTCCTTTACGGGAAGAAAACAAATCTATAAGCAAGCATTTTAAACAGAAGCTCTTAACTTGACTTTAGAGTCTGTATTTCCTAAAAATTCATAGACACTTATTCCCATAGGGCATGTCTACACTAGGAAACTATTTCAAAATAACTAAGATTGATTTAATAACTCGCAAAATATAAAAATTGAAATAGCCTGTCCTCACTAGGCAGGCTCTGTTAATGTGGACGTGCTACCTCGACAGAGCCCCAGGAAGCACTGGGGAGTAATTAGTTAGAATTACTCTGGGGAGTCGTTATTTCAAAACAGCAGCACCGGAGCATCCACGCTACTGCTATTTTGAAATAACTATTTTGAAATTAGTGTTATTCCTCAAGGAAAGTAGGAGTGCAGATTTTGAACTAGCGACCCATTATTTCAAAATAACAGGTTTGGTCGTGTGGATGCTCTGCTTATTAATTCGACATCAGGGGGTTTATTTTGAAATAAAGTCCTAGTGTAGACAAGGGCATACAGTTTAGTCCTCAACTGAAGTTATGAGCCTGTACCTACTCACATCAAAGTCCATATTATCTCGTTATATTCTGACACTTGTACTGTGTGGCACCTTATTCCACAAATATTTGGTGGATAAACAATTTCATCTTCTCCCCAGCCCCACACTGTTCCTTTATTTGGCATTTTCTCACCAGCGCCAAATTTTATTTACAGAAAAGTTATAGGATGGAGGTACACAAATAAAAAGTAAGGATACGTCTACGCACCACGGCTATTTCGGGATACCAACGGCATCCCGAAATAGCTACCCTATGTCTTAACAAGCTGCCCGTTATTTTTGAAATATTTTTCAAAATAACGGACTTGCTATTTTTGCATCCCTATAATCCTCATTCCATGAGGGTTAAGGGATGTCTAGAAATAGTGTATTATTTCAAAATGTGGTGCTGTGTAGATACGCCAAATTTCAAAATAAGGTATTTTGAAATAGAATTGAAATAAGATATGCAATTTACATAGAGCAGATTACGTATCTTATTCTGAGTTTAGGGTGCTGTGTAGACACATGCTAAGTCACAGATGTTTTTGAACTGGTATCTTTCTCGTTACTGTTCTGGGAAACTTGAGCTCTGGTTCTTGCATAGACATGACTTCAGTTACCATGGATAGTGGAAGCTTTCTATGCTTTTACTAGTTCAACAATGGGCTTGGAAACACACACAAACCTCCATTTCCTTTCTTTTATTTGTAAATGTCTTTCCTTTGAGAACACTGCTATTTAATAGATTGGATATGATGTCAAACCCTTTAATGAGTGGTATGCTCTTTTTCATGTATGGTTTTTGTTTTTATTCCAACCAAGATTTTTTTTTTCCTAAACAGACATGATTCTATGAAAAATAAAATCCAAACATGATCAGCAAAGACCTTTTTTGTTATGGAAAAATTATAATGTGAAGTTGCTTTTTTCTCTCTTCCTGTTATTGGTAAAGAGAGAATTTTTATTGTTCTTACATGGTAATCCAAACTTGATGTTGAAATTCTGAACATTTTTTGGTGTTTTGGGGTTACTTTTTGTTTTTGTTTTCTTTTGTTTTGGTTCTCTGGTTTGTAGCCTGAATGAAACTAACCCAAGCATTGAAAAAGCTTGCCACATACTGTCAGAAATGGCATTGCTTTACCTCACAGAGGAGAAGCAGTGTGCATACAACATCATTCACCGAATCTCTAATCCATGTGCAGTGGATAAACGAGAATGCATTACCATAAAACTTTTAGCTACTGTGTATCTATATTGTTACATTCTGAGGATGATTATGCTGGTGTAAATACAGAATCATTTCTCTGAAATCATGGGAATTATTCTTGATTTGCAATGATGTAAATGAGAGCAGAATTAGTACACATGGTTATGAAGAAATTCCCAGATTGGAAGATCAGTATTGAACTGACACCTGAAATTCTCAGAACAAATTATCTGATCTTTTGTCCAAGAAACAAATGGGCTTCTTTAAAAAACTGAAATTTTGGTGGGAAATTTCTATATCATTTGCAATTTTTTTAAAACAAACCAATGATTTTTTTCCAAAATGTTTTAATTTTTTTGGTTGCAAAACTGGGAAGTTATGCCCATTATTTTTAAATTAAATAATTTGCACAGAAATCGTCTACCATTTCTTGCTAGCTTTACTGATATATTAGCTCATTACAGCTAGTTCATCTTTGTTTTCCTTCTTCCATGTAAACTGACCTATTTCAAACTACCTGTTATTCCTCCTGCAATGAGGTTTAACAGGTAGTTTGAAATAGGGCTTTATTTCAAACACCCGTTTCCCTGCCACATGTAGACGTGGGCAGTTAATCCGGGCTTGTAAATTTCAAAAAATGGCGCCCGGACGGGAAGATGCAAATCAAGAGCGGGATATTTAAATCCCAGTCTTGATTTGCAATTCCGAATGCCTACATTTGCAGCCCTAGTTCGAATTAGGTTGCAAGTGTAGATATACCCTCATAGATGACATTTTCCCCACCTTTAAAATTAAAATAATTAGGATAGGTCTACATGATCACTGTAAATTGACCTAAGAAATGCAATTCCAGCTTCATGAATAATGTATCTAGAGTCGATGTAGCTTAGGTCGAGTTACCGTGGGATCTACACCACAAGGGTCAACAGGAGAAAATCTCCCATTGACTTACCTTACTGTTCTCACTGGGGATAAACACTGGGGTTGACCGGAGAGTGATCTGCACTCAATTTGGCTGGTCTTTGCTAGACCCGCTAAATTGATCACCAGAGCCTCAATCTTGGAGCATTGATCCTGGCTGTAGTGTAGATGTAGCCTCAGTGGCAACATTGGAGAGTAAGGATTTGTGTTCTGTCACTGCAGGGTGCCATGATTATATATTGTTGAAGAATTATCTTTATCTATAAGTGGACACAGTGCTACTCTCCTCTATAATTCAAGGGACACAGGGTTTGAGGAACAAGTGTTGTTAGATTTCCATTTCACATGTGCTCTTAACATTACTCAAATTCCTCCCTTTTCAGCTTGTCATGACCACTTCAGAATAAGAACTAAACAATATGAGGAAAATGGATTGGAGCATTGAAAACTACTTTTCCATTTGTCTGTACCTATACATGATAATGCCGAGAGGAAACAATTAAAATACTGTCTTTTTTTATTATTATAACTGAGTCTACAGCTTTTCAACACAATGACTCCAGAAAGACTTGGAGAGACATCCAACAGACCAATAAAATATCCTTACATTTCATTTTTTTAAAGCTAATTCATTTGGAGTCATTATTTTTTGCCAAAGGAGGAACTATTTTTTTTCCCTGCAAATGTTTGCTGATTTCTTCAGATGAGTGAAATAACGTCACAGCTCCAAAGTCTTCTGGAAATTGTCACTACGTAATTTGCCACTTTAGTCTTTTCATTTACCGCACAAATGATCTATGCAAATGGATCTTTTGTAGTGGAAGAATGGTAGAGTTTGCAAGCATTGTTGGAGCTTTTTCGGAAATGAGGTAGAAAGAGTCAGCATCTTTGCTTCATCTTCTGGTGTTTCTCTCTTCCCCTCTCAAAACAAACCCATAGCAACTTTGCTGACTTCCATGACCAACAAACATTTAAATGAGCACAAATAACATTTCCAGGGCTTGGTATTTTAGATGAAAATCATATTTTTATTGGAGCCTTCTCTCCTATGTGGGATCTTTTCATGGTTTTTTCCCTCCTTTTTGCCATTGTGTTAGCTGCTTCCTTATTTTCTTGCAGAGAAGTTTGAAATGGCTTACACATAAAATCTTTTTATTAGCAGCTTTCTCCTGTGGCTTTGGCACCTAAGATTTAAGACTTGGCATGGTCACCTGGCCGTTCATTCCCATCTCAACCGGTTTCCATTTCCCAGCAGGAACCTTGGACATCTAGGCCAGAACTTTAGCTGGTGTACATAGTTGTATCTCTACTGACTTCAAGAAAGCGACACTGATTTACACCAGCTGAGAATCTGGAGCGGGAACATATGTTCACACTGGACCAATTACGTTGATCTGCATTGGCATGGAGCTGCTCTTTTGACTTCAGAGGAGTGACTCTGAACCAACACCTAAGAACGCAATCTGCTCAAGTGATTGAAAGTGATAATGACCAGCCAGTCCATAACTGGCTAGGCCCAAGCTACAAAATGCTGACTAGATTTTAAAGGGTGGTAGTGCTGAGATCTGGGAGCCCAGTTTTACCCATCATAGAAATAGACCCTATCCATGAGAGTCACACACTGCTTTTGGAGAGCTGTGTCCATCATTCCAACACAGAGTGTTACAGAGACCATCTCATGGGGTGTAGGTACACCACATTGACCCAGCAAAAAAAGGACGAATACAGGCACTGCCTATTGGAAGCCTCACAGCATCTGGGAGAATACAAGGACTAGGAAGCAGAGAGGTAGGGTAGCTACCAGGGAAGCAAGAAGGCTGGAGAGAGGAACTCCTGCCAACAAGCTACTCTAAAGAGCAGCCCAGAGGTAACAGCCCCAAGTGGGATAAACTAGCCAATAGGTTGGAGAGCCTGCAGAGATCTAGGGGAAGGTAGGAGGGAGCTTAGGGCACTGTCAGAGTTGGAGAACCCTGACCCTCCTTACCTAGCTTGAGGGTCCAGAGTTGGGACCTGGTGGAATGGGTGGACCTGGGTCCCCCTACCCAGCCTTTGACAGATTTGGGTGTGGAGGAAGGGTTGTCAAACTCATGGGACCAGGAAACTCCTGACAGACCTATGGGGCTGTGTGAGCTCAGGGGCCATGCCACGTATGGCCAGATGGTGGTGGTGGTGGGGGGCATTGCCATAGCAACACTTCACCCTTAGTACCAGAAGGAGGCTGTCGGAGCCTCTCCTCCACAGACCCACAATGCAGATAGAGAAGCCTCAGAAGACCCAACATGGAGGACACACTACGACTACTAGTCCAGCAGCAGGCCACTGCCTTAGACCAGGAAACCATGTCACAAAAGTGGCCGCAGCCCATGCAGGCCCAGACAACTACTGCTGAGGCAGGCTCAGTGATGACAGAAGAAGCTGCAAGCGGCCACCAAGGAACAACAGGATGAGACCTGGCTGCAACTCAACAATGAAGCCAGCAGATGAAGCCAGCCAGATAGACATGATGCCATCTATCAGAGGGTATGTCTACACTACAGCGCTAGTTCGAACTAACTTAGTTCGAATTAGTTAATTCGAACTAAGCTAATTCGAATTAGCGCATCCAGACTTAAAAACTAGTTCGAATTAGCGTTTTGCTAATTCGAACTAGCATGTCCACACAGAGTGGACCCTGAACCGAGGTTAAGGATGGCTGGAAGCAGTGCGGCAGGGCATCAGAGGAGGACTTAGAGCGTGGAGCTGCTGCCTTAGGCTAGCTGAGGGCTGCGCGTAAAGGGACCCGACCCCCACCCCGGACAGACAGTTCTCAGGGGTGCCCCGCTTGCAAAGTAGTCCTGGCTTGGATTGCCCGGAGTACCCACACTGAGCACATCACAGCACTCGGCCATCAGACCGGCTGCACTTGCCACAGGCTGCCATCTGAGGAGAGGGGGCAATTGGGGGGCTGCAGGAGAGGTTCCACCCCCAGAAGCCCGCAGAGCCAGCCCAGTCCTCCCCATCGGGGGCTCGTGCCCCATTCCTCCCTCACCTCCTTCCACTTACCCTTCCCTAGCCCCCCTTCCTGATGTACAAAATAAAGAAAACGTGTGTTCAAAAATAGAATCTCTCTTTATTGAACAAAACTCAGGGAGACTGGGAAAAGTGGGAGAGGGGAAGAGAGAGGGTGGGAGAGGGGAGGGCAACTACAATGATCAGAGGTTTGGAACAGGTCCCATATGAAGAGAGGCTAAAGAGACTGGGACTTTTCAGTTTAGAAAAGAGGAAACTGAGGGGGGTAGGATAGAGGTCTATAAAAGCATGAGTGGGGTGGAGAGGGTGCATGAAGAAAAGTTCTTCATTAGTTCCCATAATAGAAGGACTAGAGGACACCAAAGGAGAGGAATAGGTAGCAGGCTTCACACTAGTAACAGAAAGTTGTTCCTCACAAAACAAAGAGTCAACCCGTGGAACTCCTTGCTGCAGGAGGCTGTGAAGGCCAGAACTAGAACAGAGTTTAAAGAGAAGTGAGATAAAGTGATGGAGGTTGGGTCCATGGAGTGGTATTAGCCAGGGGGTAGGAGTGGTGTCCCTGCCCAAAGTTTGTGGAAGGCTGGAGAGGGATGGCACGAGACAAATGGCTTGGTCACTGTCTTCGGTCCATCCCCTCCAGGATCCCTAGGGCTGGCCGCTGTCGGCAGACAGGCTACTGGGCTAGATGGACCTTTGGTCTGACCCAGTATGGTCATTGTAAGCTCAGGGCTCAGGGTCGGGGGTCTGTGGACCACTGTGATTTTCATGCACTCCTGCTCCTGGGTGGCCAGGCTAGCAGCTCTCCTGCCCTAGACGGCCACTTTCCTGTGCCTAGTGCGGAGGTCGTGGACGAGGTCCACGATGTCTGCACTAGACCAGGCGGGCGCCCGCCTCTTGTGGTCCCAGGCAAGCTCCCGGGAGCTGCCAGCCTGGTCCCGGGAAGAGGGGGAGGGCTGGGGAGCATCGGGTAGCTGGCTCGAGCCGTGCCAGGTTCAGGGTCTGCTAGCTGGGTGCTGGCAGGCTTGCACCTGGCACGGGCACCGTAGCCAGCCCGTGCTCCTTTAAGGGGTCCAGGACCGGGAGGGGGGCAGTAGAGTTTCCCTGGTGTTGGCCAGAGTAGCCACCAGGGAAAGCTGGGGAGGGCTAGCCTCCCACTAGTTCGAATTAAGGGGCTACACACCCCTTAATTTGAACTAGTAAGTTCGAACTAGCCTTAGTCCTCGTAGAATGAGGTTTACTTAGTTCGAACTAAGCGCTCCGCTAGTTTGAATTAAGTTCGAATTAGCGGAGCGCTAGTGTAGCGCCTATCAAAGTTAATTCAAACTAATGTCCGTTAGTTCGAATTAACTTTGTAGTGTAGACATACCCAGAAGCATCTGGACAAGCTGATGAGGGTGCAATTGGTGGAGCACCTGGATTCTGGACAGAGGAGACAGGCAGAACTCCTTCCTTGTTCACTAGCTCAGACGTGTTTTTTGGTGGTTCCAAGCCAAATGGCCATGATGGTCGACCATACTGAAACTCAACCAGGGGACGTAATGAGAGAGACCATAGAGCCCATACCAAAAGAGAAGCAAGTAATGATCAGAGAGAACGAGGAAGCTGGGGATCATTATGAAATCTCAAGTGTATGGCACAATCCAATAGTACTGGTTTCTAAACCACATGGCTTGATCAGGGTTTGTATAGATATTTACAAGATCTCAAAATTTGATGCCTACACAATGTCTCAAGTACACAACCTCCTGAAGTGACTAGGATAAGTACAGTATATAACAACCTTAGATCTCACCCAGGGGTATTGGCTGATACCCCCTGACAAGAACATCCTGGGAAAAGAATGTTTCCTTCACGCGGGGGAGACTCCTTCAGTTCAGAACTGTGTCTTTTTGGCTTGCATAGGAGAGCAGCCACTTTCTAGCATCTAATGGACAAGATCCTGCAGCCACATCATGATGATGGGGCTACTTATCTAGACCACATGGTGGTCTTCAGCTGGGACTGGGGAGGCCCCCATACAGAAAGTGGTGGCAGTACTGTGTTCCTTAAAGGCTGCTGGCTTCACAGCAAACTGTCAAATGCCCCATGCTTGGCTGCAGAGAAGGGGTTGAATTGTTGTATGGACAAGCTGCCCCACAAACAGATTCTAACTCTGATATTCCAGTCCAAATACAAGTCCATATTTCACATTTCTCAAGATGTGGAAGTTTTTCAATTCAGGATTTGGTTTCACATGCTACCTCTATACAGCCTAACCTGGGAATGGCTGTCTCTTAAGTCACTAGTTCATAAACAGTAGTGTGCTATGACCCATACTCAGACAACTCTTGGTCTCTTTAATTTTTATGGGTCTTTTCCTCTATCAGAAGAAAATCAACACATAAATCACACAATTTAAAACCCAGGCACAAATCTGACAAATGTGGTATTTTAAAGGTGGTTGTTTTCTTTCTTTTTTTTTTTTTAATGAAGGAAAAGCAAGAGGATGGGGTTGGAATTTTATGATGTGCAACAGAGGTTGTAACCACAGAAAAATCTGCCACCAAAAGCCAAACATTATTCATTTTGGTGGAATGCACTGTTAAAATAGCTTAGCCTTTTAGGAAGAAGGCTTATGTAAAGCATCCAATTTACTTCTATCTGGAACAGAGAGAAAGTTATAAAAACCTTTTAAAAATGATTGACTACATATATGTACAGTATTTTCCCCTTTTGCAGACATACATAAGGAGGAGCTGTTCTCGTCAGTGGACTCATACTGAGCACCAAAGAAAAGATACATTGCCGGAGGTAATTCTTTGTCTCATGGTAATTCACTAATACCATTAATTATAACCAATGACTCCACTATCTTCACAATAAGTCAGTAAATTTCCACAGCCTGCACATTTTGGCTGAATAGGGCAGTAAGGACTGAGAGCCTGTGATTATTGTATGACCACTGTTCCTTGAAGGGAAATACCAGGTACATCTCGGGTTGTAATCAACAGGTGTGTCCATAAGGGGGGGGGGGGAGAGGGCATTGAAATGGGTACATTTCAGGCTTTTAACTGATAAATGCATTTTGAAATCTATGTCTTGGTCTCCAAAGTTTGAGGGTTTTACTGTACTTTTTTTAAATTGTTGTAATAAATTTGGATTTTCAATGTGTGTGTGTGTGTGTGTGTGTGTGTCTTAACTAGTCATTTCTTTTCAATAGGATTGAATTCATTCACCTACACCATAAATATATTTTAAATTGGTTCCATCTGCCCATTGTCTTCAAAGCTTCTTTGATTTGCAGTGCCCCTCGCTGTGCTCTGCTTATTGCTCTGGTGTCTGGATGCTCATGATCACTGGCCAGGAGCTTTGCCTAGGCCTTCCCCCCGCCATGTAACTTTTCCCCTTACTCTAAAAATATTATGGTACACACAGCAGGCTCCCATCACAGTGGGAAAGTTGCATTTGCTGAGGTCCAGCTAATCAGTATATTGCAGAACCTTCCCTTTAAACACCCAAAAGCACATTCTACCACTCATCTGCATTTTCTCAGCCTCTGATCGAACTGCTCTTTATGGCAGTCCAGGCTGCTCATGTATGAGCCATGATAGCAAGTAGGATGGCTCACCAAGTATCACTACTGGCATTTCAAGGCCTCCCATGGTAATTTTCCAGTCTGGGAAACAAGTTTCCGCTTGCAGCTTTCTGAAGAGGCAGGAGTTCCTAAAGAGGCCCACGATATACACCTTTCTCGAACATCCCATGTTGATGTTCATAGAATCATAGAGCTGGAAAATACCTCACAAGGTCAAATCCAGACCCCTGCCCAAGGTAGGACCAATCCCAACTAAATCAATCCAGCTAGGAATTTGTCAAGCCAAGACTTAAAAACCTCTAGGGATGGAGATTCCACCTCCTCCCTAGGTAACCCATTCCAGTGCTTCCCCACTCTCCTAGGGAAATACTTTTCCGTAATATCTAACCTACACCTCCCACACTATAACTTGAGACCATTTCTCCTTGTTCTGCCGTCTGTCAATACTGAGAACAGCCTTTCTCCATCTTCTTTGGAATCTCCCTTCAGGAAGCAGGAGGATGCTATCAAATCCCCCCTCACTCTTCAATTCTGCAGAATAAACACACCCAAATGCCTCAGCCTCTCCTCACAAGTCATGTGCTCCAGCTCCCTAATCATTTTGGTCACCCTCCACTGGACCCTCTCCAATGCGTCCACATCCTTTCTATAGTGGGGGCTCCAGAACTGGACACAATACTCCAGATGTGGCCTCACCGGAGTCAAATAAAGGGGAATAATCAATTCTCTAGATCTGCTGGCAATGCTCCTCCTAATACAACCTAATATGCCATTAGCCTTCTTGGCTACAAGGGCACACTGTTGATTCCTATCCAGCTTCTCATTTACTGTAATCCCCAGGTCTTTTTCTGCAGAACTGCTACTTAGCCAGTCGGTCCCCAGCCTGTAACAATGCCTGGGGTTCTTCCTTCCCAAGTGCAGGACTCTACACTTGTCCTTGTTGAATGGCCCTTGTGATCCACCAACACCTGCAGCACCACCAAGAATTACCCCTTGTGGTTTACATCCTCCTTTCCAAGGTGGTTGGGAGCCCAGATAGAGATGAATGTTCCATCTATCGCCCCAGCACAGTTAGGCAACCCCATCGTGGCAAAGCCCTCCACTCTGCTTCTATGTTCATAATAGCCCACGCTGTAGATTTCCCCACTCCAAATTGATTCCCAATTGACTGGTAGCTGTCTGGCATTGCAAGTTTCCACAGGACAATTGCCACTTGCTCCCCGCCCTGTCAGCTGGTCTTGTTCTGGTCTTCTTGCAGTTCAATGTGGGGAAAGTAAATCACCAACTCCCATGAAAGCGGCCTTATATATGGGAATGTTTTGCAGCCGCTGTTGATTGTGTCCTACCTGCGTAACTATGCAGTCCCACCAGACTGTGCTTGTCTGATGGCACCAGAATCAGAATTCTGCTGTGTTCAGGGGATTGAATGCTGGCAGCGTTTGCCAGTCGCTCAATTCAAGTGCTTTGCAGAAGAGTATATTCATGGCCTCTCTAGATCCTTCCTCATTCCTGCAGACCCTGAACATGCTCCGGCTATTCTCCAGCAGAAGGCTCACCATGGTTAATATGATTGTCATAATGCTTTGATGCTCAGTGGAAACCACCATGGGTTCTATGCTTATGCTGCTGTGGTGTCTGTGCAGATAACCTGGAGAAGAAAGGGTGCAAAGAGACTGCCATTGCTTTCAAGCTGGGAAGGGGAAGAGAGGGAGGAGACAAGTGCATTATGTTCCTTCTCCTCTACAGTTGTTTTTGCTCAGTCTGACTTACACAGTAATCAGCCTGGCCTCAGCTTGCTTCACATATGCCACAAACTCAAGAGTGGATCCTGTGGAAAAGCAGACCCATCAGCTGGATGGGTGGACGACTCACCCACATGTGCATGTTGCTGTTTAGCTCTGTCTTTATCCTCCTTTTTGATCATATATCACTCAAATGTGAGCTCTCATACCCAATTTATCATCCACTTTCCCTCCTTCAATTAAAGACTGAAGCTCAATGATGCTCTACCTGGAACTAATTGCAATTTTCCATAATGCAATTTAATAATGGCCTTGGCTGTGAGGGTTTAGGGGTGGGGGAACCAAATCCAAGGGAACTGGTAAGAAGGGTAATTGTGTTCAGATGTTCTGACTATTGCCCATACACTTTACAATATGTGAAAACTGTGTGCGTGGCTCTCAAGTCTCGAAAAACATGCGATTGACTTTTAAAATCTGAATTGTAGGGAATTTGCTCTTTCAGTCTTTCTACCCTTCCCCGGGATTTATTTCTTGCCTTCAAATCCCACAGTAACATGGACAGCTTACTTGTCATGACACTGTCTAATGCTTATGGCTGCACAGAGAGTTCAGAACACAATAAAATAAGACCATCTGACCTAACTTGTTGCGATCCATCTATTCAGTCTCATAGTGTGTCTACACAGCACCTGAAACTTGAAATAAGCTATGCAATTGGCACTACGCAAATTGCGTAGCTTATTTCAGGTCTATTTTGAAATAGCTTATTTTTCCGAATTTTGAAATAAAGTGCTATTTCCAGCCATCCCTTCCTCCTCGTAGAATGAGGATGGCAAAATAGTGCATCTGCTATATTTTGAAAAAGCGGACACGGTCAAAAGATGTGGGGATACCTCTGGTATCCTGAAATAACTTTGCTGTGTAGACGTACCCATAGATGGAGGTTCCAGCTCTGCGGTCTTGAACAGGGTGAGTGTTGGGGAGGTGCATACATGAGTGAAAGTCATTGATGGGGCAGAAGGAGTGAAAATGTTTTAAGCATCGGGGAAGTAGGCAGCCGTATGCTCTTTGAGTTTCCCTACCGAGACCCGTACTTCCCTGCTTACGTGATAAAATGTTTGTAGTCATGTTGGTCCCTGGATATTATTGAGACAAGGTGGGTGAAGTAATATCTTTTTTTGGACCCAGTCTTGTTGGTGAGAGAGACAAGCTTCCAAGCTTCCAGAGAGTTCCTGACTAGAAGACCCCAGTTTAAGCTCAAGAGTGCATCTCTCTCTCCAACAGAAGTTGATCCAATACAAGATATTACCTCAGATTTTTACTTCACCTGCATTTTCTCTTTTACCTGACTTTATGCCACTTACACTGCACAGGTTTAGAGTGATGGGTGAAAGCTACAAGGATGGTGGTGAAAAGGCTGTTGTATAAGGTCTGTATTCTCAATACATCCGTGGGGTGGACTTATGGGTACAGGACTGAACTGGGAGTAAGGAGACCTTGATTTAATCATCCTCTTGGATGAATCACATGAGCTCCCTGTGGCTCAGTTCTCCATCTGTAACTGATACCTGCTGTCTCCTGACATTAGTTTATTTTGACGAAAAGCTTCTCAAGGCAGAAACTGCTTTTTACTATGGGCTTATACATCACTTAGCACAATGAGGCTCCAGAGTCATACATGATCTTTCAGCATTACTATAATGCAATGAAATAATTAATAATAATACATTTTTGACTAGGTCTGAAAGTCAAACCTCAGTGGGTCCATACATCTCTAGAAACATAACTCTAATTCTCCTCCGGGGCACCTGGCGCTGGCCACTGTCGGCAAACAGGCTACTGGGCTAGATGGACCTTTGGTCTGACCCAGTACAGCCGTTCTTATGTTCTTATTGGCTTAAATAGGAATTTTAGATCACGGAATCATAGAACACTAGAACTGGAAGAAACCTTGAGAGGTCATCAAGTCCAGTCCCCTGCCCTCATGGCAGGACCAAGCACCATCTAGATCGGGGCTGTATATAAAAAAGGGTAGTCTTCTAGGGTTAGTCACTGGTGGGATGCTGCTGCTATATTTACCTGCACCTGTTGGGTGCTGGGCGATCACAGCTCTCGTTGGCCATGTTCTGCCCTCCACTCCCATTGGCCACGGATGGTGATCTGTGGCCAATGACAGCTGTGATCTCCCAATATCTAGGGAGGTGCAGGTAAATACAGAAACAAAATACAGGACTATGTAGCACTTTAAAGACTAACAAGATGGTTTATTAGATGATGAGCTTTCATCTAATAAACCATCTTGTTAGTCTTTAAAGTGCTACATAGTCCTGTATTTTGTTTCAGCTACACCAGACTAACATGGCTACATTTCTATCACTATCATAAATACAGAGGCAGTGTTCCACCAGGGACTAACTCTGCAGATTGGATGTGGCCCATGAGCCAGAATTTGCCCAACCAATCTAAATCATCCCTGAGAGGTGTTTGTCTAACCTGCTCTTAAAAATCTCCACTGATGGAGATTTCATAACCCCCCTAGACAATTTACTCCAGTGCTTAACCACCCTGAAAGCTGAGAAGTTTTTCTTAATGTCCAACCTAAACATCCCCTGCTGTAATCTAAGTCCATTGCTATTCGTCCTATCCTCGTAGGTTAAGGAAAATAATTTTTCTCCCTCCTCCTTGTAGGTATTTGAAAGCTGCTAGCATCTGCTCTCTTAGGGTGGGTCTACACAGCACCTCAAACTCAAAATAAGATATGCAATTTGCACTATGAAAACTGCGTACTTTATTTTGCATCTAATTTGAAATTTGGCGCATCTACACAGTGCCAAATTTTGAAATAACCCACTATTTGGAGCCATCCCCTACCCCTCGTGCAACGAAATTTACCAGGATGGCGAAATAGCATGCCCATTATTTTGAAACATATTTTGAAATAACAGGCAGCTTGTGTAGACACGGGATAGCAATTTTGGTGTACCTTCGGTATTCCAAAATAGCTGTGCAGTGTAGATGCAAGTGAGTCTTCTCTTTCCAAGACTAAACAAACCCAAGTCTTACAATCTTCCCTCATAGCTCATGGTTTCCAGACTTTTAATCATTTTTGTTGCTCTTCTCTGGACCTTCTCCAATTTGTCCAAAGGAATTTGTCTAGCTCCTTGATAGATCAGACCCTTTATAATACTGCAGAATTCCTGCGTACACACGTCTGTTGATGCCATTGGGAGAGCTGCATGTATATGAGCTGCAGGATTAGACTCAAATGCTTAGTTTAATTATAAGGCTTTTCCCAGGTGTGTTTCTGGGATACCGTAAGGGTTTATCGACTGCTCTGATTTTTGAGATGATGTACCAAGAATGACATTCTGATGCTGATGTTTGCTTGAATCTGATGGTTTATGAGCTGGGAGATGTTGCCGAAAAAATATTAAACATTTTTTTTCCGTAACACAAATGTGAGTTATAATAATCTCTAAAGGGGAGCAAACAGCTGCCAGAGTTCTGCAGACTGTCTGCTTTGGGGACTATTATTGATTTTGACATTAGAGAAACAAAATACCTTGGATGGGATGGATACATTTGGAAGTTGGTAACCAATGTGCCCGAGACTTGTAACTATTTCCCTCTTCTGATGTGCCAAATGGTTTCTCTGACTTCCTTCAAGTCCCTCTTTGAAACACTTCCTCCTTAAGACTTCCCAGCAGCGCTGTCTCCTGAATAACCCCACGGTTTCACATTTCCAGCAGTCCTCAAACAGTTGTATTTCTCTCATTTCTACTGCTAATATCTCATTCATGTGGAAAGCCCCTAAGGGCAATGAGTGTGTCTTATCTGCATGTACATAGCTGAGGTCCAATAGTAATCATCGTCAATACTGAAAGAGCTTGTTTTGGAATGGGATTGCTTTTGAATAATTGCTTTCTTTTTTCCACTTGCTTGTGCCAAGATCAGCGCATGACTGAAGCTGATGCTGAAGCAGAAGCAGAAGCACAGAGATGGAAGAAATGGTACGTTCTATTGGGTCAATGGGCTATCTAGTTCAGTATTCTGTTGTGGGTGAGTCTGCAATTGGATTAATACACAGACCAATCAGCGTGCAACATGTTAGTGATCTTTAGAATCATAGAATCATAGAGCTGGAAGAGACTTCAGGAGTCATCGAGTCCAGACCCCTGCCCAAAGCAGGACCAATCCCAACTAAATCAACCCAGCCAGGGCTTTGTCAAGCTGAGACTTAAAAACCTCTAGGGATGGAGATTCCACCATTTCCCTAGGGAACCCATCCCAGTGCTTCACCACCCTCCTAGGGAAATAGTTTTTCCTAATATCCAACCTAGACCTCCCCCACTGTAACTTGAGACCATTGCTCCTTGTTCTGCCATCTGTCACTACTGAGAACAGCCTCTCTCCATCCTCTTTGGAACCTCCCTTCAGGAAGTTGAAGGTTGCTATCAAATCTCCCCTCACTCTTCTCTTCTGCAAACTAAACAAACCCAAATCCCTCAGCCTCTCCTCATAGGTCATGTGCTCCAGCCCCCTAATCATTTTGGTTGCCCTCTGCTGGACCCTGTCCAGTGTGTCCACATCTTTTCTATAGTGGGGGCTCTAGAACGGGACACAATACTCCAGATGTGGCCTCATCAGAGCCAAATAAAGGGGAATAATCACTTCTCTCAATTTGCTGGCAATGCTCCTCCTTAGACACCCTAATATGCTATTAGTCTTCTTGGCTACAAGGGCACACTGTTGATTCCTATCCAGCTTCTCATCTACTGTAATCCCCAGGTCCTTTTTTGCAGAACTGCTACTTAGTCAGTCGGTCCCCAGCCTGTAACAATGCGTGGGGTTCTTCCACCCCAAGTGCAGGACTCCACACTTGTCCTTGTTGAACCTCACTCTTCCTCCTCTCACAGAATGAATTACCCCATCATATAGGCAAACCCTGATAATCCCAGCAAATAGATCTTTTAAAAGAAAATGCATTCTGCAATAGAATGTGGAAAAAAAGACAGACCTACCGAGTAACTTTATTCCTAACACACACAAACACCCCAGGTGGTTTTTGTATGCCCCAGGGGGGAGAAAAGTTTTCTGTCCGTTCTATATAATCTGGTTTTAATTGTTCTAAGGTAGAAGTTCTTCTTATTCATTTATAATTGAAACCTGGAGGAAGGGGGAGGGGTTTTCATAGAAAACTGAAAGGTTTGTCAGAAATTAAAAGGCTGAAAAATTGAACAACAATAAAAAAAAATTCACCAAGCATCTGAAATTTAAGTTCTGAAATGCTGCCACACTACCTCACCGGAGCTGTAGGCCAGGGTCCACTATTCTTCATGGGTTCTGGGCTCAACGCATGTGCTATCTCTCTCATGATGCATGGCAGTCTCGCATAGGTGATGCATTTGGTGAGGGGTTTTAATTGCTGAAGCTTGGTGCCTGCACTCTTCCCCCTCCCTTCCCTGCTCCCTGCTCCCTTCCCCCACAGAGCACAGGTTGCCTCGGAGGGAGGAAGCCCTGCATTTTTGGGAATCTCTGGTCATAGGCCGTGTCCAGACTCAGGGTTTTTTTCGGGAAAAGTAGCCTTTTCCCGAAAAAACTTCCCCTGCGTCCAGACTCAAGCCGCGTTCTTTCGAAATTATTTCGAAAGAACGCGGCTTTTCTTTCAATGGCGGTAAACCTCAATTTACGAGGAAGAACGCCTTCTTTCAAAAGTTCCTCTTTCGAAAGAAGGCGTTCTTCAATGTAAAGAGGCCATCTTCGAAAGAGAACATCCAGACTCGCTGGGTGCTCTCTTTCGAAAAAGCGGATTTCTCTTTCGAAAGATCCGCCTGCAGTCTAGACGCGATCTTTCGAAAGAGGCTCTTTCGAAAGATGCTTTCGAAAGAGCCTCTTTCGAAAGAAGCCTGCAGTCTAGACATAGCCATAGTGTGTCACAGGAGATGTTGTTTGCCTAGAGAGCTCATCCCATAGAGGAAAACGGGGATCTGAGGTGACCGAACAACAATGCCCACATGACATTTTCCCATGGAAAGCGGGCACTTCCCATGGAGAACTGGCTTTGCCTTCCACTGACCAACCCGATTTGCCACATGAGAACTGTTTCAATGGAAAACTTTCAGACAGCCTGAATTGATATTTCTACATCTCCACTGGAATTCAGTTGAGCTCATGGCATCAATTATACCTTGCGCCAATCGGTTGCAAAGGTTAATGACATACTGTAACATGGACACCGTTTCTTTTTATCCTTTGAAAGGCAACAAATGTAATTGTCATTGAATAGCGAGAAAACAGCAGACAAGTTTCAGTTAGTCAGACATGGAAGTTTAAGTCTCTGTCTCTGTCTCTCTGGCTATTTCTAGACTGCATTGCTTTTTCAGGATACTGGAGGTATCTTGGGAAAGCAACGCTGTGTCCAAGGAATGCATCCGCCTTTTTATTTTTTTTTCTCGAAAAAGCGGATGTGCTCTTTCACCATCCCTGGAAACCGCATTCTATGAGGGATAAGAGAGGTGTCGAAAGAGCACTTTTTTTTCTGAAAATTGGCACCTTCTCCAACTTTGGTGCCTTGTTACTCAGTAGGTCTGTCTTTTTTTCCACTTGCCTACTGCAGAATGCATCTTCCTTGAAAGCATCTATTGGCTGGGATTGTCAGGGTTTGCCTATATGATGGGGTAATGCATTCTGTGTGAGAAGGGAGAGTGAGGTTCAACAAGGTGTAGAATCCTGCACTTGGGACGGAAGGCACTTAACACTGCAGTCTAGATGTAGCCTCTTCTGTCTCTCTCTCTCTCTCTCTCTCTTTCTCTCTCACTCACACACACACACACACACACACACACTACTGATACACTATGGTCTAATTCAAGAAGGCCATGCAGGCATATGTAAAGCCATTCCCATTCAGGAAACTACTGTAGCACATGATTCACTTTAAGTATATGTTTAAGTCCCATTCTCTGCACTATGAGGGTATGTCTACACTACCACCCTAGTTCGAACTAGGGTGGTTAATGTAGGCAACCGAAGTTGCAAATGAAGCCCGGGATTTGAATTTCCCGGGCTTCATTTGCATCTTGCCAGGCGCTGCCATTTTTAAATGCCGGCTAGTTCGGACTCCGTGCCCGCGGCTACACGCGACACAGACTAGGTAGTTCGGATTAGGCTTCCTATTATGAACTACCTGTACGCCTTGTTCCATGAAGATTTTCCACGAGGAGTACAGGTAGTTCGGAATAGGAAGCCTAGATATATTCATGGAGGATAGGTTAGCCAGGATGAGCAGGAATGGTGTCCCTAGCCTCTGTTTGTCAGAAACTGGGAATCACTTGATGATTCCCTCTTCTGTTCATTCCCTCTGGGGCACCTGACATTGGCCATTGGTGGCAGACAGGATACTGGGCTAGATGGACCTTTGGTCTGACCCAGTCTGGCTGTTCTTATGCTCTTACGTGCTCCCTTTCCTGAATAAGGATGCTTTTGTGAATCAGAATCTAATCGCTGTATCTAATCGCTGTACCCTGAGCCAACTAGATTAAACTATGCTTTGAAAGGCAGCAGTAGTATGGAGATTAAACATTTATTTCTCTCTTTTTTGTTCCTTGATTTTTGTCCCATGTGGCCACGGGGAGAGGCAAGAGGAGACAAGTGAAAATAAGATCATGGACTCCATTTTTTAATCCTGACATGTTCCAGAGCATTTAAAACAGGGAACAAACTTGCTATAGTGATTTATGTGTCCTGTAGGTGTTGTAATTTGCAAACTTCAGCTTCTCTTACTCTACCAGCTGTTTATCCCCATCAGTCACTTAGTTTTTTCCCCCTTTTAATTTCTGCTGAGAAGCAGATGAAATGCTGGAGCATCTTTCCTTGGCAAGCAGGAATTACATGTGTGCAGCATAGAAGCTCCCCTATTATCACCCTGAGAGGTATGCATGTGAGTTCCTGCCTTGCCCATGAGAGAAGAGAGCATCAGGGATATTTAAGTAGGCAAATGTCTGCATAATGAGTGAAAGTGATCAATAGGCCAGACCCTCAGCTGGTGTAAACCAGCATAGTCCTTTAGAGGTCAGTGGAGGTAGGCCAATTTATGCCCCCAGGGAATTTGGCTCATAATATAGAGCGAGGATGATAGAACATTTGGAAGATTTTCTAAGGCTCAGAATCAGAAAAAAACCTTTCCTGACTATGATATATAACAGGCTGTGAAGAGGAAAGCTGCGTAAGTGCCCAGGCACAATGGTGATGGATGATCTTTCAAAAGCCTAGACAGATGGTCATTTCAAAGCTGACTGGGCAAAACACCGGACCAGGAAAAAATCCAGCCCTGGTAAAAGGAGAGACCACCTAATTATGCCACCTTGACAGATGCCAAATAGTGTGTAAGGATTGTACTATTAGCTAAACTGAGGCTATGTCTAGACTGCAGGCTTCTTTTGGGAGAAGCTTTTCCGGAAGAGATCTTCCGAAAAAACGTCTTCCGAAAGAGAGTGTCCACACTGCGAAAGCACATCGAAAAAGCGATCTGCACTGAATGGACGCTATCTTGTGTGTAAGCTGTGATTACTATGCGTGGAGTGGCCATCAGGCAACCTGTGCTTTTTCCTCTTTCCTGTTCTTGTGAAACAACTCCCTCTTCCCCGTCCACACATGCTCTTTTGGTAAAAGGCTTCTTCCTCGTAGAAAGAGGTTTACCAATGCTGGAAAACCCCCTCTGTTCTTTCAATTTACAATCTAAAGAACGTGACTGCAATGTGGGTGTTACTCAAGTTCTGTAGTGTAGACATACCGGGTGTATCTAGACCGGATGTATCTAGACTACAGGGTTTTGTCGACATTAGTGGATTTTTGTTGAGAAAACTATACCTGCGTCTACACTACTGCTGTGTTCTGTCGACATAACATCAACAGAACTCGGCAGTTTTGTTGACGGCAGTAAACCTCTTCTACGAGGCATAACGCCTTTTGTCGACAGAGTTCTGTCGACAGAAGGCGTTATTGCATCTACACTCTCCTTTGCATCTACACTCTCATGTCGACAAAGCAGCTTGCTTTGTCGACAGAACTGGATGTAGTTTAGATGCTCTTTGTCGACAGAAGCTTTGTCAACAGTGTATGTCGACAAAGCCTCTGTCGACAAAAAGCCTGTAGTCTAGATGTACCCATCCTGAAAAAGGTACTAATGGTGGCAGACGCAAGCTAACAAGATCCCTTCTACCTCTAACTCTTCAGCTTCCCCAAGGCAGGATATCGATATAACATGATAGGGCAGGGGTTGGCGACCTTTTCAAACCAAAGAGCCAAATTCCATCAAAATTCAGAACAAGGGGTCAACAAAGAGCCGGAGAAGTGGGCCTGTTTGCATGACTGAAAATATACAACTTAATACTATTGGTAAGTGACATGATGATTACTAATACCATAAATGAAACCTTGTACTCACAGACTTTATTTAATGGGACGTCTGCTGCTGCTGGGATCAGTTTGTGGATGTGGGGGTACAGGAGTCAGGGTTGGGGTGCGGGAGAGGCTCAGGGCAGGGGACTGGTGTGTGGGAGGTGCAGGAGGCAGGGCAAGGTGCTGACAATGGGAAGTGGTGCATATTGGGGGGAGGGGCTTGGAGCCAGATTACTTCACCTAGCCAGGGCTAGGCTGCTGCATCAGGGCAGAAGTGGCCACAGCTAGATCGCCACAGCGGGGGAGGGGGGAGGAGCTGCCACCAGCCCTGCCTGTGGCCAGATGGGGGCCTGGACCAGGATCGGGGCCAGGGACAGGATGCTACGGCCAGATGGGGGTTGGGCCCCGCCTGAGGCCTTGTTGGCCTGGTTGGCATGGCTGGAGCCGAAGCTGGGCTGCCATGGCTGGGGCTGTTTCAGCAGTTGCAGGGCCACTGGGGCTGGGCCGTGGGGTCTGCCCCAGGAGCACAGCAGTTGAGGACAGACTGCAGCAGTCAGCTGGGGACTGGGGTTGGGCAGCTGCAGCCAGATGGAGGCATCCGCTGCCACCAGCCCCTCTCGCTATCCCAGCTGGGAGTGCACTTACGTTCTTATGTTTAAATTTTTTGAATTAATTTTTCATTTTAATTTAAAAAGTTGCGTGTATTTGGGGAATGTTTTTTTTGGAGTTGTTTGACCCACCTGGTTCTTCAAAGATGAGCTGGAAATCTCATAAGGAACAGCTTTCCTGGGGAGAGTTTTGACTATTCCAAGTTCTGGTCCCAGCTGAAAATAAGAACATAAGAACGGCCATACTGGGTCAGACCAAAGGTCCATCTAGCTCAGTATCCTGTCTGCCGACAGTGGCCAATGCCAGATGCCCCAGAGGGAGGGAACCCCACAACAGGTAATCCTCACATGATCCTGCCCTGTTGCCCACCTCCAGACAAACAGAGACTAGCGACAATATTCCTACCCATCCTGGCTAATAGCCATTATTGGACCTAACCTCCATGAATCTATCTAGTTCTTTTTTGAACCCTGTTAAAGTTCTAGTCTTTACAACATCCTCTGGCAAGGAGTTCCACAGATTGTGCGCTGAGTGAAGAAAAATTTCCTTTTGTTTGTTTTAAAGCTGCTGCCTATTCATTTGATTTGGTGACCCCGAGTTGTTGTATTGTAGGAAAAAGTAAATATATTTTCCTTATTCACTTTTTCCATACCAGTCATGATTTTATAGGCTTCTCTCATGTCTCCCCCTTAGTCTCCTCTTTTCTAAGCTGAAAAGTCCCAGTCTTTTTAATCTCTCTTCATATGGGACCCGTTCCAAACCTCTAATAATTTTTGTTGCCGTTCTCTGATATTGTATTGTTTGATAGATCTCTTTCCTCTCTTGTGCAGAACTTGGGAATACAATGAAAGATAAAACAGTTCATCAAACCTCTTCAAAGAGCAATAACAATGCAGTAGGGACAATGTTTCTTATTTTACCAAGTAGTTTTTATCTTGGTCCTGACTTCATCTAGACCCAATCCTGCAAGGTTGTGATTGCTTTTGACTTCCATTGGCCCCTCTCCTCAACTGGGGAAAATCAGAGAACTATCATTTACATCAGCAGAGGTCTGCTGATTTACAACATCTGAAAGACTAACCCATTGGCTTCAGTCACAGTTGTGGAGACTTGGCAACTTGCAAAATGAGCATATATGTGATTCTGTCTATGTTGTTTTGGCATGTGCAGGTCCTCCTCCAGTAGACGGGGGAAGGTAGCAGTTTGATCACAGGAAAAAGAAGGGTTTTGATAAATACAAAACCCGATGATTATCTCATTTGGGGGCATTTCATGTTTTCCCTAAAGAAATTCCATGGAAAAACCCATGTAGAAAAATACAATTTGTTGCAAACCTACAGATTTAATCTTTCTTTCTTTCTTTCTTTCTTTCTTTCTTTCTTTCTTTCTTTCTTTCTTTCTTTCTTTCTTTCTTTCTTTCTTTCTTTCTTTCTTTCTTTCTTTCTTTCTTTCTTTCTTTCTTTCTTTCTTTCAAAGCAAGGACAAAAAAGGCCTAGCCTGAAAAAGAATAGCTTGATCAAAGAAGAGATTCCCCCTTCCCCATTCTATGTAACTTGCTGGGGGGAGGGGAGGGGGAAAATGCATTCAAAATAAACATGCTAAACATGCCTAAATCAAGCTACAATAACTTCTCAAGCAATGTTTTTCTTACTTTGCCTATCCACAAATTTTGATGACTATCAATGGAAATAGTTTTATCAGTTTGTGTGTGCTTAGGGAAATTGATGTTTGCTGACATTAACCTGCCGGGGAACTCAATCATTCTTTTACAAAGGAATTTCACCAGGCAATTACAGAGAATGAAGAATTGCTCTTCATATATAAAGATGACACTGTTTCCCTGGGTTTGAACAAAGACGTTAACTGGATAGCCCATTATAAAACCAGCCTTCCTTACATTTAACACCACTTTGACATCAAAAGCTAAGTATAGGACACATCAGCCTACTCAATGAGCCTCATTAGCACCAACACTACAATTGACAGGTACTTTTTTTCTCTCCCTTCTTTTTCTGTTATATATCCTGGGCCCCTCTTTTTTCCTCCACTCAAGCTCACCTGATGAAGTGGATTTTGCCCTTGAAAGCTCATGATACTATATATATTTTTGTTAGTCTCTAAGGTGTGACAGGACTACTCATTGCTTTTAAATTTAATCCTTTAAAGTCTTTATTTAGCAAGGCATTTACCTGCAGTATCTTTACAGAGCAAAGACATGCCATGAAGATCTTAAAAAGAATGATACCTACAAGAGGAATCAACACTGGGTTGGTACATGGAAGGAGAAGAGTGAATATGAGGCCTAGATTATTGTGTGAACATTCAGTATCCATCCATCCATCCATCCATCCGTCCATCCATCCCAGTCTTCTCACTCGGCAGTCAATACAGAATTCTTAAGACTAAAGAGAATCTCTTCCCCTTTAACAACAGGAGGAAAAAAGAACTGCAAAGCAAGAATATGTAATAACTTAATGGAGGTAGGAGACACACAAGTGTGGGGTGTTCTGAAGCACTTAGCTTGGATATAAGAACATTATCTAGGGATCTTGATTGGAAATAAAGAGTGTTCTAGAGCAGACTGACATTGGGCAAACATTAATTATGTTAATTCAGGCCTGAATGATATTGCTATTGATTAATCACTGCTGAGTTCCCTGCACTGTATGCTACATGTATAGAAAAGGTATAGGTTATGGGATATTCAGCTCACTAGTAAGTGCATTTGGTGTGTCACATCCCATCCTGTCCCAGTGACCTAGTGAACTTGTTCATTATTATATTTATTTTAAAAAAATAATCCGTTTGCTAAAAACTATATCGCAAGGTAGCTCTGCAGAAGCCAACACAACTGCCTGTCATTAATGAAAGCTTAACTCAGAAGCATCATCCAGATGGGGGAAAAAAATTATAACAGGCCTTCACAAACAGCTTGGTGAGAGGAGATATGTTTTAAAAAGATTCCTTCTATTTAGGTGTATTTTTCTTCATGTTAAAAAACTCCTTTTTTTGGTGAGAACGCTCAACAAAGTATTTGGGGCAAGTAACAGGAAATTGAGCATCATTCACTGAAGAAGTTTTTTGATGTCCCCAGCCCAAACATTTCCATTATTTTCAGGCTACTCACCCTACTGACCTTTTTTTAGGCAAATATTACTCACAACTAGCATTTCTGACCCTGGTTCGGCCTGGTATAATTGGCTACACAGCTTCCCTTAACAAGATGTGACATTGGTTATGGCCAGGTCATCTCTATCCCTTGTAAAGAAGATGGCCTGTCCCCTAGAAGTTGTTGCCTCAGCTCTCCCTCACCAAATGGCAGCTCCTTGGCCAAAGGAAGGAGAGAGTCCCATGTGCTACAGGGCAGTGTCTACACTGAACCCCTCTTCCAGAAAAGGGATGCAGATGAGACAAGTCGGAATTGCAAATGCAACGGGGATTTAAATTTTCCCCGCTGCATTTGCATGAACATGGCTGCCACTTTTTTCCGGCTCGGGGCTTTGCCGGAAAAAAATGCCAGTCTAGACAGGGATCTTTCAGAAAATAAAGCCTTCCTCTTAAAATCAGGAATAAGGGACCTTTTGGAAAAGGCTTTATTTTCTGAAAGATCCCTGTCTAGACTGGTGCTTTTTTCCGGCAAACCCCCGAGCCGGAAAAAAGCGGCAGCCATGTTCATGCAAATGCAGCAGGGAAAATTTAAATCCCCGGGGTATTTGCAATTCCGACTTGTCTCATCTGCATCCCTTTTCCGGAAAAGGGGTGCAATGTAGACACAGTCCAGGAGTGCTTTCATCTGCCTCTGAGTTAATAGGTAAGAGGCCAGGAGATGGCGCTCACAAATACGTAGCGTATATTCTGGGTTTTGTGGGACAATAAAATGTGTTGTTGTGAATGGCAAATGACTTCCTCAGACCGCAAGTGACATCAGCTCTTAACTGGGCATCAGAAGTAAAACAATTGTAATGGCTTTAATCCTTTGTTGTGGCTAAGTGGGTGCGTTGAGTCACTTCCACAATGGCTGTGAACAACATTCCACTCCCTGACGTGATGCAAAGGCATGGGAATGCCTGCAAAAAGGAGCTAGCTTCTGCAGGCTGCAAATGACTTACTCTGGGTCGCCCTTCACATCAGCTCTTAGCACAATTTATGGAAATCACAATAACACGATAATGCTGTAGCAACGGTGGCGAAGCTGCAATTAAAACTAGCCAGTTACTGCTCTCAAGTGTGATTCCTTTTGTATTCTGAAGAATGTAATTTACTCCATGGCTTGCCATTCGGAAACCAGAATTCAGGTTGCGTTTTCTGAGTTGTGATTGGCCACACAAGTGAGGTGGTATTGCTGCTCCCGTGATCATACAAGAATAATGTTTATAATCAGATTTCTTGTGTGAACAGCGGAAGAAGCAAATTTAAACTTCACTTTCGGAGAGTCTCCAAGCAAATGGCCTAACATGCTTTTTTCCCTTGTGCAATCATTCTAGTCAGATTACAGCATGGTTTTTCATCAATTCCAAGACCAGAAATTACCTTTTTGATGAGCTAATCCAGGGTGGGCAATAAAACAGCAGAAGTTCACCAGGGTAAGCCCCTAGTGGGCTTCTGCCATTATATTTACCTGCACCTCCGCAGGTATGGGCAATTTCAGCTCTCATTGGATAGGAACAGCAATCTGTAGCCAATGGGAGCTGTGTTCTCTGTCCCTGTGGAGGCACAGGTAATTATGTAGTATGGGGCCCGCCAGTGTCTAACTCTTCTGGACTAGATCTAGTCTGCAAGCCGGTATTTGCCCACCCCTAAGCTAGTCTGACAATCCGGATTCCACAGGCCACAAGACTTCCACAACGTAATTCCTAGAGCAGTTCTTTGAGGATACATCTACACTACAGAGGAAGATGGAAGCTGCCACTGTAGATCTTCCAGGGTTCGAATTAGCAGTTTAGTTAAGACAGCTAATCTGAAGTGAGAGGGGCACTCCAGTCGACGGTGGTCACCCTGCTTTCATGAAGAGTAAGGGATGTTGAAGGTGTTCTTCCGTCGACTTCCTGCAATGTGGACCGCACCAAAAGTCGAGTTAAGCTACTTTGACTTCAGCTACACAATTAACATAGCCGAGGTTGTGTATCTTAATTAGACTTTCTCCTGTAGTGTAGCCACACCCTTTAGAGAAATAGCCATCTTGATATAAAAATTTGTCTGTGATGGAAAATCCACCATGACTCTTGAGTGGTGTTCCAATGGTCAGTTGTGCCTGCTGTTAAAATTTTACTCCTTATTTTCACCCTTAGATTGTCAAGATCCCACTTCCAGCCATTGGGCCATGATAGACCTTTCTCTGCTAGATTAAAGAACCTATTATTAAATATTAGTTACCCATGAAAATATTTAATGACTGTCATTTCTTAACCTTCTCTTTGTTGAACTAAATAGATCAAGCTCCTTGTGTCTATCACTACAAGGCATGCATTTTAATCCTGTAATCACTCATATAACAACGTCCTGCTTGAACTGTGGTGTCCAGAATTGGGCACAATAATTCAGCAACAGTTGCACCCATACCAAATATAGAGATATAATAACCTCTCTAGCCCTAATGGAGGGCATGTCTATACTTACTGGAAGATTGACACTCTAGTGATCCATCTTCTGGTGTTTGATTTAGTGGGTCTAGTGAGCCCCATTAGTCGAATGCTGAAAACAGCTTCCCTCGGCATCCAGTACTCCTCCTTTTGTGAGGAGTTAGGGAAGCCAATGGGAGTGTTTTGCCCTGTCAGCCTCCCACAGTGTGGATGCTACTATGGCTCAGCTATACAGTTCGTATAGCTGGAATTATGTACCTTAAGCCAACTTTCCAGGTCCAGTGTAGACCTGGCCTGAGCATCTCTTGTTTATGCATCCCAGGATCACATTCGCCCTTTTGTTCATAATCATAGAATCACGGAATGGTGGGACTGGAAGGGACCTCAAGAGATCACATAGTCTAGTCCTTGAAGGGGACGACTGGGAGCACATGTTCAGCTGATTATCTGAGTGGATTGCCAAATCTTTTTCAAAACCTCTACATCCTAGAATAAAGCCCCACGCCGCACTGCGTACCTGGTATGTACATATTTCCAGCCCCAACCCAATTTATTTTTTAAATGCAACAATGGAAAACTTCTGAGTTTCAGCCAAAAAGTGAAAATTCTGGTTTTTTTTTTCATAAACTGTTTTTTCTATCACAGACGTTTCTATGGAAACCTCGCCCACCATTTTTTTCTGACTAGCTCTATCTTTTTAGTATAGTGTTCACTCAGCATTAGCCTAGGCTAAATCAGATAACCTGCATGACAATGCATTGCAGCTAGAATCCCATTTAGAATGATCCTAACATGCGTCCTAAACATGGATAACTTTGTAACTGCAAAGAATGGGATGGGAGGGTAAGGGAATATATCAATATTCAAGCCCAAAGCGACTACTGCCAGAGATTCTTCTCTGCTGTGCTAATCCATCAAGAAAACTGAGATTTCATAGCCAGCATTAATTATGTCATGATTCATGGTCATTTCATGGTCTATGAATAACTTTATGGAAGTGTTTTTCTCTGTGTGAATTCCTATTAAAAAGCCATTACGATAAAAACACGCAGTGAGTGGTCCTACCTGGATGGGGTTAGGATAAGGGATCTAGATCACCTACTTTTCTACAGAGGCAATAAAATAAAAGCAATTCACCCCTAGCTAAGGCATCAGTTTATAGTCAAAGATAAATCATTCTTAGTAAGTAATGATTTACTTAAGGCAGAAGGAGGGGTTGTGGATTTAGTATTGACTGTAGATATAGAAAAGCAACCCCATGTACACATTCTACAAGCACGGGTATGTGTAGATATCCCCCGGGTTTCCCTTGTGCGTGTGTCTGCCTTTGGTGATGCCAACCTGTTATCCCCTTGTGGACAAGGGAACCGCTGTTTTTGGAGACTGAGGTGGTTGTTTACATCTGCTGACAGGACATGGGTAGACCAATTTTGGGAACTTTTTGGTGCATTGAGGCTACATGTTCACTGGTACTTGTGGGGTACTCTGTGTGGCCAGCCAGCTCCTTAGTGTGAGTCATGGTTCCATCTCCTTTCTGCCCCGTTCGGGGCACCATAGTAACAGCAGAGCACCCCTATGCTCCGATACTGCAATTCTGTTTGGATTTTCTGTGGACTACACAAGAGGAGGCCCATAGGCAAGTGAAGCCTTACCGCTTCCCTCTTATCAGATCTCAGTGTCCGAGCAGCCATTGCCACTAATGCCCGCTGTTGATCAATGCCCTGGCCCTGGAATGGCCGACCTTCATCTAGGCCTTCCATGGCCTCGCCCTCCAGTCAGGTCACCTAAACGTTCAACCCCCTTCTCGGTAACAAAGGGTCCAAATGTAAGTTAAAATAAACATTTCATCTAATAATTCTTCCCTTCTTGGCCTCTCCTCTCTGCCATTTTGTCTCTACTCCCGGGCTCTGCAGAGCTTCTCCTAATAGACTTTTGCACAGCACGTTTCCCCGCTCTACACTCCCTTCTCAGGATCTTTGGCAGCCTATCTCAAGGCTTCCCCACACCTGCTCCCTATGGGTCTCTTCTGGACCTACTTTCCATGTGTCTCTCCTGGGTCTGCTCCCCTAGGCTGAGTTCACAGTTCTATTTCAGAAATCCTCTCTCTGGCCCACCCCCCTGTGCACCCCCCCACAGCTAGAATCCATCATTATCATCAAGCAATCAAATAAAATCAGCTGAGGGGTAGCTGTCCGGCCACCAGCAAGGCTGGGTCTGCCCCCCCCTCTGGGGGTACGTCTAGACTACAAGCCTCTTTCGAAAGAGGCTTTTTCAAAAGAATCTTTTGAAAAAGCCTCTTTTGAAAGAGAGTGTCTAGACTGCAACCTCTTCTTTCGAAAAAATGAGCCGCTTTTTCGAAAGAGAGCACCCAGGCAGTCTGGATGCTCTCTTTCGAAAAAGCCCTGATTGCATTCAAGAATGCCTTTTTTCGAAAGAACACTTTCTAAAAAAGGTGTTCTTCCTCATGAAATGAGGAGTACTGCTGTCGAAAGAAAAGCCACGTTCTTTAGATTTAATTTCGAAAGAACGCAGCTGTAGTCTAGACGCAGGTGAAGTTTTTTCGAAAAAAGGCTACTTTTTTCGAAATAACCCTGTAGTCTAGACATAGCCTGGCTGTGACAGGGACACTTTCGTGCACTCATGGAAGGGCCAGGAAGAATGTGACCCAATAATAGCAATAAAGGAAAAGAAAGATGTGGAGGATGGGAGAGGGAGGGTGATGAGGTAATACAGTCACAAGGGTGAATGACATACACATGTTAAGGTATAAATATTGAGTATTATGTGGGAGAGAGTTGGGGTTTTTTTGTTTATCTGTGAAATTCTAGGCTGGGTTTTGTGGGTCTTCTTGCCAAGATGCAGCTGAGTAGGGTAAAGTGCTGGTGTTCAGACTCATTACTGGAGAATACTTGTAACACGGCATTTGGTTTAATAAGAGGTGCATTCCCATGATAATGCCACACATCAGCAAATGATCCTCAAACTGCTCTCTGCTTCCCTTCTTGCCTTTTCTTCCATGTCTCCTCAGGACATAGCTAGCCACTCTCCAAATGGTGTGCTTTCAACTGTGCAGCTCAGTCAGATTTTTCTGGGACAAGGGTGATCTGTAATCACAGCAAACGGCCAGAGATGACTGCATTCACCCTGTACTTCCAATGCAGAATCCGCTGTCTGAAACCAGTTTTAATCTTTGACTCTTTAATATTTCAACCAGTTCCTAAAGCTGCTTTTGGGACATGACGCAAACCGGCAGTTTAAAGCCACAGAACCTTCTAGTTAATCTATACGATTAAGCACCTCACACCCACTAGAAAGTGTTCCTGGGAACCACAGGCTTATGGGCCCTGGATAAAGCTGATTTTATAATCCTGCTTAGCCTACAATTAATCTGGATAAACGGAGACCCATCATTTGCGAGTGAAGCTCAGAAAGCATGATTTAGGCAAAAGGTGAAGAACATGCACACGTATTTTCATCAAGGGCAGGAAGGTGGCATAGGACATTACCCCATATTACTTACAGAAGATAATCCCCATTGCCCTTTACAATGACACTTCAAATAGAGTTACTTTGCTATAAGAAAGTCTGAAGAAAGAAAGCTCTGATCAGGTTTGCCGATGGGCAAGGAAGGTTGTACTAATGATGTGATTGCAGCATTGTATGAAGGTGTCAGAAAGTAGAATGCATCAGGTGGAATGCCAGTGTTGGTATACAAGGCAGAGAAATCATGAATGGTTTAGCAGCACCTTAAAGACTGACAAAACATGAAGATGGTATCATGAGCTTTCATGGATGCAACCCACTTCTTCAGATGACTGGAGTATTAAAAGTCCAGTTCCAAAAAAAAGAGGATGGGGTGGGGGGAAGGAAGGGGAAAAAATAGTGAATTAGAGTGTTCATGTTACATGACGCTGATACAGAAGATGCAAATTGTGCACATTTTGTTAGTCTTTAAGGTGCTGCTAGGCTATTAGTTGTTTTTTAAGTTTTTCCAGTTACAGACTAACTCGGCTTCCCCTCTGAAGGAAGAGAAATGTCAGCTTTAAACACACTCACTACCAATGTGTTAGATGATGTTGGATTACTCTGAAGGTTACATGATAGCATATATCATTTTTCATCATTGGAGGAACGCCTACGCAGCAGGGCTAAAGTCGAATTAAGCTACGCAACTTGAGCTACGTCAATTGTGTAGCTTAAGTCAAAATAGCTTAACTCAGATTTTGGCGTTGTCTACAAAACAGGAAGTCGAAGGAAGAACACTCTTCCATTGACTTCCCTTACTCCTCATGAAATGAAGGTCATCATGAGTCAGAGTAAGAAGTCCTCCAACTCGATATTATTTCGAAATAAAGGCTTCTAGAGTAGACCGCACAACGTTATTTCAGAATAACGTCCCTTATTCCAAAATAATGGTGCTGTGTAGACGTACCCAAACAGAGCTTGGTGAGTGGTACAAAATTAAATGCACCTGCACATACTCGTTAGAATTTTTAAACAAGTTCAAAGTACTCCCATCAGTCCCATTGTGTTCCCCTCCCAGGAACGTTCAAGTGCCAGGTGCTTGCCTGTCAAAAATATTTGCCCAAAGTGGGTGTCAAAGTCACGTGTTCACACTGGTCGGACTTGCACCCTCCTCTGGTCATGGAACAGAAACAACAGCATGTGTCTTACCTGATCACTTTGAACAAGGCCACAAAGCCGACGGTTTGAGTATTCACAGTTGCCAGGTTGTCCAAGTGTCTAGATCAGCTGGTAAAATAGTGAAGAAACACCATTTGTTGGAAAAACAAAGAAACTGCATTTATCTGTTCTCTCATTGGGTAAAAGATGAAAGTCAACATGATTCTGGGTCAGCTGACATTGGTCACTGACAGAAGACGGGATTTGGGGCTAGATGTCTCTTTGGTCTGACCAGGGCCGGCCTGAGCCATTCATGCGCCCTGGGCCCCGAGAGCATGGCGCTGCCCCCAGGAGTGTGGCGCATGTGCAGCCCCGACCCCACCCGGTCCGGCAGCCCCATGTGGAGCCCCCTACAATCGGGCGCCCCAGGCGGTAACCCGGTCAGCCCGTAGCTTGGACTGGCTCTGGGTCTGACCCAGCACGGCCATGCTTATGTTCTGACAATAAGCTGACAACCCAAGTTATTATTGTTACCAACTTCCATTTTGGTTTACAACCAGCCCTAGACCATCACTCTTTGGTTGACATTTCTGCTTTTTTCTTAATGCCCTTTCTTGTGGTCTCTGTTCCTAGTTACTAATCCACTGTCTCTGCTTTCCTCATTTGCACAAGTCATCCATAGTAACTTGAACTCAAGTGCTAGTACCTGTCACTTTATCCTTTGCTGGTTCATAAGAATCCTAGGAATATAGACAGAAAAACACATCAGCAATGCCTAGAAAGAAGAAATACAAGAAGACTCCACTCCCTTCTATGCTTCATTCAAATCTCGATGGCTACGTCTAGACTGGCATGATTTTCCGGAAATGCTTTTAATGGAAAAGTTTTCCGTTAAAAGCATTTTTGGAAAAGAGCGTCTAGATTGGCTCGGACGCTTGGAAAAGCGTCCGTGCCAATCTAGACGTGTTTTTCCGCAAAAAAGCCCCAATCGCCATTTTCGCAATCGGGGCTTTTTTGTGGAAAACAAAGCAGAGCTGTCTACACTGGCCCTTTTGCGCAAAACTTTTGCGGAAAAGGACTTTTGCCCGAACGGGAGCAGCATAGTATTTCCGCAAGAAGCACTGATTTCTTACAGTAACAAGTCAGTGCTTTTGCGGAAATTCAAGCAGTCAGTGTAGACAGCTGGCAAGTTTTTCCGGAAAAGCGGCTGATTTTCTGGAAAAACTGGCCAGTCTAGACACAGCCAACCAGTGTTACCAGCTCTCATGATTTTATCACCAGTAGCTCAATATTTTGGGCTTTTCCTAAAGCTCCAGCTCCTTGAGTCAAGGTCTCATTTGAGAACTCCTAGTTTTCATATCGCTATTTATATTGTGATGCTGTCTAAGGACTGATAAAAAAGGACATTCCAGCCACAGTGTTGTGGAGAGAAGCTTTGAAAATGTGGCATGGTCATACTGTGAAAGTTTATAAACCACAAAACAGATTCAAAGAGCTTAACATTTACGGCTTTTAAAATCTCATGATTGTTAAGGCAATCTCCTGATTTTGTATGGGAGGGGGAGAGGCTGCTGCGGAGTGTGTGTGTTGGGGGGGGAGGGTTGACACATCATTTCTGAACCAGGAGTGCCAGAACATAGGTCAGGGGGCCAGGCCCCTATCCATAAGTGTGAGCAACAGAGGTTAGGGGGTGGATAGGAGAAAGTGGGGGCAGGGTTTGGTGAAAAGGTGGTGTGGGGGCAGGACCTCAGGAGAGATGGTGTGGCATGGGGGACAGAGCCATGTTTCAAGCCCCTGTCCCCCCCCCCCCCCCCACACACACACTTTTAGGATGCTTCCACCACTCCTCTTCTGAACACAAGGGATTGTTGATTTTGCATTCATTCACACACTGCTACTACACAACACAAAGAAACCCACAACAACAGAAGTCACCAGAAACCTTAAGGTGAACAAGAAATCCTACAACATTTTTAAAAAAAGACAGAGCACCATGTCACCCTGCTTAGTTCACAGAATAAACTGGGAAAACAGAAATAAATCAAGTAAATCTGGAAAATTGGCCAGGTTAAAGAAATCACAATCCTGACATCTGCAAATGTGTTTGTTACTAATCGGTATTTCCTGAATTGTTTACACAGGCAGTTTTCAGTATGTGGATTGTTTGTGAATTGTTCATTTTAAACCTACACTCTTTGGTATTCGTGGCTAAATCTGTTCAGAAAACCAGAATTTCCATTCTACGGCCTGACATTTTTTAAAATCCTGAAATAGGTTGAAAATTTGAAACATCAAAAGTTTTTGACGGGGAAAAAGCATTCTGAAGAATTTCTATTCAGAAAAGTCATTTAAAAAAATCATCATTTAAAAATGTTGATTCCAAATAACACATTTTTGTTTTGAACAGTCCCTTTGAAGGCATCTGAAAATTTTGTCCGAACTGTGACATTATCTTGTGAAAAATTCTGATTTCTATGAATCTCCATATTCAGTTTAATTGAAAATTTCCTCCAATTCTAACTGTGGGTGTGAAATTAGCTCAGTCACATCACTTTATGGCATTTCTCCCTTGCCACTAGATAATTGCAAACTTTTGGAACCAAGGAGTAAGTAATGACTGATAGTAAGGAGAACATGATGGATAGTGGGTAGTGAATACAGTTATCAATGCATTGGCTACCTTTGGTTGTAGGTCAGTATGGCTGCTCATGCAAATAGCCATTTCCTTAATATTTATGCAAATGAAAAGCAGTTTGTGCAAATATTTGTGAAAAGTGAATCAAAAGAGATAGGAATAAGATGTTCTAAAAATATGATAGAATACAAACAAAAGTTATGGACTTGATGCAGAAATTACTGGTTGAGGTTCTCCAGCCTAGGATATGCAGGAGTTCAGATTATATGATAATATTTCCTATGGCCTTACAATTTACAACTGTCTTTTTGTTCTGTTAGTACAATGGGATCCTGGGTTTCTTAACACTTTGATGATGATCCTAATGATAAATAATAAATTACAGTCCTATGAATATTCTGGAACCAAAGGCTAATAATGGTTAATTGTTTGTAAACACAGATTTTGCAGTATCTGACCAGTGCTACAAAGCATTCATTTAGTATGTCGCATTTATTGTTCTTGATAGAGGTTTGTAATTAATATGTATTGAAGTAATGGCTGTTTGGGGCCTAAGTAGAGTGCTCGAAAGATACTGAATAGAATAGTTAAATCAGGAGCTCCTATATCTCTTTAGTCACAATACTACAACAATGGAATATTCAATGAACATGAAAGCAGCAAATTTAGAATGAATAAAAACAAACTTTTTTTTAAACAATACAACCTGTGGAACTCATTGCCACTATGTAATTATTATAATTTATTGATATAAATATTGCCTCTATGTGCCCCAAATTACAGTTTCAGCTCTACTATTCTCATCTTTGTAGAAAAACAGAAGAGAAATACTGTGGCCAAGAGGTTAGCTGCTTTTAAAGAAGGATTAGACAAGTATCTAGATAATTCAGATACTTTTCATAGACTGTTAAAACAATTTATGTTTTCAAGCCACCAGCACATCAATATTTGGAAGAAACCCCATATGGGCAGATGATACTATATTTGTCTTCAACAAACTATCTTGCACCTTTTCCTCAACAATCTGATAGGGATAATTTTCAGAGGCAGCATACTGGACTAGAGAAACTGTTCTGACCCAGTGTGGCAATTCCTATGTTCCTGTATGAGACAGGTACTGAACGGGAAACAAAATAGAAGCACAGAGATTAGCTCAGGAATCTAAGGCTATGTCTACACAGCATTATTATTCCAGAATAACTGACGTTATTCCAAAATAACAAAGAGCACCTCTACACTGCAAGCCATTATTTCAAAATAACGGCAAGTGGGAGGACTTCTTACTTTGATTCCTGTAACATTCGTTTTACAAGGAGTACAGGAAGTCAAAGGAAGAGTGCTCTTCCTTCGACTTCCTACTGTGTAGACAGTGCCAAAAGCCGAATTAAGCTGTTTTGACGTAAGCTATGCGATTGACGTAGACATCCCTGAGAGGGAGAGTATCTGTATCATTATCTACCAACTCACGTTGTATTAATGTGTTATATAATATATACAATAATACTGATACTCTCCCTCTCGGGGGTGTCCTCTTTTCTGAAAGTTCAAATATGGTAGCCCTAGTGTAGACGTGTCCTAAAAGTAGCCGGACATCGGCTTGGTTTAAAGGTAATAAAAATAATTCATCTTCCACTTTGCTGGAAGTGTATTTTACATGGACATACGCTAATTCGAATCTATGCATCTGTGAGGTCTTTTACATGTTAAGGCCAAAAAGGACCTCTATGATCCTCTCGTCTGACCTCATGGACAGCATGTCTTTCAGGAAAATATGCGCTCTTAATTGAAAAATGATCGGTGATGAAGAATCCGCTGCAGCGCTTGACAAATTGTTCCAGTGGTTAATTGCTCTCCCCCTTAAAAATTGTTTTGACATTTCAAAAATATTTTCCTTTAAATAAACACAACACTATTTTTATCCAATAGATATTTTGGGTGCTGTTTCCAAAGGAAAAGGACATTTTTTTTTGTCATTTACTCTTGGCAGCTAAAAAAACAAAAAAAGCTGGTAGATACTAAACAAAACAAAACCATAAGGAAGTACTGACTGTGAGCCAAGTTGAACTTACAGAGCTTCTGTTCCTCTCAATAGCTGTGGGCCCCTTTCTGACCCCTCTGCTCATGCGGAGCAGGGCTAACCCACATGAGTATGTCCATTCTTTTACTTGTGTGAGTAAGATCCTACTCAGTGTGAGTAAGAACAGCAGAGTCAGGTGCTAGGTTTCCATGGAACTGCAGTAATGCAACCCTAAAAAGTGTCAGGAGTGTGCATTTGGGTTATGCAGGCCTGCAAAGAAAAGGAAATTCCTCAGTACTTGTGTTAATTCCCAGTACTCTTCGGCTCAGGCAGCTTACTGTGGGACCAAAACAATGCAAGATCTGGTCTTCTAAGGGTATGTCTACACTACCCTCCTAGTTCGAACTAGCGGGGTAATGTAGGCATACCGCACTTGCAAATGAAGCCCAGGATTTGAATTTCCCGGGCTTCATTTGCATAAGCGGGGAGCTGCCATTTTTAAATCCCCGCTGGTTCGAACCCCGTGCAGCGCGGCTACACGGGGCTCGAACTAGGTAGTTCGGACTAGGTTCCTATTCCGAACTACCGTTACTCCTTGTGAAATGAGGTGTACCGGTAGTTCGGAATAGGCACCCTAGTCCGAACTACCTAGTTCGAGCCCCGTGTAGCCGCGCTGCACGGGGTTCGAACCAGCGGGGATTTAAAAATGGCGGCTCCCCGCTTATGCAAATGAAGCCCGGGAAATTCAAATCCTGGGCTTCATTTGCAAGTGCGGTATGCCTACATTACCCCGCTAGTTCGAACTAGCAGGGTAGTGTAGACATACCCTCTCATAATTGTCACAATTCAGGAGCTGAAAGACCAGGGGTCAGCCAAATTTACTGCTGCTCTGAAGTCACTGGTATTATGGAGGGCTTGAATTTGGCCTCATATCTCTTAGCAGTTCACCCACAGTGTTAAAATGCTCACATCAAATAAAAATACAAAGGCACATGTGAACGAATCCATATTGGGAGCCTCACTGCTAGTCCCAAGCTACCCTCAGACCTGAGTTGGCCATGTTGAGATTTCACTCAGGTTACCTCTGGAGTAAGACATGTTGTGAAATGTTGTGGGTGCCACATTTCAGGAAAGATGTGGTCTAATTGGAGAAGGTCCAGAGAAGAGCAACAAAAATGATTAGCAGAGTAGAAATCATGACCTATGAGGGAAGACTGAAAGAACTGGGTTTGTTTAGTCTGGAAAAGAGAAGACTGAGAGGGGACATGATAGCAGTTTTCAAATACCTAAAAGGTTGTTCCAAGGAGAAGGGAGGAAAATTGTTCTCCTTAATCTCTGATGATAGGACATGAAGCAATGACCTTAAATGGCAGCAAGGGAGGTTTAGGTTGGATATTAGGAAAAACTTCCTAACTGTCAGGGCAGTGAAACACTGGAATAAATTGCCTAGGGAGGTTGTGGAATCTCCATCACTGGAGATATTTAAGAGCAGGTTAGACAGACACCTTTCAGGGATGATCTAGACGGTGCTTGATGCTGCTGTGAGGGCAGGATCTGGACTTGATGACCTTGAGGTTCCTTCCAGTTCTAGTATTCTGTGGTTCTAGTCTGTTATTCTAGGAAGACAAATGGCTGAATCTGGCCTGGGTAAATACTAGTCTCCACACTCTTCCACTGATGAAGCTGGCCTGAAACCAGAGGATTTCTGTGCTCTGCTTGTGAAACAGTTGCAGGTTGCTTGAGGACAAAGAAAAGAATGACATGCCATAAAAGCATTAAGTGCCTCGGTTCAGGCAGGACTTGCTGCTTCTCCTGGGTGCAGTAGGGTAGTTAATTGCAGTCAATTGGAGCTATGGCATGCAGCTGCTTTGTCACGAGAGTAGCATCCATCTCTCGCCAATTAAAAACCACAAGAATGAGATGAAGAGTATGTAAGGAATCTGCTGTCACAGAACCTCACTCCTTTGCTTTTCTTCTTGATGCTTAGTTCTAAAATACAACTCACCCGACTCATTCTTTCTTTTCTTTTGCGTGTATTTTCCCCCAGCAACCATTCCATGGTAGGAACGAAATCTCACCACAAGTTGCCTCCAAGGTACAAACCTAACAGTTTTGTGATTGGTACCTGAAAGTCCCATCCCTGGAGCTCAAGGAGCAACTTCATTGACTAGAAGCAACAGTAAGCTGTTGTCTAATTTGTGAACGGGTCACTAGAGAAGATCACCACACACATTACAGGAATGTTATATCATTGGCCATCACTATTGCTGGCTTTAGTTAGAACTGCACCCAATTTGCCACCGGGGCTTAACTCTGTCAGCTGTTTCCACACCAGCCAAAATTGGACTCCATACAAAGATGACATATACAGGAATATAAATGGCATGTAATCAAGTGGGTTTAATTTGAACAGTAAAGGCTAGAGGAACAAGAATTTTTACGTGGTGAAAGTTTTATTGAGGGACCACCGTTCTTAGAGGACAATACCATACAATATAATTCTAACTTGTATGTAAAATGGCTGCCACAGCATGCAAAGAAGGACAAAGCTAAATGTTTTGTCACAGAGCAAAAGATGAAGAAATATCCTTGTTCTGTCTCAAAATTCCTCTCCCCAGCACTCTCCTGTTGCCCAAATGCACAGGTTAAAAGCTGTCAGCTTTGCAGAGTGCCTTGTAACTTTTAGCTAGTTTGCACCAAGGATAGGGTGGGATTACACAACAATCCCATTTGCCCAGCCCAGAGGGTTCTGTGGTGTCAGAACAAGAGACGCTGTTCCTTTCACCAACTTAGTCCATCTTGCTCTTTCCCGGTTAGAAATATTTGGGTCTGTGTTTCTCCCGTTTCTGTTACATTCCATTTTTGGTAGTGTCTTCAAATTGTTGAGTGTTTAAACTCTAGAAAATGACACCCCTCCAGCATCCTCACCCCCACATTTACTCCTACAAACACATTGTAAAGCCAGAAGAAAAGAACTCATTTCATGCTAACTTGTTAAATGGTACTAAAAGTAGAAGCTGAATGCTTAGGAGCTAGCAAAGAGAAAGGAACAATTTTCAGGTCAGCAGCCAAGTGGATTTACTCTAGTTTATTTTTAATCAGTAGGATGTGTGGCTTCTTTCTGCTCCAAAATCTCTTCTTTGACACCCTGGAACATTCCTCCATCTAGTCAGAAGCTGGGAGAACTAAGCATAATACTAATGCTATAACAGGGCTCTCTTTTTGTACACTTGGGGTACGTCTAGACTACAGGCTTCTGTCGACAGAAGTTTTGTCGACAGATACTGTCAACAAAACTTCTGTCGACAAAGAGCATCTAGACTACATTGAGTTCTGTCAACAAAGCAAGCTGCTTTGTCGACATGGTAGTGTAGACGCAAAGGACAGTTTACATGCAATAACACCTTGGGTGTGTCTAGACTACTGAGTTTTGTCGACAAAAGTGGACTTTTGTCGACAAAACTATACCAGCATCTACACTACCGCTGAGTTCTGTCGACATAACGTCGACAGAACTCAGCAGTTTTGTCGACGCTGGTATACCTCATTTTACGAGGCATAACACCTTCTGTCGACAGAGTTCTGTCAACAGAAGGTGTTATTGCCTGTAGGGTTGCGTCTAGACTACAGGGTTCTGTCGACAAAGCAGCTTGCTTTGTCGACAGAACTCAATGTGTCTGGACGCTCTATGTCAACAGAAGTTTTGTCGACAGTATCTGTCGACAAAACTTCTGTCGACAAAACCCTGTAGTTTAGACGTACCCCTTCTGTCAACAGAAACGTTATGTCGACAGAACTCAGCGGTAGTGTGGACGCAGGTATAGTTTTGTCGACAAAAGTCCACTTTTGTCGACAAAACCCTGTAGTCTAGACACACCCTTGTTGTGGTTAGAACATTAATACATGAACCAATAAATCCACCTGACTCACTGAAACAGTGAGGTACTGCCCAGTTACAGTGGCGAAATTGGGCCCTAAATAAATATCAAGATGCTAGATTATAAAGTTCCATAAGGCTACTCATGTGCTCTGTCAAAATTCATGTAGAGATCACACTATAATTCAATGAGGCAGAAATTGTTGTATCTGAAATTGAGATACAATTCACCCTTCAGAAAACAAAACTGCTAGTGCAGTGGTCCCCAAACTTTTGGGGCTGCTGTGCACACAGGGGTGGCACCGGGTATGCACTGCATGCCCGGGGGCAGCACCGCGCATGCGCCGCACACCAAGGGGTGGCACCATGCACGTGCCGGGCGACCGGAGTGGGGACTGTGTATGCGCCGGGTGCCTAGGTTCCGGGGCACAAGAATGGCTCGGGCCAGCCCTGGTCACTAGGTGGGCACACATAAATGCCCCGGCGGGTGCCATGGCGCCCGCGGGCACCGCATTGGGGACCCTTGTGCTAGTGCATTGTAAAACAACAAAGGAAAGGAATTGTGTCTCCATATGCATGGTTGCATCTGGGATTACTGACATTTACTGCACTTGCAAGGAAGAGCTTCATGTAACAACTCCAGCATGATAAATTGCTATAAAAAATGTAGGGATTGGTTTTTACTCGCAACCTGTTAATGAGCGTTATAAAAGTCCATTGCCCTCTAAACAAGTAATTTCCTTGCAGATGCAGATTTGGTGGACAATTCCACTTAGAACATGCTTTATGCTACTTGCTGGATTGTTGTGGGGTCTTCCTTTCCGACACTTGGCTGACCCTGTGGCATTTTACTTGGAAAAAGCTAATCATGTCCATTAACTTTTGTTGGAAGGGTGGTCAAAAATAAAGCATGCTGCCAAATGGCAGCAATAGAAATATATAGATTTAGCCAGTTCAAGGAATTGGATAGGTTTTAGAAGACAAGAAATATCAAGGACATAGCCACAAGCTAGTTAATCAGTCAGGGTACGTCTACACTACAGCGCTAGTTCGAACTAACTTAGTTCGAATTAGTTAATTCGAACTAAGCTAGTTCGAACTAACGCATCTAGAACTAAAAACTAGTTCGAACTAGCGTTTTGCTAGTTCGAACTAGTAAGTCCACATTGAGTGGACTCTGAACAGGGCTTAATGATGGCCGGAAGCAGTGCCGGCAGGGCATAAAAGGAGGACTTAGAGCATGGAGATACTGTCTCAGGCTAGCCGAGGGCTGCGCTTAAAGGGTCCCGACCCCCACCCCGGACACACAGTTCTAAGGGGTGCCCCGCTTGCAAAGAAGTTCTGGCTTGGAGTGCCCTGAGTGCCCACACTGGGCACATCACACCACTCGGCCATCAGCCCGGCTGCACTTGCCGCAGGCTGCCATCTGGGGAGAGGGAGTAATTGGGGGGCTGCAGGAGAGCTTCCACCCCCAGAAGCCCGCAGAGCCAGCCCAGTCCTCCCCATCGGGGGCTCGTACCCCATTCCTCCCTCACCTCCTTCCACTTGCCCTTCCCTAGCCCCCCTTCTTCTTGATGTACAAAATAAAGATAACGTTTCTTCCAACATTGACTCTGTCTTTATTGAAAAAAACTGGGGGAGACTGGGAAAAGGAGGTGGGAGAGGGGAAGAGAAAGGCTGGGAGAGGGGAGGGCAACTAACATGATCAGGGGTTGGGAACAGGTCCCAGATGAAGAGAGGCTACAGAGACTGGGACTGTTCAGCTTAGAAAAGAGGAGACGGAGGGGGGACAGGATAGAGGTCTATAAAAGCAGGGGTTGGGTGGAGAGGGTGCATTCAGAAAAGTTCTTCATGAGTTCCCATAAAGAAGGACTAGAGGACACCAAAGGAAAGGAATGGGTAGCAGGCTTGAAACTAGTAAGAGAAAGTTGTTGTTCTTCAGAAAGCAAATAGTTAACCTGTGGAACTCCTTGCTGCAGGAGGCTGTGAAGGCTACAACTAGAACAGAGTTTAAAGGAAAGTGAGATCAAGTCATGGAGGTTGGGTCCATGGAGTCCTATTAGCCAGAGGGTAGGAGTGGTGTCCCTGCCCAAAGTTTGTGGAAGGCTGGAGAGGGATGGCACGAGACAAATGGCTTGGTCATTGTCTTCGGTCCATCCCCTCCAGGGTCCCTAGGGTTGGCCGCTGTGGGCAGACAGGCTACTGGGCTAGATGGACCTTTGGTCTGACCCAGGACGGCCATTGTAAGCTCAGGGCTCAGTGTCGGGGGTCTCAGTGGACCCCCTTGATTTTCATGCACACCTGCTCCTGGGTGGCCAGGCTGGCAGCTCTCCTGCCCTAGACGGCCACTTTCCTGTGCCTAGTGCGGAGATCGTGGACAAGGTCCACGATGTCCGCACTAGTCAGGAAGATGCCCGCCTCTTGCGGTCCAGGGCAAGCTCCCGGGAGCCGCCAGCCTGGTCCCGGCAAGAGGGGGTGGGCTGGGGGGCATCGGGTGGGTGGCTCTGTGCCGTGCCAGGTGCAGGGTCTGCTAGCTGGGTGCTGGCAGGCTTGCACCTGGCACGGGCACCGTAGCCAGCCCGTGCCCCTTTAAGGGGTCCGGGGCCGGGAGGGGGGCATAGAGTTTCCCTGGTGTTGGCCAGAGTGGCCACCAGGGAAACCTGGGGAGGGCTAGCCTCCCACTAGTTCGAACTAAAGGGCTACACAGCCCTTAGTTCGAACTAGCTAGTTCGAACTAGGCGTTAGTCCTCGTAAAATGAGGTTTACCTAGTTCGAACTAAGCGCTCCGCTAGTTCGATTCAAATTCGAACTAGCGGAGCGCTAGTGTAGCGCATAGGAAAGTTAGTTCGAACTAACGTCCGTTAGTTCGAACTAACTTTCTAGTGTAGACATACCCCCAGGAAGAGACAGCAGGCACTAATTTTCCTAGGGAAACTAAATCAACCCATTAAAAATTGAGTAGGCAAAATGTTCCTAGGAAAACTTAAACCAAACCATTAAAAAACAATTTAAAAAAAATCCCATGATCAACAGGAGTAGGTGCTGACGGAGCAACTGAAAGAGATACAGGAGTAAAGACCAGGTAGTGGTGAAGATCCCTGTAACCAGGAGCTATGTGAAAGATATGTAAATATATCTAATAACTGAAGTAAAATCAGTACCGTGCCTGATTAAATAGGAAATCTTTCCACTGTCTTCAGAAGGCTTCTGATCTGGTGCCCTATTTTGAGAAAGTTCTAAGGGAATAAGTGTTCTTTGGGTCTTTGGTTTTATACAATTAAGTATAGCATAGCATATCATAGTAATCAGGCCCACCGACAGGGGGAGAAGAGGAAGCAGTTGCCCTGAGGCCCAGCAATTTGAAAGGGCCAGGGCTCACAGCTACTGTGGCATTGGCAGCAGTAAGAGCTGCATTGGCCCTTTAAATCACTGCCAGAGTGCTGTGAGGCATGGTTCGGGTGGCTCTGAGGGCTGCCTGGGGGTGGGGATGGAGTGGTGCACTCCGGGTATTGTTGAGGGCTGGCTGCCCCAACCCCGCCCCTTCAACCCAATGCCCTGCCTGTTCTAGGAGTGCAGAGCCACCTACTGCCACCTTGCCCAAGGGCCCAACAAACCTGTCATCCCCCCGTAGAGTAGAGTAGAGCAAAGTAGAGTAGAGTATATACTCTGAGGTATGTCTTCACTGCAGGGAAAATCAACGCTGCCGAAATCAATCTTCCAGAGTTTGATTTAACAGGTCTAGTGTAGACCCACTAAATCAAACTCAGAGGACACCCCTGTTGGAGGTCAGTACGGCGAGGAGTAAGGGAAGCAGATGGCAGCATCTGCTCCCATTGGCCTTCTGCTGTGGGGACAGTAGGGAAAATCGAATGAAGCTCCAGCTATGTCGACTCCAGCTATGTAATTAACGTGGCTGGAGTTGCGAATCTCAATTCAACCTTCCCCTTTAGTGTAGACCTGGCCTGAGACTGAGCCAGATGAATTTGTTACTTGGAGAGCACTTCATTTGAACAACTACTCATCATTTCACCCACGGATTTGAATACCCGAAAAAGAGATGGGAGAAAGGATAAGAGGGAAATTAGTGTATGAGTTACATCCAATCATTATTCCTCTTGACCCTGTGGAAAATAAATAGGTGATTCAATCAATTAAAGCAGCCTGTTAGTAACAATTTAGTCCATTGATGATAGGCATATCTCTGGCCTCGCAAGGTGAGACATTTTTGAAAAGCCTAAACAGGATTCATCAAGGTTGCTTTCTTATCACTCAGTATGATGGATGTTAAATAGATGAATGAGTACAAATATGAGAAAAAAAAAAAGACGCTCAGGCATAGTATTAGAAAGGATTAAGGGCCTGTTGTCTACCATTAATTAGTGACAGAAATCAGACGTGATCTCAGAACTCCTTGACTTGCAGGACAGGAAAGTTTAAAACAGCGATGGACAACCTAGCCTAATGAGTGGGCCACATAAGTGGCTTTCCATAATCTCAGAGAGCCGCAAGATTGTTATAACCAAGACACTCTCCCAGGATTGGGGAGTTGTGCTAACTGTGCTGGTGTACCTAGAATTTGCAGGGGCTGCCCAATTCAATCGCAGCAGAGTTTTGAGTGGCTGCAGAGGGAGCACATGGGTCTCTCAGTCAACATTGTGTGCCATCCGCACACACCTTACTTCACGTGCTTTATGTGCATGTCACTTTATAATACCGATAGGGAAAAATGCACATGATGCCGATGGAAACACGAGGAATCTGGCAACCCTGTGTGACCCACTGTACCTGGGCATACCCCGGTGTACCCCTGTCTCTTGCCGGTACCTCCGTGTACCCGGGCATACCCCGGTGTACCCCTGTCTCTGGCCGGTACCTCCGTGTACCCGGGCATACCCCGGTGTACCCCGGTCTCTGGCTGGTACTCCCGGAACTCAGCCGGACTTTTAGGCGATTCACCTTCTTTTCTTTGGTACGGTTGTACTCCCCCAACTGTGGGGTGGGGGAAAAGGGGCCCCGGGCCCGCCCTCACTCACGGGCCCCAGCCCAGGGCCCTAAGGACACGGAACTACCTTGCTCCGGTCCGGCTGATGGGGCTCCTGCCGTAACTCGTCAGCCCACCAGCCCTAAGGGGCTCTGCCCTGGGCTGCTTCCTCTCCCCACCCCCGGCATTCCCCGCTCAGGGTGTTTACCTTAGACCTGGCCGACAGGCTGCTGGCCCTACCGCGACCCTCGCCTCAGTGGGGCTGCGTGCTAGTGGTCCGCGGTTGGGGCTGCCGCCAGCCCCGGGGATGTCGCCCCGATCTCCCCCTCCCACGGCTCCGTGCTCAGCCCCTCTGCCCTCTCCTTTCCCCATTTTGGCCATGGCGGCGGCGTTTTTAAACGTCCCGCTGTAGCCGTCCCCCCTGATGTCCCAGGTCGGGGCGGGGAAGTGCCCATCCGCCTTCGCCGCAAATTGGCGGTCGTCAGGGCCTGTCAAGGCGGGGGAACTCCTCCCGCCCTAGCCCCTCCTCTCCCGCCGCGCCGCGGCCACGAGCCGGCGCGGCTGCCGGCGCGGCTGCCGGCGCTTTAAACCTCGGCGCGGCTTGCGTACAAGCCGCGCAATCCCGTACTGGCCCCCCCCCCGGAATGCCGAGCAGTGCTTGTTCGGTGTGGCTCAGGGGGCGGGGAGAAGTTGCCCCGCCACACCCACACACCTAGTGTGGTTCACTGACCAATGCAGTGGCACTTAGACCACAGCAACAGTTGAGATCAAAAGACTTCTACAACATGGGCTGGGAGCCAGCTGGCTTTTAGCTCAGAGGGTAGAGGCTCCTATACTCAGCTCCAGAGGTTCCAGGCTGAAATCTGCCCAGTGGTAGTTATACCTGCATGTGGGCAACGGCAAACAAAATATCTTGTGGGCCACACATAGACCCTCCCTCCCCCTGCACATATGCTGCATGGGGCCCGTGGGTCTCAGATTGCCCATCACTGTTTTAAAACATGATTTTACTGATAATGGGATAAGCACATACAGGATGAATTCCATCCCCTAAGTACCAATGTACCATTATGTTCCACTTGAACCCTCTTTTGATGGATTGTGTGATGCCATGGTTTTCCCTTTGCTCACTGCACAGAGAAGAATGTCATCCAAAAAAGAGAGTTTGGTTTCAGTTTGGAAACATATCCAGATGATTGGACTCTTAGTAGAAGTTTATTTCGACGACTTTAGCCAAACTTCCTGGGTCTACACAATGGTTTGAAGAGCCTCATGACAATAGGTTCCCTACTAGTTTCAACTCTACTGGAAATCTTAAGTGGGGAAAAATAAAAAACTAAAGTTATTTTAGCTTTTCTAGCAAGTTTGGATCCATAACTGAGTGAGAGAAGAGGAATTCATTTTGGGTATGTCTAGATTACAGGGTTTTGTCGACAGAAGCTTTGTTGACAGATACTGTCGACAAAGCTTCTGTCGACAAAGAGCGTCTAGACTACATCCAGTTCTGTCGACATCACAGCGTGGACGCAAAGGACAGTGTAGATGCAATAATGCCTTCTATCGACAGAACTCTGTCGATAAAAGGCGTTATTCCTCGTAGAATGAGATTTACATACGTCGACAAAACTGCTGAGTTTTGTCAACGTTATGTCGACATAACTCAAAGGCAGTGTGGACGCAGGTATAGTTTTGTCGCCAAAAGTCCACTTTTGTTGACAAAACCCTGTAGTCTAGACACACCCAAAGTGTCTGAAGGGTTGGTCCATGCCTAGATTTTAGAGAGAAGACAAGAGTTTTTAAACCTCAAGGAGAACAAAAAGTTCAGAATGGCAGAAGAAGGAAGAATGAAATGAAATGAAGTCATGTATTTGAGAACGACCTTTCACTGTGCTGCATTATGTGAGTGTGTGTGTTGGTCAGTTAGTTGGTACAAACTCATAGGCTATGCGGTTGCCAGAAGTCACCAGTGTGGTGTACCCTTGGGATACATTTTTATACTTAGGTACAAACAAGTTACACATCACTCCTGATGTATCAGGTTGCCTCCCTCTGATGTTACCTAGCTACCACCCATGACCTTGTACATGGAGGTTTGATCACATTACATCATGCTGTCAGTTTAGAACCCATCCTGGACATGGGTCGGTATGTCTGTTATTTGCAGGGAGTGTGTTGGTACCAAGATGTTTCTTCACGAGGCGCTCTGTTACGACCCCTCTGGAATGTGCTTATGGCCTGTGCTTAGTACCTCTTAGTTGTGAGTGTTTCTGTAATATCAGCTCGGTCCTTGCCAACTTCTGTCAGCCTGCTTCTTGTTCACAGCTTAATGTTGCTTTATATTAGCAAAGTCTTGACCATTGTGGTGTAGGCTTTAGGCCTCACACCAGGCCTGTGATGTGTAGGCTTATGTTAATAATGTTACTACAGGTTACATTATTTTACCACTTTTTATTCTCTTTGCATTAGATTTGGACTAAAATATTCTTAGATAAAACTCACTTAAGACTTTTAAAAACTGAAATATATTTTGATATTTCCTGGAAAATGTCAAATAAGTGAGATATTAGGTGAGCAAGCGCTCTCTCCTCTCACTTTCTGTTGCTTGCTTTTTGGCTCTGAGCACATATCCCTAACCTTTTCTCATCTTTATTTTTAAAGTCGAGTCATCCGGTGGGTGAGTCTGATGGAGGAAAAGACATTTTTCCAGGTAACACAAACACTCAATCAGAGGGCTTTAGGAAGGATTGGGCAGATGCTTTGCTTTTTTTAAAATAATAGTGGAGAAGAGATGCTGTTGAATTACTTTAACAAATCATGAAAGATTTGTTTTTCTATTGTATGTGAGATACAAACTCCATTTTGGAGAGGAAAAAAGATACTTTGCTTAAATCTCACAGGCTGATTGTGCTCTCATAGAATTTAATGAGAGCAAAAATCCTCTAGTCTTCAATGGGGCCAGGATTGAGTGCTTTTGTATCAATGTATATTAAGTTAAACAAGTCGCCCATCTGTCGCCCTGACAGCTCATCTCGAGAGGTATGCTGTCTGCCAGGGGCCCGTATCCGAGATGTTATGGAGGCATTGTCGAGGATTATCCGGCCCTCTGACTACTACCCCATGCTACTCATCCACGTGGGCACAAATGATACTGCCAGGTGTGACACTGAGCGGATCAAGTGTGACTACAGGGCTTTGGGAGTACGGGTGAAGGAGTTTGGAGCGCAGGTGGTATTCTCTTCTATCCTTCCTGTCAAAGGTAGGGGCCCGGGCAGAGAGAGGTGCATCCTGGAGGTGAATGCCTGGCTGCGACGATGGTGTCGCCAGGAGGGATTCGGCTTCCTTGATCACGGGGTGCTCTTCCAGGAAGGACTGCTTGGCGGAGATGGAGTTCACCTTTCCAGGAGCGGGAAGGCCTTGTTTGGACACAGACTGGCTAACCTTGTGAGGAGGGCTTTAAACTAGGTTTGTCGGGGGCAGGTGAGCAAAGCCCACAGGTAAGTGCTGAATGTGCGGGACTGGGAGATGGGTTGGAAATGGGGGGGACTACGGCCTATAATGGCAAGGAGAAAGGAGGGTCAGGGCACAACAGGGAGGCAAGATCAAATCAGTATCTTAGATGCCTATATACAAATGCGAGAAGTATGGGTAATAAGCAGGAAGAACTGGAATTGCTAACCAATAAATACAACTATGATATCATTGGTATTACAGAAACCTGGTGGGATGGGACGCATGATTGGAATATTGGTATGGAAGGGTACGGCTTGCTCAGGAAGGACAGACAGGGAAAAAAGGGAGGAGGGGTTGCCTTGTATATTAAAAATGTACACACTTGGACTGAAGTGGAGATGAACGTAGGAGATAGCTGTGTAGAGAGTCTCTGGGTTAAGCTACAAGGGGTAAAAAACGAAGGTGATATCATGCTAGGAGTCTACTACAGGCCACCTAGCCAGGTGGAAGAGGTGGATGAGGCCTTTTTTAAACAATTAACAAAACTATCCAAAGCCCAAGATTTGGTGGTGATGGGAGACTTCAACTATCCAGACATATGTTGGGAAACTAACACAGCGAGGCACAGGCTATCCAATAAGTTTCTGGACTGCATTGGAGACAACTTTCTGTTTCAGAAGGTTGAAAAAGCTACCAGAGGAGAAGCTGTTCTGGATTTGGTTTTAACAAATAGGGAGGAACTAGTTGAGAACTTGAAAGTGGAAGACAGTATAGGGGACAGTGATCACGAAATAATAGAGTTCATGATCTTAAGGAAAGGTAGAAGGGAGACCAGCACAATTGAGGTTATGGATTTCAGGAAGGCAGATTTTGATAAGCTCAGAGAACTTGTAGGTAAGGTCCCATGGGAAGCAAGACTGAAGGGAAAAACAACTGAGGAGAGTTGGAAGTATTTCAAAGGGACGTTGTTAAGGGCCCAAAAGCAAACAATTCCGCTGTGTAGGAAAGATAGAAAATATGGCAAAAGACCAGCTTGGCTTAACAAGGAGATCTTGCATGATCTCAAAATAAAAAAGGAGTCATATAAAAAATGGAAACTAGGACAACTAACAAAGGATGAATATAGGCAAGCAACACGGGAATGCAGGGGCAAGATTAGAAAGGCAAAGGCACAAAATGAGATCAAACTAGCTACAGGCATAAAGGGAAACAAGAAGACCTTTTATAAATACATTAAAAGCAAGAGGAAGACCAAGGACAGGGTAGGCCCACTGCTTAGCGAGGAGGGAGAAGCAGTAACAGGGAACTTGGAAATGGCGGAGATGCTCAATGACTTCTTTGTTTCGGTCTTCACCGAGAAGTCTGGAGGTGTGCCTAACGTAGTGAATACAAGCAGAGAGAGGGTAAGTTTAGAAGATAGGATACACAAAGAACAAGTTAAAAATCACTTAGGAAAGTTAGATGTCAGCAAGTCACCAGGTCCTGATGAAATGCATCCCAGGATACTCAAGGAGCTGATAGAGGAGGTATCTGAGCCTTTAGCTATGATCTTTGAAAAATCATGGCAGACAGGGGAGATTCCAGAAGACTGGAAAAGGGCAAATATTGTGCCCATCTATAAAAAGGGGAATAAGAACAACCCAGGAAATTATAGACCGGTCAGTTTAACGTCTGTCCCAGGGAAGATAATGGAGCAGGTAATTAAGGAAATCGTATGCAAACACTTGGAAAGTAATAAAGTGATAGGGAATAGCCAGCATGGGTTTGTGAAGAACAAGTCATGCCAAACTAATCTGATAGCTTTCTTTGATAAGATAACGAGCCTTGTGGATAAGGGAGAAGCGGTGGATGTCATATACCTAGACTTTAGTAAGGCATTTGATACGGTCTCGCATGATATTCTTATTGATAAACTAGGCAAATATAACTTAGATAGGGCCATGATAAGGTGGGTGCATAATTGGCTGGATAACCGTAGTCAGAGAGTTGTTGTTAACGGTTCTAAATCCTGCTGGAAAGGGATAACAAGTGGAGTTCCTCAAGGGTCTGTTTTGGGACCCGTACTATTCAATATCTTCATCAATGATGTAGATAATGGGATAGAGAGTACTCTTATTAAGTTTGCAGATGATACCAAACTGGGTGGGGTTGCGACTTCTTTGGAGGATAGGGACATAATTCAAAATGACCTTAGCAAGTTAGAGAAATGGTCAGAGGTAAACAGGATGAGGTTTAATAAAGAGAAATGCAAAGTGCTCCACTTAGGAAGGAACAATCAGTTCCATACATACAAGATGGGAAGCGACTGTCTAGGAAGGAGCATAGCGGAAAGGGATCTAGGGGTCATAGTGGACCACAAGTTGAATATGAGTCAACAGTGTGATGCTGTTGCAAAAAAAGCAAATATGATTCTAGGTTGTATCAACAGGTGTGTTGTAAGCAAAACTCGTGAAGTCATTCTGCCGCTCTACTCTGCGCTAGTTAGGCCTCAGCTGGAGTACTGTGTCCAGTTCTGGGTGCCACATTTCAAGAAAGATGTGGAGAAATTGGAAAGGGTACAGAGAAGAGCGACTAGAATGATTAAAGGTCTAGAGAACATGACCTATGAAGCCAGGCTTCATGAACTGGGCTTGTTTAGTTTGGAAAAAAGAAGATTAAGGGGGGACATGATAGCGGTTTTCAAATATCTAAAAGGGTGTCACAAGGAGGAAGGAGAAAATTTGTTCCTCTTGGTTTCTGAGGACAGGACAAGGAGTAATGGGCTTAAAGTGCAGCAGGGGAGGTTTAGATTGGACATTAGGAAAAAATTCCTAACTGTCAGGGTGGTCAAATATTGGAATAAATTGCCAAGGGAGGTGGTGGAATCTCCCTCTCTGGAGATATTTAAGAACAGGTTAGATAGACATCTGTCAGGGATGGTGTAGACGGAGCTTGATCCTGCCTTGAGGGCGGGGGGCTGGACTCGATGACCTCTCGAGGTCCCTTCCAGTCCTATTATTCTATGATTCTATGATTCTATGATTCTAAGTGATAAACATTATTAAATCACAGAGGACATATTCATGAGTTCCACAAACCCAGAGAAGTGGTGGGAGAGGTCCAGGTTGGATATTAGGAATAACTATTTCACTAGGAGGGTGGGGAAGCACTGGAATGGGTTACCTAGGGAAGTAGTGGAGTCTCCATCCCTAGAGGTGTTTAAGTCTCGGCTTGACAAAGCCCTGGCTGGGTTGATTTAGTTGGAATTGGAGCAGGGGGCTGGACTTGATGGCCTCCTGAGGTCTCTTCCAGCTCTATGATTCTATGATCAGGGGGATCAGGAACTCACTAAGAACTTAGCAGATCTGGGTTCAGGTCCCTGCATCTTTAACCTGGGATTGATAGCAATGTCTTCCTACATCAGGGTGCTGTGATAGTAGCACATTACAATGATAATGAACTCAAGGTACCCAATATATTTTAATGAGGACCAGAATTCACTTACAGCGTTCAAAAATTCTTAAACTGGCGGGAGATGGGGGTGTGGGGGAGTGTGGATGGAGAGGAAAGGAATTCTGCAGTTTTTCAAAGAGTGACACAATTTGCATTTCTGCCTCAGACATTTGTGTTTTCTGGTCAAAGAAAAAGCAATTATAACAAATGAAAAGTTTTCATTTCCATGAGGAAATATGCCAACTTTATGTGTGGAAATGGCCAATGTTTGCCCATTGCGTGAAATTTCTCAAATTTTCCTTGGAAAAAAATAATAAAGGAAACATTGCGTTTGTTGGTAGAAATATGACATTTGCCTTTGAATTAAATTAGCAGTTTCTCAGAAACACTCACGGAAATATTAGATTTTGCAAGAGAGAGTTGGCAGACATCAGCAAAACTTCGCCTCTCTTGTCAAAGTGGAATTGACTGTAGTTAGTTCTTCTAATGCAGCACTTTCTTTTCCTGGAGTAACTCTGCTTTTACTTTCTCTTACACTAAACCTTGATGGAACCGCTGTCAAAGAAGGCTGAGAATGCCAAATCTTATTATTACTTTACATTTTTTCCAGAGTTTTGTTTGTGGTGAGAAGAGCTTTGTAACTCCCTGAGGTCTTTCATTTCAGAGAGCAAGAGTTCTTGTACATTTTGATCTGAAAACAGCTCTTTTGACACAATCCTTATTGGCAAAAACCATCCACAGGTTTGTTTTCTTTCCAATGCAGACCAAAAATGAAATTTGAAACTTCCAAATCTGTCACAAAATGGAACGGTTGTGTTCTTGTTCAGCTTTATTCCCGGGTTTGTGGAAATGGTTGGGTACCACAAATGGATTCCTTCGGGCAGCTGTTTACATGGAGATTGCATTAATAACTCTCAGTTTCTCTCAGAAGTTAGAAAAGGCTTTGCACAAAGAACCTATGCTCGTTAGTCCCAACATGGGACGTAGAGTCAACTGAGAAGGGAAGAGCACAAAGGATCTTTAAGTGTAGAAGGGATGCTCTGGGAGCGATTTTCATATACTATACATGGGTATAGTTAGGCTAAGCAAAGCACATAACATTTTGCTAGAAGCTTTTGAATTTTAAGGAAGAAACATTATTTTAACCAGACAAAATAGAAAGGAACGTCAGTCCAACAAAGAGCTGTTCTAACCTGGAATTGGATAAACATGTAATAAGAGGCTATGTGTCTTTGTGTGGAAAAAATGATACTGCCACTCCAAACTAACAATAGCAGCTGGTTTTAAAAGACTGCAAGGGGATGGCTGAGGAAGGGAGACGTGTCTATGGGAACTGTCAAGATGTCCTTCCACCTTGAAATCAAAGAAATCAAATCAGCATGGAAATTTCTACAGGGAATATTTTCAAGTCCACTGGAGACAACATCAGGCCCATTGGGGCAAGTAGGTTTTTCTCACTTTCTCAAGGCAATTTCTGCTACAGCCTAAATTCCTAAGTTCTGAAATCAAGACATTTGAAGAGAACATTGACTCTTTTTATATAGAGACGTGCAAAATATTTACAATCCAATTCAAAGATGTCAACAGTTGTGTATCTCCTTTTGCATGTTAACTCACAAAGGGTACATCAACACTTGCCCACTACTTCAAAGTAGGGAGACAAATGAAGCATACCGAAGTTGCAAATCAAGCACGGGATTTAAATATCCCGTGCTTGATTAGCATATTCGCAGCCGGTTGCCATTTAAAAATGCCGGTCACCCGATGTAACTTGCTGCGTGTAGACGCAGTAGTCCTATTTAAATCCCTTCCGTTGAATTAACTGGTACTCCTCATGCAATATCCCACACTTGATTAGTATATTCACGGCCGGTCGCCATTTTAAAATGGCAGTCGCCAGATGTAACTCCTCATGCAATGAGGAATACCAGTTAATTCGAGGGAAGGGATTTAAATCAAACTACCGTGTCTACATGTGTCAAGTTACATTGGGCAACCGGCATTTTAAAATGGTGACCGGCCGTGAATATGCTAATCAAGTGTGGGATAGTTAAATCCCACGTTTGATTTGCAACTTCGGTATGCTTCATTTGCCTCCCTTCTTTGAAGTAGGGGGCAAGTGTAGACGTACCAAAATAGTATTTCATTTTTTATGAACAAACTCTAAACATGCATATTTTATGTATGAAAGCGGGTTCAAATTTTGAGCAAATATAAGCACAATCAGGAGTACATATTGGGCACTCCATTTGCACTGATAACACATTATTACTTTTTCAACATGCAAAAATAATAATTTTGCTGATATTTTTGAAAAAGTACCCTTTGGCTGGTGTAAAGCCAAACAACATGACATTTTTTTCCTCGCTGAATTTCCCAAAACAAATATTTCACACAGTGCTAATTTTAAGCACATTTTCCTTATAGCTGGTATAGATTTAAAATTTATTTCTTGATTAGATCAGAAAAAATCCAAGCTGCACTCCAGTATATATCTTCAGTAAACATGTTTCTCTTTTTTATTTCTTGGTTCAGAGCAGGGATGTATTTTTTCAGCACAGAGCAGACCAATTATAAAGCTAATTCTACCACCCTTACTCTGAGTAGTAACTTATTCCACAAGTAGTCCCATTGATTTAACAAATAAAACAAACACAATACTGTACTATGTTCGGGATACATCTGTTTAAGACTTTGCCAGCAACACGGAGCCTGTTGGGCATACCAAAGGCTGGAACAAATTCTGTTTGCAGATAAGCATGTGCAGTCTTACACAGAGTGATTCACTGCACGGGGCATTGAAATAGGAATCAAGAGACCATGGACTGAGGTCTATAAAATCATGATTGGTGTGGAAAAAGTGAATAGGGAAAAATTATTGACTTAGGCTACGTCTAGACTGCATCCCTCTGCCAACAAAAAGATGCAAATCAAGCACTTCGAAAGTGCAAATGAGTCTGCGATTTAAATATCCCAGGCTTCATTTGCATACCCATGCTCGGGCGCTGTGCAGATCACGCACCCTTTCGAAAGTGAAAGTAAAGTCTAGCCATGGTTCTGCCAACAGTGGGGAGCTTTTTCGGCAGATCCTGTACTCCCCAAAAAACGAGGAGTACAGGATCTGCTGAAAAAGCTGCCTGCTGGCGGCAGAGCTGTGGCTAGACTTTACTTTCACTTTCAAAAGGGCACGTAATCAGCACAGCGCCTGAACATGAGTATGCAAATGAAGCCCGGGATATTTAAATCCCAGGATGATTTGCATTTTCAAAGTGCTTGATTTGCATCTCTCTGTTGGCAGAGGGATGCAGTCTAGACGTAGCCTAAGTAAATAACTTTTCCCTATTCACTTTTTCCACACCAATCATGATTTTATAGACCTCAGTCCATGGTCTCTTGATTCCTATTTCAATGCCTTGAACTAAAATGATTAGGGGTTTGGAACGGGGCCAATATGAGGAGAGATTAAAGAGACCGGGACTTTTCAACTTGGAAAAAAGGAGACTAAGGGGGGATAGGATAGAGGTCTATAAAATCATGAGTGGTGTGGAGAAAGTGAATAAGGAAAAGTTATTTACTTGTTCCCATAATATAAGAACTAGGGGCTGCCAAATGAAACTAATGTGCAGCAGGTTTAAAACAAATAAAAGGAAGTTCTTCTTCACACAGCGCATAGTCAACCTGTGGAACTCCTTGCCTGAGGAGGCTTGAAGGCTAGGACTATAACAGGGTTTAAAAGAGAACTAGATAAATTCATGGAGGTTAGGTCCATACATGGCTATTAGCTAGGATGGGTAAGGAATGGTGTCCCCAGCCTCTGTTTGTCAGAAGGTGGAGATGGATGGCAGGAGAGAGATCGCTTTATCATTACCTGTTCAGTTCACTCCCTCTGGGGCACCTGGTGCTGGCCACTGTTGGCAGACAGGATACTGGGCTGGATGGACCTTTGGTCTGACCCAGTATGGCCGTTCTTATGCTCTCTTTTCCCATGGTTCTTTTCAAGGCATGACTAGTGACTCTCCATGGTGACGACTTTCATTGGGTCAGCGTTAACCTCACAGAACCTCAGTTTCCGCATCTATGAAATAGGAATTATGAAGTTTGCTTTTCTTTATGAAGCACTTGTTCTCCATAGTTGAAAGGAGCTATATAAACACTAGGCAAATGTTCTGTTTAGTTTTGCATGTGCTTTGCTGTTCTAGGTGTAAGATATGTTGCAATATACTTTTACCGTGAAAATGTAGTTATAGTAGAAATGATATCAAGGTTGACATTGTTCTTTATAGGTAGGCATTCTCTCTGCCTGAAAGAGAAGTTTCCCTATGGGATGCTTTAGACTCTGATATTAACTGGCAGGTTTAATCAGGAAGGTTTCACTTTGAACTAGCACCTGAACTCCTTTTCGAAAGTCGTTTCACTGTACTCTAGACTTAGACAGTTGCTTCACTTGACACACGTGTGGTACCTCTGCTGATTTGAATTGGACAATGCACATGTGCAAAATTAAGCGCAGGGACTCAACTGCTTGCAGCATTCAGACACATGTTTGTAAATAACGCTGTGATCTTTCATGAAATGTGTTTTTAATGGCAATGATTGGAGAAGAGGGAAATGCTGGGTACAGGAATAGAAACACTGGTCTCCTGCCAGTGTCACAGTACAGTATGTGCTACATGTGAAAGTCAGCTGGGACAAGAGAAAGAGCTTTCAATTGTTTCCCTGCATTATTTTAGAAGCCTCATATTGAACAACAAATCTTGTCAAGAAAGCTCTATTCGTCTCAGTTTGTGTTTGAAGAACACAGTTTTGCCTTCCTGAGATTGTTGCTATTCTGCTGAAGGCACACAGTGGTTTGCCTTTCCTGTATCTTTTAGACGTAGCAGTAATCTCAGTGCATTTAAGGCTGGAAGGAACCATTGTGACTGATCATCTATCACAAGCCTCTAAATACCCTTTATCCACACATGAAGCCCAACCACCAGAACTGGACCAAAAGCAGTATAGTCCTCAGGAGACTAAACCATTGTGTGTCACAGGGAGAGAACAGGACAGGCTAAGGTGAATCAATATTTGAGGCCCATGCTCAGGCAGGGAATTGAGTATGTAAGATATCTTAGAACTGTGTAGATTCACAGCTGGAAGGAACCTTGAGAGGTCATCGCATCCAGTTTCCTGCACTCTTGAAAGGATCAGGCACCATCTAGACCAGGGCTACTCCACACGTGACCTGCGGGTGTTCGTGGCCCGCTGTGCAGTTTGGGTTAACACCGGGCTCAAAGGCGGCCCATGGGTGGGAACCAAAATAAAAAAGCAGTCAAATATTCTTGTCTTCTGTTGATATGTGTTTTGGTAGCTAAATTCCTTGACTGTCATTGCTCATAAAAGTGCTCTCATATGGGTGGAAATTGGGTAAATATTATATTTTATTAATATCAACAGAACTGACTTAAATGGGCCTGCGTGTTGTGTAGTCTTGCCTTAATTTTTGTATTCATGCCTGTCAGTGTGAAAGAGGCTATTTGCATATATTTGCATATATAATTGCATGCATTTGCAACCACACTTAAGTTATACCCCTCGGCATGTGCTGTGAGGATCATTGAGGCCCCTGGAGCTTCCAAAATTGAGTAGCCCTAATCTAGACCATACGCGATCAGGCTGGTAAGTGGTCAGCAGGTGATGTTGCAGAGGAAGGCAAAAAAACCTTGGAGCATCTTGGCATGAATCTGCTCCCAGACTGATGTAAATAAGGAGTAAGTCATATAATCCATGGAGTTGCTCTTGTGTAAAACTGATGCATGCAGGAGATGAGAATCAGCTCTCTTTTGCATTTCCCAGTTAACTTCAAACACAGCTATGCCCTGTTCTATCCATCTCAAGAGAATAATGAAAGATTCATTGGCAAGTACTTTGATAGTACTTAGATAAAAGGTTATCGTTTCTATGTCCTTGAAAGGGGCCAGGACTTTAAAGTTTTGATCTAGAACTAGATGCGAACTTCAAAGCGTGAAGGCATTTGGAGCTATAGTCTTGGTTCTGCCCATAGTAGAAATAAAGAACCAGTCATAAAATTCAGGCCTAGCTCCAAATATGGATCAACATTCAAGCGTGTTTGGATCTGGGGCTTGAGTCTGTAATAAAAGGTGATACTTGCTGCATTAGGACTGTTATTGACGATACTGATCATGTTATGACCTACAATTTCCAAAAGTGACATAATTTTGAGTACCCAGGGTGAGGCGCAAAGGGGACCAATTTCCAGAAAATCAGGCCCCGTCTAAAGTGTTTGAAATTCAGCATGCAGAGTCCCTAGTCTTAACTGATTAAGGGAGAGAAGATCTTCTTATGAAAGTCGCTGGTTTTGTTTTGTTTTGGACTACCTATTTACCACTTTCTTTCGCTATTTATAGAATGTATCTATCACACAATCTCTACGCACAGGTATTAAAATATAAAACAAGATATATCACGCTATATACTTTAGAAATAGCTGTCTGTCTGTCTGGGTATGTCTACACTACAAAGTTAGTTCGAACTAACGGACGTTAGTTCGAACTAACTTTCATAGGCGCTACACTAGTGCTCCGTTAGTTCGAATTTAATTCGAACTAACGGAGCGCTTAGCTCGAACTAGGAAAACCTCATTTTACGAGGATTAAGCCTAGTTCGAACTAGCTAGTTCGAATTAAGGGGTGTGTAGCCCCTTAATTCGAACTAGTGGGAGGCTAGCCCTCCCCAGCTTTCCCTGGTGGCCACTCTGGCCAACACCAGGGAAACTCTTCTGCCCCCCTCCCGGCCCCGGAGTCCTTAAAGGGCCATGGGCTGGCTACGGTGCCCATGCCAGGTGCAAGCCTGCCAGCACCCAGCCAGCAGACCCTGCACCTGGCACGGATCGAGCCACCCACCCGATGCCCCCCAGCTCTCCCCCTCTTCCCGGGACCAGGCTGGCGGCTCCCGGGAGCTTGCCCGGGACCGCAAGAGGCGGGCACCTGCCTGGGCTAGTGCAGACATCGTGGACCTTGTCCACGATCTCCACACTAGGCACAGGAAAGTGGCCGTCTAGGGCAGGAGAGCTGGCAGCCTGGCCACCCAGGAGCAGGTGTGCAAGAGAATCAAGGGGGTCCAGTGAGACCCCCGATCCTGAGCCCTGAGCTTACAATGGCCGTCCTGGGTCAGACCAAAGGTCCATCTAGCCCAGTAGCCTGTCTGCCAACAGCGGCCAACCCTAGGGACCCTGGAGGGGATGGACTGAAGACAGTGACCAAGCCATTTGTCTCGTGCCATCCCTCTCCAGCCTTCCACAAACCTTGGGCAGGGACACCATTCCTACCCCCTGGCTAATACCACTCCATGGACCCAGCCTCCATGACTTGATCTCACTTCCCTTTAAACTCTGTTCTAGTTGTAGCCTTCACAGCCTCCTGCAGCAAGGAGTTCCACAGGTTGACTCTGCTTTGTGAAGAAGAACTTTCTGTTACTAGTTTGAAGCCTGCTACCCATTCCTTTCCTTTGGTGTCCTCTAGTCCTTCTTTATGGGAACTAATGAAGAACTTTTCTGTATGCACCGTCTCCAACCAACTCCTGCTTTTAGAGACCTCTATCTTGTCCCCCCTCCGTCTCCTCTTTTCTAAGCTGAAAAGTCCCAGTCTCTTTAGCCTCTCTTCATATGGGACCTGTTCCCAACCCCTGATCATTTTAGTTGCCCTCCCCTCTCCCAGCCTCTCTCTTCCCCTCTCCCACCTCCTTTTCCCAGTCTCCCACAGTTTTGTTCAATAAAGTCAGATTCCATTTTGGAAGACACGTTATCTTTATTTTGTACATCAAGAAGAGGGGCTAGGGAAGGGTAAGTGGAAGGAGGTGAGGGAGGAATGGGGCACGAGCCCCTGATGAGGAGGACTGGGCTGGCTCTGCGGGCTTCTGGGGGTGGGAGCTCTGCTGCAGCCCCCCAATTGCCCCCTCTCTCCAGATGGCAGCCTGCGGCAAGTGCAGCCGGGCTGATGGCCGAGTGGTGTGATGTGCCCAGTGTGGGTAGTCCGGGCAATCCAAGCCAGGACTGCTTTGCAAGCAGGGCACCCCTGAGAACTGTCTGTCCGGGGTGGGGGTCGGGACCCTTTAAGCACAGCCCTCGGCTAGCCTGAGATAGCATCTCCACGCTCTATGTCCTCCTCTGATGCCCTGCCGGCACTGCTTCTGGCCATCCTTAAGCCCGGTTCAGGGTCCACTTAATGTGGACATGCTAGTTCGAATTAGCAAAACGCTAATTCGAACTAGTTTTTTAGTCTGGATCCGTTAGTTCGAATTAGCTTAGTTCGAATTAACTAATTCGAACTAAGTTAGTTTGAATTAATGTTGTAGTGTAGACGTACCCTCTGTCTGTGAGTCTGCTTGTTCAAGAGCTCCTCCTGAACTGTAAGAAGAGCTAGGACCATCACATTTGGTAGGCAGCTTCCTCGTCTCCTAACTTAAAGCAAGGCCAGGGTTTGGTGGTGCCAAGGAAACCGGAAGTGCCAAGAATGGGACTGTTTCCCATAACATGGAAAGGGAGGGGCACAGAGAGGAGGGCTGCAGTGGCCACGCGGGCAACCATACTATCAAGAGAGTAGCCAGCAGGGCTGTGGCTCTACAATCTTGCTTGTTACCAGACTAAGTAAATAGCCCTTCTGTTCCAAACCCTATCCCCCCAGGCCCTTTGCCACAGTGCCAGGGGTGGGGGGAGAAGAGGGGAGACAGAAAACCCTTGGCGTCAGGTGTGAAGTTGGAGGGGGGAGGGACAGAAGGCCCCTGGTGGCCAGGGGCTGAGGGAGGGAAAAGGGCCCTGACATCTGGGTGGAAGAGAAAGCCCCACTGGTTGGGACCTCCTACCTGAACCTCTCCTCACCCTCAACTCTCACTCGTGCACCCCCACACCAATGGCCTTCTGCCCTGCCCCCTCATGTACCCAAGACTCTTACTCCTGCACTCCACACACAACCAGCCCCCTGCCCTGAAAGACCCAAGTAATACTAGGTAAGTCTTCTAGGATCTTAATTCTGAGAAATGCCATCGCATGAATTTCAACTCCTGGTTAAAACAAAGCCTCCAATGAGAGACAGATGCATAAGTCACTCATGAAAACTGGACTCAGGATTCTAGGTAGGTTAGTCATTTAAAAATATTAACCACACTATTGTCATGTTTATAATATAAATATTGGAGGCTCCAACTGTGATTGATCCCATGTGCACGAGACACTGCACAAACACATCATAAAATACAAGCCCTGCCCTGAGGCTTTACAGTGTAAATGAACAAATTGGTCAAAAGAGTGGGAGGGGAAACTGAGTCAAAAAAAGATGAAGTGACTTGCCCATAGCTGCAAAGTAGGTCCATAGCAGAGTCAGAATCCTAGCATTTCATCCCAAAGATACCTTCCCTCTCCAATCATCTAGATTAGTGATAGTCAGCCTCAGTGGTCAAGGAGCCAAATTAGCAATCAGTATTACCCCAAAAGCCACAGTCATGTGAATTCAGTGTTTCCTTCACTGTAGTATTATGCATTCATATCTGAACAGTTTGACGGGGCAATATTTAGTGTAAATGTGTGGCTGTATAATTTTCACAACAAAATGACTGACCAACTATTATTATTTAACCAACCACAATTGGCTAGTAACATAGTAAAAGCATCCCAGGGGGTTAATAATTTATATGGGTTAACAATTAAATCACACAATGTTTTAGTATCAGTTGCTGCAATGAGTCTCCTGAAAAACACAAAAGAGCCATTTGTGGCTCATGAGCCTCAGTTTGAGTATCACTGTTTTGGGTGATCCCAGGAATTCTTAGTTCCAATCCACTAGATCATGATAATTCAATTATTTCCATCACACAAGGCTTCCCTCTCCACCCCTTGTAAATTTTGATTGGTAGACTGTTAGCTCCTCCACAGATTTCACTAGTCCTTGAAAGTTATTCTACCTTATCAGGACTATTGTGTTCCTTACTTGGTTTGTTAATATTTGCCTCCATCTGTTACCGCTCATCTGACCAGACCAAAATTAACTTGATGTTTCAGCATGAACATACTATGCACAACACATTGGCTTTTTTTTTTAAAACTTCCGTTGCACATTAATCTCAACTGGTCTTTAAGGTCGTGCCTTTATTCCAGTAAAGTTATTTAAGTATTTGGCGTCATCTCTCAAGGTGACCAGTACTTTGCATTAGACTATTTACTCTCATATAGTAAATCTGCTGCCTGCTTTCTATAAAAACAGGAAACCAGCTGCAAGTTTTATAGGTGAGAATGAAGGGTTTGTCCCTGCCGGACATACTGTCACTGGGAAGTTAAAGGTAATCTCGGAAGGAAAGGAAAAAAGCACTAATGTGGCCTTACTTGAGTTTTATCTTTATTCCTCCAGCTGATTTTAAATCAAGTGGATCAAAGCACATGCCATTTTATTATTAATTATTATTATGATTATTATTTATTACTTGTCTGCATGTTGTATGCAAAGGAAGGAACAGTCCTTGCCCCTACGCAACTGAGCATAAATTGTTAGGCGGTGATTGCACTTTAATATGTTTCAATAGCTAATTTTATACACAGTCCCCTTGGTTCAAAGCTCAGGTCTACTCTATGGGGCAATGTCTACCTAAGGTATGCAACTCCGGCTATGTGAATAACGTAACTGGAGGCTATGTATCTTAGTGTGAGGTCTTCACTATGGGGATTGATGGGAGAAACTCTCCCATCAACTTCTATGCTTCTTGTTCAGGTAGAGTCCTGGAGTAAATGAGAAAGTGATCAGTGGTCGATTTAGCAGGTCTTTACTAGACCTGCTAAATCAACCCCTGGAGGATTGATTGGTGCGTCTCTTGGTAAATGTAGACCTGCCCTTTTCCTTTAAGTTATAAGAACCATATACTCCTGTGGTGAAAAATTGGTGTTTCTTCACTGAAGCCAATAAAACTATGAAGAGTATCTGATACAAGATATTGATCTATTTAGGTCTTATATCACTGAGTTGCCAACATTTATAATTTTATCACAAGTCTCAAGATATGTGGTATTATTTTTACAGCAGTCAGGTAATTACTTAGAATCATTGATTTCACTGAAACAAAGATGTTTGCAATTTTGCTGGCTGTGAAGAAAAGCTGCAAATATGAATATTGAAGGAACAAAGACAAAAAGCAAAGCTAAAAAGAGACCCACATTTATTATGGTTTCAATGGTGTGATTTTGGGTCTCCTGAGTCACGATCTTTGGGGCTGGCAATATTCCGTGGTTTGCAGTGGTTTCTGAAAGTGTCTCACTGCCAATGTCCTATTGCTGTATATATTAGAGCACATATTATAACACACAAATGTGTGTTAGCACTTATGTTTGCACATGGGCATATAAGCATATATGTGCATTCATAGGCAGTGCGGGGATTTTGTTTGATCTTGCGTTTAAAAAGAAACATGGTTGTTGTTATATAGTCAAGCTTTTGTCCATCCCAGAGGAGAAATCATAATTCCATATTTTTTTTTCAATTTTAATATTAGTTGCAATTATCTCTCCCTTCCATATCTCGTCCACACCCACTGGCAGCTTAGGACAAAAATGAAGACTCGTGAATTAGCAAATAAAGGTCTAATGGAAAGATGTTCAGGATACCGTGTATCATTAATTCCCTTGTGAAAATAATTGCTGCTCTCTCATTTGATATTTCTTCATCAATTCTCCCTGTCGGAGAGAAAAGATGCATATCTCACATGCCATCCATTTTATTAAATATTAGAGGAGTTACCCGGCATTGCTCGGTTCCTTGTGGGGACTCAGGGCAGAGGGTGGGGGGGAGGGCTTCAAGGCAGAAGGAGGTGATGTGTGGGGGGGGGGGTGAAGGAATCCGGGCAGGCAGGGGTGGATATAGGGCAGGGTGAGCGGGGCGGCTGCAATGTGTCCCGCGCTTCAAGAAGCCCCGTGTATGCATCGTGTTAAAGGGGGACCCCGCAAAATCGTCATCTGCCCCTGCGGGCAGAGGATGAGGAAATAGTGGGAGGCTCAAAGCAAAGGAAGGGGTGTGTGTGTGTGGGGGGGGGGGGTGAAGGAGTCTAGGCAGGAAGTGGTGGTGTGGGGTTCAAGGCAGAAGGAGGTGATGTGGGGTGTGTGTGAAGGAATCCGGGCAGGAGTTTGGGAGATATGGGGGCACAGGGTTGGGATGCAGGAGTCAGGGCAGGAAGTGGCAGGTGTAGGAGTGAGGGTGGGGGGTAGGGACATATGTGGGGGGCTAGGGTGAGGCTGTAGGAATCAAGACAGGGGGTTGGGAGATATGGGGGGGCTCAGGGAAAGAGGTTGGAAGATGGCAGGGATTCAGGCCAGCCCTGAGACTGGCTGGAGCTATGGTGCTCAGCTGGTGTCCAGGAAGGCCTTGGTGCCACAGGATGCGCCACACAGCCCCCATGCCGACCAGACCTGCCCTGTCTGGCTGGTGTCTGGGGGAAGCCTGGAGGTGGGGGCTGTGCTGTTTGGCCCCAGCCAGTGGCTGCTTCCAGAGGGGAAGGGGAGAAAGGGTGAGGGTCCTTTGCAAAATAACATGTAAAAATGTACCGCATACACAAAATACAGCACAGTAGTCATACACACTGATTACAACAAAGGTAAGATCATGGTTGGGATCAACAGCTTTCTTTGCTTTTGCCATTCCCAGACTGGTTTGGTATAGAGGTTTTCCAGGCACCATTCTTGATAAAGACCATTGTTACTAAATGTGTGTCTAATGAGACCATGGAAATAGCATTATTTTTAGTTGATTTTTTTCCTGTTTGAAATGTGAATGAGGTAGCTAAAAGAGGCTGCACGTGTTGTTGCATTTACTCCGGTACACCTTGACGGTAGTTTGGAATAGGAAGCCTAATCCGAACTACCTAGTCCGTTCCGCGTGTAGCCGCGGGCACGGAGTCCGCACTAGCGGACATTTAAAAATGGCGGCGCTCGGCAAGATGCAAATGAAGCCCGGGAAATTCAAATCCCAGGCTTCATTTGCAACTTCGGTTGCCTATATTAACCACCCTAGTTCAAACTAGGGTGGTAGTGTAGACATACCCCTAGATACATTCATGGAGGATAGCTCCATCAATACTTATTAGCCAGAATAGGCAGGAGCATGGTGTCCCTAGCCTCTATTTGTCAGAGGCTGAAAATGGATGACAGGAGAGGGATCACATGATAATTACCTGTTCTGTTCATTCCCTTGCATTGGCTACTGTTGGCAGACAGGATACTGGGCTAGATGGACCTTTGGTCTGACCCAGTACGGCCGTTCTTACGCTCTTATGGTATGTTAATTAGGGACCAACTAAACAACTAGGGAGGGGTGAACTTATTTGAAAAAGCCTGAAAATGTGTTCCAGTTCTATGTAACTCCATTACAAGCACTCAGTGTGGGAAGACTTGGGCCTCACTGAACTCTTTTAAGAGCCTTTTTTATCTTGTAACCAAACCCATTTTCCTTTGACTTTCTGGAGGAAAGATGACATGTGGCTATTACCATGTTTATATTTGCAATATACACACTGTTATGTGTGTGCTCAAGGCAGCTGGGGTGGCGGCAAGGGGGGCAAAAGGGGCAGTCGCTTTGGGGCCCAGTGCTCTGGGCTGCCATTGCTGTTACCATGGCGGCAGCAGCAGTTGGAGCCCTAGGTCCTTTAAATTGCTGCTGGATCCCCACGTGGTACAGGCTGGACCGCGTTGAAGCCTGGCTGGGGGGAGACATGGCGTGATCTGGGGGGTGCTGAGGTCTGGTTGCCTCTTTGCTCTGCCCTTTCCCCCGAATACCACTCCTCTTCTGGGGGGGAGGAGGAGGAAGAATCAAGCCAGGATGAGGTTTAATAAAGAGAAATGCAAAGTGCTCCACTTAGGAAGGAACAATCAGTTCCATACATACAAGATGGGAAGCGACTGTCTAGGAAGGAGCATGGCGGAAAGGGATCTAGGGGTCATAGTGGACCACAAGTTGAATATGAGTCAACAGTGTGATGCTGTTGCAAAAAAAGCAAATATGATTCTAGGTTATATCAACAGGTGTGTTGTAAGCAAAACTCGTGAAGTCATTCTGCCGCTCTACTCTGCGCTAGTTAGGCCTCAGCTGGAGTACTGTGTCCAGTTCTGGGCGCCACATTTCAAGAAAGATGTGGAGAAATTGGAAAGGGTACAGAGAAGAGCGACAAGAATGATTAAAGGTTTAGAGAACATGACCTATGAAGCCAGGCTTCATGAACTGGGCTTGTTTAGTTTGGAAAAAAGAAGATTAAGGGGGGACATGATAGCGGTTTTCAAATATCTAAAAGGGTGTCACAAGGAGGAAGGAGAAAATTTGTTCCTCTTGGTTTCTGAGGACTGGACAAGGAGTAATGGGCTTAAAGTGCAGCAGGCGAGGTTTAGATTGGACATTAGGAAAAAATTCCTAACTGTCAGGGTGGTCAAATATTGGAATAAATTGCCAAGGGAGGTGGTGGAATCTCCCTCTCTGGAGATATTTAAGAACAGGTTAGATAGACATCTGTCAGGGATGGTGTAAGTGGAGCTTGGTCCTGCCTTGAGGGCGGGGGGCTGGACTCGATGACCTCTTGAGGTCCCTTCCAGTCCTATGATTCTATGATTCTATGATTCCTCCCCTCACCCCCCGCATTGGCCAGGGTTCCATGAAGTCGATCAGCAAATCTATGTGTACCTATATAATGTGTAATAGTAATAGAGATGTAGCCATGTTAGTCTGGTCTTGCTGAAACAACAGACAGGACTATGCAGCACTTTAAAGACTAACAAGATGGTTTATTAGGTGATGAGCTTTGGTGGGCCAGACCCACTTCCTCAGATCAAATTGTGGAATAAAATTGGCACAACCATATACACCAAAGGGATACAATCAAAAAAAGTGAACACATATAAAATAGATATGTGTTCACTTTTTTTGATTGTATCCCGTTGGTATATATGGTCATGCCAATTTGATTCCACAATTTGATCTGAGGAAGTGGGTCTGGCCCACGAAAGCTCATCACCTAATAAACCATCTTAGTCTTTAAAGTGCTGCATAGTCCTGTCTTTTATATAATGTGTGTATGCTTATATAAAAACATCTGAGGAAAAAAGGTTCTTTTGTATTAGTCTCTGTAGCAAGGGTAAAGGCCACATCGCTAAATCTTGGCTATGCATTCAGAATGCATACCTGCTACAGTAGCGTTCAATAGGCTTTGGAATTTGCCTCTGTATTAGCCACATAGCAATGGAAGTCACCTGAGGCACAGAAGAATTTTCCCTTCCACAAATATGAACTCATGAGGGAAAACCCATTAGTAACTGAGTGGCTTTCTCTAGTCCAAACCAGACTGTAGTGGCTGTCTGAATTGTAACTGTTGTTTGCTAGCTATTCCTGTTCAAACCAACTCAGACTGCCATAAAGATACATTAATTAGCAAGTCACTTGCTACAAAGGTAGCTTTAGGGTATAATCTTGAATCTGATCTTTATGTGCTACAAAGCAGTGAAACAATGTGACCAGAAAAGACATGCAGACCTTTCAAGATGAAAGCAAACGTTGTTCATAGAAGACTGCTTAGAACAAGGGACAATAATTTAATTACACTTCAGCCCCTTTGTAAAAGACCAAGGGCAGCTTGAAAGCAATTTGACAAACTGTCACCCTCTCTCTGCTTTTTTACATGTTGAGTAAAAAGGTCATAAAACATTTGGCCCTGCTTTATATAGAGTATTGGACACAATACAATACAGTCATTCAAATCAGTGCTAAAGCAGGCCATGTAGAAGACACAGTTTAAGGACAATGAAAGTGGAGCATATCCCACAATGTAACAATCACACCCTTGTCAGATGTCATGCATGATTAGAGTAGATGAGTAGAACTGAACACTGCTGCTGTCGTCTTCATCTTCTTCTTCTTCTTCTTCTTCACCATAACTTGTAATTGTGATCAGGGCCCTCTCACGACGCCCCTCCCTCACTTTATGAAAATTGGCTCATGAATATGCATAACTCAAAGACACTTTATGCAAAATGCATCATGTAGCATATCTATTTCAAAGTTACAAGCTGCTGAATCTGTCTATCCTATTTTTGTGCATCTATCATTCTTGTATGTGAAATTAGAAATATGATGTGTGAATCTGATTTTCATTATAAATGTGCCAATAAGGGCCATTAGGGACACTTTAGGTTCTTAATGATTTGGTACTCAAACCAGCACCTCGGGAATAGTCTTGTTTATTCTGTAAACTCACAGGCTGCGTCTAGATTGGCATGATTTTCCGGAAATGCTTTTAACCAAAAAGTTTTCCGTTAAAAGCATTTTTGGAACAGAGCATCTAGATTGGCACGGACGCTTTTCCACAAAAGCACTTTTTGTGGAAAAGCGTCTGTGCCAATCTAGATGCGCTTTTCCGCAAAAAAGCCCCGATCGCCATTTTCACAATCGGGGCTTTTTTGCGGAAAACAAATCTGAGCTGTCTACGCTGGCCCTATTGCACAAAAGCTTTGCGCAAAAGGGGTTTTTGCCCGAACGGGAGCAGAATAGTATCTCCACAAGAAGCACTGAAGTCAGTGCTTTTGCGGAAATTCAAGCGGCCAGTGTAGACAGCTGGCAAGTTTTTGTGGTAAAGCGGCTGATTTTTCGGAAAAACTGGCCAGTCTAGACACAGCCAAACTGTGGTTAATCCTACAAAGACATGTGACCAGGCCACCTGATACTGAAACCCATTTTGGATCTTGTACTTTTCCACTTGAGGTGAGAAAAGTTTAAATTGAGTGCAAAGAATTCCTGCCTAGGGCAAAAGGGATATAAGGAGGTGAGTGTGGGGAACCAAACAATAGGGGCAGTTGCCAGATGCCAGGAGATCTTCCCGCTTACCACCTAGGATGCCTTTCTTGAAACAGCTAAGACTGAACAGGGGAAAGGATTAGGCCTAAGCTAAAAGGCTACTGAGCTTGTGAAAGAGATATTTAGAACAATGGTGTAGGGTAAGAATTTACACGTATAAAGTTTCTTAGTGGATTAGGATTAGCTGGCATGATTTGTTCATTTTGGTTTACTAATTTACTTTTTATACTTAGTAAAACACTTCTGCTTAGTAACAAGCCCAATGTAAATAATTGTTCCTGGGCTGCGGGTGCTGGGGGGCAACCACTGTGCATTTCTCTTTTAGCCCATGTAAAAGTTTTACACGAAAAAAGCTCACAAGAATAAAACAAATTTGTTTGGGGTTTTGGTCCCTTTTAGGAGTTGTTTTCCTGGGTGCTGAACATTTATAGCTGAGACCTCCCAGAGCTGAGCTTGTTCAGCATCTGTGGGTATGTCTACACTACCCCCCTAGTTCAAACTAGGGGGGTAATGTATGCATACCGAACTTGCTAATGAAGCCCGGGATTTGAATTTCCCGGGCTTCATTAGCATAAAGCCGGTGCCGCCATTTTTAAAAGCCGGCTAGTGCGAACCCCGTGCCGCGCAGCTACACGCGGCACGGGCTAGACAGTTCGGACTAGCAAGCTATTCCGAACTATCTGTACGCCTCGTGTGTTCTTTTTTTAAAATTGTATCCTTTGGTATATATGGTTGTGACTATTTTCTTCCATTATTTGATCTGAGGAAGTGGGTCTGGCCCACGAAAGCTCATCATCTAATAAACCATCTTGTTAGTCTTTAAAGTGCTACATAGTCCTGTATTTTGTTTCAGCTACACCAGACTAACACGGCTACATCTCTACCCGTAGACGAATAGTGTTTCCTTTTTACCGAACACAGAAAATAGAACACCTGATCCCACAAAATAGCAATTGGGTTGCACCAACACCGGAGCTAACTCATATGATTTCACACCATATCGTATAGAAGCCAAGACACAGAGGCTTTAGGCATTTTTGTAGAGCGTTAACAGCAAGACAAGAAGCAAACTAAGATTTCTTTCTGACAATGTTTTTGCTTTTCCATATATTCGTTATCATAGTCACATAGCCCCATGATGGTATACAATTACACACAACTGAAAACCTAACAATAACATGGCAAAGTCTTAATAAGATCACAAAAGAGCTAGTCCTCACTTAGTTCAATAAAACCATAGGAAGGTAGCAAATCACTGCTACTCAACAGTGGTTTTCGCAGAATTATATTAAAGTGCCTGAGTTACAAGACTAATTTGCTTCTAACTATGTTTATTTTTATTAGAATCAGCACCAAGGCTTGCAGGAGGGCAGTGCTCTTTAATGGGGATTAGGTCTACACTGAAAATATGTTTTCTATTTCAACTAGTGAGACACAACAGGGAGCACACACTGCTGGGGGATTATTGAAAGCCATGGGTGGTGCTCAAAGGCCAAAGACGGGATGATTTCAGCATTCAGTAAAGCGCAGTAATCCCAGAGAAATGCAAGGCCTGGTGTGTCTTATTGCAATTATGGAATGAAAATTGTAATGCAATTCTGACCTGTATATTATTTACTGTGTAGCACTGAGACAGATGTGACATAACTGACTGGTGAACAGCTCCAGCTGAGTCCAAAATTAATTAACAATAATCAACGCTATTATTTAGTCTCATTTTTCCTACCGGACTGTCTCTTATGGAGCTCAATAGCAGCTTAACCAAAGGGAGGGGAAGAGAATTGTGACTGTCAAGCTTATTCTTTGCTTCATTGGTGACGTCACTTATTTTTTTCCCCCACCACAGATTATTTACGCTGTTAATTGTTATAACAAAGGTCTGCTATTAGGAGGATTGGAGAGGCTAAGCTGTTAGCAATTTGTCTATTCTTTGGTAACTGCAGTGTACAGTGGGATATACTGAATTTTGATAGACCTATTAAAAGGCTTATTAGTGAGAGAGTGAGTGGATCGTCTTCGATACTCTTTTAATTTGCTGCTAAAGCTAAATATTGCTTCACTTATCATAGACGATTAAGTTTGGAAGACACCTCTGGGAGTCATCTAACCCACCTTCTGCTCAAAGCAGGACGAACTCTAACAAAGTCTTTCCAGACGGGTCTTTGTCAAAATTTCCAACAATTTTGTTCTTGCTGCATTGTTGGCCTGGCTTGGTGTGTCAGCAGGCAGGTGGGTTAACGAACTGATCTTTGCCACCTACCAACCTTGGGCGCCGCTTCCCAACATGTCTCACGAATGACATCAAAGCCCAGTCATCAGCAGTCTCTGGTGTCATAAGGGCATTTTTGGATGGACATGTAAGCCAGGGGTCTGAAGGACTGCTTACAATGCAGCCAGCTGAAGTTGTTTAGCCCTGCAAGATAATTAACTGATATGTAAATACAGCTCATGCTGGAATGGGAAAGGAATCCGAGGTGTGGTTATGTAAGTCCAATTCAGCCAGGGCTGACGGAGGATCGGTTGTTAGAATGGAATGTGGTGTATTATAACTAATTTGGGCTTTTGGGGGTCATGAACCATGCTACCCCTAAATGTGGGAACTGTAAAATATGACTCCAGTGCTTGTAGGAGAGACACCATCATTGTAAGGGGTCTCAGATAAACAAGCCTCCCCCTTCCAGAGTTGAGTGAACTGAATTGGGGGGGAAAGGGCTTGAGCCAGCCTGCTTAATTCCTGCCAGGTATGAGCTTTAAGACTGATTCAACCTACCTCCCTCCCACCCCCATTCCCCACGTTCTAAGGATAGACCTTAAGCAGACTCCTTTAGGAGTCTTTTTGTTATTCCAGTGGAAGCTGGAATCTTTTGCCAGCCTAGGTGGTGGCTAAAGAGTTGAAATCACAGGCTGGCTAGGTCTACACGGGCAGCTTCTTGCGCAAGAACTGTTTTGTGGAAGAGTTCTTGCACAAAAAGTCTCCCACAAGAGAGCGTCTACACTGGCACATGCTTTTGTGCAAGAGATGTGCTTTTGCGCAAGAGCATCTATGCCAGTGTAGACGCTCTCTTGCGCAGGAAAGCTCTGATGGCCATTTTAGCCATAGGGGTTTCTTGCGCAAGAAATTCATGTTGCCTGTCTACGCTGCCCTCTTGCACAAGAAGGCTTATTCCTCAAGAAGCCCTGTTTTCTGACACTGTATTGTAAATTTACTTGTGCAAGAACGCACGTGCAGTGTAGACACCCGGCAAGTTTTTGCACAAGAACAGCTGTTCTTGCGGAAGAAGCCGCCAGTGTAGATGTAGCCGTTACGAGATTAAGTCATTGGTTTGGCTGGGATCCAGACCCATTGCATCCAGAAGAGTGGCTGGTAGAAGCAACGTCAGGTAGCCAGCAGAGCTGCTGGAGGGAATGACCGGCGGGTGGCTGATAGGAGCAGCGACTGACAGAGCAAGCAGACCACAGGAGCAGCACAAAGGTGGCATGGCCTAAGGCTCAATGAGTGGGGTGATGTGTCAGGGTCTGCACTGACTGGACAGAGCTGTAAGTGGGGCGTTTGAAGCGGGGTATGGAGATAGTCGGGGTAAGCAAATGGAACCCTTACATTGTTGGACTGGTGAGCTGAGAGGCCAACGACATTGCTCAATCCATTCCAGCTGGGACAGTTACTCATGGGGGACTAGAACCAGGAGGCAACCAGACAACTCTCCAATACCACATTTTACAGACCTCTCTCCTCTGATCCCACCTCGGAATACCAAAAGAAACTACCCTGTTTCCTTAAAAGCCTCCCTACCGCTACTCGGGAACAAATCCACACAGAAACACCTTCTGATCCCTGACCAGGATTGTTCTATCTGCTTCCCAAAATCCATAAACCTGGACACCCCGGACGTCCCATCATATCAGGTATCGGCACGCTCACTACTGGTTTATCCATGTATGTACACTCTCTTTCTCAAACCCTACGCAACCAACACCCCCAGCTATCTCCGAGATACTACTGACTTCCTAAGGAAACTACAAAACATCGATAACCTCCCCGATAACACCATCCTTGTCACCATGGACGTAGAAACTCTATACACCAACATCCCACATGAAGACGGATTACAAGCAATGAGAAACACTATCCCAGAGGACACCATGGCCAATCTGACAGCAGACCTATGTAACTTTGGGTATGTCTACACTACCACCCTAGTTCGAACTAGGGTGGTATTGTAGGCATACCGCACTTGCAAATGAAGCCCGGGATTTGAATTTCCCGGGCTTCATTTGCATAGGCCGGCCGGCGCCATTTTTAAATGCCGGCTTGTTCGAACCCCGTGCCGCGCAGCTACACGCGGCACGGGTTAGATAGTTCGAACTAGCAAGCCATTCCGAACTATCTGTACGCCTCGTGGAACTAGCAAGCCATTCCGAACTATCTGTACGCCTCGTGGCTTGCTAGTTCGAACTATCTAACCCGTGCCGCGTGTAGCTGCGCGGCACGGGGTTCGAACAAGCCGGCATTTAAAAATGGCGCCGGCCGGCCTATGCAAATGAAGCCCGGGAAATTCAAATCCTGGGCTTCATTTGCAAGTGCAGTATGCCTACATTACCCCGCTAGTTTGAACTAGCGGGGTAGTGTAGACATACCCTTTGTTCTCACCCACAATTATTTCCAGTTTGAGAACAACTTATACCTCCAGATCAGTGGCAAAGCCATGGGTACACGCATGGCCCCACAGTACACTAACATCTTTATGGTTGACTTAGAACAACGTTTCCTCAACTCCCGTCCTCATTAATCCCTTCTCTACTTACGCTACATCGATGACATCTTTATGATCTGGATGCATGGCCAAGAAACACTGGAGACATTCCACAGATTTTTTAACAACGAGGTGTACAGCTAGTTCGGATTAGAAGCCTAATCCGAACTAGCTAGTCCGTGCCGCGTCTAGCCGCGCGGCACGGGGTTCGAACTAGCTGGCATTTAAAAATGGCGCCGGCTGGCTTCATGCAAATGAAGCCCGGGAAATTCAAATCCCGGGCTTCATTTGCAACTGCGGATGACTACATTACCCCTGCTAGTTCGAACTAGCGGGGTAGTGTAGACATACCCTCAGACTCTGTGCTTGCTAGTGGGGAAGAATTGCCTCTCAGAGGCACCCAGAGATGTGTGAATTTCCCAGGCTACTGGGTGGAGGCTTGAGCCAGGTCTGTGTGAGAGGGATAAAAAGGGACCCCTAGATATGAACCTGGCCCTGGCTGCTGCCGGCACCACCTGGCAGAGGGGTTACAGACATATATGAATCCTTCAGAAATGCTTTGATCATATTATCTGCTCACAGTTGGTACTCTTGAGACAAAGTGTTTTCATATTATCCATGAAAAGACTCATCATTCGTCCTGCCACAATCATGCTTTCCATGTTTGCATCTGGACAGCCAGGGCGTCAGCCTATCCACAATATATCAAGAATAAAATATCCACGTTTACATAGACATGTGAATCATTTAATACTATTTGCTAGTTGTAGTAGATGTGAAGGTCAAGGTGACTTCTGAAAACTTTATCTTCCTTATTAAACAGATAATAAGCAACTGCATGAACAAGAACATGCATCACCTGCAATTCTTGAAAGAGTTCCAGTACTATTAATAATTTAATATGCGCATAAGATTATAGAATCATAGAATCCTAGAAGTGAAGAGACCTCAGGAGGTGATTGAGTCCAGCCCCCTGCCCAAAGCAGAACCAATCCCAATTAATCATCCCAGCCCAGGGCTTTGTCAAGATGAGACTTAAAAACCTCTAGGGATGCAGTTTCCATCATTCCAGTATTTCCCCACCCTCCTATTGAAATAGCTTTTCCAAATATCCAACCTAGACCTCCCCCACTGTAACTTGAGACCATTGCTCCTTGTTCTGCCATCCGTCACTACTGTGAACAGATTCTCTCCATCCTCTTTGGAACCTCCCATCAGGAAGTTGAAGGCTGCTCTCAAATCCCCCCTCATTCTTCTCTTCTGCAAACTAAATAAACCCACAGCTCTTTCTCTCTCATTTATATATTGAATAAATATCACAGGAACACATATCTAAGGGAGCTTTTTCCGGAGGATCGGGGCCAGTGTAGACGCTCTTTTCCGGCTTTTCTAAAAGCCGGAGAAAAGCGGCGGACATTTTTATTTAAATGCCGCGGGGGATATTTAAATCCCCCGCGCATTTCCCTATTGCGATTTCAAAAATTACCATGCCCCTTCCGGAAAAGGGGCCAATGTAGACGTAGCCACTCAATTAATTGCGGAATGCTCAATTAAGCATATACCTGTTTTGTGTTCATCTCAGGCCCACTGGATTACTCCATCAGAATTAGGGCATGTCTCCATTAGGAAATTATTTCAAAAATTACTAAATTCGACTTAGTAACTCCCAATTTTACAAAATAAAAACCGTGTCCACATTACGGTGAAGCCTTGAAATTAGTCCCAGTCAGGCTCCATTAATGTGGATGCGCTACCTCAAATGTAGGGTGTGTCTAGACTACAGGGTTTTGTTGACAAAAGTGGACTTTTGTCCACAAAACTGTACCTGTGTTTACACTGCCGCTGAGTTCTGTCAACATAACATCAACAGAACTCGGCAGTTTTGCTGACGGCTGTAAACCTCATTCTACGAGGAATAACGCCTTTTGTCGACAGAGTTCTGTCGACAGAAGGCGTTATTGCATCTACACTGTCCTTTGCGTCTACACTGTTATGTCGACAAAGCAGCTTGCTTTGTCGACAGAACTGGATGTAGTCTAGACGCTCTTTGTCGACAGAAGCTTTTATCTGTCAACAAAACTTCTGTCAACAAAAGCCTGTAGTCTAGACGTACCGTTAGAGCCCCAGGAATCACTGGGGAGTCATTCGTTCAAATTACTGTGCAGAGCAGTTATTTTGAAATAGCGGCACTGGAGCATCCACACGACTGTTATTTCAAAATAACTGTTTCGAAATTAGCGTTATTCACTGAGGAAAGCAGGAGGACAGATTTTGAAATAACAGGCTTGATAGTGTGGACACTTTGCTTATAAATCTGGACTATGGGGGATTATTTTGAAATAATGCCCTAGCGGAGACCAGGCCTTAGAGAGTTCAGAATAGGTACTTTTTTTTTGGTGCACTGGCTTTAGTTCAGTGAGGGAGATGAATATTAATTTCTGAACTATGAGTGAAATCTTCCAAAATTTGAAGGAGCTTTTGGATCCACAGTTGTGTCCCACTCTATCTCTAATCAAAATCAATATCCTAATGTGACAGAGTCTTCAGCTGTTTTACACCTCGAGGGTGTGGTTATTTCCATGCATAGTCAAACCATCCATTCCAATTCATACACACACCCCTTTACCGCAGTGCTATTTTGCTTGCTGTCTCTGGTTCTGGCTCATAGAGCCCTGTGTGTGTGTGTATGTTCATGTGTGAATACCAAATTCTGCAATAAAATGACTGGAAGCCTGGGAAACATTTTGAAGCACTTGGAAGAGGGGAAAGTGATCAGGAATAGTCAAAATGGATTCACCGAGAGCAAGTCATGCCAGACCAATCTGATTAGCTTCTATGATGAGATAACTGGCTTTGTGGACATGGGGCAGTCAGTGGATGTGATATGTCTTGACTTTAGCAAATCTTTTGATACGGTCTCCCACAATATTCTTGCTAGCAAGTTGAGGAAGTATGGAATGGATAAATGGACTGCAAGGTGGATAGAAAGCTGGCTAGATTGTCGGGCCCAACGGGTAGCGATCAGCAGCTCAATGTCAGATTGGTGGTCGATTTCAAGCGGAGTGCCCCAAGGATTGGTTCTAGGGCCAATTTTGTTTAACATCTTTATGAATGACCTGGATGAGGGGATGGATTGCACCCTCAACAAGTTTGCGGATGACACTAAGCTAGGGGGGTGAGGTAGATATCTTGGAGGGCAGATATAAGGTTCAGAGTGACCTAGACAAATTAGAGGATTGGGCCAAAAGAAATCTGACGAAGTTCAACAAGGACAAGTGCAGAGTCCTGCACTTGGGACGGAAGAATCCCAAGCATAGTTACAGGCTGGGGACCAACTGGCTAAGTAGCAGTTCTGCAGAAAAGGACCTGGGGATTACAGTGAATGAGAAGCTGGATATGAGTCAACAGTGTGCCCTTGTAGCCAAGAAGGCTAATGGCATATTAAGGTGCATTAGGAGGAGCATTTCCAGCCGATGTAGAGAAGCGATTATTCCCCTTTATTCAGCACTGGTGAGGCCACATCTGGAATAGCGCATCCAATTCTGGGCCCCTCCGTACAGGATGTGGACGCATTGGAGAGGGTCCCGCGGAGGGCAACCAAAATGAAGAGGGGGTTGGAGCGCATGACCTATGAGGAGAGGCTGAGGGATATGGGTTTTTTTAGTCTGCAGAAGAGAAGAGTGAGGGGAGATTTGATAGCAGCCTTCAACTTCAAGAAGAGAGGTTCCAAAGAGGCTGGAGAGAGGCTGTTCTCAGTAGTGATGGATGGTAGAACAAGGAGCAATGGTCTCAAGTTACAATGAGGGAGGTCTAGGTAGGATATTAGGAAAAAAATATTTCATTAGAAGGGTGGGGAAGCACTGGGATGGGTTACCTAGGGAGGTGGTGGAATCTCTATCCCTAAAGGTTTTTAAGTCTTGGCTTGACTAAGCCCTGGCTGGGATGATTTAGTTGGGATTGAATCATAGAATCATAGAACACTAGGACTGGAAGGGACCTCGAGAGTCATCGAGTCCAGTCCCCTGCCCCCATGGCAGGACCAAATACTGTCTAGACCATTGGTCCTGCTTGGGGCAGGAGGCTGGACTTGATGACCTCTTGAGGTCTCTTCCACCCCTGGGATTCTATGATTCTATGACTATAAGGCCAATGCTGATGGCCATGCTGCGTAAACTCTTTCAAACTTCTGAAGGTGACAATCTCTGCCAGCTTGTCAGGAATCAATTTCATCATAAAGCATAATGGCCACTGGAGGTTATCGTGTATGGGGATGTTTTCAGACATCCTGCCTGTTGTCATCCTTGAGAGCATAAGGTTCAGTATTGCAATACAGAACTTGTTTGTGTCTACATGAAATGCTTGTAAACCTGCACAGTAAAGTGGAGTTATATTACCATAAAAATAAAGTCTTAGGTGTTCTTTGGACCTTTATTTGGGACTTCCAGAAACAAGATGTGCCTTCAATGAAAAAAACTGTGTTCTTAACTCAAGCTGCTAGCCAGTTAAATGCCAGATTGTCATGTCTCCACGGTTGTTTTTAGCACTGAAGACATGGCAATAAGGCATGTAACTGGTTAGCAGCTCCAGTTAATGCATATAAGGGATCCTGGGACTGAATTTAAGCTGCTAGCCCTGGTTAAAAGCATGTTTTATGTGCCTTGGAAGTAAAATCAATACCCATGTTGAGTCATAAAAATAACACACGAAAATCCACTGCTTTGAGCATATAGGAATAACACTGGGCTACAAATTAGATAGGAGTTTGTAGGGCTATATGGGAACTAAAAAGCCGCTATAATTGTTTAAATGCCTATGCAAGAATATATCATGATGGCACATGAACGACGCAGTTTTTTTCTGGACATAAGACTGCTCAGACCACATCTGACATCCTGCCGCTAGTTCTTGGGAATATTGTACCAGAAAGACAGGGACACATTGGAAAGCATGCCGAGAGGATCAGTGATTAGCTGCTACAGGGACTGATTTATAAGGCAAAATTAAGAGTTCTGTTCAGCTGAAACTAATTTGTCTCAGGGATGACGAACATGGGAACATGGTAGATGAGATCAATGATAGAAAGTGACTATTTTAGTGTGTCACATGGAGGAATAACTACACATAATGGGATGAAATGAAGAGAGGGACAATTTAGGCTGGATAGCAGGGAAAACTTCCCGACAATGAGATCTATTAGGCTGCAAAAGAGTCTGCCAAAGGAAGTGGTAGAAGCCACATCTCTTGGAACATTTGAAACTAGCCTAAGCAAAGCACTGGCAACTGTAGTGTAGGGAACAATCCTGACTTGGCAAGAAAAAGGATGCAATGACTAAACAGGTCTTTTCTAGTGCCGTGGAGGGGCTATTGCAGGGGGAAGGAGCTTTTAGAGTCTTCCACCAGAAGCGTTCAACAACTCTATTATTTCCCAGTTGCCCCGGCATAAGAAGCAAATGTTTTCTGTGGAGTAAAATCTATTCTCTCAAATGAAGAGCCGACTGGAGAAAAATGCTGGCGTCACATTCCAATGTTTCACTCTTTATTGTGCTTGGCACGTCGCTTCCTCTGTTCTACACAATAATTGGGCCGTAGCAGGCGTGAACCCAACTAGACTGCTCCGTTGAATAAAATTTTATGGCTTTGCTTTTCAAAAGGAGCAACTCCTCTCCTGGCACTTTGAAATGCCAGGCACACTGGCATAAAAACAAATGCACGCAATTTGTTCAGGCGATCAGAGCAGCTGCTTAAGAAAGCCCGATATTAAGGCAGGGTTTGTCATTTCAAGTTTAGCCTACTGTTCCTTCCTGGGGGAGAAAACCCCCAGAACTTTCATTTGGGTGAAACTGAAATATAAAAATAATTAACTTGCACTATCTGTTGTAAAAAGCCAACCTAGTTTCATTTTTTTTAATGCACTCCCCGGATTGTCTATTTTCCTCCTGTTCTGCTTTGTTAAATTCCGGTTAAGGGGAAGAAATGAACCGGGAAAGCCACCCTCTTCTGTAGCGTTGCAAGAATATGAGGTGGATCATGTTCCCAGCTATCATTAACAATTGTACAGTCCTGAGCCTTGGAAAATCTGCTTTACTGCTCACTGTGCCTGCGCCATTTCTGGTGGGGCTGATTCTTCAGAGGGTCCCTTATCCTGTCTTCCTAATGTGGGAGCCAGGTCCATTCCTGGGGCAGCCTGTGTTGGCTGTCCGGATACCCCAAGGGTGGGCAGAGCTTGAACCCACTACCCTGTGCTCTCCAGACAGAGGCCCTATGATCTCGTCCAGTGTTTCTCAACCTTTTTTTATAACGTACCCCTTTAAAAAATTATAAGTACCCCCTTTTTCAAAGAACAGAAATATAAGAACCCCCAGTACCTACCGTTTTCAGACACACCAGGTTTTTTTTTTCTACCATTGCAACCCATTTGTTTAAACAATGTAATCGTCGCTGGATGAGCGATGACATTTTTGGGTGTAAAAAGTGCAAAAATAAGAAAACGCTGTAAAACTTAACGCAAAAATCCAGCTTTTTCCACATTTCAGTTATGTAGCCCTGTGGTGTATTGTTAGTACCTTGTTGGTTGCTATGCTTGGGCTGTGGGGGATGCCCACTGGCAGCTGTCTGTAATCACAGCCCAGCAGGGGGTATCCTGCGGCTCCCAGGATGGTAGCAAAACTGGTTATACAAGTTAAGGGAAGAGCAGGACAAAGGACTTGCAGGTGGAGGAAAGGTCAGTTGCTGTCTGGGAAGCATGGAGACAACAGGCTAAGCTGAGGGTAGGGGTGATGGACCCTAACCCTAGGGGCCTGAGCCACCCTGGCCCTGCCCCCGGTAGCCACATCACGTATGTGCTGTGCTGTATTCTGGAAAATCAATAAACCCCTGTCTATTCTACTGGCTGGTGGAGACTGTTCTGGCTGCTACGGGGGTGCAGGATTGGGGACACCCCAACTCGCCGACACAACCCCCCCCCGACGTCTCTCGATTACCCCTAAGGGTACTCGTACCACTGGTTGAGAAACTTTGCTCCTCGTCCATTGCAGAACCCACCTCACCTCCCTACCTGATTCTTAGAATGAGATCCTGGACTTTGGATTTCTGCTAGACTAAGCAGGATCAGACTCTGGATATGGATCTCTCTCTCTGTCTCTAACTGCTGGCAGCAATGCTGGAGTCATTTGTGCAGTGCGGATGCTAAAAGCCCTGTAAAACCTGTATAGAATGGAAACCACTTCTAGCCGGAGGCTCGTCTCCTCAACCCTCAGCATTGCCTGGAATGTGTGGTGTGGCACTCCAGCGGTGATTTAAAGGGGCCAGCGACTGCCAATCGGTAGGAGTGGCTTAAAGGCCAGTATCTCAAATTGTGCACAACTTTGGCTGTATTTTTCCATCAGTATTTGTAAACAATCAGTCAATCAATAAAGGTTAGAGATGGAATATAGGCTCAAGCCAGGAGGCCTGGGCCCTTTTGAATTGCTCTGGGACAGTTGTCCTTTTTCTCCCCTCATTGGTAGCTCTGCCTTTAATTTCAGGGACAATTCATAATCTGGTTGTAATTTCAGGCGAATGAATCTTAATTATTTCTAAATAGATTCAATTGTGGGTTGGGGAATGTTCAAGATTTGGGGAAGGACTCTGAGAGGACTCTCTGAGGTCACCATCATGATCTGTTCTTTGTGGCCCTGCATATTATGGCACTTTGAGGTTGACATTAACTGTCAATTGCTAATTGGGGTTTCTCTCTTAAGTGACTGCAACCTTCAACAATACAAGACAATTGCTCCCCCAACTCTTGCCTCTAAGGGTATGTCTACACAGCAAAGCTATTTTGAAATGACAGCCGTTATTGCGAAATAACTTTACTAGCATCTACACAGCCAAACCGCTGTTTTGAAATAGCAGAGCACTTATTTCAAATTTTGTAAACCTCATTCCACGAGGAATAATGCCAAATTTGAAATAGCTATTTCGAAATAAGTGCTGGTGGCTACTCCAGCCTCAACCAAGAACACTCCTCTCCTTCCCCCCTCCCCTCTCCACAGAGCCCTTAAAGGGGTTGACTCTGGCCACAGTGCCTGTGCCAGCTCCAAGCTCGCCAGCCCAGAGCCAGCAGTCACTGCCCCTCACCCAGTAGCCCCAAAACATTAGCCAGCAAGCCACTGGCAGCCAGACTTCCACCACTCCCCAGGAGCAGTCTGCCAGCTCCCAGGAGCCTGCCAGGGCTTGGAGAAGGCGGGCACCTTCCTGGTCCAGGGTGAACATCATGGACCTTATTCAGGTTTGGGGAGGATGCCCCCAACATCCATAATCTCTGCACTAGATGGAGGAACACAGCCATCTATGGCAGGATAGCTGCCAACCAGGCCACCAAAGGCCACACGGGAACCCAGGAGCAGGTTTGCATGAAAATCAAGTTGGTCTGGAGAGACTCCCAACCCTGAGCCCTGAGCTTCCCCTGCCCCTTCTTCCGCTTGTTTCCCCCTTCCAGCTCTCTTCTTCCAGGTTTCCCCCTCCCCTCTCCCATCCTCTCTTCTCCCCTCTCCTGCCTCCTTTCCCCAGTCTCACCAGAGTTTCATTCCCTCCCCCCCCCCCCAGTTTTATTAAATAAAGAGCATTTATGTTCATGAAAATACGTGTATTTTATTTGACATCAGGAAGGGGAGTTAGGGAGGGGTAAGTGGAAGGACGTGAGGGAGGAATGAGGCACAAGCCCCCAGTGGGGCAGACCAGGGAGGATCTTAGTGCTCTTCAGGGTGGAAACTCTCCCACAGGGCCTCCTGGATACTGACAGCCCCCTGATGGACCTTCCGGATGGCAGCCTGCAAAAAGTGCAGCCAGGCTCGCAGCAACATGTTCAAGAGAAGCACCAGAGTGTCCAGGGGCAGCTCCGGCTCCATGTTGCAGAGTGCTGTGATGTCCCAAGTAAGGGCAACCAGAGCACGCAGAGACAAAATTCTTTGCAGTCCCTCATTGAGGTAGGCAAGCAAGCAGGGAAAACTGAGAACTGGCTGTCCGGGGGGGTCCCTTTAAGCACAGGTCTCATATAGCCTCAGGCAGCAGCCACACAAAGTAACTCCTGACCTGATGCCCTGCCGGACCTGGTTCCAGCCAGCTTCAAATGCAATTCAGCGTCCACTCAGTGTGGATGTGCTATTTTGAAATAGCAAAACACAATTTGAAATGCATTTTGTGTGTAGATACATTATTTTGAAATAACGTATTTCGAATTAACTATTTTGAATAAGATATTTCAAAATAACGCTGTAGTGTAGACATACCCTAAGGTATGAAGCCTCCAAACAAGCATGCTGGGCCTGTCCTTCAAGAGCCAACACTCAGCACTGTAGGGGCAGGCACTATGTACAAGTCTCTTAGGCTTTGTCTACAGTGCACTCTAAACTCGAAATAAGATACGCAATTTGAGCTATGCAAATTGAGTACTTATTTCGAGTTTATTTTGAAATAGGCTATTTGGTCTACACAGCACATTTTGAAATAAAGTGCTATTTTGAGACATCCCTTAACCTTTGTGGAATGAGGGTTACCTGGATGCTGAAATAGCACACCCGTTATTTTGAAAAATATTTTGAAATAACAGGTGGCTTGTGAAAATGCAGGGTAGCTATTTCGGGATACCAGAGGTATCCCAAAATAACTTTGATGTGTAGACATACCCTTAGTCCATGTCTACACAGCAGGCAGTTATTTCCAAATTGTGTCAAAATATTGTCAAGCTAGAGGACTTCTTACTCTGACTCCTGTAATCCTCATCGTACGAGGAGTAAAGGAAGTCGGGGGAAGAGTGCTCTATTTTGAAATAAGTGCTGTGTAGATGCTCCTTATTTTGAAATATGCTATTTTGAAATAAGATACTCAATTGACGTAGCTCAATTTGCATAGCTTATTTTGAGTTAAGCCCTGCAGTGTAGACACAGCCTTAGAATGAAGCAGCTGGTAAACGCAGTGGATTTAGGACTGGAAGAACTTGAGGGTCCATGGTTCTCCCTGTCTCTTCTGTGGCCTGCTGCACCCTTAGGGTACAAGATTGGGGTTAAAAAAGTTATTTACTTGTTCCCACAATATAGGAACTAGGGGGTCACCAAGGCTATGTCTAGACTGCAGGCTTCTTTCGAAAGAGCCTCTTTCGAAAGCATCTTTTGAAAGAGCCTCTTTCGAAAGATCGCGTCTAGACTGCAGGCGGATCTTTCGAAAGAGAAATCCGCTTTTTCGAAAGAGAGCACCCAGCGAGTCTGGATGCTCTCTTTCGAAGACGGCCTTTTTACATTGAAGAACGCCTTCTTTCGAAAGAGGAACTTTCGAAAGAAGGCGTTCTTCCTCGTGAAACGAGGTTTACCGCCATCGAAAGAAAAGCCGCGTTCTTTCGAAATAATTTCGAAAGAACGCGGCTTGAGTCTGGACGCAGGGGAAGTTTTTTTGGGAAAAGGCTACTTTTCCCGAAAAAACCCCTGAGTCTGGACACGGCCCAAATGAACTGAATAGGTAGCAGGTTTAAAACAAACAAAAGAAGTTTTTGTTCATGCAGCGCACTGTCAACCTGTGGAACTCCTGGCCAGAGAATGTTGTGAAAACCAGGACTTAAACAGGGTTTAAAAAAGAGCTAGATAAGTTCATGGAGGACCAGTCCTTCAATGGCTGGTAGCCAAGATGGGCAGGGATGGGGCCCCTTGTCTCTGTTTGTGAGAAGCTGGGAACAGGCAAGAGGGGATGGATCACTTGATGATTCCCTGTTCTATTCCCTCCCTCTGGGGCATATGGCATTAGCCACTGTCAGAAGACGTTTCTCTGAAGGCTGCAAGCCTGAGAGGAGAGGTATTTTGTGCACTGCTTGTCCTTCAAACAGACAGCTCCCATTGGCCAGAAAGCAGCCAATAGGAGCTGTGAGATTGTGGAGGGAGTGGGGTCAGCGCGCAAAGTCTCTGCCCACCTTCTCCAGCCTCGCAGCATTCATAGACATGGGGCAGGCAGGGAGGCTGGCTGAAGCCCGCGCTGGGCTGTGGGCCGAATCCAGCAGCGTGGTGGGCTGGATCTGGCCTGCAGGCCATATTTTGCCTGCCCCGATTTAGAGACTGCAACTCTGTGCACCCTCACAAGCATGCACTGCCCCCCTGGGGTTGGGGGTGAAGAAGAAGCAGAAGGCGCCATTGCTAGCTGCAATTCCACTGCACACCCTTTAAGGATGGCGCATGGGCCACTGCTCTGTGAGGCCCGGACCCTCTCTCAGCTCCTCCTGTGCCAGTGCTTCTCCAGGGCCCCTCCCCTTTTTGGAGGTGGCTAATAAGCCCAAACACTCCGCAGGTATTGATCGCCCTCCTTCAGATGCTCTGTCTCATCTCTCACATGCTCTCGTTGTCTGGAGGTTTTCTTCTGTGGGCACTGAAAATAACTCCGCTGAAAAGCAAATGAAAGCCATGCAGTCTTAACCGAGCCATCAGCTCCCTCATCACCTCCCCAGCCATTTGCTTCTAGACCCTGGAGTTATACATGTCCGGGTGCAAGAGTGCTAAAGAGCATCGCAGACATTTTATAAATGGAGCACTGAGAGATGTCCCGGTTTGGGAGCCACTGAGCTCAATCATGGTCTAGAACTTGCCCTCGGTATGTAGCTGACTGTGGCATGGTATTCTCAAGTAATACTGAGAAAAATAAAAATATCCCTCCACTTTCATGCCTCTGAGCCATGAGCTGGGAGAAAGCTTTTTAATGCACACGCTGCCTTCTGAGTGCTTTCGGTGATTAGAGTTCGCAACTACTACTCTGCTGGCAAGAGATAACGTCTGACATAAGAAATGTGCCACTGAATATAAAAGGAGAAAAGGGAAGAATCACCAAGATGCGAAAAACTGGATTCTGATCTCACATCCATTGGAATCAAGTGGGAACGGTCCACAGCCACCCCCATGTAAAACAGGCATAAGCAGATCAGAACCAGGACCAATGGCGATAATTCAGAGTCATCCAGTCATGATAATAGATTTTTAAGGCCGGAAGGGATCACCATATCACAGTGGTAACCAACCTGCAGTCTGAGGGCCGCATGTGATCCAATGGGGTTCTATGTGTGGCCCACGACACATTGTGTTTACCGTTGCCCATGCGCAGGCTTGCCAGAGTCCACTGTTTTTTGTCCACATCGTTTTTTTCCTACTGGTATTACTAAAGTGAAACCCACATAGAGCAAGGGCCCCTAGCTCAGCGGGGAATCCTACCACAACATGCCAAACTCCCAGGGAGCAATTCCCTGACTTGGGCTACTTCCTCCCAGTGCCCTCTGGGTAGTCCTCTCCATCTCTCCCCTCAGGACTGGGTACCTCATCTACTGCCTCCTGCTGGCTGTTTTCTGTCGCCTGGTCTGCTGACGGTTCCTTCCCAAGAGCTCTAGTAACACCTCCTTCCCCGGCGACAGTCAGACCAGACTGAGCAGCTCCACAGGCTCTTATAGCTGGACTCCAGCTGGAGCATGCCCAGCCGGGCTGTGGGGGCGGGAGTCAGGTTAACCCCCTCTGCTCCAGTGTGGGGTTGATATACCCCATCACAGGGGGAAAGGGCGGGCCATGTTGGGAAGGGGTGGGGCTTGGCGGCCAGTAATGGACAGCCCCTCTCCCCTGGCCTGCGGGGAGTACTAGGCCAGATTGCACAATTGCCCTGGCTGCGGATGGCCCGCAGGTCAGGAGTTTGAGACCCCAGCTTTAGGATTGAATGGAAGATGATAGCCCTGCTATAGCATCCCAGGGGAGAGTAGGAAAGATCCCATTCTGTGTTAAATGGTTGGAATGTCTAGAATAATACAAAGCCCTGTGACATTTCTATAGCCCACCACTAGACTGGGTAGGATTTCTGCTTAAGGACATGCTAGGCTGGAAAGGGAAGAGGGAGGGGAATAAAAGGGAGGTGGGGGATAGAAAAAGACCAGGTTGAGAGGGAGGGAAAGCAAGTCAAGGGCCACATAGTGATAGGAGAGTGCTGATGGATATCGGACAAACAGCCACTAACCCAAGCATCCATCTGGCTTCGTTTCCAAGTGTGTTATATAAATGTTGCTGATGCTCCGTGTCATGAGATGGGGACATTCATTTTCAGGAGCATAGAATTCTGTCTTCCTTACTTGAAGACGATTTTTGTTTTCCTTTTTATCTTGCTTGTGGTGTCAGCCCAGACTTTGTAGTGGTGTAAACTCATTTTTCCTACCAGTGTGATGTTGCCAGCGAGAAGCACCCGGCAATACGCAGTAATTAAGGCCTTTGTAGGTCAGGCATATTTCAATTATGACTCGATTTAATGTCAAAAGCCTGCACACATGAGACAGAGTCTTATGTTCCATGACAGCCTGAAATAAAGGCCAACACATTCCTTTTGAGCCCCAAATACTAAACAGACATTTAGTTGTTTTGAGCCGAGTAGGTTTTAGATGCCTATAAATCACATTGTACAATGGGAGAAAAATCTCCTCCATATGTCGGAAAGCTGAAACAAGGCACTAACACTGAATGATAAAAAGTCACGCCTGCAATAAAAGATGATTAAAGTATTAGTGTAACATCATGCAGCGTACGGCTGCATGTCATCTTTGTTAAGCAAAGAAAGGACCAGTTTTGCACTGGTGAGGCCTCTGTGTTTCAGCTGTATTCCCTGCTGGGCTCCTAGGGTGTATCTAGAATACAGGGTTTTGTCAACAAAAGTGGACTTTTGTCGACAAAACTATACCTGCGTCTACACTACCGCTGAGTTCTGTCGTCAGTAGGTCGACAGAACGCGGCAGTTTTGTCGACGGCTGTAAACCTCATTCTACGAGGAATAATGCCTTTTGTTGACAGAGTTCTGTAGACCAAAGGCACTATTGCATCCACACTGTGCTTTTTCAAAAGACAGCGTCTAGATTCTCTGTCGAAAAAGAGGTTTTCTTTGTTGACAGAACTGGCTATAGTCTAGACACTTTTTGTCAAGAGGCTTTGTTGACAGTATCTGTCGACAAAGCCTCTGTCGACAAAAGCCTGTAGTCTAGACGTACCCTCTAAAGTTCTCAGGTTTCAACTTATGCAATGGCAAAGACCAAGCACAGTCAAGTTTTTCATCAGTGAGAAGAAAGTGAAATAACACTCAACTACAGTAGACAAAACAAGACTTTGCATAGACTAACTGGAAATATCTAGAGTTTAAAATTACTTGACTGAGAAAAAAAAAATCAAAGAAGTGTTGGCAATGAAATATTCCCTCCTTGTTCACTTTGTTGTGCTAACCGAGGCAGAACTGGATTTCCACTGACAAAAGAAGTAATATTTGTAGACTCTCTCTCTCACTGTGTGAGTGTGAGTGTGAGAAAGAAAGAGCACATGCATATGCGCGAGAGGCGGAACACAGAGACTTGGGGCTTCTTTTCCAAACTTTACTCACTTTATTCACAAGAACAATTATTTTTACGACTTGATACTGTTGAATGCACCTTTGGCCCCAGCTGCGATTGGACACCCCAGGGTATGACTACACTATGCAGTCTTTTCAGAAAAATGGCCATTTTTCCAAAAACACTTCACTTATGTCCATGCTGCAATTGCATTCTTTCGAAAAAAAAATTCAAAAGAATGAAGGGGTTTTTCTGACATTGTCGAACCTCTTTCTATGAGGAAGAAGCTGTTTTCTAAAAAAGCCCTTTCGGAAAAAGGCATGTGTGGACGGGGAAGAGGGAGTTCTTTCGAAAGAAGAGGAAAGAGGAAAAAGCACCAGTGCCCTGCTGGACACTCTATCCATAGTAATCTCAGCTTAAATGCGAGATAGCGTCCATTCAGTGTGGACACTCTCTTTCGGAAGAAGTTTTTTTGGAAGATTTCTTCCGGAGAAGCTTCTTCCGAAAGAAGCCTGCAGTCTAGACATAGCCTCAGTTGTTGTTAGGTGCCGTCTTTGCCTCAAAGAGTTTACTGTCCAAATAGACAACATGGATAAAGGGTGAGAGAAGAAAGATCACATCTATGGTAAAGTTGGGAATAGAATTCAAGTCTGTTGAGTCCTAGGCCGTGTCCAGACTCAGGGTTTTTTTCGGGAAAAGTAGCCTTTTCCCGAAAAAACTTCCCCTGCGTCCAGACTCAAGCTGCGTTCTTTCGAAATTATTTCGAAAGAACACGGCTTTTCTTTCGATGACAGTAAACCTCGTTTCACGAGGAAGAACGCCTTCTTTCGAAAGCTCCTCTTTCGAAAGAAGGCGTTCTTCAATGTAAAGAGGCCGTCTTCGAAAGAGAGCATCCAGACTCGCTGGGTGCTCTCTTTCGAAAAAGCGGATTGCTCTTTCGAAAGATCCGCCTGCAGTCTAGACGCGATCTTTCGAAAGAGGCTCTTTCGAAAGATGCTTTCGAAAGAGCCTCTTTCAAAAGAAGCCTGCAGTCTAGACATAGCCCTAGTACAGTGACCTAACTGCTAGGAGCAATGCACAAGGGCAGAATTTTTAATCAGAAGGAAAACTAATCTGCTTTTCTGTATTCTGAACTTTGGTCAGCTTAGCATCTGTCACAAATTCCATATACCTGTTTTGTTAGTATGTGGTGACACAGTATAAGCAGCTTATGCAACAGGAGACCTCCAACACATTGGGTGTCTCTGGATACTCCACAGCATGGGCTGGAAGAAGGGGCAAGAAGGAGCTTTCATAAATCCCCCAAGCTTTTCTGAGTGCACCTAACACACAGAGATGATTGTTAGACTCTCAAGTCTGTTAACTACTGCTGCTGGTACTAAGTCTCTAGGAAAAGTCATAAGGGACGTTCAATAGGAAGTAGGCACTTAACTTGCTTAGACAACTGGTAGGATTTTGAAAAGTGCCTATCTGCATCTTTGGATGCCGCAAGGCCTGCAAGTGTATCAACTCTTATTGCTTTGGGGGGTTGCTTTGGGGGCATCCCTAAGGGTAATACTTTCTGCTGCTCCAGCTGATACTGGCGTGCTATTCATTTAGGACATGGGCATGTCCCTCGTGATTAAAGGACCGACACCAGAGTTTTCAAACTCAGGTGCTGTAAATCCATGCATGCTCTAAAATACATGACCTAGTTTGCAAAGGTGTTGAAGTCAATAAGAGATCATAGAATCCTAGGGCTGGAAGAGGCCTCAGGAGGTCATCAAGTCCAGCCCCCTGCCCAAAGCAGGACCAATGCCAACCCGGGCGGCACCATCCAAAATCAGATCACTGATTGAAGGGACTGAATATGGATTTAGCGGTATAATTTGAAACACCTAATTCTGAAGTGCTAGCTTGGACTTCTAATGGCACTCCACCGTCCTCTCAGCTCCTCTGGCATAGGATCGCCCTCATCCCTCTGCTGGACCGACCATGTCCTTTCCCAGCTCTCTCTCGTTTTTGTTTCGCTTTCGTATTTACGGAGTACTGTTCAGTGAACCTTGCACTGGTGCAGTATGGGCTGCAGGAAGGCTGTGCCCTGAACAGCTTACATACCTCCGCACTGTACTGCATAGAGTGTAACAAAGTGAACACAGCACTACAGTGTGACTGCTTCAAGGGCTTTTTGAGGTCTTTATGACGGAGGAAAGGGATAGCATGGTGGGCTTGAATGGAGAAGCTAATGTGAACAGGGAGGATGAAGTGAAAAATGGTGCAAAATCAGGAGTAGGGGGAAAAAAGGGAGTGACCCAGATTCCAGAGCCTAGCCTGCTTGGGTAGTGCGTATTTGGAGATGAGGGTGGGGATATAAGGTAGTGATGGGTGACCTGTGGCCCAAAGGCCACACGCGACCCATCGAGGCACTATATGCAGCCCAAAGGCCACACACAACCCATTCAGGCACTATATGTGGCCTGCTAGGTATTTTGTTTAGTGTTGCCTATGTGCAAGGCTGCCAGATTACACGGGTTTCCGTGTGCATAGGTTTTTCCCTACCTTTATAACTAAAGTGACACACACCGAAAGCAAGGTTACATGAAGTAAGTGAGCGCTGATTGCACACATTGGCTGCAGCAGCCGGGTGCTCCCTCCGCACCCAATCACAGCGCTGCTGCGGTTCAGTTGGCACCCCCTGCAAATTCTAGGTATGCAAGCACACTTAGCAAAACTGCCCTATGCCAGGAGACCGTCCCGGTTGTGACAATCCTACAGCCCAGTGATGTGAAGGAAGGCCACGGACGTAACCCGTTCACTAGCCTCCCCGTCGCTGATATAAGGGAGGGTGGAGTTTTGCAGAGCAGGATGCGGTGAACGGATATGAATGCAGTAGAAAGCTGGAGCTAGTGAAGGAATTCAAGAATTGGGAAGACACAGTCACAGCATAGGAAGAGTAAATTGTTAGCTGCAACTTGAATGTAGAGGTGGGAAAAGCAAAGAGTCGGCAAACATTTTTAAACTAGCCAATTAGCCCGCCATAAGACGGGATTTTCAGGTCTCTCCTCCACGTTGGTCTTCTCTCTGAGCCTCCGGTCTCTCGCTCCGTGTATCTTCCTCTCTCTCTCCTTCTCCTACTGCCTCCCCCTTTCTCTCTTAGCTCTCCTCCACCTTCTGCCTCTCTCTCTTTCTCTTCTCCCCCTCCTGCCTCTCACTCTGTGGTTCTCTTCTCCTCCTGCTGCATTTCTCTCACTCGCTGTCCTCCGCCTCCTCTGTTCTCTCTGTCTCCCTCGCGTCCTCTGTGTCTGCTCCGCTTTCCTCTTTTTCAATCCGGTGCCCTTTCCTGATGTCAGAGATGCATGCTCATCCAGGCCCCGCCCCCTGGCTGTTCCCTCTGGGAGGCAACAGCGCCGCCCAGAGGAAACAGCCATCATTTCACCGTTACAAAGTCACAGACATTGGGCTACTATATTTATGATGACTAGAAAAGTTCCCAAAGAGTGAACTGAAGTGTGTTTTCTTTCTTTCTTTCTTTCTTTCTTTCTTTCTTTCTTTCTTTCTTTCTTTCTTTCTTTCTTTCTTTCTTTCTTTCTTTCTTTCTTTCTTTCTTTCTTTCTTTCTTTCTTTCTTTCTTTCTTTCTTTCTTTCAAGCAGCAATGGAAGAGGTGTCTCTTTATATCTTTCTCTTGAAACATTTTGCACACCTCTAACTTGTCCTAGTCCACATATAACACCAAGGAATACGTAACCCACCCATCGAAAACAAGGTTAACAAACACTGGCATTCCACCTTCGCCTGGGAACAAAAGGATCTGTAAAAAAGACAACAGAAGAAAGTGGCTTAGTCCTATAATAGCAGTTCAGAAGATATTTGCCAACCAACCCTGCCTGTAAACATTTGAAATATCACTTCCATTGTGAGTGGTATTTCTTGTTGTGCTTCAGTGACCTTAGCATTCTGTAGCCAGTGTTTGAAGAGCAGACAGGGAAGTAACCAGGCATGCTGTAGAGTGGCTGTCACCTGTTTCTCAAGATGCCAGAGGCTAGGTAAGTAGATCCTCTGGGTTAGAGTGTAGGAGCAAACTGGGGTAAATGTTTAACCTGAGTCTTTGGAGTTTGTGGGCTTTTGCCTTTCTTTATTAACCCAGCATGTAGTTAACAGTTGCACAACTACTGGCATGCAGATACCAAAGAGGCACTTGATGTAACTTGCTTATGGAAGAGCGAACAAAGGTAAGATGGTTTATGTTTTATATTGCTATCATACCTACACATTGGAGAGACGTTTCAAGTTGGGCTGAGGACTTTTCCAAACAGGGCAGCCCAGCTTGTAGAAAACAATATCAATATTGTGTTAGGTAGAAACAGGAGAGCATTCAAGATTTCAGAATGAAGGAAAATTGTATATTGCTCTGATGATATTTTCTATGTTTTGGGCACGTTGGCCCAGGTAGTTTTTTAAGCCATGCCACAGTATTATGAGAAAGCTCTCACTTGCAAAGCAAAAGCGACAGCAAAAAATGCTGCTCAGAGTTGTGAATTTTTGTTCTTGGGATTGCGTGATTAGAGCTGGGAATTTTCGGACAATATTTTTTTTCCTAAAAATGCGAATCTGTTGAAACCCAAACTGATTACAAAACACCCGAATAAAAAGAAAATTGGTCTGAAAAGTTTCAATCTTGTCAAAGCATCCCACTGGACAGTTTTGAACCAGAATGTTTTGATTTGTTTTTCAGTCTAAATGACTTTTTCTTTCAGAATGTTCGCAAATTGACACTAGAAAAGTTTGAAAAGAAAAGGTGTGAAATGGAAACAGAGGATTTCAAAATTACTGAAACTTCTTCTGGACTCTCATTCCTCCCTTCCACCAGCTTTTGATTAATGAACATTTTCAAGGTTTTAACTTTTAATCCCAATTCGGACTGGGAACAATTTCAAAATGACAAATCTTCTCATAGCATGGGAAAATCACTTCTACCCAGCCCTGTGTGTGGTAGCATCTCACTAAACATCTTTTGGCTGCTTCGTTTTCATACAAATTAACTTTTTATCATTTTAGGATTTAAAGGGAGTCGTAACAATGAACTCCGTAAAATTCAGAATCATGAAAGTGGCTGCTTCTCCCCTATGTTCTATGGAAAATCATTATCCACGCACACATACATATATGTGATGTGTATATACATACTCCCCCCACACACACGTATGCACAGATTTTTTCTGCTCCCATCTCCCTATACTCCAAACTGTACATCTCCCTGTATCTTCCTGTCTCACTATAGTTTTAATAGAGTGCCCCATTTAAAAAGATGGCCTTATTATTTCTGTTGTTTTAAGGTTGAAGGTTTTCATCAGCTCTTTAGAAGAGTTCAGTACAGCCTAATTATTCCACTCGCTGTCGATGACTGTGTCTTTCTTGCTTTTTATTCCCTTCTGTGTGGTTGTAGGTGTGGGGAGAGTGGTTCTTTGTGAGGGAAGCCAGGTGTTGTTGATTCACAATACACAAAGGATTCGAATGCTATTTTAGCCCAATGCACTAATGAGTTTGATCTTTAGCGCGGTACAAGCGTTCATTTTGTGTTGCCTGTGTATAGGGCAGTCCAGACCGAGTGCGAGGCGAAGAGAACTCACATGCTGTTTTCTGCCTTTTTGCTTGTTGAGGGGGTTGTAAACAGGGAAAGATTCAGAGGGATCTTTGCCAAAATCAAGTGCATCAAGAAAATTCAGGTAATAATCAAAATGCTGGAGCTTTGTTTAGTTTTTTTTTTCAATTTCTAATTAAATTAAACCTGAAATGGAGACTTTACCTATTCACGTGTCTCTAGATTCTATTGCCAATATTAGATAAGATCTGGTGCATTATTTATAATGATAATAATAATACAATAAAGTTGTTTGCAAACATTAATTAACCAATTCTTCCACTCAGAGTCACGTTGCGTAACTCTTTCTACCATGAATAGTACTGCTGGCTGAATGGGAATGGATTTTATGAATGGGGAAACTAAGGCACAAAGGCAGATTCAAATGTCGGGGTCAGAATCACACAGCCAGTCAGAGGCAAGCTGAGAACAGAACTCACCTCTAATTCTAACCATTAGAAAGTTTCCCATTCCTGATATACTGAACCTTGGAAGAGGGGTCAGGAAGGAATCTCCCATCCCCACATCTAACGATGCACGCGCAGGCACATGCTGCGTGATGAGGATGGTTTACCTTTTCTTTAAGCTACTGGACGCTGCTTGTGGGGGGGTTATGATCACGATTTATTCATCTGATGGCAGCACCCACAACTTTCTAAGCACAGTTGTCATGCATAGAAGAGATAGATTGCTAGTCTGACTCTAAGGCTAGCTCTAGACTACGGGGTGTTATCAGAAAAAGCGACGCAAATTGCACTCTGCAATTTGCGTTGCTTTTTCCAGTTGCTTTTGCGGAAGAGGCTTTTCTGCGTCTAGATGGGGCCAAATGGTGGAAAACCCACCTCTTTCAGCAGAGCCCTTATGCCTCATGAAATAAGGTATACAGGTTCTCCCCAAAAGAGCGTGTTTGCTCTTCCACAAAAAAAGCGGAAGAGCAACTGTGTTCCTTGGACATCCCGCAAAAACCTCATAGTCTAGACATAGCCTAAGTTCCTACATTCTCAGCATCCAGAACCAGGGATCAGAGATGGTCTTTTTGTTCTGTTTGTGCAGCACCTGGCGCAGTACAGTCCAACTCCATGATGGGGGCTTCTAAGGGCTACAGTAATGTAAATATATAAAGAATGACTCGTAATTTGTCACTGCTTTGAGAACAGCGTAAGCAAAGGTTCACAAGCTTCTTATAAAATGCAGGTTGAACCTCTCTAGTCCGGCAACATCCGTGGTCCAGCATGATTTGAGTTAGCTGGATGCCCGCTTATCACGGGTGTGGTCAAGTTTCCCACAATCTCATAATGTTTGTTTACAGACACCCAGTCCTGGCTCTCAGTGTTCTGTGCTGTTATCTATCTCTGATTTACCCCCAAATATCATCGAAAAGCCCAGTAAGCAGAGAGCAGCCCTATGCTGCTCAAAGTGGCTGGTTGCTTCATGTGCCTTTCTGCTCCACATGTTGGTGGCGGGGGGACAGAGGGAGGAGGAAGGCTTCACATGCTGCCCCCACCCCCAGCACAATCTTTCAGCTCCCCTTGGCAGAAAAAAAGTAGAACCCTTTGACCAAAATCTTGGCGTGCCCCCCATTAAAAATAATAACCCATCCCTGTGCTAGACAATATTGACCTCCTGGGATCTGGCAAATTCTCTGGTTTGGCACCAGTCAGATGCTGAGAGTGCTGGACTAGAGCGGTTCAGCCTATATAAACACACGACATTTCACTAAGCGCTATGATCCGTGAAGCTTCACCCTTTTTATAAATTACAGCGGAGGAACTATTTGCTCAGCTCTCACTCCTGTAAACATTGAAAATGTTACCATTTGTGCGGGAGGGGAGAAAAAAAATCATTCTGGTCTCTTTCCATTCACTGCCCCCCAGCTTAGGCACCCTGACCTGTTTTGCTGTGCTTACAAGATGGAAAGTATAATTGCTAAGAACTCTAGGATTTGGTTTGGACTGGACAGAAAATTGCCCCGATCAATCCAAGGAATGTAGCCTAAGGAGAGGAAAATGGGGTTTCAGGCCAGGCCCTGGTGTGATTCCTGTTTGTAGTTTAGTTAGTAAGACTTGTCATGAGCATGGGGAGAAGATAATGTGCAGTTGCTATGGTGAATAATAGATGCTGAACTCACAATGCCATATAGGGCAGGATTTTGAGACTCTGCCATTGAATAGCATCGAAACAAGCGGGCGTACTTCAGGGTAGTAAGTATTAGCTGTACACAATCAGCATCTGGGCCTAGACAAAGAAAGACGTCAGCATCTGGCCCATAAAAAGAGAAAAATCGATGTGGAGTGATATTCATTTTTAAAGATGCTCATGGATTGCTCATATATTTTGCCTCTTCTTAGGCTGCTCACGAAATAAGTGTAAACGTACTTGCAGAGGTACAAACAGCAGCCTGGCACCTGTTGTAAAGTAGCTGAATTCGGATGTTGCAATCCTCCCAGAGGTTACAAAATCAAAACAGGTTCTCTGGAAGAGCGAGAGGCTTGGCAAGTGAACAAGGAACCTTCCATCTGTTTGAATATGCCCTAAGGCTAAAGTGCAGTATTATTTGTCAGGTGCTTGCTATCTGAGACGAGTCTGTGGAGCTCAGTCTATTTCCTGGTGACACTGTGCAAGCAGGCAGTCCTACAAAGCACCTGGCCGTGTGTTGGATTTAAGCAGGGATGCCTAGTACAGGCAGTCCCCGGGTTATGTACAAGATAGGGACTGTAGGTTTGTTCTTAAGTTGAATTTGTATGTAAGTCGGAACTGGTACATATTGTAGGGGAAACTCTAGCCAAACATTTCTCCGGAGCTCAGTTTTATTCTCCCACACCTAACTTCCCTCAGTCCTTTATTCTCAAGCTGAGGTGTCTGCTGAGAAAAGCCGCTCCGTGTCTCCCTGGTCTGCTGGGGGGAAGCAGCTAGTGTGGGGTTGCCTCACCCCGTTTGTAAGTAGGGATCCGATGTAAGTCAGATCCATGTAACCCAGAGACTGCCTGTACTAAAATACAAACAATGGGACATAGTGTAACACTGGCAAATTCCTGTCAGCTGCAGGCAGAATTAAACCTGGGACCGCTGAAGTGGAGGAAGCATGTCGTGTGCGTCAGACCTTTCCTGGACAAGCCCCCACTTGTAACACTGGCAGACCCCAGCCATCTGCTGGCAGAATCGAACATGGGGCCTCTTGAGCTTAGTGCACGAGTCTCTATTGCAGAAGCTAAAAGCAGCTGCCTTGGGGCTAAGGCTGTAGAGCAGACTTGTCGTTTTCTCCATAAGGTGTCTCAGTGCTAGTAGATGGGACGTGCCTCCACCCTCACCCCCAGCAGGTGTGTGGTTTACCGTAGCACATGCTTCCATGCTTTGCTGGGTGGAAGGCAGAGCAGAATGCAAAGGAAGAGATGGTCTGTTCAGAATTTGAATTTCCTCACCTTTCCGTGTGTACTTTCTCTGGGGCAACGGAGAAACAATGGACGGGCCCCATAGGGAATTTTGCGCTGTTGCTGTCCGGACTGTCTAGGTCTGTGGGTAACAATTCACACTTGTGCTTGTAGGCCATGTGCACACGAGGGAAATAGGGAAAAGAGTTCCCACTAATGCTAGCCCCAGATTGGCTTGACCAGTAGGAGCCATAGTATAGATAATAAGAACATAAGACCGGCCACACTGGATCAGACCCAAGGTCCATCTAGCCCAGTGTCCTGTCTTCAAACTGGCCAATCTTGGATGCCCCAGAGGGAGTGAACAGAACAGGGAATCATGGAGTGATTCGTCCCCTGTTGCCCATTCCCAGATTCTGACAAATCGAGGCTAAGGACACCACCCCTGCCAATCTTGGCAAATAGCTCCCGTAACGTGTGGTCTTTTTCATACTGTGCAAGAGCCACTTACTCAGCAATAATCTAAAGTGCAAGGAGGGAGGATGGCATTCTCCGGCACCGTTAATTCATTCTGGTTTATTAGCATTCATTTGACCAATAGGGGGAATAATTAACCCACTCCTTCTTTACATGTGTCAAGGGTCTCACACTTCACGTGCACCACATCCTCTGATTTGGCTGGAGAGTCACATGCTGCAGTGGTAAAATATTAAAATAAAATAATACCTTCCCCTCCCATGTCTCGGTTTCTTTTACAGGAAATCGGTTGATGTTCAAATAAATGGCATTATATTCATTTTCATTTTTTAAAAGCTAGTCAATTCCGAAAGAGGATTTATCCAGTTTCTACAATGTGCTTAAGGACTTATAGCACATGATCAAATGCAGATTTATTAGAGGCATGAGGCCCTGGCATATGGCATCCTCTGGATAAAGCTGCTCAGGGCTGCTTTGCTCTGGTCAATGAGGATTTTTCATCGTAATCGTTATTCCTGGGTCCATATGTGGTCCTGCATTTTCCAGAGCTCGTTCTGTTTTATTACACAGAAGCAGCAGGGCTGACAGCCACCACAGGCCCCGGGATAAAGGAGGGTGGGGCATGATGCTGTACTTCAAAAGGAGCGGAACCTCAGGCAGAAGGGGTGGGGCCTCTGGAAGAAGGGGCGGGCCCTTAGCCTGTCAGCCCTTAGCGCCTCCCAGTCTGCCGTGCGCTCCCCTCCCAGCTCTCAAAGCTGTGCAGAGCGACACTCCAGTGGCAATTCAATGGGGCCTGAAACTCTAGCCACCATTGCTGCCACAGAAGCCCTGTCAGTGGCCAGGAACTCCATGCCCTTTTGACTCTCCAGGCCTCAGGGCAACTGCCCCTTTTGCCCCTTCTCAGTGGGCCTGCACAGAAGGAGCAGCTGAGGCAGTGGGGAAGAATGATCTTATAGTGAAGTCACTGGGCGGTGGCTTTGGAGAGGTGAGCCCAAAACCGAATGCGCTAGCCATTTTGCAAAACATCGTTTTCATTGTTCGTCTGACCATTTCCACTGAAAGCATTTTATTGTTACGGAAAAAGCATTACGGAGAAAACATACTAAAAACAGCCAAAGACTCTACACACCTGCTAAAAAGCTTACCGGGGTCAATGAATTCCAATCTTGGGGAGTGGTAGCTATCCATAAATCCCAACCGGGCTTTCCCTGTGTTACGAGTTCATAACAGTGTCAGATCAGAATCAGAACAACTAGGAATAGTTCAGACATTCCTTTATGCAGCTTGGGACATCGATCTTGCCCTTGTATGACAAGTGACCGGCAGACACGGGATCACTTAATTTGAAAAAGCTGGATTTTGTATCATTGGAGGTGGGGAATTTACATTCACCTCCCCCTAGACTTTCCCCAGGGAAACCATTTAACACTTATGTTCCCAGGTTCCAGTCTTGTCTGGCACATTGTTTAGCACAGTTCTTTGAACCCTCAGGTCTCACATCTGTCTCAGCTGCCCCCTTGAAAGGTTACATACAATCAGGACAATAATAAGACATAAATACCCATTCATATAATCAAGTATCAGAGGGGTAGCCGTGTTAGTCTGAATCTGCAAAAGCGGCGAGGCGTCCTGTGGCACCTTATAGACTAACTGAAGTGTAGGCGCATAAGCTTTCGTGGGCAAAGACCCACTTTGTTAGATGCCCACGAAAGCTTATGCGCCTACACTTCAGTTAGTCTATAAGGTGCCACAGGACTCCTCACCGCCATTCATATAATGCTACAGATCCCCCAAATACCTCAACTTAACTCAAGAATGCCTTCCAAGGATATGGCAGGAAATGGCCGTCTCTTTCACTCCCCCCCCAATGAATTGTGGGTAACTAGAATCCTTGGCTGGCATCATAACAAATCCCATTGACTTATTTCCTGGATGGGTTTATTCCCTGGATGGCATTTATGCCATGACCTTTTCAGATAAGTCACATTCTAGTAGCAAGCCAGCATGCACCCTTCAGAAATCAGTACAGTGTGGCTTGAACAACCATCGTGTATCATTTCTGTCCATGGAATCTGTGAGGTAGCGCTCCCACATGCTCCTTCTTACTCCTGGTACTACAAAACCTTTGGCTGAGAATTGGAGAACTGCTCCTCCCACTCCAAGGTGGTTTCTAGAGAATGTGTGTGTGTGGGATCTGGAGAAAGGGGTAAGCAGTGAGGTGGTAAAGTTTGCGGATGATACCAAACTGTTTAGGATAGTCAAGACAGAAGCAGACTGTGAGGGACTCCAAAAAGATCTCACCAAACTGAGTGATTGGGCAACAAAATGGCAAATGAAATTTAATGTGGATAAGTGTAAAGTAATGCACATCGGGAAAAATCACCCCAACTATACGTACAGTATGATGGGGGCTAATTTGGCTACGACAAATCAGGAAAGAGATCTTGGAGTTATCCTGGATAGTTCTCTGAAAACTTCCACACAGTGTTCAGCGGCAGTCAAAAAGGCAAATAGGATGCTAGGAATTATTAAGAAAGGGATAGAAAATAAGACCCAGAATATCTTAGGCTGATATCATCGACGGAGCCATGTAGATGAGGGTTGTAGGCAAAGGGAAATGAAGCGGTGATTTAAATAATCGCCGCTTATTTTAAATTAAAATGGCTGCCACGCTGAGTCGATCAGCTGTTTGTCAGCTCAGCGCGCTAGTCTGGACGCTCCCCTGCCGACATCAAAGCCCTTTGTCGACAGCCCCGTTATTCCTCGTGGGATGAGGTTTACCGGGGCTGCCGACAAAGGGCTTTGATGTCGGCAGGGGAGCGTCCAGACTAGCGCGCTGAGCCGACAAACAGCTGATCAGCTGTTTGTCGGCTCAGCGCGGCAGCCATGTAAATTTAAATGAAGTGGCGAATATTTAAATCGCCGCTTCATTTCCCTTTGCCCAATAAACAAATCTACATGGCTCCGTCGACGGAGCCATGTAGTGTAGACGTACCCTTACTGCCCCTGTATAAAACTATGGTATGCCCACATCTTGAATACTGTGTACAGATGTGGTCTCCTCACCTCAAAAAAGATATTTTGGCCTTGGAAAGGGTTCAACTAAAATGATTAGGGGTTTGAAACGGTCCCATATGAAGAGAGGTTAAAGCGACTGGGACTTTTCAGTTTAGAAAAGAGGAGACTGAGGGGTGGTGAGTGGTGTGGAAAGGGCAGATAAAGATAAGTTATTTATTAGTTCCCATAATAGAAGAACTAGAGGACACCAAATGAAATTAATGGGTAGCAGGTTTAGAACTAATAAATGAAAGTTCTTCTTCACACAGCGTGTAGTCAATCTGTGGAACTCCTTGCCAGAGGAGGCTGTGAAGGCTAGGACTATAACAGAGTTTAAAGAGAAGCTAGATAATTTCATCAAAGACTATTAGCCATTGGGTAGAAGTGGTTTCCCTGGCCTCTGTTTGTCAGAGGCTGGAGAAGGATGGCAGGAGACAAATCGCTGATCATTGTCTTCAGTCCACCCTCTCTGTGGCACCTGGTGCTGGTCACTGTCGGCAGACAGGCTACTGGGCTAGATGGACCTTTGTTCTGACCCAGTACATCCGTTCTTATGTTCTTATGTGTGTCCCTGCTGCCCTGCAGGGATTGGCAGCATCTATGATGGGTTGAGGTTCTCCAAGCCCTCTCGAAGTATCACTAGCAGCAATGTTTTGGACCAATGGGAGAAACTAGATAGTGCTGTCTCCCTGTGAAGCAACTCTCAACTACTTTTAACAGCAGAAAGTTTAGATAAAAATAATTATTCAAACTTCTTCCACAGCCAGATTCCTTTCTCTGGCCCACCTGGAAATCCAGGTGGTTTAACTTTAGCTTCTCTAGAATGGGGAAAGGAAACCACTGTCGATCCCCACACCTCTAGGGTGGCCTTATGTTCTCCCCTGATGGTAGGTCAAAGTGAGCAGACTATAGTCCTTTGAATTCCCAGATTTTTCATCTGTTGTGTCTCCCCTCAGGAGGGTACTGATAGCGCTGTCTCCAATAATACAAAAGCCACTCAGGTAATACAATGGACACCAAAGACATGTCAGCTTCATTCAGTAAGTTCTCTCAAGGACATGAGGGAAGAGGGACCAAAGGGAAGCCATGAACTGAGTCCCATTGATCCTGAACACTCTCCCCTCTGTTGGTAATTGATTCAGCACTCATTCTGCCGCAGGGGCTGGATCAGCTTTTGGTCTTCTTGGGAAGAGTTGGTCTCCGGAGATGTCAGACAGTGAAGTTGGTGAAACCATTTTATACCAGAGCAAGACTGGGAAAGCTTTGGGGGCAACGAAGAATAGGAAAGCAAAACACGGATTACAGAGAGGCAACTCAGTTACAGTCTTCTGTCTAGTCTTCTGAATTGTCCATATTTACCTTGCAATAATGATCCTTGCTGGGTACACAGGGCTGGCTCGATAACACCTCTTCAAGGAGAGAGTATTGATATTTTGAACATAAGTCGTGGAAGGCACCACATATTTTTATGAGACTTCATTTGATAACCCCAATCAGTTTCCATCACTAAACAAACAGCATTATATTCTTCATATACTCTGAAACATAAAGCAAATAACACACAAAAGCAGCAAACTGCTGATAAGATTAAATCACAAGCTTTTTGAAAGCTATTCTAATCTACAGAGCACAGAATTTCGGCCCAGTGATGCATGGTAGTGGCTTGTCAGAAGCACATGATCTTAAACTCCAAAATTATGCTCCCTTATCATTAAGGAGCTCAGTCTGTTTTCCATGGCTAGTTTTCATTTCACATGTTTAACTCATAGTGATGTGTGTATGTATGTGAATGCATGAGAGAGAGAGAGAGAGAAAGAGAGGCTTAGGTTACTTCTAAACTGCAGATTTTTATTGGAAAAAGATAAGCAAATTGCAAACTTCAATTTGTGTCTCTTTTTCCGCTTTTTTTTCGGAAGAGTCTTTTCCAAAATTTGGCCCATCTGCACGGGGCCAAATTTTTGAAAAAACGCCTCTTTCAGAACATTTCTTATTCCTCTCACAGAGAGGAATAAAGAGATGCCAAAAGAATGATCCTACTTTTTCAGAAACTGTTCCGAAAAAGCAGAGGCGGCAGAGCTTTTCTGGTATCCCTGAAAAACTCTGTAGTCTAGACATAGCCTTATATAACTGAAAAAATGTTTGTCCCATGTGATAAGCTCAGAGAACCACCTTTTTATAGTAAAGATTATATCCGTTTAAAAAAAATCTTATTGTGTTCTGCATAATACTACACTCTGTCAAACACAAAGACACAGAAGTTGCCAAATTAAAATAAAGGCCTGGATTTCTCTTCCTCCAAAAAACTTCTCCATTAGAATTGAAGATACATTAGAAAAAATACAGCACTGTAGCTATGTCTAGACTGCAGGCTTCTTTCGAAAGATGCTCTTTCGAAAGCATCTTTCGAAAGAGCATCTTTCGAAAGATCGCGTCTAGACAGCAGGCGGATCTTTCGATAGAGGAAATCCGCTTTTTCGAAAGAGAGCACCCAGCGAGTCTGGATGCTCTCTTTCGAAGACGGCCTCTTTACATTGAAGAACGCCTTCCTTCGAAAGAGGAACTTTCGAAGGAAGGCGTTCTTCCTCGTGAAATGAGGTTTACCGCCAGCGAAAGAAAAGCCGCGTTCTTTCGAAATAATTTCGAAAGAACGCGGCTTGAGTCTGGATGCAGGGGAAGTTCTTTCGAAAAAAGGGTACTTTTTTCGAAAGAACCCCTGAGTGTGGACACGGCCTGTGTTCCTTTTCATGCCTTTCAGAAAGGATGTTCCTTCTGGCCACATGTGCATATATTCTAAACAAGCAGATGGACCTGGCATTGCTAGGGTCTTTAAATGAAGTGATTTTTGTTTAAATAAATGAAAAATATACATGCTTTAGTTTAATGATTGTATTTTTCAAACATAAAGGAAAATGAAGGCTGGAGTGATATTTTGGGGGTGAAGAGGGGGCAGAAGGTGAATGGCTTAGGGCAGAGGGTTGGGAGGCATGGGGGGGACTCAGGGGTGAGGGGCTCATGGCAGGGGGAATGAGGTGGGGGGCTCAGGGAAGGGGGTGGAGTGTGGAAATCAAGGCAGGTGGGAAGTGCAAAGACTCAGGACACAGGGTTGGGAGGTGGTGGGGACTTACAGCAGCCACCAATGGTAGCAAGGGTCATACTGCTCCGGTGGTGGCTTCTCCCAGGGGGGCAGGCCAGCACTCCCTAAACTGAGGGGCCGGGGCTGTGCTCCCCAATGGTGGCTCCTCCCAGGATGCAGCTGTTCTTGGGGGAGGGGGCTTTCTTGGGGCAGCGCCCCCTGATCCTACAGCCTGTTGAATGAGTGGCTGTCTGCGGGCTGGCCCTGGTCTCCATCTGCTCCCTTGCCTTCAGTTGATTTGGGGGTAGTGGTGCTGGTTTGGGAGGAGTGGTTCTGTAGTCTTATGGGGGGGGATGCTCCAGGGGCTGGCCAGGCTCCAGGAGATGCCCCTGGACTCCAACATTGCCCCCCCTCACCTGCCATGGTCTGTAAGTTTTCTGGGGGGCACAGGCTCCTAGGGCTGCCCCCCCAACCAGTGTCCCCCTCAGGCTGTCTGGGGAGAAGAGCGGCTCCAAGGGCTGACCCCAGCCTGCAGAGCCCCTCCCCCATGACCTGTAGGTTGTCTGGGGGGGTGAGGTTCTGGGGGCTTCCCTGCCCCTCCAGCACCCTTCCCCCACAACCTGAAGATGCCAAGGGGAGCAGGATCCAAGTTTCAGGCAGGGGGGCTGCTTACTTGGTCTGGAGGGAGGCAAGATGGCAGAGCCCCAGTCTTACCGGTCACCCTGTTGGTGCTGCAGCTGCCCCCAGTGGCCACTTTTAGTATCACGTCCATACTCTCTGTGTCCCTCCCTTTCTTATTGCTCTGCTCCCTGCCCCCTCCCATTGCATAGTGTGGAAAATAGTCCCATTCGTGACACTTCCCATTTTTCAGGCACAACCAAACCCTGGCTTTGTTTTAAGTTAGGTGAAAAGGAAGCCGTGTGCCAAATTTGGTGGTCCTAGTTCGTATGATTTAGGAAGAATTCTTGAATACACAGATGCACAGATATACATACAGAAGGACTCACAGTCAGACAGAAATACTCAAATAGATAGATAGATAGATAGATAGATAGATAGATAGATAGATAGATAGATAGATAGATAGATAATGGTAACTTTGGAGAAAATGGGGTTTATAGCTAGGTCTTAATTTTCAACTGGGCCTTAGCTGGTTTCCATTTTTTCGGGATAAATTTTGCTCATGAAAACGATCAACTCACATTTTTTTGTGGAGACAGGCACCTTGATATGCAACTTCTAATATTTCTCACTCTGATGAAGCAAAAAAAAAGCAAGCTCAGCTAATCATTTGCTGTCACCAAAAATTGTACAGAGAGAAATGGAGACTGCCTTAATACTTAGCTAAAAAATTGACCCCCAACATTCAAAGGAGCTTCAGCTATTTCCAGTCATCTACATACCAAGAAGAAGGTACCAAACTCAATGTACACTGAGTTTTGCTCGAAATACAGAACTGGATCTTCAACTGACACTGTGTGTTCAACTTCATTCTCACTGTCTATGGTGAATCCCATTAGATAAAGGGGAAAAAACATAATGTTTTTATAACAAAGACATTTCTTAACTAATCCTAACAAGATGAAGAAAAAGGAAAAATATTGTGCTTTAATTTGCATAGAATCTTTCACCCATAACAAAAGATGTGGCTAGTTTGGCCTTGTTATCATTGTAATTTGGGGCATCTTCCTAATTTTTTCTGCAACGCACTGCATTTGCTGCTAAGGCTAAAGATGATTAATTGAAGACCAGCTTTGCAAAAGCCATCCCTCAGCATATTTGTTTTCAGGTACAAAATCATATGAAACTTATATTTGGGAAAAAGTTTTTTTCCCTTCAGACTTAGAAGAAAGAGTGATTCCTGATTAGTATGAAGGAACAGCACAAAACAATCAAGAGCCTAACAAAATGGACTTCGGTTGTATGTTTAAGATTAAGGCTAAAGCAAGTGTGTCGTAAAACTAACAATCAGCAGTGTTAAAACTAGGAAGGGAAGCTTGCAGAATTTCCTCATTATCAGTTTGTTGTTTCATCTTCGAGGTCACGCTGTTCCAGGCGGCAACGGACCTACATTTTCTGACAACTCAGTGCTATATTGGTCTTTGCTCATGCAGTGCTTTTGTGGTGCTGAATGGATAGCGCCTACTCAAAAATAACAGCTAGGTCCCTCTCTTTATCTTAATGAAGTCCAGGACCTAGGAGCAAATGAACTTTGTGTTTGGTAAACCACAAAGATTATTCAGCCTCTTAAACAGAATTAGAGGGATGAAAATAGAACACTGGTCTACTAGTAGCTCTCCTGATGTTCAGTTCGATCTTTCAGATGACATGTAAAACTGAGGTCCTGTGCCCAGGTGGGCAATACAGCTTCCAGGCATTTTTCTAAAAGCAAAGTGGTCAAAATGGTTGCAAGTTGTCGAGGGTCATGCCAGATGGGATGGGGCCTTTAATAGAAATGAGTGAAAGGGCTCACATCACCCTGGTGGCTCCTAGGCAATGCACTAGCAATGGGGCCGGGTGCTATGAGACCTTTCAAGTGCTTCTATTTAAAGGGCTTGCGGGGAAGGCATGAGCACTTTAAACAGAAACACTTGAAAGGGCTCGCACATCCCTGGCTCCCAAGCAATGCGTTAGAAGCTGTGCAGGCCAGATCAAAGAGCGAGGCGAGCTGGATCTGGCCCACTGACATCATCCCTGCTAGATGTCTGTCTAACCTGCTCTTCACTATCTCCCATGACGGGGATACCACAACCTCCCTGGGCAATTGATTCCAGGGTTTAACGACCCTGACAGGAAGTTTTTCCTAATGTCCAACCTAATCCTCCCTTGCTGCAATTTAAACCCATTGCTTCTTGTCCTATCCCTAGAGGGATTTTGGAAAACTACATTCTACTGACCTCAATTCCCATCACTCCATTTAGCAGAGTGTCATGTTAATTATTTATGTTATAGTTGTGCGTTAGGACATCAGTCCAGGATTGGCAACCCCCAATTGCTCACCATCTCACGAGCCTCCTACTCCTGCAGGGTGATCCCAGATATGGTTAAACTATCTGCCTCACTCCTAGTGGAAGGCAAAGTGAACACCATTTCTCTGCTAGATATTTGAAGCTATGTCTAGACTGCAAGCTTCTTTTGGAAGGAGCTTTTCCGGAAGAGATCTTCTGGAAAAGCTTATTTCAAAAGAGAGCATCCACATTGATTGGACGCTATTTCACATTTCAGTTGTCATTACTGTGGACCGAGTGGCCACCAGGGCACCTGTGCTTTTTCCTGGAGGCCTCTTCTTTCGAAAAAAAACCCACTCTCTTCTGCGTCCACACATGCCTGTTTCCAAAAAAGCTTTTTTGGAAAAAGGCATCTCCCTCATAGGGTGTGTCTAGACTACATGCCTCCTTCGACGGAGGCATGTAGATTAGCCAGATCGGAAGAGGGAAATGAAGCTGCGATTAAAATAATTGCGGCTTCATTTAAATTTAAATGGCTGCCCCGATCTGCCGATCAGCTGTTTGTCGGCAGATCGGGGGAATCTGGACGCGATGCCCCGACAAAGAAGCCTTTCTTCATCGACACAGGTAAGCCTGGTTTCACGAGGCTTACCTGTGTCGATCAAGAAAGGCTTCTTTGTCGGGGCATCGCGTCCAGACTGCCCCGATCTGCCGACAAACAGCTGATCGGCAGATCGGGGCAGCCATTTAAATTTAAATGAAGCCGCGATTATTTTAATCGCGGCTTCATTTCCCTCTTCCGATCTGGCTAATCTACATGCCTCCGTCGAAGGAGGCATGTAGTCTAGACACACCCATAGAATGAGGTTTTCTGCCATTGGGAAACCCTCTCCGTTCTTTTGACTTTCTTATCAAAAGAATGCAATAGCAGTGTGGACGTAAGTATGGTTTTCCAGGAAAAACTCTGTGGTGTAGACATACCCTGAGAGAGGTTGAAACAAAAGACAGAACTATGTAGTCTGTCTGTCTATCTGTCTGCTTGCGGAAGAACTCCTCCTAAATGGTAAGAGCAAGGATCCACCCAAATTTGGTAGGCAACTTCCTCTGATCATCACTGGGGATTGCTTCTCAGAAAACCACATGGAAAAGAGACTCACCAGGCTGGTGAAAGGAGCTGGTTGGGGATATGCCCCACCCCCTCCATCTGGGACTCTCTTAGCCTTGAGTCTCACTTCCCAGGAACCTGGTAGGGTTGGCACAAGAGACTGAAGCTCCCACTCCCTGATTTGTAAGGGGACATTCCCCTTGCTCCCTGATGAACACCAGTAAAGTGCAGAGTTTGCTGCATTCCTCACTCTGCAGGGGGCAGACAAACCTGGAGCTGCCTCGGCTCGGGGACATGCACCCCTCCCCCAGCTGTGCCCGCTGGAGCAGCAGCGCCCATGGAGAGGTGCTTCTCAGCTGGCCCCAAGCTGCTGTGATGAGAGAGAGATGGGGTTGTCCTCTCTTCCCGGGGCAGTCTGCACCCTGAACCCCCCTCCTCCCCAGCCCCACCCCAGAGCGATGATTGCAATGAAGCGACACAGAAATTAATTGAGTTAAGGACCTGAGCAACACCGGGTAAATCTATCAGTGGTTTATAGTTTAGACTATAAAGTTAGTAGCCAAGCTTTCAGATGAAAGGTGCTAAAGAATCGCACCGTCCTGTTATTAGGAATAGTCAGCCAGGCAAAATAATAGTTATAGGAGAAGGAGCTAGGTTTTCGCTAGTCCGGATGTGAGCGTACATGAAGGGAAGGCGTAGGTCAGCCTGAGGATAAGGGCTTCTAGGGTATGTCTACACCGCAGTGTTATTCCAAAATAACATAGTCTGTGTCTACACACAAGCCGTTATTTTGACATAATGTCGAAATAATGGTGAGCTGGAGGACTTCTTACTCCTGTAATCCTCATGGTACGAGGAGTAAGGGAAGGCAGAGGAAGAGTGCTCTACTTCGAAATAAGGGCTGTGTAGACGCTCCCAAATTCGAAATAAGCTATTTCGACTGAAGCTACGCAACTAGTGTCGCTCAAGTTGCGTCGTTTATTTTGAGTTTAGTCCTGCTGTGTAGACGCACCCCTACTGATTAGCTCACCCTTCCTCCCCTCCAGCACGGGAGGGGCCTGAATGCAGCCCACTGATTGGCTACGCTGGTATATCTAACTCAGGAAGTTTTACAAAGAGCTGTCTGAGCAATCATGGCAACCACCTGCTTGCGTCCCCGACAGAGCTTCTTGTGCTGCGAACCCTACACCCCAGCTCCTGGCTCTAATTCACCCCTGGCTCCACTATTCATTGTCAGACCATAACTTGGCTACCGGCCCAGACTTTCTGACCAGTGTTCCCTGTACACTAAGCACTTGGCAGTGACACAGGAGAGATTCAGATGCCACCCAGCTGATTAGCATCATGCCCAAAGACAGCTGGTGGTTCCTATTGGTGGTGCACATCTGCACTTTCCTTGGTGCATATAACAACATTTATTCTGTAAATGGATGGAAAAAATAGAGGGAGCATTGATCCTCTCATGGCTCCACCTTGCCTTCACTGCTTGTCTCCCGACTACAGTGTGGTAACTGATACAAGTAGACAGCGCCAAAATGCGAGTTAAGATACTTCGACTTCAGCTACGCAATTAACGTAGCAGAAGTTGCGTACGGTGACAGGGTTAGAACAGAAGTCTATAAAGAAGTACTGGAGGGGAGATCTACAAGCCTCAGACTGAGGAGATCCCTATCCCCAGAGTAACAGGGAGGAGCCGGTTTGAACCAGCAGAGGCAATCGGGGCAATGGAGCATCTGGGTCCAGGCCTGCAGAGTCAGGCCAGCTTAGCTCAATTAGGACACCTGGGGGTAATTAAGAAAACCAGTTTGGACTGGCTATAAAAGAAGCTTTGCCTACAGTTATAGGGTGTGTGCAGCTGGGAGGAAGGAGGAGAGCGCTGCCGGGAGTAGGAGGAAAGGAGATCACAGCTAGGAGGATGAACCGAACAGAAGGAAGGGGCTGAGGAAGGTGTGGGGAAGCAGCCCAGGAGTCTTGAAGCTGTCTTATAGCAGGTGACATAGACTCATAGAGCTGGAAGAGACCTCAGAAGGTCATCAAGTCCAGCCCCCTGCCCAAGGTAGGACCAATCTCAACAAAATCAACCCCGCCAGGGCTTTGTCAAGCCGAGACTTAAACACCTCTAGGGATGGAGACTCCACCATCTCCCTAGGGTAACCCATTCCAGTACTTTCCCACTTTCCTAGGGAAATAGTTTTCCCTAATATCCAATCTAGACCTCTCCCCACTGTAACTTGAGACCATTGCTCTTTGTTCTGCCATCTGTCACTACTGAGAACAGCCTCTCTCCATCCTCTTTGGAGCCTCCCTTCAGGACATTGAAGGCTGCTATCCAATCCCCCCTCACTCTTCTCTTCTGCAGATTAAACAAACCCAAATCCCTCAGCTGCTCCTCACAGGTCATGTGCTCCAACTCCCTCATCATTTTGGTTGCCCTCTGCTGGACCCTCTCCAATGCGTCCACATCCTTTTTATAGTGTGGGGCCAAGAACTGGACACGATACTCCAGATGTGGCCTCACCAGTGCCGAATAAAGGGGAATAATCACTTCTCTCCATCTGCTGGCAATGCTCTTCCTAATGCACCCTAATATGCCATTAGCCTTCTTGGGTACAAGGGCACACTGTTGACTCATCCAGCTTCTCATCCACTGGAATCCCCAGGTCCTTTTCTGCAGAACTGCTACGTAGCCAGTTGGTCCGGAGCCTGCAAAGTGTCGGGGATTCCCTCGAGCAGCTACTGTCACGCGGCTCTGTGCTGGAACCCAGAGTAGAGAGTGGGTCCGGGTTCCCCCCAACACCCACCTTCTCATTTCCACTCGGGGGGAAGGGCTGTGGAGTTTTTTCTCTGTTTTACCGTACACTAGCCAATAATGAAAAGAGCTTGACAAACAGCAAATTAAAGCCCCAGGCATGGTGCCTAAAACTGCGGGCTGCTGTGAGCCTCTGAGGCAAGCAAATCTGCCAGGAAACACAGGCCCCACCGAGATGTCATAGGAGCTTTGTCACAGTATTTTAATTCGAACTTCTCCCCTAGTGTAGATCGGGGTGAGTGCCATCTGAGAGAGAACTGGAGAACTGAAAACTAAATATGCAGGGAGGGCAGTGAAAGGATGGTAGGGGTATTATGGGTTCAATAAGTAAATAAACTGCAAAGAAAAGTGCGCTTCCTAAGTGTTTTTGTCCTGGTCTGCTCCATGCTCTGCAAAGAGTGGATCTTAGGTAGATGGAGGAAAAGAAGACACCGGGAGCAAAAAAATATATATATTTTGATGAGAATGGCAGGTGTACAGATTAGAGACAGAGTGCACATGGAAAAAATTAGGTGGAAGATGAAATTTGGACTTGCCGTCATAGGCTGAGGAGTGCAGGTTTGAGGTGGCCCAGGGAAGCAATAAGAATGGGAGAAAAATGAGCAGCAAGGAAAGCAAGGGAGGAAGAAGACGGCAAGAAAGAACATGCAAGACTGAGGATATAAGGGTAACACTATGTCAAGAGAAGTTGGATAAGAGAAGGATGAGAACTCTTAAGACCTACAAACTCATGCCCTGGACAAGAAGTGGGGAAAGACTGAGCACCTCAGAGACCATGTAAACGGGAGAAGGAGTCGAGAAGTGAAGTATTCCATAGAAACCACCTCCACAGCTGGCACTAGTCACGGAGTGTATTTGAAACGAATTACTTTCATAGTTATATTTAGGCTCAGACTATTAAGACTGCAGGCGGGAAAGTGGTGGATTCCAACTGCTTTGTTTGCAAAACTCACTTCAACTGTCTTTAAACTCTTTAAGGAATCGAGCATGTGCCCATTTTTAGTGTATGCTTTCTTTATAAATATGGAATGAGGCTATTAGGCTGCTTTGACCCTGGGTGTCCTTAGAAGAAGAATAGATGGGAATGCAACTCCCGCAGTATTCTTACATGCCAAATCAAAGTCCAGGTGCTGCGCAAGCCATTTCCTCTCTTCACTGTTTTATTTTTCCCAGGCCTATATTTCCCCCATGGGAAACTAGGAGAAATGTTAATTTCTTTTTTTTTCTTTTATTAAAGTAACAGCTCAAGCCATTTAAACAATCAAGCACATGTTCTTCTGCTGTCTGCACCTTCTGCTCTCCATAAATAGTGATGTGGGTAAAAAAAAACGGTGGAGAAAAGTAAGGAAATGACATTAACCTTTTCCATCTGATAAATAAGGGCTCTATTCAGCTGCAATAATCCAACATCCTCCCCCAGAGATCCAGTTAATTGAATACCTAAGGGCACAGTTCATTTAAAATTATTTCCACGCTGGCCAGCAGATTTCTTGGTGGATTATTCAAGTCCAGGCATAGGTGCAGGAAATAAGGATGTTGGGGGGTGGGATGGGTCTGCAGCACCCCCTGGCTTGAAGTGGTTTCCATTATATACAGGCTTTCCAGTTTGGATCAACAGCTCTCAGCACCCCCATATAAAAACTGTTTTCAGCAACTTTGTTTTCAAAGAATTCCTGGCCAGATCCTCCCCTGCTGTAATTGCCATGGAGCAATCAACGGAGCTATGTCAGGATCTGGCCCTCTCAGTGAAAATCCGGTTGTATCAGGGTTGGCTGAGCAGCCGAACCTGTGATGAACTCAATGTATTTTCTCCTTTCCAATCTATATTAGAAATCAAGGCAGGCTGCAAACAAGTCACAACCTTTGGAGCCCTGTCTTGTGTCATGAGTCCTCCTGCACACGGGTGCGTTAAACGAGGGTTCATTATCGCACAACCTTGGAACTGGTCATGGCCAGTTCTTGGGTCGGGTAAGTTATCTAGTTCATCAACAGAAAGATATTCAAGCATTTGTGTTATCTCCCTTGGCATCTGAAGGAGGGAGGTTGATCACAATTCAGAATAGTTTTCTGATGGGAAAAATACAGGGAAAAAAATACACACGATGACAGGAATGGAAATAAAACCTTGAATAAACAGGAAGAGTAGGCTGTATATTACAGTTACTTATCTGGGTGAAGAATGAATTGCCTCTCAGATGTAGTGCCATATTGATTTTCTGTGTGGCACAACAAGTTCACATAGACTTGAGTTCATAATAAGGGCGGGCATTAATTTGAATAATTCCCCTCCTGCAGAGTATCTAAACATTTGTAGCTTTATTGATCTAATGCTTTCCCATAACACACACTATGAATTGCACGGTGATTCAGTCGGGCCAGGTCCACACCTAATGTAAACTGAAGTCAATTAAGTTACACCAATTTAAAAGAGCCCTTAATAAAACAGCATCTATTGTTCAAAAGTTCATGATAAGAATTTATGCAGAGATATGTAAAGTATTTGCTATGTGTTTACAGCAAGGGGGAGGGAAAGGAAAAAAGACAGAGAATAAGGGTGCACCTACACAGCAGGGCTTAACCCGAAATAAGATACACAAATTGAGCTACGTTAATTGAGTGTCTTACTTTGGAATAGCTTATTTCGAAATAGGGAGCCTCTACACAGCCCTTATTTCGAAATAGAGCACTCTTCCTCTCATTTCCCTTACTCCGCATACACTTAGGCTATGTCTAGACTAGAAGCCTCTTTCAGAAGAGGCTATTTTGAAAGAATCTTTCGAAAAAGCCTCTTTCGAAAGAGAGCATCTAGGCTACAAGCAGATTTTTCGAAAAAGCGAGACACTTTTTTGAAAGAGAGTCTAGACGCTCTCTTTTGAAAAAGCACAGTTTGCATTCCTCATAAAATGAGGTTTACCGCAATCGAAAAAACTGCGACGTTTTTTCGATATACTTTCAAAAGAACGTGGCTGCAGTCTAGAGGCAGGTGAAGTTTTTTTTTTTTTGAAAAAAGGCCTCTTTTTTCGAAAAAAACCCTGTAGTCTAGACACACTCTGAGAATAACAGGAGTGGGAGTAAGAAGTCCTCCAGCTTGACAGTATTTTGACACTATTTCAAAATAACTGCCTGCTGTGTAGACACGGACTAAGTCATTCTGGAATAACCCTAGTTATTTCGAAATAGTGTTGTAGTGTAGACGGACCCTAAGGGTTGTGGCCAGGTTAAGGGAACATCACCAACAGTGTGGATAGCCTCCAGGAGCTCCAGGTGAGATGGCGGGTCAGCTCCATGCTCCCGGATGGGGCGGGGCTGAAGATAGAAGGGGCGGGGCTGAAAGTGGAAGGGGCGGGGCTGAGGGCAGCCAACCCTCATTGCTGCCCAGTGTGTGGCATGCTCCCCACCCCAGCATTGCCCAAATAGCATAGCCCAGGGCTTTGAAGCCCCCGGCCCCTTTGAACTGCCAGGTCCTAGGGCAATTACTCTCTCTGCCCTCCCTCCCATCGGCAGCCCACACACCACACAATGCCTTCTTACTAAGGCACACAAATATTATGGTATGAAACATACTGTTGTTCTGTTCTTCTGGCGACTCACCCTTGAGAAACAGTTGCACTTAGGCTTAGAAATGTAGGGGGTTCCCTGATGCCAACTCTTGAGTGGGGTTTAGACCAGACGCTACTGCTCATGACAGTCGCAGGAACCAAAACTCCGCAGTGTGCATGTGTGTGTGTGTGTGTGTGTGTGTGTGTGCGCGTGTGTGGGGGTGGGAGGTGGGGGTGTTAACTCCTTTGTGTCGGAAGTTCCTCGGGAGCCCAGAAGTCAAGGTGAGCCCAGAAAGGAGCAAATATGCAGCGCTGGCAACCAGCCGCCACCTCTCTGCATACCGAAGCCTCGGCCACAGTCCCGACCCTGCAGCAACACCTTTCATGTGGCTGTGTGATGGGTCAGGGTGTATCCTCCCCGTATGGCATTCCCTCCCCTTCCCTCTGCCTGAAGCCGGGCTGGGATGGGGGAGGAGAGAATATTTCCCTCCAAGACAATAGAGCTCTGTGTTTACCAAGGGCTGGAAGGTAGCATACAAAGTCTTTCCTGAGGGATGTGCTCTCTAAGAAGCGTGGGATTTCCTTTCCTCCCCCTTTGTTTACTCTTTGCACTTCGGCTACCAAGGTCTGCCTGTTTCAAACAACCTGTCTGGGGCATCTGCCACATCATTATGTGGGGGGTGGGAAGGAGAGCACCCGCACAGTTCTCAGAGACGGTGGAAGGAGTCAAGTGCTACAGCAGGGGTTCCCAGCCTGTGCTCTGTGTAGCACTCGCTGACCGTCCATTGTGAACAGACCGACCCCATGGGGCTGGCTCCGTCTCCTGGTCCCGAGCTACTAAACGGCATTGAAAGGCACTGAAAATACATGACATTTCCTCAGGGAACTCTTCCTTGTAGTGGCCACTGAGACAGCAGGAGAGGGTGGAGGACTGGAGAGGCGATCGGGGTGATCGCAAATGAAAGAACGCCTCCCAAAGACTCCACTAAAATGCAGCTCAGAGTGGGCCAAGATAGCATGGAAGGGCTCTTCCCTTTTCCTCTCTGTGGTAATCTTGTCTCCTTTATGCTGCCAGCCACTGTCACCACCCACCGACGCATCCACCAGTGGGGATGGTGGCCCACAGTGACAGGCCCACTGGCATTCATTTTAGAGATGGCTCATTTCAGAGTGGGTCTAAAAGCTTCCTTATCCAAAGCAGAGCAGAGCTGGGGATTTGTACAGGGAGAAGGCGCAGAAGAGGAGAAAACAGCAGTTTACCCTTTGAAAAGATCTTGCTGCTGGCTAGTTACAATGACAGGAGGCCACCACCTCCCCACCACTTTTCTTTTTCTCTGGCTTCTTTTAGTCAGGTCTCTCTTTCACGCTTTCCATATGGGCTCTGGATTCCAGGGGTTAAATCCGGAGTGACTCCGCCAGAGTCAATAGAACTGCACTGATGTCAGAACAGTGTAAATGCAACACGACATCGGACAGCACGTTGGTGGATCAGCACTCCATTGTGGAGCTTTCCTGGAAGTCAATGGGGTTCGCAGGACGTAGAACAATTCATCTGTGCTCAGTCAGCTGCCAGATCGGGGCCCTCGGTCCCATGGCAGTCAGTGCAAATAAATCAGCATCATCACCCTACAATTGTAAGTCAGTAGGCACAGGCTACCGCTCATGAGCAATCCAGCCTCACAGACCTGGATAGCCCAGTTCAGCAGAAGTACTTAAGTGTGTGTGTAAGCCTATGCCTCTTCAGAAAAGCAGAGGAGGGCCGACAGCTTCCACAAGTCCCTGCCGCAGGTGGAAGGGGCAGTGCCTGGATGGAAGGGGTAGTGCCGCAGGTGGACAGGGCAGAATGGGGGTTAGAAGGGCAGGAATGGGGGTAGCCACACCTCAGTGCCACCCGGACCATGGTGCTGGGTCCTCCCAGCCCTTAGAGCCACGCCAAGTCTGCAGAGAGGTGCTCCGGTGGCCATTTTAAGGTCCTAGGACTTTGGCTGCCAATACTGCTACTCCCCTTCGAATAGCTGAGCCCCAGGGTAATTGCTCCCTTTGCCCCCCTACCCTCCTGTCAGCGTACCTGCTTGTGCATGACCTTAACTTTCACTTTATTGTCTTCAGTGGGCTTTAAGTTTGAGTCTTAGGCTAGCCATGTGCTGAAGGGATCATTCAGGGTCTAAATGGAGGAAAACATTTTTGGTAATGGAACAGATTAGCAGAGGCCCTGGAGGTTTTTCGCCTTCCTCTGTAGCATGGGGTACAGATCACAGCTAGAGGATTCTCTGTATCTTGGGGTCTTCAAAGTATTTGAAGGCTTCAATATCTGAGATATAGGTGAGAGGATTATTCTGGGAGAGGTGGGGGTGAGATTCTGTGGCCTGCATTGTGCAGGGGGTCGGACTAGATAATCATAATGGTCCCTTCTGACCTTAAAGTCTATGAGTCTATGAGATACATCTCCCTTCAGATCTCCAGTAGCTTATTCTGCAAGTGAGTCACACTGTGTAAATACAGAAAAACAAAGAACAATCCTCTGCTGGTTTGAGCAACAGCTTGTTCTGATTCTTCTTTTCTCTCCTCTTTCAAAAGCCAACTCTTTGACCCTGTTGGCCAGCAGGAAGGAATCACAGAGTGTAGCCCAAAGGACCCAGGTACAGTTTCACACCAGGAACGGTTCACTTTTGTTTCTGTCATGCTGCTGATATGATCTTCACTTCTAAGCCAATTAAGAGAAGGGTTGCTTGACGAGTGCAGACAGGAAAGACTATATTACAGCTACTCAACTATTATTTATGGTGATTTGCGGAACAGAAGAATGGGAATAGAGGGGCGATTCTCGGCCTTTCATTTCCTGTGGTTGGATTTGGTCATGAAACCATTTTCTCCTTGCTCTATGTGGTCCTCACGATGCAGGGAGTGGAGGGGAGCAGAGGTAACGCTTGTCAGGCAAGAACGAATAACAATAGTTTGCCAATGGGGAAATCCCCATTGGTGTAGGGAACATCAATGAACACCCATTTAGAGAAGATTTTTGCCCTGCCTTTAAGCAAAGCAAAGACACAGAGGCTGTGTCTACATTGGCACCCTTTTCCGGAAAAGGGATGCAGATGAGACACTTCGGAATTGCAAATGCAGCGGGGATTTAAATTTTCCCCACTGCATTTGCATGAACATGGCTGCCGCTTTTTTCCGGCTCGGGGCTTTGCCGGAAAAAAGCGCCAGTCTAGACAGGGATCTTTCGGAAAACAAAGCCTTTCCGGAAGATCGCTTATTCCTGATTTTAAGAGGAATAAGGGATCTTCCGGAAAAGGCTTTATTTTCCGAAAGATCCCTGTCTACACTGGTGCTTTTTTCCGGCAAAGCCCCGAGCCGGAAAAAAGCGGCAGCCATGTTCATGCAAATGCAGCGGGGAAAATTTAAATCCCCGCTGCATTTGCAATTCCGAAGTGTCTCATGTGCATCCCTTTTCCGGAAAAGGGTGCCAATTTAGAAACAGCCAAATACAGCAGTGCCGTTGAAATGAAGGGCTAACCCTGATAAAAGTGGTTTGTATTGCCAAATCTGAAATTTTTGCCAAAAACATGTTGGATGAAATATTTTGCCTGGTTCTGTCCATCAGTATGTGAAGGGCAGGTGGGGGCATAGATTCAGGACCGACACAGAGAGAAGTGTGGCGATTCTGAAGCACGAATATCAGCAGGCCCGACAGCCTCGCTGGGCCCCTGGGCAAAATGGAGGAGAGGGGCCCTGTTCTTACCCTCTGGAAGGGGTGGGGCTGGTGTGCACTTTGTGGTTCTCTGGAAGCCATTTATATGGTCTGGGCTTCCACACTAAAGGCAGAGGCCAGGTTCACTGGGCCCTTTTGTATCACTGGGCCCTGGGGCAGCTGTCCCTTTTGCCTCCTTCTTCCCCACATTGGCATGCTTGACTAAAATAATTTCATGTAACGTGACATTCTCCCTCTAAGAGATCAGACTCTTGGGAGGTTCTCCCTCCAAGTAGGAGACCAGACTTGACCCTATGAAACCACTCCGCCCAAGTGAAGACGAACATGGGAAGCAAACAAACGTCATAAAACCACAGAGCTGTCTCACGCTGCCTCAAAAACCAGTGATGGGAGCACTCAGGAAGTTCAGCTGTTCAGTTCAGAGCCTCAGCCAGCAGTCTGGCTATTAACCCAAATCTTTTTGGGGATTGCGCAATTGGATGGGACCCTCGCCAGGAAAAAGTCTCTGGTGAGATTTCCAGTGCTTCCCATTCTTGATTAGTATCACAAGGCTAGCTTTTCTGGTGGTATTTTGTCACCTCCACTTTCTAGTCCCAGCTGAAAATTGGAAACGTAGTAGCCCCCACAGTCGAAAATGGACTTTTTCTCTGCCTCTCTCTCATACACACAATGGCAAACAAGTTCAGCATGAGCTTTAATTGATCAGATCTTGGAAAAGTGTGGCTTAGATTTTGTGTGAGGGGGGCTAAATATTTAGCTGGGCCTTTTATTTAAACTGGGCTGTTCAAATTGAGTAAAAAGACAAAAAAATGTGCGAGGATCCTTGGGCTATGTCGAGACTACAAGCTCCGTCGACAGAGCCATGTAAAATCGTTTATTTGCCATAGTCAAAGAAGCGGGGATTTAATCCCCGCTTCATTAAAATAAAAATGGCCACAGCCATTAGGTTAATTTAGGAGCCAAAAAGAGTTTCAGGGTCCTAAATCAGTTAGGCTCTGCAATGCCTAAATGCCTTTAAATCTGGGTCTAAGGGCTTAATTATGCAAGGCTCTCAGCACTTTGGCTGCAGTGTGATGAACCATAAGTCCATATTTGATCGTTGGCACAACGCAGCAGCCATTTTTATTTTAATGAAGCGGGGATTATTTAAATCCCCACTTCTTTGACTATGCCGAATAAACTATTTTACATGGCTCCATCAACGGAGCAATGTAGTCTAGACGTAGCCTTGGGGTTGAGAATCGGCTGTCACAGTAAGAGTGGAGTCAAAATCCTTTGAATGGCCAACAGAATGTGGCCCTACTTGTGTGATAAAATCTCAAGGTATTTTATTGGGTCCAAGACCCCATCCAAAACAGTGCAATAGCAATTATCAGTGATTCACTGCCATTCTGTGCTAAAGTCGACACTTTTCCTGCAGATTCGACCCCTTGTGACAACATAAAATGAAAGTTGCATGCCAGGTGTAGAGTGGAAAGATTGTAAAATATTGTCCTTCATTCTGTTTTTCAAATCAAGCTGAGATACTGCATGGCTCGGCATGCTGTTAACAAGATCCTCCCAGTGGGTAAAATGTAACTCTGCACAAAACCCAAACTAATACACGGCGGGTTAACAACAATGCGTTGCGCTGGGAACTAAGGGCCTGTGTTCAGTGTTGCTGTGCTCAGTGTTCCGACACCTAATTGATTTAGGGGCCTACATTTAATTTTCAAAAGAGGTTTAGGCCCTGAGCCAAAATTAGGTTAATTTAGGAGCCAAAAAGAGATTCAGGCTCCTAAATCAGTGAGGCTCTGCAATGCCTAAATTCCTTTAAAATCTGGGTCTAAGGGCTTAATTCTGAAAGGCACTGAGCACTCTGGCTGCAGTGCGGTGAACCATAAGTCCATATTTAACTTTACACATGTGAGTAGTTTCCACTGATCTCAAGGGGATTGCTCTCCTCTACTATGTTAATCATACACAGAAGGACTTTGTTGGATCTTGACAGAGTGTTCAGTACCATTGTAAGACTGAACCCTACACTGGTGATGGGGAGAGCAAAGAAGTCAACTACTAACCCATGGGCAGGGAATCAGATGTTTTTTCATCTGCTGTGGCCATTGTTCCAGTTCCCTAAGCAGGGACTGGAGAATCAGTAGGATTGTGGAACTAGTCACTGGGTCTTGTCCTTTGTGTGCTGGCCAGAAGTATAACTGGGTTAAAAAAAAAAGAACTGGGTAAGTTCCCATAGGTCTCACAAACTAAATAAATGCAGTTACTTCTAGGGTGCAGTACATGATACACAAGAGTGGGGGAAAGGGATTTTTGGGGAGGGCCTAAGGAACAGCAGGTAAAACTCTACCCTCCTAAAAAAATCCTTCTCCACGTACCAATATAAGTTATGCAGCAAAGGCTGTAAGGGACTTGTAAAGAAAATAGGTCTTCAGTTTCATCTATACCCCTGACCCTCAAAAGGTTGAATTTGCCTCTTCTGAGATTCGAACCTGTGCAGCTAGGGAGTTATGTGTTCCTAACATAGGCTCCACCCCCTACTCAGCATCTGTCTTGAGTAAATCATAGCATGAGTGGGTCCTTTTAGATCACTTATTGTGCAATTTATCCTTAAATCTCGTAGCAGTAGCTTTTCTTTTAGGCTGATAGAGCTGCCTTCCTTTTTCATTTTGGCTCGATCTAAAAAGCAGAACCTCCCAATCATGAGTCCCTGGCATGCATTTCCCTTTCATTGATACGTGGCTCCCTACAGTAAAACTCCAAACAGACCGTGTTTCTCTCCCTAAGATCAATATACTGCTGAGAACAACTGAGGCAGACAATAACCAAACCTGTTTCTGTCTTCCTCAGTGGGAAATGGGGTTTGAGTTTTGCAAGCATGTTCATAAACAGCCATGGGCGTCTGAGGAGGAGAATGACCTCAGAGCTGAGCTTTCTACTGGAGAACAAAGAGATCTGGACTCCTGATTTGAAAAACACCCAAAGACCAGATTAATCCCATAAAGTCGTAAGTGTCAACACGCGTCACAATGTTGTTTGGTTCCACTTCTTGTCACTTCTGCTTTGTCAGACCAAATTCCTGCGCCGATTGCTACACAGCTGTCAAGCTTTTAAAACCATGTTTGTGTCAACAATTAGTTCCAAGATAACTTCATCCCTCTAGCATTCATGTGGGCTGAAGATTCAGCTTTTCTTCTTTCCTCAGGATACCTTCTGACGTCATCATTCCCTGATTGTTTTTCCATTGTTACAGTATTTCTGGCTCCCTTCCAAACTTTTTTCTAGTCTCCCGTTATCTGTGTTTCCTGTACTGAACACAGACTTCAATCAAGTATGACAGTCACCCCTAAATGGAGGAATACAAACTAAGCAACTTTTGGCTCTTTTGGCTTGCTTCTTCACTGCCTTCACAGGTCCTATTTCTTAGAAACTTAACCCCCCTGTTTGCGATGGAATGAATACAAACTAGAGAAGTGCAGAATGTTCCTCATGAATACATTCAGAGACTGGCTTGGAGCTTTGTTAAGCCTTGAAACAGATTTCAAGGTTAGTGAAAGGTTCACTAAATGCTTCATTAATATTTTGAGTGACTTGGGGCTGATTTAAGGCTTTGTGCCCAAACCTTCTGAAACTCAGAAGTTTCTCTTTGGCTTTTGGAATGTGCTCAAATACAAAAATCAAAGGAAAATTCTAGGTGCACATAGATTGAAAACAAATAAAATACAGATACGGGAACTAAGAGAGATAAATGAGAAAACCTCCCACTAAGACTGTTTAGCTGCAACTCCCATTGATTCCCACTGATGTCCAAATTTTTGTCCACTTTTCATTTGGCTCAGGCCTAATCTTACATGGAGTTTAGCTATATTCAAAATACATTAAAAGGAGAATCATAGACCTGGAAGGGACTTTGAGAGGTCATCGAGTCCAGTCCCCTGACCTCACTGCAGAACCAAGCACCATCTTGACCATCCCTGATAGATATCTGTCTAACCTGCTCTTAAATTGCTCCAGAGATGGAAATTCCTCAACCTGCCAAGCCTATTTATTCCAGTATTTAACCTAACTGACAGTTAGGAAGTTTTTCCTAATGTCCAACCTAAACTTCCCTTGCTGCAGTTTAAACCCATTGCTTTTGCCCTATCCTCAGAGGCCAAGGAGAACAATTTTTCTCCCTCCTCCTTGTGACACCCTTTTAGATACCTGAAAACTGCTATCATGTTCCCTCTTAGTCTTCTCCTTTCCTAACTAAACAAGCCCAATTCTTTCAGTCTTCCCCCATAGCTCATGTTTTCTAAACCTTTAATCGTTCTTGTTGCTCTTCTCTGGAGCGACTCTAGTTTCTCCACATCTTTCTTGAAAAACATGGTGCCCAGAACTGGACACAATACTCCAGTTGAAGCCTAATCAGCTCCGAGTAGAGCAGAAGATTGACTTCTCATGTCTTGCTCATGACACTCCTGTTAAAGCATCCCAGCTAATGCATCTAAGGGTGTGTCTAGACTACCTAGTTTTGTCGACAAAAGTGGACTTTTGTCGACAAAACAATACCAGCGTCTACACTACCGCGGAGTTCTGTCGACATAATGTCGACAGAACTCCGCGGTTTTGTCGACGCTGGTATACCTCATTTTACGAGGCAAAACACCTTCTGTCGACAGAGTTCTGTCGACAGAAGGTGTTATTGCCTGTAACGTTGCGTCCAGACTACGGAGTTCTGTCGACAAAGCGGCTTGCTTTGTCGACAGAACTCCATGTGTCTGGACGCAAATTGTCGACGGAAGTTTTGTCGACAGTATCTGTCGACAAAACTTCCGTCGACAAAACGCGGTAGTCTAGAGCCCAATGATGGGCAACCTAGGCTAGTGAGTAGGACACATGAGTGGCCTTCCTTCACCTCAGTGGGCGGCAAGATTGTCATAACCAAGATGGTCTTCCGCGAGAGGGCAGTTTTGGTTCACTGCGCTTGCGTACCTAGAATTTGCGGAGTGTGCTGAGTCAATCGTAGCTGAGTTTTGATTGGATGTACAGGGAGCACACGGCTCTCACAGTCAGTATTATGTGCAGTCAGCCTGCACCTCACTTCACGGGCCCTTGCTCCACTTGTGTGTCACTTTAGTAATATTGGTTGGAAAAAGAAACCTATGTAGACAGTAACCAGTGGAATCTGGCAGCCCTGCACGTGGACAACAGTAACCAAAATGTCTCGCGGGCCACACACAGTTCCACAATGGGCCTCATGGCGGGTTGCCCACCACTGCTATAGCTACTTGTGAGGATACACTGCAAAGTTAATCTGTACTAGGCTAAAGGTGAGAGATTAACTTTTATAGTTCAACTCTACCTATAAAGAAAACAAGAAGAGCTGTTTCCCAAAACATTCCTGAGGAGTTGCTTTGGCAATAACACCAACCTTATTGCAGTTGCTACTGATTTTCTCACAAGTGTTGACATTTCTAAAGGAACAGACTTTTATCGGATGTATTTTTAAGTTAGTATCCTGATAAGATCTGTTCACTTTGTTGGCTGTGTTTGCCTTTGAAGAATGAAGTGAGTGAGGCATGACTAACGCCTCAAAATTAGAGCCTTCCTTCTGTCGCTCACTTGACAAAACTGCTAAGTGAAAGGCCTCCAAGCAAAGATTAATGTTGAGGGTCATATTGCTTGGGCACACACGGAGGCATATCCAGCATGTGTTTAATAACCAGGCCCTGGGGCACACATACGCTCTCTTCACTTTTATTTTTAAAGGCAACGTTGACTTTCTCTTTGGAAATAGGCCTGTCACTTTTGGAGACAGCTAGTGATTCTGGACAGAAAATAAGATCTTCGTTTTCACAGGCACAACTGCTTGATATTTCGCTTCCATGATCTCACAATAATAGGGCAGGGAGACAGGACCACTGAACCTGATTTACTGTAAGACCTTCAGCAAATATTTAACTTCTTTGGCCCCCCACTTGAGAATGCATGTAAGTAAGTGCTTCAGTCTATTGCTATTATGTGCTTATGTGCTTTTCTTGAAGTGATGCCTGCTATCTTCGTCCACTCATCTTCCTCATCCCCGGTTCTATTATTTATGTGGTGCAAAATGCCTGCTTACAGGACGGACCACTGTGATAGGAGCACATGACACCAGCGCTCTGCCTGGACACCCATCGAGCTCATTGTTTCAGTCACCAACAGGCCACCGAGGTTAGCGAGTGGGTCATGTGAATGGCCCTCCTTCATCTCAGTGGGCTGCTAGACTGTTGTAACCAAGATGGTCTCCCGGGATAGTTTTCCCAGTTGCGCTTGCATCCTATTATTTGCAGGGGATGCTGATTGAGCCACTTTGCCTGGATGCAGAGGGAGCGCCCGGCTGTCACAATGTTGTGTGCAACCCACACTCCCTTCACTTCCCCTGCCCTTGCTTTACGTGGGGGTCACTTTGGGAATACTGCTAAGGAAAAAACCTACCTGTATGGAAACCAGCCGAATCTGGCAACCCTGTGCATGGGCAACACTAAACAAAATGCCTCACAGGCCACACACAGAATCCCAGTGGGCCACATTCGGCCTGTGGGCCGCAGATTTCCCACTGCAGGTTTAAGTTGTTGGTTCTGGCCTATAAAGCCCTGAAAGGCCTGGGGCCGGCCTACCTGAGCGATCCCTTCTCTCCCTGTGCAGTGCTATCACAGCTGTGGTGACACGAGGTGCCTGAGATGGAGTCTCCTTATTACAGAAGAGGCTGAGGGGGGAAAGGAGGCACCTTGTCCAGTGTTCTCTGTGAGGGCTCCAACACTCTGCCTCTTGCTCGCCCTCCATGGGTTGAAATAGCTTTAATTGGGTCAGCGTTTGGGGCATGTTGCAAAAGACATCTTTTTACAAGGCTTTTGGAGAAGGCTGAAGGTGTGCTTCTCAGATGCTGAATGTAGGTAGGTGACTGGTTGGCTGAATTCCTGCAGAACAGATGATCTTCATGCCGTAGGTTTAAGTGAATTGTATCTCTGATACACTTGATCATGTCTGAACACCAAGGATATGTCTAGACTACATGGCTCGTCGATGGAGCCATATAGATGAGGTTTCTAGGCATAGGGAAATGAAGCGGCAATTTAAATAATCGCTGCTTCATTTACATCAAAATGGCTGCTGCACTGTGCCGATCAGCTGTTTGGCAGCACAGCGCGGTAGTCTGGATGCTCCGCGGTCGACAAGGGAAGCCCTTGTCGACTGCCCTGGTAAACTTCATTCCACGAGGCATAATGGAGTGGTTGACAAGGGCTTCCTTATCAACCACGGAGCGTCCAGACTACCGTGCTGTGCCGCCAAACAGCTGATCGGCACAGCGTGGCAGCCATTTTGATGCAAATGAAATGGCGATTATTTAAATCACCGCTTCATTTCCCTATGTCTAGAAACCTCATCCGTTGACAGAGCCATGTAGTCTAGACATACTCCAAGAGTCATATGGGTGTGTCTAGACTACAGAGTTTTGTCAACAAAAGTGGACTTTTGTCAACAGAACAATAACTGCGTCTACACTACCGCCGAGTTCTATCGACAGTAAGTCAATCGAACGTGGAAGTTTTGTCGATGGCGGTAAACCTGATTCTACGAGGAATAACACCTTTTTTCGACGGAGTTATGTCAACAAAAGGCACTGTTGCATCCACACTGTGATTTTTCCAAAAGAGAGCATCTAGACTCTCTGTCGAAAAAGCGGCTTGCTTTGTCGACAGAACTGACTGTAGTCTATATGCTCTTTTTTGACAGAGGTTTTGTTGACATTATCTGTCGACAAAGCCTCTGTTGAAAAAAGCCTGTAGTCTAGACGTACCCTTAGATAGACATCTATATAAATCAATAAAGATTCCATGACTGGGAAGTATCCCTGGTTTGGCAACACAGCAGTTGCCAAAGCATGTAATTTTTTGCTTATCTGGTGGACAGTGCTTTTTCATCCCTTCCAGCCCTAACCATGTTTAGTGTACTGTATTGAAACCTGGCAGAAAATTATCTATAGGTTTCAAAGTTTATGTCTACACAGGGACAAAACACTTTTGGCTGGCCCCAAATCAGCTAACTTGGGCTTTCAAGGATAAGGCTCTGGAGCTGAAAAATTGCAGCCATGTGGCTGCTGCCATGCTGCAGGTCTTTTATTTCCCTGTGGATGTAACTTGACACTGTTATCACATGTCTGTTTTGTTTTGCTTTTTAAATCCCCAGAGGCAATAAAACAGCTTATGTTATTGCAGAGTTTGTCCACAGTCCTCTTTAAACATTGTTATTTTTACAGTGTGGGCATACTCTGCAGTTAAGTATTCAAGGAAATATTAGCACTGGGGTGACGCAGCCTTGCAAATTACACGGTTGAAAGAAAATGTAACAAACTATATATTGAAGGAACAACAGAGTCGTGTTTATGTTACCAAGCTGCAAACACTCAACGAGCGCTCTGAGGTTAGCATCAACACATCATCTGTAGCTTAACCTGCATTCTGGATAGACACAACACTGACAGCATCACTCCTGGTGGAAAATATGACTGCACAAGACGGGAAACAAAGGGTGTGTCTAGACTACCTAGTTTTGTCGACAAAAGTGGACTTTTGTCGACAAAACTATACCAGCGTCTACACTACCGCTGAGTTCTGTCGACATAACGTCGACAGAACTCAGCAGTTTTGTCGACGCTGGTATACCTCATTTTACAAGGCATAACACCTTCTGTCGACAGAACTCTGTCGACAGAAGGTGTTATTGCCTGTAACATTGCGTCCAGACTACGGAGTTCTGTCAACAAAGCAGCTTGCTTTATTGACAGAACTCAATGTGTCTGGACACTCTTTGTCGACGGAAGTTTTGTCGACAGTATCTGTCGACAAAACTTCCGTTGACAAAACGCGGTAGTCTAGACATACCCAAAGAGAACAGACCATCTAGATTTGAACATGGAACCTTGACAGTACCCTATAGAATTTAAAAGGGAATGGTGATTTCTCTGTGCAGTGTTTAAACCATACTATAGAAATTTGTAGCCAAGTTATCATTTACTAGTCGGTGTCAGGACTGGCTTTACCATGAGGCAAACTGAGGCGTCCGCCTCAAGTGCCAGACTAGGGGAGAGAGGTGCCACTAGGACCCAGAGTGTAGAAAATTGTGTCTGCTGCTGGTGCATATGTATTCTCTCTGCAGTACCATGAAGGAGTAGAACAGGAAGAAGGCAGAATTGAGACCTTTCAAAATTTTGGCCCAAGCGAGGGGGCATGGGGATGTCATTTGAGCTCCCCGCCTCAGGTGCCAAAATGTTGTGGGCCAGGCCTGCTTGGTGTACACATTCTCTAGAAAGGATTTCACTTTCGATGCATTTTGTGGTTCATATCCTCCACTGGAGTTTTGAAATGGGCATAGGTCCACTGAGGTGTATTATTTTAATGTGCAAAACTCAATTAAGAATTTTTAGAACCTTATTGGTTCAGTGTATTAAATTCTGTTGGACTTTTCCATAAGTAGTGAGGTAAGATAAACTGCTGTAGTGAAGGACAGAGCCTTTTTTAAAAGTAAGAAATAGGTGGGAGAAGTTGGCATGAAATAGTCTATGAAATGCACAGAAAGCAATGCACAGAGTGAAATGAGGATAACTGATCATAACATAAAATTTGATCCTCCACATTTTTACTTGCATAACGACATGTGTTAATATCAGTCAGAGAATCATCCAACCCTTTCCTTAAAACCCCCCCAGATAACTCAATATGGATCCAGAATTTGTTTCCACCTCTTTCATTGGGGAATTAGGCTGGAAATTTTAGACAACAGGTTTTTCTGGTGAGATTTCCTAAAAAATTAGATCAGTCTGAATGGGATTAGTTTTATTTACCTGTTTTATTTTTAGTTTTTCCCCTCTCCCTCTTTCTCCACCCTTCCATTCGCTCCCTGAAGTGAAGAAACGTGATTTTTTTTACAACTCCACCCTGTTTTGTTTTGAAAATATAAAGGCCATGCAAATTCCTTCAGCATCTTATTTTATTAGATCAGCCTGGGCGGCTGGTGGGAACTGTAATCAGATTCATATCAAGGTCATTGATCTGTGAAACTGAAAGCAGTAGTAACCAACTGTTGCCATTCTGCCGCTGTTTGGTTGTCTACAGAAATTAGTGCTTGGCTTGGGTCCACCTTTTAGTGAGCTCCACGAAAAATAAACACTGGGAAAGATTTTAAAAAATGACTAGTGGTGTTTGATGACCCCGCCCAAGAAAACATTTCAGAGAGCACTTTCTGAAAACCTGGCCCTTGACAGAGCTCTTAAGATCATAGAATCATAGAATACTAGGACTGGAAGGGATCTCGAGAGGTCATCGAGTCCAGTCCCCTGCCCTCATGGCAGGACCAAATACTGTCTAGACCATCCCTGCTAGACATTTATCTAACCTACTCTTAAATATCTCCAGAGATGGGGATTCCACAACCTCCCTGGGCAATTTATTCCAGTGTTTGACTACCCTGACAGTTCGGAACTTTTTCCTAATGTCCAACCTAAACCTCCAAAGAGGAGGCACGAAAACCATTAGGCACTTTTGAAAATCTTGGCCACTACCGCAAAACAGCATGCTTGTTGGCAGAAAGGTGCTGGATTGTCTGACCTGGAGAATGGATCTGAAAAGAGTCCCCTTCAGAAAAAAGATAAGGAAGCCTAAAGCTCCGTGAAATGTCCACAGGGAAGCAGGAAACCACAGGACGCTTGGTTTGTTTCAAGTTTCATTACAAAGGGAGTCCAGCTCATGAGCCCCTGGTGCAAAATCGTGGCCCCATTTTGAGCCCACCTGGTTTTATTTCTTACTTTGTAAACTGGATGTCTCAGAGAGAGGCAAAGTTATGTGAGATCCAGCAGATGTGACGGAGTTTGAGGGCTCTGTCGGAGATAAGCAAGTCAAAGTCAGACCTGGTGTTGGGAACATGTACGGATACGCTGAGGTCCAGGGACTACTCTTGTTTGCCCTCCAGTCTGAACTTCACATAGTGGGTGCAAATTCACAGCCTGTTTGCTTGAAACCCTATAAACCAAACTCACTGAACTTGTACAGTTGTCGGGCATGGGGGGAGCAGGGCCTGGAGGAAGCCTGCTTTGATGTTGGCCATGTATTACCCGTTTTACAATCATTGGAGGAATTCAGTCAATACTAATATGTGACATCAATTATGGGAACCCTGAAATAATGTATTTCATTTACCTGCCCCCCAATGTATGAATAAGAAATCAGTTGCTTAATTTTTCCCTGGGGGCATGTTCTAGGTGGCTGTCACATGATCCTCATCAGCATTCATGCTCTGGTTTTGATTAATTTTAACCACTGCCACATATCTATGTGCTTGCTAGGGATGTAAGGGTACGTCTAGACTACAGGGTTTTGTCGACAGAATTTTTGTCGACAGATACTGTCGACAAAGCTTCTGTCGACAAAGAGCGTCTAGACTACATTCAGTTCTGTCGACAAAGCAAGCTGCTTTGTCGACAAAACCCTGTAGTCTAGACACAACCCTACATGCAATAACACCTTCTGTCGACAGAACTCTGTCGACAGAAGGCGTTATGCCTCGTAAAATGAGGTTTACCAGTGTCGACAAAACTGCTGAGTTCTGTCAACGTTATGTCGACAGAACTCAGCGGTAGTGTAGACGCAGGTATAGTTTTGTCGACAAAACTCTGTAGTCTAGACACACCCTAAGAGTGTAACCATCTAAACCAGTGGATCCCAACTTTTTGGAGCATACGGACCCCTTTTCAATCTATTCAGATTTCATGGAGCTCCCTCCCTGGGGGAGAAGAGAAAAAAGAAGAGAAAGAGAAAAGGAAGAGAAAAGGAAGGATTGGGCCCCCTGTGGTGGGCCTGATACTGATTTTTAAACTTTACACAGATCCCCTACAGTACCGTCACGGACCACCAGGTATCCACAGACTACAGGCTGGGAACCACTTGTCTAAACTGTTAACCAATAAGCATCTGTTTATCGATTTCCATTATGATTACTCGCCTGCTCTCGGCCCTGTTCTTGCGGATCTGGCTGCTGCCCTGTACTGCTGGCTTTGTATCCATGGACGTAGTGCTGGCAGCGGGGAGCTGGTACACGTAAGCCCGCTCCCAGCATGCACCAGCTCTGGCTGCCAACCTTGCTCTCAGGAAGCTGGCTGTCACCCCATACTACGGGCTCTGCAGTATAAAGCTTCTATTGCAGAACCCACAATGCAATCGGATCCCCAGGAATGGGGCCAGCTGCTGGGAGCTGACACACTTGAATTTGGCAGGGCCCTGTGTATGTCCAACAGAGCATGTAGGAATCAAACTCTCCATCCCCAAGTGCTATCACTAACTCATCATCATGAAGATTACTGTGACATATTTCCTACTCTTCAGGCAAGCTTAAGTAATGAGCAGAACAGGAAAGTCAGGGCAGCATGGGGCGTGCTCACTTGCTTGGATTATCTGGCTCTCTCACTATATCCATCTCCTGTGATTGCATCTCACCCTGCTCTCTGCCTGTGCTTGTCCTGGTTTAGTTTCTTGAGGGCTGCAATACTTTGGTCTAATTGTTGGATACAGGAGTTCAGACTCAATGATCTGGTGGTTTCTCCTGGTCTGACTCTTTACTACTCAATGACTCTGCAAAACGGGCACCGAACGCTCATATCCCAGCCTGGCCATTACTATTGATTCTTTGAACGTTAGCTGTTTGCCAGCCATGTCCTTGGCACTGTCCGATGTGTAGCGGAATGTATATTCTCTGCTTCAGGGAACTCGTAATATCCCTTCACAAATCAATCTCATGTGAAACACCAACAGGCGGAACTGAACCTGTTAAAATGAGGTGTACAGGATCTTTCGAAAAAGGGTTTATTTTTCAAAAGATCCGCATCTAGACTGCCATTTTTTTTCGAAATGCTCCGTTTTGAAAAAAAGCGGCAGCCATATTTATGCAAATGAAGCACGGGATATTTAAATCCCAGCTTCATTTGCATTTTCAATGTGCCTAATCTGCCTCTCCCTGTCGACAGAGAGGTGTAGTCTAGACACATCCTAACAGAGCATGTCTACACTACCAGGGTATTTCAAAGTAAGTTATTTTGGAATAATAACTCCCATAATAACTATTTTGGAATAGCATTTCCACACTACGGGGAAGCCTCGAAATTAGACCAAGGCAGGTTCCCTTGATGTGGATGCGCTATCTTGATGTAGAGCTCCAGGAAGCTCCCCCAGAGCTCTGAATGACTCTGGGGAATAGCTACTTTGAAATAAATGCAGTGGGGCATCCACACTCATGCTATTTCGAAATAGCAATTTTGAAATAAATGTTATTCCTCATGAAATGAGGGTTTATTATTTCAAAATAAGAAGCCTGTTATTTTGAAATAATTTCAAAATAACGGGCTTGCTGTGCGGACACTCACCTTGTTATGTCAAAATAACGTGAGCTATTTCGACAGAATGCTGCAGTGTAGACATGTCTCCGTCCTCCGAGTTCTGCATCGCACTGTGTCTTTTTGGGCATCTCTTTCAGGATCTCCTCATGTCAGCATCATCTCTGGAGGTGGATACATTGGAGATTATTCTCACTGTAAGCAGTCCCATTGCCCCTAGATGGGACTGTACGCCGCACCCTAAGGTGTGTGGATTACACAAACATCCCTTGATACTAAAGGTCTGGCTTTAGGCTACTGATTCATATGACAAAACCAGCACCTCTGAGCCCCCAAATCTACACACTATTAATAATTGGCCATTTTTGGAAAGCAGAGCTGGCAACCCTGAAACGCTGCAAAGAAAAGCATCGGCAGTGCCAACTCTGTTAATTGAAAGCAGCCAGCATTATCTAATCTGATTCTATCATTGCTCTATCATTGTTCGTGACCTGCCATTTACCTTGCTGAGTATATTATTATATTACATCATGTCCTATTTAGAGCCACAGCAAAGTGCTTGACTGTTCTTTGCCAGCAAGAGCTGGTGCATACGTTCCTGGACGTCTGGAGAGGATTTTTCTATGCCTCTGCAAGCTGACTGTAACCCACGGGTCACTGTGCATGGAGAAATCTGGAGACACAATCAAACCTCAGGTGGTAACCCCGCAGAATTGCTGACAACTTTTCTCCAGGCTCAGAATGGTGATAGGCCTGATCTCAGCGGGAGTGGAGGAAGAAAGGGAAAGAAGAGGAAATTAGGCTCAGCATTCACCTAAAATGCACCAAAGGCCTGGGTCTGCTTCCACGGAAGGCAGTGAGACAATTGCACAGATGTCCGCAGGCATGAGCTCGGACAAGTGTTTTGCCTCACGCTTATCGTGTCCAGCAAACCTGTAGGGTGCATCATTCACCAAGCACAACGTCTTCGAAGCGCTATTGCTCCACTGACCTGGCAGAACCCAGAGACTCTTCCAGCTCTTGAAAGGACATTCTGATATCTGCATCCCAACATCTGAACCTTATATGCTGCCTCTGGCTGCAGCTAAGAACAAACTCTCTGGCTACGTCTACACTGGCATGATTTTCCGGAAATGCTTTTAGTGGAAAAGTTTTCCGTTAAAAGCATTTTCGGAAAAGTGAGTCTAGATTGGCAGGACGCTTTTCCGGAAAAGCACTTTTTGCGGAAAAGCGTCTGTGGCCAATCTAGACGCGCTTTTCCGCAAAAAAGCCCCGATTGTCATTTTCGCGATCGGGGCTTTTTTGCGGAAAACACTACTGTGCTGACTATACTGGCCCTTTTCCAGAACAGTTTTCCGGAAAAAGACTTTTGCCCAAAAGGGAGCAGCATAGTTTTTCCGGAAAAGCACTGATGATTTTACAGTAGATCGTCAGTGCTTTTCCAGAAATTCGAGCGGCCATTGTAGACAGCTGGCAAGTTTTTCCGGAAAAGCAGCTGATTTTCTGGAAAAACTTGCCAGTGTAGACACAGCCTCTCTGTCTGTGTTTTTACATATCCCCTTTAAAGGCACTTAAAAGCAGAAAATAGGGATCCCCAAAAGTAATGTTTTAGGTTCTCTGCCTCCCCAAATTCTCCAAGAGGCTGAGATTCATAGGGAGGCCCCAAATTATCAGTTTCAAGTTGCCAGTGCTTTCCATTTCTCATGGAAATAAGCTATTTCAGAGTATTTCTTCTGGAATAGATTATTTCGAAATAAGTGTGCCGTGTAGACGTACCCTAAGTTATCAAGTGAAATCAACTTCCAGCACCTCTTGTGTCAACTTACAGGGGCCAACTGCTTTCTTTCTCTCTCTCTTCCCCTTTTTAAAACAAGATCTGGTTTCACTTAGATGAATTAAATGTCAATATATTTGTTGCTGCGAGTTGTTCCAGTGCCAATTACAGCACCATTGCATGACTTGAAAGTCTGTGCAACCGTCTGCTGCTCTGTGCTATTTATGTCTGCCTTTTAAAATGTTTAATAAACACTTTAATATTGATATTTTAAGTCTTCTTTTTCTTATTGAGGTTTGGAATGGGTAGTCCAAGAAGGAATGTTTTTTCTTCTGCCCAACACAAAAACTTGATTTGAAAAGGCCGGGCTCTATTTTTTTATTTGGATTTCTTTTTTTAAGAAGAGTTATTAGATATGCAAAATAATATAGGGAAATGGAATCACTTATAAGACGCTACTGCTAGAGCTTATTAGGGACGTAAAATCCCGTTTAATCAGTTAAACGGTTAAATGTTACATTTAACCGGTTAACCACGTAACCGGTTAGCCAGGCTGGAGCAGCCCCCCACCCACAGTGCAGTGGCCTGGCTAGGCTGGAGCAGCCCACACCTGTATCTGGTGGGTGGGGGCTGTTCCAGCCCATCTGGACTGCTGGTTAACCAGTAAGCATCACCTGGTAAACATCAGCCCATTAATTGCTGACATTCCTATAATGTTCAGTCCATTACCATTGCCAGTTAATATATTGCATCTATACAACCTGGGCTGTCTCTGAATCAACCTTTCAAGCTGCAGAGAAAAAAAGAGGAACTAGCATTTATATGGAAGAGAAACGAGAATAATGTGAGAACCTTCGTTCCATTGACTTCAGAGAAATTACTCCAAATTTTAGCCATATCTCATTGCTATGGTCCAGATCCTGCCCTCCCTATTATCAGTGTTAAAACACACATTGACGTCAGTGAAGCAGGACCTGCTGATGCAGCAAAGCACTTAATCCCATGAGTAGTCCTATGGAAATCAATGTGAGTGCTCACATGCTTAAAGTTCATCACCTGCTTAACTGCACAGGCGCTTTAAGGCAGGTTGCTGGTTTGAGGACCCCATCACTGGCTGGGACTTGATGGAGAACGTTGACTACAAAAGGAATCATGCTAGCAAAGAAGGTGATGGTGTGTGTCATGGTAACAATAAGGCCTGAGCCAGGAGTGGGTGAGACACAATATGGAATTGGGAGTAGTGTGAACTATGTCCTTAGAGGAGGGGCAGGTACAAGCTGGATAAGACTAAATAGCCAGGGACTAGTAAAGGGCTGCTTTGGCAACAATGGAAGAGTGAGAAATTAGTGAGATAATAGCCTACTAGAGCATATGGATGGGTGATTCAAGAGATAATCCCAGTAATTTCCTATGTTGGGAGAAGTAAATGTCTCCTGAGCAGAAGAATAATCAAGGAAAAAGTCTCATATTAGATTCTTCCACCTACAACAGATTTGTTGTTGTTTTTTTAAAAGAGGAACTATCGTATGAGTTAATTCAAAGCCAGTCCTAAATGTTTCAGTGCTTCACATTTCTTGTCTCTGAAATGAAAGTCTTCCAGGGTTGCACAACAATGTACAAAACTGGAAAAATTTCAGCCCCGTCCACAACATGTGGTGGGAAAGTATGGCATGGTTACTAAGCCAATGTTAAAGTGGGACTCATTGGATGCATCAGACATTGACGGGAGAGTACCCAACTTCATGTGCAGATTTCAGGTTGTTTTCTGTTAGATATAATCCAATTCTCAAACTAGGATTATTTTGGAACAAAGATTTCCACATGGTTTTGCTTAATATTTTACTACTAGGCTGTTTACTGACATATCATTGAACAATAATTCACCCCTACTGGTTTACATAATGATGGGGAAATGGCTTCATAAAGGGTGTAACATCAACTAATAGGATATTAGTTGACTGTGCCACATTCAGATTGATTTAAAATGACACCATCACACGCAAGAAGGTCAAAATTACATGATTTAGTTGGAATCCATGTTTACTGTGAGTCTCCAAAACTGACGTTGGATGTTCAGTGTTCCAAAGCTATTACTTCTCTGAGGAAGCTGACAAAATTTAAACAAGAGTCCAGGTCTTGCTCACATCAAAATGGGAGATGGCCAAAGATGGTTCAGATACTGTTAGAAGACTTCAGTACCTCAGTTTAACATAGGAGCCATTGTGAGATACAAAAAAGTATCAATTTTTTCCCTTTTAGCTTCTTCTTCGTCGTCTTCTTTTTTTTTTCTAGTACTTCTTTTCTGACTTGGGATCCACTCAAGAGAAGAGGTGAAAATAATAATGATCTACACGAGACAATATTGTTTTTGCTTAAGTTTTCATTATTCACATCCTTCCATGGGAGTCAGAAGATCTGGGTCTATGCTTCCATTGACCTCTTTGTGAGCTCAGAGAAGTCATTTCACTTCTAGGCCTTACCCCTTCTTCTACCTTTTGTCTGTCGTGTTAAAGTCGGGGCTAGATTTTCAAACACACCTGTGTGAGGTAGGTGCCGAGTCCCCATCATTATAATTCTTTTAAACAAGGTCACTCTCAAATTTGGGTCTTGATCTTGGGTAAGATCTACTTTATATTTGAGAGAGTTTGTCTGTGTGTGTGTCTGTCTGTTGGCCTGATCAAGAACTTCTCCTGAACGATAAGAGCTAGGATCACCAAACTGGGTATGGAGCTTCCTCTTATCAGAACTTAAAAGCCAGGTCAAGGTTTGGTTGTGCCAGGGCAATGGGATGTGTCTGGAATGGAATTGCTTCTCATGGAACGGAAAGGTGGAGGGGTAGCTCTGCTACATAATAACCACATGGGGACAGCAAGGGATATGGAATGGGAAGCAGGGACAGTTATACTATATACGGATGACAAGGATTTAGCAGGGAGCAAGAGATGAAGACTGGCACAGCCATAACCCCATTGGGGCAGCAGAGGGCAGGGGGTGGAGAAAGGTGCAGCTATCTACTATACATTTGAGAGACTTTGTCTTTGAACTAAAGTCCCGAGCAACGCTGGTCAAATCTTCTAGTAACTAATAAGAGAGTTCAGATCTCTAGCCTGATTACCAGACCTCTGGGGTTCATATATCAATCTCTGAGGCTAGGGATGCTTATCCTCATGGAGTTTTTATCCCTTCTGACATCTGCCCATTGAGATGCTTCTTCCTACCCTGCTCTGCCGTACTGCTCCATTTGTAGCAGCTATCCGTTTTCTTTCTTTCAAATACAATTACAAGAAGTAAATCTGCTCAGCAAGATTCTTGTAAATGTCAACACACTTCCTGTGCTGGTGAAGAGGGCAAAATGGTTGGTGGAGGGAGAGGAGGAAGGGAAAGGAAGAAGGGGATCATGATGTTCCTGCTCTTGGCGGGGGGAGGGAGAGGAAGAGCTAGTGTGTTAGCAAACAAATTCTCCTTGGCGACATCTGAGTTGCATTCTCAGCAACTGATCCTAAAGCCCATGTCAGCATCAGGTCTTTTCCTGCTAATCTTTCACAGGTAGCAAAATCTTTAGCCCAGTTCATAGAATTTGATGTGGCTTTTCAGACAAAGGCTAAGAGGTTTTATCCCTTCCCCTTAGCAGGAGAATTTTACAGGATCATAGAAATGTAGCACGGGGAGGGACCCCAGTAGGTCATCTCATCCATTTCTTCGTGCTGAGGCAGAGAGCAAAATAGTCGTGCTTAAAAGATTTAGGAACACAAGTCCCATTGCAGATCAATGGGATGTATGCACCTAACTCCCTTAGGTTCTTTTGAAAATCTCTCCATTAAAAGACAAACAAGAATAGTCCTCACATTATTCTACAAAAGGCATGATGACAGTGGATATAGTCCAGAACTAGGAGCAAATAATATCTGAATTCAGAGCCTACCTCTGCCTTTGATCTTTATTGGAAAATCATGTGACTTCTCTGTATCCCAGTTTCCTCATTGATAAAAAGGGGATTAAACACTGACCAACAGAGTTTAGGGTATAGGAAGATGGACTCTAATATTTTGAAGATAAACTCTGTATCATCAGTCAACATAAATGATTTACTACATGAAATTTATTCATAGGTCCACCTTAAAATATTCAGATGTGTTTCATATTACTGGCTTGGCTTTTGGTTAATCACATATCCAAGATACCTGAAGATACCTAAATGATTTAGGAGCCTAAATTGCAAGACATTCAATGAAATTTTGGCTACGTCTCATCGCTGCTTTTGAAAATTGTACTTAGAGTTTTCTTGCATGTCTTCATAATGCCAGAAAAACTTACATACAAGTATTCCTAATAACTGTTGCTATTTGTAACACAGTAAGATGTAGAGGCCTGCAGCTGCTTGTCATTCCTATCGAGGCTACATGGCAATCCTTCCTGACCAAAGGCTACTTGTGAGAAACATTAGAAATATAATATATAAAATAGAAAAAACAAATGTCCTTTGTTGCCCATTTTGACCGAGAACAAAATCTTAAAATAGTTCAGGAAATTGCCAACAAATTTTATTTGACAAGTACAGCCCCAAATTAATGAACCTTATGAGGTTAAAGGCGTAACTTTTATTCAATATCTGTACAACTTAGCAGGTGTTGCTGAAACTATACAGGTAATGCATGCAGTTTAGGTGTCATGAAAAGTCCCACGTAGGAAACCAAAAGTAAACGTTCCTCTCTTCATTTTCTTTTGCAGATTTCGAATGAGGAGAGAGCACGTTTAGCCGTTGGAACCACGGACGTGTCCACAAATCAAGGCCATTGAGCTGATACAAGACAGATAACAAGGCGTTGTCATCACAAGAGGCTTGTCAATATGAAAGGAAATAAGCTCAGCTCCCCAAACTCTTCCTGCGAAGGTACCAAAGTGGGGCCCAAAAAAATGCAGAAGAGATTTCTCCACAAAGATGGCAGCTGCAATGTGTATTTCAAACACATCTTTGGAGAATGGGAGAGCTACGTGGCGGATATTTTCACCACGCTGGTGGACATCAAATGGCGTCACATGTTTGTGATATTCTCCTTATCTTACATTCTTTCTTGGCTGTTCTTCGGCTTAGTCTTTTGGCTTATTGCAATCCATCATGGAGATTTAGTACACGATGAAGAAATAACCCCTTGTGTTGCTAAGGTGCACAGCTTCACAGGAGCATTCTTATTCTCTCTGGAAACCCAAACGACCATAGGTTATGGTTTTCGTTGTGTCACTGAGGAGTGCTCTGTCGCCATCATCATGGTGATCCTACAGTCAGTATTAAGCTGTGTTATTGATACATTCATCATTGGAGCTGCCTTGGCTAAAATGGCCACAGCTCGAAAGAGAGCTCAGACTATCCGCTTCAGCTACTATGCCACGGTAGGCCTAAGAGATGATAAACTTTGCCTCATGTGGCGCATTGGGGATTTCCGGCCAAATCACATGGTTGAAGGCATAGTAAGAGCACAGCTTCTGCGCTATTTGGAAGATAAGGAAGGAAGAATGACAATGGAATACAAGGATTTAAAGTTACAAAATGATCAGATCATACTTGTCACACCTGTGACCATCGTACATGAAATTGTCCAGGACAGCCCTTTGTACGGTCTAGATCGGAAAGCTTTGGCCAAAGACAGTTTTGAAATCTTGGTTACATTTGTCTACACTGGAGATTCAACTGGAACTTCCCATCAGTCGAGAAGTTCATATGTCCCCCGAGAAATCCTTTGGGGACACAGGTTTAATGATGTCTTGGAGGTGAGGAAAAAATACTACAATGTGGATTGCCTACAGTTTGAGGAAACCACGGAAGTGTATGCTCCCTATTGCAGTGCAAAGCAACTGGATTGGAAAGAACATGAATGGAACACAACTGAGAAAAGAGTGGACAGAGGAACAAATACATCAACCCTGAAGGTCAGAGATACATCATTTAAGGAAGTTGCCCTCATCAGCAGTTCTGAAGATCCAGATCTTATGAAAGCTTTCGACCAAGATTCTAGGGAACTGCCTTATTAGAAAGATCTGCTGACCTTAAGTAGAATTTCAGCCAACTCCAAGATCTAGTTAGTTATTGCAAATAAAATTACTGCCCCTCCTGTTCCCTAAGCAGTCTGTAAAATATAAGCAGTGTTAAACCCTATACACACAAGTATTTATATAATACATCTAATTCTAGTATATACTCATCCAATCAGAGAATGAAAACATAATGTACTCCCATAGATAGTCTTTAAGGTGCTGCTATGAGTATTCATTGTTTTTTAAGTTCTAATAAAAACATGTAGATGGTATCATGAGCTTTGATGGGTACAACCCACTTCTTCAGATGAATGGAGTATTAAAAGTCCAGTTCCAAAATAAAAAGGGGAAGAAGAAAAGGAAAAAATAGTGAATTAGAGTGATCATGTTACATGACGCTGATAAAGAAGGTGCAAATTGTTCTTAAGTGCCCATTGTTTGGTTGGTTAACCCCTTAGGTAGTTTTTTCAAAGCTTCCCAATTTATTTGGATGGCTGATTCCCATAATCTCACTGTGGCTTTGGAAATCACAAACAATTTCTCCACTCAAAATCTGAACCCCATATTGCATTTCAAATTTCAAAATTTAAGATGAAAATTTTTTTCAGCAAAGATTTTTTTGAACATTTTGAGGAAATTTGGTTACTTTGAAATCAGCATGTACAGAAGTCGAAACTTTTGATTTGAATTTTTGAAGAAAAATTCATAACAAGGCAGTGAGAACAGATCTGTGAAATGTACATAGTGTTGAACTCTGAGAAGTTTCTTTGCGCGATGCAAGAAGTGAAACAAACCCAAGTCTTGTAATATCAACCTGCCTTGTTATTGTTATTTGTCCCACCTTTATCTGATCACTTTGGGATTTCAGATCCTATTCTGAATGCTTAATATAGATTCTCTTGTTAATCTGGTTTTCACAACTGTCTGCCTGTAATCTTTGTGTTATCTATGGGCACACGTGCTACAATTAATAGAGTTCCTTGCAGTTCGAACAAAAAATGGTGTCCCTGGAAAGAGACAGAACAAGAGGGCTTTTTAAAAAGAGTTTCATTGTATAAAAGTTCATAATAAACAGGTTGTGCTTTTCTGGAAATGCCTAATGCCAGTCAAATCCAGAATACAATCATATGCATCCAGTTATAGATACAGAAATAGACATGTCTGTATGTACAAGAACGTGTTCCGTAAAATCTTGAGTATAATGTGCACCTATGTATAATGTACGTCTGCCTTTTAAAGGTCAAAATTCTTGAATAAACTAAACTCCTATCAATAATGCACACCCCCATTATACTCGAGATTTTAAGGTATGCAGAGGAAGGAAGGGGCTTGCGCCTGCCACCGGACCCCCTGCGCAGCTGAGCTCACGCCTGCTGCGGGGTCCTGCTGCCCAGCTGAGTTCGTGCCTGCTGGGGGTGGGGTCTCCCCTGCCCAGCTGCCGGCACGCCGAGCTTGCACCTGCCGGACCCTCTGCCCCAGCCCCACACCCCGCCCAGCTCATGCCTGCCGACGGTGAGCTTAAAACTTTAAAAAAAAGCCTTCTATGGATAACGCGCACGCCGACTTTGACGTTTAAAAAAGGGGAAAAAATGCACACTATACTTGCGACTTTACAGTATTTTGGGCCATCAGCCAAGTGATGTAGCTTAGGAAAAAAGTCTTCTGTGGGCAGGTTAATGCATAACAGTCCTTGACAGCCGTTCTTAGGGTATGTCTACACTACAAAGTTAGTTCGAACTAACAGACGTTAGTTCGAATTAACTTTCATAGGCGCTACACTAGTGCTCCGTTAGTTCGAATTTAATTCGAACTAGCGGAGCGCTTAGTTCGAACTAGGTAATCCTCATTCCACGAGGATTAAGCCTAGTTCGAACTAGCTAGTTTGAATTAAGGGGTGTGTAGCCCCTTAATTCAAACTAGTGGGAGGCTAGCCCTCCCCAGGTTTCCCTGGTGGCCACTCTGGCCAACACCAGGGAAACTCTACTGCCCCCCTCCTGGCCCCGGATCCCTTAAAGGGGCACGGGCTGGCTACGGTGCCCGTGCCAGGTGCAAGCCTGCCAGCACCCAGCCAGCAGACCCTGCACCTGGCACGGATCGAGCCACCCACCCGATACCCCCCAGCCCTCCCCCTCTTCCCGGGACCAGGCTGGCGGCTCCCGGGAGCTTGCCCGGGACCGCAAGAGGCGGGACCCCGCCTGGGCTAGTGCGGACATCGTGAACCTCGTCCATGATGTCTGCACTAGGTACAGGAAAGTGGCCGGCTTGGGCAGGAGAGCTGGCAGCCTGGCCATCCAGAAGCAGGTGTGCAAGAGAATCAAGGGGGTCCACTGAGACCCCCGACCCTGAGCTTACAATGGCCGTCCTGGGTCAGACCAAAGGTCCATCTAGTCCAGTAGCCTGTCTGCCGACAGCGGCCAACCCTAGGGACCCTGGAGGGGATGGACCGAAGACAGTGACCAAGCCATTTGTCTCGTGCCATCCCTCTCCAGCCTTCCACAAACCTTGGGCAGGGACACCACTCCTATCCCCTGGCTAATACCACTCCATGGACCCAACCTCCATGACTTGATCTCACTTCCCTTTAAACTCTGTTCCAGTTCTAGCCTTCACAGCCTCCTGCAGCAAGGAGTTCCACAGGTTGACTCTTTGCTTTGTGAAGAACAACTTTCTGTTACTAGTTTGAAGCCTGCTACCCATTCCTTTCCTTTGGTGTCCTCTAGTCCTTCTTTATGGGAACTAATGAAGAACTTTTCTGTATGCACCGTCTCCACCCAACTCCTGCTTTTAGAGACCTCTATCCTGTCCCCCCTCCGTCTCCTCTTTTCTAAGCTGAAAAGTCCCAGTCTCTTTAGCTTCTCTTCATATGGGACCTGTTCCCAACCCCTGATCATTTTAGTTGCCCTCCCCTCTCCCAGCCTCTCTCTTCCCCTCTCCCACCTCCTTTTCCCAGTCTCCCACAGTTTTGTTCAATAAAGACAGATTCCATTTTGGAAGACACGTTATCTTTATTTTGTACATCAAGAAGAGGGGCTAGGGAGGGATAAGTGGAAGGAAGTGAGGGAGGAATGGGGCATGAGCCCCCGATGGGGAGGACTGGGCTGGCTCTGCGGGCTTCTGGGGGTGGAAGCTCTCCTGCAGCCCCCCAATTGCCCTCTCTCCCCAGATGGCAGCCTGCGGCAAGTGCAGCCGGGCTGATGGCCGAGTGCTGTGATGTGCCCAGTGTGGGTAGTCTGGGCAATCCAAGCCAGGACTGCTTTGCAAGCAGGGCACCCCTGAGAACTGTCTGTCCGGGGTGGGGGTCAGGACCCTTTAAGCACAGCCCTCGGCTAGCCTGAGACAGCAGCTCCACGCTCTAAGTCCTCCTCTGATGCCCTGCTTCTGGCCATCCTTAACCCCGCTTCAGGGTCCACTTAATGTGGACGCGCTAGTTCGAATTAGCAAAACGCTAATTCGAACTAGTTTTTAGTTCTAGATGCATTAGTTCGAATTAGCTTAGTTCGAATTAACTAATTCCAACTAAATTAGTTCGAATTAACGTTGTAGTGTAGACATACCCTTAGAGATTTATCTGCAATAGCTAAGGCTACCCATGGTTGGAGACAAGACTATAGATGGGTGTTTCCCAAATTGGGGGGTCTTGACCCAAAAGGAGGTTACAAGTCTTTTGTAGAGGGGTGGTACAATCACAAAATTATTGCTGGGGGATGGGAAAGGGGTATTGCAGCTGCTGCCCTTAAATCTGTGTTACTGTGGGTGGTGGCACTGCCTTCAGAGCTGGGCACATGGCCAGCAGCCACTACTCTCCTGCCACCCAGCTCTGAAGTCAGCGCTGGCACTATCCGCAGCAGCACAGAAGCAAGGGCAATACCGGGGGGAGGGGGAGATATTATGAGTGTGTACAATAATTTGCTATGACTACTTTGCGGGGGAGGGAGGTTATCACAGCCTGAAATATTTTCAAAGGGGACCAGAAAAAAAAAAGTTTGAAAACATTCGCTGTAGATGAATTACTGGTCTGATCTAGCTTGGCAATTCCTAAGTTCATGGGTTTGCTGGTTTTATTGCCTTTTTCAGAGGCTATGCAATGATGGATCAGTAAGCTGAGGAACGCACGCAGTGGCTTTTAACATAAGAACCGCCGTACTGGGTCAGACCAAAGGTCCATCTAGCCCAGTATCCTGTCTGCCAACAGTGGCCAGCAACAGGTGCCCCAGAGAGGGTGGACCAAAGACAATGATCAAGCAATTTGTCTCCTGTCTTCTTTCTCCAGCCTCTGACAATCAGAGGCCAGGGACACCATTTCTATCCCCTGGCTAATAGCATTTTATGCACCTAACCTCCATGAAATTATTTAGCTTGTCTTTAAACTTTGTTATAGTCCTAGCCTTCACAGCCTCCTCTGGCAAGGAGTTCCACAGGTTGACTACATGCTGTGTGAAGAAGAACTTTCTTTTATTAGTTTTAAACCTGCTACCCATTAATTTCATTTGGTGTCCTCTAGTTCTTATATTATGGGAACAAGTACATAACGTTTCTTTTTTCACCCTCTCCACACCACTCATGATTTTATATACCTCTGTCATATCCCCCCCTCAGTCTCCTGTTTTCTAAACTGAAAAGTCCCAGTCGCTTTAACCTCTCTTCATATGGGACCCATTCCAAACCCCTAATCATTTTAGTTGCCCTTTTCTGAACCCTTTCCAAGGCCAAAATATCTTTTTTGGGGTGAGGAGACCACATCTGTACACAGTATTCAAGATGTGGGCGTACCATAGTTTTATACAGAGGCAGTAAGATATTCTGGGTCTTATTGTCTATCCCTTTCTTAATAATTCCTAGCATCCTATTTGCCTTTTTGACCGCTGCTGCACACTGTGTGGAAGTTTTCAGAGAACTATCCACGATAACTCCAAGATTTCTTTCCTGATTTGTCGTAGCCAAATTATCCCCCATCATACTATATGTATAGTTGGGGTTATTTTTCCTGATGTGCATTACTTTACACTTATCCACATTAAATTTCATTTGCCGTTTTGTTGCCCAATCACTCAGTTTGGTGAGATCTTTTGGAGTCCTTCACAGTCTGCTTCCGTCTTGACTATTCTAAACAGTTTGGTATCGTCAGCAAACTTTACCACCTCACTGCTTACCCCTTTCTCCAGATCATTTATAAATAAGTTGAAAAGGATTGGTCCCAGGACTGACCCCTGGGGGACATCACTAGTTACCCCTCTCCATTCTGAAAATTTATCATTTATTCCTACCCTTTGTTTCCTGTATTTTAACCAGTTCTCAATCCAAGAAAGGACCTTCCCTCTTATCCCATGGCCATGTCATTTACACAAGAGCCTTTGGTGAGGGACCTTGTCAAAGGCTTTCTGAAAATCTAAGTATACTATATCTACTGGATCCCCCTTGTCCGCATGTTTGTTAACCCCTTCAAAGAACTCTAGTAGATTAATAAGACATGATTTCCCTTTACAGAAACCATGTTGACTTTTGTCCAACAAATTTTGTTCTTCTACATGCCTCACAATTGTATTCTTTACTATTGTTTCGACTAATTTGCCCGGTACTGAAGTTAGACTTACTGGTCTGTAATTGCCAGGATCTCCTCTAGAGCCCTTTTTAAATATTGGTGTCACGTTGGCTACCTTCCAGTCATTAGGTATGGAAACCGATTTAAATGATAGATTATAAACCACAGATAAGAGTTCAGTAATTTCCCATTTGAGTTCTTTTAGAATCCTTGGATGAATGCCATCTGGTCCTGGAGATTTGTTAACATTAAGTTTTTCTATTTGTTCCAAAACCTCCTCTAATGACACTTCAATCCAGGACAGTTCCTCAGATTCATCACCCACAAAGGACGGTGCAGATTTGGGAATCTCCCTAACATCCTCAGCTATGAAGACTGAAGAAAATAAATCATTTCGTTTATCCACAATGGCTTTATCGTCCTTGATTGCTCCTTTTATATCTCGATCATCTAGGGGACCCACAGGTTTTTTTAGCAGGCTTCCTGCTTCTAATGTACTTAAAAAACATTTTGTTATTTCTTTTTGAGTTTCTGGCTAGCTGTTCCTCAAAATCTTTTTTTTTTTTTGCTTTTCTTATTACATTTTTACACTTGATTTGACAGTGTTCATGTTCCTTTCTATTTATCTCACTAGGATTGGACTTCCACTTCTTAAAAGATGCCTTTTTGTCCCTCACTGCTTCTTTTACATGATGATTAAGCCACGGTGACTCTTTTTTAGGTCTCTTGCTATGTTTTTTAATTTGGGGTATACATTTAAGTTGGGCCTCTATTATGGTGTCTTTAAAAAGTTTCCATGCAGCTTGCAGGGATTTGGCTCTAGTCATTGTGCCTTTTAATTTCTGTTTAACTAACCTCCTCATTTTTGTGTAATTCCCCTTTTTGAAATTAAATGCCAGAGTGCTTAATGAAGACACAGGAATAAAGAAATGCATCAAGGGAGAGTGCAAAAGTGACTGTCACACACAGCCTGGGACGGCCCATTGCAACCTACATCCTGAGTCAGAGCATTTGCAGCTTCTGTGTCTTGTGCGCTGAAATGTCACTGCAAGATTTGCCAGGCCCAAAGGGGTACAGTTGCAGGATGAGTGTTAAAAAACCAAAGTGAAGCCCGCAACATTACAAATCCATTTCAGGGAAACTTCTTAACAAGAAGTCAGCTCATTTTACAGAACAAGCCATCCACAGCCCTATGCTCTAGGTGACTTCCCCTAGGTATCCCCTTCATCTAAAGTGACCATCCAAGATGAACATTTGACCTTTCGTTGATCCGTGGTCATTTGTCAAAGAAGCATAGTAAGCCCCAGCTTCCTTGGCTGGTAAAGGCCCTTTGCTATTGAAATTAGTGTGGTTGCACTGTGTAAGCGAAGGGACTAGAAAAAGGTGTGAATGGGATACAGAAACTCTATCCAGTATGAAGTCCCATTCCACATGGACTTCCTGTATGATGTCATGCAGTGGGTGGGGCAAGGATGGCTCCTCCCTCCCATAAGGGAACTATGTAAACTTTTGTGGTAGCTGCTTCAGTCTGAGTGGCAGTGCAGCCTGGTGGTGGGTGAGAAGGAAGGCTTTCCCCTTCCGACTTGCTTTGGATATAATCCCCATGCCAGGCTGTGCATTCGCTGGAGAATTTGCCCCCTGAAAAGCTTGCAGCTTTTCCTCACACATCCCTGAAGCAGAGCTATGCAAAAAGACACGCACGTCATCAGCAGAAAAATAGGCATAAGGTCTGCACCCAAACTCACTTAAGTTAAAGAGTCTTTTCACCCGGTGATCTGGCCCACAAAGAGCTACGTTTGCCCAATGAGAACTCCCCAAGGCAATAGGCCCGATGTTTGCCGAGTTGTAAAAAAGGTTTGGTGAGCAATGTAGCCAGGATGCATATGTTAGGTTGCAGCACATGCTCCTTGCACGGAGGCAAGATTCATGCCAAGGTGCAAAGGACTGTACGCAGCTCGGCCCCTCGCTGTCTACCATGGAGAGAACAGGACTAGGAGAAACTGGCTGCATGTCAGTTACTCTCTTCCCAAGCTCGGAACTATTGTTCTGAAGTCAAGGTTAGTTTATGATACAGGGAAAATAATAATAATAATAATAATAATAATAATAATAATAATAATAATAATAAAAATTCCAGATCCGCCCACTGCACTATTCATTCAGCCAGTTGGCATTTCCTTCCCCATTATCATATATCACTTAGTGCCTGTTTTCTGTGAAGTCAGTTTTCAGAGGGGGAACACATTATAGAAATCCCTTTGTTTACTCCTCCTGTCTAAACACTGTCCAGGGGTCTGACTTTGGCTGCTACCTAAAATGAAGCATTCAGCTCTACAGTCATTTCAGCAAATCACAGGTGCAGGGCTTTGCACTGAGGGTGCATTTGTAGGAAGAAAACCTGGTTGTAACCACTTTGCCGACATTTTTTAAAAAGCTTCTGTTCTTTTTAATCTGGGAGAATGCAGACATAAGAGGGTTGGGAGGAGAGTGACAATTTTAGGCTACATTTTTGCAGCTAACTCATTCTCAAACCAACAAGAAAGCAAGCGAAATAACACGTGGAGGAAGAACAAGACCGGAGATTAAGAAGCAATTACTGTGTAGAGATTAGGGCCAAGACAAAAAAAAAATTGGCTCTGGATTTTGTTTCACTTGCACTCATTTCCCTCTCCCACCCATCCACCAAAAAAACAAAAACAAAACAACAACAACAAAAAAGATCCGTTCTGGTTCCAAAAGTTGAAGACTGCTTAAAAGGTCAAATCCTGACTCTATTGGAGTTGAATGGAAATAAATCAAAGCAGCCACATGCAGAGATGGTATTTAGATCTGGATTTTGGTCACAGATAAAGACAGGACTCATTCTGATTCTTGCCTATCCTGAGGAGTCCATGTTCATCACGTTTGGCAAATCTGTATGTTTATGCCGTTACTCGTGCTCACTTCATGCGCAGGATTTGCAGCGAAACCCCAGATCTCCTCAAGACTCATTCAGGTTCCACGTCAAACTCAAATCTGAGCTTGTCAAAAGATTTCCCAAGAAGTCAGGCCACATGCGGGCCCAGAACGGAATCAAACTGGGATAACCGAGATTCTGAGGTAAATGGCAGTTGGGCTGTATGGTTTTCAGGTGAAGATCAATCCCTTCACTTTTCTTTGCAAAGGAAAACCCCAGGCAGACTGGAACAGCACCAAAGTTTTGTACCAGCCTACAGGAAGAGATACAACCGAGTTTCGTAGAGCTCTAGCTGAATTTCAAACAATTACTGAAAATTAGGTAGGTTGCCAATGGATAGTAGATATCCAGGGCTGGCAGACCTCTGTTTCCATTTACAGACAAGGGAGGTAAGAAACGAAATCCCTTGGGTTTGCTCTTTGGCACTGACACACTGTAAAGATGAAGGGCTGGACAAACACAAAAATAATCATCTGACCAGAGTTCAGTCCCAGCCAGGGAAATATATTTTTGGACATCTGTGCGCCACCTTGTGGCCATAGAAGGACACAGGCCTGAGCGGTCATTGCATGTGCCAGCCTCACTTTGCTTCATGACGGATGCTGAGGTATTAAAGAAACATTTCTGGAAAGCACCTACTAGCAGAAAAGGGCTATAGGCTAAAAATAATCCCTAAAGTTCTGCCTAGAGAAACTAACTCTTCTCTTTCTATTTATCTTAGCTATTTCCAACATGCCCATCTCTACAAAATTGGAGCAGCCATTTGCCAATAATACAATTAAGGACACATGGGATGCTCCAGATAGTCAAAACACTTTACAAGCATCAACTAATGTATTGTCCTGATATGCCCGTGCCCTACATAAAAGAGTATTTTTATAACTATCACAAATGGGGAAGCAATGACAGCACATAGCAAATACAGGATTAGAACTCAGGATCAGTGTTCCCTGTAAGCTGTGCCCTTGTGTGATTGATCAGGAGAAATTCAAATGCCACCTAGCTGATCAGCTGAGCATCCACAGATAGAATTTGTGTTTCTCTGGGTGGTGCACATAAAAATTTATTCTGCCCATGGATGGAAAAAGTCTGCACATAGATGGAAAAGATTCGAGGGAACATTGCCCAGAACTTCCTAAACCTGACTCTTATCCATCAGACCTCATCACCTCATGGCAATAAATCAAAACTCGATGAATAAATGATGTTGCTATAAATATTGATCCTACACATGTTCAGTCCCTTTGATTTATACTGTATCATTCCTCTTATATATAGAAGCAGAACTGGGGGTTGCTTAATTTGCCACCGTAGGTTTATATAACCAGTCAAAACTGGCTATACTCCACCAGGGACCTTTCCAATCCAGCAACAGTCTATTTACAGCTGAAAATATTTACTTCAGTGGGTATCAGTGACAAGAAGTTAAATGCTGCCAGTATGTTTGGCTCTGCACATGTGAGCACAAAGGTTATAATTCTCAGAAGGGTCGCCGTGTTATTCTGTGTCTGTAAAAACAGCAAGGAGCCCTGAGGCACCTTAAAAAGCAACAGATTTATTTGGGCATCGGCTTTTGTGTGTAAAAACCCATCTCGTCAGATGCATGGTCTATAGTAGCGAATCCCAACCTCTCCAGATGACTGTCCCCTTTTCAGAAGTCTGATTAGTCTGCTCAACCCCCAATTTTCCTTCACTTAGACATGATTTGCTTACAAAATCAGACATAGAGATACAAAAGTGTCGCGGCGCACAAGGACTGAAAAATTGTCCCCTTTATTTATTTTATAATTATATGGTAAAGTGAGCGAGTGGAATATAAATATTGTACGTACATTTCTGGGCATAGTATATAGAGGAGTATGAATGCGTCATTGTCTGTGTGAAAGTAGCTGGTACTGACTTCGCTGATGCTATTTTATGTAGCCTGTTGTAAAACGAGGCAAATATCTCGATGAGTCGATGAGCCCCCTGGAAGATCTCTCTGGCTTCTAGGGGGTACGGGCATCCTTTGTTGAGAACTACTGTCCTACTGTAGTTGCTAAATCAGAATAGCTTGCATTTCAGGCTGAGTTCCACATATTCACTCTTCCAGGTCCCGATACAAGAAAGCACTGAAGCACATGTGTAAGTCCAACCCAATTCAGGACATGCTTAACGATAGGTATGGGAAATATGGGTGCGAGGTGTGCTGCGGGAATCCCCAGATTTTAGGTTCTGCATTCCTGCTACCTGAGGTTCTCGCTTCCTGGGATCTTGGCATCTGGTCCCTTTGCTACCTGGGGGTTCGGTAGCTGGCTTCAGGTCCTGTTCGGCCACTGGCCCCAGGGCGGTGCTGCTGGCCCTGCATGTGAGGTCACAGCTGATAGTCCCACCTCCAGAGGATGGTAGGGGCCTGGACAGCTGTAATGGGGGGTGCAGCTAAGCACCCACAGTCCAAAAGGTGTTCCAGCACTTCTGTGCTTACTCCAGGTGCTTAAGCACTGTGCTGAGTAAGGATGGTTTCCTGAATCTAGGCCCCAATAAAGGAACCGGAAGGGAGGCCATGACCCGTTTTATCAAATTCACCCAGCTTTGAATGCTCGCAAAGATCTTCACCCATCCATGAATTTACAGGCCCAGAATTATCGGCAGACGTTTTTTCGTGGGTTTATTGTGAAGGAACCACTCACTGAGGGGAGAAATCACGCCCAGTTCACATCCACTCCGCAAGCAGCAAAAGAAAGGAAATTGGCCTGCTAAGTTTCTCCGTTCTGAAGCACTCAACTTGGAGCTGAAAAAACCCCAACCCCAACCCTCTGAAAATGAGACACACCGCTTGTGTGACTGTTGCATTCAGGGCCTGTGCAGAAAGCTGGGCACTGAGTTGCCTCCTATGGCCACAACCAGCTGAGGGCTAAGAGTGTAACATTCTGAGAATTTCCTGTGTGTGTGTGTGTGTGTGTGTGTGTGTGTGTGTACATGTACTTGATAAGAAAACAGCATAATCCTTTTCTGTCTGCCTTCCCAATGGAGTTGACTTAATAGGATTTGGACATTGGCTTAAACAACATTAGAGGATCAAAGCCAACTTTCTGAAGTATGAGGGAGATTATAAAGTAAGAGCTGGATTGCGTCTGGTAGGAACAGCCTGGGTGAAGTGCAATATCCCTGGGAGAGACATTCCTTGTGCTATGGGGAGAGGACCTCTTATGAGAGCTACTCATGAGGTCCCTCTCCCCTGCCTATGCCCACTCAGTGGAGTAGGGTCAGAGCTCCTCTGAATACAAGGGCTGCAGTTTTGCTTGAGATTACTGGAAGCATAAAAGTGTGTGGCGGTTGCTTCACGTCCCTAGACTGTGCCCGCATAGAAAGCGAACAGAATCTGCCCTCGGGCACTAAATGGCCCCAGAAGGGAAGCAAACCCACCTAGAAATATGAGAGCGGAGGAAAGGAAAAAGTGGCGTCGTATTTATTGATTGTTGTGTCTCCCTCCATATATTTTGCTCACCAGGGAGTTGGTTCCCTGAGTGAGTGAACTGCTGTAGATAATCTGAAAATCTCAAGAACCTCCCTGAGCTATTTTGACCCGTGGGTTTGGTTTGAATTTTGAGGGGAATTCAAGAAGGGGCCTGTTGATTTCCTCCACTTGGCCCTTCTGCATTGACCAAGAGGTTAGTTGGATCAGGTTGCACAGCACCAAAAAAAATCTGCCGTTGTAAAAAAATGTGTCTTTCCTGTTCTATCCCGTACCCATCTCAGAGCTGCCTGTCAGAACATACATTCCAAATCCAATGAAATTCAAGCAGCGACTGACATGTTATCTGACTTAGAAAACTACCATGGGTTTTGATCCTGATCCAGTGCTTACTTGGTAACTCAAGCAGTTAGATGCTGGGGCTCAAACAACTTTTTTTAAACTTTCATAACTGACGCAACAAGCCCAGAGCTGCCTGGGCTCACAACTGCCAGGTCTGGAGGTGTAGGGCTACAAACTGCCAGGCCCAAAGGTGCTGGGGTTATGAACTGCCATGCCTAGAGGTGCCAAAGATCTGCCTGAATCATTGAAGTCAATGGTGAATTTTTGTGCTAAAGGGACAAGGAAGCTATACATTATTTTCTGCACTATCCAAAGCAGCAAACAACCCTCATAAACGTCAAAAAATTGGAAAAGTAGAGTGATTCACTGGTACAACAATATGAATTCTCCACACAGGCAGCTTTCCTGTCCTCTTTTACAGTCATGGAAAGCTACATCGGAAATTGCTAAGCCCATCAACTCATTCCAAAGTAAATGCCAGCAGAAAATCCTCAGAGTCCACGGGAAAGAGTTTCTTGCAAGATGAGAAATTCTAGGTAGAGCCGACCAAGGCTATGTCTAGACTGCAGGCTTTTTTCGAAAGAGGCTCTTTCGAAAGCATCTTTCGAAAGAGCCTCTTTCAAAAGATCGCGTCTAGACTGCAGGCAGATCTTTCGAAAGAGAAATCCACTTTTTCGAAAGAGAGCACCCAGCGAGTCTGGATGCTCTCTTTCGAAGACGGCCTCTTTACATTGAAGAACGCCTTCTTTCGAAAGACGAACTTTCGAAAAAAGGCGTTCTTCCTCGTAAATTGAGGTTTACCGCCATCGAAAGAAAAGCCGCGTTCTTTCGAAATAATTGCGAAAGAACGCGGCTTGAGTCTGGACGCAGGGGAAGTTTTTTTGGGAAAAGGCTACTTTTCCCGAAAAAAACCCTGAGTCTGGACACGGCCCAAGAGAAAGCATTAAACAGGGTACGAAGATGACCAAGGACATATTGAGGATACACTTCAAAATTGCCACTAATAGGCGCTTCGCCTCAAGTGATAATATGGACACCACTTGGAAAAAAGATAAGGATGATGGCTTACAGAAGCACTACACAGAACAATAGAGAAAGAAGCTCAATCCATTAATATAGCCTCCAGATGGTTGAAAAGACCAGAACAAGGCCCAAAATCAGTGGTGGACCCTCTATGTCCCTGAGGGTTTGAGAGGATAAAGAAAGAACAGATTTCGTTTTATCAAGAAGGAAAGATTCAGGATCCGAATGATTTTTATTCTTCACAGGCTATTCTATTTTCTAGGAAAGAAACAACACAATACTGGGTAGTTTCACTTGCTTTCTGACCATGAATGACCTGCAAACAATTTCTTGGTACAGTATTATCCTGTTACACAGTGGATATAGGCCACCGAGTCAGATTTGACCTAGTTTATTCAGGACACCCACTTCTTTCTGGTGTTTAAACCATTGGGTTTTGCAGCACAATTCCCACAGGCATCTTTATCACTCTGCCGATGATTGGGGGACTTAAAAAATCAGGGATCTTGAGTGAGAATAGTTGGTTCTTTTCTGGAATTTCCAAGGGGAATTGGCAGATGGACGGTGGAAGGTGGGGAGAGGTAGGAGGAGGGGTGCTCTGGCTGTTGCCATCACCACTGACGGTAGCCCGGGGGGCTAAGGTTGGTACTCTGCTTGTCCTTGCTCCATGCCATTTCTGGAAGCAACCGGCTCTGTCCCTACAGCCCCTGTGGGTTTGGGTTCTATGTGCTGCTCCCGCCTCGAGCACTGACTCTGCAGCATCCATTGGCTGTGAACTGTGGCCAATTGGAGCTGTGCGGGGGTGGGAGGTGGTGCACAGAGAGCTCCTTTCCCCGGCTTAGAAGTTGCTCACAGACGGGTGTGTTGGTTGCTTTCAGAAGTTGCCTGAGGTAAGTACCGACCCCCCTCATGCCTTTCTGAACCCCAAACCTCTGCCCCTGCCCAGAGCCTGCACCCCTCTCCCAAGCAAACTCCTTCCAAGAGCCAACCCCCTCACCTCCTCCCACACTGAACCCCCCTTCCAGAACCTGCACACCGCACCCCCCTCCTACACCTCAACCCTCTGCCCCAGTCTGGGGAAAGTGAGTGAGGGTGGGAGACAGCGAGCAGTGGAGGGAGGGGGAATGCAATGTGCAGGGGCGGGGCCTCAGCAATGGGATAGGGCGAGGGGGCGGGGCAAAGGTCTTTGGGTTGGTGCAAAGCACAATTGGCAACCACACTGGGCAGGCATGTGGGAGTCTGGACCATGCTGCAAGAGTGTGTTCAGAAGTGCAGCCAGCAGCTAGCTGGTGCTAGGCAGCACAGGCATAGCACCCCCAAAATTAATGGGGGGCCATTTACTGTCCTGCCCTGAGGCCCAGAATTGCTGTGAGCAGGCCTGGGATTTGGCACACGAGGGAATTCCCCCTCCCCCCCCACAGGATAGTGTTACACGGTCACCATGCTACATTATGCTAGATGTGGTATGTGGCTAGCACTCCAGGAGATGTAAGTACAGACAGGAAACGGTTGCCTATAATGCAGTGTCTTGTAATGTGCTGACATAATGTGGGTTTTTCTGGCTATGTCTAGACTGCACCTCTTTTCTGGAATACTGGAAAAGCTGTGCCACGTCAAGGAATGCGTCCGCTTTTCCAAAAAAAAAATTCGGCAAAGCAGACGCTTTCTTTCGTCATCCCCATAAACCTCATTCTATGAGGCATAAGGGATGTGGCAAAAGAGGAGGTTTTTCCGAAATTTGTGTAGACATACCAGATTTCAGAAAAGCCTCTTTCAAAAGCCAAGTCGGAAAAAGATACGCAATTTGTGTATCTTTTTCCGACTTTTCTTTGTCGTGTAGATGTAGCCTCAGGGTGCCACCTCTGTTCTGGTCTCACCATGGTCTTGGTCCTACTGAAATCAATCAGTATTTGGCCATTAACGTCAATGGCACTAGGATTTCAGCATTGTCTTTCTGTTTAAGATTGTCAAATGTCACAGGCAAGTGTGCCTGCATGAGCAGAAGCATCTAAATGGAGCCAAGAAGAATGCAATATGATGGTCCGAGGAGGCAAAAAGCCTTGTAAATTGCCTTCAGAGCAAAATATAGAGCATGCTAAATATTTCCCTCGGTTTGCTCTTAATTCTGTCCCTAGCCGCTCTCTTTCCCCTTTGAACTTGTCTGCCTGTCTGCTCACAAGAATGCACACACGCCATGACAGACAGCAGTACTTCTATATCAGATCTTTTCTATCAGGCACAATTTTAGAGCCTTTAGCAAGTAATATCATCCAGAGAGAGAAACCTCTTCCCACACTTAAAGATGAGCTGACTGTTTATAAAGGGCACCCGTTTCTCTGCTCCTTACATAGTAGCTGAAGTTCTCGGTTCAGCTGGAGATGCAGGAATCTAATCAGTGTAGTGTCTCTCAAGTCCAATATGCTTCTGCCAATTGAACAGCTCTCAGAGACATCCCCGTGCTGTAGAACGTGCTACAGTTGTGATTTAACTGGCTAGCAGGATCCCTCAAACAGGTCACCAGCTGGCATGTGTGAATTCCTATTCACTCAATGAGCCTTTGGCTTGTGTCCAACATTCACATGAGGAAAAGCCCAGCAAACCAGGAAAAGGCACAAAGACGTCTCTTACCCTGTCCTGTTTGACGGCACATGAACCTGTCATTATTTTATGAAATCTATTAGGCCAGTAACACTAACAACTGAGGCCTGATAGAAAAGAATGAAAGTGGGACATGTGTAAATTTCTGGTTCTTTTAACCCTTTTCCTTCCATAAACAGTCAAGTTCTATGTCACCATGTTGGGTATGTTCTCACCTCTCTGGCAAGTTTTATTGAGCATTAATTCCCTTTCTCTTGATATATACAAAGAATAGAGATTACCCAAGATTAATAACTGCCTTTTGGACCTATAGAAAAGTTTTAGTCTTATTAACTTGAGATAAGTATTTTATACAAGAAACAGAAAACCATCAAGAATGACATTTCTAACTTAGATCGTCTCATCTCAAGACAAACATCCACACCGACTGACACCTTGCAAGACTTTTGTTCCACCAGACAAGAAATCTACTGATAAGTATCTTATTAACTTAACATTCTTGGCCTGGCTTTTATGTACATCAAAGTCCTTTCAGATTTTCAGAGCAATAGTAACCTTAGTATAAATGAATCAGTAGACACCTCTTTTGCAGAAACCTCAAAACTGCAGACTCCATCAAGTTCTATCCTTTGCATCAATGCAGCAGGTTTTAATGCAGAGAGGATTCTTTATCACCACGTGACGCACCCTGTGAACAACCAGGAACATCTCAACCTCAGGATTTGATGGTGAATGGGGATAAATATCTTTGATGATTGTTTGCTAGCTGACCTAACAGGTAGAGGAGAAAGGCCACCTTTTGCAAGTTTACATAAAGAGAAATGGAAATGCAAGCAAAAGGCAATATTGACAGCATTGTTTCTGGTCACCTAGTGAACCAATTGTTCTCAGCGAATAAAAAGCTCAGGATTGCATTGTAAATGTAATGTTAGGGTACGTCTATACTACATGGCTCCGTCGACGGAGCCATGTAGATTTGTTGTTTTGGCAAAGTCAAATGAAGCCGCGATTTAAATGATCGCGGCTTCATTTACATTTACATGGCTGCCGCGCTGAGCCGACAAACAGCTGTTTGTCCGCTCAGTGCACTAGTCTGGACGCTCCCCTGCCGACATCAAAGCCCTTTGTCGGCAGTCCCGGTAAACCTCATCCCACGAGGAATAACGGGGCTGCCGACAAAGGGCTTTGATGTCGGCAGGGGAGTGTCCAGACTAGCGCGCTGAGCGGACAAACAGCTGATCAGCTGTTTGTCGGCTCAGCGCGGCAGCCATGTAAATTTAAATGAAGCCGCGATCATTTAAATCGCGGCTTCATTTGACTTTGCCTATGTGTCTAATCTACATGCCTCTGGCGACAGAGGCATGTAGTCTACACACAGCCTTAGAGTTGTGATATTTTCAGAAATACTATTAATTATTATTATTACTAAAACTAATAATAAACATGAGAACTAAAATGTATTTGATCAATTCAATACATGGGCGTTCCACCACTCAGGGTATGACTACGCTACATGGCTATTTCAGGATAGCGGAGGTATCCCAAAATAGCTGCCCTACGTCTTAACAAGCCACCTGTTGTTTTGAAATAGTTTTTTAAATATTGGGAGTGCTATTTTGGCATCCTTGAAACCCTTGCTCTGTGAGGGTTAAGGGATGTCTCAAAATAGTGCGTTATTTCAAAATGTATGCCATGTAGATGCGCCAAATTTCAAAATAAGCTATTTTGAAATAGAATCAAAATAAGATATGCAATTTGCATAGTGCAAATTGCGTATCTTATTTCAAGTTTAGGATGCTGTGTAGATGCACCCTTGGACATGGAAAGCAATTTATTCACATCTCTAATACAATGTGCTTCTGGATTTCATGCTTCACCAGCGAAGTCTCTCGCCCTAAGGGCTCTGCTGTGTTCTGAAAAATTTGGGGGAAAGTATGGCCGGTGGGGATGCTGGAGAGAGGAAAGTGTGTGCAAGGCTGGGGAATGGCTAACAGCGGGTTGAAGGGTGTTCTTTCTTTATGCCAGTGTGGTTTCATTGGTGTGACTGAAATTTTGTCTTTATAAGGAGCGAGAACTCCATGCTTGCTACTCCTCTGTCAATTCATGCTTGATCTCTGATGTGCTAGTCCCATGATTGATGATACTGTGTTAGGCCTTGGCTCCCCGCTTCCCCCTCTGGCCTTTGGTAGCGTTGCGCCTGTAGAGAGCATGCTGGAGAGATTGGGCATTACAAGGGAGAAAGCAGTTCTCAGAGGCTATACTGAAGGAAAAGAAAGCAAGAAAGCAAGCAAGAACCTTTTCTTCCTTGAAGACAGAGAATATGCTGCAAGAGCTGACTGTTCTCCTCACTGGATCCATTTCATTATCCCCCACTGTGCAGTGTTTGAGGTCCAGAACCGATAAGGGGTAGGAAAGAGGAAAAGCAAAGTAGAAGATATTGTTGCAGATTGAACTTCTTTAGTCCAGAACTCTTTGGTCTGGAAACGTCCATGGTCCAGATGATTTTAGTTAGTCAGATGTCCACTTATCATGGGTGTGGCCAAGTTTCCTGCAGTCCCATTGAGTTTGTTTACAGCCACCTGGCTCTCAATGTTCTGTGCTGTTACTTGGCTCTAATTTACCCCTAAATGTCTCCACAGTAAGCAGTGGAAGTGTTGGTAACGCTGCTAGACAATATTGACCTCCCGTGGTCTGGAAAATTCTCTGGTTTGGAACCGGTCAGGTCCTGAGGGTGCCGGACTGAAGAGGTTCCACCTGTTGTGGCAGTTCATAGTTTATATTTATAAAACACATTTTAAAAGCAAAATTAACTCCTGGAATGGGGACATGAAGTGCAATGGACATGGTGCTCAGATGCATGCTGTAGACCAGTGGTCTCCAACATTTTTACACTCAAGATCACTTTTTAAATGACAGACCAAGCCAAGATCTACCGCCCCGCCCCTTCCTTGAAGCCTCTCCCTCTCTATTCTCTTCCTCTCCATCACTTGCTATCCCTAATCCTTATACTGCTACTTTTAAAAAAAAATTCCCAGCATTTCTTGCAGCTACTCACCTGTGCTGTTGCTCGGAGAGTAGCTGCTCCTCAAATGAGGAAATCTAATGTAAATGTACTGTGCAGGCGCGCAGTTCAGAGAGGGCTCAAGAGCTACTCTTAGAGCCTCCGAGATCTACCGGTAGATCACGATCTACTGGTTGGTGACCACGGCTGTAGACTATCAATGTGAGAGAGAAAGAGATACCACCACAACAGTGAACCATCCATGGCTGGAAGAAAAACAAAACTCACTGGCTTTCAAGGGTTACATTGCCAGCTGCATCTAACCCTCTTAATCCCGCCTTTTGAGAAGAGATTTGCAACAGGAAAGGGTGTTTTTAGAAACATTTCGCGTAACTCCAACTTCCCTGTGCGTAGGGTGTTTAGGAAGCATTTGTCTTTCTGCCACTCACCCAGGCAGAGATGAAGTTGTTAAGAACAGCAAACTCAAACAAGTTTTTGAACCGGGTTTCATAGCTAGGAAAGGGTTTCTGAGCACGGGAGCATCATCTACCGTAAGAACACTGCAAAGAATCTAGCAGCCGTAGGATGTTGTTTTCTGCCTTTCTAATACCTTGTTCAATATAAAGCATGGCATTGCCTGATTCTGCAAACTTTCCTCCCCGTGAGTAATTCTGATTCATGCCAGTCATGGCAGACTTCACTGGGTCTGTTTGCATAAGCGAGGAGTCTTTATGTAAGAGTTTGCCAGGTCAAGTTATGCAGTAATATGTTGGGTACATCGTGCAATGCATTATAAAACTCACAGCATAAACTTCTAAATAAAGTCCCCCCCGGTGTTTCATTCAGTTGCATATAATTACACCCACTTGAAATATATTTTCATCACCCGAGATCAAAATCCTACCATTGCCAGTTTGCAGGTTTCTGTGTTTTCACTGTTATGTTCATTGAGAGAACTAATAAGGGGTACTTTCCAAAGTGCTAATAGAGGTGCTGAACTTGGTAGTCGTTTTCTCTAATCCCCTATATACAATTATTTCAAAATGATCCTAATGATTAAAATCTATTATTCTTACTACAGAACTTGATTTTTACTAAATTGACCATGCAAAGGAAATGTGTATTTAATTAATGGAGCAGACACTTATTTTCTTATTAAAGATGAATCAGGAAGTGACCTATGGTTTCAATGACTCATCTCTAGAGATATATTTTAGAAATGAAATGTCTCTGTCTGTCTGTTTGTGCAAGAACACCTCCCCAACTGGAACAGTTAGAGCCAATAAATTTGGTAGGCAGCTTCCTCTTACCCTAACTTGAGGCAAGGTCAGGGTTTGGTTGTGTCGGGAACAAGGGAAGTGGCAAGAACTCGGCTTTTTTCTGCAACATGGAAAGGGAGGGGCAGAGAGAGGAGGGATGCAATCTTCAAGCTCGCCATTGGGGGTGCGAGAGGGGGGCGGGATACTGCAGAGTGAGCACTGGGGACAGCCACGCCAGCATGAGACAGACCAACGGGGATGGGGCTCTGCATGTTGCTGGCCAAGCCACCTTCTAATGTGAAGGTTCCCCCCACCCCCACAGCCACAGGGCCTGGGCATTACCTCACCACACTGCTACGGGACTTGGGGACACCTCCCCCCACCTATGGGATCCTGCACCCTTCCCCCGCCATTCCACGCGGCACATAGAGATTCCCCGCTCTGCTGTGAGACTCCTACAGGGCCTAGCGATTTCCCCCTCCCCCCACCACTTCACCCAGAGCATAGGAATTCCCTTCACCCCACCCCCCAGCTTCCTCATGGGGTCTGGAAATTCCCTTCCCTCCCATGCTGCTCCTCACAGGGCCTAGGAATGCCCTCCTCCTCACCCCCACATGGCTCCTCTCAGGGGCTGGGGGTTCCCTGCCCCCCCATATGGCTAGGCCATCCCCTCCTGACCCCACTCCATGCCACTTCTTTGATTTCCCAACAAAACCCAACCAACCATTTCTTGAGTCACAGACCAGAGCAACCCCGGGTAAATCTGCCAGTGAGGTATACAGCTGCAAGACATGTTTACAGGCAGTCTCCGACTTACGCGGATCCGACTTATGTCGGATCCGCACTTACGAACGGGGCTTTTCTTGCCCCAGAGCTGGCGGGCGGCGGGACGGCCCAGAGCGCAGCGGTCCCGCCACCGTGTCCTCCGGGGCGAGTAAAGCTCCGCACAGCCGAGCAAAGCCGCAAGACCCGAGCAACGCCGCACAGGCGGCGGGACCCCGCTGCCCGTGTGGCTTTGCTCCTTTGTCCCGGAGCAAAGCCACAGAGGCGGGGGACCCCGCTGCCTCTGCGGCTTTGCTCTGGGTGTCCCTGGTCTGCTGGGGGGGGGGGGCGCAGCTAGTGCGCCCCCCCCCCCAGCAGACCAGGCTTTTGTTGTGGATGCCTGGGGTAGAGCAGCTGGGGTGCTGCCGGGTTGGTCCTGGGGGGACCTACCCGGCAGTGCCCCAGCTGTTCTGTCCCAGGCTCCAGATTCAGCCGCTGTTGAAACTGATCAGCAGCTGATTCCAGGAAGCTGGGGGCAGAGCAACTCTGCCTCCGGCTTCCTGTAGTCAGCCCCTGGTCAGTTTCAGCAGCAGCGGCTGAATCTGGAGCCAGTTCCGAGTTATGTACAAATGCAACTTAAGAACAAACCTATAGTCTCTATCTTGTACGTAATCCGGGGACTGCCTGTATACTCATATTCATAAATGATCTAGAAAAGGGGTAATCCGTGTGGTGGCAAAGTTTGCAGAGGATTCCAAATTATTCCAGAGACTTAAGTGTCAATCTGAAGAAAATAAGCCAACTATACATATGAAAAGTTGGGGTTGAAATCAGTGGTTACCACCCAAGAAAGAGACATTGGGGTCCTCATGGAGAGATCTCCAGCCGTCAAAGGAACCCTTCGGAAAGGAAAGCTAAGAAGACAGAACATATCACAGTGCCACTCTATCAAGCTACCAGAAGATTTACTCAGTGTTCTTTGGGTCCTTAATGCAATTAAGTTTTGGTTCTTGGAAAATAAAATGAAAATGTCCCAGCTTCATTTGAATCATTGCTTCGGGGTGGGGCTGGGGAGGAGGCTGCCCGGGAGAGAGGACAAGCCTAACTCTCTCTCACCGCAGCAACTTGGGGCCAAGTGAGAAGCGCCTCTCCATGGCCGCTGCAGCTCCAGCGGGCACAGTCAGGGGAGGGGGATATGTCCCCCAGCTGGGACAGGTCCAGGTATGTCTGCCCCCTGCACTCCGAAGTTAGAGTGAGGAATGCAGCAAACTGTGCACTTTCGCCTCGCTCCCTGACAAAGGGGAACAGCCAGCAATGTTCCCATAGGAATTTGGGGGGCGGGAGCTTCAGCTCCCTCATCTTCCCAAAAGGGAGCCTGGGGGGTGAGGGTCAAGGCTGCAGCAGTCCTGGATGGGAGGAGATGTGCCCTCCCCTTCCCAGCCAGCCCCTTTCACCTGCCTGGTGATTCTGTCTCTTTTCTGTATAGTTTTCTGAGAAGTAATCCCATTCCAGGCACATCCCGTTTTCCTGGCACCACCAAATCCTGACCTTGCTTTATGTTATGGTCAGAGGAGGCTGTACCCCAAATTTGGTGATCCTACCTCTTACCGTTTAGGAGGAGTTCTTGAACAAATGGACTCTCCGAAGGACAGACGGACACACAGATGCACAAACTCTAAAATATATAGTGGATGGCCATCCCCTCAGCCTTGAATACTATGCGCAATTCTGGTCAACTAGAAAAAGTAAAGAGAAGAGCTACAAAAATAATCAGGCATATGAAGCAGCTTCCTTAAGAGGAGATATTAAGAAAATGGGGACTGTCCAGCTTACAAGAGAATGGTGCAGAGAAAATGAATAAGGAAGTGTTTACATCCCTTCAGGAGATACAAAACCCAGGCATCTCCAATGAAATTAATGGATCTGCAGGTTTAAAACAAATCCCCCCCCCCCCCGCAAAAAAAAAGAAAAAAAAAAATCTCACTGTTAACCTGTGGAACTTATTGCTGGACATCATGAAGGCCACGGATATAAGTGAGTTAAAAAATGAATTAGATAAGGTCCTGGAGGATAAGTCCTTCACTGGCTATTAGCTAACATTGTCAAGGATAAAACTCCATGCTCTGGATGTCCTTAAAGTTCTGACTGCCACAGACCCGGACTGGATGACAGGGGATGGATCCCTTGATAAATTGTCCCATTCTGTTCATTCCCTAGGAAGCACCTGACACTGGTCAGATCAGAAGATAGGATACTGGGCTAGATGGACCACTGGTCTGACCATGTGGCTGCTCTTATGTTCTTTCTCTCCCTCACCTCCCTATGTAGTTTGTAATTTGTATATACTGAACTTGATAACACATAGGGTGGGGATTTTTAAAAACTTCCATTTACTGAATCTATTTTACGAGTTGTTGCAATATTTGTGGTACTTCCCCTTTCTGAGAACTGGGAACACGTCAACTACCATAAATAATAGTAGAAGTGGTAAGTGATCATTTTTAAAGTGTGCATACACACACACATATGTAGGACAAGTTGGAATCCATAGGCCTTGGTAAACCCATCTTCATTACCTGACCACATCTCGCGATGACCTGAGACTACTCTAAAACCTGGACTATGAGGCTATGTCTACACTACAAGGTTTTTGCGCAAAACCCCATGAAGCGTCCACACCTCTAGCGGGCTTTTGCGCAAGGAAATCTACAGTCAATCGACAGAATAGAGGTCTTTTTGCAGTGTAGATACACCTCCTTCTATGAGGCATAACTCCTTTTTGCACTAAAGATCTTGCGCAAAAAGGCATGTGTGAATGCTCCGTGGGGGTTTCTTGAGCAAAAAGAGACTATCTGAAAAAGCAGAGGTGCTCTGATGGCCATTCCCATCAGAGCTTTCTTGTGCAAGAGCATCCATGCAGTGCGGATGCTCTCTTGTGCAAAAGAGATGCGCTTTGAGGTGTGGATGCACTTTTGCACAAGACGTTTTTCTGCAAGAACTCTTCTGCAAAAGGCTTCTTGTGCAAAACCGCTGGGTTGTGTCTAGACTGGCCAGTTTTTCCGGAAAATCAGCCGCTTTTCCAGAAAAACTTGCCAGCTGTCTACACTGGCCACTTGAATTTCAGCAAAAGCACTGACTTCCTACTGTAAGAAATCAGTGCTTCTTGCGGAAATGCTATGCTGCTCCCGTTCAGGCAAAAGTCCTTTTGCGCAAAACTTTTGCGCAAAAGGGCCATTGTAGACAGCTCAGATTTGTTTTCCGCAAAAAAGCCCCGATCGTGAAAATGGCCATCGGGGCTTTTTTACAGAAAAGCATGTCTAGGTTGGCACGGACACTTTTCCGCAAAAAGTGTTTTTGCGGAAAAGCGTCTGTGCCAATCTAGACGCTCTTTTCCGAAAATGCTTTTAACGGAAAACTTTTCCGTTAAAAGCATTTCCGTAAAATCATGCCAGTCTAGACACAGCCCTGCAGTGTAGACAAAGCCTGAGGGTATGTCTACACATCAAAGTTATGTGATGCAAATTGCGTATCTTATTTTGAGTTTATGGTGCTGTGTAGACGCACCCTAAGAGAGATGGTTTCCGTAAAACACTTTCAGACAGCTGCCCCACACAGGCTCACATCGTGGCTATAAGCTTACTGAGTGGGAGCAAGAGTGGAACATGGTTTTCAAACTGAGTCATGACCTGGTACTGGCTTGTAGAATGTCAGGCATGGGTCTCAGGTGATCAGTGGGGTTCTGACACAGCTCCCTACCTATCCTAGCACCACAGACTGCGCTGCACCCCAGAAGCAGCCGGCAGCAGGCCCAGCTCCTGGAATGGGTCGGGGTTGGGGGAAAACACAAGGCTCCACACACTGCCCCTGCCCCGAGCACTAACGCTGCACTCCCATTAGCTGCAAACCTACTTCTGGCTGCTTCCAGGGCACCGCATGGTCTGTGGTGCCAGGAGAGGCAGGAAGCTGCCTTAACCCCCACCCCTCTCCTCCTGCTGCACCAGGAGCTGCTCATGGTAAGCCCCTCCTGATCTCCCCGCAAAGCCTGAGTCCCCTCCTGAACCCCAAAGCTCCCATCCTCAGTCCCACCCCATCTAGTCCAAGTATGTTGGGTCGGGGGCATAACCAATTTTTTTCAACTGGATCATGAGAAAAAAAGAAAAGTTAGAAAGCCACTGCTCCAGCATAGCATCGGCAGTCCACACTGCCTTGTGTGGAGAACATCTCCCCTCCCACATCCGACCAGCAGATGGCCCCGTTGCTGGGTAAAAGAACTCTTTGCCCCTCAGTGCTAAAGCACCTGTTCACCATATGTTGCAGTGGCTACCATGTCATTCCTGGGTGCAATTCAAGGTGCTAGTGATAATCTCTAAAGCCCTGTATGGTCTGTGACCCCCCCTAACTTAACTAGTGCCTTCTTCTGTATTTTCCCATCACAACATAGGATGCTCTCGGATGCATTTCAGCTGTCGGCGCCAAGAACTCAGCTGCCTCGGTAAACAACACTTCTCCCCCTGTGCATCACAACCAGAATCCAGCAAATTTCAGATCATGTTTTCAAAGCCTTTTGTTTTCTTCCTATTGAGTTTTGGGCTGGACACGTCTTTGTAGTTTTCTTTACTGGGAATTTAAGACCAAAGGAACTCTAGGGATGGCAGAATCTTTTGGGATCTTTTTTGATATTTGCTTATTTTTAAATAGTGGAACTGCAGCCTGGTCCATCTGCCGTAGGCAGCGTGACACACAAATAAAGAAGGTCTCGTGATTATGGCGATGGGGATATTCCAACTATTTTGGTCCAAAATAGCCTTTATTTGCAAACCTCATTTGGGTAGTATGTTATATTAAATTGCTTTGTGGCGCTCAGGGTCGTATTTGTGATATCTTTTCACGGTTATACCATCGGTGATTAGCATGTCCGGTTAGAACTATTAAGAAAGGATGCTTATCAACATAAATAAATAAATATTGGGCATTGCCATAGTAGCTAGAAATAAAAGCCATTTTTCAACTCTACGTGGGATTTAAAAACATATCCGCACCTAGATATGCATGTGATGGAGGTGCTGAAGAAAGCTAGATTAGAATGTCCAGTCCAACTTACCCTGCATGTTTCCCAATACAGTTTGGCAGCTGTCCCAGAAAAATTAAATGGAAATGAATTTCCTCTTCTCAGGATGGCTCTGAATGGAAGACGACTCCTGTGGGTTCCCATAAATACAGGAAACTTTCTTTTATATGTTAGCTCAGTGTTTTGAGTATTAGCCTGCTAAACCCAGGGTTGTGAGTTCAATCCTTGAGTGGGCCATTTAGGGATCTGGGGCAAATCTGTCAGGGATGGTACTTGGGCCTGCTATGAGGGCAGGGGACTAGACTCGATGGCCTCTCAAGGTCCCTTCCAGCTCTATGAGATAGGTATATCTCCGTATTATGTGTTACACCGTTGTATGTAATGTAGCTGTATCGGCCCCAGGCTATTAGCGAGACAAGGGGGTGAGGTAATATCCTAGATGTGAAGGAGAGCTCTGTGCGGCTTGAAAGCACATCTCCCTCATGAACACAAGTTGGCTCAATGAAAGATATTGCTTCTCCCACCTTGTCTCTCTAATATCTCACCCTGTTACGTATGGAACAAGTGATTTCTATACGAATGGACAAAGGGAATATGGTTAACAGGTGTTCTCCATTCCAGTCAAGCCCCACATGAAAAAGTCAGAGAGACAAAAGACCATAGCCTGGAATTCTTCCCTAACTGCAGAGTATATTTTACACACAGCTTCTTGTACACACCTGCTCTCTCTAGCATGGGCAGCCTTTTTGGTTTTGTGCGGTTAGGTCCCTGGCTTTGATTGGAGCATGCAGGTGTTACTGCATCACAGATAATAATGATACTCTTGGGCCCAGTTGAAGGACAGGAGAGCTGGTGCCCTTCAGCCTAGGAATTAATTGGGGGAAGTATTTCATAGCCAGTGGGGCTGTATACATCACATGTGTCTATATCACATGATAAGTCCAGAGAGCAGGACTTCTGGACTCATGGAGTCCAAGCCCACCCTTCTTAGTCTGTACTGCACAAACCTGGGCTTACAACTGCTAGACCCAGTTCTCACTGCTGTGCTACCATGTCCATGCTGCACTACACAGACCTGTCTCCAGGCTATGGCGTGAGGCACCAATGGACAGGGCTCAGCCCCAGCAGGGTCCTACAGTCTAGGTTGTTAGCGCTTGTTACTCCACATCCAACCAATTTGTAGGTGGAGGGAAGGAGGCCCGAGGCTCCAACCTGAGTTAGGACCTGGGCTTACCCTGCAACGTAGATATACTCCGATAAAGCCCATTCGCATGTGCATCGAAATCCCAGCCATAAGACTCCCCTACAGGCCAGCTTCCAGACCAGCTGGGCATACAGCGCCTGGCTATTGAATGCCAGTGGAATGAGCATCCTAAATGTACCAAAATGCCCCTGTGAACAGCCTCCCTCCCTCCCTTCATAACCAACCTTCCCACTCCCCACCAGATGCCTCTTCTCACCAGCTGCCCCCACTCACCCTGCCTCCTCCACCCCTTCCCTGAACCCCCTTCCAACCCGTCCCTCGCCTTCTCTGCCCCCACTTCGTCTCCCCGCACCCTGAAAGGCCTCCTACTTCCCAGGAACCCGGGGGTACCCTCCCCAGACTCCTCTCCATCTGCCCAATTTAACTGAAGAGCCTGTCATGTGATGACACCTCCAAGGGTACATCCAGATCTGGCGGGACCTACCCGAAGAGGCTCTTCAAGGACAGATTAAGCTTTCATTCCTGGAGACTCCAGGCCAGTCCTGGAAACTGGTACCCCTCTGAACCGCACCTCTCCCTCCTGTCCACGCCCGCAGGTGCGCCCTCCTTCTGCGCGCCCCTAACTCCTGCCTCTCGCCCCCCTCCCCACAAAGGGCCGGGGGCTCCGGGCTGCTCTCCCTCCCTAGCCCGCTTTGGCAGCGGGCGGCGCCGCCGGGGCTCCCTCGGGGCCGGAGCGGAGCGCGCAGGGGAGCGCGGTGGCGCTTGGCGAGGTGCGCCCTGGGCGCGCGGCGCGAGTGGCGCAGAGGAGCCGCGCCCCCGCCTGGCGCAGCCGCCGCTCCCCGCCAGCTGCGGTGCCCCCTCTCCCCGGGGCGAAGCGCGAGCTAATCCCCGCGGCAGGAGGGACGCGCTCCGGGCCCGCAAGCGCCTCCGTCTGCGCCCCTCGCCAGGGAACCCTCACTCTGACCAAAGCCGGGCGCTCCGGCGAAGACCTAGCCACGGCTGAGCCGGCCCCCCTTCTCCCATTGGTTTGGGGCAACCCCGGGGGGCGGAGACTGCCGAGCCGGCATTAAAAATCACATGGCCGCCCTCAAGCAAGAGGCAGTTGCTCATGCAGGGTTTGAGTTGCAAACAGCGCAGCGGGGTAAGGCACCTGGGATTGCTTTGCTGAGTCTCCCCTAGCCACTGGATCTTACACTCTTTTTAAGTACATACCTCCCCAGCTCAAATCCACTGCCAGGTAAGGAGCACTTTCTTTTTCACCCGCCTCTTTCTGTAGCCCAGGCTGCCCCCCAGTCACCTCTGAAATGCCCCCTTCGAAAGGCTGTGCCTGGGATGCGGGAGGTGTGTGTGTAGAGGGGTGGGAGGTCAGTCTATGTGTGTGCGTGTGCTTTACTCGCAGGTTTATTGGTTGCACTTTTCTGCAGAGTCACAGAGTTTTGCCTTTTCTCACACCCCATAACTCACCAGAGCGAAAATAATTAGCTAAGTAAGCCTGGAACCCTGGAGCATCTGTTTGTGCTCCTTTCTTTCCAGGCACCAGCTGCCACCGGAGGGTATTACATTTTGGGGGGAGGTGTGGAAAAGTTAGCCTGAATACTCCCTTTGCTCTGTATTGGGCATCTTTTTTTATTTTTCCATCACTTCAGGGATTCCAGAACAGAGGGAAAGCGTTTAGATGCATTAAAAAAATACAATCAATTTTCTGTCCCCTTCTTGCCATGGCAATTATTCATAACACTGCACAGCGATTGCAGTCTAGGAAAGATGCATGGGGAGCAGCTGGTGGAATTCTTTCTGAATGGGTCTGGCCAAAAGAAGAAGTAAGGGGGGGTGGGGGAGCCATTGTGGTTTGAGTGACTGGGGAGAGATTGCATCATTTTAACTTGATTCATGACAGTTGAAAAAAAAACAAATAGGAAACGGCACACTTATTTATGGCTGCCTTGTACAAGCTTTTCCATTTTAACCAGGCATGTGCTTCCCAGGAATTTGGAGGCAGTCGTTACAGAACACGCTTAAACTTCTATTCTGGGTGTTAAAAAGATTGTGTTCACTGCCACATCTCTGCTCCCCAGGCTTGATCTAATGATGTTTTCTTTTCGGTGTTCTCTTTGCCTTGCCTTTACACTTGTTTGCCTTTCCATCCTCCTGGCCAGCACACCCCCTGGCGATGAGGATCTCATTTGTAGTTACTTTGTCATCCTCTAGAAATATCCTGAGACTTGCAAAGGCGCAGGATCTCAGATGACAGTGCCACTTATCTGTTCCCCTTTTCTCCGTACACATTCCCCTGCATTGCTTATTTTTCTTTCTTCTAATATCTTCATTGTTTTATTAAAGAAAATCTGTCATGATCCTTAAAGACTTAAGACGCCTTAAAGACTTAATCTCCGAGCCAAAAGCAAGTTGGCAAATGAGGGGTGTTTGAGCTAACAACTTTTAAATTAACATACAAGACTGGGGAAAAGTCACTGAACCTTTACAGCTGAGTCTCTCTGACCAATAAAAGAAGAGAGCATGGACTTTTGGTTTTGCTATATGTCTTGGCAGACTGCTCTCCTGTTCTGTTTACTGAAGTGGGAGCAAGGTGCTTCACTAAGGCAGCAATTGTGCTCACTTAGCAACATGTGCCCTGCACACACAAAGCACGGCAGTGTGGCGTCAGCTTGGGAATATTTGCCCGGAACGCTCATTAGCAATCTCTCGCTCAGCTCTTGTAATATCTCTGTCTCGGATCCGTCTGAAACTCTCCTGCATGATTCTCCTCCATTCGATCAGAGCAAACTGCAGTTAGCCAATGAAATGATTTCTCCTTGTGGGCTCTTGGAGATGGGGTCGTTGTTGTTGAATCAGTGTTTGTCCAGAAATGCTTCATGAAGAGTAAAGTCCTCTTTTATTCCCCACTTCCAAGCCTTCCCGTGCAACAAAAAATTCTGACTCCATCTTCTACCTCGTTGTAGTGAATGTGTATGTGGGCCAGCACTTGGGTCCAATGCTTCTCTTAAGTTTTTCTGGTTGTTTTTCTGTGGAGAGATAGCAGAGTGAATAAAATGAGATAATGTAATTTATGTCTGACTACATGTGTCATGTAATGGGCCCAATCTTAGACAGTTTTTCCCCCTCCAATGAGGGCTGTAGGTTTGCCTCCCTTCTCCGTATTCAGCGAGAACATGATAATGATGGGAAAAATTACATTTGTAATACAACTGGGCAGGTGGACTAGTAAAGTAAGGCATAATGTTCGATTTTTATCCCTCGCCTGTATATTTTTAGCTTTGGACACAATTTTTGCATAGGGCCTGATCCTGTATTCCTTACAGTTTCCAACTCTCATTGCCGCCAAGTAGAAGCTTTTAGGATACACCCAGTTCAGCTTCCCAAACTTTTGGTTGTATTGATTTCCCACCCCCAAACATATTTATAGAGCCTGATCTTTGAAGTCAATGGGGAGTTTGGCCATTGACTTGAGTGGGGCAGGATCAGACCCATTGTGTTTAGCAGCGGAGAGAGTCTGACCGCGGAATTATTGCATAGTCCTCCTTCCCCTTAGCTCACGGTATCCTAGCTACTCAAAGCACACAGCAGGATGAGAGGCAATTTGTGCCATGAAAAGACTGTACGTGGCGTGGGCCGGAGTTTTGTTGTCTGAACGTTAAGGTATGGTCTGTAAACACAGCAAAGAGACACCCGCGAAGCCACATGTCAGTGTTTCAGAAACATTTCAGCCAAAGGGGTTGCAGTTTTTGCTTCCAAAGGCATAACACGTGTAGTGGCACAACTATTAACTAATAATACTGTGCAGATGTACAGTAGGTGGAACAAATGCTCTCATTAGCAGTGGAAATATGACAATGGTAGGTGCCTGTTGCTATTTCTAGGTTCTAAATCTGGCAAGCTATTTGTAGGAACCTGGCGTTGTGGTTTCAGTGATTTGTGGAATTCAAACGAATATCTTGGGGGGGGGGGGTCAATTTGCACATTCAGGTCCCTCGGATTTCATAGCTTTCCCCTCTGGCTCTTCCACCCTCTTGAAATCCACGCGACAATACATACAAATGACTCTATTAGTTCCAAAACTATAAGTTTCCATCCATTTGGAGCAAAACCTGCTTAGAACAGGGAAGGTCAACATGATCGTGATTTTAGGATGTGGTTTATAAAAAGTGATTAATCTGCAAACCAATGCAATGATTTTGCAATGAGCTGTTCTTTTTCATGGAACATATAAATAGTAATTTGGCTTTTCCACTTGTATTTGGGTTTAGATTTTCTAGCCAGCAGAAAATATCTCAAATTGAAGGTTAGACGCATTCCTTCCCTTTCAAGAGCTATATATTGGCAGGAAAGAGAAACTCCATTCTTATCACCCTTCTCCCACCCAAAAAAATAAAATACAATACAATAAAAAAAGGGCAGACAAAAAATTCAGACAGGTGTAAGGGTAACAGTCCCAAAGCATCTTTATAAATTAATATGAAAGCTGTATTCAGACTGGGTGTTTTGAAAGTCAAAAGCTGCCAAATGTAGCACACACTGCAGGAGTGACAGATGACTAATTTCAGGAAACGTGTCTTGGGCCATATTCCTGTATAATGATTTGGAGTGTGTGTGTGTGTGTGTGTGTGTGACTTGTTCTGTTTGCTTGTCACCTGCTGTTTTCTTACACACATCAGCTTAACTTAGTCCTTGTGATACAGCTGAGATAGGTAGAGGATGGAGGAATTCAGGGATCATTTAGAATCTCTAGCGTTCAGTATATCTATCGAGTGTTCTAACACCATTATTGGACCATGAGTAGTTTCTATCCCCAGCATGACTTTTTAACCTTGCCTTACCCAGGTCAGGAAGAACAGCTAGCGCATGTACAACCTATTTCACATGCAGAAGTCTTATTCTTTGGTCGATTCAATTCTGCCAGTTCTTTGAATCGAGTCGGATTGATTTGGTTAAAATCAGTTAACAAAACACATCTAGCTGTGCACTCCCACAGATGGGGTGCGTATGAAGATCTCCTGCTGTGATAAAAATCAGTTTTGACGTTCTTTTCTCCTTTGGCTGGGTGTGTGCAGGAGGGATTATTACAATTCTTGCATTTGGCCTCCTCTGCAGCATTTTCGTTACATCTCCTGCCGTACAGTAGGCGACTTAACATATGATGCACTTGTCAAAAGCAAACACTGGGTCCACGCCAAACCTCTCTGAAATGTGTTTGGTGTGCTCCAGTCTCAGCAAACACATCTTGTTTTCACTAGGCCGGCGGTTTTCAAACTTTTTTCCCTCATGACCCAGTTGAAGAAAATTGTTGATGCCCCCGACCCAACATCATGTGATTAGAGTGTGGGCTCTGGGGTGGGGCTGAGGATGAGAGCTTCGGAGGCTGGGGCAGGAGGGATTTACCTCGAGTGGCTCCCGATCAGCAGTGCAGTGGGGAGGGAGAGAAAGGTGGAGCTAAGGCAGCTTCCTGCCTCTCCTGGCACCGCAGACCAGGCTGCGTCCCAGAAGGTTCCCAGCCAATGGGAGTTGCGGAGCTAGAGCTCAGGGCAGGGGCAGTGTGTGGAACCCTGTGCGCTCTCTTCCCCAGCCTAGGAACTGGGCCGGTTGCCGGCCACTTCAGTGCATCAGTCTGCAGTGCCAGAACAGGCGGGTAGCTGCCTTAGCACCCTCACTGCTCATAAGAACATAAGAACGGCCGTACTGGATCAGACCAAAGGTCCATCTAGCCCAGTATCCTGTCTGCCGACAGTGGCCAGCACCAGGTGCCCCAGAGAGGGTGGACCGAAGACAATGATCAAGCGATTTGTCTCCTGCCATCCCTCTCCAGCCTCTGACAAACAGAGGCCAAGGACACCATTTTATCCCCTGGCTAATAGCCTTTTATGGACCTAACCTCCATGAATTTATCCAGCTTCTCTTTAAACTCTATTATAGTCCTAGCCTTCACTGCCTCCTCTGGCAAGGAGTTCCACAGGTTGACAACACACTGTGTGAAGAAGAACTTTCTTTTATTAGTTTTAAACCTGCTCCCCATTAATTTCATTTGGTGTCCCCTAGTTCTTCTATTATGGGAACTAATAAATAACTTTTCTTTATCGGCCCTCACCTGATTCCCCTGTTGTAATGGGACCCAGGGCCTGACATTCCACCCCCCACTCCTGGGTCACGACCCGTCGTTTGAAAACCACTGGACTAGGCAACACCCTAACCACTGACTTTCCAGACAGACTGGAAACTCAGGGTCATTCTCCTTTTGGGGGTGGCATCCCCTTTATTTAAAGAGAGGCAAGTGTCTTCTAGTCACTATCAACAGCATCAGAGATGTTAGGCCAATCCTGCCTTTGTGACAGTCATTTGTCAATAACTTCTGTGGGAGCAGAATGGGGCCCCATTTGGTTTGTGCGATGGTTTCCTACTGTGAATGTAAAGATTGTATAGATCCCATCAAACCGCCGTGACTTTGGTTTAAACAGTTTTCAGCATAGCCTATATGGCTTTTTTTCCCTATTGTTGGCAAAGAAAGCACGACTTTTGCTTTCAGGGCTGGTGAAAGGCTAAATTCTGCACAAGTGTAAGTTAGTGGAATATCACCAGAGCGAAATTTGGCCCACGGAGCAGATTATCCTCCTACTGCGCTTGTCCTTTTAATTAACGCTCACCCATACCTTGGTTAGAATAGACCCCAAAACACAGTTTCTGTCATTGTAAATCCACTGGAGATTTGGTCAGCCATGCCTGTGTTAAATGCTAATTCACCATTCCAAAGAAAACCGAACGTGCAGGTGTATGCACTGGATAGATGCTTATATTTCCTGATTTTAAGTGAATGTAACTTGCAGGCCTGTAAGACATGTTCACTTCAGTGCTTGCTATCGAAAGAGCGGTGGCAATTTTGTGCAGATGAGGTCAGTTTCGTTGATCTGTAACGGCAGACAGAGAATCTCTGTGCTCCAGGACAATTCTGTGAATAGAAGGGAAGTGACTGATAATATGAATTGTGGGGCTTGGGAGGCTAGGGCCGCCAGGTAGCTTTGGGTCATCGTGCTGTGCCTTTGAGTTCTAACATGCGGTTTGTGTCTCTCTTGCAGACCATGTACTCTCTCTGACGGATGTGCAATTGCTAAGCTAACGCTGCATATCAGAAGACTCTCCTTGGCGAAGTCAAGGGGCGTTGGAAACGCCGACCTTGCGCGCTCTTTTTTTTCCCGTGTGTGTGTTCCTCTAGAACGTTCAAAACTGTTTCTCCAAAGGGTTTTGCAGAAACTCAGACTGTTTTCTAAAGCAGAAGCCCCTCCGTGCACAGCAGTAGTGATGGGCAGTGTGCGAACCAACCGCTACAGCATCGTTTCCTCAGAAGAGGATGGCATGAAGCTGGCCACCATGGCGGTGGCCAATGGCTTCGGGAATGGGAAGAGCAAAGTACACACGAGGCAGCAGTGTAGGAGCCGCTTTGTCAAGAAAGACGGCCACTGCAATGTCCAATTCATTAATGTGGGTGAGAAAGGACAACGTTACCTGGCAGACATCTTTACCACCTGCGTGGATATTCGCTGGAGGTGGATGCTAGTTATCTTCTGTCTGGCTTTCATCCTTTCATGGCTTTTTTTTGGCTGCGTGTTTTGGCTGATTGCTCTGTTGCACGGGGATCTGGAGGAGCAAGCAAACTACAAAACTTGCATCTCCAATGTGAGCAGCTTCACGGCCGCCTTCCTCTTCTCCATCGAAACCCAGACGACAATCGGGTACGGCTTTAGGTGTGTGACGGACGAGTGCCCCATTGCAGTCTTCATGGTAGTTTTCCAATCCATCGTAGGCTGCATCATCGATGCGTTCATCATCGGGGCGGTCATGGCCAAGATGGCCAAGCCAAAAAAGCGAAACGAAACTCTTGTCTTCAGCCACAATGCTGTGGTGGGCCTGCGGGATGGGAAGCTGTGCTTAATGTGGCGTGTTGGAAACCTACGGAAAAGCCACCTGGTGGAGGCACATGTGAGAGCCCAGCTGCTTAAATCCAGGGTGACCTCCGAAGGAGAATACATCCCGTTGGACCAAATAGACATCAATGTTGGGTTTGATAGTGGGATAGACCGCATTTTCCTGGTCTCCCCAATTACAATAGTCCATGAAATAGATGAACAAAGTCCCTTGTATGACTACAGTAAGCAAGACATGGACAATGCAGACTTTGAAATTGTGGTAATATTAGAGGGCATGGTGGAAGCGACTGCCATGACTACCCAGTGCCGTAGTTCATATCTAGCAAACGAAATCCTCTGGGGCCACCGGTATGAGCCTGTGCTCTTCGAAGAGAAAAATTACTACAAAGTGGACTACTCTCGGTTCCACAAAACGTACGAAGTGCCCAACACACCCCTTTGCAGTGCCAGAGACTTAGCAGAAAAGAAATACATTCTCTCTAATGCAAATTCCTTTTGCTACGAGAATGAAGTGGCTCTCAGCAGCAAAGAGGAGGATGAGAGCGACAACGGGCTCCCAGAAAGCTTGAGCACGGACACCCACCCAGACATGGACCCTCATAGCCAAGTTGGGTTGCCACTAGAACCTCGGCCATTAAGGCGGGAATCTGAAATATGACTGACTGACTTTTTCTCTGCTATCTTTTGGTTTAAAAGAAAAATCTGTCAGTCAAAGGCTCGGTGAGCTGAGAGTTGGCCCGAAGCAACGATGGTACTGTTGAAGAACAGCGTGAAGACACGTGGTCTTGAGGGACCCTGCGCCGGTTTTAGGGCTGTCTTTAGAGGAGAGACGGCTGAAAATGACCTCTACACACGAAGCACTAAACAATGTCAAAGCATGACCAGAAGGCACATATATATTGTAGAATAAATTATGTATATATTTTTTTACAAAACTTGAACTTGCAGGCAAGCTTTGGTTGGGTTATTTGTTGTTCAACTTTTTCCAGAATGCTTCTCTCTAGGGAACAAGAATGTTTTTAATGGCATAACAAAGGCAAGAATCTGCCTTATTATTATTATTATTATTATTTTATTATTATTATTTTAAGAAAGCTGCTGCTAACTCCATGGACACAAATTGTAATTTTTTTGTGGCCATGTAGTTTTTTTTTCTTTTTCTTTTGTTTGTAATTAAAAAAAAAAAAAAAAGACGCCAGCATTGAACTTTGTGGGCTGAAACGCTCACAGTCACACTTCAAAGAGGCCAATGCTGCCGTGTATCTGAACTTTTTTCGAGGCCAGTAGTTTGATAGCTAGAATCAATTTCTCTCTCTTTCCAGTTACATAAGGGGCATTATGTAACATAAAACCAATTGGTAGCCTCCAGCAATTTTTTTTGGAAGGGGAGGAGGGATAGAGTTTAATTATCTCAAAATTAAGTTAAAACTACCTAAATGGATACCAAAGAAAATGCACAGTTTTGCACAGTGGAGTTTATTTAAATGAAACAGGCTGCTTTAAACCAACAAATTTTGAACCTCAGATTTTTTTTTGAAAGGGCCTCATTTTGCACCTTATTCAGAAAATTAGAGTGTAATACTCATATCTAAGTAAGCAAGACGTTTTTCCCCCTCTGTGGGAAAATGAGCTCTCTCTTTTTTATTCTTTTTATAAGAAGGAAAAGAGAGGCGGGAGAGGTGGAGGAGCAAACATCTGTTCTTTCCTGTTAGGAAAACGCCAACAGGGCTACAGCAGAAGGTCAAGTGTTATTCTAAAACACATTCCAAAACTGCTTCTAGAACGTAGAGCCCTCTTCCAGCTGACCCAGCGTTCTGAGAACTGAGCCATCAAACACGCTGCCGGCTGTTATTACGTTTCCAGTTCAACTAGGCTAGGGACATGCAAAGCTGCTGATCTGCGCTGGAGGCTAACTCTACTGGAGCAGGCATTTAGGCTTAGGTGAGCCGAGCAACATGCAAATCTCTGGGGAGGAGGCGAGAGGAAAAAAGGGAGAGGCCGGGAGGAAAGTTCTAACAGGGCAATCTGAAATTGCACCGGGATTCGAATGTTTGGGGGAAACGTTTCCCTTTGGCAGGCCACGGGTGTCAGAGCCGGTGTGCTCTGGATCATTGGGAAAAAGGATGATTTGAAGCGAATACTGTAAAAGAGTTCCCTTTCCCACTTCCTTTTTATCTGTAAACATCGACTGGGCTGTCCGAGGTTGAGATCTGTCACTACATCTTGGGACCTTATGACATGCCATGGCTCTAATAGTATTTTGGTTCCCTTTGTCATGAATGCTTTACTGTTTTCTGTGCCTCTACGATCAAGCATATAAGCTGCACACGAAGGTTCCTCACCTGTTAATCTTCCTCAAGGAATAGAGAGTGGTGTTTGGGGACGATAGATTCTAGTCAACTCTTTTACAGTATTGGATCACTGTATGCCATTAAAAAACAGCTTGTTCTATGTCTAATGTCTTCTGCAAATGGACATCTGTGAAGGCCTGTGGCCCCTTACAGCCCTGCCTGAAGGAAATGCCTGCAATGATATGGTGGTTCCTGAGAAAATGGTATTTACAGTAACCTGAGGAGGTGGGTTCTAAAACTGTGGAAATTTTACATTGTAAAGGTAGCTCTGGATATTAAAAAGGGCAGATGGTATTTAAATACAAATACTAAAACTATTTATGGGTGGGTGGGGGGAAAGGGTGTTAAACCCACATAGCAACTTGAACAGAATGCTACTTGTGCTGCTATTGTGATATTCTTGTAAAGGAAAACAACTAAACCAAAGAGTATTCCGTGAAATGTAAAACAAATGAAGATGCAATCAGAGAGGGAGGACATGGGGGAAGGAGGTGGCAAAAAGAGAATCCTTTCCCCAATTAGTTTACTCCAAAATACACAGTGCCCCGCTTAGAAGACTTCAAACATCAGAGCCAGGGACAGGAGATAAGGGGAAAAAATAAAAAAGCTTCTGATGATTTCTTTAAGAAAAAAGGAAACAAAACAGAAAAAAAATCTGAAGTTTCTGGTGCACAGTTTTTTCCAAGTCACACATTTTTCAGAAATGTTTTTAAAATGTACATTTTATAAAGTTGATCAAGTATTTTCGTATTCAAAGCCAAATGTAAATAGAAGTCTGTAAAGGAGAAGAAGAAAACCAGAAAAATTAAATAAATCCATAGAAACTATAAATTCAGTTCAGCAATTTCTGCTAGCGAGTACCTAGATGCTACCGGTTAGCATGGTTTTAGCAAGTACTTACAAGCCTTATAGGGTCCCTAATGCTATGAACTTCTGTTATTTATTTAAGCATGGACTTTTAATTTGAAACTTTTTCCCCCTAGTTACTGGCATTTTTAAAAGTTACAAGCTTTCAGATTGCGAGTCTTGTTGAGAGTGGATACTTAGGTCATTCATTGCACTCTCTGCTGGATTTATTTCATTTTTAAATAACCCTTTGTCTCTACCGACTGAATCTAGCATTGCAGATTTGCACTCGGCCTTTGGCTGATGGAAGCTGCTACAAAAGAGACCTGACCTGCAATGTGTATCTCATGGTACCTGCTCCAACCCTGGTTCATCTCTCAAAAGGCTTAAATATATTTCTGAACATGCCTTGATAAGCCCAGTCCAGGTTGCACGGTTGTAGGGTTGGTTAATTATTATTATTTTTTCTTCTTTAAGGCATGCATAGTGACTGACACTATTCATACTTACTGGGCCAAATTCATGTCTCACGGGCTATCCAAATGCTTGGTGAAGCAGATGGAAGTCTTTCTGTTGGCTAAGGTTTTGGATCAGGCCCTGAAGCTATGGCATGACCCCAAAGATGAAGTTGGTTCGGTGTCTTTAATGTCTACCACAGGCGGTTTATGTATTTTGCTTCAGGAGTTGGGGGGGAAATGAGTGATTTCTGCCCTTCCCTGAAAATACTTGAATAAAGACTTAATGTCTGAAACATAATACCGCCTACAAGGACAAAAGGCATTTGTGAGACAGCTTGGGCTGCGTTGTTATTTCCCTCTGCTGTCTCTTAGGTGCAACTTGGTGTTTGGCTAAGTCGCAAAGGTGGACAGCACAACATTTTCGTTGTGTTTAAGGCTACATTCTCTCACTCATGGTCAATATCTGCGGTGTTAGCTTAGCACTTGTTCTCTCTTGGCAAAGACAAAGGGTTTGTACGTTTTATTTGGTCTCTTAGGTCCTTTTTTGTTTCCATATTGGATGACAAGGTAAAACCGAGAAGTACTGTATTGTCGTTAAACTACGGCTGCTCTTGACCGTTTCAAGGCAGAAGGGGGTTGCAGAGCTGCCATCCCACCGCCAAGTAAGAATTTCATTTTACAATGACATTGGGTCTGCAGCTATTGTAAGGTGAACAATCGAGACATTTGGCAATTGTCCATTTACTATTTTCCTGTTTGCAGCCTTTTTGTATCAACGTCTTCCTAATGTACTGCACAAATCATGGATTGTACAGATTTTTATATATTATGTCTTATTTTATTATTTCTAAATAATAATAATAATAAAAAAAACCCAACAATCTGCTGTCTGGATCTTCTGTGGGCGGAGGATGGGTCAAAGTATTACTATTTAACTGCACTATGGTGGTGCCGGCAATCAACCTGTCACATGCCTCCCATAGTAACGCATAGCAAGAGGCGATTCCTTCTCTCAAAAGCTTGGAATATCGGTTGACAAAGGGTAGGAGGCAAGGTGCTATTGTTCTCATTTTGCTGATTAGGAATGGAGGCACAATGCCTTATTGTCTCGTATGGCAATTTACAGCCCATAAGGATCTGCCCCAGAGTGATTCAATGACTTTTTTAAAGTTGCACCAAGGGGGGTGGTAGAAGTGAGCAGGGGCAGCCCTAGACTAGCTGCCAGCAACTGGTGCCCTAGCGAACCATGCGATCGGTGCCCCCGCCTCTAAACCCCTCAATGATATTGGCGCCCCATTTAACTTGGCGCCCTACCGACCGCCTAGTTTGCCAATATAGGCGGGCCACCCCTGGAAGTGAGAATTAAACCCCGGCACTCAGAGTTGTACTCCAGAGTCTTATCCACATGACCAGGGATTAATTTGTAAGGAAAGAAGTTCTGGGGCTCAATTAAATGTTTATTTTTACAACTGAGGCAGCTGGGAGGGTGGGGAAGCCCTGGAATGGGTTGCCTAGAGCAGTGGTAGAATCTCCATCCCTAGAGGTTTTTCAGGCTCGACTCGACAGAGCCCTGGTTGGGTTGATTTAGTTGGCATTGGGCCCGCGTTGGGCAGGGGGTTGCACTCGATGACTCCTGAGGTCTCTTCCAGCCCTGGGATTCTACGATTCTAAGCCCACCAGTGCGGGGGCTATGGACTGTCAAGGTGGGGGTGGGGTGGCCAGGGCCGGCCCACAGCATTTTGGCATCTGAGGCAGGGAGCTCAAACGATGCCCCCTCGCTTGGGCGAAAACTTTGCAAGGTCTCAATTCTGCCGCCTTCCTGTTCTACTCCTCTCATGGCACTCCCCCATCTCTGTGCATCTAGAGCAGAGGGAATACCTCTGCACCAGCAGCAGACAATTTTCTACACTCTGGGTCCTACTGATGCCCTCCCACATTCTGGCAGCTGAGGGGGCCGCCTCAGTTCACCTCATGGTAAGGCCAGCCCTGTGGGCGGCTCTGTGCTCCCAGAAGGGGCGGGGCCTCTGGCAGAAGGGGCGGGGCCTGGGCAGCCAGCCCTGAATGCACCATGCTGACCCCCAAGTAGCCCTCAGCACCGCCTGGAGCATGGCACCGCCCTCCCCCTGCTGTCCCCCCAGCCCTTTGTACTACCTGGAGCTGCCATCCCAGTGCCAACTAGAAACGTATTTTACCATGACATTTGGTCTGCAGCGATTGTAAGGTGAGCAGTCGAGACACTCCAGCTATGGTTGGTGCCATGTCACATCAGTAGCATCCAGAAGCTGTTCCCTTTGAATCTCTGGGCACCAGTGCAACTGTTCACCCCTCCCCTCCCTGCCTCAGCAGGCCTCCTTATGTACAGAGTATTTGTACACAAAATAGAGCTCACGTCCATCAAAATATTGATGAGATAAATGGATTACGCAAGGGCCTTGAACGGAATGTGCACGTATTCACCAGGTATTATAGCTCAGCAGGTAGGGAAACAGACAGGGCACTGAGAGGTTTGGGCAGGAGTTTGAAAATAAAGCGGGAGCTACCGCTCCAAATATGCCCATGGACCACCCCTCTTCACCCTCTGTTTTTAAAGGGCTGTTCCCCTCTATTCCGCACAGACTGGTTTAATTGTCATAAACTTCCTGGGTCATGCTGAATTATGCACCTGATGTCCCAAATGCTAGACCAGCTTCTGTCCTCGGGAACTGAATATGTGGGGCTGTAGAGGCTGATGCACTAAGCTCTGGAGGTCCCAGGTTTGATTCTACCTGTCAGCATTACACAAGCATGCTATGAAGAGTTTCAAATTGAGTTTTGGCCTGTATACTCTATTTTTGGGCTTTTACAGGTCCTCAGTGGAATTAATCTCTAGTATGATGCTTCAAGGGAGAATCTTGTCATCCATAATGGCTCCTCTTATAAATTCAGCTACTCTTTCCAAAAATCTCTCTCTCAGAAAGTTAGTTTATCCAATGCATTAAAACTCATGCAGATCCAGGGGTTTTGTTTTTAAACAGGGCCAAATTCAGAGCTAAAGCACAAAGGAGTGTTAGCTGGACCACTGTGCAGTCAGACTGCCTTATAGGTTTTTTCCTTGTAAGCGGAGCACTTGGGTGGCCAACCAGGAGAGATTCAAATGCTTCCCAGCTGATCAGCTGAGGGCCCACAGCTGGCAGCAGTTGTTTCTATTGGTGGTGCACATCTGCACATGCGTTGGGGCACATGAGAAAAATTATTCTGCACACAGATGGAAAAATTAGAGTGTACCACTGTGCCTTACCCAAAGCTAAAGTCTTTTTTTAGAACTACACATGCCAACTGGCTAATTTGTTTAACCAGCGTTATAATTACATAGAAGGTCGGCAGAAAGTGTATGTGAACAAAACCAGACAATGGAGATGTCGGGATATTTACCAGCTCGGAACCTGGCTTAAAATACAGAGAGGAGTGTTTTAAGTGATATTTTAACCTGCCTTGTTGTTATTTGCTTTGCTTACTGTGCTGCCCTCTTCTGGGCCCTAGGCCTGCATTATTGCTATGTCAAGTGCCATGGATTTAGTTAAGACTCCCTAAGGCCACATTCAGAAAGGAAATGTGGAAGTAACAGACACCAGTGTTCCAAACTCCCACGACAGTTGTGAGAGCCTCAGAATACTTTTTTGGTTTTAACCATGGGCTCCCAAAGTTTTGTAAACGTGAAAATGTCAGCATTTTTATTTTAAAAATAGAGAGCGACTTCATGATTGCTGAGTAAAGCCTGAGCACGTGACCTAAGAATCTAATTAAAAAAAAAAAACCCTCAGACCCTCCACAATCATGAGACTGGCTTAAAAATGCAGAGTCATGAACATTACGTGGGCAGGGCTGGCCTTATCATGAGGCCAACTGAGGCGGCCACCTCAGGTGCCAGAATGTGGGGGGCGGGGAGGCGCCACTAGCACCCAGCGTGTAGAAAATTGTGTCTGCTGCTGGTGCACATGTATTCTCTCTGCTCTAGATGCACCGAGAATTTTCGAACAAGGCATTTTAAGTTGTTACTTCTCCTTTATTAGGGTAGGTAGCAGAGCGGTACCATGAGACGAGTAGAAGAGGAAGAAGGCAGAATTGAGACCTTTCAAAGTTTTGGCCCAAGCGAAGGGGCCATGAGGGCGTCATTTGAGCTCCCTGCCACAGGTACCAAAATGTTGTGGGCTGGCCCTGCATGTGGGCGGCCATGTGAGCATCAATTCCATATGAGCAAGTGAGTCTCAGCATTTGAACAACCAATGTGCGCTGGTGGAACTATTTAGAACAGGGGTGGGCGATATTTTTTCCGGGGTGTGGGGGGCAATTCATGAATTTTGGTAGTGGTTGCGGGCCAGCTCTGGCCTCCAGAAGGGCGGGGCCTTGGGTGGAAGGGGCGGAGCCTCGGGTGGCAGAGGCGGTTCCCCCTAGGTGCTGAGTGGGGAGTGGGGAGCATACAACGTCTCTTGCTCCCTGCCTCCACCCTGCCTGGGGTGTGTGGCACAAACCACCAGATGTTTTGAACAGCTGGCAGGTCCCTCTCAGTGTTGCACACCCCTGGTGGGGGGAGGAGACTTCGCACACTCCCCACCCTCAGGCCAATTGGAGTCTGGGGGCGGGGGAAGCCCACGAAGTCTCTCGTTCCCCACTCCCATCCTACCAGGGGTGCGAGATGCTGTGAGGGGATTGCCGGTCATTTTGAACAGCTGGCGGTTCCCTCTAGGCGCCGAACGCCCGTGGTGGGGGGAGGATACCTCATGGGCTTCCCATCCCCCCATCCAATCAGGATATGGGGGCAGGGGAGTACACAAAGTCATTCGATGGTCACATCTGCTCATGGTTCCCTCCAGGTGCCACACACCCCGGGGAGAGGTGAGGGAGAAGGGAGCCACCAAACCCTTTGAACAGGAAATGACTTTGCACACTCCCTTTGGGTCTCTGTTGCTTTTGCCTACCCCTGATTTAGAATATCAGCTCTTTGGGGCGAAGATAGTTTTCAAAGCTGTCCTTAGCCATCTGCAGAATACGCAGCTGTGTAGGGCACCGGAAAATTTGTGGCACCCCTGGGTCTTAACGTCCACCCACCCGCTTCTTCCTATCTCTGTTCTGTGGCTCTGCTTCCTCCGGAGAGGATCTGAAAACTGAAAAATCCGACCAGCCCTATTAGAGGAGCACCGAACCCGTGAAAGAGCCATTCAAATGGTCATGAAGCACTGAACAGGCATTCGTCATCCCCTGTCAGTTTCTGAGTTGACTGTGTTAATCGGCAGGACCTTAGTTTAAAGAGTGTTTTAAAACTATTTCATCCGTGTGTGGCTGAAGATTCTAAAATCACATCTGTAAAAAAATCATTCCTCCCACTCCCGGCTGCCCTCAGTGATCGGGGCAGCAGTTTAATAGTACTGCCTTGGGCCCCGAAATGCTAAGAACAGTCCTGGTGGGCGTGGTTTTGTACAGCGCATAGCACAACGGAGTCCTGGTCTGTGGCTGAGGTTCTCACCCGCTACAGCAATGCCAGTAATAACCAATTCTCAGTAATAATACACTGATGGGACGAGAGCAGCACAAACCATGTTGGCAATGGAAATTTACCCTGGTACCTTACTGGTGTAAATGACATCAGGGAAGGTCTAGTTTTGCAACAGTGAAACATGTCTGCAATGCACATTTGCGCTGCTACATACACACCAGTATACAGCAAACTGGAGTACAGGAGACTCTCGTGAGTTGCGGAAGTTTGGGAGCTGCGGGAAGTTCACCCCGGTGCTGGGTGCAGCTTCCAGCATTCACAGATTTCCCCGCCATTCGCAGTCGATGTGGGAATGCAGCCACCGTGAAAGGTGATGGTTTCCTGTATACATTTTGAGAAGGGGAGGGGCATAATCTATATTTTTGAGAAGCAGGGGGAGAAACAGCGGTTACGTTACACTAACTGACTCTCAAGTCTTACTTCAACTCACCTCTGAACATGGCCCTCGGTGAATAAGGGGTTTTCTCCAATCTCTAAGGTGCTGTTATTTTTTTTAACCTCTGCAGCTGTAGAACAATCAGAATTACCTGACTTGCTGAAGATCTGTCTCAAGGGCTGGTAGGCTGCATGGGATTTGGAAACATTTCAAACTTTTGCAGTTAATTGTACTTACACTGAAGTTCAGAACTGTTTTAAGTTCACAAACCTAGCATTGTGGGCCCAGACAAAACTGTGAGTGCTACAGATTACAAAAGCCAGACATTCTAACTGGAGAAGTAACCAATGTTCCCTCTATTTTTTGTTTCGTTCCCTGTGTGGAATAAATTTTGTTTGGTGCAGGTGTGCACCACCAGGAGAAACACATGCTGCTGGCTGTGGGTGCTCTGCTAATCAGCTGGGTGCATTTTAATCTTTCCTGGGAGGCCGCCCAAGTGCTCAGCTTACAGGGAATGTTAGAAGTCACCCTTCAAAAGATAGTAAGACTCTTTCAGTGCTTATTACTCAACAAAATATTTACAGCCAGAGGGTCGAAATCTCATCTCCTCCACACAGGGACAAATCCAAACCAACTCATTTGAAATCAGAGAATAAGTCCAATCAATAGAGTGACCCTTGATTTGCAGCAAGGTGGTTGAAATCAGAACCTGCCTGGCTCGGGGTGAGTGAGCTGGAGGAATCTACTATGAAGTCCGGAGGGCCGTGCCTCTTTGTGTATTACGAATGCTGTGGGAACTGCACCGTATGAGAGATGGGAGCGTCAGTAGGGCAGATCACAGACAATGGCATATCTATATTTTCCCCATTAGGAAAACAGGAAGGAATGTTGGAGTGGGTGTAACACTGCCAGGGGAACACCAGGGGTATTATGTGAACTATTCATATCACTTCCAGCATGGTAGTCAGAAGAGAGACATGTAACATAGGCCAGATCAGCGAACAAAGACCACTGGCAAGTTTTTCTGTGCATTTGGCAATGCTCCAATAGGAGTCCAAATCCATTCCAAAATCCATATCTGGCTCTTGCAGAGAGGGTAGATTTTCTTTTGTTACCTAAAAACCAGCACATTTATCTTAATGCAAGTTCTTGAGGAAGGAGGATTTGCTATTCCTACCATTAGCACTGTAGCTTATGGCTTGTCAAGTTTCGGTGTCTTCCTTTGGCTTTTTTTCTTTTCTGCTTCAGCCTGGTAATAACTCTTCCTCTTGGAATGTGGATGGTGTTTTGCTGATGTTGGGGTGTATGTATGGATGTGATTGTGTTTGTGTGTGTGTTTGTGTGGGGGAGAGTGATTGTGTTTGTGTGTGTGTTTGTGTGGGGGAGAGTGATTGTGTTTGTGTGTGTGTGTTTGTGTTTGTGTGAGTGGGTGATTGTGTGATTTTGTGATTGTGTGTGTGTGAGGAGCATATAGAAGTTAAGAAAAATGACTGTTACACAACGCTCAATAGTATACAATAAATACAAGCCTTAAAAGAGATGGCATTTCATCTTTCCAGGTTGCCTTAAGTCCAATCTTCATTGCAGCACTGCAGTGTACACAACTCTAACTTATCATCTGCAGGCAAAATGTATTGTGTAAGGCCGGGCAGCCTGGGAAAAATCCACCTATTTGAGCAGCTCCTAAATTTTATATTGTTCTTTACAAATCAGTTCCCTCAAGCTTGTGGGCTGAAGTACAGTCAACAGGAAGGACAGAAGTAAAGGAATAAGCTCTTTAAAGAGCCTTGTAGAGACTCTTGCAAGTTCCATGCGGTGAATTATGAAATCAGTTACTGGATTGCTGAACTGGTGGGCGTTTTATGGCCTGTTTCTTGCCCCTTCTGCTTTCTTTCTGGAGAGCCAAAAAACCCTGATCCTGAATGGCTCAGGCAAAGCAGAGTGGATTTGGCTTCTGGGCTGAGAAAGAACTGAAAAATCAGTCAATTAAAAAAAAAAAAGGTGCGTTCTTCTTGTTTCAATATAGACCTGTGCAGAAGAAAGTCATGCTTTCTAATCTGGGCTTTGACATAAGCATAACGCAACATAAGAGCTTCCATACTGGGTCAAACCCATGGTTCAACTTGCCCACTATCCTGTCTCCTACAGCAATTCATACTAGTGCTTCACAGGGGTGTAAAGAATAGGGCAATTCTGGAGTGATCCACTTCTGTCCCCACTCTCAATTTCTGGTAGTCAGAGGTTTTGAGGGTCACTTCAAGTGTGGTTGCATCCTTGACTTTAGTGGCTAACAGGCTTTGATAGACCTATGCTGCATCAACTTATTTAGTTCTTTTTTCAACCCTGTTATACGTTTGGCCTTCACAACATCCCATGGCAATGAGTTCCACAGGTTATTTGTGCATTGTGTAAAAAGGTACTTCCTCTTGTTTGTATTAAACATGCTTCCTCTTAGTGATATTGGGTAACACCTGGTTTTTGTATTGCTTGAAAGAGTAAATAACACCCCGTTATTCACTTTTTCCGCACCAGTCACCGTTTTATAGAACCCTGTCAATTTCTCCTCCTATTTATTGTCTCTTTTCTAAGTGGAGGGTGCATCTATGCAGCAGGGCTTAACTGTGTACCTTATTTCATCAATTGCTTATTTAGTCAATTGCGTAGCTTATTTCAAAATAGCTTATTTCGAAATGTGGTGTGTCTACACAGCACTTATTTCAAAATAGAGCACTCTTCCTCCCACTTCCCTTACTCCTTGTACAAATGAGGGTTACGGGAGTTGGAGTAAGTCGTCCTCCAGCGTGACAGTGTTTCAACATTATTTCAAAATAACTGCCTGCTGTATAGACGTGGACTAAGTTATTTCGAAATAACGCTAGTTATTTCAAAATAATGTTGCGGTGTAGATATACCCTAACAGGTCTAATCTTTTAAGTCTTTCCTCCCATGGAAGCCATTCAATCCCCTTCATCTTTGTTGCCCTTCTCAGAACCTTTTCCAATTCCACTATTTCCGTTTTGAGCTGCTCTCTAATCTGTAGCCTTAAGAAATGCTACTTAGCCCACGTCTCCTCATGCCGCACTAGAGATTGGTCTTCCGGTGTTTGATTTAGCAGGTCTAGTTAAGACCCGCTAAATCAAACACTGAGGGTGGCTCTGGTCAGTGGTGGTACTCCTCACAGTCACGAAGAGTATGGGAAGCCAACAGGAACATTTCCTTCCATTGGTCTCCCACTGTGAAGACGGTGCCAAGCTCTGCTTAAGATAAGCCAACTCCAGCTATGTATTTTATGTAGCAGGAGTTGTGTATCTTAAGCCTACCTTTCAGGTCTGGTGTAGGTTTTGTTTTGGGGTCCAATGATGGGAGATTATTGTATGGTGCCATGGGATGAGCAAGAAGTTTTTTTCCCCTGAGAGTAGATCACACAATAGACTTCGTCCCCCAGGAAGCAGAATGTGGAAAAGGAGTTCATGAAGAATGGGGAAGAAGTAGGGCAATAGTTTTGTGCCAACCCCTCCTCTTTGCATTGGCTGTTGGATCAAAGGGGATTGTGATGGGATGTACTCGCTCTGCCCTGGGCGAAAAAAGGGTTAACCCTGAATCGAGGGCTGAGAAAACCACACCCCTTCCACCTTACTGGGCATGCTCCAGGTGCACTGGTATAAAAGGAAGCACATCACCCTCAGTTCAAGCTGACTGCTGGTGGGGGAGGATGTGCACCACGCAAACCACCCCAGGCACCCAGGAATGGAGGCACCGCAACCTAGGCTGAAGGCAAGATGCTCCCAGAGGCTTCATGGAGTTCAGAGATGCCAAAGAGGTGGCAGCCCATGGACCAGGAGGCAAGATGGAGGCCCTCACCGTGCCTGTGAGGAGGGCGCTGTTAGGATCTAGATATTCAGGCCTGACACTTATGGTCTATATTTTAACAATTTAGGTGTATTCTTACAGAGGTATAAAAACAAAGAATCAAAATCACAGTCTATCTGTGTTACCTACCAGACCTGGGCTTCTGTCGACAGAAGGCGTTATGCCCCGTCTCCATGGCTCCTTTTTTCACAAAAACTCCCTCTTGCGCAAGAGCCATTCTGCTGCTCTTTTTCAGGCAAAAGCTCCTTGCACAAAAATGGTGGCTCATTAAGTATGCAAATGAGGCACAGTGACACTCATTTGCATATTTTCTTGTGCAAGAGAGCGCAGTATAGACGTAGCCTATGATTCTATGTGGCTAGGACACAAATGGAGGAAAGCACTGAACAACCTAACAAGACAGACCCTGGACTGGGACCTCTGAGGCAAGAGGGGCTGAGATAGCCCAAGGGCAATTTGGAAATGAATGAAAAAAAGCAGAACTGAAAGTCATCCAAAGGACCCATGAGAAAACTAGGGCTGCAGGAAGAGATTAGCCACGATGGAAGACCATGGGGAAGAGCCTGTGAAATAAAGAGGCATGAGTCATGCCACGCTGTTAGTACAAGGAAGCTTTTTCTAGTGCTGCCCTATAGAAAACCAGAAGACTTTATGCTTCAGGGCTATAAAATAGGCCTTCATCAACATGCAATTTTTTTTAAAGGCAAAACATGTGGTTGTGCAACAATCATGTTTGAATATGCAGATGAGTTCTCTCCATATTTTGCAAAATACGTCGCACATGGGGCTGCACTGTTACGTCTGTGTTTCATACATGCTCTGGGTAGGATGGGCCAATGGTTTATTGGCAACAGTTTCCTGGAAAAGTTCAGCATATGCCTCTTCTGATTACTGTGGAAACCAGGAAGTACCAACAACCAACTCTGCTATCAAGTTTTAAATAAAGCTATTTAAATGAAAATAAAGGGGGGAAAAAGACCAGTGCGCTGAACAGTAGCTCTCTAACAAGCTGTGTTTCCATGATTAAACTGCTGTAAAAATGTGCAGTTTTTACTTGTATCTGAGGCTAATTGCAATATGTCTCTCTGGTGTGACTCCTCACATTCTTCAGAGAAATAGTGTTATGATATCAACGTGGCGTAACTTAAGATATGTTTTATGCAAGGTGGGTCATGTGAGGTTGTGACGGGTTTGATCACAGAGATTCCCCTTGTGGCTAACATCTGGTGGGCTAATCCTACCGCAGAGCTCACCTACCTACCCTCTGGAGTGCTCTACTATCCTGTCCCAATGCATCAGAAGCTCTGGTCTCCCACAGCAAAGTCACAAAGTTGGGGCAACAGCCCCTCCCCCCAGCAGAGCTACACAGATGCTGAACCAGCTCAGCTTTGGGAGGGCTCAGATATATGATGAACCCAACGGTCATTCTAAACATTTTGGTCTGCCATGACATTGGATCATACATGTTATTGTTGTGCGTGACAGTATGAAGTTTGGCGATGTACGTGTTACTGAAATGTATAGTGAGGTTCAAATCACCAGTGTTGTCTTCAAGCCATCATTTTCAAGTCCAAGTCGAGTCTCAAGTCCCTACAGTTCAAGCCTCAAGTTGAGTTTCGAGTCCCTGAAGTCACTTTCGAGTCGAGTCTCGAGTCTTAATTTAAAAAATGTCAAGTCACTTTTGTATAAGCCATCAATATCGGCATTTTCGGACAATTTTTTCACCAAGTCGATTTAACAAAATTTGCAAGTCTCAAGTCGAGTCTCAAGTCACAAACAATGAACCCGAGTCGAGTCTCAAGTCGGACTCGAGTTCAAGTCGTGGGACTCGAATCAACAACTCTGCAAATCACCCATGGGGATGAGCCTCGCCAGGCACCTGGGAAAGGTGGGGAGGGCTGGCTCCATGTCCTTGGAAGGGGCGGGGCCTCAGGTGGAAGGGGCGGGCCTGGGACTAGCTTCTCCCAGGCAGCCTCAGCACTGCCCAGAGTGTGCTGCGCCTCCCCCAGGAAACCCACAGTGCCCTGTGTGTGGCTCTGGTGGCAATTTAAAGACTCCGGGCCTTTGGCTGCCACTTCTGCTGTTGCAGCTACAGTAGCAACACTGGCCAGGAACCCTGGGCCCTTTTCAATTGTCAGGGCAGTTCTACATCCCCGCCCCCCTTCAGCAGGCCTGCCCGCAAGCAGCCCTTCAGGTACAACAGTAAAAAGGCCAAATGCACACAAGCACAAACCTCTCAGAGGGTATGTCTACACTACCCCCCTAGTTCGAACTAGGGGGGGTAATGTAGTCATACGGAGTTGCAAATGAAGCCCGGGATTTGAATTTCCCGGGCTTCATTTGCATAAAGCCGGCCAGCGCCATTTTTAAATGCCGGCTAGTTCGGACCCCGTGCCGCGCGGCTACATGCGGCACGGACTAGCTAGTTCGGATTAGGCTTCCTAATCCGAACTAGCTGTACGCCTCGTGGACCGTACATGCCAGTCCAGACGTAGCCCAGAGGAACTAAGACTGTGCTGTGGGAAGTGCTGGTGCCAGGCTAGAAGGATTTTTAGACTGTGCATGAAAACCTGGGAAAGCCAGGCACAGCCAGGCGAGCAAGGCAGTTGCTTTGGGTCCCGCACTTCAGGGCACCCACCTGCTTGCTCACTGCCCCGGCTGGGAGCCGCCCAGCCATGTGATGCAGCCAACCATAACTTACCCCCGCAAACTCTTTGGCAGGGCCTGGAGAAAGCCAAGGCAACTTGTGCCTTTATTGGTCAGCCTGTTTATCACCCAGGCTGAGATTTTACTAATGAATGCCCTGTCCATCTAGTTTGCTATGCTCAGTTTGTGGGGCTTGCTTATTTACTAAGGTGATCTGCTTTGTTCTCTTTGCTCTCTCTTATAGTCGCTTACAATTGACCCTTTGTTGTTAATAAATTCATTTCTTGTGTATTTCAAAACCAATGTTGTGAAATTCATAGAGCCGGAGCCGGTCATAGGGGCGGGCAAGCTGGGCAGCCGCCTGGGACCGTCATTTTCAAAGGGCCACAGAAATGTAACACAACGAATTGTATATATAATGGGAAAAATTGCACGAGCGTTGGCCAGCTATTTTTCATGTTTTCTCAGCAGCAATTAATAGATGAAACGGGGTGCTAGGGAAGCTCAAAGTGGAGTCACGGGCTGGTTTGCTCAGTCGGCAGGAAGGGCTGTTCAGGATCCCGCCCAGACAGACACCACCCCACAGAGCGAGTCTCGCTCCCAGCAGCAGGGCCCGGCGTCTGTCTGTCAGCAGTGTCCCTGCTACAGCAAAACCCCTGGCACCAGGCGGTACCTTTCCCACCATCGCGTGCGCCAGACTGTCCCTGTATCACTGCAGTCTCACAGCACCAAAAGCTGCCCCGCCCACCCTGCCCAGTACTTTGCTCCACAATGAGGCTGATTCTCACTTTCCAGTGCCAGGAACCCGCCTCTGGCTCCCCACATCTGTATCTCCCTCCCCACCAGACACTCCCTGCAGAGTCTCACTTCTCCAGACAGCTCCCCCTAGTGTCTATATTTCCCAGCTGGGCCCAGGGCACGAAGAACAGACACAACTGGAAGTAGGAACCCTATTAATTGCATACAAATCACTGTGGCAATTTTTTGTTGCCTTTCTTCGAAGAGCAAATCCATTGACAACGCTTGATAAGTTCTCATTTTTCAGACGTGGTTTCAGCAGCGCGCCTCGTCCGACAGCCGGGAAAGTGTAGGTGAGTGCCTCTAATTCTTTTCAACGCAAATGAGATGCAATGCCATAGCAAGGAATTTTGTCGCCCGGGGCTGCCAATTGGTTAGGACCGGCCCTGTATATAGGGGAAAGCTGTGCATGCCTTTCTCCACATTGAGGAAGAAGGTGAATCTTTAGGGACTTACAATGCACAGCTGTCTCTGTACAGCGCAAAACATTATTATTTTGGGTTCATCTTCCAAAAGCAGGGTGCCTGTGAGTGCTAGGTGAATCCCCTCCCACCGAGCTGACTTCAGTGTGCATCTGGGTGTGGCCCTAGCTGTGTGTTTGTGAGTGATGCTTGAGGCCAGAGAGCCTAATCCAGCAAAACAGGAAAAAGGAATCCAGGCTGCAGAGGCAGGAGAGGTTCAGCAAAAGCCCAGTGTATCAGGTGTCATCCCGGACAGGGGGGGTCCAACCTGTCACAATCTCTTCTTCAACTTAAATCATTATCAGGCCTATCTGGGTTTTTATTTAATTGTGAAACAAGAGGTTGGTGCCAGCAAAAGCTGAGTTTGGAGGCTACTGCGTAATGACACGGAATCTTTATGGACATGGATTAAAGTCATCCATGGCCAATGCAGTTCTTAAGCCTTATTTTGTGAGCGTTAAGATATTCTCGCAAGTGATGTACGGGTTTTAGTTCTGTGGCAGGGGTGAAGTTCAGCCGATTGCCAGATGTAATTCCTATCTTCAAGTCTTTGCAGCTTTATACATTTATGATCCCTTTGTATGATTTGGGTAATGGCATAGACACAAAAATCCAAGAGAATTAAAGAGACAAGGCCAGTAAAATCCCTTTTCATGTTAATACTTGCAATGACTTCACCTTTACAGGAAAAGCAGAACAAGTAGCTCAGAAGTTGGTATTGTCTCTGTTTACACCTTAGGCAAAAAATGCTTTTGACTATCCCAGGTTGACTTAAGGTACTGCTATTCTCTAGAAACGGAAAAGGACAGATGCATCTCTTTATACTCGTATTCAATCTGTGGCTCCAACCTCATTAATCATCTCAGTAAAGAATTCCAGATGGGAACACGAACGACGTAGGACGGAAATTATGGAATGGATAAAATGCCTGTAACACAATTCAAAGTAAAATCCCTATTTGCATAGATTGGGCAAAGGGAAATGCTGGAGAGGCTAAGAAATGTACATGCTGATCAAGTTCCCCACCCACAGACAGACTACCTGTACTTTGCTGCATATATTAGGGGCCATAACTATAGCAACAGCCAGAAAATATTTTAATTAGAGAGAGGAAACCACTGTGTGTCATCTGTGCCTTGTGTTGCTGGATTTATATTGACTGTAATAAATGCGGTCACAGACCAGGAAGTGCTTGGTACACTTACTGGTTCTTTTATACCTGGCTCACAAGGAAATCTGATATTGCATTAAGATTGTGCACAAAAACTGATGCCTCCTTTCAAGGATTTGCATAGTTATGTCATGCCTGCTGAGCTAGGCACTTAGACACCTCTGTGCAAAAACTCTAAGGGGTTTAAAGCAATAGGGGGTTGAAAATCCCACCCTTACCTACTCTAGGACTAGAGCCATTTAGCTGGTGTTTTCAGAAGCAATTCTCCACAAATCTGAGATCAATTTCTTTTCACCCACCCCCAGTAAAAAATAAATACATAAATATTTATGTGATGTATATTGGACAAACTTCTCAGACACTTTGCCAAAGAATCAATGCACTCAAAACAGACATCAGACAGTTTCACAAAGAAAAAACAGTTTCTTGCCATTTTAACCAGAATGGGCATTGTCTCAAGGACCTGATTACCTGCATCCTGCTTCAAAGAGATTTTAACACAAGACTTCAAAGAAAAGCCTCTGAACTGTCATTCATGCTTAAATTTGACACTTTACGAATGGGCCTTAAAAAAGATGCTAATTATCTTACCCATTACAAAGATAGCTTCCCAATTATCACCTCTAATATCATTATCTCATAGACATTAACCTCCCTCCCATCCCCCCTCTGTTCTAAAATCTGATTTGTCTATTTTATATGTGTTCACTTTTTTGATTGGTATATATGGTTGTGCCAATTTTCTTCCACAATTTGATCTGAGGAAGTGGTTCTGGCCCACGAAAGCTCATCACCTAATAAACCATCTTGTTAGTCTTTAAAGTGCTGCATAGTCCTGTCTCTTGTTACATAAATAAATGATTCCACACTTCTTACATGGGTTCAGATCTTAAAGAATCCAGGGAGATTCATGATCTTTTGGGTGGACTTTAAAATTCCAAGAGTTTGACCCGGTGAACAATTTCCATGGTATTTTAGGTTAGGGCTACTTTGATATACAGCTACTAGGCAGAACTGGGGAAATACAAAACCTTTCCCCTTTAGTTTATGACCTTTAAATGCACTCTCGTTCAAAGCCGAAATGATTTCCTGGTTGTAACAGTTATAGGGGTATCTGCAGATCTTAATCCATCTTTGGTCTTTCTTGGCATGTCTACACTGTAGTGTAAGCCCAGGGTTAGTGGAATTCAAATGAGCAGACCCTGACATTCTTAACAAAGGCCTGGAATCTCTACTCTCATTGGAAACCCCAGATTAGGAATTGTGGCGCACTGTGTCCCAAGCTAAGACTCCAGAATCTACAGTGCATTGTGTGGGCCAAACTCCAACAATCCATAGACAAGGCTTCCTAGTGCTCTTCCTCATGTGGCCACTCCAGTGTTTTGCTCATGGTGCAGTGTGGAAAAACTTGACTGTTCAGAGGATAAAGTAGTTGATCAGTGGGGTTTTGTGATACATTTGGAGGACTCCTAGAGCATGAGTTCGGAGGGGTCATGTTTACACTGCAAGGATTTGAACCAGGGGTCCTGGCTTGACTCAGGTTTTGAAACTCTACCTCTGAGGGGTCCTGAATCATTGGTCAAAGCCCTGGGTTAGTGTGTACAGAAGAGAGTTAGGCGTGACCTGAACTCAAACATTTTAACGAGATCCTGTGCATTAATTAAGCTTACCTTTGACTGGATTTGGTACCTGCGGTTCTTTCCTTTGAAGGCTGTGATTAGTGGTAGTGGCTTGTGATCAGTGATCAGGCAGCTTTTTCAGACCAAAATATTGTTCAATCTCAATGGCTACATCTACACTGCATAACTTTTACGGAAGAGGAAATGTAAATGAAGCGCTCATTAGCATTTCTCGCACTCTCATTTACATATTCTCTTTCGATCCTATTTGCAGAAGCGGTTTTTGTGAAAAAAAAACAGTGTAGATGGGGCCATTTTGTGCCAGAAAACCTTTTTGCACAGGATCTTTCGAAAAAGGCTTCTATTTTCGAAAGAACCGCATCTAGACTGCGGTTTCAATTTCGAAATAGTGCTTTTTCGAAAAAGTGCCACGACGCAATTATGCAAACGAAGCACAGGATATATAAATCCGAGCTTCATTTGCACTTTCAAAGTGCTTCATTTACATCCCTTGGCTGACAGAGGTATGTAGTCTAGCCTAAGATTTTGACTTTTTTTCTTTAACTTTTTTTTAAGTTTAAATTAACTAAAAAAAAATTCAGAATGAAAAGTCATTTCAGCCTGAAACCCCAACGCTTAATGATTTAAAAACATCAAAATGGAATGTTTAGATAATTTCAATTACAGAAACACATTAAAAAACGGACCGTGTTTTGTGCACGATTTGGGTTTTGATAAAGTGCCTTGTTTATTTTTCTTTTTTGAATGAAGAGTTTATCAAAATAGTCCTGCCCAACTTCATCAGACACCGTTCTCTCGGTGGGCTTGTACCAGTGACGCCCCATTCTGGTGACAAAGTGTCATTGATGCTGTCAGATATTGTCATTGGACACTGTACAGCAGGGATGGGCAGTTATGAAATAGTAAGTGGGTCACATGAGTGGCCTCTCTTCACCTCACTGGCCGCAACAGCCCACGACTCATTGGGGTTCCACCTGTGTCCCCTCCGACTGATCTTCTCTCCCAAGTGCCTCTTGTGCACCAACTCACCAAAGCCCTGCACTTATCTGCTCCTTCCCCTCCTCCCAGTCCTTTCAGAGCACACAAATTGCCTGGTTTGCTCTCTTATCCCCACTCCTCCCTCCCCCCTCTTCGAGCTGGAATGCTGCGAATCAGCTGTTTGCAGTGTTCCAGCTCTGGGAGGAGGAGTGGGAGAGGGGACGGAGCACGACTCCAACAATTTGCATGCTCTGAAAGTGGTGGGAGGGAGTGGGGAGGCACAGAAAGTGTGGGGCTCCACTGCCCCGGTTCGTGAAAGTCATGTGGGGGAGCAGGCAGCCAAGGGATTTGCTGGCCACAGGCGGCGTCCCAGTGGGCTGCATGGCTGGCTGCCCATCACTGCTGTACAGTTGCAAATGTTCTACTTCATCAGGGTGTTGCCATACTGTGAAGAGACTCAGAGCATGGACCTGCTACCTATCGCTCCCACCATCTCCTGATTACAACCGTCAGCCATGGGATTTTCCTTAGCAAGGCTAGGACCCTTTATTATTCATCTTGAATGGTGGACTAAGCAGAGAGCTATTCCTTAAAGGATTATCTTTCCTGCACTTGTCTCACAGGCTACCTTTGTCCCTATGGAAAATGGGAGACGTAGATGTGGCCTGGAGAATTTCATGTTCTTTCTTGAGGTTCAGCTGCTATGAATTTCAAAAATGGTAATAAACAGACATAATTTATATCATACGGAGCAGAGAAAGCTGCTTTTCTTTTTCTTGGCAGGCTTAGTTCATTTTGGAATCGTGCAACTTTTTCATCTCTGTGTTCTAAGGGAAAGGAGAACACGCAGCATAAAAGTAGCACAATAAATCGTGGAAAAATATTATCTGGGCTTTCATAAGTCCTCTTCCCTGGCTTCTCCTCTCACTGTACTTATGCCCCAGTGTTTGGAATGTCTACAGCATTGTTTTATGTGATGGTACCTTTGGGATCAGTTAGTCACAGGAACAGAACTTCTGGGGCTTTAAAAGCATATATTAAATTTGGCTCCCTTGTGTGTGCTCTGACGCATCCATGCTTGTCTGCATGTCTGGGTAGCCGTTGCTTGTGGATGTCCCATGAGACTCCTTTCAGCTCCAGGAAGGAAAGACATGTATCTACTATATATTTCAGAGAGTTTGTCTGCCTGCCTGTTCATCCATCTGCCTGTTCAAAGACTCCTAAAGAGTAAGGGCTAAGACCATCAAATTCAGCATGCAGCTTCCTCTGATCATAACTTAAAGCAAGGAAAAGGTTTGGTGGTGCCAGGAAAATAGGATGTGCCTGGAATTGGATTGCTCCTCAAAAAGCCATGCAGAAGAGGGACAGAATCACCAGGCAGGTGAAAGGAGCTGGCTGGGGGGGCGCCCCACTTCTTGGGACTGCCTCAGCCCTAAGCTAACAACCCCCCAGACACTTTGAACCTCCCCTACCCCAATTCCTATGGAAACATTGCTGGCTGTTCCCCTTCACCAGGGAGTGAGGGGTAAGTGCAGTTTGCGGCATTCCTCCCTCTGGCTGAGGAGTGCAAGGGGGCAGATGAACCTAGACCTGCCCCAGCCACGGGACATGCACCCCTCCCCCGGCTGTGCCCGCTGCAGCTGCAGTGGCCATGGGGAGGCGCTTCTCACCTACTCCCAAGCTGCTGTGATGAGAGGGAGCTGGGGGGCAGCCTTCATACTCAACCCCCCCCGCCCCCCCCCCCAGCCTCACTCCAAAGCCATGATTCAAATGAATCATTTCATTTCATTTTCCAAAAACAAAAATGACTTGAGGTAAGGGCCTGAATAACACCCGGTCATACGTCTAGTGATTTCTATTTTCCAAGCTACTTGTGGGGCCCCTCTGATTAAGCGTTTCTGAGGTAACTCGTTATCAAGCTCAGCTACCACCTTGAATAGGCGCTTCCGGGCTGTCGTGTTCAGCAGCCGTTCTGTCCCCTCACCTCCGAGCACTGTAAGCTGGCTAATCGGAGCAGAGAGAGGGCCTTTGTTTGGACAGTCTTGCTCCTGTGCCCCCGGAGTATCATTTATCCCTACTGTAATGGGTTGGGAATGTTTGCCCGAACTTTTCTCAGATGGAGGAGGAAGCCCAGCTGTACGCGCTGGCCTCTTGGCACCTCGTCCACGGCCGTGCTCTCCTTGTGATGCTTCCTTCCCTTATGATCAACAGGCTTCAGAGACTGAACAAACACTGCCGCCAGTCGTTTGACTTGGCACCCAGCGAAATCATAATAGTCTTCGCCAAAGTGCTGCAGTGAAGGACCAAGTGGCCTGTGTGATTCTGCCCGCTAAGCAGAAGAGTTGAAACGAACTTGACCTGGGCAACAAGTCTGCTTTTTTTTTTTTCATTCGCATCTTAGATTTAATAGGCCATTAGGCTTAATTAGCTACTGTTTAGAAAACTCTTTGAAGATGAATGGGCTATATAAGTCCTCAGCCTTACTGTTCTGATGGAGGTCTCTCCGGCCCATCAGATTCCTTGGCTCAATATCTGATCTCACACTGGAGTGAATCTGGCACAGTGATTTCAGTGATTTCACATTTACATCCATGTAAGTGAGATCAGAACCTAGCCTGCTAGGGTACGTCTAAACTACATGCCTCTGTCGGCAGAGGCATGTAGATTTGTTTGTTTGGCAAAGGTAAATGAAGCCGCGATTTAAATGATCGCGGCTTCATTTACATTTACATGGCTGCCGCGCTGAGCCGACAAACAGCTGATCAGCTGTTTGTCGGCTCCCGCGCTAGTCTGGACGTTCCCCCTGTCGACATCAAAGCCCTTTGTCGGCAGCCCCGGTAAACCTCATTCCACGAGGAATAACGGGGCTGCCGACAAAGGGCTTTGATGTCGGCAGGGGAGCGTCCAGACTAGCGCGCTGAGCGGACAAACAGCTGATGAGCTGTTTGTCGGCTCAGCGCAGCAGCCAGGTAAATGTAAATGAAGCCGCGATCATTTAAATCGCGGCTTCATTTACCTTTGCCTATGTGTCTAATCTACATGCCTCTGCCGACAGAGGCATGTAGTCTAGACACAGCCCAAGGCTGCATCTAGACTGGCAAGTTTTTCCGCAAAAGCGCCTGCTTTAGCGGAAAAACTTGCCAGCTGTCTACACTGGCTGCTTGAATTCCCATAAGAACACTGACGATCTCATGTAAGATTGTCAGTGTTCTTGCGCAAATACTATTGCTGCTCCCGTTCGGGCAAAAGCCCTCTTGCTCAAATGCTTTTGCACAAGAGGGCCAATGTAGACAACACAGTATTGTTTTGCGCAAAAAAGTCCCGATGGTGAAAATGGCGATCGGGGCTTTCTTGCGCAAAACCGTGTCTAGATTGGCACGGATGCTTTTCCACAAAAAGTGCTTTTGCGGAAAAGCATCCGTGCCAATCTAGATGCTCTTTTCTGCAAATGCTTTTAACAGAAAAACTCTTCCATTAAAAGCATTTGCAGAAAATCATGCCAGTCTAGACGTAGCCCAAGCGTGTTCTTGCGCAAGAAAAAGTACAGTAAATCGTAAGAACACAGGGCTTTTTGCACAAGAGTTATTCCTCTTTCTACGAGGAATAAGCCTTTTTGCACAAGAGCTCTTGCGCGAAAAGGATGTGTAGACGGGCCACAGGAGTTTCTTGCGCAAGAAACCCCTATGGCTAAAATGGCCATCAGAGCTTTCTTGCACAAGAGAGCATCCACACTGCCATAGACGCTCTTGCACAAAAGCACATCTCTTGAACAAAAGCATATGGCAGTGTGGACATGTTCTTGCACAAGAACTTTTTGCACCAACTCTTGCACAAAAAATTCTTGCACAAGAAGCCTGCAACGTAGATGTAGCCTACCGCTCAATATCAAGTTCTATAAAGACTTACAACCAGGCATGGTGTCTTCTACAATGAGCAAATTTACTGACATCAACCAGACTACTCACCACAGCAAGCTGTGTTACAACTATTAAGCCTTTGCACATTTGGGTGCTCAGAGAACTGTTGAAATGTGGTAGGCTACTGGGATCGTTTGTATTGTACTGAAACAAGGAACAGAAGCATTACAAAGTAAATGGCGTTTGTGATATCTGGCATTAGGTGCTCTCAGTTAAAGACACAGAAGTGTTGGGGAGAGCACATTTTTCATCTTTAAAGTGGGTGACTAGATGGACATTTCACGTGCAAGTCGACAAAGAAAATTAGATGAAAATGGCAAAGTTTTTATGGCCTCTAGTACCGTTTTTGGCAGCTATCAAGTCACCTTTCGATTTTTCCTTTGGGGGAACAGCAAGAAATTTCTGTTCCTCAGCAACACCATAGAGACACTCCTCCTTACCCCCCAAAAAAATCCAGTGAGAAAAATGTCACATAAAAAATAATGTGTTTTATATCGGTGAAGCTCCATAGAAAGGCAATTTGCGGAATTTCAAAGCAAAATTTGTTGAGGCATCTTTGTTTAGAATTCTTTTCAATTGCGGTGTATTGTACCTCTTTTCCTGAAGAGCACAGGTTTTTTTGGGGCAGTTGATGGGATTTCTTTGTGACGGATGTATATTTTCTTGATTTTGCCCTGGTTCAATAGCTACTCTATTCACTGAACTCCTGCAGGCTTCAGAGGGGGCTCTACCGTGAGCAGCTGCAAAATCAGTCCCTTTCATCTCTAACGAAAAGCTTCGCCAAGTGGATTGGAGCACAAGCTTAAATAAATGTCGAAATTGTCATTCCTTTAGATTACAAGTGGGTAGCCCCGTGAATGGGGGAATACTTCAGCACTAAGCTAACATAGTGTGTAATCACGATCAGAGCTATTACAGTTGTTTGCAAAAGAAAATTGCAAACTCCCTCTAAGAGATGCAGGGAAGCTGTTGAACAGACATGACTTCTATACACAGAATATCTGCTCTCTGAAGAGGCTTATGGATATAATTTTAATCATATTTGCCAGCAAATACAATGGATTTGTCTGAAACATTTTCAGCCATTTGATACTTTGGAGGGTTTAATTATGGGGCGTGTGTGTGTGCACGCGTGTGTCTTTTTTTCTTTTCTTACAGAGTTATTTTGCTGTTGTGCTATATTTCCCAGGGGTCTGTGTGGCAAAAGTTTAATTTTCAATTAAAATGGGGAGACAGCTCCTCCAATGAGAGGACAAGAAGCAATGGGCTTACACTGCAGCATGGGAGGTTTAGTTTGGTGTGACAGGGCAGACAAGGCCCTGAGCCCAGAAAGAGCTATAGATAAGTCCTCTAGGAGGCTAGAGAGGCTCTGGAGAAGCTGGCCAATCAAGGACCAGGGAGGCCTACAAAAGGAGCTGCAAAGCTAAGCGGCAGTCAGTGTAGGGCACAGCTCAAAGAGAGCTGACTGCAAGGCTGGCTGAGGAAGTTTTCTTTAGGAGGGGAAGCCCTGGAGGCGCCACTGTCTCTGAAAGGGAAAAGAGACTGAAGGGAAACAAACTGAGACACAGACTTGGAGACACCAGCAGAGGGGACCAAGATGGGCCCCTGTCAGGTGTATACCCTGGAAGGGGCTTGTGATCTCCCAGACATGGCTGGAGGGCTGAGCAAGGCTTTTAAAATTGAGACAGTGCAGGAACCTGGGTGCTCGTGTGAGGTGAGTGCCGACCCTGTTGCAGCTGGATATTAGGAAAAGCTTCCTAATTGTCAGGGTGGTGAAACACTGGAATAAATGGTGGAGGGAGGTTGTGGAATCTCCATCACTGGAGATTTTTAAGAGCTGGTTAGACAAACAGCAGCCAGGGATGGTCTAAAAGGTGTGTGGTCCTTCATTGAGTGCAGAGGGCTGGACTTGATGACCTCTCGAGGTTCTGTCCAGTTCTAATCTGATTTCTATTGGTAAAACAAATACCAGTGTTTCATGTCCCATGGAGCACCGCCAGAGATGTCTATTCAGTCCCTAATGTCGCTTTTCTTCATAGCTAAACGACCTCAGATATTCCTATTGCTCCAACAAACCTATGCTTGAACTTACATCGATTCTCAGGGTTCCAGTGGAACTGACATGGTGCATAGATCTTATTCTGGCTTTATCCAGGTGTGTGCAGATAAATGCTCCCATTAATTCCAATGCCATTTTTACCATCAGCAGGAGTCCATATAAGTCTTAATTATAACCTGATTTAGTTACCTTTAAAAGACCCAATGGTGTATGGGTAACCGCCAGCAGGCAGATTTGAACCTAGGACCTCAGTATAGGCTCCTCCATCCTTTGAGCTAAAAGCCAGCTGGCTCTCAGCCTCATGCTGTACAGGTCTCTTGTTCTTAGCTGTTGCTGTGGTCTAAGTGCCATTGCATGGGACAGAGAACCACACTAGGGCTATGTCTACACTGGTGCGATCTTGCGCCAGAAATGTGCAAATGAGACTAAGCGTGGAATATCGCCGAACCTTATTTGCATATCTAATGAGCCGTAGGGAAAATTTAAATCCCTGGGGCATTTGCAATTCTGAAGTGTCTCATTAGCATCCCTTTTCCAGAAAAGGGTGCCAATGTAGACACAGCCACAGTGTCAAAGCCAATTTAAGATCAGAATCAGGCCTTCATTTTATTTATTTAATATCTCTGAAGTATGATTCAAAACACTGATAATATCAGGAGGCAGAAAACCAGTTTGCAGTGCTGTCAGAGTTAGCATTTTGTCTCTTCTAACTTAATTCAGACGTCTCAGTGATCTTATGGCTTTGTGATTATTTCCTTCTTAATGTATCAGTTTTATGAAACAGCAGAATCATTATACTAAATTATTCTCTTTTCTTTCATGAGTTTATTAATGGTGACAAATATTTTAAATGGGCAAAATAAAAATAAACATTGTCTGGGTTCTACCTCAGTCCTTTTATTACCTAAAATAAAAACTTGCCTTTTTCAGAAGTAATCTGGGGAATTTTGGATGTCTCCATGTTTTGCTGTCCAAATTGGGGCTTCTTTAAAGATGCCGATTTTCCAAGAGCAAAAGCTCACAAAAAGAACAATGGGATGTACTTTAATTAAACTGTATAGGTGCTGTCAAATTAGACTACAATGTCACTCATTAAATTCTTTAAGTACTAGAAAAAAAGCCTTGAGAGCTATCATTATACTCTTTGGCCAACATTTTTAAATAGATGAGCCTACATTTCAGCTCCTCAGACCAGATCAAAGTGTCTAAATTACTAGCCCCGCATCATGCATACATGTATCCTGAGACTATGAGCTTGCTGAAAAAGGGACACATTTTATTTTGTGTGCTGAACATTTGGTCCCTTTCACTGAACAAAATCAAATTTTGATTTTTTAATGATGTTTACTCAGCACATTTGAAAAAAAAAGCCATTTGTTAAGATTCCTACATAGGGACCTTAGGATCCTATTTTTGGGCACTTGCTGTGGAAAATCTTGCCTACAAAAGCAGCAATGGAATTTGTAAAGTCTTATTTGGGAAATGGCATGTGGCCAACATTTTCCAAAGGGGCTACAGGGTGAACCTGTCTGGTCTGGGACTCTCTGGTCTGACAAAATCCACGGTCTGCTAGGACCATGGATGTTGCTGGGCCAGAGAGCCCCTGGACTGGAGAGCCTCAGCAACTAGGAGAAGGAATCACTGGGAGTCCAGTAGTAGAGGGACCAGCAGCCAGGAGCCGGGAGCCTGGCCAGGGTTGGGAGGGGAGCCAGAGTAGTAGCAGGAGGGCCGGGAATGGAGTTGGGCTGGCAACGTGGGGGCAGGGATCCCGACTGAGGCCGGCAGCGGAATTGGTGGAGAAGGAGAACCTAGCTGGGAGACTGGCTGTCCCCCAGAAAAGCGCCAAGGCCAGAAGCAGAGGGGCCAGAATTGACCTCCCCTGGTCCAGCACACTCCCTCATTCGGGACGGAGCAGGTCCTGAGGGTGCCAGACCAAGGAGGTCCAACCTATAACGCCTTTGCCTGTCTGTGCTGAGCCTTTTTAAAGAGGCATGAATGTCCGAATGCTGAGCATTTATCTTCTGAAAAGCAGGACCCTTTAAGGTCTCCTAAACTATGTACCAAGAAATAGAATATCCCAAATTACTTTTTGAAAATCTTAGCCAATATCCCTCAGTGTTTCACTTTTCTCTTGAATCCATTGCCTTGCTATATTGCACCTTTTAGTGTGTATATTAAAATCTTAAAATGAGGGATAAGGGATCTTTCGGAAAAGGCTTTATTTTCCAAAAGATCTGCATCTAGACCGGCACTTTTTTCCGGCAAAGCTCCGAGCCGGAAAAAAGCGGCAGCCATTTTTATGCTAACGAAGCATGGGGGATTTAAATCCCCGCTTCATTTGCAATTGCGATATGTCTAATTTGCATCCCTTTTACGGAAAAGGGATGCAGTCTAGACACAGCCTGTCTGTTTTTCTGGAAAAACTCTGCAGTGTAGACAAACCCATGTTGAGATTTATAGTAAGGCACTTGATTCACTATAAAACAATAGTATATGACAATGAAATGCTTTGGCACCTTATTAACAGAGACTTTTGAGATAGAAAATGTCTGATTTGCTGATGAATTCCAAAACAATTTTTAAGCATGTTGAACTATTTTTCAGCCTAGGGGTATTTTATGTAATTCATTGGGTGAATCAGTTCAGACTGATTGATGTGATATTTAAATGTATTTTCTGTTTAGAAAACTGTAGTATTTTATTTGGATTGGAAAGTTCTCTTTTAATATCAGTATCCAAATTTATTTGTAGCATATACTAAGAGAGACAAATAAAAGGTTCAGTTCCTTGGTGGAGTATATTTTAATAATCTGGGAACCAGAATCACATAAAAAAAAAAACAATAAATGCACTTAGAATAATAGAATCCTAGGGCTGGAAGAGACCTCAGGAGGTCATCGAGTCCAGCCCCCTGCCCTAGGCAGGACCAACCCAACTAAACCATCCCAGCCAGGGCTTGGTCAAGCTGAGACTTAAAAACCTCTAGGGAAGGAGATTCCACCACCTCCCTAGGGAACCCATCCCTGTGCTTCACAACCCTCCTAGGGAAAGAGTTTTGTATAATATCCAACCTAGACCTCCCCCACTGTAATTTGAGTCCATTGCTCCTTGTTCTGCCATCCGTCACTACTGAGAACAGCCTCTCTCCATCCTCTTTGGAACCTCCCTTCAGGAAGCTGAAGGCTGCTATCAAATCCCCCCTCACTCTTCGCTTCTGCAAATCCCCCCTCACTCTTCGCTTCTGCAGACTAAATAAGCCCAAATCCCTCAGCATCTCCTCGTAGGTCATGCGCTCTAGTCCCCTCATCATTTTGGTCGCCCTCCGCTGGACTCTCTCCAATGAGTCCACATCCTTTCTGTAGTAGGGAGGCCCAGAACTGGATGCAATACTCTAGATGTGGCCTCACCAGAGCCAAATAAAGGGGGGAAATCACTTCTCTAGATCTGCTGGCAATGCTCCTCCTAATGCACCCCAATATGCCATTAGCCTTCTTGGCTACAAGGGTATCCTGTTGACTCATATTCAGCTTCCCATCCACTCTAATCCTCACTTCCTTTTCTGCTGAACTGCTACTTAGCTAGTCGGTCCCCAGCCTGTAACAATGACGGGTGGGTGTGGCCAGGAGTGGGGCAGCTTGGGGCCCTGAATGCACAGGGCCCAAGGCAACTACCCCACTCACCTTGTCCAAGGGCTGGGTCTGGTGGTTGGCTTGGTACGGGGTAGCTTGAGTGATGGTTAGTGGCCTGTGATATACTGGTGTTCCAGCTAGGTGATGTGGTGGTCTTTTTTGGCCTTAAATTCTATGCATCGAGAAGGGAATGTCAACACTACAGAGTTTTGTTGGAAAAATGGCCGTTTATCTGACAAAACTTGAGGAACGTCCACACTGCAATTCCGTTCTTCTGTGGGTACGTCTAGACTACTGCGTTTTGTCGACAGAAGTTTTGTCGACAATATCTGTCGACAAAACTTCTGTCGACAAAGAGCATCCAGACACATTGAGTTCTGTCGACAAAGCAAGCTGCTTTGTCGACAGAACCCTGTAGTCTAGACGCAACCCTACAGGCAATAACACCTTCTGTCGACAGAACTCTGTCGACAGAAGGTGTTATGCCTTGTAAAATGAGGTATACCAGCGTCGACAAAACTGCTGAGTTCTGTCGACGTTATGTCGACAGAACTCAGCGGTAGTGTAGACGCTGGTATAGTTTTGTCGACAAAAGTCCACTTTTGTCGACAAAACTCAGTAGTCTAGACAACCTGTAAGAAAATCAAAAGAACAGAGGGTTTTTTTTTCTGGCTTTGGTAATCCTTATTCTATGAGGAAGAAGCTTTTTTGCGAAAGAGGTCTTTTGCAAAAAGGTGTGTGTGGATGGGGAAGAAGAAGTTTTTTCAGAAGAAGAGGAAAAAGCACAGGTGCCCTGGTGGCCAGTCTGTCCATAGAAATCACAGCTTGCATGTGAGAAAGCGTCCATTCAGTCTGGACTCTGTCTTTCGAAAGAGCTTTAGCAGTGTGGATACTCTCTTTCAGAAGTTTTTTTGACAATCTCTCTGAAAGAAGCCTGTAGACTAGACGTAGCTGAATATAGCAACATGTCCTTAAGCAACATGCTTAAACTTACCCATGTGCTTAATCCATTTCTGAATAAGGATGGACTGCTGATTTGAGACCAAAAATAGGGATGGTAGAAATGCCCACTGAGGGAAAGTATTCCTTAATTTCTTCATTAAGAATTCTTAATTCCTTAAGAATTGGTGATACTTTATGGAAAAAGAAATATTCATAGATTCATAAAATAGTTTAATCTGATGTCCTGACATCAGGACCAAAAACATCTCACCCAGTTACTTCTGTAATAAGCTCCTAACTTTGTGATCCTTGAGATTAGTCCAGTCAGATAATTGCATCTGGACAGCGCTTAGGGTACGTCTAAACTACATGGCTCCGTCGACAGAGCCATGTAGATTTGTTTTTTTGGCAAAGGGAAATGAAGCCGTGATTTAAATAATCGCGGCTTCATTTAAATTTACATGGCTGCCACGCTGAGCCGACAAACAGCTGATCAGCTGTTTGTCGGCTCAGCGCACTAGTCTGGATGCTCCCCTGTCGAAATGAAAGCCTTTTATCAACATCCCCGATAAACCTCATCCTACGAGGCATAACGGGGATGTTGATAAAGGGCTTTCAGGTCGGCGCGGGAGCGTCCAGACTAGCGTGCTGAGCCGACAAACAGCTGATCAGCTGTTTGTCGGCTCAGCACGGCAGCTATGTAAATTTAAATGAAGCCGTGATTATTTAAATCGCGGCTTCATTTCCCTTTGCCTACAACCCTCATCTACATGGCTCCATCGATGGAGCCATGTAGTTTAGACACAGCCTTAGTGAATGGAGAAATGCAGTGTGGATTTGCACTGAGCTCGGATGATGGGATGAGAAAGGAAGATTCTCGACTAGTAACCATTGGGGGTAGGGGGAAAGAGGGAGGGGTGGCAGAGGAGACCAGAAGGAGGAAAACAAAGAGGTGAAATAAAATGGGAAGAGAAATGCAGAGCTGTTCTTAACCACACACAGAATATACAGTTGCATGGGGCACCTGAAAATGTGGGGCATTACTGCGTCTTAATGTTCACCCATCCATCTTTTCCTATTTCTGTTCTGTGGCTCCACTCCCTCCAGAAAGGACCTAGTCAACTTAAAAGTGAAAAAGCCTGTCAGACCTACTAGCAGAACACTGAACCTGTAAAAGAGCCTTTCAAATGGTAAGGTCTCAGGGGGTAGCTGTGTTAGTCTGTAACTTAAAAAAAAACGTAGCAAACAATGAGTGGTCCTGGAGCAGCTGTGGGCATCTGAAGAAGTGGGTTGTACCCACAAAAGCTCATGATACCATCTATATTTTTTGTTTGTTTGTCTCTAAGGTGCACCAGGACAACTCATTGTCTTTTAAGGGTTTTTTGGTTATTTTTTTTTCAAATGGTAAGGAAGCATTTAACAGGCATTTGCCAACCCTTGTCACAGTTTCTGAATTTACTGTTAGTTGATAGGACTTTAGTTTAAAATAATTTAAAAACTATTTCATTAGTGTGTTGCTGAAGATTATAAAACCACATCGCTACTACGTCATCCCTCTCCCCGGGACTTTTCAGGCATAGGGGCATCAGGTTAATAGTACTACATTGGGCCCCATAAATCCTAAGGATGGCCTTAGGGAAACAGGAGACAAGGTCCTGAAATAGAGGAAAAAGGTTGAGGGTATGAAGAATACATAAAAGCACTGGGTGGAATATAGGCTTGTTCCAAAGCCCACAGGAGCCAATCGGAAGTTAACAAAATGCCATGGAACGTATGCTCTTGGCTCACCTTGATTTAATGAGCACTGATGTCACACTCCCATCTCTGTATCCCTTCCTTTTTCTTTTCTCTCTCTCTTTAGCATCTGAGGAAGTGAGTTGTAGCTTGTGGAAGCTTATGTTCTAATACCCTAATACATGTGTTAGTCTTTAAAGTACCACCAGACTCCTTGCTGTGTCTAGACTGGCAAGTTTGTCCGCAAAATCATCTGCTTTTGCGGAAAAACTTGCCAGCTGTCTACACTGGCCGCTTGAATTTCCACAAAAGCACTGACGATCTCATGTAAGCTTGTCAGTGCTTTTGCGGAAATACTATGCTGCTCCCATTCGGGCAAAAGTCTTTTTCCGAAAAACTTTTGCGCAAAAGGGCCAGTGTAGACAGCAGAGATTTGTTTTCTGCAAAAAAGCCCTGATCACAAAAATGGCAATCGGGGCTTTTTTGCGGAAAAGCGCGTCTAGATTAGCCACTGACGCTTTTCCGCAAAAAGTGCTTTTGCAGAAAAGCGCCCTGCCAATCTAGACGCGCTTTTCCAAAAATGCTTTTAACGGAAAACTTTTCCATTAAAAGCATTTCCGGAAAATCATGCCAGTGTAGACTTAGCCCTTGTGGTTGGTTTTTTAGATCAAGTAGGCACTTTTGAAAATCCCACCCCTTCACTTCATGTCAGGCCCGACACTTATGGTCTGGCTACACTGCTTTGTCAGTGTGCCTCCCAGCCTGGCTGCACAGACACTTGCTAGCATGGCTTGCACTTTGTGGCTAAAATTAGCTGTGGAGATGTTGACTTGAGAGCCCAGGCTTCAGCCGAAAACTGCAATGTTAAAGTCAGGTCTGCACGTGTTTTGTTGGGTCGTTAGCATAAGCAGTGTGGACAATCCTTGAGACTAGAAGCAGAGACACTATGGGGGAAATTTTCAGAGTCCTAAAGGGCAGAGAGGTGGCCTCTGACCATCTTTCAATGCCTTGAGGAAACAAAGAAGATAGCTTTCCTGATAGACCATGGAGACTGCTGAACGTGTTCTGCTGGAGATCTAGACGCATAGCCTCTCCATGGAGGATGCCTTGCTGTTAAGTGGAGAGAATTTCATCGCAGGAGCACATAGAAAAAATAGACTTAGTGGGTCTTAACTCCATTAGTGAGAGGAGGAAGAGGCCATACCCCAAATTCAAAGGAATATTCTATCATTACCATTATTTTAGCACCTGGATTAACAAAAAAAAAAAGCCCCGTTACGATGAGATACTTGTACCAGAAGAATTCTGCCATTTATTGTTATTATGTATTTATTTATATTATTATAAAGCCTAGAAGCAATGTTCCCTCTAATTTTTTCCATCCATGTGTAGAATAATTTTATGTGCATTTTACTTTCTTGTGAGTGGCTGCACAAGTGCACAGCTTACAGGGAACACTGCCTAGGAGTCCTGGTCATGGACCACGACCTCCTTGTGTTGGGTACTGTAAAAACACAGCTCAGAGAGACATTTCTCTGCTAAATGCTGCGTAACATACAAGTCTCCACTTCTAAATAGAAAAAACAACAACTTTAGTTGTGCGCTGTGTATTGTCGATAATTTAAATTCCCTTAATTTGGTGTCTGAATCTGTCACTCCTGTGGATTTAAAAGAACAAGTTGTTTATTCTTTTTTTACTGGGTAAGAAAGAAGAGATCTTTGTGGTTTCAGAAATGAACTGTGATTTTGTTTCAAAGAAATATGTAATTGCAGATGACCTACAAGCGTCTGAACAATTCTCCTCTGTTGCTTGAAGAATCTCTTGGTTGTATTGTAAATCATCACAAAGTGCACCAGAAAATAGAGAGCGACATAAAAGAGCTTAGGAGCTGTCTAATCTGGAGACCTATCATGTAATTAAATCAAGGAGAGTTTCTGATCTCTACAAGGGTCAAAGAAACAGAACAATGCTTTGAACTACAGTTAAAGCTCTGTTATCAGGCACTCAGTTAACCAGAGAGCTCAATGAACTGTCATTTCAGATATCTCCCAACACAAATCTTCAGTCCAGTAACTGGAACTAGCATACTGCTTCGCGCGTTATGCAATTGCATATTCTGCTCTCTGCTTTTATGGAAAGAGGGCAGAAGAGACGTAATCCAGCTGAAATCAGGGAGTTGTTCAAAAAAGCAGTTTCCAGGGTATGTCAAAAGCTCATTACCAATTCAGCCCCATTTTCTGCACTTTCTAGAATGACAATGGATGTGGATAGGAGGATCTAGAGGAACTGCAAGATCCTTGAGTGCTTTTTGAAACACCAACATTTAAATTACGTTCAGTCTAGTTTTAGTGTTAAGTGTAGTTGGTGAGCTGGGTGTACACCAAGCACTGCCCATCCTGATATGTAGTGTCATAGGGAAGTGTTTCTCAACCTTTTTTTTTTATAAAGTACCCCTTTAAAAAAAGTTATAAGTACCCCCAGTACCTGGAGGCTGTGTCTAGACTGGCAAGTTTTTCCGTAAAATCAAATGATTTTGCGGAAAAACTTGCCAGCTGTCTACACTGGCTGCTTGAATTTCTGGAAAAGCACTGACGATCTCCGGTAAAATCATCAGTGCTTTTCCGGAAATACTATGCTGCTCCCATTCGGGCAAAAGTCTTTTTCCGAAAGACTTTTGCGCAAAAGGGCCAGTGTAGACAGCATAGTACTGTTTTCTGCAAAAAAGCCCCGATCGCGAAAATGGCGATCGGGGCTTTTTTGCGGAAAACCGCATCTAGATTGGCCACAGATGCTTTTCTGCAAAAAGTGCTTTTGCGGAAAAGCATCCTGCCAATCTAGACGTGCTTTTCCGAAAACGCTTTTAACGGAAAACTTTTCCGTTAAAAGCATTTTTGGAAATTCATGCCAGTGTAGGCGTAGCCACAGTTTTCAGACACACAATTTTTTTCTACTATTGCAACACGTTTCTTTAAACAACTTACTCATAGCTGGACGGGCGATGAAATTTTTGGGTGTAAAAAGTATGAAAATAATAAAATGCTGTGAAACTTAAAACTAAAATTATTTTTTCTCCAAATTTCAGTTGTGTTGACGTGCCCCCCAGACTTCTCTCAAGTATCCCTAAAGGTACGCGTACCACTGGTTGAGACACACTATCAGAGGGTAACCTCAGGTGTAGAAAACTTTATCTGTGTACACCTAAGCACTTCAAGAAACCAACCATTCTGCAGTGTGGTGTTGCTATGGATTGGTGAGTCCCTATGTACTATGTTATTCTTTATTCATTGTGTTGTATTCTAATTCTTCAAACATTGGTATTCCAGTGGTAAAGCAGAACGCTCAGTTAACCAGAATATTCCATTAATGGGCACCCTGGTTCCCCCAACATGCTGGTTAACAGAGCTTTTGCTGTATCACCACATTAAGGCACCATTCTCTCCAAAGAGCCTATTCTATATCAAAGAGCCTATTCTCATGGTCATAGGGAGGTGAGGGGCAGATACTTCAAGACCTGGAGATTAAAAAATGCCTGGGGCTCCTTCCATGCCACTGAGGCTCTGGGACTGCTAAATAGCCACTGGAGCTCCGGGCAGTGAACACCAGGCAATGTTGATGGTTAGCCCCCAGGTCCAGCCCTTCCACCTGAGGCCCTGGTCCTTCTGGGGGCTCAGAGCTACCTCTCTCCCCACCAGGGGCCTGGCAATTCTGTTAGAAGCCCTGCCTATTCCTGAGCAGGCTATAACAGGTGGCCGTAAATCACAGCATAAACAGAGCTATCCCCCGGCTTGTGTGTCAGATCATCAGCTGGTTTAAGTCAGTGACTCTCCAGTGATGCCGATTATATTTGTGTTGGCTTTTATGGAATCCTGTGCCTGCAAAATATTTGCAGGGAACATCACAAAGGCAGTTAACAATTAACTGAGCTCTGTGGAAACCAGTTTTGTAAAAATTCAGGGCAAGATTGGCTCTCTCCCCACCCTCAACAACTAATTTATTCATAGTAATTGGGATGCGAAATGTTGCCAATTCATAGTTGTCACCCTAAATGTTACTGGGGTCATATGCTCTTCTCCAGAAGGTTTTGCAACATTTCCCCAGTGGTCTGTGTGTGATTTAATGGAGTTATTCCTCGATTTGTATTTACATGTACATAGCTGGGCAGGGAATACATTTCCATAGGACAGGAAATGTAAATAATAGAATTCCCATTCTGCACTGGGAGGAAACTGTGACCTTTCACAATTTTCTGTCAAAAACCTGAATAACCGCCAGCCCAGTGGCAGCACTGCCACCTGGGACGTGGATATAGACTGTTGACTCTTCTGTGATGGACTTTCTTTCCTTTCAGTCTCTGGTTTTGACCAGAAATTCCATTTTCGACCCGAGATAACGTCCCAACAAATGTGTTGTCCAAAACAACGCATTCCCACAGGTTTAGCAAAATCTCGTTTTTTCTGCCAAAAATTATTTCATTGAAAAATTACAGACTAGCTTTCTTTCTGTCTGTCTGTCTGTTGTGTGGCAGGCTCAGTCTCCCTTCTGAAACCCTGACCACTGTTCTGTCCACTGTCCCACACTTTCGCTATGTCTACACTTGCGACTTCTTGCGCAAGTAATATTCAAATGAGGCTAAGCGTGGAATATCGCCGAGCCTCATTTACATACCTAATGAGCCACCATTTTTCTCAGAAGAGGCTCTTGTGCAAGAAGGAGCGTTTACACTGCCCCTTTTTGCACAAGAAAAACCCTCTTGCGCAACGCCGTTCTTCCTGAGAAGTAATAGGTGTAACGGCATTGCGCAAGAGGGTTTTTCTTGCACAGGAAGGGGCAGTGTAGACGCTCCTTCTTGCGCAAGAGCCTCTTCTAAAAAAAATGGTGGCTCATTAGGTATGCAAATGAGGCTCGGCAATATTCCACGCTTAGCCTCATTTGCATATTACTTACGCAAAAAGCCACGAGTGTAGACATAGCCTTTGAGGGCTGCAGTAGAGCCCTCACCTGCAGAGTTTTTTGTCCCTGGGCCTTCCGGGCCCTTAGCATAAAGGAGGGTGTATTGGGCTGAAGCCCTGGGCCAGTCACGGCTTACCAGGAAGCCCTAATCTTGCCCCACAGAGTGGGGGGGGGGGGCAAGGGAGCCTTCCAACACTCTCTGCTAGACTCCTCACCTCCCCCTGTAGCCTTTAACAGGGCTGGTGGTTCCTCCTGCTCTTCCGCTCTGAGTCTCCTTAGCATTGGGTTGTTTCCTCCTCTCCACGCTCCTTCTCTCTCTCCTCCTCCCTCTCACAGAGGGAAGGTTTTTAAAGAGGCCCCGTGGCAGCTTCAGTCAGCTTCCCCTGGCCCTTAATTGATTTGCAGCTGCCCTGTCCTTTAACCTGCTCTGTCACAGTTGATATATTATAATTGCTGTTATGTTGTATTGTGGGCATGGAATGTTTGGAAACACAGGCCGTTATTGTGAAATCTTGCCCATTTATACCTCCAAGTGGAACGTGCTGAGGAAATACCTTTAAGCAGACTGTCGCAGTACCCTCCATATAACAATATAAAACATGGCACAGCTCTATGAACCTATAACGTAAGCTACATTTGCCAGAGAACTGGAGAGCAAGGAGAACTCTTCCGGCTGACATGTGGACCTCCCTCTTGCATTTCAGCATTAATAACAACTCACTCAGGGTGTGTCTAGACTACAGGGTTTTATCGACAAAAGTGGACTTTTGTTGACAAAACTATACCTGCGTCCACACTGCCTTTGAGTTATATCGACATAACGTCGACAAAACTCAGCAGTTTTGTCGACGTATGTAAACCTCATTCTACGAGGAATAATGCCTTTTGTCGACAGAGTTCTGTTGATAGAAGGCATTATTGCATCTACACTGTCCTTTGCGTCCACACTGTTATGTCAACAAAGCAGCTTGCTTTGTCGACAGAACTGGATGTAGTCTAGACACTCTATGTCAACATAAGTTTTGTCGACAGATTCTGTTGACAAAACTTATGTCGACGTAAGCCTGTAGTCTAGACATACCCTCAATGTACAAAAGATCCATTTGTGTCACTCATTCTCATCCCAATGATCTGCTGGGATGAACTTTGACTACACTAGTCACCTTTATATTTACTGGCAATATTTCATCATGTTGATGTCAATACTTATGTCACTGCTATCGATACACTATTCATAGATCAATATATAAATACTGGATTTAAGATCCATTGATAGGATTAGAAGCCCTGACTGTATTTGACCTTCTTCTACTCTTTGCTGACTGAAAGCCTGAGGGATTTTTCCATGTCATTCAAATACAGGAGTTTCCACTGACTAATTTTCTGCTCTCTCTGCATCTCTCCATCACATCTGGCGATAGTAGAAACACTCGTCATTAAAAATATTTTCTTCCCTTCCAAAGGAAAATCGAAGAAGGAAACGTATGGCTGGCGGTGGTAAAACATCACACAGTTGTGGTAACTGCAAGCAGAGAGATTTAAAATGACTGGACAGCCAAAAGAACAAAAATAACAACCAGCAAAAGCATCCTTTAAATAAACTATGGTTATAATGTTATTTTTTTTCTGTAATAATGAAATCTCTTAATACCTCCCCCTCTCCTCAAAAGTTAGCATTCAGGCTTTGTCTGCGCTTTTACGTTTAACGGGCAGCCACAGCAGCCCTTTAATGTGGCAGTGACGTCATGGTACCAGCACTGGCAGAGGGAAACCTTATTCATGAGTGGAGCAGGCTGCTTATTGCTCACCCGTGGGCAAGGGTATAAAACAGGGAAGTCTTAGGTCTGAATATCAGCACCGTGTATGACCAAGTCACATCACCTCTTTATGCTTCTGTTTTCCCTCTCATCCTTTATCTGTCTTGCCAGCTCTCTACTCGGTTGCTTTACAAGGTGTAGCATGGCAGCGTGACTCACTGCCATGGGCACCCCCTGCTGGAGACTCTGGGAATTGGCTTGTCAGCTCTGGAGCGCCCCCTTTTGGTTGGTGTCTCAGCCACTGTGATCTATTTTTCCTCCACCTCTGTGTTGGGATTCACATCCCGCACAAACTGTGGTGTCTTCCCCTGTCATTGTGCTCCAACACTCTGGGGTCCTCTCCCTCTGGGACCCGCCCACCCCCGTGCCCATCTTGCCTCAGTGACCCACTGCCAGTCTTCATTTAATCCCCACCACAGGGGCAAACTGCAGTCTGAAATGGCCACTCATTAGCAAGGGGGTGTGGACCTGCTGCTTTTGCCTACCCTGCTGCCTTTTTGCAGCCCTAGTACCCTCAGGCCCTGCAGCCCAGGCACTCACCTGGCCAGAGGTGCCCCAGCTCTGCCTGCCTTTCCCCAGCCCTGCTCGAAGTTAGGAAGCCTCCAGCTTCCCTGGCAGCCAGAGCCTTCCTGCTCCCCAGCTGGAGCAAGAATGAGTCAAAGACTTGCCTCCCTCTCCAGGAGCCTTTTATATATACTCCCCTCAGCTGGCCCCTAATTGGCTCATACCTGCCACAGCTGCTGGCTCTATGGCTCCAGCCCTTACCCAGGGCTGGGTTCTAACCCTTAAAGGGCCAGTGTGGGGCAGATGCCCTGTCACAGGGTTTTAACTTGCTGTGCTTGGGGAGGGTGTTTTTTCACACTGTGGTAAAGTGGCCATGTAGACAAGCCCTTAGACAGTAACATGCCTTGAGCTCAGTGTTTTTTACTCTAGCACCTCTGTGATGGACACAATTAGAGAAACTTCAGGGGGTAGCTGAGTTAGTCTGTAAAGGAAAAAAGAAATGGTCTGTTTTGTTAGTCTATAAAGTGCTACTGGACCCTTTGTTGTTTTAACAGTTTTAGAATCCTAAAACACTAGAACTGGAAGGGACCTCGAGAGGTCATCGAGTCCAGACCCCAGCGCTCACAGCAGGACCAAGCACCATCCAGATCATGATATTTTTCCATGAAAAAAATATTACAAGTTTGTTCTGGGCCATTTTACAGCCTGGAAATCTATTTGAAATATTTCCCAGATGACCACACTGTAATAAGGGCAGGCTTTTTCTGTCACCCGCCGATGAGCAGGAATTTTAGGTTCTTGACAGCTAACTTGCTGGAATATTACATTCTCTTCAGAAAAGAGGGGAAGTGGGAGAAAAAAGCACTCTGATAGCAGGACCAAGGCAGGGGCGGGCAATAAGCAGTGTGCAGGTTGGATGCAGTTAGCCAGGGTTAGCCCCTGGTGGGATAGCACTGCTTTGTTTACCTGCGTGTCTGCATGTACAGCCACTTCCCACTCCTGGGCTATGTCTACACTGGCCACTTATTCCGGAAAATCAGCCGCTTTTCCGGAATAACTTGCCAGCTGTCTACACTGGCCCCTTGAATTTCCGGAAAAGCACTGACAATCTACTGTAAGAAATCAGCTGCTTTTCCGGAAATACTATGCTGCTCCCGTTCGGGCAAAAGTCCTTTTTCCAGAAAACTGTTCCGGAAAAGGGCCAGTGTAGACAGCACAATAGTGTTTTCCGCAAAAAAGCCCCAATCACAAAAATGACAATCGGGGCTTTTTTGCGGAAAAACGCGTCTATATTGGCACGGACGCTTTTCCGGAAAAAGTGCTTTTCCGGAAAAGCATCCTGCCAATGTAGATGCACTTTTTCCAGACATACTTATAATGGAAAACTGTTCCGTTTTAAGCATTTCCGGAAAATCATGCCAGTGTAGACATAGCCCTGTTGGCTATGGATCACCATTCCCAGCCAATAGGAGGCATTGGAACCTGTGTTCTGGGCATTCCACTTCCCGCAGCTCCTATTGGCGAGGGACGGTGATCTGCAGCCAATAGGACAAGCAGCCATGCTTCTGGATGGGCAGATAAATAAAAGTGCTCCTACGGGGGCTAATCTTGGTGAACTGCATCTGGCCTGCAGGCTGCTTACTGCCCATCCCTGAGCGAGGGTACAAGTCAGGGAAGACCTAGGTTTGAATGTCAGCTCTGCTGTATAACCACGGGCAAATCACATCACCTCTTTATGCTTTTGTTTTCCCTCCCATCTTTTGCCTTGCCTAGTTGGCTTGTAAACACTTTAAGACAAGGACTGCCGATCACTGTTTGTACAGCATGTAATGCAGTGGGGCTCTGTTTTCAATTGAAACCTTCTGTAAAATAATAACAGTAGCAACATAATCCCCGATTTATTTCCAGACAGCAGTCGCAAGCCATTAAATTCCCCAGCTGAAAGTTTGCATACTTAGCCAGGCTTGACAGTACAGTAATCCCCCAAATCACTCCCTGAACCCCTAAAACCATTCTGATGTCTCTCCAGCCTTCTCAAGTGGCTGCATTTCTTCCCCAATGCCTGATGACTTCCTCTTAGCCCTGAGATCTTTCTTATGCCCTTAATCTTTCTGAAACCATAGTTTCTTATTTAAAGCTGCTTAAGTAGGAGACTGATGTGCACTTCCAGGACGAACATCCATAAACCTGCAGGAAATTTGCAAATTGCGGTGGCTGTATTTGGCAGTAAAACCAAAATGGAGTCACAGCATTCCGAAGGAAAGATTTTTCACAACTCAGCTTTCTTCCCCTCCCCTCCCCCCGGGCAAACAGGTCTCTATAAAACACAAACACAAATCCATTTATATCCCGGAGCTTAAAATGAGTTGGTCATTCAGGTAGGACCAGTTCCCCCATCTGATCATGCCTTTGAGCAATTCATAGATTTACATTCACACACGTGGATGTTTGAGTAGGAACTGGTAGGTCAGAGATACACATTTGTAGCAGCCTTTGAGTTCTGTTAATGCCTAGGCATTACGAATGTTTTTGATTTAATGCAGACAAGAAGGCTACGTCTACACTGGCATGATTTTCCGAAAATGCTTTTAACGGAAAAGTTTTCCGTTAAAAGCATTTTCGGAAAAGCACGTCTAGATTGGCAGGATACTTTTCTGCAAAAGCACTTTTTGTGGAAAAGCGTCCGTGGCCAATCTAGACGCGGTTTTCTGCAAAAAAGCCCCGATCGCCATTTTCGCGATCAGGGCATTTTTGTGGAAAACAGTACTGTGCTGTCTACACTGGCCCTTTTGCGCAAAAGTCTTTTGGAAAAAGACTTTTGCGTGAACGGGAGCAGCATAGTATTTCTGGAAAAGCACTGATGATCTTACATGCGATCGTCAGTGCTTTTCCGGAAATTCAAGCGGCCAGAGTAGACAGCTAGCAAGTTTTTCCGCAAAAGCAGCTGATTTTGTGGAAAAACTTGACAGTCTAGACACAGCCGTAATGTATCAACTCCTTTCATTTAAGTGCTATTTAAAAGAAAATAGGTTGAAGCAAAAAACCAAGTTAAAAAGAGAAAGACAACTTGAATAAAATAGGAAAATCATTAAAAGTCGAGGGCAGCCAGTCCTCAGCACTGCCTTGGCAAAAGCAGAGCTTCCCCTGAGCCATGTGCTAGAGCCAGGCTGTACAGTCTTGCTGTAGAACAGGCCACCTGCTCTGCCCCTGCCAACTCCAGCCCTGGGGAAGCTGCCCACCTGCTCCTGGAGTGCGAGTGGAACTCAAACCTACAACCCCAGGTGCTAGAGACTGATCCAGTGCCTATCGTGTTAGTAACTGTACACATGCATAATAAAAACCAGCTCCTACCTGGAATTGCTTACACAAAAATAGACAAGGAAGGATTATTATCCCCATTTTATAGACAGGTAACTGAGGTTCAAAGGGATCAAATTCCTTGCTTCATCAGGGGAAGCTCTTGTAGAAATAGGGATCCAGCTAGTGGAGAGAAGCTAAGTGATGTGACCAGATGCCCCATTTTTAATAGGACAGTCCTGTATTTAAGCCCTCCTGCAGGTCTCCCTCTAATAAGTATTGATGGACATATCCTCCATGAATGTATCTAGTTCCTTTTTGAACCTTGTTAAAGTCCTGGTCTTCACAACATCCTCTGGCAGGGAGTTCCACAGGTTGACTGCGCACTGGGTAAAGAAAAACTTCCTTTTGTTTGTTTTAAACCTGCTACCTATTAATTTCATTTGGTGACCCCTAAGCTGTGTCTAGACTGGCAAGTTTTTCCACAAAATCATCTACTTTTGCGGAAAAACTTGCCAGCTGTCTACACTGGCCACTTGAATTTCCGCAAAAGCACTGACGATCTCATGTAAGATTGTCAGTGCTTTTGTGGAAACACTATGCTGCTCCCATTTGGGCAAAAGTCCAACTTTTCTGTTAAAAGCATTTCCGGAAAATCATGCCAGTCTAGACGTAGTCATGGTGAATGACTGAGTGCTGAAATGGGAAGTGCTAAATTAGGGTGGGGAACAGGTAATGGTCTATCGTCAGACCTCCAAGCTGGATTTCCATGAGTAAAATGGGCTATAGCATCTTCCCACTTCTCCGCTGAGAAGTTAATCACAGAACTGGAAGAAACCTTGAGAGGTCATCAAGTCCAGGCCCCTGCACTCATGGCAGGGCCAAGCATCATCTAGACCATCCCCGACAGGTGTTTGTCTAACCTGTGTAGAAAGGTCTTCTCTTTCTCTGGCTAGCATTTGGGCTGACAGCCTTCCCCCTGGGTCAGGCTTGCAGCTGGTTTCTAGGGTAGAGAGCCCAGTCACTCCTTCTAGGACTCCCTCTGCTGTCTCTAACACTATAACTGCTAGTACTTCATCATTCTCTCCCCTACCTGCCAACTGGGGAGGTTTTTAAAGGCCTCCATCAGGCCTGAAATGGAATCAGCTGGCACCAATCTGCCTGGGCCAGCTTCCTGCCAGCTGTTCCTAATTGTCCTGCAGCCTCCACCCTTAATTAGCAGGCCTTTGGGGGCTGCCTTTTCCACACGCTGTAGCAGCCCTCTGGCCTGGTCATATCTGCTTTTAAAAATGTCTAATGATAGAGATTCCACACCCTTCCTAGGTAATTTATCCCAGTGTTTAACCACCCCGATAGTTAGGAACTTTTTCCTAATGTCCAACCTAAACTACCCTTGCTGCAATTGAAGCCCATTACTTCTTCTCCTGTTATCAGAGAATATACTGGAGAGCTGTTATGTCCCCTCTCGCTCTTCACTCACTCTTCACTTTTCCAGACTAAACACACCCCGTTCTTTCAGTCTTCCCTCCTAGCTCATGTTTTCTAGCCCTTTCATCATTTTTGTTGCTCTTCTCTGGACCTTGTCCACATCTTTCCTGAAATGTGGGGCCCAGAACTGGACATAATGCTCCAGCTGAGGCCATACCAACGCAGAGTAGAGCGGAAGAATGACTTCTTGTGTCTTGCTCACAACATTCCTCTTAGTACATCCCAGAATGATGTTTGCTTTTTTGCAACAATGTCACCCTGTTGACTCATTTTTAGCTTGTGATCTGCTGTGACCCCTAGATCCCTTTTTGCAGGACTCTTTTCTAGGTACTCATTATCTACTTTGTACGTGTCTAATGGATTGTTTCTTCCTAGAGCAGTGTACTTTGCATTTGTCCTTATTTAATTTCAACCTATTCACCTTAGACCATTTCTCCAGTTTGGTCAGATCCTTGTGGATTCTAATCCAATTCTGCAAAGTACTTTCACCCTCTCCCAGTATAGTACCATCTGCAAATTTGATTATGTGTACTCTCTATGCCAGTATCGAAATCATTGATGAAAATATTGAATAAAACTGGCCCCCACACAAATCCCTCTGGAACCCCACTCATTACGCCCTTCTCTGAAACATTGATCACTAATCTCTGGGAACGGTTATCCAACCAGTCATGCACCCAGCTTATAGCAGCTCTTCTAAGTTGTAGTTTTCTAAAATGTTAATGAGTAGGTCATGCAAGATTGTATAAAATGTCATCCTAAAGTCTAAATATATCTACCTCCTCCCCCTTCTCCACAAGGCTAGTTATCCTATTAAAGCAAGCTACCAGGTTGGTTTGACATGATTTGTCCTTTACTCATCCATGCTGACTATTAACTTGCCACCTTATTATTGTCCAGATGTTTTCAAATGGGTTCCTTAATTATTTGCTCGATTATCTTTCCTGGAAGAGAAGTGAAGCTGACTTGCCTGTAATTCCCTGGGTCGTCCTTATTTCCCTCTTTATAGATGGACACTATATTTGAAGTTGAAGAATTAAAATTTCCTTATTTCTGTAGACAAAAACTTGGCAGGTCTCATTGGACCCATTTTAAACTCAAGTCACATGTGAAGGCTCAGAGTGAAAGTAACTTACATTTCTTACAGGTACTTACGTTGGATCCGCACTTACGAACGGGGCTTTCTCGCCCCGGAGGTCGAGGTAGCGGAAAGCCCCGTTCGTAAGCTGCTCCGGTGCCCCTGGTCTGCTGGAGACCGTCTCCAGCAGACCAGGGGCACGGGGCGGGTTCCCGCGCTTCTGAGGCTTTGCCAGAACCGCTGCTGCTGCCGCTTGAGACCCGGTGCCTGGGGACGGTCCCCAGCAGACCACAGGCACCGGGACTGAAGCCGCAGCCGCGGGGGGGAGGGGTCCCGCGCCTCTGAGACTTTGCCAGAGCAAAGCCTCAGAGGCGCGGCACCCCGCTGCCGCTGCTGCTCTGCTCCCCGTGTCCCTGGTCTGCTGGGGGGGGGGGGGGCGCGGATAGCGTGCCCTCCCCCAGCAGACCAGGCTTTTGTTTTGGACCCTGGAGCAGAGCAGCTGGGGCGCTGCGGATTGGTCCTGCAGCACCCGCTCTGGGCACTACTGGACCAACCCGGCAGCATCCCAGCTGCTCTGCCCCAGGTCCTGATTCAGCCGCTGCTGGTCAGTTTCAGCAGTGGCTGAATCAGGACGCCTGGGGCAGAGCAGCTGGGGTGCTGCTGGGTTGGTCCAGTAGCGCCGAGGGGTGCTACTGGAGCAACCCAGCAGCACCCCAGTTGCTCTGCCCCAGGCGTCCCCAAGTCAGCCGCTGCTGAAACTGACCAGCGCTGACTACAGGAAGCCCGAGGCAGAGTTGCTCTGCCCCAGGCTTCCTGGAATCAGCGCTCATCAGTTTCAGCAGCAGCTGACTTGGGGAAGCTTGGGGTTCTTAAGTTGAATCTGTACGTAAGTCAGAACTGGCGGTCAGTTTCAGCAGCGGCTGAATCTGGACGCCAGTTCCGACTTACATACAGATTCAACTTAAGAACAAACCTACAGTCCCTATCTTGTACGTAACCCGGGGACTGCCTGTAATCTGCCCCAACTTACATGCATACAGACTGTGCACCCAAGCCTTTTTGTCTGTTAAGTAGAATGGAGTCGAAGTGCAAATTTAAGACCCAGATGTAGCTCAAGATGGTTAACATGATCTACACTGTTCAGCAGTGGTCAGCTACAGCATTTAGTCCTGATCCATTTTGCGTTTTAACTTCTCCTTTGAATAACTGGGGTAGCAGTTGTAAAGTTTAAACGGAGTGGGTTCAAATTAATTGAAAAACAAAAATCGAACCAAACAGATGATTTGTGTCTGGCTAGAGACCTCTCCAACCCACAGCATGGAAAGGCCAACACTCAGATCAACCACTTCCTGGCCAACATGGCAGTGCTATTAAGAGAGACTTCCAGCAGCCTGTGTCAGAAGTGGCAAGATGTTTATCAGAAACAAATGGAGTTTGAAACCTCATGACATTCATTTTTAAGACAATAATTACTTATTTCCTTTCCAAATTTAGAAATAAAAAATGTGTTTTTAACCCCATCCCTCTACCCCACCACCACCATCTAATGTGAAGCAGGTTCTTTTCTCTCTCTCTATCTGGGTGCTTGTTTTTCCGGAGAAACAGCTGTTTTTTCAGAAAAACAATACTTGCATCCACACTGCCATTGAGTTCTTTCAATAGAAAGTCGAAAGAACAGAGGGGATTTTCTGACAGTGGTAAACCTCATTCTACAAGGAAGAAACCTTTTTCCCAAAAAGCTTTTTTGGAAAAAGACATGTATGGAGGCAGAAGAGGGAGTTCTTTCGAAAGAAGAGGCTTTCAGGAAATAACACAGGTGCCCTGGTGGCCACTCTGTCCAGACTAATCACAATTTAAATGAGAGATAGCGTCCAATCAACGTGGACACTATCTTTCAAAAAAGTACATCGCTTTTCATTGTGCTTCTGCTGTGTGGACGCTCTCTTTCGAAATAAGCTTTTCCAGAAGATCTGTTCTGGAAAAGCTTCTTCCAAAAGAGGCTTGTAGTCTAGACATAGCCTAGGACACATGATGGGGAGGGATGATTTAGTCGAGATGTGATTTTATCATCTTCAGCAACACACCAATGAAATATTTTTAAAGCAGATTTTAAACTAAGGTCCTGTCTACTAACACAGAACATTCAGAAACTAAAAGTATATACCTGGGATTGGCAAATCCCTGTTCGATGGTTTCATTTGTGGATCTTTCACAGGTTCAGTATTCTGCTAATAGCTCTGGACGGCTTTTTTAGTTTCAAGTTAATTAAGTTCTCTCCGGAGGAAGCAGAGTCACACGACAGGGACAGGATGAGATGGGTGGGTGGACATTAAAACCCAGTGATGACCCACATTTTCAGGTGCCCTACGCAACAGTGCATTTTGCAGACAGGTAAGGACGGTCCTGGTATATCATATAAAGAAGGATACATTTGGAAAGCCCAATAGTGTTTAGGGCAGTAAGAACCGGACAGCCTCTCTCCAACCTCTTTGGAACCCCCCACTTCAGGTAGCTGAATGTTTGACTCTCCAATTCCAGTTCAAATATGGCCAGTGACAGTAAGGATACAGGAAAGGGATGACCATGTAGCACTTCTGGTTTCTGCTGGCCTGAGAAGTCAGGCTAGAATGTTGTAAGGGGAAAGAATTAGAGGGGCCGAAGGAAAGAAGTGGATGCTGGAACAATTTGTATAGGAGTGGTACGGAAAGCCAATGAACCAAACTGTGAACCCCATTTCAAGCTAGAGGTAAAGCACCGTGGTACCTCTAGTTCCAGCAACTATGCTTGGACTGCATCTGGAAGTGTATTTCAATAAGCAGAATGCAATATAGAATCATAGAATCCTAGAGCTGGAAGAGACCTCAGGAGTCATCGAGTCCAGCCCCCTGCCCAAAGCAGGACCAACCCCAATGAAATCATCCCAGCCACGGCTTGGTCAAGCCAGGACTTAAAACCTCTAGGGATGGAAATTCCACCCCTCCCTAGGGAACCCATTCCAGTGCTTCCCCACCCTCCTCGTGAAATAGCTTTTCCTAATATCCAACCTAGACCTCCCCAGCGCCGGTCCACAACATTTTGGCACCTGAGGTGGGATGCTCAAATGACGCCCCCATGCCTCCCTTTTCTCCCTGCCCTCCTTCCTCCAGCACAGCACTCCACCACCTCTGTGCAGGTGCGGCCTGAGATGAGCTGCCGGCAACTGGCGCCCTAGGCAAAATGCGTGATTGATGCGCGATCGGCACCCCAACTTCCAAAGTCCTCAATGGCAGTTTATCTTGGTGCCCTAGGCAACCTCCTAGGTCGCCTGTATTGACAGGCCGCCACTGTCTCTATGCATCTAGAGCAGAGAGAATACATATGCACCAGCAGCAGATACAATTTTCTACACCCTGGGTCCTAGTGGTGCCTCCCTCCCCACAGTCTGGCACCTGAGGCTGCTGCCTCAGTTTGCCTCATGGTAAGGCCAGCCCTGGACCTCCCCCACTTCAACTTGAGACCATTGCTCCTTGTTCTGTCATCTGTCACCACTGAGGACAACCTCTCTCCATCCTCTTTGGATCCTCCCTTCAGGAAGTTGAAGGCTGCTATCAAATCCCCCCTCACTCTGCTCTTCTGCAGACTAAATAAGCCCAAATCCCTCAGTTTCTCCTCATAAGTCATGTGCTCCAGTCCCCTAGTCATTTTTTGTCACCCTCGGCTGGATGCTTTCCAATGCATCCCCTTCTTTTCTGTAATGGGAGCCCCAGACTTGGGTGCCATACTCCAGATGTGATCTCACCAGTCCCGAATAAAGAGGAATAATCACTTCCCAAGTTCTGGCAATGCTCCTCCCAGTGCAACCCAATATGTAGTTAGCCTATTAAAGTTAGCAGTTGAAAGTCATCTTGATAACCCCAATACCTCAGACCCTTGCAACTGGCCTTAAAAAGCAGAGATTAATTAATGTATACAGTGCTGGAATCCTGAAGTGGAGCCTGTAGATTTGAATATAATGTGGCCCATCATTAGTGCCATTTAATTGCCTCATTAAGATGCATGAATGATTTTCCTTTCTCAAGATGTCTGGGCTAGTACCTCTGAAGACAGCATGAGAAAGCCTTGGAGACATTGTGCAGGTTACATCAGTGCTGAAATTTAGAAATCAAAACCCAAAGACCAAAAAGGGAGAGAGAAGGAACAAATGCAATTTGAAAAATGTGATCGTAGGCAAAACCCAGAATTTTGCTGTGGAATTTGACATTAATTGTCCCAACTAATGCCTCTTCCCAGCTTCTTTCCTTCTCTTGATGTTAAGCCCCACCGAAGGTAGTACTGGGAATAAAGCACATACAAATCTCAATATGCCATACATTTTCAAGAAACATGTATGAGGTGTAAAGCCACATGCAGTATAATAGTATAACTGCTTCCTCATACCCCAGTGGCCGGGTCTGAAGTGTGAACAGTCCTGCTCAAATTACTCTGATTAGTGAAGAGAACATAATTTTCTCAGTGCTCTTCTGGCGTGTGCTCCAGCGTACCCGATCAGCACAGGAAGGACGGGAGCTCAGCTGTGATAGATTGCGAGTGAAGGTTTTCCTTTCCAAAACTGCCTAGAGGATCCATTTCCTTTCAAATCCTTCACTGTGACCTCAACTGGCTATGGTACAGGAGTTTAGCAATCATATTCCACCTCCCGCTTCCATTTCTACTGTAGATCGTTTTTCCAGCCAACGTTCTCATAAGCATAAGCCTAACCATCTTCTTATGAATGCATGCCAGCGAGCACGGTTTATTTCAAGTTTAGACTTACAGTGACAACTGGTATGATACAGGCCCTTGTAAATTGTCTGGAAAATGCTCCGAATTCATTTCCAGGCATAACAACTATTTCATACTGGGTGTATTTACCACAGCAAATTAATTCAGGACTATAGCCTGCAATTATACTCAATATATCTAGGAGGCTAGATATATTGGGCAATTAAATTAAGTGTAATTATTGCTACACACACTTGATATCTTGGTGTTTATTATTTTTTTTCAGATTTGGGCACCAAAGTATCACTCAAGGGAATCAATTTTAGAGGCAAAGTCTTTTACTGCTGATAACATCCGGCCCTTAACATATTTGAATTTTATTGCCGCAACGATCAACTGCAGTAAATTAATGCATCATAATCCTATAATATAAGAACTAGGGGCCACCAAATGAAATTAATGGGCAGCATGTTTAAAACAAATAAAAAGAAGTTCTTCTTTACACAGCATATAGTCAACCTGTGGAACTCCTTGCCTGAGGAGGTTGTGAAGGCTAGGTCTATAACAGGGATTAAAAGAGAACTAGATAAATTCATGGAGGTTAAGTCCTTTAATGGCTATTAGCCAGGATAGGTAAGGAATGTGTCCCTACCCTCTGTTTGTCAGTGGGTGGAGATTAATGTCAGGAGAGCGATCACTTCATCATTACCTGTTCAGTTCACTCCCTCTGGGGCACCTGGCATTGGCCACTGTCGGCGGACAGGATACTGACCTGAATGGACCTTCAGTCTGACCCAGTATGGCTATTCTTATGTTCTTATGTTGTCATGGGTGGTTATAGAAATCTGACAAGTGATACATATCCATTCACAATTTCCTCATCTTCTTTCAAACAAAATAAAATAAACCAAGATTAAAAACCAGCAAGCAAGAAACCACCCGCCTTGCAGCCAACAACAAAAAAAAGTTTCTTCAATAATTGTCCTAATAGGGAAGTCAATATTCTTCCTCCAAAAGTCATACTCGATTTATGGATTATTTCTTAAGATAAAGATCCGCTCCTCTAAGTTGTCATTCATAATTCCACAGTGTCCCTGCAGCAACGAACGTTCTTTGTTCCATAAGCAAGGTAGTTGTCAGACAATTTTAAGGAGATAAAGTGAAAATGAATGTAGTGTGTTGGATTTAACTGCTTGTTCATGACTTTCCTTTATGGTGTTTGTATCCTCTTCAGATGTAGGCCTTTCTAGTCATTTTTACTCTCTTTTCTTCTTCTTGCCTGCATCCTCTACTGTTCAATCCTCTGCAGTTCATTTTACAGTGAACTTTGTCCCTCTTGTGTATTTTGTTATCCTTCCTAATTTTGCAAATTATTATCATGGCTGAATTTACACCAAAGAAAATTAAAATAGGTATCAGACAGTTTTGCCAAGGACATTGTGTACATATGCTTAGTCAGAATGCTCATAACTCTCATCACTTCTCAAGGCAGATCTTCTGCCAGAGTCACAGCCATGCGGTTAGCTTGTTAACTTTACTGCTGAATTAACTCTCGAGGCGTTGAAAGAAAGTGTGTAGAAATCTGACCCAATGGGAGATTTGACTGGTGGCCTCCAAAGTCAGAATTTTAGGTAGACTTTCAGCTACCACAGGTAAAAACTGCAACTCTTTTGCTTATAGGCTGTTGCATTCAGTTCAATCAGGGTGAATTATTTTGGTCCCTCAGAAAGTTTCTCACGCTCGCTGCTGGTGGCAGTCCTACTTAGCCTTCCACACCTGATGCTTTTCCTTTCTGACTGTGTTGAGGCTGCAGAGAAGCACTGGTAACTCCTGAGGTTTCTTGCGGGTTGGTGCAAAAATTTGATCCTTAATGGGGAACCTGGGATCTGCAAGTAGAAAAGAAAGTCACCCCTCATCCGCAAAAATCCCCGGAGGAGGGAAAGGATGCACTTTGTGATGAAGCATTTGCTCTTTTGTGGTACCCTCTATACTTAGTACAATGGTTTCGTTGGAGCAAAGGAGGTGAATCGGGGCAAGATGCGGGCTGTTCGAATCACTCTCTCCTGGACTCTATTCTGCCTGAGGAAAATTGGCCAAATTCTCTTCTAATATTAATGGCCGCAGCTCCCCTGTAGTCAATAGGGCTCCACTACTGTCCTCCAGCAGAGAATTTGGCCCAGGATTTCTGGCGCTACCTGAAGTTTAATGTGGCTGACTGATGTCCAGCCACAAAATTGCCACAGCTGCTTCATTACATAACAAAATATTCAGTGTGAGTGAGGATTCCATGCCACCTTGTGACTGGGCGGGGAGGGAAGAAAGCTTGGTAGGAATTAATTAGTCATACAGTCTGTTGCGGTGGTGGGCAAATACTGGTCTGAGGGCTGGATCTGCTTCCAGGATTAACCCCTGGTGGGCTGCCACCCCTGTATTTCCCTGCGCCTCCACAGATACAGACAATTGCAACTCCCAGGGTACGTCTAAACTACATGCCTCCGTCGACGGAGGCAGGTAGATTAGCCAGATCGGCAGAGGGAAATGAAGCCGTGATTAAAATAATCGCGGCTTCATTTAAATTTAAATGGCTGCCCCGCTCTGCCGATCAGCTGTTTGTCGGCAGATCGGGGCAGTCTGGACGCGACGCGCCGACAAAGAAGCCTTTCTTGATCGGCACAGGTAAACCTGGTTTCACGAGGCATACCTGTGCCGATCAAGAAAGGCTTCTTTGTCAGCGCGGCGCGTCCAGACTGCCCCGATCTGCCGACAAACAGCTGATCGGCAGAGCGGGGCAGCCATTTAAATTTAAATGAAGCCGCGATTATTTTAATCACGGCTTCATTTCCCTCTGCCGATCTGGCTAATCTACCTGCCTCCGTCGACGGAGGCATGTAGTTTAGACGTACCCCCATTGGCCAAGTATCCTCATTCCTGGCCCATGGGAGCTGCAGGAAGTAGTATCCTGGTCTGTGCCACTTTCCACAGTTCTTATTGGCTGGGAATGGCAATTCACAGCCAATGGAAGCTGCAAGTACCTGTACCCGTGGAGGTACAGGTAAACAGGGGCGGCTCAAGGCAGGCTGCTGGCAGCTGGCGCCCCAGGCGGAACTCACGATCGATGCCCCCGCCTCCACAGCCCTCAATGGCTGATGTCATCATTGGGTGACCCGTTCAACATGGCGCCTTAGGCGATGGCCGCCTATATGCACAGGCCGGCCCTGCAGGTAAATACAGTGCCTGTGGTAGCCCACCAGGAGCTAACCCTGGTGAACCGCCACCATCATACTGCCCACCCCAGTCAGTGTACAGGACTTGCGACGCGATTGGTTCCGGAGGCATCGTAACTCAAACTCACATTTACGGTAGGCGCCGTGCGCCGTTGTAAATGTGGGCCAAGGACATAAGTTGGAGGTTTCCGGCCCCTTCCACACTTACAAAAATGGTTCTAAGTGCCGGGGGTGGAACTCGGGCAGTCACATTTCGGGGGCCTCCTGTATAGTGTAATTACCACTCCAAGGATCCAGAATCCATTTTGAATTTGCTCCACAGACAGTGGATTATTACCAATTCCTGGATTCCAAGTAGCTGGATGATTTTAAGACTTTACAATACTGGCATACAGACACAGTGTCATGTGTCTGTGTGTAATGGGGTTAGGCCCTAAAGTCAAAAGGGCCATAGAGAAGTCCTCCAGGTGGCGAGAGAGGCTAGGAGGAAACCAGCCAATTAGGAGCCAGGAGAGACTACAAAAGAAGCTGCAGGACTAGAGGTAGCTCAGTGGCAGCCCAGACCTGGAAGGGAAAAGGTCAAGGGGGTTGTCTGGCAGAACCAAGGACAGCTAAGAGTGGGGAGGTGTTGAGGACACTGTCTCCAGGAGGAGAAACCCTAGAGGCACCACTGTGCTACCGAGTGGGGAAACAGATTGAGAGACTGGACTCAGAGAGACACTCGACAGGGGGTACGGGGATGGGTCTCTGTTGGAGGTGTACCCTGAAAGTGGGGTTGTTACTGCCCACGAGGTTGTGTGACTTGGCCAGAGGGCTGAGTAGGCACAAGCCTTTTAAAAAATGGAAGCCGTGCAGGGACCCGCACTCGGCCAAATGGGGGCACTTGTGTGAGGTGATTTGGAAAAATAGCACCACAGAGCAGGTGTGAGGGTGTACATTCATCTCTGTGGAAATTCATGTGGGGAACCACTGCAAGACAAAGATGAGCATCGGCTGGAAATCCTGCAAGGACTATGATAAGTGAGCATTTGCTGAGGTAAACAGAACCAAAGCTTCGTTTGTAGGGTCAGCTGGGATGAGTTTATTAGTCATAGATTCACAGATTACCAGGCCCAAACATGCCACAGAGATCATCTAGTCTGACCTGTCTTAACATAGGCGGTAGGGCTTCCCTGAATTAACTCCTGTTTAAACTAGAACAGATCTTGTAGAGTCAACATCCAGTCTTGAGTTAAAAATGGTGAGTGATTATCCACCACGACCCTTGATAAATAGTTCCAATAGTTAATTACCCTCACGGTTGAAGCATTGCATTATTTTCTTATATTCCTTTGGGGAATGTGTAATCATACTCATTGGAGCCTTGTGAGTAGAAAAAACACCAACCCATTGCTTATTAACTATAGGTGTTGACAGATTTGATTTAATTCTTTACCTGTTGGCAATTAGAGGAGCAGCTGAGTATTATCCCTGGAGGCATAACATCATCAAAGCGAATATGGCTACTCCAGAGTTTGTCCCATTGTTTACAGGCTGTATAGTGCTCCCTAAATTCTTCCTTCTCTCATCTTTTATTTTGGCTATGACACTCCCTCAGCATCGGAGATGCAGTGCATGCTGCATGATTATCCCATTCCCCCCCCCCCCCATGACAGACTCTAAAATAATAAAAAGAGGAAAAATTGGCTCAGATTGGTGCAAAAAATGTGAATGATTTGGCCTTTGCAGTCACATGGCACCTTTGGCTTGAGAAAGCCAAGGTTTAGAAACATGAATTAGGCTTCACAACACCCTCAGAGAGATAGGCTCCTTTTTTTTATAGCCATGTTACTGATGAGTAATTTGAGACAAAATGAAGGTAAGTGACATGACTAGGAACATGCAGCAAATCAGTGGCGGAGCCAGGAATTGCAAGTAGGAATTATTCTTTTGTGGTGAAACAGAGATTATTACACAAGGGGACCATTAACCCAGTAAGTGAAGTGTGGTAACCAAGACATAAGAAGTCATTCTTCCACTCTATTCTGCACTGCTTAGGCCTCAGTTGGAGTATTGTGTCCAGTTCTGGATAACAAACTTCAGGATAGATGTAGAGAAATTGGACAAGGTCTGAAGAAGACAACCAAAATGACCAAAGGTCTAGAAAACATGACCTATAAGGGAAAATTGAAAGAGTTGTGTTTGTTTAATCTGAAAAACAGAAGACTGAGGCTATGTCTACACTTGCAGCTTCTTGCGTGACTAATATGCAAATGAGGCAAAGCGTGGAATATCGCTTAGCCTCATTTGCATGCCTAATGAGCCACCATTTTTTTCAGAAGAGGCTCTTGCGCAAGAAGGAGTGTCTACACTGCCCCTTCTTGCGCAAGAAAAACCCTCTTGCGTAATGCCGTTCTTCCTGGAAAGCAATAGGTGTAACGGCATTATGCAAGAGGGTTTTTCTTGCGCAAGAAGGGTCAGTGTAGACGTTCCTTCTTGCGCAAGAGTCTCTTCTGAAAAAAAAGGTGGCTCATTAGGTATGTAAATGAGGCTCAGCGATATTCCACGCTTAGCCTCATTTGCATATTACTCGCGCAAGAAGCCCGAGTGTAGACATAGCCTGAGAGTGGACATATTACAGCAAAACCCGCGTAATCTGGCATACTCGAGGATTAGGGCATTCCAGTTATCTAAAAATTCCAGTTATCTGAGGGTCCCATCCACCTAGGAAAAACCAATGGACAATAATAGTAAAACTCAAGTGTTTAATATTGGTAGTTTTGTAGTGTGAGGCAGTTGGTCTCACATTTCTATTTCGAGTTAAAGATGATTAGTACTTCTTAAATAAAAAATTGTTAAGCCAATCATGGTAAACCAAGCCAGGCCTGTGCGCCTGAAGATGTGACTGTATTGTGGCTGGGCGCAATGCTGATTAACAGAGTTTTCTGGTTAACAGAGTGCCGGATAACAGAGGTTTCACTGTAGCAGCTTTTGAAGTACCTAAAAGATTATTACAAGGAGGAGGGAGAAAAAAAATATTCTCATTATCCTCTAATGATAGACCAAGAAGCAATGGGTTTAAATTGGGAGGTTTATGTTGGACATTAGGAAAACACCGGAATTAATTTTCTAGGGAGGTTGTGGAATCTCCATCCCTGGAAATATTTAAGAGCAGATTAACAGACATCTGTCAGGGCTGGTGTAGATGGTGCTTGGTCCTGCCATGAGTGCAGGGCAGTGGATTAGATGACTTCTTGAGGTTCCTTCCACTTCTCATGACATAGTCTATGATTCTATGTTGCTAAGTGTGACAGCTGATGCCCATCTCTGCTCAAAACTCTTGCAAATAATCAACTCACATTCTATCAGATATGGTGCTAGAGTGGAGGGGTGGCCTCAGGGACCAGTTTGGCTTTGTCCATCTATAAGTTTCACTGAGAATGAATGAAGAGCAACACTTGTCAGAAGAGTCAATTTGCAGATGGGAACAGACATCTGTGCATTTTTTTTCCTCCTGCCAAGCTGCCTGTACGAATTGATGGATAGGAAAGTGAATAGGGAAGACTTATTTATCCCTTCACATAGCACATGAATGGGAGGTCACCCCCAAAGACAATATTAAGCAGCAGGTTTAAAACAAACATGCAGAAGTATTTCTTCATGCAACTTCTAGTCAACCTGTGGAACTCACTGCCAGAGGATGTGAAGAACAAAAGTATACCTGGGTCCAAAAATGAATTAGCCACTGATGGCCCTAGCCCATGACATTATATGTTATGGTCAAGGAAGCAACCCTTTGCTACAGATATCCCTAAACCTCTGGTTGGCAGAAACTGGGACTGGGCCACAGACGATGGGCCACAGGGAAAATGCACGGTTCTGTTCATTCCCTCTGTGGAACTGGGCACTGGCCACTGATAGAAGACAGGTTACTGGGCTAGATGGACCATTGATTTGATACAATATGACTGTTCATATGGTCCTATGTGATATTTATCTCCTGAAATAGTGGCAAAATCATTTTATGTTGCTTCATTGAAGCAACAACCGTGGTGAACTTGGCTAATGACCAGCTGTATGCCCCTGTCACTGTCTCTTTTCTCCTTCCATGAGTGTCAGTAGGATTGGTGTAACAGCTGTGAATTGGGCCCAGATCACAAGTTTTCTCAAAAATTGAGTGGTAACATGATGGTAGATGAGCCAGGGTCCAAATCTGTGTCTTGGCCTGACTTCTGCCACTTCCCCATCCCTGATTATAACTCAAGTTCTTTCATGTTTACTCCTATGGGAAGGTGTGTAGAATAAAGGCACTGGATTGCACAGGGAACAAGTAAAAGCTGAATGAAGTACAGAGCTGCACTCTTTTCTCTGCAGTTCTCTTAGCAGAGGAAGACGACCACTTGTGAAGAAGCATGTCTTTTCACCAAAATGCAGTCTCATGATTGTACTGTTTGCCCCACATTCTTTACCAGTTGGTTGCTAGATTTCCTGGTTTTAAGGTCCATAAGAGCCAGAAATTGTTCATAGATTCATAAAGCTGAGGGTCAGAAGGGACCATTAGATTACTTAGGGCAGTGGTCCCCAACCTTTTGGGGCTGCTGGGCACCCGGGGGTGGGGCCACTCACATGCTGGGCACCCGGGGGTGGGGCTGTGCATGTGCCCGGGGCCACCCATACGCCGGGTGCCCGGGGCCAGCGCTGCTTCTGTGACACATGCCTAAGGGTGGGGCTGCCCATATGCCACTCACCCGGGGCTGGTGCCACTCCTGTGCCGTGCGCCCAGGAGCGGGGCCACCCATACGCCACGTATCCGGGGCTGGAACAGCCCATGCGCTGCATGCCCAGGGTCGGCACCACTCCTGAGCCATGCACCCAGGAGCCAACAGCGCCCATGCACTGCGCACCTGGGGCCAGCACAGCCCATGTACCACACGCCCAAGGGCGGGGCCGCCCATGAGCTGCACGCCCAGGGACCAGCACTGCCCATACGCCGCACGCCCGGGGGCGGGGCCAGCCCTTATCACTCGGAGGGTGCACAGAAATGGCCCTGCGGGCGCCATGGCACCCGTGGGCACCACACTAGGGACCACTGACTTAGGGTATCCTGAAATAGCTACCCTGTGTCTACACAAGCTGCCCGTCGTTTAGAAATATTTTTCGAAATAACAGGCGCTCTATTTCACCATCCCGGTATGAGTGCAGGAGAGGATTCTGGCCTGAGAATCCTCCTTTTCAACTTTAGTGATTTAGGAGCTCCTCTAATCCAACGTTCAAACCCATGATATTGGAGTGGTTTTAAAATACTATAAAACAAATTGGCCAGGCACAAGTCAGTGGGTGATGGGTAGAACCAGTGCTTTTTTGTGTGTGATGGTACTGCACCTCCGGACATAGTACCGGCACCTCCAGTCAGAGCTTACCTGGAAAAAATGGAGTGTACTGGCACCTCTGTACGCAAATATCCGACAGTCGGCTGGGTTGCGTGTCTTACAGGGGCCGCAGCTCTTAAAAGGGAAATGCTGACCCCACCCTGGTTTTTTTTTTTGCTCAACAACTTTTCTCCTGGAGTACCGGCACTTTTTTGTTGTTTTTTGTTACCACCAAAAAAGCACTGGATAGAACCCTGTAAATCTACGGGTATCTGCTTTATTTCTGCAGGTACTTCTGCAGGATATGGATACAGACATCCATGACTCATTTTTGCAGATTCCGATGCAGCTGTGGATGCCAGTTTTGTATCTAGAACCCTGCAAATCTGGGAATATCTGCTTTATACCTGCAGTCTCTACATCCACTGATGGGGGTGGCTTATTTTTGCAGCAACGGGTGTGGATCCCAATTTTGCATCGGTGCGGGGCTCTCGAGATGGGAACCTGGGCCTGGAACTTGCTCTCTTTTGAAAAATCTGGCTCCTTGCATTATAATAAAATAAACGTAGCCCCAGCTGCACTGAAAACCGATCCTGAGCAGCTGTGGCTCGCTGCAGTGGGGCCATGTAAAAAAGCAGAGCACCCGATGCTCCCTTCCACTGCCCCAGATTTATCCTGGCATGAAACTTGTGAAGGGGAGTCAAGAATCAGGCCCCACATTATTATTGTTGTTGTTATTGGAAAGGGACGTGAAGAAGGAAGACAAACAAGGCATTGTTCCTTCAGGGCGCTTTGAAGTCAGGCCATGCGGGACATGGAAGAGCCAAGAAGCATTGGATTCACATCCCCACGGGGAGCGAGAATGTTGACGAGGATTATTCGGTTACAATAGCGTGCTGGGCAATGTTGTGGGCTGAGGTATCCCAGCGGTCAGGGGATCCACAGACAGGATGCCCTCAGCCCCGCAATGAAGGGGTTGACTGGAGTCAGAGCACATTGACCCGAGACTGCCACCAGCAACAGCGGCTCGACACGCCGCTGCCTGCCAAGTCTCAGCTCATGACAGAGAAAAGCCGTAAAGCCATTGGGACTGTGGGGCTGGGCACAGCATCTCTCACCACTTCCTTCCCTCATGGAGGATGCAAGAGTGAAAAAAAAATGAAGTGTCTCGCTGGCCAAAGCTGCCTCCAATTTCACTGTGGTCACCAAAAGCCATTTATTAGCAGAAGCAGGCCTGACCTGCATTCCAAACGGAGATGAGCAGCGGCATAGAGCGCACAGCTTGTCGGCTGTCTCATAGGCTGCCATTGAACTGCAGAAACAACCCCTCTGCCCACATACAGGGATGCTGGAGGAGACCTGTTCCCCCGAGGTGATCTCTTGGGTGTCTGTGGCTAAGGAGGAGGGACGCTGCATTGCAGACTCCTCCTTCAGGAGGAAATAGCCACGGAGCAATGATACTACTTCTTCTAGGCAGGTTGAACCTTGGTGGTCTGGAACTCTCTGGTCTGGCAGGACCATGGATGTTGCTGGACCACAGAGCCCCAGCTACAGAGGCTGCCAGCGGCCGGGAGCTCAGCCATTATGGCAGCCTGCAGGACCAGCGGCCTGAGGGCAGTGAGCCTGGTCAGTGGGCTGGCAGCCAGAGGAGGTCCTGTGACTGAGGGGCGCGGAGGCCCGTTGGCTGCAGCAGGCCAGCTGTGGCCCCGCTGGCCGGGAGTTGAGCTTCGCCAGCTGGAGTGGGACCAGGAGCAGGGAGCCCCGCTGGTAGGGAGTGGATGTCTTCCAGCCGGGGACAGGGAGCCCCACCAGGCACAGCAGGGCTGGCTGCCTGAGGACAGGGAGCCCCGCCAGGCACAGCAGAGCTGGCTGCCCGTGGACAGGGAGCCCCGCCGGGCACAGCAGAGCTGGCTGCCTGAGGACAGGGAGCCCCTCCGGGCACAGCAGAGCTGGCTGCCCATGGACAGGGAGCCCCGCCGGGCACAGCAGAGCTGGCTGCCCAAGGACAGGGAGCCCCTCCGGGCACAGCAGAGCTGGCTGCCCAAGGACAGGGAGCCCCGCTGGGCACAGCAGAGCTGGCTGCCCATGGACAGGGAGCCCCTCCGGGCACAGCAGAGCTGGCTGCCCAAGGACAGGGAGCCCCTCCGGGCACAGCAGAGCTGGCTGCCCATGGACAGGGAGCCCCGCCGGGCACAGCAGGGCTGGCTGGCAGGAACAGGGAGCCCTTCCAGGCACAGCAGGGCTGGCTGGCAGGAACAGGGAGCCCTTCCAGGCACAGCAGGGCTGGCTGGCAGGAACAGGGAGCCCTTCCAGGCACAGCAGGGCTGGCTGCCCAAGGACAGGGAGCCCTTCCAGGCACAGCAGGGCTGGCTGGCAGGAACAGGGAGCCCTTCCGGGCACAACAGAGCTGGCTGCCCAAGGACAGGGAGCCCCGCCGGGAACAGCAGAGCTGGCTGCCTGAGGACAGGGAGCCCCTCCGGGCACAACAGAGCTGGCTGCCCAAGGACAGGGAGTCCTTCCAGGCACAGCAGGGCTGGCTGCTGGAGACAGGGAGCCCCGCCAGGCACAGCAGGGCTGGCTGCCCAAGGACAGGGCTCCCCGCCGGCCAGAGCACTGCTGGCTGCCAGAGACAGGGAGCCCTGCCGAGCAAGGCAGGGCTGGATGCTGGGGACAGGGAGCCCCACTGGCCAGAGCAGGGACCTCCTCTTGCTGGAGCTGGGCTAAGGACCCAGATTGGAGCCCTGTCAGCTAATCAGAGGCAGCACACTGGCTGGGCTGGTGGCCAAGAGATGAGTCCCGCGAGAGCCCCAGGCCTGACCTCCCCTGGTCCTGCAAACTGCCTTGTTCAGAGCCACCCAGATCCCAAGGATGCCGGACCACAGAGATCCAACCTCTATTTATTTGAGTATTTCAAACGATCATCTGCTATCTCTGTTGCAGAATGACTTGCTAATCCTAACTTTTAGACATCAGAAACTCACCAGAAGGGAGCTCTTCCATTTGGTTCCTTGGCTAGATGCATAGAGGGGTGCGTGCGTGCGTGCATGCATGTGTGTGTGTGCATTTTCATTACATTTATGTTACACATTTGTCTATTTAAAATAAGGACACCTGACAAAAGAAAGTCCTAAATGCAGGTATCATACAATCCACCTTCGGGCGGCTATCTGAAAATCCCGAGAGACGCTCCCTTCTGCCTGAGAAATGTTAGAGTCCTAGAAACCTGCTAAACATTCTCATAATAAGAAAGCCAGGTCTTATTGCTCAGCTTACTCCTTCACCTAGCTGTTTTAGTGACTACGCCACAAGGACAGATACTCCCAGTGGCTACACGCCACTGCCGAAAGCTTGGGACGTTTAAGTGTCACTGCTACCTGGCCCTCAGCGGAGGAGCCCATGCTGTAGAAATCTCTTGTTCTTAGCTGTTGCTGTAGTCTAAGTGCCACTGCATGGGACAGAGAACCACACTGGGGCCGTGTCCAGACTCAGGGTTTTTTTCGGGAAAAGTAGCCTTTTCCCGAAAAAACTTCCCCTGCGTCCAGACTCAAGCCGCGTTCTTTCGAAATTATTTCGAAAGAACGCGGCTTTTCTTTCGATGGCGGTAAACCTCAATTTACGAGGAAGAACGCCTTCTTTTGAAAGTTCCTCTTTCGAAAGAAGGCGTTCTTCAATGTAAAGAGGCCGTCTTCGAAAGAGAGCATCCAGACTCGCTGGGTGCTCTCTTTCGAAAAAGCGGATTTCTCTTTCGAAAGATCCGCCTGCTGTCTAGACGCGATCTTTCGAAAGAGGCTCTTTTGAAAGATGCTTTCAAAAGAGCCTCTTTCGAAAGAAGCCTGCAGTCTAGACATAGCCTGGGTGTGTGGGTTACATAAACACGGCTTTGTCAGCTGCCCTGCAAATGCCAGTGAAAACCACAATGCGGCGGGGCATAGGAAAAATCGTTTGCTGGAATCTCCACTGAAGCAGCAACAAACATGCATTGGGGTAACTACCACCAGCCAGATTTGAACGAGGGACCTTTCGTGTTTAATAGAGGAGTCTCTACAGCTTGACCTACAAAGGTCTCTTGTTCTGAGATATTGCTGTAAGGGATCTAAGTGCCACTATATTGGACAGTGACCCACACTAGGGCTGTGTCTACACTGGGCCACTTATTCCGGAAAAGCAGGCGCTTTTCCGGAATAACTTGCCAGCTGTCTACACTGGCCGCTTGCTTTTCCGGAAAAGCAATGACGATCTACTGTAAAATTGTCAGTGTTTTTCCGGAAAAACTATGCTGCTCCCATTCGGGCAAAAGTCCTTTTCTGGAAAAACTGTTCCGGAAAAGGGCCAGTGTAGACAGCACAGTTATCTTTTCTGCAAAAAAGCCCCGATCGCGAAAATGACGATCGGGGCTTTTTTACGGAAAAGCGCGTCTACATTGGCCACAGACGCTTTTCCGGAAAAGCATCCTGCCAATGTAGATGCTCTTTTTCTGGAAATACTTATAACGGAAAACTGTTCTGTTTTAAGCATTTCTGGAAAAGGGTGCCAGTGTGGAGGTAGCCTAGGTATGTGGGTTACATAAGCATGCACTCAGATACCTATCTCATAGAGCTGGACACGACCTTGAGAAGTCATCAAGTCCAGTCCCTACCCTCAAAGCAGGACCAAGTACCCTCCCTGACAGATTTGCCCCTGAATCCTAGATGTCCCCCTCAAGGATTGAGCTCACAACTTGGGATTTAGTAGGCTCATGCTCAAACCCCTGAGCTATCCCTCCCCACAGTTGTTTCCTGGAACAAAACACACACCCAATGGTGGTAGGAGACTTTAAACCCTGCCTTCAGCCATGCTTGGTTGCTCCTCAAGACTCCAGAGATGGTCCATAGCCGGGCTACTCAATTTTGGAAGCCCTGGGGGCCACAATGAAACTTGCAGCACCTGCCGAGGGCTGCAACTTCCGTGTGGTCGCATAGCCATGCAAATATATGCAAATAGCTTCTTTCACACTGAACACAAAGATTAAGGGAAGACGACACAACATGCAGGCCCCCATTTAAGTCAGTTCTGCGGATATTAATCAAATGCAATATTTACTCGATCTCTACCCATATGACAGCACTTTTAATGAGCAACGACAGTCCAGGGATTTAGCTACTAAAATGCATCTCAACAGAAGACCATTACATTGACTACTTTTTTGTGTTGGCTCCCACCCCCAGGCTGCATGTTGAACCTGGGGTAAACTCCAGCTGCACCGCAGGCTGCAAACAAACAGGCTGCGGGCTGCATGTGGCCGGCGGGTCATGTGTTGAGTTGCCCTGGTCCATAGGGAAGTCAGTTGTCAAGTATCTTAGAACGTGAGAGCAGCCAGACTGGGTCAGACCAAAGCCATCTCACCCAATGTCCTGTCTGCCGACAGTGGCCAAGGCAAGATGCCCCAGAGGGAGTGAACAGAACAGGGAATCTTCAAGCAATCCCTCTCCCGTCACCCCTTCCCAGCCTCTGACAGAGGCTAGGGACACCATCTTATCCTGCTTTAGAAACCTCTTGGGCTAAAATAGTGTTTTGCAACCCCCCTCGCCCCTAATGCAACCCGAGAAAGGTCATACATGTCCGGCATCCTGCTTTAACATTTAACACACCAGAGAGGACTTATATTTGCCTGATGTGTAGCTTCTGTGTCAAACACCGGGGGCCTGTAAGCTGAGACGAGTACCCTCGGCTTTAATCATCAGCTCTCCAGTGCTTACAGACAGGTTTAACAGCCATCAATCATATCTGTGGGGGGATCTGGTAGCTGTGTCCAAGACTTGTCCTGGCTGCAACATCTTCTCCCTCAAGCATGGTTGTACCCAGAAAGCAAATCGCGTTCTCTTCTGCACGTAACTCCGTGTCTGTCTTAACAGTGAACCCTGCCCCTGAATCAAAAATGGGCAAAGAAGCATGCTAAGGATATTTTCAGAGTAACTCCCTCGCCGTCATTCTCCTCCACTGCAGCTCCTTTGCCCTGTGAACTTAATTTCAGAATTAGGCTTTGCAATTTCATCCCCTTTCCTCTTCAAAGTACTTTCAGTACATTGATATGTTAATTACTTTTGGAGGGGAGGGGACAGCAGGAGGCAAATCCCTTTCCCCCAAACCTTCACACCTTAACTCCGAACACATCTGAAGAAGTGGGCTGTGCCCACGAAAGCTCATGATACCATCTACATGATTTGTTAGTCTATAAGGTGCTACCAGACCATTTGCTTGCTGTTTTTCTTCACACCTCTCATCCTTCAGTTGCTTTGAAAGAGGGTCACATCATATGGAAGCCCCAACTATCTGAGGATCATGGATAGGACTCCTTTCCTCAACCGCAGAAGGCAGCTACTTCTGGGGTGGACGGCAGCACATGTTTTAACAGCAAACAACACTTCAGGAAGAAAACCAGAAGCAATAAAACCCTTATACCAGACTTCTTTTAGGGATTCAGAATTAGAGATTATCGTTTGAGCAGAACACTGAGATAAGAACCCTTTCGTTATAAAAAAGGGCCATGTGATATTGTATGATCAGAGCCTTGATTTTATGTTTCACATGAAAGTTGATTAAACAAATCATCAGCTGCAAATGAACGATTCTTGGAAGGGTTTTTTGGTTCTTTTTTTGGTAATCCATATTACTGCAACATCTAGAGCCCAAAAGCTATGTCTAGACAGCGGTGCTATTTTGGGATACCGGAAGTATCCCAAAATAGCAATTCCATGTCTTTAAATACACCTGTTGTTTCTAAATATATTTCAAAATAAGGGGCGTGTTATTCCAGTGTCCCTGTAACCCTCATTCCATGAGAGTTAGGGGACTAATCAGAATAGTGCTTTATTTTGAAATTTGGTGCTGTGTAGACAGCGCCAAATTTCAAAATAAGCTATTTCGAAATTACCTTGAAATAAGCTAATTGCGAAGCTTATTTTGAGGTGAGGGTACAGTGTAGATGCACCCTAATTGAAATGACACCAAATATAAGGGGATGTACAGGGGAACTAACAGGATGCTGGGCTCCTGGGGAGGAATTAGCTACGTACTACCGGAAAGGGTGGGGCCTTGGTTGAAAGGGGCGGGGCTAAGGAAGGCAGCCCTCAGTGCCACCTGGACAGTGCATCGCGCCTCATACCAGCCCTCAGATCCACCTGGTGCTCCAGCAGTGATTCTAAAGGACCCAGGGCTACTGTCACCATTGTCACCATTGAAATAGTAGTCAGGGTGCCTTTAGAATCACTGCTGGGCTCCGTCAGCAAGCCTGAGCATGTACAATCTAAGCAAAGAGTAGGAAGGGAAAGAGAGGCACTGAAAGGTAAAGTGACATACAGAAGGCCGCACAGCAGATCAGTGACAGAGGCAGGCCCGGACCCCAGGTGGCTGGTTGCCTAGTGCCCTATTCACGACACCACATGCTCTCGGTAAGGAAGGTTGCTATTCAGCTTTGATCGTCGTAGATAGATATTGTTTTGGTCTGCATGAAAGTTGAGAATCCTGGCTTGATTTTTAAATGAGGCCCATAACAAGGCAGCAAAACAAATAGTAATAAAAAAGAATGGGGTTAGGGTAAGAAACGGAAGGCAAACTCAATTAACCTAAATTCTCGGAGACCGGCCACGGAAGGGAAAAAACAAAGAGAGAGATACTATTTCATGTACCACGTCAGGCAAAGCAATCAGGAGAGCCTTTCCGTGAGAGAGAAGACAAATTAGCTGCAATCTCTAAGTGTACTTCACAGTCCGCTGCAGGTGTTATTTATTTATTTGCCTGGCTTTTCTCCCAGAGATAGGAGTCAAACATGAGAATTCAAGTTGCTGGCCATGCCACTGGAGATACTGACGGAGCATGGAATTACATGCCTGCACCTAACCCGGCTGCGATGTGATTCAGGTGCAGTCCAGTGCGGCACAGCTCGCCAAGACTTCCTGCCTGCTGAAAGCTGAGGGTTAGCAGCATGGAAAATGGAGATGTCCCATATGGAGAGCGAGACCTAGGAGGAGAAGCTGAGGGACTTGGGGGGTGGGGAGGTGAGGGGGTGGGGATGAAGCTGAGCCCCATCGCCCTGGGTTTCAGCCCTGGGAGGTTGGGTTTGGGGTTCAGTTTTGTTTTCGGGTCTCAGAAATTCTATGCCAGCCTTGGTGACCCCACAACAAGGGGCTTGTGACCCTCCTTGGAGTCCCAGCTTATAGTCTGAGAACCACTGATCTAGGGCATTGAACAGCAAGGATGCTTCTGGAGATGTGCGCAGCACAGATTGGAAGAGAGACATTTGTCTGTTTTGTTTTTTCTTCAAGGTCTTCTGTTTCATGAAACTAGAGCTGGACAGGAGAGGAATGTTCTGCACTCCCTAATTAAAATAGAGGGGGAGATAGAGATACAAAACATCTGATACAATTGATACTCGATAACATGAACCTGTAATGAAGATCAGCCGGTAGCTATCTTTCTCGGCCCAATTAGCATGTCCTTCTAACATTAATTACTTTCACACCATGCACATGACTTTCTTCCAGGGTGCACAGAGAAAAGGAGAAAATAAAACCTATGCTTTCCACAGCCATAACCTAGCCAACGGTATAACTTGAGTTTTCTTGACAATAACATTCAGTAACAATCTGGGTAGACTGCATATTTTGCAAAATCAACTAAAGCTCAACATAGCTGAAGATTTTTGTTCTTGCTAATAATATTGTACATTATGTTGCTGTTTATTTAAACGAAATGAGCCCAAATAGCTTAGCTCTTCTTTGGCAAACGGAATAATATTTGATCCGATGGGCAAAACAACTAATTGTTCAGTGTGGTACATTCTGTACATACCAAGTATGATTGGGGGGGGAGGAGTCACCAGATCCTGCACCCCCAATTGCAGCCACATGTGACTGTCAGCCAGCAGGTAGAACAGACGGTTTATTAGTCGACAGGGACACAGCATAGAACAGACTTGTCGGCACAGGAATCAGAAGCAGCCAGCACCATCCAGCTTGAAGAGAGAGATGTCCGATCCAGGGACAATGTCCCCTGTCTCTGAACCCAAGCCAGTAAGCCTAACCCACACATTCAGCTGCCCACCCCCACCCAGCAGCCAGCCCCACCTCCCAGTCAAAAGGTGTCACCTTTTACATCACCTTTCTGAGGTTACAGAAAACCCCAGCCACTGTTTACATGAGGGAGATGATCACACCAAAATTCCCGTTACCACAACTCATTACAGACGAAGAGCCAAAATAGTGGTGGATACAGCGCAAAGAGCCGAGGGGAAAAAGTTGTTGAGCAAAAGACAAGGAAAAAAAAAAAAGCCCCGGCCATTGCATTTGGCCGAGAAAACAAACAAACAAACCAAAACCAGTTTGCTTTTATAAGTGCAGAGTAGACATTGCCCTTTTAAGGTGGCCATTTTTAAGGCTGCAAGGGATGCCACGATTCCTGCTCTGTCTCTTTCGGACAGAAATACAATGCCTCTTTAAGAGCTGCGGGTGCGGGAGCCGCACATTTTTCTTTGAAGAGCCGCATGCAACTCGAGGGCCGCAGGTTGACCACCCCTGACCTAGGTGTTGGTGGAGACACACACAGGATCATAGAAATCACATGTAACATAACAAAGTGATCAGAGCAAATGCACTTCCCACTTCGCCACCCCAAGGGACGCCAGCAAATAGTTGTGTCTGGGTGTGAAAGTAGGAACACAATTTCCATTAATTAATGAGTAATTGGGATTACATGTGGATGCCACAGACTTGAAGGCTGAAACTTGTATCCATTAACGTGGCTGTTATTTCCTCACTTACTGCGTATGCCATTTACAGCCTAATCTTAGGCACAGTGCTCTTGAGCAGCAAATTCCCAGCGCATTTTATAGTGTGCTTGTGAGATGTGGGGGACACAAAACATATATGGATGCTTTCCTTTCCTTTCTGAACTAGAACCTTGCATGAAACTTCAGGTCCCTGGTCACCCTGCAAAAAATCCATGGTTGACCGACAGAATTTGCACCATCTATAAATGATGGACAGTGGGCGGGAAGGGGTTTCTCCCCCAAAGGAAAACCAAATGCTTGGAGTTGCAATGTCTTGGAGATGCCAATTCTTGGAGTGGATCTCTTGTTCAGCGATATTAACATGGGAAACAGACATGGGCTGTGCTTTACAATAAATGATCATAAATGATCTAGAGAAAGGGGTAAACACGAAGTGGTAAAGTTTGCGGATGATACTAAACTATTCAAGACAGTCAAGACAGAAGCAGACTGTGAAGAACTTCAAAAAGATCTCACCAAACTGAGTGAATGGGCAACAAAATGGCAAATGAAATTTAATGTGGATAAGTGTAAAGTAATGCACATTGGGAAAAATAGCCCCAAATATACGTACAGTGTGATGGGGGCAAATTTGGCTACGACAAATCAGGAAAGAGATCTTGGAGTTATTGTGGATAGTTCCCTGAAAACTTCCACACAGTGTGCAGCGGCAGTCAAAAAGGCAAATTATTAGGAATTATTAAGAAAGGGATAGACAATAAGACACAGAATATCTTACTGCCCCTGTATAAAACTATGGTACGCCCACATCTTGAATACTGTGTACAGATGTGGTCTCCTCACCTCAAAAAATATATTTTGGCCTTGGAAAGGGTTCAGAAAAGGGCAACTAAAATGATTAGGGGTTTGGAATGGGTCCCATATGAAAAGAGGCTAAAGCGACTGGGACTTTTCAGTTTAGAAAAGACGAGACTGAGGAGGGATATGATAGAGATATATAAAATTACGAGTGGTGTGGACAGGGTGAATAAAGAAATAATATTTATTAGTTCCCATAATAGAAGAACTAGAGGACACCAAATGAAATGAATGGGTAGCAGCTTTAAAACTAATAAAAGAAAGTTCTTCACACAGCGCATAGTCAACCTGTGGAACTCCTTGCCAGAGGAGGCTGTGAAGGCTAGGACTATAACAGAGTTTAAAGAGAAGCTAGATAATTTCATGGAGGTTAGGTCCATAAAAGGCTATTAGCCAGGGGATAGAAATGGCGTCCCTGGCCTCTGTTTATCAGAGGCTGGAGAAGGATGGCACGAGACAAATTGCTTGATCATTGTCTTTGGTTCACCCCCTCTGGGGCACCTGGCGTTGGGCACTGTCGGCAGACAGGCTACTGGGCTAGATGGACCTTTGGTCTGACCCAGTACGGCCATTCTTATGTTTTTATGTTTTTATGCATCTTTCTATGATACTGGTTTAGAAACAGTTTGTGATTCAAGGGTTTCTCTTCAGGGACTAGAAATGAGGGGCACAATTATGCAGGAAAACAAAGGGCATTGGTAAGAGCACTGCTGCCTTACAATGGGGATGAGATAAATTTAAAACACAACAAATGGTCTGGTAGCACTTTGTAGACTAACAAAACATGTAGATGGTATCGTGAGTTTTTGTGGGCATAGCCCACTTCTTCAGATGACTGGAGTATGGACTTTATAACACATGGGGATGAGGGGACTTTATAGCTACAGGTCCTATTTAGATATTCCGTGCTACTAGAAACAGAGAAATCAGGCTGATTGCTTCAGTCTCAAGATACCTCCATAGCTCTATTTTAAGACACTCATTCTGACAATGGCCAGTGCAGAAAGAACCACCAGGGTCACTATATATTGTGCTAACCGTGGTGTGTGGCTACAACGGGAGGATCCCTGAATGCGCCTGCAAGTAGACTTGGCTTATTTGGTGGTCACCAGAAGCAGTGGCATTCTGCAACGAGACCTTGTTGTGCTCCAGGACACACTCATAGGTGAGGCCTCCTGAGGCCTTTTTCAGTATCACCCTCTTGGTTGTGGTTGCTCCCTCCATTTGTACGTCACCCAGGCTTATGGATCCAGTGGCATTCTCACTCCTGCCATCCCACCTGCCTGCCTGAGATGGAGCCAATGTGCCTCCTAAGAAGGGAACCTGAACCTGTCTATAGAGGTAAAGTGAGATAGGAACAGATAAGGACAGGGCCAGGATACCCTCCCAGGCTCCATCTGTGCATAAGACACCACCAGGCCCTTTAAGACTAGTGGATCTTGGGTGAATCTGTCAGACTTGGGGAGCAGGGATAATTCATGGAATTTCCTTCTGCCAAGGTTCCTCTGGAGAGTTGTCCATCCTAAGATCCCATGACTTGATGCATCAACCCAATACTAATTTTCCAGTGTCTCAGATATATGCAGAAGAGCAGACCTATTTCTGGTGACGCGTTCCCTCGTTTTTGCAATCATCAAGGGCATTTACAGCTCTAATTTAGTACTGTTACATTTTAGAGGTATTTGTCTTTATAGAGGAAGCAATTTTTAGAGGTTTTTGTCTTTATAGAGGAAGCAATTACCTTATCAATACCATCATTAGGTCTTGCTGAAACAAAAGACAGGACTATGCAGCACTTTAAAAACTAACAAGATGGTTTATTAGGTGATGAGCTTTCGTGGGCTCATCACCTAATAAACCATCTTGTTAGTCTTTAAAGTGCTGTATTGTCCTGTCTTTTGTTTCAGCAAGACCAGACTAACACGGCTACATCTCTATTACCATCATTCGGTCATGACAATCAATACCCAGTAAGTATAAAACCAAACAAACACCCACCAAACAACAAAAATCAGTTCACAGGATGTTTATAGCAGTCAGCACGACCACAGTCACTTTTACCGGTTCTTTTCCTGCTTTTAATTGATCATCTATAGCAAGATGGAAGAAAGAGAGTCATTGTTTTCCCAAAAGCCAAGCAACCAGGAAAGCCGGGCAACAAAGACAAGCTAAACCTCCTGTTTTAATCGGTTTAGAGACGTCTGGCAGCAGATGGCTGGTTGTATCAATGTTGGATCAATGAGGTAGTGGTCAATCCTGATTTCAAACTGAGATTAAGTCTGGGATAGGATTCAGGCATCTTGTGATATGTTCCTGAGAAATTTGTGCCCAAAACTGGGTTCAAGAGCATAGCCAGACGTTTTAAAAAAATCTTTGAGCTGCAAGAAAACAAAGCCAATACATAAATATGCCCTACTTGTAAGCTAATTCTAACCTGTGCTTCCAAAAGTTAAAAAAAATGATAATTTTGTTGTGGGGTTTTATGTATATATGTATCCCAAGAACTTATCAATGGTTGTGAGCACTAAAATGTAATTCATGTTATTTGGAGGTGTATCGGGCTACAATTAAAGAGCAGGCACATTACTCATATTTAATGGAAGTTTATTGAGCATGAACTAATTCATTGGTCTTCAGGATTTTGCTTCCCTGGTTGAGATTCAAACCCAGTGTGGTCTGCAGCATGTTTATGTCTTTGTAATGCGGGGAATGAGAGCCCCTCCATGGCGCCACTCAGTTGGGGAAAGGCTAAAATTGCACTCTGTGGACTTGTAGTGCCTTTGCTCAAAAGGTTTCAACATCTGTGTCTGCCAAGGGCAAACTTCTAGGGTGGGAGAGTAGGGAGACTAACAGCAGCAGGACTGCTGAAAGGGATCTAGAAATCTGCCCCTATCTAGATTTTGCACCTAAATGTGCATGTCTCCTATTGGGATTTTCAAAAGCGCCTGGATTCTGTAAGTGCCGAGCTTGGGACCCATCTACTTCTCTAGACACCTTTGAAAATCTCACCCCGGTCTTCTGAACAAGATGGTTTCTCCCTAAAGATCACTCCCTCTGGCATTGGCCACTGTCGGCAGACAGGATACTAGGTTAGATGGACCTTTGGTCTGACCCAGTGTGGTCATTCTTATGTTCTTGTGGTTAAGCTCTTGTGGTTAGGGTACCTGTGTGAGGCTTCAGAGCCCTTGTTTCTGTTCTTGGCTCTCCCACAGTGACAGATCAAGTCAATGTAAATGCATGTCTCCATTTCCCATCTGCAACAAGGGATGGTAATCATGGAATCATAGAGCACTAGAACTAGTAGGGACCTCGAGAGGTCATCAAGTCCAGTCCTCTGCCCTCACGACAGGGACCAAGCACCATCTAGATCATCATGGTAGATGTTTGTCTAACCTGCCCTTAAATATCTCCAGAGATGGAGATCCCACAACCTCCCTAGGCAATTTATTTAGGTGTTTCACCACCCTGACAGTTAGGAAGTTTTTCCTAATAGTTCCCTAACTAACAGGGGTGAGGGATCCTCGGACTGTAAACTCTTCCAGGTGAAGAGCATCTTGTACTTCTAGTCTCTGAGCCCATAGGTACAATCACAATATAAATAATCGTATAGAAAATCCAATACCTGTCCATGTATATTTCTATGCTGTATCTTCTTGCACTAGAAAGCTGCAAAATTGTCTAATTGACCTGCATTTGCAACTATATCAAAAGTTTGAATATTATGGAAAAAAAGCCTCCGAATCAAAGTTTTCTTCATTTCTCCAAGTTCCTCTGAGGTTACAACGTCTAGCTGGGACTGGAAGTTTGGAAGTGACAGGAATAACTAGGACTATAAATCTCCCGAGGTTTCCAGCCAAACTCTGAAGGCTCAAAGTCAGTCAGATTTTTCAGAAGCTAGAAAGAATTTTGTAAGTGGGAAAAATTCAAGATGGGCAAGTTTTGTTTTGTTTTTCCTCTATTTATGGGAGAGGTTTCTGAATTGTTTTCTTGTTTTAAACCAGTTTACCGAAAAGCCTATGGGCAGCAGGCATGAAGAAACAAAGAAAAGATTCCTTCTTTTTTCTTCTGATTGTTCCTTTAACATTTTTAAATGTATTGATGAACACATGATTTAAAGCCTAAAATATTGAAAAGGTAGAATAAAAAGTAGTGCTGATTAGATCTGTCAGCTTGTCAAGAAACCACACACAGACACACCCCTGCCCTGCTCCCAAGCATTAACTGAATACCATAGTAAATCATGGTATATGGTAAGTAAATCAATGGGAAATTGAGAAAGTTGCATTGGCTGCCCTGAGTCACAAAGTGAAAGGTTTTCAAACTGGCAGTTGCATCCCGTCTGATATCTGGTTATGTAACTAATCAGGTGGGCCAAAAAAGCATCAATAAATTAATCTTTAAGAAACATAAAATGGGATTTGGCTGACAGGAAAAAGAACCTGTGCATGAAATTTCCACATTAAAAACCCATTGCTCTTCCTGATTCCTGGGGCTAAGATGCAGTTTGAAAAGAAACAGACTATTCTATAATTTTAGGGGGAAAAACATGTCTTTGTAAAGGAGACAAGTTCACAGAAACATTTGGTTCAAGTTTATTTTAGAAAAAAAAAAAGTCCTAAATTCCCCAGCATTTTGCTCAACATCTCCAGCAATTTGAAAAGGTCTGCAGTATATTTCTGGCCTCCGAAGATTTCGTGGTGTCCAGAAAAGCGCTCTTTGATTTCAGATTTGGTGCTCTAGAATTGCTTCTGTCATGACTGGTTGTGTTGCAGTGGCTCAGAGAGACTGCAACCAAAGCGGGGCAATTCATTGTGTCAGGAACAGCACCAAGACAAAGTGAGACAGTTTGCAATTTTAGCAGCCAGGAGAGATGGGGAAATAGTGAGCTACATTTCATGGCCACACACATCTGCCCAAAGTCAGTGGCAAAGCCATGTTTAGAATCCAGCCCCAGTGACTCTCTCTGTTCAGTGCTCTACCCACTAGCTTGCACCACCCTCCCCAATTTTATTGCCCTGTTCCCGCCAAAGACCATTTCACCAGGTGTATCACTGGCCCATTTCCTCCCCAAAGTGGCTCAGAGGAGTAGTTACTGTGGAATCTTTGAGTTGTGTCCCCGACAGTTTTCTTTTGCGTGGCTCCAGGGAAGACGCTCTAGGATTTCCAGTACAGCAGCGGTATCCTTCTCCCCTCAGATGTGTCTCTGTCTCCAAGTCAGTGAAGCTATTCCAGTGACATTAGCTGAGGATCTGCCCCTAGAGATTTAGCCAAATCAATTCTGGGCTATCTGAAGTCTGTACAAAGGGCGTGGAAATACCAGGAGGGAATTGTTCATAGGCCTTCTGGTTCTTTAGTTCTAATTGGGCTGGAAACCTCACAGGTGAAACCGTGACTAAGAGAAATCATAGAATCCTAGGGCTGGAAGAGAGTCACTGAGTCCAGCCCGCTGCCCAAAGCCGACCAACCCCAGCTAAATCATCCCAGCCAGGGCTTTGTCAAGCATGGACCTCAAAACCTCCAGGGATGGAGTTTCCACCCCCTCCCTGGGCAGCTCATCTGAGTGCTTTACCACCCTCCTTGCGAAATATTTTTTTCCTAATATCCAACCTAGACCTCCCGCACTGCTACTTGAGACCATTGCTCCTCGTTCTGTCCTGTCACCACTGAGAACAGCCTCTCTTCATTCTCTTTGGAACCCCCCTTCAGGAGGTTGAAGGCTGCTCTCCAATCCCCCCTCCCTCTTCTCTTTTGTAGACTAAGCCCAATTCCCTCAGCCGCTCCTTATAAATTATGTGCTCCAGCTTTGCGAGTCATTTTAGTTGCCCTCTGCTGGACTTTCTCCAATGTGTCCACATCCTTTCAGCAAAGGGGGCCCCCAGAAGTGGACACAATATTCCACATTTATTTATTCACCAGTGCCAAATAAATGGGAATAATCACTTCTCCAGATCGGCTGGCAATTCTCCTACTAATACAGCCCAATACGCTGCTAGCCTTCTTGGCTATAAGGGCACACTGTGGATTCATATCCAGCTTCTCATCTACTCTAATCCCCAGGTCTTTTCTTGATGAACTGCTGCTTAGCCAGTTGACCAACAATGGTTTTGCCATTGAGTTCAATGGGGCCAGATTTTAACTCCGTGATAGCAGGTATTTCTACTGTACGGGAAAGCCCATTTCGGTTTTAATTCTTTGCAAAATATTTTAAGAGTCATCAGTTATTTTGCTGTTTGAAAGATTCCCCCTACTTCCTGCCCAAGTTTGAACTATTTTGTTTTAAAACAAGATAGTCAGGAATTGTCAAATGAAACCTTCTTCCCTCAAGAAAATGCCATTATGGTAAAAGTGAGACATCAAGAGGAATGATTGGTTTTGATGAATCTCCAGATTTGAAAAAAAAATAGAAAAATATTTCAAAATGAAACCCCCCAGTTTTGACATTTCTAAAAGCAAATATTCATTTTTTCTGTTAAAAATGATAATTCGTTTTAAAATGTTAATTAATTTACAGTAAAATATGGTTAAAATTCAGTAAGTCGAAATCACGAGGAAACATTTAGAGTCATTTCCCCCCTACAATCAGGGCATGAAGCGTTTTAAGATTCATTTCTTGTCCCATACTGGGATGGGAAAAGACTTTAAAATCTGCCCAATTCTCTTATGATTGAAAAAAACATTTCCTGCCCAGCTCTAATTGTAAAGCATCTTCATTTTTTAATGTATTTGTAATTAACTGAAACTTTGCAATATGCAGTCAATAAAGATTTTTGGTCCAGAACTCCAGGTGTTGCGAATCAATGGAGCTTTCCTGACTACTCTGATTTCCAGCACCTGAGGGCTTGTCTTCATTGCATGATGGATTGACACTGCAGTGATCAATACACCCACACTCGATTTATTGAGTCTGCTTAGACGTGATAAATCAACCTCTGAGCACTCTCTCACTGACTCCAGTACTCCAACAGGATGAAAAGAGTAGGTAGAATCAATGGAAGAGCATCAGTCACCAATTTTGTTGCATGGAAGACACCATTGTAAGTAGGTCTAAGTACATTGACTTCAACTTTGCCATTTGTGTAGCTGAAGTTGCATGTCTAAGGGTGCATCTAGACTACAGGGTTTTTTTGGAAAAATGGCCATTTTTCCAAAAAAACTTCACCTACGTCCACACTGCAATCATGTTCTTTTGAAAGAAAATCTAAAGAACGCAGGGTTTTTCCAACTTTGGTAAACCTCATTCTACAAGGAAGAATACCTTTTCTGAAAATGCTCTTTTGGAAAAAGGCATATGTGGACACAAAAGAGGGAATTTGTTTCGAAAGAAGAGGCCTCCAGGAAAAAGCACTGGTGCCCTGGTGGTCATTTCACCCATAGTAATACTGCTTACTTGCAAGAGAGCATCCAATGAGTGTGGACACTCTCTTTTGAAAAAGCAGATCGCTTTTTCAATGTGCTTTCGAAGTATGGATGCTCTCTTTTGGAAGAAGTTCTTTTCAGAAGATCTCTTCCAAAAAAAGCTTCTTTCGAAAGAAGCATGCAGTCTAGCCATACCCTTAGACTGGTGGGGGGAGACATAGTGTAGATTAGGCCTGAGGATCTGACTCTATTGAAGAAATAATTACTCTTCCTACAGGGATTACATTTGGACGCTCATGGATCAGCCACAAACGTAGCTTTTCCAGAGCCAAATGGTACCTTCCGCTCAAAAGTTTAGCGTTTTTGCTAAATCTGGGGTCTAAGTGGGTTCTAAACATAGGAGAATGAACTCCTCTAAGCCAAATTTCAGGTGTCCTGCTTCTAGTTCCATCTCTAAACTGGAAATGGAGAGGTATGCAATAAATAAATAAATAAAAGCAGGAGGAGTTGTAGGCATTTTTTTTCGGAACCCCCAGACACGTCACATCCTTTTTCTTCACTGTCTCTAACCATCATTTCTGGGAGAAATCCTGAAGGCCCAATAAATCGTTCATGTGCAACAGATCGAGGGAAGGGATATGTACACTTCCAATGCTTTTAGGGTTATTTATAGCATAGTAAAAATGTGTTAGTCCCTCTTTTTTAATTCCATCCCATACTAGGTGCAAAAAGTATCACTCCATGCAATTACTGGCCAATAAATGTGGAGCAAATAAATTAAATTGTGGTCTTAGTGCAGAGTCCCTTTGTGGCATTATACTGCGGGTTATAATAGTCAATAGTTAGGGCTCAAAATCTCAAAATTCTGGCAATAACTCAATTTCCAAAATTGTAAATATTAGAAAATGAGAAGACTTATCTGGGGTTGACCTGGTTCGTCAGGGCAGGGGGCTGGTGATATGGGGGTGCTGTAGGCAAGGCAGGGCATTGGGAATGTGGGGGGGCTCAGGGCAGGGGGCTGGTGATATGGGGATGCTATAGGCAGGGCAGGCCACTGGGAATGTGGGGGGTCAGAGCAGGGGGCTGGTGATCTGGGGGTGCTGTAGGCAGGGCATTGGGATTGTGGGGGGCTCAGGGCAGGGGGCTGGTGATATGGGGATGCTATAGGCAGGGCAGGCCACTGGGAATGTGGGGGGTCAGAGCAGGGGGCTGGTGATATGGGGGTGCTGTAGGCAAGGCAGAGCATTGGGAATGTGGGGGGGCTCAGGGCAGGGGGCTGGTGATATGGGGATGCTATAGGCAGGGCAGGCCACTGGGAATGTGGGGGCTCAGAGCAGGGGGCTGTGATATGGGGGTGCTGTAGGCAGAGCAGGCCGCTGGGAATGTGGGGGGTCAGGGCAGGGGGCTGGTGATCTGGGGGTGCTGTAGGCAGGGTAGGGAATTGGGAATGTGGGGGGTTCAGGGCAGGAGGCTGGGTGTGGGAGGGTGTAGGAGTCAGGGTTGGGAGACTAGGAGGGGCTCAGGGGAGGGGATGGGGGTGCAGGAATCAGGGCAAGGGGTTAGGAGGAGGGGGAGCTCAGGGGTGAGGGCTCAGGGCAAGAAGGGGAGGGCCTGCAAGGCAGTTCAGTGGTGCTGGGGATAGTGGGGTGTGGTTGCTCCAGGGAATCGCAGGGCTGCTGGCTGCTGGTGCTCTCTCCCACCCCCACTCTGGTGCTTTGGCCAAGGGCCAGGGAGAGGACTTTGGAGCAGGGAGGCTCCTTACTCAGTCTGGTGGCCAGTAAGCTGTTGAGCCTTGGCCACAGCTGGCCACCCTTATTCCCAGGGGTCACTCTGCAATACAGCTCTCCCTGTGCTCTCAGTGATCATTCTGCAGTATCCCTGTTCCTCCTATCAGACCCCTTCCCTTTCCAAGTTACGGCAAAAAATCCCATTCCAGCAGATCCCGTTTTCCTGGCACAACCAAACCCTCAACTTGCTTTAATTTGGGAGAAGAGGAAGCTGCATATCACACGTGGTGGTCCTTGCTCTTACTGTTTGGGAGCAAGTCTTGAACATACAGACGGATACACAGACAGACAGTAAGGCAGACAGATGCACATTTCAAAAAGACATCAATCGATATTTCACAAGACACCTCCCCGCCCCTATTTGTTTGGTGAACTATTGAAACGGGTGAATATTTTCCTAACTTTTGAAATATTTTTTGAATTCTCTTGCTTGTTTCTCCCTTTTCTGAGCTAGCTTTAACTACCGGCAAATTTAATATAGGGTTGGATAATTTTATGACCAATAATATGGGTCGTTGCTATTAAGTAGCACACACTTACTCATACTGCAGGGCATAAGTTGATCCCCTTCAAGGAAGTCAGGAAGGACATTTTCCACTGTATTTACCATTGGACTATTGGCCAAGTATATGAGCTCTCTTAATATGAAGCTTCAGGGTTTGCTCAACATGAGTAGCACAATATCAGACTTGCTGGGCCAGTCCTCTGTCTCCTGTGCCTGTTTTTAGATTGCTACTTTTAGAACATAGCGGTGACAGAATAGAATTGCCTTGCCTGGGTGCGGTCAAACTATCTCCACTGTATCTTATTCTGTTGGAAATGGGGACCCTTCTGCAATTATACACCATTAGCCATGAGGCACAGTGGAAGGGTCTCGATCTTATACACCATTAGCAACGAGGCAGATCGAGATCCAAACTTTGAGAGAGTTTGGGGTTTGAATCTTGAGGTCACCTCATTGCCCAAAGAGGTTCTGCATACAAAACTTGGATCCAGGTCTCAACTTTAGCAGAAGATGATGGTCTTTTGGTTCTGGGTCTGGTTTTAGGTCCAGCTCCACAAACAATGTGGCCAGGCATGACCTAGGGAATTTATCATGCTTCTGAAAATAGAATAAACAAATGAGTAAATGTGTTTCTCCAGAGGACATATCTCTCAGACTACGATAAAGTAATGAGAAATGTATTTTACATATAAATTAAGTGGAGCAACAAGAGGTTCTTTATCTTTATTTGGTGACACGTCCCCAGATTGTCCCAGACTCTGGAAGGATAAAAGGTTTTCAAGTCATCCCAAGAGACCTAAAAACCCCTGATGTTGAACTATACTGCCTGAGATTGTTTTGCAGCAAATTAGGAAATGTTCAGAGCCCAGCATGTCCCTGGGGACTCTTTCAAGATGTCTAATCAGAATAATTTCACTTGTATTGGTCAGGGCATGCATTCAAAAAGCAATTCAGAGGCAAAAGGGCAAGCATCCAGACCATGCTATGTAGATTTGCGCTATGTGCTTTGCATTTTATTACTCCCGCTTGGAAAATCTGGCAGTCCAATGCTCAGTACGTCCTGGTATTGACATCACACACACATCCTTTGAAATCAAACAAGACTGCACAAGCTCGGCACAACAAATTGGACGACTGCACCCAGGCAAGGCAATAATTTTCAGGAAATGTCGTGCAGAGGAATAGAGTTTGGAAGCCCTGTTTGGCAGGAAACTTCAGAAATCCATGATGGAGGTGGCGCAGGAGGTGGTCTTTTTAAGCTGCGATGGGAGTAGACACAGGCAGCTGAACGCCCTACGATGACCCTGTTCATTGTTGTGACCTGTTTTGTGCAGAATGGGTGCAGGGAGCGGCGTGTTGGCCTGTGATTAGAACAAAGGCCTAGGAGTTTGGAACCTTCCTGAGTTCTATTGCTGGGTTGGCCAGGGACTAGTTCACTGGTTGATTTTGGTCAAGTCCCTTGTAAAATGGGTATGAAAATATTACCCCCACAGGACTGTTGTGAAACGTAATTAATAAGTGTTTGTGGAGAGGAAAGATTCTGCTTGGAAAGTAGAAAGTTTCTATCTAAGAAATCATCTATGTTTCCATGCAGACTTATGAATAATTCCCTTCCAGCCCCCAAAATATTTGCTCTGAACCATCTCCTTTAGCGTCTTCCTTTCACCAGGCCCTGTCCTGAATGCCTCCGATGCCTTAATAAAATGTTTGCTCAGCCAGAAGTGTGTACTGTGCACCGCCTCTCTCTGGGAATATTTGTCTTTTGTTATAAAGAAGAGCGTTGGCCTTAGAGGAAAGTTATAGGAACAAATTAACCACAGGGGGGGATCGCATTTGTGGCTGTAGGTCACACAGCTCGCTTAAGAATTGTAGTGCCTGATGCACAGGCCTCCTGGGCTCCGGATGACTGCGCTATGTAAGCATTGGGTTTTGTCTATACCATATTCCATAGCGATTCTCGGAAATACAGAGCATCCTTCTAAGGTCGTTACCTGACAGACGAGAAAAGGAAATGGCAATAGGCAGGCTCTCTTACCGCTGGTGAACATTTTCAGGTTTAAAAACAAATTTTCCTCTCACCCGCATTGCTGCAAATCTGGAGTCACTTCAGTTGACTTATTCTGGATTGACACTGGGGAAGATGGGAACAGGTTTTCTCCTTTATTTCATCTATGGAACTCCTTGCCAGAGGAGGCAGTGAAGGCTAGGACTATAATAGAGTTTAAAGAGAAGCTAGATAATTTCATGGAGGTTAGGTCCATAAAAGGCTATTAGCCAGGGGATAAAATGGTGTCCTTGGCCTCTGTCTGTCAGAGGCTGCAGAGAGATGGCAGGAGACAAATTGCTTGATCATTGTCTTCGGTCCACCCTCTCTGGGGCACCCATTCATTTCATTTGGTGTCCTCTAGTTCTTCTATTATGGGAACTAATAAATAACTTTCCTTTATTCACTCTCTCCACACCACTCATGATTTTATAGACCTCTATCATATCCCCCCTTAATCTCCTCTTTTCTAAACTGAAAAGGGGCGATTTTGAGTTTGATCACATGTCTGGGAGCTAAGAATTCCTAATTTTTCCTAATCCTTGCTCTGACCTTCTCTTCCTTTTGTAAGTTTGGGGCAAGTCACTTTCCAGGACGATTTAAAGTCTGTGCTTGCTATAGCTCAGGGGTGGGGGAACCTTTCTTGGGCTGGTGGCTACTGAGCCACAGTTAAATCAGTGAGAAGCAAAAATAAATAAATAAAATAATACCCCCCTATCAAACAAACCTTCACTGATGTGGCCCCTAACTGCGAAGGAGAGAGACACGCCCCACATTCCCCTCACACACCAGAGATTGGGGCAGGCCCAAGCTAGTAGATTATGTGTTTTCCAGCCCTGCAGGGCTGCAGGGGGATGGCAGCGGGTGTGGGGAGAGGCGCTGGAGGGCCAACACTGGCTCCCCAATGCTTGGGGGAGCCCCGAGCCTTAGGGGCCAGATACAGGCAAGCCAGGGTGCCACATCTGGCCCCTGAGCTTTTAAAACAGGGCTACCACTCCACAAGGAATGCTTACTGTGATTGTCAGCTAACCTTTGTCAAGTGCTTTGAAGAGAAGCAGTCCAACGTAAGGGCCATCTAGCAGGCCATACAAAATAAACCTGATAGAACAAATTAGAGCCAGTCAACACAGCTGAAGAGTCTAATCCTGTCATTATGATAGCAGTTCAGCTATGATAAAAGTGAGTATTCAAACAAGCTGATGAGTTCATTTCCTTGGCATGGAGATTACACCACAGCTACCCAGCTGAGATGTCACAATAAGAAAAAAAAATCAAAGGCTCCCAAAATTATTCTTTATGTATTTGCCCTGGTTACAAGTGCGTGCCTAGAATGTTTGCCATAGCGTGTGACTCTCTTCTCGTCAACATGAAGAATTCACAACTGATCAATCGTCTCAGCACTTATCAGAACCAAAAGAATGAATCTATCTGAAGCAAGATACATTTTTAATAAAGTGGGCCATGCACTGTCCTAGCAACAAACCAGAACACATGTGCACTGATAGAAGAATGGAATAGGTAATATTAAGTCCAACACTCTTTTTAATTGCTGTCTGATTCCAACAGACTCTTGGGAAGAGCAAGAAAAGCAGAAAAAAAAAATCGAAATAGGGTAGGCCACAGTTCTAATGTTGACCAATCTAACATACTCAAGTGTAATTATGAAACAGATAAACATTGTCCGGTTTGTCATAAGAAATTTTCTGATACCTTTAGAGGACACGGTTCTATTTTTGCTTTGTAAATTTGTTCAAGGAGGGTAAACTTTGGCTTGTCCTGCAAATCCACAGAACTGTCGGAGAAGTATTCCCAACATAAGGGCCATCTATCAAGCATGACAATGTAGCATGACAATTCTTTTACGTCTAGGCAAGGAAAAAGCATTGGACTGTCATCTGGGGGACAAGAAAATCCAAATAATAAATATGAACATATGTTTTGGAAGGGATAATAGGCCTCGTGCTTCAGGATATAAAACAACTTTTAGGACTTGTCTACACTACAGAGAAGATTGACCTCTGGAGGTTTAACGTTCCATTTAGCGGGTCTAGTGTAGACACCTAAATCAAATGCGGAGGGCAGCTTACTCCTCATTCTGTGGCCTCCCTCAGTGTAGCTCAGCCTAAGGTACGCTGAATCCAGGTATGTATTTTGCACAGCAGGATGGTGTATCTTAAGCTAGGGCTACTCAACATGTGGCCCATTTGTTTGTGGCCTGTGGTGCAGTTTGGGTTTACGCAGGGCTCAACACATGGCCCACAGGTGGGATCCTTTGAACATGGCCTCCCCTGGCAACATGCTCCACAACAGTGAAGTGTCTCCCACATGGGGTGAGCATTGAAAGACACAAGCGGATGGGCTGGCTGGAACAGGGTATTAGCGTTTATATTCCTCAGGGAGGAAGTGCCGGGACATTGTGGGAAGTGCTTTGTATTCACGCCCGTCAATGTGAAAGAAGCTATTTGCATACATATTTGCACGTATATGCCACCACACTTAAGTTGCAGCTCTCGGCATATGCTGTGAGTATCATTGTGGCTCCTGGGGCTTCCAAAGATGAGTAGCCCTGCCTTAAGCCGACCTGCTTGGTCTAATGTAGACCAGGCCTGAGTGATTGAAGTAAGGTGGAAAATTTTCCTAGGAGCAGGTTACCTCACGATTAATTCTTCCTCTGAAACATCTGGTTGTTCACTGTTGGTGACAGGAGACTGCACTGGATGGACTCAGACGTTACTTTTGTAAAATATCTGTCACTGGTAATTGCTCAGCACATTTGCCTGAGTTCAAGGGTGCACCGAATGTCTATGTTAGAACAGAATTTACTCCTTGATTTGCACTTTTGGTGCCCTTGGCATATTTTGGAAAGAAGGGAACAGTATTTGTCAAGGATTCCAACAGGCTTTTGATTTTTCCGAAATGGAAACAAAGCTTAGAAGACCTTAAGAATATGACCACAAAATTCATAATATAAACTTGACGTCTGCAAAACGATGGCACAAATATGAAATTCTAAAACGCTGGCTGCTGCTTCAAAGAGTATAAATATCCACCAAGCCATCCAAATTGCAAAATATTTTCACTTCGGATGGAAAATTTAATGGTGCAAACACGTTTCTCCCTTCTATTGTAAGAACTTCTAAAATATGCTCTGTGCTGGAAATACTATGTGAAGTGACTTGAGTTCAAATATGTAGAGAATTTAAAGGGCCACTGTCAATTTTAAGATTAAAAATAATGAGCCAGATTCTGAGCTGGTTTTTAAACTGATGTAATTCCAGTGAAATCAATCGTTTTTTGGTTTGTTTTGCATTTTATGTGAGTCTGGTCCTTTGCATTTAATAAAGTTCCTTCATTTTTTTTTCTGACCACATAAATTATTAAAACAGAAACCAAACCATGATATATTTACATGATAGTGTTGTTTTTTTTCAATCAGTAAGTGGTCAAAACACAGTAAACTAATTATAAGAAACAATATCCAGCTATCAGAATGGAGAAGAGTCCATACCAGGGTCTCTCAAGGTTATCTGTATGGGACCCTCTACTATTTAACATATTCATTAGTGATCTGGGAAAAGAAGTAAACAAAGAGTGCAGCCATAGAAATTACAGAGTCTCATTAAATCCAAAGCAGACTGTGAAGAGTTACAACGGGAGCACAAACCTGGGTGACAAGGCAAGAAAAAGGCAGCTGAAATTGAAAGTAATGCACACTGCAAAACATAATCCCAACTATACATACAAACAGAAGGGGTCTAACTTCATGTTGCCACTCAAGAGAAAGATCTTGGAGTTATTGTGAGCAGTGCTCAGACAACGTCTGCTCAATGTGCAGCGGCAGTAAAAAAAAGCTACCCAGGTTAGGAATCACTAGGAAAGGGATGGATAATAAGACAGAAAATATCACAATACAATTGGACCTCCCTGGTCTGGCACCCTTGGGACATGACTGGTCCTGAATGAAGGAGTTTGCCACACCTGGTCAATGCAGGCCCCTCTGAAGCCAGACTTCAGGCTCTCCTGGGGGGCCACCAGCCTCCCGGCCAGGCTCCCCTCCTGGTCACTGGTTCTAGATCCCAGGTTCTCCTCTTGGCCACCAACCTGTGTCAACTTTGGCCACCATTCTGTTGGCCTCCCTGCCACCATCCATCTGGCCCACTCCTAGCCCGCCTGCACCCCAGCCTGGCTCTCTCCCTGTCCCAGTTGGGCTCCCAGCTGCCTTCCCCCTAGCCAATGGCCCCTCTGCCCCTGGACTCCCAGCCAGCCCCTGTTCCAAGGTGCCGGGACTCTGTGGTCCAGCAATATCCATGGTCAGGAAGCACCACAGATGTTGCAGGACCAGAGAATTCCAGACCAGCGAGGTTCAGCTGTACCACTATATAAATCCATGATACCATGAATACTGCATGTAGTTCTGGTTGCCCCATTTAAATATTTATATGTTAGAATTGAAAAAAAGATAGAAAGAAGCATGACCAAGGTGATCGGGGGCACGCAACAGCTTCTCTATGGGAGATTAAAAAGATGGGGACAGTTCCCCTTCCAAAGAGATGACTAAGTGGAGAATATGAGAGAGGCCTCCTCCAAAACGAGATGGAGAAAATAAATAAGGAAGTGATATTTTGCTCTTTATCAGAAACTGGGCTCACCCAATGCAATTAATAGACAGTAGGTTTAAAAGAAAAAAAAAATCCTGAACAAACAGCAAAAGAAGCACTTCAAAAACCACACAGTCAACTTGGGGTTCAGGGGATGCTGTGAAGGCCACCAGGATAAGTGGGTTCAAAAAAGAATTAAATATGCAACAGGTCCCAGCCCTCCAGGCAGCTCCCTCCCCTCCTTTGTTTAGATTCCTGGGCAAGGTGTCACCCGGTTGCTCCCCACTGCCCGGGTTCAGGTTTACAGGATAGCCTGAGTGATTGTTGTGGACGTGCTAAGATAGAGCAGCCTTCCCCTCAGTGTGAGCCACAGCCAATATTCCCATCCCCAGCTGGGTTCCAGTGCAGTGCCAGGGAAACTGAGGCACACACACGAGGCTACAACAGAACAGTACAGGACAGTAGGAATCACACACAGCATCGCAAAGCGAACAGAGCGAACACAATCCCCACTGTCACATCTGGTTCTCTGTCAAATGCTTTACTGAAACGCAGGTATATAAAAGGATGATCTAGGCGGTACTTGGTCCTGCCATGAGGGGACTGGACCGGACTCTTGAGGTCACTGCCAGTTCTAGTGTTCAAGGATTCTGGGATTCTGTGAGGACCGACCCATCCAGGGATAGTAGCAAGATGGTCAGCGATGCAACCCCATGGGCTTCCTAAGCCTCTGGCTGCCAGACAGTGGGGCCCACAGAATTGCTGGCCCCCCGGGCATGCTGGGGGGCTGACCGGCTCTGTACACCTGGAAGGGGTGGGGGCTCAGTCAGAAGACGTGAGACAGGGGGCCTAGCCCCCTCTACGGAGCCCTCGCAGCTACTCAGAGCAACCTGCTCGGGGCTCCAAGGGTGATTAAAAAGAGACCGGAGCTCTGGCCACGGTTTCTTCAGTAGGAGCTGCAGCTGGATCACCAGGCCCTTAGTCAGTTGTCCCCTTTACCCTCCTCCCCCTTCGGATGATACTGGGACTGGATGACTGGACAATTATCATTTGGTAATTGCCCTCTTCTGGTTATTGTCTCTGAGGCATCTGGCCCCAACTGAAGACAGAACACGGGGCTAGATGGTCCATTCTGCCTGTTGTTATGAGCTCTAATTAATTCATAGAATGAAACTAGAGCAGATAGTTACACTGTGGTCAATTTGGCCTGGTGTACACCAGGACGGTACTTCAAACTTATACCCCCAAGGTGGATTTTGTAAGCGATGTATCCACACTACCAAGCCCATTATTACGGATGAAGGGGCCACAGAATCTGAACTCTGTCGTGCTGCTTTTCATGAGGAACAACACTGTGACCAAACTTGTAAGCTCGAAATAACGTTCGGGTGGACACTCCGGTGCCACGAATTCAAGCAAATTGGCCTCGGGGAGGCCTCCCGCAGCTCCCCGGCGTGCCTCCCGGGGCTCTGAGTCTGAGGTAGTGCATCCACATTAACAGAGCCTGCCTCAGACTACATTTGATTCTTCCCCATAGTGAGGACACGGAACTTCGAATTTGTAAAGTCGGATGCCCAGAAGTCGAACTTAGTACATTCAAAATCATCTCCTAGTATAGACATAGCCCAAAACCCAGCATGGAGGCACTAGAACCAGAAAACAAATTGAATCAGAAAGGCTAACACCAGCGGAGTCGCGGTGGGCCTCTGGGCAAGATGGAGGAAGCAGCTCCGTGCTCCTGAAAGGGGTGGGGCCAAGGGCAGTCAGCCCTCAGGGCTGCCTTGGGTGTGGTGTGTAGCGCTCCGGCAGCAATTTCAAGGGCTTGGAGCCCTTGGCTCTTTTGAATCACTGAGCCCCAGGGCAACTCCTCCTTGCCCCTCCTCAACCCCATCAGCTGGTCTGGTTAACACCAGCACGTGCAATGAATTAATAACACGTTTTGTGACTTATTTTAAGACCTAAGCTTACTTTTTCTACAATCCTTAAAAAATAAACAGCTCACATCACTTGATCCTAAAACAAATTGACAATTGTTCTTTCTCTCTTCTCAGCTCTGTAAACCCCCTGAGTCTCCGTTTTGAAGGCAAGGCATCTTGCCAATCTCATGGTCAGGTGCAGTAATCCAATAAGTACATAATTTTCAATTGCACAATCACAAATTAAACTGCAGCTGCTGTCCACAGTTAACCTGATCTACCCAGAGGAGACATCATTAGGGAAAATCAATTAATTTTTCCATTCATCCAAATGATGCCAAAGTTGAAGAGAAGGAGGAGGAGAAGAAGTGGGAGGGGGGACCCCTGTGTCTATTGTGTTGGAAAAATAAAACCCATGGTATTGAGTAGCCAGGTTAATACAGGTCAGTTACAGTAGGAAAGAAAGGAGATACAAGTAGTTTGTGTTACATTTTGTGAATGAAAAAGAGAGTTGGCCAAGCATGGAGGTTAGAAGGGAGAGGGAGAATATGTAGTATTTAAGTATGATTTTCTCACTTTTTCACTGGAGAAATTTTGTTTTCCTCATGGTTTATAATCCTGGTTTGAGATTAGTTAAAGGTGAACAGAAAACATTATGAACATATTTAGAGGCTACATCTAGACTGCAGGCTTCTTTTGAAAGAAACTTTTCCGGAAGAGATCTTCTGGGAAAGTTTATTTAGAAAGAGAGCGTCCACACAGCAAAAGTGCAATGAAAAAACAGATGTGCTTTTTAGAAAGATAGCATCCACATTGATTGGACGCTATATTGCATTTAAGTTGTAATTAGTCTGGACAAAGTGGCCACCAGGGCACCTGTGTTATTTCCTGAAGGCCTCTTTTTTTGAAAGAATTCCCTCTTCTGCATCCACATATGCCTTTTTCCAAAAAAGCTTTTTCAGAAAAAAGGCTTCTTCATTGTAGAATGAGGTTGACCGCCATTGAAAAAAACCTCAGTTCTTTCAACTTTCTGTTGAAAGAATTCAACTGGCAAGTATTGTTTTTCCAGAAAAAGGGCCGTTTTTCTGGAAAATCGCTGCAGTGAGATGCACTCAGAGATGAGTTCCCTCTGAAAAAGCTGGGGAAACAGATGTGAAATGCCCCAAACTTCAGTTATATGGTTCAATTCATATAAAAATGTCTGCACAATTTGTCCCTAAAAATTGGTCTATTTTTAATGGGATTTGCTCGACTGTGAGAGTGACGGGTAGAACGTGGCCTTGCAATGAAAGGTGAAGCCACTTTATGCAGTATCAAAGTTGAAAGGGATTATTAACCCAGGGAAAAACGTGTCCTTTTATTGAAGGAGTTGGTGGTCTTAGTCCAGTTTCTAGCAGACACTACACAACATTCTCAGAGATGGCTGTCTACAGTGAGGCATCTCAACCCATTTTTAAACACCAAAGTGTCCTGATTTTAAGATGTGTCATGGTTGCTCTGTATTCTCAAAACAAGGGTACTGTACTTAGTTGCATTAGTATAGATGTAGATGCCTAACATTAAATACCTATATTTCAGAAATTTGGCATTTGTCGCAATGGTTAGGACATGGTTTCCTGGTAGTCGTGCCAGATTCCTCCACCTCAGCCACTGTGAGAACAAAACTATAGCATACTGAGCTAAAAATACGTGATTAATGTAAGTTCAAACAAGCAGCAAAGGATATGAATTGATTCGATACACTCGGGCACCATATGCTGTGTACATCTACTCTCTATTTGAGAGAGTTCATATGTCTGTCTGTCTGTGTTTCTGTCTATCCGTCTTAGGTTGCCAGATACTTTCCAAAAAATATTGAACATGGAGGGAAAAAAATTGGTTGAGCAAAAAAAAAAAAAATCACGGGATGCTAAAAGTTAACTGCGCCTTTAAATCCCCATGCTCCCATGCTCCCCACTCCCTCTGTCCCCGCCAGATGCAGCAGGGGAAGAATGTCCCCACCAGCCTTCCATCCGAGAAAAATAGAAAATACTGGACATTTTACATGTCTGGTATTTTCTGGGTTTTTTTTACCGGACAGCGAAGGCGAAAATCAGTCTGTCGGGGCAAAATCCAGACACCTGGCAACCCTAGTCCATCTGTGAGTCCATTTGTTCAAGAACTCCTCCTAAATGGGAAGAAGTGAGTCTTTGCCCACGAAAGCTTATGCTCCAACTCTTCAGTTAGTCTATAAGGTGCCACAGGACTCTTCGCCATTTAAATGGGAAGAACGAGGACTACCAAATTTGGTAGGGAGCTTCCTCTTATCATACTTAAAGCAAGGCCAGGGTTTGGTTGTGCCAGGGCCATGGGATATGCCTGGAATGTTATTGTTTCTCATCAAATGGAAAGGGAGGGGTGTGATAGCAGAGACAGTTATACTCAGGAATGACCACAAGGGGGCAGCAAGCACATGGGACAGTTATTTATACACCAGAATGACCACAGAAGGGCAACAAGGATTCCAGCCCTAGGGAGCAGCTGCTGGCCAGCAGCATGGCCCGCGCCACACTGCCCTGGTCTGGGGAGCACCTGCCAGCTGGTCAGTGTAGCCCCTGTTGTCCCCAGGAGAGCCCTGGAGAGAAGCCGCGGGGCCTAACTGGCCCCAGAGCAAAACTGTCGGCTTCCCCCAGCCCATGCCCTGAGTCCCACACCTCCCCTGAGTCCCACGCCACATTCTTGCCCCTTGCCCTGAGTCCCCCACCACCTGCCCTGATCTCCTCCTCATCCCCAACCCAGACTCCTGCACCCTCCTCACCCCCAAACAAGAGTCCTGCACCCTCCACACCTCCAGCCTCCTGCCCTGCACTCCCCACATACACAAGCCCCTGACTCCTGCGCCTCCCACGTGCTCAGTCCCCTGCCCTGAAAGAACCAAGCAAAGACGGGTAAGTCTGCTAGTATGTTATAATCTCAGGAATGGCAACTCTCATTCAATTGACTGTAATTCAATAATTGACTATAATTCAATTATTTCCCGACATGCTTCAAGTCATTAACCCACAGAAATTATGTGGCTTTACAAGGATTTCAGACAAGTGGTAAAACACCATTCAAAGTGAATTAGACTTAGGATCCTAATACTTTCACTGGGTGTTTGTGAGAATTTCACTTAAGAAGCTTAGAAAATATTCAAGGAATGCAAATATATAACTTGGCATTTTTGGCGACAGACAAATGTACCATCAATTTAATGCCTCTTTTAGAGGAGAGATTTATCCCGCTTTGGCAGGGAGATGGAGTTAAAAGCTCTAATTCAGAAAGACTCCTTCCATTTGCATGACATCTCTGATTTATATTTCTGATTCAGAATTATAAGCTGTGTGAATGGCTTTACGGAAAGCCCATAAGTACGGTAGGCGTTTGATGGGAGGCGGGGAATGGAATTTGTCATTTCTCAGGACTAGACGTCTGCACAAAAATTATAATGATCTAGGAGTGGGAGACCTAAGTTCCTAGGGCTGGATCCGGACCTTGGCTTGTCTAGATCCAACCCCTGAGGCTCGGGGCTTCCCTCAGTACTGGGGAGCCCAGGCTGGTGCTCCAGCCCCATGTCTCCCTCCTGCAGTGCCCCTCCTCCCCCCCCGTGAGGCTGGAGTGCCAGTGCTGGCTCCTTGCAGCGGGGGAGGATCCTTGAGTTTTTTTTTGGGGGGGGGGGAAGTTAGGTAAGCCAGAGCCAGATCCTATCCATGGGCTCTGCCTGACAGGGGCAGGAAGTGACTCCGCTCGCTGCTGCTCCCACTCTTCCAGGCTGGCACAGTGAAATGCTACCTGGCGGCTTTCCCCCATAAAATCTACTCACACGGGTCCCACTAGGCTCTGGTGTGTGAGGGGAATGTGGGGGAGGGTCTTTCTGCTTCTCCGGCAGGGCCATGTCAGTGAGGTGTGTGGGTTTTGTTTGTTTTTTTGGGTGGTTTTCTTTTTTTTGGTTCTCACTTTTGTGCGGCCCCCGACTGATTTTTCTGTGGGCCAGTGGCCCCCAACACACACAAATTCCCTGCCCCCACCTGACTCATACGGATGGCGAAGAAGAGAAAAAAGTGACCTGCCATTGATTTTGCAGCTCCAGTTCTCCACCCATCTAGCATGTTGTGCAGACTCATGGACAGATCTGCTATGGACTCATAGACTCTACGGCCCATAAGAGACCATCATGATCATTTAGTCCCAGGCCTGCAAAGGGGGCAGTTGCCCTGGGGCTCAGAGATTCAAAGGTGCCCAGAGCTCTCAGCTGCTGCTGCTGTTACTTGGGCAACAGTGGCAGTTGGAGCTCCGGGACCATTTTAATGGCCACCAGAGCACCCCTCTGAGGGCTGGTGGGGAGCATCATGGAATACCTGCCCTCGGCCCTGCCCCTTCCACACTTGGCCATGCCCTTCTAGGTGCAAGCAGTTGCCCCTTCTCATACACCCCGCCCTGGGGTCCATGGTGACTGTCAGCCCCACTCTTTAGTTCAGACTCCCGTACCTCTTTCCAGAATTGGATTTGTCTTGTGTACCCCCAAGTGTTAGTTCACTTCTATTCTACCTGCTCACCAAATCAGACATAGACGTACAAAAGCGTCCCAGCACACTCTTACTGAAAAGTTGCTTCCTTTCTTGTTTTGCCCTTTATGACGTTAGAATCTGTACTGTCTTTGCTAGAGTTTTTCATATAGCCTGTTGGAAAGCAAGGCAAATAGCTAGGTGAGTAGGACCCCCTGGAAGACCTCTGTGTATCCTCAGGGGTTGGGAAGTACTGACCTCCTGCACATTATAGGCCACAGAACTGCTCCTGTAATAGATCCTTAACAGCTGCCAGAGTCACTCAAGTCCTAAGATAATTTAAAGACTTCAAACTACAGAGAATCCACCATTTACACCAATTGAAATGCAAGTGACCGATGCCCCACTCGGCAGAAGGAGGTAAAATTGAAACCCGCTTCCGCCAGGATCTCAATTTATCTGTCCCAGGGGAAAATTCTTTTCTGACTCCAGTAGGAGTGTGATCTCATACTCACAAATGTATCTACATACATGTGCACCCCAGAATCACCTATGCTGCAGAAATGGAGCCAGAGTTTTCAGCTAGCTGTGGCCAGCTCCTGAAGAGCGTATGGATTTCTGGAGGAGATTTGACTCACATTCACATGCCAGGCCTTTGAGTAGCATTCGAACAGTTCCATTGAAAGAGGAGCTAACCAACTAAGGCCGAGTTGCGGGGAGGGGAGAATTCCAAAGACTACCTCAAGTGGGCTCTTCAAATGTAGACGGGCCCCCTTTTATGCCCTTTTCCCTTCAAGACGCCATGCTATGGCCTGTTCTCTTCAATACCAAGAAGTGCTAGTCAAAACATTTTGATTTTTTCCAGACTACAGGGTTTTGTCGAACAAAAGTGGACTTTTGTTGACAAAACTATACCTGCATCTACACTACCGCCGAGTTCTGTCAACATAGTGTCGACAGAACTCGGCAGTTTTGTCGATGGCAGTAAACCTCATTCTACGAGGAATAACGTCTTTTGTCGACAGAGTTCTGTTGACAGAAGGCGCTATTGCATCTACACTGTCCTTTGCGCCTACACTTTGTCGACAGAACTGGATGTAGTCTAGACGCTCTTTGTCGACAGAAGCTTTGTCGACAGTATTTGTTGACAAAACCTCTAGCGACAAAAGCCTGTAGTCTTGATGTACCCTTGGTGATCCCATAACACACAATTGATTGCCTTAAGGAATCAGTGAATTAATTCTCCAGGAAAGGTTTCAGAATGGTAGCCAGTTTAGTCCATTTCAGTAAAGAACAGCAGGGAATTGGTTGGAACTTTAAAGACCAACACTTTTATTAAGGCGTTAGAGCTGCTACCCTAATACAGGGGTCTCCAACCTTTTTAAGCACACGATCACTTTTTGAATTTAAGTGCAAGCTAGGATCTTCCTCGACCCCAATACCTTAGCCCCGCCTCCTTTGTGCCCTTTCTCTGAGGCCCCGCCCCTGCTCACTCCGTTTTCCCTCCCTCCCTTCCCCCATCCTCCTTCCTTTTCACCAGAGAGGGGCAGAAAGTTGGAGCACAGGCTCTGGTCTTGAGCTAAGGGCTTTGGAGTGTGAGAGGGGCTCTGAGCTGGGGCTGGGGCAGGGAGTTGGGGTACAGGAGGGGGTTCAGGGTAGGGGCTCTCTTAGGGAGTTTGGGTCTAGGAGGCTCAGGGTTAGGGCAGGGGCTTGAGGTGCAGGAGGGGGTTCATGAATAGAGCAGGGGTTTGGGATTCTGGCTTCAGCTAGACACTGCTTACCTCAGGTGGCTCCTGGGTGGTGGTGCAGTGGGGCTAAGCCAGGCTCACCCCTGCCCTGGCCCTGCACCGCTCTCCAAAGCAGCCAGCAAATTCCCTCCAGACCAAGCCCTGTTGTGCCCCACCCCTGTCTTTTGTGGAGACAGAATACAGGGTGGGAGGGGAGGCACCCTGACATCAGTGCCCCCTCCTCTCCCTTCCCTGCTCTGCACAGCAAGCGGGAGACTTCTGGGCAGGGGGGCAAAGGGGGGGGCGAGGTGCAATCTCTAAAAAGGACAAGAGATGCACAGCAGTGGGGAGAGGGGCAGCTGAAGTGCCGGCACTTGATAGCTTCTTGGCCAAACCAGTCCGGATCACCTGTCAGGGGCTCCAAGATCTACCAGTAGCTCCCGAGCTAATGGTTGGTGACCACTGCGCCTAATACGTTTGTTAGCCTTTAAAGCACCACCAGACTCCTTGTTTTTGTTTTGTTTTTAATAAAGGAAAGTTACTCCTGTGGCACAGATCCCTTCGAGAGCCTAAGTTTCAGAAATAAAGTGATTAGCAAAAGAAGTCAAGACATGGATCCATCATTCTTCGCGAGACAGACTCTCATTCCGAACGTAATGATTCCCAGTGTACTCAGCACTGCAGCAGCCAGGGACTAGTCCTTTCAGCTGGCTCACAGCAGCATAGTTCTGCTGAAGTCAATGAACAGCGCTGATTTATATCAATGGAGGATCTGGCTATAGGTCTCTTGTATAGCTGAGCTAATCCCGGGGGGGGGGGGGGGCCTAGACTAGCTGCCAGCAACTGGCGCCTTAGGCGAACCATGCAATCGGCGCCCCACCTCCAAACCCCTCAATAATATTGCACCACCATTTGGTGCCCCATTTAACTTGGCACCCTAGGCGACCGCTTTGTTTGCCTATATGGATGGGCCGCCCCTAGCTAATCCTGAAAAAAAAAATCACACCCCATATATTTGAACTTTCAAAGAAATGTGGCCACTTCCCTTCAGACACGGAATACTTCACACACATACCCCCTCCCCGAAATCTTTCATGGGACTGCAAAGAATTCTAGTGCACATCTATGCAGGCCCAAGGATTGGTATGACACACGTTTGCATGAGAATCTACCCTGGAGAGATTTGCTCCTCTACCTTTAAAGCTCTTTTATGGATTTGGGAGTCTCCCAGTTAGAAGACAGAACGGCTACGTCTACACTGGCATGATTTTCCGGAAATGCTTTTAACAGAAAAGTTTTCCATTAAAAGCATTTTCGGAAAAGCATGTCTAGATTGGCAGGATGCTTTTCCGCAAAAGCACTTTTTGCAGAAAAGCATCCGTGGCCAATCTAGACACGCTTTTCCGCCAAAAAGCTCCAATCGCCATTTTCGCGACCGGGGCTTTTTTGTGGAAAACAAATCTCTGCTGTCTACACTGGCCCTTTTGCGCAAAAGTTTTTTGGAAAAAGACTTTTGCCCGAACGGGAGCAGCATAGTATTTCCGCAAAAGCACTGACAATCTTACATGAGATCGTCAGTGTTTTTGCGGAAATTCAAGCGGCCAGTGTAGACAGCTGGCAAGTTTTTCCGCAAAAGCAGATGATTTTGCGGAAAAACTTGCCAGGCTAGGCACAGCCAACCTGTGTCATAAACATCAGCTGATGAGAGCGAACTCTGCCTAGTCCCAGAAGCAATACCTCTATCACCTGAGAGATGCCAGCTGAAGGCAAGTTGCTGAATAACTCTGAGCAAATGCACCAAGTTTAAAATCCAAAGTCTGCTCATGATTAGCTCGCCGACACAAAGAGGGACTTCATGTACCTTGCTTGCTTTGAAGAGCTGTGCCTTTGCTAGCCCTTGGTGACCTTAGCCATTCCTAGAATTCTCAAGGCATAGAATGATGTTCCCTTAGGCTATATACAGAAATTAAATTGTCTGTCTGCACTCCGAGTCCTCCGATCCCCTCCCCGACTAACTAAAAAAGATAGCAAGACACAAAAATCGCACATAAAGAACATGCTGTATCTAATCACAAAAAATGCACTCAGAAAGTTTAGTTTCTGGTGGACTGGTAGTGTTACCTTGGGTAAATCACCTCACCTCTTTGTGTCTCTTGTCATCAACTGGAAAAAGGATGAGAACCACACTCTCTTTGTCTGCCTTGTCTATTTATAGCATAAGGCCTTTGGAGCATAGACCTTGCTGTAGTTCTGTAGAGTGTCCCACACAATAGCCTCCCCCTCCCCGTCATTAGGAGACTCATCCACCATACAAATAACAATAGAAATCATAGTCAAGACATTCTAGCCCATTCTGAGAAGCTTCAGGGGGTAGCCGAGTTAGTCTATACAGGAAAAAACAACAAATGGTCTGGTAGCACTTTATAGACTAAAAAACGTGTAGATGGTATCATGAGCTTTCGTGGCCACAGCTAATTGGCTCAATCATGATGAAGGATGGTTGGGACACTATCAACTTAACATTCAATGAAGTTGCAAACAGCTCTTTGTGTAGATTCCTATGTTAGGAAGGATACTATCAATTGACTTTGATTCTTAACTGCTTAGTTTTAACTACCCAATCTTCAGATACTTACAGACTCCCAGCTCTACTTTCCTGTTTTTCCCTTTGATTTTCCATACCCTCTGCTCCCTGTCTCCCACTCTCCTCCTTTTTTCTCTCTCCCCCCTCTTCTCTCCTATTTATTTTGGGTCTGAACATCCTAAACTCTAAACTCCGGTCATCTGAAGAAGTGGGCTGTGCCCACGAAAGCTCATGATACCATCTACATGTTTTGTTAGTCTATAAAGTGCTACCAGACCATTTGTTGTTGTTGTTTTTAGCTCATTCTAGTTAGCCAATGTGCATTGTGTTGGACAGATACATTGTTCATGCAAATGGCTTGGAAGCCCAAATTGTATCATGCAAGTAACCTTTTCTGGCCTCTTCTACTACACATCTGTGCCTCTGGAGTCAGTGCAAAGAAATAGACTCTCTTCTGACTCCAACATTCCTCATGGGGGTCCAAAGTTGTTAGCACTGGTGCCAACTGTTAATGAATGCCAAGCGCGGAAAAAAAAACACATCCACCGAAGCTGCCAATATTTAATAAAGAATTTGACTCTTAATCATTTTTCTTGCTTGTTTTCCCTGACAGACTCATGCATGATTCCACCACGGGGAGCTGACAAGACCTGACACAGGTTGCCAAAACGGGTAGCACTGACACAAACCTGGTGGTGAAACTAACTTCACAGTAAACGTTCTAATTAGGACGTGTGTCTGCATAACGTCTATATTTCTGGCTTTTCCTGCTGCCCGGCGTGTGTAGGCAATACTTCTGAAACAACGAGGGCTTCCGGATTGGGAGACCATGTAGAGTGGAGAAATGCAGATGCGTGAAATGTAATTAGTAAATACATGTGAAATTGCAAGCATGAGTTTCCAATAAGGAAAGGAAAATGATGTGAACAGAGCCAGTGGCTGCACGATAGCCGGTTGGAGAAATCACTGACTAATTAATATCCCCCTTCATGCACCTTTTGAAACAAAAAAACAACGAACAGACTAGTAGCACCTTAAAGACTTTTTGTTGTTTTTAAAGTGTTTCCTGTTCCACACTAACTCGGTTACCCCCTGAAGCTTTTAAGTTTTTTCCTTTTGAAACAATTTGTCCAAAGCCCTGCTTTTATGGTTTGTCGCATATAGCCCCCCTGTGTCCAAACACAGCCCTGTTCTGGGTGATGTGGTGTTCTGTTTGCATGGTGTGACAAGGCATTTGCCCCACACTGGCCCCACCAAGGGTTAAATCCAGCCCTGGGAGAGGGCTGGGGATCTGGAGCAAGCAGCAGCATGGAGCAGCCATTTAGGGCCCAGTGGGGTTTAGTATAAATAGGGGCTCCTGAGAGAAAGCGAGGACAAACTTGCTTCAGCTGTGGAGCAGGATGGACCTGGCTGCCGGTAGGCTAGAGAGGGGACCTGAGGAAGAGAAGAGCTGGGAAAAGGCAGGCAGAGCTGGGGAGCTCTGGCCAGGCAAACTCCCAGACTGGGGCCTTGCTCTCAAGGCCTGAGGCACTAGGGCTGCAGGGAGGCAGCTAGGGCAGCAAAAGGCAGCCAGTCTACACCCCCTTGTCAATGAGTGGCCATGTCAGACTGCAGTTTTCCTCTGAGGCATGATGACTGACAATGGGTCACTGAGGCAAGGTGGGTATGGGGAATAGAAGTTCCCTTTGGGGGGTACCCCAGAGAACAGGGACATTGCAGTAGGGCAGTATTGGGAGGAAAGGGCACTATGGGCAGGAAGGGATACGGGGTCTGAACCAGTGCAGGAGACAGGTAGCCAAGAGCGAGACACCAGCCAATGGAAGGCGCTCTGAGACTGAAGAGCTGATTCCCTAAGGGTGTGTCTAGACTACAGAGTTTTGTTGACAAAAGTGGACTTTTGTCGACAAAACTATACCTGCGTCCACACTGCCTTTGAGTTATGTCGACATAACGTCAGCAGTTTTGTCGATGCTGGTAAATCTCATTCTACGAGGAATAACACCTTTTGTTGACAGAGTTCTGTCGATAGAAGGCATAATTGCATCTAAACTGTCCTTTGCGTCCACACTGTTATGTCGACAAAGAGGCTTGCTTTGTCGACAGAACTGAATGTAGTCTAGACGCTCTTTGTCGACAGAAGTTTTGTCGACAATATCTGTCGATAAAACTTCTGTCGACAAAAGCCTGTAGTCTAGACGTACCCTAAGTGACCAGCAGGGGGCGCTGCAGTGGCAAGTCACAATCCTGTTACCACTGAATCAATTGCAGGATGGGGGTCCACGTGGTTAGGGTGCTGAGCTAATCTGACCCTTTCCTTTAGCCCCATCAGAATAATCCAAGGCTCTAGCCCTGAAAAGGAGGGCTTGTCCATGCTGCATGGATTTAAACATAGCTTTCATGTGAGTTATAGAATCATAGAATCCTAGAGCTGGAAGAGACCTCAGAAGGTCATCAAGTCCAGCCCCCTGCCCTCGGCAGGACCAATCCCAACTAAACCATCCCAGCCAGGGTTTTGTCAAGCTGAGACTTAAAAACCTTTAGGGATGAAGATTCCACCACCTCCCTTGGTAACCCATCCCAACGCTTCCCCACCCTCCTAGTGAAATAGTTTTTCCTAATATCCAACCTAGACCTCTCCCACTGTAACTTGAGACCATTGCTCCTTGTCCTGCCATCCGTCACTACTGTGAACAGCCTCTCTCCATCCTCTTTGGAATCTCTTTTCAGGAAGTTGAAGGCTGCTATCAAATCCCCTCTCACTCTTCTCTTCTACAGACTAAACAAAGCCAAATCCCTCAGGGTATGTCTACACTAGAAAGTTAGTTCGAACTAACGGACGTTAGTTCGAACTAACTTTCCTATGCGCTACACTAGCGCTCCGTTAGTTCGAACTTAATTCGAACTAACGGAGCGCTTAGTTCGAACTAGGTAAACCTCATTTTACGAGGACTAACGCCTAGTTCGAACTAGCTAGTTCGAACTAAGGGCTGTGTAGCCCTTTAGTTCGAACTAGTGGGAGGCTAAGGCTTCCCAGGTTTCCCTGGTGGCCACTCTGGCCAACACCAGGGAAACTCTATTGCCCCCCTCCCGGCCCCGGAGCCCTTAAAGGGCCACGGGCTGGCTACTCACTTTGTGCCAGTTGCAAGGCTGCAAGCACCCGTGCCTGCACAGCCTGCACCTGCCACACTATGAGCCAGCCATCCGAGGGCTCCCAGCCCTCCACTGCTCCCCACGACCAGCCTGGCGGCTCCCAGGAGCCTGCCCGGGGGCGCAAAAGGCGGGCGCCCGCCTGGTCAAGTGCGGAGATCGTGGACCTCATCGAGGTTTGGGGGGAAGCCTCAAATGTCCACGATCTCCGCACTAGCCACCGGAACGCGGCCGTCTATGGACGCATGGCTGCCAGCCTGGCCGCCAGGGGCCACCAGCGCAGCCGGGAGCAGGTGCGCTGCAAGATTAAAGACTTGCGGCAGTCCTACTCCCGGGCCTGCCTGCCAGGGGCTGACCCGGAGGCCTGCCCCCACTTCCATGCCCTGGACCGCATCCTGGGGCCTCATGCCGTCCCTGCCCCCCGGGACGTGATTGACCCCGGGGCAGAGGGACCGCTCCTGGACACCGAGGAGGAGGAAGAGGGCTCTGAGAGCCAGGAGCCTGCCGCCAGCCTTCCCAGGACCCGGGACCCCCGAGGCACCCCACAGAGCCGCTCGCCTGCATCATCAGAGGCCGGGGAGGCGTCCACCTGTGAGTACCCTCGTGTTCCCCTTATGTGTACGGGGGGCTGGGGCGAGAGGGAGCCCCGGGACCGTGCGCCTGGGCCTTGCCCACTACGGAGCAGCAGCTGGGGATCCTGCAGGGGCCCTGGCCTTGCAGAGGGGAGCTGGGTTTCACACACCTGGGCCCCTGGGGTAATTGACCGCTGGTCTTCTTGCACCACAGCTGCAGCACCGGGGCCTGCAGGGCGCACCACACCGCCTGCAGCAGCCGCCCGCGCCCGGGCAAGCAGGACAGCCAGGAACCAGGAGGACTACCAGAGGCGGCATCTCCGGTTCCTGGACCGACAGCTCCGTCTCCAGGACCACTGGGTCCAGGAGGACCTCAGGCTGTGCCAGAGGAGTCTGGAGGCCCTGGAGGAGCAGGGCCGTGCCCTGCGAGGCCACCTCCAGAGCCTGCTAGACAGCTTTCCATTTCCTCCTCCCCCTGCTCCCCCTCTTGCTCCCCCTCTTGCTCCCCCTGCTCCCCCTCTTGCTCCCCCTCTTGCTCCCCCTCTTGCTCCCCCTGCTCCCCCTCTTGCTCCCCCTCTTGCTCCCCCTGCTCCCCCTGCTCCTCCTGTTCCTCCTGCTTCCGCTCCTGCTTCCGCTCCTGCTTCATCCACACCCCCTGTCCTCTCTGCCCCCCCCTCCACAACCATTCCCCACCGACGCCCCCGGACCCGCAGTGTGGCGAGACGGGAGAGGCACCCAGACTCCCACCCCTGAGCTTTCCTTTCCCTTCCTCCCTTCCCTCCCCTCCCCTTCCAGCTCCCTCGTCCCAGGTTTCCCCCTCCCTTCTCCCACCTTCATTCCTCCCTCCCCCACCCCAGTTCTCTGAAATAAACAGACGTTTTTGTTTGAAAAACAGGTGTCTTTATTTGACAGTAGATAGGGAGGGGAAAGGGGAAGGGGGGGGGTAGGGTGGAAGAAGGCCCCGGTGGGGCATGCAGGGAGAGGTCAGTCCTCCTCCTCCTCCACCTGGAAGCTCTCCCGCAGGGCTTCCCGGATCCGGATGGCCCCCCGCTGGGCTTCCCGGACGGCGGCGGTGCGGGGCTGACCGTAGTGTCCAGCCATGCGGTCAGCCTCAGCCATCCAGGCTGGCAAGAAAGCCTCCCCCTTCCGCTCACACAAATTGTGGAGCACACAACATGCCGCCACCACGGGAGGGATGTTGTGCTCGGCCAGGTCCAGACGGGTGAGGAGGCATCGAAAGCGGGCTTTCAGTCGCCCGAAGGCCCCCTCCACCACGATGCGGGCCCTGCTCAGCCTGTTATTGAAGGCCTGGCGGGAGGGATTGAGGTGCCCCGTGTAGGGCTTCATGAGCCAGGGCTGCAGTGGGTAGGCGGCATCCCCCACCAGGCAGACGGGCATGTCCACGTCCCCGACCCTGATGTGGCGGTCGGGGAAGAAGGTCCCGTCCTGCAGCCGCTGGCACACGGAGGAGTTCCGGTACACCCGGGCGTCGTGTGCTTTGCCGGACCAGCCCACATTTATGTCCGTGAACTGTCCCCGGTGGTCACACACGGCCTGCAGGATGACGGAGAAGTACCCCTTGCGGTTCACGTACCGGGACGCCTGGTGTTCCGGGGCACGGATGGGGATGTGCGTCCCGTCGATGGCCCCCCCGCAGTTGGGGAAGCCGAGGGCGCCGAATCCCCGGATGACGGCATCCGGGTCGGCGAGGCGGACCACCCTGCGGAGCAGCACCCGGTTGATGGCCTTGACCACCTGCGGAGAGAGACACAGCAAAGCGTCAATCAGTGGGGCGCCCGGGTGGCTGGGAGCATTCATGCCCTGGCAGTGCCCCGCGCCCCACTCCCGGAAGCAACCCCCCTGGCGGCGTGTAGTACGGCCGGGACAGCCCGACCCCTCCGGTGCGGGGCGCTTTCGCCTCCTCCCGCCCCCCCCTTTGTCCCTGGGGCGGCCCATCCCCTCCTCGCAGCCCCCCTCCCCCCCGGCTCGGTGGCCGACGAGCGCCGTACCTGCATGAGCACTGCTCCGACAGTGGATCTCCCCACGCCGAACTGGTTCCCGACGGATCGGTAGCTGTCCGGCGTGGAGAGCTTCCAGAGGGCGATGGCCACCCGCTTCTGGAGGGGGATGGCGGGCCTCATGCGAGTGTCCCTTCTTTGCAGGGCAGGGGCGAGCCACTCGCAGAGCTCCAGGAAGGTGTCCCTCCTCATCCTAAAGTTCTGGGTCCACTGTCGGTCGTCCCAGTGCTCCAGGACGATGCGGTCCCACCAGTCGCTGCTGGTGTCCAGACGCCAGATGCGGCGGGGCACGCCGGTGCCGGGGCGCCGCCGCGGCTCCTCCACGGCCCCCAGGGCGGCCAGGCGGAGAGGCAGGGGGCTGACGTTCCCCAGGTGGTGCCAGGCAGCCTCGAGCCATTGCTGGCAGGCTTGCAGCAGCAAGTCCAGAACGTGCACCAGAAGGTGCAGGGCGAGCCGTGGCTCCATGTTGCCACCTGCGGCGGCCCCCCCGAAGGGAAGCACCGACACAGACGGGCACAGAGACCGACGCTTTGCTGTCCCTCGGCGAGGTTGGCAAGCAAGCAGGAAAAGCTGAGAACCGGCTGTCCAGGGGGGGTCCCTTTAAGCACGAGCCTCAGATAGCCTCAGACAGCAGCCACACAAAGCAACTGCTGACCTGATGCCCTGCCAGAACCGGTTTCAGCTGCCCTTAAATGCCCCCCTGCGTCCAATCAGTGTGGACGCGCTAGTTCGAACTAGCAAAACGCTAGTTCGAACTAGTTTTTAGTTCTAGATGCGCTAGTTCGAACTAGCTTAGTTCGAATTAACTAATTCGAACTAAGTTAGTTCGAACTAGCGCTGTAGTGTAGACGTACCCTCAGTCTCTCCTCATAGATCCAGCCCCCTAATCATTTTGGTCACCCTCTGCTGGATCCTCTCCAATGTGTCCACATCCTTTCTATAGTGGGGGGCCCAGAACTGGACACAATACTCCAGATGCGGCCTCACCAGAGCTGAATAAAGGGGAATAATCACTTCTCTGGATCTGCTGGCAATGCCCCTCCTAATGCACCCTAATATGCCATTAGCCTTTTCTTGGCTACAAGGGCGCACTGTTGACTCATATCCAGCTTCTCATTCACTGTAACCCCCAGGTCCTTTTCTGCAGAACTGCTACTTAGCCATTTGGTCGCCAGCCTGTAACAATGCTTGGGATTCTTCCGTCCCAAGTGCAGGACTCTTCCATCCCAAATGCAGGTTCACCCACTTCAGAGGCATTAGGAAAAGCCACATTTCAAACCGTGTTGTCTCGGGCTTTGTGAACGTACCCCGTTTCTCAGCTCAGTGTTCTCAGCTCAGATAGCTGGCTCTTTGCATTGTGCTGAGTTTCATGTTCTTCGTTAGAAGGACAAAAGTCACTTGTTCAATTAAATGTGGTATTTTTCTAGAATAAAAAAACCCTACAAGATTTCTGGGAACAGGCTGTGAATAAATGGCATTGTTCTTTGCCATTATCAGATTCTGAGAAATATAGTTGTCAGCTTGTACCAGCAAGTGTACTAATTGATTACTTTGCCCCCCGCTCAAAATAAAATAAGTGTCAGGAACATTCATAAAGCCAATGGCTGCTGACCCTGGTGACTGAAGTGCTAATGGCAAGGCACAGAGCTGATGGTCTGTTCAATTCTCTCAGTCTGATTTTGTGCAAAGAGCTTATACAGCACCAGAGGCTGATGGCTTATCGGGGTGTTCTGAGTTCCTCAACTTTCAGTGAACTCACTGGAAATGGAGAACTGTCAACCAGGGCTGGACAAAGGGGTGGGTGAGCCGGGCAGCTGCCCAGGGCGCCAACTGATGGGAGGCGCCTGATGGCATCTGTAAGGGGCGCACGGCGTCCCTTATAGCTGCCATCAGGCGCCGCGTGCCCGGCTCTCGCAGCACCAGCCCCGCATCCTTGCGGCGCTGACCAGCAGTGCCCTTCCACGCATGGCCCTGGGCAGCGCATGTGCCATGCATCCTGGGGGCGGGCCCTGGGCTTCGCGCCAGCTGCCGGGCCGGGCAGCACATGCGCCGTGCATCCAGGGGTGGCGCTGCGCGCCCGGGCTTGGAATGTCAAAATGGCTCGGGCCAGCCCTGCTGTCAACACATCCCCCCAAAAATACTGGGCACCTTGCAAGACCAGGTCCTAAAAGGCCATACTTCAGGGGGACACAAGACAAAATGAAGAACATGCACAATATAATCCCTAACACTACCAACCTTTGCAGTGATCTCCTATATATTGGGAGAGTTTGTGTCTGTCTGTCCATCTGTCTGGGAGTCTGTTTGTTCAAGAACTCCTCCTAAACGGTAAAGGCTAGGACCACCATGTTTGGCATGCAGTTTCCTCTGATCCTAACTTAAAGCAAGGTAAATGTTTGGCTGTGCCAGGACAAAGGGATGTGCCTGGGATATGACTGTTTCTCCTCAGATGGAAAGGGAGGAGTCTGCTAGCAGGGACAGTAATGCTGTGGAATAACCATGGGGGGGGGGCGGACGCATCAGTAAGGCTATGTCTAGACTGCAAGCCTCTTTTGAAAGAGGCTCTTTCGAAAAATACTTTCGAAAGAGCCTCTTTCGAAAGAGAGCGTCTAGACTGCAAGCCGCTTTTTCGAAAGAAAGCACCCAGTGAGTCTGGATGCTCTCTTTCAAAGAAGCCCTATTTACATTCAAGAACGCCTTCTTTCGAAAGAGCACTTTCGAAAGAAGGCGTTCTTCCTCGTGCAATGAGGTTTACCGCTGTCGAAAGAAAAGCCACGTTTTTTCGATTTAATTTCGAAAGAACGCGGCTGCAGTCTAGACGCAGGTGAAGTTTTTTCGGAAAAAGGCTACTTTTCCCGAAAAAACCCCTGAGTCTGGACACAGCCTAAGAGAGTGGCCACCATAGCCCCCACTGCTGTAACCAGCACCAGGAAGCAGCCACCTAGTTAGCATCGCTCAGTTTCAGTATGGGGATGCTGTATGCACAGTCTGAGCAACATTAAGAGCTGTGAGCGGTCCAGCATGTTTAGTGAGGATGGACTCTTCGGAGATTTTAGCTGCTAAAATCAAAGACATCTCAATGGAATGCGTCAGGCTTCAAAGGCTTATCAATTGGTGCAATGTGAACAGATTTTCACCGGGACAGCCAAAGGCACATCACTGACACAAAGGCCCCACCCTTAACCAATTTCACATGCTTGCTCTAAAACCTGGTAAAGCAAAAGATATTCAGAGAAAAGGACTGCAGAATTTTCAAAATGGGCAAAAGGAAGTATTTTCCCCTCGTCTCAAAATGGCTGAACTGTTTTTGATGAAGTCCCCCACCCCAAAATCAATTTATGGAAGACACCTGACATGAAGAATTCCAGCACTAATTGCTTGTCTTTCACGGTTATAATAGCAACTGAAAGTAGGGGCCTTACAAATGGGAAGTGTCAGGCCGCCTTAACAAGAAGCAGCATTTTTACTATGAATTTGTTACCCTTGTTGTGACTGGAATGCCGAGAGCTGAGCTGAGAAACCATTTTGCTAATTGTCAAGAGTATTTTTTCCTTGAAAGTACCTTGGAACCATCACTTGAAATGACATCTCTCAGAAAAAATCCATATGCATCTCTATTTTCATTTCAGCTTGTAATAGTTATAGTGAACTGAGGAACATGCACTTCCTGGCATTTAATGACGTGGGACAATCAACTCATTCAGCTAATCCATAATGGAGTCTAAAGAATGCCCCGTTCCTTGATCACTAGTGCATTATATCCTGGAGTGTCTGATTAACTTATATGGTATTAAGTTTTGTATGAGCCATCTCCTAAAAGGAGCTGAGATTTTTTTTTAGTAGAGCTGAGTATGTTGAAATGGACACTGGCAGAGTTAAAGGTTGGTTTGACTTAACCATCAATTGCCTTCATGATCACAGAAATCTGCAGAGACTAGAGATAATACTACAAGATCAAAAGGAAAACTGGTTCCGTTCTAGGAATAAGAAATGTCTCTGGGAATTGATACCCAGGATAGTGCTTTTGTAATGTAATTTGAAAACATCCAGTGCACAGGTGAACAAATCTTTTTATTATTACTTAACTCATACATGCCTTTTAAAGAGTCAGAGAAGAACAGAAGTTCTAAATACAACCAACCAGCTAGGTTAAGATTTTTTTTAAAAACGCCTGAGTTTGAAATTCTCAAAAGCATTGAAGTAATTGAAGAGCCGTCATACCAACTCATGTGAGAACTGTTGAAAAATGTTACCCTACATCCCATTTTCAAAAGTGATTTTGAAACCCCCTTCCCATTTTAACCCCCCTCAGAAAATTGGATTTAGGCTTGAAAGTAATTTATGTACTTTTGAAGATTTTACCTCATGTCTTATCTCTACAGGACAACATATTTCCCAGCTCTTTATTTAGGCTCATTTGAAGCGTTTCATGTGATTACGGTGTCACTGAAAGTCTATTGTGACAGACTGAAGACAGTGGGCTCCAGGAGTTTGGTGGAGGACAGGTACACGGTTAGTTGGGTGAGTGAGTTCTTCTTCCCTGTGTAGCCTGCCAGAGACTACAGCGTAGCAACCAAGACAAGCGAGCAACTGAGACTCATTAAGAAGTGGCCTATAGCAGCAGGCGAATGGAACACCTGCAGCTAATGAAGGCCTTATGGGCCACTCTAAAAGGCTTCCCTAAGGTAAGGCAGGGGAAAGAGGAGAGGGACAGACTGGAGAGGAGGAGGAAGCGTAGAGTGAGGCAAGCTGTAGGTGGCAAGCAGGAGAGGTTTTCTCTAAGATGCCAGGGAGGAGGTACTGTGGGAGCAGTTGGGGAGCGGCTGCTATTCTGTGCGGAGAAGGACAAGAACTCCACTAGTAGCTGCTATGTAGTGCCCTGGGCCGGAACCCACAGTAAGTGTGCGGGACCTGGTTCCCCCCAACCCTCCCCACACCTGGTGGGCCACTACCAGAGAAAGGGAACTTTTGGACCATAGAAGGGTTTTTCCCTTCAAGTGAGTGACTGGCCTTTGATGGAAATGGCTCACGAAGCGAGGAACCCTCACCTGTGAGAGAAACAAGAGGCAGTGGTAGGGTCACCGCGAGCCTCTGAGGCATCTTAAAAATCCATCAGGAAGTGCAGGTCCCAGGGGGCACAACCAGATCACCGCCACACTATTCAACAGGCTACTAGATCCTATTGTCATTTCCCCTACCAAATCATTTCAGTCATAAATCCATGAGTCTTACTGTTTTAGCATCATGAAGTGTATATGCCTAACTTAACGGAAGGTGCTTTGATGCCACGGTGAGATGAACTCTAATGTTTACCCAGGGCAGGAGGAGGGATGGGACCTACAAAAGCTCAGTTAACTCTGAATCCAGCAAAGGACAAGTTTTTTATCAGAAGGTTTGGTAAGTCAGGTCAGTGGGTTCTATTCAGGTGCAGAAAAGCATGAATCCTTTCAAAACATCAGAACTAGGTGTATGGTGAATGACACATGAAGTTGCAAAGGAAACAAGAATAACAGCTTCTTTGGATATCCGAGAGCATAGGGAAATAATTCACTCTACTATGGGAAAATGGCATCCCTGGCTCTGAGAAGGCCATCAGAATTAGAGCTAAATAACAGCACAGAACACAGAGAGCCAGGACTGGTGTCTGTAAACAAACTTTATGGGCCCACAGAAAACTTGGCCACACCTCTGATAAGTGGACATTCAGCTAATAAAATCATGCCAGTCCCCAGAGTGCCGGGCTAGAGAAGTTCAGCCTCTAAAAGGGAACCATAGAAGCCATAAATCGGGGACAGAAAATTCTCTCCCACCTTCAGCTGTTCTTGTTGTGTGCCATGGATCTGTCTGATCAGCAAGGTATTTGCATATTCCAAAGCTGGCTTTGTCTCTGTTTCCATGTGAAAATTTTGGATGCTCTCCCAGTCTAATACAGCTGCTGTGCGTGCGCTCTTGTAATCATATTTCACTACTAACATTTAGGTTCAATATATACAGAGTCAAAGAAATGCACTTGGATAAAGGAGCACACTTTAACAAGAAAGCTTTTCTCGTATGTTTAAATGGAACCTGCCTACTCTCTTACGATGCATTGACACTACAGGGCTTATAAGCTATGCAAATTGAGCTATGTCAATTGCATAGCTTATTTCTAAATAGTTTATTTCGAAATAGGGAGCATCTACACAGCACTTATTTTGAAATAGAGCACTCTTCTTCCGACTTCCTTTATTCCTCCTACAATGAGGCTACGTCTACACTGGCGCATTCTCACGCAAAAACTTTTTCGGAAGAGTTCTTCTGCAAAAACTCTTCCAGAAGAGAGCGTCTACACTGGCATGTGCTTTTGCGCAAGAGATGTGCTTTTGTACAAGAGCATCCATGCCAGTTTAGACGCTCTCTTGCGCAAGAAAGCTCTGATGGCCATTTTAACCACAGGGCTTTCTTGCACAAGAAATTCATGTTGCCTGTCTACACTGGCCTCTTCTGGAAGAGCTCTTATGCAAAAGGGTTTCTTCTTGAGTGGGAGCGTCAGAGTTCTCATGCAAGAAGCCCTGATTTTATACATTAGAATGTCAGTTTACTTGCGCAAGAATACGCAGCCAGTATAGACAGGCAGCAAGTTTTTGCGCAGGAGCGGCTGCTTTTGCGTGAGATTGCGCCAGTGTAGACACAGCCTGAGGGTTACAGGAGTCAGAGTAAGAAGTTCTCCAGCTTGTCAGTATTTTGACACTATTTCAAAATAACTGCCTGCTGTATAGCAGTGGACTAAATTATTTCAAAATAATGCTAGTTATTTTGAAATAGTGTTGCAGTGTAGATGTATCCTTAATGAACACTGAATTAGTTGATATTTTCACTGCATTCTGAAGGTGACAATACAGAAATGCAAAGTATTGCATTATTATTGTGTGTAGTACCCAGCCTGAGCTGGTGAAACTAATGATCCATCCAGCTGATTCAATTTGGTGACAAATCCTGGCCACATTGAACACATGGTAAAAAGTGCTAACAAACCCTGAGTTTGTTGTTACTGTCCATCCAAATCTTGATGTCCTTAGGCAGAGCATTTGGCTTTTACAGGAACTAAGTAAAAGTTGAGTGAGACCTCAAGGTTTGTCCTTTATTGTTATTATGCATTATGTTGTTGCCCAGCATAATCAGATGCAACATCTACACACAAACCATGAAGATTTTGCCAATGTGGTGATTTCACAAAATTCCTGGGATGATATGATCAGGGCGGTAACACTCACAGTCTAAGAAAATAAGTGCAAAATGGAAAGGAGGAGGAAATACATTAGGATTACGTCTCTTGTCCTTTCTCAAAATATTGACTGAGCAATATTCACTACTTGGTAGGTATCGCTTAAGTTCCTGTCACATTTTTTCAAGGCACTGAAGTAACTGCAGAAACTGGAGAGGTTTGAATGTGCTGTATTCAGTCCATCTGTTCTTACCAGTACACGATCTGGTTTTCAAACATGGGCACCTTCAGTGGATGCTCAGATCAGCATATGGGGACATGAAATGGACAGGCATGCACCTGTGAGCCTCTACTTCAGTGGTGGGCAACCTGCAGTCCGTGGCCCATCTGAGCTCTCAAAGTGGCCCATAAGATATTGTGTTTACTTGTTTCCCATGCCAGATTCTGCTGGTTTTCATCTGTGTTGTTTTTTCCTACTGGTATGGCAAAAGGGACATGCATGTAAAGGGAGGGTATGTGAAGTGAGGTGCATGCTGATAGCACACACCATTGTGAGACCCGTGTGCTCCCTCTGTATCCAATCACAGCGCTGCTACAGTTCGATTGACACAGCCTACAAATTCTAGGCACGCGAGCGCAGTTAGCAAAATGACCCTATCCTGGCAGACCGTCTTGGTTACAACAATCTTGCAACCCACTGAGGATGAAGGAGGGCTACTCATGCAACTCACTCACTAGCCTCGGTTGCCCCTCCCTGCTCTATTTAGCTGAACGTGGGATTAGAAAAATGTATTTTGCAATCTAATATTCAGATATGGGAAGGGAACCTCTGTTGACATAGGAATGCACAAGCTAGCACTTAGACATCTAGAAATAGGTCCTTAGCTGTTCCCCAAGGAGCTGTGTCCATTTAGACCAGACAACATTTGGCCCGTAAATGTAGATATGTTCCCCCAAATGTAGGCCTCACTCAGTTTTGAGTGGCTGGTGCTATTTGGCGCCTTGGAGTTCCAGTCATGAAGAGATATCATACTCGTCCCTTCTATGACTTCTGGGTTCAAAAGTGTTAATATTGCTAACCCTGCTCAGAGACGACATGGAAAACATTCTGATTCTGTGGATTGCAGCAGGCGCTGCTTGATATGGAAATGCACAGCTATGACCTTTTGAATCAGAGACTGGTGGTCAATTCATGGGCTTGTCACCCAGTTATAAAAGCGATTTCATATATTTCGGTCCTCTGTGCTATGCTATGTGACATGATAAACTTGGAGGCCTGTAAACCCCGCCCCCCCAAGTTTTCCTTATCTACAACTGTTACATCTTTTTAGTGCATTATTATAATCCACTCTGTTCAGTATGACCAGTTGGTTGTAAGATCACAATGGCGCATATGCTTCATTTTAATATGAGGAGACAGAACGTAATGGACTCTCATGTGCAGTGAATAAATGCACATTCTTGTACGTATGTTTTGCCTTCCTGCTGGGGAGAGAACATTTACTCCAATTTATACATGACCCTATACTACACATCTTTTCAAACTCTTGGTGAACCCTATGCTTAAGGAAACAGCTGATTTCTAAGTAGTTAATTGCTGTTATATTACCGGGAATGGCCGTATTTGCAACAGTACAATCGTTAGAATTAAAAATTCGCTGTTCTCTGCTGAACCGCATCTTGCCATCTTTTCTCCAAAAATATGTTTTGAAATGTGTATGGGGTTTTTTATGCAGTTGAAATGAGAGAGGGAATGAGGCATCTGAAATGATACTGTGATGACATAACGAAGAACAGTAAAGGTCAGACCAGATTAATTTGCTACAGGATCAGTTGGAGAATATTAAACCTCTTAGCTGTAATCCTTTGATAACCAGTCCTATAATGTAATCATCAGTGTACATCCAGCAACATCCATGTTAATTACTTTGGAATTATACGTTGGGTTTTTTAATCAGGGGGCAGGTTTCAAGGACCAAAAAAAAAAAAAGTCAAATTTTGGTGGTTCCAAAAAAAGAAAGATAAAGACATTGTCATGATGTGCTGGTGAAAAGTCGGCATCAAAAGTATGTCTTTTAAGTGAGCATCTGTCACACATTCATAATGTTCTAAACCCAACTTTATCCCTGGCAATTTAGGGAGATTCCACCTCAGGCCAAGCAGAAGTGAATTGTCGCACGCTGTATTTTGACAGTGAGGGTATGTCTAGACTGCATCCCTCTGTCGGCAGAGGGATGCAGATTAGGCAGGTCGACATTGAAAATGAGACAGGGATTTAAATATCCCTTGCCTAATTTGCATAAAAATGGCCACCACGTTTTGCCGATTCAGCACTTTGTTGGCAAAATGCGGCAGTCGAGAGGGGAATCTGTCGAGAAAGAAAGCCTTTTTCGACAGATCCCTTATGCCTCTTGCAAGGAGGTTTACAGCATCTGTCGAAAAAGGCTTTCTTTCTCGACAGATCCCCCTCTAGACTGCTGCTTTTTGCTGACAAAGTGCTGAGTCAGCAAAACACGGTGGCCATTTTTATGCAAATTAGGCTCAGGATATTTAAATCCCTGCCTCATTTGTAATGTCGACCTGCCTAATCTGCATCCCTCTGTCGACAGAGGGATGCAGTTTAGACATATCCTGAGGGTACAGAGTCCACAGCCACCAGGAATGGTTTCATCAAGGAGCAACGTCTCCTCAAAAACTGGATATCGGATGGGAGGCAGCCCTTCTACAGGTTGAACCTCTCTAGTGCAGCACCCTTGGGACCTAACCGGTGCTGAACCAAAGAATTTGGCAAACCACAGGAGATCAATATTGTCTAGCAGCATGACTGACACTTCCACTGCTTAGTGGGCTCTTAGAAGACATTTAGGGATAAATTAGAGCTAAATAACAACACAGAACACTGAGAGCCAGTGTCTGTAAACTAACTCTGTGGGACTGCAGGAAAATTGGCCACACCCATGAAAAGTGGACATCCAGCTAACTAAAATCATGCCAGACCACGGATGTTACCAGAACAGAGAATGCCGGATTAGAGAGGTTCAACCTGTACATTCTAGTTTTCTCAGCAAAGAGGCTATTCACTTTCTCAATCTTTGGGACTGCATTATTTAGTCTATATCAGAGTGCAGCTGTTCCTTGTGAAATGCAGGAGCAATAGACAAAGCACTGTCTGGAATCAAGCATGTGTTCTGCAAACTTCCACTGCCCTTCCCGCACACGGCCTTTACAATGCAAACTCTACCCTGCTCCATCAGTTCAGAGCCTCTATTGAGAAGGGAGATGGCCAGTTAGACTCATGCCAAACTATGCAGTAGTTCATCAGCTATGTGGACAAATGCTCCTAAGGAATTAGGGTGAGACCTGCACATTTTCACCAGGCAGATAATTAAATAACACTTGTGCCTCTGGTTTCTGTGGTTTGTATGTGTAAACTTCTCTAGGAGGGTGAATAAGATCTTAGTCATAGAAAAACTAGAATGTGTATTCCATTGATGAAGACTTTCTCTAAAAGACATATAATCAGATCATGGCTATGTTAAACCCCTTGAATATACTGGGAGCAGCTGCGTGCTAAACAATTTTAAAACTCAACCCACTTATTTGGCGGCTAAATATGAGTTCAACTTTACCTGTTACATGCAGCGTTGTTAAAGCCAGTTTGGCCTCAGGTTATGAGAGAGAGAGAAGATGGTCGAGATAACATCTAAGCTATGTTCTGACCTGAAGAAGAACTTGAAAACTTGTCTCTTTCACCAACAAAAGTTAATCCAATAAAATTATTACTTCATCCACCTTGTCTCTCTAATGTAACTGTAGGCATCCCTTTTTTGAACATGTGGCTTAAATTAATAAAATGTCCCTCCATCTCTTTCCAATACATCAGGTGTTAGTTTGGAATGAAGCTGGATTGTGTGGGTAAATCATCCAATCTGGATGAGTAAATGTCACGATCAACTCTAAATAAGGGTGTATCCACACTGCACCATTATATCAACATAACTAGCATTACTTCGAAATAACTATGTGAGTGTCTATACAGCCATTCCATTATTTCAAAGTAATTTCAAAATAACGGACGACTTATGCCAAAATCTGTAAATCTCATTCTACAAGGAATAATGCCTATTCCGAATTAGCTATTTTGAAATAAGGCATGCGTAGATGCTCCACTGCTACTATTTCAAAATAGCTCCTTATCAGGGCCATTCTAAGTTATTCCTCCCCAGTGCCTGGTAGGGCTCTAAATAAAATAGCACATCTACATTAAGGAAGCCTACCTCAGACTAATTTTGAGGCATCTTTGTAGTGTAGATGTGCTATTTTGAAATAAGCTATTTTGGAATAACTATTCTGGAATAGCTTATTTCTAAATAAGCGCTAAGTGTAGACATACCCTAAGGGTGTGTCTAGACGACAGGGTTTTGTCGACAAAAGTGGACTTTTGTCCACAGAACTATAGGTGAGTCTACACGGCTGCTGAGTTCTGTCGACACAACGTTGACAGAACTCAGCAGTTTTGTTGATGGCTATAAACCTCATTCTACGAGGAATAACACCTTTTGTCGACAGAGTTCTAGATGTAGTCTAGACGCTCTTTGTCAACAGAAGCTTTGTCCACAGTATCTGTCAACAAAACTTCTGTCGACAAAAGCCTGTAGTCTAGACGTACCCTAAGTGTGTAATGCCCTAAAATCATTTGAAAAAAAACAAAACCCTGAAAACCCCCACACTGAATACAGGGTGTCTTTGTACATGAACTATAACCCAAATGCACTGTAAATCTGATTTGTTCTACTGTAGCATATGTTGGGATGGTGGCAAATTGGTCAGATGTGTGAATGATGTGAGCATAACTTGACATGACTTAAACATGTCTGTATAAAAGAGGATTCTGGGAACATTTCCTCTTTAACCCTGGTTTGCCTTTGGTCCTAACAATTCTAGGGATTTGTAATGTGGCTCCAGATGGTTGTAAGGTTTTCAGCTTTTGAACAGTCATTACACTGAAGACTAATTAGCCAAAGGGCAAATGAAATTTTCACAGTCTGATGAACACTGGATAAGTGGCTTCCAACCTGTAAATCTGAAGAGATGCTTTAATGACTTGTGTTCCAGTGACCTTGGGTCCAGCTTACAGGGTTGGGCTAATCAGCAATTTTCTAAGCCAATAAAAGTAATTTCATGGAGATCTTGTGTGTTTAATAATGGTCTATCAAAATGTCAGTGGTTGTTAATTGCTATCAACTAGACTGTATTTTTGTAGTATTAACTTATCAACCAGCATGCTCTCTGGTTTATCTTTTCATCAGTCATTGGAAAACTAGTGCTGGTTCTGGAAAAAGTTCAGGGTATTTGATTACTGAGAAATTACTGTGTCAGGCTTTCTTTGGAAGTCTTCTCAGAGCTAAGGCAATGTCTTAGTGATGGTCAAGTGTAGCTCAGTGGTTGCGACTCTAGATGGTGGGACACTAGATGGTGTTTGGGGAGACTAGACGTACACTTCCTGCTCCACTAGTGACCTTGTCTTCCTCAGTGATCTTGGGCATGTCACTTTGACCAATGAGTCAAGAAGAGATGGAATCTAAGCCTAAGAGGATAATAGAAATTCCAGAGGAATTGTGAAGATCAATGCATTAAAGACTATAGGGTGCTGAAATACCAGGGAGATGGGGCTCGGAGATACCTAATGAGATATTTTCTTCGTTCCATTGTTGCTCGGGCTAGGTCTACGCTGCAAAGAAAAGTCAGAAAAAGATACGCAATTGCGATCCTTTCAAAAGAGTTTTTTCTGAAATTTAGCCCGTCTACACAACTTCCCAGAAAAGCTCTGCAGTCTTGGTTCACAATATCAAACAAACAGACAAGAAACCAGCCCACCAGAGATTTCGCTTGTACAGGCCCTTGCCAGGGCTTACCAGGGAAGCGGATCTGTACATGCTGAAAATATGGGGAGATGCTGCATAAGTCAGTGAAAACCATAGGAGAAAACAACTGCTAGGAAGCTGGGTTATTCAGTTCCTAGGGGGTGTGAATCATGGGGAATGTCATTCTAAGAAGTTCAGCTGTTGCCCCAACCATCTGTTTTATTAAAGGAGTCTAAAGCATTAAAACTAAATAAAAAGCAGCTTATGAAGGGGCAAGAAAAAAATTTATTCATCATATGTTTGGCCCACCAAATCAGCTACAGGGAAGCAAGAGTGTAGTAAAATACTACTGCCTATTATATGTATGCAGTCTTCTTGTAGCAGTGTTGGCCTCTGCATATTAGAGAGCCAACATGGGTGAGGCAATATCTTTTATGGGACTAACAAAAAACCAAAAACATTGTTAGTCCCATAAAAGATATGACCTCACCTCCCTTGGCTATCATACGGTCTGCTGTGACTCTAATTTCTGGAGACTTGCCTACAAACTCAAAATTGAGTCATAGGTGAAAAACAAATTTTAGTTCTATGCTGCATTTCTCCTTACCGTGCAATTTACCAGAGTCTGGAACAAGTAGTCTCTGCCCCAGACAATCCTGCCTTTTTTTTTTTTCCAGGGATGAGATGCAGTCTATTGGGTGGAAAATTAAAAGAGTCCGTTCTTAATTTCTATTAAGAAAATCACCCTGTTCCAAATCAAATGCTCCATTAAAAAATCGAGCCTTTCTGAGCTGAAATCATGGAGATGAATCCAGAAAGAACGGTCCCACACCTCTGCCACCGATAACTGATCCCGACACTCTATTGTTCTAGAAAACTGACAGGAAAGTTGACCTCAGGAGTGACTCTTGTTTTGAAGTTTTGCTGTAATGCAAGCAGACTTATAAATCTTTAATTGCAGTTGGTTTGTTATAAATGCTTAATGATGACATGATGTCCAAAAGGCTGTAGGAGGGCATTATTGACCATGGAAGAGTTACAGAGCTGCGATGCTGTAAATAACCCAGGCTAGAATCGGCACAGGGTTTGCATTATTTCCTTAGGATCTGGGACTTGTAAGGGAGTAGCTGGATGAGGTGGAGGCGGTGGGGTAGAATTCTATAGCAATAATTCCATTAGGCAGCCTGGAAGTGATCGATGATTTAGATGAGAGGGAAAAATGACATCATTTGCCATCGCTTTTAATTAACCCTTGGGACATTCAGATGGTCAAAGCCATTCTCAAAGCGTGACATACACCCCTGTGCAGAGAATCCCCTTTTAAGGATGTGGGTGGGACTTATAGTACTATATTATTTTTGTGCTGGCCTCCTGTACTGTGGTCAATTTCATCTCTAAAAGAGTAGCAAGCAACTCATCTTTAGGCCCTTTTATCTCCTTCCCCTCTCTGTGTTCCCTTATCATTTTATCCAGGGGAAAACCTCAAATATATTACGGAGGGTTGTTTCAGCTTGTCTAGATTAATGAAGCTTTTTGGCTGACAGAGTAGATTCTTGACTCAACCCCTTCTCTCCCTTGGAGGATGTCATTTTTACACTGGAGAAGGGCACCAGACGAGTTCACCTGTGGTCTCTCGTGCATGCTTTCCTGCAGTTTTTTCCTGCGTCATTTTTCCTGGGGGAAGCCAAAGGCTGGCGTATGATTGCTTTGCTTCCCTGTTGATTCTGAGCGCTTACGCTCTATCCACAGTTAGCCGATTTTTGCTGCAATTAGAGCAAAGTGCAAAGTGCCAAGCTCCTGACATCTGCAAATGAATAGGATTGGGCAATATTACTAACCGTGGCAGAAATTTTGTCCTCCCTCGAAACATTTCAATTTGAACATAATTAATTTGACTGGAACAGTGGATAGCTGGATGCGTCCAGAGTCTGTGGCTTGCAAAGTGAGGAGGCAGAAAAGCTGGAGATGCAACAGGCTGCACTGTATTGTAAGCAGACCAGGAAAAAATGAGAGAAAACAGGGTCTTTTCAGTAGCGACTTGCATAAAGGCTCCGTCTCAGTGGAAGCGTGCGCGCATGCGTGCGCGCGCGCACACACACACACACACACACACACACACACACACACACACACTGCCTTGAAGGCCCAGTTTGGGGAAAGCACTAAATCACTTGCATAACTCAATTCCTGTTCAGGACAGTATTTCAGCCCCAGATTAATATTAACCACAACTCCAAGTGTTGATTCCCAAATCAGGGCCAGCCTGGATTCCCAAGTGGCTGCATTCCAGCAGCGATCAAGCTGAAAGGAAGTGTTTTCAAATCCGGATGAGGGTTTGTTTGTTTCAGACAGACTTTCCTTTCTCAAAAGCAAAACTGGCTAAGTGATGAGCCGCCTTCAGGCCGTTCAGAGCCCACCTGGGTATGCTGTACGGATCCAAGCACCAATGAAAAGGATCTTTCTCCAGCCCTGTGACCAATAGGGGGTGTTGCTGGGTTTTCCAAGGGGTTGCATGCAGAGGGGGGTAGGACTCCGTGTCCCTGGGTGTTACAGGTCTAACAAGGTGAAGAGAAAGGACTTGTTGTTACAGGGGACTAGCATGGCATTTGGGATCCCGGCCAGTGGCCTGGAGAAGGGAGACCCCAGCGATGAGTGACCGGGAGGCTCAGCTTGGACAGCACAGCCAGTTCTGGTCAGTGGAAGGACAAAGGGCTGCAGCAAGAGGACCCCAGTGGCCTGACCAGCTGGTTCTAGCCCCAGAGGAACAAAAGAGGGAGGAGAAGAGAGGAACCCAGGAGATCCTGTTTATCCGGACAGAAGAGAGGAGCTGTTCGGGCCAGGGATATTGGAGGCTTGGCTGGAAGGAGAGGTCTCCTGGGCTGGGGAGAAGAAGCAGGAACATCCCACCTGGATACAGGAGAGACTTAGACATGATTGGCTGAGGGAGGCCAGGCCTACAGGCTCTGAGAGCTCCTATGCTGAGTTCAGGTTCTCAATAAACCCTGCTGTTTTATGCTGGCTGAGAGTCATTCTGGTCCAGAGAACAGGTCTGAGTATTCCCTCTGGGAGTGTAGGCCTTGCTGGTCCAGAGCGAGAGGACTCCCTGAGGGGGCCCACAGCGAGAGACAGTCGTGCTGGAGGCTGAGGGAGGTGCCGTCCCAAGAGGCAGAGGGGTCTAATCCCCGAGAGAGAGTGGACCCTTGAGAAGGGCTGTTGCACGGAAGGGGGTTCCCTCCAGGAACTGTACAGAGTTATGTGTGAGCACGACCTGTGTGCGTCCCTGCTTGATTCAGCAAGGCCCTCCAAGGTGTGCGTGTCAGCAGAGACCACTAGCTGACATGCTTTGGGGTCACCGTGCATGGAGGTTACAGGTAGGCTCAGCAAATGCATCAGCTGTAGCTCTCTTCAGTGCAAGCAAGTCCCAGATCATTAGCACCAAATGCGCCAGGGGAGCGAAACCTGGGCCTGTCAGAGAAGGCCTGATCCACCTTGAGCTGAGTTTGACCCCAGGGTTCCCTCTTGGGCCTGATTCCTGCCCTACCTTGCTCTCATGAATGCAGGATCCGATTTTTCTTCTTCCCTTCCCGCTTCCTGTCTGCCACTGGCTATTTTTACACATGCCTCTGCTCTCAGGGATCCAGCCCAACGCAGTGACTGAGGAGCGAACATGAGCGGCCGTGTTCCTCTTGATTGGGGAAGCCTAGGGACCATAAAATAGGAGAGGCTGCAGTGAATGTTCTAACCTGCACCCAGGGCCGCCTCTAGGATGTATGGGGCCCTATGCAGTACTGTTCCACGGGTGCTGATTGTGCTCTGCAGGCCAGGAGTCTGAGACCTTCTGCTATAGACAGGAACAGTCAATTCAGAAACTGACAATATATAACTTGGCAAATGCCTGTTACATGGCTTTGTTACCACTTGAATGGCGCGTTTCCAGGTTCACTGTCCCGCTGGTAGCCCTGGACAGGTTTTTCACTTGTAAGTTAACCAGACCCTCTCTGGAGAAAGCAGAGCCACAGACCAGGGATGGGAAGAGGCCAGTGGGTGGACATGTAGACCCAGCAGTGCCCCAAATTTTTGGGTGCCCTACGTCGCTGTATATTCTGCCCTGCCTGCACCTGGAACCTGGGATGGGGAGAAGAGCAAGGAATGAGCTGGCTTTGTTTTAATGTCTTCATATGGGATTTCTTTCCTATTTTTAATAAAGTGTTAGGGGATCCCAACAGGTATTATATGATTGTTCAGTACACATCACTTCTGTTTTGTTGAAAGACACAGCTATGTTTACCTTTGGCGGAGTAGAATCTCTTGAATTCGTAAAATTAGGCTAGGAATCTTCGGAGCCCTTATTGCAAGCTTGCAGTTCAGACAGATCCTGGAATGATCAAGTCATGTAACCACGAGAAGAAAACAAAAAATCTTCTCCTTGCCACTACTTGCCTTTATTTTCACTCAAAGTGATGAGAAAAATCTTTTCATAATTATGTCTCCAACACATGAAATTGACAAGTACACGCTCACCCAACATCTGTGGATTCCACAAATTCCCATTTGCTATGCTCAGTCATGTCTATACTCATGGCATTTTTAAAATTACGAGCCAAATCCTGCTCTCACTTATACTAAAGGAGATCAAAGACATTACTCCAGATTGGTACGGAGATAGCTAAGAGCAGGATCTGGCCCTCCATGTACAGTACGCAGAAAGGTTAGCATGTGAGTAGCTTAGTAAATAATGTGCTGCCTTATTATATAACCAGTTTCTCTGGAATTAAAGTTTAATCCCAAACTGTGGCTTGGAGACAAATCAGAGAGGGCCCGCTCACATTAACAGTAATGCAGCCAGCTTGCATAAGCAACGGGGAGGGTTTTTTTGGTTTTGTTTTGTTAAGTCTAAGCCACTGTGTAAAGGTTGTGAAACTCCACTTCTATTCTGCTGCAAGCCTATAGTTATTCTCCAGAATATAAGGGTTCTGCCGGAACTCTGGTGAAAAGCAGAGTTTTGTTTGGAATCCTGGGTCCAAACAAGCCACTGACAGAAGCAATGAATTCACATCCAACCCCCAAAAATAATATTGGGATTGCTTTAAACTAAGGTTACTGAGTATGGATTTAATTAGCCACTGGGTGGATTCTGAAGAGCATTTGGTATGATGCATCTTTATGCTGGTTTAGATATTTGTAGAATTGTTTTAAAAAAATTCCTGTTAGAATACTTTGCCTAAGGGGCGGGAAAGCCTCTTTGTTGACTGAGTGAGGATGGCTGGTCTTGTGAGTAAGGCTGGCCCAGGACTTGGGAGACTGGGTTCCATTCCTGGCTCTGCAACAGACTTCCCGTGTGGCTGTGGGTGAGTTGTTTAAGGGCCAGATTTTCCAGAAAGTTCTATGTAGGTTGGGGCCATACTTTCAGTAGCATGTAGAGTACAGACCCTGTGTGCCCAGCCAGCACTGGTATAAACAGCAGTGTACCCATGGAGCACAGCTTGTCTGACTAGAGCAGAGTGCCCTGTACAGTTGACTCCCACAGTCTGTACCCTACCTGGGCTCTTTTATTGCCGGAGCAGGGCTCTCTGTGTCTACACTGCTCTTTCTAGCACTGTCATGCTCTGTTGCCTCCTTAGTGCTGGGGTTTTTGATTTCTGCCTTTTCTCTGCCATAGTCTTTCCCTGTGGCAGGAGCCCTTCCCAGTGGCCTGCAGTGACACACTAGAGTGACACGTGTGGGCACGGCTTTCCTGTCGCTGTGGCGTCTTACTAAATATTTTAGAACTGTGCACCTGTCTGTCTGTCTGTGAGTCTGTTTGTTCAAGAGCTCCTCCTAAATGGTAAGAGCTATAACCATTAAATTAGGTAGGCAGCTTCCTCTTGTCATAACTTAAAGCAAGCTCAAGGATTGGTTGTGCCAGGAAAATGGGATGCATCCAGAATTCGATTTTTTCTCATAAAATGGAAAGGGAAGGATCTGGTAGGAGGGACAGTTATACTGTAGCATGACCACAGGGGGGCAGCAAGGGGCCAGAGATGGAGACTGGGACAGCTATGACCCCAATGGACCAGCAGGGGGCAGGGATAGAGAAAGGGACAGCTAACTGATATATATTCCAGAGAGATTGTCTGTGTGTCTGTTTGAGCGTCTGTCTGCCAGCCAGGTGACATGCACCTGTCCCCTGGGTGTGCACACTGCACATGGATAGGCACTTCTCACCTAGCCCCAAGTTTCTGTCTTGAGAGAGAGCTGGGGTTGTCCTCCCTCCCCTGGGGTAGCCTACATCCTGAACCCCTACTTCCCAGCCCCACCCCAGAACAATGATTTAAATGAAGAAAAGCAAATCTCATTTGAGCGAAGGACCTGAGCAATGCCGGGCAAATCATGTTGTGCTGCTATAAATTCAGACATAACCATAATGGAAACTTTGGACGTGTGAAGACAGATTGCACACTCATCGCAGGGTGCATTTCCATAATATCCCTGAAGTCACGAGGAGTTTTTTGCACAGATCTGCCTCTCATTGCTAAAGGCAAATATTGAGCATGCTTTGGTGACAAAAGGCTGTTCAGGTCTGTATGATGGTGATAGGCGGCGTCTCTGTATTTATTTGTAATGTTTAATCCTGTGAAATGCAAGGAGGAAAGAAACGTGGCATACGTTAATCCAAATGGAACATGCTGGCTGAGTGGGTGCAATCACGTTTGGCACATGCAAATGCAACCAAAATGACTGTTACAGATGACTAAGGGTGAAATAATCATCATATGCAAATCGGGTCCGAGGGCTTAGAATTACACAGGAGATCGAAATGGCAAAAAGGTAAGATGGGAAGAAAATAAACACAGGCCTCTGACTAGCTTTCATTGCAGGGTATGAGGCCTTCTGTTTCTTAATAGAACAGGAGCACCCCTTTGGTTAGAGAAGGGGCTAGATGCACAAAAGAAACACAGATGTGACAATGCTGAGTGACACCCCACACCGAACCTTCCATGGACAGCAAAGTCACCGGAATTCACAACATGTGGGTAAGACTTCAGGGCTACCCAGAGAGTGAACGGAGAGAGATAGACACTTTCAATGGGGCTAGGCCTGCTGATGGGGGAGGACAAAGGGGGCAATTGACCAGGGGCCTGGGCTATTTAAAAGTGCCTAAGGCACAGGACGCTGCTCATTGGGCCCTTTTAAATCACCTGGGTGTGTCACAGGCATGGCATGGGCAGAGGGTGGAGTCCTGCTGAGGGGGAAGCTAGCCCCTAGCTTCTCACCTTCCATCTGCATGTTCCCCCCATGGCCAGAGCTGTGGATGCCCTCACCCCTCATCTCCTCCCTTGGTCAGAGCCACAAGCCCCAGGGAGGCCCTGAGAGCCCACCCACCCAGTTCCACCAGAGGAGCACCAGGCTGGCCACAACCATGTCTCCCTTCCCTTTCCCAGACTCTGCCTGCTCTGGGGAAAGCATCTTCCCAAAGACGCATTTGATATTCCCTATGCAGATTCTGGGGCTGCTGAGCAGCCTGGGCTGGATCTAGGGAAGGGAGGGGAGATATGGCTGCAGCAGGCCCAGGCTCCTCTGGAGAGGTGGGGAGAGCAGCACCTCCAGACAGGTGGGGGAGGAGGCTGTAGCCAGCCAGGACTCCTCTGTGCAAGCTGAGAAGGGGAGTGCGGTTGCGTTGGTGGGCGGGGGATGGGGCTGTGGCGGTATCCCCTCCAACCAGGTATGGGGGGGAGAGGCTCCTCTGGGCAGGTGGGGACCAGAACTGCAACTGGCCCAGGGATGCTCTGATCAAGGGGACTTCCCTGGGAAGGGGTCTTGTGACTGCAGCCAAGGGAGGGAAACCAGGACCCCCATTCATGGTTCTGTCCTGGGGCTCACAATTGCCGGTTGGTGGGTCTCATTGGGCCTCACAAAAGACAGTGAAATAGGCAACTCCTTGCCTAAAGTATCCCATGGGAGGTGTCAAGCTAAAGGGGTGGTGTATGCTAAGCCCCACTCCCTTAGCTATAGGTGCCTACGTGTAGGCTGCAGGCAAAGGGAAGACACAGTGGTTCCCGCTTAGCTGCTCAGCACAGCTCTGCAGCTGCTTAACGAGCCCTGGCCAGCCAGAGGCTCAGGGCTCCACACACGGAGCTGCCTGGTGCGGGAGAGGCACTTCTCTCCCAGCGACAGCAGCAACTCCGGGCTGAGGACAGAGCGGGGAATCTCTCTCAGCTGACAAGGAGGGGACATGTCAGGCATGGCAGCCCTGAGCCCTTGGGCAGGGCTTATTAAGCAGCTGCAGGGTCGTGCTGCCATGCAGCTCAGAGGGATCCTTGGATACCCTTCATACCTTTTCGCCCAGAGGTTTGAGGGACACACTTGGGATGCGAGAGCTCCCCAGTTCAAGTCTCCTCCATCTCAGGGGAAGAAGGGATTTGAACAGGAGCTGCCCACTCTCAGACGAGCAGGCGCCAGGACAGAACCGCCAGCGGGCTCCCCATGGATCCTCAAACTGTGCCCGTGCAGGTGGTGCTCCTGCTCCGGCTGCCACCCAGCTGCACTCTTCTGGCATGGCCAAAGCTCCCACATACCATCACAGATATCCCGGACTGTACAATGAATATCTCCATAGTGCCAGGAGGCTCCCTCCTTTCACCCTGGTATTTGCAGAAGAGCCAAAAGACAAATCCCAATGTGCCTGCAAGGAAGAAACAGATTTAGGTAGGCTGAGTAATCTCACCACATGACCAATGGACCAGCCTTCATTTCTAATTGCTCTGGGAAAACACAGGAAGGGCTTATTGGCTGGCGGCAAGCATGAGGAAGCAAGGTGTCATTGTTTGCCTACAGCATAGCAGTGGAGTCCTAGTAAGACTGCTTTGCATTTCCCTAGTGCCTTTCATCAGAGCTTCTTGAAAGCACCCAACCAACATTAATTAATTAGCCATCACAACAAACTCCTTTTATAGACGGGGCTTTGGCACATGGCACAGAGTAGCGAGTAAAGCCATGACTAGAAATCCCAGCCCGGTACTTGGACTATTTGAACTCTCTCCTGTAAATGCACGAGTCAAGCAAACTATTCAGTGAGCATGTTTAAAAAGAAATTAAAACTGATCACATGATGTCAGCACCTTGGAAACAACACTAGGACCATATGTTGCCATATGGACACCCTCATTCAGTTAAAGCCATAAAATCAATGCAGCTCGGAGAGATTCAGTCATTTGCGCTCATTAACCACTCATCTTAGGCTGTTTGTTCCTTGTAAAGATGCTCTTTGTCAGTTAATTCAATTTAGGTGCCATCCATGAGATGTTGGCAGGCCCCTCCCCGGCTCAGCACACAATGCGCCGTGTGAACATGAGCCTGCTTCCAAGAACTGTCCCACGTTCCCGACAAAGAGGGCAAGCCGGCTCATGGAGACAAAGGCATTTCGCAATCCACAGGAGACCATGAAGGTACACTGAAGTACACTGAAGGTACATTGATTCATGACCTGAGTATTTTCACAGTAAATACACAAGGTGACACTGTGTGTCTAGACTACAGGGTTTTTTTTTTAAAAAGTGGCTTTTTTTCCAAAAAAATTCCCCTGCGTCTAGACTGCTGCCGCATTCTTTTGAAAGTAAATCGAAAGAACTGGGCAGTTTTTTGACTGCGGAAAACCTTGTTTTACGAGGAAGAATGCCTTTTTTCGAAAGTGCTCTTTCGAAAAAAGGCGCTGTGTCATGCAAACTGCTTTTTCGAAAGAGAACATCCAGACTGCCTGGGTGCTCTCTTTCGAAAAAGCAGCTGGCTTTTTCAAAAGTACTGGCTGTAGTCTAGACACTCATTTTCGAAAGAGGCTTTTTCAAAAATATCTTTCGAAAAAGCCTCTTTCGAAAGAGGCTTGCAGTCAAGAGGTAACCACGCAGAGTCCAGTCCTCGTGGCTTCAGAGAAAGAGCACAAAGGTAGATCAGAACACAGAGGACAAATTCTATCACTCCCTCTCTGAGGGTTGTTTTCTAGCAATAACTGAAATATCTTCAAGTTCCTAGCTGAAGAAGTGCTAATTGTTCTTATTAATAACAAAACCAAAATAGAGAAAGTCTCCACTGGCCTCTGAGAAGCAATATAAAGGAAAAACTGGGAATGCTGAAAAACTCATCAAGATATACTAGACATGAAATGTGATTGAGTTAACGTCACTTAACGGTTGGAATTTCCTAACCCTTCATTTCCTGATGCCTTAGACTGACCACAGAATTAACACTAATTTTGCCATTTAGAATATTAATGTAAAGAGCTGCAACACCGGGGATGCAAGTTTTGTTTTTGTTTAACTGTGGGGGAGTTCATTGCTCGTCAGAGGAGCTGGATTGACAACTCTGGTCATTGTGTTTATTAGACTTAATATTCCCTTGATTGTTTTGTCAATATGTCCCAACCGTAAATTTTAAAGGATCAGCTTAATTTTAGTCTCTTCTTGGTTCCTGTGATGAGACAGTTTTGTGGCCTGGGCATCTGTCCACTAAGATATTAACTGGCCCCATTAGTTTATTTCATAGTGGCCATTAAAAAGTAATGAGATAATATTGGGGTTTTGGATCGTAGAAACAAAGGCTGTCTATAAATTGGCAACCTAGATTGGAAAAAGCCTCCATATTCCACTATCTTGCACGATCTAGCCCTGTCTAATATTTAATAGCCAGGCACAGAACAGGACCAGTGTAATGAACGAACATCTGAATGTCATTCTGGAGCTCTTTGTTGAAGACCAGTCATTCACCATTTATGTCCAGTCTCGTCACCATAGGTTACATCTTTGTCTTGTGGATTGTCGTCAGTACATTCCTGGTACAGGAGACTTCTTGTACTTTTGTGTCACATGCGCATTCATTCTTTTCTGCCTCCGTAATGCCATATGGAAATCTGGAGGTGTGTGTTTCGAAACGAAACGGGATTAGAGGTGCCGTACAGGACAAAGCATACCACAAACACCAGGCCAAGTCCCAGGTTCAAGCAATTAACAGCTGGCGATGGAACAAGGGGACACTGGAAAGGTACTCAGGGAGCTATTCTTAGTTACTTGTCTGAGTGTGGCCGTAAACATGGGTTCAAATTCTGATTAGCTTGGTAGATTCATATTTTAGCCCCTTATCCGAAAAATCACAAAATCTTTGTTCACATTCACCTTCAGTTTCAACTGTTGATAGAGTAACTGCAAAGATTTCTTAAACATGGGTGTTTTGCATCAGTATGGCATTAGTGGTGCTGCAGGCGCATGTGCCAGTTATGCCCAACTTGGCTCAATTCCACCTACTTCAATTAATTTTTCATTCCTAGGAGCAGCACGGATACTCCCACATGCTAGCACAACACACTGTTATATGAGATGCTTAATGCTCCGGTCCCATATAAGGTTTACAAAAGGGCTTGTACAATTTAGGGTGCGTCTACATAGCAGGGCTTACCTCGAAACAAGCAACGCGAAGTGAGTTACATCAATTGCGTAGCTTATTTCGAAATAGCCTATTTTGAAATAGGGAGCGTCTACACAGCACTTATTTCGAAATCTAGCACTCTTCCTCCAACTTCCTTTACTCCTCATACAAGGAGGGCTACAGGAGTTGGCGTAAGAAGTCCTCCAGCTTGATAATATTTTGATACTATTTCAAAATAACTGCCTGCTGTATAGACGTAGTTATTTTGGAATAGGGTTGGAGTGTAGACATACCCTAAAAATGACAAACATTTATATGCTACCTTCAGTTATAACATTCAACTCATTCTTCCATTATGTAGACCCTTTGACTGCTTCTTACCACCCTAGAGGTGGATACTTTTGGGTCATTTAACACCACATAGAAACAGCACCTAGCAGTTATGGATAGAGATTACCCTCTACAGAATCCGAATTTTAGATAGGCAGAAGATAAGCACTTAAATTAAGATTTGGTCATTAAATTAAAGTGACTGGTCCTCCTCTTGCAAAAAGTGTCACTAGATCTCTAATACGCATGATGTGTCCCTCTTTTTTCTCTATCCTGGGAGAGATTCCGATCCCTACGATGTCTTACTTCATTACATCATAGCAGGGTGCTGGGTCTGATTCAAAGGAAAGAGTGCCACCTGCTGAAACACCAGCACCCTCTCCTAAAGCAGCTGCATTTTCCTGCAGCTCATATACCTATAACCCCATGGTCTTCTACTACATTGGTTTCCTTGCTGAGAGGCCAAAAATTAGGGTTAGCTGAAGAATCAGCATGCACAGTGGAACCAAAGTTCAAAGGACAATTTAGTAGAGAAATGCAATGTGCAGTCCAGCCTTTGACATTAGTCCTTGCAGTATCTCGGCAAGGACATGCCCACAATTTCCTAAGGACTAGGTAGAAAAGGCTGGACCAGAGAACAAAGTCCAATGACTTCCATAGCAGAAGTGGGAATGATGGATAGAGCATTTCAAAGGTACAAAGGGAATTTAGGTGCCCCCACCCATGAACATCAATGGGAGCTGGATGTCTGCCTCCCTTTTGTGCCTTGGACAATCTCACCCCAAATGGTTTATTCCATCAGAGAAATGAGAGAGTTCTCCCACCAGGTACTGTGGATATATTTCCTCCTCCAGATCAGATTTTGAAACCAAGATTTTCACTGAGAATTCATTTGTAAAGCTGACTTCAAAAAAAATCAGTCTCCAATATTCTTGCTTTTGCATAATGTACAAAGCCAGGAGGAAAAATCAGAAGAATCTAATGGACGTTATTCCGAAATAACGTATTGTGTGTCTACACAGCAAGCCCGTTACTTCGAAATAAATTCAAAATAATGGGCTTCTTACTCTGACATCTATAAACCTCATTGCATGAGGAGAAAGGGAAGTCGGAGGATGAGTGCTCTGTTTCTAAATAAGTGCTTTTTAGACGTGCCCAAATTCAAAATAAGCTATTTCGACTTTAGCTACGCAATTTGCATAGCTCAAGTTGCTTAGCTTATTTTGCATTTAGCCCTGCTGTGCAGATGTATCCAGACAGACTAATAATATTTCCCTACTTCACAGTGGTATTTTGAGGATACATGCCTTACAGACTAGGAGTTGCTCTGATACTATGCTAATGAGGGTTGACAATTAAATACCTAAGATGATTAGATAGAAACATTTGAGTTAAGTAAGTGTTAGACCTGGTCTATGCAGAAATTAGCAGTGGTTTAACTATTAATTGAAACCTTGTTTATACCAGTTGGTTTGTGCTGGTAAACTCCAAAGTACATGAAAGTCTGATCTCACCAAAGTTAAACCAATGTAAATGATTGCCTTGCTTCAACTAAATAACTTTTCAAAACAGCTTTTAGATTTTAAAATCATTACAACTTGTGAATGTGGAGGGGGTGGATTAAAGAAAAAATAAAGGAATAATTTTAAATAATCACAAAGAAAATTAGTTCCTATCTCATTTAAACAGTGTTCACTTCCAGCAGTATCACTGATATCATCAGATTACTCGTCTTCCGATCATCTATAATCTTCCGGAAAAATGGACAAGCTCTGAATTTCTAATGTTAAGAAATCAACCCAAAACAACCTTCCACCTCACTGAATACAAAATTCCTCTTCTCCACCCAGGATATCATAAAGATAAAAAATGCCTTTGGCTAACAAAACACCAAAGGCATTTTCCCTCTTGAAGACCCCTTTAAGTAGAATGCATGAGCAAATATTGGAAAAGGCATTAGAAAAGGTTCAGAAAAGGACAACAAAAATGGTCACGTATGAAGACAGATTAAAAAAACTTGGACTTTTCATCTTAGAAAAGAGGAAACTAAGAGGGGATGTGATAGAGGTCTATCATGACTAGTTTGGAAAAAGTGAAAAAGGAAAAGTTATTTGCTTATTCCCACAATATAAGAACTAGGGGTCACCAAATGAAATGAATAGGCAGCAGATTTAAAACAAACAAAAGGAAGTTTTTCTTCACTCAGCACACAGTCAACCTGTGGAGCTCCTTGCCAGAGGATGCGGTGAAGGCTAGAACTTTACTAAGGTTCAAAAAAGAGCTAGATAGTTTCATGGAGGTTAGGTCCATCAATGGCTATTATCCAGGATGGGTAGGAATGGTATCCTTACCTCTGTTTGTCTGGAAGTGGGTGGTAGGGAGGGATCAACATGAGGATTACCTGTTGTGATTCTTCCCTCTGGGCATCTGGTATTGGCCACTGTCCGCAGACAGGATACTGGCCTAGATGGACCTTTGGTCTGACCCAGTATGACCGTTCTTATGTTCTTATTTGCAATTACCATATACAGTGTGTCAGAGAACTAGTGGCACCACATTGAAATCTGTTTTTGTTTCTTTTTCCCAGGTATATACTGATTATAAACTGCTTTGTTGATTGCAGGCAGCTACGTTCCCTGGCATGTGCAGTAGCATTGCATTCATTACACCAGCCCAAACACATTGAGATGAATCATCCAGGGCCCTTAGAAGGTGAAAAACATCCTTGCCAAACACAATTTTCCAATGAAAGATCTTGCAACATTTTCTATCGAGAGTGAAGTAACGATCCAAGCTGATTTCAAAGAAGTCATTCTTAGAATTCAAAGACCAACGTGTGCATATTGGAGCAAGTTCCTCTTCAGTTTCGTAAGTGGAAACAAAACCAGAAAAACTGTGAATCAATCCTAAATATCACGTTAACCAAAAACTCTCATTCAGCAGCCATGCCCAAAGAGACAATTAAGAGCCAGTGAAAATGGGTCTGTCACAGGGCCAAAGTGGACCACTTGGGTTTCCACCATTCCTGCACCCACAAATCATCCAGAGATCTTTTCTGTGTTGCAATCACTGTGCTTTTTTATTGAATGTGCCAACAAATGAGCTAGATAGATTCATGGATGTTAGGTCCATCAGTGGCTATTAGCCAGGATGGGTAGAAATGTGTCCCTAGCCTCTGTTTTTCTGAAGGTGGGTTCATGTGATGATTACCTGTTGTGTTCCCTCCCTCTGGGGCATCTGGTATTGGCCACTGTCCACAGACAGGATACTGGGCTGGATGGACCGTTGATCTGACCTAGTATGGCCGTTCTTCTGTTCTTCTGTTCATGTGTTCCCGCCATCTCACAGAAAGCTTCAAAAACCTGCAACTTCAGGGAGCGTGAGGGAAACCCACACACCTACTGGGTGCAATTCATGGTCCCATGGAGTGACACTTAGACCACGTAGGCTACATCTAGATAGTGGTGCTATTCAGGATACCAAAAGTATCCCGAAACAGCTACTCCATATCTTTAAACACTCCCGTTATTTCAAAATAACACTATTCCGGTGTCCCTGTAACCCTCATTCCATGGACCACCGCGTTGGGGACCACTGCACTATACCCTAGGCCACACTGGAATCCACCCCTCCACCTTACATTCAGGGTGTATAAAAGAGAGAAGGGGGTATAAAAGTATTTGCTAATCTATATCTGGCCTTTATAAGAACATAAAAACACAAGAACATATATTTATATTCCTTCCTGGTGGAAGGAAGGCATTGCAGAAATATCATCAAAGCATGGGATAATGTCTTGGCAAGTGATGAAGAGGTAGGAACAAGCACAGGACATACAGGCAGTCCCCGGGTTACATGGCTCCGACTTACATCGGATCCCTACTTACAAACGGGGTGAGGCAACCCCGCACTAGCTGCTTCCCCCCAGCAGACCAGGGAGACGCGAAGCTAGCGCCCCCCCCCCAGCAGACCAGGGAGACGCGAAGCTAGCCCCCCCCCCCAGCAGACCAGGGAGACGCAGAGCTAGCCCCCCCCCAGCAGACCAGGGAGACGCGGAGCTAGCCCCCCCCCCCCAGCAGACCTGGGAGACGCGAAGCTAGCCCCCCCCCCAGCAGACCAGGGAGACGCGAAGCGGCTTTTCTCATCAGACACCTCAGCTTGAGAATAAAGGACTGAGGGAAGTGAGGTGTGGGAGAATAAAACTGAGCTCTGGAGAAATGTTTGGCTAGAGTTTCCCCTACAATATGTACCAGTTCTGACTTACATACAAATTCAACTTAAGAACAAACCTACAGTCCCTATCTTGTACGTAACCCGGGGACTGCCTGTATATTAAAAAAAGCAACAGTACCTGGCCAGGTTCCATATGTGCTTCTGTGTGTGTTTGTGTGTGTCGGGGGCGGGGGTTAAAATGAGAGGAGGCAAAGATATCTCAAATGGGCAAACCGAGGTGATCCCATTTTTTTCTAACCAACAACAAAAATTTCATCACGGCCCTTTGGAAGAAAGTGGAATATTTTGAACAAAAATCCTGGCATCGTGGACATTTCCCCATTTTTTGACAAATATGGAGCTAAAAAAAAAGTTAGCATGTTGGAGGATTTTTTAACACTTTGGAATGATTTTGGAAATTGTGGCAGGGAAGTGCTTTACCTCCTGAAACTGTAATTAGCACAGTCAGCACTTGGTGAATACATTTCATTATGTGTTGCTGTGCAGGGGTGTGTGATTATGTAAGTGCAGCCATCAATACTGGGAGCATGTGAGATCAGCTCATTTGGCTGGTGTAACTAAGATGTGCCTTTGGGCTAAGCTTGCATGTATTGGTTGACTGAACATCTACATGTGAGGCACCCTATCAGACTGCTCAGCAGTAAATCCCTCCTCCCCAGTCTTTGGAGAGAGGGGAAGTACATTCTGAGCTGTTGTTTGTTTCACACGTTGCATTTACAGCAACGTTCCATGTTTGTGGGCGCTGGCATGGAACATGGCAGGTGACTAGAACTCTTTTCACTGACTTCAGATGGCTCTACCCTAGGCGATGCAAGGCAATTGAATTCCATTTCTTTGCCCAGATTTTGCAGGCGTGGTGCCCAAGTAAATCAATCCTCATGCAAAAGTCTTAAAGGAAGGAAAACAATAGATTGTGTAGTAATTTAATAGAGTCTAATGTTATTGCTCTGAAAATCTAGATTTGAATAGGGAATACATTCCTTTTCTAATTTTTTTAGATCACTAGTGAAAGAATTCTACAGAGGAAAGCTCTTGTTTCCTATTCACTTCTCTAGGGTGTTTCTATACAGGCAAAGCTCATCACTGTTTCCCTTTTTGAACCTTTTCTCCAGGTTATAAACTAGTGTGCCTCTCCTCCTGCAGGCGCACAGAGACACGTGAATCTTCATTATGCAATAGATAACCATCTATGAATTCACTCTGTACTACTGAGAGATGAAGAGTTTTGTGTAAAAATGGAAAGACTTTCTACTTCCATGGGAAGTAAAGAAAGTGTAGCTTCACTGGCACAGATTAGATACTCATGTGCCAGGCATTTTTGTGCATTGCTTTTTAGTTAGTTAGTTTGTTTTTAAATACTTCACCTTTTTGTTATCTTTGTCATCCTTGAGTCAGAGGGGTAGCCATGTTAGTCTATATCTGCAACAAAACAAAACAAAACAAAACGAGGAGTCCTGTGGCACCTTAAAGACTAACAGATTGATCTGGGCATCAGCTTTTGTGGGTAAAGACCACTTAGTCAGATGCATGGAGTGGAAATCATGATGGTAGGGACACACACACACACATACACACACACCGGATATCAAAAGCAGGGAGTTACTTATCAAGTGTAGGATCAGTGTTAATGAACCAATTCAGTCAGGGTACATCTACACTACAAAGGAAGTTTGAAGCTGCCGCTGTCAATCTTCCAGGGTTTGAATTAGCTGGTCTAGTGAAGACAGCTAATTCGAAGTGAGAGGAGCACTCCGATTGATGACGGTAACCCTGCTTTCACGAGGAGTAAGGGAAGTCAAAGGAAGAGTGTTCTTCCTTCTGCTTCCTGCAGCATGGGCAGTGCCAAAAGTCGAGTTAAGCTACTTCGACTTCAGCTGCTCAATGAACGTAGCTGAAGATGCGTAGCTTAATTCAACTTTGTCCCATAGCATAGACATACCCTCACAGTGGATGTGGAGGTGTGAATAACAAGAGCAAAAATGCCTTTACAGTGAGATAACCATTCCAAGTCCTTATTCAGTCCTAATATGACAGTGTTATATTTGCAAATGAATTACAGCTCTGCTCTTTCTCTTTGTAGACTGGTTTTGAAGGTTTTTTGGGTTCCTGCTTCAAAGGCCTTTTAAGACTACACTTGAAAGAGAATCCTCTGAACTCTCATTCATGCTTAAATTTGACACTTTACGCCTGAGTTTGAATAAAGAATCTAATTACCTTACCCATTACAAAGATAGCTTCCCCAATTATCACCTCTAATATCATTAGCTCACAGACATTTACCTTCCCCCCCCCCCTCAAACCGCCTTCTGTTCTGAAATTTGATTTATCCTCTTCATATGTGTTCATTTTTTTTAATTGTATCCTTTGGTATATATGGTTGTGACAATTTTCTTCCCCTACTTGATCTGAGGAAGTGGGTCTGGCCCACGAAAACTCTTCGCCTAATAAACCATCTTGTTAGTCTTTAAAGTGCTACATAGTCCTGTTTTTTGATACTTTTAAATCAGTTACTGTGTGTCCAGGAAAGCTAAAGTGTTCTGCTGGGTTTTGTGTGTTATCTTTCATGATGCCTTATTTGTGTTCTTTTGGTGCAGAGACTTCCAGTTTGACCAATATACATGGCAGAGGGGCATTGCTAGCATATATCACCTTAGTAAACATGCAGGTGGATGAAGTTCTGATGGAGAAGCTGATATGGTTTGTCATTCTAGTCACATTTCCAGAAAAAAATGGAATAAGTTACAAGCACAATTCTGCTCTCCAGTCGTTAAAGCAAATGTTGGTTGCGTAACCAATCTGCCCAACTTTTCCATCTTGGGTCATATCTTCAGATACTCTGATGGTGAATCTCCTGCTGAGGTTTCAGAGGGGTAGCTGAGTTAGTCTTTAAGGTGCTACTAGACTATTTGTTGTTTTTTAAGTTTTTCCTGTTATAGACTAATAAAACATGTTGATGGTGTCATGAGCTTTTGTGGGCAAAACCCACTTCTTCAGATGACAGAAGTGTTAGAAGTACAGATCCAGGAATAAATAAGGGAAGGAGGGAGAGGGAGAGGGAAAGGGAGAAGGAAAAAAAGGAGGCCAAGTAATATTAGTAGACATTCTGTTGGCTGAATCGGTGCAGGATAAGTATAGGCAAAGTAGAAGAGAATGGGATGAAAAAAGAAAACCCAAATTGTTAACTGGGTCCCATGTCAGAAGAGGGCCCAAATGCACCAGTGAGGTGTCCGTCTGCTGCTAGAAGAAATATTGCCCAGTGAAGTTAAGTGATGTCAAAGTAGGATGTTCCATAGTCAAGGAGTCTACTCAAAGAGAGAATAGATACATGATTCCAAGGGAGTGCCTTATTGCATACAGACTTTTTCTTCAAGAGATAACAGGTTCTGCCTTAATTTGTATAGTAATAGAGATTGCACATTTGCATGCTAATCTATGTAGCTGTCTGATTGCTAAAGATTTGGAGTCCTTAGTTAGGCAAAGCTCTCCTTGAAATCCATGGGTCCTGTCTCTCAGAAAGGGCAGAGTATAATTTGATTAAGGGCCTTGGGATATGTTGCAAGTTGAGGCTCAGAAAGTTTCTAGAAGTAGATTCATGTACCCTCTGTTCTGAAGCAATAATGTTTGGAAACTCAGCTATCCAGGCATCTCCTGCTCTTAATAAACATTTTTTAAAAAAGGATGAATTAGATCATCTCCCATACTAATCCTGTGTGTAAAACAGGACCTATCACTCAGGAGGATGAAAGTACTGAAACAAAACAGAAAATGTGACATAAATTAAGCTATTAGCGTGTGTAGTGATCACATGATGACACTAGCAGCTATGGAAAGAGTTTATTGTGACTCTAAATATAGCAATAACGCTAAAAGGATTTTGATACATGATCAGAGCAAAACAGTGAAGCTACTTTGAACATAAATTTTGTCCTCTGTAAATTAGCTTAATGGCTTTTTCATCTGTGGTTGATTTTCTCCCCTTGGAATAAATGTTGTTTTTATTACTAAACATAGGACAGTTGGAGCTCACCAATATATATTTCTTCACCTGAAATTAAATACTATAGACAGATGGAATTCTACAGAGTGGAAACCAATTCATTTCTCTAGTGGCTGGTACATTAGTCACTAGAATGAGACTCAGAAAACCTGGCTTCTATTCCCAGCAAAGCTACTGACCTGCTATGTGACTTTTAAGTAAGTAATTTTCTTTCACTATCCCTGTTTCCCCTGCCTACCATTTGTCAGGCTTGTTTATTTAGACTGTAAGGGTAAGAACTATCTGTAGGATAATAATAGTCTCTATTACGTACATGTATAGTAACTACCCATGCTTATGTTTTTCAGAAAAAAATGCAGATGTGGTAACATTGAAATATTTCACCAATTTGTGCCATTTTCACCAAATTGTTCGTGTTAAAAGCAACCCCCCCCAAAATCAAAGTGTTTCATTTTAATTTTTTTTCCTAAAAATGAAACATTTTGATTGTTTTCCATTTGAAATTTCCATTTGCAATTTCTTTCCATTGTAATTTTAAAAGACTACAAACAAACAAAAAAAACAAAACAAACAAAATAAAGGATTCAGAAAGGATTCAGAAAGGATTTCTTTTGTCTTTCTGTGTCATTGAAAATGTCAAAATAATTCCATTTTAGGTTACACCAAAATGATTATTTTTCTTTTGGGATTGCCAGAGAATACAGAAATCTATTATTTACATAGCTCTCCTGTCAATGAAAGAAATCAGGAAGACACATTGTAAAATAAAATATGAAGATGGTGATAAAAAGTTTATGTTGTCAGGTGGGCTACGTCTAGACTGCAAGCCTCTTTCGAAAGAGGCTTTTTCGAAAGATACTTTCGAAAAAGCCTCTTTCGAAAAAGAGCGTCTAGACTGCAAGCAGTACTTTCGAAAAAGCAAGCCGCTTTTTCGAAAGAAAGCACCCAGGCAGTCTGGATGCTCTCTTTCGAAAAAGCCCTGTTTGCATTCAAGAACACCTTTTTTCGAAAGAGCACTTTCGAAAAAAGGCGTTCTTCCTCGTGAAATGAGGTTTTCCGCCGTTGAAAGAAAAGCCGCGTTCTTTCGATTTAATTTCGAAAGAACGTGGCTGTAGTCTAGAAGCAGGTGAAGTTTTTTTGAAAAAAGGCTACTTTTTCCAAAAAAACCCTTGAGTCTGGACACAGCCGTGGTGCAAATCAAATGGAGGAGTACTGTAAGCATTTTTCTTTGAGGCTAAATATGATAGTTTTCAGTGGGAGTTGAAAAATACAAACATTCTCCTGGAATAATGGAAACATTTTTCATGTTCACTCACGCAACTGATGATGGCACTTCCTGGTTGCTGAGATTACAGACTATCAAATGTGGAGGGATTTTGTTGAAAATAGCACCTACATAAATCTGCCTTTTCCTTTAATTTGGCCATAGTGATGACATGACTAAAATCCAACATTTTCATTTTAGATCTGTTACTAACATTTTTCTATGCCACAGACAATGTGGTTACCTCTAAAAATACATTATGTACTGTCTCAGAGTGGTAGCTGTGTTAGTCTTTAACTTTAAAAGCAACTGAGGCACCGTAGAGACTAACAAGTATATTAGATCATGAGCTTTCCTGACTAAAACCCACTTCATCAGATGAGTTGGAGTGGAAATTACAGAATCCAGGATATATATAACAGCAAAAGCAGTTACCTGTCAGTTGTAGGGCCAGTGTTAAAGAAACTAATTAAGTCAGGCTGGCTGTATCCCATTCGTAGCATTTGATGTGGAGATGCAAATATCAAAGGCGGGGAAATTGCCTTTGTAATGAGTTAACCAGTTAATATCTTTATTCAAGCCCAAGGTGATAGTGTCGAACTTGTAAATGAAGTATCCTTGTTGAGTGCCAGTTAATAATTACTACAGATGTAATAGGAATGGAAAAACTGGCAAAAGGATAATAAAAGAAAAAAAAGATCACGATACTTGAGTCTTTTTATTGTATACGGACCAAAAACAGCTGATAGGCAATCAGACTCAGATTGCTCATTTATTTGTGTAATAAAGGACAATATAGCAAATATTTCATCTATATTGATACACATTCTTACTGACTTTTGTTTATGAAGTTTTTATGGAAATAAGAAAGAATTCACTTAAAGATATTCTTCCACTTAAAAAACCTCCCACCAAGCTTTATCATTATTATTATCAGCCAATCGAACACTGATGGAAGGTACTTAGACTTACATGGCAGGAGACTGGCCACTGCAGGTACCATATAGCCAAAACAAGCTTATCTTCTGTTTTGTTACTGCTATTGCATCTCAGCTCGGCTTCTGCCATCTTCATTACCCCCTATCCAGCTAGCTCCTCCTTTCACATTACCAACGTGAGGGCAGTTCCTTTGTTCTGAACTAGACCACCTATCTGCTAAGAGCTAGATTGTGATTACCAGCCTATTTGACACAAGCCACCTGACTGCCAATGGTTGCTGATTATTCCTTTCAGTCGGGAAAGCCAAAGAGACCTGCAAATTCATGGATATCCTCCTTATGTCCGCAGATATCCACATCCGCAGATATGGTGAAGGGTATCCACAGTTCTTATTTGCAGATATGGATACAAATTTTGTACCTAACCCTGCACATTTGTGGATCTCCATTTTATATCCATGGGCATCTGTGGATAGCCATGGCTCATATTTGCGGATATGGCTGTGGATGCAGATACAAATTTTCTGTCCACCCAAGTCTCGACTTAATCACAACCCTATTCAGGATAGCACTTAAGCAGGATGCTTAACTTTAAGCAAGTGCCTAAATCCTGTTGATTATGCTTAAAATGCTGACCCATATAAGGATGCTTTCTGGAATCAGAGCCTGATTTACGAGTCTTTATCATCTGCATTCTTGCCCCTAAGAAAATAAGAGGGCTGTGTAGCAGGTCATAAGAACATAACATAACATAAGAACGGCCGTACTGGGTCAGACCAAAGGTCCATCTAGCCCAGTATCCTGTCTACCGACAGTGGCCAGCACCAGGTGCCCCAGAGCGGGTGGACCGAAGACAATGATCAAGCGATTTGTCTCCTGCCATCCCTCTCCAGCCTCTGACAGACAGAGGCCAAGGACACCATTTTATCCCCTGGCTAATAGCCTTTTATGGACCTAACCTCCATGAAATTATCTAGCTTCTCTTTAAACTCTATTATAGTCCTAGTCTTCACAGCCTCCTCTGGCAAGAGGTCGGGAGCTTACACATGAGGAGAGACCCCCCAAAAGGTTACTGTTTGGGACATGGGATGTGTGTGCATGTGAGAGAGAGAGACAATAACAGAGATAGGGAAAAAAATCAGGGTAACAGGAGACGGTTTCTAGTCTCTCAGGCACCCGCCTATATTAGAATATCTTACCTCACAGTGGGCTTTTCTCACATGCTACCAAGTCCTGACTGCAATAAACAACTTTATCTTGGGTCTTGGTTCTTAACATTACAGTCTGATAAGAAAACTCTTTGCTACCAGCCTGGGACTCTAAGCTGGGAAGACAGATTTATGTATGTTTGAAACCAGCCTCCTCCCATTCTAATCTCTCAGAGCTCTGGAGAGACCTGATGTTTAATCATGCAGCTTTTAGACTCTTTCTTTTCTAAGAGGCTGTACATCACTCCATCGGCCCCCGCTCTCCCCACCTTCTAGGCAATCAGCCTGCAGTCGCAGTATGTTTATACATGGGAACGATTGTGTGCCTCCTCCCCCTACAATTTCGTGCAAAGATACTTCACACAATGATAGCAGGGGCTCGGAATACTTTGCAAACATAACTATTAAATATTAAGCCTACAGTACCCTAGAGACTGGAATTTTCTTTATCGTGAATATGGGCAAAGTGAGACATAGACAAATCTTAGTGTCTATGTTGTGTTCATTTTTGTGCCAAGGGCGTATGATTTCCAGTCCCTTGCTCTGATGTCTAACTGCTCTTCCTCAAAGATACCTGCATGTTAATTTCATGTATTGGTTCTTTCTCCTTTCTTCCTTAGTTTACTTCTTCAGTACACTAGGCAGCTGCACAGCTTTGGATGCAGAATTATATTTGGAAAGTTGCCTTTCTGCAGCTTTCTTGAGTGCATTAGAGCCAATTGTTGAAAGGCCCTCATGTTAGATTCAGCTTAATCAAAATTCATCACTGTAGGTGTACAGAGTTAGTGATGTAGTGGTTTCAAAAGTATGGCTCAGCGCCTTTCTCAATTCTTGCTTACGATATGCTCATCACTCAACAGAAAACAGCTATATAAAAGAATAATGGACATTTAAAAATAGATTTGTGTGCATCCTTTCCTGTCTTTCATCAGATAAAGGCTTAAATATAACATCTTGGGAAAACTTTGGCATGCATAGGACTTAATCTCAGGTCTATCCACATAACTATTTTACTTCATTTCCCTGCCAGTCAATATAAAAGTAACAGCGGGGGGGGGGGGGGGGGGGGGGTTGCTGATTTTTTTTGGTCTCTCTGTGTCTGAAAGTCTGTCTGTCTCTTTCACAGACATAAGCCCTGTCTTCCACATTCCACGAGGAAGAAGGGATCTTCTGAAAGAGGGCTTTTCCCCCAAAATTAGGCCCAGTGTAGATGGGCCAAATTTCAGAAAAGCATCTTCCGAAAAAAATAGCAGAAAAGGTGTATCTAGACATACACTTAGGCTACATCTAGACTGGCATGATTTTCCGCAAATTCTTTTAACGGAAAAGTTTTCCGCTAAAAGCATTTGCGGAAAAGAGCGTCTAGATTGGCACGGATGCTTTTCCACAAAAGCACATTTTGCGGAAAAGCGTCCGTGCCAATCTTGATGCGCTTTTGCGCAAAAAAGCCCCGATCGCCATTTTCGCGATTGGAGCTTTTGCTCAAAACAAATCTGAGCTGTCTATACTGGCCTTTTTGCGCAAAAGCTTTTGCGCAAAAGGACTTTTTCCCGAACGGGAGCAGCATAGCATTTCCGCAAGAAGCACTGATTTCAGACAGTAGGAAGTCAGTGTTCTTGAGGAAATTCAAGTGGCCAGTGTACACAGCTGGCAAGTTTTTCTGCAAAAGCAGCTGCTTTTGCGGAAAAACTTGCCATTCTAGACACAGCCTTAGTGTACATGTGCAATGCTATTGTGAATGGATGGGGTGTGTGTGTATATGTATTTGCTGACATGCACTTTCCAAGATTTTTGATTTCCTTTGCATTATTTTGTATTTCATTGTCTCATACAGGCCTTTTAATCAGCACCCACCCATGAAATACAATGTCTGGACAGACATATAAATGCACAGCAGTGAATCCTCGGAGCTCTTGGGCACAGTGTGTGTGTGTGGTGGTGAGCGCCATGGGAGGGGTACATAAAGATCCAATTATGTCTTCTGGATCTACAGCCATCAGCACAAGTGAAACCTAGGGACATGGCACCTCTGGAGATTAAGGCCTAATAGGGCTCTGCTCTGCTCACCCAAATCCACTTCCAGAATGTCCAAGACAACCTCCTCCCTCCCCCTTACATAAGAGTTGGGGAAGGTGGCTGGGCATGAACAGTGTTTGCATGACTCATCCTTTTCCGGCTAGAGAAATAATTAAGTAGAGCCAGTGAAGTCAAGGCTCCAATGCTCATTAGAATCAACATAGGATCTGGCCCATCACATTAATTTCCTGGAACTCAACCACTGGCATTGGCCTATTATACTTGACATTTCCACGTACTAGTTTCTAAGAGGAAGTGGTAGACTATGTGGAATTGTCTGTACCTTCTTCCTCTTCTTTGCCTTACTTTGGGCGCCAGGGAAAACTTTTTTCACTTTCTTTTTAATTGTTTCAAAAATAAGAAGGATATAGACAAAAAGTACCTTCTAATGAACAGTTTACCAGGGATTAGGGTGAGCTTGGCTGCCTTTCCCTTTGCATTGTGTGAAGCTGATATTAGCAGAAGGCTTGTAACAAACTGCTGACGGGAATCGAGACACTTGTGAATATAACGAGGAAGAGAATGTGGGCATTGCTGATTCTTTTATCCCAGATTTCATGGGAACAAGAAAATGTAGCACTTGTTCGACACAGTACTCAAGAGCATTGTCAGCATTTCACTAAATAATTTAGAATTGATTCTCCATTCTATTACACAAACTTTATTCCAATATAAGTCCCTGAAGCCTTGTCTACACTAGCACCCCCCCTCGATGTAACCTACACAACTTCAGTTACACAAAGAGCATAGCTGAAGTCAACATACTTACTGCAGTGTAATCTGTGCAGTAAGATAGGCAGGAACTGCTCTCCCATCAACTCTGTTCTTCTGCGGGTTGAGTACCGGAGTCAATGGTAGAATGCCCAGAGATCGATTTATCATGCCTAAGCAGACACAATAAATCAACCACTGGTGGATCGATTGCTGCAGTGTCGATCCACAACATAGTGAAGACAAGCCCTGACAGCAGTGGAATCGTCAATTTTGCCTCAGTTTCAATGGGGTTCTGTCATTGAAGGACTGAAGCAATACAATGGTGAATTAGACCATGACTGCTGATTCTGGTATTAATGTGTCTTAATAAAAGGCTTTTGCCATGTGCAATTGGAATGTGTACCTCCCCCGTGAGTTCATGTAAATATTTGCATTTGTCAAAGAAAAAAAATTGAATCAAAATGTGACTCACGCTGGAAACTTTTTGTCTGGTTCTGTGATTCCACAGAGCTATTTGGATGTGGTAGAACCTGGAAATGCGATGAGGACTAACTTCCAAAAATATTCTCATGTGGATGAAAGTTAGGTAAAGAGGGACAGAGGGAAGATACAGGAAAGAAGGAGAGAGGCATGATCCAGCCAAAATATCATATTGTCAACTCCAGTAATCAATCAAGGTCACCCAATGAGTCAGTGGCAGAGCTGGGTAAAAAGCCGGTCTCCCACCACATGTGCTGGTCAAAAAGTGAGCAAAGAGATATCATTAGCAGTTTTCATCAACGCTTGGAATATGTTAGACCTTCTGTATCTGGCAGTCTAACGCCAATGTGCTCCAGATGGACTTGTCTCCCTTGGAGTGGACATAAAGCTGTGAGGTAGGTACTCTGGGTTCATTGCTCTAGCCCCGCTCCTTCCTCCCAAGGCCTTGCTCCTTTCGCTTGCGGACCTGTCCCTTCCGGGAACATAGAGCCAATCCTCCACATACTTAGTCAACGTGCCTGAGGAAGCTGCTGCTCCCCTGTCTAAGAACTGTCTTCTGCCTGAGGTGGCAATACAATTCCCTCAACCTTAGCCTGCTCCAACCTTGATGTCTCACCAGCTTTGTTCCAAGCCTGCTCTGGACTCCCAACTCTGGCTCTCACCCCCTGGCTCCAGCCACGAGGCCTGATTGCCCCCCATGCTGGCTTCTGAGTGCTAGACGCTGCCCTATTACACATAATATCAGCGTAGCTGGTGAGCAGATGCAGGTGCTACCAGAGCTAATGGGCCCCAGAGGGGACAGAAATCTGCCTTAATACAAGAAGTTGTCTGAGCGGTGCCTTAGCTTGAGCAAAAGCTCACCTGAGCATGGGAGAGCTTTACGTCAAAATATCACACATCCAGGCCCACCAATGGCGGGGGGAAGGGGAAGGGCAAAGGGGGCAGGTAATTCTAAGGGGGACTCCCAGCCGCTGATGCTGTTACTATAGTAACAGCAGCAGCCAGAGCTTTGGGCCCCTTGAAAGTGCCACGCCCTGGGCTCTGTGTGGCTCTGAGGACGGGGAGGGTGTTCTTTATTCTGTGAATTTCTAACCAGCAACGATTGTGCTCTCAATCACTTGAATATGCTCTGGTCTTCTTCAGTTCCTGTCTGTCAGCAGCTACAATGAGGCCAAACACGGACTTTTTATAACTTTCTGTCTTGTACCAGCTGCCTGGTGTTGTTGATTTTTTTTTCTTCTGTGTGATTTTTCTGCTGTGTCTATTCAACACAGCGGCAGTTTTCCTCTCTGTCTAACTCTTTGCACTTTGGCCTATCCCTGTGTATAGTATCCTTCCAGGTTCATTCTTCTTCTTCCCAGGACACACGTCCACACCCTCACAATTGTTTTTCTGGACTCTTTTGTAACATCGCTATTCTGGCTGTTTTCTTATCATGTCATTTTTTATTTTCATCAGTCTTGAAATTCTCAGTATTACCTTTTAAAAGCTAATGACTGCAGAAATGAACTGGCTTTTATTGTTCCCTCCCCCTCCAAATACCAACAGTCCAATCCATACAACATGACAATTATCTCATTTGGATTGTTTTTCATTTTTATTGAACTGTCTTCCAGATCTTACAGAGATTTCAAGTGGCTAGACCGATTCTCCCATCTATATCATCTTCCCAATTTTCCTTTCTTCTGAACAAATCCTCCAAGATCAACACTTTTCCCCTACTTGTTCCAGTTCTTTGTCTCTGAGGTTGACCTTCGCTTCTCCCTCTTGACTTCCAATCATCCTGAATTTGGCCTTCTTTATGCCAATCTTGATTCCAAATTTCTGCTTTCCAAGACTGTGTGAGCTATTTTCTACGAATCCCCCTTGGTTAAAGCTATGAAGCAAATATCATATACAATGCTCTGGTCCATCTATCTAATCACCATTCCCCTCCACAGTAACTCAAAGCAACTGTCAAAACATTAAAATTCTTTCCTTCCCATTTGTTTTCTTTGTTTTAAATTTATACATTCCAAATAGTCCTTTCCCCTACTGATCCTGTGCCCCTTAACACTCTCTCCCTGTCTCCTATGTTAAAAATCTACTTCTTTAGTGAACAGTTTTAGAGGGGTAGCTGTGTTAGCCTGAATCTGGAAAAACCAACAAGGAGTCCTGTGGCACCTTAAAGACTAAGTCTACGTATACGTTACAAAGACGATCAACCCTCTGGAGGTTGATCTTCTGGCATTTGATTTAACAGGTCTAGTGTAGACCCCCCAAATTGAACACTCAGGGCAACCCCACTTGCATCCTGTACTCCTCATTGTGCAATGAGTAAGGGAAGATGGCAGGAGTATGTGCTTCCATTGGCTCCCGCAGTGTAAACGCTGTGGTGGCTCGGCTTAAGGTAAGCCAAATCCAGCTACGCATTCCTCTAGTACAGACCTGGGCTAACAGATTGATTTGGGCATAAGCTTTTGTAGGTAAAAATCACTTCATCAGATGTGTGAAATTTGCAAATAAATTGCAGTTCTGCTGTTGTTCCTGTGTAGTCTGGTTCTGACTTTTTTTTTTGCAGACGAAGTCACTTGATAAGTAACTTCCTCTTTTTGATATGCTAGTGCATGTCTCTATCCCTGCCTCTGTGACTTCCACTCCAATATATCTGATAAAGTGGTTTTTACCCACAAAAGCTTATGCCCAAATCAATCTGTTAGGATGGGTCTACATTGCGCTGTTATTTCAAGACAACCAGTGTTATTTCAAAATAATGTGAGCATCTATGCAGCCATTCCATTATTTCAAAATTATTTCAGAATAACGGAGGGCTTATTTCAATATCCGTAAACCTCATTCTATGAGGAATAACACCTGTTCCCAAATAGCTATTTAGAAATAAGACGTGTGTAGATGCTGCACTGCTGCTATTTCGAAATAGCGCCTCACTAGGGCCATTCTAAGGCTATGTCTAGATTGCATCCTTCTGTCGACAGAGGGATGCAATCAAGCATGTTGAAATTGCTAATGAAGCAGGGATTTAAATATTCCATGCTTCATTTGCATAAATGTGGCTGCCCCTTTGTTTCGAAACGACATTTTTTAGAAAAAAAAACAGCACACTAGACATGGATCTGTCAAAAATAAAGCCTTTTTCAAGAGATCCTGTATTCCTCAAAAAATGAGGTTTACAGGATCTGTCGAAAAAGGCTTTATTTTTGACAGATCCATGTCTAGACTGCTGTTTTTTTTTAAAAAAAAAACTCCGTTTCGGAAAAAAGTGGCAGCCATGCTTATGCTAATGAGGCACAGGATATTTAAATCCCTGCTTCATTAGCAATTTCAACGTGTCTAATCTACATCTCTGTTGACAGAGAGGTGTAGTCTAGACACTGCTTAGTTATTCCTCCCCAGTGCCTCCTGGGACTCTAAATCAAGAAAGCATGTCTACATTAGAGAAGCCTGCCTCAGACTAATTTTGAGGTTTCCCTGAAGGGTAGATGTGCTATTTCAAAATAAGCTATTTTGGAATAACTATTATAGCTTATTTTGAAATATCCATGCAATGTAGATGTACCCTTAGCTTAATTTTACAAACCTGGAAAATCCTAACCACTTTTTAATGTGATCCTATTCCAACTCCCTCTCTCCAAAAAAGGGGATAGTGGGGAACATTGTGCGTTTTCAGGCTCATGTGCTCTTGTCCTCCTATCCCCTCCCCCTCCGTATAGTTATACCAGCCCTTGGAGCCATTTTCCTCACAACTCCAAACCCAGCATGTTAGCTGGCATCACTTCACATATTCAGAGTTTGCCTAGAGTTTGCAGGTTGATCCTGCTTTGCCTGTAATTAAATACTTCTCGGCATTGTTCAGTGTTGGAAACAGGTAGCGCATTAGTACAATAAAATCTCTTCCCTCATGTGACAGGAACACAAGATGCACAGGATGCTGAGTGAGTGGAGAGTCCTTGGAAAGCCGCATTAAGTCACACAGAATTGGGAGAGGGGGTGTGAGCTTCGCATTAACCCTGTGTATTGAATTTAGCCTGCAATGGTGAATATGCTAGTGGCATAAGCACACACAACCACAATTGTGCTTACACTAATATAGCAACATATGTGTAAATAACAAGGAGTCTGCTGGCACTTTAAACACTAACACATTTATTAGAGTAGTAGGGTATGTCTACACTTGAACACTCTTTTGAGAGAAGGATGCAAATGAAGACATTCAAAATTTAAATGAAGCCGGGATTTAAATATCCCGCGCTTCATTTGCATAATTGTGTTATGGCGCTATTTCGAAATAGTGCTATTTTGAAATAACAGACGCTGTTAAGAAGCAGTTATTTCAAGAGAAAATGCTTCTCTCAAAATAACTGGTAAAACTGATTGTATAAGAGTTATCTCAAGAGAAGGGTTTTCTCTCAAAATAACCGCATCTTAACAGCATCTGTTACTTCAAAATAGCACTATTTCGAAATAGCGCCATAACACAATTATGCAAATGAAGCGCGGGATATTTAAATCCCGGCTTCATTTGCAATTTTGAATGTCTTCATTTGCATCCCTCTCTCGAAAGAGGGTGCAAGTGTAGACATACCATAGGGCATAAGCTTTTGTGAGCTACAACTCACTTCCTCAGATGCTGAAGAGAAAAAGAAAAAAAGGATACAGAAAGGAGACTTGTCACACTCTCATCTCTCTCTCTCTCTCTCTCCGAGGAAGTGAATTGTAGCTCACAAAAGTTACGCTCTAATATCCCAATAAGAGGTTCTACAATTGACAGGTACTTCTTCTGCTGTTCTACCCCTCAGAGACCTAATACATTTATTAGTTTTTAAAGTGCCATTGGACTCCTTGTTATTTGTGAGGAAACAGACTAACACGGCTACCGCTCTGAAACTTAAGTATAAGAGGGGTAGCCGTGTTAGTCTGAATCTGCAAAAGCAGCGAGGAATCCTGTGGCATCTGACGAAGTGGGTCTTTGCCCACGAAAGCTTATGCTCCTACACTTCAGTTAGTCTATAAGGTGCCACAGGACCCCTCGCCGCTCTGAAACTTGTCATTATTTTTGTATTAGCTCTTCTTTCTAGATCTTTCAAATACTATTTCCTGAGGTAATCATGTCTTGATTTTCTCCAGTCTATGTTGCATCAATCCTCATTCAAAATGACAAATAAATAAATACATAGATATTTTATGTCATTGCATAAAGCTTCCAATCAGCAGGGAAAGATTGAGTACTTATTTCTAAGGGGATCATAACTTCATTTTTTTTTCCTTTGAAGGTCACCAGAGATGGAGCTGAAAAGCACAGTTCAGACCCAGGCTCTGATTCAGCAAAACACTTATGCACACTTATGCACACTTATGCACAATTAAGTCCATGCTTAAGTTCCATTAAACACCACAATTTTCAAGCACATGCTTTAGTACTTTATTGAACTGTAGAAACAATTTTGAGGGAAATTCAGATCCAACTTCTTGTTCTAGAAACTTGCTATTTCATTCAACACAGTGGTGTTGTTATATCATAACCACTATAATTATTATTCAGTGAAACACTAAGAAATACTTCTTTTTTTATTCTAAGCCAGGACAAATAAATGTAGGAACTGAGTTAAAAAAAATAACCTTCAGCATGATCTCAGAACCTTCACTGTCAAAGCAATGCTCTGGCATGTGGGACTATGAAGTAGAAAAAACTTAGGCCACATCTCCACTTGCAGGGAGATCAGCGCTGTGGCTGTCGATCTTCCAGCCTTTGATTTAGCAGGTCTAATAAAGACCCGCTAAATCAAATGCTGAGGGTATCTCTGTTGGTGCTACTCCTCATGAAGCATAGAGGAAGTTGACAGGAGGGTTTTTCCCATTGACCTCCCGGTGTGAGGATGGTGCAGAAGCTTGGGTTAAGGTACATTGACTCCAGATACGTTTTTACGTAGCTGGAATTGTGTACCTTAAGCTGATCTTTCCTGTAGTGTGAACCTGGCGTCCATAAGGTATTACATAAGGCCCCTGTAATTGGTGATATCAACGTTTAATTCTTTGCTCTCATTCTCTGGTACCCTGCAAGTGATAAGGTGGCCAAGTTATGCTGCTCTGGCAGAAATTGCAATTTTGTGCTAACTAGTTAGGCATATGTTGCGAGGTACATGTTCTGGTTTCCATAACAACTGAAACTTGTTCTTCCCTTGGGATAGAAAAGTCTCATTACAGTCAGTGTTATGGATATATCAAAGGGTTTGGTTTCTGGATTAATTGAGTTCACAAATCACAGCTCATTGTATTTTGCCTCCTCTCTCCCCACCTCACTCCATCAACCCTTTTTTCCCCAAAACATTGTCGAGAAGAATTAAGAGCAAAGGACTCAAAAATGGAAGAGGAAAGCTGGAGCTATTTCTGGTGGAATACTCAGCAGTGGTGCATGAGGAAAATGATTGTTATTAGCATAATTGAATATGTACATTATGGTAGCAGTCAGGGGACCTTCTCAGACATACCTAGAGTGCTTACCTAGATTGTAAGGTCTCGGAAGAGAAACCCTCCTTGAATCCGCATACGACACAGCAACACAAATAATAAAATAATGCAAAGATTATGATCTAGAAAGCGAAATGCAAATAAAGTGGAAGCACTTACATGCATGAGTGAAGATACAAGATTAAAATATATCCAACCTGCTTAGAGATGTCTCCTGCCTTTTTCCTCATCAGGAGCAGCCTCTTTTAACTATTTAGTCTTTGACGTGCTAATAGACAATTTATTGTTTTTTAAGTTTTTCCTGTTACAGCCTGGCTTGGCTATCCCTTTGAAACGTATCTACCCAATGTCCTCCTCTGCTCCCCTCCAATTCCCCCCCTTCTTCCCATATTTATTCTTGGTTCTGGACTTCCAACACTCTGGTCATCAGAAGAAGTGGGTCATGCCCAGGAAAGCTCATGATACCAAATACATGTTTTGTTGGTCTTTAAAGTGCTACCAGACCACTTGTTGTTTTTTAAGGTTTTTCCTGTTACAGACTAACTTGGCTACCCCTCTGAAACTTCTGTCTGCCTGTCTGTCTGTCTCTCATTCATAACCAGTGGTGCTGATAAATCACATAAAATAAATAGTTTTTTTTCACCAGGGCTACGTCTACACTGGCGTGTTCTCACGCAAAAACTCTTTTGCGGAAGAGTTCTTCTGCAAAAGCTCTTCCAGAAGAGAGTGTCTACACTGGCATGTGCTTTCGCGCAAGAGATGCGCTTTTGTGCGAGAGCATCCATGCCAGTGTAGACGCTCTCTTGCGCAAGAAAGCTCTGATGGCCATTTTAGCCATAGGGCTTTCTTGCACAAGAAATTGATGTTGCCTGTCTACACTGGCCTCTTGCACAAAAACAGTTGCGAAAAAAGGCTTATTCCTGAGTGGGAGCATCAGAATTCTGGTGCAAGAAACCCTGATTTCATACATTAGAATGTCAGTGTACTTGCGCAAGAACTTGCGGCCAGTGTAGACAGGCAGCAAGTTTTTACGCAAGAGCGGCCACTTTGGCGCAAGATCACGCCAGTGTAGACACAGCCCAGGGCTACAAAATGCTAAAGGAGTGGCTACAAGAATGACTTAGGGAAAGGCATGAAAAAAGTTCTAACAGCTCAACTGTTTGCTTAGCTAATACATCTCTATTAGGAAACAGTTTTTGACACCCACCCTATTGTCTGAAGCCGGAAGATTATTAGTAAAAGCATGTATTCATAAATTGACTTTATCCAAGCAGAAGACAGATCTGGCATCTAGAAAGGGCCATTCTAATTCTTCTAATTTGTCATTGCATCTCTATAGAGGAATATAGAAAATTTCAGCCTATACGGCATAATTAATCTTCCTACATATACAAAGCAAAGATTTTCTCTAGACTCTTGTTTAATTGCCCCATACACTTGTATAAACCTACTGGACAAAAATGTCATGCCTGAGACAAACTGTTATGATGGTTCATAATGAAGTATTATAATTGCTTAAATTGCCAAGAGAGGTTCTGAAATCTCTATCATTGGAGATTTTTAAGAGTAGGTTAGACAAGCACTTGTCAGGGATGGCATAGAAAAGTTGTTCTCACACTTTTTGTCCCAGGGTCCACCCTGCTCAAACAGACTTTTTCACGGACCACCAGCCAGCCAGCCATGATGGCCAAATGCCTTTGCTTATCTCTAAGTACCTTAAATACTAAATTATTCATATTTGTCTGCTGGAACATAAAAATGTAAATATGCAGCTGTAACATAAAGAGGCGTGTATAACTGCTAAGAAAGGAAATATTATTAATCCAAATCAAAACCATTAAACATATTAAGTGCTTTAACTTTATCACGTTAGTTTACTAAGCTTTGTTTTAAATAAAGTACATAGTAAGGATTTATCTCCAGAACAAAAGGTTTGAACATCGTCTTTATTTATGGCAGGAGTTGGGAATCTTTTTTGGGTTGGGGGCCACTCACGCACAGAAAAAAATCAGTTGGGGGCCCTGCCAAAGTTAGGGGCCCCGCAAAAGTTAGGAGCCCCGCTACCCCCCAAAACCCCAACAACAAAACAACCATCACTGTTGTGGTCCCTGACTGAGACACCTCACTCTCCTTCTGGTGGGGGAAGGGAGGAAAAGAGGTTCAGGGTTTCCCACAGGCCAGACTAACTCTTCCAAGAGCCCCAGGTCTAGTAGATTTTGTGGCCCTCCCCTAGGCTGTGGGTGGAGCTAAAAACGAGGGGTTCAGTGTGAGGGAGAGGGCTGCTAGGGAGTGGGATGGGGTGCAGGATCTGGGAAGGAGGTACAGTGCACAAGAAGGGGGAGGGTGCATGAGGGGGATGGGTGTGGGGGGTTTGGTCGGGAGGCCGGGTGCAGGTGCAAGGTCTGGGCAGGAGGGAGGGTGTAGGAGCAGGGTGGGGGTGCAAGTTGTCAGTGGAAGGGGATGTGTATAAGAATGATGTGGGTGTGGGGTCTGGGCATGTGAGTTCTTTGAAAGTTGGCAGTTATAAAGTGGCAAGGTTTTAAACACAAGTGAAGAAGTGAGATGGAGAACAGGATGTGAAATGAAGGGAAAGGACTGGCTAGTATAGGAAAGATGATAAGGGGTTAACTGCAGAAGTCAAACAGATGATAGGATATGAAATAAATGAAGGCAAACACAACCAATGTCCGTCTGACATAGAGGCTCACCTCCAACTAGATGGAGAGAGGTCACAGGCAGGGGCGTAATCGGGCTGCATTTAGTGAAGAAACACTCTGTGAATGACAAAATTGTAGTAAAGGCTTCAGAGGGGTAGCAGAGTTAGTCTGTAATTGGAAAAAACGTAAAATTGTATTAGTCACTGTATCTGCCGAGATACCTTGGGTCTGACTGAAAGATAGAATATACTGTAGGAAGCAATCCTGCTTTGTCAGTAGGGGAAATGAAATAGGTGATCTAGCCATTCTTTCCATTTCTGTGTTTTCATTACCCTATTAGAGATCTCAACAAGAATTTTCTGGATGAATCATACACTACATATATATCGTGCTGCAAGTAAATCACACCTGTAAGTTATGTAGCACCAAAGAAAATACACATACCACTCACCTTGGCTATTTGTAACAAGAAAAACAAAAAATCTTCCACCCAAATTTTCTCCCATGCCTACAGAAGAGTGCAGGAAATGGCGCTTTATGATGATGGTGCTAGCACATTGACCTGGGGTTGCTTGGGTCCTTGAGGAGGGGTACAGGCCAAGGAGATGGGGGTTTGGTGAGTACAAGAGTGGGGACAGGGTCTTGAGGATGTGAAGGCCTCAGGGTAGGGGGCTGGGTATGTGGGGGTGCAGGAGTCAGGGCTGGGGGATGAGGAGGGGCCCAGTGCAGAAATGAGGGGTGGGGTTCAGGGGTCAGGGCAGGAGGTTGGGTATGTGTGGGATTCAGGGCCGGGCTGGGTAGTGGGGGCCACGCTACCTAGCCAGTGGCTCTCCAGGGATGACTGGGGCATCCAGGGCATCAGTGTCTAGCTGGCAGCTTCCTGTGGCTGGCCAAAGTGGTGGTGGCCACATTGCCTAGTGGCAGGTTCCCTGGGGCTAGTCAGGATGGGAGGGGCTGCTCTCCCTAGCAACCAGAAGCTCCCCGAGGCTAGCCAGATCCGCAGGGGCCACACTGCCTGGCCGGCAGCTCCCTGGGATTGTGCAGTCCGGCCATTGGTTCTCTTGGACTGGCCGGGGCATGAGCAATGGGCCCTTTTGGAGCACCGGGCCTGGGGGCAACTGCCTGAGTTGTCCCACCACCCCCTGTCAACAGGCCTGAGGGAGAGGTGAATTTATACTGCTCTTTGGAGTCTGCCTTTCCCCCTCCTCCTCTCCTGGAGGTTCCTGATGCAGCTCGATGTCAGTAAACAAGAAATCCTTTTCCTGAAGTTCACCCTGTGCAGTTGTTCAGCTGATCTCATCTCACCTCAGGTGCCAAACAGATGCCCTGGCAACCAAGGACGGCTCAGCCCTGGAAACGCCAAGGCATTCGACAGCGCTGTCCTGTACCCTCCGAGCGCTTGAAAGTTCACATGGTTATTGCGAGACATGTCGGGAACCCTGCCAGGAGAGGCTCACGTGGGCAGATGCACCTCAGGACTGCTACAGAAATAAACACAGCGTCGCTCCCGTTCTTTGTAAACAAGGGGGACGAATGTACTCGGGAGATGGGGAGAGAGGCACGGAGGGCGTTCGGGATGCAGCCTGCAAAACAGAGCTTCTGGAGTTCACCGCTATCCAAAGAATAAAAATGAATCTCCGTGGCAGGGACAGGCTCTCTTCACGCAGGAAGTCATGCGGAGGAACAGTGAGGGAGGGTGGGCGGAGAGTCCATATAAAAGGGAGCGAGGATGTGAGGGTGGCAAAATTGCACGGCAGGACAATGGACGTCGTTCTGGAAATTTTAGCTGAGGGTGAGGTTGGTTTAATTCTGTTCCCAGCGGGGCTGACAGCTTCCCCGGGCAAGGTGGGGGGAGGAGGGACACAACTCTGCACCCCAGAAAGGGTGGGGTCTCAAGTGGAAGGGACGGGGTAAGGGGCTGCCAGCCCACAGTACCAGCCAGAGCATGGCGCTGGACCCTCCCCACCCTGCATGCCGACCAGAGACCCGCCCTCCCAGCCCTCGTGTGCAGTCCAGAAGAAATTTAAAAGTCCTGAGGCTTATAGCAGTAGGAGTCGTGGGCCCCTTTGAATCACCGAGCCCTGCGGCAACTGCCACTTTTGCCTCACCGCCGCTTTTGTCTGCAGGCCTCTCTGCTCCCCCCAGAATCCACGGCCCAGTGCCCAGTGCATCCAGCTTTTGAAAATCCCCCTGCAAGGATCAATGGTGCTGACTCATACCAGCCTGCCACGGGGTCCATGTGGCAAGCACACTGCCCCACGCAAACCCTTTGTGCTCTCATACATGAGCCTGACAGAACCTGACCTGAAATTAGCCCCAAAGATTAAAGGGTTTGAAAAGAATATTGAACATCCATTGCTCTCTAGGCATCTGCTTGCAAGCCCATTGAAGTCAATGTGAGTCTTTCCACTGACTTCAGCAGACTTTGGATCAGGTTCCATGGATGGGGTCTCCAGCTGAGAGTACACTCTGGCGTCTGTCACACTGGCACCCTGGAATAAATTGCCCAGGGAGGTTGTAGAATCCCCATCTCTGGAGATATTTAAGAGTAGGTTAGATAAATGTCTATCAGGGATGGTCTAGACAGTATTAGGTCCTGCCATGGAGGCAGAGGACTGGACTCGATGACCTCTCGAGGTCCCTTCCAGTCCTAGTATTCTATGATTCTATGATCTGCAAAAGTTTGGATTCCGTGAACTACCACTGTCGGTGTTTCCCATTTCTAACGACCATGACCTCAAGCCGGGGCCCAGCTGGGTGTGCATGACAGAAGGCAGAGCCTGGAACCTGGGGCTCAGTTCTTGACGCTGGAAAAGGAAAAGAAGAAAACGCCTGTGCCAGAGAAAACAGGCATAGAAAATATCAGGTGTCTCGAGCATCAGCCTGCTGCACACACACAGTGCGCTGGGTGTACCGTAACAAGTCAAGACAACATGGAGTGTAGCTTCCGTTTCCAAATTCCACTTGTCACTTTACATCACTAAGCACTGAGTAATGCTCCTTCATGTTAAGCAGTGCTATAAATGCGAGCCCGTTATTCTCTTTATTGCCGAGTGAAGAACTCGGGGGTTTTAGAGCTTTTCCTTTTAAAAAGCCCTTTTATATGCAGCAAAGTTTGGTGCCTTTTTAATTTACTTCTCATTTAAAATTCATTTTATAGAAAGGGGAGTGACGTCCTTTAAAAACTGGGGGCCTGAAAAGCCATATCCAAATTTTACTGAGCAAAGGTGGTAAATAATTAGCTCTATTCACTGGTTTGATAGAGAGAGCTAAGTGAATGATTCAGAATGAGGTTTTTTTTACCCAGTTATTTTCACCCCCCTTTTTCTGTTCAAGGATTTGTTTGTTTTCTCTGTGAACAGGCACTGCCTGACTTCCCCCGAAAGGCTACAGATTGATTATGAGCTAGTTATGCAACAGATCAGTGAGTTTTGGTTTGCAGTGAATGGCCACAGGATCAGATTGAAATTCCCTTGCTGGATGGCTGTGAAAGCGGAGGGAGTAGGATAACAGCATTCACCAGTTGGGATTCCACTCAGCAGAAGGCCGAAAAACCACACTGGCCAGTCTGTTATGCATGTGATTCAATGCCTGCTGAAATCATTGCGGGGGAGGGGTCCTTGCATGGATTTCAATGGGGTTCGGATTAACAACTCCTGTGCATGGCTTCACAGCAAACAACCCTAATTGCTTGACTTCTTCCTTGTGTGATGGCGCACAAAGGACTTTGGGTATGCCTACACAAGCCCCCTAGTTCGAACTAGGGAGGCTAATGAGGGCAACCGAAATTGCAAATGAAGTGCGGGATTTAAATATCCCATGCTTCATTAGCATGTTCCTGGGCAGTCGCCATTTTGGAAATTGACTAGCCCGGAAGAACTGCCCGCGTCTAGACGTGGCAGTGAAACGGGAGTTCGAAGTAAAGCCCTAACCTGAATTAACTGTTATTCCTCCTGGAATGAGGTTTAACAGCTAATTTGAATTAAGGGCTTTACTTCGAAATCCCATTTCACTGCCGTGTGTAGACACGGGCAGTTCTTCCGGGCTAGTCAATTTCCAAAATGGCGACCGCCCGGTAACATGAATATTTAAATCCCGCGCTTCATTTGCAATTTTGATCACCCTCATTAGCATCCCTAGTTCGAACTAGGAGGTTAGTGTAGACATACCCTTTGAGCATTAAGGTGTGCAGCACACTATCTGGTTGTTCAAACAAGCAAAACATCTTAAAATCATAAGTAGCCCAAAATCCAAGTGTGCACTTCTTCAAATATACAATTTCAATGGGTATTTCAGAGTTTGCCAGAGCCTGATTCTTCCAAGATGGGGCTTCTGAGTAATTCTTTGTTCGCTGCAATTGTCTGTGCGCTCAATGTACTCTGAATGAAGTGGTCTCTGCGTGGGAGTGGTTGGGAATCTCTGGTTTCCCTTTGCTTCTCAAAGTCAAAGATCAAAGCATGCATTGACTGCATTGCAAGCTGTACCAGTATACATGGCCAAAATTCTGACCTTTCCATTTTAGTCAATGTACAATGTCCATAGGATCATCTCAGTGCCCCCATTCACGATTTATACTAAATCATGTGTCAGTGAGTAGTAAAAGGATTTACACGCTTGTAGGTCAAAGTACATTGGAAGAGTTGGAAGCAGAAATAAAGATAGCATAAATGAACATACACGGTATTGAGCCTATCCCAGAACAGATATGAGATCAAAGTCATTGTTTTCTGTAGTCCTGGGCCAAAAATATGATGGATAAACATGCCAGATTGGTAAAATTATGAAGGAACCATTAAAAATAGCAATCAAAAATAGCAATCAACCATTAAAAGTAGTAATCAAAGTAATCAAAGTAGGAAAGAAAAAAATCCAAATGTCATTACTTTGATTCCAGTTTAAACTCAACAGTGATCTCAAAGGGAACTCTTGCAATGCAGTGAAATGCCAAGCATTTCCATAGATGTTGTCACACAGTGAATGTGTTACTCTGCGAAACTCTAAACCTTTATGTTCCTTTCAATGTATTTTCCCAGCTCTCCATTTATACATACACTGGCTGCATGTATGGTTTACATTAAATTCACCCATAAAACACCGCAACATATTGAATTCTTTAGAAATCTTACTTACCTACCATTTCTTTCCTATAACACACTGGTCTACGTTTCTAATATAAAGATATGCTTTGAATTATATATTTTGAGTTGCAAACAACACGAGAAATATGTGTGTGTTTCTGAGCATCACTGGAATTCCCTCATCATCCCCCCTGGTTCACATGCAGAAAAAGTCAAGAATTGAAAATCTCATTTCTGGTGTGTTTGTTTTATTTGCAAAATTCCTTTTGGTCATAAGAAGAATGGCCATACTGGGTCAGACCAAAGGTCCATCCAGCCCAGTATCCTGTCTGCTGACAGGATACTAAGCCAGGTGCCCCAGAGGGAGTGAATCGAACAGGTAGTGATCAAGTGATCGCTCTCCTGCCATCCATCTCCACCCTCTGACAAACAGAGGCTAGGGACAATATTCCTTACCCATCCTGGCTAATAGCCATTTATGGACTTAACCTCCATGAATTTATCTAGTTCTCTTTTAAAGCCTGTTATAGTCCTAGCCTTCACAACCTCCCCAGGCAAGGAGTTCCACAGATTGACTATGCGCTGTGTGAAGAAGAACTTCCTTTTATTTGTTTTAAACCTGCTGCCCATTAGTTTCATTTGGCAGCCCCTAGTTCTTATATTATGGGAACAAGTAAATAACTTTTCCTTATTCACTTTCTCCACACCACTCATGATTTTATAGACCTCTGTCCTATCCCCCCTTAGTCTCCTATTTTCTAAGATGAAAAGTCCCAGCCTCTTTAATCTCTCCTCATATGGGACCCGTTCCGAACCCCTAATCATTGTAGTTGCCCTTCTCTGAACCTTTTCTAATGCCAGTGTATCTTTTTCAACAATAAAAAAGGCTCCTCCTAAGTATCTTCAGTACATCATGAAAGCACTGAGTGTTGTGTTAGAGATTTCAAATACGTCATCCATCATTTCATCACTGCATCTTAGTTTGTTTTACATTTGAAGTAAAACCACATTAGTAGTGGATGCACTTTTTAGGTATTGTGTTCCCCACACCTTGCCAATGTTCAGAATCAGGTAGATGAACTTCAAAACTCATTCCCTCGGTTTCTACAGCTGAGGGCTTTCAAGACCCAGAAGGATTATCCACAGAGGAATGAGTTTAAAAATATTTTGGATCGGGTCCTCATCTGGTATCAACCCATAAGCTAGCTCTATTGACTTTAATGGTCCTGCACAAATTTGTACCAGTGTAGGATCTGACCTTTTGACCTTTATTGACAAAAAATAACTTGCAATCAGATCTTCAGTAAAATGACATCCTCACAACTAGTTACAGGTTCCATTCTGGAACTAGAGTCTGCTCTCAGTGATACTGATGTAAATCAGGAGATAGATCTTCCCCCCTGCTTTTGCCCTTTTACACCATGGAAGAGGGCCCAAGTAACAGAAGGGGGGCTGAAAGGGAGAATTGCCCCATGTGGGCAGAGCAAATCCAGATTGAAGGCTTCCTTCTGAGGCTTTTAAGCGCCTTAGGAAGAATACCGTAGGGGGGGGGGGGGAGAGTAAGGAGGATGGGGAGTACAGCAGGTAGGGCTGGAAAGATATCAAGTATTGCTGCAGCTTTTAGGCATGGCTGGCCTGACCATAGAGACAAACTAGGTAGTCGCCTAGGATGCCAGGTTTTGAGGAGCACCATATTAGATGGAAGTGATTTTTTTTTCATTATTTAAAAATATATATGAACTAGAAGACTTATCGGGTGTTGCTTGGGTCCTTCATGGCAGGAGGCTGGCAGTGTGTGTATGTGTGCAGGGCTCAGGACAAAGGTTAGGGGTGCAGGAGGCAGGACAGTAGGCTGAGAAGTGGAGGGAGGGCGCAGGATAGGTAATTGGGAGTGTAGGGGAGGCACAGGGCAGTGGGTGGGGGTGCAGGAGTCAGGGCAGAGGGTGAGAGGCAGCTGGGAGGTCTGGGGAGGGTGGGACTGTGGGGCCCAGTCCTGTCCCCACCAACACACAGTTCCAGAGGACCTGCTGCAGCCAGACCGGCTGGACCATGAAGCTCTGGTTCCTCATGAGGGCCAGCTTCATGGGATGAGCAAATGCCACCCGACATAAACATTCCTTTCACTTCTGATTGCAACCAAGTTCGATAATGATAGAATTTCCGTCCTTCTGTTTCATTTTTAAAATAAATTTAAGTGAACATTGAAATGATACATTCCATGATTAGATGTAGCTAAAGGCCCCAGGCTACACTTGGAATCTCATTGGTAACCATTTTCCATTTCCCGCCCTTTTAGCTGACTTTGGACTCTGGGATACATGAGGGTCTTTCATGAGTGGAGCATCTACACATACCTTATTTCAAAATAACTATTTCAGAATAGGTGTTATTCCTCGTAGAATGAGGTTTACAGATTTCGGAATAAGCCATTCATTATTTTGAAATAATGGAACGGCTGTGTAGACGCTTACATTGTTATTTTGAAATAATGGTAGTTATCTCAAAATAATGGTGCAGCGTAGACACACCCTTATATAGGAGTAAAGAAACTAGGGTGCCATTTCTGCTTTCCCACAAGCCCATTGTGTGCTCTTATCCACTTATGAGTCCATATTCCCGTTGGTCAAATGAACGTAGCTACAACCATTGGGGGAAAGATACCACCCTCTCACCTCTTCACTGTCCCATTGACACCTCCATCAATGTTGCTGTAGATGGCCGGCATTTTCACACCTGGTTGTTCTGAAGGAAACCGGGATAATATTTCCCTGCCTCATAGAGGCTTCAGGAGGGCCACTTCTTAAGAGTTGCAGATAGCAAATACCAACCAGTAGATCTGCAAAGTGCAAGTTTTATCTGAATCTTGAATCATTTGATGGTGTAGGATCTATAATCCTTCTCAAGAGCCCTTCTTAAAACCGAACTTTATCCAACTATAGGGGCACAGGGTGTCCTCTTCAGACAAGGTTTTTTTAAATTAATCATTCCAGTTGGGCTACTTTAACATGATATTCTGAAAAGCTAGATGTGGAAGTGGGAATGCTAAATCAAGAATGGGGCAGGATTGATGTAACACTTGCCATTAATTCCAACTGTTGAATGTCTTTATCATGATTTTTAAGAAATACAGTTGTAAAGGAAAGAGAAGGAAATGTTCTTGGTTTGGGTTGTTTTCCTGCGCGTCTCATCTCTTTGTTTTAGGAATCAAAGTCCAGAATAACAAGTGTATCCAAGGGGTTTGGACAGACATGGGTGAACACATGTAACAATCTGGCTACGTCTAGACTGGCATGACTTTCCGGAAATGCTTTTAATGGAAAAGGTTTCCATTAAAAGCATTTTCAGAACAGAGCATCTAGATTGGTTACGGATGCTGTTCCGCAAAAAGTGCTTTTGCGGAAAAACATCCGTGGCCAATCTAGATGTGCTTTTGCGCAAAAAAGCCCCGATCGCCATTTTCGCAATCGGGGCTTTTTTGCGGAAAACAAATCTCAGCTGTCTACACTGGCCCTTGGCGCAAAAGTTTTGCCCAAAAGAGACTTTTGCCCGAACGAGAGCAGCACAGTATTTCCGCAAAAAGCACTGATTTCTTACAGTAGGAAGTCAGTGCTTTTGCGGAAATTCAAGTGGCCAGTGTAGACAGCTGGCAAGTTTTTCCGGAAAAGCGGCTGATTTTCCAGAAAAACTGGCCAGTCTAGACACAGCCTCTATGTGTCAGTGTGTCTTGGATGCATTATTTCAGGACACACAGTTTTTCTTTCTTGCCTTTAAATGTAGGTGTTGAAAGGTCAGAAAACATAAACAAACATATGAATATGATCAACGTTTCTCCTTTCCTGCTTCAAGGATCTAAAACCTACGACATTTTCCCAGGGGAAATAGTGGATGCTCCATTATGGAAGTAATTTGCAATCAGAAGAATATACTCTAGGATATAATCCGGAATCATTTTTGTGTCAGTTGGGAATCTTTTATCCAGCTGTTGTCTCATGGCTTTATGAAGTAGCTAGCTAGCTGAGACGGTGTCCTTTTGTTTTATATTCGTGTCAGTAACTATAAAGCTGTAAACCAATGAACATTTCTAAAAAATATCCATAAAATGATCACATTCATTTCCTCTGCCCAGGTGAACTATTGAATTATGTGACAGAAAGCACCATGGAGTTCAATATTGTGTCACTCCAAAGTTGAAGAGCCTGTTAATGCCTGAAATTTAAACTCTGTCCACCTGTGAGCAGATATTGCAGCAAATCCGTCTCATCAGTCAAGATGGACAACACATGTTAGAAAAGCAAATAGGATTTAGCCTGTGGAAGAAATTGTTCAAAATTCTGAGGTAAGTTCCATTCAAATTCTGATCTATTTATGACAAAACAGTTGCATTCTATTGCAAGATTCCATGATTGTGTGGAGACAGATAAATACAGAATTGTATAAAGTCTTTCTAATGCATATCTTTTTTCTTTCACGTGGCTGACGTATATCCTTCAAAGATAAAAAGACTTTCCGATGTCCCCTTGTATGTTGACATAACACTGTAACAAGGAACTCCAAAATCTTGGTTGAATAAAGTATGTTGGACGTTAGGAAAAACTTCCTGTCTAGGTGGTGAAACACTGGAATAAATTGCCTAGGGAGGTTGTGGAGTCTCCAACACTGGAGATATTAAGAGCAGATTAGGTAGACGTCTACCAGGGATGATTTAGCTGGTGCTGCTGTGAGGGCAGGGGACTGGATTTGATGACCTCTCAAGGTCCCTTCCACTTCTAGAGTTCTATGATTCTATGTTGAAAAGCCACAGATACCTAAAGATGTCAATCATCAAATATATGCCCATTCCCATTAAGGATGAGCCTGAAAAGGGCAAGTTGAAACACTTAAAAAATGCTTGAGTATAAACAGGGTCATGAAAAAAGCCAGGTTCTGATTGCCATTTGATGTTGTTAATGTATGTTTCTTGGTTCAACCTGTGCATATCTAATCAAACTATAAGTCCAATTCAGGATCTTCCACCCACTTTTCTCCCTCAAGATCTGACTTACCTTGAATACATAGGTCAAAGAAGGAACTATACTGCATCTGGAGACCTGATACATTCCAGTAGAGCAGTGGTTGCCAACCTATTTTCCATGGGCTGCATGTGCAGTACTCTATGGCTACAGATACACTGCTGCTTTTTTGTGGAAGAGGATATGCAAATTGTGCTCGCATTTGCATATCTTCTTCCGATTCTTTTTGCGGAAGAGGTTTTGTAGATAAAAACATGGGTGGCAGCTGTGTGCTGATTGGGCCATGGGTTAAGAACCATGGCACCTGAAGGTGGGTACAGATGCACATAATTACTAGCCAGTCATTTTACATATAATTTGAGACAATTTTTGAATGATGTATCCATTGGAGAGTAATGTACCTTTCATTGCTCATTGTTCTAAGCAGTGGCAATGTTTATACATATTTAAACCAGCGTTATATTAAACATCCTTCATGCCATCTGGTTCTCCCAGTTATCTCGATGCATTTTAATTCTAATTCAGCAATTTCTGTTTCCTTTCCATAACACTGCAGGTTGCTTTCTACAAGGCAGCAGGTGTTACCTTCAGGTCTTGGCTCGTTTCAGGCATGCTTTTTTGAATTGCTTTGAAATCAGCATCCTTTGTTCAGTTTGCACAGATGCTTTCAACCCAATACTCTTCCCAAAGAGGATTAGCATACAGCCACACAATGCTCCCCACAAATCACTTTTCAAGCGGCTTTGCATCCTCTAAGGACGTTTGTCTTCATTTCCAAGGCTATTCCCAAGCTATTGCTTTCCCCTGAGTCCTATTTGAGTCTATTCTTTGTATTTACTAACAGGAAGCAGCACAGGTCTGTCCTCACCAGCTTCATTCAGAGGCCTCCTTAATTATTGTTTTCTGAGGCTATTTGGCAAAATTCAAGTTCCTTGTTTCTTTCTTCCTCCGTGTGCGATTCTGTTTCCTTCTTCTTAAATCACCGAACGCTGACACTTTCCTGGGTATTGTGGGAAAGGGTTCTGGTTGTCAACCACCTTCATTTAATCTCCATCCTGATTAGCAAACGGAAAATAAAAATAGGAAGCATGATTTCCAGTTTGCTTCAAGTCACCTTGAATAGAGTCAGGAATGTGGCTGGCTCTGGGCACTGTCTCCAACAACTCTGTGAGCTCATGTGGGCTCAGTAAACCCTCACTGTGTTACCGTATTCCCTAATGGGGCAGAAGCACCAGAAGGTCCTTAATAAAGCCTGGTAGCAACTGTTGTGCAATGGCTGCTCCATGCGCTCCACATTCCTTGTCTGCAACTCTCTAGCCCCAATCCCTGCTAAACTCTGAATTCCTGCTTCCTGACCCCTGGTTCTGACTACTAGCTTGTCTCCTGACCATGACTGCCCCTTGGGTCTGTTCTGGCTCCTGGTTCCACACATTGGCTTGTCTCCTGACCATACTTCCAATTTTGTCCTCTGATTCTACTTCAACCATTAGGCCAGACATCCGCTCCTACCAATAAGCTGTAGCACCTACACCCTGCTGTATGACAAATAGACACACTCACTTTTGGGAGGAAGAACCAGGAGACTAAATGGCAACAGAGAAAAGAGAGTAAGAAGCCAGCTGGGTTTTAAAATTTGTGATACGTGCTTGTTTCACTGTTACCTTTACCTCCCAATATACATACAGGAAACCTTCGCCATTCACAGTGGATGTGGGAACACATCTCCCACAAATGGCAAAATTTGTGATTACTGGGAAGTATGGTTCCTATAGCTCCCAAACTCATCACAGGGAATTCACTGCAGCTGTCTGGAGCTGTAATGAATGCCAAGGCTTCTGGCAGCTGAGGTGGATTCCCCATGGCTCCTGGCTCCCGCCACTGCTGTCAAGCCGGCACAAGAGACTCGCGAATATGAAGAACCAGGAATAGCGATTCTATGAATCATGAGGACCTCTTGTACATAACAAAATAACATTGGCTCCTAGAGGGCCTTTAATCTAGCAGACAAAGATATAATGAAACCTAATGGCTGGAAACTAAAGTTAGAAAACCTGAAACTGGAAATAGTATACACATTTTTATCAGTGACGGCAATGGTCCATTAGCTCAGTTTAACAGAGAATCACTTTGCAGTCTTTCATGAAGTCTAAACATCATACCGTAGTTCAATCACAGAATAAGAACATAAGAACGGTCATACTATGAAAAAACACTTCCTTTTGTTGGCTTTAAACCTGCTACCTATTAATTTCATTTGGTAACGCCTAAATTCTTGTGTGATGGGAACATGTAAGTAACTTTTCCTTATTTACTTTCTCAACACCAGTCTTGATTTTATAGACTTCCAGCTTATTGGGTGAAGTTCTGTCGACTACCTTATGGCTGGTAGAATCTGATGGATTTTTAAAATAATTCCAACCGATAATATCATGATTTATTTTAAAGATTTTTTTTCCAATTTCCATTGAGCTAGTTCTTTAACAGTTGTGCAAAATTATGAATTTTAAGCCCTGTTTATTTTTAACCATTTAAATTTTCACAAGTGTGGGAGTTTATGGAATGCTCAGACCATGAGGGGTGTGAGAATATAAGTATTTTATGACAGTAGAGTTGAACATTCAAAAAGATAAAGATTTATATGATTAAAACACAAGTTTTTAATGTCACACACAAAATAAATCAAGTAAATATCCTTCAAACTTTAATACATTCTCAAGCAGATTTTTCAAACTTTGCCTATCTGCATATTTTAATTATTATAGATGGAAATACTGTTCCTTAAGCCACTTGGATACTTTGAGGGTCTTATCCTGTGAGTACACATCTTCCATTTATTTCCACAAGGATTGAAGGCACTCAGGACTTGGGACATTAATTTGTGAAATCTGGCATGCTTGTTGGTTATATTTCAGTGGATGGAATATACTGACATCGAGCTAGGAGACAAGGGAATTTCTATCCTGTTTTTTTTCTTCCCTTCCTACATACGGGCATCTCAAATTATTGGGTGAATAAATATTGAATGAGACTCTTTCTTTGGACCTCTAATTCAAACATATTAGAAGCTGTATCAGGATCCAATCTTGTTCACTGAAGCAGATCATAGAATAATAGAATGAGAGAATACTAGGACTGGAAGGACCTCGAGAGGTCATCGAGTCCAGTCCCCTGCCCTCATGGCAGGACCAAATACTGTCTATATCATCCCTTATAGACATTTATCTCACCTACTCTTAAGTATCTCAAGAGATGGAGATTCCACAACCTCCCTGGGCAGATGACCAATCAAACATTATTAACAATATTTAGTACTGCTCTGCCTCTTCCTTTTTTTTTTCACCACAGATATGAAGGTAGGAAAACTCTCTTTCCTGATCCACCGAAGCCAAAACAAATTGACAGACCTCCTCCACCCATTTTCCAACCCTTCAACATTAACTTGGCAATTTTCACTTATCTATCATTTGTATAACCTGCAGAGAGATTTGGTCATTGAAAGGATTGCTGGCCAGAGTACAACGACTGTTTCAAACTTATTCAAACTTGTCTGAAACTCATCAAAGATATATCTCCATTAACACGACTGCCTGTTCTTTTTCCACTTGCATCTCTAGCAGATTTAGAGTTCACGAAAATGTCAAACAATTCCATGAATGGGGGTTGGCTCATTTAATTTCAAAAATTGAAACGCACATTCTTTTGGTCTACTAACTATCAACAGACACAGCTGTCTATCATACAGGAAGAAATGCCATTGTCCACAAGGAACCGATGTCCACATTTCCACTCAAGCCAAAACCCGCAATAGTTAAATTGCATTGCCATGTAGAACCAGAAAGAGACATTTTGATGATGACTTGGACATTCCATTTAGCTTCATTTTTCTTCCTGCCAAGAGCAGAGAGTACATGGATGTATACAAATGAAAAACATATATTGATTTTTAATAGGTACAACATTTTTTAAAACTCCCAACATCTTTTTTTCCTGGAGTTTTAGCCAGAGGCTTAGCTATATTTTTATTATACCCATATCAGGTCATGAATCCCTAAGCAGAATGACATTTCATGAGAACTTCAGCAAAGCCTCACGCCAAACTTTAAATGCCTTGTCAGTTCTCTACAACAAGGGGATTTTTCCTTGTTAATGTCACTGGCTAAGGTATGTGTCTAGAACAGATCACAAGGATCAAACTTGCAGGGAAAAGGGAAAAAAATACAGCCCAGCATGGATTTTGTACGAACACTTGCAAACACATCTGTAAAAGATGTGTGCCATACAAACCTGAAACTGATAGTGGATAGTTTAAGACTAAAAACTTCAGAAGTCTTTTGAATAAATCTCTGCCCAATTCTGAGTAACCCTGAGTTCCCATATGATTTTGCAATGAATCGTGTGCAATTTAATCTCCCAGAAATACATCCCTGGAACTGATAAACAATTTTCCATTGTTTCCATAATTTAAAAAAACAAAGTAATTTGAATATATTGTTCAAAGTATTTGACAGAAATTTTAACTTTTCCAAATATTCCCCCTCCCTTTTTCCTTTTTTTTAAATCCCCCTGAAAGAAGAGAGAACCCCATTTTTTTCCCAAAGGAAAATATTTTGCTCAAAAACATTTCAGTGAATAAATGCTGACTCTCAGTATTTGGCATATATCAAGCAAAAATCAAAGATTGCTGACCAAATCTCAGATTGATTCTTTGGGTCTATTTGAAGATAAATTTTAAAACACGACTCAGTGGACAAAAATTTGAGTGTTTTAAAAAACAACTTGGCTTTAAAATGTTTATGTGAACCCCCATAACACAATGGTAGTGAAATTTGCCCTGCTCTTCTGTTGAGTTTACACTAGAGCTGTGCAAATAACTGATTTTTAAGATAGCTAAACCAAAAATATAATTAACCCCTTCTTGTAAAAAAAAAAGTTTTGGTATGAAGTGAAGCAAAATATTTAATTTTGGTTTTGATTTTTTTTTGTATGTAAAAACAATATATTGAAGTAACATATGAGAAATTCTGATTTAAAAATAATTTAAATATTCTGGCAAATTTGACACAGAATCACATAATGTTTCAGTTGACTGGAATCTGCATTTTGCAAGGAAAAAAAAGTTTTGGATATAAAATTTCCTCCAGCTCTAGTTTGCATGTGGCTTAGTATAGTGCAATGTGATTTCCCACTGTCTCAGTCATGCAGTAGTTCAGACTCCTTTATAGTAAACATAAAACAAAAGGAAGAGGAAAAAACATGAATTGGTGTCTCATGGAGTTAGAGAGAGAGATGCTGAAGTCAAAGAGCGACCTGGCAGTGTTGAATGTCAAAGGAACGCATCACAGGGGAGACAATGATGGGAGACGCATGTTGCAGGCAAGCTGGTAGTTACTTACATTAGGTGAAACAATTCGGAACTGGATTCAGAAGTGGAGAGGAAGCTAACAATGGAGCTGGAAGATGGGAGACAGTTGAAATAAATACAGTTCTCACAAGTTGTGTGCAGCTTTGGGGTTACCCTTCTGAACTTTTGAGTAGTACGAGTTGGGATGTCTGGCCCATCAAGGAATGATTTTTACTGACCACGTAAAATAATAATTTCCTGAAAAGTGCAGTCAGATATGAATGATTCCATTTTGCTCAGCAATCTCATTGTTGTGACACGAGCTACTTGGGCCTGATAGTTCAGAGATCTGTGACTTGCAGCTACCATAACAAAAATGCTGCTCTGTGCCCTCATGTGCTTAGTTAATCCTTGTTTTCTGCTGCTTTTGTGATAAGAATATATACAGACTCAGCTTGTTTTGGCATCCTTGATCTTTTTCCAGTGCTTAAGTACCAGGCGGATGTGGCTATTCTCATTCTACCATTCATACAGTGTAATGCAAGGAGTGATGTTTATGGAAAAATCAAGGTCAGAGTGGCATGAACTTATGCCAAAAATTGAAAACATACAGTTAGGCACAGATAAAATCAACCAGAGGTGCCTAAAATTTAAAAAACATCTAATTTGTAGAGGTAACGAGTTTGCTATTATTCTTCATATTGAAATAAGAATCAAAGTGTCCTTGGTGGCTCACATACAGAGAGGAAAACGCAGTTCCTTGCCCAAAGCTCAGGCCATCCAAAGTAGGAAGAAAGTCAATTACCGTTTCTCGGAACCTCTGAAAAACAGACCTCCTATTTAGGGGCCAGGTGTCCAGCAGGCAGAAGTGGATAGATGCAGCAAGTAAGTTCATTTGAGGTAGACATGTTCTTTAGAGGATGGTCTGCATGCCATTGTGGCAGAATTTCCTTACATACCAATATGGAGCTGCTGTTGGAAAGACAGAGGGAAGTACCCCTGTCCGTCCGAGCAGCCAGACATATTCCTTGCATCAGGGAGGAATCATAGCACTGGAAAGAACTTGGAGAGACCTTCAAATCCAGTCCCCTGCAGGAATCTAGATCAACCACTGTCTAGATCGGGGTGGGGAATCTTTTTCAGGTCAGGGGCTGCTGACCCACAGAAAAATGAATTGGGGGCTGCACTCAAGCGAGAAGGAAAAAGAAAAGAAAAAAAAACCACTCACTGAAGTGTCCCCCAGCTGGGAAGGAGAAAGACACCCCCACATTAGCCTCACACAATCGAGCTTAGGAGGCCCCAAGCTAATAGATTTTGTGTGCTCTAGCCCTATGGAGCGGCGTCAGGGAATGGGGGGCTGGAGCACCAGAGTGGGCTTCCCAGTGCTAGGGAAGGGGAGCCCTGAGACTCGGGGGCAGGATCCAGTCAAGCCAGAGGCCACATCTACCCCCCCCCCCACACACTTTCGGTTCCTCACTTCTGTTCTACATCATCCCCGACAGGTGTTTGTCAAGCCTGCTCTTAAAAATCTCCAATGATGGAGATTCCACAACCTCCCTAGGCAATTTATTCCAGCACTTACCCACCCTGACAGGAAATTTTTCCTAATGTCCAACCTAAACTTCCCTTGCTGCAATTTAACCCCAATGCTTCCTGTTCTGTCTTCAGAGGAGAAAGAGAACTTTTCTTCTCCCTCCTCCTTGTGTCAGCCGTTTAGGTGCTTGAAAGCTCTTATCATACTCCCTCTCAGTCATCTCTTTTCCAAACTAAACACACCCAGCTATTTCAATCTTCTACCACAGGTCCTGTTTTCTAAACCTTTCATCGTTTTTGTTGCTCTTCTCTGGACCTTGGCTTGGGGCAGAGGTATGATCTCCAAGGGAAATTTGTAGAGTTAAGATGGTGACAGATATCTTTTTTTTTTAATTCCTTGCATGTAAAAGCATAAGTCTTGTGAAACAATGTGAAATTCTTATGAATCAGCAAGAGCCTGGTTAGCCTGAGGTTCATGGAATACTTGCTGATAACCTTTGGGTTAACACATGATTAATGGGAAGAAATAGATCATTTCTCAAGCTTTTTCAGGCACCAGAAGAGAAAACATTGAAGTCATGAAATGATAGCCAGGAAACGGGTAGCTGGACTATAGATTATTGTATCTGGTACCTGACAGTAGCAATTGCCTTTTTTATTTTCTTGGTTTATCATTCAGTCTGTCCCCAAGCCAATTTCCTATTGAAATCAATGTGCTAGGTCAAGACTGCAGGATTGGACCCTATGACCACAGATGACAATAATCATAGACAGGGCTCGACAAATAATGCAATCTACTCACCTGTGGAGAGTAGATTGTAACCTGGAAGAGCCGGGTTCGGGCGATCTGTGCATGTGCAGAACGATCTTCGCATGTGCAGATCACCGGACAGTGTGGCTGGTGAGTGGGGCTCGCCGCGGTTTGGTGACCCCTGATCATAGAATTATAGAATACTAGAACTGGAAGGGACCTCGAGAGGTCATCGAGTCCAGTCCCCTGCCCTCATGACAGGACTCGGTACTGTCTAGACCATCCCTGATAGATGTCTATCTAACCTGCTTTTAAATATCTCCAGAGATGGAGATTCCACATCCTCCCTACACAACCTATTTTTGTGTTTAACTACCTTGAAAGGTGGGATGTTTTTCCTAACGTCCAACCTAAACCTCCCTTGCTGCAGTTTAAGCCCGTTGCTTCTTGTCCTATCCTCATAGGCCAAGGAGAACAATTTTTCTCCCTCCTCCTTGTAATACCCTTTTATATATACTTGAAAACTGCTATCATGTCCCCTCTCAGTTTTCTCCTTTCCAAACTAAACAAGCCCAATTCTTTCAGTCGTCTTTCATAGGTCATGTTCTTTAGTCCTTTAATTATTCTTGTTGCTCTTCTCTGGACCTTCTCCAATTTCTCCACATCTTTCTTGAAATGCAGTGCCCAAAATTGGACACAGTACTCCAACTGAGGCCTAATCAGCTCAGAGTAGAGCGGTAGAATGACTTCTCGTGTCTTGCTCACAGCACAATAACGTAAACCCTCAACCAACCTAGAAAACACACAGCAGCAGAGGAGGCAGTGGCTATGCTTGGCTGCCTTTCTGAGGCCCATAGAAGATAGATTCCCCCTAGAAAATCCTCTCTGAAAAGCCCATTCAACCCCGGTTCTGTCCAAGGGGTGGGATTTGACACTAAGGGTATGTCTACACTACAGCGTTAATTCGAGTTAACTTAATTCAAAATAGTTAATTCGAATTAAGCTAATTCAAATTAACACGTCTACACACAAAAGCTATTTCAAAATAGCATTTTGCTATTTCGAAATACTGCATCCACATTGAGTGAACCCTGAACTGAAGTTAAGGCTGGCTAGAACCAGTGCCGGCAGGGCATCAGGTTAGGACTTAGTGTGTGGGGCTGCTGCCTGAGGCTAACTGAGCTCTGTGCTTAAAGGGACCCTACCTCCACCCCGGACAGACAGTTCTCAGGGTTCTCTGCTTGCTTGTCTACCTCCATGAGGGACAGCAAAGCAGTCCTGTCTTGGAGTGCCCTGAGTGCCCACATTCGGGACACCACAGCACTCTACCACATGGAGCCAGAGCACCCCCGGGCACACCGGTGCATCTCGTGGGGTCGTTCCCATCAGCTCAGCTGTACTTGCTGTAGGCTGCCATCCGGGGGTCCATCGGGGGGCTGTCAGGATCCAGGGGGCCCTGTGGGAGAGCGTCCACCCCGAGGAGCCCGCAGAGCCTCCCTGGGACCTCTCCACCGGGGGCTCGTGCCCCATTCCTCCCTCATGTCCTTCCACTTACCCCTCCCTAGCCCCCTTTCCTGATGTCAAACAAAAGACACATATGTTTCTAAAATAGAAACTGGGTTTATTGAACAAAACTGGGAGGGGGGATGAACCTCTGGGGAGACTGGGAAAAGGAGGTGGGAGAGGGGAGGGAGAAACCTGGGAGGAGGGAGCTGGAAGGGAGAAGCAAGGGGAAGAAGGGGGAGGGGAAGCTCAGGGCCCAGGGTTGGGGGTCTTGCCGGACTAACATGATTTTCATGCAAACCTGCTCCTGGGTTCGCATGTGGCCTTTGGTGGCCAGGCTGGCAGGTATCCTGCCATAGACGGCCGCATTCCTCCGTCTAGTTGGAGATCATGGACATTGGGGGCATCCCCCAAACCTGAATAAGGTCCATGATCTCCACCCTGGACCAGGAAAGCGCCCTCATTCTCCAGCCCCTGTCAGGCTCCTGGGAGCTGGCTGACTGTTCCTGGGGAGCGGTGGAGGGCTGGCTGCCAGTGGCTTGCTGGCTCATGTTTTGGGGCCACTGGGTCAGGGGCCCCAGTGGCCACTGCTGGCTCTGGGCTGGCAGGCTTGGAGCTGGCACAGGCACTGTGGCCAGGGTTCACCCCTTTAATGGCTCTGGAGCTGGGAGAGAGGAGAGTAAGTTTTCCTGGTTGTGCCCAAAGTGGCCACCAGGGCTCCCTGGGAAGGGCTGGAGGCCCCCTATTTTGAATTATGTGTCTACACAGCATATAATTTGAAACAGCTATTTCGAATTTGGTGTTACTCCTTGTAGAATGAGGTTACCAAATTCGAATTCAGTGCTCCGCTATTTCGAAATAGAAGTTTGCATGTATAGATGCTATTATAGTTAATTCGAAATAAGGGCTGTTATTTCGAATTAACTTTGCAAAGTAGACATACCCTAGGTGTCCATCCCTCCCTTCACCTGATGTCATCATTCAGCCTTTGTGACATCATCAGAATTTCCACAGCAACGATCTGTGATTACAGAAGGGTAAGTAATTACCAGGAAAAGACAAATTCTGAAGAAAGAAAGACCCTGCTTCTGATTCACAGAAGCACTGAAACTCCAGACCTTGTCCCCCATTTCAACTTCATCTGGAGTGTGGGTGCTCTGGGAATCAAGCCTCCCTCCTAACTCAAATGTCCTTATGAATACATTTATATCCAGGGAATGGAACAGACAAAAAGTTATATTTGAACGAAATTGTTTATAAATAGACCGTTTCTAAAGTTTTCCATGAGTTGCCCGTTAACCCTTCCACTGCAGGCAGCCAGCCAATTCATGCCTAGAAGGACAGGTGAGGAGAGATGAGGTATATTAACGCTTCTTTGACAAGATGTCTCCAGACCTCTCTCACCAACAGAACATGGTCCAATAAAAGCTATTACCTCATACACCTTCCTCTCAAGAAGTCCCACTGGCATTCTCCTAGAATACTCAAGGAACTGATAGAGGAGGTATCTGAGCCTTTAGCAATCACCTCTGAAAAATCATGGAAGTCAGGAGAGATTCCAGAAGACTGGAAAAGGGTAAATATAGTGCCCATCTATAAAAAGGGAAATAAGAACAGTCCAGGAAACTACAGACCAGTCAGCTTAACTTCTGTGCCAGGAAAGATAATGGAGCAAATAATAAAGGAATCCATCTGCAAACAGCTGGAAGACAATAAGGTGGTAGGTAACAGCCAGCATGGATTTGTAAAGAACAAATCATGTCAAACCAATCGGATGGCTTTCTTTGATAGCATAACAAGTCTTCTGGATAAGGGAGAAGCGGTGGACATGGTATACCTAGACTTTAGTAAAACATTTGATACGCTCTCACATGACCTTCTTACCAATACATGCGACCTAGATGGGGCTACTACAGGGGCGGCCCGTGCATATCGGCAGACTTGGCAGTCGCCTAGGGAACCACATAAAACTGGGCGCACAATGATGACGCACTGCCATTGAGGGCTTTGGATGTGGGGGTGTTGATCAAGCATTCCGCCTACGGCTCCAGCTGCCGGCAGCTCATCTTGGAGGCGGGGTGCTGATCACGCATTCTGCCTGGGGCACCAGTTGCCGGCAGCTCGTCTCGGGCCACCCCTGGACTACTATAAGGTGTGTGCATAATTGGTTGGATCACCATTCTCAGAGAGTAGTTTTTAACAGTTCACGATCATGCTGGAAGGGCATAACAAGTGGGGTTCCTCAGGAGTCAGGGGTTTGTTTTGAAACCAGCTCTGTTCAATAGCTTCATCAACAATTTAGATATTGGCATAGAGAGTATGATTATTAAGTTTGCAGATGATACCAAGCTGGGAAGGGCTCCAAGTGCTTTGGAGGATAAGGTCTTAATTCAAAATGATCTGGCCAAACTGGAGAAATGGTCTGAAGTCAATAGGATGAAGTTCAATAAGGACAAATCCAAAGCACTCTGCTTTAGAAGGAACAATTAGGTTCACACATATAGGCCCTGTCCAGACTCAGGGGTTCTTTCGAAAAAAGTAGCCTTTTTTCGAAAGAACTTCCCCTGCGTCCAGACTCAAGCCGCGTTCTTTCGAAATTATTTCGAAAGAACGCGGCTTTTCTTTCGATGGCGGTAAACCTCAATTTACGAGGAAGAACGCCTTCTTTCGAAAGTTCCTCTTTCGAAAGAAGGCGTTCTTCAATGTAAAGAGGCCGTCTTCGAAAGAGAGCATCCAGACTCGCTGGGTGCTCTCTTTCGAAAAAGCGGATTTCTCTTTCGAAAGATCCGACTGCAGTCTAGACGCGATCTTTCGAAAGAGGCTCTTTCGAAAGATGCTTTCGAAAGAGCCTCTTTCGAAAGAAGCCTGCAGTCTAGACATAGCCATAGAATGGGAAGCCACTGTCTAGGAAGGAGAACTTCAGAAAGGAATCTAGGGGTAATAGCGGACCACAAGCTAAATATGAGTGTGACACTATTTCAAAAAAAGCAAATTCAATTCTAGGATGCATTAACAGGAGTGTTGTGAGCAAGATATGAGAAGTCATTCTTCCACTCTACTCTGCACTGATTATGACTCAGTTGGAGTATTGTGTCCAGTTCTGGGTACTGCATTTCAAGAAAGATGTGGAGAAACTCGAGAAGGTCCAAAGAAGATTAAAGTTCTAAAAAACATGACCTGTGAGGGAAGACTGAAAGAATTGGGCTTGTTTAGTTTAGAAAAGAGGAAACTGAGAGGGGATACAGCAGCAGTTTTCACATATCTAAAAGGGTGTTAGAAAGAGGAGGGAAAATTTGTTCTCCTTGACCTCTGATGATAGGACAAGAAGCAATGGGCTTAAATTGCAGCAAGGGAAGTTTAGGTTAGACATTAGGAAAAACTTCCTACCTGTCAGGGTGATTAAACACTGGAAAATATTGTCTATTGAGGTTGTGGAATCTCTATCACTGGAGATACTTAAGACATGATTAGATAGACTTCTATCAGGGATGATCTAGATGGTGCTTGGTCCTGCTGTAAGGGCAGAGGATTGGACTTGATGGCTTCTTGAGATCCCCTCCAGTTCTAGTATTCTATGATGCTATGATTCTCCTAGAATTCCCTTCTAAAATAACCTACGTCAGTAACTCCATTGGGGACTCTATTAGAGTCTTGGCCTTTTAAAATGCAGGCAAAAAACAGCCCTTTTCTGCAGGACTTCAATGTCAATCGATCGTGTTCATTATAAAGAAGAAGAGGAATTATAAAGGGTTGAGGGTGGCCTGGGACATTTATATCATTGCAGTTCATCAAGGAACATAATGATTTGGAAATGAATAATAGAAATCCCATAGCCCAAGAGCACAGTCCACAGAAGTACACCATGCTGGAGCACACTTCATTTTTTCTATGCAAGAAATAATGTTGATTGTGTATTCAGTGATGGTTAAAATTGGAAACGGAAGGGCCTAAACCTTGTCTCACTTATTGCATTTACACAGCAGTGTAGCTATTCACTTTTCTGGTGTTAGTCCTGATTTACATGTGTCCTTGCATAGTAAGGCCTAGGTTCTCATAAGAACATAAGAACGGCCGTACTGGGTCAGACCAAAGGTCCTTCTAGCCCAGTATCCTGTCTGCCGACAGTGGCCAGCACCAGGTGCCCCAGAGAGGGTGGACCGAAGACAATGATCAAGCAATTTGTCTCCTGCCATCTCTCTCCAGCCTCTGACAAACAGAGGCCAAGGAAACCATTTTATCCCCTGGCTAATAGCCTTTTATGGACCTAACCTCCATAAAATTATCTAGCTTCTCTTTAAATTCTATTATAGTCCTAGCCTTCACAGCCTCCTCTGGCAAGGAGTTCCACAGGTTGACTACACGCTGTGTGAAGAAGAACTTTCTTTTATTAGTTTTAAACCTGCTACCCATTAATTTCATTTGGTGTCCTCTAGTTCTTCTGTTTAGGGAACTAATAAATAACTTTTCTTTATCCACCCTCTCCACATCACTCATGATTTTATATACCTCTATCATATCCCCCCTATTTTCATATACCCTTGTTTGCAAGGAGGGGCCCAATTTAGCCAAAGGCAATTTGTTTTCCCAATCTTCCACGTGGGTGGCAAGCACATGTCTCGTTTCACTTATTTTCTGGGGCTTTCTTTACAAATGGCCAAGAATGTCTCTATAATCCCTCTCAATCCAAAGGTGATTCAAAGGGAAAGCAGCATTCATGACACTGAGGAAACGCAAACCATTCCTCAACAGCCTGAAAAACAAAAGACAGCCTCAGACACCACTTCAAAGTGTGTCCGGAGTGGGCTGGAGTGAGCCAAGAAGCCAGCTGCTGCTGGAAAAAAAATATCTTCTATAGCTTGGTGTCGGGATTGTGTGAGTGCTACAGCCACCAATGCCAAGGAAGAATAGGTTTGTAGGCTGCAAGAACAAAGCTAGAGGATTTTAAAAGTGTGCCAGCTTATATGCTCTGATTCAGGACCTAGAAATGAACGCCTCCAGCCTGAACATAGCTAAAGCAATCATGCAGCATTTTTTTTCTTTTAAAAAACACGTGTTTGATGTTATTACTCATAAATGTGAATAGCAATGTTACAGCCAGACACTTTGTCACTGTCACTTCGTATGGCTGTGCCAGTGTCTACACCCTAAACGATACCAATAGAGCAGTGGTTCCCAAACTTTTTGGCATCCCGCCACCTTTTTGATTTTTGAGAAACCCTCACACCCACACCCACAAAAAATGGAGGCAAAACTTGTTCAGAAAAAAAAGGAACTAAAGGGGGCAGCAAAACTTAATGGGGGGGTTGGCTCACCTCACTCCCCCCTCTAGAATTTCTTCATGCCCCCCCACGGGGGCACGCCTCCCAGATGGTAACCCATTCAATCGAGTTTTGCTGTAATACACAAGGCCTCTCTTCAAGCCAATGTTGCTCAGTTTGGAGCTGGGCACAGCCAAACCCGAGTCATGAAATCCCGTTGATTTTGGCAAACCCACATTTCTGCACAAGCCATCTCCAACCACAATGGCTGGTGAACAACCTAACATCACGTCTCTACTCTGCGCTGGTTTGGCCTAAATTGGAGTATTGTGTTCAGTTCTGGGCACCGCATTTCAAGAAAGATGTGGAGAAATTGGAGAGGGTCCAGAGAAGAGCAACAAGAATGATTAAAGGTCTAGAGAACATGACCTATGAGGAAAGGCTTAAGGAATTGGGTTTGTTTAGTTTAGAAAAGAGAAGATTGAGGGGGGACATGATAGCAGTTTTCAGGTATCTAAAAGGGTGTCATAAGGAGGAGAGAGAAAACTTGTTCATCTTGGCCTCTGAGGATAGAACAAGAAGCAATGGGTTTAAACTGCAGCAAGGGAGGTTTAGGTTGGACATTAGGAAAACGTTCCTACCTGTCAGGGTAGTCAAACACTGGAATAAATTGCCCAGGGAGGTTGTGGAATCCCCATCTCTGGAGATATTTAAGAGTAGGTTAGATAAATGCCTATCAGGGATGGTCTAAACAGTATTTGGTCCTGCCATGAGGGCAAGGGACTGGACTCGACCTCTCGAGGTTCCTTCCAGTCCTAGTATTCTATGATTCTATGTTTGAGGATATGAGAAATTCAAGGAAGGTGAGGTAACATCCTGTATTGGACGACCTGTTTGCTCAGATACTCTACTTCCTTCTCCAAACCTGAAGAAGATCTGCATGTAGCTCAAAAGTTTGTATTTTCCACTATTGGAAGTTGATCCAATAAAGGTTCTCACCTACCCTTTTTCTCTCATTTCTCATGGGGGAAAAAAAGCAAAGCAAAGCAAAGAATCAAAACTTGCCCTTGATCAACAGCTGGATTAATCAAGTTGGGGTGGATATGAGGAGGCTTTAGAAATAAATTAATACAAGCCATACTATGTGGTTGGTAACTACAGGCTAAGATGACAAAATCAGTCTATGATAGAATTATAGAACCGGAAGGAACCTCAAGAGGTCATCAAGTCCTTTCCCCTGCACTCACAGCAGGACCAAGCACCATCTAGATCATCCCTGATAGATGTCTGTCTAATCAGGTGTTACAAATCTCAAATGATGGAGATTCCACAATCTCCCTATGCAATTTATTCCAGAGCGTAACCACTTCAACAGTTAGGAAGTTTTTTCCTAATGTCCAACCTAAACCTCAGAGGTTAAGGAGAACAATTTTTCTCTCTCCTCCTTGTAACACCCTTTTAGGATCATGAAAGCTGCTATCATGTCTCTGCTCAGTCTTCTCTTTTCCAGGCTAAACAAACACAACTTTTTCAATCTTCCTTTATATCTTAATTATTTTTGTTGCTCTTCTCTGGACCTTCTCCAGTTTCTCCACATATTTTTTGAAATGCAGTACCCAGAACTGGACACAACACTCCATGTGAGGCCAAGTCAGAGCAGAATAGAGCAGAAAGAAGAATTACTTCTCTTGTCTTGCTCACAACACTCCTGTTAATACATCCCAGAATGATTGCTTTTTTTCCTGCAACACTGTCACACTGTTGACTCATAATTATCTTGTGATCCACTCCGACTCCTAGATTCCTTTCTCCAGTGCTCCTTCCTAAACAGTCACTTCTCGTTCTGTATGTGTGCAACTGATTGTTCCTCCCTAAGTGGATTACTTTACATTTGTCCTTTTTGAACTTCATCCTGTGCATTTCAGACCATTTCTTCAGTTTGTCCAGATCATTCTGAATTATAATCCTATTCTCCAAAGCACTTGCAACTTCTCCCAATTTGGTATCATCCACAAACTTTACGGCTGTGTCTAGACTGGCATGATTTTCCGGATATACTTTTAACGGAAAAGTTTTCCGTTAAAAGCATTTGCGGAAAAGAGCGTCTAGATTGGCATGGACACTTTTCTTCAAAAGCACTTTTTGCGGAAAAGAGTCCATGCCAATCTAGACGCGCTTTTCCGCAAAAAAGCCCGGATCGCCATTTTCGTGATCGGGGCTTTTTTGCGCAAAACAAATCTCAGCTGTCTACACTGGCCCTTTTGCCTGAACGGGAACATCATACTATTTCTGCAAGAAGCACTGATTTCTTACAGTAGGAAGTCAGTGCTTTTGCGGAAATTCAAGTGGCCAGTGTAGACAGCTGGCAAGTTTTTCCGGAAAAGCGGCTGATTTTCTGGAAAAACTGGCCAGTCTAGACACAGCCTACAAGTGTATGCCATTATCTAAATCGTTGATGAAAATATTAAATAGAACCAGTCCCAAAACTGATCCCTCTGGAACCCCACTTACTATGCCCTTCCTCTGTCTTTGTATGGGTACTTCTGCCATAGGCAGACAGAACAACCAGTAGAGAGAATGGTTTAGTTTTCAACATGGAAATGAAATCAGAAAAACTTTGAGTTAGACTTCCTTCCTCCCTGCATACAACATTTTAAATAAACCTCAAAGGAGAATTTATTGCTAGTCTGGATAGTCATGATACGTTCAAACCTTAATTTTATTAAGTTGCTTGGACTCTGTAATGGTCCTATCCAAATACTAAAGCAATACTGAAGGGATGAGATAGCCTGGATATTGAAATGGGCACATTTTGCAAAGGGACATTTTACAGGTCCCTACAAATGAAAATTGTACTGTTTTCAGTGGACACTTGGTCATTATTCATGACACACATTTGCATACTTTGGGGAGATCTTCCAGTTCCATAAATTGGTGCAGCCCCATTGATAGGTCATTGCATTAAGTCTGCATAGCTTTGACGGGTTCGATTCTGACACGTTGACACAGCTCCATTGATAGGTCATTGCATTAGGTCTGCATAGCTTTGATGGGCTCAATTCTGACACGTTGACACAGCTCCTTTGGTAGGTTTGCATTTTGTCTACATAGCTTTGACGGGCTAGATTCTGACACTTTTAATCATAGTCTTAACATAGTCTACACAATGGGGCTAAAGCTGAAATATGTCAATTGCATAGCTTACATCGACATTTCAGCTTTTGGCACTGTCTACACAGCAGGAAGTCCGAGTTAAAGCACTCTTCTTCTGACTTCCCTTACTCTCGTAAAATGAGAGCTACAGGAGTCAAAGAAATAAGTCCTCCAGCTCAACATTATTTCGACATTATGTTGAAATAACTGCTTGTAGTGTAGACGCAAACTATGTTATTTTGAAATAACGTCAGCTATTCCGAAATAACGCTGCTATGTAGACATACCCTGAGGGATCGATTAGAGGAAGCAACTTCTCCTAAGAGAAGGGCAGAAATTCTCTAACTCAGTGGTTTTGCCTTGAAGAATGTGAATTTGTCAAAAGCACGATCTTTCATGGAAACCTGCCAATTTTTTACAACATTTGCTTGAGACAAAAATGCTAGACAAAGATTTTGATAAAGTCAATCCATTCCATTTTGACTTTGTCGAAGTGGAGAATTTTCAGTTTTTCATTTTGAAATGACTTTCATGTGATTCATTATTTAAATATTTTAAAGGTCCAAATCAAAATGAATCTTTTTGATTTGATCAAGCTGACCTGAAATTAACTTCTTTTCACATTTTTTATTGTGCTAAAAAATTCTAAATGTTATTTCTTTACATTCCATTGCAGAATGTGTGTGTGGGGGGGGGGGGGGGGGGGAGAATCATGGGATTCCCCATGAAACAGGAAATTGAACTCCCATTCATTTGTTTAATAATGTGAGTATTAGCTTTGCAGTCTATCTGTTGATTTTCAAAGACCCTGAAGGAATTAGGTGTTCAGGATTGCTGTGAGAAATGGGTGTCAGATTCTCTGAAAATCCCACTCAGTGATGAATAAATCCATTTAATTTGGTACCTTTAAAGGAAGCTAGGAGAATTAGGCTCCTGAATGCTCCTGACTCCAAGAGGCTCTTTTGAAAATCTGCAACAGAGTGCTACAAGTTGAGCCTCTCTATTCCGGCACCCTTGGGATCTGACCTGTTCTGAACCACAGAATTTTCTAGACCACAAAAGGTCAATATTGTCTAGCAGCATTACCAACACTGGGCTATTACAGGACATTTAGGGGTAAATTAGAGCTAAATAACAGGACAGGCTACCGAGAGCCAGGACTGGTGGCTGTAAACAAACTTTATGGGACCATGGAAAACTTGGCCACACCCATGAAAAGTGGACATCTGACTAACTAAAATCATGCCAGATTACAGATGTTTCCAGAACAGAGAGTTCTGGATTACAGAGGTTCAACCTGTAGTGATAGCCTCTCTATCTCTGGCATTGCTGCAGCACAGGGAATGCTATAGGCTTAACCGGAATCAATCAACCTGTTATTGGTGAGGATGACTGACAGTGGGTGGCGGCTGGTGGAGAGGATCCATAATTGGAAAGAACAACAACTGAAGGTGAGAGGTAAAAGGCTGATCTGGGGAAAAGAGAAGGTACAGAAAACTTCTCCACTTTGCATACCTGTGCTGCATCCTGCCATGTTTGGAAACTGAGGATTAAAAGGGACAAGTTGTGCAAAAGAAACTGTGTTCTTGAGTAGGACACCAGAAATCAGGCAAAGGTAGCACTTTTCTCATGGTAGCTTGAGAAACCGCCACTGACAACATTTCAACCTAGTTTCAGCCACGTGTTTGCATCCTCATGGAAACCTTTATCCGGACTATCGGAACCTTGGCACAGTGGCATTTGTATTCCAACTCCTAACACATTTCTATTGGCATCATTAATATGTGGCAAGAATGCAAGTACTTGGAAAATATGTTCACCGTCTCCCGGCTGATTCCTGAAAGATGGTGCTGTTGTAGGAAAAAGGATTAGATGAGTTATAAGTGCACAGGGCTCAGCAGTCATTAAGAGCTACAACTGCTCCTAGAAAAAAATACTTCTTGCAGCTGCAGCCAGGAGAAATATTTCACATTTTTTGGGGTTGTTTGCTTTCTTTTGTAGCTGTCAGTCGGCTTTGGCAGCCGTGTCTCTCCACCTGCCATTTGGCAGGCATGAGCCAAGGTAGGTGGGTGGATTGTATTTTAGACTATTAGATCTGTCAGTCATTGGGGGAAAGTTAAAGAGAGACTTCAGGTTCAACTTCAATGCATGGTTAATGGCATTCACAGAAACACGGGGACTAATTATTCGAGGGTCAGGCACAGTGCAAACTTTCCTTGATGGCTTTGCTGCTAATGCCCCTCAAAGGGCTTTCAGACCCCCCTAAAATCAGTGACGCCCCCATACAGGTCTGCTACAGCTCTTTATCCAGTTATGCAACAGCCGCTGGTATTCCACTTCTGGGAGTCACTAGAGCCAATATTACATCTTGTATGGTCACTATTACAATGTTGATCGGGACAAATAGCCACTAGAGAGTGAAACCACCAACATTCATTTTCACTTGTCACCCATCCCAGAATCTATACCAGATTCTGCAGCAGAAAAAGTCCAATACAGGTCTGACACCATAGAAACTAGCCCTGCGGATGCTATTCTTTAACTCAAGATAAGCTTCTATTATGGAGACCTTTCTGTTCTACCCGCCTGGAAGAAAAGGGAAAATCAACTCCTCAGAATTAAAGGAAAGGTGAGTGCCCCCCACTATCTCAACCATATTGAAATGTAAACATCCCTTTTTATGAGTAATCACACTCAACAAGAAGTTATGGGCTTGACACTTGACACAGGAATTACTGTGTTAAATTCCATGGCCCATATGATGCAGAAGATTAGACTAGATGATTGCAATGGTCTCTTTTCTTGGATTCATAAAATTTAAGGCCAGAAGGGATCATTAGATCATATTGCCTGACCTCCATGTCTCACAGGCCAATACATTTCACCCAGCCAGTCCTGTACTGCTCCCATTAATTGGTTTAGCCTAAAGCATCTTTTCTAAAAAGGCATCTAGACTTGATGTAAAGACAAAAGAGGCTGAGACTCCACCATGTTAGTGGTCACTTGTTCCAATGGTTACCCCTTATAGTATCACAGTCCATAAAAGCTAGTTCCTGTACAAAGAAAGAGTAAGTAAAGCATCCATTGTGCACAGAATATGATAGAAGTGGGACTTGAACTCATGATCCTGTCCTCTCCAAGCAAGTGCCCTATCACATAGGCCACACAGAACCCTGCCCCCCCCCCACTTTACTATCAGGGTACCTCTTATTCCTCCTGGCCCAGGGCCCCCTGCCTTCTGGATGTCCTGACCCAGGGAAAGCAGGACTTGAACCCACAATACTGTCCTCTCCATGCAATTGAATAACACAGACTAGAACATGATTGCACTAACATTTCCTTTTGAATTTAAATGCATATCCAAGCCCAGTTTTTCACTCAGCTCCAGTTAAAGACGTCAGCAGTTTGAAGTGTAGAAAGGTTCTCTGCCACAGGATTTCTCAACCCATGGGCTGGGAACCAAAATTGGGTCAGTGGAATGTTTCAAGGGATTGCATGACAGCTCTTATCCTACAAGGCTGACTGGGCTCACCTCCCTGCTCGAAACACGGCAACCTCTGGGATTCCAGTGCCACTGCAGTTTTACCCAATGGTCGTGATAATGGGAACTCAGGTAGGCCAAATATGAGCGAGTGGCACTGCTACCCCATGAGTCAGGTCGCAACCCCACTCACGCAAATTTCTATCTAATCAGGGCAGCAGGGCTGAACCGGTGCCAAGAGCCAACCACAACCAGCCACACAGTACAGGAGCTTAAGTAGCTGCCAATATGGGGTGAGCTCTGGGAAGTACCCAAGAACTCCCTGACGGCAAGGAGCTGACCAAAACCACCTCACCGTCACCAGCCTTGGGCAATTTACAGGGCTACAACAGGCCATAAACATTTACAAATGGACTCTGGGCCCCAAAAAGTTGAGAACCAGTGGTCTATACAACCAATTCAATTCCACTCTAAGATCATTTTAATTAGTTGAGTCCTCAATGGTCTGGAAGACCTTAGGCTAATTTTTGTGGCTACCCTTATTCCATTTTCTTGTTGGATTTGAAGCCTACTGGTTTAGCCACACGCTTCTCTGATATTTTCTTAGCAATATCCTTTTCTAAGCAGACACCAAGCTGCAAAGCCTTTCCATGGAATAGAAAAAAAGATAATGGTAAGGAACTGCAGAGAGTCTAATTTATCTAACTAACGGTTGGTGAAAGCTAGTCTTCTGGTTTTTTTAGATCCACAAAATCCAATAAGCCTGAACTGAATGTGCGAATGCCTGTGGACTCCAAATGGAGTTACAGCTGTAGGATAAAAATACAAAACAGCAACAAAAAAACAAATTTTACAGGATCAGCTGACAAAGGCTTTCTTTGTCGCCCGATCCCTGACTTGACAGCCACTTTTTGTCGACAAACTGCTGACTCGGCAAAATGCGGTGGCCATTTTTATTCAAATGAAGCGCGGGAGATTTAAATCCCCACTTCATTTGCAATGTCGGTATGCCTAATTTACATCCCTCTGGCGCCAGAGGGATGTAGTCTAGACATACCCCAAGGGTCAGTTTTTCAAATGAGCTTATTCTATTGGGTGCTGAATGCTTTTTAAATATCTGTCCAAAGATCATAGAATCATAGAACACCAGAACTGGAAAGGATCCTGAGAGATCATTGAGTCCAGTTCCCTGCCCTCACGGCAGGACCCAGTACTGTCTAGACCATCCCTGATAGACATTTATCTAACCTACTCTTAAATATCTCCAGAGATGGAGATTCCACAACCTCCCTAGGCAATTTATTCCCGTGTTTAACCAATGTCACATTAGGAGCTACTGGATTTTGAGTACTTGGGGAAATCTACTTACATCAATACCAAGATGGGAGGGGCATTATTTTGAAAATCTGGCACCATGTGTGGGTGATAAACCTGTGGCAATCTGGCACCTTAGCAATTTGGAAGAGACTGGAATGATAATGACGACTGTCACAATGCCACCAAGCTTCTCGTGCCATTCAATAAATGGATAAAGTCAGCAGGTGGGTAAAGCATTTAGAAAAAGCATTTAGACAAAAACATTCCTCGGTTTCATGTCAAGTTAACATTCACTCGCATCAAAGACACTTTTTTCTTAGAGCTGTTCCAAAAACTGGAAAACTTTTCCATGGAAAATGTGTGACTTTCTGGTGACCTTCCCCCCCCCAAATATTTCCATTGAAAATAATGTTACTGCACTTCATGGAAGTTTTAGTTCGGGTGCCTTATGCTTTCATTCTCTTCTGTGGGATGAACCCACTGGCCCAAGAATGTGCATGGAAAGACGTATTTCCCAAAACTGCGCAAACTTTCAGTTGTTTAATTTTCTCATTTAAAAAAGTGGACAAACGTGGGTGGAGGTGTTTTTTTCTACTAAAATGTTACGGCTGAATTGGATTTCCAGGAAAACGAGCAACAATCTGTACGGGCATGAATTAAGAATAGTACAGGTAGCTCTACAAATTCATCTCATTCCTTACTATCACCAGCACTGATGTCCCTGTTATTTTAAGTCAGTGTTAAATCTCCCCTAAGCAAACACTGCTGGCTGTGCTGATCAGGCATCTGTTTCTGTTGCTACTGAGTCAGCGGTATAATTTGTACTGGCTCCCAATGGGAGCAAGAATTTGGCCCTGAGGGGCTTGGCTTTTTAGACTGTGGATAAAAGTCCACTTGGAGCTAAATTAATGTTGTGTGAGATATTAATTATTATTATTATTATTATTATTAATAACATAACACTGCTCTCCAGAACTGAAATAATAAAGGAGAGATTTTCGGCAGCATAAACGGGAAGTAGATGTGTGAAAGTGAACGAGAATGGGGTACGTAAATGTCATTTGTGTCTTTGCAAATAGTCCTCAGTGCATTAATATACCTTCTGCACAAAGCTACTGAGAACCCATTCCTGAAGCGCTCTTCACTAGAAGTTTCTGCTCAGACCTGTTGCTTTTCTCCTGGGCTCATTCATTACTACACATGAATTCTTGTGTAGAGGGTTCACTCACGTTTTCCACACGGCTTCTTCCCTCAGGGTGGCTTTTGGGGGGAAGTAACTGGCTGTTCTGCCACCCACGTGCCCCCTTTGGGTGTGGTGTTGGTCTTCAGGGTACTGTTCTCCAGCAGTGATCACTCCGTTCTTAGTCCGTGCCCCCTTCCAGGGGGGGTCATTGCTGTTCTTTAGTTCAGGGTCCTCCCTATTCTCTAGGACCCCTCGTTCTTCTGCTACAGGAAAACCTAGTTCCCTCCTTGCCGTCCCCGCCTCAGTGGCCCCCTGCCAGTCCCTTAATAGCCCCTCCGGGCAGACCACAGTATCTCCAGACCTCTCCTCCCTGGCCACAGGCATGTCCCTGCCTGCCCAGTTGCCTCCTGCAACACTGCCTCCTGGTCTTATGGCCTGGGGCTTCCCTGGCTCAAACTCCCCCTGTCTACCACAGCTGCCTCCATGCTAGCCACGGCTGCCTCCTTCCCAGCCCGGCCTTTTAGGGCTGCCTCCATGCTAGCCCCAGCCCTTCGTGACTGTCTCCTTGCAGCGCTGGGCCTTAGGTCAGATAGCCTGGGTTCATCCTGCCATAGACTCCCCAGTCCTGCCCTCTTCCAGGGAGCCTCTTCCTTCCCCGGGAGTCAAGTCTCTCCCTCCAGAGCAGCAGGCAGGTAGATCTCCCTCTCCTCCTCCTAGGAGCTGTTCTTATTGCCTCCAGCTGGGCCCTCCTCATTTGCCGCAACTGGGCTTCCCCAGACTCCATACTTTCAGCCCCTTAAAGGGCCAGGGCAGGACAATGCCCTGCCACACTTGAGGGCACACAGAAAAGGATGATCTAAATATCACCCTCCTGACACTGCCCCAAGAAACAGACATTTGCCTTATAACTGCTGGAAGGCACCCATTATGGTTTTTAAAAGTTCAGAAATTAATTTTTTTTAGGCAAAGTCCGATCAGATATAAAAGAAAATGTGGCAACAAATACCCAGGTTATGTCACAACCTGTTTATGATAAAAGTAGGGTTTTTTAAATGAACTCTTCTAAGCCATGTGCCTTGCAGATGTGGAAATAATGCAAAAGATACTTTTAATTTCAGTTGGCTATAAAAGCAAAGTTATTTGTAGTCAATTTTTTTCCTGTTTCCCTCTGATTTAGGACAAAATCTTGCACAAATGCTTTCTCCCTCTGACACAATGGGCTCCCAAGCATAATAAATGTTCTTCCATTAAAGACTATAGTTGGCCTTCAGTGCATGTAGAAAACAAAAAGGAAGTCCCTAACATAATGACTAACACTACTGCTGATTTGGGATTAATGATATCACACTAGTTACAGTTATAGTGACAATAGAATTGCGTGTACATGGACTTATTTTTTCCCAGAAACCAATCACAGACAATCCTAGTCAGTTACATGTGGGAGGGAGGCTTGTGTTTTTCTTTCTTTTTTTTTAAGTGCAGAAAAGAATTGTTTATGAGGGAAATAAGGAAAGCAAAGATGTTATATCACAGTTGGTTTGGCCTCAGTAACCTAGTATAAAAGGGATATGCAATGAAAGATCTGATCAGATGTAACTATTTTTTGGTTTCAGGTAGCTGGGTAATATACAGGCAGTCCCCGGGTTACATGGATCCGACTTACATCAGATCCCTACTTACAAACTGGGTGAGGCAACCCCGCACTAGCTGCTTCCCCCCAGCAGACCAGGGAGACGCAAAGCTAGCGCCCCCCCCCCCCCAGCAGACCAGGGAGACGTGGAGCGGCTTTTCTCAGCAGACACCTCAGCTTGAGAATAAAGGACTGAGGGAAGTGAGGTGTGGGAGAATAAAACTGAGCTCTGGAGAAATGTTTGGCTAGAGTTTCCCCTACAATATGTACCAGTTCCAACTTACATACAAATTCAACTTAAGAACAAACCTACAGTCCCTATCTTGTACGTAACCCGGGGACTGCCTGTAATACTGATGCCAGATGGATGGGGTTAAAATCTCCATACAAAGTTATTTACCTTTGAATCAGAAAAATGAATAAATAAATCTAATAACATTAAAAATCAACCTTTCACATTACATTAAAGATCCTGATGTCTCCGGACGGGTTAAAAAACCCAAGGAGAAACACCAGCAGATTTTCACTCGTATATTTAAAATTCCTATAATGTTAGGATGGGACAAATCTATGGAAATTTGGGCCGAGTTGGGATATCTTTTTTCCTTACAATGATAGCACAATCCAAATTTCCAGCCTAAACTAGATTCTCTCGCTCCTCCCTGCTGGATTTTTCAGCGTCCGGTGACAATTTGCAATGTGTTATTTCAATTAATTCTCAAACTGTTTCCAGATCTCGGACCGGATCACTGTATATAAAACCACGACTTCTAGTCAATTTCCTTTTCGTTCCTTTCATTTATTTTCCAAGACAAGCGCTGTTGAGTGACAATCTGTTTCTTATATCAAAGACTTAAAAAAAATCCAACCTGTCGTCCCGTGTTTCATGCAAAAGCTGAATTACAGATGGCTCAGCAGGTGTCTTACTTCAATATAGATCTCTCATTCTAAACAGCAATGCTTTTAGATTCTAGTATTGTAATTATTTTGTAGATTTCCCTAAATGTTCCTTCGAGTTTGGTTTTAGGCCTTAGTCGCACAAGCATTTAAGGACATTCCCTTGTGAATGTTGTCATTAAACTCAATAAGAATATTTGTGTACTTAAACTTAGGCAGCAGCACAAGCTTTTGAAAGATCAGGGCCCAGTCTGAAATTGATTGGGAAAAGTATAAGTGATGGGCTGTACATTTTTTCCCACTTACCGCCTTCCATACTAAATATATTCAGTTTACAGGTCAAAAGATGCTGTCCTTAATACCAGCCCTGAATGCTAGTTGGGTTTCTTTTGACTTTCATATAATTACCTGTAATATTCTACAATCTTTTCCCTTTACCATTATGTGACAGGTCACACCTGTTCCCAGGCACACAGTGATCTAAGCTGTGTCTAAACTAGCAGAGCTTCTTTGACTTCACTAACCTCTGGCTTCAGAGAGGGACTTTCACAGTCCTCGTTCATACGAGCACAGAGAACACTGGGAATCGACATTAGGAAAGAAATAATGGTATAAGGATAAGACGCAGGCATGACCACAATTCACTGCTCTATAGCTATCATCTCCTTTCCAGGGCAGGTCTTAAGGAAGCAGAGTGTAGGTTAAAGCCGTGAAGCACAAAAGTAGCATAGCACAATCTTTGCACTTGTATCTCTCTTCCTGCATTCAGCCCAAAGAGAGGAAGCCATGAATTGGGCCTTAGACCTTTATACTCAGATGAGAAGGACGTCCAGAAACCTCTCTGATTATATTTCTTCTTTTATTTGCCACCAGACATAATTTTGCATCTGTGTTCACTCCTTTTTTTTTTTTTTTTTTTGGCTTTCTCTCTCTCTATTTCCTTCACTTGTTTTCATATTTTCCACTTCATCCCTGTCAACTCATTCTCTCTCGCTGGAAATTTTAGGAATGAGTAGTTTTTTTTTTTAAGTGATCCAAGTTGTTAGGTAGTCATTTTGAGGGATTAGCCAACCAAGTAACAAGCAATTTTATAGCAGCCTTTCAGACAGTATATATTTTATTTGGAAAATGATCGTTTTTTTCTTCCTAGGTTGCAAGGTGTTTAAATCACTTTCTGAAGGAAGTAGGAAACAGCTGTGGCTAAAAAGTGCTTACTTTATGTCTGTCACTTTTCCCCTTTTTGCATGCAGAGCTGCCAGAACAAAAGCATTAGCAGAGTCATAAATATTTGAGGCTAAAAATGTAAATTTGAACTCACAATTTCAGGGTGCAATCCAAGAGAAGGTGGCTTTTAAATCAGGGTTTGATCCTCCCAACCTAACCTGAGTTGGATTCTGAGATATGTTGAGCAGAGAACCTTGCATTCCCCCTTGCACTTGCAATTAATGTTACAGTAGAATAATAGTAACTGTTTTCACCCTGTTGAGGGCACCACCTGTAATAGGTACTGGAATATCAATCCAGCTCTCCAAATGGGTGGAGAAATAATGGCTTGCCATGATGGCTGGCGGGGGAAGCGGGATGTGCCATACTCCAGGCAGGATGGAAGGCTGGCTGCCGCTAGCCCTGCCCTTTCTACCCAAGGCCACGCCCCTTTCCAAGAGTGCAGTGCCACTCCCCGCACCTTACAAAGGGGCCTATGGAGGCTGTCCACATCCTGTTCCCAAGGGTTGTTCTCTCCAGTACTCACTGGTAAGAGGCTAGTTATGTGACTGTTTATATCCCTTCCGTAATTTTTCGACCCTATTCTTATAACACTGCATGTGACGCTGATTATTGATTCTGCAAAGACAGGTACTATGCAAATAAAGATAAATAAATTCCTCATTGGGGTAAAGTATGGGCTAAGTTTTTTTTAAAACTTTTTCCTTATTTCATCTGTCTCTACTAAGGTTCCCAATTGGTGGGCTCTGAGGTTGAATACAATAGAGATGAGCTCTCCAAAATCAATGCATTTCGTCCATCACTGCTCAGGCAGAATGAGAGTCCTCATCTGACAGAGTCAACAGAATATGAGTATGGAGCTGCGAGACAAACACGAAGGGGTCCCTGAGGAGGGGAGGGGAAAGAAGCAATTACCATGCAGTAGTTATTGTTCACTTCTGTGCCAGCAAAAATTGAATTGGCGCCTGTCCCGAAAAAGCTAGCACATAGTTTGACTCTTGCAATTTTCATTTTCTTCTTCCTCTACAAATTGCCTCTGTAAAGTCAGCCAGGATTTAAACAAATATGTCCATGCCATGATAATGATGTAAAAACAATAATAATTAAGAAGACAGCCTGAAACAACTAGCAGAGGACAGTGGGCCCATAAATCTCCTCTCGTGTTTGAATAACAAAAAGGTGGCGATGGAGTATTTGGTAGGTGTTAACAGTGTTTTGATAGGCATAGACATATCCACTGGAGAAGGGTTAGATTTCTGGGCTTTCTGATTGGCACAATCCATCTTTGAAACCTAAACAATCGGGGCGTTTTTCAATAAGCCTGATTAAAAATAGCCAGAGAGGGGGAATGGGCAATGTATATATTCCCTTCAAGTCATGGTTCTGGATAGGGGTGTGGCTGGCTGTATGATAATGAGCTTGGATGAGTGAATATGTGTCTGCTAAGAGACTGAGGCCTAGTCTACAGTAAAGGGGAAAGTCGACTTAAGATATGTTAGTCCAAGTATTTTAAATCACGTTTCGGCATCATCCAAGTGGCGGGAGGTTGTAGGGAGCACACGGTCCCCTCGATTTCCCTTACTTCTCATGAGGAGCAGGACTACCGGCACCGATGGGAATGGCCTCTTAGTTCAAATTATCAGATCTTCACTAGACCTGCTAATTCGAACCCCAGAAGATTGACTCCGTAGCGCAGACAAGCCCTGAGAAACTTCCCGACAATCAAACTCTGGCTCCAAGTATCACTGCTGTAATGTCGGACAGCGAGTTTATAAATACCTCTCTTTTGACACTTGAGATCAGTAGGACAGGTCCCCCTGATCCACAGCCATGCATTGCCACTGGTTTGACTGTTCTTAGAGAAGTAAGGTGGAATCATAGAATCATAGAATACTAGGACTGGAAGGGTCCTCGAGAGGTCATCGAGTCCAGTCCCCTGCCCTCATGGCACGACCAAATACTGTCTAGACCATCCCTAATAGACATTTATCTAACCTACTCTTAAATATCTCCAGCGATGGAGATTCCACAACCTCCCCGGGCAATTTATTCCAGTGTTTGACTACCCTGACAGTTAGGAACTTTTTCCGAACGTCCAACCTAAACCTCCCTTGCTGCAGTTTAAGCTCATTGCTTCTTGTTCTAGCCTCAGAGGCCAAGATGAACAAGTTTTCTCCCTCCTCCTTATGACATCCTTTTAGATACCTGAAAACTGCTATCATGTTCTCCCTCAATCTTCTCTTTCCTAAACTAAACAAACCCAATTCCTTCAGCCTTCCCTCATAGGTCATGTTCTCTAGACCCTTAATCATTCTCATTGCTCTTCTCTGGACCCTCTCCAATTTCTCCACATCTTTCTTGAAATCCGATGCCCAAAACTGAACACAATACTCCAGTTGAGGCCTAACCAGCCCAGAGTAGAGCAGAAGAATGATTTCTCGTGTCTTGCTCACAACACACCTGTTAATGCATCCCAGAATCATGTTTGCTTTCTTTGCAACAGCATCACACTGCTGACTCATATTCAACTTGTGGTCCACTATAACCCTTAGATCCCTTTCTGCCGTACTCCTTCCCAGACCATTGCTTCCCATTCTGTATGTATGAAACTGATTGTTTCTTCCTAAGTGGAGCACTTTGCATTTGTCTTTATTAAACTTCATCCTATTTACCTCAGACCATTTCTCCAATTTGTCCAGATCATTTTGAATTATGACCCTATTCTCCAGATTAGTCGCAACCCCTCCCAGCTTGGTATCATCTGCAAACATAATAAGAGTACTTTCTATACCAATATCTAAATTGTTGATGAAGATATTGAACAGAGCCGGTCCCAAAACAGACCCTTGCGGAACCCCGCTTGTTATGCCTTTTCAGCAGGATTGTGAACCATTAATAACTACTCTCTGAGTACGGTTATCCAGCCAGTTATGCACCCACCTTATAGTAGTCCCATCTAAGTTGTATTTCCTAGTTTATTGATAAGAATATCATGCGAGACCATATCAAACGCCTTACTAAAGTCTAGGTATACCACGTCCACCGCTTCTCCCTTATCCACAAGACTCGTTATCCTATTAAAGAAAGCTGTCAGATTGGTTTGACGTGATTTGTTCTTTACAAATCCATGCTGGCTGTTCCTTATCACCTTGCCACTTTCCAAGTGTTTACAGATGATTTCTTTAATTACTTGCTCCATTATCTTCCCTGGCACAGAAGTTAAATTAACTGGTCTGGGTTGTTCTTATTTCCCTTTTTATAGATGGGCACTATATTTGCCCTTTTCCAGTCCTCTGGAATCTCTCCTGTCTCCCATGATTTTCCAAAGATGATAGCTAGAGGCTCAGATACCTCTTCTATCAGCTCCTTGAGTATTCTAGAATGCATTTCATCAGGTCCTGGTGACTTACAGGCATCTAACTTTTCTAGGTGATTTTTAACTTGCTCTTTTTTTATTTTACTTTCTAAAACTACTGTGGTATCACAGAAGACATTGAGCAATTGCTGGTGGAATTTTCATATGTGCTGTGTCTGTGTCATCTGAGAGAAGGGACGGAGGGAGAGAAAAAAAAACAACCCACCATACATTTTGTTAATTTTTTTTTCAATTTGAGGGATGTATCCAACTGAAACTGTCGATAACATTTTTGAGACAACTCCACATACCATGAATAGGTCCCAAACCATAGTAATGAGTTCAGGTCAGATTAGAACTCAGGATCCATATTAATTCCTTTATCACATTCTGCCTAAGACACAGCTATGCAGAGCTACCTTTGTTTGCTCTGTCAGACGTTTAACAAGGCAAAGTTTCTCCATATAATCCATCGTTCATTATGTATTGTGCATCCTTCCCATACTGACGAACCCACCAAGAATACCCCTCTGAGACATCTAAAAGTGTAGCTTACAATGTGTTTTGAAAACATTGGTTCTGTTTTCTCCTCAGAATTGGTCAATCAAGCACTTCTGAGAGAACTCATTCCTTTAGGTCTAATGTTAGAAGGTTCTTCTTTTGGTTCTGGAAGTTCTAACATCAATCCCTAACATCAAAAGGAATCTCCTTCAAAGTAAGTGTTATTCCTCATGGAAAGCAGGAGTTATTATTTCAAAATAACCAGCCCCTTATTTAGAAATAACTGGCTGAGCAGTGTGGACGCTCCACGTGTTATTTCAAAATAACTCCCTAGTGTGGACCAGGGCTTAGAGGTTATGTCTAGACTACGTGGAAGATTCGAAAGAATATGCAAATCTCACTTTCGAAGTCGGGACGCAGCTTTTTTGGCAGCCCTCCTTTTTCGAAAAGCCGCATAAACCTCATTTTTTGAGGAAAAGTGGCTTTTCAAAAAAGCGGGGGGGAAGGTTCCAAAAAAGCAAATCCCGACTACTTTCATTTTTGAAATTCCTGTGGGATTTGCGTATCCTCTTTCAAATCTTCCACGTAGTCTAGGGAAGCCCAGAGAGTAACAAAAAATATAGATCAGTGTTTCTTAAACTTTTTAAGACTGAGGAACACCAAATAATATTTTTTTTAATGAGGAACACCAAGGATTTTTTGTTGTGCAAAAAAAAGGGGAGGGGATCGGGGAAAAGTTATTGCCTCCCCCCCAAAAAAGTCGGGGGAAAAGTTATTGAGCAAAAAAAAAAAGGTCCCCTGTTGTTTTCCACAGCACATCTCCGATTGCCTTGCGGTACACTGGTGTGCCATGGAACACAGTTTAAAAAACACTGATATAGATAGTATCATGGGCTTTCGTGGGCACAACCCACTTCTTCAGACGAAAGATCAGATAACAGATTTGTCATCTGAAGAAGTGGGTTTGCCCATGAAAGCCCATGATACTATCTATATTTTTTTGTTAGTTTCAGAGGGTACCTCTACACTACAAAAGAAGATTGAAGCTGCTGCTGTCTATCTTCCAGAGTTCGAATTAGCGGTTTAGTTAAAACAGCTAATTCAAAATGCGAGGGGCACTCCGGCTAATGCCGGTAACCCTGGAGTAAGTAAAGGAAGTCAAAGGAAGAGTGTTCTTCCTTTGACTTCCTGCAGTGTAGACAGCGCCAAAAGCTGAGTTAAGCTATTTTGATTTCAGCTACACAATTAATGTAGCTGAAGTTGCGTATCTTAACTCGACTTTGTCCTGGAGTATAGACGTACCCTAAGGTGCTACAGGACCACTCATTTTTCAAGCTTTTTTTAAAGTTACAGACTAACATGGCTACCCCTCTGAGACATCTAAAAGTGTAGCTTACAAAGTATTTTGAAAATCTTGGCTCTGTTTCCTCCCCAGATTTGGCCAGCCAAGCACCAGAAAATCACTCATTTCTGCAAGAGCACCGATATCCTTACAAAGGCTGAGACAAACTTCTATTCTGGCTGCTGTTTCTTCAACCTGTCGTGTCTGGTTTTGCAGCGTGTTTAATCCTAACATGCACAAGCCAAATCCAATAGTGATAGAAATGTAGCCGTGTTAGTCTGGTGTAGCTGAGACAAAATACAGGACTATGTAGCACTTTAAAGACTAACAAGATGGTTTATTAGATGATGAGCTTTCGTGGGCCAGACCCACTTCCTCACTATTTGATCTGAGGAAGTGGGTCTGGCCCACGAAAGCTCATCATCTAATAAACCATCTTGTTAGTCTTTAAAGTGCTACATAGTCCTGTATTTTGTCTAAGCCAAATCCATGAATTCTTATTTCAGTGACTGGAAGCGGCTGGGGTCTTGACTGAGTTTGGATGGCAAGAAAACCCAGGTTTGGTCCATTGTTGTCAGCTGAAGGAAATCAGCCCCTCAGAAAATTGGTCTCTTATTTTTCATCATAGGTTGTTGTCCATTGTGTCACTAAGACGTAGACTGTGACTCTGACTCAGCAGGGTCAGATGATTTCTTCTACTATTATGAGTCACAACATGTACTTACTCCTCTCAGCAAGAGCTATGCTTCAGGCAGTAGGTTCCGACGTGAAAATACACAGGCATATAGAAACATCCATTTCTCACCTTTGCCATTTATTAGACCTTGTGCTGAGATTAGTAACATCCTTTCAAAATCTACTTTTAACACTAACTGCTGTCATGCTAAAAAAATCTGGTTTTGCTCTGTATCTCTGATGATCAGGGCTTAGACAATTGCCGTCATTTTTTGCGGGGGAGGGGCTTGGTAGCTGAAGACCGTAAGTGTTGCCCAGTTTGTGCTTTTTAAAACGTATTTCGGTGAAGTGGGTATCCCTCAAAATAAAACAAGCTGTTGAAATTTCCTTCCAGTAGGAAAAAAAACAACAACCCCATTTTCGTGGAGTTACTGACCTTGGCTTAGAAAACTGAAATATTATCACGTCTATGGGAAGCAAGATAAAGGCAGTTGCTTACTCTGTTAAAAAAGCGTGGAAGTCAGGATAGATAAGACTCAGCATATTTGGCAATGTGTGTATTACAGTTGATCTAAATATGTCAAACAAAAGATTTTTAATTGAAAAAATGGCTTTTCCTCAAAAATCATTTTGTTTGGGAGTGTGTGGGGGGGGAGCACGGGGGGCAGAATATATGCATGTGCATATCTATTTATCAGTATGTCTATTTATAGCTATAGGTATATTGATAAAATCAGATGAAGGTGGGTGTGACTTGAGGGAGGTTGGATATATGGAAACTGACATTGTTCTTTTTGGGGTGGAACCACCAATGACCAGCTGTAGCACAGACAGGCACAACTGTGCATGTTCAATTTACTGGATTTGTTTTAACAATGCGTACTCCTGCATGGAAAATTTCAGCCCAAGCGGTTAGTGGGAAAGTTATAAATCGCTTAAAACAAGGTCTTAAAAGGAAAGTGTTACTCAACTTTAACTCTAGACAGCATTAGCAACTGCACATATAATAAACAGAAAGTATTTAACCTAACCAAAGGTATCTTCTTAACAGGCCTGAATTTTGACATTCAGTGCAGACATTTTTGTGAACCTTGCACTTTTTCAGAAGTGCTGCTGTTGTGTGTAGACAAATGTAGCTGTCATGCATTGCCTAACAACTTGAACATGGGAATCTTGTAGTCAGGAATCTGGGAGTTCAATTAGCACCTCAAATAAACCCTGGCAAGGGTGTGTCTAGGCAGCACCCTTCTGTAGGTATAAACTACATAATTTGTGTTGCGCTAATTGCCTAGCTTATTCTGAGTCTAAATTGAAAGAACTTATTTTGAATTTGGCGCTGTGTACATAGCACAATATTTCAAAATAAGGCACTATTCTGGTATCCCAGAAATACCGTGCAGTGTAGACATAGCCTTCTGGTATCGCAAAAAAACAACGCAGTCTAGACATATCCCAAGATATCAATAAATCTGACCGAAAACACAAAGGAGGCTGTTTCCAACTCTGATACTGACTCTCCGGGTGACCTCATGCATGCTTTTTAAGTTATCTGGCCTCAGCGTCTCATCCACACACATACTTCTCTTTTCAGAAAAAAGTGTGCATGGAAAATATGCCATTGCTTTGCTTTTTATAATTACTCTAAATGACGGGACTATATTGTGCATGAATCTGACTATTGGATAATTTTCATCCTGAGTTGGACGTCATTCCTTTTTTCCCATCCTCAAAATAAAGCCTTGCAGTTGTTTTGTTTGTTAAGGAATTTAGTTTTGGGACCAAGTGCAAATGTAAAAAAGACAAGTTCCAGGTAAAAAAAATTATATATATATATATGACTACATGTTATGAATGTTAATACATCCTGCATACAGCCACAGTTAGAGGAAAGCAGAAATGCCTCATGACTAAAATTTAATGAACACAGGGGTAGGATAAATACTGATATCCAAGGAAATTCATTAGCTAATCTGCTCTAAAGAGCATATCTAAATGTGTAGGTGATAAAAGGCTAGACCAGCTCACACTGGCTCTCTCTTAAAGATGCCTGCCTATTTGAGCCATGGAAAGAATGAAGATGCATGTACTGGATTATATGTCACCCAATCCATGTACAGGGCACATTAAACAGCAGGGAATAGAGGAAAGATGACAGAAACAACAGATTGCATTTGACAAAAGTCTCAGACGCGTAGCAGATGGAACTGTCAAAAAGTCTCATGAGGTCTATTTCTTTCCCTTAGTGCAGTTTTGGATTAAGTGAATTATATTTCACATGGGAAACCAGTTAGAAGAAAACAATGCTGCAGTACTTTGGAAGAAGCTAGTGTTTATTACAGAGTATGCAACTCTGAAATTGGTGGCATTGTGTGACCCTGCTGACATCAGTGAAATTGCTTGAGTTTAGTGCAAGGCAATATCTGGCTCTCTACATTCTGGGGCGTGTTATCATTACTGTTTGGGTTGGGAAAGTGCTCTGCAGCGCAGCTACTTTCCGACATAAATGTAGTTGACGCCTGATAACCAAGCCAACAGAGTGGACTCCTTCCTCCGCCCAATGCCCCTGTGAAAGCAATTCTCCACCGGGCTCTTCTGTCTGTGAGATTTCATGGGGGCTGTCATAGGGCAGATCTCACGGCTGCAGCGCCTCCTGCTGGTTGCTTTGGGGAGTTAGTTCTTACTCAGCAGGGCATCCCTTTCTGGCAGTGTCTTCACTCCATGCTCTCACTCTGGACCTGTGTCGCTCCTGGACCATGGGACCCTCTGCTAGTGTCCTCTACAGTGGTCTCTCGTCCCCCTTCCGGGGTTGTATCAACAGTTCTCAGCTTCTACTGCCTCTGTGACCAGCTGTGGCCTCCAAGCCCAGCCCCTTTGTCTCAGAGGCAAGCCACAGTTTGTGTGGGTCATGCCTCCCTTCAAAGGGGGAGAGGGAACAGCAGTTCCCAATTTCACCTGCCACTGTGGCTATCCGTGGTCCTAAGGCCTAGCCCCTGTGTCTCAGGGGCAAGTCACAGTCTGTATTGGCTACGCCTTGGCACCAAAGTGTGGTGCAAGGGGGAAGGAGGAGACCCAGGCCTGTCTACTACTCCGGGTCCCGACCCAGGGATCCTCTGGCAGCAGCCTTGTCCTGCACTTCTCAACTCCCCTGTACTGACTCTTGTTCCCTGGGCCTTTGTGCCCTCCTGTCCCTTGTAGCAAGTATGGCAGCCTCCCTCTCTAGCCCCACGAGCGTGCCTAGCACTGCTCTCCAGTGCTTCTCAAAGAACTAATCTTGTACCCTCCCTGGTCAGGACCCAACTTTCTCTGCTGGGCAGCTTCTTATATACAGGGCTGCCCCAGCAAGCTGCCCTTTGGTTGGCTTCTTAAAAGCCTCTCCCTGATTGGCCAGGGCTCTGCATAGGCTCCCTCAGGCCTGCTTTAACCCCTCCCAGCCAGTGGGGGGCAGCTGCCCCAGCACAAAGGCCTTCACCAATTGAATTGCAGGCGTGGGGCCACAGATTGTGTGCTTTACTAAATATACTGGCAGGCACCTGGGAAGTTCAGCTGGGCCAAACTAGTGATTTTTCAGTCCACGCACATTTCCCTTCGGTACCTAAGATGTTCACAGGGGCTCTCAAGAACTAGCAAATTTCGTAAAATGTCCATTTGTCCATTTTCACAAGTGCACAGTTTTCTGTGGAATGAAATTAGGGATGGCAGCAAAAGGGTTGTCTAGAAGTGACAATAAAAACCTACGGACAATTATATGTCCTTTCTATAGGCTTCTTTGAGTCTATCGTCCCATCTCCAGTTAAACTGAAGGAACGCACTCATGTTGACTGCCTTTGTTTAGCATTGTTTGTTTTGAAGTCACTAAGGGTGTATCTAGACTATAGAGTTTTGTCGACAAAAGTGGACTTTTGTCGACAAAACTATACCTGCATCTACACTACCGCTGAGTAACGTCGACAGAACTCAGCAGTTTTGTCGACGCTGGTAAACCTCATTTTACGAGGCATAACACCTTCTGTCAGAGTTCTGTCGACAGAAGGTATTATTGCATGTAGGGTTGTGTCTAGACTACAGGGTTTTGTCGACAAAGCAGCTTGCTTTGTCAACAGAACTGAATGTGTCTAGACGCTCTTTGTCGACAGAAGTTTGTCGACAGATACTGTCAAAACTTCTGTCGACAAAACCCTATAGTCTAGACGTACCCTTAGATGTGTCTAGTGTTTTGTCACTATCAAGTGCCTAGACTATCTTTTCAAGATGGCCATGTTATGTCTTCCAGAATGCATATACAATCATAGAATCATAGAATACTAGAACTGGAAGGGACAATGAAAAATCCTGAAGTCCAGTCACCAGCTCTAACGGCAGGACCAAGCACCATCTAGATCAGGGTGGCCAACCCATGGCTCTCGAGCTTCATGTGGCTTTTTGATTAAGGACATGCAGCTCCTGGGTTCTGAGCCGCAGGCCCAGACTGCTCATGGGCAGCCACTCTGAGCATGCAACCCAGCGCCTGGAGGGAGAAGCACATGGTAGCGGTGGTGGTGTTAGGTTAGAGTGGGGGGTGGGAGGGGGCCTGGCTCTGGGGGAGGGGAGGGAGATTGGGTTAGAGTGAGGGGGGTGCCTGGATCTGGGGGAGAGAAGAGGGATTAGGTTAGAGCTGGGGGGATGGTAGGCTGAAGCATCTTAAACTCAAAGTCTTCATGGATGCAGAATAAGGCAGCCAACAAAGATGTCATATTTAAGTTCCAGGGCAAAAAAAGAATCAGCATGTACCTGGTTTACACTGTGTTTCTTTAAAGAAAATTCAGGCTGAAGCAATTAGACTTTTTATTAGTTTTGTCTGAAATGTCCTGTAATGTTATTTTTATCACTACATTTTGTGTACTATATCTATCTATCTATAGATATACAAAAATAAATATATAATACGTGGCTCTTTGCATTCTATCCACAGCTATTTTGGCTCTTCGTCTCTAACTGGTCGGCCACCCTGATCTAGACCATCCCTGATAGATATTTGTTTAACCTGCTCTTAAATATCTTCGGTGATGGAAATTCCACAAACTCAGGAGCGACATTCCAGATTTTGGTAGGAGGGGGCTGTCCTTTGCATGTCATGATGAGGGGAGGGAGAGTAACAGTACGGGGGGGGCGGGTAGACTGAGAACAGCCTCTTCAGCAGCGGTACTGAGCATGCTCTGTACAAACCAGGCAGCAAATGGGGGGGGGAGGGGTGATACCATACACCGACCTCCCCACACTACTCCCAGGGGCTACTAAGGCACTGGAAAACTCTAGTTTTTTGGCAAATAACGTAACAATTAGCTGACAGGAGCACTGTATCTAATTCCTATGTAAAAGAAAGATAATTAAATAAATATTAGACCATTCAGCTCTAATACTAACACGTTCTGACATCGTGTGGCAAGTCACTTACGCGACGCTGGTTAGCCTTAACATTTTAATATCTATATTCTTACTTTGTTGCTAACTCTGCAGGGAGAGGGGAAGACCATCCAGACTCCTGTGCTCGCTCTCAGCTCTGGAAGAGGAGTGAGGTGAAGTGGGTTACAGCAGGGGAAGATACATTTAGGCTCTATATAAGAACATCAGAACGGCCAAACTGGGTCAGACTAAAGGTCCATCTAGCCCAGTATCCTGTCTGCCGACAGTGGCCAATACCAGGTGCTTAAGAAGGCATGAACAGAAGGGCAAATCATCAAATAATCCCTCCCCTGTCATCCATTTCCAGCCTCTGGCAAACAAGCTAGAAACACTATTCTTGCCCATTCTGGTTAGTAGCCATTAATGGAACTATCCTCCAAAAAAAGACTTATTTTGTTCCTTTTTGGACCCTTGTTAGGCTACGTCTACACTGTAATGCTATTTTGGGATACCAGAGTATCCCAAAATAGCTATCCTGTATCTTCAAAGGAGGCCGTTATTTCAAAATATAAGAGGCTCACTATTCCAACGTCCCTGTAAACCTCGTTCTCCGAGGAGTAATGAGCATTTCAGAATAGCGAGTTATTTTTAAAATTGGCACTGTGTTGACAGTGCCAGAGCACGAAATAAGCTATTTTAAAATAAGATCAAAATAAGATATACAGTTTGCATACTTCAAATTGTGAATCTTATTTTGAGCTATTGTGCAGTGTAGTCACACCCTCACAGTTTGGGCCTTTCCATCATCCTCTGTCAAAGAGTTCCACAGGTAGACTGTGAAGATATAATTTCTTTTGTTTGTTTTAAATCTGCTGCCTATACATTTTCAGCGTCTTGTGTTATGTTAGTAAAGGGGGAAATAACATTTCCTTATTCTATTTTTCCACACCATGCATGGCTTTCTAGACCTCTAACATATCGTCTACCCTTTAGTCATTTCTTTTCTGAGCTGAAAAGTTCCAGTCTTGTTATTCTCGTCTTATATGGAAGACGTTCCGTACCTCTAATCATTTCTATTGCCCTTTCTGTACCTTTCTAAATCCAGTATATCTTTTTTTAGATGGGGTGACCAGATCTGCATCCACTATGCAAGCTGGGAGCATACCATGACTTTATATAGAGGCAATATGATATTTTCTGTCTTATTATCTATTCCTTTCCTAATGATTCCCAATAGTCTATTCACTTTTTATCTTTTAGATTGCCACTGCACACTGAGCAGATGTTTTCTGGGAACTATCTGTAATGATTCCAAGATCTCTTTCTTGAGTGGCAACAGCTATCTGAGACTCCATCAGTTTTGTATGGATAGTTGGGATTCAACTTTTCCATGGGCATTACTTTGCATTTATCAACACTGAATTGCCTCTGCCCTTGTGTTGCCTACTCACCCAGTTTTGTGAGATCCCACTATAACTCTTTGCAGCCATCTTTGGACTTAACTATTTTGAATCATTTTGTAGCATCTGCAAATTTTGCCACCTTGCTGTTTACCCCTATTTCAAGAACACCCGCCTTCCTCACCCTCCTCAGGATTGGCATGTCCTCTTGATAGCTGGATCCTGCGTCACCAGCCACTCACCCACCAGTGGGGAGTGGATCCTCCAAGGCTGACGATGGGGGTGGGAGGGCATGGCTGATGGAGGGGCAACGCTACAGCCCATGGGGCTGGATTGCTCTCCCTTGTCTGCTTGTCTGTCAGTGCAGCCCCCACTGTGGGTCACACTGGAGTGGGAGGGGAAATGATTTCCAGCCTGTGCCCATCCTGAGCCTGAAGGCTCTACAGCCGTCCCTTGGGCTGTAGAGGCTTAGCACCCTCGTCCTCCACCAAACCTGCATCCTCAGTCACCCTGGGTACGTCTAGACTACAGGCTTTTGTCGACAGAAGTTTTGTCGACAGATGTTGTCGACAAAACTTCTGTCGACAAAGAGCGTCTAGACTACATTCAGTTCTGTCGACAAAGCAAGCCTCTTTGTCGACATAACAGTGTGGACGCAAAGGACAGTTTAGATGCAATTATGCCTTCTATCGACAGAACTCTGTCAACAAAAGGCGTTATTCCTCGTAGAATGAGGTTTACCAGCGTCGACAAAACTGCTGAGTTTTGTCGACGTTATGTCGACATAACTCAAAGGCAGTGTGGACACAGGTATAGTTTTGTCGACAAAAGTCCACTTTTGTCAACAAAACTCTGTAGTCTAGACACACCCCCTGAGTCTTGCTTTTAGGAAGCACAGGTTTACTCCATCTCATGGGCCCTACCTCTCTGGTCAGGCTCTGTGACCGCTGACGCCCCTGGAGTCAGGTCACCTTCTTGCACACTGTAGCTGAGGGACAGGAGGCATCTGAATTATTCCAGTGACCAGCAGCAGCCTGGAGGAGTTACCTGCATGTCTACACTGCAGTAAGGAAGGGGCAAGCTGCTTCTGGCCATGGAGGAATGGGGAGAAGGCATGAGGTCCCCAGTGTCTGGCAGCAGCTCCCATCCCTCTCACAGCGCCAAAAGGCTGTTCCAGGCCATGTTCTGGTGTAAATCCTGACAGAATTTTTTTTTGGAGGGGGAGGGAGGAGGGGTCAGTAATCTGTAACCCCACATGCCCATCACCTCAGAAAGATGCAGTGGCAGGCACTGGGAGAGATGGGTCCATCTTAGGCGACCAGCTAGGCATGGCAGTTGGAGAACAACGGGCAGAAAGGTTTGGTCAGTTGGTCTCCCACCCATGTGAGAGTGGTGAATGGGAGTGTGTGTCTCATCTCTCCCCATAAGTAGGAGTGAGGCGGGGGTATATCACTCTTCCCCAGGTGAGTGAGGCCAGGTGTGTCGCTCCTCCTCATGTGAACCCTAAGGCCTTTAAGATAAGAAGGTAAATAAAAAGACTCCAACTACATACTATAGCTTTTTATCAGGAGTTCAGTGAACTTCAGGTTAATTTGAACATTTGTACTGCACAGTTTTAATCAATTGCCTTTGAACTCACTTGAATAATTAGTAAATTTACTAGGTGTCCTGTATTCAGTATAGGGAAATATGATTCTCGCTTGCTGGGCACCTTCATACTACATATGTAATATCTTGTTTTCCTCCTTAAGCAGTTGTCAGGAGTGTCTTTAAGTGCATCTACACAGCAGGGCTTAATTTGAAATAAGCTACGCAAATTGAGCTACGTCAACTAGCTTATTTTGAAATTGGAAGTCTCTAACACAGAACTTATTTCGAAATAGAGCACCTTTCCTTTGACTTCTCTTACTCCTCATACAATGAGGGTTACAGGAGTTGGAGTAAGAAGTCCTCCAGCTTGACAGTATTTCGACATTATTTCAAAATAACTGCCTGCAGTGTAGGGGTACATTTAGACTACAGGCTTTTGTCGACAGAAGTTTTGTCGACAGATACTGTCGACAAAAGTGTCTAGACTACATCCAGTTCTGTCGACAAAGCAAGCTGCTTTGTCGACATGACAGTGTAGACGCAAAGGACAGTGTAGGTACAAGAACGCCTTCTGTCGACAGCACTCTGTTGACAAAAGGCGTTATTCCTCGTAAAATGAGGTTTACAGCCTTGGACAAAACTGCTGAGTTCTGTCGACGTTATATCAACAGAACTCAGTGGCAGTGTAGACTCAAGTATAGTTTTGTCGACAAAACCGTCTAGTCTAGACACACCCTAGATGAGGACTAAGTTATTTTGAAATAACGTTGCTGTGTAGACGTAACCTTATTTATGGATACATATGAAAATCCTAATTTGTGGCTAATAATAGCTTAAAATAAAAAGTCAATATCTTATTAATGAAGATGGAAACAGGTTGGAGCATGTGAGTGGAAGCCTCTATTTATCTGTATGCTAGCTTCTCTGCTTTCTCTGTGACAATGGGGCAGACAGTTTGAATTGATGGGAGATCTTTGTCTAATTCGGGGGTAGGGGAACCTTTCTGGAGTCAAGGACTGCTGACCCTCAGAAAAATCAGCTGGGGGCCTCACAAAGTGAGAAGTAAGAAACAAACAAACAAGCAAACAAATAACCCTAAAGGAAAGCAAAACTAAAACCAACCCAACCCTCGCTGACATGGCCCCTGACTGAGAAGGAGAAAGACACTCTCCTCATTCCTCTCCCACACCAGAGCCTGGGGCGATGGCCTAGTACATTTTGTGTGCTCTAGCCCCGTGAGGAGACAGCGGAAAGACTGGAGGGCCAGTGGGGCTCCCCAATGTTGGGGAGAAAAGCCCTGAACCTCAGAGTCCAGATGTAGGCCTGGTGGGGGCCGCATCCAGGCCTTTGACCTTAGGTTTCCCAATCCTGGCATAATGGTAGCTCAATGTACTTCAGTAGGCTACCACAAACTCAATACTAAACTTTTCACTTAGGGTACGTCTAGACTACATGCCTCTGTCGCCAGAGGCATGTAGATTAGGCTACCAGACATAGGAAAATGAAGCGGCGATTTAAATAATCGCCGCTTCATTTAAATTTACATGGCTGCCGCGCTGAGCCGACAAACAGCTGATCAGCTGTTTGTCGGCTCAGCACGGTAGTCTGGACGTGCGGGTGTCGACATCAAAGGCATTTGTCGACCACCCAGGTATACCTCATCCCAGGAGGTACTACTAGGCATGTAGTCTAGACGTACCCTTAGTCTAAAGCAGCAATTTGCCTTGTTTTCACAACACTGTGGTGCAAGGGGTTTGTCAACAAAAATGGTTTCTTTCCGGATCAGATGCCAGTCCCTATTTTATAGCTGATGGCTTGGTTGTGGACCTCGTGTGGGTATAGATTTTCTTGTAGGTGGATGCACGGTGGGGGAATGCAAGAAACACAAACATCTAGCCCAATGGTTACTCACCAGTAGATTGGGATCTACTGGGAGATCTTGGAGCCTCTGACAGGTGATCCTGATGGGTTTGGCCAAGAGGCTATCAAATACCTGAACTTCAGCTTCCCTTCTCCACACTGCAGTGCACCTCCTGCCTTTGCTTGGAGCTGCCTCCCCCCGGAGCCTCCTGCTTACTTTGCAAGGCAGGAGAGGGAGAAGAGGGGCACAGAAGTCAATGAGCCCCCTCTCCCACCCTGTATCCTATCTCCACAGAGCAGAATGGGGGGCACAACAGGACTTGGGATGAAGTTTGCTGTCTGTTTTGGGGAGTGCTGCAGGGCCTGGGTAGGGGTGAACCTGCCTTAGCCCCACTGCACCCCCACCCAGAAGCAGCCTGAGGTAAGCAGGGCCCTGTCAGAGCCCACATCCTGAAACCCTACCCCAGTCATGAACCCCCTCCTGCACCTCATTGCCTCTGCACTAGCCCCGAGCACCTAGAACCCAAACACCCTCCCAGAGCCCCTGCACCTAGAACCCCCTCTGGCCCCTCAGCTGCCTCCCTCACTCTCAGCTCAGAGCCCCTCTCGCACGCCAAATCCCTTAATCCAAGACCAGAACCTGCACCCAACTATCTGCCCCTGCCTGGTGAAAGTGAGGGAGGATGGGGGAGGGAGGATGGAGTGAGTAGGTACAGGGCCTCAGAGATGGGGCAGGAAGGAGGCGGGCCCAGGGTATTTGGGTTTGAGGTAGATCTTGGATTGCACCTCAATTCAAAAAGTGATCTCATGCTCAAAAAGGTTGGAGACCTCTGATCTAGCCTTTGCATATCACAGAGAAAGCCTCAGGAGGGTGTTAGAAATAGAGCAGCCTTTTCCCCCCACAGATTGCCCATCCTTCTGGGGAGTTAATCTTTCGTTCAGTCTCTAGCTGCAAAACGCCCGGGTAGGTGTCTCAGAATAGCGCGCTGCCTGGCTATCAGGTCTCAGATGACCACACGTGTTTGCTGTCAGCTCTTTCCAACTAGGAGCAAGAGCCTATTTTAAGAGCTTCCTTCCCTCACGCACAAACTGTTGCCATAGTTGCAAAACTAATGCACATGGAAAGAAAGGTTCCTACACTATTGACTCAGCAGAGAGGTATGTTGCTGAATCTCTCCGTTTCTTAACGCGTGTAAGTGAAAAAGAGAGTGGGCCAGGCGCTCAGCTGATGTTCATTGGCATAACTCTGTTGACTTTCATGGAGCTGTGCTAATCTAGACCAGCTGAAGTACTGGCCATCTGTTTTTCCGTTCCTATGCCTTCCAGGTTTTTCTCCTTATACTTTATAGTTACGACTTTGGCTTCCATGTCTGTACCACCCAGTTTAAACTATCGCAGACTGGTGGGGATGAAAGTGCTTTTCCCTCTTTAACCATGCTACTTCCTAGCTACCTGAATATGCAGGGAGAAAATATAAATGTCAAGAGTCAGGTATATTTTGGCCCTTCACGTCCATCGTATGTACAGGGTCACAGAGAGAGGCGTGGCACATTTTTGATGGAAATGCCCTCACGGTCAACTTCAGTTCAAAACCTGGCCTAGGTCTGCACACCAGCAGCAGCTTGCATTCATTCCATTCACATCCATAGATTTTTCCTCAAGCCTAGTTTTAAAGAGGTTTACATTTGGAAATACATTTATGCGGTGGCTTGCCAATGTATTTCAAGATGGAATGCAAAGTCACCGTTCTGCACCTCATTTCAGATTTGGTTTTAATTTGGAGTGGATTTTTCTTTCAGGTGAAATTTCCAGCCCGTTCCTAATCTTAAACAGTGATCGAGACCCAAAGGGCTCACTGGATGCATGAGGAAATTGATGGAAGGGTTTGCATGCAGGTGTGTTATTTTTCCCTTGGTCACTAATGCCTGTATTTTTCTATGAGGACAGTATGTAAAGTCATTCCTTTGCAAATTCCATCTATTACTTGCTTTCACTGTCATATAGTTCCTGAAGTTTTACATTGCAAACTGGAGTATCCAGGAAGTCAGAGCTTGAAGGAAGGCATGTGTAAGCTATTGCAGAGACTTGACATGTCAGCACTGTTAGGAGCCGGACAGCAGGTCCCTGCTTCTGAAGAAGAGGTGCTGGACAGATGTCTCTCAGGCGTGTGCCAAAGACTTTGGATACTGCTCAAACACAGTAAGGCTTGGAAGCATGTGGGATGCAGAGGTTCAGAGCAATACAGCAGTGTTTGAACCCAAGGGAGATATCAGCCAGAGCGAGTGAGGTTCTGTGGTCCGCCCTGTGAAGGTCAGACTACCGCAGGTCCCCAAGTTATGAACGGGTTATGGACCAAACACTTGGCCGTAACTCGAAATGTTCATTGAGTCGGACCCCATTGAGTTACATTGTGACCATGCTGTTCATAAGTGTGGGTCACGTTCGTAACTCGGAGACTGCCTTTACGACCACTTAATGGGAGGGTTGGTCGTAAATGCAAACGGTTGTAAATCGACTGTTCGTAACTCGGGGACTGGCTGTAAATCCTTGGTCACCAACCAGTGACTCGGGATCTACTGGTAGATCGTGGAGCCTCTGACAGGGGATCCTGACTGGTTTGGCCAAGAGGCTATTATCAAGTGCAGCACTACAGCTGCCCCTCCTCCACTGCTGTGCATTTCCTGCCCTTTGCCTTGGAACTGCCCCTACCCCCCAGCCAGGATCCTCCTGCTTGCTATGCAGAACAGGGAAGGAAGAGGAGGGGGCACTGATGTCAGGGTGCCCCCTCTCTCATCCTGTATTCTGTCTCCAGTGAATGGGGGGGGGCAAAACAGGGCTTGGGATGGAGGGAGTTTGCTGGCTCCTTTGGAGAGTGGTGCAGGGCCAGGGCAGGACCGAGCCTGCCTTAGCCCCACTGCACCACCACCCAGGAGCCACCTGAGGTAAGCAGTGTCTAGCTGGAGCCTCTAGAATCCCAAACCCCTGCTCTATTCATGAACCCCCTCCTGTACCCCAACTCCCTGCCCCAGCCCCAGCTCAGAGCCCCTCTCACACTCCAAATCCTTAAGCCCAAGTCCACAGCCTGTGCCCGGCGTGATGAAAGGGAGGAAAGATGAGAGGAGGGAGGATGCAGTGAGCAGGAGCAGAGCCTCAGAGAAGGGACACAAAGGAGGCGGGGCCAGGGTATTTGGGTTGAGGTACATCCTGGATTACACTTAAATTTAAAAAGTGATCTTGTGCTTAAAAAGGTTCGAGACCTCTGGCCTAGATGGGCCCTTCTGACCTTTAAGTCTATGAAATATAACTTATCACACAGAAAAGGGGTCTCGCAACCCCATGTTCACTGATGCCACCTCATTCACTGAGTGACTTGACTCCAGAGAAGCTGAATTACTGTTGCCTAGATATTTTGGAAAGCTGGTTGGGTAACATGGTGCGATGCGCCCCCGTGGGTCTCACTGGGAATTAGCTCAACTCATGGCTGAAGCGCCCTCTTCCAGCTGGTGTCTCATCTGCTGTTACTTGTTTTCAGTTAATAGCTCCAGTGCCTTATGTTAGGACCCGCATCCCTCCCAGACTTTTGCTTTGGGTACTGCCCAGCCACAGCACCCCCATGCTCTGCGGTCTTCCCCCTCAGGGAAACCCCCAGCATCCTATACCCATCTTGCCTCAGTGACCCTAATGCCAGTCATCATCTAGCCCCTTACCTCAGGGGCAAGCTGCAGTCTGACAGAGCCACTCATACGGCAAAGGGATGTGGGCTTGCTGCCTTTGCCTGCCCTGGCTGCCTCCCTGCAGCCCTAGTATCTTCAGGACCCTGTCACTGGGCCCCAGCCTGGGACTACTCAGGCTGGAGCTCCCCTGGTTCACCCTGCCTTTCCCCAGCACTACTCTGTTGATAGCACCCTGGCTAGTAGGCAGCTAGGTCCTTCCCCGTCCAGGCTTGGAGCAAGAGTGTGCTCAGTCAGGCCAGCCCTCTCTTTTATACAGCCCTCCTGGGTTCTGATTGGCTGCCACAAGGCCTCTCATGATTGGCCCCTAGCTTCAGCCCTCTCCTGGGGCTCTTTACTCCTTTTTATGCCTGAAGCAGAGGGACCACCCCACTATAGTCTATCTTACCTATTTTTCAGCAACATGTGCCATTTTTCTAGGCCTCTGTTTAGTCCAGAGGATCCAGACCTACAGACTGAAACAGACCCAAACTTTTTTTTAAATAAACATGGAAGTGAATTTGACAAATGGACATCACTGATGTAACAGGCTTTCCTCAAATTCCAAATCCAAATATTGACAAGAATGGCAGCCCAACTCTGATTCTAAGAGGTGTTGTGAGACAGATAGCAGTGGGAGACATTCTCCAGAAATCAAAGGAGATTATAAAATTATATATAGGAAAAATATTTTGAGGCAAACAGCTAGAATTAGTTACAGTTCATTCTCCAACTATTTCATTCCGAATGGAGACATTTTCCACCCTAGGCAGATGATCCGTGTCTTTATTCAGAATGTTTGCTTGTGTGTGTAAGAATAGAAGTGCATATATGGATTATTTGCTAAATAAACTATAATGATTACTGCTGAACTTAAAAAAAATCCCATGCATCTGTAATCACCAGCAGCCAGATTAGAACCTGGGACCTCAAGGTGGGAGCCTCTACAGCTTGACCTATAAAGCCAACTAGTGTTCAAGCTAGCCTGTAGAGCTCCTTTGTTCTTATGTGTTGCTGTTAGTGTTCTAAGTGCCACTACATGGGACAGCGAGCCACACTAGGGCTATGTCTACACTGGCAGGTTCTTGCACAAGAACATCTTGCACAAGGGTCCTTGTGCAAGAACTCTTGAGCAAGAACACATCCACACTGCCATTTGGCAGTGTGGATGCTCTCTTGTGCAAGAAAGCTCTCATGGCTATTTTAGCCATAGGGCTTTCTTGCACAAGAAACCCCTGCTGCACGTTCACACTGCCCTCTTGCACAAGAGCCCTGTCTTCCGACGCCGTACTATAAATCTTCTTGCACAAGAGCGGGAGGGCAGTGTGGATGCTCTGCGGGTTCTTGCGCAAGAACAGCCATTCTTGAGCAAGAACCCGCCAGTGTAGACATAGCCTAGGGGCGCATCCACATAGCAGGGCTTAACTCAGAATACGTTATGCAAATTGAGCTACGTCAATTGCATATCTTATTTCGAAATAGCGTATTTAGAGTTTTGGTGCTATCTACACGGCACTTATTTCGAAATAGAGCACTCTTCCTCTGACTTCCCTTACGCCTCATAAAATGAGGGCTACAGGAGTAAGAGTAAGAATTCCTCCAGCTTGATAGTATTTTGACATGATGTCCATTATTTCAAAATAAGGCTGCTGTGTAGACATAGCCTCCAGGTACAGGTTACATACGTCTCCTAACTGAGGAAGCATAGCTGCAGCTTCAGGGACTCAGTTGAGATCCCAGACAAACCCAACACAAGACAGCTTTGAATTTGGGACTTCAGGGGCTTAGCGGAGGAACGCCTACAACACGAGCTATAGAGCCAGCTGGCTCACAAAAAGTAGGAATAAGGGATCTTCCGGAAAAGGGCTTATTTTCCGCAAGAGCCCGTCTAGACTGGCGTTTTTCTCCGGCAAAACCCCGAGCCGGAAAAAAGCGGCAGCCATGTTCATGCAAATGCCGCGGGGGATATTTAAATCCCCCGCGGAATTTGAAATTCCGAAGTGTCTCATTAGCATCCCTTTTCCGGAAAGGGGTGCCAATGTAGACACAGCCCTGTTGTCCATCCACACACTGTGCAAAAAGGCTGATTCCTTGTAGAAAGAGGAATAACTCTTGCACAAAAAGCCCTGTCTTCTGTCGATCTACTGTATTTTTTCTTGCACGAAAACACGCTTGTAGTGTGGACGCTCCACGAGTTTTTGCACAAAAACTCTGCAGTGTAGATGTAGCCTAGGTGTGTGGGTTACACATCCAAGTTTCCTGAAACCATCCACTAGGATTGGGAAGCTCCTGCCACAGGAATGAAGAGCAGAAAGCTAATCAAAATTGTGTTCCTCTTTTTTTGTTTTGGATTTTTTTGGGGTGTGTGTGTCTTTTGTTTTAGCACATGGATAAAAAGGTCTTTTGGAAGGCCATGTGTTTGTTACAGTACATTAGACAACAGGAGTCTATTGTACATGGGGCATATGCCATTTTTTGATAGTACACTTTGTGCTTTGTGATCTCGGGAATAATTCAAGAGTGAGATTGGTAAATGAGATCTGGAGGCAGATGTACCATCAATTATTATTTTAGCTGTACCATCAATTATTATGATTTATTAAAATCATAGGACCGAAATCAATAAATTACTTATATACCTGTTCCACGTTAGCACATACTTCTATCCACTCACATCAGGGAGACTTACACATGTGTTTTGTTGAATTAGGCCAGTAATAATTTGAAAAACTTTAACCAGCATCAGACCTTAGCCCTCATTAGGATTTGAACCCAACCACCAATGTTCCCTCTAATCTTTTCCATCCATGTGCAGAATAATTTTTCCCATGCACTGACGCATGTGTGAATGTGCACCACAAGTAGAAACACAAACCTAGCTGTGGGAGCTCTGCTAGTCAGCTGGGTGACATGTGAATCTCTCCTCACTGGCCACACAAGTGTGCAGCTTATAGGAAACACTGTCAGCTACTATACTTTAAATTCATTAGCATTGATCTAAATACCATCAGTAGAACTGAATCCTAGTTATTATTGATGTTAAAATTATCTGGCCTTTAAAAAATTAATTTCATGACTGTGCTAAAAATTCATTCCACGGGTCTTTTATGTAGGAAGGTGTTTTTCTTTTGGCATGCTTTAAATGTACTTGTTATTAAGTTTGATCTCTTGTCTGCTTCTGGAAGAACAATGAACTGAGTAGGCATCTGTCCCCTTTATAATATTTAACACCTTAATTAAATCCCCTTTCAAACTTTTTCACTTCTAATCTTTCTTGAACAGCCTAAGAGATATGATCTCAATTTTACATGAAAACACTGGAAATCATGGACAGATAACTGTGCCTAAATAACTCCTCTCCACCAAGGTGCATTAAAATCTAATTTCAGGAAGAATTAATCAGAGATCTGTTTATTTTTAATTAGTACTCTTTTTAAAGTTCCTTTGCTTTTGGCCTGACTTACCCAACTATTAACATAAGTGTAAGACTTCAGAAAGACGCTTGTAGGAGACTGAGTTTAAACGCTGCGTCTTCCATCCCTTAACAAGACAATGATCTTTATAACTTTAACTGACAAAAGCAGCTGATCTGCACCTATAATGACCTTTACATGAGAATGGTAACAGATTTGGCTCCTGGATTAAAATCTCCATCAGTTTATTATCCTCATCTCTTGTTTTATATCCAACCATTGGTGTTTGGTATTTACTGGCATGTATAGCAACTGTCAAAAATGTCAGTGAATTGGCAAATGGTAAATACCACTGACACAAGGAGTGGAAAAAATAATCTTCCACTGCCTCAGAGTTTCCATTAAGACACTGACATAAGCTAATGTCTTTCTTGACTCCCTAGCTTCTCTGAGTAAGGATTAAAACAGAATCTAGAAGGAAATAGACACGTTGTGAAATTGCCTTACATTATTTGTACTGTATATGTCAAGTGAGAGTTTCTGGTTTGGAGCTTCCTCTTATTCCAATTGAAGTTCATGGGAAAAAGGACTTCAGCGAGTGGTGGTATTAGGCACTTGATCTGTAGATTTATAAGTGCAGAACCAATTCATATCTCACATTTTGGATGCTTCCTTCTCCAAACTCTTTGAGCCTATCTGACTGGCTTTGGGTGTTGCTGCAAATTTGAAGTACAGATCAAGTGCGCTGAAAATCAACTAAGGTTTCTAACACTTTCCTGCCAACCTAGGGCAATTTATCATACTGTGTTGCAATTGCATGTTCACAGTTTCATATGCTGGTGTTGTGAAGCCAGGGAAAACAGAGTGGTTCCAGTTGGGTTTTGATGCAGGGTTTTTTTAGGGTCATTGCAACCAGGGCCAGCCCGAGCCATTTTGGCACCCCAGGTCCCTCTGGGCGCACGATGCATGCGTGGGCCCGCCCCCGGGACATGTGGCCCCGCCTCCGGGTGCACAATGCATGCGTGGGCCCGCCCCCGGGACATGTGGCCCCGCCTCCGGGTGCACAATGCATGCATGGGCCCGCCCCCAGGACATGTGGCCCCGCCTCCGGGTGCACAATGCATGCGTGGGCCCGCCCCTGGGACATGTGGCCCAGCCTCCGGGTGCACAATGCATGCGTGGGCCCGCCCCTGTGGCGCGTGGGCAGATGCACGGCGCATGTGCTGCCCAGATGGCCCAGCTACCGATAATAGCACACAGCTCGGAGCCGCCCGGGGTGGGCTGCGCCTGGCCGTGGGGGGAAGGGCACTGCTGCCTGGTGCTGCTGGGGTTAACACGGCCCCCACCCCAGGCGGCCGCTGCAGCCCGTCAGGAGCCGGGTGCCCCCCATAGGTTGGTACCGTGGCCAGCTGCCTGGCTAGCCCACCCCTTAGTCCGGCCCTGTTTGCAACCCCCAGAACAAAGAGAAACCCAGGCAATACAAACCTACATGGAATGAAATGAAGCAAATACTAGCACAGCGTCACTGCGAGAGAGAAACTATGAAATGAATTACACTTTTACCATCCATATCTATGGGGGAAAAAATTGGCAGGAAGAATGCCATGCCGGAGAGGCAACAATAGCATTATTACGGGATTCTTTTGGACCAGAGCTTTCCAACTCTGCAAACCATTTTTTCAGAGAAATCCCAAGACAACAATCTGTTCAAACTGGGGATCCCAGAAAATGCCTCATTGTTCCACTGGTAGCCTCTGGGTAACACGATTAAAGTGATTTTGACAGGGGATGACACGAGGGGAAGTGCTGTGGATGCTCCCCAGCAAAGAGCGTGTAACCTATTGGTGGGTAACCAGCAGCCCATTGTGGTTTTACACCTAATCCATAAGGCATTTTGTTTACTGTTGCTCATGCACAGAGTTGCCAGATTCTGTGTGGTGTTTTTCCTACTGGTATTACTAAAGCAAGACTCCTGTAAAGCAAGGACACGTGCAGTGAGGTGTGTAGTGACTTCACCCAACAGTGGATGAGAAAGCCATGCACTCCCTCAGCATCCAATCAAAGTGCTTCTCCTGTGCAGTCGGCACAGCCTGCAAATATAACCCACACACCTACTAGGGGTGGTTCACTGCCCCAGGCTGGAGCAAAGTGTTAGGTGGGCCGGATCCGGCCCCTGGGCCACATCTTGCCCAGCCTGGAGGTAACCCAGGCCAGCATGACAGTTTCTTTGTCTCACATCTTCTGCCAGAACCCATACGGAAATTTCTGAGTCAGCTGCTGCTGCTGCACTGGCAGAGCGACTGGTTCGACTCAGGGTGTGCCTAAATTACACCCCTCTGTCGGCAAAGGGAAGGAAATTAGACACATCAAAAGTGCAAATGAAGCCGGGATGTAAATACCCCGTGCTTCATTTGCATAATGGCGGCCACCATTTTTTTTTCGAAACGGGGCTTTTCAAAAAAAAAAGGCAGTTTAGACAGGCCATTTTTGACAGAAATGCCCTGTTTTGAAAGATCTTGTTTTAAGGAGTACAGAATCTTTCGAAACGGGGCATTTCTGTTGAAAATGCCCTGTCTAAACTGCCGTTTTTTTCAAAAAGCCCCATTTCGAAAAAAAGCGGCGGCCGCCTTTATACAAATGAAGCATGGAATATTTAAATCCTGGCTTCATTTGCTCTTTTGATGTGTCTAATTTACATCCCTCTGCCGACAGAGGGGTGTAGTTTAGTCACACCCAGACTGTGCAATTTCATGCTTCCAGATTCAGATGTCCTGGATTAAATCCCTGCCTTTGCTTCCTCCAGGGGCTTCCTTTCACATGGTTGAACAGACGGCCATGTTCCGGCGCTGTTTTAACCAATGCCGCTCAGAAGCATCATGGTGGAATGCGAGTGGAGGGGGAAGAATTAGTATGTGAGTGAGAACAGCCAAGGGATGATGGCTGCAGCATGTTGGAGTCTCTTCACCTGTGATCTGACGGGGCAGCATGTTCTCTATTGCAAGAATGATCCATTCTGTTCTAAATCAGATGGGTGAATATTGCTGGGGTTGCAGGGTGTGGACAAGGATCTCATCCAAGAGAGCAGAGGCGGGAATAACATGGCTAGGGCAGGGAAGGAGAGGCAGAGATAAAATAAAATCCCTCAGAATGTCAGCACATGGTGATTTTATTTTCCCCTTTCATTATTTAGACTGGAGTGTTGCGAAACACCCTGTAGCTTAAAAAAACTGCTAATGGACAACAGCTGTGGGGATGAATTGAATGATCAATTTTAATGGCTGGGGGAGGCAATTCAGTGAATGTTTATGGGTCTAGTAGGAAGAGATGTTTGACAGTTGCAATTTGCCATAAAACTAGAGAGAATGTGCGTTACTGGGATTCCTAACTCAGTACTAAAGAAAAGTTATAAACGGGATGTCTGAAGGGATTCTGAACCCCCTTATTGACACAATTTGCCAGGTGACATTTGGGAAACTTACCTTGGGCTTGATATTTCCCTGCCTTGAACCTTATAATCATTTACACCCGTGGATAAGTCTGAATTCACATCTAAACCCATGACCGGGATCTGTTTTGTTATTGGCAAGAAATCTGATCGTTCAGACAACTTGATGAACCTGTAGCCAGCTACGGAATGTCTTTACTTTTTGGTGTGTAACTGATCTGATCCATATCCAGCTTATAACTGTCTTAAAATTGTACATTATATGATTTATGTAATTACTCATGCTAACTTGTATACTTGGCTATGTCTAGACTAGCATGATTTTCCGCAAATGCTTTTAACGGAAAAGTTTTTCTGTTAAAAGCATTTGCGGAAAAGAGCATCTAGATTGGCACAGATGCTTTTGCGCAAAAGCACTTTTTCCAGAAAAGCATCTGTGCCAATCTAGATGTGGTTTTGCGCAAGAAAGCCTCGATCGCCATTTTCGCCATCGGGGCTTTTTTGTGCAAAACAATACCGCATTGTCTACACTAGCCCTCTTGCACAAAAGCATTTGCACAAGAGGGCTTTTGCCCGAACGGGAGCAGCATAGCATTTCCGCAAGAACACTGACAATCTTACATCTTCAAGCGGCCAGTGTAGACAGCTGGCAAGTTTTCTGCAAAAGCACTTGCTTTTGCGAAAAAACTTGCCAGTCTAGATGAAGCTATGATGAATAGTCAAGGGATAAAGATTTTAAGAGCATGTGTGTAGCTGAGATGCTTTTGAAAATCCCAGGCTGTGTCTAGACTGGCAAGTTTTTCCGCAAAAGCAAGTGTTTTTGCGGAAAAACTTGCCAGCTGTCTACACTGACCATTTGAATTTCCACAAGGACACTGACGATCTCATGTAAGAAATCAGTGCTTCTTGCGGAAATACTATGCTGCTCCCATTCGGGGCTTTTTTGCGCAAAAGCGCATCTAGATTGGACATGGATGCTTTTGCGCAAAAGTGCTTTTGCGGAAAAGTGTCCGTGCCAGTCTAGATGCTCTTTTCCACAAATGCTTTTAAAGGAAAATCTTTTCCATTAAAAGCATTTTGCGGAAAATCATGCCAGTCTAGACATAGCCCCCATGTTTGCCCATGGACATATATATGCCTAAATATATTTGAAAATATTGTCTCCGGGCACTTAGGCACTTAAATCTCATTGAAAATATATCACATTTGGGTTGCTAAGTCTCTAGGTAACCTTTGGAAATAAGATTTAAGTTCCTAAATCAGTTAAGTGTTACAATGCTGAGCAAAGTAATACCTAATAACCTATAAACGTTAGGTCTAAAGGCTCCAGTGTCAATTAGGAAGTTTTGAAAACTGACATCTTGAATGCTGTTTACAGACATAATCACCTTATCTCAAAAAAGATATCTTAGCGAGGGGAAAAGTTCAGGAAAAGGACAACAGAAGTTGTTAGGGGTTTGGAATGGGTGCCATATGAAAAGAGATTAAAAAGACTGGGACTTTTCAGCTTAGAAAAGAAGAGACTAAAGGGAAATATGATAGAGGTCTATAAAATCATGACTGGTGTGGAGAAAGTGAATAAGGAAAAGTTATTTACCTCTTCCCATAACATAAGAACTAAAGGTCACCAAATAAAATTAATAGGTAGCAGGTTTAAAACAAATTAAAGGAAGTATTTCTTCATATGACTTACAGTCAACCTGTGGAACTCCTTGCCAGAGGATGTTGTGAAGGCCAGGATTTTAACAGGGTTAAAAAAAGAACTAGATAAATTCATGGAGGATAGCTCCATCAATGTCTATTAGCCAGGATGGGTACGAATGGTGCCCTAGTCTCTGTTTGTCAGAAGATGGGAATGAGTGACAGGGGTGGAATCACTAGATGGTTCCCTGGTCTGTTCATTCCCTCTGGGCTACCTGGCATTGGCCACTCTTGGATGACAGGATACTGGGCTAGATGGAGCTTTGGTCTGACCTAATATGGCTGCTCTTAGGTAAGTTGAGTCTCCAAAGGGTAGCCATGTTAGTCTGTACCTGCAAAAACAACGAGTCCTGTGGCATCTTAGAAACTAACCGATTTATTAGGGCAGTAGATTATGTGGGTAAAACCCACCTTATCAGATGAATGGGAGAGGGACTTACAGAAGCAGGAGTATAGAGAACGAATAAGCTGCTTGTGTTAATGAAGCTAATTAAGTCATTTGGTGTGGAGATGTTATGAATGACCCACTTCCACTCTGCCTTAGTTTAACACAAGCAACTTCTTCCTTATCTATACTCCTGCTTCTTTAACCTCCACTCCCATTCGTCCGATGAAGTGGGTTTTACCTACGCAAGCTTCTGCCCTAGCAAGTCTGTTGGTTTCTAAGGTGCCACAGGGCTCCTCGTGGTTTTTGAAAGTGAGTGAAAATCTGAGCTGCGATGTGTCGTTGGCTGAGCCTGCAATGCCTCAACATCAGCGTAATGGCATTTTGCTATTTGCAAAGGCATAACAATTGAACCGTGCAGTCCAAATCCATAATATCAAGAGATTTTCTCAGCGGGAAAGAACCTTGTCGATTTTGGTGAGAACTGGAATCTCAGAAGGAGAAAATGGAGACCACAACAGTTTCTGACATCTGGTTACCATCTTTAATGAAGTCTACATTGTACATAAGTCAAGGGATCTGGAGATGGCAGCCATTAACACTTCTCAGCCTAACAATGAGAGCTGGCTGAGAAGTAGTTTCCATGTGCCAGGAAAAAAATTGAGATTTTGAAATTTTTTCCTGTCTCCAGTTGGGATGAAGAGTTGAAATCTTTGACAAATCAACATTTTTGAGGGAAAAAAAACATTTTAACAAGAAATTCCTAGCCCCCAAATCTACCCAGTCACTCACAGTGACCCTCAGAACAACTTATTTTCCCAACAACATCGAAAAAAAGGAGATGGAGTGGGGGTACCATGACAAGGACAAAGACCCCTTGGCACAGAGAGCGGGGGTGGGAAAATGAGGGTTACAAAGAGGCCTTGGCAATGGGGCAGACAGAACAAGGATTCCCATAGGATCCCTAGTGATGCAGGATCCTGGTTTGGAGATAAGGCTGAATGAGAGACACATAGACCATCGACATACGGCATGAGGAAATGGGGAGCACACATAACTCATGGTATAAGGGAAGATGGGTGTGCAGAGTCTGTGAAATAGAAGGGAATACGAGAGGGGCCATAGCTTGGTCAAGGGGGTTGGGAATGGAGGAATGAATGGAGCTTCCAATGTGAGCAATGAGCTTGACTAAAGTTTGCTTTTCTTTCGCTAGGAAATGCTCTTGTAAGTAACATAGGATGAAATCCAAGCTCTAAAGGCTGGGCACCACATTCCAGCAGCGCTGAGAGCCAGCTGCCCTTGACCCCACCCCTTCTGCCCTTGGCCACGCCCCTTCTTCCCTCAGCCCCACTCCTTCTGGGAGCATGGAGGCAGGGCCTCTCCAGCTAGGCCCGGGGCCCGTGGAGGTTGTCGGCTCCATTGCACCGCTGCCTTCAATGGGAGCAGGATTTCATCTGCTGTATTTTGTCTGCTCATTGGCTAGGTGATTGGGAGCTTGGTTTGGCGCCAGCGCTGGAACTCACTTTGCAAGGCACAAGCATTTGTTCTAGCAAAACTGGCGCGATAGCCTATTTCCAGTAAACAGCTCCAAAGGAATGTGAGGAGCTGAGACAAACTCACTGAAAGAAAAAGCTTGAATACATATTGATGGGCTATGCCTTGTGTTTTTTGTTGAAATCAACAAAGGGCTTCTTCGTGGCTTTCGGATTCAGGTGCTAAACTGAGGCTCAGAGAGATCTACATTTAATTGCTGCCTCTGCCACCGATTTCCTGTGTGATCTTGGGCAAGTCATTTGATCTCTGTGTCTCTCCATTTCTGATCAATAAAATAAACATGGCTCATCCTTCCCTTTGTCTTTTCTGTCCAAATAGATAGTAAGCCCTTCAGCACAATAACCCTATCGTGTCATGTATAATACCTAGCAGTCAGGGGTCCCAATCTTGGCTGGGGTTTCTAGGCACTACAGAGAAATAACAAACAATGCACAGTTCTTATGCAAGGCTTCTATTAATAGGTGGGAAAACATTTAGAGAGGAGGTAGGTAGACATAATTATTCCTAATTTACAGTTGGGGAAACTGAGGCACAGGGGCTAAAGTGACATGGCCAAGATCAACCAGCAGGCCAGTGACAGAACAGAACCGGAGTCTTCTGAAGTTATGTCTATACTACAGGCTAGGGGTGAGATGTCCCTGCTCCTGTATACATACTCACATTAGCACTCATCAATTAGCGAGCATATAAATAGCAGTGCAGCCACAGTGGGCGGAGGTGCACAGTTAAACCATGTTGAGTACACACTCAACAGATATAGGTAGGATTCTTCTTGGCACAACTCAGACATGCATCTGCTGCCATACATCTGCAGTTACACCCGTATTTATACATTCACGAGTCTGATTCAGCATCTTACTGTTGGTGTACATAAGCAGGAGAATAATACCTCTAAATGGCCATATAGACATAATCTGAGTCCCATTCCTGTGCTCCACATTGAGCATTGTGATGCATTTAACTACCACTGTGATGGAAGCAGCAGCAGACCCCAAAACACATGGGTGTGTCTACACAACAGCGTTATTTCGGGAAAACAGAGATTATTCCAAAATAACATAGTGCGCGATTACACTACAAGCCTTTATTTTGAAATAATGTTGAGCTGGAGTACTTCTTACTCTGACTCCTGTAATCCTCATTTCACAAGGAATAAGGGAAGTTGAAGGAAGAGTGTTCTTCCTTCCACTTCCTGCTGTGTAGACAGCGCCAAAAGCCGAATTAAGTTATTTCGACTTCAACTATGGAAGTGATATAGCTGAAGCTGTGCAGCTGAATTCGACTTTTTCCCTGCTGTGTAGATGTACCCATGAAGAACAGTATTCCCTGTAAGCTAAGCTGAGCGCTTGTGTGGCCACTCAGGAGAGATTCGGGGCATGTCTACACTGGGGAGTTATTTTGGAATAACAAGGTGAGCATCCAGACTGTCAAACCTGTTGTTTTGGAATAATGGGCGTGTTCTTTCAAAATAATTACTCCTGCTTGTGAAGAGGAATAAGCTTATTTCTAAATAGTAATTTGGGGAGTTATGATTTTGAAATAACTTACTTTAAAATAACCTGGTAGTGTAGAATAGGAATAGAGATGTAGCCGTGTTAGTCTGGTCTTGCTGAAACAAAATACAGGACTATGCAGCACTTTAAAGACTAACAAGATGGTTTATTAGGTGATGAGCTTTCGTGGGCCAGACCCACTTCCTCAGATCAAATTGTGGAAGAAAATTGGCATGACCATATATACCAAAGGGATACAATCAAAAAAAGTGAACACATATAAAATTGACAAATCAGATTTTAGAATAGAGGGGAGGTTAGGGTGGCAGGTTAGTGTCTATGTGATAATGATATTAGGGGTGATAATTGGGGAAACTATCTTTGTAATGAATAAGGTAGTTAGCATCTTTGTTAAGGCCCTTTGTCAAATTTAAGCATGAATGACAGTTCTGAGGTTTCCCTTTGTAGTCTGGTGTTAAAGTCTCTTTGGAGTAATATATATGTAGTGAGGTCATTGAGACAATGCCCAGTCTAGTTGAAATGACAGGAAACTGTTTTTTCTTTGTGAAACTGTCTGATGTCTGATTTATGGGCATTAATTCTTTGGCGAAGTGTCTGAGAAGTTTGTCCGATATACATAGCAGACGGACGCTGTTGGCACATGATGGCATACATTATATTTCTGGATGAACAGGAATATGTGTTCAAATGCCTCCCATCTGATTAGCACAGCACCTACAGGACATCCCCCTGTACATCACCCCAGTATAAATCCATTCCACACTAGAGTAGTGTTTCTCAACATTTTTTTATAAAGTACCCCTTTAAAAAATTATAAGTACCCCCAGTACTTACAGTTTTCAGATACACATTTTTTTTTTAACCATTGCAACCCATTTGTTTAAACAACTTAATTGTAGCTGGGTGGACGATGAAATTTTTGGGTGTAAAACGTACGAAAATAATAAAGCGCTGTAAAACTTAAAACAAAAATTCAGTTTTCTCCAAATTTCAGTTGTGTTGATGTACCCCTCGACTTCTCTCAAGTACCCCTAGGGGTACTTGTACCACTGGTTGAGAAACACTACACTAGAATCATTGACGCTTGTAGGAATTGATGCATTGTAAGTCCCCCTTTTCCCCTCTCTTAAGTTGTGTGGAAAAAAAATAATTATGCAAATGGAAGTTAGCCACGGAGAAAAATGTCCCTGCTTTAAGTTGTTTTGTATAAGTCCAAGTTTTTTTAAACGTATCCTGGACTTATAGCAAGTTTCAACAGGTGGTGCACATTTGCACGTGCCTCCGTGCATATAAAATTATTCCACCCCAGATGGAAAAAAATGACTCGTGGCTGGAAAAGACTGGAGGAAACATTGTTGAGGAATGAAGAGTCAAAAGCTCTTGTCTCATATAAACTATGGGGTGACTTCCAGAGATAAAAAACAACAAATGATCTGGTAGCACTTTATAGACTAACAAAACATGTAGATAGAAACATGAGCTTTCGTGGGCAGAGCCCACTTCTTTAGATGACCAGAGTGGGCCGTGCCCATGAAAGCTCATGATACCATCTACATGTTTTGTTAGTCTGTAAAGTGCTACCAGACCATTTGTTGTTGTTTTTTTCTGTAACAGACTAACTCGGCTATCCCCGGAAGCTTCCAGAGATAAATTAGGCAGAATTATACAGTTTGTGGGAATAATGCCTTTCAAAGATATTGGAGGAAATTGATAAACAATAAAGTATTCCTGCCAGCATTCACTTTCTGTTCTTTGTTCTGCACAAACTGGTTCGCACTTTAAAAGGCATGAATTCACTAACGGTGATTTTCACTTGCTAAAATATATCGGAAAGTTGACCTATTAGATAAACAGGTTTGTTCAATGATTACATTTTCCATCTGCAAAATGAAAACATATAAAACAGCACGATTCAAGAGCTTTGTATATACTTTTCCCCCCTAGAACAGCACAATGGAAATTGTTTGTACTCTTGGCCAAAACAGTAAGGCTCTGTAGCTTTGAGGTTGGCAGGAACCGTGTATTTCAAATCGCATTTCAGTGATGACTATAAGAGACAGTCTGATGACTTGTTTTTAAGCTTGTCATGTACAGCACAAATGGACCCTAACTATGTTTAACTAGCGATGTTCCTTCTGATGTCCCTTCATGAGTATTGGAAATAATAGACGTTATTTGAATCGAGACTCATCCATAGCAACACAGTTAAAACACAGACGTGAGTGAGCTGTGTTATATTGTAATCAGAAAGAGCACGATGATTGGATGGGGGGAGTAGAAGATGTGATATGTCTTGCATGGCCTTCTCATAAAGAAACTATAGAAATTGCAGATGGAATGGAAATAAAAAGAACCCAACCACACAATATTTCTTTTCAACAGTCAACTTGATGTTGACGGGAACGTTTGTACTGCAGAGTTCTGATTGCTTACCGTTGAACTTACTTGAATACAAGTAATTTTCCCAGGTGACCCGTATACAGTATAGGGAATTATGGTCACCAAACATATGCAAACAGTATAAAATTCATAGATTCCAAGGCCAGAAGGAACCATTGTGGTGATCTAGTCTGATCTACTGCATTACCTAGAATGTCCCCAGAACAACTCCTAGTTCAGTGGTTTCCAGACTACAGGTTGTGACCTGCGACTGGGTGGTGGAATGTCAGGCACAGAGTCTCTTTGCTGCAGGGGGATCAGTTGACCCGTGGGGGTGCTAAGGCAGCTACCTACCTCTCCTGGCACCGCAGACTGTGCTGCATGCCAGAAGCAGCCAGCAGCAGGCCTGGCTGAGTGACTGACTGACTTCTTGTTGCCATGCACTTTAGAGTCAGTCATTTTCAAAAGCCGTTCCTTTCTGAAACTTGGTATTTTCCTGTAATGTTGAAGACAATCTGTTCTAGGTGGAGGGTGGGAAGGGGCAAGGGGAGAGCGCACAGGTCTCTGTGCACTGCCCCTGACCTGAGAACTAGCTCCTCACTCCCATGGGTTGGGAACTTGCTGCTGGCTGCTTCTGGGGCGCAGCACAGTCTGCAGTGCCAGGAGAGGCAGGAAACTACCTTAGCCCCCCTGCTGTACCGCTGGCCGAGAGCTGTTCAAGGTAAGTCCCTCCTGTACCAGCCCTGACTCTGCCCAAGCTGGAAGCCCCTCCTACAGCCCAAAGCTCTCATCCTCAGCCCCACTTCGGAGCCCACGCTCCAGTCAAAGTAGGTTGAGCATCAACAATTGTCTTCAACTGGGGCATGAGAAAAAAACGTTTGAAAACCGCTGGACTAGAGTGTAGAGTGATTCTGAGAGCATACGGGATATTTCCATTGTCATTGATTTGTTTTCTAGCCTCTATGATACTCCATGATTATATTCGTTTGATTGTCCATTTCCTTTTGCTAACCAGACATATAGTAAATGATATGCAAAGTTGGTAGGTTTTTCTACCGAAACAATCTTACAGAGAGCACGTATGTTGGTTTGCTTTCAAGTTTCAAGTGTGGATCAAGACTTCGAATCCACACACTCTCAGGGCATGACTAGACTGCAGTTAAATACCCGTGGCTGGCTCCAGCAGCTGACTTGGGATCACCTTGGGTTACAGGTGCTCGAGTAAATCTTTTAGTCTATAAGGTGCCACAGGACTTGTTGTTTATGCAGATTCAGACTAACACAGCTACCTCTCTCATACTTGGGTTAAAGGTCTATTTAGTTAAGCTAAAGCCCAAGTTCTCAGATCCTGGGACCATCTGTCAGGGTCCTACAGGCTGGGCTCCAGCCCCAGGTCCAAATATCTACACTGCAATTAAACAGGTCCATAGCCCAAGCTCTGTGGACCTAAGTCAGCTGGCATAGGCCAGCCTCAGGTTTCTAAGTGCCGTGTAGACATACATGTTGGTACACACATGTGTACTTAGTTAGACACATGCTTTTCAATTCCCCCTCCCACTCCTTTGGATGCATTATTTTCAACCATAGAAGTTGAACCCTTTTTTAAACAATTTTTTTTCCAATCAAAATGAAATTTTGCGTGGGAATGGTAGGCTTTCTTCAAAAAAGTAGCAACTTTTTTTCAACGGCAAAACTTCCACTGATTTCCAAAGGGGCTAGGATATCACTCATGAATCTAGACTGTTACAAATCATTAGTGATAGCCTACTTGTCACCATTTTTCTTCCATATACGTGCAAGAATAAAATTTAAATCAACTTATATTACAGCTAATTGCAAAATTGTCACCTGTCAAGCAATCGATCTTGCAAAAGCTTATTTATCATGGCAACAGCTACATTTCTCTAACCACAATCATTGACACCTATCAAGTGCGGCAAGAAAAGATTGCTCTTTATGGAAAATAAAGCGATTTTTATACACTGCAAGCACAGGTATGTAGGTTAAATACTGAGTGTGATTTTAGTTTACCAACTGGTAGCGTAGCTCAATAACATATTGAGCCTTGTAAAGTACTGAATTAGCAACTGTTGATGCACTTAACACCAAAATAGTTTATTGATGGTATTCTTTATGAGAGTACTGACTGAAATTATCATTTGGTGTACTGGAAATTCTGAAATAGCACCTAACAACAGTGCCCTAATAATAAACGGAGTGATTCTCAGAGACTTGAATGATGACCTTTGCCAGTGCCTATTGCTGGGAAGGAATTGTGTCGGATAGAATATTAGTGAGCTGGTTGGGGATTTTCCTATATTTGTTTTCCGTTGCTCATTATAATTACCAGCTCAGGCAGTTTGCTGCACTTCTAGACTGATTTTGGGGGGGATTTTTTTTTGTCACAATTCTGGGCAACTGCAACGGTATTCCCAGGCCTTCCAGCAGGGGGCACCAAGGGGGCAATTGCCTGGGGGCACAGCGATTTAGCAGTAATGGCTGGGGCCCCAGCCCTTTGAATCAGCATTTGCGGCACTGTAAGGGCTGCCTGGGTGGAGTGATGCGCTCTGGGTACTGTTGAGGACTAGTTGCCTCCAGCCTCGCCCATTTTGACTGAGGCCCACCCCTTCCAGGAGTGTGGTGCCACCCCCTCCACCTTGCCCAGGGGCCCACAAGTCTGTCTCAACCAGGCTGCTTCCCTTCTCGCCACAGAGACAGTACATAGTGTAATAACAGAGCTACATGAGCCCATGGGGGAGGGATAGCTCAGTGGTTTGAGCATTGGCTTGCTAAACTGAGGGTTGTGAGTTCAGTCCTTGAGGAGCCCATCCAGGGATCTGGGACAAAATCTTCCAGGGACAGTTCTTAGTCCTACTGTGAAGACAGGGGATTGGGCTCATTGACCTTTCAGGGTCCCTTCCAGTCCTAAGAAATAGGCATCTCCATTCAGGGCTCTTTCTGAGGAAAGCCCATTTCTTCCAAAGGTAAACCCATCACAGAGGAAATGTATTAGAAGAGCAAAAGAACCTACACATGCTTATAAGATAGCCAGGGTTCCCTCCCTTGCTCAAAGAAGGGCTGTGATTGGTCCTTCAAACACCACACAACATGTTTTCTTGTGATCACAAGTTCAGCGCAGCTTTCGCTCGGCAGCAGAAAGACCTTCCAGGTTTTCCCTAAGGATTGGGGCCCACCTTAGGCCATGAGCTCTTCCCATTAGATGGATCAGAAGGCGGATCAGAAGGCCCTGAGGCAGGTTTAACTCTGGCTATTTAGGCATCTATCTTTGGCTGGTCCTTGGAAAAATCCAGGTTGACTCATATGCAAGACCCTCTCCCCTCTCCCGTTGATGGTGGGAGCTCTCCAGGATGGTACAACCTGAGTGAATTTGCCTAACCAGCCCCACATGGTTCCTAGTTCGTGGACGTCTGTGATCACCCCTCCCTCTTGGAAATACAGGTAATCCCACAATAGTACCGAAACCACTTGTATTTTTTATACAAAGAACTCTTAAAATTCTTAAACTGAATTCAGCCAGGTTTGTCCAAGAGACTGTCCTGTCCCACTGACAACCTGCAGATACATTTCAATTCCATGGGAGCAGTCAATGCTCAGTACCTTTGAATATCATGCCCTTAATGGAACCGGTAATTGACTGTTACAGGTTTTCTAGAATGGTGTTTTCAATGAGAAATAGAAACTGACTAATGTCTGTGCCTTGCCCATTCCTAAAATCCACTTCTTTGTACCCGATGGTCAGGGCAATGTAGTTCCATGTGCATGAGGTTACGCTTGGAAGCAACGGGTTTCTATCCCTGGTTATGAAGCTTGGCGAATACCAATTTTTTGTTCAGTTCCTTGGCAATTCTAAAAAAGAAAAAATAATGTTTTGGGTTGAATGAAATGACATGTGTAATTCAGACTTTCCACATTTTTATTGTATTTTATTTAGAATGAAATTAAAGGAAATTGCCAAATAAAAAGTAGTTTTGAAATAATAATTGAAATAGGGGATTTCAAAAATGTAAACGTGATCTGTTCAGGTTTTTTCAGGTTTCTCTTCTTACTGAAACTATTTGGTTGAACTGACATGCGTTCAACCAAATAGTGTGGTTTTGCCTATTCTGCAATTTATGCTGGGGTGGAGAGGAAACCAAATTTCAATGGGAAGATTTCTTCCAGCTGTACCTGGGTATAAATAAGGGTACCTCATTCTGGAGACATAGAACCTGACCGTGCAAATTCTGTGAGGTGCCTAGGCCCCTGCAACTTTCATTCACAAAGAACCACAAGTGGGGCCCTAAATTGTATTTTACGCCTTCTTCTTTTATGCCATCTGCACTACAGAGTTTTTTCAGAAAAACAGCCAATTTCCCGAAAAAAAACTTCAATTACGTCCACACTGCAATCGCGTACTTCTGGAAGAAAATCGAAAGAACAGAGATGTTTTCCCAACGTTATTAATCCTCATTCTATGAGGGACAAGCCTTTTTCCAAAAGAGCTCTTTCAGAAAACGGCATGTGTGGATGGGGAAGAGGGAGTTCTTTTGAAAGAAGAGGAAAGAGGAAAAAGCACAGGTGCCCTGGCGGCCTCTACATCCATATTAATCACAGCTGAAATACGAGATAGTGTCCATTCAGTGTAGATGCTATCTTTCGAAAAAGCAGATCGCTTTTTTTATGAGCTTTGACTGTGTGGACGCTCTCTTTCGGAAAAAGATTGTCCGGAAGATCTCTTCCGGAAAAGCTTCTTCCGAAAGAAGCCTGTAGTCTAGACATAGTCCGAAAGGGTGATCTATGAACAAGTGACAGCTTTGAGTATCTTTCCTCAGTTACACTCAATAGGAATGAAGCATCTACCACCCAAGCCCAAGAATGTGTAAATAGCTGCAGAAATTGACTACCAGGACTTCCGTTGGGGTCATTATTGTGGGTTATCATAGCTGCAAACCAATCAAAGCATAAACTTCTAATTTGACTTTAATGGGGTGTCCATTGATGGAGCACCTGGGTAAGTTTCCAATTTAACACAACACCACTCGCAAGATGAATATTTTCCACGAAAAACTAGCATGCTGCATTTTCTCCATTTTTCATTCAGTGAACAAAATTACTCTTGTTCCACCCATGCTGTGTTTTTAATGGTCAAAAGAAAAAAATAACACATTGTGTTCCTGCCCTTTATTAAGGCTCCAGGCAAAAGTAATTTATTTTGCATTGTCTGGCCAAATTGATTATATGGCGGCAGCTTCATAAAAAAGGGATTCTGGTGCAAGAGGTGTGCAAAACCAAAGGATCCCATTCTTTCCATCATAATGCATAGGACTATAAAAATTCTGATAGCAAGATATTTTCATTTGAACAGCAATACAAGAGTGAGGGGGCACAACCAGAAAGTTTTGGTAAGTGCGGCAAGCTAATGAAACCTCTATAGATTACAGTGGGACCATTCAGAATAAGCCCACCCATAGGTTATTCTTACAAATGGTTATTTTCTTTGATTTCAGCATCATGTGTGAAGCAATAGAAAAGTAAAGAAGAAGCTTGGATCCTGTGAAGATTTGCCCTGTGCCTATCATCCTAGTCTAAAAATTATTTCCAACGTACAGAGAGAAAAGAAAAAAATGGTCCGCTGGAGTTGAAATTGGCCCTTGCCACCTTTCTAGGGATAAATGTTTATTTTAAAAAGCTTAACAACATTAATATTGGCCTCGGTTCAGTGGCTGTTCCTTTTTAATAAGACAACCTGCTTATGCATGTTTCAAACTTTAACCGCCTTCCTAAGTTCCAAAGAGACTTAAGCAAACGGTTACAGTTAAGCACGTACTTAAGTGCTGTTTGGGATGGGGATGAATTTATGAACATGCCTAAACATTTGGGGCCTTTGGAGAAGATTCTATTTTGTCAGTTAACAACCAAAGAATCCTCCCGCAACTATCATACGGTATTTGGAATCGGAATAAACACTTCTGCCCTGAAGGACAGGGTACTTTTGTCTCAACAGCTGCAATCAGGCAGCTGTTGTTCTAAAGAGAAGTGACATTGTTCCTTTTCTAATCTTTGTTCTGAGCAATAGTATCACTTGCTCTCTATCCAGAACTCTGGTTTATTTGCGGTCCAGATGTCTAATGACCCACTTATGGAAAATCCTTTACCAGGTTCAGTGCATGTATTCAGAAAAAAATGCTTCCGTTGTCTTATAGGGCCTAGTTCCCAAACCACTGAAGTCAATGTGAAGCCATGACATCACTCTGCAGAAGATCGATGCTGCTGTGATCGATCTTCCAGAGTTTGATTTGGTGAGTCTAGTTAAGACTTGCTAAATCAAACTCAGAGGGCACCCCCACCAGCGGCCTGTATGCCTGCTTTTGCCAGGAGAAGGGGAAGCCAACATGAGTGCTTGCTCCCATCGGCTTCCCGTGATGAGGATGTGCCACGCTCAGCTTAAGCTAAGCCAACTCCAGTAACATATTCTATGTAAGTGAGCTGCCAGGTCTACTGTAGACCTGGCTTGAGTCTTTCCACTGATATCCCTGACTTTAGATTGAGCCCATAGGCCTTAAGCGAGCAAAACTGACTGCTTATGGGGTGAATAAAGACTGCAGTACAAATCCTTAAGGCCCAATCCTACAATTCTTATTTGGGCTAAGCTTCATTAATGGGTCATAAAGTGATTTGATAATACTTTAGCTAATTGTATCCAAAGTCCTGAAGCACCTGTTCAGCTGGAGAAAAGAAGTAAGGTGACGAATGACACTCGGCTGATACGGTGTCATGGCCTCACAGGACTATAAGCCACCCTTAGTTTTCATTCACAACTCAATCAGGCTTGTTCAGGAAGGATAGGTGAGAAAAAAGAGAGGAGGTGTTGCTTATATATTAAAAATGTGTATATTTGGACCGAGGTGGAAATGGACATAGGAAACAGACTTGTTGAGATTCTCTGGGTAAGGTTAAAGGGATAAAAAACAAGGGTGATATCATGGTAGGGGACTATTACAGACCACCTAACTAGGAAGAAGAGGTGGATGAAACTTTTTTTAAACAAGGAATAAAATCATCCAAAGCACAGGACTTGGTGGTGTCAACTATCCAGACATCTGTTGGGAAAATCACACAGCAGGGCACAGATTATCCATCAAGATCTTGGAATGTATTAGAGACAATTTTTTATTTTGGAAGGTGTCAACAGCTACTGGGGGGAGGATGTTCTAGATATGATTTTAACAAAAAGAGAAGAATTGGTTGAGAATTTGAAAAACAGCCATCTGTCTTCAATTGTTTTTCCTTTTAGTCTTGCTTTCTATGGGACTCTAACTACCAGATCTCTGAGTTTACTAAAGTCTGCCTTATGAAAACCCATTGTCTTTATTTTTCTATTCTCCCTTCTATACCATTCCTTAGAGTCATGAACTCTGTGATTTCATGATCACTTTCACCCAAGCTGCCTTCCACTTTCAAAGGGACTTTTTAGGGGTTCAAGAGCACACAATAATGACTAGAGACCACTCTGGCTTAACTAGGAGATTTTGAAGAGTACAGGATCTGCCAAAAAAGCTCCCCGCTGTCAGCAGAGCTGTGGCTACACACTTTACTTTCACTTTTGACATTGAGCCTGATCGGCACAGCGTCGGAATGTGAGTATGCAAATGAAGCCCGGGATATTTAAATCCCAGGCTCCTTTTCACTTTGGAAGTGCTTGATTTGCATCCCTCTGTCTGCAGAGGGATTCAGTCTAGACGCAGCCTATCTGTCTACATTGTCGTAGGCCATTTACCTACGTTACCCAACTTCAGCTACATGAATAACGTAGCTCAAGTCAATGTACTTAGGTCAATGAACTTAGGTCTCCTTTCTATGGCATTTTCACAGCAGTACGGTGACAGCTAACTCTCTCCTGTGGACTCCACTTACACTTTTCATTTTGGTGGAGTACAACAGTCAACAGGCGAGCATTCAGCAGTCGATTTATCACACATGGAACAGATGCGATAAATTAACCCCCATCGGATCGATCACTGCCCATTGATCCATCCTGTAGTGAAGACAAGCCCGATGTAATGGAGGACCTGGGACCTTGTCATGGAAAGCATGTCATGCCATATACAGAGTTATATAAGTGCTAAATATTTATCCCATATCTTGTCAAGTTGTCCATTGCAAGCTTTTCAGGATGGAGACCTTGGCTTCCTACTTGCGTGTCAAATGCCACACTCATCATATGATGAGTCCTTAATTCAGTTGTACTTGGTTGTGGTGGAGACACAACTCCTGTGTTCAGCTTGTCTGTTCCCATGACATTGCCCATTGTAGAGCACTCAGGTAACCTCTGCTTGTGGATAGAAAGGACATATGTGGCAGGGAAATGAAGGATGATTCAGTGGTTGGGATGGCAGTGTGGGGCTTAGATGACTCAGGTTCTATTGCAAACTGGGCCACAGCCTTTGTGTGACCTAAACAAATCACTTACTTTCTGTGCCTCAGTTTCCATTTATAAAATTAAAGAAGACACTTTCCTGTGTCTCTCAGAGCAGATGTCGGGAGACATGCATCCAATTTTGTGAAGTGCTCAGGACCCATGATAATGAAGGCTGAATAAGTGCCTCTGTTGGGTTACAACTGAAATTTTGACTCAAAATATTTATGACAGAGAAAAGTCATGAATCAAAATTTTCAGACATAGGTACTCCACATCTAAACACCTAGGGCATATCTACACTGCGCAGAAGACTGATACTTTCATGGTTGATCTTCTGGGGTTCTATTTTGTGGGTCTAGTACAGACCTGCTAAATCGAACTAAGAGGGTGTACCCATTGGCACTGGTACTCCCGATCCTCATAAAGAGTAAGGGAAGCTGATGGGAGCATTCGCTCCCGTCAGCCTCTTGCTGTGTGGATAGTATGGAAACATGATGTAAGATATGTCGACTCCAGCTATGTAATTTACCAAGCTAGAGTTGTGTATCTTACTTTGACCTTCTGATGTAGTGTAGACAAGGCCCTAAAGGAGTTCTCTGGCTCTTCTGGGAGTGTGAACACGCAGCAGCTATGAAAATCAGATCACTTATTTTGATAACTTTTGGATTATGTAGCATTTTGCATGGAACTTGGAGGGAGGAGCACAAAAAATTTCCATTAGCCCTGGTGATGCATGCTGTCCATGAAACAGATTTTCCACATAACAATAGGCAGATAAATCTGACTTTGTTTTTGGCCTTGTTATTTAGGAGTAGAAATGAAAGTCCAGCAGCGGATTCCCTGCTTCCTAACCAAAGAAAGTCATTGGCTTGAAGAGTGCAGGGAGTGACCAACATGAACACGAGTCTGGAAAATTCCTGTCAGCAGAGAGTCACAGAAAACCATTGCGAAATCCAGTAAGGAAGAGTCGAATAAGGTATTTTGTGACAACTGGGCCTACAAAATGTAGCCTGATTGTGAGTTTAGCTGTAAAAAGTGAATGGAAGTTCATAAGGTGTCACGGTAGCCTTTAGTGACAAATGTTGATGGGAACGGACGCAAGAAAACCTGACAGATAAACTGCATTAGTCTAAATCAAAAAAGCCACTTGGATTTAAAGCCAGGACTGTGGAAATTGTGCATGTTAAAAACTGATGATTTGGAGACCGGAATTAATGAACCAAAATTGTTTTTAGTGAACAAAATAATGAGAGGGTGGGGTATTTTAACCAAGAAAGGATAACGGTTACCACAGTGAGTTTCACTGTCGTGGCTGCCACCCCCACCATAACCCTTGTCTTCAGCGTGCTGACCCGGAGAGATGTCATCACCATCTCTACTAGCTAATGGCTGAATCCCTGACACCACCTGGGTTTTCACAGCAACAGCTGCGCCAGGTTCTCTCAACTAATTTATTTTATTCCCTCCACCCTCCACCACAAAAGGCATCTACTAATGATAGTTTTATGTAACCCAGAGGCACTGAGACCACTGAGAAAGTGAGAGTGATGTTTGTTGGACTCTGAGAGTGAACCAGTTGGGAGAACTCAGAATTCAACTCATTTCTTTTCTCCCCGCCCATCTTTACTACCCTCTGTATCAGTGGTGGGCAACCTGCAACCCCTGGGACCCCTCAGAGTTCTGTTCGTGACCCATGAGACATTTTGCTTTCCATTGGCCATGCATAGGGTTGCCAGAGTCTGCTAGTTTCTATCCACATAGTTTTTTTTCCTGCTGGAGATACAAAAGTGGCATGTACCTAAATAAAAAGCACGTGAAGTGAGGTGCATGCTGATTGCATAGAACGGTGGGAGTGAGAGCCAGGAACTCCCTCTGCATCCAATCACAGTGCTGCAAATTCTATGTACACAAGCGCAGTGAGCAAAACTACCCTATCCCAGGTGACCATCTTGGGATATATCTACACTGCATGCTTATTTCAGAATAAGTCCACATTACAGGGAAGTCTCAAAATTAATTTGAGGCAGACTTCCCTAACGAGAATGTGCTATTTCAATTTAGAGGCCCAGGAAGCACTGGGGACAAATTACTTAGAATGGCCCTGGTGAGGGGCTATTTTGGAATAGCAGCAGTGGATCATCCACACTGCAGCTATTTCGAAATAGCTATTTTGGGAGAGGAGTTATTCCTCATGGAATGAAGTTTGCAGAAGTCAGAATAAGCCACCCGTTATGTCGATAGTATTTTGCAAAAAACGGAATTCCTGTGTAGACGCTCGCATTGTTATTTTGGAATAACTCTGATTATTTCGAAATAACGGTGCAGTGTAGATGCACCTTTGGTTATGATAGACTTGCCGTCTAGATTGCTCGCCACATCTCTACAAAATGGTCAGACTAGCAGTTCTGCCTTCCAAACACATGCTCTAGAGAAAAGGCACCAGAAATGTTATGAAAGTGAAAGTCTTATGTCATACTTTCCCTTTCAAAAGGCTTTAACTCGTTCCCTTTCTTTTCTGGACTTTTAACTGAAGGTCAAATGAGTTTAATGATATTATGAAGCCTAAAGTCCTGGTATATCGACCCCTGGAGCTTAACATTGTTTCGTGTTGGACAGCGACTGGGTTATGTAAAAACCTTTCCTTCTAAATGAACACCACGGGGTTGATTCCAACCCCCCTGGCATGAGCCATTTGTACAGGGAAAAATCACTAGGAAAAACAAAATGCTGGAAATCGACACTGGAAGCCTCATTCCAAGCAGGTCTTTTGTATCTGTCTAGCTCTTTCCATTTGTTGTTACCAGGCCAATGTATTGCCGCTTAGTTGAAAGGTAGTTGCCCTCTAGGAAATATTTTTTGTGCTAGACACCTGACACAGCTGTTTCCAGTCCTCCTACTCATGGTAGTCTGTCCTTGAATGAAAGTATCTGCTCTCAGGCATTTAGCAGACAGAAATTGGAGCATACATGTGAAGCGTGCACAACTTTGACAGTTTTTCTTACATAGAATCTTAGAATCCTAGGGTTGGAAGAGAACTCCGGAGGTCATTGAGTCCAACCTTCTGCTAAAAGCAGGACCAATCCCAACTAAATCATTCCAGACAGGGCTTTGTGAAGCCAGGACTTCAAAACCGCTAGGGATTGAGATTCCACCACCTGCTTAGGGAACCCATTCTAGTGCTTCACCACCCTCCTAAGGAAATAGTTTTTCCTAATATCCCACCTAGACCTCCCTCGCTGTGACTTGAGACCATTGCTCCTCGTTCTGCTATCTCTCACCACTGAGAACAGGCATTTCCCTCCTCTTTGGAAGCCCCTTCAGCTAGTTGAAGGCTGCTATCAAATCCCCCCTCACTCTTCTCTTCTGTTGACTAAATAAGCCCAAGTCCCTCAGTCTCTTCTCAAAAGTCATGTGCTCCAGCCCCCTAATCATTTTTTGTTGCCCTCTGCTGGATTCTCTCCAATGCATCCACATTCTTTCTGTAATGGGGGGCTCAGAATTGGACACAGTCATTTCAAGGAGTCCTGGAATGGAACATTCCATTGTATTTACCCCAGTGGAAAAATTGATCTCTGCGCTGTTAACCAGAGAAATGCATGACAGTTTGAAGTCTATGCATACATCTCATTATATTTAGACAGCTCCTAATCTTCCCCAGCTGCGATAGTCAAGGGTTATTAGACTCTGATAGAGGGAACCAGTCAGGGGAACTAAAAACTTTTGTAGCATTAGCGCAAATCAGCTGCATTCAAGTGGAAAATTCACTTAGGTCAAAAGTCGGAATCTTAAGATTCCAACTTTTGACCTATGTGAATTTTCCACTATATATATATATATATATATATATATATATATATATATATATATATATATATATATATATATATATTAAGATTCCAACTTTTGATCTATGTGATTTTTCCACTTGAATGCAGCTGATTTGTGCTAATGCTCCAAAAGTTTTGAGTTCCCCTGTCTGCTTCACTTATATATATATATATCATGTAGAGCTGTACAAATTCATCCTGCGAGGTGCTAAATAGAACTGGGAGAAGATTTGGTTTTGGAGTTCAGTGGCAGTTCCAAAATGTAGTATGAGTAATAAACAAAATCATCTTGAATTAGAATCACAATGCTGTTGGTATTTTCTGGGAATTAAAAAAGTCTATTTGGGGTTGGTTACAGAGTGGAAGTTCAAAGCTGGTTTTTTTTACCTCCCTGGGTGAATGGCCTTCCTGGAGGGCTAAAACTCATGAAGGTGGCAAAAAATAGTACTATCATATCCTCCTTAATGTGAATGACCAAAAATACTTGTGTGAAGCTCACCACTAGTTTGGGATTGATCCAAACTGCATTTCTTTTGTCAAATAAACTATTTGTCCAAAACCATGTCACCCATCTGTAGGGACCATGAATTTCCTGAAATGTACAAAACACATTGTCATCAAATGACTTTGTTAGACTCCTAGGCTATGTCTACACTGGCATGATTTTCTGGAAATGCTTTTAATGGAAACGTTTTCCGTTAAAAGCATTTGCGGAAAAGCGTGTCTAGATTGGCAGGACGCTTTTCCGCAAAAGCACTTTTTGCGGAAAAGCGTCCGTGGCCAATCTAGATGCGCTTTTCCGCAAAAAAGCCCCAATCGCCATTTTCGCGATCGGGGTTTTTTTGCGGAAAACAGTACTGTGCTCTTTACACTGGCCCTCTTGCGCAAATGATTTGCGCAAGAGGGCTTTTGCCCGAACGGGAGCAACACAGTATTTACGTAAGAACACTGACGATCTTACATGAGATCGTCAGTGTTCTTGCGGAAATTCAAGTGGCCAGTGTAGACAGCTGGCAAGTTTTTCCACAAAAGCAGATGATTTTGCGGAAAAACTTGCCAGTCTAGACACAGCCCTACTGACTAGGAACCAGAAAGCACATGGGTAAATGTTCATAGGGGGTAAAGGCTGAAGTGTTCAATACATGGCAGAAATAGAACACTGATAGGGAGCATATCCCCTGTGCACAAGGCACATACTCTTGTAGTGCAGGGGAAAATCATGTTAATCAGAGTCTAACTCACTGGTTCCCTACCTTTTTGAGCATAGGGACCCCTTTTTAATCAATTAAAATTTCACGGACCCCCCTTCCTGTGGGAGAAAAAAAAGAAAAGGAAACGAAAATTAAGGAAAGAAAAAGAAAATGATAGTGCCCATCACAGTGGGCCCAATCCTTATTTTAAAATTTTCCACGAACCCCATGCAGTACCATCACAGATAACCAAGGGTCAGCAGACCACAGGTTAGGAACCACTAGTCTAAATGCTTTTTATTTGGGGTTTTCTCTTCTTTTTCTCTGCCCAACCTGGTTCTTTGCAAAAACAGATTATGGCTAGAAATATCAAGGCATGAGTCAATTTTGTGGATAAACTAACCACAAACCTTAAAAAAAAAAGTTTTGGAATTGCAAACTATGTTTTGCAAAAGATTGTTACCTGAAAAAAAGAAAGCTCCTCCTGTCATCTCTTCATACCCTTTCAAAACACACTAGACGTGGTTTTCATGAGATTTTTTTTTTGGGGGGGTGAGATATTATCCTTACAGACAAGTAAATTTATTTGGAAAAATTAAGGATACTCTCCCACCTGAACCTTCCCTCACTTTTAGAAACATAACTTTCTCCACTTCTATTGTCGATTGGGACCAGAATTGATAGTTCCAGACTACTGTACTAAAGTCTTGAAAAATTCAAAAAGGGTCAGAAACAGAAATTACAGGCCATAGCTATACTTTCCACACCGAAGATCAATCTTCTGCATTCGATTTAGCAAGTCTAGTTAAGACCCACTAAATCAAATGCTGATGGAGGCTCCAGTCGGGGCTGGTACTCCTGGCAGTCATGAGGAGTAAGGGAAGTTGACGGGAACTTGGCTCAAGGTAAGCCAACTTCAGCTACACATTTTATATAGCTTGGGTTGCATATCTTAACCCAGCCTTCCAGGTCTAGTAAAAACCCAGCCACAGAAGTATCAGGAAAAAAGCTTTTTATTTTGTTCTTGAGACTTCAAACCCAGTCTGGCAGACACAAGGGATTCAAAAAAGCAAGCAAAATGTTGAATCCTTCTCCAAATTGAAGCAAACTCTGATAACGTTGACATTAACTTGCAGCAGCTAGTAAAACACTGTTTTTCATCGTGTATCATTTAATGGGATCTGGTACCACTCTTAAAACAATGTACATTCTAATATGTGAGGATTGTGATGACAGGATGATTAAGATGAAGGAAGCCATATGATCTCACGAAGAAATTAAACAAAATATTAAATACAATTATTGTGATTATATTATCGCAGCACATATTATGTGCTAAGCACTTTCCAAAAATCAGAAAGGATGCTGCATGCTCCAAGGTAATCATGATCTAAGGGAAAATGAAAAATCCAACCTTCATCTTAGAAAACATTAATATTTAGAGATTGCATCTTAAATATCTACATATTAATGGTTAGATAAAAAATGAAAATACACCATTCTTCTAAAGTTACCTGAAGAAACCAAATATTTACAAAGTAACCCAACTATTGGCCATCTAAACATCTGTCTCTAGATCTAAATACCTGTCTTGCTATACATTACATTTATCTCAATATCTCTCTCTCTTATATGCAGCCAGTTACACTCAGGGCACAGCTACACTGCTGCGATCAATTTTCCCACTAAATCGAACTCAGTGGGTGCCCCCATCAGTGATAGTCCTGATGTAGGAGGAGTAAGGGAAGCTGATGGGAGCATTTACTCCCTTTGACCACCGCTGTGTGCGATTTAAGATACGTCGACTCCAGCTATACAATTTACTTGTTGTATCTCACTTCGACCTTCCGCTGTGGTGTAGACCAGGCCTCAGTGCACAAAAACTACACAGAGTTTTGCTGAAAATATGAAAACTTCTGTAAATGAGCAGAGAACGTGACCCAAAATAACCATCATATTGCTACGGAGACAAATTAAGATATGTAGCATCGTTAACACTTCTGAAAATCAGATTAGCTGGCTTGGTTCTTAGTATTTGTGCATATGTCGAATATGCCTTTCAATATCTGCCTGAATGGGAGGTTATTTTATTATGAGTACATTTCTAATGTTTGGTTCCACGACCTAACAACAATTTGGAAGTGAAATTAATCATTCACTTCGGATGTTTTACAAATAACTGGCATATTTTACCCCCTCCTTCCAAATAGGACTTATTTTTCATAGTTCATGGACCTATGCACTGATCTGAAAAAAACAAATGTACTTCCAGATTTCTGAAAGACAACCCCTGTTCTTAGACTGTCATTTTTCCATCCACTATTCCAAGATTTCTTTCTAAAATTATCCTGTTAGCTGCTAGTGGTAGCCAGCTTCCACTGTCTTTAGGTGGTGAGCATGTGCACTTCCCCTTCCAAAAACTTCTCTTGCATAGAAAATATAAAATCATACTGCAGCTGATGGGAACAGAAGATGTAACCTGTCCTGTGAGGGGAAAGCTGGATTAATGGTCTTCATTCCCTCTAATCCCTTGCTACTTTAACCCACCCTAGGCTTTACCAGAAGTCTAGAGACTTGAATTTGATATTGAGCTTGTGAGCCAGGTGGTTGGGAACTTTGCTTTTTTCCATTCCTATTTTTGCTAATGTGCCATTTTAAGTCTATTTGTAAATATAGATCAAAGAGTGAACAGTGATAAGATACAGAACACTCGTCGGGATTCAATTTCCAGCAACAATAGTTTTCGCCTCTCTTTTATACAAGCTTTGTTCTCTCTTTCAAATGGCGGACTAATAAACATTTCTCTATATTCTTGCCAAAGGCCAGAGTTCAGGGAGTAGAACTGTTTAGTTTTCACCTGCAGGCAAAATATACATGCACATGGGGATTTTATTTCCAAATCCAATTCATGTGAATCCAGGTGATGCATGTTAGATATACCAGTGCACATTATCATTAATTGTAATAAATTATAAGCAATACTCAGGTCCGCCTATAGGGAAGTCAAAGGGGGCAACTGCCCCAGGGGTTGCTAATACAGCAATGGAAGCAGCTGCGGCTCCAAGCCCTTGCAATCACCATCGGAGCCCCAAGTGGTACACTCCAGGAAGTAGTGAGGACTGCCGGGGGAGGGGGGGGGGGAGGCTAGCCCCTGCCTCCTCTCTTCTACCTGAAGCCCCACCCCTTCCAGGGACATGGAGCTGGCCCCCTAGGGGCCCGGCACGTCTGTCGTCCCCTCTGGTACTAGTATTTGTATTTGAGGACAAAGGGCAAAATTTAGAAATCTACCCAAGTGATTTATGAGCCTAGGCCCCACTTTCAAAAGGGCTACGGCCTGGTCTGCACTAGAAAATTAGGTCTTACCTACACGAGACAGAAGATCGCCACTGCTGCAATCCATCTTGCAGAGTTCGATTTAGTGAGTGTAGTTAGAATCGCTAAATTGAACTCAGAGAGCACCCTTGCCGGCTACCGGTAATCCTGCTTTTGTGAGGAGTGAGAGACATTGATGGGGAAGTTGCCAAGCTTGGCTTCAGGTAAACCAGCTCCAGCTATGTATTCTGTATAGCTGGAGTTGTGTACCTTAAGCCAAACTGTCGGGTATAGTGTAGACCTAGCCTTAGACAAGTTTGACTATGCCTATTAAAGGTGTGAAAAATCCATACTCTGGAGGAACATGATCCAAATCCCTGTGGATAGTATTAAGTTGACAAGAAGAATTCTTCTGTGGACTACATATTGCCTCTCAGGAGGTGGCTTAACTACACTAGTAAGAAAAATCACTCCTGTTGGCACAGAGAGTGTCTACTTTGAAGCACTGCAGCAGCACATTTGTAACCCTCAGGCCCTACACAAGGCCCTGGATACAGAGGGACAGATTTTCAAAAGCATTGAAAGGAATTGAAAAATGCAGGTATGTGCTTTTGAAAACCCTATTAGACACCTAAGATCACTAGGGGTCTACATCCTATTGCAATCAATGAGATGATTAAAATAATTATGATTATTAATCATAGAATGTGTAGAAAGAAACAGTATTCAGACAGGGGTGAATTTTTTTAAGCAATACTTTGCTGCAGGACTATAATAAATGACTAGTTGCTTACATCTTTAGTAGAGCTAACTGAGAATTTTTCATTGAAACGCACTCCCATCCCTCCTCTCTTGAGAAAAGATGCTTGACTCAGCAATCATTTTTGACAAAAAAAAATCTCATTCATCAAAATGTTGCAGGATTCATTAACCCCACTCCCCACAACACAAGAACTAAAACATTAAGAGAAACGTCAACAAAAAATGATGCTTTTGTTTTTCTGGGAACAAAACCACAATTCCTGGCAAGATCTAATGTTGGGCATTGAGGATGAGATTTTTCAAAACCCTTCAGCAATTATCTCAGTGTGAGAGCAGTTAGGCTAATGATGAGTTTCCTTAAAGATCAATTTATTTAACATGCAAAACTCTCATGTTTGTGAACTGACAGCAACATCTGTAGCTCAGAATGGATTTTTACTTCCCTTTAGGAATTTCCGAGTACAGCACAAGCTTTGTTATCCGGCACTTTAAAATCTGGATAACTTGATTAAACAACATTTGTCACAGATGGCAACACAATTCCCCCTTCAGTTCACTTGAAAAATTCCGATAGCCATTCGGAAGCATTTTTCAACATTTTCCGGTGCTTGTGGAAGTCATTTCACACTGAGATTTGTAAACTTGCGACAGTGTAAAGTTTGTTTGTGTCATGCTTCTGTGCTTAATACCGTTATCGGGTATAATCTAACCCATCCTGCAACTATGGCTAGTGCAAGGTGAAAAATTCATGAACCATTGATGTAAAGCTCAAGTAACTGACAAATTTGATTAACCGGAAACCCCCATTTTCAGTGAATGCTAGATAACAAAGCTTGGATTGTATTAGTTGTGAACATCTAAGAGCACAGCAACTTTTCACAGAGAATACTGCAATACTGGTGTGGATTTTCCATAGGATCTTTTGGCAAAAGAGGGAATATCATACTGGACCAAATTCACTTGCTGCAATTCTGCTGATGTTCAGTGCACCACCAGAGGTAAATTCGGCTCCTGCTTTTACCTTTGTTGTTGCATGTTTCTTGACTAGATGCAACTTGCCAAGGCAGTTTATGTCTATGGATCAGATGTCTCACATTCTGACTGATGTCCAGTATAAAGAATATAACCGTGTTCCTTTTTTAAATGAATGCTTTGTTCTACATGTTGCTATTTTCCTCCTAAACAAGAGGTTGAAGCTAAATGGCCAGCTAGTGCAAATCAATAGAACTCTAACAGAGGGCTCCATCTTCAATTGCTGTTTCATTTGTAGACCTCATCTCTGAATGTAGATCTCAAAATCTAGTCAAGATGAGTTCCATTTCAGTTCAGGAACAGCCCGATGCCCACCTTAGTAACAGTGACAACCAAGAACCAAATCTGATCTTCCTTACACTTTAAAAATAAAGAGCAGGCCTGAATTATGCATGGAATAGCGGGCATAACATGGTGTTAAGGATTGCATCTGGTGTGTGTGCATCAGAATGAACAGAATCAGCTTATTTATAAACTCCCAGGAAGATAAAAATAGAGCCAATCCTTTGCATTCTGTGTTATAAATAAAGAACATATTGTAATAATGCATTAAACAACAGGCTTTAACCTTTTATTAAATGGCTCTGCACGGTGTGTGTCAGACGAAAGAGTCTGCCCCCCCTCCAAAAAAAATTATGTGAATTAAGAGTAGGCTGTTAATTTATTTAAACACTGGACATATGTAGGTCTATGGAATTTCAAATAAAATAGCCCGTAGGCCTTATTAATTAAATACGTGTGTTGAAATAGCTTCAAAGAGTGGGATATTTTATTTGGATTAACAAACACCCAGAAGTCATAAGAACATAAGAATGGCTATACTGGGTCAGACTAATGGTCCATCTAGCCCAGTATCCTGTCTGCCGACAGTGCCCAATGCCAGGTGCCCCACAGGGAATGAATACAACCGGTAATTATCAAATGATCCATCCCCTGTCACCGATTCCCAGCTTCTGACAAACAGGCTAGGGACACCATCCCTGCCCATCCTGGCTAATAGCCATTGGTGGTCCTGTCTTCCATGAATTTATCTAGTTCTTTTTTGAACCCTGTTAAAGTCCTGGTCTCCTCTTGCAAGGAGTTCCACAGGTTGAGTATGCTCTGCATGAAGGGAAGTCAGTGGGAATGAGTCGGATTTTGAAATGTCTATACAACTAGGTGTCAACCTGTCTAGCTAGGCACCTAAATGCTTTTCAAAACCTGGTCACTTATGAAAATGGGACATGGGCTCTTAAGTATTTTTGAAAAATCGTACCCTACATTGCTATCCTTGGGCAATCGTTTTCTGTTCAATTCAAAGCCAAGGAGAGCTCCTGCTGATATATCAGCAAGTGCCGTATAAACCCATCGAATAAATGATGGTAAAAGAAGGACAAAACAAAATGGTGAATTGTTCCTCTCTGGACAATAGGCACAGCAGATGCACGCACAGAAGCAAGGGAAGGGAAAGGGCAGCTTATTCCGTGGCAGCCATGCTTAATTTGACAGTTGTCGAAAAGGACTTTTTGTCTGGATCAAAACAATAAGTCAATAATATAAATCCTTCCCTGGACATTCTGAAAGCCTCTTTTAGAGCAGTGACTCTTTCAACATGTATTTAGGCCAGTTGTTGAAATCTTTTTTGCAATGGTTGTGGGGATAGAGCGACATATTTACTTTGTAATGCAGCACTGGGCGCATTGTGTGAATTGGTCCTTGTTCTTCCAATAGCCAATTGGCAAGTTCAGCTGTCCCCCTGTAATATAAACATGTTCTGATAACACAATCCCAACCACTAGTGACATGGATTTGATAGCTATAACATCAGTTTTAAAATCTCTACATTCACACCAGTGGACTGTGTTAAAGAAGACTGATATTCAATATAGCTTTCAATGTTTAAAAAAAATTATACAGAATGGTACACAGTCATGCACGCTTATTAACCACCAGGCTAATGGGCACTCATATGTATACGTCAGCACTATTCATTTTCTAGAGTTACTTTCTGTAATGTACAACCTGGGTCAAACTCTGTCCTCCATTGACTTCACTGGAATCTCATGAGTGAAAAGGATTGGGCCCATTCCTGAGATTAAGGACTGAAAGGAGCCACGTAATTAACCATATCCAAGGGGAAAATTGCTCTCCTTGGCCTCTGATGATAGGACAAGAAGCAATGGGCTTAAACTGCGGTAAGGGGGGTTTAGATTGGACATTAGGAAAAACTTCCCACCTTTCAGGGTGGTTAAACACAGGAATAGGTTGTCTAGGGAGGATGTGGAATCTCCATCTCTGGAGATACTTAAAAGCAGGTTAGATAGGCATCGATCAGGGATAATAATGATAATATTTTCGGAGAACTACTGGGCAAACAGAACTCACTGGCTACATCTAGACTGGCATGATTTTCCGGAAATGCTTTTAACGGAAAACTTTTCCGTTAAAAGCATTTGCGGAAAAGAGCATCTAGATTGGCACGGATGCTTTTCTGCAAAAGCACTTTTTGCAGAAAAGCGTCCGTGCCAATCTAGACGCGCTTTTGCGCAAAAAAGCCCCGATTGCCATTTTTGCGATCGGGGCTTTTTTGCGCAAAACAAATCTGAGCTGTCTACACTGGCTCTTTTGCGCAAAAGCTTTGCGCAAAAGGACTTTTGCCCGAACGGGAGCATCATAGTATTTCTGCAAGAAGCACTGATTTCAGACAGTAGGAAGTCAGTGTTCTTGTAGAAATTCAAGTGGCCAGTGTAGACAGCTGGCAAGTTTTTCTGCAAAAGCAGCTGCTTTTGTGGAAAAACTTGCCAGTCTAGCCACAGCCACTGTGGGCAGAATCAGTTTTGGGTATTAGGTGTGAAAATCCCTTAGGCAGCTTTGAAAGTATTAACATAAATATCTATAGGAATATTATTTTTCTCTCTAACATTTGGGTACATACATGTATACACACAAACATTAGATTTTCCACCCCTTCTCTGGATGGCTTGTGCTGTGAAGTTCATGCCATTAAATTAAATGCAAAATAACTCCATCGTTCCCAAACTGTGAAGAGTTGAGGAGAGGTTAAAAGAAAAGAGAGAAAACCCCTAGTTTGTAGCACCACCTGAAACGACGTATTGATAATAATATTGACATTTGCCTGCTGTAATGTACTGGGTACAGCCTTCAAACATTAGCATCCATTTACTCACTTCTCTTATTAAATAAATTAAAGAGGAATCGGCAGCCAAATCACCAGATCAGACCTGACTTCTACCCTAGGCTGTGTCCAGACTCAGGGGTTTTTTCGGGAAAAGTAGCCTTTTCCAGAAAAAACTTCCCCTGCGTCCAGACTCAAGCCGCGTTCTTTCGAAATTATTTCGAAAGAACCCGGCTTTTCTTTCAATGGCGGTAAACCTCGTTTCACGAGGAAGAACGCCTTCTTTCGAAAGTTCCTCTTTCGAAAGAAGGCGTTCTTCAATGTAAATAGGGCTTCTTCAAAAGAGAGCATCCAGACTCGCTGGGTGCTCTCTTTCGAAAAAGCGGATTGCTCTTTCGAAAGATCCGCCTGCAGTCTAGACGCGATCTTTCGAAAGAGGTTCTTTCGAAAGATGCTTTCGAAAGAGCCTCTTTCGAAAGAAGCCTGCAGTCTAGACATAGCCCTAGTGTCTGCATGATTTATATCTGAGCAGGTATCTCATCAGAGATAGCACTGTATTTCCCCATCATCTTGAAAAACACCTGCAGTGCCTCAGATACCATTTTATGGTAACTGTAAATTCAGAAGATTTGACAGTTCACTCCTGAACTGAATGAGGACTTGCATTTTTAAGGAAGTGCCGAGGGCCACTTGGAAAAGATGTTTCCCTTTACCATAATATCCCCTGTGCCCATAGAATGGGAAATTCTATCCTACCTAAATACGGCTGTCAATTTAGATGCTGGAGCTGGTAACTGGCCAGTTTTTGTTGGTTCCTGCTCTTTATACGTGCACTGGTTTGTATTTCCCAGCATGTCTTAAGTGTCTGCTTCTGTATGAACGCAGTTGTGCACTGTAAATATAGAAGATTTTTTAACACAGAACTCATTCCAAATCTTTCCCCCCCTAATATACTTTTAAGGAGAAAAGGTCAGAGTATTCCAGTGAACTGACGCACTCAGTCTAATTTATACAGCAAGAAGCTTAAAATTGTGCGTCATTTGACCATTTTCCATTTGTCCATGCTGAGATTAAGAGATGGGCTTATTGTTGAGTTTATGGCTGAAATTACTACTAAGAGGGGGGAAAGGGTTAGGAGAGAGCCGTAGCTACAGCTGGGCTTTGATTTAGTGCTGCCCAGTTGCGGGCATACAAAACCGGAAGCCTTGAAAACATCAGCGACAGGGGACTCAGAGGAGCCAAGTAATTAACCATTTATAAGGTCATATTTTCAGAGCTGAAGTGGGCAACCAGAAGCCACTGGGAGCACAAACTGCCTGTGTAATTGCCAAGAAACAGCTGTGACCATTGAGGTGCAAGCACAGGAGCGCTGGGATTGTCAAGGTGGCAAACCCAGGTGTTCCTCAGAATTAGTTCTGCCCATTGGAAAGTACGGGAGTCAGCTGCTTCACCTGGGGCTCATCTAGACTACGCGGAAGATTCGAAAGACGACATGCAAATTCAGCGGAATTTGCACATCTTCTTCCGATCTCACTTTCGAAAGCGGAGCTTTGAAAGCAAAAGTAAGCAAGACGCTGGTTTTTGACAACCCCCTCTTTTCGAAAAGCCGCTTTTCCTCAAAAAATGAGGGTTATGAGGCTTTTCGAAAAAGGAGGGGGGGTGCCGAAAAAATCATCTTGATGACTTTCCCTTTCGAAAGCTCTGCTTCCGAAAGTGAGATCAGAAGAAGCTATGCAAATTCTGCAGGATCTTTCGAATCTTCCGTGTAGTCTAGATGAACCCTTGGATTCAGGATGAGGAGTACAGGCTCTTTCGAAAAAGGATTTTTTTTTCAAAAGAACCGTGTCTAGACTGCGGTATCACTTTCGAAAAGACCATTTTCGAAAGAATGCGCGGCTGCCATTATGCAAATGAAGCACAGGAAATTCAAATCCCAGCTTCATTTGCAATTTTGATCTTTCCAATTTACATCCCTTTTTTGAAAGAGGGGTGTCGTCTAGACATAGTCAGTGAGACTACCAGCAGGGGAAGATATAGGGCAGGGTGAGCGGGGCGGCTGCCCCGGGCCCCGCGCTTCAAGAAGCCCCGCGCATGCGCTGTGGTGCCACCGCGCATGCGCATGGCACCACTGTACATGCACCGTGGCAAAGGAGGGACCAGCGAAATTGTGCTGCCCTGGGCCCCGCAAAATGGTCATCTGCCCCTGACTACCAGCACTATACTGCAAGAGTGTGAGGAGGAGTGGGGGCCGTCCCATGACCCACAAGAAAAAGGCTGTGGAGTTAGATGCAGAAGTGCTTATGTTAACTGGCTTGATGATTATTTTAGGCATGTGGCCCAGGGATCAAAGTGGTCTCATGACAAATAAATAGGGAGCCAACCCTAGAGCTAGTACTGTTAAAATTGATGCTGCTCTATTGTAATCCAGAGAACAAAAGCAAACAGAATGTTGGAATCATTGAAAAAGGGATTGAGGATAAAACAGAAAATATCTTATTGCCTCGGTGTAAATCCATGGTACGCCCACACCTTGAAAATGGTGTACAGATGTGGTTGCCTCATGTGAAAAAAGATATTTTAGCATTGGAAAAAGTTCAGAAAAGGGCAACAAAAATGAGAAGGGGTTTGCAACAGGTCCCATTATGAAGTGAGATTAAAAAGACTGGGATTTTTCAGCTTACAATAGAGGAGACTAAGGGGGGATATGATAGAAGTCTGTAAAACCATGACTGGTGTGAAGAAAGTGAACACAGGAAAGTTATTTACTTGTTCCCATAACATAAGAACTGGGGAGGAGGGGCACCAAATGAAATTAACCAGTGGAACTCCTTGCCAGAAGATGTTGTGAAGGCCAGGACCTTAACGGGGTTTAAAAAAGAGTTAGATAAATTCACAGAGGGTAGTTCCATCAATGGCTATTAGCCGGGATGGGTAGGAATAGTGTCCCTAGCTTCTGTTTGTCAGAAGCTGGGAATAGATGACAGGGGTGTGATCGCTTCCTGATTACCTGTTCTGTTTATTCCCTCTGGGAGCACCTTGCATTGGCTACTGTCAGAAGACAGGATACTGGGCTAGCTGGACCTTTAGTCTGAGACATTCTGGCTGTTCTTATGTCCTAGTATTAAAATGTGCATATTTACAAAGGTAGAGCCAGAAATGGTGAAAAGATGGCATTGAAATCAATGCAGCTAGATTGATTTACACCAGCCAATAATTTGTCCCATATTAATAAATGGTTTGAAATTAGTTTTGCTGGTATTTGTGAGATATTTCTCAGTATTCAGATACCTATTGGAAAGTTAGAATGTTTGCAAACACCAACATTTCACAGATTCATATCATTTTTATACATTTTGAAATTCATTATTTACACATCATTAGTCATTGTTCTGTTAAAAAAAGTCAGCTAATCATAAATAGCATAAAAATTGCATGTCTTTGATTTCAAACACCATTTTGTCCAAAATAGGATTCCCTGTATAACCTATTGGAAAACATTCTCTGGTTAGGATAAAATACAAATACATAAGACAAGTAGATCTGAGCAAAATATATTTTATATCTGGTACAAGCAGCAAGCATGACAGTAGGAAATAGGGTAATATAACCAAATCATATTTCTATTCCTACAAATATGGTTGCTGGCAAAGGCATTTTCCATTTTCATCTCAGATCTTTTCACAAGAATGAAAGCAAATACTTTGTAAGCTAAAAATAATAATATTGCCACTTAACTGAGAAAAAATATTAACTTTTTTGCTAACTTGTCACAGAGAACATGAAACATTTAACTGAATATTACTATTTTCACCACCAAATAAAAAACACCAACTTGAAAAAGACATTAGATTTCAATCTGGAGCAAACGTGTGACTACCCATGCAAAATTAAAATGTGAAAGTTAATAGTTTCACATGGCTGTAATGACAAAGCCTCTGTAACTGGTTAGTACTTGCGTGAGTCACAGATAGTTGTAAAATTGCAGACAAGGGGGAAGTTCAGTTTATAGTTTACTCTGTGATACCTACTTAAAATATTTTTTATAATTTTAAAATAATGTACCTTTAGATTACACAAGCAACAGTAAAAATGTAGACTGAAGTACTACAGGCATAAAAAAGTGAAGATGCAAAAAGACATAACAGTTAATCTAGTCCACCCCACACACGCTAAAAGATTACTGTAGAAATGCTCTCATCCCCAAGCAGTTAGAACTTATGAACTGTTTCTTTAAAGAAGCAAATATGATATGCTTAAAAACAATATGATTTTTTTTGTGTGTGGGGGTGGGGTGTCCTTTCTTATTTCTAGCATTTGAGCCTTTACAGTTCAATGTTTTCCAGATTTTTTTTCCACGGTAAAGAAAGAAAGAAAGAAAGAAAGAAAGAAAGAAAGAAAGAAAGAAAGAAAGAAAGAAAGAAAGAAAGAAAGAAAGAAAGAAAGAAAGAAAGAAAGAAAGAAAGAAAGAAAGAAAGAAAGATTCTCACTTCTGTGGAAAACTTTAGGAACATGGGCTATTAAGAAAAACCTCACAAATATTGTGAAATTGTCAAAAAAAACCATGAGAATTAGCACCATTGTATAATCGACTTTATCCTTTCTTATTTCAAAGGGGACTCTATGACTTCCTTGGGGTGACTATATTACTTTCTAAAGTCCCAATTCAACATTGTAGTTAGGGAGAGACCTCTAGTTAGACTCACTGAGTTTGATAGGGCCACTGAACTGAGCAAAACCCCCTGGGATACACGATTGGACCACTGGAGTTTATTTTTATCCTCTTGTTCAGCCTAATTTTTCTCTTTTCCAAATCATTCCATTAAATAACAGTACTGAACAGAATATCTATATCTGCAAAGATTATTTTGACTGCCAGATAAGTTTTTTATCTTCCTTTTTGCTGGTTAGACCCTGGCGGTTAGCAAGCCTTGGAAAGAGGCGGCTAGCTATGGATGCACCAGTGCAAAAAAAAAAAAAAAAAACCAACAAAACCTACCCACCTTATTCAGACTGAATATGATGACATTGATCATATATTGTGCCGATTTTCTAACTTGAGTGAACATACTAATTGTCATTGTTTTTCTAAGAACACAGGATTTAGTCATTTCATATTGACTGAGGAGGATTAAGGGTAATCTCACTAAATCCTAACCCACCCCACATGGTGATTTATAGGGTTTTTTGTTTTTTTTAAACAGTGCTGAGTCATTGCCGAATATTACACTCAAATCATTTAGACAATTATTTCTCTATTTATATCCTTTGTACTTCCTCCAAAAGATTCCATCTGCAGCTCCTCCCCTTTTGCCAGTCAGTGAGACTAATTTGAATTTGGCATTGAGCAGCGAATGGCCAAGGTCATCATATTTTACTTTAATTACTAAGGGTATGTCTACACAGCCATATTATTTCTAAATAACTTAGTCCGTGTCTACCCAGCAGGCAGTTATTTCGAAATAATGTTGACAAACTGTCAAGCTGGAGGACTGTTTACTCTGACTCCTGTAACCCTCGTTGTATGAGGAGTAAGGGAAGTCAGAGAAAGGGGGTCCTATTTCGAAATAAGGGCTGTGTAGACGCAATTGACGTAGCTCAATTTTCATAGCTTATTTTGAGTTAAGTCCTGCTGTGTAGATGCACCCTAAGACACATCCAAAAAGGAAAACAGCTGACAGCAAGACATTTCCTTCCTGCTTTAGCTTCATGGTAGAAAGTCAAATTAAATTTGCCTGATTAGTCTCTCTCTCTCTCTTTCCCCGCCCGCAATAAAAATTAAAATTGAAAAGCGAACGGACAATTCCCCAGAACCAAGCAGTTGCATTTAACACCTCATTTGTACATCAAAAACTGAGTATGGGACACTTCCAGCCCACTTAATTAGCCCCATTAACGCTGGTCCTGCAATGGAGAGGTACTCCCCATCATTCTTTTTCCGCTGTAAATTCTGGGTTTCTTTTTTTGCTTTCCAGCTCATCTGATGAAATGGGTTTTACCCACAAAAGCTCATGATTCTATATATTTTATTAGTCTCTAAGGCTATGTCTACACTGCAGCTCTATTTCAGGGTACCAGAGGTATCCGGAAATAGCTATTCCACGTCTTTTGAGTGGGCCCATTATTTTGAAATATAGCAGGCTTGCTATTCCAACATCCCTGTAAACCTCATTCCATGAGGAGTAAGGGACGTTTTGGAATAGTGCTGTGTAGGCAGTGCCAAATTTTGAAATAAGCTATTTTGAAATTAACTCGAAATAAGCTACGCATTTTATAGACCAGGGGTCAGCAACGTATGGCTCTGAAGCCAAATATGGCTCAGTAGGGAATCAAATATGGCTCTTTTGTCATTCCCAAAACACATGCAACTTTTAAAATTAAAATGAAAAATACCAACTCTGGCACACAGTAGGCTGTGAGGTGGCTGCCCCATTGGTCCTATGCTGGTGACAGCTCCAGATGAAGATGGAGGACTTGAGCCTGCAACCCCATTGGGCCACTGAAGGGCACACCCCACCACTATATCTCCAACTGTTTACTTATCCTGCCTACCTTCACCTGCCCCCACCAACAGCCCTGTGTCCTGAGTCCATCATATGCTCTAACTCAGACTCTTATACCCTTCTAGTCCCGTCATAACACTCCTTCACCTCCCATACCCCAACACTGAGCTCTCAGTCCATCATACACCTGAGCCACTTGCCCTGAGCCCCTCAGACACCTCAGTCCAGCATCCTGCACCCCCACATCTCGAACCCCCTGCCAAAAGATTGACAGAAGACAGTCTCAGCGTGCACATAATTAGACCAGTTATGATGCAAACGTCAAAGACATGTGCAAAAATACGCAGCAGCAGAAGTCCCATTAAATAAAGTCCACGAGTACAATGCTTCATTTATGCTATTATTAATCATCATGTCAATTATCAATAATATTAAGTGGCTTATTTTCGGTCATTCTTATACGGCTTTTTGTTGACCACTTGTTCTGAATTTGGATGTAGTTTGGCTCTTTGGTTTGAAAAGGTTGCCAAACCCTGTTAGGGTATGTCTACACTGCCACCCTAGTTCGAACTAGGGTGGCTAATGTAGGCATTCAGACTTGCAAATGAAGCTTGGGATTTAAATATCCCGGGCTTCATTTGCATGTTCCCGGGTGGGAGCCATTTTTAAATGCCTGTAGTTCGAACTACACACGGCACGGACTTGGTAGTTCGAGTTAAAGCTCCTAATTCGAACTACCCTTAAACCTGCTTGCAGGAGGAATAACAGTAGTTTGAATTAGGAGCTCTAATTCAAACTACCTAGTCCGCGCTGTGTGTAACCGTGGGCAGGTAGTTCGAACTACGGGCATTTAAAAATGGCACCCACCCGGGAATATGCAAATGAAGCCGAGGATATTTAAATTCCGGGCTTCGTTTGCAAGTTCAAATGCCTACATTAGCCACCCTACTTCGAACGAGGGTGGAAGTGTAGACATACCCTTAGAGACTAACATGGTGACCCCTCTAAGACCAAGTAAGAGGTTTTAGCTGTGCTCGAGGATGGCTTAAATTACCCTCCTCTTTGTCTTTGTGGCTGCGTACTTCAATTGCACCGGGAAATATCACACAAAGCCAAGATTTGTTGGCGACCCAAATATCTGGGATGACAACTGATGACCTCATTACAGAGAACTGGGCATTGTAATGCTCCACCATAATCAATCAAAGGAATAGGCAGATGTGTTGTGACATCATGCAAACACTAGTAACATAGGGATACTATTAATTATGATTATACTTTGACTTCAGACATAAACCGGGAATCAGTTAATGCTAGAGCAGATTCTTTCAGAACATTTGGATTTGTTCAGTGTTTTACTTTGTCTTCCAGTTCACAGAATGGGCCAAATCGTTTACTCTCATAAAAAAACTCACTTGACCTCACTCGTCTGGCATGTGGTCATGCCCATACTCTGCATTTCTGAATGATTCCTCAAGTATCTTATAAAGGCCTGATCTAAGGGCTGTTGAGTCTTTCCAAATGACCTCAATGGGCTTTGGATCAGGCTCTAAGTCAGGGGGCAGGAGGGAACCTCAGGCCCAGGGGTCAGATCTGGCCCCTGGCTTGCCTGGATCTGGCCCTTGAGGCTCAGGGGTCCCCCCAGCATGGGGGAAGCCTGTGCTGGCACTCCAGCCTCCTGCTACTTCCCTGTGGGGCACATGAAATCTATTAGCCTGGGTCCCCCTAGGCTCTGGTGTATGAGGGAAATGTGAGGAGCGTCACTCATGTCATTAGGGATTCCATTATAGGAAAGAATTGTTGGGTTCCCACTTCAAGTTAAGAGGAAACACTCCTACCCTCTCACCCCGATTTACTTCAGCTGGAGGAAGATAAGGGTTAGCATCTGCCCCATGCTCACAGTAAGAACAAGACGGTTAAAAGTCGCTACCATTTCCGGCCAACCATTTCTGGAACTTAGACGACAGGCTGGAGACATGATCTATCAGAGCCTCCCCAGATCATTTGAAATATAAACCTTTGTAGAGAGACCCCAGGTAACTTGTTTTCTTTAAAAGCTGAAGCCGCACAACTTTCTGCTGAGATGTCGAGAGCCAGGCAAACAGTGCCACTTTCCAATGAGGAAGAAGAAAAGCGACCTTCCTCTCTGGAGTTATTTTAAACAAACAAAAGAAAGCTGCTTCCTCTTAGAAGGAACCACTTGACTTGAAAGTCTAGCATCCCGACACATGAGCCATGTAACTGACTAAGTAGTGCAGCTTTTATGATTCACAACCAGTAAAGGATGACAGAGTCTTCCCTTGTGAGTGTATTTAGCTAGAGGATTGAGAGATGTGTGGTAAGAAGGTGACTTCATGTCTCCATTATATCCTGTAGAGTCAGGTGTTTGGTTATGGTAACACTCTCCGCATTTGCGATCCCCTGGGTCCAGCCTGAAACCATCTTATACAACAGTGGTGTTCGCACCAGGAGCAGCCCGAGGTGGGCTGTGGCAGCTGTCACCCAAAGTGGAAGGTGCGATCGGTGCCCCCGCCTCCATTGCCGTCACTGGGCCGTCAATGGGATGATGTCATCATTGGGCGCCTCGTGCGCCCTGTGACATCATCATTGGGCACCGTTGAAGGCGGAGCCCTAGGCAATGGCCGAGTCGGCCTATAGCCACGGGCTGCCCCTGGTTCACACTATGAGTCACATCCCAGTACTGAGTTGTAGAATGCCAGGCACTGGGTCTCGTGTCTGCAGGGGCATCAGCTGACCAGTGGGAGCACTAAGGCAGGCTACCTACCTGTCCTGGTATCATAGACTGCGCTGCACCATAGAAATGGCCGGTAGCAGGCCCGGCTGACTGACTGACTGACTGACTTCTTGTTGTCACACACTTTAGAGTCAGTCATTTAAAGAAGTTATTCCTTCCGGAAACGTGGTATTTTCCTGTAATTTCCAATCTGTTCTAAGTTGGGGGCAGGGGGAGAGCACACAGGACCCCACGCACCGCCCCAGCCCCGAGCACTAGCTTCACACTCCCACTGCCTGAGAACCTGCTGCCAAATGTTTCTGTGGCGCAGCATCGTTTGCAGTGCCAGGAGAGGCTGCATTAGCACCTCCACTGCACCTCTGACCAGGAGCAGCTCAAGATAAGCCCCTCCTGCCCTACCCCTGACCCCCCCACATCAAGCCAGAATCCCCTCCTATACCCCAAAACTCTCCTCCTCAGCCCTACCCCACAGCCCACACCCTAGTCAAATTATGTTGGGCCATGGTCATCAACAATTTTCTTTAACCGGGTCATGAGGAAAAAAGTTTGAAAGCCACTGCTGTGACGTGGTTAGCTGCAGTTCTGGGCCTTGTGCCCAGTTCTGGGCACCACATTTCAAGAAAGATTGAAAAATTGGAGAAATTGGAGAAGGTCCAGATAAGAGCAAGAAGAATGATTAAAGGTCTACAGAACATGACCTGTGAGGGAAGACCGAAAGAATTGGGCTTGTTTAGTTTGGAAAGGAGAAGACTGAGAGGGAACATGATAGCAGTTTTCAGGTATCTAAAAGGGTGTCACAAGGAGGAGGGATAAAAATTGTTCTCCTTGGCCTCTGTGGATAGAACAAGAAGCAATGGGCTTAAACGGCAGCAAGGGAGGTTTAAGATGGACATTAGGGAAAACTTCCTGTCGGAGTGGTTAAACACTGGAATAAGCCGCCTAGGGAAGTTGTGGAATCTCCATCTCTGAAGATATTTAAGAGCAAGTTAGATAGACATCTATCAGGGATGGTCTAGAAGGTACTGGGTCTTGCCGTGATGGCAGGGGAATGGACTTGATGACCTCTAAAGGTCCCTTCCAGTTTTAGCATTCTATGATTCTACGATTCTATGATTGACTTTACTGTGACTTGATGGCGGTCAATAACTCCTAAAAATTTTGCCTGGCTACCCAAAATGCATAGCTAAAATGAGGATGTTGCTGTGTACATTGCTTCTTGCCCACCTGAACAGTCCTTACTCATGGGAGATGTTCCATTGAGTTCAGTGGGTCTACTTTTATGTGAATAAGCAACCGGCAGGTGTGCTCAGGCTTTTCAGCATCAGGCTTTTTATTTTTGTACCCAAAATAAGCAGGTGTTCCACCATTTTTTATACTGTCCAGACATTATTTGTGTTCCTATTTGTATTCCGCTGGCTTTGTTTTTCTTCAGTCATACTAATATTTGCTTTCATGGTATACGGGGCTTACTGGAACAGTCTCAATGCCTGTTCACCTCAGATTACACTCATATTTTTACTGCAGGTATTTGTTTTTGTCTGCTGCTTTATATAAGTTCACCCAAAGGACAAAAGCCTTATCATGATAGCTCAGTCAGTACGGATATAGTGCTCATGCTTTAATAATAAACTGTTGATTTATGCACTGAATGATGAAAAATGGACACTGATATTGGAGAAGCGCAATAAGGCCAATGATATCTATCATAAAACATGTAGGCTGTGTCTACACTGGGCCACTTATTCCGGAAAAGCAGCTGCTTTTCCGGAATAAGCTGCGAGCTGTCTACACTGGCCCCTTGAATTTCCAGAAAAGCACTGACGATCTACTGTAAGAAATCAGCTGCTTTTCCGGAAAAACTATGCTGCTCCTGCTCGGGCAAAAGTCCTTTTTCCGGAAAACTGTTCTGGAAAAGGGCCAGTGTAGACAGCCCAGTAGTCTTTTCCGCAAAAAAGCCCCGATCGCGAAAATGACGATCGGGGCTTTTTTCCGGAAAAGCGTGTCTACATTGGCCACGGACTCTTTTCCGGAAAAAGGGCTTTTCTGGAAAAGCATCCTGCCAATGTAGACGCTCTTTTTCCGGAAATACTTATAACGGAAAACTGTTCCGTTTTAAGCATTTCCGGAAAAAGGAGCCAGTGTAGACGTAGACGTAGGGTATTACAACTGCGTATTCATGATGAATTCACCTGCCCTACTATAAAAGAAATAATAGACTCAGTAATGTTTGGCAGCTTGGATTCAATTGGAGAAACACCTGAAGTCTGAATGGTTTGGGGCATCTGGCATTGGCCACTGTTGGAAGAGAGGATACTGAGCTAGATGGACCTTTTGTATGACCCAGAACAGCCGTTCCTATGTTCTTAGTTATCCAGTGAGTTGCCAAATGGTCAAGGGAACCTTTGTTTTGGATGATTCAGTTCTGAATCCCACTTTATCTTGAAGATTTATTTTAATAAAACATTTTAAAATTAAAGTGAGCTCAAATGTAGTGAAGACGTTTGACGGCAAACACACAAATCGTTGAACATATTGGAAGAATATCACATTTATGAGCAAAAGTCAATTTGCACCAACACCATAGATGAGATCATGATGTGCGGTCCACATGACTGGCTCTTCTGCTATTTTGTGGGTTGGAATGAAAGGGAAGGAGTGGAGGATCATGGGAGAGGGCAACAGAAAGGGAGAAATCATAACTTAGATTGAAGGGAGAGAGCAGCTTATAGTAGCAATATGGGTGATGGAGAAAAAGAAGATGTAGATGCATTTTGTAGGATAAACCTCCTTGCCCACCTGAACAGTCCTTACTCATGGAAGAAGTTCAATATCTCAGCCTCAAAATTTGGAGTACATGTTAGTATCAGGGTAGGAGTGGAAAACAAGAAAATCCCAATAAACTATTCTAAAGTTTTGGTCCACCTCAGTTATAGGTGATTTATTTTTATAGAATTTTTCTAATACAGCTCAGCAAATAAGTCTCAGTAGCAGCCAGATCTTCTGAGAACCCTTTCAGAGACTCATTTAAAGCAGCGTACACATATATTTGCCAATGGTCATTCCTAATCTCATCCTGTTAGCTAAGAATTTGACATGTAGGTGAGATATGGTCATCTTGACAGCCATTCCAACTTGATTTCATTCCAGTATAGAAAATCACTTGGATATTTATGTGCTATAGGACAGGGGACGGCATACGCCAGAGCCAGTTGTCATGCTCTTCCTATGTCATTTCCCCATTTGTGGCTGCTTAGCCTTGCCTAGACTCTAAAACCACATGAAATTACATTGAAACTCATTACAGCCTTGTGAGTTTAATTACTTAAGGCATTCCCCATCCCCTTCTAGATTAACAGAGCACCCTCCCTTTTACGGAGCCTTTCTTTGGATTGGTTGTGAACAACAGCCTCTTTAAAAAGGTTATATAAGGAGTAAATCTCAGAGATTGCATTTCAAGTTGCCTTGCTTCTTCCATGTTTTTTTTTAAATAGGAGTAAAGGGACAACCGAGTAGCTGAACCAACTCATTGTAATGCAAGTATAGAATCCACACCTGTCGTGACCGTTAACACTTCGGTGTTTACACGTTTTGCCTGAGATGTTTATCCAAAACATGCTGCTTTGAGGAAAGGATTACCAATGGACAGACCCTGTATCATGACATCTCCTGGGCTGCAGCAGTTATTCTTGCAGTCCAACCAATAAAGGGGCAGGAGGGAAATTGTGAATTAAAGAGAGAATGAAACCAGAATCATAAGTCACTAGTAGCAGATGATCTGGAAATTTCAGAGCTATTAACAGCATCTTTGAGCCACGAGGCCGCAAATGTACAAAGACCGTCATTCAGGAAACTTAGAGATGCCCCAATTTAAATGTTAGAGGCAAGGTGGATGAGGTGTGTCTCTCACCTACAGAAGTTGGTCCAATAAAAAAAATTATTCACCCTCCTTGTCTCTCTAATACTTTTGTCATCATTTGACTTACCCTTTAGTTGGAAATAAGATGGCGGTACCATTGCTTGAAACTCAGAGATTGTAGGATGCCTATAGGGAACAGGGCCATCTTCAGTGAAGACCAAGTTTCTCCCAAAGTCCCTTGGCCTTTTGAAGCTACTAACATTGGCCATCCTCCCTACCTTAGGTACTTCTTTGATCCCCATTACCAAAGTGTTGAACACTTCACATGCATTAATACATTTATCCTCACTCCTGAGAGGTAGAAATTTTTCATGAATCCCATTATGCAGAGAAATAACTGAGGCACAGAGACCCGAAGAGTCAGCCTGTCAAAGGCTCCTAATTTCTATGGAAATCAGATTATTGAGTAGCTTGCCCAAGGACCCACAGGAAATCTGGGGTGGAGCTAGGAACTGTGCGAAGGACTTCCACGTCCCATGGTAGCAACCTGAGCAGCACTTAGTTCCCCATAGCATAGGGTACAATGTAGCCCAATTTGGTTCTTCCATAATATTATCTAATTAAATGATGGCTTGCTGATTTGTGTTTTGATCCTACTTGTCCTTGAAGAGCCTCATTTCCCATCCAGTAGTTTAAATTCCTAATATAAACAGATACAAAATAATACATGGTAAGAAGTTCAGGGCAGGTACCAGTCCATGTTACCACATCTGTTCATGCTACCACAGTAGTAGTAACTATAATAAAGACATTTTGTAAAAGATGAGCATTTAACCTTCCAAACCAACTGCAGAGTCACTTTGCAGCTTCTCTAGACTGGGGAGTACAAGTGATGCTTGCTATTTGGAATCAGCTTCCAAACAGTCACCTACATTCCCAGCTAGTGGTAGGTATCTAATTTTTTGGAATTGTGAAGTTTATGGCATATTGCAATTAATCACTTTAGCTGGGATCATTGAAACCCTGCATGGAAGAACATGCACAGGCTTCTGGGGATGGAAAAGCTTCTTTCTTTCTTTCTTTCTTTCTTTCTTTCTTTCTTTCTTTCTTTCTTTCTTTCTTTCTTTCTTTCTTTCTTTCTTTCTTTCTTTCTTTCTTTCTTTCTTTCTTTCTTTCTCTTTCATTTCCAGCCTCTGAAAACAGAGGCCAGAGACACCAAACAGTCCTATATTATGAGCTGGACTTCCTATCTCTAATGACGTAGACAAGGAAGAGCACTGACAATCTGAACTTGCTGATAAGGTATGGGAATGGATGGGTAGTAAAACAAAAGGAAATAGAATAGAAATGTTGCCTGCAGATTGGGAAATATTTAATCTGCTACTTAGCTGGGGAATGACCCATGGCAAAATAATATTAAAAAAATAAGTCTCTCAGCACATTATTTATCCCTAGATTTCAAAAAGACAAATAGCAACTTCAAATATTTATTGGCCTGAAAATAAAAGAATCTGTCAAAGAAGGATTAAATGGACACATCTAATAGCCTCAATGATGTAAGCTAATGTCAATACCGTAACATGGTTTTCTTTTTCTCTCAGAGGTATAGGGGAATATGAATCCAAAGATAAATACACAAATAAAAGAAAGCAAAATCAAGTTCAAAGCCCAGATCAGGAAACATTTCACATAGCAAATAATAAATATTTTATTGAGGCAGAATTGTTGTTTTATTCAGGAAACAATTTGATGCCGCCCAGGGTGAATAAAGTTGGATGTAGGGAATAAGACCTGACAAGCTGAGTGGATTTATTTATTATCAAAACCAGACCACTTTATCTAAATCAGCTCCCACCACAGGCTCCATAACATGCACGATTTTCGTATTTTGGCAGTGCAATATTACAACACTGAAGATTTTTTAATTTGTGTTATCTTATGCAGAGTATGTTGAGGGGCATATTGGCTAAGATTTGAAGGGATTTCGACACACATCTTGCATTAAGTTCAATGGCAGATGACTTATGGGATCTCTGCTGTTACTTACATAGTACCATGTAATAATTATGCTTAGAACACATATAGCACCACAAACCATGAACCTCTGATCTCTGTACATGTAAGGATTCTGTTCATGCATCTGGACCAATTACCTTTACTTAACCAATTACCCTTACATATGCAAATAATATGTATCCCACAAGGTAGTGTCTCCACGCACAAGCAATACCTATGCCTAAAGCTAGTGTCTATTTTCAATTCCCTGTGACTTGACTGGGGGTGCTAGTTTCTAAACACCCATCTAGATTAGAGTTTATGTAGTCAAGAAGCATATAGCTGGGGATATTGACATACAGCGAGGTGTAGGGAATCTGCAACTCAAGCCAGTTTAATGAGGTTTATACCACCCAGTCTTCCAGCAGCTGGCATTTGTCTACCGACAGTAAAAAGGCCATTGGCTGGGGTTTCCCTTTGTTGTGTCAACACCCAGCTGCCATCTTTACCCCTTAATGTTTTATATCCCTTTGAATATCACTCCTCAGCCCCATGCTCTGGGTGTGCGTGCAGTCACCAAGGCTGTGCTCTATAGTGTTGTTGGCCTGAATGGGTGATCTTTGTGAAGGGGACCCAGGGTGACTGATGAAGGGGGACACAGAAGTTTATTGGCCAAACCGGAGAGTCTCTACAACTAAGGATAAATGGACACAAGTCAGACATCAGAAATGGCAACAAATCTGTAGGGGAACATTTTAATCTGTCTGGGAACTCATTAATGCAGTGGTTCCTGCAGACTGGCAAACTATTCACAAACCTTTGGCAGACCGGTAACATTTTATTTGCATATTTGCATATTCATTACGGTAATTAATTTGAAGAGGTCACGTGATTTTACATTGCATCTGCATGCACACAATACATGTCGTTGTAATTGATCAGAGTTTGCAGCGTTTAGTCTTCAACACTAAAAAAAATTCTGTTAAAAGAATCCTTTCTATTTTTATCTTGAGCCATTAACTTTGTTTGAAATGTAATCACGCAAATGTCTTGAGTGAGGCCTTTTGTTCTGCCTGCAGCCCAGAGGTAAACAAGTTAGACACCACAAACTCTCCTCTGTCCCCACCTCTCTGCATTAGTCCCCACCTCTGGAGAGAGAGAGACACGCAGAGTGAGGCCCCTCCCGGTCTGCATGCCCTAAACGTGAACCGGGCAGAGCAGCTCCAATCTACCTGGCACCCCCAGAGAAGGCAGGAGCAGCTGCAGTGTGAGAAGCTAGGATGCTCTCACCCGCCTCCAGGACCAGGGGACGCACACGGGGCAGGCAGGAAGATCTCACATATCATCCCCTGGCAGTCCCCCACAGCTCCCCTGGCAACAGCTGGGTCTGTTCCACCCTGGCTGTGACCTCCAGGACAGGGAAGAGGAGCCGAGGGAACCGCTCGGCTGATGAGCAGAGCCGTGGCAGCTAGTGCCCTGGGGGGCAGGCAAGATGCTGTGAGCCAGCCTCCTCCTCTCACCCTCTGGCAGCCCTTACCCCCTGCTGACCTGGACAAAGGGGGGAAAGTGGCCAAGAGCATGGCACCCCCATCAGCCATGGGAGAGACCAGCACAGGGACCATGGGAGGGTGTGCATTCGCACCCTTCCCCTTTCATACGGGCCTGTCAAGGCACAGGCATGGCCTGGGGGCTCTTAGCATTGGCCATTGTCAGAAGTCAGGATACTGAGCTGGATGGACCTTTGGTCTGACCCAGTCTAACCCTTCTTATGTTCCCATGTTCTTAAGCAAGTCCAGTCTGTGGGCAACTTTTGCCCACACCCACTTCAGCTAATAGCCTTTAAGGACAGAAAGGAACACCACGATCATCTCTTCTGACATATTGCACATTGTAGGTCACGGAACCTCACCCATCCACTCCTGGAATACATCCCCACCACCCGGCTGAGTCACTGAATTCCTCAAATATTGATTTAAAGACCTTGAGCTATAGAGAATCCATCTACGCTAGTTCCAATCAGCAAGGGTATGTCTAGACTACATGCCTCTGCTGACAGAGGCATGTAAATTAGACATACCGACATAGTCAATGAAGTGGGGATTTAAATATCCCCCGCATCATTAGAATAAAAATGGCTGCCGCGTTGTACCAACTCAACTGTTTGTCGGCACAAAGCGGCAGTCAAACCTTAGCCTACTGATCCCTTATGCCTCATGCAACGAGGTTTACAGGATCGGTCAGCAAAGGCTTTCTTTGCCGACCAATACCCGTCTTGACTTCCGCTTTGCGCCAACAAACAGCTGAGCCGACACAACACGGTGGCCATTTTTATTCTAATGAAGCGGGGGATATTTAAATCCCCACTTCATTGACTATGTTGATATGTCTAATTTACATGCCTCTGTCGGCAGAGACATGTAGTCTAGACATACCCCAAGTGACCTGTGATCCATGCTGCGGAAGAAGGCAACTCACCCACTCCCTAACTATTCTGACCTACAGGAAGATTCCTTCTCAACCCCAAATATGGCAACAAGCTAGACCCTGAGCATGTGAGTGAGACCTAGTAGCCAGATACCTGGGAAAAAGTTCTCTACGGAAATTCAGAGTTCTCCACATCTAGTGTCCTGCCTCTGGCCATTGGATATCTTTGCTAGTAACCATCAAAGATGGGCGATATGCCACCGTAGACAAACTCATCAGACCACTTCCTCCATATATTTGGCAGGTGCCACCGTATCATAGAATCCTACAACTGGAAGGGATTTCAAAAGATCAATGAGTCCAGTCCCCTGCCCTCACGGCAGGACAAAGCACCATCTAGATCATCCCTGATAGATGTCTATCCAACCTGCTCTTAAATATCTCCAGTGATGGATATTCTACAACCTCCCTAGGAAATTTATTCTAGTGTCTAATCACCCTAACAGATAAGAAGCTTTTCCTAATGTCTAAACTAAACCTCCTTTCCTGCAATTTAAGCCCATTGCTTCTTGTCCTATCATCAGAGGCCAAGGAGAACAATTTTTCTCCCTCCTCCTTATAACGCCCTTTTAGATACTTGAAAACTTCTATCATGTCCCCTCTCAGTCTTCTCCTTTCCAAACTAAACAAGCCCAATTCTTTCAGTCTTCTCTCATAGCTCATGTTTTCTAGACCTTTAATCCTTTTTGTTGCTCTTCTCTGGACCTTCTCCAGTTTCTCCACATCTTTCTTGAGATGTGGTGCCCAAAACTGGACACCAGAACTGACCTAATCTGTGCAGAAACAAGTGAGTTTTTCTTCCCCTCCTCTCCCACCACACTGCTTCTCCTTGGAAGGCTGTTCCAGAACTACATTCTTCTGATGGTTAGAGATCTTCATTTAATTTCAGGTCTGTACTTACTGATGGCCAGTTTATACCCATTTGTCCTTTCAGGAAGCTTTTGAGTTGTTTGGTCAATTTTATTATAAACTGTGTAGCAATGGTGTATTGGGGTGAGGACAGGAGATTGGACAGCAAATGCAGCTGTTGCCCTGGCAGAAAGTCAGAGGTGACTGGGGTGTTCTGGGAAATGTACTCAAGAAACAGTGAAAGGTTAATAAGCAGCTCATGATATTTAGATTTCCCCTGTTTAAAAAGGGTTTTGCTGCCAACTGCTTCTTCTTACGTTGAAGCATGAATTCCCCCCCCCCCCCCGCTGACATTAAGAATCACATGCTCATTTCCCAAGTGGACTTTTCCAGATGCTGTTTATTATATTCTCTTTGACTCTATGAAATTATTGAGACCCTTGGGGACCATTCTCTGCCATGCAATATTCCAGTAACGGACATTTGGCTGGATAACTGCAAAACAAAGTTACAAGACGATGCAGGGAAGCCTGTGATTGGAACCTCTCACCTATTTTTCCAACACCTGGTGCGGCCAAGAAACATTCAGGTACAATTCAACTCTGGAGACCAAATTTACCAGCATTCAAGAAGTGTGAGATCCAGGGTATTTTTTCTCCCTGCTAGTGGCAAAGAGGCCAAATTTAAGGGCACTGTCAGAAGGGAGAGCAGTGAGGGGAAACAAAAATAGTTTTCATTTGCCTCTGATGTACAACCTTTCCATATGGTCCCAAAAGGGCCATTCCAGCAGCTGGGAATGGCAAGGTATTCAGGATTCCAGATACATCTCCTATCCCATGTACAGGCTGTCTATATCAAGGGTTGGAATTAGCATAAATAATGCACTGTCAAGGTGGCCCAATACAACTTAAGGAATCTCCTACAAAACGGCCAGACACCAAGGCTACGTCTACACTGGCACGCTTTTCCGGAAATGCTTAAAACGGAACAGTTTTCCGTTATAAGTATTTCCGGAAAAAGAGCATCTACATAGGCAGGATGCTTTTCCGGAAAAGCCCTTTTCCCAGAAAAGCTTCCGTGGCCAATGTAGACGCACTTTTCCGGAAAAAAGCCCCGATCGCCATTTTCGCGATCGGGGCTTTCTTGCGGAAAAGACTACTGTGCTGTCTACACTGGCCCTTTTCCGGAACAGTTTTCCAGAAAAAGGACTTTTGCCCGAGCGGGAGCAGCATAGTTTTTCCGGAAAAGCAGCTGATTTCTTACAGTAGATCGTCAGTGCTTTTCCTGAAATTCAAGGGGCCAGTGTAGACAGCTCTCAGCTTATTCCGGTAAAGTGGCTGATTTTCTGGAATAAGTGGCCTAGTGTAGATACAGCCCAAGGGTATGTCTACATTGCACAGTTATTTCAGAATAAGTTATTCCGGAATAGTTATTCCAAAATAGCTTATTTTGAAATAGTACGTCTAAACTTCAGGGAAGCCTCTAAATTAGTTTGAGGCAGGCTTCCCTAATATAGATGTGCTATCTTGATTTAGAGTCCCAGGAGGAACAATTTAGAATGGTCCTGGTGAGGGGATATTTAGCAGAAGTAGAGCGTCTACACACGCCGGCTATGTCTACACTGGCATTATTTTCCGGAAATGCTTTTAACGTAAAACTTTTCCGTTAAAAGCATTTTCAGAAAAGCATGTCTAGATCGGCAGGTCGCTTTTCCGGAAAAGCACTTTTTGTGGAAAAGAGTCCGTGGCCAATCTAGACGTGCTTTTCCGCAAAAATGCCCCGATCGCCATTTTCGCGATCAGGGCTTTTTTGCGGAAAACACTACTGTACTGTCTACACTGGCCCCTTTGCGCAGAAGTCTTTCGGAAAAAGACTTTTGCCCGAATGGGAGCAGCATAGTTTTTCCGGAAAAGCACTGATGATTTTACATGAGATCGTCAGTGCTTTTCTGGAAATTTAAGCGGCCAGTGTAGACAGCTGGCAAGTTTTTCCGGAAAAGCGGCTGATTTTCCGGAAAAACTTGCCAGTGTAGACACAGCCGCCTTGTTTCAAAATAGCTATTTTGGAATAGGTGTTATTCTTCATAAAATGAGGTTTACAGAAGTCGGAATAAGCCTTCTGTTATTTTGAAATTATTTCAAAATAATGGAATTGCTGTACAGACACTCACATAGTTATTTCTGAATAATGGCTGCTATTTCAGAATAACTTTGCTATGTAGACACAGCCTCAAGTTCCAATCAGAATTTGAACTCACCCAAAGTACTGTACATGGCTGCTTGGAAATGGGAGGGTTTGTTCAGATCCATCTGAAATACTGCATTAGTCAGAATATTACAGGTATAAAAAAATGCTATAAATGTCTCCTGCCGGTGACTTCTCATCCTTAACTAGTGCAAAACCAAGAGAGTACTCCACTGAAATCAGTTGAGTTACTCCACTCTTAGGGTATGTCTAGACTACATGCCTCTGCTGACAGAGGCATGTAAAATAGGCTACCCGACATAGTCAGTGAAGTGGGGATTTAAATATCCCTGGCTTCATTAAAATAAAAATGGCCACCACGCTGTGCTGGCTCAGCTGATCATCGGAACAGCGCATGAGTCAAGACGCAGATCGGTCAACAAGGGAAGTCATCATTGAACGCTCCCTTATGCCTCCTGAAAGAGCCACTTGCCGCCGCTTGCTTCCCCGCTGGGGCCCGGAGGGAGGGGAAAGGGGCGGGGCTGGCCGGAAGGGGAGTGGTAAGCAGAGATGGGGGAGTTTGGGGGCTGTAGGGCTGTAGGGGAAGATGGGGGGGCCCGGAGGAAGGGGAGAGGGAAGCAGCGCTGGTGGGTGGAGGGTATCCGGGGGGCCATGGGGCTGGCCGAACATGGAGGGAGGGGAAGGGGGGCGGGGCGCTGACATACACGGCCAGGGGGCGTGGCCATGTACGTCAGCATTACAGATGCACAGACACTGGGCTGCTATATATATGATAAGGCACTTTAAGACAGGTCTACAGTAGATCGGGCAGCTGGGCTTAAGGTACACAACTCCAGCTATGTATTCTAAGGTAAGCTGGAGTCGGCTTACCTTAAGCCGAGCTTGATGTCATCCCCACAATGGGAGGCTGACAGGAGCAAAGACTCCTATTGGCTTCCCTTACTCTTTGCAAAAGGAGCAGCTCCAGATGCCAGCGGGGGCACACCTCTGAGTTCAATTTAAAGAGTCTTAACTAGACTTGCTAAATCGAACTCCGGAAGATTGATCGCGTCAGCAGTGATCTTCTCTGTAGTGAAGACAAGCCCTTAGAGACAAACAGATTTATTAGGACAAGCTTTCATGAGTATAACCCACTTCATCAACAGAATGGGAATGGAAGTTACAGAAGCGAAGTGTAGATAAGAAAGAAGTTGCTTGTGTTAGTGATGCTAATCAAATCAGGGTGAAAGTGGGTCATTCACAGCATTTGGACTGGAGATGTGAATATTGAGAGAGGGGAAATTGCCTTTGTTCTGTGTTAACCAGTTGAGATCCTTATTCAATCCTAAACTGACAGTGTTGAATTTGCAAAGGAATCCCAGTTCAGCTGTCTCCCTTTGTAACCAGTTTTTGACATTCTTTTGCAAAAGGATGGCTGCTTTCAAATCCATTACTGAATGTCAGGGAGGTTAAAATGTTCTCCTTCAGGTTTACGTGTGTTACCATTCCTGATGCCTGATTTGTGTCCATTTATCCTTTGTACTTAGTATAAGTGAAAGGCAGATGAATCAGGCACTAGAAGTTATTTTCATTAGAGCCGTTTAATAGATGGGAAACATTGTGTACCCTGAGGCCTGCAGTTAGAATTAAGGAACAAATTACACCCCCAGTTCTTTAGCAAAGAGCATCAACTCTGCCATAATAATTGGCTGCAAGTCCAAGTGTTTAAGTATAGTGAGTGAGAATACAGCACTCCAGAGTGAGTACAAGAAAGTTAACTTACCAACCATAAGAAGTCAAAGATTGCACATTCAGCTTCCTGCTTAAACTGAATGAAGCATTATCAAGATATGGCAGGAAATGACGGTATTTTCTACCCAAACAGAAAATCCTGACACTTGGAAAGCCACTGCTTCTGAAGTTTCCACCACAAGGAGACACAAATAAATTCCACGTTTATCCCAACTGACCAGCCAATTCCATTGAAGTTCATCCAACATGGTCATTTGATCAGAGTATGTGAATGGGAGTCGGAAGATCTTATCGATTTACCACTGATCATTCATTGCCTGGTCACATCTCTTCCCATCATACGTTTAAGTTTCAGACTGTGTAATTTGGCCTTGCTGTATCCACCCTTGTAAAGTGCTTTTAGGTGGTAGGATTAAAGGTACCGTACATTCCAGTTCTCTATAAGAAAACAAAGTTGCAATTACTGTAAATCCCATTTGCTTTGGGATGGGGTGTGTATACTTGCCTATTCTTGCTAGAACGGCTTGCCCTTTCAGTCTTTATTGTACCATTTTCCAGACTCAAATTATAGCCACCACATGATGAGCACAAGGCATACCTGGCATAATCTAATTGTCGTTGTGGTTGCTTTTTCATTATCTTTTCCAAGGGAATGGTCTCTATTTTTGTCTCCTTCCTTTGACAACTACACATATGCTCAGAATTGTGTTAGGAAGGTAAACAATTGGCCCTGGTGTTGTCTGATATCACTATGAATGTATAAAACAGAATCAGAGATAAAAACATTCAAATGCTTATTAATTAGTTCTATTCATAAATACATGCAGTAAATAAAGCTGGTCAAAATTTTTCCATTAAACACATTTCCCACCACCCCATGGAATATGGCTTTTTTTTTCTGAAATGGAAACTTTTATAGGAAAAAAAATATGGTTTTGTCAAATAAAAAGTGTGTTCATTTGTGTTACAAAATAAAAGTGCACCTTTTTCACTATTTCACTCTGTGTGATTTCACACTCAAAATTGTGATTGCTTTTGTACATGTGAAATACTGAATGTCTAGAAGTATTTTTACATGGAAACATCACAGCATTTTTCCTTGCAAGTTTGCACTCACATGTTTTTTTGACCCCAAGCGTGCGCAGTTGAAATTAGTGGGAGCATTTCCATTGACATCAGTGGCCTTTGGAATAGGCACTTGGAAAACACATATTCGAAGTGGGTCAACCAAAAGGCTGGGAGTCAGGAATTCTTAGATTTCATTCCTACTTCTGCCACTTATCAGCCTTAATAACACTTATATAGGACTTTAAACACATCACTCACTTAGGTAGATGACAGACGGATTCGTGACCATTCATTGCTGTCTCAGACACAAACAGACACACACACACACACACACACACAAGCAGTATTTGGACATATAGAAGGCAGGATACAAAGGGACTTCCCAATATGAGTTTTCAATCTGCCAGGATCTATTATATAACGTGCTTTACAAGCCTTTACACTCCCATTTCCAGACACATTAAATTATGTTTCCTTCTTGCTTACAAAGAACATAATGAGCTTCTAGGTAAGATTAAAATACAGACACAGTAGGAAAAGGCAGGTATACACACAGTCCTACCATGGAATAAACTTGAAACTCTATTAATTGCCCTTACCCCATTTGCTTGGAGAAAACTGGAACGAATGGTTACCTTAACGGGGGAGGAGGGAAAAGTCAAATTGCAGCTACTGCAGAGTTTGACCTGTAACAGTGCCCTCTGCTGCCTGATGATACGAAACCACTTTTAAAATATTGCACTGTCCGGGTTTAAAAAGCAATAGGAGCTTGGAAGTGAAAATGAAACTTCAGTGTGAAAAAGCTCAACACAAGCCACTTGAAGAGACACTGGACATGGTCCAAACAAAGAATGATGGGAACTGTACTTCATTAATAAAAGGGTTAGTCCTTGACCAACCGGTAGTTGACTGATACAGTGCAGCTGTTTACTGATTTCTGGGATTTCCAATTCTTCGTATATTTTTGTAACTTCCTTGCTGCTAAAATCCTGACCATAAGAAGGGATTTCCCCCACACGTCACGTTGTGCTGAGAAATAAAGCCCCCACGTTCCAGTTTATCTTCATTAAATAAAAGCAGTTCATTCCAAATAAATTAGGAAGGAAAAGAAACTGTGAAATGCAAAATTGCCGTGTAAATGCCATCTTCGCCTTAGAAATTGAGACAGCTGAACAAAATAGTGATGAATAAAGAACTCTGCTGAATTCAGTCAAAAATTGTTTCTGTGAGGCCGGCCTAAAAGTTAATGATATAACACACTTTAAATGACCCAGTGCTCTGTCGTCCTCCATGCAGACGACAAGTTTATGAAAGCAGCCATGTAAAATGATGCTTATTGGACCTGATTCAAAGCCCACATGCATGTACAATTCTAATGACTCCTGATTTACTTTCATGTCAAGAAAGTCAGAGGGAGGCCCACCGTATTGCAACATATGAAGTGTCAAAAGCCAGGAAGTTCTGACCCAGGCTGCTTCCCGCAGCTCCTATTGGCTGGAAATGGTGAACTATAGCCAATGGGAGCTGCAAGGCTCCCTGCTAATGGACACTTAGGCTGTGTCCAGACTCAGGGGTTTTTTCGGGAAAAGTAGCCTTTTTCCGAAAAAACTTCACCTGCGTCTAGACTGCAGCCGCGTTCTTTCAAAATTAAATCGAAAGAACGTGGCTTTTCTTTCGACGGCGGTAAACCTCATTTCACGAGGAAGAACGCCTTCTTTCGAAAGTGCTTCTTTCGAAAGAAGGTGTTCTTGAATGTAAATAGGGCTTCTTCGAAAGAGAGCATCCAGACTCACTGGGTGCTTTCTTTCGAAAAAGCGGCTTGCTCTTTCGAAAGTTCCACATGCAGTCTAGACGCTCTCTTTCGAAAGAGGCTTGCAGTCTAGACATAGCCTCAGATAAACAAAGCATTGTGGGCCCAGCTGCAGCTTACACGGGTGTGCCCACAACTCAACTTTGAAAACCACTGCAATAGAGCTGAAACATCGCTCGTTGCTTTGTTCAATTAAGCTCCTCTGAAGCGCTGGCAAAAGCTGCCATTTTCTTAAGTTTGGAGCAGGACTCTCTCTCTCCGTTAGATTGTGCCTTAGCCAAGGGCTGGTAGACTTTCCCTCTGTGAGTGAAGTATTTTGCCTTCTATTTCACTGCGTGGAACCCTGCAGCACCTTTATGCAGGATGCTATGCAGACAGCCTCTCCTCTATCTCATGGCACTTTCAGCATATGACATCAGAGCTTGTTCCACTTTGCTTTCAGTTCAATAGATAATTCATTTGGCACTTAATTTTAGTGCAGACAAACAGGATCTGAGTCCTTCATGGATCCTGTTTGTACTGATGCACTGAGCTCCTCAGTCACAGTCAATGTGAACTAATGTTTGCAGCTGAGCAATTAAAGTGAAAAATAACAGAGATAGCATGACAACTATGCAACTCTTCAATCCCCCGTAATCCTTCCAAATAGGGTTTGTTTTGGCCATTGGCTTTGGAGTAAATTTCACCTATAAAATAATTGTGGAAGACTCTTCAAGTTTCCTGATTATAGATGCTCATTTGTGTACAAGTTGTGCTGATAGATTAGTGCCTTAAGCACACATTCAGGATGGAGTCTCATTACACTATGCACAAATATATGGTAAGGGAATAGGGAGAGAAATATATCAGTGTCTACATTTGCTTTTCTTCTCCAATCAGCAGAAAAAAAATTAATTGTGAAGCATTTTCTACAGCCTTCAAATAATGTTTGTGTCTCTTTTCTGCATCTTCTCCAATTTTTCAAGCTCCATACTAAACTCCACAACAATATTGGTTTCACTCACACCATGACAGTCTACAGAAGAAAATGTGGGCTTATTTAGCCTGCAGAAGGGAAGAGTGAGGGGGGATTTGATAGCAGCCTTCAGCTAACTGAAGAGGGTTTCCAACTACCTGAAGGCAGGTTCCAAAAAGGATGGAGAGAGGCTGTTCTCAATAATGACAGAAGGCAGAATGAGGAGCAATGGTCTTAAGTTGCAGTGGAAGAGGTCTAGGTTGGATATCAGGAAAAACTGTTTCCCTACGTGGGTGCAGAAGTACTGGAATGGGTTCTGTAGGGAGGGGGTGGAATCTCCATCCTTCAGGTTTTTAAGTCCCAGCTTGGCAAAGACCTGGCTGGGTTGATTTAGAGGGGGTTGGTCCTGCTTTGGGCAGGGGGCTGGACTCGATGACCTCCTGAGGTCTCTTCCAGCCCTAGGCTTGTATGGATTTAGTGAAAATCATCTTCCAACTTAGTTTTACTGACTAGTAAATGTCTGTTAAGTCAAAGTTGTTTCTGATTTAAATATAGTGGAAATCTTGCAAACTTACGTAAGATTTCTTCCCAAAATGTCACATGATCACAATTGATTGAGTGGAATTTCCACAAGTCAGCAGCTCAGGGGCAGACAACCTGTGGCCCATGGGCAACACACAGCCCATCATGGTAATCTGCTGGCGGGCTGTCAGATTTTGTTCATGTTGACCATCCGCAGGCATGGCCCTCCGCAGTTTCCAGTTGCCATGGTTGACCAATGAGAACTGGAGGAAGCCAAATCCCGGTGGCCCACACAAATTCCTGCAACTCCCATTGTCCAAGAATACCACACCATAGCCACTAGGAGCTGTGTGTGTGTGATTGTGCTGGTGGACAGTCAACATCAGCAAAATGTCTCATGGCCCACCAGTAAATTACCCTCATAGGTCACAGGTTGCCCACCACTGCCCTAGATTGTGATCTTGAAAGATTTTTATCAGTATGGCCCCAAATCTTGTAGGAACAGCATCTATGATGTCAGTGAGATAGTTAAGAACATAATATGAGAACAGTCATACTGGGTCAGGACAAAGGTCCTTCTAGTCCAGTATCTTCTCTGCCGACAGTGGCCAATACCAGATGCCCCAGAGGGTGGGAACACAACAGGAAATCATCACGTGATCCCTCTCCTGTCATCCATTTCCAGACAAACAGAGGCTAGCGATACCATTTCTACCTATCCTGGCTAATAGCCATTGATGGACATAACTTCTATGAATTTATCTAACTCTTTTTTGGATCCTGTTAAAGTCCTAGTATTAACAACATCCTGTGACAAGGAGTTCCATAGGTTGACTGTGCTCTGTATGAAGAAAAACTTCCTGTGTTTCAAAACCTGCTACCTATTATTTTCATTTGGTGACCCCTAGTTCTTATATTATAGGAACAAGTAAATAACTTTTCCTTATTTACTTTTACCACACCAGTCATTTTATAGATCTCTGTCATATCCTCCCTTAGTCTCCTCTTTTCTAAGCTGAAAATTCCAAGTCTTTTTAAACTCTCTTCATACGGGACCCGTTCCAAACCCCTAATAATTTTTGTTGCCCTTGTCTGAACCTTTTCCAATGCCAATATATCTTTTTTGAGATGAAGCGAACACATCTGTACACAGTATTCAAGATGTGGGTGTACTATGGTTTTAGATAGAGTCAATAAGATATTATCTGTCTTATTCTCTATGGGTATGTCTACACTACCCCGCTAGTTCGAACTAGCGGGGTAATGTAGGCATACCGCACTTGCAAATGAAGCCCGGGATTTGAATTTCCCGGGCTTCATTTGCATAAGCCGGGCACCGCCATTTTTAAATCCCGGCTAGTTCGAACCCCGTGCCACGCGGCTACACGCGGAACGGAGTAGCTAGTTCGGATTAGGCTTCCGAACTAGCTACTCCGAACTAGCTACTCCATGTCGCGTGTAGCCGCGCGGCACGGGGTTCAAACTAGCCAGGATTTAAAAATGGCGGCGCCCAGCTTATGCAAATGAATCCCGGGAAATTCAAATCCCGGGCTTCATTTGCAAATGCGGTATGCCTACATTATCCCGCTAGTTCGAACTAGCGGGGTAGTGTAGACATACCCTATATCTTTTTTAATGATTCCTAATATTCTGTTTGCTTTTTTTGACTGCCTCTATACACTGAGTGGATGTTTTCAGAGAAAACATTCCCCATGATGGCTCACAGACACAGATTGAAATCCACACACAAATTGTAGCCTTCTCCCACATCAGCCTGGATACCAGCACCATCGCCTAGCCTGATTCTTCAATGCCTGCATTTGTATGTTCATTTACCCCTCTGTAACATGTGAACAGAATGATGATAAAATCAACTCATTTCTAGTTTGAAGTCACAATAAACCTGATCTAATACTCAGACCAGAAGAGATAAAGCAGATTGGTTGTAACCCAACAGAATTTTGGACCACTCATATCCAGTAAGGTAGGTACAGGTTAAATCTCTTTAGTCCAGCACACTCTGGTCTGGCAACATCTGAGGTCCGGCATGACGTTAGTTAGCCGGATGTCCATTTATAATGAGTGTGGCCAAGTTTCCTATGGTCCCATAGTTTCTTTACAGCCACCAGTCCTGGGTCTCAGTGTTCTGTGCTGTTATTTAGCTCTAATTTACCCTTAAATGTCTTCTAAGAGCCCAGTAAGCAGGGGATGTGTTGGTAATGCTGCTAGACAAAATTGATCTCCCGTGGTCGGACAAATTCTCTGTTTTTTCACTGGTTGGGTCTTGTGAGGGCTGAATTAGAGAGATTCAACCTGTATATTATTAAAGGTGCCAAGTGGTCACTTGTATGGGTTATGCAGCTCTAACCAGAACACTGAACAGTGTGCGTCATTGGAACAAGAATGTAAAACAAATGTAGAGTATCTGTATTTGGAATGGGATCATTTTGTCACTACCAAGTTCCTTATCTAGTACATCACCCCTCACATTCTGGTTTTACTATTTTCCATACAAACTTTGAACTGAAAATTACATGGCTAGTTGACTGACAAATTAGGAGGGAACCCCTGGAATCATTACCACCTCCACCAGCAGATTTGTCTGATACAGTGACAGTCAAGTTCCTACATTTCAGAAAGGAAGATTTTAGTAAACTCAGAGACCTGGTAGATAAGATCCCATGGGAAGAAAGACCAAGAGGAAAAATAACTGAAGAGAATTGGCAGTTTTTCCAAAGGGACATTATTAAGGTCCCCAAAACAAACTATTCCACTGTGTAGAAAAGATAGAAAGGATGGCAGGAGACCCCCTTGGATCAACCAGGAGATCTTACATGTTCCAAAAACCAAAAAGGAGTTGTATAAAAAGTGGAAACTAGGTTAAATAACAAAGGATGAATATAATCAAACAACATAAGTATTCTGGGGAGATGATTAGAAAGACGAAGGCACAAAACGAGCTCAATCTAGCTAGAGACATAAAGAGTAACAAGAAGACATTCTATAAATATATTAGAAGCAAGAGGAAAACCAAGGACAGGGTAGGCCCATTGCTCAGTGAAGAGGAAGAAACAATCAATAATAGGGAACTTGGAAATGGCAGAGGTGCTTAATGACTTCTTTGTTTCAGTTTTTGTCAAGAAGATGGATGGTGATGGGATGCCTAACATAGTGAATGCTAGGGCATTCGAAGTTGCAAATGAAGCCTGGGATTTAAATATCCCGGGCTTTATTTGTGTGTTCCCGTATGGTTGCCATTTTTAAATTCCACTAGCCCGAAGTAACTGCCCGCGGCTACATGCGGCAGTGAAACGGTAATTCGAACTAAGTTGAATGAGGTGTAACAGTTAATTTAAACTAAGGACTTAGTTGAATTACCATTTCACTATCACGTGTAGCTGTGGGCAGTTACTTCAGGCTAGTGGAATTTAAAAATGGCAATCGGACAGGAACATGCAAATAAAGCCCGGGATATTTAAATCCCGGGCTTCATTTGCAAATTTGAATGCCTACATTAGCCTCCCTAGTTCGACCTAGGGGGCTAGTGTAGACATACCCGAAGATAATAAGGTGATAGGTAACAACCCTCATAGATTTGTAAAGAACAAATCATCTCAAACCAATCTGTTAGCTTTCTTTGATAGTATAACAAGCCTTGTGGATAAGGGAGAAGAGGTGGACGTGATATACCTAGATTTTAGTAAGACATTTGACATAGTCTCGTATGACCTTCTTACCAATAAACTAGGGAAATGCAACCTAGATGGGGCTACTATAATCTGGGTGCATATCTGGCTGGATAATAACTGCTCTCTCAGAATGATTAGCAGTTCACAATCATGCTGGAAGGGCACAACAAGTGGGGTTCCACAGGACTCTGTTTTGGGACTTGTTCTGTTCAATATCTTCATCAGTTATTTAGATGATGGCATGGAGAGTATGTTTATTAAGTTTGCAGATACCACGAAGCTGGGAGAGGTTACAAGTGCTTTGGAGGATAGGGTCATAATTCAAAATGGTCTGGACAAACTAGAGAAATGGTCTGAGGCAAATAGAACGAAGTTTAATAAGGACAAATGCTAAGTGCTTCATAATGAAGGAACAATCAGTTTCACACATACAGAATGGGAAGTGATTGTCTAGGAAGGTGTCCTGCAGAAATGGATCTACGGGTCATAGTAGATTATAAGTTAAATATGAGTCAATAGTGTGACACTGTTGTAAAAAAAGCAAACATGATTCTGGGATGCATTAACAGGAGTGTTATGAACAAGATACAGGAAGTCATTCTTCTGCTCTACTCTGTGCTGATTAGCCCTCAATTGGAGTATTGTGTCAAGTTCTGGGTACCACATTTCAAGAACAATATGGAAAAATTGGAGAAGGTCTAGAGAAGAGCAACAAAAATGATTAAAGGTCCAGAAAACATGTGCTATGAGGGAAGACTGAAAGAATGGGGCTTGTTTAGTTTAGAAAAGAGAAGACTGAGAGGGGACATGATGCGTACGTCTAGACTACAGGCTTTTGTCCACAGAGGCTTTGTCAACAGATACTATCAACAAACCTTCTGTCGACAAAGAGCGTCTAGACTACATCCAGTTCTGTCGACAAAGAGCGTCTAGACTACATCCAGTTCTGTCGACAAAGCAAGTCGCTTTGTCAACATGAGAGTGTAGATGCAAAGGACAGTGTAGATGCAATAACGCCTTCTATCGACAGAACTCTGTTGACAAAAGGCGTTATTCCTTCTAGAATGAGGTTTACCGGCGTCGACAAAACTGCCAAGTTCTGTCAACGTTATGTCAACAGAACTCATCGGTAGTGTAGGCGCAGATATAGTTTTGTTGACAAAAGTCCACTTTTGTCTACAAAACCCTGTTGTCTAGACACACCCAATAACAGTTTTCAAGTATATAAAAGGGTGTTACAAGGAGGAGGGAAAAAAATTTTCTCCTTGGTCTCTGATAATAGGACAAGCAGCAATGGGCCTAAACTGCAGCAAGGGAGGTTCAGGTTGGACATTAGGAATAACTTCCTAACTGTCAGTGTGGTGAAACATTGGAATAAATTGCCTAGGGAGGTTGTGGAATCTCCATCATTGGAGATATTTAAGAGGAGATAGGATAGACATCTATTAGGGATGATCTAGATGGTGCTTGGTCCTGCTGTGAGGGCAGGGGATTGGACTTGATGACCTCTCAAGGTCCCTTCCATTTCTCTGATTCTCTGAGTCTCGGACTGCGTTAGGCATAACTGTTGCCATCCACCTTTTTAGAGTGACCCCTGCAGTCCCATTTCATTACTGGCTGGGCGTCATCTTCTCTCACACACTGAAGGAAAGTATTGCTGGCACTCTGCTTGGCTCCGAGTCAGTCCCTTTCCTTGCCATAAGGAGTTCATACAACTTGATTTTCCATCAGTTGCCTTAACTGCCCAAAAGTGGGAAGCTATATTTTGACAGACTTAAAAATATTGCAGACAGATTTTTTCCCTCTATGAAAAAAAAAGGAAACCGAAACGCCTTTCCCCTCTAACTTTATTCATCATTAAAAATTCACTGTCCTTCACTTTCCTAATTTTTTAATGTAGAACAGTTGTTCCGCAGTGAATGGCTGACCTGATTTGTTTTGACCTTAAGTCATAGTTGATTATATTTGAACTTAAGCTACAGTCTGAGCCTGCCAATGCTACTTAGAAGAGGCCTTGCTACCACGCACAGGGTTATTGCTGTCAGTGGGAGGGTGCATGACAGGAAGCATTGCTCTTGATTTCTAGGGTCATTCCCTATCAGGAGAGTTAAATGATTTCTTATTCACCAAAGTAGTAGCTGTGGGCTGAAGACTGAAATCCTTTCCTTCTTTTTATCTACCCTGGCAACTGAGCGACAAATATTTTGTCATTTGCAGAGGCCTAACACTGTCCCCTCACTGAAAGGCAAAAGATGGGCTTAAATTGCAGCAAGGGAGGTTTAGATTGGACATTAGGAAAAATTTCCTGTCAAGGTGATTAGACACTGGAATAAATTGTCTTGGGAGGTTGAGGAATCTCCATCATTGGAGATATTTAAGAAAAGGCTAAAGAAACACCTATCAGGGATAGAGATGGTGCTTGTTCCTGCCGTGAGGGCAGGGGACTGGACTTGATGACCTTTCGAAGTCCTTCAAGTGTGTGTACAGTGCACTGTAGGTCAAAATAAGATACGCAGTTTGGTCTAAAAAATTACATATCTTAGGGTATGTCTACACTAGCTCGGTAGCTCAAGCTAGGTAGGCAAATGAGGGCAACCGGAGTTGCAAATGAAGCCCGGGATTTAAATATCTCGGGCTTCATTTGCATCTTCCCGGGCGCCGCCATTTTTAAATCCCCCTTAGTCCAAACTCCGTGCCCCCAGCTACATGCGGCATCGAGTAGGTAGTTCGAATTAGGATCTCTAATTCAAACTACCAGTACACCTCGTTCCACAAGGAGTATAGAATCATAGAATCATAGGACTGGAAGGGACCTCGAGTGGTCATCGAGTCCAGCCCCCCGCCCTCAAGGCAGGACCAAGCTCCATCTACACCATCCCTGACAGATGTCTATCTAACCTGTTCTTAAATATCTCCAGAGAGGGAGATTCCACCACCTCACATGGCAATTTATTCCAATATTTGACCACCCTGACAATTAGGAATTTTTTCCTAATGTCCAATCTAAACTTCCCTTGCTGCACTTTAAGCCCATTACTCCTTGTCCTGTCCTCAGAAACCAAGAGGAACAAATTTTCTCCTTCCTCCTTGTGACACCCTTTTAGATATTTGAAAACCGCTATCATGTCCCCCCTTAATCTTCTTTTTTCCAAACTAAACAAGCCCAGTTCATGAAGCCTGGCTTCATAGGTCATGTTCTCTAGACCTTTAATCATTCTTGTCGCTCTTCTCTGTAACCTTTCCAATTTCTCCACATCTTTCTTGAAATGTGGCGCCCAGAACTGGACACAGTATTCCAGCTGAGGCCTAACTAGTGCAGAGTAGAGCGGCAGAATGACTTCACGAGTTTTGCTTACAACACACCTGTTGATACAACCTAGAATCATATTTGCTTTTTTTGCAACAGCATCACACCGTTGACTCATATTCAACTTGTGGTCCACTATGACCCCTAGATCCCTTTCCGCCATGCTCCTTCCTAGACAGTCGCTTCCCATCTTGTATGTATGGAACTGATTGTTCCTTCCTAAGTGGAGAACTTTGCATTTCTCTTTATTAAACTTCATCCTGTTTACCTCTGACCATTTCTCTAACTTGCTACGGTCATTTTGAATTATGTCCCTATCCTCCAAAGAAGTTGCAACCCCACCCAGTTTGGTATCATCTGCAAACTTAATAAGCGTATTCTCTATCCCAATATCTACATCATTGATGAAGTAAGGGTAATTCCAATTAGAGATCCTAATTCGAACTACCTACTCCGTGCCGCGTGTAGCCGGGGGCACGGAGTTCGGACTAAGGGGGATTTAAAAATGGCGGCACCCGGGAAGATGCAAATGAAGCCCAGGATATTTAAATCCTGAGCTTCATTTGCAACTCCAGTTGCCCTCATTTGCCTACCTAGCTCGAACTACCAAGCTAGTGTAGACATATCCCCATTCCGATGTTACACAGCCCTTATTTCAAAATAAATCGTTATTTCAAAATTTCCCTTACTCCTCGTGGAATGAGGTTTACAGGGAAGTCAGAATAGTGAGTCTGTTGTATTTCAAAATAAGAGGCGCACTCAAAAGAGGTGGAATAGCGATTTTGGGATACCTCCAGTATCCTGAAAAAGCACTGCATCCTAGACGTGGCCTTCCAGTTCTAGTGTTCTATGATTCGATGAAGATTTTCCTCAGCAATTACTAGTCTAAGCAGTGCTTTGTCGGCAGGAGTGCAATCGCCACTCATAGGGGATAGAAGTTATTTATCGGCAAAAGTGCCAACACACAGGGTACGTCTATACTACATGCCTCTGTCGGCAGAGGCATGTAGATTTGTTTGTTCAGCAAAGGTAAATGAAGCTGCGATTTAAATGATCGCGGCTTCATTTACATTTACATGGCTGCCACGAGGAATAACGGGGCTGCCGACAAAGGGCTTTGATGTCGGCAGGGGAGCGTCCAGACTAGCGGCGAGCCGACAACAGCTAATCAGCTGTTTGTCGGCTCAGCGCGGCAGCCATGTAAATGTAAATGAAGCCGCGATCATTTAAATCGCGGCTTCATTTACCTTTGCCTACAACCCTAATCTACATGCCTCTGCCGACAGAGGCATGTAGTCTAGACACAGCCACAGTGTTTACGCTGTCTCACTTGTGGTCACATGGTTGTTTTCACCAAAAGCTGTAAACTGTATCCATATGCTTAGGGATTTGATTGTGATATCCTTATTCACACTACATAGTGCTTTACTTTGCAAACAGGCCCATCAATTTCAATTGGACTACTTGTGCTGGTAAGTACTACTGAGCATCAGTAAAGGTTACAAAAGCTGGCCAGCAGACAGTCTTTGCTTTTCACTAAGCTGCCAAATTATACTTGAAGCTTAATTGGCATTGAGAAACACTTTGCTTATTTTACTTTACATCTTCCCAGTAGATCCCTGGAGAATGTAGTAGCTTGTATAAATTAAAAAGGGCTGGTAAATAGTGGGGTAAATTCTATTCCCGTTACTCAAGTGAGTAGCCTCTCTGCAAACATTTTCCAATGGAATATCGGCCGTTCTGACACCGTGTACATCCATAAATCAGTGAAGCCACGGCACTGTGCTAACACTGCACATAAGTTGTGTTACTGGTGGTTAATTTCCATAGGTTCCATTTCTTTCAGAGTGTGCACTCCCCTTTGTGAGACTTTTTCTATTTCTGAAATGCACATGTCAACTTAGTCATAATATAGGAGGATCTTAAAATCACATTCATAACTAATATTAACATCAGAGAGAATTATATGTACAGGTCAAAAGTGATCTATGGCCATGAGAAGAAAAAGGACTATAGTTATGATGGGACAGTTAAGGGACAGAGTGCTCAGGTCATTACATAGGGTACGTCTAGACTACAGGGTTTTGTCGACAGAAGTTTTGTCGACAGATACTGTCGACAAAGCTTCTGTCAACAAAGAGTGTCTACACTACATTCAGTTCTGTTGACAAAGCAAGCTGCTTTGTCAACATGGCAGCGTAGACGCAAGGACAGTTTACATGCAATAACACCTTCTGTCGACAGAACTCTGTCGACAGAAGGCATTATGCCTTGTAAAATGAGGTTTACTAGCGTTGACAAAACTGCTGAGTTCTGTTGACATTATGTCGACAGAACTCAGCGGTAGTGTAGACGCAGATATAGTTTTGTCGACAAAAGTCCACTTTTGTCGACAAAACTCTGTAGTCTAGACATACCCATAGTTCTACTGACCTCATTGAACATGTCTCGTGTCCTGTTTACACCAGCAGAAATAATAATTCAATTGCAATGTGGCACTGGAGTCCTGAGACCCAAATAAGGAGCATGACCCCATTGTAAGAGGTACTGGCCAAACACAGAGAAAGTCAGAGCCTGAAGAGGATAAAATCTCTCATCTACTCTGAAGTAACATACAGCAGAGTCTGCCCTCCTTACACCTTTTTGACCCAGCCAATGCTTCTGCCATTTAGTTATTAAAAAAAAACCATTAAATTCTTCACTGGAAGATTAACACCTGCCATAGTTTATTACTTAAAATAGTCATTCTAATTAGATATCAGCCACGTCTAAAAGTTACAAATTGCACCAGACTACATTCTAAAAGCAACAACTTTTGGCGGCACACAGTACCAGCTGCTGAAGGTATTGAGGTCCTGCTTCAACAAAATTTAACCATATGCGAAAGTCTTAGTGAAGTGGGACTCACTGTGTTTCAGTGCTATGCTCAATCTGGATGAAGCCATTCATGCATGCTCTTGAATCAGAGCCATGAAGATGAAGTGATTTCAAAAGTTCTAAGCACCCACAATTCACTCTAGTTTAATCTTGTCTATATTTTAGAAGGTTTGTCTGTCTGTCTGTCTGATCAAGAACTTCTCCTAAATAGTAAGAGCTAGGCTCACCAAATTCGATTTACAGTTCCCTTTTATCATAACTTGAAGCAACCTAAAGGTTTGGTTGTGCCAGGAAAAAGGGATGTGCCTGTAATGGGATTGCCTTTCCTAAAACCAAACAGAAAAGAGACAGAATCACCAAAGCAAGCAGACTTCTCAGAATTGACATACCTGAACAGATGTTGAAAAAGACTGAACCAAGATGAGCCAAGAAAAATTGGATGGAATAGGATTGCTTCTCAATAAATCTTACAGAAAAGAGATAAAATGGAAAAATTGGGAGTAGTACTTTGGTTTCCAATAACATTTTCTTCTAGTTTGTAAACCTTAATGTAACCCACACACCTAGGGTGTGTCTAAACTACATGGCTCCATCAATGGAGCCATGTAGATTAGGCAGGACAGCAAAGGAAAATGAAGCTGCGATTTACATAATCGCCGCTTCATTTAAATCAAAATGGTCACTGCGCTGTGCTGATCAGCTGATTGTTGGCACAGAGAGGCAGTCTAGGCAGGGATCTGCCGACCCCAAAGCTCTTCGTCAAAGGATCATAGGATCTGCGGACGAAGGGTTCTGGGGTTGGCAGATCTCCATCTAGACTGCCGCTTTGTGCCGACAATCAGCTGATCGGCACAGTGAGGTGGCCATTTTGATTTAAATGAACTGGCAATTATTTAAATCACAGCTTCATTTCCCTTTTTCACGTAAACTAATCTACATGGCTCCATCAAAGGAGCCATGTAGTTTAGACTTATCCCTAGTGTGGTTCACTGTCCCATGCAGTGGCACATATACCACAGCAACAGATAAGATGAAGAGACCTCTACAGCATGGGCTGGGAGCCAGCTGGCTTTTAGCTCAGCGGGTAGACGCTCCTATATCCAGCTCCAGAGGTCCCAGGTTCAAATCCACCTGGTGGTGGTTACATTAACGCTGATTTAGCTGTGCCAAAACAAATGGCCTATAGCCTTTTTTTGTTAAAACATGGCGAATGATAAGAGCATCTAGGGATGAAGCATACACTTTGTGGAATTCCCATTAAAAATCACTAAAATTAACTACATCAAAATAACACTATTCTTGAAAAAATTCAATCATTTCAATAAAGCATATGCTTTTTCCTTTTATTTTCATAAAAAAATCAATTGAGTTAAGGACGCAAGCAATGCTGGGTAACTCTGCTAGTATTTTATAATCATTAAACCTAAAAAAGGCCACTTTGTGGAAATTCGTAATCCCATGGGGTGCCAAATATTCTCATCCCCAAGGACAGCCATTGACAATGACTCTTAAATAGGAAATTTTGGATCCTAAGACATTTATGGCATCCATCTTTTGTGCACCGAATACTCCTGTGGATTTCAGCCACAGATTTGGGAAGCCCTACCACTGATGTCAAGAGAAAAAGCACCATGGATTACAATTGGAGTTGGATTCGTCCGTGGGTGAAAAAATGAAACGTAAGATGAATATGATCATTTTTTTCTCGCATCATGACATTGAGGGCATAGTAAATTTAGTCCCGCCAAGCCACTCTCACCCAGTTCATGGCAAGCGATGATATAATTGCTGGCAGCCTGCTGCTGCAACAATCTCCAATTTCTCTCAGCAAACATTTCATTTGGAACCGGCTAATTAACTGACATGTTTTGCAAAACGCGACAGCATGGAGCACAGGCGATTTCTTAAGCCCTTCAGGCTGGTGTCTGTTTTAAATCTGATGATGTTCAGTGACTACTTCTGAGCTCCAGAAGGAAAGGGGGGAGAACCACCCCACTCAACTAGGCTGGCAGGAATTCTACCCTTTCATGTGTACTGACAAGCTGGACGAAGTCTTGTCGCACAGATACATTGGCAGGCTTGAATAGCTTGTTTTGGTTGGTTGAACTTTAAAGCATTTAAGAAACTTGCTGTCTTTTAATTTCTATATTTCTCTTCTTAAAATATACCATGCATGCTCTTAGGTATCACCTTACATTGCCCCTTCAATAAATACATTTCATCTGTTCTCCATTAGGAAAGACAGTTTAGATTAGTAGCCGAGAAATGAGTATTATTTCAATGGAGCTCTTTTTTTTCAAAGATCTGTCATGGAAAATATCTGACTTGATTTATATAGATTTGTAAACGGTGCCTAACTAAATCCAGCTAGACACATCACATTTTAATTGGCAGGTTTGGTTCAGGGAGGCTATTTCAAGTTCTTAGTTTCCTAATATTTTATCTTTAGGGTTTGTCCATGATTTGATGGAAGAATAATCCATGTGTTATATAACACAAGTAAACGTGAATTATCCTCTGAATTAAAGCAGTTCTGTTGCCCTTTTTGCCCCTGATCAGTTTTAATCAGCAGATGACATAATGAGTGCCAGACAGTACGCTGTTGAGTCTTTTCGTTTCCCAGTTACTGAAATAACTGGGAAGGAAGCAGAACTGATATGAAATGTCCCTGTGGCTTGCAATGGCAAATCCACAACACAGCATGGAATCCATGGTTTTTCTCAAAACCTAAGGGGAAAAAAACGGAAACAAAATCTATGCACAACTGAACAAACCCCTACATTAATGGATGCTTTGTTCAGTGTCTTGGTACACAGAAACAGAAAAGAAAAGATTTATATTATAAACCAATTGTCTGTGTCAAATGCTTTCTTTGTTGCCTTTGTTATTACACCTATCTCTGTTTGAATAAGAGCGTCCCCTCTTGTAGTCCAGCCTCACCCAGCAGTGAAGTTGTATTATCCTGAGCTCGTGGCTTAACAATCTCCTGCCATGTATTTAGCATCTTTCATCAGAAGTTCTCAAAACGCATCACACATTTTAAAATGAAACCATGCAGGACCTCGGGAAGATGGGAAAGATGAAGATGAAGATGAAGAAACCAAAGGCAAAGGATGGGTTGAACGAGTTGCTCATGGTCAGAGCCAGGAATAGGACATAAAATCTGTCCTTGAGTCTCATGCACTAACTCCTAGTTCAAGGTCTGCTTTAGGATTTCACTTTAGAGTTCTGCTATGTCTACACTGGATATGTCTACACTGCACAGTTACTTCAAAATAAGCTATTCCGGAATAGTTATTCCAAAATAGCACATCTACACTGCAGAGGAACCTCAAAATTAGTCTGAGGCAGGCTTCCCTAATCATAGAATCATAGAATAATAGGACTGGAAGGGACCTCGAGAAGTCATCGAGTCCAACCCCCCGCCCTCAAGGCAGGACCAAGCTCCGTCTACACCATCCCTGACAGATGTCTATCTAACCTGTTCTTAAATATCTCCAGAGAGGGAGATTCCATCACCTCCCTTGGCAATTTATTCCAATATTTGACCACCCTGACAGTTAGGAATTTTTTCCTAATGTCCAATCTAAACCTCCCCTGCTGCACTTTAAGCCCATTACTCCTTGTCCTGTCCTCAGTAACCAAGAATGTAGATGTGCTATCTCGATTTAGAGCCTCAGGAGGAATAACTTAGAATGGTCCCAGTGAGAGGCTATTTCGAAACAGCAGAAGTGGAATATCTACACATGACTTATTTTGAAATAGCTATTTTGGAAGAGGAGTTATTCTTTGTAGAATGAGGTTTACAGAAGTCAGAATAAGCTGTCTGTTATTTCAAAATTATTGCAACATAACAGAATTGCTGTGTAGATGCTCACATAGTTATTTCAGAATAACAGCTGTTATTCTGAAATAACTTTGCTGCGTAGACATACCCAAATGGCCCCAGGGGTGCTCAGATCTGAGACCACATTGGCAGAGATGGCCCTGTCTGCATTAAGTACAGGCTATCTCTATACTCAGACTAATTACAAGGCTTCTCCATTGTGCGGACATGCTAGTTTGATTTTGTTACATTGGGAGTTATTAAGTTGGAATTAGTAATTTGGAAATAAATTCCCAGTGTAGATATGGCCTAAGAGACTTTACAGACAAAAAACGACAACAACAAACAACAACAACAACAACTCCCGCCACCCCAAGAAAGTACAAGGGATTAGGGATCAAAATATATTTGTTTTTCTTCACTCAGTGCACAGTCAACCTGTGGAACTCCTTGCCAGAGGATGTAGTGAAGACTAGGACCTTAACAGGGTTTTAAAAAGAGCTAGATAGATTCATGGAGGTTAGGTCCATCAATGGCTATTAGCCAGGATGGGTAGGAATGGTATCCCTAGCCTCTGTTTCTCTGGAAATGGGTAACAGGGGAGGGATCACATGAGGATTACCTGTTGTGTTCCCTCCCTGTGGAGCATCTGGTATTGGCCACTGTCAACAGACAGGACAATTGTGCTTCACCTTCCTTTGCATATGCCACTGTGCATGTGTGACAGTCTCTGTTATTAACTTTCTCTGCATGAGTAAATAAATACAAGGCGTATTTGCGTACTGTAGACTAATAGTCCTGGCATTTTAGAACAGTCAGTTAATAGCTGCGTGTGACATTATCATGATTATAAACCTGATTGCATTAAAAGCTGAGATTCACCCACTAAGAAACACTGACTGCACCTGTTCATTTAATTGCTGCGGCAAATGTATTAAGCAGTTTGAGCCAGAATTGGTTCCCAGCCTTTGAAATGGAGATGTACGACCTCCTTCCATCTCATTCCTGGCAGCGGAACCAGGGTTCATAACACTACCAGCTGATTTTGCTTTGTTGCAAAAAGTTCTTAATTGGGGATGCATCTAATGGGCAAGTTAGTCATTAATGTTTAGCCCACATATGATTTAAGTATTGATGTTTGGATAATTTGAGAAGTGTGGTAACTTTTTCCATGTAAATTGATACAGGAAAATACATCAGATTTCAAGTTGTTTCACCTTTATTGTGAGAAGCACATATAGCCTGTCCATGCCTGTCTTCTCCACTGTCTACCGTCCTGTCGATAGATAATAGATCTTATCTATTTAGCCTGTAATCTCTGCAGTGTAGGGACTGTCTCTTATGATTGGTATGTACAGCACTGAGCACAATCTGACCCCAGACTCAGCTGAGTTTTCTAGGAGCTACCACAATGCAACACTCCGCAACTATGTGGTTTCATTTGTGCAATGGAATTTTACTGGGTGCGTCTAGACTGGCAATATTTTGCGCAAAAGCAACTGCTTTTGCGCAAAATCTTGCCAGCTGTCTAAACTGGCCACGAGAATTTGCGCAAGAACACTGACGATCTAATGTAAGATTGTCAGTTTTCTTGTGCAAGAACTCTGACGCTCCCGCTCGGGAAAAAGCCCTCTTGCACAAGTGTTCTTGCGCAAGAAGCCAGTGTAGACAGGGACAGGATTTTTTTGTGTAAGAAAGCCCCGATGGCGAAAATGGCTGCCGGAGCTTTCTTGCGCAAAACTGCATCTATACTGGGCACAGATGCTTTTGCGCAAAAGCAAATCTTTTGCGCAAAGGCACTTGCCAATATAGATGCTCTTTTGCGGAAATACTTTTAACAGAAAAACTTTTCCGTTAAAAGTATTTCCGCAAAATCATGCCAGTCTAGATGCAGCCACTGGGTTTAGTGAGAGTAGCAGACTTCAGTTCATTGTTTTGCTGTCATTGTTCCAACATCAGGAGTCCCAGCGGAGATGCTCAAGAAAGAATAAAACAGATTGATGCCAAAGGTGTGTTGCTGAGCCTCCTTCACAGCTGGCGAGTGGCAAGCTGAGCAAATCTAACTGCAGATTTGTGAGTCTCAAACTGACAGCACAGAACACAGAAACCAATTATAATTGGGGGTACTTTTTAAACCTGTGTATTAACTGTGCAAGCAGGGAAAGTTTACACATTCAGCTGCATTACCGTAAGATAAATCCTCCTCCCACCGAGCAACTTGTAATAGGATTTAGACGGTGTTATTAGCAGAGGGGTCTTAGATTCAGCTCCAGATGCTTAACAAAAGTAACCAGCCCTGCAGTGATGTTAACATTGGAAAGGTCTCAGTGGAAAGCTCCCCCTTTTTTTTTTATTTCCTCACTGGAACACAAGATGACTCCAAGGCTATGTCTAGACTGGCATGGTTTTCCAGAAATGCTTTAAACGGAAAAGGACTAGATTGGCAGGACGCTTTTCTGCAAAAGCACTTTTTGTGGAAAAGCGTTCGTGGCCAATCTAGATGCGCTTTTCCGCAAAAAAGCCCCGATCGCCATTTTCGCAATCGGGGCTTTTTTGTGGAAAACAAATCTCTGCTGTCTACACTGGCCCTTTTTGCGCAAAAGTTTTTCAGAAAAAGACTTTTGCCCGAATAGAAGTAGCATAGTATTTCCGCAAAAGCACTGACAATCTTACATGAAATCGTTAGAGCTTTTGTGGAAATTCAAGCGGCCAGTGTAGACAGCTGGCAAGTTTTTTCGCAAAAGCAGATGATTTTGTGGAAAAACGTGCCAGTCTAGACACAGCCCAAGTGGTTTATTTCACCATACAGTTAAATATGGGTAAGTAAATTTTGTGAGGAATATACTCAAGTTTTTGTTTTCTGGGGTATGTTCTAAGTGCAACATGGTTTCATGACCCATGTACATTAGTCTCAGAACAGAGATGTGCACAACCGGTCCATAGGCAACTCTGTTTTCCAGGAATCTCAGCCCAAAGCATTGTTCCCAGGGAGCAACTCTGCTCCAAAAGTTGACTTTAGAGACCACAGCAGAAAGGAGACTGCCCTGCTGCTTACGCTGTTTGCTCTACCCAAAATCTACCTCCAGGCAAACCTGGCATAACCAACAGCTGACAACACCACCCAAGATAGAACATTTCTTGCATACTTAAAAAAAAAACCACCCCATACAATGTGGAAAACAATGAGTAGTCCTGTAGCACCTTAGGGTGTGTCTCCATTGCACTGTAACTCAAAATAAGATACAAGATTTGAGCTCTGCAAATCATGTAGCTCATTTTGACACTATTTAAAAATAGCTTATTTTGTCATTTGGAGATGTCTGCTAAGCACCAAATTTCAAAACAAAGCGCTATTCCAAAATGTCCCTTACTTCTAGTAGAATGAGGTTTACAGGGGCGTCGGAATAGCAAGCCCGAAATAATGGGCTTGCTGTGAAGACGCGGGATAGCTATTTCAGGATACTCTGGTATCTCGAAAGAGTGTTGCAGTGTAGACATAGCCTTAGAGAGTAACCAAAATATATAGGATCATGAACTTTTGTGGGTAGGCCCCATTTAATCAGATGAGATGGAATGGAAATAATAGAAACCAAGATATGTATACCAGCAGAAGAAGTACCTGTCAATTGTAGGACCTATGTTAATGAGGCTAATGAAGTGGGCGGATGTGTCCCATCCATAGCTTTTGAGACAGAAATGCAGATTTAGGACATGCTAAAGCCCAGGGTAACAATGTCAAATTTGCATACTCTCTGGGTATGTCTAGACTACAAGCTTCTTCCAACCGAGGCATGTAAATTAGACATACCAACATAGTCAATGAAGCGGGGATTTAAATGTAAAATATAAATATAAAACTAGTCGCCACATTGTGCCAGATCAGCTGTTTGTCAGCACGAAGAGGCAGTCAAGATGGGGATCGGTCGGCAAGGAAAGCCTTTGCCGACCGATCCTGTAAACTTCGTTGCAGGAGGCATAAGGGATCGGTCAGCAAAGGCTTTCCTTGCCGACCAATCTCCGTCTTGACTACCGCTTTGCGCTGACAAACAGCTGAGCTGGCACAATGCGGCGGCCATTTTTATTCTAATGAAGCGGGGGATATTTAAATCCCCGCTTCATTGACTATATCGGCATGTCTAATTTACATGCCTCGGTCGGCAGAGGCATATAGTCTAGACATACCCTCTCTGTAACTGGCTGGTGAAATTCCTTTGTGAAAGAATGGCTACTTTTAAATCCATGATTGAGTGACCAGGCAGGCTAAAATGTTCCCTTATAGGTTTGGTGTGTTACTATTTTTTATATTTTGTACTTGTGTCCATTTATCCTTTGGCACATGTATCCTTTGGCCAACATACATGGCAGAGTGGCATTGCTGGCACTTGATGGCATATACCACATGGCTACGTCTATACTACATGCCTTTTTCGTAAAAGGGATGTAAATTAGACGTATCGCAATTGCTAATGAAGCAGGGATTTAAATCTCCTCCGCTTCATTAGCATAAAAATAGCTGCCGCTTTTTTTCGGCATGGAGCTTTGCCGGAAAAAAGCGCCAGTCTAGATGCGGATCTTGCAGAAAATAAAGCTTTTCCTGAAAGATCCCTTATCCCTCTATAATTTCATATACCATGGCTCATATACCAACAGGAGATACTCACTGTTTGCATTATTTCTTGCTGACAAGTTAAAAGTATTTGCGCAAAATCATGCCAGTCTAGATGCAGCCTATGGGTTTTAGACCATTATTCATTTCTCTGTAAGTGCCTTGAATTTCACAGTCTGTACTGCAAGAAAGTTTTTGATGCCAGACTCTCAGCTGGGATGTTGGCATATATGCCTAGTTGTACCAGAGAATGATATGCCCCCATATGTTTTATATACACACAAGTCATCTGTGGTTAATGACACCTCATTGGCTCTATATTAATTGTGGCTGTGCATTTCAAGAAATATACCATGAAGAAAAAACAATGTGGATTACATAAAGAAGGAAGGCCGTTTCTGCAGTCCTTTGGTTTTTCTTCAGTTCTTTTGCTCTGAAGTTTCTACTGTATAAAATAAAAATACCCTCTGGCTTTTCTGGTTGGAAAGTCAGTTACTGTGATGGAAATCAATGCACTTCTGGCTTAGCGAGCTGGCAGCCAAATTGATTAGGGTGCCAAGTGAATTGTAAACCAGATATCCCATTCATCTCACTGGCATGTTAACAAGAAAGAGGTTCAGAAAAGAAACACCCACCGCCTGAGTCTCTGAAACACAATTAATATTTTATAATTATGTTCCATAAATACCACTATGAACACCAGCGTCGAAACTTAACCTAAACTTTCCTGGCCTCCTGATATTCAAGACATTGCGTAAAGTAAGTGTAGAGCTAAATTCACTTTGCTGCACATATATTGGTCTTATTTTTATGCAAATGCTGCCAACGTGCAACAATCTAATGCAGCAAATTCTGCCAGGTCCAATGTGCTGCTTTTGTGATCAATGACGGGAAACTGCATAAGATTGTACCTGGTCGCATAGACATCTAGGACATGGGGAAGCCAGACACTCCTAAAATCATGTGACTTGTGACTGAAATTGAACAGACTGTAGCTTTGCAGATATACTAAACTCTAGTGCTGTCATAGTCTGCCATCTGTCTAATAATCAGATGTTCTTTTCACTTAGCCTGTGATTGACTATGCTTCTTCATGTTATCCATGGATGAAGCAGGAGCTCTAATTACAGTACTTAAGGACAAATTTTAATATTGTTGACGCCAGTAAAATTCAAGGGCCGCTATTAATGTCAATGGACTGATCCAGCTATGTTTCCATATTGTGTTTATGACTGTGGTGTTAGGTTCAGAGAAGAAACACTGACTTTATTATGTGCACACTTTGCTACCCCAACATCACTTCATTAGCTGTTCTAGGTCCTTAGTAAAGTTTGTTACTCCATTAACCTAACTGAGCTAAGTCCATGTCCACACTACAGGACAAGGTAGAATTAAGATACACAACTCCAGCTACGTTAATTATGTAGCTGGAGTTGACGTACCTTAATTTGAATTTCCACTCCATCTCCACAGTGGGATGCTTCCTTTACTCCTCATGTGGAGCAGGAGTACTTGGGTTGATGGGGGCACCCTCTGAGTTAGATTTAGCTGGTCTCTACTAGATTTGCTAAGTCGAACTCTGGAAGATTGATCGTGACAGCAATTGTTTCTGTAGTGAAGGTAAAGCCTAAAATAGTCCCCATCAAAGCTGCATAAAACAATCTGACAAATTTATTGCCTGCACCAAGAAGAACTTCTCTGGGACTCTACTATAGCAAATGAGCATTGACAATAGGGATGGGCAAGCAAACCAGTTTGAGGAAAATCAAATTTCAAACTGAAATGAATATCTGCTTCAGTTTCTCAAAATTGGGCTATATATTTCCCAGAAGAGACATGAAAGAGCCTGAATTCTTACCAGAAAGCCTACTTATCTCAACTGTCCTGTCCACTTTCACAAATTCCAGGGGTTTGAATAATTTGGATACATGGTCTAAACTCGGGCCATGCATCCATACTGAATCCAGTTTCTAAATTTTCTTTGATCACCCATCATTCATTTAACGGCAGAGCCACATGAATACAGGTCAAACTTATTTAGTCCAGCACCTTTGGTACCTGACCAGCGCCGAACCAGAGAATTTGTTTGACCACGGGAGGTCAATATTGTCTAGCAGTGTCATCAACACTTCCACTCCTTATTGGGCTCTTGGAAGACATTTATGGACAAATCAGAGCTAAATAAGTTCACAAAACCAGGACTGGTGGCTGTAAATAAATTTTATGGGACCACGGGAAACCTGGCCACACATATAAGTGGACATCTGTCTAGCTAAAATCATGCCGGACTACAGATGCTCCCAGAACAGAGAGTGCTGGATTAGAGAGGTTCAATCTCTATCCGTATTATTGTATATTCACAGTTAATTTATACAGAGAGAACATCAACAGTGGGCTAATTTCTTTAGAGATAAGTACAAAGAAAATGGGGCACAAAAGTGCCATGCCCAAGCCACCAATTCCTAACAGAGGATTTCCCTTTGAGAAGGGACCTCCTTGTTTGCTCAAATGTGCTGGATGTGGCACAGTGCCTAGTAGCCTGTGGAATGAGTGTCTGCTATGAGAGGTGACATAGCAGAGTGGCACGGTATTAAATCCTCCACTGCTTGTGGCCCATTAAAGGACACTAAAGACCATAATATTAGCAGCACAACTCACATCGTCCCTGCAGCAGCTCTACATTGTGATGGGGCCAGAACGAGCTCTGAGAACCAGCGAGCTATAACTGGCTCCCCAATGCTCCCTCTCCACCTCTATGCTGGAATCGAACCCAAGGTCCCTGCCCCAAGGAGTTTACAATCCTATGGAATTCTATAGAAGTGATGAAACAAAAGACAGGACTATGCAGCTCTTTAAAGATTAACAAGATGGTTTATTAGGTGATGAGCTTTCGAGGCCAGACCCACTTCCTCAGATCAAATTGTGGAAGAAAATTGGCATGACCATATATACCAAAGGAATACAATAAAAAAAAGTGAACACATATAAAATTGACAAATCATATTTTAGAACAAAGGAGGAGTGTGTGTGGGGGGGGAGGTTAGTGTCTATGAGATAATGATATTAGGGGTGATAATTGGGGAAGCTATCTTTGTAACGGGTAAGATAATTAGCATCTTTGTTCAGGCCCATTCGTAAAGTGTCAAATTTAAGCATGAATGACAGTTCTGAGACTTCCCTTTGTAGTCTGGTGTTAAAGTCTCTTTGAGGCAGGATGCATGTAGTAAGGTCATTGAGACAATGCCCAGTCTGGTTGAAATGACAAGAAACTGTTTTTTCTTTGTGAAACTGTCTGGCCCACGAAAACTCATCACCTAATAAGCCATCCTGTTAGTCTTTAAAGTGCTGCATAGTCCTGTCTTTTGTTTCAGCAAGACCAGACTAACACGACTACATCTCTATTACTATAGAAGTGATAGCACTAATGGAAAATAGTAACTATGACTGGGACTTTTGTCATTGCTGCGTCATGGTTGAAATGGGAACACAATCATCTGTCATTTACCAGTTGCCCAGTTTATGTCCTGGTTAAATCTTTCCATGTGTGACCTACTTTTCCTTGTGCTCTTGCCTTTCCTCCTCTTCCCCTTCCCAGCCATGCAATATGGAATCTGTATATCCCTTTTCTCCGCTTGCAAACAATAGACGTAACCAGCTTCCCAGAGAGTTGATTAGGCCATTGTTGCCATCCAACTCCTCCCACTCCAGTCACCCCAATATAAAATGGGTCCATTCAAAGATTGATCTGGGGGAGGAATAAACAGTTTCCATTAGCTGGGGTGGTCTCACTTCCTACGTAAACTACAGTAGCAAACTTACATGAGAAAGAGAAACTTGGCCTCCATAGGGAAACCCGAGTTTCTGTGGAAAGTCTTCTGGAAGGCAAACAACAACAAACCAGGGTCTGAAGGTCATTCTGAGGCTTAAGTTTCCATGACTACACTACAGTCAAACTGGGTATGTACCCTGGCTAGGGGCCCAATTAACTGCTGGCTCTGAAAATAAGTCACAAGGACCATCTACAGGCTCAAAGAGCAGGGTGGGGTTTTTGTTTTTAATCTCCAATTCTTTTGGAGTCCAAACCACGTTTTCCTGCTCGCTCATTGTATATTTTTGTTTTACAGTATCAAGCTTTTCCCAACTGCAAGCAGCTGAGAATAGCAGTTCATGAACTGGCCAGGCCTGGAAGCGTCTTTCCAGTCAGCAGAACGTCATCAAGACCTGCCTCCGCAGAATGGTGAGTGGATTGAACGTCCCTGGAGAGGTGTGGCCACAATGCTCGCTCGTCACGAACACTTACAAAATAAAAGAGAGAAGAAAAAGCTATTTGAACCTCTCCACCCCCACTCTGATTGGGAACACGTAGGGGTCTGTAACTGAACATTGCAAATTCTCAGAAAGGATGTAGTTCATGTTTGGTTAAGGAGTAAGCAAAGGTTTGGGGTGGGAAGAAACCTTGTCTTTCTTAATCAGTTTGTTTATTTCAGGGCTCTGCATCCACTCTGCATGCTGAGTTGTGGTTTGGCCTTGCTCAGCTCACTCAGTTTCCTTGTCTGGAAATATAGGGATGACTTCATTGGCCTTGCACTGGTGCCAATAATACCTGCCTAGTGCATCAGGATGTTGATAATAGATTCTTTATTAGAGCTACAAGATCAGGTATCAGCATGAGAGGTATCAGTTCCACGTGAACTCTCATTCTGAGCCAGTGGCTCGTACCTTTTGTACTGGTGAGCCCTTTCACGTGGCAAGCCTCTGTGTGTGACCTCCTGTATAAATTATTAACACCATTATTAATGCTAGAGGCAAAGTGGGGTTTGGGGTGAAGGCTGACAGCACACAACCCCCATATAATAAATCTGGAACCTCCTCAGGAGTCCCAACCACCAATTTGAGAACCCCTGTTCTAAACCAAGAAATATCAGTTAGTGTGAGGGAAATCTTTCAAGCAGATACAAAATGAAAATAAGACACACATTTTTACTAAAATTTGATAAAATTTTTCCCATTTTTGATCAGTCCTAGAAATCAGAGGGTTTCACTAAGAAAAATACCTGTAATACTATACACCACTAAACACAGCAACGCAATATATCTGCATAGAACATGGAAAGCCCTTGAAATGTGCCAGCACTGTGTACAATAGTTTCTGGAGCACCATCTTAGAAAATAATGGAATCACATTTGAAAAAAATGTGGTATTGTGGGTAGATGGAGGAGAGCCCAAAAGAGATTAAAAAGAGTGCTCTCAATTCTTGAATTATGGCATCACACACTAACTGCACACCACTTACACAAGTTGAACCTCTCTAGTCCGGCATTCTTTGATCCGGCAACATCCATGGTCTGGCATGATTTTAGTTAGTGAGATTTCCACTTATCATGGGTGTGGCCAAATTTCCCATCGTCCCATAAAGTTTGTTTACAGCCAGCCATTCCGGCTATCAATCCTCTGTGCTGTTACTTAACTCTAATTTTCCCTTGAATGTCTTCTAAGAGCCCAGTAAGCAGTGGAAGTGTTGGCAATTCTACTAGACAATATTGATCTCCCATGGCTCAGCAAAGTCTCTGGTTTGACACTGATCACGTCCTGAGAGTGCTGAACTAGAGAGGTTTAACCTGTAGTCAATGTGGCAAATCGATATGGTTGTAGCCAAAGCTCTTTGTTCAGTAACTCAGAGGGAAAAGGTAAGGTTAGCACATAGGGGCTGTGTCTACACTGGCATGAATTTCTGGAAATGCTTAAAACGGAATACTATTCTGTTTTCAGTTTTTCTGGAAAAGGAGCGTCTACATTGGCAGGCTGTTTTTCCGGAAAGCCCTTCTTCCGGAAAGCGTCTGTGGCCAATGTAGACGCACTTTTCTGGAAAAGAGCCCCGATCGCCATTTTCGTGATCGGGGCTTTTTTCCGGAAAAGACTACTGGGCTGTCTACACTGGCCCTTTTCCGGAACAGTGTTCCGGAATAAGGACTTATACCTGAGCGGGAGCAGAATAGTTTTTCCGGAATAGCGGCTGATTTTGTACAGTAGAGCATCGTTGCTTTTCCGGAAATTCAAGGACCAGTGTAGACAGCTCGCAGCTTATTCCGGAAAAGTGGCTGATTTTCCGGAATAAGTGGCCCAGTGTAGACACAGCCGAGCTGTGTTCAGCCAACTGGAGTCAGAAATGTAAAATTAACATTGGATGAAAGTTTTCACAAACATTTTTTCCTCTCTGAAAATATTGCTTACTTATTATACACATTTTGTGTTTGAAGGAGGCAGGGGGAAAGGAGAGAAAGAGAAGGAGGGAAACCCTGAAACATTCCAAATGGAAAACTACAATGTCGTGTTTTACAAAAATTGGAATAAAATGCATTTTATTTTACTCAACTTGAAACAAAATGAAAATGTTGTTTCTCTTCAAAATGTTGAAAAAAAAAATTTTGTTTTGAAAATCCCTCTGGAAAACCAAAAATGTTCTGGTAAAAAAATGTTCAGAGGGTTTCCCCACAAAATTATCTATAAAGGAAAACAAATCTGATCTGCTCGAGCATCCACTTTTTAAAAAGGGCAGGGTCTTCTAGATACAATGTCTGTCTGACTAATCAATCTATTGTACCTTGTCCCAATAGCCATAATATCTGAGCACTTTGCAGACAACAAGACTGTCTCCTCAAAAAAAAAAATCAATATTATCTTTGAAAGAAAACTTTTAAAAAAGGTTGTGGCAATCAAAGCCTTTCATTTTCACAAAATGTATTATGTGTTATTTCAATTTTGATTTATTAAAATGTTGTATATATTTTAATAGGTAATCCATAATTTTAAAACACTTGAAATGACAAGTCATTTCAAAACAAAATCAAAATTAAACCACTCCATTGCAAAAAATGTCAAAACTAGACAGTTCAACATAATCATAATGCTTCCTTTAATTTTTAAAGCATTTAATTTAATTTATTTATTTATGGAAACCAGTATTTGTAGAAAATATTTAAATTTCAACAAAAACAACCATTTTTGTTGTTTTGATGAAAAAATTCCAGCTAGCTCTATTTATTACTTGAACACATGTGTATTCTATGCTATAAAGGAGGTGTCCTTTTTCCATCCCACCTATCTGAGATTAGAGAATTCACTATGGTCATTATTTTTCTCTTATTTTTGCAAAGTGCAATATAAAGAAAATGAACATGGAACACCCTAACTGGCAGGAAACAGAGCAAAGTACTAGAAAATTATTCCAATGTGATCCTGCCTTTATGTGTATGGAGTGAAGAACAATACACATAGATGGAACATGTGTTGCAAATGTTGTGTAAAAGTGGGTGTGAGCTCTAAAAGAGGTGTGGTCACAGCTATATCCATTCCTCCACTTGCTGCTGTCTTAATAAAGGAGTGAGTGAAGTGTTAGTAATTATGTTGTCCTATCTCCTATGTCCTCTGGACTACCACCAAAAGGAGCCACATGACCAGTCTCTTACTTATAGCTATGTTCACATTTCCTTCTATACTGACTCCAGTGTCCTGTCCTTTTCATCCCTTTGTGGATAAGTGTTACACAAATTAATGCTGTAGAGTAGTTACAATGAAAATGTGCTTCACTCATCCTGAAAGTTTCTCTCAGTTTCAGACACATTCCATGTACTTGGAATGGGTGTCAACAATAGATTCAAGAATCTCTCTCATAAATGGAAATAACTTTTTAATCTAGTCATGCTTCCTGAAAGTAGTTAAAATAAGCCTAATTTGAAGTGATAAGCCAAGACATGATAGCAGTTTTCAAGTATCTAAAAGGGTGTCACAAGAAGATGTGAGAAAAATTGTTTTCCTTGGCCGCTGCTGATAGGACAAGAAGCAATGGGCTTAAACTGGATGGACATTAGGAAAAACTTCTTAACTGTTAGAGTGGATAAACACTACAATAAATTACCTAGGGAGGTTGTGAAATCTCCATCGCTGGAAATTTTTATGAGTGGTTTGGATAGACATCTATCAGGGATGATCTAGACAGTGCTTGGTCCTGCAATGAGGGCAAGGGACTGGACTTGATGATCTCTTAAGGTCCCTTCCAGTTCTAGTATTCTATGATTCTACGACTTAATGGAAATAGCAGGTGCATTGTCTTATGTGACTAATGCCTTCCCCCCACATCTTCCAGATAGATGAATCAAGGCATAAATTGGCCATTTTTACCTTTGTTACTAATACATCATAAATTACCATGACATACTATGCTGTCAATGTGCTATTTTAGATGGGTCATCCAGAACTCAGGAAGGAAATTGCATATTCACTAAAATTAAATGAAATATAACAAATATTGCTGGGGCATCCAAAGTCACTAAATGTACCCTCTGGGGGACATATAAAGGTTTCCATGTGTAGACAGATCTGAATAATGAATAAGGATCCACAGACACATACAAAAAAAAACTTACTACAGAAATGAACACCAGAAGCCAAATGGCATGCAACATACTTGAACCAGAGATTAGTAAGTGCAGAATATGCTGGGAATTAATCAAACCTGTAAATAAATACAGGTCCTGAACGTCCTCTCCCCAAGGCCAGAAAAATACTTGAAACTTGATTTTGGAAGAGGAGAACAATGCATGAAACTACTAAAACTTCCAAATTAATTCAAGAAATAGATTCCATCTTGATGCCCTATAAATCAATGAGTCTAGATGGACAGGTTCAAACAAACTACACTTTAAAGAAATAAACAAGGCCATTTTCTACTTTTGGCATGTGTATAGTTGATGTGCAAGAACAGAAGTTCTAATGCTGAATGAAGAAGAGCTTGAATTGATGCAGTAGGAATGAGTCAAAGAAGGAACTATTAGGCTGTGTCTACACTGGCGCGATCTCGCGCAAAAGCGGCCGCTCTTGCGCAAAATCTTGCTTCCTGTCTACACTGGCCGCGTGTTCTTGCGCAAATAAACTGACGTTCTAATGTATAAAATCAGGGCTTCTTGCATGAGAACTCTGACACTCCCACTCAGGAATAAGCCCTCTTGCGCAAGAGCTCTTCCAGAAGAGGCCAATGTAGACAGGCAACAGGAATTTCTTGTGCAAAAAATCCCTATGGTTAAAAGGGCCATTAGAGCTTTCTTGCACAAGAGAGAGTCTACACTGGCACGGATGCTCTTGCACAAAAGCACATGCCAGTGTAGACGCGCTCTTCTAGAAGAGCTTTTGCAGAAAACACGCCAGTGTAGACGTAGCCTTAGAGCTCACTTTCAGAGCAGATTTTTAAACTAACAGTCATTCAATGCTATGCCCAAATCAGAGAGAAGTCAGAGAAGGACAACATATGCTTTTTACTCTTTGTTGAACGATGTGCTACTCAAGATTCCAAAACATGACATCATGTTGACTAGGGTTGATTTGGATGCAAAGGTTGACCATAACAAGGCTAGGTTGGAGAAAGTTATGGGTAAGTGTGGCAGGGATTTGGACGTGAACCAAAATGGTGAATGATCAGTAGAAATATGTAGATGACTTCTATATTTCAAGATTTCATTGATTATTGGCAGCTGTACATGGCTACAGAGGAGCAGAGGTAGGTCAAGACCATAACTGCTGTAACAAAAGAGATAATGAAGGTCAGATGACACATTGAGAGTGAACACTTAAATGATTGAAAACACAGAAAAGTGGGGGGGGGGGGTTAGGATTAACTGAGGAATAGGCGCCAATGTTCTAGAGAGGGTAAATTGAAAGAAAATCAAGACATTAATACATTATGGGAAATATTAGAGAGCGCTGCATATCCTATGTACACATATAATCTATATCCATAGATAATGATCCCCCGAGGAACACAATCACGGAGAACAAGTAATCTGGCTTTATATTTAGTTATAGGATTTTATTTGCTTCAAAAAATCTATTCATGTAACTATTTTACCATCTGGAATGTCAACTGAAGAAGAGATGAAAACGTATGTGAAAGTGGAATTTTGTGGTGGAGGAGTGCAAGTTTAGCATTAATATTCTGTCCAAATATAGGACTGAAATTTATTTTTACCTGTGCAAATCTAGAGCAACCGTTAGCTTCAGCAGACTAATGCTGTGTTTTTACCCTGGCAACTGAACAGAATCTAGCCCATCTGTAGCAATATAAGTACACAAAAATAGCCTGGATTTCTAAACTTGAACAAGAATTGCTTTAAATAAATCGGTATGCAAAGTAACTCTCCAACAACTGAAGATGAGGAAACCTTTGTTAGTTATCCCTGGTCTACACTAGGGAGTTATTTCAAAATATGACCCTTATTTCAAAATAAGAACCCATACTAAGCCCACACTACCAAGCCCGTTATTTCGAAATAACAGGCTGGTTAATTCAAAGTCTGTACTCCTTTTTTTGGGGAATAAACTTATTTCAAAATAGTTATTTTGGGAGTTTTTTTAAATTTAGTTATTTCAAAATAATGTCCTAGTATAGACATGCTATTATCATATTCCTCTGTGTCTCGCTTGGGTCGATAGCGTCACTGTTGAAAATCTTGCCTTCTAGTATATTTGTCGGGAACTGCAAAGAGTTTGGTCCGACAAGGAGTGTTCACCAAATACTCTGACAATAAAAGGACCCTAGGTCAACCCTTGTTTAGCTCTCCTTGCATGGCTCAGCTGGAGTTCTGTTAAGTAGTGGTAATGTCACCCTTTCTTTCAGTGACATTTAAAAGCACAGGTAGTGAGAATGTTAAAATCAGTCTGAAATGCCATCCCTCTATTTTTCTTATTTGAATGTGAGATGGAACAGCACACTCTGGCTAACCCTCTTACCTCTGCTGAGCTCTCAGGGTGTTGCTGACCTTTGTTTCAAATCGTGGACTGCTTAATTACAGAACCCTATGGGGTGGAAACAAATCTGAGATGGCAGTAAGAAATTACATCGGGTTTCTGCGTAAGAAAAGCACAGACCAATTATTATAAACCACTCTCTCTCATCTACAATACCACACCTTTGGTGAAATGAATTTGATTTGAAACAGCTGGGTGATATGTGACCTCTGATGATATGAACGTCCCACCATTGAACCATGAGGTGGCATCTTTACCCAAGAGGAGCAAACTGAGTTTACTTGTAGATTGATTTATTCTCTTCCAACCTCCCCAGACTATGCCAATGGCCAGGCCATGCTGAAACTTGGTGTCTTTGGTGAGCAATTACATAGACACCAAGTCGTTTTGTGCATTGTAACTATTAATGTATCAATGTCCTCTTTTCCATTTGAAATAAAAATTTACTCTCGCACCCCACTGAGCTCTTAGATTTTTTTCCAGGAATTATTTATTGCTCTGCCCTCAAAGGTGTTCATGGCGTTTGAAGATACACGTAGACTGTGAGCCTTATAACCTTATGAAATCTCCTTGCAGTCGGACTGATGCTGCAGTAGAAGTGCTAAGAGAAAAGCTGACCAAGCTTCTAAGTTTTTTTTAACTTCTGATGTTATGCAACTAAGCTAAGTTGGAGAAAGATGTCCTTTTATACATTATATGATTTAATACATTTAAATCCATCATATTAGTACATTGGTTTTCAACCTGGGAATTGCAACTGGCTTTCCGATAAACCCACCACCCTCTATTTCTTTAGGCTAGAGGAGAGAAGGAGGGGTATCAAAATTTAGGAGAGATTTTGAAACTCCCCTTTCTCCCCATGATTGGGTAACGGTATGGAGATCACTCAGAAACACAAGGATGCTTGCACAACATGGAGGAGGAATTACATAACTGAACACTAAGAAAGCCTAATCAATGGCTGACTGTCTCTCCGTATCATTCTGCAAAGGGCATGAAATGTTCTAATGTTCCCGTTTCATGGCACTTTTAAAGTATCTAATTCTGCTATAACTGGCCAAATAGAAATTACATTAAGAACCAGGAGAATTCAGGGAACATTTGGTTCTCACTCTCCTGGAAGAGTCTTCATGAAAATTTGAAAGACTTAAGATCTTTCTAAAGCAGGTGGAAAAAAAAAGGGGGGGGGGGTGAACAAAAGGTTATTTTCACCAGCTAGTTGTTTTTGGCTCTTTCTCTGGAGTGCACCTCCAAATATCAGAGAAGCAAGAAGTCCCTGAATAGTAATACGAGAAGGATATTAACACCATTAGACACACAAGGAAATGTGCTGCAGGTCCCATTGCACAGCAGCATACAAGTTGCAGAACAAAGACTATAAAGATTTCCTGTCCTTTGTGTACAGTATTTTTGAAGTCTCCTGATTTATTTTGGAACACACAATCTGAATATATTTGATGTCACACAGAGCCCATGTGACTAAGCTATTTCAAAAGGTTAACAACAACCTCTTATACAATGAGGGAGGGATAGCTGTGGTTTGGATGGTACTTGGTCCTGTTGTGAGGGCAGGACACTGAATTGGATGACCTCACAAGGGCCCTTCCAGTTCTATGAGATAGACATATAAAGATTTGCAAAACCCGATGTTTCTTTGAACAGTACTTAAATCAGTGCAGAAGACATAAGAATCTCACCTAGAAGGAGATTATTTGGTCATAACTGTAGTTAAACTACCTCAGTGGTAGATGTCATTTGCACTATTATTTGATTTAAAGAGGAATCATGTACAGACTGTACCTCTCCAGTCCAGCACCCTTGGAGCCTGACCAGTCCTGAACCAGACAATTTGCTGGAACACTGAAGGTCAATATTGTCTAGCAGCATTACCAACACTCCGACCTCTGACTGGGTTTTTAGAAGACATTTTGGGGTAAATTAGAGCTAAAGAATAGCACAAAACACTGAACGTTCCAGGATTAGTGGCTGTAAACAAACTTTATGGGACTGTGGGAAGCTTGGCCAAGCTCATGATAAGTGGACATTCAACTAACAAAAATCATGCCGGACCACGGATGTCACCAGACCAGAGAGTGCCGAATTAGAAATGTTCAACCTGTAATGAATATCCATTCCCAAACTGGATTTAATTTTCTTACCGAGAATATTCCATCAGTCAAAAGACTCACCAATACTAAAGTATATTGTTTCTTTCAGTAAACTATAAGCATTGCAACCCTGACATGTATAACGAATGTCTCCTCCATAAAGATATAATCAAATAGACCCTTGAGTTGCTTTACCTCTAGAGTGTCGGTTTGAATCCAACTCACACCAGAGAGTATGTCTGATGGCATTAAATAGCTGGTGGATCCCACTAGCCTAAAAACCATAAAAAGCCTTCACCACCAGAATGGCCCTGATGAACACCAAGCAGCCAAGGACTAAATAGGCCATAGGAACTTCAGTTCCTTCTCACATTTCAAACATATTCTTCTTCACCAGGATTTAGATACACTACTGGGTGGATTCTAGGAAATGGTGCATGCCAATTGTTTGTGCTGTACCAATTCTGAGGATACATGAAGTAGGGCAATTTCCAGAGTCTTTCATTGGCATTAATTCTCCTTAAAATTGCTTTTAAAAAATACAATTTGTTTGTTGCTGTAGTGGCTTAAGCATTTCTTTCTATTCTGTACTGTCAGTGCCCACGTTTGCAGCATAACTTGCTTTTGGAAATCACCCATGTCTGGAGTGTGCAACCCCTTGGAGCAAGAAAAATAGATGATCAACCGAAAGGGTGACCTTATTATTTGGAAATGACCAGGCTCATTTCACACTAATCTACACTGATAACAACTGCCTTAGAGGGAGAGGCCCCAGTCTCTAAATAGGGAGTATAGTGACATGGACATCTTGCATACTTGCCAGGGTGGAATGCTGGCAAATGGATTAGAATATCTAATCAGACCCTGACCTTTAAATTAAATGCACCCAGTCAACTACCTTCAAATTCTTCAGTGATTTGCTTTCCTTATGCAGTTTTATCTGTATGTGTAAATGCAAATAGTAGAGAAACTCTCCCCTTTGACAATTAATAATTTAGGGGATTTTCTAGTCCATTGGGTAAGTAGAACAGAATGGAGGAAAAGCTGTTTAGGGAGCAGTGAGAAAGGAATATCATTCTCTGAAATAGCAGGAAAATATTTTTAAGTGTCCTCTAGTTTTGCATGTCTCAATTTTTAATTGGACTCTTGAGGCACCTGAAATTCCCAGTAACTTCAGATGGAGTTGGGAATGCCCATTGCTTTGGAAAAACCAACCCATGGATTTTCCTAAAAAAACCCAAGTCATCAAAAACCAGAGACCAGTGATGAAAAAGTTTGCTCTAATGTAGCGATCTGTAAGGATATCTGCTATATACGCTGGTTTTTGACATATTTGCAATTCCGTCAGCATTTAAATCTAAATAAGGAGTATTTTAAAAGGGTAACAAATACCATGTGATGGCAGTGCGGCAGTATTCTGGCAAATAGAAAAAGCCTATTCAATAATGCTTCATTTCAGAGCCTCTCATGGAAAACTGGGGATTTGTTGACAAGCACGTATCTGTGAATGGAAGCTTAGCTCACACTATTTAATGCCATTATGATTACAACTGTGAGCAGCTGGAAAAAATGTTAAAAGTTTTCATGGATCAGTGAATCAGAAATTTTTCCTCTTAACTGTTTAACCTGGTTCAATTTACTGTATATAATCCAACATTTTGTCATTCTGCAATCCATTAAAGTCATTTAGCTGCCCACAGAAATGGATCTATAAAAAAAATCTGCTCTAATAAACACTAATCTCTGTTTGATTTCACATGCATTGCTCATGACATTTTTGTTTTATTTAGCCCCAATAACTATGGCCTGAATTTTGGTGTTTGTGGTCTGGAAGGAAATATTTCCATCACACTAATTTATAGCTGGCATAGGAGTGGGATTTATTTATTGTTTTTATTTGAGGTTGGTACAAAGAATGGAGATCAATTCTCATTGTCCACTCCAGATATTCACAGAAGCTGGAAGCCAAGTTAGAGGTTCTCAGAGACCAAACTAAGAAACTTCCTTGCTATTGTAAGTAACGAGTGTTAAAATGAAGCCCCATGCCACATTAGCCAGCGTTGTTTTGTCAAGCAACAGGTAACCCAAAGAGACCTACAGAATTATCTGAAAAAAAATTAGTTGCTCGACCAAGGCCTTATAACTTTAAGAAAAATGAGAATATTGTTGTAAGCCACTCTTTGAAGAGAGTCATACTGCATTATTTCTAGTTTGGCACATTATAAACTCATACCTCCTGCAAAAAACAGCAAGGAGTCCCATAGAACCTTAGGGTACGTCTAGACTACAGGCTTTTGTCGACAGAAGTTTTGTCGACAGATACTGTCGACAAAGCTTCTGTCAACAAAGCAGCTTGCTTTGTTGAAAGAATTGAATGTAGTCTAGACGCTTTTTGTCGACATGGCAGTGTAGACACAAAGGACAGTTTAGATGCAATAATGCCTTCTGTCGACAGAACTTTGTCGACAAAAGACGTTATTCCTCGTAAAATGAGGTTTACCAGCGTCGACAAAACTTCTGAGTTCTGTCGACGTTATGTCGACAGAACTCAGTGGTAGTGTAGACGCAGGTTTAGTTTTGTCGACAAAAGTCAACTGTAGTCTCGACACACCCTTAGGCCTGGTCTACTCTAGACCAGGCAGGTCAGCGTAAGGTATGCTACCCAGCTACACAAAATGAGAAGCTGGATTTAGCTTACCTTAAGCCGAGCCTGCAGTGTAGATGCTGTGGCGGAGGCTAGCAGGAGCACACACTCTTGTTGGCTTCCTTTACTCCTCACAGAATGAGGAGTACAGGACACCGGGGGAGAAAGGGTGCTGCTCTCAGCATTTGATTTGGGTATCAAAGGCTAGAAGATTGATCTCCGGAGGGTTGATCTTCTCTGTAGTGCAGACAAGTCCTTAGAGACTAACAGATTTTCTAGGGCATAAGCTTTCATGAGTAAAACCCACTTCATCAGCTGATTTGTAGTAGTGCATATATATGCACACACACACACATACACATGCCTCCATAAACTCCACTCCGTTCACCTGATGGACCACATCCAGGTACTGGTTACACCTTTAATACGTGGCTACCCCTCTCAGACTTCATACCTCCTGAAAGTTATTAATTCATCTTCATTCTGCCTACTAAAGATGTGTGTATGTGTGTATTTTTGTGGCACAAGAGGCATTGTCTCTGGGCTAGACCAGCAGATATAATCATGACTCCTGGCTACTTGGTGAAGTAATGTGTTGGGTCAGAGCTCACCTTTCAGGTTCCTCTTCTGCAATAATACTTATCTGATGGCCAGGCTGGGAGGATAAATTCATTAATGTTTTCAAAATGTTCTCAAAGTGAAAGGCACTAAATAAAAGTAATTCAATAAGCTTCGGATTTGACCTCTCCTTGCACTATTTATTCTTGGAAAAACACCTTTACAAAGCTACAAAATGCTCCTAGGCTTCCCTCTCTGTCCCATTACGGTCTCAGCACTTCTCCTCCCACCCTCACCTCCTCCTATTGCTGCTGCTCTTTGATTGTGCTGCCAATTGTATCTATGAAGTTGGATATCACCCCTCCGGGTTTAAAATCCCATGCTACCCAGATGAACCGGGCGGGACATAGATTTGTCCAGGGCTTTGTACACGCCTCTCTGTATCTTTTAGAAATGAAATGTCTACCTGTCTGTCCTTCTCTTTGTGCAACAACTCCTCCACAACATCTAGGGACACCAAATTTGGTAGGTTGCATTCTCTTGCCCTGACAAAGCAAGGTCAGGGTTTGGCTGTGCCAGGAACGCAGAAGGTAGTGGGGATGGAGCTTTTCTCCAACACATGGAAAGGGAGGGGCAGAGAGAGGAGGGTCGTAATCTTCACACTCGCCCCAGGGGACAACGAGCAGGGGCGGGATACTGTAGTGTGAGCATTGGAGACAGCCACACCAGCACGAGACTGACCGGCTTCATGTTGCCAGCCAGGCTACTTTCTATGGGTAAGTGTCTCCTCACCACTCCATAGCTACAGGGCCTGGGCATTTCCTCATCACCATGCTGTGGGGCCTAGGAATTCCTTCCCCCTCACTTATGGGGGCCTGCGCAGTCTCCCTCCCACATCCCTCCATACAGGTGTGTGAAAATTCCCCCCCCACCACCACTGCTGTGAGGCTCCTGTGGAGCCTAGTGATTTCCCCCTCCCTCCCTGCCACTTCACCCAGAGCATTGGGATCCCCTTCCATCACCCCCACACAGAGTCTAGGAACGTCCTGCTACCCCCCTCCCTCACACCCGCCGCTCCTCTTGAGGCCTGGGGATTCCTTCCCTGTCCCTGTGTGCTCACAAGGGCTGGGTGTGGTCTTACACACCCCAGCAATGCCAAGTTAACCTGCTAGTAGGATATAAACTCCTTTTTCATGCTGCTTTGTAGCAAGCTGTGTCTCACTGCTGCAGTGCTGCTGCTGGACACTCAGGGTATGTCTACACTACCACCCAAGTTCCAACTAGGGTGGTAATGTAGTCAACCGGAGTTGCAAATGAAGCCCGGGATTTGAATTTCCTGGGCTTCATTTGCATGTTGCCGGGCGCCGCCATTTTTAAATGTCCGCTAGTTCGGACTCCGTGCCCGCGGCTACACGCGGCACGAACTAGGTAGTTCGGATTAGGCTTCCTATTCTGAACTACCGTTACACCTCGTGCTTTCAATTACTAATCATAGAACACTAGAATGGGAAAGGACCCCAAGAGGTCCTCAAATCCAGTCCCCTGCCCTCACGACAGGACCAAGCACCATCTAGATTACCCCTGACCGGCATCTGTCTAAACTACTCTTAAAAATCTCTAATGTTGGAGATTTCACAGCCTCCCTAAGCAATTTACTCCAGTGCTTAACCATCCTGACAGGAAGTTTTTCCTTATGTCCAACCTAAACCTCCCTTGCTGCAATTTAAGTCCATTGCTTCTTGTCCTATCTTCAGAGGTTAAGGGGAATAATTTTTCTACCTCCCTGTTGTAACACCCTTTTAGGTACTCGAAAGCAGCTATTATGTCCTCTCTCAGTCTTCTCTTTTCCAAACTAAACAAACCCAATTGTTTCAGTCTTCCCTCATGGGAGGTGTTTTCTAGACCTTTCATATACCTTTTCATAGACCATTCATAGAATCATAGAATAGAATAATAGGACTGGAAGGGACCTCGAGAGGTCATCGAGTCCAGCCCCCCGCCCTCAAGGCAGGATCAAGCTCTGTCTACACCATCCCTGACAGATGTCTTTCTAACCTGTTCTTAAATATCTCCAGAGAGGGAGATTCCACCACCTCCCTTGGCAATTTATTCCAATATTTGACCACCCTGACAGTTAGAAATTTTTTCCTAATGTCCAATCTAAACCTCCCCTGCTGCACTTTAAGCCCATTACTCCTTGTCCTGTCCTCAGTAACCAAGAGGAACAAATTTTCTCCTTCCTCCTTGTGACACCCTTTTAGATATTTGAAAACCGCTATCATGTCCCCCCTTAATCTTCTTTTTTCCAAACTAAACAAGCCCAGTTCATGAAGCCTGGCTTCATAGGTCATGTTCTCTAGACCTTTAATCATTCTTGTCGCTCTTCTCTGTACCCTTTCCAATTTCTCCACATCTTTCTTGAAATGTGGCGCCCAGAACTGGACACAGTACTCCAGCTGAGGCCTAACTACTGCAGAGTAGAGCGGCAGAACGACTTCACGAGTTTTGCTTACAACACACCTGTTGATACAACCTAGAATCATATTTGCTTTTTTTGCAACAGCATCACACTGTTGACTCATATTCAACTTGTGGTCCACTATGACCCCTAGATCCCTTTCCGCCATGCTCCTTCCTAGACAGTCGCTTCCCATCTTGTATGTATGGAACTGATTGTTCCTTCCTAAGTGGAGCACTTTGCATTTCTCTTTATTAAACTTCATCCTGTTTACCTCTGACCATATGAAGAGAAATAAAATCAAGTTGGTGCTTAAGGAAACAAATGTTTACATGACAAGAAAAATGTGGGTGTCCTTTTTCAATTCCTTTGTACAAAGTATAAGAATGATTTACATTACATTTTGGTCTGTGTAACACTGCGCCTCTCACCAACAAAGGCGCCTCCTGCTGGACACTCTAGAAATTAGCTTGTCAGCTCTGGAGTGCCCCCTTCAGGCTGGTGTCTTGCCCTATGTTACCTCTTTTTCTTCCACTTTTGTGTTAGGACCCATGTCCCTCCCAGACTGTGGTGTCCTCCCCTCTGAGTACTGCCCTGCCACAGTGCCCCCACACTTTGGGGTCCTCCCCCTCTGAGAACCCTCTATACCCATCTTGCCTCAGTGACCCACTGCCAGTCTTCATCTAGCGCAGTGTTTCTTAAACTTTTTAAGACTGAGGAACACCAAACAATATTTTTTTGTATGGGGAACACCAAGGATTTTTTGTTGAGCCTTTAAGGGCAGCCATTCCCCAGGGAAAAGGTTTTTTTTTTTTTTAAAGGAGGCTTGTCCGTTTAAGGATGGCCATTTTGAATTCTGTGCTCTCCACGGCACACCTCTGACTTCTCCAGTGTGCCGTGGAACACACTTTAAGAAATGCTGTTCTAGTGCTTGCCACAGAGGCAAACTGCAGTCTGAAATGGCCATTCATCATTGGCAAGGGGGTGTGGACTGGCTGCTTTGGCCTACCCTGGCTGGTTCTCTGCAGCCCTAGTAGTTTCATGCCTTGCTTCAGGCCCTGAAGCCTGGGAGCTTACCTGGCCAGGGCTTCCCCAGCTCTGCCTGCCTCCTCCCCAGCCCTGCCTGCCTCCTCCCCAGCCTTGCTCTAAGTCATGAAACATCCAGTTTTCCTAGCAGCCAGTACCCTCATACAACACAGCTGGAGCAAGGGTGAGCCATTCTCCACCCCTCCAGAAGTTTTTATTTATACTGCCCTCAGCTGGGCCCTGATTGGCTAATACCTGCTACAGCTGCTAGCTTCATAGCTCCACCCCTCCAGCCCTCTCCCAGGTTTTAACCCTTAAAGGTTAAGGCTGGGTTTTAACCCTTAAAGGGCCAGTGCAAGACAGACACCCCATCACAGTCTGACTGTTGCTATATGTAAATCTCTTTTCGGGATAACTCCAGTACAGCATAACCTGTAGGTACATATTTTGTATGTCTCTCTAACCTTATAAAAATGTTTGATTTGGATACAGAAAGATGTTTGGTCTCTATGATCATTTTCATTTCAATTTCATTTGTCCCAAACTCAGTTCTATTTCTCAGAACTTAGCTCCTTTTCAAAGAAAAACTCATAGGCTGCGTCTAGACTGCATGCCTTTTTCAACAGAGGCTTTGTTGACAGGTCGACAAAGCCTCTATTGAAAAAGAAGGTCTAGCCTACGATCAGTATTGTCAACAAAGCAAGCCACTTTTTTGAAAGAGAGTCTAGATGCTCTTTCGAAAAAGCACAGCTTGCATGCAATAGCGCCTTTTTACAAAAGAGTACTTTCGAAAAAAGGCGTTATTCCTCATAAAATGAAGTTTACTGCTGTCGACAAAACTGCCACATTCTGTCGACTTACTGTCGACAGAATGCGGTGGTAGTGTAGACGCAGGTATAGTTTTGTCGACAAAATCCAACTTTTGTTGACAAAATCCCGTAGTCTAGACACACCCACAGTGTTCTTACATTACTGACTGTGTGTTGTTCACTCTGTACGTTGCCAGCAAAATTTGTCACCTAGCCTGGAATCCCTCTATCAGGTTGTGAACTTGGAAAGACTTGGGTTCTGTTCCCTCTTTTACGGCACAATTCAACAGGTCATTTTGACTCAGTTTCCCTTTCCACTTTTTGCCTCTCCTGTCTATTTAGACAGTGAGCGGGGGGGGGGGGGGGGGGGGGGAGGGGCAAGGATTTTCTCTTACTGTGTGTTTGTATAGCACTTAGCGCACTGTGGTATTATTGTTATTTATTTAAACACAGACCAGGACTCCCTTTGGCCAGCTGCTGTACAAACCCAGAGCAAAAAACAAAGCTTACTATCTACATGAGCCTGAGGCTTCGGAATGCACACACAATACAAATAATAAATATTATGTATAATGAAACAGCGATTACTGTTAGTGCTCAAGCCAGACAGTCATGAGGGACTCAGCCACTGAGGAATGTGGTGAAAGCATGGTGGATTTTCGTTTAATTCGCCCACTAGAATCCCATTAACAGCTTTAAAGCTTGCTATTAACCCTCCCTACCTCTCCAGTACCATAGCATCCAGTCCCAACTGCTACCCTGGTGTTTCTTTTGGACCTATGGCTTCATAATTTGGGATGATTTTTCAGAAGACATTCCGATTAAATTGACACAACGCAGTGCGCAAAAATAATGATTTCCCTTTGTGCAAGGAAAGGTATTAGACCAGCCTCCTTTAAAAGAGGCTTCTAAAAGTAGCATGAGTTTCAGAAGAGGCATATTTGCATTTTGAAGGCATCGAGTAAGAAGGAGGGAAGAGAGATAGAATGTGGGAGAAGAAAGAAGAGAGCACGCACCTCCACATGACGTATTTATTGGGGGCAGTAGCAGGCATGTAGATTATAGTATTACCAAAAGAAAGAAAGAAAGAAAAGGATTATTTTAATAATTATGAGATTGAAAAATAACAGTTTTCAAATAAAAATTCAGGTTTTCATGTAATCAATAACTTCCAGAAGATTTAAAGAATATATTTATATAGAGGCACTTAAAATAAAATCATGCATGGGCAATATTATTTATTTCAAATAAGGATGATAATTTCAGTGTAATTATTCTAACTCTGATGAGTTGGTGGTTCACCTATGTGTCATAATCCCCACACACCTAACTGCTAATGAAGAGTCTCCTTTAACTCAGTTCCTTTTTTTGGAACAGAAACTCTACTGTCAATTCAGAGTGCCCAATGGCCACCTTTTTCAGTGCCGTGACTACTGTTGTACCACAGATTTATTATTTTAGAGAAGAAAAGAGAGTGAGTGAATGAGATAGTTGGAAAATTGAATTTCTATCCTGCAGGAAATTCTAATATTTTGGATTTTTGTTTTCTGAATCAGAACAAAAATTTGAAATGTTGACATTTCCAGCAGGACAGAAATAAAAAGAACCTGCTGTACCACAAAGCATTTTGGTCCAAGAATGTTGACATATTATAATATAAAATATAAAACATTAAGTATTAATTACCTACAGTATTGTATTACAATTAATAATAAAATACAATATAAAAGTAGAAAAAAATTATCGGTTGTTAAAATGAAATGTGCAACAAAAATGAAATATGTCCCCGAAATGTTTTGATTTCAATAACACAGCATTTCTCCATGGAAAATTACTTAGCTCATTTTTTTGCTACCGGCTCTAATACCACTTGCGATGAATTCTTCTGTTTTGTCACAGGTCAGATTGAATAGCGACAATGACTGTACAGCGTTCCAGCTTGTCATCTGACCTTTGTAACTCAATACTCTCCCACCTATCTAGAGGTGGGCAATCTGCAGCCTACCAGCAGTAGGTGACCCATTGTGGTTCTATGTGTAACCCATGAGACATTTTGTTTACTGTTGCCAATGCACGAGAGTGGCCAGATTCTGCTGGTTTCCCTGCGCTTCATGTTTTTCCTACCGGTATTACCACAGTGATACGCACGGAAAGCAAGAGCACATGAAGTGAGGTGAGTTCTGATTGCATACAGTAGTGATTGTGAGAGCTAGCGCTGCTATGGTTCAATCAACACAACCCACAAACTCTAGGTACGCCAGTGCAGTAAGCAACACTCCCCTATCCTGGGAGACTATCTTGGTTATGACAATCTTGTGGCCCCCTGAGATGAAGAAGGGCTATTCATTTGGCCCCCTCCATGGCCTAGCTTGCCCATCACTGACCTACATGCCACAAAGACCACCAGCACTAGCTAGTGGTCTTTGTGGCACATAGGTCAGTGACAGTTGTGGTGCTTGGTTTTTGATGAGGCCCTGGATGGAGACCTCACACTAATGTCACACTGACCCAGCAAGCCGTTCTCAATAGTAATCATATTTCTGGGTCCGATTTGAATCACCATAACCACAGCTGAGAGGTTCTCTAATTCCCAGTACTCATGTCACATGCCACCATATCCCTCCTTTCTTCCCTCCCTCTCATTCTGTATGTATAAACTAGAACATTTGTTCTCCACTGGGTAAGTCTCATTAGAGCCAGCAAAACTTTTGAGTGTGCAGTTTCTTTGTCAAAAAAGGCACTTTCTATGGGGCAAAAGCAAGTTGAAGCACTGTCAACCACTTGAGGAATTTCAGGCTTGTGTATTTACCTGGGCAACCCAAGTTCAAATTACCACTGTGGAGCACACGTTTGTACCCAAAACTTTTCCTTCACTAGTATTGGCCCTGACCACCAGGCAATTTGCTGGTGGAGGAATCTCAAGGCATGTCTACACTACAGGGGATATTGATACGGCTGCAGTCAATCTTCTGGGGTTCAATTTAGCGAGTGCAGTATAGACCTGCTAGATCAAACGCAAAGGGCACCCCCGTTGGTGCCAGTACTCCTATTCCTCACAAGGAGAAAGGGAAGTCGATGGGAGCATTTGCTCCCCTTGACTTCCTGCTGTGTGGATGGGGATTTAAGATATGTTGATTCCAGCTACGTAGCAGGAGTTGTGTCTCTTACTTCACCCTTCCTATCTGCTGTAGATCAGGCCTCAATGTCTCCTGTTAAAGCTGTATCATTTTGTGTAACTAATTAAATTGTCATTAGTACAAGGACTCAATCTTGCATCTTCCACCTCTCATACAACTGCTATAACCAGAGGATAGAGGGTCTCTGAGGGTATGGCTACACTGCTGCTTTTTTCGATCCTTTTGTCAGAAGAGGCTTTTTCGACATTTGGCATGTCTAGACTGGGCCAAACGTCAGAAAAAAAAAACCTTTTTCGAAAGCCCCCATATTCCTAGTAGAATGAAGAATACAGGGGCTTCCAAAAGAGTGTGTTTGCTCGTCCAGAAAAAAACTGGAAGAGCAAATGCATCCCTGGATGTGGAAGAATTTTTCTGGGATACCTCTGGTATTCCGAGAAAACTCTTGTTGTCTAGCCGTACCTTGAGGCTCAATAACCTTCTTTCTCTTCTGGTGAGGCTGTTCCATTTATGCAAAACACTTGCATAGTCATTGGGCCAGAGACAGTGAGAAGAACCACACAGCCTGCTCCTCTCACAATTTTATAGATTTAGACCATCGGGGGAGGGATAGCTCAGTGGTTTGAGCATTGGCCTGCTAAACCCAGGGTTGTGAGCTCAAACCTTGTAGAGGCCATTTGGGGCAAAAATTCATCAAGGATGGTATTTGGTCCTGCTGTAGAGGCAGGGGACTGGACTCAATGACATTTCAAGGTCCCCTCCAGTTCTAGGAGATAGGCAATCTCCATTTAAAAAAAAACATCTGGAAACAAAATGATTTGGGTCTAAAGAAAGTTTTCTTTGACCTGACATGGACTTTTTTGATTCACCATTTTCCCCCCGGACTTTTCTGACTCAGTTTGACCCAAAGAGAATTGTTTGTGTCTGTGGCCCTGCCGTGAAACTGAAAAAAATCCATTATCTTTTGAGTTCTATTCCTCATTCCTACCAGCTTTAGTTATTTATTTGGCTATTGCAAAGCATGAAAACATAGTTGCCATCAGAGAAATTAGATCTAATCTGATTTCTTTAGCATTTATCTTTTCATTAAGAACCAATTTGCCAATAGTTCCAGCTTTCTGGACAAAACAGAGAAATGGTCTGAGGTAAATAGGAGAAGTTTAATAAGGACAAATGCAAAATACTTCACTTAGGAAGGAACCATCAGATTCATACATACAGAATGGGAAGTGGATGGATCCCTGTTCACTACAGAAAGGGATCTAAGGATCATAGTGGACCACAAGCTAAACATGAGTCAACAGTGTGACACTGTTGCAAAAAACCCAACCATAATTCTGGGCTGCATTAACGGGAATTTGGTAAGCAAGACACGAGAAGTCATTCTTCTGCTATACGCTGCACTGATTAGGCCTCAATTGGAGTATTGTGTCCAATTCAGGGCACCACATTTCAGGAAAGATGTAGAGAAACTGGAGAAGAGCCACAGAAGATCTACAAAAATGATTAAAGGTCTAGAGGACATGAGCTATGAGGGAAGACTGAAGGAATGGGGCTTGTTTAGTTTAGAAAAGAGAAGACTGAGAAGGGACACGATAGCAGTTTTCGAGTATATAAAATGGTATTACAAGGAGGAGGGAAAAAATTGTTCTCCTAGACCTCTGAGGATAGGACAGGAAGCAATGGGCTTAAATTGCAGCCAGAGAGGTTTAGGTTGAACATTAAAAAAAACTTCCTGTCAGTGTGGTGAAACACTGGAATAAATTGCCTAGGGAAGTTGTGGAATCTCTAACACTGGAAATATTTGAGAGCAGATTGGACAGACATCTATCAGGGACGATCTAGACTCATGTTTCCCAATTTTATTTGGCCATGGAACCCTTTTAAACTCGAAAGAATTTTGCGGAACCCTTATAACGGTCTTATATATGGAGATGAAAAAGTAGACCACTGAGAGTGAGTCTGGGGATTTATGGTGGTATATAACAGGTGATCACACCACTGACCATGCACAGCACTGAGTAGTGACATCATCATCCCCACTCTCTGGAGCTGGCATTACACAGGGACACTTATCATGGCAAACACAAATAAAATGGTTTTCAGTAAAATTCATAAATGCTTAAATATTAATTAGTTTTTAAAAATCATAACATTTTATTGTATTGGAATTTTCTCGCAGAACCCTTATTTTCACTTTGCGGAACCCCAGGCTTCTGCTGAACACCGTTTTGGAATCTATGATCTAGACGGTGGTTGGCCCTGCACTGAGGGCAGGGGTCTGGACTTGATGACTTCTTGAGGTCCCGTCCAGTTCTAGTGTTCTACAATTCTATGAAGAGCTCACACCACCGAAAGGGAGGTTTGTATGTTTCACAGAAGCCAGGGAAAAGTTTTTCATGAACATGCTTTCCTTCTTCAAAATGTATGTCTAGTTCTGAGGATAGCAGTTTCTTGCTGTCATTAGCTTGGGCTCTTTCCAGGACAGCCAGCCTGAAAGAAAGCATATGACAAAGTGATACAGAAGGGAAATATGGTAAGATGTTCACCATTCCCGTAAAGCACAATGGAACAAATCCTTCCTTATACAGCAGAAATGCACAGCAAGGGACCTGCAAGTGAAATGGTACATCTAAGGTGACGATATGTCCCTTTTTGGCCAGGGCAATTCCTTTTTTAAGCCCTGTCCTGGCCATCCTGACTTTTTTTTGGCAAAATTGGGCATTTTTCCTATTTGCTCTTTCTGATTTTGATCAGTTGGCAGGAGCAATGGGGGGGGGGGATACCCAGTTTGCCCCAAAGAAGTGGGGTGTGGTGGGGAGGATTGTGTGGGAGGAGACGTTCCTGGAACTGTGTGCCTGGCTCGCTCCTACCCTCCTGAGCTGCGACACCCATCTGCAGCCTGCTGTCCCTGTTGGTGGACAATCAGTTCTATGTGGGCAAGTTCTATGTTGGGGCCCTCCTTATGCAGGTAAGGCCTTCTGGGGCTGCAGTCCTGGAAGGCGGAGAGGCAGGAATGGAGAGGAAAGAGAGAGAGGTAGCATACCCGCATGCAAGAGGGACAACAACCTCTTTGGGGAGGCCATGAAGGCTTCCAGTGATGGGCAACAACCTTGAGGAGGGGGTCCAAGGTTTCAGCAAGTGTATTGGAGTGGATTCTGGGTTTACAATGGTGGGTAGAAAACCTGTTTTCTCTTTGGGAAATATGATCCCCTCAGGTTATATCCCTGCAATTGTACCCAGGCTTGGCTCTCAGGTGTGGCAGGTTCTCATCCTCACTTTGTCTGCATCTTACTAGGTGCCCATGGATAAGTCACTTCCTGCTTGCAAAAGAGAAACAATTCTCTCGACTTCCTTTGCAAAGCGATTTGAGATGACGGACACAAAATGCTGCATAGGAGCTAAGCCTTGTGGTTATTATCCTCATGTTGAAAGCAAGAAACTGACATTCATGACTGTTGATTTTTTTCCATGATAATGTATCAGTGACAGACCGTTGGGACAAGAATAACATCAGTCTCTCTCTGCAGTTCCAGTATCTTTTTTCTTCAAAGAAAATACAATCTCTCAGAGTAGAGAAATAAAAGGCAAGTCAGAGAGAAAGCTCACACTAAGGGCAGGGAGAGTTTCACAAGGAGACATTTGAGCAAATGAAATTCCACAGTGTGTTTTGTGATGATTTCTTGTCCTGTGTTATATAGAAGGGGAAAAAAGTGAGAGGCTGACTAAAGAGGATCTGATGGAATGTCATAAAAGGAAGCACTTTGGCATGTGATATCATACAGCAGGAGTTCTGAAACTTTTTGGCCTGTGGTCCATCCCACTCAACCCAGATCTTTCTGTGGACCACCAGACAACCACTCATGATGACAAAAATGGTGCAGGAAGAGATGAGGGTGCAGGGTCTAGACAGGAGGTAGGGTGCAGATGCAGGCTGGAGGTGGGAGGTAGGGTGCAGGAGTGGGGTTGTGGTGAGAATCTGTGAGGGAGGGTGAAGAAGTACAGTGGAGGGGTGTGATGGAGATGGAGTGTGGCATCTGAGCAGGAGGAGGGTGATGGATGCTTACCTGGCTTCATGACACATGCCAGTCCCAAGCACCACCCCCTGCTGCTCCTGTTGGCCGTGATTCTGGCCAATGGGAGCTGCGGGGAAAGCCTCATGTGAATTGACACATTTGCCTTGAGTTCAGGAATCAGCATGCTAAATATTCTTGCTTTGTTGAGTTTCATCTTGACCATAACACTTTAATCCTGTTACTTTCTGTAACTTGATTTATTAAAAAAAAACCCTAATTTTCTTTTCTTGCTATTTGCTCCCCTCACCCCAACTTCCTTTCAATTAAATCTATCACCTTAATATTAATCCAAACGGATGTTGTTCTGAGACTCAATGCGTCTCATTCTGCAATCAATATATGATAAACACAGATTCAGTCTATAGTCTTCCAATGCTGCATTTTGCAAAACATCTCTTTGAGCTATCTGATCACGCAGCCAGTGTTTTCTAATTCCATCTACTCTCGACATTTTAGCAGCTAAATGGAGTCCAACCACCAGCAGAGAAAGGAAAAGAACCTCCAAACTTCTCCACTTTAAGATATTCAGCTGCAAATTTACCTATATGATGGTTTTCATTTTCTAAATGGGTGGAAACAGTTTAGAAAATGTTGGTTTCTGAAGTACAAGGGCCTACTAATATTTTTAGCTCTACCCACTCTCTTCCCACCTCTGCACAGTGCAGAAATAGCTGCACATGTATTGATTGACATCCGAAATGGCATGCAAAGATGGGCAAAAGAAATAAAATGTAGAGGGAGGGGTGGATGTGGATTTCAGAACACTTCCAATGATGGAGGGGTTTGGTTCAGGTGTCCTATTTGGAATATTGGGCAGATAGATAGGTGCATGAGCAGTATTTATATCTAGCTCTGGGTCAGGAATTTAAATGTCACTAGCACAATACTTATGGGACAGTCTATACCCAGACTTAGCAACTGCCTGTTCAATGTCTCCTTGACAACTTGAATGGCTCTTTCACAGGTTCAATGGCTGCTAATAGGTCTAACCGGCTTTTTCACTTTTAAGTTAACTAGATCGTTTCTGGAGGAAGTAGAGCCACAGACCAGGGATAAAGGTTGGTGGACATTAAGACCCAGTGGGGCCCCAACTTTTCAGGTGCCCTATATAACTGCATATTCTGTGTATGCTAAGGACAGCTCAGCTGTATGTGGTCACATGTCTGTATGGACATATGGATGCTTTCACTTGTACCAGTGCATGGGAGGCAGAGTGGTACAGTGGAGGGGATCTATTTCTAGCTCTTCCACTGACCTACTCTGGGACCTTGGGCAAGTCCCTTCCTCTCTCTCTGCTTTGGTTTCTGCAGCTGTAAAATGGGGATCATAGAATCATAGAATACTAGGACTGGAAGGGACCTCGAGAGGTCATCGAGTCCAGTCCACTGCCCTCATGGCAGGACCAAATACTGTCTAGTCCATCCCTGATAAACATTTATCTAACCTACTCTTAAATATCTCCACAGATGGGGATTCTACAACCTCCCTGGACTATTTATTCCAGTGTTTGACCACCCTGACAGTTAGGAACTTTGTCCTAATATTCAACCTAAACCTCCCTTGCTGCAGTTTAAGCCCATTGCTTCTTGTTCTTTCCTCAGAGGCTAAGATGAACAAGTTTTCTCCCTCCTCCTTATGACACCCTTTTAGATACCTGAAAACTGCTATCATGTCCCCCCTCAGTCTTCTCTTTTCTAAACTAAATAAACCCAATTCTTTCAGCCTTCCCTCATAGGCCATGTTCTCTAGACCTTTAATCATTCTTGTTGCTCTTCTCTGGACCCTCTCCAATTTCTCCACATCTTTCCTGAAATGTGGTGCCCAGAACTGGACACACTACTCCAACTGAGGCCTAACCAGCACAGAGTAGAGCTGAAGAATGATGGTCCTGATCTCTCCTGGTAGACCAAGTGTGTCCATTTTGCCATGTTGATTTCTGCTCGTGAACTTTTCTACACTGCAATTTGGCATGAACATTTTTGAAATTTTATCCTATTGTTATTAACATTGCCAAACACCCATCCCTGTGACCACAGGACCTTATTCTCCGCTGTAGTGGGACCAAGGGGCCTGAGCCATCACCCTGTCCAGTTCGGTATTGTTTCTGGCAGTACATTCCCAGAAAGAAATGAAACATTATCTACCCCCAGCAAACACCAGAAGCCTTTTGCATGCATCAGGGAAGGGAATAAACATATCACGACTGAGCTTCAGTCACTGTAGCTGTTTAAAAGAATAACGTGGCCAGCAAATCCCCTTGCATTCCCATTGTGGATTCAATTTGAAGCAGAATGATTTCCTATTTAATGTGGATAAGTGTAAAGTAATGCACATTGGAAAAAATAACCCCAACTATACATGCAATATGATGAGGGCTACTTTAGCTACAGCTAGTCAGGAAAGAGATCTTGGAGTTATCGTGGATAGTTCTCTGAAAACGTCCACACAGCGTGCAGCAGCAGTCAAAAAAGCCAATAGGATGCTAGGAATTATTTAAAAAGGGATAGAAAATAAGACAAAGAATATCTTACTGCCCCTGTATAAAACTATAGTACGCCCACATCTTGAATATTGTGTACAGATGTGGTCTCCTAATCTCAAAAAAGACATTTTGGCATTAGAAAAGATTTAGAAAAGAGCAACTAAAATGATCAGGGGTTTGGAATGAGTCCCATATGAGAGGAGGATAAAGAGACTGGAACTTTTCAGTTTAGAAAAGAGGAGACTGAGGGGGGATGTGATAGAGGTATATAAAATCATGAGTGGTGTGGAGAGGGTGAATGAAGAAACATTATTTACTTGTTCCCATAATGTAAGAACTAGAGAACACAAAATGAAATTAATAGGTGGCAGGTTTAAAACTAATAAAAGAAAGTTCTTCTTCACACAGCGCACAGTCAACCTGTGGAACTCCTTGCCAGAGGAGGATGTGAAGGCTAGGACTATAACAGAGTTTAAAAAAGAGCTAGATAAATTAATGGAGGTTAGGTCCATAAAAGGATATTAGCCAGGGAGTAAGGAATGGTGCCCCTGGCCTGTTTGTCAAAGGCTGGAGAAGGATGGCAGGAGACAAATTTCTTGATCATTGTCTTCGGTCCACCCCTTCTGGGGCACCTGGTACTGGCCACTGTTGGAAGACAGGATACTGGGCTAGATGGATCTTTGGTCTGACCCAGTATGGCCATTCTTATGTTCTTATTTCTTCCATCAGTTCATTCCCCCAAATCAGTATATGGAATAAAATAATCAAGCAGAAACATCAGACTAAAAAGTCCATTATTCCAATACAAAGAAATGGACCCTTTGGATTTATGGTACGTTTCTTCTCCCTCCCGCTCTTCCCTCCCCCCCCCCCCAAAAAAAAAGAATAGAACAGAACGATAGACTGATATCTTTTAAGTGTTCACAAATCTAGGAAAGAACTTTTTTTTCTAAGCACGAGTAGCTAATTGCAATCTCTTTACAAGTGTTGCCACAGCCTTAGTGTAACTGGCTTTTTCTTCAATTGGATATAGCACATGGAATAGTCAGAAATACTACAAAAGAGGAGAGTTGGATTTAGTTTTGCATTTGTAAATCTCCATTTGGATTTTCCAGATGCAAAATCTAAAACTTCGAGAAAAACCTTCCAAATCCTGGCTATCCTGGTGAGGAATACATTGTACATGTGAACGGCCGACGGTCAAAAGACCATTACTGGTCATTCCGGCCTACGAGATAAATAACGAAATTGTCACACTACCTGTGCCTTATTGGAATGGCGAGACTTGTTGAAGGTTCTGAAATGTTCCGTTTACATTGTGGGTGTGCCATTGGAGTTCCCCTGTCGCCTCCCTCTGCAGATTCTGCTAGAGGTGGGACGTCCCTGGTCTGGCACTCTTGGGACCTGAGCAGTCCTGAACCATGGAATTTGCCAGGTCAGAGGAGGTCAAGTATTCCCTCCTGGCTGTCGGCACTGTGCCCAAGTGCCAGCCCCAGCCACTGAACCTTGTTGGGGTTGTGCTCCCTGCTGCCAGCCATGCTGCCTCCAGACCTGCCCGGCGTGTGCTCCCCACCATGCCTGCCCCTGGCCCTGGGGGCTGTGCCTCCCACAGCCAGCTTGGCCTCGGCTGCACTACTGAGCCTGGCCAGCCAAAGGTCTCTGGTCCAGAAATATCCATGGTTCTGCTGGACCACAGATATTGCTGGACCAGAGAGTCTCAGATTTTAGAGGTTCAACCTGTAGTCCCTGAAGTGCCAGAATGCTGTCAACTCTTGGTCAGCTTCTGTCATGGGTACGTCAAATGCCTCTTCCTGAATGATTCACAGCCAAAATGGTTTCAATCTCTTTTGTACATCATCCACCTGGGCATTTATCTCATTACCAAATCTGAACCAAACTCCTGATTTCCAGGCAGCACTAAATAGGATCAGGCAAGGACCGGAGATGCAAAGCTTCCTCCATGTGTGAAGTAGTTGGGATCGGAGCTGTGTGTTTGGAGCGACCTGTAATCAGCAGACTAAAATACCTTTCCTGTGCCATTCTGTGCCTTCTAGATAGGTGCACTGTTTCATAAATGAATTGCTTTTATTTGTATTGAGGTAGTGCCGTGTATTGACTCAGTGATCAGGCACCCAACATGGTAGAAACTATCCACATTAGGAGAAGATGGTCCTTTTCCCCAATAGTTTACTATCCAAGACTAAATCTACACTGTCACGCTATTTCGGAATACTGAAGTATCCCAAAATAGCTATCCCGTATCAACAAACCCATTATTTCGGGCTCACGATTCCAACGTCCCTGTAAACCTCATTCCACAAGGAGTAAGGGACCTTTTGGACTAGTGGGTTAGTTCAAAATTTGGTGCTGTGTAAACAGCGTCAAATGACAAAATAAGCAATTTCGAAATAAGATCAAAATAAGATAAACAATTTGCATAGCTCAAATTGCGTATCTTATTTCAAACTACAGTGCAGTGTAGATGTAGCCTATGGCACCAATCTTGGAATGATTTACACAGGAGTTCAAAGGTATGCTCTGTAAGTTGTGCTATTGAGACTACAGTGTACAAAGTCAAGTATACGCATAAGACTTTGCAGGATTGGATTCTAATTATAGGCAACGTGCCAAATGGATATAACAAACATTGCAGGAACAGGGGGGAAATACTGAAAGACTTATGATTAGTAGAATAAGCAGTGCTTTGATGATTAGTGATTTCATTCTATTCCCCTTCCCTCTTATTTTGATCTGAAATGGCCCCCTGAATCATGATTTTCCAGTTTTCTCTATGGAAAACATAACCCCCTTCTCCCCGCCCAAAAAACAGCTAGCTTTTTGTTTTTCCAGAGATATCTGGATTTGGCTGGATATGTCAGCTGGATTCTCCCTCTATCAAACAGCAATATACACCAAAGGACTTGTGTTTGGCTCATTGAACCGAATGACTGCCAGGTCTTGTACCTAAAATATGCTTGTAAATAGCATCTTTAGTTCTAAGGCTTTAATCTCAGTGATTCAAAATGAGAGAGCAGTTCAATTAACTCATTAGTAGGATAATGAGAGTTCTTATTATTATTCTTCTAACAAAGACAAAAGAGCCATGGGACTTTCCAATCTTCTGGGAAGTACTGGCAAGACAGGAGCCCATAGTGTGACCATATGACATGCTAACACTGGACATTTTTTTAAACACACAAATTATTTCATGAAAGGTGGTTCCTGCTCTCAGTGACCAAGCATCCAACATCCATGGGCTTTACTGGGAGATGGGTTGTGATTATGCCTCAGATTATTACCCAGAAAGGAAGAAGTTAAAGGCACAGAGGGTGTTCTGACAGGATATACCTGGCTCACAATCATCGTTCATTGTACGATACTCAGAAATCGGTTTCTTTTTAGCTGTTCCTTTCTATTTGGTAACTGGGTGGATGTGTCTGCTTCCTTGCTTTTCCTTTCAAATGGCAGCCAGCCAGCTTCTTATGAGAAGGAGCGGAGGCCGTTGGTATTTATTCGCGGCTGCAGATTCCTGATCAAAGACAGACAGGTACCCATTAATCTAAATCCATTGGATTTAATGTACTAGGCAGGATCTGGAATGCTTGATTTGTATTAATATCACCCCCTTCTCATCTCACACCCCTCTCCCTCATCATGAGAGCATCATGCGGCACAGTTTGTCCTTCTCCATTTCAACTTGGCAGTGCCCTTGGAGGAGCATCTGACGCTGCACGTAACCCTACTCCTTGAAGACTTATGCACATGCCAAGGAACTCTTTCCAGAGGGTCATGGGCCCTCATATTGGACACAGCACTGAAGGGCGTATTTATAATGTGACCTTTTGCCAGAGCTGCATCTATTGATCTTATGTGACAGTTGCCAACCATGCCAACAATGTAGCATCTCGGCTAAGGATGTTCTAGCATCTCTGCCAATAGAAAAGAGACAGGACATAGTTTTAATTAGCTTAGGGGCAATTTTCAGTTGAGGCTGCAGGAAGTGGATAGGACCAGATAGCACTTTGTAAACTCTCAGCTAGTTCAACACATCACTTATCACATAGGATTTCCCTTTCCTTACTTCTTGGCCCAGTTATAAGTAGTCAGGGAAGGAACTGTTGAGTACGGTACAGAGAAAAGATACCCAGACCCCACCATCCATATATGAAAACACTGAGGCTTAGCACTGAAAAAATTCCGTCAGGTTGCCACCATGATAGCAGTATCTGGCCTTGTTGTAGGTGGCCAAAATTTCTGCTTCTTGGTCGGGGGTTGGGAGCTGGTGGTCATGGTGTGTGTGTGTGTGTGTGCGCGTGCATGTGTGTGACCATGCACAGTTAAGCTAGGTCTACACCCATGTTCCCCCTAATCTTTTCCATCAATGTGTGGAATAATTTTTTTCATCCATGTGTGGAATAATTTTCATGTGCAAGGAGGCATGTGCAAATGTGCACCATCAGGACAAACACAAAACCTAGCTGTGGGTGCTCTGCTAATCAGTGGGGTGACATTCGAATTACTCCTGAATGGCCGCACAAGCCCACGGCTTACAGGGAACATAGATCTACATGTATGGTCATGCAAAGACTATATACATTGCACCCCTTCTCTCTCCAATATATAAATAATGGTGAAGATAGTGAAGCACTGATTAGGCGAGTAAATAGCCTGTATGGCTCTCTGTGTTTCTTAACAGTGCCTCCCACAACTATGGAGGTGTGACGTAGTGGGGGTGCTGTCTGCTCTGTAACCCAGGGTCCCCCAGTGCTGTCATGTGTGATTCCCCTTGACTCACCCACATGTGTATTGGCCCAGACATGAGCAGATAACACTGCTCTTCTTAGGGGGAGAGACAAAGGAAGGGAACTGGAGACGAACACCTAGCTGGGGGCAGGATCTGGGAGTGAGGCGATTTTGGGAAAGAACACATGAAGGGAACAGACTAAGGTGGGTGCTGAGGGTTGAGGGGGGGCGATAGACCCCCTAACTCAACGGGTCTGAGGCATCTGGGCCCTGACTCCTGTAATCACATTGCGTCTGTGCTGTGCTGTTTCCTGGAGGAGCAATAACCCCCCTCTATTCTACTGGCTGGTGGAGTCTGTTCTTGCTGTTCACTCCGTCTGGGGGCACCTGACATTAGCCACTGTCGGCAGACAGGATAATGGGCTATATGGACCTTTGGTCTGATCCGGTATGGCTGTTCTTATGCATAGCAGCGTAACGGAGCCTCTCCCCACTACAGATAAACCTCTGGCATCAGAGAAAGGCTCTGGCAGAGGAAAGCAGCGAGGAATGAGTCTGGCAGCTCCCCACTTCTGGAGTGTGGACACAGCTTGGCCGCGTCTAGACTGGCATGATTTTGCGGAAATACTTTTTACGGAACAGTTTTTCCGTTAAAAGTATTTCCGCAAAAGAGCGTCTAGATTGGCAAGGATGCTTTTGCGCAAAAAGTGCTTTTGCGCAAAAGCATCCGTGGCCAGTCTAGACGCTATTTGGCACAAGAAAGCCCCGATCGCCGTTTTAGCCATCGGGGCTTTTTTGCGCAAAACTATTCTTCCCTGTCTACACTGGCAATAACACTGGCAAGTATTCTTGCGCAAGAGGGCTTTTTCCCAAGCGGGAGTGTGAAAGTATTTGCACAAGAAGCACTGATTTTGTACATTACAAAGTCAGTGTTGTTGTGCAAATACTCGCGGCCGGTGTAGACAGGCAGCAAGATTTTGCGCAAAAACGGCTGCTTTTGTGCAAAATCATGCCAGTCTAGATGTAGCTGTAGAGCGAAGCAATTAATTTGTTTTCATTGTGTCAGCTGATTGAAAAGAAAAATCTGTTGCGGTTTTTCTTAATGGATAGGCTGTGATGCCAGACATCATGACAAGCAGTCCCGGGGGATGCAACACATTAGAAATATTATTACTATTCTAAAATCATGCCAGTCTAGATGCAGCCCTTGTGTTTTCAGTCCGGCGCATAGCTGCATGGACCCTGTGCCCTGCCACTGATGGAGATAAGACCTTAGTCTCTGAGGGGCTGGAAAGGACCATCCATTGCCAGGGGAAGCAATCGATCCATTTCACTACTGAACTGAAAAAGCAAAGAAGCGGGCAGTGAGGGGAATCAGTGGTGTTATTATTGATGAAGGGATTCTCTTATTGACCTAAATGTGCCTGCTCAGCAAAGGATGCTGAGTGACAGAAATAGAGCACACCTGGGGGGGAGAAAATGTCACAAGTTAAAGTTGATTAACTCTAGTGCGAGAGGAGAATGAAATGGAAAAGCCAATTCTGTCTAAATGGAACCTCATAGAAACTTCTCCTTTACCAAACCTGCTCCCGGTACCCAATATCAGCCTGGCACTTAAACCCTCAAAGGGGTTGAAATCAACACGAGTCAGGATCATAAGAACATCAGAACGGCCACACTGGGTCAGACCAAGGGTCCATCTAGCCCAGTGTCCTGTCTTCCAAAAGTGGCCAATGCCAGGTGCCTCAGAGGAAGTGAAGTGAACAGAACAGGGAATCATCAAGAGATCCATCCCCTGTTGCCCATTCCCAGCTTCTGACAAACAGGCTCGGGACACCAATGGCTAATAGCCATTGATGGATCTGTCCTCCATGAATCTATCTAACTCTTTTTTTGAACCTTGTTACAGTCTTGGACTTCACAACATCCTCTGGCAAGGAGTTCCACAGGTTGGTTATGTGTTATAGGAAGAAATACTTCATTTTTTTTTGTTTTAAACTTGCTACCCATTCATTTCATTTGGTGAACCACTAGTTCTTGTGTTATGGGAAGGAATGAATAACTCTTCTTTCTCCACCCCAGTCATGATTTTATTATATATCCTTGGAAATAGCTGTGATCCTACTCATCATCACTCACTTCCAGAGTTTAAACGAGCATCTGACATAAAAAGAATACAGCAAATTAAATGTTTTGGATTTACAAATGCTGAACAGCAATGGGGGCTTAGGCAGCAACCAGAACCCCTTGCACAGGTCTAATGAAGGGTTGATCCCTATCAATATCAATATTTTCATCTACTACAGTAATTAGGCAGTAGTGGTTGAGTAAGGGAAGGAAGCATCCAGGAATAAACATCCAACCCTGGACACCATTCAAGAGAACTGTCCGAAGGGTTATGATAAAGGCCATGGGACTGGACAGGTGGTTTCATCCAAGGTTGCAAAGTGGCAGCAGGTTACACAAATGCACAAGGAACAAGGAATCTAGCTAGAATGCCCTGCGCATTTGTGGTGTGTGACTGTGGGAGGGAATAGGCAATGCGTCCTGGGAGACCATTTTCCAGAGCCAGACTAGAACACCTTATGCCACATGCTGATTCATTCTGTAAATGCGTGAACGATTCCTGCAAGAAAAAAAAACAGGGGACTAACACGGGCAAGTGCTTTGCTCTACAAAGCTTGCAAAAGCTGCAATAATGTGCTGCCCTCTTGTGTCGAAAAGGATACAATTTCCTCCCTCGAAGTGCATTTGCAAAAGCAATGACCCATTTTTGGGTTGGTATGGTGAAACACCTTGCAGAAAGGCTTGATTTTCCAAAAATACCGAGGTCCTTTCAAGGTGTTCCAAGAGCCACAGACAAAACCCCAAGTACACAACATCGCTTCTGAAAAGGAAAGACTGTTTCTGTCCTATTTAGCAGCGGAAAGGAACACCACCTCCCCACCCACACCTGCACTTGCTTGCTCTTCTCTGAATTCTTACAAAAGGAAAGTTTCAGATCTTCGCACAGGTAAACATAGATCTAAATGAGCCAGTCTCTGGTAGCAGCAGCAAATATGAGAGGAAGGTAATAACAAGCTTGATCCACAAAGGGAATTTGGAAGCACCATCACAAGACCTAGCATTAGGTGTCCAGCTGCCCTGAGGAATTCTCCGCCTTCGCTTAGGTGCCCGGTTCTCCATACAATGGGCAGAATTATGTGCCTAATAAAAGGGACCCTCAAATGCGAGTACACTCAGTGAGGGATCAGCCAGGGCTAGGCAAAAGGAAATGCTGAGGAGAGAGGTATGGCCTAAATTCCACCAAGCGTATGTCTACACTTGCACCCTCTTTTGAGAGAGGGCTGCAAATGAAGACATTCGAAATGGCAAATGAAGATTTAAATATCCCGCACTTCATTTGCATAATTGTGTTATGGCGCTATTTCAAAATAACAGACCCTGTTAAGACACGGTTATTTCAAGAGAAAACCCTTCTCTTGAAATAACTGATAAATCTCATTGTATGAGGAATGTGGGTTATTTCAAGAGAAGGGTTTTCTCTCGAAATAACCATGTCTTAACAGCGTCTGTTATTTCAAAATAGTGCTATTTCGAAATAGCGCCATAGCGTGAATATGCAAATGAAGCATAGGATATTTAAATCCTGGCTTCATTTGCAATTCCATTTGCATCCCTCTCTTGAAAGAGAGTGCAAGTGTAGACATACCCCAGAGAGTTAAGCAGTGATACTTGTCTCCACTTGGGATTCGTGGCTGAGATCCTTTTCCCAAGGGTCATGCCTATGCCAGCTCAGTCCATTCAAGCAACAGAAAAGGGGGGTGGGGGTGGCATCAACTTTTCTGCAGCCCAGTGGCTGGCTACACTCATCTGTCATGAAGGAAATCCAGCCTCAAATCCCCACTGCCTGAGTCAGAGAAGGGGTATGAACCCATCTCTTTCTACCCCCTTGTGAGTGCCCTGACCACTGGACTATGGGGTAGGGTGAGGTTTGATCTTCACTCTCTCCTGTTGGTGATAGGGATATAAAGCATTAACCAATTACCCAGGAAGCATTCGCCTTATTGGCATCCTTACCATGGTAACCAGCTAACCAATGCCTGGCCAGAGCAGGCCACTGCCCATGACGTGGTATGGTAGGTCTTGCCCACCCTGGTTGGTACAGCCCTCAGTCTGGTGGGTCCAGATGGGCTGGAGCAGCCCCCTGACAGTGCTGTGCTGCTCCAGTGGCCCTTGGCAATGCAGTGGGCCGGTTAACCGGTAAACATATAGTTTAACTGGTTAACATTTTAAATGGGATTTTATATCCCCAGTTAACCATGCTCCATTGTTCATAAACATTTTTCTTGCCATTAGCTTAGGGGCAGGAACCTGGGTCTCCCAGGAGAATACCTTGACCCTTGACTATAGAGAGTACTCATAGTATTGTCTATCACTCTCTATAAGTTGCACGCCTATGAATATCCAAGCTGTTTTGTCATGAGAGTTTGGATTGGTCACTGAAAGATCCATACAGAATGTGCCCTAAGTAGGGATTGGTCACTTAAGTCACATGGTATATTTTCTGTTCTTGGATTGGAAGATCTAAGGCCTAACTCCCAGCCACTCTCCCCACCCCCACCAGGCTTCTTCGCAATCACAGGCTCCCAGCGCTGATGGCGGCCCCGCCTCCCAGCCTGGGAGTCCCAGCTGGTAGGCGGGGCCGCGATCACTGCTCTGGATGCTTCAGAAGCCTAGCCGGGGCGGGGGGGCTGGCTGGGAGTCCCAGCCACTCCCCCCATCCCCGCAAGGCTTCTGTGCAATCACAGGCTCCCAGCGCCGGTGCAATCACAGGAGTCCCATCTGGGAGGCGGGGTTGCGATCGCCATTCTGGGTGCCCCAGAACGGTGTGGTGTCCGGTATTTTTTGGGAGACGATCTGGCAACCTATACGGTGGGAGAAATATATAACACAGATTCATTGTTTGTTTTCTATGCTCTATATTCAATTTTCTGTTATCATGTCTTCCTTATGTGTACAGGTGAGCACTAATAAGTCTCTTTGCACAAGGGTATCCCCCTAAACACAAATACATGTTCTCAAATGGATGAAGGATCTCTTTGTGCTGAACTAGATGTGCTGGGGGAGTGGCAGCACCCATTGGCTTGATGTGGCTGTCATCATACCCAAGGTTTGCACTTTGGTGTAATGGTCCTTGGTACCCACACAATGCATACTGTGACAGCCCCCTGGAGGGTTCCTCCCCAAACATTCAGAGGAACAGGGTGAACATTTGCAGAGAAGCAACAACCACAGCAAAAGTATAGTGTGAACTGGAGAAACTATGCAAACAACATTCAAAGACACCCTTTGGGAGCATTAAAGATGTTGCGAGCTTTCTGCCTGAAGAATTCCTCAGAAATCTTGTTGTCTGTGAACTGGAAACACTCAGAATATTTAGCATGCACAGGTCTTTAGTGGCATGCTCCTTGCTGAATCTGAGCCTACATCATGTTGTTGCCATATTGCTAAAATCTATGGCTACGTCTACACTGGCATGATTTTCCGGAAATACTTTTAACGGAAAAGGTTTTCCGTTAAAAGTATTTCCAGAAATGCACGTCTAGACTGGTCCCAGAGTTATCGTTATAACGATGTGCTTTTCCGGAAAAGCGGCTGATTTCTTACAGTAGATTGTCATTGCTTATGCGGAAAATCAAGCGGCCAGTGTAGACAGCTGGCAAGTTTTTCCGGAAAAGCGGCTGATTTTGCGGAAAAACTTGCCAGTCTAGGCACAGCCTATGGGTACATCTAGACTACATTCATCTGTCGAAACAAGAGATGCAAATTCGGAGCTAATTTGCATATCTTCTTCCGATCGTGTTATTGGAAGAGGGTTTTTTTTTAAGTGAAAGCAGTTTAGATGAGTTTTTTTTAAAGAACCCCCCTTTTTCGAAAGAACCCTGTACACCTCATTTTTTAAAGAAAGAAAGATTATTTTGAAAAAGGGGGGCTCTTTCGAAAAAACCCCATCTGAACTGTTTTCACTTTTGAAAAAAAACCTCTTCCGATAAGACCATCGGAAGAAGATATCCAAATTAGCTCCAAATTTGCATATCTGCTCTCAACAGACTAAAGTAGTCTAGATGGATCCTATATGTTTCTATATGCTGAGATTTGAATTCTGTGGAGAAAAGGGGGGAAAGGCTATAGGGTTTTTTCCTTCCTTGGTGGTGGGTTTTGTAAGAAAACACCTGAAATGTTGCCCCAAAATGCCACCATATTATTTGGAACGTACCTTGTCCAGCTCTCAAAGTATAATTCAACTCTAACTTGCAAATTTAACTAATGTTTAGTACAGGTTTAGCCTCTCTAGTCTGGCACTCTCTTGTCCAGCTGCATCCATGATCCAGCATGAGTTTAGTTAGCAGAATGTCCACTTTTCATAAGAGTGACCAAGTTTCCTTCAGTCCCATGAAGTTTGTTTACTGCCACCTGTCCTGGCTCTCTGTAATGTACCCCTAACAGTCTTCCAAGAGCCCAGCAAGAAGTGGAAGTGTTGGAAATGCTGCTAGACAATATTGACCTCCTGCAGTCTGACAAATTCTCTGGTTCAACACTGGTCAGATCCTGAGGGTGCCCAACTAGAGAGGTTTAACCTGTAGTACCATTGAACCTTGCTCTGTTTGGAACTGCCTGGTACTGCCTGTCATTTTTATGAAGGGGCATGGAGGCAGAATGATTGGCCACATGCTAATGATGGTCTGTGTTCTCTCAGCTATGAACAGAAGCGAATGTCTGTTAACGTGACTCAGCAGGATGTCACACAGTCATTAAAAGACCTCCCCAAGACAAACCCTCATCAGTATGGTAATGAATATGTGATGCAGAAACACCAGAACATTGGTTATGTGGCTCTTTTGTTTTCTAACATTCGATTAGCATCATGTCCTCTGAGCGTTCACTGTACTGAATGGCTTAATTTCCAAAACTCACCAAAAACGTATCAAAATAAGATAATGCATGACATGGGACACCTAAAAATGTGAATCCTTGTAAATGGCAACCTTTGAATAAGAAATTATGAACAAGAACGAATGGTTTGAATAACTGGAAGCTTTCTCGCCTCCCGTAGTCATTGCCCTTAACTTTATCCCAGTGTTACATAAACTTATCTGTTATATCCACAAGATGGAGCTCTAATGACACAAATGAAATTCGATTGAAATGTATTAGAACAGTGGCTCCCAACCTTTTGGAGCATATGGACCCCTTTTCAATCTATTAAAATTTCACTGAGCCCCCCTCTCTGGGGGAGAAGAGAAAAAAAAGAGAAAGAGAAAAAAAAGAGAAAATTAAGAATGGATCATTATTTTTAAACTTTCCATGGATCCCCTGCAATACGGACCACAGGTTGGGAACCACTGTATGAGAAGAACACAAAGAAAACCAACTGTGATATGGTGCTACACACATTTTAAACATGGGGCAATTTCCAGTTATTGCCTGGTTTGTTTGGAGTTTTTTACAAAAAAGTCAGTGGTTCTTTTCTCTGCCTTCTCACTAAGGAACACAAGGTAGACTGGGAGTACCTGAGGATTCTCTTCAGTTTCCAGGGTACCTAGAAGAGAGGACCATTGATGGAGGTCTCATCACGAGTGAGAGGTCCAACTTCCAACTTTTTCTTCGGAGCACCAAAGCAGACTCCCAGGCCTCCATCTTGAGGTGGTGTAAGGGGTTTGTTTTAGTTTAAGCTAGCATCAAAAGAGTTGGAAGTTGGATGGTGCTTTCGTGACTTCATTCCAGGAAAGAAAAATGAAATATTAGCAGTACGCACATTAAGGACATTGGCACAAATAACATGAGCAACAAAGTCAAAGATTAAACCAACACATTCTCTAATATTTCCTGATTTGGTGTCTATGTATGGCAGTAGATAATATAAAATCATAGGTATATAGGGTAACACAGTTATGGTGTATGAAACACAGTATTGCTGACTGATTGGAAACTCTCTGCCTCGTTCACTAGCCTCTTTTGTTCAGTTGGGAGAGCATTCAACAAGATTGAAAGATCCCTGCTCTAATTTCAGATCTGGATAAGTCTCTGCTTTTGAGACCTTATATATAATGCTGAGGAGCAATAGAGAGAACCTTCTGATAGAGAACGAGAGCATTATGTAAGCCAAGAATAAAGGCTCAGCTTCTGAATGTTACATAATTGTCTTGAGCATCTTACGTGTAAGTAGAGATGCAAAACAGAGAAATATTTCCCTCCCCCCCCCTTAAAATACCATGGGAATTTCATATCTGAAATGAGTTCTGAGATCAGAAAGCTGACAGGATCCCATAGGAATGGACCCCAAAGACCTACGGTTTAATGCTTGACCATTTTTTAAAATGTGTTTGCTTTTGTTTTGTTTTTCCCTATGTACTTCTCTACTTCCTAATTTTGGCAGGAGCTAAAGAGAAAATGTGAGGGGAGGCCGTTTTATTATACCGTCCTCTAAACTGGCTAGAACATAATCTCACAAGAGGGAGACTGTGCTGACAAGTTGTCTAAGTTCATTCTTAGACCAAGAAGATTTGGATAAGTGGAGAGAGAACTTTTGGTTGCTTATCCAAAGTGAACATTAGTCTCTCTTGAGACCCACACCCTAAAGTATCAAGATGTGATGATTCTGCACTATAAAGGGTTGAATGGTCTTAAATTGATTGTCCTTGGCCAGGGACACTCCTAGACAATTGGGGTGAGACAGGAAGGCCCCCACAAAGATATTTGCAGGGGGAAATGCAATGAGAAATACTCTTGCTGCTGCAAAAAAATCATTTAAAGAAGTAACATGGGCAAAGCCCAAGCAGAAATTCCAACTAGAGGCTCCCTCCTCAGCCCTAAGGACGTGGCTGGTACACAAACTCAGCACATCATGTAGGCCATGCATGAAGAAGCCCCATTTCATCCCGGCTCTCTCAGCCAGGGTGGTCGTCTGTGTGGAAAGCCTAAAGCAAACAAAGGTAAGCTACGACCAGATGTGGGTAGGCTTTCAGGTTCACTTGGTGTTCCAGGCGTAGGCAGCACATGCACGCCCGCCTGTGCTTTCTGCACCGAGAAATGGGGGATGGGCGGGATGGGGGAGGATAAAGCCTAGTGACCAGACCACACCTCTTGCAAACCTTTCCCTCCACAAGGCTGCAACACCGGAACCATCTGAGCAAATATAGGCCTTACTCAAAACCTCAGCAACTGCTGATCCGTCAAGGCTATGCTAAACAAACTCTGCTGAACAATTTATAACTTGACCCCACATGATGCCTGGGCTCCGTAAATGGAGTCTCTGAAAGGCCTTTTCATGCCAGATACACAGGGCTAAATTAGCCAAATCTATAGCCCACCCGCGTCACCCCTCTTTTCATTCTTCTGTGAGAGGTGATCCCTGCGGCATACTGGTTTTCAGAAGCCAGTGGGTGCAAGCCATTTCTCCTTTCCTATTTTTGACAGCATGCACCTTCCTATTGCCCAGCACAAGAAAGCTTGATTTTCTTACAATTAAAATGTGAGCCGCTGAGAGAACGCGTGCTCCTGTGACACCTTAGCGCATGTCTACAATGGGAAATTATTTCAAAATAATTAAATTTGAAATAATAACTTCTGAAGGAACTACAGTAGACGACCAATAATCCGGCACCTTTGGGACCTAAGTGCTGCTAGATTATCGGATATGACAGAGTACCAGGAGGTACGACAAAGGGGCTTACTCCCAACCTAATCCCCCTCCGCCCACCTTATGGTCAGGTCCCAGAGCCGCCGGTACAGCCACGAATCTCCCTCCAGGCTCTGGGCCACGTTGCTGAGCGACCGGCTTTTCAACGAGCTGGCTGGGATGCCGTATGCAACCCCGTCCCTCTCTCCTCCCCTTCTCTTTCCCAGAGTCAAACACCTCCCCTCCCTCCTGTCACCCAATCCCCCTTCTCCATCAACCTTGTGTCCAAGTCCAGAAGCAGCTGCCTGTGTTCAGCGGCTGGCTGCTAGCACGTGCAGGATGTGTGCACTGGGGACCATGAATGGAACAGCGCGTGTGTCAGTGCCCCGGCCGTGAGAGCCTCTGACCTGAGCAGTTCTGGGTTCCAGTTGATGCCGGACTATCAGGAGTGCCAGACAACTGGATGCCAGACTATTGGGCTACGTCTACACTGGCAGGATTTTCTGGAAATGCTTTTAACGGAAAAGTTTTCCGTTAAAAGCATTTTCAGAAAAGCACGTCTAGATTGGCAGGATGCTTTTCCGGAAGAGCACTTTTTCTGGAAAAGTGTCCGTGGCCAATCTAGAAACGCTTTTCCACAAAAAAGCCCCGATCGTCATTTTCGTGATCGGGGCTTTCTTGCAGAAAACACTACTGTGTGGTCTACACTGGCCCTTTTCCGGAACAGTTTTCCGGAAAAAGACTTTTGCCCGAACGGGAGCAGCATAGTTTTTCCGGAAAAGCACTGATGATTTTACATTAGATCGTCAGTGCTTTTCCGGAAATTCAAGCGGCCAGTGTAGACAGCTGGCAAGTTTTTCCGGAAAAGCGGCTGATTTTCCGGAATAACTTGCCAGTGTAGACACAGTCTTGGAGTTTTCCTGTATTTTGAAATAAGCTTATTCCTTGAGGAAAGAAGAAGTACAGATTTAAAAATAACCAGCCTGTTATTTCAAATTAACTGGCTAGGTATTGTGGATGTACCACTTATTTTGAAAGAAAGGGGGTTATTTTGAAATAATTCCCTAATGTAGACCAAGACTTCGGCTACGTCTACACTGTGACGCTATTTCGGGATACCAGAGCCCGTTATCTCAGGCTTGCTATTCCAACGTCCCTGTAAACCTCATTCCACGAGGAGTAAGGGACGTTTTGGAACAGCGAGTTATTTCGGAATTTGGCACGGTGGAGACAAAATAAGCTATTTCGAAACAAAATCGAAATAAGATACCCGATTTGCATACCTTATTTCGAACTACGGTGAAGTGTAGACATAGAGATAGGGACTCACCAGAATATACAGAATCATGAGCATTTGTGGACAAAACCCACTTCATCTGAAGAATTAGAGTGGATGTCACTTTGTGATGTCAGTCTTCTGATGTCATTCTTCTTAAGCAAGTGACATGACAACATAATGTGCTGACACTGATGGGGAATTCTAGATAATTCCACAGGTTATGTGGCTTGTCTGGAGCACTTACTGTCATGGCTCCTGGATCCTGTTCCTGTTGTGTGTCGTTGGGCAAGTTCTGTTCTTCTGTGCCTCAGTTTCTCTCTGTGAAAGGTTAGGTTATAGCTTTATAATCTGTTTTGAGTAGGGTGTGGTGAATCCATAGAACAAACAATAGTGAAGAAGACTAAAACTCATTATGTTGAAGGATAATATGAGGGGGGAAAACCCACCATTCTTGAGAAAATCTGAATGACAGCTGGCCTGTGTATTGCAGACAGCATCTCTGTTTTAATGTCACATGATGCAATTTTGCGTGCACAATTTAGCTCCTGAGACTTTGAAAGGAGAATCCAGGATGAGAGTTCCAGATAGAACATTTGGCATACGGAGACAGTTAGATAGATGAGCTAATTATATGGGTTTTAAAGTTTTGGGGCGACTCATCTGTTGTGTCCCTCCAGCATGCAGGACATCAATATATTGTAAAAAAACAGGCATTATGGTTCTTTTGATAAACAGGGCAGCTTCTTATCTACTCTGCTACTCTGGTGTGCCTACACTGCATTTTTGTACTGTGGGTGGACGGATACTGCTGAAGTTTACACATACACACAAAGAATGTTGCAGGAATTAGCACCTTAGAGTCAGTCTAAGTATGCCCAGTGGCTCCTGGTGGGTTTGCATGCTGGCAGTTAGTCTGAACTGCCCATCTGACTCCCCAGCTACATTGCTATACTTCATATGCTAGCACTTCTCAAATTGTCATATCACTACCTACTCGAGCTGGGAAGCACGCTTTCAGCTGTAGCTAGGTGTACCCTTCGAGGTAGAGCTGACCAGAGGGTGACAATTCCAATTTATGGCAACTTTTGAGGTTTCAGAATTTGTTTTTATTCCATGCTGGAATGAAAGCAAAACCTGTCAAACATTTTGTTTGTGAAAACTGCCCGAATTTGAGTTAGTTCTGCCCCAGAGTGTTAGAATGTCCATTTTCTAATGAAAAATTGGAGGTTTTAGGTTCATGACTAGGCATGGGAGAATTTGATTTTTATCTTTTTATCATTTCAAAGCATAATCCCAATGTTATGTTAAAGTGTTTTTTTAATAGTGATTTATGTTTAGACGGTTTTGCAGAATTACAACATTTAAGCATTTTTATTTTTATTTTTTTGATGGGAGCTTTTGGACAGGGTTTCAATCATAATTATTTTATGACAGTTGAGGTTGAGGTTGAAAAAAGTTAAAGTTTTGTAGCCTTTTAAAACAGAAATGGTCAGGCACACATGTCAAAATATACAAAGTAAATATCCTTCAAGCAAGCAAGCAAGCAGTATTTTTCTGACTTGGCCTAACTAAAACATTTTGATGAATATTTATGGAAATAGTTTTCATCAGTATGTGTGTACTATGAAATCAACGTTTACTAACATTTGCTGATAAAAATCGAATATATCCCGAGTTAGATAAATACCTCATTTATATCTAAATGATGGTGAAGAGAAGGTGCTTAGAATGTTAGTGTAACCACAAGCCCAAAATAGATACTTTCAGATAAGGCTTTGATCTCAAAGCTCAGATCAGCTTCACTGAGAGATTTGTTCTGGGTTTGTGAACTTTTTGAACAAACCTGGATCCAGTTTGCAGCACATCTGCATGATTCATGGTTCGACAAGAAGAATATTGTGAAGCTCAGGGATGTTCAGAGTCAGGATTGTAGAGACAGAGGTTAACTGCAATCACTGGGGTTCTGTCAACAAAAGTGGCCTTTTATCGACAAAACTATACCTGTGTCTACACTACTGCCGAGTTCTGTCGACATAACATCGACAGAAGTCGGCAGTTTTGTCGACGGTGGTAAACCTCATTCTACGAGGAATAACACCTTTTGTCGACAGAGTTCGGTCGACAGAAGGTGTTATTGCAACTACACTGTCCTTTGCATCTACACTCGCATGTCGACAAAGTGGCTTGCTTTGTTGACAGAACTGGATGTAGTCTAGACACTCTTTGTCGACAGAAGCTTTGTCAACAGTATCTGTTGGCAAAGCCTCTGTCGACAAAAGCCTGTAGTCTAGACGTACCCTGGATGTGGATTCCACCATCCCCACCAATCTTTGGTTCAATCCCATCTTATTTCAAAACTAGAGCTGGTCCACATGGAGTGAGGGCAAGAATTAATGTTTTGCAAAAAATATATATATATTTCCCATTGAGGCAAGCATTTCTATTCAGAAACGGCATGTTGCATTTTGAAAGAGTTCAACCTTTGTCAGTCAGAGCCATGCCAGCATTGCATTTGAGTAGCTCTTGGATGCTGCACTGGGTGAAACCCGACGGCTTGTTTTGTGTTGTTACAGTTCTGGGCTTCACTTGAAATCAAACCGAATCAGATTATGAGCCTGGCAAGAGGGCCAACACCGATCAAAACTGCTGAGTTTCTTAGAAGTCTACTTCTGAGTCACCAGTGAGTCTCTTATCCACACACAACTAACAGGTTTAGTTCTGTCCAAACCACAGCACAAAAGACAGTTCTCAGTGAATTGAGAACAGAAGCATAACCTGGCTTCAGTTGACGTGCTAAGTAGAAAGTCCCTGCACAGACTGCAGTTAAGTAGCGAGATTGCCATTTCATGCCCATATAGGGTGTGTCCACATGGCTCCATCCATGGAGCCATGTAGATTAGGCTGATTGGCAAAGGAAAATGAAGCCGTGATTTAAATAATCGCGGTTTCATTTAAATTTAAATGGCTGCTGCGCTGAGCCGACAAACAGCTGATCAGCTGTTTGTCGGCTCAGCGCTCTAGTCTGGATGCTCCCGCGCCAACCTGAAAGCCTTTTATCGACCTCCCCATTATGCCTCGTTGGATGAGGTTTACAGGGGAGGTCGATAAAGGGCTTTCATGTCGGCAGGGGAGCGTCCAGACTAGCGCGCAGAGCCAACAAACAGCTGATTAGCTGTTTGTCAGCTCAGCGCGGCAGCCATTTAAATTTAAATGAAGCCGCGATTATTTAAATCACGGCTTCATTTCCCTTTGCCGAACAAACAAATCTACATGGCTCCGTTGACGTACCCATAGATAAAAGGCAAATAATTTAACAGGCCAGCTCTACATGAAACTAGTGATAATAGTTGATGTGCAGGCTACTGGATGGATCTTTGCAAAAACCTACTTGCTGAGACAGAGCAGGGTAATTTGTCACCTAGAGCTTGGTCCCCAATGCTTGTTGCTGAGCGAAGTGGAGCCAGAGGATTAGTTGGTGTCGGCTTTGTTTCTGCCAAGACAACGATGTAAACAGGGACTCAAACACCTGCAGCATTCAAGGGGAGAAGAAGAGACGAGGCTGGAAAAAATAGGTCTTTTAAACAGCCACTATCTATCCGCTTTGGAGACAATACTAATTTATGCCACATCCTGTCTACTGCTCAGTAAGCTATACATCTGCTGTATTTCCTCCATAAATGTCTTGTAAGACCTGGACTGAATGGCAGTGACAGATAGTGTCGAATGTCAGGGACATCAGAATTTCAGCACAGGATGTTCCATTGGCATCTGATGGGAAGGAAGGCTTTGTGTCTAGTGTAACAGGCGGGGGCTGTATAGGACTCTATTCAGTTCCAAGGCCAGCTATTAACTTTTTCTAGATGAAACCTATTTGTACTGGAATGTCCTCAGGGATATGATGTGATGTGAATTAGTGTTGTCTCAAAAGAGGGTAGAGGCAGACCTTTGAGCTCCTGACATGGATGATGCTATAAAATAGGAAATATTTTGATTATTATTGACATGTAGCTCTTTATAAAGCACTGTGTTCTGACAGCAAAGCTCGGATGGCAGCCAAAGCCATCACACTCAAAGAAGCTGCTGTCAGGAATGGTGTTGCCTCCTTGTATAAACACTTGCATGACCTCACTGACAAGAAAGGTCATTCACTCAGTGTGGTCTTCTCCAGTTCTGGCCAGTTAATCAATGTGGAAGCGGAGTGTGTGGCATATTGGTGTGACCATTTCAGCCAGCTGCTCCAACGCACCGCTGATTTCTTTGGATGTTGATACTAAAGCTTCTGCTGAGTTGACCCACACTGCAGATATGTTTCTCAATATGCTCTAAAATGTCTCACACTGAGTAGAGTGAGAAAGCTCCCCCCTTTCTGGGATTAGATTTGATTAACCGAGAAGCATAACAGCCGCATAACAAAGTTCAGCTCAAATTTTCTCCCCGGTCTTGGCTGTTCCTGAGGTTGCTCCTCAGGACTGCGCTCAGCCCACATGCTAGATCCTCTCTCTCTAACCACACTCCCACCTATCTGGAATGATGAACTACCTGCCTCAGAAAGTCAGCAGAAGCCATGTCAGCTCAGCCATTGTGTGTGTGGTGGAGAGTTCCAGGCGGACACTGACAAATTATTACAATTTGCTGACAAATGTGTTACCCAAGAACATATGTGGCTGTCAAGTTTTGAAATTAATGAAAAAAGAAGGAGAAATTATAGTCAATAAAATAGATGTTTGGTGGTTACCACAAAGGGAGCAATGAGGGTCTTAAATATGAAAAAGCAGGAGGCCTCCTTGGGTGTCAACTGTTCCTTGTTTGGAAATGGGGAAGAGGGTGTGACCTGCTGTGAATTAATCTGCCATAAAGCATTCTCTAACATCCAAAATGAAAATCGGAAGCAGATGAATTGGATTCTGTCTTTTCACTGTACGCAAGGATGACATACAACTGAATCTCTACCTCAGCGTATCACTGCAGCCAAGGAGACGGACATCTACCTTCCCACCTGAAAGAATGTGACACAATATGAACCCTTGCAGGAAATATGTATGACAAAGGGACACTACGCATGCCAATAAATTAACCACTTCAGCTGGCTGATTTCTAAATTGAGTTAAAAAAGCAGGGAGAAAATCATACAGTATCTTAACTGCAAAGAGAACCAGGCCTTGGCACTCTGAGGCTTCATCCACAGTGCCGGTTCTGCTGGCAGTGAGTATGCAAATGAGGTGTGGGTTAGCATATCACCATGTCTCATTTGCATAATTTATGCACGTTTTTGTGCAAAGACGCATAAAAGAGAGGCATAAGGATCTTGCAGAAAACAGAGTTTTTGCACACAGAAAAAGTCCACACTACTTTTTTCCCCACAAAAATGGCGTGCGTACATGATGCAAATGAGGTGTGGCAATATGCTAATCTGTGCCTCCTTTGCATACTCACTGCTGGCAAAACCAGCAGCGTAGATGAAGCCTGATAGTTCTGACTCAAATTACACAGACATAATGGCGGGGATGTCAGTGGATTTATTCCTGACGTGCCTTTCTTCTTTTTACACACTGAAACAGCCCAACGGTGATTGTGTATACACAAGGTCTTCTGGTGGGGTATATTAGCAAATTCCTTATCATTATTCTATGATAAGGTCTTCTGGTGGGGTATATTAGCAAATTCCCTTGGAGGTGCAGTGCTTGATCCCAGTTGCCCATGAACTACAAGTTGATGAGAGGAAGAAAGGATTGAAGCTTGAAAATATAGCGGATTGTTTAGAGTTTCCATTAATTTCCATGGATACCAACAAGAAAATGACCATAAAACTGGGTCGTTCTTTGACACAATTCCAACATACTTCAGTTTCATCATGGTCAAAATCTATCTTCCCACCTGCTTTTAGGAAGACGCTGCTATTGTACTAGTAGCCGTGAATGTTCTTATAGGGAAAATCTCAAGAGTCACAATGGTCCTTGGCTAAGAAATGACAGGTAGTGATGAAGAGACAATTATTCTTCTTTTATACTTTTTGTTATGCTTCAGCATGTGGTATTAGCATGTGTTTCTTGCCCCCGACCCTCCTGCCCCCCAAAATAAAACAACCCAGAAAGTGTGGTATGGGAGATGAAGGAAGAGAAGGCCTCCCTGAAAGAAGCAAGGGGAGCATAAAACTGTCAGCTGTGTGTGAGCTGAAATTCCCACGACCTCTGGGCTGAACATTGTAAATAGACTTGGCACCAAATTCTTGCCTCGGGAAAACAGAGTGGGGGCAGGGCGGGGAAACAAACAAATAAATAAGTAAAACCCTCAGCTGAACCCTGCGCCAGGCTCTTCACACAAATGCGGTGGCATCTTTTCTCTTCTGACCCTGTGATCAATCCAAAGCGTTTTTGGATTTGTGGGCTCCCTATTCCTGTACCTCCTCTGAACGGGGAGCAGAGCATGCAGGCTGCAGGAGGCTGAGGGAGATGGTGGAGAGGTTAGTCTGTAATTTACTCCCACTGTATGGCCACAAAGAGGTGTAAAAGAGCCTCCATGTAAAGAGGAATTTCGCCTACTTCGGGAATCCTGCAAAGAGCTCACGCTGTTGTTTTCGGAACAATACGACATTATTATAATTACAGGCCTTGGTAAGCCATAAATGCCTGGCATGCCCTCCCCTCCCCCGCCCCACGGTTGCTTGCAGCCACCACTGTTAATGTGCTACATTCTTATGCGCACCAAGGAACAGGCTGAATTATGCAAGTGACCCATTTCCCCGTCACTCGCAATTACACACCAATATTACTGACATCAGTGTGCACAGGCGGAGCAGCCCAGCACAAGCAGAGCACTTTGGGGGAGTGACACAGACCCTCCGGCATAAGCCAGGGTGGAACAAAATCTGGCCCACAAGTGTCCCCCAAGTTGGAGCGTGCTCAGAGCCAGCCTACTATTCTGCTAGTTCCCGTCCCATCCGTATCACTCTGGCCCCACCTGACAGCCCCACTCAGACTACAACATGCAAGAATATGGTACCACATGCTACGAGACAGAGGGGCTCTGGTTCCCCCTCTAGAAGTTGCGCCACACATATTGCCCCAGGAAGGGGAAGTTCATTGCTTCAAGGCTTTCGAGGTATGTCCACGCTGCAATAAAATAGTGTCCCAGCCCAAGTCAACCAGGCTGACCAGGGTGGGGAGGGAGGAAGCGGACAAGTGCCCTTCGGCTTGGTGATACAAAAGGGCACAGAGCTCCCATCTGCAAGAGGTCTGGGATCTTTAAACCACTGCCGTGTGGCATGCTCCAGACCTCGCTGAGGGCTGACCGGGGGAGGTGCCGTGTGTAGCCTCAGCCCTGCCTCTTATGTCTGAGGCCCCACTCCATCCTGGCTTCTGGAGCTGGCCCCCTTCTGCCACCACCCTCCACCTTGCCCAGCGGTCCAGCCAGCCTGCCAGCCCCAGTGAAGTCAACTGACTCGGGTTTCTTCTGCAGGGCTAAAAACACGAGTGGAGATGCTCCGGTGGGAGCCCAGGCTCCGAAACCCAGCAAAGGGAGAGGGGCTTAGGGCTTAAGCCCAAATGTCTACACTCTGTTGAGCCTTATGATCCACATTCCATGGGGCCAGGCCTGTTGAAGAGGGGAGGGGGGCAAAGGAGGCAATTGCTCAAAGGGGCTTATGGGGCACGGCGGCTACTACGGCAGCGGTCTGAGCTCCAGGCCCTTTAAATCACCACTGGAGCCTCGGGTGGCACGTCACAGAACCCTAGGCGGGTGCGCTCTGGGCAGCACTTGGAGGCGGAAGGCTGCAGCCCCCCAAAGCACTGCCCCTTACAGGAGCACAGAGCTTGTCCGTCCCTCCCCCCTTGTCCAGGGGCCCGGCTCGTCTGTCAGCTCGCCAGCCTGAGGCTATCAAGCCTGGGACTTGCTCTGAGGTCTTTTTTGTTTGTTTGTTTGTTTTGTTGTGTAGGCACCTTCTGTTGCTATGAGCCGAGGATGCGGTGAAGGCTCGATCTTTAACGGGGTTCAAAAAAGAGCTAGATAGATTCATGGAGATTAGGTCCGTCAATGGCTATTAGCCAGGATGGGTAGTGATGGCGTCCCTAGGCTCTGTTTCTCTGGAAGTGGGAGACAGGGGAGGGATCATGTGAGGATTGTTGTGATCCCTCCCTCTGGGGCATCTGGCATTGGCCACTGTTGGCATTATATAGTGTGAAAAGTAGGGAGGTTCCCGATGGGCCCTCACTGAAACATTTTCCTTTGCTTTCGGTGGTGGGATATATCCTTTCCTCCCAAAGTCCATTCAGTAAAGATCTAGCCTTCACCGCATCCTATGGCAAGGAGTTCCACAGGTTGACTGTGCGCTGAGTGAAGAAAAAAAATACCCTCTGGCAATATGTAAAAGAGCTCAGAACATGTCAGTGAATTGGATCCATGACGTTTATGAGGCTGTCCCTATAAAACATTAGTCCCTCCCCAGGTTTCTGTCTTTGTACTGGACCAACTTCTGTTGATGAAAGAGATCAACTTTTGATGTTACGCTCCAGAGCTTGTCACTCTCACCAACAGAAGCTGGTCCCATAAAAGCTATTACCTCACCTTCCTTGTCTCTCTCCTGTCCTGCGATCACCTCACCTAGGATCACAGTGCATATCTGTAAGGCAGGGTCTCTGGGATTCCCAGATTTACTTGCTTTTGGGATGAACACTAAGCCTAGCCTAAAGCTGTGTTTATGGACAAAAGGTGCTGAGGTCTTCTCCCTGCATGATAACTGTAGCAGATGCGAGTATGTTGCCTGGAAATGCAAAGCTGATTAAAAAAAATAGCCCACAATGTCTTTGATGGCAAAGCTGTGTCCTGAATACCAACAGAGGCACTCAGCCCCTCAGTTTGATGCTGATTTGCATCACCGGGGTGGGGGGATGGGGATGTTTCTACCATTCAGGGCATAATGAAAAGCCAATCAGCCGCTTTTTAAGGCGCTTGTGAATTTCACAGTACCACGGAGCTGCCCACCTTTTATTTACTGTAAGGGCTGAGGTTTCCATTGGCGGCCTGATTGTGCATCTCCCCACAATGAAAACATTGGCTCTTCCTGATTCAGACAAAGCAATGCAGGCATTCCCTTTCGGCTGCCTGGAAGCTGGGTTCAGCTGGTTGCCAAACCATAGAAGCATCTGCTTCTGCCATCCAATCCGCCACTTTTCCCTCGAGGCCTCATATCCAGACATTGTCATTTCAACACGAGGCGCTAGAGGTATTTATTAATCAACCTTTCGCTGAACGGAAGTCTGGTGGCCCTTTCTTAAAACAATCTAACCCCCTCCCCCGCCATCCCTAACACCACACAAAAGAACATTCCCCCCACCGCTCGGTTTGACAGAACTGGGAAGAGCTGAATGGTGCTTCTCTTTAACTGCCGGGTGTTTTGCATGCCTGTATCAGAAAGTTGGACATTCCCCATTGTTTTGGAAACATTCTGTGATGGATCACATTTTAATTGGCATTGAGGGTTACAGAGAAAAGGGGTACCATGGGAAGTTATTAGAATAACAACACCGCACACCTGCAAAAGTATTGAAACTTCATGGCAGGCATATTAACTGGCCCCCAAAGGGTTTTTCCCCCCCTTCGATGCAAGTTCCTCAATAATAGAGCTCAACACACCATGCCTTTTGATGTTTCTTTTTTACCTTTCACTTCTAGTAAAAATGCAAGCTTTGATTCATTGTATTTTACAATCCCAGCTTGTATTAACAATATCTAGCTCTTATACCACACTGTTCACCTGCATATCTCAAAGCACATTATAGAAGAGGCAAGCATTCTTATTTCTATTTTACAAATGGGGAAATTGAGGCATAGAGTGGGAAGTGAGTTGCCTGAGGTTTGGAATGGTTACTCTGAAATAGCTTATTTTAAAATAGCATGTCTACACTGCAGGGAAGCCTCAAAATTAATCCGAGGCAGGCTTCCCTAATGTAAACGTACTGTCTCAATTTAGAGCCCGAGGAGGAATAACTCAGAATAATAGTCTTTTGAGGGGCTATTTTGAAATAGCAGAAGTGGAGTGTCTACATCGCACCTATTCTGAAATAACTATTTTGGAATAGGTGTTATTCTTCGTAGAATGAGGTTTACAGAAGTCAGAATAAGCCTTCCGTTATTTCAAAATTATTTCAAAATAACGGAATTGCTGTGTAGACGCTCCTATAGTTATTTCAGAATAACAGCCTTTATTCTGAAATAACTTTGCTGTGTAGACACAGCCTTAATGGCCAAGTGACAGAAAAGAAGTTGGAACCTAGAGCTCTTAATTTGCAATATAATACGCCATCCACTGGATCAGATTAAGAGCTGGTCAGAAAGGGTACGTCTGCACAGCAGCATTATTTTGGAATAATGTTCCTTATTCCAGTATAACATTATGAGCATCTACACATCAATTCTGTTATTTTGAAATACATTTGAAATAATGGAAGGCTTATTCTGACTTCTGTAAACCTCATTCCATGAGGAATAACACCTATTCCAAAATAGCTATTTAGGAATAGCCGTTACAGGCTGGGGACCAACCAGCTAAGTAGTAGTTCTGCAGAAAAGGACCTGGGGATTACAGTGGATGAGAAACTGGATATGAGTCAACAGTGTGCCCTTGTACCCAAGAAGGCTAATGGCATATTAGGTTGCATTAGGAGGAGCATTGCCAGCAGATCCAGAGATGTCATTATTCCCCTTTATTTGGCTCTGGTGAGGCCACATCTGGAGTATTGTGTCCAGTTCTGGGGCCCCCACTACAAAAAGGATGTGGACGCATTGGAGAGGGTCCAGTGGAGAGCAACCAAAATGATTAGGGGGCTGGAGCACATGACCTACAAGGAGAGGCTGAGGGAGTTGGGTTTGTTTAGTCTGCAGAAGCGAAGAGTGAGGGGGGATTTGATAGCAGCCTTCAACTTCCTGAAGGGAGGTTCCAAACAGGCTGGAGAGAGGCTGTTCTCAGTAGTGATGGATGCAGAACAAAGAACAATGGTCTCAAGTTGCGGTGGGAGAGGTCCAGGCTGGATATTAGGAAAAACTATTTCCCTAGGAGGGTGGTGAACCACTGGAATGGGTTACCTAGGGAAATAGTGGAGTCTCCATCTCTGGAGATTTTTAAGTCTCAGCTTGACAAAACCCTGGCTGGGTTGATTTAGTTGGGATTGGTCCTGCCTAGGGCAGGGGGCTGGACTTGATGACCTTCTGAGGTCTCTTCCAGCTCTAGGGTTCTATGATTCTATAAGTTCTATGATTCTATGAGTAGCGTGGACAATCCACTGCTGCTGTTTTGAAATAGCTCCTCCCCAGTGCTATTGAAAGTAATTACTCCTCAGTGCCTCCTGGGGCTCTAAATGGAGGTAGCATGTCCGCATTAGGGGAGTCTGCCTCAGACTAATTTTGAGGATTCCCTGTAGTGTAGACGCAATAATTCGAAATAAGCTATTTCGGAGTATTTCTTCTGGAATAGTTTATTCTGAAATAATCGTGCTGTGTAGATGTAGCCAAACTGTCCTCCCCCTCCTTCCCCATGGAAAGTGTTGCCAGTTTATCCCAAAACCAAAAACCTGAAAAGTTTTCTGCTGAAAACACCTCCAAATTGTGGTTTTCAGTGACATGTCAAAGAGTTTTCAAGGAAAACAAACACTTTCTGGAAAATATTAGTTAGTTGAAAGCCCAATTTTTCCCTAAGGGGGGAAAAAGTTTAGAAGGAAAATTTTCAACCACCCTAATTCAAAGTTGCACTTCAATCAATAAAGAACTTCCATTTCGGCTTGGAAGCGTAGATACTTCTATACGTTTTCATTCTATTAACCCCTAACACTTCACTCTTCCTCATTTTCCCAGGACTGTTGTGAGTGCAATACTGTTTATACAGAACTACACAAAAGCAGTGTCCAAACTACAGCAACTGAAGAAGCACTTCTGTAAACCAGCTGTTGGCTTTCTGACCACTATCATCTCTACCCAACTATACAAGTCCACAGGACATGATGGTCAAATTACTCGGTCTTCCTTATCTGCCCTACAGTTCCCATCTTGGAACAGCCTCAGTGGTAGCAACAGCGGGTAATCTATCTATTCTATCTGTCTGTCTGTGAGTCTGTTTGTTCAAGAATGTCTCCTAAACGGTCAGAGGCAGGGCCACCACATTTGGTAGGCAGCTTCCTCTTCTCCTAACTCAAAGTAAGCTCAGGGTTTGGCTGTGCCCAGACAACCAGAAGCCCCAGGAAAAGGACTGTTTTCCATACTATGCAGAGAGGGGCTGCTGTCTGGAGGGACGTGATACTGAGAGTGTCCACGGGGGGCAGCTGTACCACTGAGTGGCCAGCAGAGCTGGGGTTCCACCATCTTGCCTGCCAGCACACCAAGTAGCTCTCCCCCTCCCTTCCCCCCACTCCAAACCCTTCCTCCCCTGTTCCGGTCCTTGGCCGCAGTGCTGTGTGTGGGGAAAGTCCCCTGGCAGCTGGGGGTGGTGGTTTGGTGGGAGAAATGATGGCCCTGATGGCTGGGGGGGCAGGGAGAACAGAAAAGGCCTCTGGCAGGTGGTGAGGGGCTTGGGGTTACCAGGTGTCTGGTATTCAACCGGACAGTCCGGTTCTTGGGCCCTCTGTCTGGTTAGAAAAAAAATGTCTGAAAATGCTGGACATGAGCAACGTCCGGTATTTTCTGGTTTTCTCGCTGGGTGCCCGAGGGAAGCCTGGCGGGGGGAGTGGCTGGGAGGGGGCGCGATTGGCGCTGGGAGCCTCTGGTTGCATCTGACATAGGAGTGAGGCCTTGGGGAGGAGGAGAAGCCCCGTCCGTGCTTCTGAGTGCTAGTCAAGCACGTTGTGGAGCCATAGCTGGACTTGCTCGCGCTTCGCCAGGACCGTGTGCGGGACGGGCAGCGCCCTGAGATCTGCATGTGACTGGGTCAGTCCCGTTCCCCGATGGCCGATTCTCTCCCCCCCACCAGCCCCGCTCCCTCGATCCCTCCTGACCAGCCCTGCTCCCCCCAACGTCCCCCGACTAGCCCTGCTTCCTACTGGCCACCCCCCCCCGATCTCCCCTGGCCAGCCCCAGTGCCCCCATCTCCCCCCGTCAGCCCTGCTTCCCATCCCCCCCCTACTCCCAGCCAGCCCTGCTTCCCTCCCAGCTGGTCCCCCCCATCAAGTGTGTCCAGTATTTGTTTTCTGAAGCTACCTGGTAACCCTAGAGGGGCTGAGGTGAGAGAAAACCCTCGTGCCAGATGGGACACCCCCAACCCCACCCTGAGCCCTTCCTCGCTCTCCAACCATCATTTGCACACACCCCTGCCCCCAGCCTCCTGCACTCCCTGCCCCCCACATTCCCAAAGCCCTGTCCTGAATCCTGCACCCCCCACACTGACAGCCCCTGCCCTGAAGGACCCGGACAACACCAGGTAAGTCTGCTAGTTTTAACATTAAAAAGAGGCTGATGTCAAGAATTCATTTCTCAGTTTCACCAATATAGTTTGTGACTGCGTTGGAAGTAATTTACATTTGCACTGCTGGAACTAAGAGCAAAAATGTAGCCATAAGCTTTTAGATACTGTATTCTGTGAGGGTCCAGTGAGATTTCAAGTACCTTCAATTCCAATTGGATTTGAGGATGCTGAGCAAATGACAGAAAGTACTCTGTTTTACCTGGGCAGTCTTACTTATCAATAAGGCCCTTTGTTTCCAATTTTTTATTTTGTTTAAATTAAAATTAAATTATTATTTTTTTGATAAAATTAAATAATTATCAAAACAGGTTGAAAATCCACGCAACAGACGAAAACGGTTTTCTGAGTAAATATCAGAGTTAATACTGGGTAGTGGGAGGAGAGAAAAAGAGCAACATACAGCACAAAGTAAAAGTTTATCATTGATTAAACCATTTTATCTAATCCCCACTACAAAAGTGAATAAGGAAGAGTTATTTAATATATGGAGTTACATCATCTCATAGAACTGGAAGGGACCTTGAGAGGTCTTTGAGTACAGCCCCCTGCCCTCACAGCAGGACCAAGTACCATCCCTGACAGATTTACCCCAGATCTGTAAATGGCCCCCTTAAGGATGGAGCTCAGAACTGTGGGTTTAGAAGGCCAATGCTCAAACCACTGAGTTATCCCTCCCCCCTATAATGTACGAACTAGGGGTCATCAAATGGAAATCATACCTAGCAGGTTTAGAACACACAAAAGGAAGTTTTTCTTCACTCAACGCACAGTTAACCCGTGGAACTCCTTGCCAGAGGATGCTGTGAAGGCCAGGACTTTAACAGGATTCAAAAAAGCACTAGATACATTCATGGAGGTTAGACCCATCAATACTTATTAGCCAGAATGGATGGGAATGTTGTCCCTAGCCTCTGTTTGTCAGAGGAGAGGGATCACTTGATGATTACCTGTTCTGTTCATTCCCTCTGGGGCATCTGGCATTGGCCATTGCTGGAAGACAGGATACAGTCCAGATGGACCTTTGGTCTGACCCAGTATGGCCGTTCTTATGTTTTAAAGCACAATTCATGGCTGGTGACTTGCTCAGTTACGTTTGACATACGGGGCTTCAGTGCAAATTCTAAAGGTCCTGGGAGCCCGAGGATTGCAACTGTGTTTTCCAAGTATCATGTCCCAAGCATGTTCTTCTATGGTGGCTCATGCCAGTTTGGCTGTGTGATGCCAAAGGGAGTTGGGGTAAGGTCTGAATTGTCGGCAAAAACAAATAAATCGCCCAACATCTGAGCTCTGTGCTGCACAAAGAGTCCCGCAAGAAGAGGAGTAGGAAAGTTTAGGCTTCCTGTTACATGGAAGAGCCCAGCAACCTGAGAAACCATCTATGCATTCATTCTCAAATGCAGGTTTCCAGCCCTTGGCCTTTTGGGGGGCCTGGAAAGGTAGACTCACAGGAGGGGCATTTGCCACTGGTTATCTACTAGTCCTGGTCTGGGGACTATCTGCTAGTCCCTACACTAGGGAGTTGTTTCAAAATAACCCCCCCTATTTTGAAACAATAAGCAGAGCATCCACACTGGTTATTTCGAAATCTGTACTCCTGCTTTCCTCGGGGAATAACGCTAGTTCGATTTTGTTATTTCGCGGTTTGTTATTCCGAATTTAGTTATTTTAGTGGAGATAGGCCCCTAGACATCACTGGGTGCTCATGGTCTCCTAGTACAGGAATCAGGCAATGTATGGTACTCACGGGCAGTTAAAAACTTGGGAAAGATGTTGGGAAAAATCCAAATATTGAGCTTTTTGTAGGAATTTTTCAGCTGTGTGCAGTAAAAATGGAAAACGCAAGGTCCTATGTATGAAGCCTGATTTTGAGGTAAAATATCAGACCTAGACGGCATGAAACCAGCATGCTGCTCCCTGCCATGGGATTGTTACGTGACTTTGGGAGAGTCATTTAACCTCTCGGCATTTGCTCTTCTCCTCTGTAATTATTAATGTAGCTATCTTACACGTGAAACAAGAAGATTCTTTAATTAACATTAAATCATAGATTTAATGACACAAGATTTAGAGCTGTTGAGGCGAAAGGTGCCACGTAAGCAGAACGTATTATTTCTATGGTCTAATTCAGTCTGACTTCGATGCAGCCTCCTCCGTGCGCTGCACAATGTCTTGCAGGGCATACTTCCATATTTGCTCACCGGTGTGTAGATGGGTGTTAGTTTTTGCACATTGAAAACTCACCTGGCATTCAAACTGCCTGTGTGAAATTCAAGTGCATATTAGCCACTGGATCCACAGTCTAATGCACTTTATATTACTCATCTGATTGCACAGCAACGCCAGGTGAATTATGAATATCTACTGTATGAGACCAGCAACATAAATATAAACAGTTTTACTGGGAAATGATTTACCACGTGCTGCAATTTTTTCGGTGTAAAGCTCACACAGCCCCGCTTGGCTCCTTGGCTTCATTCCCAACTCAGTTAGGCTGCAAAACTTCCGATGACACAGGTGGGATTTTAAGGAAATAAAGAGCATCAGGGGGAACGCCATGCGCTTGTTGATCCATCTGAGCCCAAACCTCTCCCTGCCCTGGTCTTTGTATCTCTTCTTACGCATCCGTGACTTTGGTGTCGGGCCCAGAGGAAGGACCCATAGCCGAGATAAAGAGATCAGAGCCAAGAAGCCAGACAAGAAATATTTTTATCAGATGGGATACAGATGAACATCTGTGCAGAGGAAAAAAAGCCAAGATCTGCGTCCTTTCAACGTGAGAAGTCAGAGTAGACGACATATTAAAATGGGCCTTTGGGGCATTTCTTCTGCCTTGCACTTAAAGTGACAGCCTCCTTCATTTTATGGTTATCTTTTAAGCAGTTTCTTCCAAGTCATATTGTGAGCCCCATAGTTTTACAGAACCAGTGCCCTCTCTCGGATGGCAGAGCCGCAGCTACCTGTGGCGTTGCCAACAAGGGCTTTTGCTGTGAGACACAGCTAAAGGAGGATCCTGCCCTGTCAGTTATTTCCAGGCATTACCTCAGAACAATTGTTCCTAAAATCCCCAGTGTTTTCACTGCTCCACATCAATTGCCTTTATTTTCGAGACTAAAAAGAAGTGACAGTAGATGACAGCTGCAATCGGCTCTTTTTGCTGGGCATTCTCATTGTCCAATGTCATTTCTGAATTGCTCTGGCTGGTGGTGGTGGAGGGAGGGTATTCAATATTCAGACTACCGATTCAGGCATGCATCCCCTCTCCATGACCTCTGGGGAGCTGTGTGAAATATTGGAATCAGCTCTCCAGCTACAGTTAGTTGAGAATTTTCCAACAGAATTCTCCCCTCCCCCCGCTGGAAAATGCCAATTCAGCAAAAACAAAAGCACTGGTTTAAATGAATTTCTCAATTGTATTTTTTTTAGTTTCAAAACTACTGGAATGTACTGTTTCAACAGTTTCTAAACCAAAAGCTTCATTTTCTGATTCAAAATGACTTTTTGTTTGGAAATTTTATTTAATGTACACTAAAAAAGAGAAAGTACGTGAACACGGGTGACCCAGTGGATACACAGTGTACTTCAGCTCTCAGAAGGCCTTTCCCCCAGTCCCACATCAATTGCTGTTAAGCAAAGTAAGCAGTCATGGGATAACTAGTTAAAAGATAGGAAACAAATGATAGGAATAAATGGTCAGTTTTCACAGTGAAGAGAGGTCCCCCAAGTATCTGTACTGGCATCAGAGCTGTTCAACTTATTTATAAATAATCTGGGGGGGAAAAGGAGCAAAGAGTGACATGGCAAAATTTGCATGATACAAAACGACTCAAAAAGTTCCACACGGACTGTAAAGAGCTACAAACAGATTTCACAAAATCAGGTGACTGGGCAACAAACGAGGGCTATGTCTACACTGAGGAGAAAAGTCGGGAAAAGTCGGTTTGCAATTTGCATATCTTTTTCTGCTTTTTTCCCGAAAGAAGCTTTTCCAAAATTTGGCCCATCTACACGGGGCCAAATTTTGGAAAAAACTCCTCTTCTGGAACATCCCTTATTCCTCTCACCGAGAGGAATACAGGCATGCCAAAAGAACATGTCTGCTTTTTCGGAAACTGTTCTGAAAAAGCAGATGTGTTCCATGAATGTGGCAGAGCTTTTCCAGGATACCAGAGGTCTAAACATAGCCTAGGACATGAAACTCAGTGTTGATAAATACAAAGTAACAAACATTTGCAAACACAGCCCCAGCTATACATAAAAAACGATGAGGTCTAAATTAGCTGTTCCCACTCATGAAAGAGATTGTGTGGTCATTGTGGATTGCTCTCTGAAAACATCTGCTCAATAGGCAGTGCCAGTCAAAAAAAGCAAATGAAGTGTTAGGAACCACCATGAAAGAAAGAGATAATAAGACAGAAAGTAGCATAAGGCAGTGCTATGCATTCCATCTCAAAAAAGATGTATTAGAATTGGAACATATTCAGAGGAGGGCCACAGAAATTATGAGAGGGGGTATGGAACAGCTTCCACATGAGCAAGGATTAAAAAGACTGAACGTTCATCTTAGAAAAGAGACGACTGAAAGGGGGCTCGGACAGAGGTGTTTACAATGAGGAATGGTGCAGAGAAAGTGAATAAGGAAGTGTTTTTAGGCTTTCAAATAATACAAGAAACAAGGGGCGAACCCGATAAAATTAATAGGCACCAGATTTAAAATGAAGATAAAGGAGTATTTCTTCACACCGCACACAGTCGACATGTGGAACTCATTGCCAGCGAATGATATGAAGGCCAAAAGTGTAACTGGGTTCAAAAAGGAATTAGATACGTTCCTGGAGGATATATCCATCATTGGCTATCAGCCAAGGTGGTCAGAGACATAACCTCGTGCCTTGGGTGCCTGTAAATATCCACTGGCAGATATTGGGACTGGAGGACATCAACGGATCACTCAGGACTCTGAAAAAGATTTGGAGGTCAGCTAATGTGATCTTCAGCTACATAAGAAGGGGGATCCTGACTAGATGCAGAGAGGTTATTTTATGTCTGTGTTGGACACTGGAATTTTTCAGACAGTTCTAGTGTCAAGGTGAGAAAATCCTTGGCGGGGAGGGGGGGAGGAAGGAAGGGGGCAGCTCTTGAATGGAAGGGATGGGGCTGGAGGTAGACTTCTCCCTTGGTCTGTCATTTACTGCTGGTGGCCTGGAGCCCCAGGGTAGAAGCTAAGAGTCCTGGAACTCCTGTGGCATTTTGAAGAGCCTGGGGCTACTGGCCACTGCTGAGGTAGCTAGGAGCCCCGAGTCTTTTTCAATCACGGGGCCCTGAGGTAGCTGCTCTTTTTGCTCCCCTTGTTATTTTGAAATAATAACTCCTGCTTTGCTTGGGGAATAAGCTTATTTCAAAATAGTCATTTTGGGAGCTATCATTTCGAAATGAGTTATTTCGAAATAACTCCCTAGTGTAGACATGCCCCTTGTTATGATGTATGCAAGTTCTACTGTCCTATAGTAACCCCATGTGTGTGCCTCAGTTTCCCAGGAATAGCTAGCTAGCGATGGAAATGGTGAGTGTGGTAACCTGATGCTCTTTGTAATCTGAGCCCAGGAAGGGGGTGGGACCAGGTGACATGTTTTGCTTGGGGAAGGAAGACAAAGGCTCGAGGAGGAGCCTGGTTGGGGGGCCGGGGTTGGGACCAGTCTGCAGGGAGTGTGGCAGTCTGAGCTGGCTTGGGATGCAGGACAAAAGCCAAGCCCTAACTCTGAGGGCCCGCTCCTCAAGATGGATGGTAGCGACTGTCTCTGGTTCCTGCGCTGCCACGTCTGTGCCATGCTGCATCCCTGTTGTCTGATAAACCTTCTGTTTTACCTGCTGGTGGAGCGTCACATCTAGTTGTGGCCGGGGAGTGCGACCAGTGACTCCCCTGCACCGGGTTGATGCGGGGGAGCAGCCCCATGATGCCATCTCAAGTGAACAAGCAACACTACATGAAAAGGAAAGAAAGCAAACAAAAGCACCCAGCACAACAATAATTCGTCAGGCATGCTCCACAGAGCTAGCATCCACTGGGCAAGCTTCAATGTACAATCTGAATCCTTGGACTTACAGCATAAGAACATAAGAATGGCCGTACTGGGTCAGACCAAAGGTCCACCCAGCCCAGTATCCTGTCTGCTGACAGTGGCCAGTGACAGGTACCCCAGAGAGGGTGGACCGAAGACAATGATCAAGCGATTTTTCTCCTGCCATCCTTCTCCAGCCTTTGACAAACAAAGGCCAGGGACCATTCCTTACCCCCTGGCTAATAGCCTTTTATGGACCTAACCTCCATGAATTTATCTAGCTCTTTTTAAAACTCTGTTCTAGTCCTAGCCTTCACAGCCTCCTCTGGCAAGGAGTTCCACAGTTTGACTGTGTGCTGTGTGAACTTGCACCCAGGATGGCTTTCTGCCACCCAGACAAGAGACAAGTAGATGGGCAGTAAATAAATTAGAATGTCTCTTCTGCCCTTGTGCAGGGGCCGCTCTTTGGGCAAGGAGGCAGAATAAATGATGTGTGAAACGTGAGATGAAAAAAATCTCTCGCATTGGAGTTAGAAGGCAAATTGGAAAACTCGCATTGCAATGGCACTAGCAAGGCAATTATTCTGATTTTTTTAAAGAAGATTAAACTGTCTCCCCTCTGGAATTTCCTGATTGCTGGGTGCTTTCTTCTTCATGTAGTTATCGATATACATAGTTACACTGTTAGTGGGGCCAACAGTGTTGCTGGGGCCCTAAGCAGGAAGGGAGAGGGAACCTACTACACACCTCGAGAAGAGGCGGGGCATCAGGTGGAAGAGGTGAGGCTGGGACAGAACCCCTCTCTGTCCCCAGCACCCAATCCTGCCCTGAGCATGCCATGCAGCACTCCAGAAGAAATTTAAAGAGCCATTAGCAGAAGTGGCAGCTGGGAATTCTGGGCCATTTTGTCTTGATGGGTCCCAGGGCAGTTTCTCCTTTGTCTCCCTCACCAATGGTAGGCCTGGCTACAGTAATAAATCCATTTCCACCTACGGCTATGTCTAGACTGCAGACATCTTTCAGAAGAAGCTTTTCTGGAAGAGATCTTCCAAAAAAACTTCTTTCGAAAGAGAACGTCCACATAGCAGAAGTGCAACGAAAAGTGATGTGCTTTTTCGAAAGATAGCATCCACAGTATTGGACTCTATCTCGCATTTCAGTTGTGATTAATGCAGACGGAGTGGCCACCAGGGCACCTGTACTTTTTCCTGGAAGCCTCTTCTTTCAAAAAAACTCTCTCTTTCATGTCCACACACGCTTTTTCCGAGAAAGATTTTTTGGAAAAAGTCTTCTTCCTTGTAGAATGAGGTTTAGCGCCGTCAGTAAACCTCCTCCGTTATTTCGACTTTCTGTGAAAAGAATGCAATAGCAATGTGGACCTAAGTATAGTTTTTCCAGAAAAACGGCTGTTTTTCTGGAAAAACTCTGCAGTGTAGACATATGCAAAGTTGTCGCTGTTGTACATGCTTGGAGCTCCCAGCAACATTTGGGAGAAGCTAGATCCCCTTCTGCAAAAGCACAACCCTCTCTCACAGACTTGAATTTTCCAGGATTTCCCCATTTTTCCATTTCTTAAGAAAATAATCTGCCATCTACAGTGTGTGGCTCCATTCCCAGAGGCTTGGTTCTCAAAAGGGCCTATGCTGTGAGGCACCAGGAAGGGCTGCCGGTGGCAGGACCACATTTTCAGACCCCCCAATCTCTATGATTCAAGAAGAAACAAAGTGCAATTAGGAGGCCATATCATTCTCTGGTGGAAATCCACATAGCTCCATTCATGTCAATGGAACAGCATAAATTGACACTGCCTGAGAATCTGGCACCAAATTTTTATGCGAATATTTGAAGTTTTTTTCCCTTCTAGTTCTATCATAGAATACTAGAACTAGAAGGAACCTCGAGAGGTCATCAAGTCCAGTCCCCTGCCCTCATGGCAGGACCAAACACTGTCTAGACCATCCCTGATAGACATTTATCTAACCTACTCTTAAATATCTCCACAGATGGAGATTCCACAACCTCCCCAGGCAATTTATTCCAGTGTTTGACTACCCTGACAGTTAGGAACTTTTTCCTAATGTCCAACCTAAACCTCCCTTGCTGCAGTTTAAGCCCATTGCTTCTTGTTCTATCCTCAGAAGCCAAGATGAGCAAGTTTTCTCCCTCCTCCTTATGACACCCTTTCAGATACCTGAAAACTGTTATCATGTCCCCCATCAATCTTCTCTTTTCCAAACTAAGCAAACCCAATTCCTTCAGCCTTCCTTCATAGGTCATGTTCTCTAGACTTTTAATAATTCTCATTGCTCTTCTCTGGACCTTCTCCAATTTCTCCACATCTTTCTTGAAATGTGGTACCCAGAACTGGACACAATACTCCAATTGAGGCCTAACCAGCGCAGAGTAGAGCGGAAGAATGACTTCTTGTGTCTTGCTCACAGCACACCTGTTAATGCATCCTAGAATCATGTTGGCGTTTTTTGCCACAGAATCACACCGCTGTCTCATATTCAGCTTGTGGTCCACTATAACCCCTGGATCCCTTTCTGCCATACTCCTTCCTACACTTTTCTTCCCATTCTGTATGTGTGAAACTGATTGTTCCTTCCTAAGTGGAGCACTTTGCATTTGTCTTTATTAAACTTCGTCCTGTTTACCTCAGACCATTTCTCCAATTTGTCCAGATCATTTTGAATTATGACCCTGTCCTCCAAAGCAGTCGCAATCCCTCCCAGCTTGGTATCATCTGCAAACTTAATAATCGTACTTACTATGCCAATATCTAAATCGTTGATGAAGATATTGAAGAGAGCCAGTCCCAAAACAGACCCCTGCGGAAACCCACTTGTTATACCTTTCCAGCAGAATTGTGAACCATTAATAACTACTCTGTATAGATTATCCATTCAACCTATATATCATGTGAAGTATATACAATGCTTATATCTGTAGCTATTCACATTATAAAGAGAACGAATGGATAATCTACCCAAACAAAACATCAGACTTTGAATGTGCCAGAAAAAAAACCTTCTATTGCTTGCAGGTGACTGCGATATCCTTGTGAAAAATTGCATCTCTATATAATCAACAAATTTATCAGGCACTGCCTCACTACACGACTACCAGGAGAAGGAGAATAGGGAGCAAAGGGTAAGTATTCCTAATTCCTGATCTGCTTCAAGCAGCTAGAATATTTTTGCAGTGAAATCCCCTTTCTGTTGAGAATTTTTGAATTCCTTTCTCTCACCACACCCAAACACCAGACCAAAACCAAAACCAAAACTCATTACCTTTCCAGGGCATATAATGGCTAAGAGTCAGAGCCAGATGTACTATATTTTCAAGTCTAAGACTTTCCACAAGAGCAGAGGTATCAAACAGACTGACGAAGCAAAATTTCATCTTGGGTAAGTACATTCTGCCTATCCCACCCCTGCAGTCTCAGATTTTAACTTCACTTAGGCTATGTCTACACTCGCGGCTTCTTGCACCAGAAATATGCAAATGAGGCTAAGTGTGGAATATTGCCGAGCCTCATTTGCATACCAAATGAGCCACCATTTTTGCAGAAGAGGCTCTTGCGCCAGAAAGAGCTGTCTACACTGCCCCTTCTTGCGCAACAAAAATCCTCTTGTGCAATGATGTTACGCTGATTATTTTTCAGGAAGGACGGCATTACGCAAGAGGGTTTTTCTTGCGCATGAAGGGGCAGTGTAGACAGCTCCTTCTGGAGCAAGAGCCTCTTCTGCAAAAATGGCAGCTCATTAGGTATGCAAATGAGGCTCATCGATATTTCTCGCCTAGTCTTATTTGCATATTTCTGGTGCAAGAAGCTGCAAGTGTAGACATAGCCTTAATGTATATCTGCACATCAACATCATTGCGAAATAGCTACTGTTATTTCAAAATAACTGAGTCCATGCCTACACAGTTATTTCAATATAATGTCAAAATACTGCCAAGCTGGATGTCTTCTTACTTTGACTCCTGAAACTCTCAGGCTACGTCTACACTGGCCCCATAAAACAGAATAGTCATACAAAGCAGGTAAGTCAGAATAGGGAAATCCATGGGGGATTTAAATATTCCCTGCGGATTTAAATAAACATGTCCGCTGCTTTTTTTCCGGCTTGGGGAAAAGCCGGAAAAAAGCGTCTAGACTGGCGCGATCCTCCGGAATACAGCCTTTTTCCGGAGGATCTCTTACCTCTTGCAAGTAGGAATAAGAGATCCTCCAGAAAAGGGCTTTATTCCGGAGGATCGCGCCAGTCTAGACGCTTTTTTCCAGCTTTTCCCCAAGCCGGAAAAAAAGCGGCAGACATGTTTATTTAAATCCGCGGGGAATATTTAAATCCCCCGTGGATTTCCCTATTCTGACTTACCTGCTTTGCATGACTATTCCGTTTTATGGGGCCAGTGTAGACGTAGCCTCATTGTATAAGGAGTAAGGGAAGTCGGAGGAAACGTGCTCTATTTCTAAATAAGTGCTGTGTAGACGCTCCCGATTTAGAAATAAGTTATTTCGAAATAAGTTAGGAATTGACGCAGTTCAATTTGAACAGCTTATTTCGAGTTAAGCCCTGTTGTGTAGTTGCACCTTTACTGTCCTAACTCAATGCTATCTAATTGCCATTTTTCTCCCCAATGTAACTGCAGTTTTTCAGTGATTTTTTTTTATACTCTGCATCTCTTAATCACCATAGGAACATTGTCAGACTTCACTAGTAATCCCAGATTGGGCTGTGTTGCAGCACGCTGGCAATGCAAAATTGCCATTAGCCCAGCTTAAGTGATGGTTTTACAGCTGTGTTGTGTCACTGGGGAGCTGTCTAGGGTTACCAACTTTCTAATTGCACCAAACCAAACACCCTTGCTATGTCCTGCCCCTTTTTCAAGGCTCTGTCCCTGCTCACTCTATCCCCCCTCCCTCCTTCATTCACTCTTTCCCCGCCTCACTCACTTTCACTTGTCAAAGGCTGAGGTGTGGGAAGAGTGAGGGCTCCCGCTGGGGATGTGGGTGCTGGAGTTGGGCCGCAGATTACAGTTTGGAGCTCAGGGTTTGGGTGCAGAGGTACGGGCTCTTGGGTGGACAGGAATGAGAAGTTCGGGGTGCAGAAAGGAATCCAGGGTGCATGCTCTGGGAACGCTTACCTCAGGCAGCTCTCAGAAGCAGACGATATGTCCAGCTCTGAGGCAGAAGTGCAGGGAGGTGTCTCCTTTCACTGCCCACATCCACAAGACACTGTCCCTCACAGCTCCCATTGCCCACAATTTCCGACCAATGGGAGCTGCAGAGCCAGTGTTCAGGATGGGGGCAGCACACAGAGCCCCACTGGAGGTCCCTGCACCTAGAAGTCAGACATACTGGCCACTTCTGGGAACTGGGTGGAGCCAGGACAGACAGGAAGCCTGCCTGGGCCTCGCTGTGCCTCTGACTGGGCTTTTAATGGCCCCACCAACAGTGCTGACAGGCCTTTTCAACCAGGCCTGGCAACGCTATGTGCTAAGCAAGCAAAGTCCACCAGAATCTGGCCCTAGATGTCCATAAAGTGTACTGCTAAGATCATGAGCTACAAACCATCATAAAGTACAGAGAACTGCAGGTTGAATCTTTCTAGTCTGGTTCCCTCAGGACCTGACCAGTGCTGAACCAGAGAATTTTCTGGACCCGGGGAGGTCAGTATTATCTAGCAGCATTACCAGCACTTCCACTGCTTACTGGGCTCTTCGAAGACATTTAGGAGTAAATTAATTGCTAAATAGCAGCACAGGACCCTAAGGCTGTGTCTAGACTGCAGGGTTTTTTCGAAAAAAGTAGCCTTTTTTTGAAAAAACTTCACCTGCATCTAGACTCCAGCCGTGTTCTTTTGAAATTAAATCGAAAGAACGCGGATTTTCTTTCGACGGTGGTACTGCTCGTTTCACGAGGAAGAACGCCTTTTTTCGAAAGTGCTCTTTCGAAAAAAGGCGTTCTTGAATGCAAACAGGGCTTTTTCAAAAGAGAGCATCCAGACTGCTTGGGTGCTCTCTTTCGAAAAAGTGGCTCACTTTTTCGAAAGAAGAGGTTGCAGTCTAGATGCTCTTCTTTGACAGAAGCTTTTTCGAAAGTATCTTTTGAAAAAGCCTCTTTCGAAAGAGGCTTGCAGTCTAGATATAGCCTAAGAGCCAGCACTGGTGGCTGTAAACTAACTTTACAGAACTGCAGAAACTTGGCCACACCCATGATACGTGGGAATCTGGCTAACTAAAATCACGCCAGACCACAGATGTTGCCGGAGCAGAAGGTGCCGGACTAGAGAGGTTCAACCTGTATTATTGCTCTCGAATACAGCATATTTCTCATTCACCCATGCAATGCAAATGTGAAGATGCACGAATGGAAAGAACATAAAGTTCAGAGAAGCTAGCTCCCATGCCTATGACTTTGCACAGGACGTACTTGATCTCAAAACCGTAATGTAAATACAAACAAACTACTACAGACCTCCTAGGGCGACTAACTTTCATCAAACCTTTTTTTTTTTTTGCAATCTTCCTTGAGAGCTGTCATGTGCTTCTGTCCTAAATTCAAACCAAACTTGTAAAACACCTGCGATCCCCAGGTGGTTACAGATGCCGCAAAACACCAAAGGACCCGGGGTAGGTGCCTGGCTCTGCACTGTGAGTGATTCAGGGTATTATGCTGCCTCTGCAAATGACAGCAGCCTGCAAAAGACAGTCATCTTCCCTCCTCCCCCCCCAGCACTTTGCTAGTCTTCTCCACACATGGAACAGATTAGCTTGGCCCTGCAATGTTGTTAAATAAAATACTCACAAAGAAAATACAATTATTGCTAAAGTGAAAACATACCGCATGGGATTATTAAAAAAGCAAGATGTTTTATATTGTAAGGATGTTCAGCTTTTTTTTCCCTCTCCCCCTCCCCTTCATGCTGTGAAAGATTGGCATCAAGACATTGCAAAAGTTAGTGTTAAACTTTTCCATCTGATCTCACTGTCTCACAGAAGGTTCACACTGCATAACCCGTGTCATCTTGCGGGGCTGGGCGGGAGTCGCTCACTCTCAGCTGAGCACCTTGTGGGTGTTGGCTTGGCTGCAGCAGGGAGCTGGTTAGCATGCCCTGATTTAGCTGCCAGCCCCAGTAAAAGTGACTGTGGCTAGTGGCCAGCTGTAACATGGATCCTTTTATACTGCCGAGACAGCTCCTACACCAGGGCTACGTCTACACTGCATGATTTTCCAAAAATGCTTTTAACGGAAAAGTTTTCCGTTAAAAGCATTTTTGGAAAAACACATCTAGATTGGCACGGACGCTTTTCCGCAAAAGCACTTTTTGTGTAAAAGCGTCCGTGGCCAATCTAGACTCGGTTTTCCGCAAAAAAGCCCCGATCGCCATTTTCGCAATCAGGGCTTTTTTGCAGAAAACACTACTGTGCTGTCTACACTGGCCCTTTTGCGCAAAAGTATTTCGGAAAAAGACTTTTGCCCGAACGGGAGTAGCATAGTATTTCTGGAAAAGCACTGACAATCTTACATGAGATCGTCAGTGCTTTTCTGGAAATTCAAGCGGCCAGTGTAGACAGCTGACAAGTTTTTCCGCAAAAGCAGATGATTTTGTGGAAAAACTTGCCAGTCTAGACACAGCCCAGTGGATTTCAAACTTTTTCTCTCATGACCCAGTTGAAGAAATTGTTGATGTCCGCAACCCTACATAATTTGAGTGGAGTGTGGGCTCCAGGGTGGGGCTGAGAATGAGAGCCTTAGAGTATAGGAGGGTGTTTTTTTGGGTGGGGGGGTCAGGGCTGTGGCAGGAAGGACTTACTTTGAGCGGCTTCCAGTCAGTGGTGCAGCGGGGGGGGCTAAGGCAGCTTCCTGCCTGTCCTGGCACTGCAGACCATGCTGCCCCCCAGAAGCAACCATCAGCAGGTTCCCAGTGCTCAGGGCAGGGGCAGTGCATGGAGTCTCCCACTCATCTAGGAGCCGGGCCTGTCACCGGCCGTTTCTGTGGTGCCAGGACAGGCAGGCAGCTTCCTTTGCCCCCCCACCACCCTCTGCTCACCTGATCCCCCTGCAGCATGGAGACCCAGGGCCTGACATTCCACCCCCCAGGCCTGCGTCACGACCCGTCCTTTGAAAACCACTGCCCTACACAAAGGGAAGTCTCTCCTCTCCATTCCTGGACAGCTAAGCTGTGCCATCTGAACAACACCAAGTGGGCAGAACGAGCCAGGGAATCCAGCCCACATACTTCTCATTGCCTCTTAGTTTCCTGTCTTTCGTGATCCGTGGATCCAAACGGCGCCTTGGATGGAAATCGGGATCCGTTGATGAGGGCTGAGGTGAGTGGTTTGAGGAGTTCCCCCCCCCACCCCGACGAAGCTGAGTGCCTTCTCCTTGTCAGTTGGTGGGCGTTAGCACCTCAGGACACATTAATGTAGGCCTCAGATCCCGAACGGTGGCCCTGTGCCAGAGAAGCACTTAACCATGGGCTTAAAAAGTTACGGATGTGAGTCGTGCTCATACAATCAAGGCTTAATTTTAAGCAAACGCTCGAGTGTTTAGCTGGATGGGGTGAGAGCATGCAGCGCTTAGCAGATGCCAGGGGAGCTAATACAGGAATGTAATTTAAGGACAGAGCTAAGTAAAGGAGATATGAAGCACTCTGAATCAGCGGGGCTGGCAGCTGCACCAGATTCCTGGGCAAGACAGGGGGCCCTGCTCTGTGCCCCAGAAGGGGAGGGGCCTTTGGAGGAAGGGGCGGAGTTGACTGCAGCACCCACTCCCCCCAGCCCTTGCCACTGCTCGCAGCACACCGCATCAAGTTCTGGCAGCGATGGGCCTCTTTGAATCACTGGTCCCCAGGAAAATTGTTCCCTTCCCCACATCGGCGGGCCTGCTCTTAATATTAGCATTTAGTCTTAAGCAGCACCCCCATGGCCCCTCCATTCATCATTCTAAATTGCTCCATTGATAAAAGGCAAGCGTTTGGATACATTCCCCTCTCCATTCAGATTGTCTGCTGAGGCTGTACAAAAACGTTTGCACCTTGGGAACCTCATTTTATAACTGCCCAGGAAGAGCACGGGGAACTTGACGGATGATTGGCTTATGGATAGAACTACTGCCTAAAGCCCGGCACCAGAAATCCTGATGATTCTTCACCACAATGTCATTTCCAGATGTCTAACCTCTAGAAATCAGCACCGCTGGGAATAATATTACAGTAGATGTACAGCAAGACAGATCTGTACTACAGAAACCATTGCAATATACATAGGGATGGGGGAGACATTACCCTATCACTCCCCTTTCCCAGGGCTCAAACGGTCCGGTTATTAGACTGAAATTGGTAAATCCAGAATAATAAACCAGATGTCTCCATTTTAAATAGGTTTTGTATCATCCCTTTAATTACATGTTAAAGAATCCCAATTATATGATAGAAAATTACAGCAGGTAGAGATGGGAAAAAAACATCTAAGGTCATTCTGGCTTAGGTATTTGCTAACACATCATTGGTATGATGTGTTAGTGGTTTACTAGCCTAGTTTAAAACTTCTCAAGTGGAGCAAACAATTTTAAAATGAAAAGCAAACAAAAAATAATTAAAAGTTAAAAAATGTCTCCTGATTTATAAAAAAAGATCAAGATTATCTTCCGAACATGAATTGTCTTGCAAAGTCATTTGGAAGTAGAAAAACAGCTTATGGAATCAGAAGGGTGTTTGTCCTGTGATGACATCTTGGGCACATATATATAAAACATTGGTTTACATTTCTGACATTTCTTGTGCTCGGAAAAAAAGTTAAAAAGCTGTGGTATGTCCAGCATGCTGCTTTTTTTGCACGGAGGAATGTATGTACCTTAAACGCTGAATGGTGGAACCCTCTTTAGAAAACCAAATATTAAGGAAAGTATTTGCCATGGCAAAAATAATAAATAGTGATAGAAAACTGCTGACCACAAATTGTATTACGAGAATTTTGTTCAGAAATGTTATGTGTAAGGCAGAGAGTTAAATTAAACTGCATTACTTTTAATGGAATCACTAACTTTTTATTAAAAACAAAACTCCAAAAAACATTGCCCTTTTTTGGGTCTGTACTGACTCAGTGTGGCCTCCTTCTGACCTGGAAGGGGAAGGACTCTCTAAGATCCCTCAGTGGGCGGTGCCAGAGCAACCCAGGCCCACCCACAGGAAGCAGAAAGGTGGGGCTGGGAATATAAAAGCAGGGGCTGAGAGCTCAGTTGGAGCCCAGCAGCCGAGCAAGCCAGATGCTCTCCCCGAGCTCCTGAGAAGGAATGCGAGGCTGTCCCGCCATAAGAGGGAAGACTGGAATGGACCACCTGGGCCACTGCCAGGCCCAGAAGACTGGCCCAGCCACCATGATTGCTGCCAGGCCCAGAAGACTGGCTTGCTTGGCCAGATCCTCTGCTGGGCCCAGGAGACAGTACTGCATCACCTGGACCTCTGATGGATCTGGACCCGGAACCCATGGACATGCTGATAGCACCAGTGCCCCCAATGGACCCTGAGAAGCAGAGGCCAAGCCAGGTATGTCCCCAGGGGAACTGGGAAGTAGCGCAGGGATTGCCAACATTGGGTCAGCTGAGGATATAGAATCATAGAACCATAGAGCTGGAAGAGACCTCAGAAGGCCATCAAGTCCAGCCCCGTGCCCAAGGCAGGACCAATCCCAATTAAATCAACCCAGCCAGGGCTTTGTCAAGCCGAGACTTAAACACCTCTAGGGATGGAGACTCCACTACTTCCCTAGGGAACTCATTCCAGTGCTTCACCACCCTCTTAGTGAAATAGTTTTTCCTAATATCCAACTTGGACATCTCCCACCACAACTTGAGACCATTGCTCCTTGTTCTGCCATCCCTCACTACTGAGAACAGCCTCTCTCCTGCCTCTTTGGAACCTCCCTTCAGGAAGTTGAAGGCTGCTATCAAATCCCCCCTCACTCTTCTCTTCCGCAGACTAAACAGACCCAACTCCCTCAGCCTCTCCTCATAGGTCATGTGCTCCAGCCCCATAATCATTTTGGTAGCCCTCCACTAGACCCTCTCCAATGCATCCACATCCTTTCTGTAATTGGGGGCCCATACCTGGACACAATACTACAGCTGTGGCCTCACCAGAGCTGAATAAAGGATCAGGAGGTCAACTGGGCAGTACGTTGCAGCCAGGATCCCCATTGACCTAGTGACCTGGTCGGCGTGTTGCAGCCAGCATCCTCACGGACACAGTGGCGTGTGCTGCCACTGTTAGGGCTCTGGGCAGGGACACAGTGGAGCGGGTTGGCGGGTTTTCCCTGTGCTTGTCAGCTCTCCGCCAAAGAAGGAGACCTGTCTCTCCCCTCATTCCCCACCCCCACTCAGTCTGCAGACCTTCCTGAGCTTTAAACTGTGTAACTGTTTGTACTGTTTGCCTGTTGCCCCGTCCTGATCCAGGGCAGGGCCTTATATACTGTTTGCATCACCTGCAGCCAGGTCTGAGCCTTCAAACTGTTCATCGCCCCGCCCAGACCCAGGGCCTGGGTCAGTGAACTATTGCTCAGCTGGAGCACCGGCCTGAGCCCCTGGACCTTTGCTTGCATCACCCTGAGCTAGTGCCAGGGCTCACGGGCTGATACTTGGACAGGCTGTAGGTCAGAGCCCTTAGACCCTGGTGGGTCAACCCAGTAGCAGGGCCTGACAGGCCTACCCGTCAGTCGGAGTGCAAAGTAGCAAGGCGGCTTGGCCTCCCTCCACCCAGAGACCGCTACATGGTCGCATACAAATGGTGAACTAGGTAGTAATTTATGTAATGAGTGAATGGAATTTAGGGAGCCCTGGTGTGTAGTGGTTAACAGGGATGTCTTCTAAGCAGTTGACTGGGTTCAATTTCCAGCCTCCAGGTCAGCTCTTCCTTTTATTTCACCAGCAGAGTGGTGAAGCACTGGAATGGGTTGCCTAGGGAGGAGGTGGAATCTCCATCCATAGGGGTTTTTAAGTCCTGGCTTGACAAAGCCCTGGCTGGGTTGATTGAGTTGGGATTGATCCTACTGTGAGCAGAGGGTTGGAATTGATGGTCTCTTGAGGTCTCTTCCAACCCTAGGATTCTATGTTGTACGACGACAGACAAACGTTGCTAAGAAACACTTGCAGTCCGTGAGATTCCGGCAAGAAACAAAGCTCCTTTGGTATAATGCAGTAGTATTTAAGAAGCAATGTCACGACAACAACAGCACAGCTTTTCTTCACCTCTGTGGAAGTACAATAGCATTCATAGGTCACAATGAAGATGAGCATCCTAATGCAATTTACTAAATTTCTGTGGTATTGTGGCCTAATTCTGTAGTCCTGACTAGGGCTTCACTCTAATTGTGGTTAATGATGTTTTAGTCTCCTACTTAGTCTTCTGTTCTAGAACCCTCTTTATCATAGTAGTCCTTAATTGTAACAGAGGGGCCTACCATTAAAATGGATGCCAACCTGGATGTAAGAAGGAAAGGACATGCCAGTGATAAGATGTTATTCTAGCACGTGGGACACCAGGGTACAATTCTGTGCTCCTCCACCTGGGGAAAGTCATTTAACTTCTCTATGCCTCAGTTTCCCATCTGTAAATTGGGGTAATAGCACTGCCCCACTTCACAATGGTCTTGTGAGGGTAAATAGAATCATAGACTACTAGAACTGAAAGGGACTCCGAGAGGCCATCAAGTCCAGTTCCCTGTACTCATGGCAGGACCAAGCACCATCTAAATCATCCCTGACAGATGTTTGTCTAACCTGCTCTCAAAAATCTCCTGTGATGGAGATTCTACAACCTCCCTCAGCAATTTATTCTGGTGCTTTAATCACTCTGTCAGTAAGGACGTTTTCCTATTGTCCAACCTAAGTTCCCATTGCTTCTTGTATCTCCCTCTGCTTTGTAACAAATGTTTAGTTACATGATAGCAGTTGTCACCTCTCAGTCTTCTCTTTTCCAGACTAAACAAACCCTGTTCTTTCAATCTTCCCTCATAGCTCATGTTTTCTAGACCATTGATCATTTTTGTTGCTCTTCTCTGGACCTTCCCCAACTTTTCCACATCTTTCCTGAAATGTGATGCCTAGAACTGGACACAACACACCAGCTGAGGCTTAATCAGTGCAGCGTAGAGGAGAAGAATTATTGCATTATTTCTCACAACACTTTGGTTAATACATCTCAGAATATTTGCTTTTTTTTCAATGCTGTCACATTGTTGTCTCATATTTAACTTGTGGTCCACTATGACCCCTACATCCCTTTCTGCAGTGCTCCTTCTTAGACTGTCACTTCCCATTTTGTATGTTAAAGATAGCAAAGTGCTCATATACTTCAATAAAGCGGGGTTATATTAGTACTTAAGACAGACTTCCTAATGGGAAGCCACACAGTTAAAAATCACATCAAAACCTCTGAAAAACTCACCAGTCTGAGGGTGTTCAAATAACGAATTTGTTAAACAAGGCACAATTTTAGACGGAGAGGATGACATGGCCAACAAGCCGTTGGTACCTTAAAAGTATTTGAAGACACAATTATCCAGCCAATATAAATTACACTGGCACAGTTAGTGGGTTTTTTTTTAATATAGAGATATTTGGAATGCAAGGGAAAAAACCCTAAACTTCCAAGTGTCAACCATTTCATAGACTATGTACACTCCAGGAAGAAACTTGGTTATGAGCAAATATTTTATTACAAATCACATGCCTCCCAGGAACAGGCAGCTGAGAAGGCGGGAAGAGATTAATATTGGGAGCTTTGGAACTTCCAAAGCCATTCCACAGCTCCTTGATTGAAGGCATTAACTCTTATTTTATTAACTTTGTAATGCCCTTCTAAAGTCCAAGGAGCTGCCTCGGAGTCACTCCCCTCCCACCGTCAGTAGGATTGCCCTGGGGATGTTGCTCCGCCTAGGTTTAAGCAGCAGCTGGCTGTGATTAGAAGGATTGAGAGGATCAGGGCTTGATTAACTTTCAGCTGCTCTTGGTTTGCCCAAGTTCCTGCAAGAGAATTAATCTTTTGGTTCTGCTAAATGTTGGGCCCTAATGGATATCAGACTTTTTGAGCCCACCCAGATGACAAAATACTAGGATTCCCTGTTGTCCTCTCAAAGGTGAAATTCACATGCAAGCAAAAGGGTGTCTTGCATATTTCAGGATGACAGGGTCAGCCCGTACAGCTGTTGATATGCAGTGCCAGGTATCTCTCTTTCAATCTATCATCTATCCATCTCTCTAGTTTTCACCTGACTTCTCTTTCTTTCATTTTTATATTCAAACCGACAATGTGATTGTAACCCAAAGCAGTTACCTTCCATCTTCAGTTATGTGTGAGTCACTCTCCTTAAGGCCAATGAGCCTGCGCTTACGTGATGCTTTGCATAGGGATGTCTTTCAGCACCAGCTTAAGGTTAGTCTCCACACTTTGCTGAACTGGGATTTTAATCATGGACAAAGGTGTGATCCAAAGCTGTGGAAAGTGAGAGTCTTTCCAGTTGTTTACATGAGTTTGGGATGAGGATCTGGAAGAACAAGGGAAAAAAATTCCAATATTCTGAGTTTTCGGAGTGAAGAACGCCAATGGTGGGGGGAGGAGAAGACACCATTGGGACTCAGTGATTTTAAAAGGCTTGGAGTTTTGGGCCCCTGCTATTGACCAGGGCCCCGGGCCCTTGAGATCACTACCAGTGCCCAGACAGGCTGCTTCTAGTCCCACCCCTTCTATCTGAGGCCCCTCCCCTTGTGGGGCCCTGGAGCCAATCCACCTCCACCCTATTGCCCAGGGTCTTGATGCTGCCTGCTGGTAGGAGGAGAAAGCTCAGTCATTCCTAATGATCATGCTGCTCTGGTTTGCCAACCATATGTCTATAGAACTGGATGGAAATAATTATTGTATCCTGTGGCTATCATTTCAAGATTCCTAACTGGAATGTTAGAACAACCCAAGAAGTGCTCCACTTAGGAAGGAACAATCAGTCTCACACATACAGAATGGGAAGCGACTGTCTAGGGAGGAGTACAGCAAAAAGGAATCTAGGGGTCATAGTGGACCACAAGCTAAATATGAGTCAACAGTGTGTTGCTGTTGCAAAAAAATCAAACATGATTCTGGGATGCAGTAACAGGGAGTGTTGTGAGCAAGACACGAGAAGTCACTCTTCTGCTCTACCCTGCAATGATTAGGCCTCAGTTGGTGTGTTATGTCCAGTTCTGGGCACCACATTTCAAGAAAGATGTGGAGAAATTGGAGAAGGGCTAGAGAAGAGCAAGAAGAATGATTAAAGGTCTAGAGAACATGACCTATGAAGGAAGACTGAAAGAATTGGGCTTGTTTAGTTTGGAAAGGAGAAGACTGACAGGGGACAGGATAGCGATTTTCAGGTATTTAAAAGGGTGTCATAAGGAGGAGGGAGAAAAATTGTTCTCCTGAACCTCTGAGGATAGGACAAGAAGCAATGGGCTTAAACTGCAGCAAGGGAGGTTTAGGTTGGACATTAGGAAAAAGTTCCTACCTGTCAGGGTGGTGAAACACTGGATTAAGTTGCCAAGGGAGGTTGTGGAATCTCCATCTCTGGAGATATTGAAGAGCAGGTTAGATAGACAACTATCAGGGATGGTCTAGACAGTATTGGGTCCTACCATATAGGCAGGGGACTGGACTCAATGACCTCCTGAGGTCCCTTCTAGTTCTAGTGTACAAAGATTCTATATTGACCCTATGATAATCCTTCCCAGGTTGTAGGCTGTGCCAAGGTCTTACTGAGTTAAGAGGTCAGGAGCTTGATATTGTGTTATTTCTCCCACCAGAGCAAACTGGGTGTAAAAACGCTACCCAATCAGAAGAGCATCATTTCACACTTACTTCACATGTGAGTAAGTGTAATCATAGAGAGCAGATTAATGGAGAATCATGCCCGGGGAGTGTCAACAATATTGTGTGGCTGTGATGTTTCCTGGGAGTACCTGGGGGTGTGGAAGTGCTCCCTGGTTCCACAAGCTTCTGGTCACACAACACATTGTCTTCTAGGTCTCCACGGGCATCATTCTCCATGCACAGGTCAGTCAGAGGCACACAACACCCTCAGGGTATGTCTACACTACCCCGCTAGTTCGAACTAGCGGGGTAATGTATGCATACCGAACTTGCTAATGAAGCCCGGAATTTGAATTTCCCGGGCGTCATTAGCATAAAGCCGGAGCCGCCATTTTTAAAAGCCGGCTAGTGCGAACCCCGTGCCGCGCGGCTACACGCGGCACGGGCTAGATAGTTCGAACTAGCTAGCTATTCCAAACTATCTGTACACCTCGTGGACTATATATGCACCCACATAAGTACTATCATGGCAAAAATCCAGCTAAATATGGGTATGTCTACACTACCCCGCTAGTTCGAACTAGCGGGGTAATGTAGGCATACCGCACTTGCAAATGAAGCCCGGGATTTGAATTTCCCGGGCTTCATTTGCATAAGCGGGGAGCCGCCATTTTTACAACCCCGCTGGTTCGAACCCAGTGCAGCGCGGCTACACGGGGCTCGAACTAGGTAGTTCGGACTAGGATTCCTATTCCGAACTACCGGTACACCTCGTTCCACGAGGAGTAACGGTAGTTCGAACTAGGAAGCCTAGTCCGAACTACCTAGTTCGTGCTGCATGTAGCCGTGTGGCACGGGGTTCGAACGAGCGGGGATTTAAAAATGGCGGCTCCCCGCTTATGCAAATGAAGCCCGGGAAATTCAAATCCCGGGCTTCATTTGCAAGTGCGGTATGCCTACATTACCCCGCTAGTTTGAACTAGCGGGGTAGTGTAGACATACCCCCAGTCTTTTTATTCTGTCTTCGTATGGATTCTGTTCCATACCCTCACTCATGTCAGCTGCTTGACCCTGTACTTTTTCCAATTCCAATATTGCTTTATTGAGATGGAGTGATCACATCAGCATGCTGTTTTCAAGCGGTGGTTATATCATGGATTTTTATATAGAGGTTTTATGATATTGTCTATCATATTATCTATCTTTTTCCAAATGGTTCCTAACATTCTCTTAGGCTTGGTCTACATTATACTTGGCAGCTCAGCTTAAGTTATGCAACTCCAGCTACGCAGAATACGTAGCTGGAATCTGCTTACCTTGGTGGCACCCCCACAATGGGAGGCCAACAGGAGCAAATGCTCCTGTCAATTTCTTTTACTCCTGGCAAGAGCAGGAGTACTGGACACTCTTTGGGGCACCCTCTGAGTTCAATTTAGCAAGTCTTAACTAGACTTGATCAATCAAACTCTGGAAGATCGATCGTGGTAACATTGATCTTCCATGGAATGAAGACATGGCCTTAGCTTTTTTGTCTGCTACTGCACGTTGAGCAGATGTTTGCAGAGAACTATCCATAATGATTCCAAGATCTCTTTCGTGAATGGTAATATCTAATTTAGATCCCCATCATTTTGTATGCATGGTTTGGATTATGTTTTTCAGTGTCCATTACTTTGTATTTATCAGCGTTGAATTTCATCTACCATTTTGTTGCCCACTCACCCTCTTTTGTGAGATTCCTTTGCAACTCTTTGCAATCTGCTTTGCACTTAACTATCTTGAGTAATTGTATACGTTTTGCAAATTTTGCCACCTCACTGTTTACCCCTATTTCCAGATCATTTATGAATATGTTTATGAATATGTATGATCCCAGTATAGACCACGAAGGGAACATCAATATATACCTTTCTCCATTTTGAAAACTGACCATTTATTCCTGTTCTCTTTGTTTCCTACCTCTTCAACAGTTACTGATCCGTGAGAGAACCTGCCTTCCTATCCCATAACATGCCAATTCATGGGCACGAAAATATATTATGTTCTGTGTGGGCACGATTAAGGGCAAATGCCGCCAACAAAACCAAAAAAGAAAAACCTGGTAAATGACTAGTCAAGCCTTCATCCAATCCTTTTTAAATGACACCCATCACTTGGCCTTTTCCATGATATAATTCAAAGGACAAGAGGGGAACTGCTACCCGCTTTACCTGTTGGGTGGATTGACAGTCTGCAGAATTTAGAGTGTATTAGTTCAGCATGTTTTCACCCATCCTGAATTCACTTTCAAATATAAAAGGTTGAAATGGTGGGGAGTGGGAAGCGGGGAGGGGTTGCTAGTCAGAGTTCAAGCCTCTGGCAAACATCTTGTTGCAGCCCTGTATGTAAGGGCCACTGAGGGTATATGGTGCATATCTCCTCGGCAGAGCTAGCTCAAGAGTTAAAAACAAACTTCAGATTTTTTGGAATGTAACCGGCAGATGAAAACAAATTAACTTTTCATTGTATATTTTAACCCAGCGTCTGCTTTAACGTTCCGTTTTACAGTTTTTCATGATAAATTCCTTGGGTTGCCACCTCTCGCGGAGGTGGGCTATTCCAGGTCGGCTCCTTCATTAATCATATGCCTGGCACATTGCTTATAGGTTTCCAAATGCACAGATCCCTCTTCTCAGCTTGTCGCCCCACTTGTTGCAACAAACACACTGGAAAGCCGTGTTTGTTTTGCATGTCAGACATGGTTAGTGTTTGATTTGGGGGCCTCTCATGCAAAGTACAACATGGGCAGGCTCAGGTTTCTGTTCTGCCATGGAAGTGACAGCGCACCGTTTAATTTAAATGACTGCACAGCAATGTTGCCTCTTACTTTTTCCATCCGTGTGCAGAATACATTTTGTTATGTGCACCGAGGCATGTGCAGATGGGCACCACCAACACATGCTACTGGCTGCGGAGGGTGTGGACACTCTGCTAATTGTCTGGGTGGCATTTGAATCTCTCCTGGGTGGCTGGCCAAGCATTCACCTTACAGGGAAAATGGCGTGTCTGGAGATTTACATATTACCATGATGTATCTGGAGATGTTCCGATATTTGCTTCAGTTATACTCTGGTTCAAAAGGTCCACAATTCTGCCATGCTTTTATGGAGAATATATTAACAAATGTCTAAGTCCGGCCAAACTACTCCAAAGAAATATCTTTCTGCCCTTCAAAACTGAGCAAACCTTAGAGCAAACCTGCTGACTTCCATAGCAGGTATGGAACATAAGATAAATTTTACACAAATAAGAACTAGTTTCTGCCTTAGACACAGAATACCAATGGTAGATAATGTGATTGGAAGCTGCAGGATAGTACACCTGGATAGTACATAATTTCTCAGTGTCCACAACTGTGAGGATAATAACGTATCCCAGATATGTAGACTGAGCTAGCTTAAAATGCTTCCTTAATTTACCCCATGTATTGTGGGTCACATATGCAGGATAGAACAACGCCCATACTCCTGAAGCATATTGGTTAGTGGCCAGAAAAATTACAATGTGTAGATATAACAAAGTCAGTTTGATGCTGTACATCAGTTTCCACTTCAAAATATTGCTGGCATGACCTGTTGTATTACCTTAATGATATGGGAATGTGGCTGGATTCCTCCCCCCCTTAAATTAACATGTATTATTTGATGGTCATTATTAATTTGGGAACTTTCTATGTAGATGTGCCTTATTTTAAACTAGATTTCTCACCAGATATTCCATGTCATCTGTGCAGTGATCACAGAGGAACATCTCCATCCTTAGCTATGTGTGCACTTTGATTCTGCCTTCCAAGAATCATTGTGAGAGTCTCATTGCTGGCTCCATACAAGCCATGGTGTTTCGGAACCACATGACTTAACAGTTGACAATTAGTTTCATTTGTGTGGGTTTTTTTTCACATTACTCAGCACACCAATCCACTCTGCAGACTCCAGGTGTTAAAAAGCATGTGAGACAACAAGGGTAACTAGACGAGGCCAAACAGCTTCTGGGGTTGCTCTCGTCTTCTCCTCTTTTTATATGCTTGTGACTTTGATATGGTGCATATCTCCCCTTCAGGACTAGTTCAAGAGTTCACAACAAACTGGAATGCAATGCCAGTGGAATTCCACCACGCCCCCAAACAGGTGTGTGGGGTACGCCGTCCTAGGTTAGATCAATGAGTCTCCAAGACTACTTGTGCCTATTGCTAATGCTTCAGAAGACTGCAAACACGCACACACAAATAGAATCTATAGTGCAATGCTGAATGTTGGAAAGAGGGGTGGAGAAGAATCATTCATTAACTCTGTAGTGATGTGTCCTGGAAGCGTGAGCACGAATTATTTTTATTTTGGCTTGTCCTAAACACATATGCTGTTAAAAATCTATGAAACTCGCATACACCCAGGGTGGCCAATGTGGGGCAAAGGGGCCTGGGGATTTTAAAGGGCCTGGAGCTCCAGGCCTCTACCACTGTTACTATGGCAACAGCAGCAGCTGGTACCTCTGGCCCTTTAAATCACCACTGGAGCCCTCGCACTGCGGTCCAGGCAACGCTGAGGTTTGGGTGGAGGAAGCTAGGCCCCAGCCCCAGCTCTTCCACCCAAAACTCCACTTTTTCTGGGTGGGCCTTGAGCTGAGCTCCCCACACCTAGCCTGGGGCTTGACAAAGTCTGTCACTAGCCATGCACACTCAGGTTTTCAGACTCCATTTTTTTTTCAAATTTTCAGCATCTCATTGTGTTTCTCAACAGCAAAAATGGTTTCTGTATGACCCATTTACAGTTCACCAGCTCAAATGGCTGTCACCCACTGCTCTCTTTTCCATTCCAAAAGAGAGTCAGTTAGAACAATAAATTCAGTGGCACTCAAACACCATCTATTTATTTTAAAAGTCTGGGCAGAACTAGTATCACTAGGCATCACGGTAGTTCTGCAGTATTAACATTATGAATTGCCTGCCTGCCTGAACTCTGAAATGCAAAATGCTTTAACATGCAAGGTCAGCTATGTCAGGCTTACTGGCTGCTAATGAAGCTGGGGTGTTTAGTTCAGCTTGATTTCCATCCTAATTCTGGCGTATCTACCAGCCAGACCCCATGCAATTTAATTTATGTCTCAACATGAACACCACCACGGTGCACTGTTTGTTGCCACATTTTTTTAGGGTCAATGTTATGTAACACAAGTGGTGACATTAAATCACCAAACATAGGAGATGTTGGAAACACAGATTCAGAAATATTCATATTTGGCTCTTCAATAAGACAGAAAGAAATTCACACTTGGTGCTGCTTCAAAAATTCTAGGGTGTGTCTAAACTACATGGCTCCATTAATGGAGCCATGTAGATTAGGCTGATCGGCAGAGGGAAATGAAGCTGCAATTTAAATAATCGCGGCTTCATTTAAATTTAAATGGCTGCTGCGTTGTGCCGACAAACAGCTGATCATCTGTTTGTCGGATCAGCACGCTAGTCTGGACGCTCCCTCACCGACCTGAAAGCTCTTTATCGACCTCCCCGTTATGCCTTGTAGGATGAGGTTTACCGGGGAGGTCGATAAAGGGCTTTCATGTCGACAGGGGAGCGTCCAGACTGCCCCGATCTGCTGACAAACAGCTGATTGGCAGAGTGGGGCAGCCATTTAAATTTAAATGAAGCCACGATTATTTAAATTGCAGCTTCATTTCCCTTTGCTGAACAAACAAATCTACATGGCTCCGTCAACGGAGCCATGTCGTCTAGACGTACCCCTACTGTCTCTCTCTCTCAGGTTGTGTCTAGACTACACCTCTCTGTTCACAGAGATGTGTAGATTAGGCCCATTGAAATTGCTAATGAAGCTGGGATTTAAATATTTAAATAAACATGGCTGCCGCTTTTTTTCGAAACGGAGTTTTTTTGAAAAAAAACACACACCAAAAAACCCGGCAGTCTAGCCTTTTTCAAGAGATCCTGTAAATCTTATGTTTTGAGGAATACAGGATCTGTCAAAAAAGGCTTTATTTTCAACAGATCTGTGTTTTGACAGCTGGGTTTTTTTTAGAAAAAATTCCGTTTAAAAAAAAAAAGTGGTGGCCATGTTTATGCTAATGAAGTGTGGGATATTTAAATCCCTGTTCATTAGCAGTTTCGATGTGCTTGATTTGCATCACTCTGTTAACAGAGGGATGCAGTCTAGATGTAGCCTCAGGATGCTACAGGTTGGACCGCTGTAATCCGGACTTCTCTCATCTGGCAAAATCTGTGGTCAGGCATCTGTGGGTGCTAAATCAGAGAGGTTTAATCTGTACTGCTAATGGTTACCTTTACAATCAGTGAATATTAACCCCTGCCATGAGTGAAAGCCAGCTATGTGGTAATCTTCCCTGATTGTATGTCTTGTGTCAGGGACCCAGAAATAAAAAGTGGTCCCTTACCAATACTTCTGTGTGCCACTCCTTGTTACAGCTACCAGAAGTCAAGGTTACTCATCTTGTAGGACATTCATTCAAAGGGCAAGTTCTCAGCCCCGCTTTGCCACATGGGGAGTCAGTGTGGGTCAACCCTGAAGAAGGGTCCACACTGTGTCATCGCCATGGGCTGCCATGTTTTCTGTCCATGAGTATAGAAAGGCCTCAACCGCTCTTCCAACATACAGACTGCAGCATCTGCTAAGGTGAAGGGGACAGAGCAAATTGTGGATGTATGTTGGTGAAGTGAAAATTGGCTAGGGCTGAGAATGAGGACTGTCACACACAATCCCAGGAGGACAATCGTACCAAGATGGAATTGCAGAGCATTTTGAAATGAATCTCTAAATAATGTTGATTGAGCCTGCACAGAAGATGAATATCTTCTTCCGAAAGCTTTTTCATAAGCATTTTTTTTTAAAGAAAACAGTTTAGACGTGGTTCTTTTGGGGAAAAAAAAAAAAACCTTTCTCGACAGAACCCTGCACGCCTAATTTTTTTGAGGAAGAACGGTTCTTTTGAAAAAGCGTTTTTTTTTTTAAAGTATCATGTCTAAATAGCTTTCTTATGCGAAAAAAAAAGCTTTCGAAAAAGCGGTCAGAAGAAGATATGCAAATTTGGTGCTAATTTGCATATCTCCTTTTGAGAGAAGAATGTAGTTTACATGTACCCTTGGTTACTAAAAAACTTAAAAAATAACAAATAGTCTGGTAGCACTTTAAAGACTAAATAATATGTAGATGGTATCATGAGCTAATGATACCATCTACATATTTTTTAGTCTTTAAAGTGGTACCAGACTATTTGTTGTTTAAAAAGGTTTTCCTGTTACAGACTAAGTTGGCTACCCTCTGAAGCTTTTGGTTATTAAAATTTTGCAGCCCACTGAGAAGAAGGAGGGCCACTCATGCGGACCACTCACTAGCCTATGTTGCCCATCTTGGCTAGACCTTGGCCCTTTAGTGGACAGATTGTGCTGTTTTCTTTAGCATCAATATATTTTATGATCTGAGTTATCACATTGATATAAAATCTGAATTACTGGATTTGTTGGTGAAAAAAGTCAGCTCACTGCAAAATCGAGTATCTATGTGATTCACCAACAGGACCTCATCCAAAGCCCACTGAACTCAATGGAAAGACTTTTGCTGGATTTGTCTGGCTTTGGATTGGGGCCATACCAAAGAAGGCAGAATTCCAAATGTCAAGCGACTTCCCTTTGCTCCTGACACTTTGTCTCTCCAAGCATGGGTATCCCTAAAGAAAACAGCCTTCCCAAATCAGATTAGCTCCCCCTGCCTTGAGAAAACCAGATACTGATCGCCACATTCATTACCTGTTATCTTGGTCAAAGAAAAAATACCTTGCCTTGAATTGGATATAGGTCTTTTTGGCAATGCAATATCAGCTTTCAGAGCTGGAATCCCCTGCACTACCGTGCTGCCAAAGGGTAACCCATATTTATCCTTTTTTTTCACTTCAAATGAAAAAACAATATTTTCCCTCGGGTACTGTGGCAAGCTTGAGGTAGCAAATCACACATTTCTGGATTTCCAAGCTTTATCCCCCCAAGCCTACCTGATAATACCATTCTCCCGTTCTCAGTGAATCATATATCCGGTGTTTTGCCACCCAATTTATTTGATCTCCAGGGAAGATATATGGCTTCTGCTGAAATATTAAACAAATGGGAAAATTAAAGTACAGGGAAGGGTAAACAATACAGCAAAGCACAATTTCCTCTCCTCAGAATGAACTGAATGTGGGTCTCTCTTTATCGCTTACCCCATTCTTGGCACCTATAAGGCCCAGCGACGGAGTGGGGAGGGGCAAACGGGCACAAATGCCCCAGAGTGTGGCAATTCTAAAGAGCTCTGGGCTCCCGGCTACCACCACTGAACTGCCCTTGGCCCTTTAAATTGCAGCTGGACACTGTACGGCACTGCAGGAGGCTGTAAGGGCTGGGGGAGGAGCAGCGTGGCACGCTCCAAGTGGTGCTCAGAGCTGGATTCTCCTAGCCATGCCTTTTTTGCCTAAGGCCCTGCCCCTTTTCCAGAAGGGGGAAATATCCCCTCCTTTCCCAGGGGCTAGTACTCCCTCTAAGTTGTGTGGCGGCACAGCCCTGCAGCTGCTTAACGAGCCCCACCCAGCCAGCGGTTCAGGGCTCCATGCATGGAGCTGCCAGGCTGCAGGAGGGAAACTTCTCCTTCAGCAACAGCAGCAGCTCGCTGCTGAGGACAGAGCAGCGAGTCTCTCCCAGCCGGTAAGAAGAGGGCGTGTCCCTACCAGCTGGGAGCAACTCGCTGCTCTGTCCTCAGCAGGGAGCTGCTGCTGTTGCTGAAGGAGACGTTTCCCTCCTCCAGCCAGGCAGCTCCATGTGCAATTCCTGAGCCCCTAGCTGGGCAGGGCTCAGTAAGCATCTGCAGGGCTGTGCTGCTGTGCATTTGAGAGGGAACATTGCCAGGAAGCTGGCATGGCCATCGGCTCCCCTGGCTCTGATCAAGTTCTGCTCTTATGACATTCTCCCTCAAACCAACAGGAGTGGCAAGGGTATGTCTTAGGGCAGAATTTTGCAGTAAGAGTAGATTACTAGAATTTTTAAATCTGAAAATAATATCTCGCTCACCGATGGAATGTTTTGGATGTGGAACATTTTTCTTTCTCGGCCTTTCTTTGTCATGGCTCCCTCTTTTGTATGTAATCCTTCAGCCAGTACCAGTTGGCAACCAAAAGGGCCGGGTTTAATGTCTGGGGGGGAGGGGCGGTCCCTTCAACAAGGTCACTAAAACTGGCTCAAGCTCCCACCCAGTAAATTGGGAAAATTCCAACCTACCCATTGGGTGCCTTTCAAGGCAATTCTTCCCCTCTCGCAAGCACTGAGTCAGAGATAGAAAACAGTCTGTTTAATCACAGTAGGCAAGCATCAACCCACAAGACCACACATAAACAGTGAAAAACCCGTAACACGAACAACCTGTGGGCCCCAAGGGTGAAGTCTTTTTCCTAGAGGTCTTTAGTCCAACACCACTTCAAACACCCCCACTTACAGCTCTGTCCAGTCAGTGCAGACCCAGACACAGCACCCTAATGACTTCCCTCATAGAGTCTGATGTGATGCCACCTGTGTGCTGCTCCAGCTGCCCGCTGGTCATTCCCACCAGCCGCTCCGCTGGCTGCCTGTCGCCACTCCTACCGGCCGCCCACCACTTGTTCCCGCCAGCCGCTCCGCTAGCCGCCTGCTGCCATTCCTACCGGCTGCCTACCAGCCACTCGGCTGTCCATCCGCTGTCACTCCTACCGGCCACCTGCCGGTCATTCCCACCAGCTGCTCCACTGGCTGCAATCAATCTGGTTCCAGGCCAAACCAGTGATTTCAGCTCTTAGTGATTTCAACTCTTTAGCCACCACCCAGGCTGGCAAAAGATTCCAGCTTCCACTGGACTAACAAAAAGACTCCAGATGGAGTCTGCTTTAGGTCTATCCTTAAAAGAAGGGGGGGAAAGGGAAGGTTGAACCAGTCTTACAGCTCATACCTGGCGAGCATAAAGAGCATGAAGCAGGCTAACTCAAGCCCTCCCCCTCCCCAACTCAGTACACTCAACTCTGGAAGGGGGAGGCTTGTTCATCTGAGACCTCTTACAATGATGGTGTCTCTCCTGAAAGCACTGGTATCATATTTTACAGTTCCCACATTTAGGGGTAGCATGATTTGTGACCCTCACAACAGCCCACATTAGTTATAATACATCACATTCCATTCCAACAACTGATCCTCCATCAGCCCTGGCTGAACTGGATTTAATAACCACACCTCAGATTCCTTCCCCATCCTGACGTGAGCTGTCTTTACATATCAACAGATAACAGTTAATTATCTTGCAGAGCTAACCAATTTAAGTGAGCATACCCACCTCCAGGGCAGCTCTCTCCTTTGAGCTGGCTGATAGCAAGCAGTAACTCAGTAACCCTGCTTACATTCAATATCGTTTTGTTTTTTAAAATCAAGCTTTAAAACTAGAAAACAAGTCCATAACTAGATGGAACCTTGAAATGATGATCTAGAGAACAAATTGCCTTCAGGAATAACTGAAGAGATGCTTTCAGTTGTCTGGGTAATCCACCACTACCTCTGGTGCCCAAATGATGATAAGAAGAACACGTCTTAACAAACATTTTCACCTGTGGTGAAAATCCTCAGTCCGATATTAGAATGGTAGCCAAATCAAAAGTACCAGTAACCTGGGGTAAGTTTCTATTGGCGTGCATGACAAAGCTCTCATTGAGGTTAGAGAGGGCAGGATCAGATCTCTGGATTACATGCTTTCTCTGGCAGTGCCCTAATGTGCAAATACTTGAGACACAAGTAACTATTCATGCAGGTAGCGTCAGTGAAGTTACAAGTTTTCAGATTCAGTAAGTCGACAGAAATCAAGATATACAAATCTTCATCAATGTGACAAAGTCTCCCAATTCAAAGAACCAAAATGTATGTCTCTCAAATGAAAGTACAGAGCTCAAAAGCAAAGCATTCAAGAGCAAAAGAAATGCATGTAATTTTATATTTTCACCTATCCTGAAGGGTTAGCAACATTCTGACAAGGGGTAGTCAGAATCAAACTTCTGATAGGGTGCGGCTACACTGCATTGTTATTTCGAGATAATTACTGTTATTTTAAAATAACAATGTGTCTACACAGCTATTCTGTTACTTCAAAATAATTTTAAAATAATGGACGGCTAATTCCAAAAGCTGTAAACCTCATTCTATGAGGAATAACGCCTATTCCGAAATAGCTATTTCAAAATAAGGTGTGTGTAGATGCTCCACTCCTGCTATTTTGAAATAGTCTCTCATCAGGGTCTTTCTAAATTATTCCTCCTCAGTGCCTCCTGGGGCTCTAAATAGAGGTAGCACATCTACATTAGGGAAGCCTGCCTCGGACTAATTGTGAGACTTCCCTGCAGTGTAGACTATTCTGGAATAGCTTATTTCATAATAAATTCAGTGTAGAAGTGCCCATAATAACTAGTAAGTAAAGGAGTGTGCAACTATAAAAGTAGTCTACGTTGGAAAGCTGTCAGTTCAAACTGCGACCAGATGCACAGAGCACACTTACTTCATCCTAATGAAAGGGGGAAACACTTCTCCTGGGTTTTACATTTTGGCCATTACTATTTTACAAGCAACACCGTCATAGGACATCACCACATCAGAGACTCATACAACTGCACATCCACTAATGTGATCTATGTCCTCAAGCGCCACCAATACCCCTCTGCCCTGTATATTAGCCAAACTGGACAATATCTGCACCAAAGGATTAATGGATACAAATCAGATATTCAAAATGCTAACACATAGAAATCTGTAGGAGGGGAACATTTTAACAAAGGCTTGAACTGGGTGACATATTATAAAACCAACTTTCCATAGATTTAATACCCCATTGACATAAAAAAGCTAACTATAGGACACTTCCAATCCACTCATTTAACTTCATTAGCATCGGGACTGCAATTGACAGGTACTTTTTTTTTTTATTGTAAGGGTCTCCTTTTTTCTCTCCATTCTAGTTCATCTCATTTGATGAAGTGAGTTTTGCCCACAAAAGCTTAAGGTGCCCCAGGACTACTTGTCATTTCCAAATTAGATCAATTACCTTTAGGCCCAGTCCTGTAGGCATTAATCACATGCGTTATCTTATGGACCCAAGTGTTCCATTTTTGTTGATTTGCCATCACTCCCTTGACTTCAGTGGAAATACACCAGTTCCTGCCAGCTGATGATCTTATTCGTTGACTTCAATTTGTGTATGAGTTTTCTCTAACTTAGATCAGTTTTACCCTCTTGTACCTCAGTTGACTTCAGTAGATAGGAGGAAATGCTCCTTTTGGCTTCCCCTACTCCTCGTGACTGTGAGGAGTACCGGTGTCCACCAGGGGTCCTCTCAGCATTTGATTTAGCGGGTCTTAATTAGACCCACTAAATTGAATGCCTGAAGATCAATCTCCAGCACAGCCCAAGTATTGCTAGCTAGCATATCTCTTTACCTGCAGACATAGTTATCACAACGTGAATTCACTTTCATGTAGGACTTAACTCTCCACTACCTGTAATGGGGGCACATTTTGTAATTTACTTCATGCCTTCGGCTGGAGTACTCTTCCTGGAAAAAACAACAATATACACTAGTCTTGATTTGCAGTGTAGATCTGCAGATACAAAGGTTATCAAAGTCTCAATAAATATTCTCCAGTTCATGGCTTCTTTTGTGTTACAGAAGAGGTACATTTATAGTGGTACTTGAGCCTTTTGCTAACGCAATCACTGCAGAGCCAGTTAATTTAGACAAGCAGCAGGAAAATAAGTGACTGTGCTCCAATTTGGGAGATGCAGTTCGGTGAGGTCCTTACATTTGCACCAGCCTCAGAGTTTTGGAAAGGTTAAGGGGCAACTTGCCCAGTCTCTGAGGGCAAATACAGCAGCACACTGTTCATCCCTAGCATACAGAGCTGCACATTTTGCAGGAGTTTGGGGGCACTAGAGTAATTCAATAATTAAAAAATAAGTCTTTAAAGAAAATATTTTTCCTGGACAATTTAGAGGAATGAAGGGGACCCTCTTCTGCAGCACAGTGGCTGACTTTTATCCCGGCAGGATGCAGTTTCTAATTTAACAAGGCATGAATTTAAATACATTAAGCGCTAAACAAAACACTGGGAAAATTGGCGAGGTGAAAAGCCACTGCCCCTCCTTGTCCCGCTGTCTTCTTTTTGTTGGCCGCTGGGCTGGGAGACACAAAATCAAACTAAGCAACATAACCTGTCTGCGTTTTATTCAAATTAGCCAATTAAAACATCAAGTTGAAATGTCAGCGAACATGCGATGGCCACTCAGGAATTAGAGCAGGAAGGCATCCGTCTGTCTTCACCACAAAGCACTGAAGATTTTTAATTCCATTTCTGCAAAAAAACTATGACATTAGATTACAGCCATGAAAAACACCATCTGTAATGTGCCCTGCCTGCCTGGCTGTCATCAACAGTTGCTTTCCCATAAAGCTAGATTGAGTTAAATGCCTTTTTCGTCCTCAGGAACTATTTATCATATACTGGTTCTTTCTCCAAGGTGTGACAGTCTATCTTATGGAATGGCGTAGACATGATACCCTGGGCCAGATCTTCAGCGGGTGGAATTTGGCATAGCTTCATTGACTTTACAGCTGCTGATTTTTACCAGGTGAAGAGCTGGCCCAAGATGTACTTTGAAGACTTATAATAATGTTTCTAAAATGCAAACATTGGTATGGAACACTTACGGAGACTTTAAGCCAGAGGAACTCTGAGAGATGACAGCTTTAATCCCTGAAATAGCTTAAAGTGCTATTCAGCTTTTCATAGAGTCATCCATTTTAAGGCCAGAAGGGACCATTATGATAATCTAGCATGCATAATACAGGCCATAGGATCTCACTCAGTGATTCCTGCATCAGGCCCATTACTAGTACAGGTTGGACATCCCTGGTCTGGCACTGTCAGGACCTGACTAGTCCTGGATGAGGGATTTTTCAGTATTTTTCTGGACCAGAGGAGGTCATGTCTTGCCTCCCTGCAGACAGCCACCCATCCCCACCCTACCCCCCTCCACTGGGCTGCCTGGCTCCCCCCACAGCCCAGCTGAGCTGCCAACCTCCCCCACTTCAGCCCAGGTGAGCCATGTGCTGAATCCCAAGCCCCACAGCCCAGCTAAGTCACACACTGGCTCCTGTACCTCCCCTCCGCCCCATCCCACCCCTCTTCTGGACCAGAGAGTCCCGTCTATATAGTGGTGTGACCTGCAATTGAACTCAACTGTCTTTTTTAGGAAGATGTTCCACAATTTTGGATTTTCATGTTTTAACATCCCCAGGATGCGAAGCAATTGGTGGTACAATATTTCACCTCCACATGTGGAGAATGACAATGGAATACCCCCATAAAAGTGTGGAGGGGGAATTGGTGACGTTAATCATGTTGAAGAAACATCAACCTTCTCTTGAAAGGGAAGGATGATCCAGTGGGTAGAGTGCTAGACAGGGACATCTGAATTCAAGTCCCTACTCTGTTACAAATCTCCAATGTGGCAGTTGACAAGTCATTTAGTCTCTCTCTGCTCAGAAGTTTCCCCTCTGTAAATAGTACTTCTGAGTACAGTACAGTATTGTGAGATACATCTTGTAGATTCAAGCATGCAAATGGAACCATTTCCTTTCTCTGTCCCATAAAGAAAGAAAGAAAAAGGGAAAAACGAGAAAATGTCTCCATAATGTTCATTTTTAGATGTAAGTCTATGTTCCCTACATGTGATATCTGGCAGGATAACTCCTTATAAAAGTTATATATGTTCATTTCAACAGAAGTGTCTGTAAATAATGTTCTTGACTCTAGGGCAGATCAGGATCACAAGTAATATTTTGGAACTGTTCCTGGTACACTGCCTTTCATATTCGGGTAAAACTTGGTGGGGGAAAGAGTTATTTTCGTTTTCATCTTGACATGAGTCCTCATTGCTCTCTGGCCATAAATGTCTTGTTTCTGTTCTCATAACAAGAGTTAGGCCATGTCTTCACTAACTGGAATATCGAAGCTACCATGATCAATTTTCTGGAGTTTGATTGAGCAGGTCTAGATAAGACCCACTAAATTGAACTCAGGGGTGCTCCCATGCTTGTCTGGTACTTCTGCTCCTGTGAGGTGTAAAGGAAGCTGATGGAAGCATTTGCATCTATTGGCCTACTGCTGTGTCCCATCAAGGAAACTTGAATCAAAGTATGTTAACTCTAGCTATGTAATGAAGGTAGCTGGAGTTGCATATCTTGATTTGACCTTTTCCTTTTCTGTAGATCTGGCCTTGGCTCTTATCCAATGCTGACATAAGCACACTGGACTGGTTGAAGGGATCGGGGAGGGAGGTGTGCAGCCCTGGCAAAGGTGTTCTGGTGTGGAAATGAAAACTGCCCATCCAGAGATGGATTAAAGACCTTCATCCTGCTTTTGAAAAGCACAAAAATGACAGTAGCTCCATTTTCCTGGACATTTTTCCTCCTTTCAGTTCCGCAGAATCAAGTTCTAGTCATCAGCATATGCTCTACTCAGAGATTTCTTCTCATGATCTCCTGCTACCACCACAGTATGTGTCAGAGCAGTGCAGCTGTGCGGTAGCATCAGAGAACTGCCCAATGTATCTGTCATGTATGGATTTTCAGGAGGTTGGATTTCATTCCTCACAGTCTCTTTGTAATTGTCTTCCCAAATACCCTGCTATGTCTTCTCTTCTTTCTGGAACTTGAGATCCTCTCAGATCTCCTGTCATATTTTTCACAATCCTTGTCAGGGAATGAACCCATGTGAGTTCCGTCTGAACTTTCAGGAGTTCAAGGGGAATTTTAAATTGGGCAAAAAGAGTTTACCAGCCTTAGCAACAGAAAAGACACCTGGGGTGAAGTTTCACAGTCCAGCTAGTACTATTCCTGAATTCATTATGTATTGAACCTTGGAGACTGGTCCGGCCTTAAATGTTTTTATATGTTAGAGGAGATACAGTGAGATTCTACTTGGCTTTCTCCTCTGTCTCCTCTTTTTTCAACTGAAGGATGCACAGCATTTCTAATATTGATCCTTTGGGAGCTAATTATGCATTGTTGTGCCCCTTGTGTAGTCATTTATACCGGTGCAAAGTGAGTGAAGGGTGCATGAAAAAAATTACCACTTCCAAATGGTAGCATTACACATCCACTTTGCACTTCTGTAAATGAGGGTACGTCTAGACTACAGGGTTTTGTCGACAGAAGTTTTGTCGACAGATACTGTCGACAAAGAGCATCTAGACTACATTCAGTTCTGTCGACAAAGCAAGCTGCTTTGTCGACATAACAGTGTGGACGCAAAGGACAGTTTAGATGCAATAATGCCTTCTGTCGACAGAACTCGGTCGACAAAAGGCGTTATTCCTCGTAAAATGAGGTTTACCAGCGTCGACAAAACCGCTGAGTTCTGTCGACATTATGTCGACAGAACTCACCGGTAGTGTAGACTCAGGTTTAGTTTTGCCAACAAAAGTCCACTTTTGTCGACAAAACCCTGTAGTCTAGACACACCCTGAATGTCTAAGGTACATGACCACAGAGAACCACACCCCTACTCTGTGCTTTCTACTAAGAGATTATATATAAAGCACCCAGAAGAAGGCTACATCTTCATTACTGGGAAAATCTACACTTCATTCCAGGTTGATCTTCTGGAGTTTGATTTAGGGGGTCTAGTAAAGACCTGCTAAATCAAATGCTGAGGGCACCCTGTTGATGCCAGTACTCCTCAATTCATGAGAAGTAAGGGAAGTTGATGGGAGCATTTAGTTCTGCCAGCTTCCCCTTGTGGAGATGGCACCAAAGGTAGAATCAAGGTATGTTGACTCCAGCTACACAATTAATGTTGCAGATGCATATCTTAATTCTACCTTTGATGTAAGTATAGACAAGGTGTACGTCATTTGCAAACCCCAGGAATGTGCTGCATAATCGTAAGTACCATCTAGTGGCACCTAACAATATATACTAATTAACTACTTATAAACAGAGAGCATTTCTGGAACTTGTATATCTTAGGAGAAGTAAAAGAGAATCTAAAATTTAGACACTGGCCTGGGCTTGCTGCTAATTATAAAGAGGTATTCCCCTCTGTCAATAGAGAAAGACACAAACATAAACTTGACACACAGGAACTTCTTCCTGCCACCTCCCCTATTCTGCCAATACGGACCTCAGCAGCTGCAGCTTAGAGTGTGAGCTTCAGCTAGTCCAATGACATCCCACAGTCCGTGGGGAGTACAGCTGAAGCAACATTCCCTGCTGTGATTTGTCCTCTGGTAGATGAAACAACACTGAAAGCAATAGGTGATATTGTCTCCATGCTCTGAAAAACTCACTGCAGGGTCTTCTTGTTTCAGTCATTTAAGAATTTGCAGAGAGAACCTAGATGACGGGTACCTGCAGAAGACAGGGAGGGACATACAGAGGGACAGGGACATGTGAGGACACCCCATTTAGCAATTAAAGTTTTGGCAGGGGCACAAGCAATGTTCCCTCTATTGTTTTCCATCCACGTGGGGAATACATTTTATTATGCACACCAAGGATGTATACCACATGCTTCCTGCTGTGGTTGCTGTGGGTGCTCTGCTAATCAGCTGGGCAGCATCTCTCCTGGGTGGCCATCCAAGGCTACGTCTAGATTGCATCCCTTTTTCATAAAAGGGATGCAAATTAGACGTATCACAATTGCTAATGAAGTGGGGATTTAAATCTCCCCCCGCTTCATTAGCATAAAAATGGCTGCCGCTTTTTCAGCACGGAGCTTTGCCGGAAAAAAGCGCCAGTCTAGACACGGATCTTTGGAAAATAAAGCCTTTTCCGAAAGATCTCTTACCCCTTATTTTAAGAGGGATAAGGGATCTTTTGGAAAAGGCTCAGGATTCTTCTCTGGAACCATGTGTAAAGCATGTTGGAAAATGTTGAGTTGTGAATTTTTTAAACAAAATATGGACTTTTTTTGCAAAAAAAAATCCTTTTTTTCCCCCTCACCAACATGTGATATGTTGGCTTTGTGTATCATATCCACCTCTAGTGGATGGTCTGCATACATGTTAATTATATACCTCTGTACAATCTGTGGAACTCCTTGCCAGAGGATGTTGTGAAAACCAGGACTTTAAGAGAGTTCAAAAAAGAACTAGATAAATTCATGAAGGACAGGTGCATCAATTATTATTATCCAGGAGGGACATGGATAGTGCCCCTCACCTCTGTCAGAAGCTGGGAATGGGTAACTGGGGAGGGATCACTTGAGGATTCCCTGTTCTGTTTACTCTGTCTGAGGGCACTTGGCATTGGCCACTGTTGGAAGACAGGAAACTGGACTGAATGGACCTTTGATCTTACACATATGGACCTTCTTATGTTAATGATAAAATCCTGTTACCAATAAGTTGAGGTTCTCCTTCAGTTTAAGTAGTAGAGGCCTAGAATTGACTTTAAAGGTCCTGAGATCGCTGTGTGCTGATGGCCCACTGTTGTTACATGCATAATAACTTAAGGTGACAGTAGCTCAGAGTTGTTTTGGATGTTCACATTAATCAGATGCTTGCAGATCTATGACCACTCCTATGTTTACAGGTTACATTTCAATAGGAACACATTCCTATCAAGTCTTCCTCTACAGTTCTCTGACCACCACAAAGGATTATTAACCAACTTCATTGTTATATCCATTGCGGTAGCACCTTGAAGCTACCATATGCTAGGCAGCATGTAAAACACATGATGGCTACGTCTACATTGGCCCCTTTTCAGAAAGGGGCGTGCTAATTTGACAGGTCGTAATAGGGAAATCCGCGGGGGATTTAAATATCCCCCACGGCATTTAAATAAAAATGTCCGCCGCTTTTTTCCGGCTTTTAGAAAAGCCGGAAAAGAGCGTCTACACTGGCCCCGATCCTCCGGAAAAAAGCCCTTTTCCGGAGATCTCTTATTCCTACTTTGATGTAAAAGTATTCCTACTTTGATGTTTATTCCTACTTTGATGTATTCCTACTTTGATGTAAAAGTATTCCTACTTTGATGTTTATTCCTACTTTGATGTATTCCTACTTTGATGTATTCCTACTTTGAAGTAGGAATAAGAGATCTCCGGAAAAGGGCTTTTTTCCGGAGGATCGGGGCCAGTGTAGACGCTCTTTTCTGGCTTTTCTAAAAGCCGGAAAAAAGCGGTGGACATTTTTATTTAAATGCCGCGGGGGATATTTAAATCCGCCGCGGATTTCCCTATTACGACCTGTCAAATTAGCACGCCCCTTTCAGAAAAGGGGCCAATGTAGACGTAGCCATAGGGAGAGAAAGTCATTGCCTGGAAGGGCTTACGCTGTCTAAACAGTCAAGACAATTGAACGGTGGGAAAGAAAATAAAGGAGCAGAGAAGTGACATGACTTGCCCAGGTTGACAGCAAGTCGGAGGCAGAGCTAGAATTAGGAATTGGCCCCTTTCCACCTAACCATACTAGCAATATTCATTTATTCCTTTCTCGTCTAGACAATTTCCACGTCCATTTGTCTTTAGAAGCTTCTCAGAACAGTTCTGAGTACAACTTCCATAAATATGTACAGCCTACCATAAATATGCTCTATAAAATCTCAAGGGAGGAAAGAACAAACCCAGTGAAGGCATGTTAAAAATAAAATGAAGAAAGGGAGAATGAGATGTGGGAGGAAAATGACCAGACAACACAGGCTTTTAATTTGATAAGGCGATGTGGAATATTTTGAAAAATAGACCAGAGTTATCTTGGAAAACTGCATAGCCAGCTTGAGCAAAAGAGCAATGTCTAGACCCAACTCAGATGTTTCTTGCAACGTACAAACTGGGAAATAAAACCATCTATTTTCTGATTTTCAAAGACATTGAGTTATAAGCATGGAGCGGATATGATCTAGGGTGTTCCCTCCACTCCAGAATTTCCTGTGCAAACATCATGGACCGTGTTTTTTGGAGGCACACATAAAACCAGTTTCATGTCTGTAATAATTACAGTGTGGCAGAAAAATTAAAATTTGCAATTTTCCACATCCTGAGCAAGAAAGCAGGACTAAGCATACAAACCTAATTACACATAAAATAAACCTGGGTGTTCTGATGTATTCCTTCTGCTAGTTTGAATTTTGTGAAATAACTCTTAAGATTTTGAACTCTGTCTTATGAATGAATATGTATAAGTTTAATAAAAATGTCACCCTCTTCCCCTCCTTCTCACCCCCGTATATATTTGGCACTCAGATAGTAAGGTGCAGAGTGGATTAGAAATATAACTGCTACAAAGAGAGCACTATGTCACGTTAGAGGAATTTTGAACAGTCAAAGGGAAAATTCTCCATTTAAAGTATTAGACCACAATTTTTTGCTATTCAGTCTTGGTGGCTCTTCAGGTGGGTGCTAACAATGTCATGACTTTTTTTCTTTTTGGAAAGAAGAGAAGATAATTCTGATGTGGCCATCATGAAGGGTTAAATCCAGAGATGATGAATAAGGAGGTATAAGTTTTGTCCCCTTACACTACACTCGCTTGCAACAAGAATCTTTCTCTTCTGCTTACATGCACTTTGCCAAGTTGTAAGCTAATTGAAGATTACGTGACATAGAAAATCAAAGAATACTAGAACTGGGAAGGACCTTGAGAGGTCATTAAGTCCAGTCCCCTGCCCTCATGGCAGGACCAAGCACCATCTAGATCATCCCTGACAGATGTTTGCCTAACCTGCTCTCAAAAATCTCCAGTGATGAGTTTTCCACAACCTCTCTAGGCAATTTATTCCAGTGCTTAACCACCGTGACAGGAAGTTTTTCCTAATGTCCAACCTAAACCTTCCTTGTTACAATTTAAGTACATTTAAAAAAGCTAGAGATACATATAAAGTTGAAGTCTCAGTTAGCAAGGTTCTAAATGATGTCCAAAAATGTTTGCATGAACTTTTGTTTGCCTGTCAATCACTGTAATATTAAAGCTTTAATTTCCTCTCATTTACAAGTTACAGTGTAACATTGCTGATTTACCCCAATTTAGAGTCATGTTCCCATTATTTAAGTCAGCAAGTGTTTTGAGAGTAGCAATATATGAACTACAGAATATTTTGGAGTGTTTTCCCCCTTTGTCTTAGTATCCAAAATGATGTATCTAAAATAATCTCATCTTCTTAGGTGGTAAAACGAACTGCAATAAAACAGGAGAACATTCTCCCAATTTTATTTAAAATGGACTTTCAAAACTCATCATTGAAGGCAAATTTTGGAGGTTAGTTCCTGTCCCATTTCCTTCCCTCCTTCCTTCCTCTGCATCTCTCTCGTTCTCTTTTAGATTTCAACTCTGTGTTTTAAATTAGTTATGCAAAATTAAAAGAGGGGTCAGGGGACTGAAATCATTTCAGTGTGACAGGATGATGTTATTTTATGTGAGTCTAAATGAGGCTTTAGAAAATGATATGGCATCCCTTAAAAGGATCTGCTGTGGTCAAAGACCGCTAAGGCAATGGAGGAAGATTCCACAGGGACAACTGAGAACAGACGTCTGAATCCCAGAGGATGGAGACCACTGTTTATTTTTCTGCATGGAGAATTAATATATGTATCCATCTTCCACCAGCAGCCCTGAACCAGTGAACATAAAGGAAACAGCATGAGAGGGGGAAAAATTGCATGTGTTTTTTTTTTCTTTTTGGTTTGGATTTGTTTTCCTGTTCAGTATTTGCCTGTTATTTTTTCTGCTTTCTATTTTTAGGAACTTTGTTTTGCTGTTTTTGGGGGCAGTTCATCTGTCCTGTGCAGGTATCTACAGATTCTGATGAAGAGGTGTACAATTTAGTGGTTTTGGCTAATTTCTGCTTGGAAGATTAATTGGAGGCCTTGAAGTGTCACATTTGTTTAAACAGTTTTAACGATAACAACAAAAAAGACTTAGCCAGAAGACCAGACATGGAATCATTTTACTATCTGTTAACTGATACATTAATTTATTGTTAAAACTGAAATACTCCCTACTTCATCTCGGGATATGTTTAAAGCTCTATTCTGTTGGGGTTTTTTTTTGTATTTGTTTGCTTTGAAATGTTCATTCTTTTATCTACTTGTTGCCCAGCAAATAATGCATCATGCTATGAACTGTATTGCAAATGTGTAATTGTGAGTTTATAACTTGTTCACTTTCCACACCCCACCACAGTGGTTTGGAAAGTTAACATATTAAGCAGATATAACATATTTGAAGTTGGGAAAAATGATTTCAAGAGAAGAGGAAATATTAGACCAGTTTTCCCATGATTCACAGTGTTCATAAATTAGAGGACTCGTGATTCTAGCAGGTCAGTGCAATCTTGAGTAATCACATTCTCCCTTAGTCATTTTTCCCTGCAATGTTGATGCCAGTGTTTATAAAAACATCTTAGGGACATAGGAATTGCTGTACTTCATTGAACCAGAGCTGTGTCACCAACAGTGCCAGTAGCAGAAGATGAGGAGGTGGAAGAAACTCTGCAGTTCAGATCACCTCCCAAAACTTTTTATTACTAATAATAACACAAAAATAGTAAACAATCAGTCAATCAATCAATCAATCCACAATGTTCATTGTAGCTATTTGCCATAATAACTTCCTGTCCTAAATTATTGCAAACTGTTGTTTATGGTTGTCAGGTGTGGCTCTTTCACCCCAGTTGTAGCTATATTTAATTGATGGACTAAGTGAGCTCTATAGAATATGCAAAGCTGTCTGAATGTCAGCTGATAGAAAAGTACTATCATTGTGAAAAAATGATGTATTACTACATAGAATAACTGAATGAAATTATCGTGTAGGACTATTTTATGCATGTGGCGCAATATATGGACTTCTATGTAGAGATAGATAGATAGATAGATAGATAGATAGATAGATAGATAGATAGATAGATAGATAGATAGATAGATAGATAGATTAGATTTGGAGAAGCAAAGTGAGGGGCATGGTAAAAAAGGAAGGTAGAATTTAAATCAGTTTCTAAAACCACACAGGCAGCATTAAGAGTCAAGAGAGCTTTCATGCTTCTCACATTTCTTATCAATCTACATTCCTGCTCCCAAAATTAAACTGGATTTTCCACATTCATTTTCATTCTGAGCTCTCTTTATTTAGAGTATGAGAAGTTAAAAAAAAATCTCTGTATGCTGAAGTCCTTTTCAAACTAATGATACACAGGCTAAACCTCCACTCTAATCCATAGCTGTCTGTCATGGTCTGTATGTAGCATGCTAAGAATAATAGAAACAATAAACTTGAGCTCCACAGAAGCATTTCACAGATGGATTAAACTTGTCGTATGTGGATTTTTGCTTTTCTGTCAGTAAGTGGAGACAGGGTTCCCATCTAATCCAATTTTATTGTCAGCAGCTATTTTGCACATGTATTCTTTATGTCCTCATAATTCCTCTGTGTGTGTGTGTGTGTGTGTGTGTGTGTGTGTGTGTGTGTGTGTGTGTGTGTGTGTGTGTGTGTGTGTGAGAGAGAGAGAGAGAGAGAGAGCTGTAAATGGTAACAGTTTATGGTCCCTTATAGAGTAAAAATTTCACTGCACAGGTCATGCCAAGTCACAACTGGAAATATCCTGAAACCCAGTGCTTTTGTGTAGTTAATATTCTGAGCCCACGGTATTTAACTTAGTAATTTTCTTCTCCCTGTACTGTTGTATTGTTCACTCAACCTGTATTTTCCAAACAAGGGGAATTAAAACTGCTAGTGGCTACAGTTTGTTGGCCTGTGAAGTTCTCATAAACATAACAGTCACTCCAAGACCTTGAATTCAAGATTCTGTCTGGTTCCAGAGGATATGTTCACTCTGTATCCATGTAGAGTGTTGATAGAGGTTAGAATCATGCATGTAGTGCTTAGTGACAGTATTCTCCACTACCTTGCAAGAACCTGGGTTTGATCTCTAATTCACTTCTGTGTTCACCAGGCTTTGGAGCACTGCAGAAGAACAGCCTGGAAGAAGTATACTGCCATTGCTTATCAACAACACCTCTGGCCACTGACTTTGTCTCATGAAGAAGGATGGTAGCTGCAATAAAGGGCCTTGGGATAAAGATAAAAGAAATGGGTTTCCTCAATATTACACCCCAAATACCGATGGTGAAGAATAGGTACATAACAATCTGTCAGGGTCTGTCAGAGTCTGGCTTCTAGAATTAGGTGAATGTTTTCCATGGGAAAAAATCCTGCATTGGGAAAAAGTTGTTTTGCTGGAATTCATATTGAGGATGGGGAAAGAAAATTGGTTTTGAAAATTTAATTTTTTTTATTTATTAATAAGAAAATCTGAAACAAATATTGTTTTGAATGAACCTTTTAAAAGAAAAAACTTTTTTCCCATTTATCTGTTACTTAAAATGGCATTCAATGTGCCTTTTGTAAAGTGATTCTTTATTCATTTTCTTTAACTTCATTTTCCCTGCTTCATCTCCTTTAAAAAGTCCCTTCCTTTTTTCCTGCTGGTAAAATAGAAAAAAAAGTATGTGAAAATGTGACATCACCCTGTACTTTTAACTATTTTTTTATTATTTATCATCTAGACAAAAATGTAACTTCTTCACACATTCTGCACACATTTTTACTTTTTCTTCCTTTCCCCCAATGTAATAAAAAAGAAGAAAAAAAATCCATTAATTGAAATCAAAACCAAAAGCTTTAGAACTCAACCCTCCCCAACAAACAAACAAACAAACAAACAACAAACAAAAAGATATTTGAAGTTGAAATAGAACTTGTTGGTAATATTTCAAAATGAAACTTTTTTTAATTTAAAAGCATTATTTCTAAACTCCACGATTCAGGTCGAAACGTCACGTTTTTGCTAGAAAAATGTTAAAAGGTAATTTTTTTGCTTCAAGAACTAGTGTTATCCAATCAGCTTTTTATTTTAGAACAATGTCCAGATTAATCTCCTAGGGCTTGTCTACACTACGAAGAAGATCAACGCTGCCACAGTCGATTTTCTGGGGTGCGAATTAACAGGTCTAGAGAAGACCCGCTAATTCGCTCTGAGATGGCATTCCCATTGATGCTGGCAGTCCTGCTCCACACCAGGAATAAGGGAAGTCAACAGGAGTGTGTGCTTCCATTGCCCTCCTGCTGTGTGGACAGTGCCAAAATACAATTTAAGATATTTCAACTCCAGCTATTTAATTAACGTAGCTGAAATTGCATATCTTAAGTCGACTTTCCCCTTTTAATGTAGACTGAGCCTTAGTTACAATTGAATTAAAGTGAAGTTATTCCCCACTTACCCTAATCTGAAAGAAGAGTCAGCTCCATAGTCTGTAAAGAGCTATAAAATCCTCCCAGATGAAAGTGATTATTGGACAGAAAGGGACAACGTGGGCTCGTCAGTGGCCCTCCTTCATCTCAGTGGGCTGCAAGATCGTTGTAACCAAGGCAGTCTCCTGGGGTACGATAGTTTTGCTTTTTGCGCTTGCGTACGTAGAATTTTCAGGATGTGCCAATTGATCTGTAGCAGCGCTTTGATTGGATGCAGAGGGAGCGCACGGCTCTCACAATATTTTGCACCATCAGCATGCACCTTGCTTCCTGTGCCTTTGCTTTAAGTGCGTGTCATTTTTGTAATACCAGTGGGAATAAACGACATGGATGCAAACCAGCAGAACGTGCCAACCCTGCGCTTGGGCAACAGTAAATAAAATGTCTCATGGGCCACACATAGAACCCCGATGAGCCGCATGTGGTCCACGGGCCACAAGTTTCTCAGCGCCGCAATAGGAATTGAGTAGAGTTTTTATTCTTTTAATTCTCTATGGGCACATGTGCCACTTATGTGTTGTGACAATTGTGCGTAGTAATCTATCGAGGTTGCAGATTAAGTCGGTGCTTTCAGGTCCTCTTTTCGATGGATGGTTCACAACCTGCCACAAGAATAGGTGATAGGGTGTCAGTGCATTGGAATAAAACGGTGTCTTCTGTTTCTCCTTCCAACGGGCGAGCCACATATTGCATAGGATTGGAAATGAAATAGCCCTGTACTTTTCCAGCTGCACAGACTGTACTGTTGAGCATTCAGTTAGTAAAGAGAATGCCAATATATTAACAAGGAAAAAAAAAAGCTGAATTTGACCTTATGGCATGTGATTGATGCCGTGTTGAAAGCTTGTTTAAAGGGCTGCACATTGCAGCTCACTTGAGAAAGAGAAAAAAGAACAGGAACACAAAAAGCAAGTTTCCTGCGTCTCGGGATAGATGAAATCCAAGGGGCTGCAGAGGGCACTCATGAGCTTTGGTCTTTCGGACCCATCTGAGGCAAGGGAAAGTAGCACGCTGCTTCTTACAATTTATTATTGAAAAAAAAAGTTTTAACCCTCTTTAGTAACCAGTAGAACCACATCAGATCAAAATATTACAGCTTCTCCCTTTTTAACCACTAATAACACGGTGAACTAATTTATGTTTTGATTTGAGGTTTCATTCTTCCATTTCTAAAAAATATTTAGAACCCTCTTACAGCCGTACCTTTGACAACAGAGAGTATCTTCTGCACAGAGAACTCCCATGCTTCAGAAGAAGCGTTCTTCCTGCGTGGCTGACAAGTGGCCATTTATCAATTTAGTTGTCAAGGTGCAAGAAAGGAGGGATGAGAGTAAATATGAACAAATAATGAACAGGCCTGAAGGTTTGCTGTAGGGGCTGAACACAATGGAATGCTCCTTTAGTTTATTTTTTGCATGTCTCTTCAGTTTCTGATTTTGGCTTGGGAGAATAAATGAAAATTAGAGAAAACCCCAAGTAAAGCCTTTCCTGGAGTATTTTCAGCCTGACTGAAACCATCAAGAACTGGAAATATCCCAAGGCAGCCTCTTCTGATGAGATTTGCAGCCTGGTGAAGAGACTGAACAGGGAAGCTTCATGTGATCTTCACAGGCAAGCACTTCATATTCCTGAATTCTGATTCTGCAAGAACTAAAGATGGGAAACCATATTGTTGTTTGAAAACTGGTTTTCAGACTGTGGGCTACTCATGCCAAGTCTGACACGTAGCACAAAGTTCTGCTCTGGAATCAGCAGCATGGATCTCTTCAAGCCAAGCTAATGCCAGGATTACACTGAACCTGGAAGGCTGGTTTAAGGCTGGTTTACCTTAGGCTGAACTTGGAGCCATCATCACTGTGGGAGGCTGATGGGAGCCAATGCTTCTGTCGGCTTCCCTTCCTCCTCACAACTGCGAGGAGTATTCACGTCCACCAGAGCTGCCCTCACCATTCAATTTAGCGAGTCTTATGTAGACCCACTAAATGGAATGCCAGAAAAATCTATCTCCAGTGTAGCAAGTGGAGACGTGGCCTAAGATTTCTATGGATACTCACCATGCATTTCCTGCCAGTAACTCACGGATACATCTTGGCTATTAGCAACCCCATGGGTGGGTGTCCCTCAGCTTTAGACTGCCAGAAGCTGGAACCAAGTGACAGGGAGTGGATCGCTTTACAAATTGCTCTTTTGGGTTCAGACTGTTTGAAGCATCTGGCACTGGTCAGTGTCAAAGATAGGACACTGGGCTAAATGGACCATTGACTTGACACAGCATGACCGTTCTTGTGTACAATGAGGGAGGAATATGCCCTCAGAGTATGTCTTTCTGTGGATTTTAGTAAACTATGGGTCCAGTCCACAATGAGCACATAAAGCAGGATTAAGAGCTCACCTACAGGAGAAATTACTGGCATGACTATATTGGTAGCAATGTAATACTATTATACTATACTCTATACCCATACTACACAATACTTTATACCAATAACTCCCCATGTAGAAACTCTTATCTTGACATAACAATGCCTAACTGTAGAATATATTTATACTGGTAGTTTGCTACAAGTTGAACTTCTCTAATCTGGCACTCTCTGATCTGGCAATATTTGTGGTCTGTCATGATTTTAATTAGTTAGAGGGCCACTTATCATAGGTGTGACCAAGTTTCCCGAAGTCCAAAGAAGTTTGTTTTCAGCCACCAGTCCTGGCTCTCAGTGTTCTGTGCTGTTATTTAGCTCCTAATTTACCCTTAAATGTCTTCTAAGAGCTCAATAAAGAGTGGAAGTGTTGGTAATGCTGCTAGACAATATTGACCTCCCATGGTCCACCAGGCAGGTCCCAAAGGTGCCGGACAAGAGAGGTTCAACTGTAGTAAATTTCTGTGTTCAGACATCCTAAATCTATACCTGAAAATATACAGTGCAGTAAAAAGGCATGGTAGCAGGTATCTATAAAAAGATGTGGGCTAATTTTTCACACTAAATGAATAGTGCCTCCAATAAATGAAATCCATTCAATGCCACTCATATATCGTTAACCGATCCCATATACAAATAATGTAGTCCATTCTTAAGCGTATGATCTGTATGACACATAGGACCTTTCTTTGGAGGAGTCATTGTCTGGTTGTCCTCCATGGGGAATTTAAAGATGCCATAACACCTTATAAATAGGTTTACAAATTGCTGCCTATCCATAAATGATCCAGATTGTGTGTAAACTATCCTAGAGTGTGTACCAGCTTGATTATTTCCTTAACTAACAACCAATCCTTAATATATCTCTGAAATAGAGGTGAATGAAGGAGATCCGGTTTAGCCTAAAGTTCAGAGGTGAGTCTAAATTAGCATTATTGCTCTGATTTGATAGTGATGAGATTTTATGGCTGAACTCAGAAGACTTTATTGAGATCCACATTGAAAAGAACCTCCAGCCAGAGGAACTGAAGACGAGTAGAGGGGAGAATGAGACTGTGGTTTACTTCTTGGTTGTTATTGCACCCAGTGCAAGAATGCTGGCTAGAACATTCAGGGTACATCTACACTATAGAGGAAGATCGAAGCTGCTGCTGTCACTCTTCCAGGATTCGAATTAGCGGTCTAGTTAAGACCGCTAATTCAAAGTGAGAGAGGCACTCTGGGCGATGCTAGTAACCCGGCTTTCACGAGGAGTAAGGGAAGTTGAAGGAAGAGTGTTCTTTCTTCAACTTCCTGCAGTATAGACAGTGCCAAAAGTCGAGCAAAGCTACTTCGACTTCAGCTATGCAATTAACGTTGCTGAAGTTGTGTACTTTAATTCGACTTTGTCCTGTAGTGTAGACGTGCCCTCAGTGATTTAAATCCAAATCTGACTCTCATTTGTCCTGAAGATGGATGGTATTTGGATGTGAGGTTGGGCTATAAAATAAATGCTCCATTTAAAAACAAACTAGTAAACATACAAACAAAAATATCTCTCATGGAGTTCTCTACATGGGTATCATCATGGGTGGCAGGTGAAGACTCATCTGGGAAAGGCAAGCCTCGGCCCCTCCCCTTTTGCCCAAGGCCCCGCCCCTGGATCCTAGCTCCAGCCTTTCCAGCCTGATCCTTCCTGGCCACCTGGAGTTGCACCTGGGGTTGCAGTACTGCAGCTATAGCCCTGGCTTCAGCCCTCCCTGATGGCAGGGGAGCAGGGCTGCTGCACCACTGCCCCAGCTTTCCTGGCAGCTGGGGCATGTAGGCAATTTTGGGAAGTCTGTTCCTTCCCTTGCGCACATCACAGGCCACCAATGTGTGTTATCTGCAATATTTAGCAGTCATGAGTGTGTGGGTTAGCTCTGACTGGTCAGATGTGTCTCATGGTTTTGTTTCTGCTCTGTAATTTGATGCACGCACTCGCATTTTTGCAAGCTCAAGGCATGCAGACGAAACAATTGGCTTCTACAGGGACTTTGCACTTCACATTGTGAACATTCATGTCAACACATAACTGGAGTATGAACGGCGCTGTACAAAAAGCTAGAAGGCGTTGTGATAGGTTGGAAAAGGAGGTTTCCTTTTCTAATCAGCATGCCTCAAGAAGCAACACATGGGACTTTTCTTTCCACATATCCAACATATCCCTGGATAGGTTACACATTTTACAGTTAATGGCAGACAGCCAATTGGGTAAGGTAATTTAATGACTATTTTTAATTACTACGGGGTGCTGGTGACAAAACCAGGATGGTTTTATTTGCACCTACACTAGAACTCAAACCACTTAAAAAATTCTAATGGGAACATGTATCTGAAACATAAAAACAAACAAGTCTACATCTTGACTGCATGTTCTCCCTAGGAATCACAGATATTTAAGCTAAGAAAAACTGATGTGTTTTAGCTTATAAAAATAGTAAAACAGTAAAAAGGTACCACATGTTCTTTCTGTATCACAAGCCAAACAATTGTTATTCCATTTAAATCATGTTCTGCCATAATGCCGTAGTAGCCTTGCAAACCATAGAATCTACACTGCGGAATTATACTCTGCTACGAAAGCAGCGTGGGTTCTGAGCTTAACATCTCATTTGCTCGCACACTTTTTATTAGCCCCTTTCATGAGGAAATAAAATATCCATATTTCCTCCCCCTCCATAATCAACCTGCATTGCTTGAGAGCAAACGAGCTTTACATGAGTGACACCTCTAGTTGATAAACTCAGCTGCCGGGCTGTTTGAGGATTCAGCTGTTAGTCATCAATTGGCTTCAGCAACTCCATGTGTCGGCTGGGCGGAAGGCAATGCCAGATCCCATACAGCCTCAGAATGCTAATCGGCAGCTGTGGCCTGCTCTGTTTATTTTTTTCTTTTGAAATAGCCACACAAATAAGACACTGGCACAGAATGTCAGTGCCCCTGGAGCGTACATATGATATGCAAGATTCATTGCCTTTCTTTTTTCTTGTTTCTTCCCCCCTTCCCCTTTCTCCACCTCCTCCTTTTTTTTTTCAGAATTAGAACAAGAGCACAACTTGCCTGGTAGTAAATCTGTCAACTGCTTGTAAAGGTCCTAATTTTTTGTCTGATTTCAGACTGTTCCTGGCACTCTTTTCGTGCACTAACTGAGACGGCTTCAAATCCCTGCTGATGCGCCATCCATTCTAAACGAATGCACCTATTTTGTGTAGGAGACAACGTGGAGATGGTTGAAAGTCCCACCTCTGAGCGATGCTTATTGGAACAGCCTGTTGCTGCTTCTTTCACCTGCAGATTGAAACTTGGAATAACCTAAGAGTCATTTGCCAAAAGATAAAGCTTTAGGATCTATACCGATAGAACACCTTGTAGTCCATAGCAAGAAATCTCCCGAGTGGGAGATTTTCATATGTGACAAGATATGTAAGAACACAAATGCCATTAAAAATCAGTGACATTTGGGCTCCTAAATACCTTAGGAATATGTTCCCCTAAATCCCCAAAAGTAAAACCAAGCACCGCAGGCTGTATACAAAAGACCTCAAAGCCTAAAATTGGAGTTCTGAAAACTAATAGCATACCAGAACCTAAAACACACTGAGCCTGATGTTGCTGTCATTTATTGCAGGCTAAGCTAGGAGTAAAGAATTCATTTCTCATGTGAATGTGTGTAACTCCACTGAATGACACGTAGCATTTTCCTGCCTGGGGGAATTTGGCTCAGTGACTGTTGTTCAAAGATCTTTGCATGCCCTTTCGGACGGTTGAGTTTGGGGAGTTCCTCAGTAACTGTATCATCTCCGCATGTATGTAATAGCTCCAGAAATGAAGTGAGCAATTGCTGCTCACACAAGCTGGCTGTGTCTACACTGGACCCCTTTTCCGGAAAAGGGATGCAGATGAGACAAGTCGGAATTGCAAATGAAGCAGGGATTTAAATTTTCCCTGCTTCATTTGTATAAACATGGCTGCCGCTTTTTTCCAGCTCGGGGCTTTGCCGGAAAAAAGCCAGTCTAGACGGGGATCTTTCAGAAAATAAAGCCTTTTCCGAAAGATCCCTTATTCCTGATTTTAAGAGGAATAAGGGATCTTTTGGAAAAGGCTTTATTTTCCGAAAGATCCCCGTCTAGACTGGCGCTTTTTTCCGGCAAAGCCCCAAGCCAGAAAAAAGCGACAGCCATGTTTATACAAATGAAGCGGGGAAAGTTTAAATCCCCGCTTCATTTGCAATTCCGACTTGTCTCATCTGCATCCCTTTTCCGGAAAAGGGGTGCAGTGTAGACACAGCTGCTGTCTTCAAAGAGAGGTGCTGGCTATTTTAGTGGAGAACAGTTTTAAAAGGGGAAGCCAATTATATCAAAAGGCACCCAACATCCTGCTAGCATGTCACAGAGGGTGTGTCTACACAGTAGCGTTATTTTGGAATAATGGCCTATAAATGCGAGCCTCTACACAGCAATTCCATTATTTCAAAATAAATTTGAAATAATGGATGGCTTATTCCAACTTCTGTAGACCTCATTCCACGAGAAATAATTCCTCTTCCAAAATAGCTATTTTGAAATAGCTCCTCACCAGGGCCATTGTAAGTAATTTCTCCCCAGTGCTTCCTGGGGGTTTAAATCAAGGTAGTGTGTCCACATTAAGGGAGCCTGCCTTCGACTAATTTTGAGGCTTCTCTGTAGTATAGACATGCTACTTTGAAATAAGCTATTCTGGAGTATTTCTTCCAGAATAGCTTATTCTGAAATAAGCGTGCCGTGTAGATATACCCAGAGGTATATCTCTCCATCTATTGAGCACTTCCCACAGAAGTGATAAAATCTTTCAGTCTTTCAGTTAGTATACCAATATAATCATTTATCTAATTGCTTTCTCCTTCAGGCTGCCCATTGGTCTTTTCTGAGTTATCAAAGAATCTTATTGGTGCTGTTCTTCCTCTACTACAGGAGTGGACAATAAGTAGCCCATGGGCTGGTTGCAGTTTGCCAGTGGGCCACCAGATGCATTATTTACCTGCACCTTCATGGGTATGGCTACTCGCAGCTTCTATTGGTTGCCGTTCTCAGCCAATGGGAGCTGCGGGAAACAAAGTCCCGGTCTACGCCATTTCCCACAGCTCTCATGGGCTGGAAATGGCAAACCACAGCCAGCAGGAGTTCTGAGTGGCCATACTGGTGGATAATTCATTTGGGGCTCACCTGGGGCAAACCCCACCCCTGCTGTGCAACCTCTCTGTGTTAGCCTTCTCTTTGCATAAGATCTAAAACTGGTTTGTAAGCTTCTTGGAGCAAGGACTGATGAGGGGCTACAGAATCTCCACTGACATAAATCCTCATGAGTCCCCCAAGGAGAGTGCAGGAACGGTGATTTACTCCAGCTCCATAACTTGACTGAGCTTAGTGGTGCTATCTGGATTTACGCTAGGTCAGGATGTTGCCCCAACTGTTTCTCTGGGTAGGAAAGATTCTCAGTCACTTTGGGGTGCTGTTATTAAAACAATAACATCTGGTTAATGTGCACTGTGTTTTGGTACCTGGAGTCACCTCCATTCAAAATTCACCCACCCAGCCAGAGGTTCCTAATTACTCTCCAGAAATTCTAAACACATTCTTCTAGGCCAAGGGTGGGCAATATAGCCTGTGGGTTCACCAGGGTTAGCCCTTGGGGGATTGACACACTCTGTATGTACCTGCACCCCACAGGCATGGCTGTTCACATATCCCATTGGCTGTGGTTTGCCATTCCTGGTCATCTCCCATTGACTGGGAACAGTGAACCATAGCTAATGGGAGCCGCGAGTGGCCATATTTGCAAAGGTACAAGTACATACAGCTGCTGACAGCTCAAACTGCATCTGATGCACAGGCCATATTGTCCACTCCTGATCTAGGGTCTGAGATTGTAAATGGGAATTAGAAAGGTCTATGTTGTTGACTTAATGACTGGCAGTATGAATCTGCCATAATTGATTTTGAGCGGAAACAACTCAAATCCACTGTATATTTGAGAGAGTTTATCTGTCTATCTGACTTTCTGCCTGTCTGTTCAAGAACTCCTAAATGGTGAGAACTAGGACCACCACATTCAGAATGCAGCTTCCTCTTCTCGTAGCTTAAAGCCAAGTCGGGGTTTGGTAGTGCCAGGGAAATGGGATGGGCCTGGAATGGGATTGCTTTTCATAAAACAATGAGAGGCTGCGGAGGGCAACCAAAATGATTAAGGGGCTGGAGCACATGACCTACAAGGAGAGGCTGAGGATTTGGGCTTCTTTAGTCTACAGAAGAGAAGATCGAGGGGGGATTTGATAGCAGCTTTCAACTGCCTGAAGGGATTATCCAAAAAGGATGAAGAGAGGCTGTTCTCAGTGGTAACAGATGACAGAATGAGGAGCAATGGTCTCAATTTATAGTGAGGGAATTCTAGGTTGGATATTAGAAAAACCTATTTCACTAGGAGGGTGGTAAAGCACTGGAATGGGTTACCTGGAGAGGTGGTAGAATCTCCATCCCTAGATGTTTTCAAGCCCTGGAGATGTGATTTATTTGGGATTGGTTCTGCTTTGGGCAGAAGGTTGGAATCAATGACTTCCTGAAGTGTTTTCCAACCCTATGGTTCTATGCTTCTATGAAAACCATACAGAAAGGAGATAGAATCACCAGGCAGGTGAAAGGGGTTGGCTGGAGAAGTGCCCCTCACCCCCAATATCCAGGAGTGCTGTAGTCCCGAGCTTCTTATCCCTCAGGCACCCTTTAGGGAAAGCAGGGGGAGGGAATTGAAGCTCTCCCCCACCGATTCATACAGAAACATTGCTGGCTGTTCCCTTTTGTCAGGGAGTGAGGAGAAAGTGCAGTTTGCTCCATTCCTCACTTTGGCTGAGTAGCGCAGGGGGAGATGGACCTGAACCTGCCCCAGCTCGGCACCCCTCCCTCCATCTGGGCCAGCTGCAGTAGTCGTGAAGAGAGGACATTGGGGTTGTCCTCTCTCGCCAGGGCATCCTTAATCCTGAACCCCTCATCCTCACCCCAGAGCAATGATTGAAATGAAGCTGGGGCATTTTCATTTTATTTTCCAAACCACAACATTTAGTCGAGGTAAGGACCCAAGCAACACCGGGTAAATCTTCTAGTAAACAAGATGTAAAGACTACAGTCATCATGCTTTCCAAGGGGGTGACATTTGGTGGAGTTAGAAAGGATGGATCAGAGATATTAAATCAGTATGGGTATGTCTACACTACCCCGCTAGTTCGAACTAGCGGGGTAATGTAGGCATACCGCACTTGCAAATGAAGCCCGGGATTTGAATTTCCCGGGCTTCATTTGCATAAGCCGGGCACCGCCATTTTTAAATCCCAGCTAGTTCGAACCCCGTGCCGTGCGGCTACACGCGGCACGGAGTAGCTAGTTTGGATTAGGCTTCTAATCCAAACTAGCTGTACTCCTCGTGGAATGAGGAGTACAGCTAGTTCGGATTAGAAACCTAATCCGAACTAGCTACTCCGTGCCGCGTGTAGCTGCGCGGCACGGGGTTCGAACTAGCCGGGATTTTAAAATGGCGGCGCCCGGCTTATGCAAATGAAGCCCGGGAAATTCAAATCCCGGGCTTCATTTGCAAGTGTGGTATGCCTACATTACCCTCTTAGTTCGAATTAGGAGGGTAGTGTAGACATACCCTATGGGATAACTGCAAAGTGAATTACATAAGCATTTGCAAAATGGAATTAGCATGCCCTGATACTATGGGTGAATTGGATGGGCTGATGAAAATGGCTGCAGCCAAAATTTTGTGGTATGGCGAGGAGTTCCAAAAATGTCGTCGGCCACCAATAAAGTACACATTTCACCTTTGAAAGTTTTCCTTAGAGAAGCTCAAACTTTCTACCTGGAGCCCCCTTTTCTTGTGCAATCAACGAAAAATTCAAGCGGCAGAAAATAGATTTCAGACAGACTTTTTGGCTGTGTATGGAAGTCTGAACCGGGATGTCTCACACATAACAAGGGGTCAAACAATAATCATGTAGACCAGAGTTACTCAACTTTGGAAGCCCCGGAGGCCACAGTGATACTCACAGCACATGCCAAAGGCTACAACTTAAGTGTGGTTGCATATACATGCAAATATATATATATACTAATATATGCAAATAGCTTCTTTCACTCTGATGGGCATGAATACAAAGATTAAAGCAAGACTACACAACACACAAGGACCCATTTAAGTCAGTTGTGCTGATATTAATATGTACCCAATTTCCACCTATATGACAGCACTTTTAATGAGCAGCGACAGTCCAGGAATTTAACTACTAAAATGCATATCAACAGAAGATCATTATATTTACTACTTTTTTGTTTTAGCTCCCACCCACAGGCCGCAAACAATTGGGCCACAGGCTGCATGCCACGTGTTGAGTAGCCCTGATGTAGAGTATAGCTGCTGTATGGGTAACGTGAGAGATACTAATGAAATCTGTTGTCAAGGAAGGAGAAAAACATTTGAAAATCACCGCTGCTGACTAGCAAGTGTTTGCAAACATGGGAGGAGATTAGTATTTAGTATCTCAAGGAAATGCTTAGGATGGTGACATCAGTTTGAGACTTAGGGGGAGCAGAGAAGAAATGAGGCATGTCTACACTACAAACTTCTGTCAGCTTCAGTTAAGTCAACATCCAGCCGCCTCAGTAATTAAATCAATGGTCTGTGCCCACATCCTATTCCTTATGTTGATGGAGTACATCTTTACTAGCAGCGTTTGCATCAATACAGACAGCAGTGCATTATGGGTAGTTACCCTACAGGGCAACTCATCACAGGAGCGTGAGGAGGTCAGAAAGGCTTGTAATGCCTCAAGGGACCAAAACATTCTTGCAGGGGGCACTGGGGGGACAACTTCAGTTTTCTCCTTCCCTCCCAGGTTGTCAACTGCAACCTGTAACATTTCATGCCTTTTTTCACAAGACTGGAATAGCCATGTGTACCCCGTCTTCCAAGAAATCTGGACCCCATTCAGCTATGCACTCTTGTGAGGATCATGAACATCATGCACCTTATCCTGTGGTATTTCCAGAGCAACAAGGGGAGATACCCAGTAGAACATTGCAGTATCCTTCCAGCAGCCCAGGTGAAAGCTGCAGAATGAAACAACTCCCCATTGCTGCTGACAGTCATGCACCAGCTGAACAGGGCGGAGCCCCATTTCCAATCCTGATTCTGGGCACTGTGCGGGAGATATTGCCACAGTGGGGTCCCCGAACTGTGGTAGGGTGATAGATGGCATGTGTGGTCTTATCTTGACACAAGATCCTCTTGAAAAAGAGGACATAAACATAAAAAGAGACTTTCCAATGGTGCAACAAGCATCACCAGGGAAGCTTTAAGGGCACATCTACACAACACACTTATTTTGAAATAATACTCTGAAATAAATACTCCGAAATAGCTTATTCTGAAATAATATGTCTGCACTACAAGGAAGCCTCAAAATTCGTCTGAAGCAGGCTTAATGTGGACATGCTACCTCTATTGAGAGGCACCGGGGAGTAATTATTTTGAATGGTCCTGGGGAGGAGCTATTTCGAAATAGCAGCAGTGGAGCGTCCACACTCCGATTTTGGAAGAGGTGTTATTCCTCCTGGAATGAGGTTTACAGATGTCAGAATATGTAGTCTGTTATTTCAAATTTATTTCGAAATAATGGAATGGCTGTGTAGAGGCTCACATAGTTATTTCAGAATAACGGCCGTTATTCCAAAATAATGCTGCTGTGTAGACTTATCCTTATTGACCTCAGCATGGGCTATCCAGGGAAGGTGAATAATGTGAGTATCATTAAGGATATAGCTCTGTTCAGAAAGCTGCAAGCACAGGGACTTTCTTTCTGGAACACAGAAATAACCACAGTGATGCTGAAATATCTGTAGTGATCCTGAGAGACCCAGACTACCCCTTACTCTCATCAAGCTATGCACCGGCTACCTGGCCAGCAACAAGGATTCAGCACATGCAGATGAGTGGCCAAATGTGCCTGTCGTCATTTAAAGGGTTGCTGCCTCAGTTTACTTACTGGGGGTATGTCTACACTACCCTCCTAGTTCGAACTAGCGGGGTAATGTAGGCATACCACACTTGCAAATGAAGCCCGGGATTTGAATTTCCCGGGCTTCATTTGCATAAGCGGGGAGCCGCCATTTTTAAAACGCCGCTGGTTCGAACCCAGTGCAGCGCGGCTACACGGGGCTCGAACTAGGTAGTTCGGACTAGGCTTCCTATTCCGAACTACCGGTACACCTCGTGGAACCCACCTGTACCGGTAGTTCGGAATAGGAATCCTAGTCCGAACTACCTAGTTCGAGCCCCGTGTAGCCGCGCTGCACGGGGTTCGAACCAGCGGGGTTTTAAAAATGGCGGCTCCCCGCTTATGCAAATGAAGCCCGGGAAATTCAAATCCCGGGCTTCATTTGCAAGTGCGGTATGCCTACATTACCCCGCTAGTTCGAACTAGCGGGGTAGTGTAGACATACCCTGGGTTAGACATCAGGGAAAGAACTACCCCAATAGCTGCCGGATGTGTACTTCATAACATATGTGAGGCAAAGAGAGAGACGCTTCCATAGGAGTGGGATGTGGAGGCAGGTAGATTGTTTACTAATTTTGAGCAGACAGATTTAAGAGTTTTATGAAAAGCATACAGCATGGAGCACAGCATCCCAGGAATTCATAAAATACAGTACTCTGAATGAATTCCATTTGGGAAGAGTTGCTAATTTTCTCCCTCCTCTCCAGTTTCTATTTTATAGGCCTTTTGGTACCTACAGATGTCATTGTCTGTCTGTCTGTCTGTCTTCCTTCCTTCCTTCTCAGAAACCTGTATCTTTTATTTCTTCTTTCTAGATCATTCCCATGCTCAGTTCTTGTCTCACAGAGATATGTGTGTATGTATGTGTAAATGGAGAGATGGGTTCTCAAATAGCCTTTTACTATTCCTGTTTACTCTTGTAGAAGAGCACAAAAATGCAACAAATGCATGTTAATTACACCTTTAATTTCTCTCATTATCTTGTTTTAGGGCTCAGTGCCAATCCAGAGGATGGCTTAGTCACAGAACTTGTGTTGTCCTGCTATAAGGGGGGCATGCTGATAGGTAATGTAAGGTGAAAATATCCCTTGAATTGCAGGGAGCTGTACTCCTTGAAAACCAGTATGCCAGAGGCGGAATGGACTTGGTCGTGACAACCTAAATATCAGTCAACAGTGTGACACTGTTGCAAAAAAAGCAGACACGATTCTGGAATGCCTTCACAGGAGTGTTGTGAGCAAGACACCAGAAGTCATTCTTCCGTTCTACTCTACGTTGATTAGGCCTCAGATGGAGCATTATATCCAGTTCTGGGCACCACATTTCAAGAAAGATGTGGAGAAACTGGAGAACTTCCAGAGAAGAGCAACAAAAATGATGAAAGGTCTAGAAAACATGACCCATGAGGGAAGACTGAAAGAACTGGGTTTGTTTAATTTGGAAAAAAGAAGACTGAGAGGGGACATGATAGCAGTTTTCAAGAACCTAAAAGGGTGTTACAAGGAGGAGGGAGAAAAATTGTTTTCTTTGACCTCTGAAGATAGGACAAGAAATAATGGGCTTAAATTTCAACAAGGGAGGTTTAGGTTGGACATTAGGAAAATATTCCTACTTGTCAGGGTGGTTAAACACTGGAATAAATTGCCTAGGGAGGTTGTGGAATCACCATCATTGGAGATATTTAAGAGTAGGTTTGACAGACATCTCTGAGGGATGATTTAGATGGTGCTTGGACCTGCTGTGAGGGCAGGGGCCTGGACATGATGATCTGTTGAAGCCCCTTCTAGTTCTAATATTCTATGATTTATGAACAAGCAGAGGGTTGGGCCCAAGTATCTGCTGCGATAGGGATCTTCCCATTTTCCACCCCTGGCCACGAAGCAGAAGGAATGCAAGCCTCAAATTTTTTTCCCATGCAGACACCCTCTGGAGCTCCCCAGTTCTCAGCATCATATTCAGGTTGTGCAATGGAGGAAAAGATGGGAGCCTTTGTTATCACTCACTTTCTGCCAAATATTGTTAGTTTTAGGTTCTTAGTTTGTTATTCTCTGCAGTCATTATTGCTTTAGTGCTTAAGTCCCATCATTTGGATTTTATTTTAAATTACTCATGATATTTAAGAATGGCAAAGTTCAAGTTACACAGGCAGCCACTAATGCACATTATTCAAGGACATTTCCAGCAGTCTACTCCAAACATTCTTTGTGGTGCTTCGCAAATAGAGGCAGTGCTCAGTTGGCCTGAAATGTACACTGCAAATATTTTCACAACATTAAGGATGAGCAAAATGATACTTGGGTCACTTCAATTCATAATACAGACTTCCACCCATGTTTAATTTGGATAGCACCATTTGTTTTCCTGAACTCCCCTCCCATTCCTAAATGAAACTAGGAGCAAACCTAGTGGACCATCATGGTTTTAAGAAAAATAGACTTTAAATTGATCTCCTGAGTTCCTCCTTACCTTTCCCACTATTCGGTCAGGAGTACTGTTGCATGTCTTACTTAGATGCTAGTCAATACTCTGGGGCTACGTCTAGACTGGCATGATTTTCCGGAAATGCTTTTAACGGAAAAGTTTTCCGTTAAAAGCATTTTCGGAAAAATCGCATCTAGATTGGCAGGATGCTTTTCCGCAAAAGCACTTTTTGCGGAAAAGCGTCCGTGGCCTATCTAGACGCGGTTTTCCACAAAAAAGCCCCGATCGCCATTTTCGCTGTCTTCACTGGCCCTTTTGCGCAAAAGTCTTTCGGAAAAAGACTTTGCCCGAATGGGAGCAGCATAGTATTTCTGTAAAAGCACTGATGATTTTACATGAGATTGTCAGTGCTTTTCTGGAAATTCAAGCGGCCAGTGTAAACAGCTGGCAAGTTTTTCCGCAAAATCAATTGATTTTACGGAAAAACTTGCCAGTCTAGAGACAGCCTGAGAGTATGTCTACACAGTAAAGTTATTTCAAAATAACAGTTGTTATTTCTAAATAACTTTCCTAGCATCTACACAAGCCCACTGCTATTTCAAAATTAATTCGAAAGAGCAGAGGGCTTATTTCAAAATTGGTAAACCTCATTACACGAGGAATAGCACCAATTCCAAATTTGCTATTTCTAAATAAGCGCTGTGTAAATGCTTCTTTTCAAATAGGGGGCCTCCAGCTCTTCCCAGTGTGCCCTGCTAGCAGCTGTGGACACAAGGTAACTTCTGACCTGATGCCCTGCTGCAACCAGTTCTGGCTGGCCTTAAATGTGATTCAGCATCCAATCAGTGTGGACGCGCTATTTCGAAATAACAAAAAGCTATTTCGAAATGCATTTGTGTGTAGACGCGTTATTTCAAAATACGATATTTCAAAATAACTATTTCAAAATTAGATATTTCAAAATAATGCAGTAGTATAGACATACCGGCTACGTCTGGACTGGCATGATTTTGCAGAAATACTTTTAACGGAAAAGTTTTTCCGTTAAAAGTATTTCCGCAAAAGAGCGTCTAGATTGGCACGGATGCTTTTGCGCAAAAAGTGCTTTTGCGCAAAAGCATCTGTGCCCACTATAGATGCACTTTTGTGCAAGAAAGCTCTGATGGCCATTTTAGCCATCGGGCTTTCTTGCGCAAAAAATTAAGGTGTCTGTCTACACTGGCCCACTTGCGCAAGTATTCCCTGAGCGTGAGCGTCAAAGTATTTGCACAAAAAGCACTGAATTCTTACATTAGAACATCAGTGTTCTTGCGCAAATTCAAGTGGCCAGTGTAGACAGCTGGTAAGTTTTTGCACAAAAGCAGTCACTTTTGTGCAAAATCTTGCCAGTCTAGATGAAGCCACCCTGAATTAGAGAAGAAGGAGTTAGGATTTAGAAACGCTGGACTCAAATTCATGACTTATAACATGTTCCCTTTGTGATCTTGCTAAGTCACTGAGGTTATGTCTACACTACAAAGTTAATTAGATCTAACAACCGTTAGTTCGAATTAACTTTCATAGCGTCTATACATACAAACCGCTAGTTCGAACTTAATTCGAACTAGCGGAGCGCTTAATTCGAACTAGATAAACCTCATTCTACGAGGAGTAACGCCTAGTACGAATTAAGTAGTTCGAATTAAGGGCTGTGTAGCCACTTAATTCGAACTAGTTGGAGGCTAGCCCTCCCCAGCTTGCCCTGGTGGCCACTCTGGGCACAACCGGGGAAATTCTTCTGTCCCCCTCCTGGCCCCGGAGCCCTTAAAGGGGCACTGTCTGGCTACAGTACTTGTGCCAGTTGCAAGCCTGCCAGCACCCAGCCAGCAGACTCTGCACCTGGCACGGCATGAGCCAGCCACCCACTGCCACCCAGCCCTCCACCTCTTTCCAGGACCAGGCTGGTGGCTCCCAGGAGCCTGCCCGGGGCTGCAAGAGGTGGGCGCCCGCCTGGTCTAGTGCGGAGATCGTGGACCTCATCCAGGTTTGGGGGGAGGCCTCCAATGTCCACGATCTCCACACTAGGAACAGGAAAGTGGCCGTCTAGGGCAGGATAGCTGCCTGCCTGGCCACCGAAGGCCACATGAGAACCCAGGAGCAGGTTTGCATGAAAATCAAGCTGGTCCAATGAGACCCCCGACCCTGAGCCCTGAGCTTAGAACATAAGAACATAAGAATGGCCGTACTGGGTCAGACCAAAGGTCCATCTACCCAGTAGCTTGTCTGCCGACAGCGGCCAGCACCAGGTACCCCGGAGGGGATGGACTGAAGACAATGACCAAGCGATTTGTCTCATGCCATTCATCTCCAGCCTTCCACAAACAGAGGCCAGAGACACCGTTCTTACCCCCTGGCTAATAGCACTCCATGGACCTAACCTCCATGACTTTATCTAACTTCTCTTTAAACTCTGTTATAGTCCTAGCCTTCACAGCCTCCTGTGGCAAGGAGTTCCACAGGTTGACTATGTGCTGTGTGAAGAAGAACTTTTGCTTATTAGTTTTAAACCTGCTGTCCATTCATTTCATTTGGTGTCCTCTAGTTCTTATATTATGGGAACTAATGAAGAACTTTTCTTTATTCACCTTCTCCACATCACTCGTGATTTTATAGACCTCTATCATATCCCCCCTCAGTCTCCTCTTTTCTAAGCTGAAAAGTCCCAGGCTCTTTAGCCTCTCTTCATGTGGGACCTGTTCCAAACCCCTAATCATTGTAGTTGCCCTTTTCTGAACCCTTTCCTAGGCCAAAATATCTTTTTTGAGGTGAGGAGACCACATTTGTACACAGTACTGAAGATATGGCGTACCATCATTTTATATTTCCCCTCCTCCTTCTTCCCCTGGCTTCCCCCTTCCAGCTCCCTCCTCCCAGGTTTCCACCTCCCCTCTCCCACTCTCTCTCTTCCCCTCTCCCACCTACTTTCCCAGTCTCCCCAGAGGTTACCCCCCCCCCCCAGTTTTGTTAAATAAAGAGAGTTTCTATTTTTGAACACACGTGTCCTTTATTTTTTAGATCAGGAAGGGGGGTTATGGAAGGGGAAGTGGAAGGAAGTGAGAGAGGAATGGGGCACAAGCCCTGGATGGGGAGGACTGGGGTGGCTCTGCGGGCTCCTCAGGGTGGAAGCTCTCCTGCAGGGCCTCATGGATCCTGACAGCCCCCTGATTGAAACCCCCGGATGGCAGCCTATGGCAAATGCAGCCAGGCTGATGGCTGAGTGTTGTGATGTGCCGAGTGTGGGCACTCCAAGACAGGACTGCTTTGCTGTCCCTCATCGAGGTAGACAAGCAAGCGGGGAACCCTGAGAACTGTTTGTCCAGGGTGGTGGTCAGGTCTCTTTAAGCACAGCCGTTGGCTAGCCTGAGGCAGCAGCTCCACACTCTGGGGGTATGTCTACACTACCCCGCTAGTTCGAACTAGCGGGGTAATGTATGCATACCGCACTTGCCAATGAAGCCCGGGATTTGAATTTCCCGGGCTTCATTAGCATAAGCGGGGAGCCGCCATTTTTAAATCCCCGCTGCTTCGAACCCCGTGTAGCGCGGCTACACGGGGCTCGAACTAGGTAGTTCGGACTAGGGTCCTATTCCGAACTACCGTTACTCCTCATGAAACGAGGTGTACCGGTAGTTCGGAATAGGCACCCTAGTCCGAACTACCTAGTTCGAGCCCCGTGTAGCCGCGCTACACGGGGTTCGAAGCAGCGGGGATTTAAAAATGGCGGCTCCCCGCTTATGCTAATGAAGCCCGGGAAATTCAAATCCCGGGCTTCATTAGCAAGTGCGGTATGCATACATTACCCCGCTAGTTCGAACTAGCGGGGTAGTGTAGACATACCCTAAGTCCTAACCTGATGCCCTGCCGGCACTGCTTCCAGCCAGCCTTAACTTCGGTTCAGGGTCCACTCAATGTGGACATGCTAGTTCGAATTAGCAAAATGCCAATTCGAACTAGTTTTTAGGTCTAGATGCACTAATTTGAATTAGCTTAGTTCGAGTTAATTAATTCGAACTAAGTTATTTCAAATTAGTGCTGTAGTTTAGATATACTCTTAGATGCTCTGTGACTGATTTTCCCATCTGGACTTTTAGGATCCGGATATTCAGGCCTGCCTAGTACTGACTATACTTTAAGAATATAGGTGTATTCTTACAGCAGTATAAAAACTAAGAATAAAAATCACAGTTTGATCTGTGTGTGACGGTCGCAGGCTAAAGCTTTTGGCTAGTCCAGTTCTGCTCCTCCCTCCCCCCCCCCCCCCACACACACACACTATAGAAAGGAGGTGGATGCATTGGAGAGGTTCCAACGGACGACGACCAAAATCATTAGGGGGGCTGGAGCACATGACCTATGAGGAGAAGCTGAGGGATTTGGGTTAGTTTAGTTTGTAGAAGAGAAGAGTGAGGGGGGGATTTGATAGCAGCCTTCAACTTCCTGAAGGGGGTTCCAAGGCGGATGGAGAAAGGCTGTTCACAGTAGTGACGGATGGCAGAACAAGGAGCAATGGTCTCAAGTTACAGTGGGAAAGGTTGGATATTAGGAAAAGCTATTTCCCTAGGAGGGTGGTGAAGCCCTGGAATGGTTACCTAGGGAGGTGGGGAATCTCCATGCCTAGAGGTTTTGAAATCTCGGCTTGCCAAAGCCCTGGCCGGGTTGATTTAGTTGGGATTGGTCCTGCCTAGAGCAGGGGGCTGGACTTGATGACCTTCTGAGGTCTCTTCCAGTTCTATGATTCTAATCATATTGAAACAAAGCACATTCCAAACTATTCATATTGAAATAAAGTAATTTGCGGTTGTTAGAAAGGCCATCCAATCTGTAGCCTTCAGCTAACGGGAAGAGCCTAGACGATTTAAAGGAAACTTACATTGATAGCTTTCTGTCTGGCAAGGACCCACTTATTAGTTGGGGTTGCAAAATCCTCATTTCTTTATTGCTTTATTATTATGCTCCCCATCTCTCTATTTTGTATATATAGTGTTCAGTCTGGTTCTTTGATTATTTCTGTATCCGGTATAATTAATTATGGTGGGTGTAAACCAATGAAGGGGGTGGGCTATAATGGGATATATAATCACATTACAATAAGTTAGGTCTGGTTAGTTAAATTTCAGTAGAATGAATGGTTAAGATACACCTGAAAATATTGCTATATATGTTAACGACAAACAGGAAAGGGGTGGGAAAAAAATGGAAAAAAGAAAGGAAATTAAGCTGGATTCATGCTTTGCTGGAAGCAAACCCCAATATACATCCAATTGTTTGCATCTCCAGACTTTGGGCATTGCTGTTTTTCTGTTCACATGAGAAGGACCAGGAGAAGGACCAGGAAAGTGGGAGGGTGAAAGGATGAGCCTTTTAACATGGGCAATAGGTTTCACCTAATTTCCCTACCTCATGGGGGTGCTTTGAGGCTAAAGATATTAAAAGAATAGGAAGTACTCAGACACTATGGCAATAGGAGTCATATTATACTAGCTGAACTGGACAAGAAGGTGCTATGTATCAGTCTACGGACACTGATACAATCTAGAATAATATCACAAATAATCTAGTCAGTGAGGTAAAGTTACTGGTATAACTATGTGACGATATTAGAATTTCCTGTAGAATTGTATTGGTCTAATTTAACAGGAGGCAGGAATGCAACACCATACATCCAAAACAAACCAACGAGTCTGGTGGCATCTTTGGGCATGTCTACACTACGGAGAAGATTGACCCTGCAGAGGTCGATCATCTGGCATTCGATTTAGCGGATTTAGTGTAGACCTCCAAATTGAATGCTGAGAGCAGCCCCCACTGGTGTCCTGTACTCATTCTCTGAGGAGTAAGGGAAACTGACAGGAGCTCCTGTCCGTCTCCCGCAGTGTAGATGCTACGCCAGCTCAGCTTAAGGTAAGCCGAATGCAGCTACACATTTTCCTTAATTAGATGGTGTACCTTAAGCCGACCTGCCTAGTCTAGTATAGACCAGGCCTTGAAGATTAACAAATTTAGTACACTTAAGCTCTCATGAATTGCAACTCATGAAAGTTTATGCCCTAATAAATGTGCAAGTACTTAAGGTGCCACCAGACTCCTTGCTGCTGTGGCTGAAACAGACTAACACGACTAACTCCCTGAAACAACACATCTAAAAGAGTAGCCTCCAGCATCCACTTGAGAGGCTACGGGGCAAGTTGTTAGCTGATGTGGGTTCAAACAAATTGCAATTTTATTTTTTTTTGGCCAAAACTCAGTTTGGATATCAACTAAAAAGCCATTCCCAGAAGAAAGAGAGTCACTTGTGAGACGTGTCTAGGGATGAGACACAAAGGAATTCTGAGGATGGAGTTTCTAGAGCCAGGGACTGGTGAAGAAGGCATGCATACGGGCTGGTTTACCATGTTCAGTTCTGTTTTCTAAAATGCTTTTGTTCCCATTAATAATATTCAGCATCAGGAAGTCGTTAATTACCCCCATAATTACACCCTATAGCAGTGGTGGGCAAGCTGCCACACAGGGGCCACATATAGCCCATTGGAGGACTACGTGTTGCCCAGAAGAAATTTTGTTTACCATTGTCCACACACCGGGTTGCCAGATTCCACTGGTTTCCATCCACATAGGTTTTTTTCCTCCCAGTGTTACTGAAGTGACACACATAAAGCAAGAAGCCCAGGAAGGTTGATTGCACACAACATAGACTGTGAGAGCCGGGCGCTCCCTCTGCACCCAAAGTGCTGCTACAGTTCAGTCGGCACACACTCTGCAAATTCTAGGCACACAAGCGTAATTAGCCAAACTGCCCTATCCCGGGAGACCATCTTGGTTATGACAATCTTGCAGCCCACTGAGATGAAGGAGGGTCACTAATGTAGCCCACTCACTGGACTAGGTTGCTCGTTGCTAATCTAAAGGAATAGAAACTATAGGGTCTGCTAGGCCTGCTAAGGTCGTCATGGTCAATCCACAATGGACTGGAATCAGGGTACAATCTAAGGGTACGTCTAAACTACATGCCTACGTCGACGGAGGCATGTAGATTAGACAGATCAGCAGAGGGAAATTTAAATTTAAATGGCTGCCCCGCTCTGCCGATCAGCTGTTTGTTGGCAGATCGGGGCAGTCTGGACGCGCCGCGTCGACAAAGAAGCCTTTCTTGATCGGCAAAGGTAAACCTGGTTTCACCATCCTAAGGCTTCTTTGTCGACGCGGCGTGTCCAGACTGCCCCGATCTGCCGACAAACAGCTGATCGGCAGAGCGGGGCAGCCATTTAAATTTAAATGAAGCCGCGATTATTTTAATCGCGGCTTCATTTCCCTCTGCTGATCTGTCTAATCTACATGCCTCCGTCGACGGAGGCATGTAGTCTAGACACACCCTAAGAGTGACACTACCCTACTCCAGGCAAGGGTAAAGGGGGCCAAGACCTGGGAATCAGAGCACACTAAAAGAGACCCAGAGGGTGTGTCTAGACTACAGGGTTTTTTCAAAAAAAGTGGCCTTTTCTCAAAAAAACTTCCCAAGTCTAGACTGCTGCCGCGTTCTTTCAAAAGTAAATCAAAAGAACACGGCAGTTTTTTCGACCACAGAAAATCTCGTTTTACGAGGAAGAATGCCTTTTTTCAAAAGGGCTCTTTCGAAAAAGGGCGCTATGTAATGCAAACTGTGCTTTTTCAAAAGAGAGCAGCCAGACTGCCTGGGTGCTCTCTTTGAAAAAGTGGCTTGCTTTTTCAAAAGTACTGGCTGTAGTCTAGATGCTCTTTTTTGAAAGAGGCTTGCAGTCTAGACGTAGCCAGAGAGGCCAGCGGCCCAGCGAGCCCACTAACTATGACCAGTAGCACAGATGAATGCATGGATCTTGTGGTCTCCTCTATGTGCTCACTACCTTCTATGGGGTGGCAATAGAACATCTCAGGATATGTCTACACTACAGCGCTATTTCGAATTAGCTTATTTCGAATTAGTTAATTCGAAATAAGCTAATTCGAAATAATGCATCTAGACACAAAACCTAATTTGAAATAGCATTTTTCTCATTCGAAATAGCGTGTCCACATTGAGTGGACCCTGAATAGAAGGTAAGGCTGGCAGGAACCAGTGATGGCAGGACATTAGGGTTGGACTTAGTGTGTGGGGTTGCTACCTCAGGCTAGCTGAGGTTTGTGCTTAAAGGGACCCTACCCCCCATCCCGGACAGACAGTTCTCAGGTTTCTCTGATTGTTGGTCTAACTTGCTGAGGGACAGCAAAGCAGTCCTGTCTTGGAGTGCTCTTCTTGCCCTCACTTGGGACACCACGGCACTCTGCAGCATGTAACCAGACCTGCCCCTGGGGACTCTGCTGCGTTTCATGGATACATTGCCAGCAGACTTGCTGCACTGTCTGCAGGCTGCCATCTGGGAGGACCATTGAGGGGCTGTCAGGATCCAGGGGGCCCCGCGGGAGAGCTTCCACCCTGAGGAGCGCTAACTGTCTCCCTGGGCTGCCCCACCGGGGGCTTGTGCCCCATTTCTCCCTCTCATCCTTCCACTTACCTTTCCCTAGCCCCTCCTTCCTGATACACTGCTCTACAGCCAAAATGCTTCTGAAATAAATGTAGTCAAACGTTACTAATTCTGGGTCACTGAGAACGAAAATGATGCTTAAAATTTTTGATTGGGTCTAGTTTTCAAGATATGCTATTGGGTCAGTATATACGACCCTTGACTTGTGAATGGTGGAGGATAAGTGAGTTATAAAGGGAAGGGATCTCAATTTAAACCAGAAATTACTAAAGTACATCTTTGACTGGATCTATGAATAAATCTATGACTGGGTTTGGACAGTACTTGCTTTTTAGGCAAAACAATGAATGATGCAATCTGAAGCTGGTATTCCGTCATACATGATATGAATTGTATCATGTTATTCCTAGAAGTCATGGATGTTTTGCTGCATAATGGCAATGTTTTGCCATCAATTCCAGTTGGTCATGCAGTCCATATGAAGGAAACCTATGACAACATGAAACAACTTTTGAGGTGCATAAACTATGACCAACATTAGTGGCAGCTTTGTGGCGATTTGAAGGTTGTTGCTCCCTTGCTTGGTCTGCAGACTGGATACACAAAGTACTGCTGTTTTCTCTGTGAATGGGATAGTCGTTCAAGAGTTTCCCACTACATCAAGATAGATTGGCCACTCCAACAATCATTGGAGCCTGGGAGGAAAAGTGTTCAGCATCCACCACTTGTTGAATCAAGGAAGATTTTGTTACCACCCTTACACATCAATCTGGGTCTGATGAAGAACTTTGTCAAGGCCATGGACAAAACACAAGCAGCTTTCAAGTACCTCCGTGGAAAGTTTCCAAGGTTAAGTGAAGCTAAGATAAAGGAAGGTGTCTTTGTTGGCCCTCAGATTCGTGAACTTCTTCGAGATGATGCATTTGACCATGCACTGCGTGGCAAGGAAAAGACGGCATGGAAAGCCTTCCAGTTAGTGGCAATAAATTTTCTCGGAAACAACAAGGTAGACAACTACCGGTTGTTGGTGGAAAACCTCCTCAAGGCATACAAAAGCCTTGGTTGCAACATGTCACTAAAGATACATTTTTTGCACTCTCATCTAGATTTTTTTCCACCGAACTGTGTAGCAGTGAGCGATGAGCACGACGAGCAATTTCACCTGGACATTGCAACAATGGAGAAACGCTATCAGGGCAAATGGAGCCCATCAATGCTTGCAGACTATTGCTGGACAGTGACAAGAGATGCTCCATATAATGAATACAAGAGACAAGCCAAAAAGCGCCGAGTAAACACTGAATAGGACTAAACTATGTACATAATAGTTTTTTGCCGTTTGTTTCATAATACATTTTATTTATATAACCCTTTTGCTGATTTTTAAAGTGTTACATAATCAGGACAGGTGAAATATTATCTTATAAAGCAACCACACACACATGAAAAGACCTAGGTTTACAATTTATGATTAATACTCTATTATCTACACAATATACATAGACGTATAATGTCAAAACTTAAATATCTTGGAAACAGTAGCCAATCAGTTGTTTTAATTGTCATATTTGAATTCAGCACATCAAAATACATAATAAATAGCACATTTTATCTCTGAAGCAGACGACTTCTAAAAAATTGTAGACCAGTGATATTAAATAAAATGCACTTTTGTCTCAAAAATGCAAACTCTGTTTATTTAACAAAACTGTGGGGGGATGAAACTCTGGGGAGATTGGGAAGGGTGGCGGGAGAGGGGAGGAGAAAAGTTGGAAGAAGGGAGGGGGAAAACTTGGAGGAGGGAGCTGGAAGTGGGAAGCAAGGGGAAGAAGGGCGAGGGGAAGCTCAGCGCTCAGGGTGGGGGTCTCGCCAGGACAACTGCCTCCCAGCACCACGGGGGAGGGGGCCTCGGCATCCCCAGCGGGATGGGAAGGAGGTTGCGGAGGTTGAGGTGGGCTGTGTGGAGATTGAGGAGGAGAGTGTGGAGGTTGAGGAGGAAGAGGAGGGAAGGGGGGCAAGAGTGGGAGGAGGAACAGTAGCCGGGGAGGCAGCAGGCGCAGGACAGGCACGCTCTGCACCAGGGCCTGCAGATGGTGACAGATGGCATGACCCTGGGCAAGCAGCTCCCACTGGAACTCCAGGTCATCCTGCACCCACTGCTCCATCATCCGAGTCTGGGCTCGAATGGCCTACAGGTGCTGCTCTCTGTACCCCTGCCACGTGGTGGTGGTCCTGCTGAGGCCGCGGGTGCAGAAGCATGTCCCGGGTGGGGTGGTGCACCCTGCATGAGCAGCTGGTGTGGCTGTAGAGAAAGAAGAGAAGTGGTCAGCTCTCCCTGGGGACACAGTGGATGATGCCCAGACCACCCGCCGTGAGGTGAGGGCAACTGTGCCCTGCACCATCAGAGCTGATGTGCTTGCACAGAAGCCATGGTCAGCATGTCCGGCTCTGCCTGGGAGTGGGAGCTGCCCCGAGACTGCACCCATGGCACTGTGCTCTGTATAGTGCGCCCGGGGTGGGAGGCATATGTCCCCTGCCCCTAGGCAGAGGGGGCATATGAAAGGAGGGCGTCCTGCTGTGTCCCGCCTTGGGGTCGGGAGCATGTCAGGTCTCTTCACACACACATGTGGCTATCGGGCCACGGCCCCTGTGTGGCACGCAGCTGGAGCCACCTGCCCAAGGGTGGCACGGCACATGCCCGCACATGCACAGGTGGCTGTGTGATCCGTGGGACAACCCTGCTGACTCTGGTGCCAGGACAGCTGGTGGTGGCCCCTCTGCTGTACCCAGGTCAGGGCCCTCTGGTTCCAGCTCGCTGCCTCCTGGGTGAGTAAGGACCACCCCACCCTCCAGGATTTGGTTGAGGGCAGGGAAGTAGGGGTAGGTGGCAGCCCCTACTGCAGTGCCGCCCCTGGTAGCCCTGGCATACGCCTGCCACAGCTCCTTAACTTTCAGGCACACCTGCTCCTGGGTGTTATGCAGCCATAGGTGGCGGCATTCCTCCAACTGGTGCGGAGATCATGGACATTGGGGGTCTCACCCCACCCCACACAATGGCAGCCAGCCATCTCTGCCCAGTCCCCCAGCACCCAGGGACCAGCCAGGGGCAGTAGACGGTGCGTGCCTGCCTTGACTGGTGCAGAGATCATGGACATTGGGGGCCTCCCTCCACAACTCAATGAGGCCCATGATCTCCGCACCAGTCCAGGCGGGTGCGCACCGTCTACTGCTCCTGGCTGGCCCGTGGGTGCTGGGGGACTGGGCGGGGGATGGCTGGCTGCCACTGGCTGCCATTGAGCGGCCACTGGGTGAGGGTCTGCGGCTGCTGGCAGGCCTGGCTCTGGCACGTGCCCAGTGGCCAGACTCTACCCCTTTAAGGACCCCAGGGCTGGGGGAGAGGAGAAGAGTTTTCCTGGTTGTGCCCAGAGTGGCCACCAGGGCTCCCTGGGAAGGTCTGGAGGCCCCCTATTTCGAATTAAGGCTGTGTCTAGACTGTAGAGTTTTTTCGAAAAAAGTAACCTCTTTTCAAAAAAACTTCACCTGCATCTAGACTACAGCCACATTCTTTCTAAATTAAATCGAAAGAACACAGCTTTTCTTTTGATGGCAGTACTCCTCATTTCACGAGGAATAATGCCTTTTTTCGAAAGTGCTCTTTCAAAAAAAGGCGCTATGTAATGCAAACTGTGCTTTTTCGAAAGAGAGCATCCAAACTGGTCTTTTTCGAAGAAGCAGCTTGCTTTTTTGAAAGTACTGATTGTAGTCTAGATGCTCATTTTCGAAAGAAGATTTTTTGAAAGTATCTTTTGAAAAAGCCTCTTTCGAAAGAGGCTTGCAGTCTAGACATAGCCTAGGTGTCTACACAGCACTTAATTCGAAATAGCTATTTCAAATTTGGCATTATTCCTCATGGAATGAGGTTTACCAAATTCGAAATAAGTGCTCTGCTATTTTGATTTTAAATTAAAATAGCAGTTTGCATGTGTAGACGCTATTGAAGTTAATTCAAAATAACGGCTGTTATTTCAAATTAACTTTGTAGTGTAGACATACACTCTGTTAAAACATTGTTTTATTTGGGGGTATTTTAGGTTTCAAAAAACTTCCATGAATCAACACGAAACAAAATTTTCATTTGTTTCAAAATGTGGGTTCCTACCCAAAACCACCACCTTTCCCCAGTTAAGAAGGAAACGTTACGTCAAACTCAATATTTTCAGATCTTTCTGGAAACATAGTCAAAGCAGCTACCTGACAAGATCCATAGCCTGGTTCTCTGAGAAATTGCTAACATTGCAAGCTATGTGCAAGTTGTTCAGAGATGAAACTCAGAATCTGACTCATTTATGGTAAAAACAGACTCGGCATCTTCACTTTTCTTCTCTTTCCCTCTTTGAAAGACACTTACACATTTGCACTGCATGTTTATTTAACTGAAACATCCTTGCTTGATTTTGCTGATTCAGGAAACCACTTACAAGTTACAAGAGGCACTTAGTATACCTGGAAGAAAGATCTTTTTGTTCTCATGTATTCCTGTGAGATGTAGTTTTCATCTGAGGTGTTTACTGGTTGTCACCACTTTACATTAAAATAAATCACACAGAAAAGCCTCACAGCTGATAAATGGAACTTTCTACTAGCTACCAGGAAAGCCATTATGACCAGTCTTTTCAGAAAGACCTGACATTGGAAGGTCTCTAGATGGAACATGCTTTGTCTCACATATGCTGGTGTAAATGAGGAGTAACTCAGTTGAAGTCAATGGACATATACCAGTATGGAAGCAGTGGAGGGGAAAGGAAAGCCATTCCTTGGTCCTTGGAAAACCATTGAAAGGAAATCCCTAAAGTAGAGCCAAATGGCAGGAGGATCCTAATCAATTGAAATTGCATGAGGCACAAATAGTGCAAAGATCAAAGTGTAAGTCCTTGCAGAAATCTAATTTTTGGACTGAATTACATAGAAAAAAAAAGGAACCAAAGAATGAAGAATGTTGAGTACAAACAAAGGCTGTAAGGCTGACTGGCAGGCAGTGTAGCTGTATGAATAGGGTCACTGGGAGCTGTCGAGAATATAGGAAAAGGCTCAGGAGAGCAGATATTCTTATTAAACAACGTGGCTGGGATTCTCAAAGGTTGAGCATCTAAGCTTATGAGTAGCAACTAGATCCAAAGTTGCTGTCATTGAGTTTGGAAGCAAATTTCAGCCTCAGTCTTCCATGCTTAAACGAGTTTCTAATTAATACAGATCAGCATGAGACCTATGTGATAGGGAGTTTATTCCATATCTAGCTTCCTTTGAAGCATCTATTATTGGCCACTGGCAAGGACGGATATTAGTTTAGATGGACCTTGGGTCTGATCCAGAATGGCAAGACCCGTGTTCCAAAATTCCTCAGACCAGCTCAACACTAGACCTGGAAGCTCAGCTTAAGTTATGCAACTCCAGGTATGTAGAATACACAGCTGGAGTCGGCTTACTTTAAATTGAGCTTGGCACCATACCCATAGCGGGAAGCCTCTGGGAGCAAACATTCCTGTTGGCTTCCCTTACTTCTCACAAGAACAGAAGCACAAGCTGCCAACAGGGGTGCCCTCCGAGTTTGATTGAGCAAGTCTTAACTAGACTCACTAAATTGCACACTGGAAGATCAATTGCAGCAGCTTCAATCTTCTGGGGAGTGAAGATGTGGCCTTAGACTTCTTTGAAAATTCAGTAGTTTTGAATTTCTATCAAAAATTCTGTGGTGAGCCAGGTGGGACAAGAAGGCAATTTCAGTTTTCTCAATAGTTGATCATTTTTTAAATATAAAAATGATGAACATTAAAAAAAATGAAAAGGCTGGCTAGAAAGCATTTTTTAATATTGTTTTAGTTTACAAAATATAGTGGATCATATAGTGCCTTGTGATGACTCATGCAGTCGAAGGTGTACAAATAGGTCTCTCATCGCAAATGACAAAATTAGAACAAATCACCTCTTAAGGAGAAAAAAGTCTCTGAAGCCATCATTTGTTACTTGCTTTTGCACAGAATCTCTGGGAATCTGATTAATTACTAATGCAAACTCAAACTTTTAGCTGGTAAATGGATCAGTGTTTGCCCCCAACAGGATCACTTGACTGGCCAGAGTATCTAAGTGGTATTTTGACATAGATTAACAGAATTTTAGGCTCGGAAAAACACAGGAAACCTGGTAAGTGTTGCATATTGTGGGGCTTTCTTGAAACTCAATTCTACTTGAAAGAGCATCTCCATATAAGTCATTAACAGTTATAGTAAAAGTGATATTGACACAAAATTTCAAGTTCTATCTATCTATCTATCTATCTATCTATCTACATAAGATAAGAACTAGGGGTCCCCAAATGACCAAATTAAATTAATAGGTAGTAGTTTTAAAACAAACAAAAGGAAGTTTTTCTTCATATAGAGTTCAATTAATCTGTGGAACTCCTTGCCACAGGATGTTGTGAAGACCAAGACATTAACAGGGTTCAATAAAGGACTAGATAAATTGATGGTGACTAAATCCATCAATGGCTATTAGCCAGGATGGCTAGGAATGGTGTCCCTAGCTTCTGTTTGTCAGAGTCTTGAAATGGACAGGAGAAAGATCATGTGATGATTCTCTGTTCTGCTCACTTCCTCTGGGGCACCTGGCATTGGCCACTGTTGGGAAGACAGGATACTGGGCTAGACAGACCATTTGTTTGACCCAGTGTGGCCCTTCTTGTGTTCTTATATTCTTATGTTATCTATCTATTATGTTTCTGATTCTTATAGTAGACATTCCTCTATCCTTTTAGTCCAAAAAAGCACAGAAGATTGATAGCAGGTTGGAACATATTTGACAAGTGTTTAATAACTGTATCAACCTTTGGATCTGATGCTTCTTCCAATCCAAGTCTGGAAGGGAACTAAAGTGACAAGTTTGTTTCTGAAGAAATCTTGTCATTTTCAATTTGATTTACACCTCAGCCACATTTTGTATCTTGTCTCGCTGTCTCAGAAGTCAGTAACAAAATTCAAAATTCAGTTTGAGATGTGGACAGCTTTGATCAAATTCTTTTCTATTTTCTTTCAAACTGGTTTGCAGATCATTGTATTGCATCCAAGTAATACATTTTCACAAGCACACTGGGATACTTATTTTGTTTGTTAATTCAATGAACAATCTAATTAAAACACAATATTCCCCAGATAAATGAAAGTGTTCCCTCTGAGTACTGCAAAATCATAATAATAATTCTTCAAATATCAAATGATTTTCAAATCTATCATTGATCGAAAGCATGCATTCTTCTGACACATTGTAGACTCTTTTTGCAAGTGGCATTCATTTTGTCTCCCTTTTATGACCATCAAACTCCAAAATAAAACTCTGTTCCTTTCAATATAGTCTGAGTTTGCACATCAGGTTGAGAGCTGAACCAAGGAAACCCTGTTGCTTTAAAACCTCTCATAAAATCAAATATTATCTTTAGAAATCCTAATCAAATTAATCTTCAACTCCATCTTCCCTCTCTTCACCCTATGACTTCATCCTGAGTTGGCCGGAGTGTGACCTGAATCTCATTTACTTCCCATTAGAAAAAGCGAAGCTAACTCCTTTAAAAATAATAATAATAACCTTTCAATTACCTTTTAAACTCTTAAAGGAGTCTTGACTCAATGTGACATCATTCACTGATAGTTTTAGCACCTGGACTTTATTCCCTTGCTGCTCTGTACTATCTGAGTTAACACAGATAACTAGACAGTGAAATATTAAAAAAATATTTAACAATTGTTGGCTAATTTTCAACATTTTAGAATATTTCCATATTCCTAGATAGATATGAGCAGACTGTAAGAACAGCACAAACACTAGTATGGAGGAGATAGATAGACATGGAAAGAAAGAAAGAAAGAAAGAAAGAAAGAAAGAAAGAAAGAAAGAAAGAAAGAAAGAAAGAAAGAAAGAAAGAAAGAAAGAAAGAAAGAAAGAAACTTATACTATATGGCTGTGTCTAGACTGGCAAGTTTTTCCGGAAAATCAACCGCTTTTCTGGAAAAACTTGCCAGCTGTCTACACTGGCCGCTTGAATTTCCGGAAAAGCACTGACGATCTCATGTAGACAGCACAGTACTGTTTTCCGCAAAAAATCCCCGATAGTGGAAATGGCGATCGGGGCTTTTTTGCGGAAAAGCGCGTCTAGATTGGCCGCGGACGCTTTTCCAGAAAAGCGTCCTGCCAATCTAGACGCGCTTTTCTGAAAATGCTTTTAACGGAAATCTTTTCCGTTAAAAGCATTTCCAGAAAATCATGCCAGTGTAGACGTAGCCTACATGTTTTCCTAGTTTCAGATCAAAAAGACATTAATAGGATCCTGTACAGGTTTCATTCAGTCATCATTATCTAACTAAATCTGAGCATAACCCTTGCTACTGATGAATGGCTATGAAAATTCTACCCTAAAAAAGGTAGTTAAAGCAACTGGGTTATGATACAACTTTTTATTTATAAGAATAATATTTTCCCCAGGGCCATATCTTACTCCAATTGAAGTCAGTGGCTTACATTAAAATCAATAAACCATATTGCAGCCTGCTTCTAAGCAGTACCGTAATTTAGCAAATATACCCTGCACCTGAATAAACCCCGAACCCGAGTATACCCCATGGGTTTTCCCTTTTGAGTTTAGGAATCCTTGTATACCCTGCCCACGACTATAGCCCGCAGGAGAGACTCAGTGAATAAAGCCCCTTTAATCACCTGTTAATGAGCCAAAGCTGATGATGGTAACGCGAAGCTCTTGTAATCAGAAAATTACGATACTCCTCATTGACCTCAAATGGGAATTTTGCAAAACAAATGATAGTAGGCATAGGGAACATTTATTTTACTTGGAGCAGAATTGGGCAACTGAACTAAATGTCTACTAGTGTCCCTTTTAGGAATCAGTTATGGCAGAATGAGTTGAAAGATATCACACAAGTTGTGGGCTATTGTGTGTGTCCATAGAATCATAGAATCATAGAATCATAGGACTGGAAGGGACCTCAAGAGGTCATCGAGTCCAGCCCCCCGCCCTCAAGGCAGGACCAAGCTCCACCTACACCATCCCTGACAGATGTCTATCTAACCTGTTCTTAAATATCTCCAGAGAGGGAGATTCCACCACCTCCCTTGGCAATTTATTCCAATATTTGACCACCCTGACAGTTTTTTCCTAATGTCCAATCTAAACCTCCCCTGCTGCACTTTAAGCCCATTACTCCTTGTCCTGTCCTCAGAAACCAAGAGGAACAAATTTTCTCCTTCCTCCTTGTGACACCCTTTTAGATATTTGAAAACCGCTATCATGTCCCCCCTTAATCTTCTTTTTTCCAAACTAAACAAGCCCAGTTCATGAAGCCTGGCTTCATAGGTCATGTTCTCGAGACCTTTAATCATTCTTGTCGCTCTTCTCTGTACCCTTTCCAATTTCTCCACATCTTTCTTGAAATGTGGCGCCCAGAACTGGACACAGTACTCCAGCTGAGGCCTAACTAGTGCAGAGTAGAGCGGCAGAATGACTTCACGAGTTTTGCTTACAACACACCTGTTGATACAACCTAGAATCATATTTGCTTTTTTTGCAACAGCATCACACTGTTGACTCATATTCAACTTGTGGTCCACTATGACCCCTAGATCCCTTTCTGCCATGCTCCTTCTTAGACAGTCGCTTCCCATCTTGTATGTATGGAACTGATTGTTCCTTCCTAAGTGGAGCACTTTGAATTTCTCTTTATTAAACCTCATCCTGTTTACCTCTGACCATTTCTCTAACTTGCTAAGGTCATTTTGAATTATGTCCCTATCCTCCAAAGAAGTCGCAACCCCACCCAGTTTGGTATCATCCGCAAACTTAATAAGTGTACTCTCTATCCCAATATCTACATCATTGATGAAGATATTGAACAGTACGGGTCCCAAAACAGACCCTTGAGGAACTCCACTTGTTATCCCTTTCCAGCAGGATTTAGAACCGTTAACAACAACTCTCTGACTACGGTTATCCAGCCAATTATGCACCCACCTTATCGTGGCCCTATCTAAGTTATATTTGCCTAGTTTATCAATAAGAATATCATGCGAAACCGTATCAAATGCCTTACTAAAGTCTAGGTATATGACATCCACCGCTTCTCCCTTATCCACAAGGCTCGTTATCTTATCAAAGAAAGCTATCAGATTAGTTTGGCATGACTTGTTCTTCACAAACCCATGCTGGCTATTCCCTATCACTTTATTACCTTCCAAGTGTTTGCATAGGATTTCCTTAATTACCTGCTCCATTATCTTCCCTGGGACAGACGTTAAACTGACCGGTCTATAGTTTCCTGGGTCTATAGTTTCATGTACTGATAGAGCCATCAGCCAAAACAATTCTTGCTAAATTCTTGATAACAATTCTTGCTTACTATGCCCTTATCACAGCCATTCAAGGGATACAGTGGAAGTTTAACATATTTTATCAATGACTGTGTCATCAATTATATTACTACAGGTTAAATCTCTCTAGTCTGACACCCTTTGGACCTGATGGGTGCCAAACCATAGAATCAATATTGTCTAGCAGCATTATTGACACTTCTACTGCATACTGGACTCTTAGAAGGCATTTAGGGGTAAATTAGAGCTAAATAATAGCACAAAACACTGAGATCCAGGACTGGTGGTTGTAAACAAACCTTATGGGGCCATTGGAAACTTGGCCACACCCATGAGAAGTGGACATCTGGCTAACTAACATCATGCTGGACCACGGATATTGCTGGATCAGAGGGTGCCAAACTAGGGTGATTCAACCAGAAAAAAATTACTTCCTCAGTTGCCATAATATTATACTTTTCTAAATGCTTTCATTATCTACAATCATTTAATAATATATCCATTTTATATCTCTCTCTTCTAGGTCCAGATCCTGCACCCTTAAAGTTGATGGAAGCTTTGTTGTTAGCTTTAGTGACGATACACTCAAACATACATTCTGCTTTTTTAATGTTTCCCTCCTCCCAACCCTTTCCAATTCTTTCCAGTCTCCTCACAATCTCACCAATGCTCAAATTTTCTTTTCCCAGAGTAGCCAGTGCCATGGGTGCAACAGTAGGGGTGCTGGCACCCCCTTTGTCTTGAGATAGCAATAGCAGCTAAAAACATGGTCTCTACGTTCAGCACTCCTGCTTTCCAAATGGTTCCAGCATCACTAGCCAGAACATAAGAACTAAGGGTCACCAAATGAATGTAATGAGTAGCAGGTCTGAAACAAAGAAAAGGAAGATTTTCTTTACACAACGCACAGTCAACCTGTGGAACTCCTTCCCAAAGGATGATGTGAAAACCAGGATTTAACGGCTGCAAAAAAGTACTAGATGAATTCATGGAGGTTAGGTGCTTCGATATTTATTAGCCAGGATGGGTAGGAATGTTGTCCCTGGCCTCTTTTTTTTGTCAGAGTCTGGATATCGGTGACAGGAGAGGGATCACTTGATGATTCCCTGCTCTGTTTATTCCTTCAGGGGACATCTGTCATTGACCACTGTTGGAAGACAGGATATTGGGCAAGATGGACCTTTGGTCTGCCCCAGTATGGCCATTCTTATGTTCTTACTTGACCATTTTTATAATATGGGGAACCTGTATTTCTGTCACTGTAGTGTGACTAGATCTCACTATTCTCCACAGCTACTAGAGTCTTCTAACTCACCGCACTGTGACTGCATTCTGCAGGTATTGAAGAGATATTCCCCATACGTTCAGCATTAGCTGATGTCATGTGAGTGATCACCCATTGATATCCCTGTCAGCCTGCTGCCCAAAAGAATTACTTGAAAGTCTGTTCCCAAATCCAACCCTTTCAAGCTGCAAAGCAATTTAATGTTAGGACCTCAGCTTCCTGCCTTATTGCATTAATGTAGTGTTTAATGCACCCTAGAGGAACTTGTTGTTTTGTTATTCTTAATGGCCCTGCTTACTCATTTTCCATTCCTACAAGATAGTTTTTAATGGATTTGATACAACACCAGAAAGCCTCCTTGGCGACATAGTTAATGAACACTCTGAACTGGAAAACTTTACCTTAGAAAATGTCGTATATCAAATGAATGGGAGCAAAGAGGATAGTCAGCTTTTCAATGCAAGTAGATATAACATCATCAGAATTTCCTCCTGAATGTACCATTTGGAAAAGATGAGTGGAACTTGGGGGAAGAGGGGGTGATGGTGGGCAGGCAGAATTTGTTTTTCCACAGTGAAAAGTTATTTGCCACTCCTGGGAATGCTTTACCAACACCAACTGCAAAAATATACATATTGCCAGTTTACATTAGGGATAATATTGTGACTGCATTTAAACTGGGAGAAACCACTCCATCAGTCAAAGGAAGATTTCAGGGATGTGACCTTGAGTAATGTTCTGGCTTAAAAAAAACTGTGCATTTCATCATTAATAATATTTTGTAGGATTTTTTTTTAAATTTGTTCAACGTGGACTTTGTCAGCCAGAAAGGTAAAACCTCTCCCATGTTCCATCTTTCTGCATCTTATTGCAAGCAAGAGGAATCTTTATGAAAATAATTTGTTTGCCAAACTGAAAAAAAAATAACATTCCTGGGAGCGAGAGTGGATTCATCTAAGGTCTCCTCTAATTATAAAATGGGCAGATTTGCAGTCTCAGCAGCTAGGATTGTGAAACACAACTAAGTAAGGGAGAATTTTCTCTTCTGGAAAGGCCTTGTTACTCTGGCTAGGCAAACCTTTCATAGCCAAACCTGAAAGGAGATAAAGCTCGCTTAGGGGGCATCTATGCTGCACCCTTACCTCGAAATAAACAATGCAATTTGCACTACACAAATTGCGTAGATTATTTTGAGGTAATTTCAGAATAGTTTCTTTCAAAATGTGGAACTGTCTACACAGTGCCAAATTTCAAAATAAAGCACTATTCCGAAACGTCCCTTAATTCTTGTGGAACGAGGGTTACAGGGATGCCGGAATTGCGTGCCTGTTGTTTCAAAAGATATTTTGAAACAACAGGCTTCCTCAAAAGATGCGGAATAGCTATTTCTAGATACTTCCAGTATCCCAAAATAGCTCTGCTGTCTAGACATAGCCTTAGCTAAAAATAGCCAGCTCATCTGATAAAGTAGATGGTTCAAGATACTATATACTATAGGTTAGATAGACATCTATCAGGGATGGTCTAGGTCTAGACAGTACTGGGTCTTGCCATGAGAGCAGGGGACTGGACTCAATGACCTCTCAAGGTCCCTTCCAGTTCTAGTGATCTATATATTTTTGTTAGTCTGTATGATGCCACACGACTACTTGTTATTTTAATAGCCATGCTAGTTAGTGCTTGACTGATGGTAATTTCTCTCAAGTAGACATCTCTCCAGCTTGTGAAGAACTGGATTGAAATGTCCAGTGTGTACTTCCTATGCCACCAAAGAACTAATAGAAATGAGAAAGATGTCTACCTGAGAGAAATCACCATCAGTCAAGCACTAACTAGCATGGGTATGCAGTAACAACACGCCAGCCAATGGGGACATATCTGTAACTTAGTCTTGCTCCTGCTACATCCAAAACTTGCAAGGGATTCTACCCTCAGTCCCTTCCTCCCACATACTGAAATCCAGCAAGAATGACTATTCTCATGATGCTGGGAATCTTAAGAAACACACCATGAGACTGATGTTCAGGTCTACGCTACACAGGTTCTGCATTATTCCCAAAGACAGCATGCCCTATTTACCATGTGTTTGTCTTTTCTTACTGCACACAATCAGCATTCTTCTTAGATCTCCTTCATCATACCATCTTATCACATTAACTGAAATATTTCCAGGCAAGTGTACATAAAGGCTTGCAAAGAAATGATGGACATACAGTAAGTATGGTGTCTCTTATTCATGCTATTGTACTTTCAGCATCAGAGACACCCTTACACATATGCATGTGCATACACACACACATACACACATGTTGCTTCTGGTGCCAAGTCCATCTCTGCAGGGTAAGTTATCAGTCCAGATTCAGTGACAGATTAGTCACCGTGGGAATTTGGTTCCTCTATTACTCATGCCATTCTGCTTACAGACAGATTTATGTATCAGGAAAAACATACAAAGGGAATCCAATTTACTTGCACAAGTTCCTGGTCTGTTTGATTTATGCTTGAGTAAATAAAGACATATGCCTTGTAAGTCTTTGGTTCCTTTTCTCTCCATATATCTATGCACAATTTATCAGCCTCTTTCTTTTCCAGATTTCTATTTTGAAGGATTTTCAAATGAAGCTGAGATATCTGAAGGCAGTATCTTTAACAGTTTGAGGCTCCTTAAATATTGGAATGATTTTTTTACGTGCTTCCTGCGCCTCTCACCTGATTATTTAAAACTGGTTTATAGGCATTCCCAGGCTATGTCTTGAGTAAACGGAAGATTGACACTGTTAGAATCAATCTTCCAGAGTTTGATTTAGGGGGTCTACTTAAGACCCTCTAATTCGAACTCAGAGGGCACCCCTGTCAGCAACTAGTACTCCTGCTTCTTTAAGGAGTAAAAGAAGCTGAGATCTCCCACTGTTGAGTGGCGGGGAAATGCGAAACAAGGTATATTGACTCCAGTTTTGTAATTAACATAGCAGGAGTTGTGTATCTGGATTAGACCTTTCCCTTTTGTGTAGACCTGGCCTTTGTAAATCTCCACTACACCCCGCAGTTATAGGCAAAAACATGACTATTATATGTATTTTACATGTGATAAACATATAGCTACATGGGAGCAAGTTGCAGGGCCAGAAACATGACTCAAGAATTCTGACCTCTAGGCTCCCAGTTTTAACTACTAACCCTTAATTAACCATTAGCTATGGAGCACACATAACCATTTTAGCCAATTGACTTTTAATTGCTTTTCTTCAGATCAATAGAAGGATCATGGCTAGAATAGCCTGGAAAACCCACATTATTTCCCATGGAAATTTTAATGAGAAAAATCAATTTTTGCAAATGTTTCAACCAACATGCATCAGGCTTTCCAAGCAACATTGAAACAAAACAAGGGTTGCCATTATGTCTTAGTTCAAAAAGACTTTTTGAAATAAAAAAAATATTACTTGACTTTCAACTTAAAATGTACATTCAGTTTTTTGGGAAACAGAAAAAAATTATATGAGATTTTTAGGTACTAGATTTCCCCTCCCGTTTTTTCTCCCACCCCTTTTCTGTACCGGAAACAGTGAGAAAAAGTTAAAAAACAATGAATGGTCCTGCAGCAACTTAGAGACAACAAATAATGTAGATGGTATCATGAGCTTTCATGGGCACAACCCACTTCTTCAGATGAATGGAGCAAGGGGTCCAGAGGTACAAAAAAATAGCAGGAAAAGAGGGGATGGGGAGGGAAAGAGAAAGAGAAAGAAAAAAAAAATCTTGTCAAGTAGAGTGTCCGTGCTTAATGAGGCTAATAGACTGGACTGTAAGTGCCTGATATTTAGCTTTTGATGTCATTAGGGTGTTGAATGTAGTGGCATACCCAGTTCAGGTCTTTGTTCAAACCTTGATTAAAGGTGTCACATTTGCAAATGAAGGCAAGTTCTGCAGCTTCTCTCTCCAGCTGGTTTTTGAAATTGCTTTGTAAGAGCATAGTCACTTTTAGATCCATTAGCAAGTGCCTGGGCAAGTTAAAATGTTCCCCAACAGGTTTCTCTGTGTTACCATTTTGAATATCTGATTTGCATCCATTAATCCTTCGCCATAGAAACTGTGCAGTTTGGCCAATATACATGGCCAAGGGGCATTGCTGGCACTTGATGGCATAGATCACATTGGTGGATGTGCAGTTGCATGAGCCTCTGATGTGGTGGCTGATGTCATTAGGTCATATGATGATGTCGCTTGTATAGATATGTGGACAGAGTGGGCACCAGAGTTGATTACAGGGGTGGGTTCCTGGGTGAGTATGATGGAGGTGTGCTATGGGGTTGCTGGAAAAAATGTTTCAGGTTGGGGGGTTGTCATTTTCCAGGATAGGTTGTAGATTGTCAATGATGCGCTGGAGGGGTTTAAGTTGGGTGCTGTAAGTGATGACAAGCGGTGTTCGTTATTTTGTTTGTTGGCCCTATCTTGTTTGAAGCTGAAGCCTGGGTATTCTCCTGGCTCTGTCAATCTGTTTTTTCACTTCCCTGGGTGGGTATTTAAGTTTTAAAAATGCCTGATGGAGATCCAGTAGGTATTTGCCTCTGTCTGTGGGACTGGAGCAAATCCGGTTGTATCTTAGGGCCTGGCTGTAAAGAATTAATTGGGAAATGTGTCTTGGATGGAAGCTAGAGGTATGTAGGCAAGTGTAACAGTTTGTAGATTTCCGGGGTAAGGTGGTGGAAATGTGGCTGTTGTTTAATGGTACCTTAGTGTCAAGGTATTGAATCTCTTGTGTGGAATGGGAGGCTAAGGTTGAGGGTGGGCTGGAAGTTGTTGAAATCCCACTGTGAACGTAGAAAAACAGCAGAAAAGTGTGTGTAGGTTTCTCTTCGCTTTCTTTCCTTTCTCACCTCTTTCCAAATGTTTAGTAAGAAACCCAGTCCTGTTCCCATTGGTATTTTGCAATTGATTCCATCATAACTGCATACACCCAGGCACCCACACACATCCTGCAGACATTGGCGTGTTCAAAATCTCAATCCAAGTCTGGTTTGGGACCAGACTGAAATACCAGACCTGAACATCCCTTAATATATGAGAGTTTGCAATCTGGCTTCACATCCAAATTGCGATGGTGTCTTTTCTAATATTTTTGCATAGAAGAGAGAGAAACATGCCATCTGTGAACACTGTGGGAACTGCAGCAGCGGGGACTGTGTGGGGATATGTTCATGACAAAATGTTAGTGAATTTGTTTTGGCTGCTGTCTAAAAGGGGCATGACATTTTTATTGCTAGCAGATTTAACCAAAACTGGTGAAGTATTTTTTTGGGGGGAAGGGGGGATTTTTGGAAAATAGAAGGAAAATGTACATATTTATTTAAAAGAATGTTTTTCAAAAACTCAGGAAAAAATAAGTTTGTATTAATAAAAGAAGGAAAGTGATTCAAACAATAGACAGAGCTTGTTGGTAGACAATATTTGCAGGATTTTTGTTGTGTGCTGGAATAAAAAGGGGATGGGGGTTCAAGAGTGAAGGCAGCAGGCTCAGGGGTTGAGTGCTCAGAGCGGAGGGTTGGAGGGGGCTGGCGTGAGGATGGGAGAGGGTTTCAGGACACAGGGTTCCGAGTAGGCAGCTCAGAGCAGGGATAAGAGTTCAGAAATCAGATCAGGGGTTTGGGTGTGTGGAGCATGCCCCCTAGCCTCTCTTTGGTAGGGCATCTCCTCAGCAGGGGCTGTACTGGGCTGAATAAAATAACAAGGGGACATTCAGTCCAAGTGGAAGGCAGTCAATTTAAAACTGATCCATGCTTTTCTACCCGATGAACCAGTAAACTGTGGAACTCATCACAACAAGGTTTCATAGAAGCCAGGAGTTTAGCAGGATTCACAATAGGAGTGTGTGATGGGTTCGGGGTGCGATCACCCCCTCCCAGGTCGAGAGGGGGGGTTCGGCAGACCCCTTCACCTCTTTTTGGGTTCGTCTCGTGACCGAGCTCCTAGTCGGAAGCCCGGGCAATCGGGTGCGATCACCCCCCTCCCTGGAAGGAAGGGGGGGGGTCAGCGGACCCAGTAGTCCTTACCCATCCCTGCGGGGTGGGGTCTGAGCCCCTTAGTCCGACCTCCACTTCCTGGAGGTGCGTGACTTGATTCTGCTACACGCCTACGCCGGCGTCGCTCGGAGCTGGACGCTCCTCTGGTGGAGGGAGGGGGACCCGGCCCTGCCCTCTCTCCGGGTCCCAGCCCGGGGCCCTAAGCATCGGGGCTTGCTCGTGCCCCGACGCGGTAGACGGGGGTCACTCCGCCCGTAACCCGTCTACCCACGGGCACCAGAAGGCTTACGCCCTGGGCTGCTTCCTCCCTTCAGCCCACGCCCTTGAACGATCCGTCCATTCGCCCGGCTTACTGTGCCTCAGTTGGAGGAGTCAGGGGCTGGTCCGTACCAAACCCGGGGGCCATCCGTCTTCCACATCTTCTCGCCCAGTCGGGCCGCTCCCTCCGTGGTCGTCGCGCACTATCCGGGTCACTGCTGGAGCCTGGGCTAGCGGCCCGTCTGCGATGGGGGCTGGCTTGGGATCCCCGAGCGCGGGGCTGCGCCACCAGCCACGCTCGGGTGCATCCCCGGTCCGTCCTGAGACGCGATCTACCTCCCACTCCCCCGGAGGAGACCTCCTCTCCCTGTGCCGGCGGGCCATTTTAAACTGTCCCGCCGGCCCTGACGTCAGCCGCCGGCCCCGCCCCCCTGATGACGCTGCCGGCATGTCGGTGGCGTCCCGAGCGGTGCTCGTGGCCCCTCCCCCTAACGTCTCAGGGTGGGGGCTGCCTGCCTCGCGTCGGCACAGCTGTGTTGCCAGATTCCAGCTGCTGCCGCCACCGCCGCAGCCACGGCTTCGCGAGCCCCTCAGGCGACTGGACCACCGGGAGTGCGGGCCAGCGTCGGCCCGTCACAAGTGGAAAGCAAAACCATCCAATACTAGGCATAAAGATTAAAATAAATATAAGCTTTGGAAAGGTTAAAACCTCTCAAATGTCAGGGCAGAACCTGACATGTAAATAATGGAGATTAGGAAATAACTTTCTCTGGGGGCAAGATTCTCCATTACTGCCTACTGCAGTGGTGCGCAATCTTTTTTGATCAGCGACCCTTGTGGCGCAGGGGCCACCAACTGCCGGGCCCGCCCTCAGCCAGCTAGATCTAAGTGCCGCACCGCGGCCGCCAACAGCCGGGTCCAGCCCTCAGCCAGCTAGATCTAAGTGCCGCACCGCGGCCGCCAACAGCCGGGCCCAGCCCTCAGCCGGCTGGATCTAAGCGCCACACTGCGCGGCTGCCAACAGCCGGGCCCAGCCCCTGGCTGGCCGGATCTAAGTGCCGCGACCCACCAGGAAGACATCTGCGACCCCGTTGGAAGTTACGACACACAAGTTGCGCACCACTGGCCTACTGCATGGTTACTTGGACCTCCCTGGTGCCAGCCACGATCAGAGACAGAATACAGGAGTGGATGGGCCCCTGACTTGAACAATTCCTATGTTCCGTTGAAAGCATCTCACAAAGCTGAATTCCTTGTGAGTTCTCTAGGTCGCCTTTGATCTTGTGAATGTCAGTGCACCTTTAATGGCATACTGAAGCACACACCTAGCTAGAGGCAGGCTGAATCCCATGAAGGCCAGCTCCGGTAGCCCCAAAGCTGCTAGGAAATCAAGCCATTAATGTGAATGTTTATTTGGCTATTCTCACTACCCTCAGTTCCTTTTGCTGTTCCGTTCTACTAAACATCCTGCAAAAATATTTATCAGAAGAATGTGGTAACAGATCTATGGAATCCTCCAAGCCTGACATCAGGTTTCTTGCACCAGGGGACACTCCGAGAGAAGGATGGCGAATGACATCTCAGAAATACTGGGCAACCTACAAGATCACTGATGTTTCTGCAAATTAATTGGAAGCCCGTGGTCAACCAAACTCTTGTACAGTAGAAGCTGGCAAGATCTCTCTCCCCTTGAATTAGAAGTAAGCCCTACCATAAAGATGTGCATAGTTTCCACACAGATGTTTAGTTTATGAGCATTCAGGGGGAGTTTGTTTAAATAGATTTGGTGCCGTTATTTTTAATAGGATTGAAATTTATAATGGTGCTTTTGTTATAATCTGTCTTGACATTGAGGCCAAATGAACGCAATGGAATGCCACTTAAAATAACAGGTCTTGGGTTGAGTGCAATTTACAATAACATCTATTGGTCCATGTAGGGCTCTGGGGTACATGGGCAACACACTGATTCTAACATACAAAACAGCTGATAACACATGCCAGAGCGTAGTGTGCTAAATCCAGGGTAAGAAATCATTTTCTCGGTATAGGAATGTGACAGTATAAACTAAGCCATATTCACGATGGTTCTGAAAGTCACACTTCAGTAGCAATATTCTGCCCTCAAATAATGTAAGCACACCGTTCCCAGTGACACGAGGAACTAAATTCCTATGGTAACAAAGACCTATGCATTTTCAAGGTTCACGGTGGACTGTAATATTTCAAATGTCACTAAAGGAGGTTTTACTTCGCTTTCAGTTTTGTGATGCAGCATGTTGTTTCTTCTAAGATGAGGAGGCTTGTCTGAAGTCAAGATCTATGACCATCTGGCGTGTTCACATCTTTGAGATCTACATTTGTACAAGCTTTCCAGGTCACTTTGGCTATGTCTACCCAGCACGGCTTAACTTGAAATAAGCTACGCAAATGGAGCTACATCCATGGCGTAGCTTATTTTGAAATAGCTTATTTTGAGGTTTGATGCTGTCTGCACAGCACTTATTTTGAAATAGAGCAGTCTTCCTCTGACTTCCCTTGTTGGAGTTGGAGTAAGAAGTCCTCTAGCTTGAAAGCATTTCAGCATGTTGAAATAACTGCCGGCTGTGTAGACACGGGCTATGTTATTTCAAAATAACTAGTTATTTCGAAATAATGTTGCTGTATAGACATAGCCTTAGTTTCTTTATGTAATATGACAATATTCATATCTCATGCATCAGAGTGCCTATTTCATTAGGTGGAAATTACACTGGTCTGCATAAGTCATTGACTGTTTTGAATGGAGGCAGACTGTGTCAAGAAATCTCATGATCAAAATTATAGGTAAAAAATTGAGTTCTTTATTCAATTTTCACTCAGTTCTTAATCAATGACTCCTTGAAGTCATTGTATAGCAGGGGTCTCCAACTACCTGTCCATAGGCCATTATAACTATAATTAGCTCCCCGTTCTCCCCTCTCCCCATGGTCCTCTGTCACACTTGGGGAGGGCCTGGTGCCACATAGTGGCAGTGGTTGTACCCCCACCACACTGCCCATGGCTTGAAGGATGGGGAGTCTTGGGCCAGATTGTTCAATTGCTTCAGTCAGGACTGGACCTCAGGCCACGAGTTTGAGGCCCCAATTTACAGGATTAACCTTTGTGTCTGGAAAACCAGGTCTTTATTTCGGTGCTTTTATTTACAAAATATTCAATTTTCTTTTTAGCCCTGATGAATGCTGAAGAAGGGAGACTATCACAGAATAATCCTTTAGATCTGTCTCACTCTTGTGTAGACAAATTTCCTTTGTAACTTAAAAATAAAATTTGATCCCTTATTTAATATTTTCCCCATCATTGTGCAGACGGCAACATTGGGTGACACTAAGTCTAGTGAATTGGGCCATGCACCCAGGTTTACTAAGTATTTATAATATTGTGGGATTGTTCATTGTGAGCATGAAGAAAGTAAGGATACTGATTCTGGAAGCCATCTCTGGGCAAAACTCTGAAGGGGTTAAATTAAAATTCCTAATGTAGAGATTTTACAAGATCAAATCCAGGGTACTATCTCTTCTCCATCAAACCAACCCAACACGGCATGAATTTGTAAGGTAGTACACTTAGGACTTGGCTTTACTACAGGTTAAGTTGGTGTCTCTGCAATCGATGCAGCAGATATCAATTTAGCCAGTCTGGTGAAGACATGATAAGTTGATAGGAGAGTACTCTCCTATTAACTTCAGTTTTCAGCTTCAATGAGGGGCAGAAGCTATGTCAATGGAAGGGTGTCTCCTGCCAACATAGCACAGTATAGACAACACTTTAGGTTAATGTAAGTTACTCTGACTTGATTTATGCAACTTACAGAACTTAACATATGTAACCTAGATTGATTGACTTTGTTAGTACCAAACTATAGCTTACATTTGGTAAGGTCGCTTCCAAAGTACCATCTTGAAAACATGAGCCTTACTTCCTTGGGGCTAACTGCATTTAGTGTCTCTGTCAGATATTTCACTATTATCTCTATTGCCAAAAAGTTAGCATGAGAAGGATAAGGAAGCTGCCATGATAACAACATAAGTTTCTGCTCTCATCACATGATATAGTAATTATGTCCTCCCATTCCTATCCCCAGATAGTCTGTGTTTGAAGAGAGATTCATAGTTAGATAATGAATCAGGAGGGAGATGTAGAGAAAGGACATGTTGATGATATAAGTAAAAAGAAAGGGTATTGTCAAATTATTTTGGAATTAGAGGAGGAAAGATCAGGGCAAATTCCCTGAAACCACACACAGAATTCAGTAGGGAAGAATACAGGAAAAGGGGAAAGGGGAAATCAATAGCAGACAGGGGAAATCACTTGTGAATCAGATAATATAGCATGAAAGCTGCTGCAAAATCAAAACCTGTAAAGAAAGGTTTATGCAAGTTCGCCTGACACCAAGGGCAACACAAGCCATCCAATGAGAGCCAAGCCAGTTTGGTTAAAATATTCTGCTCCATAGCCCAATAGACTATAACTCAAAGAACAACAACTGTGGCTAAATCTCCTGATTTTTTTTTCAGTTCCTCACATTGTTCCGAAATGTTCCTCTGCTGGGCCGAAAGGATCGATGCCTGCAGATGGAAGCATGGGAAGGGGGGATGTTATTTTGTGGTTTAGATTTTAAACATTGTATAGTTTAAGCCAGTAGTTGAGCAACTTTTGAATTAAATAGACTGTAACAATGGGGGGGGGGGAGAATAAAACCCTTGGGCTGTGTCTACACTGGCAAGTTATTCCGGAAAATCAGCCGCTTTTCCTGAAAAACTCACCAGCTGTCTACACTGGCTGCTTGAATTTCTGGAAAAGCACTGACGATCTAATGTAAAATCATCAGTGCTTTTCCGGAAAAAACTATGCTGCTCCCATTTGGGCAAAAGTCTTTTTCTGGAAAACTGTTCCGGAAAAGGGCCAGTGTAGACAGCACAGTAGTGTTTTCCGCAAAAAAGCCCCAATCGCGAAAATGACGATCAGGGCTTTTTTGCAGAAAAGCGCGTCTAGATTGGCCACAAATGCTTTTCCACAAAAAGTGCTTTTCCGGAAAAGCGTCCTGCCAATCTAGACGCACTTTTCCGAAAATGCTTTTAACGGAAAACTTTTCCATTAAAAGCATTTCCGGAAAATCATGCCAGTGTAGACGTAGCTTTGAAGTATTTTTTTTATGAACAGCTCTAGTGGGGATGCATCTGGCCTATGAACACTGATTTTGGTGGAAAACAGTCTTCAGCTGGGATTGGCACCTTGGATTATTCCGGTGTGATTTTTTATCACTTCTTACCAGTATTCTGTGTCCTTATGTAGACACCCAGCCTGTGTCTACACTAGACCAAGCAGGTCGGCTTAAGGTACGCCATCCAACTATGCAAAATGCGTAGCTGTTTTTGGCTTATGGTAAGCTGAGCTGCCGCAGTGTCTACACTGTCTATGTGCTTTTTCTTTTGGAAAAAGCCTTCTTCATTGTAGAAAGAGGATTACGAACACCAGAAAAAACCCTCTATTCTTTCGATTTACTTTTGGAAGAACATGATTGCAGTGTGAATGTAACTCAGGTTTTGTCAGAAAAACAGCCATTTTTCCAACAAAACTCTGTAATGTAGACATACCCAAAGAAACAGGACTGTCATCACCAACCTTAGTCTTTTGTTCGCATGTTTGAGCCATCAGTAAGAAAATCCCATGGTTCTCCGAAGAGGAAAAACAGGTGTGAAAGTGATTAAAATGTGTTGTTCAAATTGACACAATGTTAACAGTTGAAGATATGGAGAAGGGAAGCTACGTGAAGGCTCAAGACAGAAAGGAAGTGCTTATAGTTGTTTATGAGTACGCCTGTTTTTGTCAGTCTATCATTCACAGGTAAATAATGTCAATCCATCTGAAACTCAGACTCCCTCATTGCAGTTAAGGGAAAACGAAAGTTGACATCACTAGATGTCGTGCTTTTGAAATGCTTAGCAAACCTCAGTAGGAGTTTGGCTCCATGCATATGGCTATGGCAAGCAACTAAAAATACTGGGGATAGTATTTCACTTTGTTGGAAGGAACTACTCTCTCGAACAACAACGAGCAAAGACTGTACTGGAATAATAATATAAACTTGCAATGATTTTTAATGTTATACAGTATTTGTTAGCAAATTATTATACTCTTTATCTGCTACAGTGCTGCTTTGGGTCCAACAATGGCTTTCTTTCAGGCCACATGGGAGGTATGTAAAATAATTATTCCAAATTATTCCACCATTTGCATTTCTTCTGTTTACAATGGCCAACATCATGTTATATATACCATGCCACCTACCAATGCATGAGACCTCCCTGATACCTCATCAGCTTTTCAAGGAGATAACTTTTGGCAAGTTCCCCCACAGCTCATATTTGTAGTCCCTTTCTACCTGTATTTCATCCTCATGCAATGTAGAGAGCATATAACAGCAAGGGAAATTATGGAGACAGGATCCAGGAAATCATGTAACTAATATGTGAACAAAAGGGAAAGCAGATGGAAAGGATGTGAACCACAGGGAGAAATTTTCTTCACAGGCAATTTCTTTCTTTCTTTCTTTCTTTCTTTCTTTCTTTCTTTCTTTCTTTCTTTCTTTCTTTCTTTCTTTCTTTCTTTCTTTCTTTCTTTCTTTCTTTCTTTCTTTCTTTCTTTCTTTCTTTCTTCAACTGCTTCTTCAGTAGCAATGAAGAAACTTCATTGACTTTAGTGGATGCACCCTGGAATTACATGTATGTAAATGAGATTAAAATCTTTAGCTTTTATGATTACAGCCAGGGATTCCACTCTTAGAATCTAAGGGCGTATTTTCTGCTTGAAGAGCAGTGATCATTTGGAAATGTAATAAATGGCCTTGTGAAAGAAAGAATATTTTCCTTCTGGAAAAATCCTATTCTTTGTGAATGAACGTAGAAATCTTTTAATAGTCTTTCTCTACCATCCTTTAGTAATAAATGAAGGCTCAAAAATGTATAGGAAGATCATTACATTCTATAGTTTAATTGTGTAATTTCTATAGAACCCTATTACATTTATGTTCGTTTAATCCTTGTTAAATTCAACAGGACTTTCTTATAAAAACTTGGCTGTTGAATGCCACATTTCTGTGGTACAGAGTATAACACACCATAAGTCAGGCCTTTTTAGCCAATTTCAAGAATCGTTACAAATAAGGTAGTATGGGCCTGGTACAAACTGGAGTCTTTCCATGAACTTTGGATCTCTTTATCAGTGTGGGGGGATTTTAATTTTTCATTTGTTCAATTAAGTTTGTGATTCTCTCTTTGATGTTTCAAACTCTTGATCAATACATGAATATGGGAAACTTTTTTTTCTGATATTCACTGGTCCTTCAGTCAGCCAAGGAAAAGCACAAGAATGATCCCACTGTCTAAGGTTGGGAAGAACAAAGACAAGAAAAAAGGAATTCCACTCCTCAAGTATAATTAACTAACAATTTTCTGATTGGGATCAGCAGATTCAAATACTAGAGCTGGTCAAGAAAAAAGGACACATTTCTGAACTTTTTGATGAAAAGGGGGCACAATATTCACAAAAAACACATCATTGGGACCAACTTTTATCAAATTCAACCAGTTGAGACTGGATCAGATTTCTACGCACCTCAGCGGTAGCACAGAATGTTTATATCATCCATTTTGGGATACCTAAGGAAGCTTCTTCCTGTTCCTTAAACCTAGATGAGAAATATCACCAAAGGGGTATGAGGTGGAAAGCAAAACAGAATGAGATTTAAAGTTCACTCATATCAAGGACGAAGTAACTTAACCCCATATTTCAAACACACTTCTTGAAAATTTAACGTGGGCTTCTTAGGTAAGTTGATAACCCAGAGTCACTCAAGTCTTCTGGAGACAGAGAGTGAGTTTGGTAGTTTCAAAGAGATTTTGGCCAATTGACCTGATAAGTTTTGTCAACTTATGTTTAACGTATTAGTCACATCAATTAACATTTTATTAGGTTGAGATCTGGGAGAAACATATGCATTTTTTCCTCATTTTGAAAGATAATCTTGATATATTCAGCCTCCAAACCAATGCTTTCCCTTCTCATCTGTTAAAAGTAAACATTCATAAAAACGCACAGAAGTCTGTCCCTGGTTTATTTCTAGTAGGATGTTAATTGGAGTGCCTGGATGTCTTTGACACTGTACAGGATTCAACATACTGTATCAGTTTCCTTTGCCAGGACAAGACTAAGTATACACCAATCAAAATAGGCAGCCTCATTAGGTAAACAACATAGAATATAGTAAGAAAAAAATAGTGTGCACAGAACCAGCTTTAACCTTGTCACGCTAAAACGTCTCAGAGGGGTAGCAGTGTTAGTCTGTAAATTAAAAAAAAAGAGCTGTCCTATGGCACCTAATGGTGTGTCTTCATTGCACCCTTACCTCAAATTGCATAGCTTATTTTAAAATTTGGCATTCTCAACACAGTGACAAATTTCAAAATAAATCGCTATTCCAAAATGTACGAGGTTTACAGGGACGTTGGAATAGCAAGCCCATTATATTTCAAAATAACGGGAGCACTCAAAAGGATGTGGAATAGCTATTTTGGGATACTTCCAATATCCCAAAATAGCTCCACAGTGTACAGGTAGCCTTAGAGACTAACAAAAATATATAGGATCATGAGCTTTCGTGGGCAAAACCCACTTCTTCAGATGAGCGGGAGTCATGCTTTCACTCACGTGAAATTCTCCTAAGGATCAGCTCATTGTAGTATTTGAGTTCTACCATATGGTCACCTGGGGAAGACACAAACAGAGGAAATGTAGTCCTGATTTTAAGGTGGGACCTGGAGGCACATATCCATTCTATAACGATATCAGCCATTAGGGAAAATAAATGTGATGCTATCAGCAAACCACAGAGAACGCATATCACAGTGGGATCACCTTCTGAGACAAGAAGAAGCATGGGCTATGTCTAGACTGCAGGCTTCTTTCGAAAGAGGCTCTTTGGAAAGCATCTTTCGAAAGAGCCTCTTTCGAAAGAGAGCGTCTAGACTGCACGGAGAAATTTCGAAAAAGCGGCTTGCTTTTTCGAAAGAAAGCATCCAGTGAGTCTGGATGCTCTCTTTTGAAGAAGCCCTATTTACATTGAAGAACGCCTTCTTTCGAAAGAGGAACTTTTGAAAGAAGGCGTTCTTCCTCGTGAAATGAGGTTTACCGCCATCGAAAGAAAAGCCGCGTTCTTTCGAATTAATTTCGAAAGAACGCGGCTTGAGTCTGGACGCAGGGGAAGTTTTTTCGAAAAAAGGCTACTTTTTTCGAAAAAACCCCTGAGTCTGGACACAGCCTTAGAGTTTAATTAAGTTCTTTTGCAGTCAGTTTGAATTTTCCAGTCTAGGAAGTGGTACAATATACGCACCAAACAATGGGAGAAATATTTGAATCTTTTAAAAAAAATACAGTTTGAACCTCTCTAGTCCAGCATTCTCTGCTCCAGCAACATCCGTGGTACAGCATGATGTTAGTTAGCGAGATGTCCGCTTATCATGGGTGTGGCCAAATTTCCTGTGGTCCCATAAAGTTTGTTTACAGCCACCAGTCCTGACTCTCAGTGTTCTATGCCGTTATTTAGCTCTAATGTACCCCAAAATGTCTTCTCAGAGTCCAGTAAGCAGTGAAGTGTTGGTAATGCTGCTAGACAATATTGACGTCCTGTGGTTTGGCAAATTCTTTAGCTATCTACACAGCTCCTTTTTGCGCAAAAGCCTCTTGCGCAAAAACGGCTACTAATGAATTATGCAAATGAAGTGAGGCGATATTCTACTCCGTGCTTCATTTGCGTAAGCTTTTGCAGAAGAAGGGTGCAGTTGAGACATAGCCTAGAGAGATTCAATCTACACCCAAAATTCAGTTTCTTAATGAACTATGAGATCCAGCATTAATTAGCTGACTTCTGTCACAAGCCATGGCAAGAAATAAACAAATATTGGCATGGAAAACCCAAAATATTTAATTCCTTCCTTTGCTAAAAGTCAAATGTAGGTGCGGCTTTAGTCACTAGGATACTCTGCTATAAATGTGATGTTGTTCTCTTTTTCTGTTTTTAGAGCTATGAAGGATATTGGGTCTTCCATTTAACTGTGAGGCCCTGGATCAATCTTTAATGCATTTAGGATGTGGTCATATTTTAGGATGTTTTAGGTGTTTAAAAAAATCACACTTGAGGACTATTTAAGTCCCTGAAAAAGTGCAGCGGACACAGCTGTAGGGGCCTGCCAATCTCATAACTGCCTGTCGGGCTAGCCCAGGGAGACATCTGCATTAGGGAACAGTTAAGAGGATTAGTTTGCCTACTGTGAGTTCACCTGTTTACCCTGGCTGTTATTTATTGAAGATCAAATTGACTGAATATCATTCCCGACAGAGAGCTGGCAAGAGATTACTTTATGAGGAGACCAGAGTTTGCATTTCATGGGTTCAGTTATCTGTGATTTAAGGATCATTATGATCTCTTTAAAATTCTTAAAGCTAGCCAGGAAAGCTAAAATTAAAGGAAGGCTGTGCCTTGTATTAAAGAATTTGGAAGACAAATGGGAATACAGTCAAGACATTCTGTTGGGTTTATGTTGCATCTTTATGTTGAAAACTATGAATTTCTTTAATGGTTCTGAGTTTGTTTGTACCAAGCTGGGTGCTGAGGGGCAGAACTTTATTCTTAACTGGAAAATGTTTCCACAAATAGCCTTCCTATTTTTGATCTGTACACTCTATGAAGAGCTATACAGTGGTGTCCAGTAGCCTAACACTGGCCACGTTTAGACGACTTTGCTTTTCTGGGGATCCTAGAAAAGCAATTCCGTGTCCAAAGAATGTGTCCACTTTTCTGAATTTTTTTTCGAAAAACAGATGTGCTCTTTTGCCATCCCTGTAAACCTCGTTCTACGAGGCATAAGGGATGTGTCGAAAGAGATCTTTTTTCCGAAATTTGGTGCCGTGTACACGTGCCAAATTTTGGAAAATTCTCTTTCAAAAGTAAATTGAAAAAAGACACGCCAGTTGCATACCGCAAATGGCATATCTTTTCTGATTTAATTCTGCAGTCTAGACCTAGCCTCCCATTACTTAGGATGTTGTTTTGGCTGCTTAGAATTTCCGAAAACCAGATCGTCACTAAACTCTGCTCAGTGGATCTTGCTGTCTAAGGCAAGGGTGGGGAACCTCTTTTGGGTCGGGGGCCATTCACCAACCGAAAAATCAGTTGGGGGCTCCACAATAATAAAATAAAAAAATCCCCAACATCTCACCAATGTAGCCCCTGACTGTGAAGGAGAAGGACACTCCCCATGTTCCCCTCACTGCAGACTGTGGTGCGCCCCAGAACGGGCTGGCAACAAACCCAGTGAGGAGAGCGCACAGGGCTCTGGGCACTGCTCCGGCACCAGACACTAGTTCCACACTCCCGTTGGCTGGGAACCTGCTGCTGGTTGCTTCTGGTACGCAGCATGGTCTGTGGTACCAGGGGAGACAGGAAGTTGCCTTCGCACCCCCACTGCACAGTTGACTGGGATCCACTCAAGTTAAGCCCCTCCTGCCCCAGTTACCCCCACCCCTAAAGCCAAAGCCTCCTCCTACACCCCAAAGCTCTCATCTTCAACCCCACGCCAGAGCCCACACACTAGTCCTATTATGTTGTCTCATGAGCATCAACCATTTCTTCAACTGGGTCATAAGAAAAAAAAGTTTGAAAACCGCTGATTTAGATATCTACGGATCAGGTTGGAAACACAGAGATTCCGAGAAACCAAGCTTCACTATAGATTTAGTTCTGTGTCCTCCCGAGGGTGTTAATTGCCAAGCAGTTTCAAATTAGACTTTTAAAAGAGAGCCCACATCTATTTCACAAATATGTATATAAGAGGGACTATCCTTAATTAAATATCCCATGACCTAACTGACAACCCTGGGCCACCCTAGAGTCAGGCTTATCCATTAGCAACCACACTATAAAACCTAGGTATAGTCATTCAAAATTCAGTTGGAAATTGCATATTAGCAGGCTACGTCTACACTGGCCCCTTTTTCAGAAGGGGCATGCTAATTTTGAAAGTGGGAATAGGGAAATCTGCGGGGGAAGAAGTAGGAATAAGAGATCCTCTGGAATAGGGCTTTATTCCGGAGGATCGGGCCAGTCTAGACGCTTTTTTTCCGGCTTTTCCCCAAGCCAGAAAAAAAGTGGCGGCCATGTTTATTTAAATCCGCGGGGGATATTTAAATCCCCCGCGGATTTCCCTATTCCCACTTTCAAAATTAGCATGCCCCTTCCGAAAAAGGGGCCAGTGTAGACGTAGCCGCAGTGTTTTGAGGATGTAGGTATTCATAATCGTCTGCCCTGCTATGAACAGGGGCAGCCTGAGGCGGGCTGTGGCAGCTGGCGCTCCAGGCAGAACGCGCGATCGGCGTCCCGGCCTGCACAGCCATCAATGACCGTGATGTCATCACTGGGTGCCCCGGGCTCCCTGTTGAAGACCGCGCCCTAGGCGACTGCCGAGTCAGCCTATGCTCACAGGCCACCCCAGCAGTTAAGCTAGTACTTAGTACTTGGGGGCACGTCTAAATGACGGGGGGGGAGGGATCGAAAGAGTATATGCAAATTCTGCTGGGGATCCTAGAAGGAATTTGCATATCTTCTTCTGATCTCACTTTTGAAAGAGCATCTTTCGAATGTTAAAGTAGTCCGGATGCGTTTCTTTTTAGGAAAAAAACCCTTTTTGAAAAAAACCTCCCCGCATATACTTCCCTTTTTAAGGAAGAGCGATTTTATAGAAAAAGGGTTTTTTCCCCAAAAAAACCCCCACAACCAGACTAGTTTCACTTTCGAAAGATCCTCTTTGAAAAGTAAGATCGGAAGAGGATATACACATTCTTGCAGAATTTGCATATCCTCTTTTGAAAATTCTACATAGTCTATACATAGCCTCAAAGAAGAGGTCTGAACATTTGGAGTATGGAGACCTCCTTGGTTGGAATCTACATTTTTAACAACTTAAAATTTGCAAGGGCAACCATTGCCTTTCTTTAGAGCATTTTTCCTCCTTCGGGAAAGACTTAAGTGTCAATGGGAGAGAAACCCACACCATAACTGACTGAAGAATGTGACCCTCACACAGCAGTTCTATGCTGAAATTAATCTTTCAAGATCTTACAGCAGAGTCATCTATTTTCCTCATGCTTTGGCTTTGTTAGAGGATTACTTTGACTCCAGGCGAGCGTTTCTCTCCTTATGTTTATTCTCTCAGACAAATACAGGAAAAAGCCCACTTGCTCCCCTCGACCTTTCGGCTCAGAAACCGACAATTGCCTTCCTCAGCCCAAAGGCATTGCTTTTTTGGGAGTGCCTTATTTAGAACACATGATCAGCATCCAGAGCTTTCCAGTAGCCTCTAATCGCTTCTGAGTATTTATTTACATGGTATAAAATTAGAGGAAATGAAGGGGTATCTGTTTGAACTAAAAGCAACAGCCTAATTCTACTTGTTACAGACTCCCCTAATGGAAAGATTTCAGTCAATGTCTGAAAAAGAACATGGTTCATAGAGCTTTCTAACATAATTGGGTTTGTTGCCCAACAAGAGAACTCATTTAGCAGCTTTCTAAAAAAGAGTCTGCTCATGAATTAGGAGCCATTTTTGATTCCATGCTCTGAGCTCAGCGTATTTGCCCAACTTCCGATCTTACTGAGGACAGTAAAGTGAAACACCCTTTACGACAAGACAAGATGAAGAGCATCCCAGAAAAGATATGATTCAAGGTAATTTATGTGTGTCAACTTTCAGATCTAGATGTGTATGAAAGAAAAAGGAAATTTACTACAAGGTGAACCTCTCTAGTCCAGCACCCATCGGGACCTGACCAGTTTTGAACAAGAGAATTTTCCAGAGCATGGGAGGCCAATATTGCCTAGGAGTATTACCATCACTTCCACTGCTTACTGAGCTGTTAGAGGACATTCAGGGATAATTAGATCTAAATAACTGCACAGTACATTGAGAGCCAGGACTGGTGGCTGTAAACAAACTTGACCACTCCCATGAAAAGTAGACATCCGGCCAACTAAAATCATGCTGATGTTTCTGGACCACAGAGTTCTGGACTAGAGAGGTTCAACTTGTATTGAAGGACCTGTTTCCAAAATACTGGTTTTGGAATTATACCAGTTTGGTTCTGATTAGTACATAAGCTTTTTCTTTTCTTTTTCCTCTGGGGAGGAAAGGGAGGATAGAAAGGCCTTCTTGGCTTCAGTTTAGATGTCCAAGGTGCTACTAGTGCCACAAGAAAAAAATACTACTCTACTACCATAATGCTGTGAAACCAGCCTTTCCAAATTTAACATAAAATCCAAATGGAGTCCAAGCAGGTAAACCAGAAGACAAATGCCATAGAAAAACCTTCAGACATTCTTTCTGATGTTCAGAAGAGTCTGCACTTTCCTATAGTAAGTGACCTTTAAAATACAGAAATAAATAAAATTACTTCAATGAAGACGCAATACTGCCTCATTGAGCCCCCAGTGATTTACTTTAATTCTTTCAGAGCCTTGCAGAACAGCTTAAAAAAATGGTGCCAAAAAGATATACTATTTTCACAGCACCATTTGCTTTAGAAAGATATTTATACCTTCTTTTTCAGAGGGATTCAGGATGGCTGTGTACTTATAATGTCAAAGCCCAGTGGATAAAACTTTTGTGGGCACCTAAATGATTTAGACATCCAAGTGATTTAGGAACCCAAGTCTCACTGAAAATCAAAGAAACTTGGGCTCCTAAGTTCAGAATTTCAGGGGTATTTAGATGCCAAAAGATGTAGATGGGTGCTCAGTGGAATTTTCAAAAGCACTTAAACAAGTTAGGTGCCTAAATTCTATCCATTGTAATAGGACTTCTGTGCCAAACCTGCTTAGTTGTTTCTGATATTCTTATTGATAAACTAGGCAAATATAACTTAGATAGGGCCACGATAAGGTGGGTGCATAATTGGCTGGATAACCGTAGTCAGAGAGTTGTTGTTAACGGTGCTAAATCCTGCTGGAAAGGGATAACAAGTGGAGTTCCGCAAGGGTCTGTTTTGGGACCCGTACTGTTCAATATCTTCATCAATGATGTAGATCAGGGGTCTCCAAACTACGGCCCGCGGGCCGGATGCGGCCCGCGAGGCCCTCTCATCCGGCCCGTGGAGACTGTGACGGGGAAGAAACTCCCCGCACTAACAGCCCCTCCCCTGGAGAAGCGCCGAGCAGCGCAGCGCCGCGGAGCTGGGGCGGGGAAGAAACTCCCCACACTGACAGCCCCTCTCCCGGAGAAGCGCCGAGCGGCGCAGCGCAGCGGAGCCCAGGGGAAAGCCCACGGGGAGGGGAGCGAGGGCGCACAGCCGCAGGCGCGGCAGGCAAGGAAGGCGGCAGGACCCAGGAGGAGAAGGGGCAGGGACGCCAGGGTGAGTGGCACGCCCCGTGCGTGCTGGCTCAAAAGGGGGAGGGGCCGGAAGGACAGGGGCGGCCGGCACTCACTTTCTTTTGGGCAGGCAGCCAGGAGAGGGAAGCCGGAGGAGCCAGCGGGACGGAGGAGGGACTCTGGACCCGCGCAGCCCTTGCCCTGGGCAGCGAGACTCCCCGGCCGGGGGTGCGGGGGATCGGAGCCGCCAACGGATGGCCACACGCCCTGCAGACCGACGGCCGAGCCCGGGCTCTGCGCGTCCCTCACAGCAAGAGGGGTTGGGACTTGGCGTGGACAATTGCTCTCTATTGACCAGTGCGTTCTTATCCTATTGGCTAGCTCTCTCATGAGGTCACTAGTGGGCTGGGCTCTATTTTGGCATCCAGGAAACAATTTCACCATTCACACTAATACAGGTGTTCATGTGTAGTGTATCAATGTGTTATTAAATAATAACTGAATAAAATAATATTAAATAAATAATTAAAAACAACATCCATGTTTTGATTGTTTTTTATTTGGACCTCAAGTGTGTAGTCGGCCCCCGAACTGCTGTTTGATAGTTAATGCGGCCCTCGGGCTGAAAAGTTTGGAGACCCCTGATGTAGATATTGGGATAGAGAGTACGCTTATTAAGTTTGCAGATGATACCAAACTGCATGGGGTTGCAACTTCTTTGGAGGATAGGGACATAATTCAAAATGACCTTAGCAAGTTAGAAAAATGGTCAGAGGTAAACAGGATGAAGTTTAATAAAGAGAAATGCAAAGTGCTCCACTTAGGAAGGAACAATCAGTTCCATACATACAAGATGGGAAGCGACTGTCTAGGAAGGAGCATGGCGGAAAGGGATCTAGGGGTCATAGTGGACCACAAGTTGAATATGAGTCAACAGTGTGATGCTGTTGCAAAAAAAGCAAATATGATTCTAGGTTATATCAACAGGTGTGTTGTAAGCAAAACTCGTGAAGTCATTCTGCTGCTCTACTCTGCACTAGTTAGGCCTCAGCTGGAGGTACTGTGTCCAGTTCTGGGTGCCACATTTCAAGAAAGATGTGGAGAAATTGGAAAGGGTACAGAGAAGAGTGACAAGAATGATTAAAGGTCTAGAGAACATGACCTATGAAGCCAGGCTTCATGAACTGGGCTTGTTTAGTTTGGAAAAAAGAAGTTTAAGGGGGGACATGATAGCGGTTTTCAAATATCTAAAAGGGTGTCACAAGGAGGAAGGAAAAAATTTGTTCCTCTTGGTTTCTGAGGACAGGACAAGGAGTAACGGGCTTAAAGTGCAGCAAGGGAGGTTTAGACTGAACATTAGGAAAAAATTCCTAACTATCAGGGTGGTCAAATATTGGAATAAATTGCCAAGGGAGGTGGTGGAATCTCCCTCTCTGGAGATATTTAAGAACAGGTTAGATAGACATCTGTCAGGGATGGTGTAGATGGAGCTTGGTCCTGCCTTGAGGGCGGGGGGCTGGACTCGATGACCTCTCGAGGTCCCTTCCAGTCCTATGATTCTATGATATCCCCAGGTAGGGCCTATCTTCCTCTGTAGGTACTTAAATACATGTGCAAATCTGGCACTCAGTGTCAAAGTGTCTTTTCTAAAACAGGACTTAAACTCCTGTCACTTAGACAGTTTACAAAATGTTACTCAATATCTCTCTTAGCATCCCCCACATAAGGAATGATGCTAATTATGTGGAAGGAGAGCAGTGAGTACTGGAACACTTGTGCATTATAATGAAACTTATGTCACTACTTTTGACCCTGATTTAGAAAAACATTCTTATTGGACTTAAATACATTCTTAATTTTAGACTCTTGCCCAATTCCCATTGAAGTGAAGCACATGCTTAAGGACAGGTTGAACCTCTGTAGTCTGGCACTCTCTGGTTCAGCAACACCCATGGTTCGGCATGATTTTAGTTAGCTGGATGTCCACTTATCATGGGTGTAGCCAAGTTTCCATGGTGACATAGAGCTTGTTTACAACCTGATTCTCAGTGTTCTGTTATTTAGCTCTAATTTACTCCTAAATGTTTTCTAAGAGCCCAGTAAGCTGTGGAAATGTTGGTAGTGCTGCTAGACAATATTGACCTGCCATGGTTCAGCAAATTCTCTATTATGGTCAAGTCCCGAGGGTGCCAGACTAGAGAGGTTCAACCTGTAATCCTGAATAAGTGAAGCTTTAATCACATAACTGAAACATCGTTCTCAGCATTATTATTATTATTATTATTATTATCATTATCATTATATTCTTTATAGAAGATGCTCCTGACATGAGACTGGAAAGTTGGAATGAAATGAGTAGAGCCTTGTGTAGATACAAAATTGGTATCCACATTTGCAAAAATGGTCTGCAGATATCTACATCCACATCCATGGATGCGGATACCCACAGAAATAAAACAGATATCTTCAAGTTTGTAGGGTTCTAAATGCAAAATTTATATTTGCATCCACATCTGTATCCAGAAAAATGAGCCACAGATAACTGTGGATTTGCAGTGCTCTAAAAACGAGAAAGGCAAAAGTGTTGTTGAAATTGACTGCTTTCCATGAAGCATTGTGATGTTAATGAAATATTATTTTCCAACAGAAAGCTGGGCCATCAGAATATTGCAACTAGCTCAGGATTAAAGTTTCACCATTGGAAAACTCATGCCTGGCTTATATTTAGACTCATTAGACTTTTTTTGTTTTTAATTACAGAATGGATATATATAAATTTAATTTTACACGTTAAATTCTACAGGATCAAACTATAATTCTGTCTTTTGGAAAGGATTCTGGATTTGGCAAAATGAGGTCTTCCCTTCTGGCGGATGTGGAAATATTCTATATTTTGTTTGAGAGAAGCCGCACATTGTCACATTTCATTCTCCAGTGACCCTCTTTGTTCCCTGCTCTAAAAATTTATGTATTTCATTAAATTCACCTCTACCGGATATGCAATAGTCTGATTTTAGTTCCATTCCTTTCATTTACACATACAGACTAATCAATCGCTTCCTGTATGAAAATTAATACATTCAAACGTCCCATTGAATTTAATAAAAGGACAGCCCTTGATCAAGACTTCTATCAAAACATATATGGAAACCTTCCTTAGATGTCATTTGGCTTTGGATCAGGCCTCTAATAAAAAGAGTTGGTTTAAAATGCCTCAGTAAGTGTATCACATTATTTTAATTATTATTTCTTGAAATTTTTAAAAAAGTCAACATTTCAATAAAATAAATCAATTTTTGAAAAATAATCAGAGGTAGAGCAGGTTGTATCCCCCCACCCCCAAATTGATGCAAATATTTGTTGTGAACTTTTGGTTCCTGTTGTTAGAAACCTAATATTTAGGGGGAAAGAAAGGCATTGAAGATATGAAATTTAGAAATAGGATCTAATATAGAAACACAGCAGGTGAACAAAATAAATGAAGTGGGACAACAAAGCAAGTACAGGTTGAAGCTGTCTAGTCTGGCACATCGGGAGCTGACCAGTTGGAACCAGAGAATTTTCTGGACCAGAGGAGGTCAATATTGTCTAGCAGCATTACCAACACTTCCACTGCTTGCTGAGCTGTTAGGGGACATTTAGGGGTACATTAGAGGTCAATAACAGCACAGAACACTGAGAGTCAGGTTGTAAACAAACTCTATCGGATCATGGAAACTTGGCCACACCCATGATAAGTGGACCTCCAGCTAACCAAAATCATGCCAGACCACGGATCATAGAATCATAGAATAATAGGACTGGAAGGGACCTCAAGAGGTCATCGAGTCCAGCCCCCCGCCCTCAAGGCAGGACCAAGCTCCGTCTACACCATCCCTGACAGATGTCTATCTAACCTGTTCTTAAATATCTCCAGAGAGGGAGATTCCACCACCTCCCTTGGCAATTTATTCCAAATTTGACCACCCTGACAGTTAGGAATTTTTTCCTAATGTCCAATCTAAACCTCCCCTGCTGCACTTTAAGCCCATTACTCCTTGTCCTGTCCTCAGAAACCAAGAGGAACAAATTTTCTCCTTCCTCCTTGTGACACCCTTTTAGATATTTAAAAGGATGTTTCTGGATCAGAGAGTTCTGGGCTAGAGAGGTTCAACTGATGGTAGCATCAACATAATGAGTAGTGTTCTTGACACATCAATTGCGTGACCTTTGTCTAGTGATTTGCAAGTTACTTTTCTAGAAGGATTTGAAGGAAGACCGTTGGTAGCTTCCTGGGTTTAGATGTTGCATTTTTCCCCCATCATTTTAGATCATTTACCACTTTGTAGCTGGACTCCTCTGACAAAGAACATACTCAGTCATTTTCTGTATTTGTTTCCAACAGATTCTGTTGGGAAATATAAATCTCTTCTGTTACTTTTATTTCTCCAGATCCCCATTTTAGGAGGTTTTTCAGTTGAAATTGGTCTGCAGCTTGAAAGATTCTCAAGAAGCTCCCGTTGCAAGTTTTCCACCATTCTCATTGTTTGCAGTTGAATCACTGTGAAATGTGGGCTTTCTTAAAGCTTGTGGGGAGAATGTAAAATGACAGAGAGCAATTCTGAAAATAATAAAACACTGTAGGTTTGATAGTCTGGGCTTTCTGATTGGGCTTTCCAGCTCTGAAACGCAGAAGGTTCTGCTAACGTCAATTCTGTGGGTTTTCTAATGAAGCCAGTATGAAATCACAGGAGATACATTTTAATTCTTGCATTCGTTTTGCATGAAATAGAATAGCCTGAGATCTGACTAGTAAGACATAAAACTATCTGCAACCTGTCCACTTTGAACAGAACAGTTACCACATGATGTTGCTCAGCCATGTTCAAAGTCTACAATTTCCTTCCAGATTCAATTCTCAGGAACGGGCGGAATTTCTGACTTGAGTAATGATATTTCTGCTCTTGCTCACTTTGGCAAGCAGTGTCTTCTATGTTCCACCAATGTCCTTGTTTTAATCTTGAAGGACAAAAGGAAGAACATATAGCTAATGCCCCAAAGTGGGCTTTGGATGCAAACAATCCAATGGAAACATATAATTAGTGGACATTAATGAGCCCGTGCTGCAACAAAAACTGAGCAGAATCCTGGACCTTCTTTATAAAATCGTCAATAGGACTCACAAAATTAAGTTGTTTAAGGATCTGTCCCCCACAAATGGGCAAAGCCCATTTCATATTATGTAACAGAGAATCATTGACCCTAGGTGTTTTGCATTATATCAATAGAGATATTTATAGTTTTCCTCCATATTGGTATATTATAGTATATACATAACAGTTTTTACATAATGCAACTGCAAAAGTGACTGGCAATTTGGGGTGCTTTGATCATTAAATGGCACCTGATTTTCTAAGGCCATGTCTATACTGGCAAATTATTTCAAAATGACTAAATTCGACCTAATAACTCGTGATTTAACAAAATTGAACTAGCATGTCCACGCTACGGGGAAGCCTTTACCGTAGTCAAGGCAGACTCTGTTAATGTAGATGTGCTAACTTGGACTTAGAATCCCAGGAAGAGCTGGGGAGTAATTAGTTCGAATTACTTTGGGGATTGGTTATTTTGAAATAGCAGCACCCCAGCATCCACAATACTATTATTTCGAAATAACTATTTCAGAATTAGTGTTGCTCCTGATGAAAAGAAGGAAGGAGTATGGATTTCGAATTAAGTGACCCGTTATTTCAAAATAACAGGCTTGGTTGTGTGGACGCTCCGCTTATAAATTCACCCAAGGGGGTTATTTCGAAATAAAGCCTTAGTGTAGACCAGGGCGAAGGATGGATATTCCACATTCTCTGGAAACCAGAGTCATTTAACACGCTTCAAGCTCTGCTCTCTAAAATGGAGGCACCCCAAATCAGTAGCCACTTCTGAAAATCATGACCACTTTGACTAGATAGTCTTCCATAGGCTTATAAGATTAGTGGGAGTTTTTGCCATCAGTTAGACTCAACATATTGGTTTGCAGATGATGTGCAGTAATGACCACATGAGCAAGAGAAATGTTGGATGTTCACCTTCTCGGTGTAAGTCAAAGAGAGAGAAAATTAACTTTCCTCAAGGAAGAGGACCCAGGGATATTTAGATGATGCTATAGGACAGGAGAAAATAAAATAAATTAAAACAAAAGGAGAACAGAAAAAAAGCCAACAACCCCAGACAACTGAAATCATGAAAGGCCAATGAAGAAGGGGATAATTTTTGTTTTTTGTTTAAACTATGAGCAAATGGCATGTACTGCAAAAGACTTAGAGTTTTAAACAGATTTTTAAATCAATACAAATAAATACTTCAGTGCACCTTTAACACAGCTTTGTAGTGATTTACTGCAAACATACTGAAAGCATTGACCACTATTTCAGTAGCTCTCATAATGTTCTGCATTCAAGGTCAAGAAAATTCTCAGTAAAAACAATTTTCTCAGCCATCTTTCCACAAAGCCAGGCTGAAAACAATAGCTCATATCTTTAGAGCAAACACTGGAAAATGATGGGGAAAAAATACCCACCAAAATATTGGACCTCCACGAGAAATCACTTTTTGTGGCTTTTCTGACTTGAAGCTTGCAAAATATGCTTTCTCCAAAAGGAGATTGTGCTCATTTGCCATCTGACTCAGATGCCTACAGGCTGAAACCAGTGTGGTGATGTAACTGTCAAACTGACACAGGACTAGCTCTGTTGATATTAGTCTGGCTAATCATTCCGCTAATTGGACAGCCATTTGAGCCACAATGCAAAGACAGATCAGCTTTCACTTTAACGACTCACATAAATGAGGTTTGACTCAAATGTAATACTTTAGATCAACACACGGGACGACTGTAAAAATAATACCACATGTGCCAGTGGCTCTTTTTAATAAGTGTCTTCCTCAGTTCTCCCTGCCATAATAGATACCTTAACATACCTAAAATTAAGATTTGTTAAAGGAGATCAATTGAAAATGCACCCACAGGAGGCTGGAAATGGAAGCCGTGCTACTTGTATTCCACAAGTCAGTTTGTTTAAATTACTGCATCCAATCTGACCCTCTATGCATGTGCATTAGACAAAGAGGAACTGTATCTCCATTGCTTTGCACCTTGTGGAGTAATTTAGGGGCCGTGGGTTTAATCTACTATCATTGTCATTTGGTAACCACTTATACTAACTTGGAACTGGTAGACATTTACTACAAAAGGAGAATAAGGCTCAGATTCTGTGTCATGGGGGGAAAGCCATTTATTTCCCCTTTAGCAGCCCTGCAACTATATTTGTTCCTTTTTCTTCTTGAGGATAAATTCTTTCCAGTTCTGTACCACACTATGTAGAAACATGTCTCATTCAAATTTTCAATAGTTCCTACTGGAAAGAGCAACTGAATGGAAGCATGTTGAGAGAATTCCTAGCTGGGATAGTTCTGCCTTTTTGTCAGCCTTTTCTTGCTCTTTCTAATGAGAGGCACGTGTGTGTCAACAAAGGGCTGAGATAAATATCTTGGACATGATCATCTGTTGCTCTGATCCTTGACATTAGCGCACAGCAAGCCCCAAACAATTCTGTTGTGAGCTGGTGCCATTTTATATCCACTTTGTGAATCAGGGAAGCAAATGGAAGATCTTTGGTGGGGCTATGAAGGAGAAGAATGAGCAGGGGAAGGGTGAATGTTCCTGCTTTGAACAGATCACAGGCAGGTGTTTGCCTTTTCCTGCAATGATTCCCAGGTGAGCTAGTTTGGGTGATAATTATGACTAGGCTCACACAGGTCAGAGAGATTATAAAAAGAAGGAGTTCTTGTGGGCAGAGTTCCTTTGAGGCTAGGCAGGGGAAGCTAGAAGTCTAACTTTTCTAAGGCCAGATCTATTAGGTGCCTGTAGTTGCAAGAAGTATTTTTATTTTTAAGTGGGCACTGGCTACGTGAGGCATCTTTTGCCTTTGCCATTTGAGCCTGTATTTTTGGGCTGATCTACCTTCAGTTATTTTGTCAGACCTGGGCTGTTACAAAGACCCTTAATTTCAAGGGTAAATCTGTTTCTTTACTCTGGCTCCTCCTTCCCCTAATGAAATTCTCAGCTCGTGGCTGTGTGTGTAACCCTGACAGGCAGAACCAAACTTGCAACCTTGGGAGCTTAGTGCAGGAATGCATAGATTGAGTTAAAGGCTAGCTGGATCTCAGCTAAGGTTGTAGAGCAAAATCTTTCTTTCTATATATGTGATTGAAGGGCTACTGAATCAGACAGTGACTTACACCTAGCAGGTGTGTGGGTTACACTTATCTGTCAGTGGCTGTTAAATTGCTATGGTGATAATGAATTAAACTTCCATAGCAGCCTCCATCTGAAAAGTTGTCAGGGCACATCCTAATCCATAAGTCACCCAGCAGCCCTGTGAGATAAAGATACAAGACTTTAGGAGAGTTCATGTAAAGCAGTGATGGGCAACCAAGGCTAGTGAAGGAGCGATATCAGAACCCTCCCTTCTCAGAGGGCTACAAGTTTGTTGTAACCCAGATGGTCTCTCAGGCTAGGGTAGCTTTGCTAACTGTACTTGTGTACCTAGAATTTGCAGGGTCTGCCGATTAAACTGTAGCAGCACTTTGGATGCAGAGGGAGCACATGGCTCTCAGTCAGGGTTGTGTGCAGTCAGCCTGCACCTCACTTCATGTGCCCTTGCTTTGTGTGTGTCACTTTAGTAATATCAGTAAGAAAAAAAATACATGGACCAAACCCAGCAGAATCTGGCAACCCTCTGCGTGAGAAACAGAAAAAAGTCTCATGGGCCACACAAGTGTCACATGCAGCCCACCACTATGTATTTATATCATCCCTTTTACCACAGTATGTGTCTGCCTCTGTCTTTAGTGTATTTATTATCCAAGTGCTTCTCTAAGATAGGGAAGTGCTATTGTCCATGTTTACTGATGAGGAACTGTGACAGGGTAAGTCATGTGCCCAATGTCACATAAGAAGGATGGGGGGGGGAAGGCTTGAAATCTTCTTACCAGGTCCTACACTGGTGTCCTTACTATTGAACCCTTCTTCCTCTCTCCGCTCAGCCCGCTCGCGAAGAAATCAAAGCAGGACCTTCCCAAAAACATGAAACAAGTCAATAGTTGAATCAGGAATAGCAGTCAGAGCTCCTAACTCTCTCACCTGTTTGATCCACTGAGGCAAATTTGTTCCAATATACTAGATCATCATACTTTCACATAAAGATGGTGGGGAAAGGTGGAGAGACCTGGGCTATGTCTACACTCATGGCTTCTTACACGAGAAATATGCAAATGATGCTAAGTGTGGAATATTGCTGAGCCTCATTTGCATACCTAATGAGCCACCCTTTTTGCAGAAGAGGCTCTTGCGCCAGAAGGAGCTGTCTACACTGCCCCTTCTTGCACAAGAAAAGCATTTTTGCGCAATGCTGCTACGCTGATTATTTTCAGGAATAACAGCATTGCGCAAGAGGGCTTTTCTTGCGCAAGAAGGGGCAGTGTAGACAGCTCCTTCTGGCACAAGAGCCTATTCTGCAAAAATGGTGGCTCATTAGGCATGCAAATGATGCTCAGCGATATTCCACGCTTAGCCTCATTTGCATATTTCTCACGCAAGAATCCGCGAGTAGACATAGCCCTGGCGTGAATCCCTTGACTCTGTTTAAGTCAATAACAACACTTCCATTTCCCCTGCAATGCCAAAAAATTCAAAGGTCCCTGAAGATGCTATTGACAATAAAGGACAAGGAAAATATATAGAGTGAAATTATATGCATAATTGCACCCAGAGAAAAGATTCTTCCCTGAGTTTTCCATGAGATGCCAACTCTTTTTCATAAAACAAATGGTTTCTATAATCACCATGTAACAATACAGCCTACTCTGAATGTAAAGAATTAACAATTGCCTGACCCAGTGTTCTGAGGCTTCTTTCAGTTCCAGCTCAGAGTCCTTTAATTTTGATCACAGATGTTTTAAGAAACACTGAATTCAACATTTGAAAAAGGAGTAGTCCTTATATATCAATCATAAGCTTTCATGGGCAAAACTCGCTTCTTCAGATGAGCAGACTGGAGAGAAAAGAGGGTAGCCTCGCAATTTATAACAGAAAAAGAATGGGAAAGGGAAAAGAAAGAGAAAAAAACCCTGCCAATTGCATTTCTGATACTAATGAGACTAAATGAGCATTCTGAAAGCTTCCCATAGTTATGATGTCAACTGGATGTTGAATGTAAGGAGAACAGGTTTTATAATGGGAAAGCACACGTGTGTGCTAGGTATTACAGAACAACCACAATTGCTTACCTGGGGTTCAGTCTAAAAGTTACAGTATGTATGGGGCGGGGGGAGGGAGATAGAGGGCATAGCACAGAGGAATTCACAAATCGGAAAATAAAGCAAACAACCTGATAGTGTCTCACTAAACTTTTTCTGTTGACTTAAATATTCCATGTTCCAAGGTTCAGTCCTTTCTAGCCATGGATATTGCTGAAAATTCTCTGTCGGGTTCCTGGTTTACGTAGGCTGTCCCCCACCTCCTGCTCTGAACTCTCTCTCACACACACACACACAACAACAACAAAAAACAAAGAAAAATGAACAACCAACCTAAAGCAGTCAGAACCTGTTTTTTAAGTCAAATCTGTCAGTCCCTTCCCATTGGCTTTCTTGACACCCAACCAACTCTTCCTGGAGACCCAATGTCTTTGGGTTCAACCCTTTACAGGCATTTTAGGTAACTGCATGGTGGGGATGTCTAGAAAAGGGCAATACCCCTCCCAGATGTAGGTAAGGACATAGTATTAACATAACAGCCGTAGTGGGTCAGACCAAAGGTCCATCTAGCCCAGTATCCTGTCTACCGACAGTGGCCAGCACCAGGTGCCCCAGAGAGGGTGGACCGAAGACAATGATCAAGCGATTTGTCTCCTGCCATCCCTCTCCAGCCTCTGACAAACAAAGGCCAAGGACACCATTTTATCCCCTGGCTAATAGCCTTTTATGGACCTAACCTCCAGGAAATTATCTAGCTTCTCTTTAAACTGTATTATAGTCCTAGCCTTCACAGCCTCCTATGGCAAGGAGTTCCACAGGTTGACTACACGCTTTGTGAAGAACTTTCTTTTATTAGTTTTAAACCTGCTCCCCATTAATTTAATTTGGTGTCCTCTAGTTATTCTATTTAGGGAACTAATAAATAACTTTTCTTTATCGGCCCTCTCCACACCACTCATGATTTTATAGACCTCTATTATATCCCCCCTCAGTCTCCTCTTTTCTAAACTGAAAAGTCCCAGTCGCTTTAGCCTCTCTTCATATGGGACCCGTTCCAAACCCGGAATCATTTTAGTTGCCCTTTTCTGAACCCTTTCCAAGGCCAAAATATCTTTTTTGAGGTTTATTATATCTCCACTTTCTATTTGGGGAAACTGAGGAAGGAGAGGATCACTTAGTTGCTGAAAGCTAAAGGGAGGACCTGTCAGGTACAATTAGGGGTTCCTCTTTGCCAATCTTGTGGTAAGAGCACACCCTTCTCTCTCTTCTTTCTCAGCCCTTGCAGAAAGATTACCCAGACAATCCTATAAAAAGCAGCTCCTTATATAACCAGACTCTTGTTACTACTTTTACATCCCACTGCTCATTTGAGGTGCCCCTAGCAATCTCCAGGTCAGCCCAATGACCTCACCACGGTGTGGAGATGAATCGCATGAAGTTGTAAACATTGTGCTGTCATGTCACTCAGTTAGGGAGGAAGTTTGGGTCAGTGGAAAAGAGAGCTCTCGATTTATCCCTCAACTATCTTCATAGCATAGACAAAGCCTGTGACGGCGCCATGGTATTGCAGCAAAACATGCCACGGGAATCAGTCGGTGATATTCTATAGTTTGAATTATGCTAGGGGAGAGGGTCAGAGTAGAGGCTCATAAGGATCCCTGCTGCCCTTGGAATTTTTGAAAATATGTTGATTTCATTTTCCCTGAAGTGGCTCTGATACAGGTAGGAGGATGGGTTTTGGCATGGGAGGTTAATATGCACTGCTATTTTTCTAGATTCTGTTTCCCCACCAATGCAACTACAATCTGGTGCCTGCTCTTTTGGGCCCATTAGATGACAGGTCACAGATGGATTGCCCAGTTGTGGATCCTGGGTGTAGCTGGGGCCAAATTCTCTGCTTTAAGACAGAGGAGCTCACCGCGCACATGTCTTATTGTCTACTTGCAGCTTCCATCACATACTTCTTGGCCACTTCCCTGGAAAACTGATATAAAAACCATTATAGATGTGACCTTAAAAAACAGGGAGAAAATGGAGGGTACAAAATAGCTTCATGGTGAGATGAACAGCAGGAAAACTGAGCCATACTTGGTTAGTTTCTCCTTGATTATTGCTTTCTCTTTCAAGGATGGAAGTGTAGATATTTAAGGGTGATTCACAAAGACAATTTCAACAGCAAGAAGTTTTCCCTGTGTGGATACAATTTGAACCTCTTCAGTCCGGCACTCTCTGGTCCGGCAAATTCCGTGGTCCGGCATGGTTTTAGTTAGCTGGATGTCCACTTCTCATGGGTATGGCCAAGTTTCCCGTGGTCCCATAAAGTTTGTTTTCCCACAATGAAGACAGTGCCCCAGCTCAGCTTAAGGTATGTCAACTCCAGCTACTTTGTTTACGTAGCTGGGATTGGGTATTTTAAGCCAACCTTGCCCCCCGCCCCACCCCCAGAGTGTAGACCTGTCCACAGTGGGATGAGCAGTGTAATTCAAATTACTGCATGTATTCAAACTAATATTGTACTGTATACTCATTGGTAATTCAATGTCTTTAAGAAATCCCTCTCAGTTATACCGTGCACAGTGTGTACCAAATCTATGCAGCAAGATAATATACCATCACACTGACTTAGAATGACGAGCACACCATTAAAATTTCATGATGAGCCAGGCAGGCAAATTGACACTAGTGACATGGAGACTTTTTAGTGAATGTGGTAAATTCTAGTGGAACAGTCCATACACGCTGTGATTAGTACTGAAATATTTGTCATGCCATAATAGTTGTTGGGTTCGCTTTCTGCATTTCTACGCCTAAAACTGTCAGATCCCGACACGAATTGCAAACACATCAGACCATGAAACCAACTGCAGTGGTTTCTGCAAGGGCATCATGGTAGGAAAGAAGTTGGCCCAGTATTTATACACCTCTCTAGACCTGTGTTGTTAAAGCTGCCACTAAGGAGACACTTGCAGAAACAGAATTTGCAGAACCACGGAGGTCAATATAGCCTAGCAACATTACTGACACTTTCACTGCTTACTGGGCTCTTAGAAGAAATTTAAGGGTAAATTAGAGCTAAATAACAGCCCAGAACCCTGAGAGTCGGGACTGGGGGCTGTAAACAAACTTTATGGGACCATGGGAAACTTGGGCACACCTATGATAAGTGGATATACGGCTAAGTAACATCATGCCAGACCACGGATGTTGCTGGACCAGAGAGTGCAAGACTAGAGAGGTTTTTAACCTGTATATTAATGTTTTACTGTAATTTTGCATTAATAAAAAGCTTCAAGAATTAAGGAAAAAAACTTGCCTTTTGACATTAGATCCTGGCAATTTGCACACTGTAAACTCATAATTAAGCCTCACTTTGGAGGATTTCTTTGCAAACTAAAACTAGGGAAACTTGTACATACTTGGTGCACTCAGCAGCCCAGATTGCAGATATCTTCCTGGTATGCTTATTAAATTGTGCTGCAATTAAATAGAGAGCCTGGAATTTTCAAAGGGACCTAAAGCAGTTAGGTGCCCATATATCATTACATGCAGGAGGAGCAGGACATTTAATTTCCTTATGGTTGCTTTGAAAACTCTAGCCTCAATGGAGATCAGAATGTCTGAGAGGGAATATTTTCCTGGACTAACATTTTCCCTACCTTGCTTCAAAAGGCTGTCAACAATAAAGACAAATTAGGTTTCATATGTATCATTGAGCTGTGATATTACCACACTCCGAGGAATGTTTCTTTCCAAAATCCAAAAAGAACGAGAGAGGCTGAACCAAACAGATGAGTTGCAAGTATCTATTGGCCCTCGGGATATTTCTGTGATACATGCAAATAACAAATATCAACAAGCAGTGAACTTTCTGGTAGTCCAAAAAGGGGGTTAGTGATCACCCCTTCCCTTCTAAAACTAGCTCTGATGCAGGGGCTTTTAATATAGGGCTTATGTGCTAGATAAACTTGAATGGGCCTTTTGTTCTTGGGTGAATTTTACTCTACCCTTTGCAGTTGAAAAAGCAGTAAGTAAACAGAAGCACAAAACTGTCATTTTCAGTATCACAGTCGTCCCAAAGAGGGCAGTAGAGATCCACAGATGAGCCAAACAGTAGGGCTGAGAACCAGACCAGCTAGTGCATAAATCTCTGAAATCTGTCTTAGCACGTCTACATCAGGAAAAGGGGAATTATTACACTTAATTAAAGTGTATTGACACCATATGTTGCCCCGCCTCTCCCTTTTGGCTTTATTAATGATAGCAAAATTGGAGACTTATAAAGGTTTTTTATTATTATTATTTTTTATGATTTCTATACAGTAACCCTGTCTCTTGCCTTGGGGGAAAGAAATGCAGCAATCACACTCATTAAAAAAGCCCCGTTTGCAACAGCAAATAAGTTTATAGTTTGTGAAACGAACTTTTTGGATTCTCCGCTGGTTGTACAAAGAGGCATCAGTGAAACATTAGGTAGGTTATTGTTAATGTTGTTATTGTAAAGTCTGGACAGTTGGTAATACAGCCTCTTTGCAGAATATAGTCATTGTTTCTTGGATTAATTTTCAGGAGGGTCATGTAAATAGCACAGATGGGTATTGAAAACCGTGTGTTCCAAGCCTGTGAAGGCCAAAATCATAACTGAGTTTTAAAAAAAAAAGGACTTAGATGAGTTCTTGCAAGATAGGTCCCTTACTGGCTGTTAGCTGAGATGGTCAGCAATGCAGCCCCCTAAATCTCTGACTGCCAGTCATTCAAAGGTTGTCCTGTTCTGCTCATTCCCTTTGAAACAACCAGCAACAGACACAGTCAGGAGACAGAATACCAAGCTAGATGGACCATTGTGGTGACCCAGTATGTCTGTTCTTCCTTCTGGAAGGCAGGGAATTCCCCATATAAATTGGGTAAGGAAACACAGGTGAATTAGAGAGCTTTGAGTGAATCACAAGATAACATTTCCAGTCTGAGTCTAAAGCAGGGGTAGGGAAGTTGAGGCCCGGGGGCCAGATGTGACCCCTGGCTTGCCTGAATCCAGCCCCCCAGGCTCAGGGTCTCCCCGAATTGGCGAGCCTGTACTGGTGCTCCAGCTCCCCCCATCCCACCCCATCAGAGGGCTAGAGGACACAAAGTATGCTAGGCCGAGTCCCCGAGGCTGTGCTGTGTGACAGGAATGTGAGGAGCGTCTTTCTCCTCACTTCGGCATCACGTCAGTGAGGGGGTTCTGTGTGCAGCCCGCGACTGATTTTTCTGCGGGTCAGTGGTACCTACCCAAACAAGGTTCCCCTACTCCTGGTAAAAGCATCTCAAAGATGCCCAATCTTTGCCCTTTGGTGTGGCATTTGGGTAAGACTGAACTCTTCTAAATGTATAATCTAAGTCCCATATTTAGACACAGAAAGACATGGCTGATTTGGGGCTGTACTGAGAACTCTGGAATGCCTGGAAACTTCCAATGCAAGCTGAGATTGTTGTATCAATACTTTAGACTCCTGGGTTTGTTTCCTATCTGATTTGTATCTCTTTTTTTTTCTGCTTCTTATTTATCCCTCTATATTTCTGGGACTCTTCCTACAATGAGTGCTTTTGCATTCTCTTTCTTTCCCTCACTTTGTCTCCGGGTAAGTAAGGAGAAATGGTTAGTCTTTCTGCATCCCCCTGCACTGGGGTAGAGAGGAACAGAATGACCAGCAGTCTTTAACTTCTGCATTACAGAAGAGATAACGGTGGTGCCGTTCAGTCACCTATTCATATGCCTGGCTGCTCTGAAAAATCGGGTGGCCTCCTTCTGGTGCTCCAGTCATGGGGAAGCCAAACTTGCTGGGGAGAGGCTCCAGGCCCCATCAGACAGGAACTAAGAATTCATAGCGACTCACAAACTTAGCACCGTTGCACAAGGAAGCACTTCTCAACAGCTGTTCCAGGAGCCAATAAAAAGAGAGTGCTGGGTCAGTGTCTGAAATTAAGGCTGAGTTGAGAAACTCTGAGCAGGGGAATATGAGTCAACAGTGTGTCCTTGTAGCTGAGAAGGCCTGCTGGGGTGCATTAGGAGGAGTATTACCAGCAGATCTAGAGAAGTGATGATTCCCCTTTATTCAGCTCTGGTGAGGCCACATCTGGAGTACTGTGTCCAGTTCTGGGCCCCCCACTATGGAAAGGATGTGGACGCATTGGAGAGGGTCCAGCGGAGGGCAGCCAAAATGATTAGGGGGCTGGAGCACATGACCTATGAGAAGAGACTGCGGGATTTGGGTTTGTTTAGTCTGCAGAAAAGAAGAGTGAGGGGGGATTTGATAGCGGCCTTCAACTCCCTGAAGGGAGGTTCCAAAGAGGATGGAGAGAGGCTGTTCTCAGTGGTGACAGATGTCAGAACGAGGAGCAATGGTCTCAAGCTGCAGTGGGGGAAGTCTAGCTTGGCTGTGAGGACAAACTATTTGACTAGGAGGGTGGGGAAGCACTGGGTTCCCTAGGGAGGGGGTGGAATCTCCATCCTTGGAGGTTTTTAAGCCCCAGCTTAACAAAGCCCCGGCTGAGGTGATTGAGGGTGATTCTACACTGCACCCGTAGCTCAAAATAAGCTATACAATTTGAGTTATGCAAATTGTGTAGCTTATTTCAAGTTAATTTTGAAATAAAGAGCTATTCCAAAACCTCCCTTAATCCTCGTGGAACGAGCTTTACAGGGATGTTGAAGTAGTGAGCCTGTTATATTTTGAAATAATGAGCTTGCTTAAAAGACACTGAATAGCAATTTTGGGATACCTGAAGTATCCTGAAATGGTGCCGCAGTGTAGACGTGCCCTTAGCTGTGGTTGGTCCTGCTTTGGGCAGGGGGTAGGACTTGGTTTCCTCCAGCCCTAGGACTCTCTGGGTATGTCTACACTACCCCACTAGTTCGAACTAGCGGGGGTAATGTAGTCATCCGCAACTGCAAATGAAGCCTGGGATTTGAATTTCCCGGGCTTCATTTGCATGAAGCCGGCCGGCGCCATTTTTAAATGGGAACGTGGAACGAGGAATACAGCTAGTTCAGATTAGAAGCGTAATCCGAACTAGCTGCTCCGTGCCGCGTGTAGCCGCGCGGCACGGGGTTCGAACTAGCCAGCATTTAAAAATGGTGCCGGCCGGATTCATGCAAATGAAGACCGGGAAATTCAAATCCCGGGCTTCATTTGCAATTGTGGATGACTACATTACCCCCACTAGTTCGAACTAGTGGGGTAGTGTAGACATACCCTCTGATTCTAGTATCTCTTCTGACATGCTGATGTTTGCTATCTATTTTCTGTGAGCAAGAGAGAATCGGGTGTGTGAGAAAGTGAATGTGTCCCTTTGACTCTTCTCCTTGGACTGAGCAGTTTCCCCAACTTTCATGCTGCCTGCATCTTTCAGGCTACCTAGAATTCATAGGTGAAGGACATGGGGGAGAAGAGGGAGCACAGATTTGCATGGTTCGTATTTGTTTTCGGTGCCAGTAGCAAAAGGGTCCCTCTTTCCCCAAACTTGCAGGCACTCAGTAGCAGACGTTGGCCTTTCAGACAAAGCGGTGGCAAGGGTTAAATTCGATACCTGCCCCAACGTTTTGTGCACGATCCCATGAGATCTCTTGACGGTTTCCCATTGCCCCTGGAAATAATGACTCTCAGCTGCAGCAGCATTGCGCTAACCCTTGATAGGCGGGTGCCAAATGCTCATGCCCCATTGCACACTTATGAATAACTAACACCATACATTATGTCGAGCCCCTGGTCATAGTTTCTAACCACAAGCCCGTATTTTTGATCATGATGTTTCTGAACCAGTTTTATCTTAAAATCCTATGAAAGTGTTCCTTGGTGAGTAATAACGCATTTAACTAGCAAACTCAGGCCACATGTTCAGAACCAAGAAACAGACGCAGGCATTGGACACCCTACACCTGTGGCAGTTTTTCTTCCCACGTGTCATTAAAAAATGTGAATTTCAATCACAAGCGCCTGAAGCGATTAGTCCAGTCCAAATTCAGGTTTGTATTGGTGATTCACATTAAGGTTTCTATTTTGTTATTCTCCAGGCTCTTGAATGGGAATATAAGGCTCTATTTTAAAGGAGGCAAAGGTAAGGATTCTAAGGCATTTCTAAGAATGAATGAATGCCGTTTTGTCAAAACCCATTTTGGGTACGTTTTCTGCTGGTGCGCTCTCTGGTTTTCAACTCCACGTCACCAAATTTACTCATGTATAAAATTGCTCCTGTACTTTACTACTGCAAACACCTGCCGAAGTTCTAACAGCTGTAAACCCCGCTGAATAGCCTACCATTCGTGTGCATGCATGAACCCGCATTTGCAGCTGCACGAGGCATGGATCCTGGTGGGTTTATTACATACAAATGTTAACTCTTGCACAAGACCAGGTGCCCTAGTTAAAGGTGGTCAGCAACAGATGAGGCATGCTCAGTAGTTTGCTCTGCTGAGGGAAAGTGAGGGGCGTGTTTGCCACAGGTTAGCTTCCCCATGCACAAACAGAGAATAATGTCTGACAATCTGCAAAAGGGTACAGATTTGGCAATGTACAGATTTGTGGTGAAGTGAAGAAACCGCCAGCTGGCATGGACAGGGTTAGAGAGCCTCTGGGACCAACTAATCCTGCCCTTTACATTTGCAGCCAATGCCGGGCCGTGCAGGGAGAGAAAAGGAGAGAACCTAGATCAGCTTGGGGCTGATTGACAAAGAGGCAGGTGTTAACAGCATCCCTACCTTAAGGAAAGAATCTCTAGCCTGCCAGCCAACTAGGCCACCACATAAGAACGGCCGTACTGGGTCAGACCAAAGGTCCATCTAGCCCAGTAGCCTGTCTGGCGACAGTGGCCAGCACCAGGTGCCCCAGAGAGGGTGGACCGAAGACAACGATCAAGTGATTTGTCTCCTGCCATCCCTCTCCAGCCTCTGACAAACAGAGGCCAGGGACACAAATTCTATCCCATGGCTAACAGCTTTTTATGGACCTAACCTCCAGGAAATTATCTAGCTTCTCTTTAAACTCTGTTATAGTCCTAGCCTTCACAGCTTCCTCTGGCAAGGAGTTCCACAGGTTGACTACACGCTGTGTGAAGAACTTTCTTTTATAAGTTTTCAACCTGCTACCCATTAATTTCATTTGGTGTCCTCTAGTTCTTCTATTATGGGAACTAATAAATAACTTTTCTTTATCCGCCCTCTCCACACCACTCGTGATTTTATAGACCTCTATCATATCCCCCCTCAGTCTCCTCTTTTCTAAACTGAAAAGTCCCAGTCGCTTTAACCTCTCCTCATATGGGACCCGTTCCAAACCCCTAATCATTTTAGTTGCCCTTTTCTGAACCCTTTCCAAGGCCAAAATATCTTTTTTGAGGTGAGGAGACCACATCTGTACACAGTATTCAAGATGTGGGCGTACCATAGTTTTATACAGGGGCAGTAAGATATTCTGTGTCTTATTGTCTATCCCTTTCTTAATAATTCCTAGCATCCTATTTGCCTTTTTGACCGCCGCTGCACTCTGTGTGGAAGTTTTCAGAGAACTGTCCATGATAACTCCAAGATCTGTTTCCTGATTTGTCACAGCCAGATTAGCCCCCATCATACTGTACGTATAGTTGGGGTTATTTTTCCCCGATGTGCATTACTTTACACTTATCCACATTAAATTTCCTTTGCCATTTTGTTGCCCAATCACTCAGTTTGGTGAGATCTTTTTGGAGTCTCTCACAGTCTGCTTCTGTCTTGACTATCCTAAACAGTTTGGTACCATCCGCAAACTTTACCACCTCACTGCTTACCCCTTTCTCTAGATCATTTATGAATAAGTTGAAGGATTGGTCCCAGGACTGACCCTTGGGGGACACCACTAGTTACCCCTCTCCACTCTGAAAATTTACCATTTATTCCTACCCTTTGTTTTCTGTCTTTTAACCAGTTCTCAATCCAAGAAAGGACCTTCCCTCTTATCCCATGGCCATATAATTTACACAAGAGCCTTTGATGAGGGACCTTGTCAAAGGCTTTCTGAAAATCTAAGTATACTATATCTACTGGATCCCCTTGTCTGCATGTTTGTTAACACCTTCAAAGAACTCTAATAGATTAGTAAGACATGATTTTCCTTTACAGAAACCATGTTGACTTTTGTCCAACAAATTATGTTCTTCTACATGCCTCACAATTTTATTCTTTACTATTGTTTCGACAAATTTGCCCGGTACTGAAGTTAGACGTACCGGTCTGTAATTTGCCAGGATCGCCTCTAGAGCCCTTTTAAAATATTGGTATCACATTGGCTACCTTCTAGTCATTAGATACAGAAGCCGATTTAAAGGATAGGTTACAAACCACAGATAATAGTTCAGCAATTTCCCATTTGAGTTCTTTTAGAACCCTTGGATGAATGCCATCCGGTCCTGGAGATGTGCTAACATTAAGTTTTTCTATTTGTTCCAAAACCTCCTCTAATGACACTTCAATCTGAGACAGTTCCTCAGATTCATCACCCACAAAGGACGGTGCAGATTTGGGAATCTCCCTAACGTCCTCAGCCGTGAAGACTGAAGCAAAGAAATCATTTAGTTTATCCGCAATGGCTTTATCGTCCTTGATTGCTCCTTTTATATCTCAATCATCTAGGGGACCCACAGGTTTTTCAGCAGGCTTCCTGCTTCTAATGTACTTAAAAAGCATTTTGTTGTTTCTTTTTGAGTTTTTGGCTAGCTGTTATCCAAAATCTTTTTTTGCTTTTCTTATTACATTTTTACACTTGATTTGACCAACAGGAAACAAGCAGTGTCTCCTGGGATGGAAGAGACTGAGAAAAGAATTTTAAGGGTATCTGGCTTATGAAAGAATCAGGGGACCAAAGCACAGAAAGGGTGAGTCTAGACTACATGGCTCCGTCGACGGACCCATGTAAACTAGTTTACCCGACATAGTCAATGAAGTGGGGATTTGAATAATCCCCGCTTCATTAAAATAAAAATGGTCACCGTGCTGTGCCGACAATCAGCTGATCTGGCATAGCACGGCAGTCTAGATGTGGATCGGTCGACAAGAGAAGCCTTTGTCCACCGCTCCCATAAACCTCGTTTCACGAGGCATAAGATTGGTGGGGGCAGGCTCCAACCCTTTATTGCTGCCTGCCTGCAGGCACCTGGGACCACAACAAGACACGGCCCAAGGTCCACACCACAGAAACTTGGACGATAGAGGTCATGGAAGTGACAATGGTAGGAAGTAGCCCAAGGCAGTAGACATAGACTCACTGGTCGGCAGTTCCTCTACTCAGGGGTTGCCAAAGATACAGCCCTGGGTTGGGACTCAGTTCTGTAAGGCCTTGTCTACACTAGGAAATTACTCTGAATTTACTAAATTAGACTTATGGAGTCTTGATTTAATAAATTCCTCATGAAGGGGAAGCATCGAAATTTGTCTGAGTCAGGGTCTGTCACTGTGGAGCAGCAGGAGGTCTCCCAAAGAGACCAATTAGTTCAAATTAGCAGCATCGGAGCATCCACAGTAGTGTTATTTTGAACGTACACGTTTGAAATTTGCATTATTCCTCATGAAAAGCAGGAGTTCAGGGTTTGAATTCTGCAGCCTGTTATTCCGAAATAATGGGCATGGTTGTGCGGACACACCACTTGTTAATTGGACCTTGCAGAGGTTATTTCGGACTAACGTCCTGGCATAGACCAGGGCTAAGACAGCCCAGATTCCCCCCTACTTCCCCTCCCCCAACTGAAAGACTGAGGGACTTTGACCAAGCAGTGGGCCAAAAATCAAGTACTCCAACCTCTAAGCTGCTCAGCCCTTCGCACCCCCTTTTACAATATTATTGATTCTTATAATGAATGGCTAATGATAGTCCATCATTGGTTTAATCTCAATAAAATAACGAAATGCTCCTGGAATGAATTTAGCCTATTTACTACCAAAAGACAATAACAAAATCAAAACATGATTATATGGAATATAGCCTAAGGCCTGGTAAAGTAATCGTATAAATTCATTACATTACATTGGCATCCTCCTCCACCTGCATACCGAGACACACACTGACCCAAAGTGCTATCCTCTGTGTAGAAGGTGTATACAACAAACTTGCATATGGCAGAACAATTTGGAGTAATTTCAGTGAGGAGGAAAAAAATAAACCTCTATTGCTTAATTTTTTCCAGAGCCCTGTAAAGAGGATGCAAAGATAAAAGCTGGCAAAAAACTAAGTTCTCCGATAACTAATCTTGAGTTAAACATTTTTTAAAAAACATATCAGATCCTATGATCCTACCCTATTGCACTAGTGTAAAAAATGTGACTTGAATTATACAAACGGTTATCAAGCAATCAGTGCCAACAATCTGTAACCCCCCGGGAAGGAATGGTGTATATGTCTACTATATGATTACCACTGCATCTCTTTCACACTACAAGTATTGCCAAGGTATCAGTGCTGGGAGTGGCATATCCAGAAATGGGAAGAGTTCCAAGTCATAATCCCTAGTTCCCAAACAGTGGTAAGTCTATGGCAATAATAGGTTAGTATAATTGGGTCAAAATCAGGCCCTAAACGCATTCAATATTTGGGTGAGTCTACATAGCTCCATCTTTCCAAGTTACCAAACTTGTGGGAAAAAGAACTTAAATACATTCAGAACATTAAATCTTCAGCATGCTTTCCCCCATAACAGTTGTGTCCAATATACTGTCTAGGGAAGTTAGATTCCAATTGGAGTAGCCTTTACTGAATCAGGAGCTACATTTCATGCAAGGTCCTTCATACCAAGTCCTAGTGCAGCTTCTAAGAAAGGGCAAATAAGACTTTGGTATTTAGAGTGCGCATAAGAATATAAGAGCAGCCAGACTGGGTCAGACCAAAGGTCCATCTAGCCCAGTGTCCTGTCTTCTGACAGTGGCCAATGCCAGATACCCCTCAGAGGGAATGAACAGAAAATAATGAAGTGATCCTCCCCCTTTGCCCATTTCCAGCTCTGACAAACAGAGACTAGGGACACCATTCCTAACACCATTCCTGACTAGTGGATGGACCTATCCTCCATGAATGTGTCTTGTTCGAGTCCTGGCCTTCACACCACCCTCTGGCAAGGAGTTCCACAGGTTGACAGTGCATTTTATGGAGAAATACTTCCTTTTGTTTGTTTGAAACCTGCTGCCTACAGTATGGGCATTTTCCCAAAGGATTTGCATATAGCTTTCAGTAGAAATGTTGAGCTTCTTTGTTTACATTGTCATAGTGTCCTGTGGCACTATCAAGATCAGGGCCTCATTGGGCTATGCGCTGTACATAAAAAATGGTCCCTGACCCAGAGAACTTACAATGTAACTGGACAGAATAGACCAACAATTGCATAGAACAAATTTCACTGCAATGTGCCTTATAAATGCACAACGGGGCTCACATCATCCACCCCTGACATGAGGCCTCTTCTAAGGTGAAAAGGAACAGTTCACATTTTCAGCAAGCCAATGCAACTTTGCCCAAGATCTGGTGGAACAATGATTTAGCAGAGCAATTTAACTCACTGTAAGTCAAAGTAGGCTAAAGCTTAAATGAGATCTATTTAGATGACACCTTCAATCAGAAATATATGCCCGTCTTGGAAAAAAACGGAACGATAACATGATTTAAGAACTCAAGTAGCAGTATTAATTATAAATCTGTGCATGCTCAAATTCAATTTTTACCTTTATCTGCATATTTATAACATATGTTATCAAAGTAGTAAAACTTCTTGGATTGATGTTTTTAATGAAGTCACAAACTCTTATGGGCTGGAAACTGTAGACCATGGAATATACAACAAACACCAATTTACAAGCACAAGTACATTCCTGTTACAGGTACCAGCAAACTGGTAGGCCAGAAGAACTGGATTAGCAGCAACAATAGTATTTTGCAATCAGTTAATGTGACAGTGACGTTACAGAAGTACTTGTCATTAGAATGTCATCAGGCAATACTGAAAGCGCACTAGACAGTGGGGTAGGATTGCTTCAAATGCAGCTGCAACCCCACAGATAAAACAAAAGACAATTTCACTCCGTCCCTTCCAGTTTCCATAAGTAGAACGTGTAAGTAAAACAGCCAGGGCTGGATTTCCCAGAGTTTTCCTGTAATAGAAAGCGAGAGTATCTCTGAAGGTTTCAGAGCAAGCCAAAGTCCTTCTGTGGTGATTATAATTGTTATGGCAGGGGGTTAAAAATCATCAGGAAGCACGATGGATACTTGCGGATGTCCTAGGCTCCCTTTGGGAGAGTGAGGTCATTAACTGAGTTCTTCATGGAGATAAGAGTCTTTTAAAATAAACAGAAAGGCCATATAATTACCAAATGCTGCACGAGGAGGATTAGTGTGTTTGGAAGAGCTTGTGTTGGGGTAAGACTTGGTGCCCTCTTTTTTAATCCCTGCCTTGAAAAGAACTGGAGAGAACTATAGGGTTGGAATCAGTAATGGGAGGAATTAAATGGAACAGTCAACAGGACTTGGCTGATTTGCACCAACTGAGGAAATGCCCAACTCTTCTGAATACATTTCAATAATTTATACCCTGATGTTGTCATTTTATAAATAGCAGCTGCATAAGAAGTCTAACTTTGATGTAAACAATGTTTTTAATTTAAGTCCTCCCAGCGGGACTTTCAAGGTAACAAAAGAAGAAAATGTATTGCAATTTTCATTTATAGATCTCAAGAACATGTCACAAACCAAGCTTCACTTAATCACTATGGGCATGTCTACCCTAGGAAATTATTTCAAAATAACTAAATTCGACTTAATAACTCCTGATTATACAACATTGAAAAAGTGCAAAGCCTTGAAATTAGTCTGAGGCAGGTTCCGTTAATATGGATGTACTACCTCGACTTACCCAGGAAGCACGGGGGAGTAATTAGTTCAAAGTGTTCTGGGGAGTAGTTATTTTGCAATAGCAGCGCCAGAGCATCTATACTACCGTTATTTTGAAATAATTTCAAAATTATTGTTATTCCCTGAGGAAAGCAGGAGTACAGGTTTCAAAATATGCATCCTATTATTCAAAATAACGGGCTTGGTAGTGTGAATATGCCGCTTATAAATTGGACCTAAGGGGGCTGTTTTGAAATAACAAAACAGCTGTTTTGGAATAACAGAACTGTCAACTAGTGTAGACCAGATATTAAGTGTATCTTTATGTGCTCTTGTTAAGAGTATCACCAGGCACTTGTAGCCCAGAGGCACTGACAAGGGAGCATAAAGTCTGTTCTATGGCCTTAGCTGAAAGTCACTTGACTTTTAGTTTATGCAGTAGAGCCCATGGCTTTAGCCCCTAAGGTCATAGGTTCAATCCCACCTGCTGACAACCTGGGTCTGTCAGCTTTACACGCTGTTAAAAGATAAATACATTGAGGCTCATATTGGTTGAATGGCTTGTCTAAGTTCACATGCTGAGCCAGCGCCAGAGCTGGGAAAAGATTCTAGGAGCCTCGATTCCCAGTCTTTTCCTTGATTTCCACCACAAGGCACATTTCCATCTGGCTGGGGATGCTGAGAAGGATCCTATATCTCCCATGTTAATAATACAACAAGGGAAATCACCTTATAATTAAATCAAGTTCATACTGCTTCCAACAGAAGCACAGTGCTGTTCATTTGGGCTCAACATAAGTTGCTCTTTCTTTCAAGACAAAATGCATTTCAGGTTTTAAGGTTGTGATGCCAACCAGCCAAGGAAGGAACATTTAGCACTAAGGTTAATATCCTCTGTGCCAATGGGAGTACTGGGATAGGATGAAGACAGAATTTTGCCATCTGTCCTTAACTTACAGGAATGCAAAATACATCTTTCCCTATTAAAATTAAACTTATTTACTTCATCTCGTCTAGATCTTAGAGTAAATTAAACATGGTCACAAAGATTGTTTTCAGCTATATTCAAGCTAGGCTGAAATCATGCTGCTTACATTTTCAATCAGAGCTAATAGTAAGGCCAAGGTACAAGGATCAGGAAATCATACATTTGTAATAATAAAAATAAATAATAATCTAAATTCTTCTCCCGTAGATTTCTGTGGGATTTAAATTAGCCCCTTGAGTTCCTTTGGAAACTACTAATAATCAATTTACTATTTTAGAACTAATAAATAAACGAGTAGTCCTGAGACACCTTAGGGACAAAATTATATAAAGAATCATGAGCTTTCATGGGTAAAACTCACTTCATGAGATGATACTATATATTTTTGTTAGGCTGCAAGGGTGCGTCTACACAGCACCATTATTTCAGAAAAATAGATGTTATTTCAAAATAACAAAGTGCGAGTCTACACACAAGCAATGATTTCAACATAATGTCAAAATAATGTCCAGCCGGAGGACTTCTTACTCCGACTCCTGAAGCCCTGATTTTACAAGGATTAAGGGAAGTCGGGGAAAGAGTGCTTTATTTTGAAATAAGTGCTGTGTAGACACGCCCAAATTCGAAATAAACTATTTCGACTTAAGCTACACAATTGGCGTAGCTCAAGTTGTATTGCTTATATCAAGTTTAGCCCTGCTGTGGAGATTTACCCTAGGTGCCTCAGGACTACTAGTTTTTTAAGTTGCAGACTAACATGACCCTCAGAGGGTCATTTTTAATATACAGACAGTATAATTGTCTTCAGAACAACAGACTGAAACTTCCATGAGGAGCTCTGTCACTCTCATTGGGGTGCAGCTGGTTGAAAATTTGTGGACAAAACTTTCTCGAGCAAAATGGGTCTATTTGGGTCACCAAAACATTTTGGCTACGTCTACACTGGCCCCTTTTCTGGAAGGGGCATGTTAATTTCAGCGATCGCAATAGGGAAATGCGCGGGGGATTTAAATATCCCCCGCGGCATTTAAATAAAAATGTCCGCCGCTTTTTTCCGGCTTTTAAAAAAGCCGGAAAAGAGCGTCTACACTGGCCCCGATCCTCCGGAAAAAGTGCCCTTTTCCGGAGGATCTTATTCCTACTTTGAAGTAAAGGGCACTTTTTCCGGAGGATCGGGGCCAGTGTAGACGCTCTTTTCCGGCTTTTAAAAAAGCCGGAAAAAAGCGGCGGACATTTTTATTTAAATGCCGCGGGGGATATTTAAATCCCCCGCGCATTTCCCTACTACGACTCATGAAATTTACATGCCCCTTCCGGAAAAGGGGCCAGTGTAGACGAGCCCTTTGTGAATTTATGTGGAATTTGCCAAATTGTTTTGGCCAATAAAAAAGCAAACACTTAAAAAAAATGTCAAATAATTGTTTCAATTTTGTTTTATTGCAAACCACTTTCTATTTTGATTTACATTTTCATTTTATGTTTTTTAAGAACGCAAAAGAATCTCTCTCAAATTAAATGAAACAGCATGTTTCATTTCACAAGGTTTTTTTTTTTCTTCACACTAATTGGTTTTAAGTGAGCCCTAACTATTTTTTAATAAATGTTTCAGTTCAATCATCAAACTGAAAAATCAATTATTTACACTGCTCCAAGTGGATGAGATGTACAAGTAGTGTCTTACTCTGTTATCTCAGGAGAAATAAGTTAAACTCTGGTTTTTGGTGGAGATCTCAACCTCACCATTAGTGGCATGGTTGCTATTGTCTGCGTGGCCTTTAAAATGTGGCATGGTTGCTAGTGTCTGCGTGGCAGATACTCAATACTAGAATAGCAAGGGTGTGGGAGGTCAGGACTAATTTGCGTGGTTTGTGCCTCTGTTCCAGTTGAAGCCACTGCATTCGTTGCCCATGCAGAAAGCTTGCATTTCCCTGAGTAATGACTCTGAAAAGAAACCATGACAAACTGGGATGCAAATAACCATTTTGGCATTTTCTTCTTTTTAGGACATGGAAGAGATGACCAGGAGATGTGGGCTGTCTTGGAGTCCTGTCTGAAAAGTTCCCATTTTATAAACAAATGATCAAGTTTTAAACCACTTTAAAACACTTGCAATTGAAAACATGCGTTTAGTGGTTTCATGACTGCAGTGACTTTTACTGTCTATTAATATTCGGCTAGCTTTGCTTGCTAAAAGTATCCTCTGTAGCATGCTATTTTTGACATTCATCTTGTTTCTCAGCAAGAGCACTAGAAGAACGCCGCAGAAGGTTGCCCTGGGCATTTGTGATCTTGAAAGTTTTGGGGGTAAGTTTCATAAAAGGAGCAGCATAAATCCTAGGAACTTGGCCAAATTCCAACTTATATTCTTCCTCCCCCAAACTCTTCCTCAGTTTCATTTGCAAAGCTGGCCTCCTGTGCTATGAGGTATCCATGTGGGCTATTAAACAACGGCCATATTTCACCCAATATCTGGCTGCTATTCGCGTTAAATGCTTTGTATGTCATTTCCTAGTGGGTTCTGGAATGAAAAGTTTTATGTAAATATATTATCATTATCATGAATATTGGCATCATTCAAGACCACCACTATTTAAAACCTATTAACAGTTTCTCTCCTGTTATCAATATTAATATTTTTTTTCATTCAAGCAGACCAAAACAATCATGAAACTTAATATGGTTTTAGAAAGAATATAGTAACAATACAGAAAGGCTGATGGGGTCCCATTAGACTTTATCAACATGGCTGTGTCTAGACTGGCATGATTTTCTGGAAATGCTTTTAACGGAAAAGTTTTCCTTTTAAAAGCATTTTCGGAACAGAGCGTCTGTGCCAATCTAGACGCGCTTTTCCGCAAAAAAGCCCCGATCACCATTTTCGTGATCGGGGCTTTTTTGCGGGAAACAAATCTGAGCTATCTACACTGGCCCTTTTGCGCAAAAGTTTTGCGCAAAAAAACTTTTGCCTGAATGGGAGCAGCATAGTATTTCCACAAGAAGCACTGATTTCTTACAGTAGGAAGTCAGTGCTTTTGTGGAAATTCAAGCTGCCAGTGTAGACAGCTGGCAAGTTTTTCCGGAAAAGCGGCTGATTTTCTGGAAAAACTGGCCAGTCTAGACACAGCCCATGTGTTTTCTGGCGATTATTTTCCAATACAGATGCTAAGGGTCAGACTAAAATCTGATGTAAATAAGTACAACTCTTTTGCAACAGTTGAGTATTAAGTAAGACAGTCCTGAAAATGAAGCACAAAATTATGAACAAAACTTTTTGTAATGATTGGGAAATATAAAGCTGGAAAAGCACCATGTTTAAAGAAGATAAGAAATGTTAATATGAAAGTATCCTTGTGGCTTTTTTGCAATTCCTCCCATTCGAATAAAAAAATTAGCTATGATATATATTAAAATATAAGTGTGAAAATTGCTAATAATAAGATTAAGAGCTTTGTTAATTTTGCTTTAAATGATGGGCTGTAATGCATTTAGGTGAGGTACCACTTAAAACTAAGGCCTGGCTGGAATGAGTGTGGTTTTGACAGTTCTTCTCCTCCCATACTAAATTGCTTAAAATGACTTTATTGCTAACAGGACAACAGTATCCTGTTGTGCTAGAAGATTTTAGATAAACAGTACACCAGCCTGTACCTATGAAGTGAAGCTTTGAATGCATATTGTATGGGTTATGCAAGAAAATGGTTGGCATGCTTGAAGCTGAATGCAGGAAGGTTAAGAAATGTGTAATTGGGAAAAGTATAAAAAGGCTCATGTAAGCAAGGCCCAAGTCAGAGAGGCACCAGCCAGAAAGTGGAACAACGGGACTGAAAGGGCAGACGAGATCAAGGTACCCTACCTATTCCATCTTATCTGTTTATTGTCTGGCATAAATACGTGTTTGGACATTATCAGTGATCATAATTATGTCTGTAATTGTATTAAATAAAGGCAAAAGGCTTGATTAAACCTAACTTGGGTGGAGTTGTGACTCAGTTTCCCACTTTATACTCCCGAAACTGAGCAATATCCGATTTACATTGAGATTTTGGCTTACCATGTTTTTAAGATTATTGAGAACAAGGTAGACACAGATATAGTTTGAGATGTGTCCAAAAATCAAATCCTGTGAGGCCCTCATGTTTTCATTGCTCACAGAACAAACATCCAAAGATAATGTTGATATCTTTAGATGTCACCAATTCATTGACAGTCAGATTCTCCGTACACAACGTTACTGTGTGTCCTATGTTAACAGTCTCCCAAACTTTCAAATGCATAGGTTAGAATAATAAACACACTGGACCAAATTCATGCCTGATCTAACTCCTGGCGGCTTCAGTGACATATCGATAGGGATGAATTTAGCCTGTTTTGAATGAACCTGGCGTTTCTGTTCTGAATGAACCTGGCATGTACTCAGTTTGGGTCAGCATCCAGGAGTTTCAAAGACCTCTTGAATATGAAGCTTAATCACAAATATGCGTATAGCATAGACATAGCATAAGAACAAACATATGTTATCTGATTTGTGTTTTGTAGCAAATAAATCAAAACAACTTAAATAAATAAAGATAGCCTGGCCTGAAATAGTGCCACTTTCTATTCCCATACACCAGGCAACATCCAGCAATGTGTCCGTAAGTGTGAGACTGGGTAAATGCCTTCCTGTCTTTCTCCCAATAAAAAAAGCCAGAAATTAATCTACAGTGGAAGTTTGGGAGGTATCTGATTATATTCAAACCCATCCATCCTTATAAACATCACCTGACTGGCGCATGCCGCTTAGACCTACCATTTCAAGGATGCCCTAAGTGGCTAGAAGCAGCTGGAAATAATTCGGGAACACAGTACAGTGAAAAAGAGTTTAAAAACCACATGATCTCAATGATATTTTCACAGTGCTCCAAGCAATTTACTTCCACGAGTTAAATGGTTTCAAGACTATCCAGTTTGAAATTATATATACAGCGTACATGCCAGCAGTGGTACACTGCAAAGTATCAGGCCAAAGAAACAACAGCCAACAGCCTTTGAGTAAATTACAGTTGAATTTATGAATGGCATGCTTATGGCTTTGGTCGACATTACCCAAAGTGCTATCTTATCTGGTCAGTATCTACCTCACATGTTTGACTGACTGTGGAAAAGAATTTGCACTTCATGAGTAATATTGCGAAATCTCTTTGAGCCATTGAGTCATTCAGCCTATAAATCTTTGCCTCTGTCCTACAGCGTGCTGATGAACAAAACAGGAATGAACTTGTGTTTGTAAATTGGTGTTCATTCTGGGCATGTCTAGACTTGCTTTCACTTTTGAAAGAAGATATGCGAATTTAGTGTGAATTTGCATATCTTCTCCCAATGGCTTTTTCGAAAGAGGTTCTTTCTAGACTAGACGTGGTTCTTTTGCGGGGGGGGGGGGAAACCTTTTTTGAAAGAACCATGTAAATCTCATATTTTTAGGAAGAATGGGGCTACGTCTACACTGGCCACAATTTCCGGAAAAGCAATGCAAATCAGGTAAGTCAGGATAGGGAAATCCACGGGGGATTTAAATATCCCCTGCGGATTTAAATAAACATGTCCGCCGCTTTTTTTCCGGCTGGGGGAAAAGCCGGAAAAAAAGCGTCTAGACTGGCGCGATCCTCCGGAATAAAGCCCTTTTCCGGAGGATCTCTTATTCCTACTTTGAAGTATGGCTCCAGTTTGTTGGCCACTGTGGGGATCAGACCAGAAACTTAACTTTTATGCACTATTGTTATCTCGTGCCCACTTTACTTTCTCTGTTCTCCTTCTGCACTCCTGCTAGGAATGCAAAGAGAAGAGAAGGGAAAACAAGCAAAGCAAATTCTGGTGAGAAAATTTTATCACCTGTAAGTTAGTTGAAATATTTAGGTATTCCACGTGGATCTTCACAAAACCAAGGGACAGATATTCATGTTTAATATAAAAAGTACACATTCTGGGCACACCTACACTGCATTTTTGCAAGATAACTAGTGTTATTTCAAATAACAATGTGAGTGTCTACACAGCCATTCCGTTATTTCAAAATAACGGACGGCTTATTCCGAAATCTATAACCCTTATTCTATGAGGAATAATGCCTATTCCAAAATAGCTATTAGAAATAGCTATGTGTAAACACTCCATTGCTTCTATTTTGAAATAGCCCCTCATCAGTGCTATTCAAAGTTATTTCTCCCCAGTGCCTCCTGGGGCTCTAAATCGAGATAGCACGTCTACATTAGGGAAGCCTGCCTTAGACTAATTTTGAGGCTTCCCTTCAATGTAGACATGCTATTCCAGAATGGCTTATTTTGAAATAGCTGTACAGGGTAGACATATCTTCTGATGATCCAACAAAAGTTCTGGAGACCTTCAGACATAGAATATTAGAAGTGGAAGGAACATTGAGAGGTCAACAAATCCAGTACCCTGAATTCATGTACAACCTAGATTATCCCTGACAGATGTTTGTCTAGGCTGCTTTTAAAAATCACCAGTGATGAACATTCCACAACCTCCCAGGGCAATTTATTCCAGTGCTTAACCACCCTGGTAGTCACTAAAAGTTCTCCCAAAGTCCAACCTTAACCTCCCTTGCTACAGTTTAAGCCCATTGCTTCTTCTCCTGTCATCAGAGGTTAGGGAGAATAATTTATCTCCTTCCTCTTTGTAACAGCCTTTTAGGAACTTGACAAATGTTATCAGGTCCCCCCTCAGTTTTTTTTTTCCAGATAAATCAACCCCAGTTTTTCAACCCCAGTTTTTCAATCTTCCCTCATAGATGATATTTTCTCGACCTTGCATCATTTTTGTTGCTCTTTGGGTTTTTTCCAGTTGTACACATCTTTCCAAAAATGCGGTGCCCACAACTGGACAAAATACTCCAGTTGAGGCCTACTCTGCATAGAGTAGAGTGGAAGAATTGCATCTCTTTGCGTACTTACAGCATTCCTGCTAATACATCCCAGAATGATGTTTGCTTTTTTTGCAACAGTGTCACACAGTTGACTCATATTCAGCTTGTGGTCCACTATGACCCCCTCCCCCCACATCTCTTTCTGCTGCAGTTCTTACTAAGTAGTCACTTCCTAATTTCTGTGTGTGCAGCTGATCCTTCCCAAGTGGAACATTTTGCACATGTCCTTATAGAATTTCATCCTATTTACTTTAGACCATGTCTCCAGTTTATCCATGCCATTTTGAATTACAGTGTTATCTTCCAAAGCACTTGCAACTGCTCCCAGTTTGGTATCATCTGAAAACTTCAAATGTGTACTCTCTATGCCACTATCTAAATCATTGATGGAGCTATTGAACACAACTAGACCTCAACTCTTTATGCCCTTCCAGTATGACTGTGAGCCATTGATGACTACGCTCTGGGAATGGCTATCCAACCAGTTACGTACCTACCTTATAGTAGTTCCATCTAGGCCGAGTTTCCCTAGTTTGTTAATGAGGTCATGCAAGACTTTATCAAGTGCCTTACTAAGGTCTAGATGTACCACATCTGCTGCTTCTCCTTTATCCGCAAAGCTTGATAACCTGTCAAAGAAAGCTATTGGGTTGTTTTGACATGATTTGTTCTTGACAAATCCATGCTGGCTGTCACCTTATTATCTTGTAAATGTTTGCAAATTGATTCCTTAATTATTTGCTCCAAAATTTTTCCTAGTACAGAAGCTAAGCTGATAGCTCTGTAATTTCCTACATGGTTTTTATTTCTATTTTTATAGTTGGGCATCATACTTTCCCGTTTCCAGTCTTCTAGAAGCTCTGCCATATTTCAGCTAATGTCTCAGCACCTCAGTCAGCTCCTTTAATATTCAAGGATGCATTTCATCAGGCTCTGGTGACTTGAAGACATCTAACGTCTCTAAGTAATCTTTAATTTGTTCTGTCCCTATTCTGGCTTCTGAACCTAACCAATTTTCACTGGCATACACTATGTTAGGAGTCATCCACCATCAAACTTCTTCGGTGAACACTGAAACAAAGAAGCCATTAAGCACCTCTGCTATTTCCACATTTTCTGTTGTTTTTCCCACTGGCTGTGTCTACATTGGCATCCCTTTCCAGAAAAGGGATGCTAATGAGACACTTCGGAATTGCAAATCCGTGGGGGATTTAAATATCCCCCGCGGCATTTGCATTTACATGGCTGCCGCTTTTTTCCAGCTCGGGGTTTTTGCCGGAGAAAAGTGCCAGTGTAGACCCGGTTTTCCGGAAAATAAGCCCTTTTCTGGAAGAGCCCTTATTCCTACTTTCAAGGAGGAATAAGGGCTCTTCCAGAAAAGGGCTTATTTTCCGGAAAACCGGGTCTACACTGGCACTTTTCTCCGGCAAAAACCCCGAGCTGGAAAAAAGCGGCAGCCATGTAAATGCAAATGCCGCGGGGGATATTTAAATCCCCCGCAGATTTGCACTTCCGAAGTGTCTCATTAGCATCCCTTTTCCGGAAAGGGATGCCAATGTAGACACAGCCACTTTGTTTGAGTAAGAGACCTATCCTGTTCCAGGTCTTCCTCTTGCTTCTAATATATTTGTAGAATGTTTTCTTGTTGTCGTTTATGTCTCTACCAAGTTTGATCTTATTTTGTGCCTTGCCCTTTCTAATTTTGCTCCTACATATCTTGTGTTCTTTGTTTCTATTCATCTTTCATATGTTTGACCAGTTTTCCCTTTTTGTAGGACTTTCTTATATTTTTAGACGATTGAAGATGTCCCAATTAAGCCAAGGTGGTCTCTTTCCATACTTCACGTTTCTATTTCATACATGCACCTGATAAACTTCAGACAGAAGTGTGACAAAGAGACAGTATCATATAAGGATGGAGCCTATAGGATCACAAAACCCCCCAGCTTATTTAGAAGAGAGCGAAATCCAGAACTGAGAGAGGCCCAGGGATATTACCTATGAGGAATACAGAGTACCACAGAGACTAAGGAATTCAAGAGTATGAGGATGGATCAGAGGATTCTTGGTAGCATTAGCTAGTTGTGGCAGCCTTGACTGGTAAAATCTGAAGAAGCACCGAGTAAAACCAGAGGAATTTTGAAAAGTGAAATAATATAATAACTGTAACAGCATATACTTTTTCCCTTCAGCATTTCGCTAAAGGGATTATTCTAGATTTTTGGGTCACAATCTCTACCCACTTTTCTGTCAGAAAAGCACATTGTGGGCACTGTAAGACACAAATAATAAACACAATGTTAGCACTAGCAATTCCGCTGTTCTTATTACGAGTAAGTACTAGAGTGTATATATGTGCGGGAAAATGTAGCATTTACCCACCTAACTTTGAGCAGTTCGAACACTTAATCATTCACTGGGTGGCATACCTGTCATTGATTTTTTTTTTTTAAATTTGTGTTTATCAATGGTGTAGGTGCCTGAAAATATCACTCCTCTGCTATGCCCAAAAGGAAGGGATATTTCCTAGTGTTTAAAGCACAAGATTAGAAGTCTTGGCTTCTGGGTGCTCTTCACCCAGACTTTCTTGGTGACACTGGTCACTTCGGATAACAATTTTCAAATGTAAACATCTAAATAAAAATAGAGATACTGAAAGAAGAGGCTAACTTTTCAGAGATACAAAACACTAGCGACTCCCAGTAAGATCCTAACTTCTCTGTACCTCTGATTTTCCACGTTCATGTAGTTTTCCTTTGTTTACATGACTTTGGAAGTTATCTAATTCAAAATCGCTCTGCCATGTTTTGCAAATATGAACCAAACCAACCAAACAGAGCAGCTTGTCCAGACTGGAAATGTAAAGAAAATAAATCTTCCATCTCTACTAGTGGTCCCCACCTAATATCATGTCCAGTGTCAGCTTTCCCTGGCAGCCTCAGGCAATAGAAGATCTTTGCTATGTGGCATGAAGATGGACAGATCTTGGCTATTCTGGAAAAATGTGTAAAATAATATACAACTCACAAGGGCATTTTCAAGCCTTAAATAATGTATGTGCATCAAATGCTTTGAGATCATTTCACTAAACGTAGCCGTAGAAATGCTCAGTATAATCATCTTTTAAATGATCATGAGTCATTCAAGCTGCTAGGAAACCTAAAGCAAGTGAGGAAGTGATGTTTATTCACAAGGACCGAGGACATTCAGCCACTCTGACATTGGGAAAACACTTAGAGACGGTCGTTTTTACACACATGTCTCATTTAGCCCATCGCCTCAGTCTTCTAGGCTGTGGCTTTCCCAGAGTTGATTGACAAGTATGAAAATGTAGTCTCAACTGTCGCATAAATTGTTGATTAGTTGAGTCCCTTCTCCCAAGCTTTGAACATCCCGTTTAAATCACAGAAGAGAAAAAAAAATCCTACCCATAAAGAAAAAGATCCAGGATGTTTCTAGAAGGTAGAATTCTACACTGTCTGTCTTGCAAGAGTCTCACTGAACAGAAAAAGGACGTGATGGAATGAAGCTTAGAAAGCACCGATTGTTTAGCAACAATGTAATATCCAGTTCTGTTGGACTCAGTAAAGGAGATCTATCTCATAACCAGATCAATTGCAATTTGACAAGTGATTGTTTCAACCGTTTATTTGGAATGATCTCATTACTCAGTTTCATACAGATTCCTGATCAGTGTTTAAAAAAACTTCTTTTCAATGAACGCTAGGGGAAAAAAGCTTGGTTCCTCTAATCCAGATTTCAGTAAATGCATCCACTGTACAATTTTATGGAATAGATTTCAATGTTTTGGTTGCTCAGTTACCATTTTCTATATGCACTTTTGTGTTTCGTTGTTCTGGATGATTGACTGGTCACTAGATAACGTTTCAGATACCAAGCTGGAGGATTGAAAAATGTTCAAAATGAAATGGAATTGTCATTTGTGCTATAAGTCATTCAGCTTCCAGGATCCCCAATAAACATTAGACAAGGGGTGGGTTATAAGTGGCCCATGGGCCAGACATGGTTCAGCAGGATACTTTATTTACCTGCACATCCACAGGTAAGGCTGCTTGCAGATCCTATTGACCATGGATCTCTGTTCCTGGCGATCTATAGAGAATAATATTTGTTGGGAAAGAGTCAAAACAAAGTTTATAAAGGGAAATCTTGTGTCACCAATTTATTCTATTTCTTTCAAGGAGTCAAGAAACATATGGCCAAGGGTCATCCAGTGAATACAGTGAACTTGGACTTTGAGAAAGCCTTTCACAAGATTCATCACCAAAGGCTCTTAAGCAAAGTAAAGCACCATAGGAAAAGAGGGAAGGTCCTCTCTTTGGTCTGTAACTGGTTAAAAGATAGGAAATAAAAAGTAGGCATGAATGGTCCATGGAGGGAAAGATGAAAAAGGTGGTTTCCCAAGGATCTGTTTTGGGACTAATGTTGTTCAACATATTCATAAATGATCTGGAAAAAGTGGTAAACAGTGAGGTGGCAAAATTTGCCAAAATTACTCAATGTCATTAAGATCTGTGACTGCTCAAGAAAGAGATTGGAGGGCCACGGAGAGCAGTTCTCTGAAAATGTAGGCTTGATGTTCCATCAGTCAAAAATGATATGAGAATGTTAGATCAAAGCTCTCGAACCAACTGTGAGGGTGAGTTACCATGGTGTTCATAGACAGACACTATCTACGTCTACACTGGCACCCTTTTCCGGAAATGCTTAAAACGGAACAGTTTTCCGTTATAAGTATTTCCGGAAAAAGCGCGTCTACATTGGCAGGATGCTTTTCCGGAAAAGTGTCCATGGCCAATGTAGACGCGCTTTTCCAGAAAAAAGCCCCGATCGTCATTTTCGCGATCGGGGCTTTTTTGCGGAAAAGACTACTGTGCTGGCTACACTGGCCCTTTTCCGGAACAGTTTTTCCGGAAAAGGACTTTTGCCCGAACGGGAGCAGCATAGTTTTTCCGGAAAAACACTGACAATTTTACAGTAGATCGTCATTGCTTTTCCAGTAAAGCAAGCAGCCAGTGAAGACAGCTGGCAAGTTATTCCGGAAAAGCAGCTGCTTTTCCGGAATAAGTGGCCCAGTGTAGACACAGCCTTCATGAAATTGACATTCCAGCTTGCTGAGGTCCAATTCTTCATTTAGACAATGCCGTAGGCATTTAAAAAAATGGGCAGTGGTATTTTTCCTGATAGAATGCCCCACACTTTGCTCAGATGTCGACCCCACAGAATACTTAAGTACATACTTATCTGTAAGCAAGTAGTCTGAGTGAAGCTGAGGGAAAGTCTCATCTGTATAAATATAAGCCTATGCATAAGTGCTATTTTGGATAGGGTTCTTTCTAACTTTAATGTGTTGGACCCTGTCCTTTGAACAATTCTATTGATACTTTCGTCTTTTTATTTTATCTCAGAGGCTCTATTTTATAGAAGCTGATGTTGGCAACTCTCTTGTTCACGTCTCCTTGTTTCTGCAGTCACAAACGCCCCAAGGAGGAGCCACTGCACTGCCCTTTGGTAGATTCATCTTAAAGATCTGGAAAGTCGTTAAAATTGCCAACAGGTGACTGGAAATCAAGAAGCAGAGCACGTCGGGGACCTGAACAACCCAAATCCTTAGCCCCCTATTTTGGGATGTTTTCTCCCCAGAGCATTGCTAGTTAAAAAGAGGTTCCACGAACCCCTATGTATTCATCTAATGAAATAGTACTTTGCCATAGCTTGCCATAATTATAGGGTTAGAGGGTGGCATGCAAAGAAATTGGATTTTTTTGAAAAAGGAGCAAAGATGATTATATTTATAGCAATGCAATGCCCCTTCCCCCATCCCGAGGATAGCCATGAAAACGCCTTTGAAAATTATGTTTCCCATAAGTATGGGTTCTTTCCCAGGTGTAAGTGCATTCAAGTAAATGTAATTGCATCTTGCATTAAGCCAAATATTTGAATTCATATTAATATGTTTTCTCTCCAAATTGTGGTCAGTGTGGCTTAGTCCATTAGACACTATGTATTTTTAAAGGTGAGCTAAAACAAAACTCTCTCTCTCTCTCTCTCTGTGTATATATATATATAAAGAGAGAGAGAGAGAGAGATTTTGGATCTGTCTGGGTGTCTATTCATCCATGCATTTGTTCAAGAACTCTTCCTGCACAGTAGGAGCTAGGACCACCAAATTTGATAGGCAGCTTCCTCTTATTATAACTTAAACAAAGGTCAGAGTTTGGTTGTGCCAGGGCAATGGGATGTGCCTGGAACGTGAGTGTTTCCCACTAAACAGAAAGGCAGGGGAGCGATTGCAGGGCCAGTTATGTTCACAAATGACCACATGGGGGCAGCAAGCCCAGGAACACTTATACCCCAGAATGACCCTATGGGAGGCAGTAAGCACCCTAGACGCAGAGAACAACTGCTGGGTGTCAGCATGGCCCCCGCTGCCCAGGCTGCCCCAGGGAAACAGCTGCTGGCTGGGCCATGCGGCCTTGACCCGCCCTAGGGAGCAGTTGCCCATTGGCCCTGGGGAGAAGCGAGCAGGTGGGCCATGCGGCTACTGCCTCCTGGGACGCCCCAGATAGCAGGCACTGGCTAGGCTGCACAGCCCCTGATGAGAAGCTGCCCCCACCCAGGAAGCTGCCCCTGATGAGAAGCTGCCCCAGGAAGAAGCAATGGGTGGACATCATGCAACCCCTGCCACCTCAGGGAGGCTGCCGAGTGCAGCTGCCACTGTCATTCCCACGCCCTCCTCTGAGAGCCCCCACCACCACCCAACCCCCTGCCCTGAATCCTGCAGCTCCCTCCCGCTCTGAATCTTGCACTCCCACCCCTTGCCCTAAGCCCCTTCTCACTTGCAACTCTGACTCCTGCATCCTTCCACCTCCAGCCCCCTGCCCTAAAGGACCCAAGCAACGTAAATCTTCTAGGACAGGGGTTCTTAACCTTTTTACTTTCACACCTCCCCTGAAAGTGAACTTCATATTCACACCCCCCCTGGGAGCCATGTTGTGCACAGTCTAGCCCCGCCCCCTCACCTGACAGGAAGCTAAGGGGCGTGGCTAGGACTATAAGAACTCTCTGCCAGGAAGCTCAGTCGGGGGCCAGCCTCTGAGGGAAACAGAGGCCTGTCCAGAGCTGCTGGCTGATGAGGCTGGGACCTGGCCCGGGCCTCCCACAGCTGCCTTCCCTCAGGCCAGCGAGGCCTGGCCAAGCCAGCCAGCAGGGCTACCCTCTGACCTAGAGGAACCCCAGGCTCTACTGGTGCCTGGCGATTCGGAGGACTGGCCTGAGCTCAAGGCTAAGCTCGAACCCCGAGGCCTGCCTGTACCCTGGGACCTGGCGAACCAGCTGGATGCAGCCGTCCGAGCTAATTCCCAAGTCCAACGGCTGGTGGTGCTGTGGGGTGAGCGAACCCCATTACAATGCCTAAATGAATAATATGAGCTTTTTACTTTGAACCTTTTCCTAACCAATTCACATAATATTTGAAGATGAAAGTCGGCAATGCTCACGTACTGTTATTATAGTGTGTCGTCGCATAGGCCTGATTGATTCGCATTGCTATTGTAGTGTGCCGATCTCTAGAAGTTAATAAGAAATTAATGTTTATAATTTTAATTCATAATATTAATTATGAAGAAATCTAAACTTTAAAATTTTATCCAGTGAGAAGGAAATTGCAATAAATTTTCTGGGAGGCACCTGACACCTCCCCTGTCTCTCCTTCACACCTCCCCTTGGGAGGTGCACCTCACTGGTTAAGAACCCCTGTTGTAGGACATCTCTCTCTTTCTCCATATATATATGGAGATGCTTAAAAGGCTTAAGGGCTAAGGGTAAAAAAACTCTCCTGTAAATTATGCCATTTTTGTGGAATAGGGAAAAATTGTGAACGCTCAGTGCTCACTACAGCATTGTCACAAGCTTTAGCTGTTAACTATAAGGGTGTGTTTAGATTACAGGGTTTTTAAAAAAAAAGTAGCCCTTTTTTTGAAAAAGCTTCCCCTGCGTCCAGACTGCTGCCGCGCTCTTTTGAAAGTACAGGCAGTCCCCGAGTTACGCGGATCCGACTTATGTCGGATCCGCAGTTACGAACGGGGCTGTTCCTCTCCCTGGTCTCCAGCAGACCAGGGAGAGGAAGCAAAGCGGCGGAACACGTGAGCAGCGGACAGGGCTGCCCACTGCCCACGCGCTCCGCGGCTTGGCTCTGCTCTGCTCTGCCCCCCCCCCGTCCTCCTGGTCTGCAGACCAGGAGGAGGGGGGGGCAAAGCAGAGCAAAGCCGCGGAGCACGCGAGCAGCGGACAGCCCAGACGCATCTGGGCTGTCCGCTGCCCGCGTGTCCCGCCGCTTTGCTCCCCGTCCCCCTGGTCTGCAGACCAGGGGGACGGGGAGCAAAGCAGAGCAAAGCCACGGAGCCCGAGGGCAGCAGGACAGCCACGGCGCGTCTGGGCTGTCCCGCTGCCCCCGTGCTCCATGGCTTTGCTCCGGACACCTGTGGTACAGCAGCTGAGGCGCTGCCAGTTGGTCTCGTAGCGTCGCTCTGGGCGCTACTGGACCAACCGGGCAGCACCGCAGCTGTTCTGCCCCAGGCATCCTGATTCAGCCACTGCTGGTCAGATTCAGCAGCGGCTGAATCAGGACGCCTGGGGCAGAGCAGCTTGGGTGCTGCTGGGTTGGTCCAGTAGCGCCGAGGAGCGGCGGCGCTACTGGACCAACCCAGCAGCACCCCAGCTGCTCTGCCCCAGGCGTCCCCAAGTCAGCCGCTACTGAAACTGACCAGTGGCTGACTACAGGAAGCCCCTGCCCCGGGCTTCCTGGAATCAGCCGCTGATCAGTTTCAGCAGCAGCTGACTTGGGGATGCCTGGGGTTCTTAAGTTGAATCTGTATGTAAGTCAGAACTGGCATCCAGATTCAGCCGCTGTTGAAACTGATCAGTTTCAGCAGTGGCTGAATCTGGACGCCAGTTCCGACTTACATACAGATTCAACTTAAGAACAAACCTACAGTCCCTATCTTGTACGTAACCCGGGGACTGCCTGTAATCAAAAGAACACAGAAGTTTTTTCGACTGCAGAAAACCTCATTTTACGAAGATGGCCTTTTTTCAAAAGTGCTCTTTCGAAAAAAGGAGCTATGTAATGCAAACTGTCTGGGTGCTCTCTTTCAAAAAAGCAGCTTGCTTTTTCAAAAGTATTGGTTGTAGTCTAGATGCTCTTTTTCTAAAAGAGGCTTGCTGTCTAGACGTAGCCTAAGTTATGGAGTGAACAAAAAGCTGGATTTTATTAATCCCTGAGTCTTCTCTGGACTCCTTTTAATGGTGTCATCCAAACATTGCATTGATGAGTGCACTTGTTTAAAGCATCTCACGGAAACCCAGTACGTACCAGTAACTTTGCCAACTTTAATCGGTGTTTCCCCTGTATTCTTTTTTCCATCACAGCACAACTATTTTAAGGAGTTTTATTTCAGCCTATGAAACTCACTATTAAATATAGTTATTTACTGGTTAAAAGAGTCCCATTTTGGTCTCGGCAACTCAGGTATCTCTAAAGAACAACCACTTCCAAAGATGGAGATAATAAACTACCTTGTTGTATTGGGATGTTTGCCCCACACAAGTATGGAAGGGATTGGTGTAGACTAGATGGGCCAGTTATCCACACAGGCTGCATCTGGAGAGGAGCCAAGGACCAACAATTCCCAATTAAGAATGAAGCTCAGGTAGGCAGGAAGAGGCGGGATTTTTGATGAAACTAAAATAACAAAAAAGGGGTGCAGGGAGGAATAGTCTTCAGTCAGTCCGTGACAAAAATAATCTCTGTCAGTGATTACAGAGTCTGCTATAAAAATAAGGGGGGAAGTTGTCCTGGTGTCGACCCCCAAATTGAGCACTGAGGGCAGCTCCTCATTCTGTGAGGAGTAAGGGAAGCCGACAGGATCACGTCCTCCTGTCAGCTTCCTCCTGCAGTGCAGACACCATGACAGTTTAGTTTAAGGTAAACTAAATCCAGCTATGCATTTTGAGTAGCTGGATGGCATATTTAAAGCTGACCTGCCTGCTCTAGTGTAGACTTAGCTGCGTCTACACTGGCAAGTTATGCTGGAAAATCAGCCGCTTTTCCGGAAAAACTTGCCAGCTGTCTACACTGGCCGCCTGAATTTCCGGAAAAGCACTGACGATCTAATGTAAAATCATCAGTGCTTTTCCGGAAAAACTATGCTGCTCCCATTCGGGCAAAAGTCTTTTTCCAGAAAACTATTCCAGAAAAGGGCCAGTGTAGACAGCACACTACTGTTTTCCGCAAAAAAGCCGCGATCGCAAAAATGACGATCGGGGCTTTTTTGCAGAAAAGCGCGTCTAGATTGGCCACGGACGCTTTTCTGCAAAAAGTGCTTTTCCGGAAAAGCGTCCTGCCAATCTAGACGCGCTTTTCCGAAAATGCTTTTAACGGAACACTTTGCCGTTAAGGCATTTCCGGAAAATCATGCCAGTGTAGACATAGCCAGGCAGTTTGTCTAGGTATTGACAGATCAACAGAAGGATAACTGGTGGAAAGGCTGATTCACAAAGACTACCCTCAGTCTTGTAATGGGTTGAGCGACCACAGGAAGGCGCTTGCTGAGCTAATTCCCAGATGAACCAAGGGGAGGTCCAGGCGTAAGTAGTGAATCCCATTACATGTGAGTAAGTTAGATAATGTCACCTGGGTATGAGAATATCAAAGTCATGGGTGTTCAGATGAGCCCTAGCATTTACCTCAGACAGACACTGCAAACATACCTCTGCAGACTTGAGGAACATAGTATATGGTTATGTCAACAGGAGATCTCTGCATCCCAATGCAGGTTCCTAGAATCTGCTGTAAAGTTGGTTGGAAATGCCTTGAGGGAATGTTTTCCTGTTGGAAAAATGCCAATCTATTAAAAAAAATACAGCATTTCAGGAAAGCAGACATTTGCTGATGAAATGTGAGTTGGAAATTTTGTTTCAAGCTAAGCTTTTTACAGACAATTGAAACATTCTGCTTTGACCTTTTCAGAACAGAACATTTCAATGTTCTGTTTCAGAGTACCGTATATTCCGGCGTATAAGACGACTTTTGATGTTAAAAAACATCCCCCAAAAATCGGGGGTCGTCTTATATGCCGGGTATACAGCTTTGCGGCTTTGCAAAGCCTCGGGGGAAGCCAGCGGCGGGGCGTCCTCAGAGGCTTTGCTCCCGGTGGCCCTGGTCTGCTGGGGACCGTCTCCAGCAGACCAGGGACACCGGGAGCAAAGCTGGGGAGGCGGAGGGGCGCTGGGGTATAAGATGAAACCCTATCTTTTAACTAAAAAATTAGGGGGTCATCTTATACGCCCAGTAGTCTTATACGCCGGAAAATACGGTAACTGATTTGTTTCAATATTTTGAAACTGTATGGGTATGTATCAGTAGTGGGCAATCTATGTAATGAAACATCCAGATCCCACACAGCACAAATCTGCTTCCCTCATTACATGGCCTTTGGTGCTTGATTAAAATCAGAGAGAGCATAAAACTGATAGAACTGAGAGGTATATGAGGTGCATTGACTTCTGCAGTTTTTTGTTTTTTTTTTTTTTTTGTTTTTGTTTTTTTTGCAAAGGGGACAATAAATGTTAATATGTTTGTGTGAAGTGGACACTTACTCAGTGAAAACTAAACTCACCGCTCCCCCCCCCCCCACACACAAGCCCAGCTCATTTCAAGTAGTCAACCAAAATGACAAAATGAAACAATTTTCAGTTACTACTGACCTAGTTTGGGTTCACTTTGGATTACCAGACAGTGAAAGGCTCCATGTCCCATGACTAAAATCCAAAATAACCTTGTCTTTTCTGTTACAGATTTTCCCTCTAACGCCACCTTTTAGAAATGGAAATGTAAGGAATGAATTAAATAATTAAATGATTGTTAAATAATTGAAAACAATTAATACCAATTGATAGAATAATTAAAAGGGGATAGAGAGTAAGACGGAGAATATCTTATTGCCTCTATATAAATCCATAGTATGCCCATATCTTGAACACTGCATGCAGATGAGGTCACCTCATCTCAAAAAAGATATCTTAGCAATGAAAAAAGTTCACAAGTGGGTAGCTAAAATGTTTAGAGGTTTGGAACATGGGCTGCCATATGAGGAGAGATACTTATATATCTATATCTATATATATTTGTTAGTCTCTAAGGGCATGTCTAGACTACAGCCCTCTTTCGAAAGAGGGATGTAAATTAGACAGATCGAAATTGCAAATGAAGCCGGGATTTGAATTTCCAGTGCTTCATTTGCACAATGACAGCCGCACGTTCTTTCAAAAATGGGTATTCGAAAACCTCATTTTTTGGAGTAGAGGAATTTTCGAAAAAGGGTTTTTTTCTCGAAAGAACCGTGTCTAGACAGTGGTTTCACTTTCAAAATAGCTGTTTTTGAAAGAACATGCAGCTGCCATTATGCAAATGAAGCGTGGGAAATTCAATTCCCACTTTCATTTGCAATTTTGATCTGTCTAATTTACATCCCTCTTTCAAAAAAAAAAAAAAAAAAAAAAAAAAAAGGATGTAGTCTAAACATAGCCTAAGGTGCTGCAGGACTACTTGTTGTTTTTAAAGTTACAGTCTAACATGGCTACCTCTCTATGTCTACCTGAGTTAAGCACCGTACTCCCAGCTGCAAGTGTAGATGTCTGTATTGGGCTTCTTTTCTGTACTCAAAGTGGCTGTTTAGATGCTGTAATTAGATGAGGTCCTAAAACATAAGCCCATGTAGCACAAACCTGCTTTGAGGCCTAGCTAACAATGGACAAAACGTGGCAAATATAAAGCAAAGCTAAGTTGTGAGCAAAAGGCAGGCTTCTGCTCACAGAACTTGGCATGAACAGGGTGGAGAGAGCAAAACACTAGGGCTGTGTCTAGACTGGCAAGTTTTTCCGGAAAATCAGACGCTTTTCTGGAAAAACTTGCCAGCTGTCTACACTGGCCACTTGAATTTCCGGAAAAGCACTGATGATCTCATGTAAGATCGTCAGTGCTTTTCCGGAAATACTGTGATGCTCCCTTTCGGGCAAAAGTCTTTTCCCGAAAGACTTTTGCGCAAAAGGGCCAGTGTAGACAGCATGGTACTGTTTTCCGCAAAAAAGCCTCGATCGCGAAAATGGCGAGTGGGGCTTTTTTGTGGAAAAGCATCCTGCCAATCTAGACGCGCTTTTCCGAAAATGCTTTTAACGGAAAAGTTTTCCGTTAAAAGCATTTTCGGAAAATCATGCCAGTGTAGAACTAGCCTAATTGTGAATAGGCTCAGGTGTAGAACAGTAATTGGTACTAGGTACCGACTGTAAAACAGTAATTGGTTCTGGTCCTAACTTGAAAGCACATGGCAACAGCTGCTCATTAAAAAAGGCCTTGGTACCCACACTCCCCACAGATACAGACCCAGGTTCAGGAAAAGGTTTACCATGAAAGCATGATGGATAGAGATGATCTAATCAAACCAGAGGTACACGGTGATGGGTGGTATCTAAGTAGTGTCAGAGGGTGGTAACCTGGCAACATCAGAGGGTGGCAACTACACATCCCAGGAGTGATGTGTAACTTGTTTGTACCTGTATATAAAGTGGTGTCTTGGGGGAACAGTCTTTGCCTGACCTGGGGGCAGTGAGTTTCCCACTGAGGCTATGTCTAAAATACAGGCTTCTTTTGGAAGAAGCTTTTCCAGAAGAGAGATGCCAAAAAAACTTCTTCCAAAAGAGAATGTCCACACTGCCAAAGCGCATCGAAAAAGTCATCTGCTTTTTCAACAGATAGCGTCCACGCTGAATGGGTGCTATCTCGCATGTAAGCTGTGATTGCTATGGACAGAATGACCACTAGGGCACCTGTGCTTTTTCCTTGTTCCTCTTCTTGCAAAAGAACTCCCTCTTCCCCGTCCCCAAAAAAACTCTGTAGTGTAGACATACCCTTGACTGAGTCATTTCATGGTTAGGGGTACATGTATATAGTCGTTCGGTAGAGTCTACTGACAAATATTGCTGTACTTTGCTTAATAATCAACCTGCCTGGGCACCTTGGACCCTTATCTGATTTGTGGTCTTTGGGGGCTCTCTTGAAGTCTGCTGTAAACTAACAGCTCAAGTCCACCCGGCACACATCATTGAGTGCGCACACACACACTGCTTCTGGTTAGCATCATCAACGGAGCAGGAACCTATCAGGACAACCCCACCTGACTGACAACAGATGCATTTGCCAAATCAGAGAACTGACGACTCTTGTTCCACTTTATAATACGCATGGCGATTTATTACCTTCTTCCAGAAATGGGCACACGGGGGCAAACTCTTCTTTGCTATGTCTTGCAAATACATGCAAATCAGTGCCATGACTCCTGATCTACATGTGCAAATAGAATCCTGCAACTCCTCAGGCATCTGTTTGATATCCTTGGGCATCTGCATCAGCAGATGTGGCTTTGGGTTGCTGCAGATCATTTTGACAGATGCAGCTGCGAAAAGCAATTTTCTATCCGCGCAGAGCTCTGCGTGTAAATGATACCTCAAATGCCTGACATTAGCTTGTGTGAGAGTCAATGTGCTGGTTTGTAGCAGAAGTCAAAGACACATCTGTGTTCTTCAAAGGCAAAGTTCATCTCACACACACACACACACACACACACACACACACACACACACACTCTCACGCTGTGTCTACACTGGCATGAATTTCTGGAACTGCTTAAAACGGAATACTATTCCGTTTTCAGTTTTTCCGGAAAAGGAGCGTCTACATTGGCAGGCTGCTTTTCCGGAAAAAACCTTTTTCCGGAAAAGCATCTGTGGCCAACGTAGACGTGCTTTTCCAGAAAAGACTACTGTGCTGTCTACACTGGCCCTTTTCCGGAACAGTGTTCTGGAATAAGGACTTATGCCCGAGCGGGAGCAGAATAGTTTTTCCGGAATAGCGGCTGATTTTGTACAGTTGCTTTTCCGGAAATTCAAGGGCCAGTGTAGACAGCTCGCAGCTTATTCCGGAAAAGCGGCTGATTTTCCGGAATAAGTGACCCAGTGTAGACACAGCCCCACACACACAAAACCACCATAAGCCATCTCACAGTGTCTTCTCTCTATGGACTTGTTCCAAATACCCTAGAAGTACATGAAAATCTCCCGCTGACTTCAACAGTCTCTTAAGGAACCATATCCTACTAGCAGACAGTCATTGCAATTCACTTTATATATTTCAGAAGCTTAGAATTGTTGAAGTTCTTCTGTTGGATTTGTTGCAGCAGATCTGTGGATTCAGTGAAATGTTCGGGGTCAAATAATTATGCTCATCATGACAAAGTACTATGTAATCCAGCTAGCTCAGCAGATGTTCTCCTGCCAGATGGACTGGTGTGTGTGTGTGTGTGTGTGTGTATGCGTGTGCACATGTGTGTGTAATATATGTGACTATATCTCTCTACTAACTGTAAAGAGAAATAATATTTAGGCTGACTATTGCCCACAGTAGCTCCAGGATTAAAATGCCACTTTACAGCTGTCCTGACTGGTACAGGGAAGGTATAGAATGAAACAGTGGACCTGACATGAGAGGACTGATAATTCCCTCTCCATAGAACGAGGAACTGTGCTGAGGTTGGGTCAGGTCAGGGCCACGAATGAAGGCAGTCAAGAAAAGTGGGCAGCTCCAGGAAAACACAACGAGTACAGGCTGAGCCCTGGACCAGAGCCACATCAAATCTTGTTAAGGAAAAATAAATATCTTCGCTGGATATTCATGACTGGTGTGGAAAAAGTGAACACGGAAAAGTTATTTACTCATTCCCACAATATAAGAACTAGGGGTCACCAAAGGAAATTCATAGGCAGCAGGTTTAAAACAAACAAAAGGAAGTTTTTCTTCACTCGGTGCATAGTCAACCTGTGGAACTCCTTGCCAAAGGATGTATTGAAGACTAGGACTTTAACAGGGTTCAAAAAAGAACTAGATAGATTCATAGAGATTAGGTTCATCAATGGCTATTAGCCAGGATGGGTAGAAATGGTATCCCTAGCCTCTATTCATCTGGAAATGGATGACAGGAGAAGGATCATGTGATGGCTATCTGTTGTGTTCCCTCCATCTGGGGCATCTGGTATTGGCCATTGTTGGCAGACAGGCTAGTGGGCTAGATGGACCGTTGGTCTGATCCAATATGGTCGTTCTTATGTTCTTATATCATTCAGAGATACTGGGATTAAGCCAGCATTCCCTAGTGAAGCCTGTAATCGCAACCAATATTTGATGCTGCACCAAAGGCTGTTGGCAGTCATAGAAAGCAGAAGCCACACTGAGGTTAAAAAGAAATAAAACCTTATCGATTTTCCTGAAATACAAGGTTGCAATCTCCTCATGATTCTTTGACCGGGTAGATGCTCAAATGGACCCAAGTGACTTGCAGATAATAAGGACACCTAATCAACTGGAGGAGAGATCAATCCATGTTTCTAGGTTTCTGTTCTTCGTTCTACTAGTCCTCCTCTCTGTGACTTCAGTGGAATCATTTCCCCTCTACCTCAGTTTACCCATCTCTAAAATTGTGTAACAGCTCCTCCACACAGGGCATTGGGCAGCAGTCTGAATTCCTTAGTTGAAACGTGCTGCGTGAATCGCCATAGATGGTGAATGTTGCACCCATACTATGCGTCACGACAGCAAGGCATAAGGGAAGGTTTGTTTTATTGGGCACTATTAAGACAGAGCTGCTGCTGATAAAGAACCTTACACAGGAATTCAAACCCAGTGTAAAAGTTCTGCCACATGATTTTCAGTACTCTGGCACAACACCATGGCAACAAAGGGAGGGGAGGTACCAGTTTTTAGTGTGCTCTCTCTATCTCTGTGGCCCGCATTGCCCTGTTATCTGAGCACCTCATAACCAGTAACTCATCTTTGTCCTCACGAAGCCCCCATGATGTAGGAGAGTTTTATCCACAATGTACAGATAGATGACTGAGGTACAGCAGAGATTTAGTGACTTGCCCAAGTTCACACAGGGAGCATGTGGCTACGAATCGAACACAAGTCCCATGAGTACAGTGTACAGTGAGTACATAACCCAGTACTTTTTAAGTCCCTCTTATTCTGATTGATGTATCAAGACTTTCTACATATTGTTTCTTCCAGAAAGGGCAATTAACCCTCAGGACACATCTACACTTCCAGGAAGATCAACGCTCAGGAGATCAATCCTCTGGCATTTGATTTAGCGGGTCTCCTGAAGACCTGCTAAATCAAACACTGAGGGCCCTCCCATCAACCCTGGAACTTCTCATAGTTACAAGTTGTAAGGTAAGTTGATGAGAGAGTTTCTGCTGTTGACCTCCCATTGTGGGATCACCCCAGAAAATCGATTGAAGGTACGTGAATTCCAGCTACGCAATACATAACTCCAGCTATGTGACTCTTGAGTATATTTTCTCCACCAGTGTAGACCTGACCTCGGCCTGCTGTTACTGGGCAGCCAAGTTGGGCAACTGCTATACAAGCTGACATGCAAGCCCTTGCTTCAGAATACAGCAAATGATCATTTTTAGTCTCCATCTGGGAAAAGAAAAGCATCGGTGGGTTCACTTCGGTTTTTATCCTGAACCCACAAAAGCAGTGTAGGTTAGATTATGTTCAGTGAACCATTCACCACATTGGGAGGATTTTAATCTTTCCCGGGAGGCCCATATGTATTGCTTTCTGAATCACCTCCAAAAATAAAAAAGAAGGGGAAAAAAAAGACTTAGTCGAGTGAAACCCAAGTCTGACATAAATTCATCTCCAAAGGTAAAGTTCTCCACTGCAGCAACAATAATAACCATCAAGCTAATAATCAAAAGAGAAAAATCAGAATGGGATTGTTGAAGCTGTCCAAACTTATTGAGTTGCTTATTGATTGATTGGAGGATTTTATAATGCTAAGCACCTGAACTTGTCTGGAAAGCAAATCCGGGAGCTGTGGGTTTGCTTCAGCCTTTTTTTTTTCATCTATCCAAACAAGAGTTTCTTTTTTTAGTTAACAGGATAAAATATCGGACTGTGCAAAATGACTTGCTGCTATATTTAACTCAGACAAACACATAACAAATCACTATTCTGTAGCGCGAAGGCACACCTCATAGGCTGTATTTTTTTTTCTTGAGGCTGGATGTAAGACCACAACCCTCTAAATAATCCTCCAGAAATAAACCAATGAAATGTTCACTCTGACAACAGACACAGTATTATACCTGCAGCTGGTAAATGTTTCCACAGTTGAACCACCTTTCCTTTTCGTTTCCAGTAAAAATTTGTTCCTGGGGGAAAGAGTCGACAGCTAGGATTTTAATTACATTTCTGCCGTAGGGAGAATTTGAAAAAAAAAAGTGGGGTTTTTTGTTGTTGTTTTTTTAAAAGTGCTGGTTAATTCAGGTTGAAATTCTGCAGTGTGGCACTCTCTGAACCGGCAACATCCGTGGTCCGGCATGATTTTGGTTAGCTGGATGTCCACTTATCATGGGTGTGGCCAAGTTTCTTGTGGTCCCATAAACATATTTACAGCCACCAGCCCTGACTCTTATTTTAAGAGGCATAAGGGATCTTTCAGAAAAGGCTTTATTTTCTGAAAGTTCCACGTCTAGACTGGCACTTTTTTCCGGCAAAGCTCCGAGCCGGAAAAAAGCGGCAGCCATTTTTATGCAAATGAAGCGGGGGGGATTTAAATCCCTGCTTCATTTGCAATTGCGATGTGTCCTAATTTGCATCCCTTTTACAGAAAAGGGATGCAGTCTAGACACAGCCTCAGTGTTCTGTGCTGTTATTTGGCTCTAATTTACCCCTACATGTCGTCTGAGACCCTAGTAAGCAGTGGAAGTGCTGGTAATGCTGCTAGACCATATTGACCTCCCGTGGTTCGGCAAATTCTCTGGTTTGACTCTGATCAGCTCTCAAGGGTGCTGGACTAGAGAGATTCAGCCTGTATATTCAGCTTTTGTTTTCTGTTGGAGTGGGGGAGAGAAATAAGTTTCCAGCAAATGGGGATTCATCACAACTAATTAACCATTCATTTGGTCCCTGCTGGAGCTTAATATTTCAATTTGTCCTGCACCAGCAGTCCTCTTTTCAGAGTCCCATTAAAGATAGTTAGGCTTTGAATGCATATTATGAATTTCATTTGAGGGGGGCTTTAGAATGCTGCTTCCCTTTTTATATGAACCGTCACCACGACACAATACATTTTGAACATGGTCCTGAGCCAAACGCAAAAATGATGGCATTGCAATGAACCTAAATGGGAATTCAGAGCTTGTTGACATCTGCATTATGAATGGGCTGTACAGGATCAGCCCTAGTTGATTCCTCTGGCCAAAGTGGGAAAAGATTTCAGTCCAGAGCTCCCCACTCCTAGAGTGACTGCTAAGCCAAAAAAGAAAAGAAAACAAAACAAACTGGCCAATCGCAGCAGAGCAAATGTTTGGGTTTTTTGTTTGTTTATTATTATTATTATTATTATGCCCAGCAGCATGGCAGCATTACTACCCCTCCACTTTGCTGACACTAGACCAGCCCTGAAAATGAAATTTAAACCCAGGATTGCCATTCCAAAGCATTTCGAAAATCGTGAGCCAGGAGCCAACAGTGAAATGGGCTTGAAAATCATAAGACTAATTTTCAATATACTAAGTTTGAGAGTCTTTTTCTTTGCCATTGAGAATAATGACTAACTCATGACACACTGTAAAAACTTTAAAAACACCAAATAGTCTAGTAGCACCTTAAAGACTAACAAAACATGTAGGCTATGTCTACACTACGAGTTTTCTCGGCAGCAAATATGCTAATGAGGGACTCATTTGCATGAGCCATGCTCTAATTTGCATATTTTCTACCGATCCGTTTTTGTGCTGGCATTTTTGCACAGAAACAAGCAGTGTGGATGTTTTCTTTTTCTGCAAAAACTCCTTTTTCCACAGGATCGTTATATCTCCTTTTAGGGGCATAATGATCTTGCAGGAAAAGGTTTTTTTGCCAAAAAGAAAATGTCCACACTGCTCGTTTTTGTGCAAAAATTCCAAAGCAAAAAACGGATTGGCAGAAAATATGCAAATGAGATCACATCTCATGCAAATTAGTCCCTCATTAGCATATTTGTTGCCGAGAAAACTCGTAGTGTAGACGTAGCTGTAGATGGTGTCATGAGCTTCTGTGGGCAAAACCCACTTCTTCAGATGACTGGAGTATTGAAAGTCCAGGTCCAAGTACAAATAAAGGGGGAGGGAGGAGGAGAATAAAAACCACAGTGAATAGATAGTTCATGTCACTGTCGAACTGAAAAATAAATGAATAGGAGGTTTAGACAGATTCTGGCTTCGCACTTGTATCAGTTTAACCCAGGGGTGGGGAACCTAAGGCCTGGGAGCGATATGCGTTCCCCTTCTTCTCCCTCCCCCCGCTTGGCTGGATCAAAATCTGAGGTTCGGGGCACACGCTCCAGCATTGGGGAGCTGGTGCTGGCAATCCAGCCCCTTGCTGCTTCCCCACGGACTGGATTCTGACTAATTTTTTTTGTTTTTGTGGGCCAGTGGCCCCGACCCAAAAAGCTTCCCCACCCCTGGTTTAACTCTTTGGAGGCCACATCACACCCCACTTTGTTCATCCACTCACACAGAGCTTTCCAAGCTCTGCCACCAATTCGTTCGGGGTGTATCTACCTGGTTATAATAATAATACAAAACAAAGTGAAGTGGCACATCACAGAGCCTGGCTCTGCAGAATGGGCTTGCATTAGGGTACTAATCCCAACAGTGGAGATATTCCCATGTGGCTGGAATTTGGGATCTGAGACTTGCCCCCCACGCTCAGAGCCCAAAGTCCAGCCATGCGGCTGTAAGGGCATCATTTTGGTCATGTAGAGGGGGAAGCAACTGTGTGGTCCGGGATGCAGCTGGCTTTTCATCCTGTTCTCTGGACACTAAGGGTATGTCTACACTGCCACCCTAGTTCGAACTAGTGTGGCTAATGTAGGCATTCGAAGTTGCAAATGAAGCCCGGGATTTAAACATCCCGGGCTTCATTGGCATCTTGCCATGCACCGCCATTTTTAAATCCCCCTTAGTGAGGACTCCGTGCCTGCGGCTACACGCGGCATGGAGTAGGTAGTTCGAATTAGGCTCTCTAATTCGAACTACCGGTACACCTCGTTCCACGAACTAGGGTGGCAGTGTAGACATACCCTAAGGGAGTGAGGGGAAAGTGCTTGTATTCCGTGCATTTCTCTCATACCTGGCTGGTGAACTCCCTTTACCAGCCAGGTGTGAGAGGAATGCACAGAAAGCAAGCACTTTGCCCTTACCCCTTTAGCATCTGGGGAACTGGATGAAAAGCTAGCTGCATCCCAGAGCACACGGCTGCGTTCCTCCCACCACACACACACGAGCTCGAAATGGCGCCCTTGGCTTTGGTCCATAGACACAGACTCTGTGTGTGTATGTGTGCGTGTGTGTTTGCAATGTGGACATACTCTCTTTGGCTTCCAGCAAGTAGTTAATCCTTCTCTGACACACTTTCTTCTAAAAAGGAGCAAGAATCAACAACCTAGCCATGGGTGGAAGAGGGATGGAACTGTTAAAATGTAACTGTGCCTTGCAAGGCAGCTGAACAGTTGCATTAGCCTGAAAAAGCAGGCACTTCTATGTCTAGACTACATTCCTCTTTCGAAAGAGGAATGTAAATGAAGCAAATTGAAAGTGCAAATGAAGCACGGATTTAAATATCTGGAGCTTCATTTGCATACTCACATCTGAGCGCTTTTTCGAAAAAGGGTTTTTCAAATGTGAAAGCTCAATCTAGATGGGGTTCTTTTGAAAAAAAAACCCCACCCTTTTTTGAAAGAACCTGTACTTTTCATTTTTTCAGGAGTACAGGTTCTTTCCAAAAAGGGGTTTTTTTTCCCCAGAAAGAACCCTGACTAGACTGCGCTTTCACTTTCGAAAAACCCTTTTTCGAAAAAGCACTCAGGCGCGAATATGCAAATGAAGCGCAGAATATTTGCATCTGTGCTTCATTTGCATTTTTTATTTGCTTCATTTACTTTCCTCTTTTGAAAGAGGAATGGAGTTTAGACGTTCATTTTGAAGGGGCAGCTTTTAATTTCCCTGTGGACTCCAGTCAACCTGCCTTTATTCTCCATATAATTGGCAGCATCTCTAGCTCCCTACTTGGCCTCATGTGGGCCCCACTGGAGTCAATGGAAAGATTGGCATTAAAGCCATGAATGGGTTTTGAATCAAAGACATGCAGAGAAAGGAGGTATTCAGTGTTGAACCTCCCTGGTCTGGCACCCTTGGGATCTGAGTGGTCTTAAACAAGGAAATTTGCTGGAGCAGGGGAGGTCAAGTGTCTGGGCTCTCCCAGGCTCCCGTCTTGTTTGCTGCCCCAGGAGAACCTGGAGACCTGACATCCTCTGGCCCACCTGCCTGGTTCCTCTGCCCCCAGCCCGCTCGCAGGGCTCTGCTCCCCAGTCCACAGCCTCCTGCAGGGCAGCAACTGTTCCCAGAGTTCCCAGCTCCACATGGAGCGGCAGCTTCTCCCAGGATTCTTTGGGCCCCATGTGGAGTGGTGCTTCCGGGGTTCCCTGCCCTTGGCTGCCTGGCCCCACACTGGGCCACAGCTGCTTTTGGGGTTTCCTGTCCTCATCCCCCACAAGATGGCAGTCTCTTCCTGGGCTCACTATCCCCAGGTCACTGGCCCTGAGGGCTCCCGCCTGCCAAACCGGCTCCTCTCCAAGCCAGTCTCAACATTTGCGGTGAGGGCTCTCTGGTCTAGCAGCATCTATGGTTGGATATTGCTGGACCACAGAGTCCCAAACAAGAGACATTAGACCTGTATATTAAAATGTATTGGCTCAGTGGAAGGGAATTCAGTGAGAATGAATTGACTGGTAAGAGCAAATTGGGTCATCACTTAACGCTATTACTTTCCATCTCCCCTTTAATAACATCACAATATGTTTTTCTAGGTCAGTGACCAAAGCTCCCATGATTCCTTCTTGTGGAAAACAAACAACATTAGAGAACCAACACAGAAGCAACGACCCACAGAAGTGAAAAGCTCAAAACTCTCTTATGAAAGACTCCTCATTCCATCCCACCTCCAAAGATAGCTTGCTAGGAGGCTTACCCTATCAATCACGCAGCTAGTCCACTAACAGCCATGCAAGCTGTGCTGGGATTATCAACCTGGCACTCACTATGGAAGACAAAGTTAGCGCCATAAACACTCTTGGCTGGGCCACTGTGCGGGTAACAACATATAGAGTTTTATTTCTTAATATAGTCTTCAAGTAGGGAATTCCCAGGAAATTCATTAACCCAAGAGCCTCTGAGTTTTCGACTGATTTTGACACAGGAGTTCACTTCGGCAGTATATCTATTTCTATGTCCTCTCTCTGTACTTATATTTTCTGTACCTGGCCCACGTCTGGACGCATTGCATTTTTCTACTGGGATCCATATATATGTTATTTCCTGACCCGCTAGGCCTAGAGGCTTAAAAACATCTTGCATATAACTTCTTCCTATAATAATTGAGATTTATATTAATGCTGTTTTATAACCCCCCAGTCTGCATAAAATAGTGCCGCGTTCTAAATTTTAAAACTAAACCTTTCAGAAGTAACCATGCCGGCAGCATTGCAGCATTTTTCTGCCAAAGTTTACTCTTGTGGCCACTCATCTGACCTACAAATTATCAGCTAAGCCTTTTGTTTCATAGGTGTGATAATATCGGCTCAGTTCATACGTTCTGCTGTAGGTTAGGTTACAGATCAAACTTTCAGAAGACCCATGCCAGAGTTTTAGGTATTAAACCTGAGAGCACTGCTGAAAATAAGCCAACTGGAATTGGGAGCTGCCGTTTTCACAGAATCTGTGATAGTGTTGTTATTGCTGCATAATGTAATTTACTAAACTGCATTTGTACACCAAGTTTGGCCTCCTTCATGGTTACGGTGCTCGCTAGTGGCTGGGCAGTAAATAGCACATAGCTTTAATTTTACCAGTTAATAATGGAGGTTATCTGTTAATTCAAGAAGTAAAGCTCGCTGTTTTACAAGAGAATACTAGTGGAAGATCCTTTACTTGTGTGAATCTTCAAGTTAACTTAAAGTTCTCTTAAGTTAATAGAATGGAGACAATTTACATTAGCTTGTATTCCTCATACCATAGATGTAGTTTCCTGGTATGCATCTCGGGTTATCTGTCACAGCCACCATGGTTTCTATGTTGTTCTCCTTTTCCATGCACTATATTAACATTTTTCTAATGCAGATTTGCAAAAGATAGGTCTGGAAAAGGGAATTGCTGAAACACAATTACATCCTCTGCACATCCCCTCTGTGCAATAAACACTTTCAGTTGCATAAAGGAGAGCTGCATAATATTTGAGACTTTGGCTTCTTTGTTGATAACTTTACATCACTAAGCCCTGGTCTATGCTATGGTTTTATTTAAAAAAAATAAACCCTTTAGGTTGAATGTATAAGCAGAGCGTCCATGCTACTGTCTGGGTATGTCTACACTACAGCACTAATTCGAACTAACTTAGTTCGAATTAGTTAATTCAAACTAAGCTAATTCGAATTAGCACATCTAGACTTAAAAACTAGTTTGAATTAGCGTTTTGCTAATTCGAACTAGCATGTCCACATTGAGTGGACCCTGAATCGAAGTTAAGGCTGGCTGGAAGCAGTGCCAGCAGGGCAACAGGTTACGACTTAGAATGTGGAGCTACTGTCTCAGACTAGCCGAGGGCTGTCCTTAAAGGGACACAACCCCCACCCCGGACAGACAGTTCTCAGGGGGCCCCGCTTGCTTGTCTACCTCAATGAGGGACAGCAAAGTGGTCTTGTCTTGGAGTGCCCTGAGTGCCCACACTCAGCACATCATAGCACTCGGCCATCAGCCCGGCTGCACTTACTGCAGGCTGCCATCCGGGGAGTCAATCGGGGGGCTGTCAGGATCCAGGAGGCCCTACAGGAGAGCTTCCACGCTGAGGAGCCCGCAGAGCCACCCCAGTCGTCCACATAGGGGGCTCATACTCCATTCCTCCCTCACCTCCTTCCACTTACCCCTCCCTAGCCCCCTTCCTGCTGTAAAAAATAAAGGACATGTGTGTTCAAAAAAAGAAACTCTATTTAACAAAACTGGGGGGGGGGAATTAACCTCTGGGGAGACTGGGAAAAGGAGGTGAGAGAGGAGAAGAAAGAGGGTGGGAGAGGGAAGGGGGAAACCTGGGAGGAGGGAGCTGGAAGGGGGAAGCCAGGGGAAGAAGGAGGAGAAGTATAAAACTATGGTACGCCATATCTTCATTACTGTGCACAGATGTGGTCTCCTCACCCCAGAAAAGATATTTTGGCCTTGGAAAGGGTACCAAAAAGGGCAACTAAAATGATCAGGGGTTTGGAACAGGTCCCATATGAGGAGAGGCAAAAGTGACTGGGACTTTTCAGTTTGGGAAAGAGGAGACCGAGGGGGAATATGATAGAGGTCTATAAAATCATGAGTGGTGTGGAGAGGGTGCATAAAGAAAAGTTCTTCATTAGTTCCCATAATAGAAGGACTAGAGGACACCAAATGAAATGAATGGGTAGCAGGGTTCAAACTAATAACAGAAAGTTCTTCTTCACAAAGCAAATAATCAACCTTTGGAACTCCTTTCCACATGAGGCTGTGAAGGCTAGAACTATAACAGAGTTTAAAGAGAAGTTAGATAAAGTCATGGAGGTTGGGTCCATGGAGTGCTATTAGCCAGGGGGTAGGAACGGTGTCCCTGGCCTCTGTTTGAGGAAGGCTGGAGATGGATGGTACGAGACAAATGGCTTGGTCATTGTCTTCAGTCCATCCCCTCTGGGGTAGCTGGTGTTGGCTGCTGTCGGCAGACAGGTGACTGGGCTAGATGGACCTTTGGTCTGATCCAGTACGGCCGTTCTTATGTTCTTATCTTCTAAGCTCAGGGCTCAGGGTCGAGGGGGTCTCACTGGACCACCTTGATTTTCACACAAACCTGCTCCTGGGTTCATATGTTGCCTTTAGTGGCCAGGCAGGCAGCTATCCTGCCCTAGACGGCCACTTTCCTGTGCCTAGTGCGGAGGTCGTGGATGTTGGAGGCCTCCCCCCAAACCTGGATGAGGTCCACGATCTCCGCACTAGACCAGGCGGACGCCCGCCTCTTGCGGCCCCGGGCAGGCTCCTGGGAACCGCCAGCCTAGTCCCAGGAAGAGGGGGAGGGCTGGGTGGCAGCGGGTGGCTGGCTCGTGCCGTGCCAGGTGCAGGGTCTGATGGCTGGGTGCTGGCAGGCTTGCACTTGGCACGGGCACCATAGCCAGACCATGCCCCTTTAAGGGCTCCTGGGCCTGGAGGGGGACAGAAGAATTTCCCTGGTTGTGCCCAGAGTGGCCACCAGGGCAAGCTGGGAAGTGCTAGCCTCCCACTAGTTTGAATTAAGTGGCTACACAGCCCTTAATTCGGACTACTTAATTCGAACTAGGCGTTAGTCCTTGTAGAATGAGGTTTACCTAGTTCGAATTAAGTTCGAACTAGCAGTTTGCATGTGTAGCGCCTATGAAAGTTAATTTGAACTAATGGCTGTTAGTTCGAATTAACTTTGTAGTGTAGACATACCCTCTGTTATTTCAAAATAAGAGGCCGTTTACAGTTTATATTCAAACATAAGCCTATTTGCTTATAAGCCAACCCTCCACCCCCAAATTTACAGAGGAAAAGTGATAAAAAGTAACTGGCTCATTTATAAGCCAACTTCAAAGTACAGTGGTCTGGGACCTTATATATGGTCCAGTGACTTTTTACCGTTTTTTCTCTGTAAGGGTATGTCTACACTACTGTGTTATTTCAAAATATCTAATTCTGAAATAGTTAATTCGAAATAGCTTATTTCGAAATAACGCGTCTACACACAAAATGCATTTTGAAATAGCATTTTTCTATTTTGAAATAGTGCGTCCACACTGAGTGGATGTTGAATCACATTTCAGGCTGGCTGGAACCAGTTCCGGCAGGGCATCAGGTTAGAAGTTACGTTGTGGCCCGGGCGGCTAGCAGGGCACCCTGGGAAGGGCTGAAGGCCCCCTATTTCAAAATAAGCATCCACACAGCACTTATTTTGAAATAGCAATTTCGAAATTGGTGCTATTCCACATGGAATGAGGTTTACCAATTTTGAAATAAGCCCTCCGCTATTTTGAATTAATTTCAAAGTTACGGAATGTCTGTGTAGACTCTAGGAAAGTTATTTTGAAATAACTGCTGTTATTTCGAAATAACTTTGCTGTGTAGACATACTCCAAGTTTGGGGGATCAGGACCCAGACCACTGTGGCTCTGCTTACTATACTTAAGAGACAGAGTGGTAGTGGGGGACCCAGCATGAATTGGGACACAGCAGTCCTGGCTTGTACCGGGTCTCAACGCTGCGGCTTTGCCATTTAGAACCTGTTCATAAGTCAGCCCCCTTCTTCACACCAAGATTTTTTTTCCAAAAAAAGTCAACTTATGAACGAGTATATATGGTATTTCGAACTCTGTTTTCCTGCTCTCCTCAGACAATAACATTCATTTTGAATTAGTTATTTCAAAATAGCCTTAGTGTGAATGCTCCTGTGCCGCTATTTTGAAATAACTACTCCCCTGAGTAATTCAAATTAATTACTCTCCAGAATTTCCTGAGGCTCTAAGTTGAGGTAGCGTGTCAATTCATGGAGACTGCCTTGGACTAATTTCACAGCTTTTCCATAGGGTATGGCTACACTGGGGGGGCGGGGAGGGTTTCAAAGAAGGTATGCAAATTGTCCTCGCATTTGTATATCTTCTTCCGATTCTTTTTCTGGAAGAGGATTTTCTGATATCGGGCCCATCTACACAGGGCCAAATATCGGAAAAAAGCCCTCTTTCGGAAGCCTTCTCTACCCGTATAGATGGGCCAAATATCAGAAAATCCTTTTCCAGAGAAGAATCGGAAGAAGATATGCAAATGTGAGTGCAATTTGCATACCTTCTTTGAAAAAATCCCCACAGTGTAGCCGTACCCATAGTGCAGACGTGCTATCTTGTAAAATCTGGAGTTAAGTTGAATTTAGTTATTTTGAAATCGCTTTCTAGTGTAGACGTGGCCTTAAGACACAGCTTTAGGAAGTAGGGTAACAAAGTAGCAATGTAGACTCAGAGGATATGGAAGCCTAGGAGACACACAAGCATGGCCAAGGCAGAGAATTCATATGGTTCTTCTTGTAATGTTAATTGACAGTAGGAAGCTAGTGATTCCCAAAGGCAAAAAGGTGTTTTCTTTGTAACTTACCAAGTAACTTTGCATTGCTACCTGTGACATCATGCCTATCTTTAATGAAATATTAATGGCTCTGTTCTACAGTGAAATTTCAGCACAACCTAAATTAAGCCATTGGAAGAGGAATATTGTCCCATTAAGCACCATAAAACCTTAAGCTCCCTTCCTGAAGAGTAACAGTGGGCAGTTAAAGTGACAATCAATTTAAGCAGGCGATATTGCCTTATAAGTCTCTGAAGTGTGAAGTCCCGGCATGCCTGATGTATTTCATTTTAATTTCCTTTTGGACAGAGCTGTGGTTCGTGGGGAATCTCACACATACATGCAAGAAAAACCTTAGGAGCACAGGAAGGGAGGAAATTATTTAACCCTTTCAAAAAGCTATACAATTTCTTTAGCTAAGTAAAGAAAAATAAGCACCGATACATTCTCCTTTAGTTCCTGTAAGAAAATAAACAATAGGCTTGCATAGTTAATAACTAGGTTGGGGCCCCTCGCTAATTTCAGTTACAAGCTCTGAAAGCTTTAGTGAAAAATCTTTTGCAGGTTTCTGTAACTTCTGGATCTGTAGCGTGTGCCCTCGATGGGTGTATATGGGGAGATAAGGATCATGTAACTGCATCTGATTTCCCGTTTCCAAGCTATTTCTCTGACATCAGACCACACAGGTATATGGAGACTCATTATCAGATGTGGCTTGTTGTGGGTTTCAGGTCAAGCTTGATGTTTTCAAGATGGGAGCTTTCTTGACTCCAAGTGAGCAAGGAAGAAAGAAACCGTGCAACAAACGAAGCCGTGATCAGAGTATCCAACTGGACAAGGTTTAAAAGGTGGGCACTGTGCCCTCATTTTGGGTCCCTCATTTAGATTATTAAGCCATTCATTTGGCTTATTTAAGAGAGACTAACAAGCTTTAATAGTAACAGAAAAGCTTTCAGGATGTGTGACGTATGTCATCCCCAATACATCCTGAATAAAATGACTCATTCTCAAAAACATTGTGCTTTACTAGTACCTGAACAGAAGAAAGTGAAATTGACTGGGAACAACTGTCTACAGGGCATCAGCAAAGCACGTTCAAGGGGCTTGACTTGTAAAGTTATTTAACAGATCGCACACTAAGGGTGCATCTAGACTGGCAAGATTTTGCTCAAAAGCAGGTGCTTTTGCGCAAAAGCTTGCCAGCTATCTACACTGGCCGCTTGAATTTGCACAAGAGCACTGACGTTCTAATGTAAGAATTCAGTGCTTCTTGCACAAATACTTTGACGCTCCCTCTCAGGGATAAGCCCTCTTGCGCAAAAATATTTGTGCAAGAGGGCCAGTGTAGAAAGGCACCTTAATTTTTTGCACAAGAAAGCCCGATGGCTAAAATAGCCATCGGAGATTTCTTGCACAAAAGTGCGTCTATACTGGGCACGGATGCTTTTGCACAAAAGTACTTTTTGCGCAAAAGCATCTGGGCCAATCTAGGTGCTGTTTTGCGGAAATACTTCTAACAGAAAAACTTTTCCGTTAAAAGTATTTCCGCAAATTCATGCCAATCTAGACGCAGCCTAAGTGTTCATTGTAGTCCCTGCTGGCACATTCTAAGGCTGAGTCTCCACTATCACAGGCTGTTGTTCTAAGGCTTTTGAAAAAGAGATATAAATGAGATAGATTGAAAGCGCAAAGGAAGCGGAGATTTAAATATCTCGTGCTTCATTTGCATAATCGTATCACAGCGTTCTTTTGAAAAAGGATATTTTGAAAGTGAAACCGCTGTCTAGATGTGATTCTTCCAAAAAAACCCCCACTTTTTTCAAAAGATCCTGTACTCATTTTCTGAGGGGTCTAGACGGCAGTTTAGACATGCCCTAAGTTACGCAACTTCTGCTACATGAATAATGTAAATGAAGTTGATGTACTTAGATCATTCTCCTTTCAACTCCTCTTAGTCTTCTCATTCTGATGGAGCAGCGGCATCAACAGGCGAGCCCTTGGCGGTCGATTTGTCATACCTAGACTAGACATAATAAATCAACCCCCGCTGGATTGATTGCTGCCTATCATTCCGGCAGGAAGTGAAGACATGCCCTAAAAAGGACCTAGTTTGTGTTACTGTTATCCTGTTTCAAACAGGACAGTGTGAATGCAAAGTAGGTACCTTTCAGAGCACACCAGTGAGGTCTCCCATGGGTAGGGGCAATGCAACAGGTTAGCACTGCTCAAAAATCACACCTCATGGTTGTCTGGGCTATGTAGACAAGTGCAAAGTGAAACCGTCCATTCTAGTTACACTGCAACAGCCTAGTGAACTGCAGAAAAGTAAACAAACCTATCATTGATCAAGAATAAATTAGATGTCAATGATGATAAGTTGTTCTAAATTGTTATTTGTAACACAGGTACTTCAAAGTGACCTTTCATAATTCTTGAGACAAGACCTGCACTTGGCAGAGTTCCAGGAGTCTCTATGGAACATCAAATGTTTTGGTTATTATTTATTTTGTACTAGCATTCCTCATTGAACATCTGGTTTCCCATGTCCAATATCTCATATTACACTGTTTTACAGATAAATTAATTTGGGACAGAGAGAGGTGCCCACAGGCACACATGGACCTAGTAGTGGTGTTTGCCAGGAGTCTGATTTAACCGCTAGTCTCTGATGCCTTTTGAGAGTTGTGTGTGGAACACTTCTGTGTGTGGGCTACGGCTGTTCATTTCTAATGACCTGCAATGCAACAAGAAATTACATTTTTATTTGCATTCACTAGCATGAAAGGAAAGCTGTCTGTTTTCCCACCTTGTCATTTTCATGGTCTGAACATCTTTCTTGCTGACAGCTGCTTCTGAAGTTGTGACCCAAGTTTGGCAGAGTAAGACAAGGCAGCTTCTTGTCTCATCCTTTCGTCAGGCAACAGGAACAACTTCTCTATGCCCCAAGGAAATTCAAAGCAAGAGGCTTCTACATGCTACATTTCATGCTGATGGCCATCACTTGGGAGCACTTCTTTAGATTTTGTAGGCTAAATGGGGTATATCAGGTTGAAGCTGTTTAGAAATGTTGCATTCAGTGTTTTGAGTAAGTGGTAGAAAGTGAAGAACTCAGATTAAGTCTTGAAACTTAAATCTCTACTGTTGACACAAGTAATCTTGCTTTTCAGGTACGAAAACAAATAGACACACAGAGAGCTGTACTGTGATTTGTGTCTCCTGGAACCCCGTCTAACCACAACCTAGCAGTGCATCACCTGAGAGCTCTTCGAGACATCGTATGGTGCCTGTCCCCCTCACAAAAGTGTCAGCTATACACAACAGCTTGCTAGGAAGCACAGCCATATGTTGCAATGCAGATACAATCTGCAACCAGGTGTATAATTTGCCATGTTTTAACAGGCAAACACATACATCCAGGCAGCAAATTTTAACAATGGCAACAACAATAAAAATGTTATGGAGCCCTAAATGAAATGCAACAAGCAATTTCCACCTTGGTTTCTTCCATACAAATCCTTTGGAAATCCTGTATAATCCCAACTTCCATTGCTAGCAAATACTTCTGCAGTTCTCTTTCTTATAGGCAAAAGTTAATGACTCAAGATCATCTCATCTGAAGGAATGGGTTTTGATCACGAAAGCTCATGATATATATTTGTTAGTCTCTAACCCCTGGTCTATACTAGGAGAATGATAATGTTCCTATTTCTTCAAGAGTCTTTGTTCTGGCCAGTGTGGTAGGGTTCAGAGTTTATATTCAGGATAGAAATATTCCATGAGGACAGGGGACTGAACTCAATGACCTCTCGATGACTGAATATGACCTCTATGACCTCTCGAACCCTTCCCGTTCTAGAATTCTATGATTCACTCCATCTTGAAAGATTTTTAACCAGTTTTAGGGATTTAGGTTTAGATTCATCCATTAAGAGAAAAAAGTATCAAATTTATTATCAGCTCCCCTTCTCCATCCTTGGAAAATGTAGAGAACTACACATGACTTCGAGTTGTAATTTGATTATAAAGGGAAAGTCCTTTTTTCAGGGACCAGCACCAGAAAGAGTGAAAGAGATCCTTGTTTAGATCCAGATTGTAACACATAATATTGAACTATGTGAATCTCAGAGGGGTTGGAGGATTAGTTTCATTCAATTTAAATAAGTACTGAAGAGTTTGTATTGTTCAGCCAAGTCTTAAATGGTTTATTCAAGGTTCTTGTGTTGGCAAAATCAGGCAGGAAAGATCTCTGACATTTCCTGGATGATAAGGCCAGAAATATGGAAAGAAAAATATTTCTCATGGTATATTCTGGTCCTAGAGAGAGGATGAGAGACAAATCACCAGATCTTGGTGCAAATGTTCACATCCAAATGCACTTATTAAGGTTCTTGGGCACTTTAAAACTGGGAGATACAGTCAAAGGTCATGTGTTTCCTCTAACTCATGGGGCCTTCAAGAAATATATCTCTTTCTACTTCTCAGGCAGTGGCAGTAAATAAGGGCATGTTTACACTTACGAGAAGATCAATGCTCCAGAAGTTGATCTTCTAGCGTTTGATTTAATGGGTCTAGCATAGACCCACTAAATCAAATGTTGAGGGCAGCCCATGCTGCCATCTGGTACTACTCCTTCTGCAAGGAGTAAGGGAAACTGACGAGAGTGTCGCTCCCATTGGCCACCAGCTGTGTAGATGTCATCACAGCTCGGCTTATGCTAAGCCAACTTCAGCTATGCATTTTGCACAGCTGGAGTTGCATACCTTAGGCCGACCTTACTGCTCTAGTATAGTCCCGGCCTAAGAGTCCTATACGAGTGCTAATGAGTATCTCTACAGTAGTAGACAAGAGGGGCATGTCTTCTCTTCTCCAACCTAAGGGAAAGCCTTGAGAAATTAGTAGCACCTATTATTTTGTGTTGATTTGTTCTTATAGACCCATAGCGGAATATCAGAACCAAACCCCCACGCATGGAGAAGGTTCATATCTAAATCAGAATCAGACCTTTTTAGATCTTTCTTTGTGCTGGGTTCACCATCTTCAAAAACCACTGAACTAAGGAAACATTTGGAAACCTGGGCATGGGTCAGAGCTTTGAGCTCAGGTCTATTGATAGAAAAAAAGTAATTAAACATGTGTCTTAGGAATAATTATTTTGAAATTTGTGATGGGCTGGGCATTTAAATTTCATCCAGACTGGTTCACTCAATCCTAATTGATAGGAGGGCAATTTACAGTCCCTTCCATTTACAATGACGTTAATTAGTAATGCATTCGGCTGAGCAATGCATGTGAGAGTATTTATGTAAAACAAGGACTAGTCTGGTTATGTTATGTTTATTTTTTAGATGAAAAAGTTTGCTGCGTTGGCAAAATCTGAGGCCATAATTAAAGTCAAGGGACTAATTAAGGCAGCAAGCAATGCAAATTCAGAGGGGCAGTTTAAATCTATACACTGGCCAGTTTCCCAAATCACCAGGTTTAGAGGCTGTTCAAAAACCTGAAACTCAGACTGAGCTTGCCAAAAATTCACCAACATTTCAAATGAACCTAACCCTAGTTTCAAGTCCTGCAGGCCAAGGTGGATGGTTGCTCACTGACAATGGGAGAAATGTACCATTTTGCACAGTTTCAATGAAAGACCAAGTGAAACCTAACTGTTCATTGGGAGGTGAGAAGCCAAGTGGATTGCGACCAAATAAAATATTTGCGCAAACCCTTATGAAGTTAAATTGTAGAGCTGCTCCCAACTCTGATTTTCCTTTGTGTCTCTGAGCCACTCCTGTTCCTGTGAATTTGATTGAGAGCAAGACTGGGCCCTTTCCCTTTCCTATCTGGTTTCTCAGATTGATGTTTATCCTCCAAGTTCAGAGGTCTAGAGATGTTGGTTGAAAATTTCAAACCTGGCCTATGAACCTGGGTGCCTCAAGTTTTGGGCGGCCAAAAAATGGTACTGTCTGGTAATGTCTTCACTGCAGGGTTAACCCAGGGAATTGACACCCAGGTTAGCCTCCCTAGGTGCAAGAAGCCACGCTGCTAAGCCCTACCAAAGTTATTGAATCCATATAGATGCTGCACTTCCTGTTATGTACTTCCTGTTATGTGTAGCTAGGATTTCTGGGAGTGTATCCTATGCTGGGTGTTATGAAGCTGAAAGTCGAACGTGTCTGTCGCTGGCTGACAGGAGGCCCATCGATACATAAGGGCCCGGACCTTCCGTCACTACTGCTGCTGGAGGCAGTGACTGGAGCCCTGGGCCCTTTAAATTGCTGCTGGAGTGCCACTGGTTGTCCCTGGACTGCCCCCAGCTCCGCCCCTTCTACCTGAGGCCCCACCCCTTCTGTTTGTTGGGCCCACTGGTCTTTTTGTGCACACTGGGAGATCTGTGGGAAGGCATTGGAGGTGTATGTGTGTGTGAGTAATATATAAACTGCATCCTCACTGCACAGTGCGTGGGGTTAAGCTATACCATTTGCCGTTCCAGCTAGCCCAAGTATAAGCACTGTTTACTCAGAGCGGATGAGAGGGCAATTAGGGTGCGTCTAAACTACATGGCTCCGTCGACAGAGCCATGTAGATTTGTTTGTTCGGCAAAGGGAAATGAAGCAGCAATTTAAATAATCACGGCTTCATTTAAATTTAAATGGCTGCTCCGCTCTGCCGATCAGCTGCTTGTCAGCAGATCGGGGCAGTCTGGACGCTCCCCTGCCGACATGAAAGCCCTTTATCAACCTTCCCAGTAAACCTCATCCTACGAGGCATAATGGGGAGGTCGATAAAGGGCTTTCAGGTCAGCGCGGGAGTGTCCAGACTAGCGCGCTAAGCCAACAAACAGCTGATCAGCTGTTTGTCGGCTCAGCGCGGCAGCCATTTAAATTTAAATGAAGCTGCGATTATTTAAATCGCGGCTTCATTTCCCTTTTCCAATCAGCCTAATCTACATGGCTCCATCAATGGAGCCATGTAGTTTAGACACACCCTTAGGGACAACATCCAGATCAGAACCTAGCCTACCTCTACTTAAGAGACTGTATGCCAATGCTTTTCGAAATCAGCCCCTTTATGTTCCCTTGAGTTGTCTGTTCAGAAGTTGAAACATCCATGAGGTAGGTATGAAAATGTAGGTCATAGATCTTATCTGAACCAAGATCAAAGCAAGGAGGACAACGGGTGCTAGGAGAAGAGAAAATAATTAAAGAAAGGAAAAGAATATAAAAAATAAAGTATTCTTAACTGCCACAAGGGAAGTAGGAAGAGGAATTACATTACATTGCTAGCGATTTTGCTGGTTATAATTCCTTGTGAAACTTTCAGATATTCTGCTGTTATAAGCAGAGACTAGAAAAAATGGATGGGAAAAAAGAGCCATTCAGGACTGTTGTTTCTGCAGACTTGTTCTTCAGATGTCTTAAAAGCCAATTTTCTGGTGAGATTTCTGATGCTTCCTGCGCTGGAATGGCCACTGACATTGCCAAAACAGCATCTCTATAGATTATCATTTCTGTTCCTGTTCCTGCAGGACCCAGATGAACAGAAAAATCTGAAAGTAGAAAATGATGGATAAGGACCAATTTATTAAATATAAACAAAACTTTGGTTCAGACCAGCTCTTATTTTATCCAAACCAATTTGGCCATCTCTAATAGACAGATCATGTGTGTTTTGTGTATGAGGGAGGAGGAAAAAAATCCACATGGATATTTCCGGAGGTGGCCACAGTGCTGAGTTGAAATGCCAGAGGTATGTTCAGTAGTGAAGTGCTATAGCCCAGTATAAAAAAATCTGAGGACCATCCTGTCCTGCATCATGTGGAAAAAAGAAAAGGGGGGATTTGAAAATGTTTTCAGTCCAGATGATGCAAGAACAAGAGCCATAGACAGGAAGTAGTGCTTCAGAGCTCATGAAGAGTCCAGTGATATTTTCTATGATGCAAAAAAAGAATGACCATACTGGGTCAGACCAAAGGTCCATCTAACCCAGCATCCGGTCCTCTGACAGGCTATGTCTACACTAGGAAATAGGAAATTATTCCAAAATGAGAGAGTTCGATTTAATAGCTCCCAATTTAACAAAATCGAACTAGCATGTCCACATTACAGGAAAGCCTTAGAATTTGTCCAAGACAGACTCCGTTAATGTGGGCGAGTTACCTCAGACTTAGACCCCCAGGAAGCTCTGAGGAGTAATCAGTTCGAATTCCCATGAGGAATCATTATTTCGAAATAGTGGCACCAGAGCATCCACATGACTGTTTATTTTTCAGTATTTCAGAATTAGCGTTATTCCTGATGAAAAGCAGGATTACAGATTTTGAGTTATGTAGCCCATTATTCCAAAATACTAGGCTTGGTAAGGTGGATGCTCCGCTTATAAATTTGACCTAAGGGGGATTATTCCGAAATAAAGTCCTAGTGTAGACTGAGGCCCAGTGGCCAATGCCAGGTGCCCCAGAGGGAATGAACAGAGCATGCAATTCCCAAATGATTCACCTACTGTTGCTCTGGCTTCTGACAGAGGGGCTAAGGACTCTACTCCCACCCACCTTGGCTAATAGCCATTGATAGACCTATTCTCCATTAATTTATCTAGCTCTTTTTTGAGCCCTGTTAAAATCTTGCCCTTTGCAACATATTCTGGCAAGGAGTTCCACAGATTGACCATGCATTGTGTGAAGAAATGCATCCTTTTGTTTGCCTTAAATCCACGACCTATCAATTTTGTTTGGTGACCCCTAGTTCTTGTGTTATGGGAACAAGTAAATACCTTTTCCCCATTTACCTTCTCCACACTAGTCATAAAAAAGCATGCAGTTACACACGACAGAGAACTCTTCATGGCTGAAAATGGCCAGGAGGAAAGAGGGGAGGCGAGGTGTGTATGGACGTTAAAAATGGATGGAATTCGTATGTCTCCAAACAGCAGCTGTAGATCAAGGCAGAGCATGTGTTTGTTTGGACAATAATGTCTTCTAAGCTTCATGTTAAACCATCTCCTAGCACAATGATCCATAATACTGCCAAAAGCTTCTTTAAACATTTGCCTCTACTGGGATGAAAACCAATCTTCACTCCATGGTCTGGTCTGATATTCTGTATGAAGACGGGGAGAGGGAGTATGAAAATGATTTTCTTTTAAGAGGCAAGGAACGAGAGAGAGAGAGTAAAAGAAAGGGTCAAGACTTTTGTTAAGGCTTTTTTTTTTTTTTTGAATCCACAGCTTTAATTATTTCCTTGGAAAAACAAACCAGGCGATGGATCCTGGGATTCCGAGGAAACAACAGAGGAAGCAGCGTGTTTTTTGAAGCTCTCTCGCCATGTGGCTGCTGCTGCATGCCTTTTGTCTCGCTGGTTTCCTGAACATGGATGGAAAGCGTGTCTCTTTCATAATCCTGCTGCACTTTTTAGCCACCCCCCCCCCTTTTTGTACAGTCGCTAGGAGAAAAGAACCAGCTGCATGGGAAAAAAAAACCCTTTAATGTCTGTCACACTCCTTGGCCCCCTTCAACACCTTCCGATGCTCTTTGGGGCTTTCGTGAATTCTGAAATTACATTAGGGCCAAAACCTTCTCCCATTGAAGTCAACAGGAGTTTGGCCACTGGCTTTGCAGCAGGCTGTTAACTCAGCGTGCGGGTAATATTTTCTCCCCAGGCTATCCAAAAGTGAGGCCACAAGTTAGCACTGAGCTTAAAAAAGAAAGAAGATAACAAATTCTTTAACTTCCCAACACAAGAGAGCGGTAGACTGAAAACTCATAAACATCCATAAAAATAGGACGGTAAGATGATATGGATGTGAGGTCCAGGAGAACATTCAAAGCGAGGGAAACACAAAACTGGACTGCAAATAATCACTCCGGATATGTCTACACTGCGCCCTAAACTCGAAATTAGATATGTAATTTGCGCCACACAAATTGCATATCTTATTCAAATCTATTTTGAAATAGGTTATTTTGAAATATGATGTGTCTACATGGTGCCAAATTTCAAAATTAAGCACTATTTTGAAACATCCCTTAACCCTCATGGAACGAGGGCTACCAGGATGCTGAAATAGTGCACCCGTTATTTCGAAATAAAGGGCGGCTTTTTAAGATGCAGAGTAGCTATTTCGGGAAACTTCCAGTATCCCGGAATAGCCACACATTGTAGATGTACCCTCCATGTGGTGATTTTTTTAAAAGGGTAAAAGGGTTAGAAATGGTCAGAAAATGGGAAATATAATGTGGGAGTGGAATTTTGAAAGAAATTAACTGTTTTTTTTTTAAATTGTTGGAAAGAAACAGTGTGGGGGGGTTGACTTTTTGGTTTGCTTTTTTCAGCTTTTCATCCCAAAGCAAGAACATTTCTATCGACATGATCATTTCCCACTCAGATATGTTTATTTTGAATGCGTCGACGACACTTTTTTCTTCACAAAAAAGAAAAAAAAACGCTGTTCAGCAACTCTCGAAATGATTCTCTTCAGGATCTTGCCCTAGCATAGAATATCCTATCAAATTAGTCCCAGTTCATTTAACATAAGAATATAAGAATGGCCATACTGGGTCAGACCAAAGGTCCATCCAGCCCAGTATCCTGTCTGCTGACAGTGGACGTTGCCAGGTGACCCAGAGGGGTGGACCGAAGACAATGATGAAGCAATTTGTCTCCTGCCATCCTTCTCCAGCCTCTGACAAACAGAGGCCAGGGGCACCATTCCTTACCCTCTGGCTAATAGACTTTTGTGGACCTAACCTCCATGAATTTATCTAGCTCTTTTTTAAACTCTGTTAAAGTCCTAGCCTTCACAGCCTCCTCTGGCAAGGAGTTCCACAAGTTGACTGTGCGCTGTGTAAAGAAGAACTTTCTTTTATTAGTTTTAAGCCTGCTACCTATTAATTTCATTTGGTGTCTTCTAGTTCTTATATTATAGGAGCAAGTAAATAACTTTTCTTTATTCATCCTTTCCACACCACTCATGCTTTTATATACCTCTATCATATCTGCCCTCAGTCTCCGCTTTTCTAAACTGAAAAGTCCCAGTCTCTTTAGCCTCTCCTCATATGGGACCCGTTCCAAATCCCTAATCATTTTAGTTGCTCTTTTCTGAACCTTTTCTAATGCCAAAATATTTTTTTGAGGTGAGGAGACCATATCTGCACGCAGTATTCAAGATGTGGGAGTACTATAGTTTTATATAGGGGCAGTAAGGTATTTTTCTTCTTATTTTCTATCCCTTTTTTAAGAATGCCTAGCATCCTGTTTGCTTTTTGAATTGCTGCTGCACACTGCAACATTTCTTTGCAGATTAATAATGTTATGAAATGGGTCATATCTGTTATGGGGTGAGGGGAGTTAAAATCTTGGTGAGATTGATGGATGTGAACACACATTTCAATTAACACAACTGTAAGGCTAAATTCATTAATAGCCTCAAACAATGGGTTATAATGAATTCGCCCAGGAATTTTGGCCTCTGGAGGCAAAAGGGGTTTTATAGGTATTTGGGGAAGAATATGTGTAGTAGGTGTGGGGGAGACAGAATACAAAGACACTGAGGAGTCAAAACTAAGAGAAACATAGAGGCCACAAGTGGGAAACCCTTGCAAAAGCCGGTAACCACAGAATGACCCTAGGGAAAGCTAGAGAGACAGTTTGGCTAAAGGGATGTAGGCCTGGAGAGATGAAAAAAATAAATAAAAATGAACCACTGTAGTAGTGGCAAGTCACGTTACTTAGGGTACGTCTAGACTACATGCCTCTGTCGCCAGAGGCATGTAGATTAGGCTACCAGACATAGGAAAATGAAGCGACGATTTAAATAATCGCCGCTTCATTTAAATTTACATGGCTGCCGCGCTGAGCCGACAAACGGCTGATCAGCTGTTTGTCGGCTCAGCGCGATAGTCTGGACGCGCGGGTGTCGACATCAAAGGTATTTGTCGACCACCCAGGTATGCCTCATCCCAGGGGGCATACCTGGGTGGTCGACAAATACCTTTGATCTCGACACCCGCGTCCAGACTATCGCGCTGAGCCAACAAACAGCTGATCAGCCGTTTGTCGGCTCAGCGCGGCAGCCATGTAAATTTAAATGAAGCGGCGATTATTTAAATCGTCGCTTCATTTTCCTATGTCTGGTAGCCTAATCTACATGCCTCTGGCGACAGAGGCATGTAGTCTAGACGTACCCTTTGTGAGCTTCTGGAAGGCATTCAGACATTCCTGTGACAAGGCCTGTATGTAAACCTGGACAAAATAGAATAGACTACACTTAGGATATCACTGGCTGCAATCCTTTTAATGTGTTGCTATTAAATCAGTCCTCTTAAAATAAAGTTAATGGGCCACCTGTCTTCAGAATATATCACATCTCTGAGGGCTGCAAGGATTTGGTTTTAGACTTAAATAAAAAAAAGTTCAGGAGAATAATGGCAGAAACATAAAGACTTTGAGACCATAGCTCAACATCTTGCTGATTTGCTTCTCTTCACTTTTAGTTATTTAGCTCAAAAGTAATCAAAGTCCCTTTAGGCTAAGAAGCCGGCATTGTGTAGTTTTGGCCTGTGTTAATGTTTTGCCTTTGGGTTTTGGCTGCTCTGACAAGCGGGAAGGCTGTTAACATTTTTTAGGTGTCTATTATTCATGAGATCCGCCAAGTATTTGGCCAACCTAAAGCTGAGCACTGCTGCGGAGTCACTGTTTAGTCTATTGAGGTATAAGTCAGGCTCATCTTTCCTTATTTTTTTTCCCTACGGAAGTGCGCCACTGTGGCTTGCTAAGGTGGCGTAACGGTAAACGACAACTGTTATAAATGAACGCCCAGATTGTCAAGGATCTTCAATAGGACAGGCCATTTCTGGACTCTTGGAATTATTTCTAGTACCCATCTCTATAGGTAACTGATAAATATACTTAAAAACCCCCACTGCCACATTCAGCGAAGTTTAGTAAAGGTAATTAAAATGTATTACTTGCTTTCCCTCTTCACAATATTTCCTTTCCCATTTTTGCTGATAACCCAAGCTTTTTTCATGTTAAAGCACAGAATATGCTTTTTCTCTTCTTATCAACCTCCTCTGCTTAATTCTAGAGAAGACATTGAATGTAAATCAGATAAGAGAAATAACCAACTATATTTTATTGTGCTAAAGAAGTTGATAGGACACCAGAGTACATTTGTAGTCTTTTGTGGACCTAAGGTCTCACACTTCAAGTGGCATAGGACTTTGAATACCCTGTTAGCCCTTGGCATATTTGGGAATTCCTTCCTGAGTAGTACCCTCAGGTTCTTTTATCTCTAACCTTCTGGAGAGAGCTTGAAAACCTAGCTACTGAAGTCAGCTGAAAATAAAACTTTAATTTCTCTAAGTTGGTTGTGGAATCTTACGCATGTCTACATGGAACCTCACACCTTCTAATATACAAAATTCAGATCGTGGTCTAAAAAGAGTGATTTTTATTAACCCAAAAAGAAAAGAAAACGCACTTGGTGAAAATGTATTTGGTTATTAGGTGTTACACAGAATTTCTTTGCTGTCGGTGCGACTACACTGCACCGTTTTTCTGGAATAATGGCTGTTATTCTGGAAAAACAATACTAGCATCCACACAGCAACTGTGTTATTTCAAAAGAAAATAGAAATAATGGAGGGCTTTTTCCACTGTTGGTAAACCTTATTCCAGGAAGAATAAGGCCTCTTCTTTATTTTGGAAGAGCATGTGTATGGACTCTCCACTGCTGCTATGTCGAAATAGCACCTCACTAGGGCCATTCTAAGTTATTCCTCCCCGGTGCCTCCTGGAGCTTTAAATCAAGATAGCGCATCCACATTACGGGAGCCTGTCTCAGACTAATTTTGAGGCTTCCCTGTAGCGTGGATGCTCTATTTTGAAATAAGCTCTTCCAGAATAGCTTTTTCCAAAATAAGCTTGCAGAGTAGACATACACTTGGATTCAGCTTGGGAAGTTACATTATTAGAGGTAGTAACATGTGCTTAGCACAGAGAACTCCAAAAAACCCAGAAATAAAGGGAAAAAAATCTGATGGCATTCTGACTAAACATTCCCTGTTCTACTCATGTATCTGAAATTTCAAGACCTAGTCCTTCTCAAGCCAAGGATGTTGCTGGATTCTCTATGTCTGGCTCCCTGTCTTTTTTCAGGTCCTTGCAGATGTTCTGCTCTGGCCACACAACAGAAATAGGGGTCATGTTTACACTAGGAAATTATTTCAAAATAATAACTCCCAATTTAACAAAGTTGAAATAGCATGTCCACACCACGGGGAAGCCTCAAAATTAGTCTGAGGCAGGCTCCCTTAATGTGGACACACTACCTCAGTATAGGGCCCCAGGAAGCACTGGGGAGTAATTACTTTGAATAACTCTGAGGAGCAGTTATTTCAAAATAGCAGCAGTGGAGAGTCCACATTACCACTATTTTGAAATAACTTGTGGAAAGCAGGAATTAGTATTTCGAAATAACCAACCCATTATTTTGAAATAATGGGCTCAGTGGTTTGGATGCTCCACTTATTATTTCAAAATAAGAGGAGTTATTTCAAAATAACTCCCTAGTGTAGACCAGGGCAGGAAGGGCAATTGCCTCCAATTGAAAAGCCCATATTCTGTTTCCATTGGCTCTTCTGACTTCCTGTCAAATCACTCACTGCATCCCTCGCATTGCTGGGAACCCTCTAGAACCCACAGTCTATGGTCTGAACCCTTATAGGCCAGGGAATTAGTGGTAGATCTAAAAAGTTAACTACAGAGAAAAGACTTTACTTAACTAAATGGATGGAACATCCAGAAAATGGTATTACCGTATTCCATTCGCCACTGCCTCCAATATTTTATTGCATTACCAGTGTTTTAACACTACCGTACCATGCCACAATAGATTTCACACATAGGTCTCTCCATGTAGGTCTATCATACAACTTTGAGTCAAAGAAATGTATTATTTATTGAAGATGTAGGGAATTAAGAAAGAATCAGTCTACAAAATTAGATCATCTGAAATTCCTCACTTTGCCAATGGAAGAGTGTCCCCTATGTTATATATTTTCAAATATCTTTGCAGCTTATATTTAAATGAATTTAATAGAGGGAGAACTTCCACTATTTTATGGGAAATGCAATAGGGCCCTGGTCTCATAAATTTCCTTGTCATAGCAACTCACTGGGCCTCTTGAGCTGGAAAAGCTAGTTTTCAAAATTAACAGCAGCGACACACTTTCTCAGAATACATCTGGTGCTTTCACTTCAAGACCCAGGTGGAAATCCTATAAACCAGATAAAACTCTAATTTTTGCTGCAACCAAGGAAAAAAAGCAAAGATCACTGGAGGTGTGAAACAATGTTCTTTTTTACCTTTTCCATTCACATGTGGATTTTTTCCATTCGTGTGTGGAATAATTTTATGATCACCAAACCATGTGTGAGTGTGCACCATTAGTAAAAATAAAAAACCTAGATGTGGGCTCTCTGCTAATCAGTGAGGTGGCACTGGAATCTCTCCTGAGCAGGTGCACAAGTGCACAGCTGACAAGGAAAACTAGAGTGAAATAATTGTTAGGGCGGGATGCAAAAACGTATGAATCTTTTAAACCTCAAAAATGTTTTAGGCAAATGTTGCTACTAGTACTACTTAGCTATTAGAGAGTTTTTCTTCAATAGATCCCAAAGCATTTTGCAAAGGAGACCAGTATCATAAACTCTGCTTTACACATGCGGAAAAGAAGCGTCATTAAGTCATAGTTACCTGCTTAAAGTTGCCCAGTTGGATAGTAGCATAGCTGGAAAAGATTGTATTTATTGTTTTGAATGGATTCTGCTATCTCTCTTTGTATTTAGAGTTCTTGCATGACAGAATAACACACTGCCAAGAGCTCACTAGGTCAGCTGCTGGGATTCACCATAGAAATGGCAAAATTATATACAGATGTAAGAAAACATCAGATTGTCTAGCTGGTGCAAATAGGTGTTGAAGGCATTGGAGTTAAACTGATTTTTACTAGGTGAGGAACAGGCTCAAAATGAAAATCAAACAAGCCCAAATAAATTCTTAGCCCTCAAATATTGTGGAGACAGGTTGGCTACAATTTTTACTTTCGAGTTGTTCTGTAACGGTTGGCTTTGGCACTTGCAAATGTTTGCAAAACCTTTCTTCTGTGCGTGGAATAATTCTGCAAAGAAAATGGCCTCAGCTATTCTCAGAAAACAAACAGATGTGGATTACCGTAATTGCTTAATCAACAGTGCTCAACCAAGAGCCTGCAAGTGCGCTGAATTAATCATCTCATTGTGAGGTGCATTATAGGTAATGAGCATAATGAGAACTTTGCACAGCTGGGAACCATTTTGATCCATTAGCAACTAAAATAAATAAGCCCTGAAAAAAAATATTGGTTGGTAATTTTTGGCTCCTTGACTGGTGTTGGTGTTGAGTTTTGTTGTTGTGAATTTGGATACAATTAAAGAAGATATCTTTCCACTGCTCACAAAAATATATGCGTGCCAGTTCCTGTCACAATCAGAAAGAAATTTCTGTCCCCCTCACACAAAAGGATTGTGAACTTCATGCTCTATTGAGATGTGCAGCATACATCAGATTAGAATGATACATACACTATCCTGTATATCGTGGCAATTGTAGGAGAGCGCCACATATCTTCACATTGCATTATAAGGCTCAAAGGTGTGACTGGCATCTCTACTACCTGTGCAGAGAGGGTATAACATCTTTTCTTTTTCTCTTTATTCGACTGGCAAGAACAGAGGAGCCATGGCCTCTCCCCCAAACTTTTGCAAAGATTGGTGCCAGAAGTGGCATTAGACCTGAAGAGGCTTTGCTGTCTCTGAACACACAGACTCATGTTCTAGTAAATTCTACCGCCCAGCACTTCTGGAGGCAATATGATACCTGCACAGGAGTGGCCCTAGATGAGCTGCTGGCAACTGGCGCCCTAAGCGAAACATGCGATCGGCACGGGATCAGCGCCCCCGCCTCCATACCCCTCAATAGCCATTTAATTTGGCACCCGAGGCAACTGCCTAGTTCACACCTATAGACGGGCCTCCACTATACCTGCATACTCACAATACCTCTTACCTCTACTGTTTGGGTGGTGAACCTCCTCCATGCTGAGCTACCATGGGATGTGGTTCTAGATGCCATAACTGATTTCTCTGTAAGTGAGCCTCACAACACCTTGGTAAGGGGATACGGATTATTATTATGCCTCTTTTACAAATGAGGATAATGAGGCACATGGAAATGAACGGATTTGCCTCTAGGGAAGATGTTGGAGCTTTTTAAACAAGCACGATTCTTATGCACTTCAATTACACAGCTGCAGAATGGGGACTCTGTTCAAGTTAGTAACATTTTAGGTCTAGGAGCCCCGAAAAGCGTGCCTTCCAAAATAGCTGCTAGCATTAAAGTCTTGCTCAGTTGAGTTGATCCAACATGCAGGAATTTATTACGCTGGTTTTGAAAGGCTGACGTTTTCAAAGGAAATATTTATCCACATGAGGCATCGCTGACCTGTGATGACTCAATCAATTGCAAACTGGCAAGAAAAACCAACTTATTCAAAGGGATTCAAGAGACAGAGTGCTCCCTTTGGGTTATAACTAATACATCTCTGTTCCAGTTCTCCAGGGTCATTGTTGGGGAGGCATGCAAGAAGAACCCCCCGTTGGCCAATATTTCACCAGATCGCTAGGGCAACAGCAAATATCTGGACACAATAAGTATATACATATATATATACATATTATGTCTCCATTTCCCACCCAAGAGTTTTTTTCCTTAAAGACCATGAAAACAAAGACAAAACACATAGAAACAGAAGATAAAGCAAAAATGAGCATGTTGCATAGTTTAGCTAAAATAGCCAAGGGAAACTCCTTATCTGTCTACATCCCTTCTCCAAATCCATGCTGTCTCCTTGGTGTGGTGTGTTAAATACTGCAGAAATCCTGGGCTGATCCCCAGGCAAGTGATAAGAAAAAAACCTTTTTTTTCCCCCTGTTTGCTTCCTGCAATAGGAAATTCTAAAAGGGCCGCTGTCGGGTGTGAAAGCCATTTGCTGATGCTCTAGCAAAGTGGTTAATCTATGCAGCTTGATGATTTAAAAGAAGATGAAATAAAACAGAACTGCAGCTTGCTTATGCTTCTCATGTAAGTAATCACATTAATAATGCCGTGACTGCTCAAGTGAGTAAAATGAGTAGGATATGCCCTGCTCAGAAAAGGTTGCTATAGAAAATCCAAAGATGAGACAAGGGATTAAAATAAGATGCATTTCAAAGTGATAAATGCAAACTATCAGTGCAAATCTATTCTTTGGAAAGGGAGCAATATTTTCATAATTACAGAAATTATCAGATGTATACAGGAGTAGCTCTAGACAAGCTGCCGGCAACTGAAGCCCTAGGAGAAACGTGCTATCGGTGCGTGATTGGCACCCCCGCCTCCAAAGCCCTCAACGGCCATTTATCTTGGCGCCCTAGGCGGCCGCCTAGTTTGCTTGTATTGACGGGCCGCCACTGGATGTATAGATAGAATATGAAAAATAAGACTTTACAAATATCTATCTGCAGCACATTTTTACACAGAGAATGAAGAAGTGAAATCACCTCAAATTCATATTTTAATAACTATGATTAACTTTTATTAAGTTACTACAATAATTTTAAACTCTTGCCTAGGCCCTGGTCTATATTAGGACTATCTTTTGAAATAACCCCCCCAGATTGAATTTGTAAGTGGAACGTCCACATTACGAAGCTTGTTATTTCGAAATAACGGGCTGTGGAATTCAAAATCTGTGTTCCTGCTTTTCCTCAGGAGTAACACTAAGTCTGAAATAGTTATTGTGAAATAAGGGTAGTGTCAACTTGCCGGTGCCACTATTTCAAAATAAGTACTTCCCAGAGTAATTCAGACTAATTTCTCCCCAGTGCTTTCTGGTGTTTTAAGTCTGAGGTAGTGCATCCACATTAGCAGAGCCTGCCCCAGACTAATTTTGAGGCTTCTCCATAATGTGGACACGCTAGTTCAATTTTATTAAATCGGGTGTTAAGTCGAATTTACTAATTTCAAAATACTTTCCTTGTGTAAACATGGCCTATGAGTAAGTTGTATGCATCACTGTCTGATCTTAGGACACATGGGTTAAAATCCAGATTTAATTCAGAGGTGACCAGGACCTTTTTAGTCTCTTCTTTTGAGTGTTCATTGGTCCATATAGGTTGGACATTAGGAAAAATTCCCTAACTGTTAGGGTTGTTAAGCACTGGAATAAATTGCTCAGGGAGGTTGTGGAATCTCCATTATTGGAGATTTGTAAGAGCAGGTTAGATACACATCTGTCATGGATGATCTCGATGGTACATGGTCCTGGCATGAGGGCAAGGGACTGGACTTGGTGATCTCTCAAGGTTCCTTCCAGTTCTACGATTGTCAGATTCTGTATCCCTACAAGAGAACGCTGAGTAGTTCAACAAAACTGGCAATCTCTGCTCAAGCAGTTCTAGTACAGGGTTGTGGGCAGGAGGAATGTTCACTGGCTGTTTGGCAAAATGCTGCCATAGAACACAATTTCAGTGAACCAGCCACTATTATGCCTGGGTCTAGTCAGTGCTGGTAATTAATGTCCCACTCATCACACACACATGAAATACAATACAGCGGTAATCCGAACTGTGAGCCACAAGTGTTTTAACCATTTTCTTACCACCTTTCTAATGGGTTAGTGCTTGGCCACTAGAGCATCTGTGTTGGACAAAGCTTGTTTGTTCTATCAGGGGCATATCATCATTTTTTGTTGGTTACATAGTAACAGTCATGTTACTCTAGCTGCAAAAAAACTTGAGTGCATATCTGTTTTCTTTTGAGATTGTACTACCAGGTCATGACGGGGTTATGGTAGAAGGTGAATAAATGACCTTGACATCATGTGGCCCATTAGACCAAGGCTACTCAACACGCAGCCCATAGGCCGCATGCGGCCTGCAGCCTGTTTGTTTGCAGCCCACAGTGCGGTTTGGATTAACGCAAAGCTCAGCATGCGGCCTGCAGGTGGGATCCTTTGAACATGGACTACACTGGGAACACGCTCCATAATGGTGAGTCAATATAATAGTCTTCTGTTGATATGTGATTTAAGTAATTAAATTCCTGGACTGTCATTGCTCATTAAGGGTATGTCTAGACTACATGGCTCTGTCCCCAGAGCCATGTAGATTAGTTTACTAGACATACGCAAATGAAGCGGTGATTTAAATAATCGACGCTTCATTTAAATTAGAATGTTTGCCGCATTGTGCTGATCAGCTGTTTGGCGGCACAGTGCTGTAGTCTGGACGCTCCATGGTCAACATCAAAGGCATTTGTCGACCTCCCTGGTATGCCTCATGGCGAGAGAGCCATGTAGTCTAGACATACCCTAGAAGTGCTGTTATATGGGTGGAAATCAGGTGAATATTGGTGTGACGGGGTACCGGTTCGGACCGCCCCAGAACTGGGGATGCCCCGCGAGGGGCAAAAGGTCTGCTGGCAGGACCGCCACGGCGTTCGCTGTCTCTGGGAGCCAGAGATGCAGCGGCCCGCAGGCAGCAGCCCGAGTCACGTGCCCCGCATGTACGGGGCCAGCTGTGGGCATTGACATCACCCGGAGGGGATTCCCCTTCCCGGGTGACATCATCAGAGGGTGCCCGGGTGAAGGGGGCGGGGCCGTGGAAGGCGGGCCCTTCAAAAGAGGCCAGAGAGAGCAGTGAAGGGAGGAGCCCGGTACGGAGGGAGCCACGGTCAACGACCGGAGAGACGGAGCAGCAGATCACCAAGAAGGCAAGCTTGGCAAGGAGGAGGAAGTGACCCAGGACGGGGATGGCCGGCAGCAGCAACGCCTTAACCAGATCCCGAGGGTTGGTGAGTTACGGGGGAGTCCTCACCAACCAGGCAGCGAGCCGACGCTGCTGCCTTTAGGGTCCTGGGTCGGGACTTGGAGTGAGGGTGGGCCCAAGTCCCCCTCCTCCGTCGCGGGCGCCGTATAACACTCGGGAAGACCGAAGCTGAGGAGGCTCTGGACCGGGCTTCGGCCCTTTTCGCTTCGGAAGGGACGAAACTGGGGGAGCACATTAGGGGCACAGGTGGTGGGCGAAAGGACAAAAACGGGAGACTTGGGCGGGTAGCCCCAAGGATGACAGGGCTGTAAGCCTGAGGGGCAACCCGGCCCGTTGCAATTGCATTTTATTAATATCAGCAGGACTGACTTAAATGGGGGCTGCATGTTGCATAGTCTTGCCTTAATCATGATAGTCATGCCGTCAGTTTTTTAAAAAGCTATTTGCATATATTTGTATATATATTTGCATGTACATGCAACCACACTGAGTTGCAGCTTTTGGCATGCACTGTATCATTGTGGCCCCCGGAGCTTCCAAAGTGAGTAGTCCTGCATTAGACTTTCATGGTCAATTTTGAATACATATACATCCAAGATTTTTTTAAATGACTAGTTACTTGAAGTATCTCAATTTTGGGGTGTCCAACAACAATTATTTTAGAGGTCTGAATTTCAAAGAATGCTGACCACCTATCGTCTGGAATTCAAGCTTATCAAAACTAAGGGTCCCAAATGGACATTCCATTTGGACATTCCAAATGACTAGACACTAGAACTTACTTGAGGCTGATTATTCCATTTCAAGGATTCAAGGTCTGAAATGTGAGCATTTTTGGTCCATATTAGAACCAACCCCCTTCAGATTTTTTTTTGCAAAATGGAATTATGTTGAAATGTCTATGTTTGGCTTAAAAAGTCAAGAACTTATTTGAAACTTCAAGTTTAGACTTCAATGAAATAGTATAGTCAATTAAAAAAAAAACATTTTGTCCAGAATGTTCCAAGCAGCTGTACTAGATTTTTTTTTATTTGCACAGATACAACTGTGTTGGACATAGCTGACCATGAGGAAAAATTTTTAATGTACCCTTTTATTTGCACATTCACATATATAAATTCCATCACATGTGACTGTGTGCATATAAAAGAAACGTGTATACAAATAGAGTACAGGTAGGAAACTCATTAAATGTGGCCAGCAACAGAGGGTAGTGCAGGGAATGCATTTATATTGTGTTGCATTTCTTTGCGATAGGGAAGGATTAAAAGGTTTTTGCCAACAATTTTGCTATGTCTGTTTGGCTTGTAAATTCCCTATTGCCTAACCTATAGGATTCTCTGATGACTAATCACTGGAGACAACAGATGGAAATTCAGCAGCTGAGAAAGGAAAGGATGTTTTATAAGACTGTTCAGTTTTTATTTGCAAATTTATTTGCTACACATATTTAACTTCAATAACTAATATACAGAGGGGATAAATTAAGTCCCCTCCCCCCTGCTCCCTAACCTTTGTCTCTGCAAGTCTATTATTTTAAATCATTAAACAAAAACAAAAAATCAAGGAGAATAAAATAATTTGAAATGAAACCTTGATAGATCATTAGTAAGCATCTCAATGAATTTTGAAACAGTGGAGTTTGGGTAGTTGTAGGCATCTAATGATACATACAGAACGAAGGAAAAGAAGGAGAATATTTAGGTTTTCATCAGTGTCATCTGCATTTTTAGTTTTTTTTCTTCCCAATGTGCAGGGCATTACTGAGTGACAGTTAAAATGAATCTATCTAAACCACACATGGGAATGAGAATTTGTGTCCAAAATGTAATTAGTCTTGGTCATATCAATTAGAGTAAGGCTGCCAATATACCAGAAGCCCCTTTTCTTCATGAGAGTCACAGACAAGGCTCTGAGTAAAAACCAGAAGTTAATTTTTAGCCCATGAAATTTGCCAAGTTATGCTTGTTACCCAAACACAGTGGTGGCAAGTTCCAAATCATCACCTGATGAGACATACTCATCACTGGCCTTAGCATCTGCAGGGTGAAATGCTCTTTATTTTCTGCCTCTGGCTGTACACTTTTGTACCCAAAATCACAAATGTGAACTGACCTCCATCTGTCACAGGAGTAAGCACGTGACTATTCTGCCATCATAGGTTGTGTGATCACCAAAGTAACTAGCCACCCAACAGTTCAGTGCAAATAGGTTCAGAAAAGGGCAACAAAAATGATTAGGGGTTTGGAAAAGGTTCCATATAAAGAAAGAATAAGAAGACTTGGACTTTTCAGCTTAGAAAAGAGGAGTCTAAGGGTGCATCTATACAGCACCCAAAACTCAAAATAAGATATGCAATTTGTGTTACGCGAATTGTGTAGCTTGTTCTGAGTCTATTTTGAAATAGCTTATTTTGTCATTTGGCGTAGTCTACACAGCACCAAATTTTGAAATAAAGAGCTATTTTGAGCCGTCTCTTACTCCTCATAGAATGAGTTTTACGGGAATGGTGAAATGGCACATGCGCGATATTTCGAAATAGTGGACACATTCAAAAGATGCAGGGTAGTTATTTTGGGATACCTCTGGTCTCTCAAAATAACTTTTCTGTGTAGACATACCCTAAGGGAGGATAGGATAAAGGTGTGAAATAAGCGAATATGGAAGTTATTTACTTGTTCCCACAATATAAGAACTAGGGGTAACCAAATGAAATTAATAGCTAGCAGATTTAAAACAAACAAAAGGATGTTTTTCTTCACTCAGTGCACAGTCAACCTGTGGAACTCCTTGCCAAAGGATGTTGTGAAGATTATGACTTTAACAGGGTCCACAAAAGAGCTAGATAAATTAATGAGGTTAGGTCCATCAATGGCTATTAGCTAGGCTAGGTACGAATGGTGTCTCCATCCCTTCTTTATTGATTCCTAAAGTCTTCCTTCCAAGAGATGGTGGAAAGCCAGATTTTACATGGCCCAGGTAAGGTTTCTAGATCAGCGAATTCCAAGAAAACCCTGTTTCCTTCTCCTCCCAAACTACTACCCCTTTCTTAGACCAGGAAACTGTCATGTATAGTTCCAATGAGATCTGATTCCAGATTGCTATTTCCAACCAAAAGCCTTTCACTATTTGACCTTGGACAAGCCACCTAACTTTCTTGTGCCTCAGTTTATCCACCCACAAAATGTGTTTTATAATAATACCTGTTGTGCAGTGATGTTGCAAGACTCATTTTAGTTAATACTTACAAAGACCTCTGAAGGCTGTATTTAAAAGTCTACCTGTGATTTGTCTGTTCCTGCCCCCCTAATTCATTCTGGTGTATCTTATCAGAGCTAAGAGTTACCTGGAAGTTGGTGTAAAAGGGACAGTTAGAAAAAAAAATCTCCTCCTCCTTCCGTTTTGGAGGTAACCAGCCCTGTTGCTGTGGAGGAAGATTCTGCAACTGATTGGCCAGCAGGAAAGCGATTGCTGTCATAATGCACATCAATAGCACTCCTATTCTTGCTGTGCCTTATGCGTGTGTCTGACAGACAGAGCCGTATGTATCTGAGGCCCAAATTATGCAGAGTATCACTCATCGCTCCCCACTGAATATTTGTTACATGAAAGCTTCTGTACGGCTGTGCTCTCTTGTAAACTTTCCTATTAATTTTTTTTTCCTCTCTCACCACCCTCCTCTTTTTTTTAATTCCTCTTCCAAGAGCTGGCTATCCTCAGGCACTGTGGTGCTTTATCTCAGCATTGGTCCAGTGCCTGAATGGGGCCTCTCAAAAGGTACTTCCTTTCTGGCCTACATTCGTCCTGGTGAAAACCATGCCTCTCCTGAGCCTCTGAGTGGAGCTGAAGGAGGATATGAAGTCAACAAGTACAGTATGAAAATAAATAAAACTCTAGTTCAAACAAACCACTTGCCTCAGTCAATAGTTTCTGGCCCAGTTTCAGCACTGCCCAGCAAATCGTCTTAGCTATCTTGCTTTCAGGCGGCTTGAGGGCAGCTCTTCAAAGCTTACCTTGTTTTGAAGTACTTGCTTCAGCTCACGTTGAAATGACTCAGGTATTATCGTGTATTGGTGATTCATGATGGCCCTGCAGGAAAATGAAAACTAAGGAGGCTAATCAATAAAATTATTTTGTCTCTTTGAACTTGTTCCAGGCCAATTTTTCTTGGCAGTTTTTTGGCTTCCTGAATTATACTGACCCAAGCGGTGAATAATGATCTGAAATTGCACAATATACAGAAACCATCTGTTAGATAGAAAAGTGGAGGGGTGATGTCATTGGGCCACATCTAATCTGAAGCTAATGTTCTGCCAGTGGTGATGTCACAGAGTTTGGCAACTCATTGGCAGAGTCCAGCTCATTAAGGATGTGTAGGTTTTGGGAGGATGTGTGCTCTTGCTACAAAAAGGAGCAATAGCTAAGGAAACATCATACTCTGACATGCTACTGTGTATGTGGGAGATTCCTTTTAAGACACTCAGATTCATAATAGTTCACTTAGGCTATGTCTAGCCTACAAGCAGATTTTTTGAAAAAGAGCATCTAGACTAGAAGCAGATGCTTCAAAAGAGAGCATCTAGACTACAAACAGATTTTTCAAAAAAGTAAGCCAGCATCTACACACACCACCCATTATTTCAAAATATTTTTTGAAATAACTGGCACACTATTTCACCATCCCGGTAAACCTCGTTGCATGAGGGATGCACCCTATTTCAAAATAGATTTGAAGTAAGATACGAAAAATGGCGTATCTTATTTCGAGTTTAGGATGCCATGTAGACGCACCCTTAGAGATAAATATTGCAGGCCAAAGTTAATTAAAATTCTCCTGGACTTCCTGAAGTGCTCCCATTTGTAAACTCCTGCAGGATATTCTGCTACTGAAGTTAAGAATTTTGCCTACAATTTCAACTGCACCAAGATATGAGAAAAGGCAATTTCTTACATGAAAGTTCTGGTGGATTGGGGCCTACCAGAAAATCAAATAGGGCAGATCGATGGGGAGATAGGTGCTGCGGCAACCATTCACCCCGAGGATTGATTTAGTGGGGTAGCCCTGGGGAGAAGTATAATGTAATTTATGTGGGAAAGGCTCACTAGTCTGACTAGACGGTTCTCAGTTTGTCCTCTGTACCCCAGGTTACATAAGTTGAGAACTATGGGGTTCTACTTCAGGAGATGGATCTGGGTGTCCACAAAGGCAGCCATGCTCACAAAGAGACTAGTATGGAATTAAAACAAGTTTTATTATGGTGGGTATTAGGATGGCAACCAGAATCAAGCACACAGCACTGGTGGCACAGATTGAATCCCCTCTGAAGGCAACATGAACAAGAATCTGGTGATATAATTTGTGCTTATCTAAGTATACAGATACCATTACCTAATATAATACCATACTCACATCCCCTTCTCCCAGAAGACCACGAGTGGAAGAACCAGCCTCCCTCTGCTTGTGGTACTCTGGTGCAAGGTGGAGTGTGGAAAGCTTAGAAGCAAAGACTTAGAATAAATAAAGTGAAGCAAAAGTAAGCTTAAATAAAATGAAATAAATACTTGATAGGGAAGAACATTGGGCGTGTGCCCGAGCCCCGAGCTAACCTTATTCCATAGCTTTTTTCCCCACGTTTGGTGTCATAATACCCAGCCTCCAAATTAACCAAAACCAGATTTCCACACCCTAAGATTTTGTGGGTACACCTACTTGATTGGATGATGATATTGTGGTGTCTTTTGAATATGCATGAATAAAATCACCTGATGCCCCCTTGACTCATTCCCAGACATAGAAAAAAGTGGGAGCATTATGGTTGGGTACTAGGAAGTCTGTTTTCTCCTGTATCTTTGATTCAAGATGTCAGTTAGTTGGGTTTTGCAGTTTGGGGACCTATTTAGATCCTTACTGAGTCACAAACCCATCCGTTTACTGACCCAAGAGAAGATTTCTCAATAGGGTCTTTCATAATTTCTAAAAAGATATTAAGAACATTTAATTTTCCAGAAAGTAATTTAACCCTTAATTATCACACTACACTATTGCCAAAGCCAACTTATGCACTATAAATCAAATCCTGCAGGCCTTGCATTTCTGGCATTGCTATTAAAATGTAGAAAAAGGGATAGGATAGGAAAAGAAATAGCTTGGCAGGCTACAATGGGTCTAGTAAAGACCCACAAAATCAAGCTCAGAATGCTCTCTCATTGAATCTGGTACTCCACCAGAAAGAGAAGCATAAGGGGAGTCAATGGGAGAGTTTCTCCCATTGCCCCCCAGCAGTGGAGACCCCGCAGCAACTCAGTGTAAGGTATGTTGATTCCAGCTATTCTATTCACATTGCTGGAGTTGTGTATCTTAGGTCGACCTTGCCCCATAGTGTAGATCTGCCCATAGAAGTCAATTAAAACCTCTTAGACTTCTATGGGATTTTTCTGACTGTGCGCAGTCTACCAAACTGTCATGCAGCAAAACTGCCTTTTCTCATATCTTTTTGCAGTTGAAATCAAAGGCAAAATTCTCATCAAATTCAGTGCTAGTGTGTCCATCAGGAGTTTTGAAATGGGAGGTCTTTCTGCTGTTTGGGGTTTCATATGAGCCTTTGTGGTATTTTGTAAACAATATGAGTTTCATTAAACTTTGTAAAATATTTGATTTGTCACTGTTTACCAAGGGCCACAATTTTATTATGTTTTCAAGTGATTTAAAATGTCTTTCTTCCTAGATGAAAACCCAATCTGTGCAATCAATCCTTGAGTCATTCTCATTCTGCTCTAGGGACCCCGAGATAATAAAAAGTTGGTTTTATTTTTAATTGCAGCAGACCTGGTCTTCTTACATTTAAGAAACTACAAGCCCAAAAGTTTAAAGTTCTGTTCTAAATTTAGCACCTACTACTTTCAATTGAGTTGCCATTATGTGCAACTATTTAGATGCAGAAAATTCTCCAAGAGCCAACTGTATTCCAATTCCTAGCTGTTATTAACAGCTTAGTAGTACATGTAAGCAGTCTGACACATGTCCCGAATTTCTGGATTTAGGGAATTATTTTAAATGACATAGCAATCAGCCTATATCCATATTGTGTTTTCTAGCAATAACACTGTCTCTGCATGTACCTGATATAGCTGCTAGAGCAGGTAAATTGTTAATTATTTTTGTTGGAAATTAAAAAACAAAATAGTTTTTAAAGCCTTTTTCAAAATAATTCTTTCTTTCTTTCTTTCTTTCTTTCTTTCTTTCTTTCTTTCTTTCTTTCTTTCTTTCTTTCTTTCTTTCTTTCTTTCTTTCTTTCTTTCTTTCTTTCTTTCTTTCTTTCTTTCTTTCTTTCTTTCTTTCTTTCTTTCTTTCTTTCTTTCTTTCTTTCTTTCTTTCTTTCTTTCTTTCTTTCTCAAAACTGGAAAAAAAGTTTTCCAAAACTATTTTTGGTATATATTTTTCTTCAGAGCATTCAATTTTGGTCCAAAAGACATTTTCATCAATACAATCTTTAGTTGGAAAATGTTTTCAAGTATCTATATCTACATAGAAGACAGTGTGGAAAATACAATCGGTCCATTGCTGAGAAACCAAAATTAAAATGAAGAGGAATTTACTTACCAAATTACTACCATGGAACTACCTTATTTTATGACTTCATTCTTGTTATTACAGTATTATTTGTCACATTTTTTCTACAATCTAGCACCTTTAGATGTGCACTGTCAATTAAATCTCTAGTGATAAAATTACACTAGTGTTACTTGACATTCCTGGGTGTTTTATTGTGTATATGTTTGTTTTGCCTTCCTCTGCAGTCTGGTCTGAACTAGAATAAATGGTAGATTCTCTTTAAGTCTTTAAAGAACTATTTGAGGACTTTTGGACTCTGTGAGAGGGTATGGGCCTACTACAAGATGGGGTGGATGAGGTGTTATGGTCTGTGATGTGCAGGAGGTCTGATAGCATAATCATGAGGATCTCTTTTACCTTCAAATCTATGGGTGTTTTGCCACCAATCACACTACATTTTCTGGAAACTCTTCTTAAGGTTCCAAAGCTTTTCTTCATCTTTTAACCCTTCCCTTCTCTCTGGGAGAGGCATAAGGATCTTGTGCAAAAAGGGGGTTTTACGCAAAATGGAAACGTCCACACTGTTTGTTTTTGCACAAAAATCCCTTGCACAAAAACAGCTTGAATAGATTATGCAAATGAAGCGTGACAAAATGCTAATGTGCACTTCATTTGCCGGCAAAAGCCAGCAGCGTAGACATAGCCTGAGGGTACCCGCATCTGCCAATGTGTGTGTAGATATTCATAGCTTGTTTTTGCTGGTGTGGATGCAGACGCACATACAAATTTTGTATCTAGAACCCTGAAAATTTGTGGATATCTGCTTTGTGTCCTTGGCTATCCACATCCGCAGATGTCGGTGTGAATGCCTGCAGCTCATTTTTGCAGCTACATATGCAGACACAAATTTTACATCTGCACAGGACTCTAGCTGTAACAAAAGCCACTTAATTTCCCCTTACCTGTGGGGGAAAAAATCAGTCTTGAAGCAGGAAAAAATGACAAAACCCAATACTGTTCTTTCCCCAGTCAGGGAACATATTGGTCTTGCTTAATGAGTTGAGTATCAAAATTATTACCATTTCCAGTGCCTTGCGAAAGCTCCGAAGTATCGAATTCAAAACTCACTGCTGAATCAGGGCCTTTATTAAGGCTCCATTGATCTAAATCTGTACGCCCACTGCCATGGCTTCCTCGGTGACCATGGCAACTGAACTGTTGACGCCTGCCCAATATTTTCCTTGGCAGCCTATCAAAGCACATGAGACTGTGCAAGATTTGGGGCAGCAGAGGCAATACATGTTGTCTTGTGATACCAGGCCTCATGTTGCTTTGTTACAGGAAGTCACAACCCTTACTGCTGTGACACATTCGGTTCTCTAGCCCCTATTGGAGACAACAGTCTGATCGGTCGTGTTCTTAGTTGCCATCAGACACAATCATTTTCCACCCACCCCTCAGAAGGCAAATTGTTTTACTCTTCGAAATGCGCAAGGTTGTGCTGAATGAAAGCACTTAGCTTTTCCTTCTGAAGTTTCTGAATGATTAAGGTCATTTTATTTCCAAACATTGGCTCTCATTCTTTGATAGGGATGTGTTGATATCCGCTGGTCACATGGAACTTGCTAATAAACATATCCTTAGTGGTTTAAATTCATTCCTAGTAAAGGAACGTTTACACCGAAGCACTCTTGAAAAAAAGACGGGGACGTGTGTTTGCAAAGCCGTTTCCTCTCTCGTTCTGTGTTGCCTTTGCAATTTGGCTTAGAGGAAGGGGAGGTGTGCTGCTCCTTCCCGGAGCTGCTTGAGGTAAGTGCCTTCCAGAGCCTGCACCCCAATCTCCTGCCCCCACCCTTCTGTCCTCTGATACCCTCAGTCTCAGCCTGGATCAGGCTCTTGCACCCCAAGCCTTTCATCCCTATCCCAGAGCCCACACTCCCTGCCGGAGACCTCTCACACTCCCGCCTCCCAACCCACTGCCTCAGCCTGGAGCCCCCTCCCACACTCGGAACCCATCAGCTCCCCCACTCCTCCCAGTCAGAGCTCTCCCCTCCTTCCACACGCCAGTCCCTGAGTCAGGGAAAATGAGTGAGGGTGGGTAGAATGAGTAACAGAGGGAGGAGGGTTGGAGTGAGCAAGGGTGGAGCCTCCAAGAAGGGATGAGGTATGGGCAGGGCCTCAGAGGAGTGGGGTGGGGTAGTGGCAGCATAGGCAAATTTGGTTTTGTGCACGTAGAAAGTTGGCAACTATAACTCAGGGCCCGATCTTTAACCCCATAAAGTGGGGCTCCAGCCCTTGTGCCCTAGAGAGTCTAATCTTAGCCTGGCTTGGTGGCCCCCCGAAACCTTCTTATGCCCACTCCGGGAGCCTGAGACCCCATGGTGGAGACCCACAGCTCTATATCATTGTCATGGTCACCCATGTGTTAATAATGCTTCATAGGCATGTATTATTTATTGATGATTAAAAAACCCCATGCTACACTAAATGCAGAGTCCTCCTTTAAAGCAATCCATTTACTTTACTCCTTTAGTAATCAGCAAACCCCAATTAAGCTACATTTTCTGGCCTCTTGAGACATTTTCCTCCTAAAAGAGAATATAACAGATAATACAATCTTCCTTCCCTCTCCCCCCGCCCCCAAGAACATTAGACTATCATGTGTGCTACCCCACAGAAGAATGGAAGTAAATCTTCCTGTCATTTTTGTCTGTTTGTTTGTTTGGGGTGCAGTGAGGGAGCGGGGGAAGGGAGGGCAATATACGTCTATAAATTTGTAGCCCATTTGGGACTTCAAATACTTCACTTATCTCATAGTGTAAACTCCAGGCTGTGGAGTAATACTCGCCAGACAAGTCATAAATCATGACTAAAGACAGGTGCAATAAATACCAGTGTCAAAAAGTTACACAGTAAAATTATATTGTTTTGACAAGGCGTCCAGCTGCGTTGACAACAGAGCAAGTAAATGGTCTTTTTTTCGGAGAACCTGCATTAGTACAGTGTAGGTGGTAAGAGAGCAGATTGGAAGATACACACCCAAGAAAAATAACCCACTGGCTTAAAGGCTTATCATCAATATTAGGTTGCTACAACAGAACATGTAGGAAGACATTTGTCTCATGTGCTAGTCTTCTCTTTTCTTGTCTTTTCTTGTCTTTGTAAATATATACAGGAACTGCGTATTTACTTAGTAGGTTTAATACACAAAACAAAATGAAAAAAAAAAGCTAAATAGTAACACAAAAAGAAAGCTTTTTATGTCTTAAAATTCTGTCTTTTTAGTATTATGTTCAAACTGTCTGTGTAATCATTTAAGCCAAATCTCACTAGACCCAGAAGGTTAGGTGACGGTAAGCAACTCCAGGTAGGTAAAATACATAGCTGGAGTTGGCTTACCTTAAGTTGAACTTCCATCTTCACAGAGGAAGGTGCCAACTGGAGCCATCCTCAGTGTTTGATTTAATGGTCTTAACTAGACTCACTAAATCAAATGCCAGAAGATCAATCTCTGGCATGATAACTGGAGATGTGGCCTTAGATGTCCCCATCACCATAGAATTTCAGTGCATTACAAGAAACAATTGGTTTATCCTCAATCTCACAGTAAGGTAGGGAAGTATTATCCTGTTTTTATACATAGGAAAGTGTGGCATAAGGGCCCCAGTCCAGCTAAAAATCCTCCCCTTAAATGCTTTGATGAATTGGGATGGAGCTTTGACTTTGCCAAACTTGTTTTGCAGGATGGATTTACTATGGGTATGTCTACACTTGCAGCCTATTTCGGAATAGGGCTGCAAATGTAGGCATTCAGAATTGCAAATCAAGCCCAGGATTTAAATATCCTGCGCTTGATTTGCATCTTCCTAGCCAAGGGCCATTTTTTGAAATTTGCAAGCCCGGAATAACTGCCAGCGTCTGCACATGGCAGTGAAATGGGCATTTGAAATAAAGCCCTATTTTGACCTACCTTTTAAACCTCATTGCAGGAGGAATAACAGGTAGTTCGAAATAGGGCTTTATTTCCTGTGGAACTCCTTGCTGCAGGAGGCTGTGAAGGCTAGAACTATAACAGAGTTTAAAGAGAAGTTAGATAAATTCATGGAGGCTGGGTCAATGGAGTGGTATTAGCTAGGGGATAGAAATGGTGTCCCTGGCCTCTGTTTTGGAAGGCTGGAGATGGATGGCATGAGACAAATCGCTTGGTCATTGTCTTCGGTCCATCCCTCCGGGGTACCTAGTGTTGGCCGCTGTCGGCAGACAGGCTACTGGGCTAGATGGACCTTTGGTCTGACGCAGGACGGCCGTTCTTATGTTTTTATGTTCTAAGCTCAGGGTCGGGGGTCTCACTGGACCACCTTGATTTTCATTCAAACCTGCTCCTGGGTGGCCAGGCTGGTAGCTCTCCTGCCCTAGACGGCCACTTTCCTGTGCCTAGTGTGGAGGTCGTGGATGAGGTCCACAATCTCCGCACTAGACCAGGCGGGCGCCTGCCTCTTGCGGCCCCGGGCAGGCTCCTGGGAGACGCCAGCCTGGTCCCGGGAAGAGGCGGAGGGCTGGGTGGCAGCAGGTGGCTGGCTTGTGCCATGCCAGGTGCAGGGTCTGCTGGCTGGGTGCTGGCAGGCTTGCACCTGGCATGGGCACCGTAGCCAGACCATGCCCCTTTAAGGGCTCCGGGGCCGGGAGGGGGGCAGAAGAGTTTCCCTGGTGGTGCCCAGAGTGGCCACCAGGGCAAGCTGGGGAGGGCTAGCCTCCCACTAGTTTGAATTAAGTGGCTACACAGCCCTTAATTCGAACTACTTAATTCGAACTAGGCGTTAATTGTCGTAGAATGAGGTTTACCTAGTTCAAATTAAGTGCTCCACCAGTTCGAATTAAGTTCAAACTAGCGGTTTGCCTGTGTAGCACCTATTAAAGTTAATTCGAACTAACAGTTGTTAGTTCGAATTAACTTTGTAGTCTAGACATACTCTAAGTGACTTGACCAGGGCCTTGCTAAAATCCACATCTTCTGAATTCTAAGCCATTGTCTTAGTTAGAACCCATGTGGAGGTTTGCAAAAGTCAGGACCAGAAATGTTGATATCTTTGTCTCTTTAACTCAGTTGTCCTTAGCCATATCCAGAATCAATAGAACACTAGAACTGGAAGGGACCTCAAGAGGTCATCGAGTCTAGTCTCCTGTTCTCACGGCAGGACCATGCCCCGTCTACTTTAGATCATCGCTGATAGATGTCTATCCAACCTGCTCTTAAATATCTCCAGTAATGGAGATTCCAGAACCTCCCTAGGCAACTTATTCCAGTATTTAAACACCTTGACAGGTAGGAAGTTTTTCCTAATGTCCAACTTAAATCTCCCTTGCTGCAGCTTAAGCCCATTGCACAGAATACACAGCTGTGTAGTGGCACCAGAAAATTTGGGGCCCCACTGGGTCTTTATGTCCACCCATCTGCCTCTTCCTATCCCTGTTCTGTGGCTCTGCTTCCTCTGGAAATGCTCTAGTTAACTGAAAAGGGAAAAAAGCCTGCCAGGCCTAATAGCACAACACTGAACCTGTGAAAGACCCATTGAAGTGGTCATGAAGCCATTTAAGAGGCATTAGCCAAGCACAGTATATAGTCAGTTTCTGAATGCACTGTGTGAGTCGGCAAGATCTTAGTTTAAAATTTATTTTAAAACTATTTCATTTAGTGTGTTGCTTAAGATTATAAAATCACATCTCTAAACTATCAGAGGGACACCGGTTTCATAGTACTACATAGGGCCCCATACATTCTAAAGATGACCCTGTTTTAACTGATACCGTTACAGACAGGATGTGGAGGGACTCCACTATATTAGGCAGTGTGACCTTTTCTGACTCAGATTTTTTACTGCAAATTTTCAGAGGGGGTCTAGCGACAGCTTTGATCTTCACTTTAGCTGTGAATTTTCTGGATTTCACAGCTGTCTTGAATCTTGGAGATATTAATAAAAGCAGATTATTGTTGGCCTGGTGTGGTTTCTGGAAGGAATGAGCTCGGAATTTCTCTCACCTGGGTGTGTTCTTTGTCATAAGACTTTATCCAGGAGAAATCAGTGGGGGACCCAGTAAATAGGACAAATCCTGCTGTTTCCACCCAAGCAAAGCTTCCATTGACTTCAACAGTAGTTTTGCTAAGTGAGGACAAGAAGTTTGATTGCTTTAAAAGGGCTCACACCGTACACGTTGGTTGGATCACTGTGACTTTAGAGACAATGTGTTGTTGTGGAAAGGAATGTGCGACCCCAAATGAAGGCACTTTAAGGTCAAAGTTCATTGTGTATAATTAGCACAGACCATTAAAGAAAGAACAAAAATTGGGTTTTACGGCCTGATGGGAAAGAAAGTAAAGCCTGTGCCTTAGTGTAAGGAAATGTTCCAACAGTGCACGGTGTGTATGCGTGTGCTTTTATATTGGGGGAGGGAGGGTGTAGTTCATGGTGTGTGTTCCATGACCACACACCAGAACTTTCTAGAAAAACACAGAGTCTTGCATTAGACACACAATATATATTTTAAAAAGCTACCTTAAAACATGTGTCTTTTTATCCTCACATTATCTCTTTCCTCCATCTAAAAATCTTTCTGACACTGGAAAAATACACAAAGTTTGACAGCCCTGGTGAAATGAAATCTGAAAATATCCTTGGTAAAGGCTGGGCATTTCATAGCAAGCTCTTGGGACATGTGAATGGATGATATGCAAGGAAAATGGAAACAACTCACAAAGGACAAGCTGGGCACAGCCAAGTCACCTGATGGTTCGGTGACCCATTAAAGACTCGCTTGGGACTCTGAAGTGGCCCGTTTCATGTAAAGGGAATCAAACAGATTTTATTTGGGACATTATTATTGCTTAGCTGCATCAAATGGGAAGGGGCTTGTATTGCAATCAGAGGTAAACGGTAGGCCATTTGCTCCCTACTGGTGGTTGAGTTGGATGCCTACTGGTGGTTGAGTTGGATGCCTACTGGCACAGAAAAATGTATGCATGACACATTGAGGCAGACTTAAAAAAAATCAGGTTAACTGTTAGGATACTTGAAAGGAATCTTTCAGAGGACGTCCCTTCATTGCACCCGCAGTTGTACAAGCAGACCCTGGGGCATGTAATTCCTTGATTCTGTGAGATGGTCAACCCTTTTGGGGAATGGTCCGCCCCTGGTGCCAACAACCAATGGCTTCAGTGGAAGTTGTGGGTATCGTTCTAACTCCTTCATCTGTAACAATGAGGGATCCTGAGGCACCTCAAAGATGAATGGATTTATTTATTTTGTTTTACCCATGGAAGCTTATGGCCAACTAACTCTGTTCATCTTTAAGGTGCTACAGGACTCCTCATTGTTTTTGTAGATATAGACTAACACGGCGACCCCACTGAGACTTGTCTCCATGCAAGGTCTTCAGTTTTGACATGACTCATTCCAAGAATGGCTACACTGAGAGCCATGAAATTATTCATACTAAAAAGGGAACCAGAGATCACCTGCATATCTTACAGTAAACAAGTGACGCGTATAAGAAATGATACCCGTCTCCCACACCTGCTTCCATGCTTGCTTCCAGAGCCCACCCAGAATCCATTACCTTCCTCTTCACAGACATCAGACACTGAAAAAGGAGTTCCCTAGTCCTGGGTGTGGGGATGGCATTTGGACTGTGCCGGAGCTTATAGATCTAGTCCTCGGTTAATTAACCACAACGGCACGATACAGTAGTCAGCTGATGTCATTGCTAAATGGGTTTTTGCTTCTTTCAAAATTTCTATTCGGACCCTCTCTCTTGACCTCTGTTAGAGTGAGCGCTCCTAGAAAAGGAGACAGACACGTGGGAAGGAAGTTTGTATTCCGTGGTCTACACTTGTTCATTGGATAAAAAGAGCATTTCCATGTCTGGTGATATCAGAGCCTTCCCAGAACAGAAAAATGCACTCAACCCATTGAAGAAGACTTATCACCCATGTACAAAGATAGTGAGTAGATAATTTTATCCAAGGGGCTATTTAATCTCTTGGGCTTTGATTCTGCAAAAACATGAAGGGTGTGTATGATTAAATATGGGTAAGTCCACACAGCGGTGCTATTTGGGGATAATGTCTCTTATTCAGAAATAGCATTGTGCGCGTCTTAACAGCATGTCTGTTATTTTGAAATACATTCGAAATAACAGGAGTCTTATTCTGGCTTCCTGTAAACCTCGTTGCTTCAGTGTTTTGCTGCACTGGGTTTTAACAAGTTGGATTGATAACTAAAAGAAGATTAAGATGTAGAATGTCCTGCATCTAAATTATCAGTGGGAGGGAGGGATGGATGGATTCTAAAAGCAGATATGTAGTTGAATCATTTTGATCTATAGTAAATGGTTTTCCCGTCTCTCAGTGCTTGTGCCTTTTGGGGTATGGAGCACCAGCTCTTACAAACCTACTGCACATATTCTTGATTTCTCCTACGATACGATAACATTTTTAACATGGTCAATTAAACTATTTTCAACAGAGCCCTAGTTTTGCTTTACTTAAGGCCTCATTTTGCCTTGAACTCTTCTCTGAATGGATTTTCATTAAACACTGTCATTTTGAATGGGCATGCCACTGATTTTTTTCTCTTGTTTATAATATGATCAAGATGGATCTTCTTCCTGCTTCTCTTTCCTCTGCATCATCCTCCCCTTTGCCCTTGACCTCCCATGGACCCCAGTGTCCACCCATGATCATATGATGACTCTGCCCTCTTTTTTTCCACATCACACTGGTTTCCCCTGTTGATTTTTGCCCTTTGCATCTTGCCTCAGAAGCTTCCATCCTTGGCAACGGAATTCCCCACAGGACACTTAAACATTTGCTTTTAATCTGAACCCAGCGTTTATATTGAACTCTGTAAACAAAATCAGGGGGAACCTGCATAAAGCAAAGCACACACATATCACAGCCATTCTTGCTGACACTTTTGACTCTGGGGTTGATCTTTGTCCAGGTTGCAAAATAAAAAGGTCAAAGGGCAGAGTTCAAAAGTGGCCACTTACTTCTAGGATTATTGAAATTAAAAAGCCAACGGAAACCCTCCGGAGTAATTTGAGGAAACTTTTTTTTCCTCCCTAGGAAGGATGTCATTATATTGTTTCTAAGGTTAGGTCTGTTTATAGAAATAAATACTTGAGTGAAAACAGGCACAATATGCTAGAAAGCCAGGAAAGCAAATCTACAGCCCACGTGTTTAGATAGAACAAGCAGGTACCAGGAGCAATGTCTGTCAAGTAATTCTTCCAACCGCAAGCATCCCTAAACCTGGATGTGACATGGAAGCTTAAAGTGGAATTTTGAAAAGCAGAAATAAGAAAGGGCTAGATCTTGTGGTCAGTTATCTGAGGGGAAAGACATGAGTGAAGTTACATTAAGATGAATGAGAGAAGAATTGTGAGGGTCCCCTCTGTTTCTTTCCACTCTGCTTATCTGAGGAAGTGGGTTTGGCCCACGAAAGATCAGATACCAGAAATGTATTTGTTAGTCTGTAAGGGTGCATCTATACTGCACTGTAGGTCGAAATAAGATACGAAATTTGTGCTATGCAAATTGCGTATCTTATTTTGATGTTATTTTGCCAGACAGGAACTGCTTTGCCACAAGACTCGCCTGTAACTAAGGTGTTGAGCCCACACCACTGAATTCAAGGAGAACAAGGATATAGATGTCCACACTATTTCTTCCTTCTGTTTCCTCATAGAATGATTTTTCCTCCCAGCAACATGACTGAGTTGCTGTCTCCATGTTTTTCTCTACTCTGTCTCTCCATGCAGATTGTTCACATCGATAAAGAACATAATGAGCCCAATCCAAATTCTTTGAAGTCAGAAGAGAGATCCTCATTGAACGGGCTTTGGATCAGACCCTAGACTCTAGAGAAATAGATAGATAGTAAGTATTGGAACAATAATACCCCACAATACCAAGAAATAATTTACTTCTCTCATTGAGATAAAATTATGTATTTAGTCAAGAACCTATATGGATAAAAGAAAAATTAATAGTGTCTCACACTTTGGTGTGATATATACATCACTGAAAATAAATGTGGCCTTAACTTGATATTCTAGAATGCTGAATGCCGCCGTGGGCCCCAGGGCAAGGTGTGGGCAGAAAAGGTGTGTCTGGGGAAGCCATCTGGGAGCACATCACACCGGCACCCAGGCAGCCTTCAGTGCCACCTGAAATATATATAACAGCAGAAGTACCTGTGAATTGTAGGGCCTGTATTAATGAGGCTAATTAAGTGGGCTGGACCTGTTCCATATATCACTTTTGATCCAGAAATGCAGATGTTAAAGGCAGGAGAAATTTAATTAGCCTCATTAACATGGGTCGGTAACTCCTTTTGCTGATATATATACTCTGCATTCTGTATTTTCACTCCAACTCATCTGATGAAGTGGGTTTTAGCCACAAAAGCTCATGATCCTATACCTTTGTTAGTCTCAAAGGGTACAGCTACACTACAGGACAAAGTCAAATTAAGATACACAACTTCAGTTACGTTAATTGCATACCTGAAGTCCAAGTACCTTAACTCGGCTTTTGGCGCTGTCTACGCTGCAGGCAGTCGAAGGGAGAGAACATTCTCCCTTCAACTTCCCTCACTCTTCATGAAATCAGGACTACCAACATTGACTGGCGTGCCCCTCTCACTTGGAATTAGTTGTCTTAATTAGTCCCGCTAATTCAAACCCTGAGGGCTGTGTCTACATTGGCGCAATCTTGCGCCAAAGCAGCCACTTTTGTGCAAAAGCATGCTGCCTGTCTACACTGGCAGGGAGTTCTTGCGCAAGAACACTGGCATTCTAATGTGTGAAATTAGTGCTTCTTATGCAAGAACTATGATGCTCCCGCTCAGGAATAAGCCCTCTTGCACAACTGTTCTTGACAGTTGCAACCTGAATTTCTTGCTCAAGAAAGCCCGATGGCTAAAATGGCCATCGGAGCTTTCTTGTGCAAAAGAGCATCTACACTGGAATGGATGCTCTTGCACAAAAGCACATCTCTTGCGCAAAGGCACATGCCAGTGTAAATGCTCTCTTGGGCAAATACTTTAACGCAAGAATTCTTGCATTAAAGAGTATTTGTGCAAGATCATGCCAATGTAGACGTAGCCTGGAAGATTGACCAACTGCAGCAGCTTCAATCTTCCTCTGTAGTGTAGACGTACCTTAAGGTGCCTTAGGACTGCTCATTGTTTTCACTGGAGTTAGGGGAGTTGAAAAATCAAAAGACAACCCCTCCCCATGATTTAAACTCTTTTTTGTAAATAACTTTTGTGGGGTTGTCAATACTGCATCCTAGAGGTGTGAAAAACAGTGTGAACATGAGTGCTGTGATGAAAAGGGAAGTTAAAAAGGGAGGTGATGTTCCTATAGTGGTGGAGAACGCTGGTCATAGTCTTTCCCATTGGAAAGGTCTGCGGTGCCACTCTAGAAATTCAGAGAGTGATTGAAGCTGGGGAAAAGGGAGAGATTAAAGGGGCTAATGAGGGTGTGGGGGTAGCTACCGATCTTCTGGATTCTTCCTCCTTGTGTGGTAGACACGGAATCTCAACCCAAGGGAGATTCTGGACACATCAAAGTCTTTTTACTGAAAGGGGAACCCTGCTTGTTAGAGCCGAGGGTATGTGAAGAGAAATTGCTTTCATTGTAAGTTTTAGTCTAACTGCACTAATGCTGCACTCTGCCTCCCATCTGGGTGTTTCTAGCTCTCCCTTCCACCCTGAGTGCAACCAGTTCAGAGGCAGCCGGGGGATGAAAATGGCCAGATGGTAACAAAATAACCCTCCTTCTCCTGCAATAAGGCAGCATCTGCAAAAGTTAAAAGGAAGAAATCAAGCTTTAAAAACCATCCTTCCCCTCCCATCTGGCTGGCACTTTATCAGCCTGCTGTTTCACAACTCTCAGCCCTCCTTCCCCGTTATTAATTCTCCAGTGTGACTTGTAGAATATCAGGCTGGCTTCTGCTTTTCCTTCCTTCAGACTGGAGATAAAGACTGGCTGTACACCGTGAGCTCAGCTGAAAAGAGTGATTCATGCAGCCTCTCTTATCAACTCCCAGAAGAGAGAGTTGGAGTTTGCCCTGCACGCTGGGCGGTGATAGCCTCCGTCCCACATGAGGAGGTTGGTGGGTGTGTGAAGATTAGACAAGCTCAGAGCTGATACCTGTCCAGACAAAGTGGACGTTTTCGCTCTCTTGGCTCAGTGGGGAGAATGTGTGGGCATCTTGGAGGACACTGGCCATAATAGCTTTTTGTCTGCATGCCAAGTACAGTGAGAATAGGGAGAGGATGCACAGGGGAGAGCGAACTCGGATGGGTTATCGGGTTTTAATGTGGCCGGCGTGCCCGTTACTGCTTTCCCAGAACTGAGCACCACTAGCAAGTGATAAACTCATCTTCCTACTCCTTTCTGATTTGTGAGATATTTGCTTGGCATACACTGCCATCCTGGGCTTGTAAAGCATCACGGCTTTGTTTTTTTCCAGGGTCTGATTGGCGAGCATTGCATAATATTTATTCACGATTGGTTAGACAATGCAAAGCATTGAGGGATAGCTCAGTGGTTTGAGCATTGGCTTGCTGAACTTAGGCTTGTGAGTTCAATCCTTGTGGAGGTCATTTGGGGCAAAAATTTGTCAGGGATGGTACTTGGTCCTGCTGTGAAGGTAGGGGACTGGACTTGATGACCTTTCAAGGTCCCTTCCAGTTCTAGGAGATAGGTAATCTCCTATAATTTAAAGCAGAGATCTATTAATTTCCTTCTTTTCTCCGGTGTTGTATATGGCATAGTAGAATTCAGCAAAGCCACAAGTCATGGACACACCTCAAACATTTTAGCTGGCTCCTAAATTTCTGCCAGAAAATCCTCCCTTGTTTAAAAAGGACCTAGGCTCCTAAATCACCTAGACATGCCTGAAAATGTTTCCCTTTGCTTTTTATTTGCTTGCAAAACCCATGTGCATCTATGAACTATGTAATGGGGTAGCTGTTTTATGAAAGAAGACTGCACTCAGCTGTCCTCTTCTAGTCCAGGTGCGATGCGTTTGGGTCAAATAAAAGGATGGATTAGCATTTTAGGAGCTATCAGTTAATTAAATGTTATGTAATTAATTCGTTAATTAAAGAAAAAGCTTGAAATATTTTGATCTGCTGTAGTGTGCTGGCATTGTGATGTAGTGCTGCACCAAGATGAATTTCCCTCTTTGAGAAAGATAAGAGTTTTATTACACATATGTGCATTTAGCCTCAGTTTTATGGCACAAAAGAATGTAAATATTCTTAAAAAACAACGAATAGTCTGGTAGCACTTTAAAGACGAACAAAACATGTAGATGGTATCATGAGCTTTCGTGGGCATTTCTTCAGATGTCCATGAAGTGGGCTGTGCCCACAAAAGCTCATGATACCATCTACATGTTTTGTTAGTCTTTAAAGTGCCACCAAACTATTTGTTGTTTTTTAAGTTTATCCTGTACAGACTAACTCAGCTAACTCTTGAAGCTTGTAAATATTCTGTTACCTTATCCATTCTTATATGCTGTTACTTGGCTCATCAAATCAATTCATATCAGAGAAGCAGGTGCAAATTAAAAAAAAAAAGTCTTCTGAATTTAATCTTTTTTAACCATCTCCGTTTTGGTAGCAAATGTCTCAGTTATTTAGACGCAGATCTGACAACACAATGCTGATAATCATAGACTCCTAGGCTACGTCTACACTGGCATGAATTTCCGAAAATGCTTTTAACGGAAAAGTTTTCCGTTAAAAGCATTTTCAGAAAAGCACGTCTAGATTGGCAGGATGCTTTTCTGCAAAAGCACTTTTTGCGGAAAAGTGTCCGTGGCCAATCTAGAAGCGCTTTTCTGCAAAAAAGCCCCGATCGCCATTTTCGCGATTGGGGCTTTTTTGCGGAAAACAATACTATGCTGTCTACGCTGGCTCTTTTGTGCAAAAGTCTTTCGGAAAAAGACTTTTGCCTGAACAGGAGCAGCATAGTATTTCCGGAAAAGCACTGATGATTCTACATGAGATCGTCAGTGTTTTTCCGGAAATTCAAGCGGCCAGTGTAGACAGCTGTCAAGTTTTCCGGAAAAGTGGCTGATTTTCTGGAAAAACTTGCCAGTCTAGACAGAGCCCTAGTTATTGGGTTGGAAGAGACCTTAAGAGGTCATTGAGTCCAATCCCCGGCCCAAAGCAGGACCAATCCCAACTAAATCATCCCAACGATGGCCCTGTCAAGCCAGGACTTAAACACCTCCTCTAGGGGTGGAGATTCCACCACCTCCCTAGGGAACCCCTTCCAGGGCTTCACCGCCCTCCTAGTGAAATAGTTTTTCCTAATATCCAACCTACACCTCCCCCACTGCAGCTTGAGGCCATTGCTCCTCGTTCTGTCATCTGCCACCACCGGGAACAGCCTCTCGCCATCCTCTTTGGAAACCTTCCCTTCACGTAGTTGAAGGCTGCTATCAAATCCCCCCTCGCTCTTCTCTTCTGTAGACTAAATAAGCTAATGCAAAGCTGCTGTTTATTACATGCTGCTGTTGTGCGCAGTGAGCAAACATAATTAAAACTCTGTAGTTTATTGGCAGTGCTATATCTGAGAACACTAAGTCTTTTATTCTTCTCTAAGTGTCAAACAGAAGTAGCAGAGGTTGGTGGAGTTACATCAGTGTGAAGCCTGTGTAGGTGAGAGGAGAGTAAGTTTTGAGTACTAATGTGTATTACAAAAGTGTATTATAGAAACACATATACACACAGATGTCACCTACTTAAGATGGTGTGAATGGGCTGGTTTCCCATTACTGGACCAGTTAGTGAAGGAAAATATTTACCTTGAAAGAACATCAGTGATGCCAGGCGCCTGGTAGATGTGAATGATGTGATGCAGATGGAGGCAGTTGAGGGGGGGATGCTCCTATGGGAACTACCTTTTAACATCTCAGCATTATATTCTTCTCCTCCATCCCCCATGAGTTAGTCTTTATGCGAGATCGTTTAGTTAGATAATTTTTGCTCGTGTGGTGTTTTCAGTTCTGCTAAATTCATCATTGAAATGCTAACTCAGATAGGAACATGGATAATAAGCGCTCATGTATTGTCTCCCTGTGTTTGCAAGTACCTCAGTAACTCCCACCAAGCTGCCAGTATTGAATACTAGCACATTTAGGGCTTGTCTACACAACAGGGAAGAATGAAGCTGCCACAGTCGATCTTCCAGGGTTCGAATTAGCGGGTCTAGTGAAGACCCGCTAATTCGAACTGAGAGGGTGCTCCCGTTGGAACTGGTAATCCTGCTCCTCAACAGGGGTAAGGGAAGTTGACTGGAACATGTGTTCCCCTTGACCTCCCACTGTGGGACGGTGCCAAAACACAATTTAAGATACATCAACTCTAGCTACATAATTAAAGTAGCTGGGGTTGCGTATCGCAAGTCGATTGTCCCCATTAGTGTAGACCTGGCCTTAGTGTGTAAGGGGTGGGAGAGTGGCTCCCCCGCTCTGAGATTCGTATTAGGGCTGCTTGTTCTTCCCCTTTCTGCCCCTGTCAGGGAGTGAGAACAAAGTGTACAGTTTGTCTCCCCCCTGCACTCCCCAGCCAGAGTGAGGAATGCAGCAAACTGTGCACTTTTCCCTCACTCCCTGATGAAAGGGGACAGCCAGCAATGTTCCTGTATTAATCTGGGGGGATATTAACCCCCCCTCCGTAAGGGTGGGTAAGGGCTGGGAATGTCAGGGCTGTGGTAGTCCCAGATGGGGGAGGAGAGTACCCCCATAAAGTCCTGTTCACCTGCTTGGTGATTGTCTCTTTTTTGTATGGTTTTATTAGAAACAATCTCATTCCAGGCACATCCCATTTTCCTGGCACAACCAAACCCCTTATGTTGTTTTAAGTTATGATATGAAGACGCTGTATATTGAATTTGGTGGTGTTAGCTCTTACCAGATTGGGGAGTTCTTGAACAAACAGGGAGACAGACAGACAAACAGTCTCAAATATATAGTAGATTATTATGAATTTGTGACACTGGTGGATTTAGGTCATCAGGTTATATTTCTCCTCTATTGACCAGCTTGGAAACATAATAGTTGATGTTCTACCCTTGTTTGAGTTTAACGAAGTTGTAAAGTTCCATTCCAAATCTGAGATTCTATGTACTGAACTAGAGATAAATTACTATTGTATGAAACAAACAGTGCTTATAGATGATCCTAAATTTTACAAGAAGTGAATGTTTCTGTTCACCAAACCCATGGAAATGTTCTGCAGTAAAGGAGCTTGAAGTACAGGTATTAAGACTAAAGCCAAACATTTAGTTAAATTGAGCCAACCCAATGACAAGGCAATTAGCAGCAGATTTATGGATGTTTGAAGCTAGGCACTCTCCATGGGGAGAAAGAAAAGTTGCAGTACACAGTTTCTGAAACATGATCCTCCTATGTAAAAACCCTTTGATGCTGGCTGCTTGGGAAGCTAGAACAGAGAAGAACAAGATGGGGAATCAGTCCTCGGTCCTAACATAATTTAAAAAGTAGGCAACACGTTTATATTTTGATGGGACAAGAAAACTGGGGAAGATTGTGATGTCACACGGAGCAGCATTTTAAAGCCTCAGTGGTCCCATTGTCTTCAGTGGCACTCTTTGTTATATACAGTGATGCTTCATATCAGGTTATTAGAGGCTGTCCTGTAAAATACAGAACATTGGATCCAACCCCCTAAATCTATATTTATTTATTCCCTACATGATTATTTTTCACACGCTTGTGACAACTTTTCATCTGCAACAAACTTCATTGGACCAATAAATCCACTGAAACCATGGACCAGCTGGGGTAACTGCACTGATAGCACACCAGCTATTTCATTAAAACTGGCAGAGGGAGTTGCAAGACTCAGTGAACTGTCTAGTTAAAAAAAAATCACACCTGTTACCTTTTCAAAGGTTGGACCCCTCTAGTCCACCACTCTCTAGTCTGGCAACATCGGTGGTCCACCATGATGTTAGCCAGATATCCACTTATCATGGGTGTGGCCAAGTTTCCTGCGGTCCCATAGAGTTTTTTTTCCAGTCCCCAGTCCTGGTGCTCAGTGTTCTGAGCTGTTATTTCGCTCTAATTTACCCCTAAATGTTTTCTAAGAGCCCAGTCAGCCGTGGAAGTGTTGGCAACGCTGCTGGACAATACTGACCTCCCATAGTTGGGCAAGTTTTCTGGATCGGCACTGGGCAAGTCCCAAAGGTGCAGTGCTAGAGAGGTTCAACGTGTATTAGCAATTTTCACCATTGTGCTTGTTCTAACAAATAACTGTTCTAAGAACCTGGAAAAGCATTAGGTAATGAACTAAATATGTTGGAAATAAATATGCTTTTTGAGGTGTTATTCAAGTCCACTGGCTTCTTTAGCACACGGCTTCTGTATAGGAAGTCAATTAAGTAATTGAGTAATGAAGGCACATGGGGTTACAACTCCTCACAAGAGTTGCTCCTTGAATCTACTGAAGCCACTGCCCCCACCCCACGATTGTCAGGTGCAAGCTGCTATGGAGCCATGCAGAGGGATGTCCTATACCTGCTGAGAGTGTCTTTCAGAGAAATGCAGACTGTGTCATTAATTAATCCATATAACCTCTTTCATAGAAATGTGGACTGTGTCTCTTCATTAATGCACATAAGGAGACCCTCTTGCAAGAGGTGCTAATGAGCTGTTAATGTTCATTGGCTCAGTTTGGTTGGTGGAAATATCTTTATATTTCAATGCTTGCTTTTCTAAGGCTTATCTGAACTTAGCCTAACCTCTTTGGTCTAGGAATTGGCCAGGAAAACACAGACGAACAAGCTTTTCTGCAAGATTCTTACTGTCTTCTGGTTTCAGAGGCATCAGAACAGATTTTCTTAAGGCATCTTATATTTCTGCTTCCGGTCTGTAACAAAATGAGAACACTTGAGAAGTGGAGATTTTCTAAAAAATTTGACCAAACTTTTTCAAACGTAAAAAAAAAAAAGTTTCACGTTCAGCTGGAGTTTTTTATGTGGCGACTCCAGGCTGGTGTATATTTGATCCAAACGGGTTTGTCTGACCCCCACAGTTTAACAGTTTATTCATTTACATTTTATTTTATTTTATTTTTAAACTGACCTCTAAAAATAAAGTAACGCTAAATATTGAAATACAGTTTCCAAACTGGTGTTAATACAAACCATGTTGACTTAGCACTTCAATTGCTTGTCTAATTTAACTGATTCATGATGCAAGAGGATGCTGCACTGTTGATTGGTAGCCCAATGGATAGTTTGCTTGCCGCCAGCAGCTAGGAATGCTGAGATCTGGTTTGCATTGAATAATTAGCCCTGACAGCTACAGGAGACAATTACCTTACCAGCCTCATGTGAAATGCTTGAGTTGGACTTTTCTGTCCCCAAGGAGTGAGCCCAATCAAATCATACATGTGGGAGTGAAACACCATCTCCCGCAAGGCCTTCAGAGGTATAAATGACAATCAAGAAGTAAAGAAGAGACAATCACAGGCAAGGGAAAGAGCCTGTTGTTGAAAGAAGGTATGCAGCATGATTCTGAAGGTTAACTAGACACCTTTATTAGTTAAGTATACAGCCTCTTCCCGAGTTACAAACGAGTTATGGACCAAACACTTGGCCGTAACTCGATCTGTTCATAACTCAGACCCCACTGAGTTACATAGCGACCGTGCTGTTTGTAACTCGGGGACCACCTTTATGACCGCTCCATGGGAGCTTTGGTTGTAAATGCGAACGGTTGTAACTCGACCATTCGCACCTCGGGGACCGGCTGTACTATATTCAGAATAAAATCTGAATTTGGATGAACCATAGAACTTCATTTCCAAACCGACTCATTGGAATTGGATCAGTAATAAGATACTTTAGTGATATTCCCAAGCTACAGTTGTTTCCATTTGTAGTTTTATGAGAGCGTCCTAATTTTTCTATGATCCCCATCCTTCCCTTCTTAATTCAGTACAGGTTCAGGACAGAACCTCTCTAATCTGGCACTCTCTGGTCCAGCAACATCCATAGTCCAGCATGATTTTAGTTATCCAGGTGTCCATTTATCATGAGTGTGGCCAAGTTTCCCATGGTCCGAATAAGTTTTACAGCCACCAATCCTGGCTGTTAGTGTTCCATGCTCTTATTTAGCTTTAATTTAGCCCTAAATGTCTTCTAAGAACCCAGCAAGCAGTGGAAAGGTTGGTAATGCTGCTAGACAATATTGACCTCCCATGGTTCGGCAAATTATCTGGTTCAGCACTGGCCAGATCCTGAAGGTGCCGGACTTGTATTGGCTTAATCTATCCTTCCTGTGTAACAAGTGTTCATCTTATTCTCTCTGATTCTTGTTAGAGTTATCCAGGGTCAGTTTCTAACTTGTTTAATAAAGAAGATGTTATGAATGTTGCACCTACTCTTGCCAATTTAGCTTTTGGGAATGGAGACATTATCCTATTCCTAACACATAGCAAAAGGCTTCTAAAACTAAATTTCATCCCATTTTATTTAACTTCAAGTGGAAATCAACGTGACTCTCTCAATTAAAAAAAATTGTATTGTCCATGAAAAATCCAAAGATTTAAAATGAAAGGGAGAAAAGGTTCAGAAATCCACCTAGTTCTGCAAAATCTATCAGCTCCCCACCCTCCCAAGCCCTCCAAATGATTCAAGAACTTCATAACATTCTTGGGTTCATTCATTACTACTAGTAAGTGGAAATGGCTGCAGGTAAGGTCACCTGACTAGATCGCCTTCCTATACAAAAAGACTTCATTTTAATGTGTGTCTGTATAGTTACGGCCGATGGAAAGTTCTGGATGGATAACTGGAAAGCAAAGTCCACTGATTCCCCAAACTGATGCATTAATGACAATGAAAGAACCTCCCATGGTTCCCTGCCAATGCTCCTCAAATATGGCCTGGGGGAAAACACCTCTTGGGGTGTCTCTAGACTACATGTTTTTTTCAAAAAAGTGGCCTTTTTTCGAAAAAACTTTCCTCTGCATCTACACTGCTCCTGCATTCTCTCGAAAGTAAATCAAAAGAACGCGGCAGTTTTTTCAACCGTGGAAAACCTCGTTTTACGAGGAAGAACGCCTTTTTTTGAAAGCTCGTTTTTTCAAAAGAGCACTATCTAACGCAAACTGTGCTTTTTTTGAAAGAGAGCATCCAGACTGCCTGGTTGCTCTCTTTCAAAAAAGTGGCTTGCTTTTTCAAAAGTACTGGTTGTAGTCTAGATGCTCTTTTTCGAAAGAGGCTTTTTCGGAAATATCTTTCTAAAAAGCCTCTTTCGAAAGAGGCTTGCAATCTAGACGCAGCCTTGGTGTACGAGGTGAATTCAGACTTCATGGTCTATTTAAACCTGCAGATTTCCATGTAGGTAGCCATTTTCATTGTCGTATTCAGTAATCAGCCTGACCCCATGTGTTCGAAAAATCCTCTTTATTCATTGGTGAGGTTCCACTGGCTTTGTCCTAGCAAAGACTTCCCCCCATTCTTGCATGTCAAATGCAATCACTTAGATATACAGTACTTAACACAGAATCACTCCCCAATTTTTAATATTTTTTTTTCATATCAACTACCACACAAGCTGGCTAGAATTTTTGGCTCAGTACCACAAAGGTCAGATTTGTTCTGGTAGCTTCATGACCATTTATCAACCCTCTAAGATAGAAGGCTTCTATAAAAAAGAGGACTTGAATCCCATGAAGGTTGCTAGTGTGGATTCACTCTTACCGCTGGTAACTCACCATTGTGCAAAATAAAAACCTCTGAAGTGAAAACATAGCCCATCTGTTAGTGATATGGGTAAGCCAGATAGACTCGACATACATACATACATTTCCTGCATTGCATATGATTTCAAATATTTGCTTTTGGAACTGCAAGGTGTCCTACTGTCATAACAGTCTAGTTATTCATTAAGCTGTCAGCACCTTAGTGTATTGCTCCCACACAGGGTCCATTTCTGATTTTTCCAGTCCCCCTTTAGTGAACCTTCTCACTCATCACCAAGTGCGGTTACTCTCATAAGTGGTGCAACTGAGCTCCTCATGTCAGCATATGTAAACCAAATCTCTACCTCTACATTGCCACCAGTCCAACTCCTGAATTTCCTAGGGCACTAATGGATTTTGAGGGCCAGCCTGAATTTGTGTGAGTTTTGTTCCTATCAATGTGATGCAGTTCTTGGCACAGACTTCTGAGTCAATGCCGTAAAGCATTAGAAACTACGAAGTGAAGCAAACAAGTATCAACCAAAAGAAAACAATGATTAATTTCAAACACCAGTGCTTTGAAAAGAAGCAAAGCAGACAGTTTATAATAGCAAAGCCAAGGCACCAATATTATGTAGGCCTTTTGCCTAGAACCCTGTTATTGTGCTAACACTTATTCACTAGCGCTACATCTAGACTGGCATGATTTTCCGCAAATGCTTTTAACGGAAAAGTTTTCTGTTAAAAGCATTTTCGGAACAGAGTATCTAGATTGGCACGGATGCTTTTCCGCAAAAGCACTTTTTGCGGAAAAGCGTCCGTGACCAATCTAGATGCGCTTTTCCGCAAAAAAGCCCCGATCGCCATTTTCGTGATCGGGGCTTTTTTGCGGAAAACAAATCTCAGCTGTCTACACTGGCCCTTTTGTGCAAAAGGGAATTTTGCCTGAACAGGAGCAGCATAGTATTTCTGCAAAAAGCACTGATTTCTTACAGTAGGAAGTCAGTGCTTTTGTGGAAATTCAAGCAGCCAGTGTAGACAGCTGGCAAGTTTTTCCAGAAAAGCGGCTGATTTTCCGGAAAAACTGGCCAGTCTAGACACAGTCTTGGGAAGCATTTAGTACAGTCCATCTTTACTTCTTGCAAACTCAACTTTAAGTGGAAAATATAATCAAAGTACCTGCCCTCCATGACCTAAGGAAAGGATACTTCTGAGACACTTGTTTGTGTGGTTTTAAATATTTGTTCTGCCTATTCCTCAAAAACCTCAAAAGATTGACACTAAAAGCTGTTAAACATATTACCAAGATTTGTTGTCGTAGGGTTATTAGTAAAAGCTGGGCTGCTTGTGTTGTGAATGGTCATACCTTTTAGTCATTGGCCACTTGCATTGACTTGTAACCCATAAACAATGTTTCCTTTACTCGTTTCCATCTAGGTGTGGATTTTTTTTCATCCATGTGCAGAATGTGCAGGGGGGAGGGATAGCTCAGTGGTTTGAGCCTTGGCCTGCTAAACCCAGGGTTGTGAGTTCAATCCTTGTGGAGGCCATTCAGGGATTTGGGGCAAAAATTTGTTATGGATGGTACTTGGTCCTGCTGTGAAGGCAGGGGGCTGGACTCAATTTCAAAGTCCCTTCCAGCTGTAGGAGATAGGCAATCTCCATTAATAAATAAATTGCATGTGCAAATATGCACCACTAGTAGAAACAAAAAAAGCAAGCCTGGGGTATTCTGCTAATCAGTTGGGTGGCTTTGAATCTCCCCTAAGCAGCTGCAGGGGACATTGTCCATAAATTGCAAATCATCCCACAATGTGCAAGATGAGATTGAGATGCACCCACGATACGATACACCACCAGTATCACATAACTGTGGAGAAAATGCTGTGTAAAAGAAGCATTTAAACTATACCCACAACAGGGACTAGCACTGTGTGACAAGGCACTGGACAAAAGATTACAGGTTAAGCCTGTGCCTCATTAGGGGAACAAATCAGAGTGGGCTGGAGATAACCTGACTCTAATGGGGGATGAGGAGAAAGCTGCAATCTAATTAATTAACTGGGAGGTGGCATAGAAGCCTCAAGGGAAGGCAGCCAGGGTAGGTGGAGAGATGGAGAGACAGGAAGAATGGAAAAAGGCAGGGAGTAGAAACAAAGAGGTAGCTCTTCCCTCCTTCCTCCATACAGATGGTGAAGGGTTAATTGTATATAGTGACAATCTTGGGAACAAGCCTGAGAATAAAGTGAACCAGTGATTTCTAAACCCAAACCCAGAGTCTCTGAGGGTATATCTACACTACCGAACTAGTTCAGTAATGTAGACATACCCTGAGTGACTGACTGTGTGGACCTAGAAAAGGCAAAAGCCAACGTGACCCTGTCATGCTCTGTAAAAGACTGTAAAAGGAAAAGGCTTCTTTTTTCGGTAGCTGACATGTTTGATGGGTATTTCTGAGAGAACACTGTGCTGTAGTGCTGTAATTCAGTGTTACAATTGGGAAATAGGTACAAATGAAGCCATAGATATACAGTCCAGGAAAAAATGTGGATTATTTAGTTAGTCCCATACCCATATTTTGCAGAACTCCCTTCTCTTCATCATGCACACCGATAACATACCCACTTTGTGCTTGAATTTCTTGCTGGATGATGATCCAATACTGTGAGATATATCGCTGCATCCTGATGTAACACTACTGATAGCAATTGTCCCAATTCAACTGTGGGAATTAGCATAGCCACGTTGAGCTATGCCAATTCTGAAGATGCATTGAAGATTTGGTCTAATAATATTTCTGGCGAGTCACAATTTCTAATATAATAACTCTAAGATTTACTCAGATCGTTGAAATAGGATGCCATCTAACCTGAACAACTCAAGCAAATCTTTTGAGTCTCTGCAGCACAAAATATTATCCATCACATTTCATTCTCCTAGTGATAAGTAAATAAAATACCTGAGTTCCACACTAATATATAAATAGTGGTGTCAACATAAAATAATCCAAGTAATCAGCCATTTGTTTTCCTGTCAAGTGACCAATTGTACAAGCAGAGTGCACATTAATATTTCCCCCTCTCAAGGTGGCAGTAGAGAGGGAGAACTATTTTAATTTATTTATTTATTTGTTAAAATTTTGTACATCTTCTTAGAGTTTTAGTTTTTGTCCTTTTCCTACAGCACCAGGTTTTCCTTAATTATCTGGGTGTTTGGTTTTGCACAGTTGAAATACTGTGGATTTCAAAAGCAGGTGCGGAGAAATCAAGTGATACCTCCTAAGTGTTAAATATTTGTCCTAAAACTTTGCAGGTACACAACTGATTTTGGATCTCATCATTGCCAAGATAGCAATGACCTTGAACTGGCTGAGGTCATTTCTAGACATCTGCATTCTGCTCCCAGTTCTGAATCCATGTTTTTTCAGCAGGACTGGAGTTTGAAGGCGTGGGCAAGATCGTAACTCTGTTCTTATCAAATCCTTATCTCCTCCAAGGTTTCGTCAGGGCCTTCTTCAAGATGAAGGGTCTTTCTCATGGGTCTCTGCTTTCAGGAATTAGTGGAGGTGGCCTCAAATTTCTCTAAGGGAGATGGCTATACACCACACCTTGTCAATGACTTTTAAGGATATTGAGGTAGCTCCTTAGGTGGTGAAAAATGTCATATATCCATGACTAACTGCTTTTTCCATTTCTTTCATCCCTGCTGATGACCTCCTCTTAAAGCTCTACATGCTTGTTCATTTTTACCAAGCAATGATAGAGAAATAGGTTCACCTTTCCCTAAGCTCTCCAATGATTAATTAGGTATCATTGACTTTAATGTTTTCGCACCATAGAATCATAGAATACAAGAACTGGAAGGGACCTCAAGCAGTCATCAAGTCCAGTTGGCAGGACTAAGCAACATCGAGACCATCCCTGACAGATGTCTGTCTAACCTCGTGGAATGAGGTGTAACAGTTAACTCGAACTGAGGACTTAGTTCTAGTTAACGTTTGACTGCCGCGTATAGCCACGGGCAGTTAGTTCGGACTAGGGGGATTTAAAAATGGCGCCCGGATGGGAAAATGCAAATAAAGCCCGGGATATTTAAATCCCGGGCTTCATTTGCAACTTTGAATGCCTACATTAGCCTCCCTAGTTCGAACTAGGGGGCTACTGTAGACATACCCTTAGGTACTTGAAAACTTCTATCATGTCCCCTCACAGTCTTCTATTTTCCTAACTAAACAAACTCATTTTTTTTCAGTCTTCCCTCATAAGTCATGTTTTCTAGAGCTTTCATCATTTTTGTTGCTCTTCCTTGGACCTTCTCACTCTGCAGCTGAAGATCTGTCTCGTTATGATGGCCTAGTTTTCCTTCACAGATGATATATGGGCTCCTGAATGTCCCCTCACTATATGTCAGCTTTTCAGGTCCTTTGCTGTAGTTATCAGATATGGATATCATGTGGATATCAGAGTAAATCCAGGCTGTCGATGTTACTGAGGGATTCTTGCATACACCAATACCATTGCTTCCTAGAAATCTGTTATAAAAGAGCTATAAATAAATGCCAAGTCCATAGCTCAGAGTGGGTTGCATTGTATGTTGCACCATGGCATTGGGGTTGTGCCTCAGTGTTCTCTTCACAGCTCTTTTTATTATTTTACCCACCACCAAATGCCTCCTCTTAAAGCTGTGCATTCTTGCTCATTTTTACCAGCTCTTCAGTTGTCATAGAAGAGAGGCCCGGTGACCATGACAGAAACTCTCATTTGGCTGATTAGACCAGTGATTTTCAAACTTTTTTTTTCTCGTAACCCATTTGAAGACAATTGTGGATGCCTGCGACGCAACGCAATGTAACTAGAGAGTGGGCTTCGGGGTGGGGCTGAGGACGAGAGCTTTGGGGTGTAGGAGGTGGCTCCAGCTTTGTGGATGTCAGGACTGGAGTAGGAGGGGCTTACCTTGAGCGGCTCCCAGTGAGCGGTGAAGCAGGGTTGCTAAAGCAGCTTCCTGCCTCTCCTGGCAATGCAGACCATGCTGTGCCCCGGAAGCAGCCAACAGAAGGTTCCCAGCCAATGGGAGTAGGGAACTAGTGCTCAGCGCAGGAACAGTGCATTCTCCCCACCTCCTCATCTAGGAACCAGGCTTGCTGCCGGACACTTCTGGGCTACGTCTACACTGGCCACAATTTCCGGAAAAGCCATGCAAATCAGGTAAGTCAGGATAGGGAAATCCACAGGGGATTTACATATCACCCGTGGATTTAAATAAACATGCCCGCTGCTTTTTTTCCGGCTTGAGGAAAAGCCGGGAAAAAAGCGTCTAGACTGGCACGATCCTCCAGAATAAAGCCCTCCAGAATAAAGTCCTCCGGAATAAAGCTACTTCGAAGTAGGAATAAGAGATCCTCTGGAAAAGGGCTTTATTCCGGAGGATCGCGCCAGTCTAGATGCTTTTTTTCCGGCTTTTCCCCAAGCCGGAAAAAAAGCGGCGGACATGTTTATTTAAATCCGCGGGGGATATGTAAATCCCCCGTGGATTTCCCTATCCTGACTTACCTGATTTGCATGGCTTTTCCGGAAATTGTGGCCAGTGTAGACGTAGCCCTGGGGTGCAGCGCAGTCTGTGGTGCCAGGACAGGCAGGGAGCTGCCTTAGCCCCCACACTGGTCACCTGATTCCCCTGCAGCACCGAGAGACCCCATGCCTGACATTCCACCACCCAGCACCAAGAGGCCCCATGCCTGACATTCCACCACCCACTACTAGGTCACAACCACTAGTTTGAAAACCACTGGATTAGACCATTAAGATGGTGGGACAGCCTAGGGCCATTCAGCCATCTAAATATGGCTATTATTATGTCTGACCTTACGCTTTAATGTTCTTGACCTTTCGAATGCTTTTCGTGAATCTATTTGATGATTCCAAGATGCTGTCTCATGCTGCGCAGCTTGATCTGAACAATGCCATATTAAAATTCCAGAGGAGTGTGTCAAATGACATTTGGTGAAATGAAATCTCAGAAAAAATATCACATTTATTAACCCCGGGCAAGTATTCATAATATGTTTCTGAACAGAGGCAGATTTAAGGGCTGGAACTGATGCAAGAGCCAAATATTCATTTTCTAATTTCATCTTCGTGACAGTGGACAGAGGTTCTCTGCTCCAAGCCCTTTAAAAAGTGGGTGTGTTTCCACATCCCTTGGTGCTCAAGAAAATGTATGCATGTAAGAGAAACAAAGAAAAGATTGTGAGGTTTTTTTGGCTTGGTTGTGAGTCGGCCATGTTATTCCTCTGCAGAGCTGGGCAAAGTATTTTGAATTTCGATGAAAAATCAAAATAAAAAATAACTGGAAAAATTTTAACTATTTTCAAATGTCTGCCCTCTTTTCCCAAGCCCCGTGAGATAAACAAGTGATCAAACTTCATGGGAGTTTCTAACTTTGGAAATATTTTATTATTAACATTGAGAAAAGGGACTGCAAAACATGTTCACGAACTCTCCACACACACTTTTTTCCACAGATGTTTACCTTTCCCCCTCCCCCACGTACCCCTTCTGTTCTGAAATTTGATTTGTCCTTTTCATATGTGTTCATTTTTTTAAACTGTATCCTTTGGTATATATGGTTGTGACTATTTTCTTCCACTATTTGATCTGAGGAAGTGGGTCTGGCCCACGAAAGCTCATCATCTAATAAACCATCTTGTTAGTCTTTAAAGTGCTACATAGTCCTGTATTTTGTTTCAGCTACACCAGACTAACACGGCTACATTTCTATCACTTTTTTCCCACCTTCTCCTAACCCTTCAGATCTATTCACAAGAAGTAAAGTGATGCGTGAATCGTACAAGTCATCTAAACAATTAGACCAGCTCATGTCCCACTAAAGCCTGTATTTAAAACACTTATAAAATAGTGTTCTTCTAAATGAGTATGAAATGTTTTTTCCAAAACTGAATTGGCATTATTATTTGCATCTCTTTGCCTGAACAGTCTTTTACATCTTGAGTGCTTTGTATTTGCCTTTCAGGACAAGTACAGGTTGAACCTCTCTAGTCTGGAACCCTTGGGACCTGATTGGTTCCAAACAAGAGTTTTCTGGATTACAGGAGGACAATATTGCCTAGCAGCATTACCAACACTTCAACTGCTTACTGTGCTGTTAGAGGACATTTAGGGGTAAATTAGAACTAAATAATAGCACAGAACACAGCTGAGACTGGTGTCTGTAAACAAACACTATGGGGCTTTGGGAAACTTGGCCACACCCATGAAAAGTGGCCATCTGGCTAACTAAAATCGTTCTGGACGACAGATGTTTCCGGATGAGAGAGTTCTGGATTAGAGAGGCTCAACCTGAATATGATATTTGATCAGAAAAAGATTAAGATTCGCCTACATTCTTATTCCTTACCTCACTGGTGGAATGATTGTCCACAATCTCACCACATCCTTTCAGGGTAAGAAACAAAGGGCCAGACCACCAGACGGTAGAGGGAGCACCCACTGATCAGAAGTGTTCACCAAATCGGAAGAGTTGAGTTCAATTTCCTGTTCTGTTACTTGCACCCAACAAATCATTTAATATCTATCCTCGGCTACCCCTCTTTCGGTTTGCCTTTTGTATTTGTACCACAGTCCCTTTGAAACACAGGGGCTGTGTCTAGACTGGCAAGTTTTTCTGCAAAATCATTTGATTTTGCGGAAAAACTTGCCAGCTGTCTACACTGCCCAATTGAATTTCCGCAAAAGCACTGACGATCTCATGTAAGATCGTCAGTGATTTTCTGGAAATACTATGCTGCTCCCGTTTGGGCAAAAGTCTTTTTCCAAAAGACTTTTGCCCAAAAGAGCCAGTGTAAACAGCACAGTAGTGTTTTCTGCAAAAAAGCCCCGATCGCGAAAATGGCGATCAGGGCTTTTTTGCGGAAAACCGCGTCTGGATTGGCCACGGATGCTTTTCCACAAAAAGTGCTTTTGCGGAAAAGCATCCTGCCAATCTAGACGTGCTTTTCCGACAATGCTTTTAACGGAAAACTTTTCCATTAAAAGCATTTTCAGAAAATCATGCCAGTGTAGATGTAGCCAGGCTGTCTCCTGTTGCATATAAGCAAAGCCTAGCCCGCTGCCACCTTGATCTCAGCTAAGACTTTTCTTTGCTATTGTAATATATACAGTCAATTTGCACAAGTCCATTGACTTTAGTGGAGCTATGTTGATTTACTGAGTGTCCGGAGGCAGAGCGCCCTGCAGTTCCCAGCTGGCGTGGTTCAATTTTCCTGGCCAATGGGAGCTGTGGGAAGCAGGGGCCTGGCCTGCTGGTTTCCCACCCCTGATTTAGACACCAAAATAAGCATCTGGCTTTTCCAAAATGCTCACCATGCTGAGCACTAATATTCTGCTGAAAATCTGGCCCTTTTCTGGGGGCCTAACGGAAAGTATGATGCCGATTGTGGTTCCTGAGCATTTGTAATTCTGGCCCTCAGCATACAATTGCTACCATTTTTTAAAACATCTGGGTAAAAATTAACAAAGGCCATTGGGCTTTTCTGTGACCTTGCACGTCGGGGTGCTGAGAACTAGCTCCTTCCATCCGAGATTATTTTTATTTGCGATTAAACTAGACTCTTAGGATCAAAACCTGACCCCCTTTGAAGATCGCAGCCCACAGGTTGCTCTTTGCCAAAGGCAAGTATTATGCTTAACAGATGAATCGTCAAGAACTGGAAGCCAGCGAGAACGGTATTCAAGCTGGAGAGTGTTTGCAAAATCTTACATGACAAGTCCATGATAAGGGTAAGACACTGCAGGAAGTGCAGTCCTGTGTCTTGGAAATATCTAATTGCACAGGGAGTCTGATGAGGTCGATGTCTGTTTTGTTCCTTCATGTGTGTGTTTGTTTTCTCTGAAGTCTTGGTGTCTCGTGCATGGTAGAGCGATTAGTAGGGAGATCGGGACTTAGGTGGTGTGTGCGTGACACTGTTGGTTTGTTCATGCCCACCAGAAAACAGTACAGTGGGACAAACTGCATTAAGTATCTAGACTGGTAGGAAAAAACACATTGATTTCAATGAGGTGTTTCCATCAAAAAGACTGAGGAGTTTGCTCTTTTTTTTTAAGCTCATCCACAGGATTGGATTAACTCTTCTGAGGGGCCCAGGGCCACTAGATTTTGTGGGGACTCAAGGCTCTGGGGTGGGGCCAAAAATGAGGGGATCAGTGTGTGGGATGGAGCTGCAGGCTAAGGCAGGGAGGTGGGTGCCGTGTGGAAGCGGGTGAGGGCTGACTGGGGTGGGGGGCGGGGCTGCAAATGAAGCATTTGGGTTGCAGGAGGCTCCATGTTGTGGTGAAGGGATTTGGAATATGGGAAAGGCTCAGGGCCGGAGGCTGAGGGGGAGGGGGGTCTGAGAGGGAGTTAGGGGATGGAAGGGGCTCAGGGCTGGAGTTTGGGGTGGGGGTCTGGGAGGGAGTTGGGATGGGAGGGGCTCAGGGCTGGAGTTTGGGGTGGGGGTCTGGGAGAGAGTTGGGGTGGGAGGGGCTCAGGGCTGGAGTTTGGGGTGGGGGTCTGGGAGAGAGTTGGGGTGGGAGGGGCTCAGGGCTGGAGTTTGGGGTGGGGGTCTGGGAGGGAGTTGGGGTGGGAGGGGCTCAGGGCTGGAGTTTGGGGTGGGGGACTGGGAGAGAGTTGGGGTGGGAGGGGCTCAGGGCTGGAGTTTGGGGTGGGGGTCTGGGAGAGAGTTGGGATGGGAGGGGCTCGGGGCTGGAGTTTGGGATGGAGTGGGGGTCTGGGAGGGAATTAGGATGTGGGAGGGGGTCAGTGTTGGTGCAGGATTGGGGGGCAGGGTGCTTACCTGGGACAGCTCCCCTCTGGTTTGTGTGGGGGGGGGGGAGGGGGCAGGTGTCCCTGTGTGGCCAGCGCTAGTTTGTAGGCACCAGAGTTTTTTTGTTTTTTTTTTAAAAAGTGCGGGTACTCCAGGGAAAAAGTTGTTGAGCTCTGACTGGAGGTGCCGGTACTGCATACCGGGCAGTACTGTCACAAAAAAAGCACTGGTAGGCACCATCCTCTGCAGCTCCCATTGGTCGGGAATAGCTTCCCAGTCAGCGTGGGGCTTCTTGTGGCGGTGTGGTTCCGGGGAAGGCAGGACGAGGAAAAGCAGGGTGCAGAGCTTTATTTCGCCTGCCAGGCAGAGCTGGCCAGAATGCGGCGCGCAGGGGCTTTAGTGGCTGCAGCCTGCCCCTTTCCCCGTAGCCCCCCCTTAGTGAGGGGCCCTGGGATGCAGTCCCTAAAGCTCCTTTTTTAATCCAGCCCTGCTCACCTGCACTATATTAACCTCCAAACCCAAGTGGGTGACTCTCCATTACAAAACACTGCGGTGCGTTATTCCCAAGGGGGTAAAGTCTGAGGAATGCCTTTCTCAATAGCACTACACTAACGGGTCCAAAACATGCCAAATAGAAAAGACAGAAACTTAGAAATGGAGGTGCATCACTCTGGATCGATATTAGGGTTTTATACTGTCACAGATCATCATCTGAATACCTTGGCTGACAAAAAGAGAAGTTCCTGGCAGACTTCATGGATTGTCTGGCATGTCTCTCTTTTTAGGGTAAAAACTCTGTGGATTTGATATTAATACCAGACTTGTTAGTGGCCTTTTTTTTTAATGTCTTTCTCACAGCAGTCTTGCAATATTGTCCTTGCTTGGGTGGAGCAGATAGGAGGGAATAAGCTTCCCTCCTAGCTAATGCACCTGCAAAGACATGATTTAGATCCACCCCTTTCCTTGTGGTTTCTTATTTTAACTCCTGGATTTTACGTACTCCCCTGTACGAAAGGTCCAGAAGACGAGACAATCCAGACTGAAAATCAGCAAACAAGTTGCGACTGGGAAGAGTGGAGTCCAGATTCATTGTGACGTCGCACTACAAACTCTCACAACCACATTCATCTGGTCACGAACAACATTTCTTCTCCGCACCGCCTGCATTTCGGAGCCGACCGCAGCAAGTGTCCCTGAACAGGCTGTGTGAATGTGCTGAACAAGGAAGCTTGCAGCTGCTTATTTTAAATGGGGCAGACGCAGAGCAAGCGTCCAAATGCTGCTCCTTAGAATCACATCGCCCAGAAAGATCACGCAGGTGGCAGACGTAAAGAATAACACGAGGAATTTTCCAACTTCAGTTTCCATGCTTCACTGCCAGATGAGCTTTCTCCTCCTACTTATGAGGACATAGTCTAAAGAAGAAATATGAAATACAATGAAAGCTCCTTAATCTGGGTGTCCATGATAGAGGAACATCCATGACTGGGACCCTGAGAGGGGGAGGAGGAAGCAGCTGGGGGTATGGCAATGCAAAAAAGCACTTCTCTGGAGTCTTTTTGACCCATCGTTCCCATAGCATTGGGGGAGGGGTGCCTGGGAGTGCCAGGGGCAGAAAGCCATGTGTGCCCCAGGAGCGGGGTGCCAGGTAAGCGCTCACCCCCAATTCCCTCACACCCAGCCCCTACATCCCCATTCTCCTCATACATTCTCCTCCCATTGAGCTCCTGCACCCTCCCTTTCTGCCTCCCTCCTAGATCCTGTATGTACTGCTGTCTATGTCGCATGTTAAATACAAATTCAGTGCTTTTCCATGTGTTTTTATTTTCCCCTTCAAAACAAAAAGGATACGTGAACGTGCCAGGTATGGGAAATTCCATAATCTGGCATAGCCTATTTCCCAAGCTTGCTGGAGTAAAGAGGTTCAAGTGTAGGTAAAAGGGGAAACAGTTCATGGCAGTTTTTCTAGAATTAAAAATATATATATAAAAATCAGTTGTTCCTTCCTTTTGTTTTTATTCTCCCCTCAAATTTCCCTTAGCAGCCTGCTTTGTAAAATCAAATATGGCAGCAACCACCCAACGATAAAGCACATTCATCCAAGTACAGGCATAAGAATGGCCACACTGTAGCAGACCAAAGCTCTATTTAGCCCAGTGTCCTGTCTTCCGACAGTGGCCAATGCCAGATGCCCCAGAGGGAGTGAACACAACAGGGAATCATCCAGTGATCCCTCCCCTGTCACCCATTCCCAGCCTTTGACAAACAGAGGCTAGGGACACCATTCCTACCCATCCTGGCTAATCTCCATTGATGGACCTTTTCTCCGAGAAATTATGTAGTTCTTTTTTGAACCCTGTTAAAATCCTGGTCGTCTTCCTTCTGGCAAGGAGTTCCACAGGTTGACTGTGTGTTATATGAAAAATACTTCCTTTTGTTTGTTTTAAACTGCTACCTATTAATTTCATTTGGTGACCCCTAGGGCAGCCAGATAATTTATTCATGGGTACAATTTGCTGTTGTCCTGTCCTTTTAGCATCCTCCCATCATCGTTTTTGTGGCATATTGCACACATATGGGATTTTTTTAGGGGAGAGTGAGCAAAAGACACTCTGATACTATGACTGACCATATATAGCCGCTCCCCGAGATATGAACAAGGTACGGACCAATGCTTGGTCTGTAACTCAAAGTGTTCATAACTCAGATCCCATAGAGTTACATGGTGACCGCGCTGTTCGTAAGCGCAGGTCGCCATTCATAACTCGGATCCGCATTTACGACCGCTTTGGTCATAAGTGTGGATGGTCGTAAGTGGAGGTTGCTGTAACTCGGGGAGCGGCTGTAGATAGGTAGGTAGACGGACATCTGGCTACTATATTTTATTTCCCCGTCCAACTCAGCCACACCCCATTTACTGCAGGATTGTGTAGCCAGTACTAATCAATACTACAATTACAACTTCCATTAGTGGTCATGCTCACCACCATGAGGGCATATGACTCATTTATATTGTTTTTTTGAAGAAATGCCTCAGCATCTTTAACTACTCCAGGGCCCTGAGCAACCAGGGCTGACAAGCAAGGTCCCCTGGTTCATGGTTAGTATTTTTCTCTTCCTGATTCTCAGACATAGTGTGGGAACCGAATCCAAAGTATATCAGTCATTTCAATGCAGCTAGATCCGTTCACACCAGTTGGGGATCCGGCCTACACATTTCAAAGTGTCTTCTCCTTAGCCATTTCTAACCTCTGAGGTGTGGGGGTCTCTCCTCAGAAAGCAATGGATACAAATCTAGGAATAGCCGGAAATACAGGCCTCTCCCCGTCAGGGTAGAGCATAATACAAGTTTCCAATCATATATCAGACACATAAAACCCCCCACAATTCTGTGCCCACACAGCTACTGTATTTTTTTAATGAGTCAGACAGGAATCGTGCTTAAACTCCCTACCGCTAACTTTAATTTACAGCGTGTGGTAATGTAGTGACAGTAATGTTGTCATCATTCTCTCTTTTCCTCTGTGGCAACTAGCCCAGACTTTCACATTCTCATTTTTAGGATAGCGTCAAGCTGAGTTTTACCCCCCACCCCACCCTCACCATCCCCCGATGAAATGACATGTCATAAAAAGGAGACCTCACTGATAGGTCCAGAGTCTGCTATTTCTCTCTTCTGCCTTAATGCACTTTTCATCCCAGGAACGGAATGAAAATGCATTTTCTACGGTAGGTACTGGCATGTTCCAAATGGTGTCAGAATTCAAGAACCCGACAAGGAAAATACAGCTGGATTGGAGGGCTGCACCGCACATACTGTCGGAAATATTGCATTCCCATGCTGTTTCCATGCACGAAAGCGATCACCCACATTACAAACCCTTAAAAACATTAGGGGAAACCTTGACATTTCCCAGACGGGCAGCTTATTTGAGATAGGCCCATCTGACTTTCCCCGTTCCAAGGAATTTAACCACTTGATGTTCCTTGGGGAACCATGTATCGTTATTGTCCTGCTGAACGGCTCACGAAACGGCATTAGTTTGGCAGGATCATTAGAGTTTGTGTTTACACCTGACTCTTTGTGCAAAGCATGGCCAAAATGCATCAAGGGCTCTTGCTCACCGGTTGTAAAGAGAGCAGCTAGTGCCAGTGCAAACCGCATTATGGGGCTGTAATGAGACCAAATGCTATTCCGTCCACACTGTCTATAATCTCAACAAGCACCTTGCCCTTTCAGGTTTTAAACTACTCTCTATGTGGCAAGACCTCTTGAGCTGGAATTCAGTATGTTTTTAATAATTTTTTTTTTTTTTACAAAGTGTAATCTCCCTCCTTCCTCCAGGGAAGATCATTTGGGGAGTGACCTCGTTGTGCAGATATTTTGGCCTATGTGGGTGCTTAGATCCTGGCCCATTTCCAAACTGGGTGTGAGTATAATTTGACCAGTGCTGAACGTTCTCTGGTATGCCCATAGTTAGGGCTCGACAAATCACTGCATCTACTCGCCCATGGTGAGTAGATTTCAGCCGGCCGCCCTGTTCACCAGCAGTGCACACATGCACAATGCGGGTCTTGCACATGCACAGTGAGGGGCTGGCGAGTAGGTTTCGCCGCCGTTTGTCAAATCCTGCCCATAGTGGTAGATCATTCCAATGCTCTTGGTGCTATTATTTTAAATATACCACATTCTGTTTTTTCTTGGATTAGAGTTGGGGGGAAGAGGTGAGAATAAGCATGGGTCTGGTAAGCCAGGGTTAGCCTCTAGTGGGCCACCAGGATATTATTTACCTGTGGTATAGCCACTCACAGCGTCTATTGGCCATGGATTGCCGTTCCCAGCCAATAAATCATAGAATCATGGGGTACGTCTAGACTACATGGCTCCATCGATGGAGCCATGTAGATTTGTTTGTTTGGCAAAGGGAAATGAAGCCGCGATTTAAATAATTGCGGCTTCATTTAAATTTAAATTTAAATGGCTGCCCCGCTCTGCCGATCAGCTGTTTGTCGGCAGATCGGGGCAGTCTGGACGCTCCCCTGTCGACATGAAAGCCCTTTATCGACCTCCCCAGTAAACCTCATCCTACGAGGCATAATGGGGAGGTCGATAAAGGGCTTTCAGGTTGACGCGGGAGCGTCCAGACTAGCGCGCTGAGCTGACAAACAGCTGATCAGCTGTTTGTTGGCTCAGCGCGGCAGCCATTTAAATTTAAATGAAGCCGCGATTATTTAAATCGCGGCTTCATTTCCCTCTGCTGATCAGCCTAATCTACATGGCTCCATCGACGGAGCCATGTAGTTTAGACACACTCATAGAGCTGGAAGAGACCTCAGAAGGTCATCAAGCCAGCCCCTTGCTCTAGGCAGGACCAATCCCAACTAAATCAACCCACCCAGGGCTTTGTCAAGCCAACGAGGGCTGCAGGAAGTGGTGTCCCAGTCCGTACCACTTTCTGCAGCTCCCATTCGCTGGGAACAACAAACCATGACCAAAAGGAGCGATGAACAGCCATACCTGAGGGTGTGGAGGTAAATAAAACACGAATGACTCACTATAGGCCAAGCCGAGCAGGCCAATTATTGTCCACTCCTGAATTAGAACCTTACCTTTATAAAACCATCCTTTTGGTCTGGCTGACTATTTTTTAAGCTAGAGAGAATTTTACTAATGGATAATTAGTTCAAATGTAGCCTGTGGTTTTTTCCAGGCAACTCATTGCTTGTAATGAACAGAATAGCGGAAGGAAAAAAGCATGAAGTCTCGTTGAAGTCAGTAAAAATTGCACAAGGGCTTCCTATTGTCAAACAATTGAATAACGCCCAACCTTGTCATTCAAAAGTCCCAAAGCAAAAGGTAATGTGTCCCCCCAAATGTAATGAGCATTTTATCATCTAATAACCCAACTGATAGAAGACAGGTACTTAACTGTTACTATTCACAATGTTCTGTGTGTGTTTTATTCAAAAAATAACTTCCGGCAGGAAAAATAAACAGTAGGAGTTGATCAGCTGTTTTGGCTACCATGTGTGCAAGAAATGTCTTCCGACTCCCTTGTTCCTCCCAAATGAAAGGAGCGATCACGCCAGCTTGAAGGCAGACAAGCAGCCTGTGAAACTTCAGCCAGTTTTCATCACAGCTGGCCATGCCTGTGTGATTTCAGACAAAGGACTTCCGTCTTTATCTGGCGCTTATTGAGATGTCTCATTCAGTAAAAGATAAAAGGGAAAGATGTGCTTTGAAATTGAACCCATAGGGAGCCAGAGACATCAGCATGCAAATGCCATGCACAAATGAATTCAAGATGAAACCCGAAGGCCAAATCCTGAGTTTGCCTCCGAGCAAAACTATTGCGGAGGCCTCTGTTTGTACTTGTGTTTGTGAAGGGGAAAGAGGATAAAGTTATAAATTGTGGATGCGACCTTAAAAAAAAAAGATTAGATGCAATTATTTTTAGAACAGGCACAGTAGAATGGTCACCCAGATGACCTTTGAATAAGCTCAGAAAGATCTCAATTGCACATACTCACCATCTTAATGATCTGAAGCTCAGGTCTGCAGGCCTACCTGGCATTGGTGTGTAATGACCCTTCAGAGACACATTTTCTATGTCCTGCCATGTGCTACTTTTGCACCCCAAATATCCCTTTAAGCCCACAGGTCCTGAGATTGATTCCGCAGTGTAGGTAACCTGCAAATAGATAGGTAAGACACGTAGAAAAAGTTGTTAGCTGATATGAACTTTGCACTGATGATTTCAATCATTCTTCATGTAGATTCTCCCCAAATTATAAACCAATCAGTGTTCCTATTATTTTTCTGAAAATAAGAGTGACGAATAGACGAATAGACAATATAGGCAGACAAGTAGGCATTGCAGCTCCCCTTACACTGATCTTATATCTCATTATTTCACGGGTGAGCTTCTTTTGATCCTCAGAAGCTCAACAGTGCCAGATGTTTCAATTGTTTTGATAGTATTTTTAATGTGACCCAATATCCACTACAGAATAAGATGGGACTTAAAATGAGGATGTGAAGCATCTTCTCATAAATGAAGGCTACCATAACAATTCAGCTAAAACACCTGGGGAGAGTTGCCATCTCCATGTTTTTCTCTGCTCTGCCTCTCCATGCCGATTGTTCACATGGATAAAGAACGTAATATACCCAATCCAAATGCCTTGAAGTCAGCAGAGAGACTCTCATTAAATGGGCTTTGAATTAGATCCTAGATGATAGATAGATAGATGTTTGTGTGGGGATGTATGGATGGATAGATAGATAGAATGTGGATATATAGATAGAGGTTTCTAGGAGGATGGATGGATAGATAGAGATTTGTATGGAGAGAGAGAGAGAGAGAGAGAGAGGTAATTTTTAATTTTTTTGAATTTTTTTATTTCCAATCCCAACCTCAGGCCCCCAAAGTTAAATTTTTCAAATAAAAAAAATGCCCTTCATGTCTTCCCCCCTCCCTCTTTCCTCCTCCTCATCCCCACCCCCACGGAAATGTGAGAAGAAATAAAAGAATGGAAAACCATAAACACAGCTGTTGTAAGTGTTGGTTTTGTTTAAAGAAAAAAGAACATTTTGCCAAAAGGAAAAATTTCCACCAACATTTTAATTTTAGTTCAAAAGCCAGACTTTTCCAAGACAATGTGTTGGCCAGCTCTAAGATGCTAGAAGTCTGAGCATTGCCAAAGGGTCATGGCAAAATTGCATTTAAGAGCCGTATTGCAATGATAGGCCGGAGCTTATCCGAACCTCAGAGAGCCTCAAGCAGTCCAATACATTCTCTCTTCCAAACAATGAAAGGGGACCATTAGCCAAAAGACAAAGGGCTGTGATGAACCAGGGTGACCATGGTTAAATGGAGTGAGTTCAGAGTGTGGCTGCTGGGGAGAAGAGACAGCACAAAGTGTAGGCCCAGGAAGAAGGGGTGTGCTACACCTGGGGGCTAGCCCAACTGGTCCAATCCTGGATCCCAGAGTCCAGACAGCTCCCGTGGAATTCTGCTGGCCTGCCAGCCCCTGAAGTCCTGCTGCTTGCTTGCCCAGAGGGGTCCCACTGGACCTCAGGTTCCCACCAGCCTCACAGGCTCCGCCAGCACTTGAGGTCCCACCACCCACTGGCCCCATGGATTCTGTCCACCTGCCATGGACTCAGTAGCTCACTGGCTCCACCATTCTTGGGGTCCTGCCACCAGCCCGGGGCTATGCAACTTCCCCCAGCTCTAGCCTCAGCTTGGGGTGGTGAAGGCCACCAACTCCCAGCCTGGAAGGACCAGACACCGTTTGGAACAATGGAGTCGGTCTATCCATTGCTGGTCCATCCGGCTTGGGAGAGTTGGCAACCCAGTGTACACACATCGAAAGGGGGGTGTATCTCAGTATCCCCACCCAAAAATAGTTCCAGTATCACTGGCACTGAGCCACAGTGAACAGAATTGGGATTCTTTATTCAGGTCATTGGCCATAGACAGACACGGGGCTTTGCTTGGGTTCTCCAGCTCCCCAAATAATTTAACAGACTAAATACATCATACAATGTCTCCCTAATTCCTGGTCTGCGCTAAGCAGCCATAGAAGGGACATGACATTAAGCACTGCAAAAATCTATAATGACAAGGAGTCACTAATTAATGGTTAGCCAAGCAGCTAACTTGCCTTTACCCATACGCTCGTGGGCAGCTGTGGTAAAAACAACGTATTTCAGAGGAAAATTAGTCTGACTTCAGTTACCATGTCTGTTCTTCAAGACCGGCATGCGTCAGAGTGGTCTTCTGATGTGGAGAAGGGAGTGTCTTGATGTTCCATGATGAGGCGCATTCCGTGGTAGGATAGCTTTTGAGCCCTGGAGACAACCACTGATTAATAAAGTGCCAATCTCTAGTTAAAGAATTACAGAGATTAGCCTGGAGGCTGCTCGTTTGGTTACATGGGAGCTTCCATAAAACGCTCTCCACAAAAGGAAACGTCAGCATGTTGAGTTTGGCCATGCTATTGCAGGGATCCCCTAGCTGTTTTCTTTTATGAGAAATCTCAGTCTCAGAGCCAAGAAAGGATTGAGTTAAAAACATATTGCTTGTATAGGGAGCGCATAGTTTAGTAGTGTCTAGGTTGTCATTTCCCATGTTAAAGGTGCATTTTCAGAATGGCTTCAAGTACACCTGAATATTCATCAATGATCATGTAAAATATCAAGCATGGTGCTTGCAGAGTAATTAACATTGACCTACGTAGCTTTTCATCAACAGTATTGAGTACTTATCAGAGCAGCGCAAAACTTCTAAGCCCTGGTTGAAAGGTGAAATTTCATGGATATTGGCTTGAATGTTTTAAGTTAATAAATCTTAGGGGATTTTACCAGGCTACTTTATTTCTCCTCTTCATCAAGCGTGACATTCTTGGTATCTCCCATGATGTACTGGCAGTCATATGACTCCCATGATGCACCTTCTTCAAAAATTGAGGTTTACAGGTTCTTTCAAAAAAGTTTTTTTTTTCTGAAAGAATCGCATCTAGACTGTTTGATTTTTCAAAAAAAAAAACATTTTTCGAAAAAGCAATCAGAAGAAGATATGCAAATTCCTGCTGAATTTGCATATCTTCTTTTGAAAGTAAAACGTCGTCTAGACATGCCCTGAGACACTATGGGAAGAAGGCTAATGTTGAACTTACTGAAAATGAAATCTTTCAGTGTTTGGTTTTCCTGAGGAAAATGTAAATGTTGCACAAATGGCATTTTCTGTCCATTTTGCATTCGCTTTTGAAAATACCCGACCACACCAAGTTTTTGCCTGCATAAGAGGATGTGAATATCTGATATAAGCGCAGAGTAACCAAAATGCAAGTGGAAATAAAGAAAAGGGAACAGGCACCAGTAAGTAATGGAATCTAATAGTATCTAATATAAAACTATATATTATATGTGTATATTATAACTAGATGGATATATCTCTACAGTGATGTGTATATAATCCTGATAGACAAGTACTGCACAATGGACTGGAAAAGTTCTTCAGGCACATCCTCTTTAAGCTGAGCCCTGCATGTTTGGTAACATTTCCAACAGTCCCTACAGAAAATTGGGGTAAGTCTATAAAGAACACTAAGACAAGGCCTGTAGACTCTGCTTCGAAACCCATTCTTGAGGGCCCACACTGTGCGTAAACCTGGGGGGGGGGTCACTATTGCTGAACCTGGTTCTCACAGCCATGTTAGCACATACTGTGCTAGACAGACCTTCTGACTCACCTCTGGCTTGAGTTGTGTCCGCATTGTGAAATAATAGAGTGGACTTGAATCTCAAGGCGACTCAGCTCTCCCCCTCTCCGCTTTCCTTCCCAGTAGGGTCCTATGACCTCAGTCCTGCGTGCCAGCTAAGCACTGCCAGACTTATTTGGGTGAGGGAAGAAGGTGGGCTTAGGGTCAAGCCTGAGTCAGATTCCAGGTTTAATGGGGTTTGACATGCCCGTAAGTAACCGAGTCCAATGTTTATCCATCATCTACTTTCCATCGGAGATTTATCGGTAAGGCCTATGCAGAGACAGGATGGTCTTATGTTTAAGGCACTGAACGGGGATGCAGATTTGCCTTCAGTTCCGGACTCTACTACATGCCCCCTGAATGACTTTGGGTGTATCACTCACTGCCTGAGCCTCAGGTTCCTGTCTGTAAAATGGGGCTAATTGTCCTTCCTTTCCCTGCCCCACTTTTTTTGTCTGTCTTGCCTATTTGGATTAAAAGATCTCCATGGCAAGCTCTGTGTGTTTATAGAGCTGGACCACCAACAGAGGGAGGAAAGGGGTGCAGTTGCCCTGGGGCCCAGTAATTCAAAGGGTCCTGGCCTGTCACTGCTACTGGCCACCTCTCCATGCAGCTCTGAAAGGTGGGAGGTGAGGCAAAGCGTACTCTGTGTGGCATGGAGGGTTGGCTGCCCCAGCCTCGCCCGTTCCACCCAAAGACCCGCCCCTTTCACCTGAGATCACGCCCCTTCCATCTGAGGCCCTTCCCCTTCCAGGAGCACTAAGCCACCCCCACATTACCTAGGGTCCTGTACAAACTATCTGCTCCTATGTTGTACAGTGCTTAGCATAATGGGGCGTTGATCTTGACTGGGACATCCAAGCATTACTATAAAGCTCATAATAGCCATCTCACGCTCTATATATTCAGAGCAGTGAATGTGGCACTTGAACTGCCCTGAATTGCCCTCCCGAGTTTGGTACCCTTGAGGATGTCAGCCAGTATAGCACAGCTAAATGACTTTCCTTTGGCATCACTTATGCAGCTTTGCCTTTGCGGCTTCCACTGATTTTCCTTTTATTCTTAATGCGTGAATACACAGAGTGTCCATCGCCTCTGTGGCTCTAACACCAGAGGCTCTGAGTTCAATAATACCTTATGAAGCCAAGCAATGAAAGGCAGCCTAACAGCCGAGACACCCGTAGACTCCAACTGAGGCAATTCTTCCATTTGCGGCTTTGGAATCTGCCTGGATCCTTGTTTCTTTCCAGCAAACACTGCCTGGAGGTTGCTTCATTGTTGATTAATTAAATGTAAAGTGTATAGTCTGCAGGAAGACGTGGGCAGCTACCTCTCTGCGCAAGGGGGTTTCATGGCCATATGCGAAGTCTGTGCTTCGGGGCACAGTTGTGCAGATTCCCAGTAATACTGCTATGGCAGTTGCTTTACTTTAGGTTGTTTGTTGCTGTTAGTTAAAATGGTGCAACAGTACCCTAGCCCTCCACCGAAGGGTTCTTTCTAAATTCAGTATTGATGAGTAATGGTAAACTCTTCCAGCTAAGAATAAAACAGTGAGGCATGTAGAAGCATGTGTATGGGGTTGATTTAAAGCATTCTGTAAAAGCAGAGAGGTCTCTCAACCCTGGTCTACACTAGGACTTTATTTCCAAAACCAAAGTTGAATTTATAAGCAGAACATCCACACTATCAAGCCTGTTGTTTCGAAATAACGGGCCGCTTAATTCGCAATCTGTCCTCCTGCTTTTCATCAGGAGTAATGCTAATTCCGAAAGAGTTATTTCAAAATAACGGTAGTATGAATGCTCCGGTGCCGCTATTTTGAAATAATGACTCCTCAGAGTAATTCAAACTAATTACTCCTCAGTGTTTCCCAGAGTGCTAAGTCTGAGGTAACGTGTTCCCATTAAAAGAGCCTGCCTGGGACTAATTTCGAGGCTTCCCCATAGTTCAGACACACTAGTTCAAATTTGTTTAATTGGAAGTTATTAAGTTGAATTTACTAATTTCAAAATAGTTTCCTAGTGTCGACATGGCCATGGAGGCCATCAATCTTAAACTGCTTACTCAAGGCATGCTCTTATAGGGTACGACTACACTGCAACACTATTTCAGATTGACTTAGTCTGCGTCTATACAGTAGGCAATTATTTTGAAATAGTGTCAAAATACTGTCAAGCTGGAGGACTTCTTACTCCGACGCCTGTAACCCTCATTGTATGAGGAATAAGGGAAGTCAGAGGAAGAGTGCTCTATTTCAAAATAAGTGCTGTGTAGATGCTCCCAATTTTGAAATAAACTATTTCAAAATAAGCTATGCAATTGATGTAGCTCAATTTGCGTACCTTATTTTGAAGTAAGCCCTGCAATGTAGACGCATATAGGATATAGGGTCTGACAAGGATGGGGGAGAGTAGACAGTTGTACTGGAACTCTGCGGTCAGCCCCTCCCTCTCAAAAAATCTGTAATTTCTATATAAATAAAGTAAAATGAGGCCCCAAACATGGATCCCCAGTTTGGCTCGATGGGCCATTGACTTCAACTCGCCTGCTGGTTTGGTTCCTCAGTGTTTTTTATTAGTGACTTTTTTTGTTTGTCTGTTTTTCATAAAAGGAAAAAGAGACAGTAGGATAGATTTTAAGCTCAACAGGAACTCCATTGAAATCAGTGGTGTTATCCTGGAGTAAAATGGGTGTCAGTAAAAGCAGAATCAGGCTCTTAATGCTCGTGAGGGCCTTACTAGCAAGGTCACTGCTTGTTCTGTAGACCAGTGGTTTTCAAACGATGGGTCGCGACCCCGCGTCTGGGCGGTGGAATGTCGGGCGCTGGATCTCATTGCTGCTGGGGGATCAGGTGACCCGTTGGGGTGCTAAGGTAGTTCCCTGCCTCTCCTGGCACCTCTAGATCGAACTCTAGATCCGCACTCCCATTAGCTGGGATCTGGCTACTGGCTGCTTCTGGGGCGCAGCATGGTCTTCAGTGCCAGGAGACACAGGAAGCTGCCTTAGCCCCACTGATGCCGGGAGCCACTCAAAGTAAGCCCCACCCCATCTCACCCCAAAGCTGGTTCCACCTTCTATATCCCAAAGCTCTCATCCTCAACCCCACCCTAGAGCCCACATGCTAATCAAATTATGTTGGGTCATCAACAATTTCCTTCAACTGGCTCATGAGGGAAAAAAGCTTGAAAACTACTGAACTAGACAAGCTGGGAACGACAATTAGCATTTCTATTATGTGATAGTAAATAGACAACCAGGCCTTCCCCGGTCCTCCTCACTGGGATAAACATGACTCCTTAACCATAGGCTGTGTCTAGACTGGCCAGTTTTTCCGGAATATCAGCCGCTTTTCCAGAAAAACTTGCCAGCTGTCTACACTGGCCGCTTGAATTTCCGCAAAAGCACTGACTTCCTACTGTAAGAAATCAGTGCTTCTTGAGGAAATACTATTCTGCTCCCGTTCAGGCAAAAGTCCCTTTTGCGCAAAGCTTTTGCGCAAAAGGGCCAGTGTAGACAGCTCAGATTTGTTTTCCGTAAAAAAGCCCCGATCGCGAAAATGGCGATCGGGACTTTTTTGCGGAAAAGCGCGTCTAGATTGGCACGGATGCGTTTCCGCAAAAAGTGCTTTTGCGGAAAAGCTTCCATGCCAATCTAGACGCTCTGTTCCGAAAATGCTTTTAACGGAAAACTTTTCCGTTAAAAGCATTTGCGGAAAATCAAGCCAATCTAGACGCAGCCTATGTATAGCTGGATCCATCTGCTCCACAAAATATTCACAGACAAACTACCTCTTACATGCTTCCTCTCTGAAGTACCCGTCCCGTTTGTTGCAGCATGGGAACGAGGAGACGACAGAGCATGGGGAAAGCAACTGTGAGGGGCCATCCCACAATGGCTGGGGAATAAACCGGATGATCTCATAGATGGTTCTGTCTTTAATTATGAGGGTTCCTTTGATTAAACCTAGTTGCTCCCACCTTAATCATGAACTACCCATGCTTAACCCAACAGGATTTAAATTCATGAGCCTTGACATTGTCACCCCAGAAATCCAGCAGGGAGGCTGTGGCCACTGATGAAACAGAAACCAGTAGGTACTTTAGGGGGGCACGTTCCGTGTCCACCCCTGCGTCCATCCAGGCAGCCTCTGCTTAATTGAGTTGCTTACATTCCATGCTCAGAAACAGTCAGCTGACTTGCCCAAGAACAAAGGCAAAGCTACTTTCCCATTAAAAAAAGTAATAACATAATTAAAACCAACCTGTATGCACGGCAGGATCTAGTTTGTCATCAAGAGGCCTTCGCTGGCTACCCCTATAGCTTCTGATAATCTGTGCCAGATATTTAATCACGGGATACCCCAGTATAAAACTTCTAGCCTCCGTAACCAGCAGAAAGCTTGTCAAAATAAATTTTAACTTCTGACCGTGGTGGAAGGACTCACTAGAGGGTATTAACAGAATCAGGACTGTCAATCAGAGCTTGGGCTCACCGTTTATATTATTAATTCCGACTCTGGTGGCATGGTCTTGGGATAACAACCATCCTAAGCTGCGTTGGTCCAAAAAACACAAACCAAAAGTGGAATATATTTCGTGCTGAGGTGACGTTACCCAGTGTCCAGAGAAGTGATTTTTTTTTTGTTTTTGAAAGGTGATGTTTTATTAGATTATTCCCATTGCCAAAAGACACAGCTACTGTCTGGCTTCATTTGCTGACTCTTTTCTTTCTGCATATGTCAAAGAAAAGGTTTCTTCACACACACGAGCCCATGAGGGGGAAAAAAAAGCAATGTGATTTTTTTTTCTTCTGTTAATTTCATTCTAATTAACATAGCATGTTGGGATGGAGACCATGGATAATGTTTGGTGGGTTACAATGTGAAACCAGCCTCAAAAATAGAAATCTATCTCGGAGGTTATGCGATGGCGTTTTTCTTACAATGCAAACCAGCAGGAAGGATTCCAGAGAGAAAGAGGAGAAGTGTGTTAATTGAGAGCAATAACAAGCCCAAGACCTCCAGAAGCCAGTAGCCTTAATAAAATGAGACAATGCTATGTTGTTGCATAACCTGAACTTCAAACTCAATTTGCGTTATAGAGGAAGAGAAAGGATGCAGAGGTAGGTTTCTTTTCCCCTTGTATTTTGCAGAGTTATCTAAATAGACAATGTTTCTCGGTTTACAGTGAGCCCTCGCTACTTCGCGGTTCGACCATCGCGGATTCACGACTTCGCGGACTTTTTTCATTACATTATGTATATACGTGAATCCGCGATGGTCGAACCGCGAAGTAGCGAGGGCTCGCTGTATACATGTTAAATATGGTGTCCCTACTTCGCGGATTTTCAACTATCGCGGTCGGGTTTGGAACCTATCTACCGCGATAAACGAGGGTTCACTGTACTTCAAACTGGGCTTCACTCCATCATAGTACTCCTACCTCCCTTGTTAATCACACTGGGACATTGAATAAGATTTTCAACTACACAGGAGGTGACATTTTCAATAAAAAGTAGCTAAAACTTGAGCATGGCTTGCATTTGCACCCTCTAAGCCAGGGCTGCTCGACACGTGGCCTGTGGGTGGGATACTTTGAAGATGGCCTTCACTGGGAACATGCTCCACAGCAGCGAGTCAATATAATGGTCTTCAGCTGACAGGCATTTTAGTAGTTAAACTCCTGGACTGTCATTGCTCATTAAAAGTGCTGTCATATGGGTGGCAATCAGGTAAATATTGCATTTTATTAATATCAGCAGAACTGACTTAAATGTGGCCTGTGTGTTGTGTAATCTTGCTTTAATCTTTGTATTGATGCCTGTCAGTGTGAAAGATTCTATTTGCATATATTTGCAACCACACTTAAGTTGCAGCCCTCGGCATGTGCTGTAGCATTGTGGCCCCTGGGGCTTCCAAAGTTGAGTAGCCCTGCTATAAGCACTGCTATCATTGTGATCAGCAGAAGAACACAAACTTTTCCACTAAAAGGTGATTAAAAAAAAGGGAGCTATTGACATTCATCTCTCTTGAAGGGACCTCTACACTGGAATTCACTCCTTTTGTTGTCCTCAGCACCTTGGACCCAAACGCTCTGTTGGCTTCTGTGGTTTGAGGTCGTTAACAGCTCCCTCCATGAAAAGTGTCTCTTTCCCCATTCACCTAACTAGAGGTTTTGCTAAATTCATTAACCCTGAATGACTTGTCAGTGACTCCTACAGTGCAGTAGGAACCATCTTCTCAGAGGAAGGTCTGGTAGCAGCGATCATTCCCGCTGAAGTCAATGTGTGAGATGGAAGTAGTCCCACTGAAGTCAAGGGCAGTTGGTTTTAGTCATTACTGGTGTATTTCCAAACCTGATAGGTGTATGTATTTGGGTTTTTCTAGAGTTTGATGCAGTTGTTTTGACACCGTTTCTAAAATGAACCTTTGTGTAGATGCAGACATTACTTCTGGTGCAGAAGGTGGTGCACTGCGTTGTGTTGTACTTCTTACCTTGAATACAGTAAAGCTGAAACTTACTTCATCTGTAACAATGATCTTCAAGGGCCAGCTCTCCAGAAGGTGTTACTTGGTGCAGGAAAAGAGAAGATTGAGGGGGGACATGATAGCAGTTTTCAGATATCTAAAAGGGTGTCATAAGGAGGAGGGAGAAAACTTGTTCATCTTGGCCTCTGAGGATAGAACAAGAAGCAATGGGCTTAAATCGCAGCAAGGGAGGTTTAGGTTGGACATTAGGAAAAAGTTCCTAACTGGAATTCCTAAACACTGGAATAAATTGCCCAGGGAGGTTGTGGAATCCCCATCTCTGGAGATATTTAAGAGTAGGTTAGATAAATGTCTATCAGGGATGGTCTAGACAGTATTTGGTTGTACCGTGAGGGCAGGGGACTGGCCTCGATGACCTCTCGAGGTCCCTTCCAGTCCTGGTATTCTCTGATTCTATGAATGAGAACTAGGCCTGTCAATGGTAGGGGAAGCAAAAGGGAAGCTTTCTCAGTTCCTGTTAGAACAGCTGTGGGACATGGGGAGTGACTGGAACAGGTAATCTGTCAGAACTACCAGGCTGTTGGGAACGCTTTTGGAAAAGAGCAAAACTGAGTAGACCAGCGTGGCGGCATCAGTTGGGAGCCTACCTGGGGTCACTTGATTTGGCTCTCATTTGTGGATTGCCTGGGCCCTGGTTGACTAGTGGAGGCCTATCATAGGACTCACAGATAATCCCTTCAAAACGTTCCCTGGTTCTCCCCAGGAGATCTGACGGACTCGCTGGACCTCTGGGCAAGGTGGGAGGGGGGATCTGGCACCATGGTCCTGGAAGGGGTGGGGCCTCAGTTGGAAGGGGCCAGCCCTTAGTGCTGCCCACACCATGCCGCGCTGCTCCCCCCAGCCAGCCCTCCGCACTGCCTGGAATGTACCGTGCTGGCTCTGGTGGCAATTTAAAGGAACTGGGACTCTGGCCACTACCGAAGTAACAGCAGCCAGGAGCCCTGGGCCCTTCTAAATCACCAGGCACCTGAGGAAGCATCCCTTTTGCTCCCCTACCATTGACAGGCCTAGTTCTCATTCAGAGAATCAGAGAATACTAGGACTGGAAGGGACCTCGAAAGGTCATCGAGTCCAGTCCCCTGCCCACACAGTAGAACCAAACACTGTCTAGACCATTCCTGCTAGACATTTATCTCACCTACTCTTAAATATCTCCAGGGATGAGGATTCCACAACCTCCCTGGGCAATTTATTCCAGTGTTTGACCACCCTGACAGTTAGGAACTTTTTCCTAATGTCCAACCTAAACCTCCCTTGCTGCGATTTAAGCCCATTGCTACTTGTTCTATCCTCAGAGGCCAAGATGAACAACTTTTCTCCCTCCTCCTTATGACACCCTTTTAGATACCTGAAAAGGGCTATCATGTCCCCCCTCAATCTTCTCTTTTCTAAACTAAACAAACCCAGTTCTTTCAGCCTTCCTTCATAGGTCATGTTCTCTAGACCTTTAATCATTCTTATTGCTCTTCTCTGGACCCTCTCCAATTTCTCCACATCTTTCTTGAAACGTGGTGCCCAGAACGGGACACAATTCAGTGATGACTCCTCATCAGAACAATGCTAGTTTATGCCAGCAGGGAATCTGTTCCCAAATATTTAATATCACCAGCGTGGGTAAGACCACAGAATAACAGCACCTAGTCCTGTAGTAAAAACAACAGAGCTTTCATCTGTCCTTATTCAATAAGGAGAGCAAAAATGGTGTATAGCCCTCATTCAGAGGGGGGATAATTTAGACTATTTTACAAGCTACATTTTCCACCTGAAGGCAGTCCCCTTCTCCTCTTGTCTGAACAAGAGGAGCTCAATTCTCCCTTCAGATACACTTGGACAATGGCTATTGAATTGTGCATAGCTATTAGTGGCACAGAAGGGGGAGACATGCTATGTCTGCTGTGGTTTCCCAGCAACGCCTTGGCCACATCCTCACCCCTCTGAAACACAGCAATTGTGTGTGTACTTGCATGGGTGTGTATCGCAGGCAGGCATTTGCACAAATCGTAGGCAGCTAGTCTCTCAAACATTCACTGGTAGCTCCAGTTGGCTTATAGTCGTCCTGTAAAAAAAAAGTGTTTATTTTGTCTTCCTGACTTACTTTTCCTCCTGTCTGGGTATTGTGCCTCCAGGAAGAAAAGCTTAAATTGCTGCAGCCCGGCCTTTTTTATAAACTGTGCCAAGAAGAAAATGGTTTAATAAGAAAGCAATAGATCTTGCCTCCTTTCAAAAAAAAAAAAAAAAAAAAAGAGGAGGAAAAGGAGGAAAAGCATTTCAGAATGAGACTGGAGACTTTCTTTAGACCAATGGTTATCTTCTAAAAGTAAAAAGATTTAAGTCTTTGAGGAAGCCATAAAGAACTGACCAGCAGCGATGTTCAGAACTGACTCGAATCTGCCAGGCAGCGGAAAATAGTTCTCTCTGCCTAGGGCTGATTTATGCAGCTGGAAATTATGTAATGGCAAATAAATGAAGTATGACAATAGATTTATAGAGTCATGGAGTTGTGCTGGCATGATTCATCTTTTTCAAATGGCAGCCTCAGTGCAAGCCATATCAGCCTTTATGTCTCACTCTAGCGATCAGTCACAGCGATCAGTCACAGTGTCACAGCTTGGTTTTGGACACAAGGGGGATGGATGACCAGGCCCTACCAGAACAGCAACGGAGGGCCAATCCTGTCTTGTTTGCACAACAGTGGTTGCGGTGATTTTTCCACTATATTTTGTATGCACAAGGAAGGCAGGACTGGCCCCTTTTCATTTCCATCACAGAACCTGCCAGGAGAATGAAATCACACCTGTAGTTCCTTGCCCGTTTGCAGGTTGACCCCCAAATGAGATGCCACGTCCATTCCTGGAGTGCATGAGACAGCCCGGCAAACAGTGGCCATGATTTGTGTTTTCTCTGGACAGTATTTACACAGCAGACAATATCAATCTGAGGCTTGAGTCACTCTGGATGGTTGCAGGGCATGTGCAACTTTTTTTCTACTTCCTCTACCAGGAGGGGAAATTGCATCACAGGGAAAGGCAGATGGAGTTACCAGGGATTCCACCAGGTGGAGCAGTTTCAAGATCCAGTCAATTTCCCAAGATCAAAGGTGAATCAGCCCTATCTCTTGCATGCTTTGACCTTGCCCACTTTCTGGACTCACTGGGAAGGTCGGGGCATATTTGGAAGTGTGCGATTGTGGATGGACTCCATTCCTTCTGTCCTTCCATTACACCAGGGCCACATCTACACTGGAATGATTTTCCGGAAATGCTTTTAACGGAAAAGTTTTCCATTAAAAGTATTTTCGGAAAAGTGCGTCTAGATTGGCAGGACACTTTTCCACAAAAGCACTTTTGCGGAAAAGCATCCATGGCCAATCTAGACGCGCTTTTGCGCAAAAAAGCCCCGATCGCCATTTTCGCGATCGGAGCTTTTTTGCGGAAAACAAATCTGAGCTGTCTACACTGGCCCTTTTGCACAAAAGCTTTGAGCAAAAGGGACTTTTGCCTGAACTGGAGCAGCATAGTATTTCCGCAAGAAGCACTGATTTCTTACAGTAGGAAGTCAGTGCTTTTGCGGAAATTCAAGCGGCCAGTGTAGACAGCTGGCAAGTTTTTCCGGAAAAGTGGCTGATTTTCCGGAAAAACTGGCCAGTCTAGACACAGCCCAGGTGTATTTTCTTTTGACCACTGCAGAATGGGGTCCAACAGCCTCATCCCCCCGTGCAAGCTCAAAGTGTGAATCTGCCAATGAGGAAAAAAGACAATATGATAAAAACAATCTCTTGCTATCTTTCTTTTCACATAATCACTTGTTTTATGTTCCCACTAACAGATGGCCTCAGCAGAAGCACAGTGTATCCCAAACCCTTCCCAGGCCAGTAGTGACTCAGTGGTTAGGTTAGCATGACGTCTTGTTGAACCTGGATTTTTATTTTATGGAGGCTTCCATTCTAAGTACAAATAAACATGCCCAATCCAGTGTAGACCACAGCCTTAGGTGGAGTGGCTGCAGATTTCCTGAAGACACAGCACTGCGGGGACGAGGTCTCCGGCTATAAGAAAATTAGAGCAAACGATTCCCAGGGCTTGGTTTATTCAGTAATTTCCCCAAGGGTTTTTTTTCTCTGCACTAGGTTTGTCTATGAATAGATGAAGATTTCTCCATTTTTGCTGAAGAAATAATTAGAATTGGGACTGAACCTCATCAATTGGTTAAAGGAAGGTGACATTCCAAATGGGTGAAGCTGCGCTGGTTAGATTTCATTGTTCTGCCGGTCACAGAGTATACCCCTATTGTCCAAATAAATGAGCATAATTCTTGTTAATCAGCCTACTGATATTTACTAATTCAGAATTTACATTCCAGGAATGACTCTCCCATAGTCCCTTCCAATTCACTGTTGTTCTTTGAAGCCAGTGTCCTCGCCTGCTAGAATGTTCACCGAAAGTGAAATTAATAGCAAGTACACACAGTTGACGCAAACAACTATTATTTCTTTCTTTCCTTAGTGTGGTAATGCTCAGAAACTCCAGCTGCGATCCAGAAGAGTGTTCTCTCTAATCTTTTCCATCCATGTACAGATTTTTTTCCATCGAAATGCAGATTCATTTTAAGTGCACTGAGACATGTGCACCAAACGTGCACCACTACCATAAACAAAAAACCTAGCTTGGGAACTCAGTTAATCAGCCAGACAGCATCTGAACCACTCCAGAGTGGCTACATCAATGAACAGCTTATGGGAACACTGGTCCGGAGTCCCGTTATATTGGCCATATACAAAAATGTCAAAAAGATCTCCTCGCTATAGATTGGCAGATCTTTGATACAGGGCAGAGAGACAATAAATGGACAGAGACAGACTGATGGGGGAGCACACGGAAACAATGAAACGATATTTTAAAATTCAAATGAATATTCACTGGCATATTCCTGCAGAATTTTCCCAACTCTATTATTTTTCATTACAATTTAAACAAAGCAATAAAGATTCACCTCCGCCAATAGGATTATGGAAGTCTGTTCTGCTACATAGTGTAGATAGTCTCAGTAGTACTCATTTGGTGTTTATTATTCAACATTCCAAATGGTTTTCAGATTATCCCAGGATACAATGAACCTGTGTTCTGTGTGCATTGAAGTGAATGTAACTTTTGTCATTGACTACAATACAGGCAGGCCCAGGGAGAATAATTTATTTTCTGATTCGATCATGCTCCGTGGAAAGACTTCCACTGACTTCAGTGGGTTTGGGATTAGATCCAAGGGTCATCTTGATATCAGTATGACCACTTCCATGAGGAACGACTGCAGGCTGTGCCTCTGAAAACAGGCATTCTCTGGTCCTGCTGGACCACGGATGCTCCTAGAGCAGAGATCCTGGGAGCTTAAAGGCGGGAGGGCCAGCCGCAGCTGGGGAAAACAAGGTGGGAAGCTCAGCTGGAAACAGTGCAGGACCAGGGCTGGCAGCAGCTGGGCAAGTAGCCTAGCCAGTTTATGGAAGGGGGAGAGAGAACGCCTGATGGGGCAGCCATCCGGCAGCAGGCAATGAACTTAGGGGCTGGTGGCAGGAGACCTCCTCTGGTCTGGCAAATTCTCTCATTGGGATCAGTCAGGTCCTGACAGTGCCGGACCAGGGAGGTCCAACCGGTACTCTGTTGAGTAAGAGTTTGCTGGATTGAGCCCATAACCCTAAATTTCTTTGGGCCAAATGCTGATGAATAATCCTATTGAAACCAGTGGCCCCTCTCAGAGGGCTAAGATGCAGCCCAGGTGGAGTAAAGGTTTCAGAACTTGACCCTCTGAGTAGGGAAGATTTCTGAAAAGGTCCCATGCCTTGGCTAGTATTTCTTTTACAATCAGCAGCTGAACAGATGGGAAAGCCTCTTATTCCATACCAGTAGAGCAGTCATTCTCAAAGTGCTTCCACGGAGCACTAGTGGTCCAAGACTATCTTGCAGGTGAGTGGCTGGCTGGGGGAAGCAGCAGCACAGGAAAGTGGTCTCCTATCAGCTTTCCCCACTGCTCCCCTTGACAGGGGGTAGTGCCTGGGAGCAGCAGGGGGCATGAGGACAGGTAAGCACACCCCATCTATCTCATGGCAAGACCCCACATTCCCCATCGCTTCACACACAACCTTCCAGCTGAAACCCTGTACCGCCACCCTACTCCTGCACACTCCCTCCCTCCCAGACCTCCCATTCCCATCCCTCTCTTGCACCCAACCTCCCACTCCGAACCCCACCCTCAGCCTACTTCTGCACCCAACCTCTCAACCAGACCCCTACCTCCAGCCCACTCCTGCACCCAACCTCCCACCCAGACGTCCACCCTACCCCCAGCCAGACACCGCACCCCCACATCCTACTGCACACATTTTGTCATCCTGGGTGGTTGGCTGGTGGTCGGACGTAAGGTTTGCATTGAGCAGGGTGGGCTATGAGCCATTTGAGATCTAAGGCAGTAGACTCACCTGCTTTTAGACCATGGTACTCCAAGCTGTTTTCAGAAAAAGTGTGGGCTCATTTAGGATTGTTTATGAAACAGACACCCTTATGTTAGCCACAATTCGGAAGGGCTACGTCTGTACTACGAGTTTTGACAGCAAAAAATATGCAAATGAGGGACTAATTTGTGAGAGTCACAATCTCATTTGCATATTTTCTGCCGATCTGTTTTTGCACTGGGGTTTTTACACAAAAACAAGCAGTGTGAATGTTTTCTTTTTGTGCAAACCCCCTTTTTCCTCAAGATCGGTATACCTTGTTTTTTTGGGGCATAAGGATCGTGTGGAAAAAGGGGCTTTTGCACAAAAAGAAAACATCCACACTGTTTGTTTTTGCGCAAAAATAGATTGGCAGAAAATATGCAAATGAGATAGCGACTCATGCAAATGAATCCCTCATTAGCATATAGTTTGCCGAGAAAACTCATAGTGTAGACTTAGCCAAGAAGAGTTCTTAGAGCAGATCTTTTGGTGGTGCAAACAGTCAGAGCTCCCCCAGATTTCAGAACAATGGGCTGCAATACCTCAGGATCTTACCCAGGTATTGTCTTCTTCTGAGTCATAGAAACATAGAATCACAGATTCCTAGGGCTGGAAGAGACCTCAGGAAGTCATCGAGTCCAGCCCCCTGCCCAAGCAGGACCAATCCAACTAAATCATTCCAGCCAGGGCTTTGCCAAGCTGGAACTTAAAAACCTCCAGGGATGGAGATTCCACCACCCTCCTAGTAAAATAGTTTTGACTAATACCCAACCTAGACCTCCCACAATGCAACTTGAACGCATTGCTCCTCCATGTCATTTCCACATTGGATTTTGGGAGGGGTCTCTCAGTTTCTAAAGGCCAATTTCTGCCCCTTCCTTTACTTCTTATACAGAGTATAGTACCTTGGTTTGAAAATTGCCCCAAGATTCATGTAATAACGTGTTCCCCAGAATGTTTATGGGGCAAAGGACCTAGCTCAAAGTTCAGATTTTTTTTTTCTGAATAAGTATTGCAAAAGCAAAATAATTCCTGCACTGGCAGCCTTCTAACTTTTAATGTGGAACTTTCTCAATGCTTTGCATTGTAGATGCATGTCTGGTTATTATTCAAACAGAAAGTCTACCTTTGAATGCATAGGCAGAACTAAATTTTTGTGAGGGACGGGGGAGGAGAAAAAATATGCAGAATGTATTCTTTTCCATAAAATTAGTCCCCTCCCCCAACCTACTGCCTTATGCCCCTCCTTAGATCAGGAAAAATAAATACATTGAAGTAAGTTCTGTTTATTTAAGACATGGTTACAGTCAAACCAATCAGATTTCAGTCTCTGACCATGTCATTTAATAGTGAATACAATGTGCTCTGTAGCTGAAGCCTAGAGTACATCATCAAACTATCCAAGACATTTAAAAAAAAAAACTTGGAAAACTTGATTACTGGAACACAACAACACCCAGAAGTCCAAGGAAAAACCCCAACCTACGTCAGGTCTAATATTTATTGGGACTCTGGCACCAGTGTGGTTATTTTTGCTTGTTTACTGTTGAAATGCAGTTTACTCAAGTTTGTAATATACAAATTGTCCTTTACATTTCTGGGCATGAAAAGGGCAAGTTGGGTCTGAGTGGAATGGGGGAAGGGAAACCTACAGGCCAAAAATACAAGGTATTTAAACTAAAGATCTATGAGGGCCGTGTCTCCATTTCACAGTGACATGATTACTGTTTGATTTTAAAACTAGAAGCAAATTAAATTATATAGACATTTTCCTTCTTTTTTCCCCCAGGAGGATCCTGAGAAAATGCCAGGAAGCTTGATTGATTTCTTACGGAATTACAAAGTGAAAAAAAAATCTATTCTGGTCAGAAAGGGGGAAAAAAAGAGTTAATGAATGTAAATGAGAGTTTTGGGAATAATTTCTAAGGCCTTCTAGGTTTGCCCCACGAGTCAGCTTTGGTAAACTTCAAAAAGCAATCATATAGGCAATCAAAATGTATTAAATGGTACTTAGGTACTAGAACTGTAAATGTCTCCATTGGTTCATGATATGGATGTGATTGAGTTGCCGACTTTCTGACGGAACAAAACCAAACACCCTCTTCTTGGGACTTCTTTGAGCCTCCCCTCATCCTGTTTTCTCCATCCTCAATCCCTCTGTTGTTTGCTCATTTTCACTGGGTCCCTTTTGACTGGGTGTTTGGTTGAGAACTGAGAGAACTGGACGCTTGGCCACCCTATGTAAAAATAAATTGGGATGTGTATTCATCTTGCCTTCAATGGAATTCTACCAGGGTGCTTGAATTTCAATCCTAAATTATGCCTAACAGGAATGTGGCAGTGTTGTCCACAGATTTAATGTACGTGCTCTGTTCCTATTCTCATCAAAGTCAATGGAGAAATTTGCATTAACTGTCCAATCCGGAGATTTCTGCACAGCAAATGCAGGCCTTTCCTGCTTGAATTAAAAGAGAAGTTTGTTTTGCAACAGCAGCAGGAGTCAACCACTAGAGGGAGCTGGACTGGGTTTCGGAATTTCTAGGCTCTGACCCAGGTTAAAATTAGAAATATGGGCAGCCATTGGGGAGAAATAACCAAACCAAACCAAAACACAATTATAAACTGGTCTTTTTGGAAACCCGAGGAAGGTGCAACGTGAGGGTGATTTGAAAGGGCAGTTTTTTATTTTCCCCAAGCCTTTTTGCCTGTGTTTTTTCTGAACTGGTTCCATTCTATTACAGAGAGACTGTAGGCCACAGGGCTCCTTAGAGAGTGTGCCGCGTTTTCTTCTCACGTGCGCCATGTAAACGAGGAGTTAACATCGCTAAGGTTAATGGCATGACACCAATGTCAAACAGGAGCAGGTGAGACAAGAATCAAGGCCTCGACTTTAGATAATCTCAATTCATGTATTTTTGATTAGAAATATCTTTCCCCCCCAAAATGAAACATCATGCTATGTTTCAACTAAGGTCAACTGAACGACGACAACAATAATAACAACAATAATAATCATAATAATTGGTATTACTGTAGTTTAGTGGCCATCGTGTGAAGGACTGTATAGACACTGCACAAATAAGAACATAAGAATGGTCATACTGGGTCAGACCAAAGTCCATCTAGCCCAGTGTCCCCTGTCTTCCGACAGTGGCCAATGCCAGGTTCCCCAGAGGGAATGGACAGAACAAGGAATGATAGAGGGCACCATTTTGGGAAAGCAGGGGGAGGCAGCAACCATGCATACTGGGATGCAACTTCCTTTTCTTCCCATTCCCTTGACTATCAGGGAGCGAGGGGAAAGTACTTGAAGTCCATGAATTACTCCTCTGCCGCCTCTCTTCCCCAGCCAGGAATGAGAGGAAGGCATGGAATCCAAGTACTTTCCCCTTGCTCCCCGTTAGGGGAATGGGAAGAAAAACAAGCCACGTCCCGGTATGCATGACTGCTGCCCTTCTGTTCTCCCAAAATGGCACCATTGGAAATGCTCAGGTGAGCCATCCTGTTGCCCATTCCCAGCTTCTGACGAAGGCTAGGGACATCATCCCTATTCCATCCTAGCTAATAGCCATTGCTAGACCTATTTCCCATGAATTCATCTAGCTCTTTTTTAAACGATGTGAAAGTCTTGGTCTTCACAACATCCTCCAGCAAGGAGTTCCACAGGTCATCTGTGCATTATGTGAAGAATAGACGGTCCCTGACTTGAATAGCTTACAATCAAAGTCATGATGGAGCATCTCTTGAAACAAGAACCAGCATCAGAGGCATTCAGTAATCTGAACACAGAATGTTTGGCCAGGTGGTAGTTCTTGTTAAAAAGTAAGATCATGGGCTCTCCAGAATATGGGTATCTGGGGAATTATATTATTTTCTCTGAAGAGAATGAAAAGAATGTTAGAACCTCCTTCCAATGAATTTGCTGCCTGAGATATAGCCCAAATATAAAGACAGATGATAATGTGATATGGTATTTACAGAGAAATTCCAAATTCTGCTCTATAGTGCGAAGTAGATTACTAAAACGCAATACAGCTGCCGTCTCATGGGAACTGATTTTCAAGGGTACTTTTTTAGCATGTGTAGATTAAGATAATTCACTGAATATAAAAGGGATCATGTAGAAATTATTGAATATCCACAAACCACCCAAATTACACCTAATTTTGTCTATTTTTAGACTTTTTCAAGATTTTTTTCCTTTTGGCTCCCAACTAAAACTTGTGTCTCAACCCCAGCTCAGATGACAAATAGTTTGCAATTTACCACCACCAGGATAAATGTATAACAGCCCACTTTACTTGGCAAGGAAAAGGTTTTTTTTAAAAAAAAAGATGAAAAATTCTAGGAGGATATAAACGAACCCCCCAGGACAAACAAGCAGAAGCATCACTTGTAAAATTAGGGCTAGGGTCTGTTTGAATGCCAGCTGGGAGAGGGAGAATCTTTACGGGTTTTTTTTTAATACATTTCCTTTGGCACGTGAAAGGACTTTGTGAAAACCCCACTAAGTACACACACACACGAGCACACATCTATGTCTCACTGCAAACTGTTTCAGCTCTTTTGGCTCCAGCTGTTTTCTTGGACTGCCACAGAAATGCACTGAGACTTTTGCTGCTGTCTGCTTCCTTAGCAGTATTTTCCTTGGGTGAGCATACATGTGTAGCCCCTTCCCCTCTCTCTTGTGTTTTTTCAAGGTGGGGGAGGAGGGTATGGATTTGCTTTCCTACCTCTAAAGAAACCAGACCCCAAACACTAAGCAAAACATCCAACCCCATGCAAGAAGAACCCTGACTGTTCAGCTTTAAATGTAATGTTCTACATAGCTGGCATGGCCCCAGAAGGCAAATCTCTGACACAAACATGGCTGGTTTGAAGACCTGAGCGGAAGTGGGGTTACTTCATCCTACATATTTATTATTTCATCTATTTAGTGAGGTTTAAAAAGGGGGAAACAAGAAACCCTACACACCTAAACGATGAATGAAACATACATGGTGTTTGGTTTTTTGTACGGGTCTCTCTGATCTGGCAACCTCCGTGGTCTGGCAGGACCATAGATGCTCTTGGACCAGGGCATTCTAACTGGGAGCCCTGGTGGCATGAGGGCTGGAAGCTTGGATCCCGGCAAAGCTGGGGCTGGGACCAAGGCAGGAGCCCTGGTAGCGTAGCCAGGGCTACAGCAGCCCCAGAAGTGGAGCTAGAGTCAGGGATGCAGCAGCCTTGGCAGCCCGGCAGCAGGACCAGAGCTGCGGCAGTCCAGGCTGAGTCTGGAAGCGGTGGGCTGTAGGCCAGAAGCAGGTGGCCTCTTTTGGCATGGAAAATTCCCTCATTCAGCACCAGTCAGATGCCACACCAGAGAGGTCCAACCTGTAGTACCAAGAAGTGGAAACCAAGTTCAGTACCTCATTGTGCTACGTACTCCCTGCCCCAAAGAGTAATTTATATAGACAACATAAATAAAGAGTAAGAGGGGAAAGAGGCACAGAGAGGTGACGAATCTTGCCTAAGGTCACAACTAGGTCAACAGAAGAGCTAGGAATAGAACCCATATCTATAATCCAGGGCCCTACCCATTAGACTTTACTGCCTCTTGATAACAACGATGACCTCTCCGAAACATCACATTCTCACAGCCTGCTAACTCATTCAGTTAGCCATCTAGCAACATGAAATAATCATAGACAGCTCAGAAGGCAAATGCTACACACAAGTGTTTATGGACATTCATTGGAGGGATAACCACGGATTCTCTCCATTTCTATTTGCTCCCTGCTCGGTTTCCGTTCTCTGAACATTGGCGCATGGGCAGTGGTGTGTACAGGAAGGTTTGCGGAAAGGGAAAATGCTTCAAATACGTCAGGAATATCTGTGGAGCTTGATATTTCCATAATATTTATGATAGTTTAATGTAGATTGATGCAAATCAGTCGTTCCCGTGGCATTTCGGAAATTACCCCGAAGTCGTAGCAGAATCAGACCCATAATAGGGTTTCTGTTCCCAGTAGGTAGGACTAGACTTAGTTACCTCTGGAACCTATGAATCATATCTGAGCAGGAAACAGTTGTTCATTCTACAATTTTTTTTGAGACATCAACAAATTGTCCCCTCCCATTTTGTGACGAAGTCAAAATATTGAAATTGTTTGGAAATTGCATAGCCAAAATTAATTGGTTCAGGTCAATCAGAATGGTTTGTTTTGTTAATTTCAAACTACTTTACATTAATGTTGATCGTTACTGTTTACTTGCATTAGCTTCACCTTCCAAATGAATCAGACAACTGGAGTTTGAACCAGAACACTGGATTTTTTGTTTTGTCTTCAAAATGTATTGCCTTGCCAATTTTGAAACATTTTTCCAAAGAAAAAAAGTGTTGAATCAGGAAAGGCATCAAAACTCATCTGTTCCCATGAAATGTTTGTTTTGATTTAAAAAATGTTGACTTGAAATATTCCCAACCATAGAATCATAATCGTAGAATCTTAGGGGTGGAAGAGACCTCAGGAGGTCATCAAGTCCAGTCCCCTGCCCAATACAGGAGCAACACCAATTAAATCATCCCAGCCAGGATTTTAGTCAAACTGGGACTTAACAATCTCTAAGGATGGCGATTCCACCACCTCCCTAGGGAACCCACTCCAGTGCTTCACTGCCCTCCTTGGGAAACAGTATTTCCTCATATCCAACTTAGACCTCCCCCATTGTAATTTGAGACCATCGCTCCTTGTTCTGCCTTTTGTCACAACTGAGAATAACCTCTCCCCATCCTCTTTGGAACCTCCCTTCAGGAAGTCGAAGGCTGCTATCCAATCCCCCCTCACTCTTCTCTTCTGCAGACTAAATAAGCCCAGATCCCTCGGTCTCTCCTTGTAGGTCATGTGCTCCAGCTCCCTAATCATTTTGGTCGCCCTCCGTTGAACCCTCTCCAATGTGTCCACATCCTTTCTGTAGTGGGGTGCCCAGAATTGGATGCAAAACTCCAGATGTGGCCTCACCAGTGCCAAATAAAGGGGAATAGTCATTTCTTTAGATCTGCTGAAAATGCTTCTCCTAATGCACCCAAATATGCCATTAGCCTTCCTGGCTACAAAGGCACCCTGCTGACTTATACCCAGCTTCTCATCCACTGTAATCCCCAGGTCCTTTTCCACTGAACTGCTTCTTAGGCAGTCGGCTCCCAGCCTCTTCCCAGAGATTTATTAGTGACGTTAGTGACATTAGAGCAGACTCCCCCTTTCTTCCTCATATGGAAATGGCAAACTACTTCCACGACGTTTGAATGACAAGCCGGACTTCTGGGGAGCAAGAAGCCAGTCCCCTGAATTCTGAACTTGGGTCCTCTCTCCGGCAACATCATGGTAGAGCAAAGCAGCGTTTGCTCTCTTAAGAGTTGCCCTGTCAATTCATTATGTAAAATGCTCCTCTCCTGCTGTCTTGAATTGAGTTTTGACATCTGGTATTATGACTGAGTCTATTAGAGAAGCGGGGGCTATTTCCGAAGATCAGGTCCAAAATGGATTCTGATTAAAAACAGCCTTGAGGTTTCCCCAGCCAGGATCCCTCTGTGGTTGACACCGTTCCCTGTGGCTCCTATGCAAAACCAGAAACCATCCAGGTTTCCGCGAGCAGCTTGCAAGCCTTAACCATGAGGCAGAGCTGATCTCTGCCTTCACAATGATCTTTGCACAGCTTTGGGTTGCTAGCGGGATATTCCCTCTCTGTGGTGTGATCTCAGCCTTCTCCAACTCTTTGACAAAACACCAAACGCGCAGAGTAAAATGTAGATCTCATAACCACAGGGAGAATGTGAGCAGCCATGTTTCGCTTTCCCTACTTGTATGGCAGTGTGTCAACGCAAGATTCCTACATTCCCTGGGGTGCCAATTATACAGACACTGCACCATGTGCAGCCAGGAGTGTCCAAAAGTGTGGTTCCGTGCTATTTTAGGTTTTCACTAATATCTCCTTCTAAAAAACAATGGTGTGGAAAGGTTAACTTACAAAATGGCATGGCTCCCAGACCCATCCTGTGGTGGCTCTGTGGCTTCCGCCTATATAAATTTGATCATATTTTACAAATGCAGTATATGAAATATATTCTTAACATGTGTTTAATACACTGACAATCTCTTCAAATGAAAACCAGAGTATGCTCCGAATACGACGCGAGGTATTTGCTCAATGCTGTATGTCTGGAACATGTTAAACATTATTGTAGAGGTAATTGGAACAGTTCACACGCAGTCACCTGGCACCTTGTGTGTGTAATACATGCACTTTGGCTGGGGCAAATCTTGCCCCGTGCACACTGCCCTGGTGTTTAGACTGAGCGCCAAAAGGCTCTGGAAGAGAGGGGATGGGAGGGTGGGAAGGAATTCCTTCTGGTTATGGTATACCTGCAGAGGTGTTCTGTGTCTCCACTTAGTCTATGTCTTCACTAAACAGAAAATGGACACTGCTGAGATCGATCTTCTGGAATTCAATTAAGCGAGTCTAGTTAAGACTTGCTAAATCGCACTCAAAGGGCACCCCCATCGGCATCCACTACTCCTGCTTCTGAGAGGAGTAAGGGGAGCTGATGAGGGTGTTTGCTTCTGTCAGCCTCCCACTGTAGAGATGGTGGGGCAACTTGAAATAAGGTACTTCGACACCAGCTAATTAATGTAGCTGGAGTTACTTATCTTGATTTCATGTTCCCTTTTAGTGTAGACCTGGCCCTAGTTCCTAAGGGTGCATCACTCCTATGCCCCCATACCACAGAGGAAATGACCACTGGATTTTCACAGAGATGGATCTTTGCATCTCTCTAGGCATCTAGGCAGAGCTTGAACTAGGCTCATATACCACTAAAGACCTACATGAGCCTTTGACGTGGGACTTCAGTAGCTTATAAAGCCTTCTGTGAGACCATTGTTGTGGTCTGAAATATCTCTGCCCCTGGAGAGTACTCATAAACTAGGTATAAGACTAAGAAGCAAAGTTCCGATCCAGATTTGTACTATGAGATTGATTACCAAGTCACTTCGTGTTATCTCTGCTCTCTGAGCCTGGGTCTATACTAGGGGATAAGTTTGAATTAAGACACGCAACTCCAGCTACGGTAACTGCATAGCTGGAGTCAAAGTATCTTCAGTTGAATTTTGGCGCCATCCATACTGCGGGAAGTTGATGGGCGCACACTCTCCCTTCGACTTCCCTAACTCCTCGTAGGAGCAGGACTACCGGCATCAACAGGAATGCGCTGTTAGTTCAAATTAGCATATCTTCACTAGACCCGCTAATGCGAACCCCGGAAGATCGACTGTCACAGCTTCGATCTTCTCTGTAGTGCAGACATGACCTAACTGGCTGACCTCCATACGCATATAGGGCTGTTAAAGTGACCATGCAAATTTCCAGCAGGGCTACCTTGATGCATACTGGGTACTTTTTAGACCATGCCAGCAGGGTCTTCAAGGGGCAGTTAGAATACAACAAGTTACGGCGTGCTACAGTTCACACTTCTGTAGTGTAGATGGCAGTGCCATGTAGGCTAGCCCTCAGTGAGATGCTAATCTGTTTCCATGTGCCTTACTAAATATTTGACATGGCAAATTCCAGATCTACTATTATATTTGAGAGAGTTTGTCTGTCTGTTCAAGAACTCCCCTTAAACAATAAGAGCTATAATCACAAAATTTGGTATTCGGCTTCTTCTTGCCATAACTTAGGGTACATCTATACTAGCCCCCAGATCAATCTAGGGAGGCTAATGAGGGTGACTGGAATTACAAATGAAGCCTGGGATTTAAATATCCCACACTTGATTTGCATGTTCCCAGCCGGTCCCCATTTTTTAAATTGACTAGCCCAAAGTAACTGCCCGCGTCTACAAGCAGCACTGAAACGGGATTCCGATTTAAAGCCCCTAATTCGAATTAGCTGGTAAACATCATTGCAGGAGGAATACCAGCTAATTCGAGTTAGGGCTTTAAATCAGAATCCAGTTTCACTGCCGCGTGTAGACGTGGGTAATGACTTTGGGCTAGTCAATTTCTAAAATGGCAATCGGCTGGGAACATGCAAATCAAGCATGGGATATTTAAATACCGGGCTTGATTTGCAATTTCGGTCACTCTCATTAGCCTCCCTAGATGGATCTAGGGGGCTAGTGTAGATGTACCCATAAAGAAATGTAAGGGTTTGGTTGTACCAGGAAAACTGGATGTACTTGGAATGGGATTGCTTCTTATAAAACCAAACAGAAAACAGACAGAAACTCCAGGCAGGTGAAATGGACCAGTATGGGTGTGTGTCCCCCATTTAGGACTGCCCCAGCCCTGAGCCTTCCTTCCTCCCCTGGTGCTCTTTAGGGAGGGCAGGAAGAGGGGGGTGAAGCTTACCCCCAATTCGTATAGAGCCGTTACTGGCTGTTCCCCTTTGTCAGGGAGTGAGGGGACAGTGCATAGTTGGCTGCATTCCTAACTCTGGTTGGGGAGTGCAGGGGACAGACAAACCTGGACCTGCCCCAGGTGGGGGACGTGCACCCCTCCCCTGGCTGTGCCTGCTAGAGCTGCAGCAGCCATGGAGAGATGCTTTTGACCAGGATCCAAGCTGCTTTGGTGAGAGAGGGCTGGGGTTGTCCTTTCTCCATGGGGGCAGCCCTCAGACTGAACGCTTCATCCCCAGCCCCACCCTAAAGCAACGATTCAAATGCAGCATGGCCATTTTCATTTTATTTTTCCAAACAAAAACCCCCACCAAATTGCATTGAGTTAAGGATCTGAGGAATACCGGGTAAATCTTCTAGTATTGAGCGTTTGAATAGATAGGTGCCGTAAATGTATGAGGTATTTGCAGGATCTGTAAAAATTTGCTCAAACAATCTTGAATAATGAACCATTTCATGACCAAACAGTAAAAAGCACATCTGCTGCAGAATTGAACCCTTCTCTTATTCAGTAATGTGTTAGTTACAAATGCATTCAGAGCTCAAATTAATAAGATCTTTGCTGTGGGGAAGAGGATTGGAACACCTGATGAATGCTAGTACTTTCAGAAGCTGCATGGATTTCTACATTAAAAAAAACCAACAGTCTTTTACTATATGTTCACCTCAGCTCCTGCAGATGGTGCAATATAATCTCTTTAAAAAGACGTGTTAGAAAAAGTACATTAGGCTGCTGAATAGCATTAGAATTACAAATGAATTTATTCTGGTTCCTCAGATGTCAGTGAAATATCAAAATTGATCTGTATAATTTTTTATTTGTGAGCACATGGCTTTGTATAAGTTAAATGGTTGGTTTTAGCCAGATAATTTTGGGAGAAAATTGTTTCCAAGGATTTACAAGTTACTGATATTTTCTTTATGATTTTAATTGACTGCATCTCAGAATAGAAGACCTGATTTGAGAAGAACTGTCAGCAAAAAACTGGAGGAACACAGCACTGAATAGAACCTGGATTTTTTTTTTTTAAGTTTTAATGTTTTTTTTTCCTTTGTGTTACTTCAAAATTACGCCATTGGATTTTACCATAACTGCAACTCTCAGGAAAAATCACCTTTTTAACTCTTACTAGGTAGGGTTCAGCAATAATTTTCAGTTGCTGAAACATTTTCTATAATTCTTTTAAAATCTTTATTTTTATTTTATAGGTTCATATTTTTAAACCACACAAATAGGTGTTAAATCACATAAACAAAGTGCATAAAGTAAGCCCATTTCACAATAGGCCCAATAATAGATTTATGTCTTCATAAGGCCAAACTCTACAAGCTCTTACTTTAAGCCTTCAGGCAGTTTCAATTAACTTAATGTGACGATTTGCATTTTTAAAGCTCAACATGTATAAATCTTTGCAGGATTGGGGCTAGAAACGCTAAGGCCAGAAAGAACCACAACAATCATCTGGAACTCACCTCCTGCATAATAGAAGCCAAGCCGCAGAATTTAGGTAACACAGAATCGCACAAACAAAAGAGCAAAACATTTGGCTCCACAAACTAAAGATTGTCACACTACAAGCATAAATTATGTCCTGATGGCATAAAAATTCCAATTACATGAAAATGCAATGGGCCAGCCTGAAAGAAATAAATCGATGCCCAGTTGCACCTCCTGTCAATCTGTCCCAAAGAATTTTTCAAGTCTCCAAGCTCCGAAATAAGATACAATGATAGGTTCTGAATTAGCTGTTGCCACTCCACAAAGAGATCTTGGGGTCACTGTGGATTACTTCTCTGAAAACTTCATCTCAGTGCACAGCAGCAGTAAAAATGGCAGTAAAATAGTTAGTAACTTTTACTAAAGGGAAAGATAATAACGCAGAAAATATCAGTGCCACTACATAAATCAAAATGCAGGACAATGTAGCACTTTAAAGACTAACAAGATAGTTTATTAGATGATGAGCTTTCGTGGGCCAGACCCACTTCCTCAGATCAAATAGTGGGTCTGGCCCACGAAAGCTCATCATCTAATAAACCATCTCGTTAGTCTTTAAAGTGCTACATTGTCCTGCATTTTGCTTCAGCTACCCCAGACTAACGCGGCTACATTTCTATCACTATACTACATAAATCCACAGTGTAGTTAACACCTTGAATGCTGTGTCTAGTTTTGGTTACCCCATTTCCAAAAAGGTACAGTGGAACTGAAAAAGATTCAGAGATGGGCCTCAAAGTTGACCAGGTATATGGAATGACTTCCATATGAGGCGAGGCTAAAGAGAGGGGCTGTTCAGATTAGAAAAGACATTATTAAAGGAGAATATGATAGAAAGCTGTAAAATCACGGGTTGGAGAAAGTGAACAGTGAAGTATTATTTATTCGTCTCCACAATACAAAAACTGGATATCACCCAATAAAGTTAGTAGGCAGCTGGTTTAATACAATCAAGAAAAGTACTTTTCCCACACAATGCACAATTAACCCATGGAACTCATTGCCACAGGATGTTATAATGGCCAAAAGCATAACCAGTATAAAAAAAGAACTAGGTAAGTTCATGAAGGAAACGTCCATCAATGACTCTTAGCTAACATGGTCAAGGAGACAATCCCCATGCGTGGGGTGACCCTAACCCTGTGACTAACAGAATCCAGAAGGGGAAGACAGAGGTTGGATGACTCCAGCCACCTTGTTCTCTATATTCCCCCTCAAGCTCTGCAACTGACCATTGTTGGAAACAAGATACTGAGCTAGATGGACCATTGGTTTGATCCAGTATGTCCCATCTCATTTTCTTAAATAAGAATTTCTTCTGTAGACAAAAACTTTCAATCACTTTAAACAGTCCTACTCAGAGAAGCTGATTGAGAGACAGCAGATTTCCAGGACAAAAGGTTCTTTGCTTCTCCACTGTTGGTAAAAATACTTTCTGGACACTTAAAAATCTGGGTCAAGACTTCTCCAAACCAGTATCTAATGGCGGACTCCAAAGTCCATATTCAGCACTCTTAATAGGAGGCCTGCTTTTAAAAGTCCTAAATATTTGGTCATAGTGAGTGAAGGTGCTATGCATCTCTTAAGAGATGTTCAACAACCAGAAGCATCAGTTCCATAATAATAGAAGTCCCAGATATACCATGGATATATTGCCAACACAAGGATGGCAGCTCAGATACATGATAATTACTGGAGACTGGAATGAAGAAGGTCACAGCTTTTGTACCCACTGTAACTGGTGGGATATTTTAATCGATGTTCAACAGGCTCCTCTATATAAAGATTAACCGCATTTTGCTTTTGGTGGCAAAGTGCTGCTACAAAAAGATCAGTTCTATACTTTTAAGCACTGAGTTCACATCTAAAGAAGAACATGCTGTAGGTTAGGGGAGAAACTAGTAATGGTCTGTCTGGCTCCTTTTCTCCTTTGTTCTGCATTATTAGATTCTGCAGGCTGGGACATTGTACTACAGGTTGAAACTCTCTAGTCTGGCACCTTCAGGACTTGACTGGTGCCAAACCAGAGAATTTGCTGAACCATGGGAAGTCAATATAGTCTAGCAGCATTGCTAATACGTCTACTGCTTACAGGCTCTTAGAAGACATTTAGGGGCAAATTAGAGCTAAATAACAGCACAGAACACTGAGAGCCAGGACAGGTGGCTGTAAAGAAACTTTGTGGGACCATGAGACAATTGGCCGCCATTATAAGTGGACATCTGGCTAACTAAAATCATATTGGATCACAGGTGTTGCCAGACCAGAGAGTCCCAGACTAGAGAGGTTCAACTTGCACAGCAATATCTTGTAGAGGTATCTCTCCAGACAACCTTTTTTCCAGATATGAAAAAGAGGCCACAATGTTATTTTTAATCTTTGGATCCAACACTCTGAACTAAAATGTAATGTTGGGACTCTTTTTTAGACAGAACATTCTTGCTACATGGTCCAGGCACATAAAATCATCCATCAACTTCATAGCCTTCTGTGTTGCAGCTCCATTATTTTCCAAGGCATCTTTTCTTTATGACAAACTGTCTTCTCTATCATATCCATGTCTTGGATGTTGCATTCCCATCTGCCTGGAATTTAGTGCCATCTTGGTTTGCCACTGCAACTTGGCTACCGACTCTCAAACAGGCATGGTATCAGTTTGAGGGAAGGCATTGGAAAGATTTATATCCCAATGTGGAACTGGAGGAGGAGATACCTTGAATAAAATAGTAAGATAGCTCTGCCCTTAATACACCGTATCATTTTTAGAAAGTGCCCTACAGTTGGGCATTATAACTACTATTAAATATTGACTAATGCATATACAGCTCCTGTAGTTCAAGAACTGTATACCATTCTGAGTATATAGAATCAGCCACTTTGGCCATGTCACCACTTACTGCGCCAGAGATAGACCTTCTGGCATTTGATTTAGTAGGTCTAGTTGAGACCTGATAAATTGAAGGCTGAGCGTGGCTCTGGTCAACACTGGTACTCCTCACAGTCATGAGGAGTAAGGAAAGCCAACAGGAGTGCTTGTTCCTGTTAGCATTCCACTGTGAAGCTTGGCTTAAAATAAGTTGAATCCAACTACGTATTTCACATAGCTGGAGTTGCGTACCTTAAGCTGACCTTCCGGGTCTAATGTAGACCTAGCCTTCGCGATGATCCCTATCAGATTGGCTCTACTGATGATATAATAATCTTAATGGATTAACTACAGGGTGCAAGAATTGCAATTCATTACAACTTTATAGTCTTAATTCAGAATATTAGCTACTTTGTTGCTTAATAATGGACAAGCTATATCCAACAATTAGCAAGAACTCCTTGCTCTGTCCTGGCTTCCTATTTATTTGAATGGACGTTCATTACAAAAAGCAGCCAGAAATTCAGCCAGTAGTATGATGCGTTGGAATGATTTGGGTTTGTTTTTATAATTGAAGTCTGGAGAATAACTTAATGAGAGAGAGATCCTGAACTATTTTCTTGCTTCAAAATAAAGTTCACTGTCTTAATCAATGGATTCTCTTGTGATCCAGCGACAGTGTCTGATTTTCTTTCAATATTTTCTCCAGATAATTATGCAACATATTTATTTTATTTAAATTCACATGCCACTCTTTGATGCAAAATCTCGCTGGCAATTCATAGTGTGAAGCTGCCAAAGTCTGGTTTCAAGATATAGAGCCCTATGTGGATAAAAAAGTGGTATCCACTTTTCCATCTGCAAAAATGATCTACCGATGTCCACATCCACATCTGTTTCACGACGCATAAGGGAGCGGTCGACAAACGCTTCCCTTGTCAACCGATCCGTGTCTAGACTTCCACGCTGTGCCTGATCAGCTGATTGTCAGCACAGTGCGGCGGCCATTTTTACGTTAATGAAGCGGGGATTATTTAAATCCCAGCTTCATTGACTATGTCGGGTATACTAGTTGACGGAGCCATGTAGTCTAGACATACCCAAAGAGGATATCCACAAATGTGCAGGGCTCTAGACCCAAAATTTGTATCCACATCCATATCCACAAGAATGAGCCGTGGATATCTGAATCCATATTCATGGATGTAGATACCCGTGGATATAAAGCAGACATCTGCTGATTTGCAGGGGTTTGTCAATGATGCTTGAAAACACTAAGCCCCTGCCAACTAGGTAACTACTAGCCTTTGCCATCTACAGAGGGGATTTGATTTGCTTGGGTTTTTTAGTCTTCCCTGTGTGGCAGACATTAACATACGTCAGGGCATTTTTCTTTTTGGTTGCTCTGCAGCTATCTAGACATTCAAGGCGGATGTGAAAAGTTTAGTTTCCAGGTTTCTCAAGAAACATGAAGAATACACTGTGGAGTGTATAAAGTGCTGATAGCAACCCCTCGATGCAACTGAATTCCTGAGGCCACTTTTGAACCACCTGTCAACTTGAAAATATTCTCTTTTGCATTCTTCTGTTGCTTTAGGACAAACCTTATTGTCACTGCTTCAGTGCAGAAAAAGGATTGACTTTGTGTTGCAGCTCCATGGCTTCCTATTTTGTTCCTCACCGACACTCTGAATCAGCAGAACAGCTGCAAAAGGGCATTGTGAATTCTTCTACTCTCCAGTGTCTTTTCTCATAAGGATCTGAGATCTTGCCAATAAGTAAGCATCATTGACCATGTGAGAGATAGAGGTAATTTTATGACAGCTAATAAATTACATCTGTAGTTCCACATGCTAAGAACAAAGAAGAAAGCAACCAGATCTTACATCTTTGAAATAACACAGATTAGGAAGGCTTTCCCTTCTCCCCCAGTTAAACACTGAACAATTGGTTAATTGCATTTTTTTCTTATATTTCTCTGACTCATCAGATACTGCCCACCATAGGATATTGGGCACCAGGTCCTATGCTTTTCTATGGGGTTTTCAAAAGCACTCAAGGTTATAGAATCCTAGAATCCTAAATACTAGAACTGGAAGGGACCTCAAGAGGTCAACTCCAATCCCCTGCAGAAACAAGCACCATGTAGTTCGTCCCAGATAGAAGTTTGTCTAACCTGCTCCTAAATATCTCCAATGTTGGAGAGTCCACATTGTCTCTAGGGACTTTAGTCCAGTGCTTACCCTCTCTGACAATTAGGAAGCTTTTCCTAACATCCAGCCTAAACCTCCCTGGCTGTAGTTTAAACCAATTGCTTCTTGTCCTATCCTCAGAGGCCAAGGAGAACAATTTTTCTCCCTCCTCCTTGTAATACCCTTTTAGTTACTTGAAAGCTGTTATCCTATCCCCTCTCAGTCTTCTCCTTTCCAAATAAACAAGCCCAGTTCTTTCAGTCTTTTCTCATAGGTCATGTTTTCTAGACCTTTTATCATTTTTGTTGGTCTTCTCTGGACCTTCTGCAAATTCTCTCCATCTTTTCTGAAAGTCATTTAGCACTGCTCCTTTCAAATTATCCTTAACATCACTAGGAAGAGAGTTAGGACAAACCAATGATTTTGCAAATTCCATCTATAATAGAGTATCATTCACCTCATGGGAGCAGCGCCCCTCGTGGCCGAGTGCCTGCACCTGCACTTCTTGTTGTGGCAGTCTTCCTGCAACACAACTCTGCTAGCCCTGTCTGAGCCTTTTAAGCTCCGAGGAGGAAGTGCCTCATTTTGGCCTAACAGCTTCCCTTTAAATGGCTTGCTGGGCCCTGTTTGCGCTGTTTGTGCCAATCTAGCTTTCCTGGAAGACTTCTCTATGGTTAGCTGGGTGGGACGTGGCAAGGCTGCAAGACTCAAGGAGGGGTTTTGGGGCCTGGTCCTTCCTATCACACTGTCCAATATGTCAAACAAGAGGTCCTTTTCACTGTCATATTGGTGTTCTGTGCAAGCCTATGTGGGTAAGGTAGGAAACTAAAAAAAATAAGGAGTTGAATTTTTAGTTTTACATTCATTTTGTTTATATTATTTTATAAATCCCACCATCCCATTCCCCCATTCCAGAATCAGAGTCATTCTGAGCAGATTCTTTTGTGTCATGCCTTTGCATTTATGCATTTCACCATAAAGTGCCATGCTGGAATCTTCTGATAGTTACAGCACAAGCTATATCATGTGTTCAAATATGTGTTCCTCCATGTGCACAAAAGGGTGAATTTATTCCATGAAATTGTGAAAGCATTGAATTGAGAAACTTTTGAAGCACTGGAAGGGGCTCCCTAGGGAGATGATGGAATCCCCATCCCTAGAGGTTTTTAAGTCCTGGCTTGATAAAGTCCTGGCTGGGATGATTTAGTTGGGATTGGTCCTGCTTTGGGAAGGGGGCTGGACTCAATGACCTCCTAAGATCTCTTCCAACCAGAGGATTCTATGATTCTAAGTTTCATATAACTCTCCTCCTCCTCCCCTCCCCCCCATACACATAAAAGTACTCCAATTTCCAAAAAGATTATACTTTGTTTCACAAATTAAAAGGTAACTTCTCTGACCTCACTGTAGTTAATCAGTGTAATGTAGCTGTCAGAAATGTAAGAGTCAGGTTTACGTCTTTATGTACCTTTCTGTGTAAGGAACAATTGGGTTTAGGTACAACAATGATAGATTCAGCACAAGAACTAGGGCAGAATAGAATAGAATTACTCATCTAATAATAATTATACCTAATAATACAGTGGCTTACTCATCTAATAATAAGATGCTTGAAGTCCAAACCTGGAAGCGTTATTTATTTATTTTTCAAAAAGGAGGTGACCTTCTCTCCCATGGTAAAAGAAACATTGTTCACAGTTATTTCTCATACCAAATCTCTGTTCTTGCCTAGAAGCCATCCCTATAAAATAACGTTCAAGGGACCAAGTTGGGCTTTGCTGGAATTACACCAGAGATTAATTTGGCCACTATATCTTAACTTGATAATCATGAAAAAGACGGTAGTCAATCGGGATCCAGAGTCACGGTCAAGATTCACAGTAAAAACTGACCCATTGAAATCTCCCAACCCCATTAGGAGTCCTTTTGTGAATGAAACTCAAGGACAGCAAAGAGATAAACTTGAAAGAGGAACTAACCCATACACACTCCATGTGTGCCTTCTACAAATCTTGCTCCGCTTCATGCTTTCAGAACAAATTCTAGGCAAGAGGCCACTGGGAAATTGCCCAGTTTTCTGTACCCTATGCCCAGCTCTGTCAGACTGGCTGCAGACTAATTTATTTCATACAGTTCTCCTGGCCAAGGAAAACATAGTTGGGCCTTGTGGCAGGGAAACTCTGAAATGAAGGCACTGTGTTGTAAATTATACTCCTTAGGGGTTGACCTTTGATTGTGTGTCTTCTCACCTTTAGGAAATACCAAATGAGGAGAGGGGGGCATATAAAAGATTCACTTGATAGGTCCTTATCCTTTAAGAAATCAGTGTATAACCAATGGTGTGCAATACATTCTGTTCACTTTGTAAAAGTCAGGGGTGATTTTTTTTCCTTTCTTTTAAATGTACATTTTCTGCAAGGTAAAAGATCAGTCTCAAAGACAGAAGAAAAACGCCTCTTAAAATGAAACCTAAAAGTGTTCTATATGTCCTCGGGTTAATCTGGGAAGCAGGGAGTCAGAGGAATATTATACTGATGGCATAATCAACCCCTATATTTAATCTTCTTATACTTTTTCTTGGGTAATTTATATTGTTATTTTTATGAATATTTTTTATTTTTTGTTAGTTGGGATGCCTGTGTAGGGGGGAAACAATAGGGGTTCCCCCCCCCCATTCTGCAACCACCTTCCCGAGAGCAAATTAAAAGGCTTGAAATGTGTTGTGTCTAAAATAGGCAAATTAATGCTCTAAATCCAGCTGAATTTCTCTAGCCGTGCCATTCCATTTCACCAAATCCTATCAGCATGACCCAAAATTGGGAGAAACCGAACCGCATGAAAATCAGCGGGAGTTAGAACCTCATCCCTTGTTTCTTCCATTCACTTAATCTACATTTGCTCCCGCAATTATGCTGATTTCAGGGGCTATGTAGATAATACAGTATATGGTAAAAGCTTCAGGAGATCCTATATGAACTGATCTATTTAGGGTAGGTCATAGCACTTTTCACTCCTCCCAAATGGGAATGGGGATTTAGCTACCTATAACTGATGTTGTGTGATGCAGCAGCATGTGAAAATTTTTTTTTTCTGGTGTTCTAAGGACTTTTCAGTGATTGTAGTGGTGGTTTCTACTAATTCAGACCAAGTGTCTAAAAGGGTGTTACAAGGAGGGAGAAAAATTGTTCTCCTTAACCTCTGAGGGTAGGACAAGAAGCAGTGGGCTTAAATTGCAGCAAGTGAGGTTTAGGTTGGACCTTAGGAAAAATTTCCTAACTGTCGGGGTGTTAAACACTGAAATAAAATTGCCTAGGGAGATTGTGGAATCTCCTTCACTGGAGATATTTAAGAGCAGGTTAGATAGGCATCTATCAAGGATGTTCTAGATAGTGCTTGGTCCTGCTGTAAGGGCAGGGGTCTGGACTTGACTACCTTTCAAGGTCCCTTTCAGTTATATTATTCTGTGATTCTGTGTATTCTGATTGGATACAAACATTTAAATGAATTACATTGAAACTAAATGGTGAGACTGAGGCACTGTAATTAGGACATCTTCTAAGCTTCAATGAGACAAGCTGCCTAAATACCAGATTTCATTTACATCGTACTTTCCCATTCACTGCTGGGTATACTTGTGTCAATCCAGACTATCTCCTTTGAAATAGTGGAATTATTTCTCATTAGCTTGATTGTATGTAGAAACAAAACCAGGCCCTGTATTGTTTGTACCCAAGGCAACACCAGATTGATGTTAACGCATTTCACTTAAACACGCGTTGGGTCATCTTCCTTTCTTGCATTGTCCGTCTGAGGCGCATCCCACATTCTGGGTTCAGATCAGAGGCTAATCTGATTTCAGTAGGGCAAGGCTGTAAGATTTGACTCCCCCTTGGTTTATAGGCCAGATGGAACCATAGGGGGGCAGGTGATGGGGGTGGATCTGTAAATGAAGGAAAGAAAGTTCCAAAGTGGCTCCCATACAAAAAATTCCCACAATGCACCAGAAGATTGTCCAGTCTACTGGGTTCCGAAACCACAACCCAGGGAATCACTGAAAAATTCTTTTTAAAAACCTGGGAGGGGCATCCTTTTCAAATGTGTCCCAGTGGTTTAGTTACCTGAGGAAATGTGTGAAAGATTGGTCTTAGCTCTCACAGGGGATTACCCCTGTTATCAAGTATATTTGGTTTCAGCCAACAGACAAAACCCCACATTTAAACTTCTTACTCTGTTTAATGGCTTCTGTTCAACTCCAACTCCACTCAGTCCAAAAAAAGTGATGGAGGGGAGAATGACTGTTTTATGCACCTCCTCAATCTCTTCACAGCATTTGTGATATTTTTAAGGAAGGGTTATCCAACTTGGTACTTTTATCTGTAAAGGGCATTTCCCCCTGAAGATTCCCTACATTATGTATGTACAGGACAAAAGGATCTGGTGTAAATCTGGTGAAACTTCTCTGACAATCATTGGAATGATGCCAAGGTAAATGAGAGAGCCACAAAGAGGATCAATCTGCCCTCATTTCCAGACTTATTTTCTTTAAAAGTTGGGGTACATGGAAAAACTAAAAAACCAACAAAACAGGTTAAAGTATCTTAAATCAACATTACAAACCTACATGAGACTTGAAGCAAATTATCAGACATATTTCAATTGTTGCAAAAGAAGTATCCCATTGTTGTAGGATGCAATACATAGAAACCCTATGTTATACCTGAGTTAAGGTTGGTCTATCTGTAATTTACCTAACACATAACCACAAATGGAAAGTTAAAGCATAAGGCCCTTAGAAACACACATCACACCTCTATCAGCACTCACTGTACCCTATGGGCAACACAGCACAACCTTAACTCAGCCCTACTATCAACGCCAATGTCTAAGGGCATGTCTACATAGCAGCGTTACTTGGAAATAACTCACATTACTTCAAAATAACAGAGTGCGTATCTACACACCAAACCCGTTATTTTAAAATAATTTCAAAATAATGGGCTTCTTACTCTGACTTCTGTAACCCTCATTTCACAAGGAGTAAGGGAAATGGAAGGAAGAGTGTTCTTCCTTCAACTTCCTGCTGTGTAAACAGAGCTAAAAGTCGAGTTAAGGTATTCGACTTCAGCTATACAATTAACGTAGCTGAACTTGCGTATCTTAATTCAACTTTAGCCCACAGTGTAAACATACCTTAATATCCCCTCAACAGATATGAATCAATTTGGGTCTGGTTTGGTTGTAGAGGTTGTTGGTTTAGAGACAGGCAGGGGCTGGGATATTGTAACTGTATTGTGGCAAGCTTGTGCTATGTTTTCTGGTGAGAGAGGATAGACAGTGGTTGAATTAGAAGCCAAAATTAACTATGTTGTGGAAATGACTCTGGCCTAGTAAACCAAGGGGCTGTAATTGATTGTAAATCTTGACACTGTAGCAAGACAAGAAATCATCATCATCATTGAAAAGTGATGGATTTTAAAAGATCTAGCTTTGCGTCTTGCTATAGAGGAGCTATGAATATTAGCAGATTGCAGAGTATATATGTAATTCAGTCATCCACAGCTCTGTCTATCTGGTGCAAGACACGATGCAAAAGTTAAAAGCCAAACTGAGTCAAGAGTTTATTAATATTTATTAGCCCCCCGATGCAGATTTCACGTGGTGCGTTTGTGTGGGCGCGAATCCATAGGCTGCATATGTTTATGTGCGTAGGGCTCACAACTGTTTTCCATATAACCCCTCCGTAATGGAAATGGCAAAATTTCACCATGATGTTGGTTCCTTACTTTTCTGATGGGCACATACCCACAACTCCCAGGAAGAATTTGGCCCTAATTGTGGCTAGGAAGAATGTCAGCTTCTGTGTATGTGTCTCTCTGTGGAAGGGAGTGGAAGAGGGGGGTCTACCTAAACGTTTACTAGTTACTTTATGAGAGCAATACAGGTATTTTCCGACCATAAAACAGTAATGTTCCCATCCAGCGAGTGCTGTTCTTGGCATCTCCCCTTGTTCCAATTTGCTTTTCTTGTCACCATGGCCTGGTTTCATGAAAGGGCCTGTGCCTAACAGGTAGGTAAGCGTGGGCACTATTTTTAAACAAATAAATGCCATGCCCAAATTATCTATGTTCAAGCTACAACATATGGTTCCAGCCTGTCCACACACGTCTCCCAGCTCAGAATTGGCAGCTGCTGTAGAGTCCCCAAAAAAAAAAGTGTGTCAACAGTAACTTGTTCTACTGAGCCTATAGCTAAAACTGTTGCAGAGACGGAAGATCAGTGTCACCCATAGTGTGGGGGAGTCACCAGGCCTGCACCCCCCACCCCATCCACAGCCAGATGTGACTCTCAGCCAACAGGTAGAACAGAAGGGATATGAGTTGACCGGGACCCAACGTAGGAGAGACTTGTGACAGGAACCAGAAGCAGTTAGTGCAATTCATCTTGGGGAGCAGGGGGCCCAGAATCAGGGCCCCGGACCTCCACCTGCCTCCCAAACCAGCCAAGAATTTTCCACTCCCTCCTTCAGCCTTCCTGGGCAAAAGGTGTCACCTAGTTGCACCCTCTCCCAGGCTCAGGTTACCTGTGTGTGCCTGTGGGAGGCTATCGCACCTGAAATTCCCACCCCCATCTAGGTAACCCATCTAGGTTACTGTAGGGCAGTAGAAATCACAGGCAATATAAGGTGAATAACACGCCTCCCTGTCCCTATTTCTTCATACCTCTCCCCCTTTTAGAGACGGAACGAGCGGGATCGTTTTAGCCAGTGACCTGGGGAAGTTCATGCCCTTCTCCCCACGACAGGGCATCACCCGTAACTTGGCACTACTGTGGGCTTATCCTTCTGGGATTCCCCTCCTCACCCAGACTGGCTGTCTATAAATGCACCAGCTAGCTGCCCTGCACTGTGCAGGTCTTTCAGCTTCTTGTCCACCAGCCGCATTCTCAGGTCAGGGGCAAAGCATCCATATAGCTGCTCCTGTACCACAAGCTCCACCGATGACAGGGAACCTGGCTCCATCGAGCCCCTGCTGGCCATGTAGGTCCTAGTGGCCCATAGGATCATCTAGCTGCCTTTAGCCCCTCCCACATCCTACTAGAGCCGAGCAAAACTTTTCTATCCATGTTGAGTGCTTTTTCAACACAAAATGTTCCACTCGAAATTTTCCTTTTGTTTGAAAATGTTGACTTTTTTGATAAAACTGAAATAAAAAAACCCAACCCTTTGTTTTTCAAAAACTTAAAAATAACCAACCCCCCCTCCCAAGCCCCTCTTTTCTTTGAAAATCTTGATTTCCACAAAATTTGGGGGGGAAAAAGGGTGGTTGTTTTTTAATTTCAGTTTTATCAATAAAGTGAACATTTTCAAACAACAGGAAAAGTTTCAGTGAAAGATTTCGGTGTTGAAAAGGCAGCCAACATGGATGGAAAAAGTTTTGCCCAGCTGGGCAGATTCTGGGGGTGGGCCAGAGGATTTTCATGGATAATATGTATCACTTTCTGAATAGCCTTAGGAATAAGAATGACCACTTAGCTCAAAGGAATGCATTCTATGACATAATATCCTGGGCTGGGCGCGGAGAAATCTGAAATCTATCCCATCCTGCCACTGGGCTGATATGTGCCCTTGTTCAAGACATTTCCCTTCACCGTGCCTCAGTTTCTCCCTCTGTAAATCAGCATAATGCCACTTGATCTCCTGGGTAAAGCCTATCAACCATGTAGAAACGCAGCTGTAGAATAGTTAAGCATTTGTATTTAATTGGGTCCTTTTTATTAATATTAGAGTTTCCTCAATCCCTTGCTCAAAATAAATATTAGAGCGTATTTGGACAGTAGGCTCTGATTCATGGCATGTTTGGTATGTATTTCTATTGAAATCATGCCTAGAAGCCCTCATCATGAACCAGCAGTCTATTGTGCTTGGTGCTGTGCAGATTCTAAAAAAGGGACTGTATACATGGATTTGAATCCCCCTGCCATCTAGCTTGGTGGTATTCAGATCTGGTGCATTAGACAATTTTCTACTAAACATCTATTTGTACAAAGTCTCAGAGGGGTAGCCATTCGCAGCCACACACCACACCACAGATACACTTGTGCAGGAACCTACCCCAACTCTGTCCACATATCTATACAAGCGACACTATCACAGGACCTAACCACATATGCCACAACATCAGGGAATCATACACCTTGCACATCTTTTAATGTGATGTATGCCAGCATTGCCCCTCTGCCATGTATATTGGCCAGACTAGGCAGGCTCTATGCCAAGGATAAATAGACACAAATCAGACATCAAGAATGGTAACACATGTAAATCTGTAGGGGAACATTTGAACCTCCCTGGACATTCACTAATGGATTTAGAAGGAGCTATTCTTCTACAAAAGAATTGTATCATCTGGTTACTGAAGGAGACTGCTGAACTGGAATTAATTTACAAGTTCAACACTATCAACTTAGGCTTGACGAAAGATCTTAAGTGGTTAATGCATTACAAAGGTAATTTCCCCACCTTTGATATTCACATTTCCACTTTACATGCTATGGAGAAGACACATCCAGCCTGATTTAATTAGCACTGGCCCGACAACTGACTAACTTCTTTTACTGTTATACATACCCTAGATTTTGAAATTTCCACTCCAACTCATCTAATGAAGTGGGTTTTACCCATGAAAGCTCATGACCTAATAAATGCGTTAATCTCTAAGATGCCACAGGACTTTTCATTTTGCAATGTACTTCTATTTGTAGAGTGACTCCTATGGTTAATGTACATAGCTTAACTTCCCTTATTAATAGATGCATCAGGGTTGCAGGGCATAGCAGAGAATATCAGGATGAGTAAATTGATCTGGGAAAGAGAACAGCCCCTTGAATACTGGTTGATTCAAGGACTGCCTCTTTTAGGTTTCTAAAATTTTCTACTCCTCCTTCAGTACACTGCAGGGTTTTGGTTTGAATCTGACCTATAAATGTTGAAACACTATGAGAAAGTTTTTTCTTGTTGTAGTCCCTTCCCAAGTGTTGGAATTGTCACAAGAAAGTGTGTTTTTGTGAGATTTCCAGCCCAATTCCGAATGCTTCATAAATTCAAAGAAACATTCAAATGTTTGGATCTTTGCCCTACCCAAACACATAATATGAATCTCTTGAGATCTGCTCCTTTGTAATCCATGATATTAGATAGCACTACATAACATTGTACATTGTCAGCAAGCTGAACAGATTTTAACCAATTAAGACCCATCTATATGGATACGTCTATACAGCAGGGCTGAAGCTGACATAAACTACGCAACTTGAGCTACGTCAATTGCATAGCTCAAGTTGAAATAGCTTATTTCAGCTTTTGGATGTCTGAGAGAGAGCCCTCTTCGTCCGATTTTGCTTACTTCTCATAAAATGTAGGTTACAGAAGTTGGAGTAAGAAGTCCTCCAGCTCAACCTTTTTTTGACATTATTCCGAAATAACTGCTTGTAGTATAGACGTGGACTATGTTATAACGACATTCCAAAATAACACTGCTGTATAGACGTACCCTATGTGATTTGTGCTGGCTGGAACTTCACAAATTCAGCAGGATCTATTAATCTGTTCACAGGCATCAATGACGAACCAAGCATGGTTTCTTTGCCTGTCCAGTTACTCCAGAATCTGCAGATATTCTATTGTATTGTGAAAAATTGTTTTGCTTCTAGGATGACCCCTTTGGGAGCATACAGTTTGTGCACCCTAATTCAGGGTGCTGTCTGTGCCATAGATGTGCAAGGATATTTCATCGATCACATGTTTCCGAAGACTTTGAAAGTTCAGCGCTCGGTGTCAGATAATGCTTCTATCATCTGTGTTTCCACCACAGACATCATGACAGCCACTTTAGATGAAGATGATGTTGCAGGAAAAGGGAATCAAATGTCATGTTTCAGACCATCAGTTGATGACCTACAGGGTTCGGAAGTTGTTCCCCTCCACCTTCTTTATGTAATCGCAAAAGAATGACCTTGAATATCCTCTCAGACATGGGAGAAGTTCAGATCTCAACCCAAACTTTCTAGGTTTGGACTGTTTCCATGAGATCAATCCAAATCAGAAGACCAGATTCCAAACCCTTTTGTCTTATGGCGTTGACCTTCATGGCTTGGGGTCATCTGATATGAGACCACCGAGAAACTGGCCATGTAATTTGTACAGAAGGGGTCCACCTTCCTATGAAGCATCAAGATCAGTGTCCAATAGGTCTCCATTGGTCAATGATTTGATTATGTATGGGCAATTTTTCCATTTCTGTGAACCAAATAAAAGTTTTATTGCCCCTCCTTAGACTTGTGATTACAGTAACCTTCCCATCTCACAATTCCAGTAATATAGTGGCTGAGGTTTTCCTGTGCTAACTCCAAAAGGCTGGTGGTTCCTCCTAAATACTTCAGTAAGAATAGGATGTTTCCATCCACCACTGTATATTGATTCTTGCTATGCTTCTGACCTTAAATCATTTGATGACATCACATTGTTACTTTGAATCCATGTACAAATAAGCTGGACTTCCATTAGGGAACATAAAACAGTCCATTTTGACTCATTCTGCAAACTGTTTATGGGTTCCTTGCCGCTTTCAGGATTTTTACAAGAGAACATCTACTGTTCATTTCCTGGCCCAGCGCCAACTGGACATGTTAACTTTGCCTAATTTCCAAGACATTCGGTGGGAATGCTTCATAATAGAAGCCATGTTTTTCCATCAGGGAACTCACACCACTTTTTTTTTTTTAGTCTATTTTTCCCAGTCAAATTAAACCCACTTTTTATGAGCTTCTTCTAAAGGGCAGAACAGTAGCTTGCCTTGTTAGATATTGGTGCTTCTGTTCGGAAGAGCGATCATGTAACTGTGAGCTCGTAGTATTTTACACTTTCTGGAGTTCATTAAGCATAGGGCTTCTGTATTTGAATGGGTAACATTTTAGCTGGACGGGGCCCAAAAAGAGAAATCCATCCAGTCCCTTAGCACAGAACTAATTGTCATTGTAGCCAAGCTAATGAATACACTAAGAGTTTACAGGAAAGGGGGAGAGGGAACACTGATAGCTTTGCTTTTTAGAGTGGAATACAGCTGAAAGCATTTTACGCGCTTTCTTGTTAGCAGAAAATATGAACTGAAAAGTCAGTTTCCCCTCTGACAATGGCTATTCCAAATGATGGCATTTCTGTACCGATATGTGGTCATAGGTGTAAGGAACCAGGGCATAGGCAGGGGAGCCTAGTGGTCTATGCTGGCTGGTGTCACAGACTCAAAGACGGCCATGAGACAGTAATCTGTGAGTAGAAATCAGACTAATTGCTTGAGCCAGGATCAATGGGCAAGAGTCAAAGTCAGAATCAGACCAAGGAGGGACACTGGAAATTGGAAACGAGGAGCTGTAGCAAGCAAGGAGTCTGCATGATTTTCCAGAAAATCTCCAGGGGCATCCTCCAGGCTTAAATAGTAAGTGTGGGCCAATCAGTGGGGAGTTATTGTTCTGCCCCTTTGAGGGTACTTCCTACAGCATTTGGCCTGCACTGGGCTACTTTGCAGGGCCTCCCAGGAGTGGTGTAAGAACATCTGTTCCCCCAGGTGCTGTAAACCCCAGTTTTAAACTCACAGATCCTTACAAAATGTGAGTTCCATAGGCTCTATATTTGATCACCTAGGGTATGTCTAGACTACATGGCTCCGTCGTCGGAGCCATGTAGATGAGTTTACTAGACATAGCAAGATGAAACGGTGATTTAAATAATCACCGCTTCATTTACATCAAAATGGCCACCACGCTGTGCTGATCAGCTGTTTGGCGGCACAGCGCGGTAGTCTAGATGCTCCGCGGTCAACAATGGAAGCCTTTGTTGACCACTCCAGTAAACCTCATTCCACGAGGCATTACCTTTCTGTAATTTACTATAGTTCAGAGTACTGGGATATTTAACAATTAAGCAGGTTAGCACATTAAACTTGTTTGTGGGACCATGAGCATAGATCCCTTTAATCTGTAGTGACTCAAATGACACTTTTATTTTGAATGTCATCCCTTTTGCTGATTTAGTAGCATGGGCTCAAACAGCTAACAAATGCCGGCCCAGTGAAAATGATTGTCCTAGGCTTTGAAGGTGGCACAGTGGTCTATATTAGGTATACATGGTGACTGAGAGTCATCCCTCCTGGATATGCCATTGTGACTGACTGACCATAAAAACATGCTTCATCTCTGTGCCAGAGCTCCCCATCTGCAAAAGAAGGTTTATAGCCATCTAAGGCCTGGTTTACTCTACAGTGGAAGGTTGAAGTATGGTATGCAACTCCAGCTATGTAAATTAGGAGTCGGTGTATCTTATATCATGTTTCCATACCATCACACTATCGGAGGCCAATGGGAGCAAATGCTCTCATCAGCTTCCTTTACTCCTCATGAGGGAAAGCAGTGTTGGCACCGATGGAGGCACCCTCTGAGTTCAATTTAGCAGGTCTATACAAGACCCACTAAATGGAACCCCGGAAAATTGACCGTGGTTGCCTCAATCTTTCCTGTTGTGTAGATGTGCCCTAAGACACTTGTGATCCTCGTATCACTTTGGAGTCAGCCTTTTATAAAGCACTTTAGTTAATACTTGTAAGACCATTTGGACAATATAATTCATCCTCATACCTGTGAGAAGCTCATTTATTCAATAATGCATATGGAAAGTTGCTAACTACTGCTCTACCAGGTGTGAAAACTAATTAATTAATATGTGTACAAACATTTTAAAGCATTATATAAGAGCCTGATCCAAAGCCAAGTAAAATATTTTGATTACTTTCAGCAGGCTTTGGATAGCTATTAACCCTAAATGCAAAATGCTTTTATTTCAATTATAGGTACAGCTTTTACACCAGTGGGGCCCAATCCTGATTAAGGCCTCTAGTCAATGTACCATAAGATGAATAACAATCACTAAAGTTAAAGGTAGCCAAAGCGAAATACCATATTTAATATAGAGATGAACAGACTATTAATAGAAACTCAATCAATCATCTCCAATTAAATTACCTCCTATTGTGGGTAATAGCATTAGCACATTGGTAATACAGTTCTTGGAATACAAGTGAAGCATTATGGCTGGTCCAAATTGACCCTTTCTAAAGAAATTTGACTATATTTAATTTATATACATTTTGCAAACTCCAGTGGTGCTTCCAGATTATTTTTTTTAGGTGTCACCATATGGTTTTAATTTCTCTGAAATATATAGTCTAGCTTGTTCTCTGAGAAAACACTGCCAAATCGAGCTTGTCAAGATATCTGAAAGTATAATTTAACATCTAGTCTTTTCTGAGAGTGATTCTTTGCTAATGCAGTGGTAACAATCCCATCTGGAAAATCAAATGAGCAGTTAAATGAAGACACATAAACTGTTTATTGCTTAGTTTACTGTAAATGTAAAGGAAAATATTATTTTCTTTCCTACATGCATTAGCCATCATATCATGTCTGATCTTTTTTGTCTTCTTCCTTTAATAAAGTAAGTAACATTTGCTCCTGCGGACAGCAATTCATTTAAGAGAATTAGTCCAACCAGACAAATAATACGACAAATTGATTTCAGGACATGAAATATACTCTGGAAAGATAAAAAGCTTTAACATCTAAAATTGACCTTCTAAGAAAAGCTCTAATTAAATTAACAAAAGTACAGACTTTTGATGGTCAAGTCCATTATCTTGTGGATATATACATGACTGATGAAATTCACATCCTTCTCCATATTCCTATTATCTGTTTATTTTGGGGTTAAAACATCGGTGTTCTGGGTAAGTTGATGTAAATCAACACCTTATCTCCACTTACCGGGAGGTCGATGCAGCGGAGATCGATCTCCCGAGGTTTGATTTAACAGGTCTAGTAAGGACTCGCTAAATCGACTGCTGATTATGCCCGTGTCTACTCCAGTACTCCACTATGTTCTGATGAGTAAAGGAAATTTACAGGAGAGTTTCTTCCATTGATGTCCCACAGTGGGGATGCTGTGGAAATACGACGTGAGGTATGTCAACTCCAGCTAAACTATTTGCATAGCTGGAGCTACAAATCTTAGGGTATGTCTAAACTACAGGGTTTTTTCGAAAAAACTTTCCCTGCATCTAGACTGCTGCTGCGTTCTTTAGAAAGTATATGAAAAGAACGCGGCAGTTTTTGCAACCGTGGAAAACCTCATTTGATGAGGAATAACGCTTTTTTTCAAAAGACTGCCTGGGTGCTCTCTTTTGAAAAAACGGCTCGCTTTTTTGAAAGTACTGGCTGTAGTCTAGACGCTCTCTTTCAAAAGAGGCTTGCAGTCTAGACGTACCCTTAGTTGGTCTTTGTCTCGTAGTATAGAAATGGCCTTAGATTAGGAACCATTGCTTCAACAAAAGACCATGTTTTTCTCCTGGCCCCGAACATTTTCATGGAAGGGTAAACTAAAATATTTATCAATATATTTACCATCGCTATGGTGGGTCATTTTCGCATCATAATTATTTTGTCTCAGAGGGCCTGTGTTTATAACACTTCCACAGGGACACAGACTAAATATTGTAGCTAGGCCTCAGGCCTCAAACCAGGCCACATGAGCCCATGAAGCAAAGGCCTGGTTTGAGCTGCCTGTACTTAAAGGAGTTCAGAATGACACTCTGAGTCGGAATATATCCAATATCAAACTTGTAGAGAAACTAACCCAGAGCAGCTTTATCTTTAAAAGTGCTTGGTAAATGATGTCCAAGGAATATTATTTATTTAAGTGTTTATGGATCACCTTGGTTGTATTTTTAACTGTGTATCTTTAATTCAAGCATGGATACAGTACAACCTTATCCATGCGGTAGCCAGAGGACAGTTCCCCATACAGCACGATCTTGGGTAGGCGGTGGTTCTCCATCCTGGCGATGTGCCCTGCCCAGCGAAGCTGTATCTTGAGGACCATGGCCTCGATGCTGGTGACCTCCGCTAACTCGAGGACTTCAGTGTTGGCGACGAAGTCACTCCAATTAATATTGAGGATTGTGCGGAGGCAGCGCTGATGGAAATGCTCGAGGAGACTCAGGTGACGACGGTACGTGACCCAGGACTCAGCGCCATACAAGAGAGTGGTCAGCACAACAGCTTTGTAAACGCTGACCTTCGTGTCTCTTTTGAGGTTGCTGTTGTTCCAGATATGTTTGTATACTCTGCCGAATGCACTGTTTGCCTTGGCCAGCCTGTTATCGACTTCTTTGTCGATCTTGGCGTCAGACGAGATCACGCACCTCAAGTAGCTGAACTGGTGGACAACTTTCAGTTCTGTTTGTTCAGTGCAGATGCTTGGTGGATGGTGCTCCTCGTGGGGTGCGGGCTGATGAAGAACTTCAGTCTTCTTCAGGCTGACTTCAAGACCGAAGATCTGAGCAGTTTTTGCGAAACAAGACGGAATTCGCTGCATAGCTGCCTCTGTGTGAGCAAGGAGGGCGGCATCGTCAGCAAACAGCAGCACCCTGATCAGTTTCTCCATGGTCTTTGTATGGGCCTGCAAACGCCTCAGGTTGAACACGCTCTCGTCGAGACGAAAACGGATGAATATGCCATCAGCGTCGTCGAGGTCCTCTGTGACCTGCTGGAGCATCATGCTGAACAAAATGGTGAACAGTGTGGGAGCAAGAACACAGCCCTGTTTCACGCCGTTTGCAATAGGGAAAGGCTGCGAGAGGTCGCTGCTATGTCTGACTTGTCCAAGCTGGTCTTCATGAAGCTGGATGATCATGGTGAGGAACTTCGGTGGGCAGCCTAGTTTTTCCAGGATTTTCCAAAGTCCCTGCCTGCTCACGGTGTCAAACGTTTTTGTCAGGTCCACAAAAGTGACGTACAATGCTTTGTTTTGCTCCTGGCACTTCTCCTGAATCTGCCTCAGGACAAACACCATGTCTGTGGTTCCCCAGTTGGCTTTGAAGCCACACTGTGTCTCTGGGAGGTGATCTTCTGCTATCCCGGGTACCAGTCTATTCAGCAGTACTCTTGCGAGGATTTTGCCGGCAACGGATAGAAGTGTTATGCCACGATAATTGGAACAGTCTGACTTCTCCCCTTTGTTCTTGTACAGGGTGATGATGACTGCGTCCTTGAGGTCATGAGGGAGTTTACCCTGCTCCCAGCAGCAGACGTGCTTAATAGAAATGATTGTATACCACAGGAGGCTGGGAAGTGTGAGGGGCTCAGGGCAGGGGGTGGGTGAAGAAGTGAGGGCAGGGGTTTGGGTGTGGGAAGGCTGAGGACAGGGGCCTGGAGTCAGAACAGGGGGTGGGAGGTTCAGGGTAGTAGACGGGGGTGCAGGAGAGAGAGCAGGGAATGGGGAGCTCAGGGAAAGTGGTGGGGGTGCAGAAGTCAGGGCAGGGGTTATTGGGGCTCCCTGTGTTGGAGACGGTGGCACTAATCCAGTCGTGGCTTCTCCCAGGGAGGGCAGAGCTGCAGGCGACTCATCCTGGGGGCTGGGGTGCCACGTGCCCCCAGGCCTGCAGCTGGTCTGGGGAGGGGACTGGCCTGCAGCTGGTTCAGGAATGCTCTGGCTAGCCCCAAACTCCAACTGCTCCCTGCCCTGCAGCTGGTCTGCGGGGAGTCAGGGCTCCATGGGCCAGCCCCTGCTTCAAACTGCCCCACCCCCGCTGTACCACCAGAGCCTGCTGACTCAGCCAGACTCCCCAGGCAGGAACCCCCCTACCGACTCCCTTGCAGCCAGCCTGACTGGGTTCCTGGCCTCCACAGAGCTCCTGCCTCTGGTTCTCCACTGGGACTCTCTGGTCCAGCAACATTCGTGGTCCGGTTGCTGGACCAGAGAATCCCGGTTTAGAAATCTCCAAATCATTTGGCCTTATTTTCTGTAGCCCATTCGGAGTATTTCCCCATGGATAGAATTTATAGAACTTCAGATACTCCATTAGCACTCTCTATTGAGCTGTAGTTTCAACCTCCTGGAGGGTCTAATTGAAGTCAACAGTGATTTATTGCCTTGTCTTCAGTGAGTTTTGAGCCAGGCCCCTATTACATACGGGCATGGAGGCATATGGTCGGATGTATATGCTTTTGCAAAGCCCATTCATGTACTGTAGCCTTACAATTGAGTATTTCTTGAATTACCATGAATGAAATGCACCCCGATGGTGATCTATGTGGAAGCCAACTGTTGGGAACGAACAGCACTTTTGTGGGCACTGACGGAGCTGTTCTGCTAGTGGTGGTTTAATGATGAACACGCTTTCCCCGCAGATCTGACTTTTATGGCCAAAAATCAAGTCACCCAGACTCTGACTGTGTTTGTCTCCATGTGGATGTCCAAAGCCCCACCCCCTCCTTTCCAGGAAAGAAGAAACCATGGAAGCAAAGCAAGACAACACAATGTGCCTATCCCTCATGCCCTCCCACAGGACACAGCAATCAGAGAACAGTTAAAGAACGGAAAGTTGTTTTTACAAAGCCACACCAGCGGAAAGCGCCACCCGTTTTAATTTGAAGCAGAACAAGATAGCCACATTGCAGTGCCTCAAGAGAGCACACAAAGAAGGCCTTTTCTTGTTCACAGGGTGCTGACAGTCTGGGCGAGAGTCCATCCTGTTCAGCTGACGTGAGGAACTGCACATCCTTAAATCTCAGCACCTGGGCACAACTCATGAGATTTTGAAAGAACCATAGAAAGAAGGTTTCTGAGAATGACACTGGTGAAATCCCCAAAGGATTCTGCAGCTGGCTTGCTAAAAAGCGGCAAAAATGGTTTAAAAATAGCTCCTGCATCTCCAGAAAGGCTCATTTATCAACGCAAAGTTAATAAATCCTTTTTTCGTTCCCCCTTTTCACCAGACAATATTATTACGGCTGATATGTCTTAAAACAAGATCAATTGTTACATTAGCAGATGTTATGTGAAATCAACCAGGTTCAGATTTGATCTAGAAATGTTTTTATTTTTTTAGTTTAATTAAAAAAATAAAAAGAAAAACTCATTTGGGGATATGTATGCTCAGTTTCTTTTATTCCATCTCAGAACTGTATCTCTCTTAGGGATGAGTGAATGCTATGGAAAACTAAATACTAGCCAAACCAAACCTCAGGTCAAACATTGACATCAACCCAAACATTTTTGAAGGTTAGACTTGGTTTGGATAAGAAACCTTTCTGCCCAGTCATAAGTAGAGCTGGTTAGAAAACAGATTTTTCCATCCCACAAATTTTTTTGAGATTTAAAAAATAAACCGATCCCAAATTGAGACAAAAAGACACAATTTTGACTTTTTTCACCAAATGAAATTTGGGAGAGGAGGGGAGTTACTTTTGAATCAATTGAAATGTTTCATTTTGATCAGCGTTAAGCATTTCATTTTAATTCTTACTGTTCATTTAGTTGTCCTGATGTGAAAACTGGAAACCTTTCATCCCCAAAACATAAGAGAAGTATTCATTTTCCTCCCAATATATTTTCTAAGTAAAATTTTGTTGAAGTGAATATTTCTCCAAATGTTTCAGTTCAGTCTAAATGGCATTTTTCTGGTGGAAAATGCTTTTGATGACAAGTTTATCACCAGTTCTAGTTGTAAACATATCCCACTACAAATATCTTTCTAACCTGTTGCAGAACCCCCAAAGACCACCAAAAAGGCAGGGATTGTTTCCATGCAACTGGAAATCTCTTCTAAGGAAGCTGATGTCTTCATATCTTTCATCAATGATTTAGGTATTGGCAGAGAGAGTACGCATATTAATAGATGATACCAAGCTGGGAAGGGTTGCAACTGCTGTGGAGGACAGGGTCATAATTCAAAATGATCTGGACAAACTAGAGAAATGGTCTGAGGTAAATAGGATGAAGTTTAATAAGGACAAATGCAAAGTGATTCACTTAGGAAGGAACAATCAGTTTCACACACATAGAATGGGAAGCGACTATCTAGGAAGGAGTAAGGCAGAAAGGGACCTAGGGGTCATGGTGGACCATAAGCTAAATATTAGTCAACAGTGTGACGCTGTTGCAAAAAAAGCAAACATGATTCTGGGCTGTGTTAATAGGAGTGTTGTGAGCAAGACACAAGAAGTCATTCTTCTGCTCTTCTCTGTGCTGATTAGGCCTCAATTGAAGTAGTGTGCCCACTTCTGGGCACCACATTTCAAGAAAGGTGTGGAGAAGATCCAGAGAAGAGCAGCAAGAATGATTAAAGGTCTAGAGAACATGAGCTAAGAGGGAAGACTGAAAGAACTGGGCTTGTTTAGTTTAGAAAAGAGAAGATTGACAGGGGACACAATAGCAGTTTTCAAGTAATTACAGAGTGTTACAAGCAGGAGGGAGAAAAATTGTTCTCCTTGGCCTCTGAGGATAGGACAAGAAGCAAGAGATCATCAAGTCCAGTCCCCTGCCCTCATGGCAGGACCAAGCACAACCTCCCTAGGCAATTTATTGCAGTGTTTCACCACCCTGAGAGTTAGGAAGTTTTCCCTAATGACCAACCTAAACCTCCCTTGGTGCAATTTAAGCCCATTGCTTCTTGTCGTAATTGCTTCTTGTCCTCTTAAAGCAAGACCATTTTTTGTGCAAGTACTCCTGGTTCTGAGTGAAAGTAGAAGCACAAGAGGGGTTATCTTTAATGTGCTTTTCATAGCCATAAGACTTGCCTGCATGCAACAAAGGACATTCTGGGGATGGCTGATGGAGAAAGTGAGCAAAAACAAATAGCAGAATATTTGTTAAAAATCCTTCTGCAATTTAGCACGCTTAGCATTTTGTTAAAAGTGTTTTTCTGAGTTCCCTTTCCACAAGGGAGCTGGGGTGAGCCCAATGTGATCACAAAAGCGAACCCTGCCACTTCCTTGTGTTTCCCAACGTGTTTTAAAAAAATGTAACCATTTAATTAGCTACAGGGGAAAAAGTGAGTGACTTAGAACTCAACAGTTCAACACTGAGCTTTGTATGCAAAGGAAACGGCATGAAATGTGAATCAGGTTAAAGAGTTCAATTATTGCCCATCGCTTGCATGCTTTAGAAAGGGTGCAACTGTTTGGAATTGTTTAAGTAGTTAGTAAGGTGACCGTAACATTTACCAGCAAATGACATAAAACCAGAATTAATTATAATGGCTTATAATGGCTTAACGGGGATCATGGGTCCCAAGGTTTATTGTGAACTGTCAGGATAATGGAATTTTAATCAGTCCGTTTATTTTAGGAAGGATTAATTGCATGGCACAATGCACAGAATACAGCGACTAATGTTGGAAAGTGAGCTGACTGCATAATTTTATTAAAGCAGATCAGTTGTAGCATCTTAATTTCCTTGGACATGTTTATGGGGAGTCATTTGTTTTGTCAAGATTCTTTCCTGAAGGTTACAGTTGCTGGAAACGAACGTGTTTTTTGAGACTGTTACAAGGGATTCAATCCACATTTCTAAAAGCCTCTGACCCCCAAATCCAGAAGCAGTGGCGCCTTGGGGGGGATTTTGAAGTGAGAAAGTAAAAGAAGCACAAGGATAGTCTCAGAGTCAATTTATAGCTTTGAGTAAAGATCACACACAGTTTCTCGCAAAAAAACTGGGAGGACATTCCCTGATTCCCTAGGAATTTCCACAGAGTACAAATATCTTTCACTAAGGACACTAGAGCATGTTCTTCCCTCAACTACATCTTTGCAATCTCACGGACTCACTTAAACTTCAGTAAATGGTTGAATTGTGATCTGTGTAATGAAAACCGGGTATAGCGTTATTTAATCCATTTCGTACTACAAATCACCTCTAAATTAAGCCCAAGATGCCATCATGATGAGATGCTACCACGCCTACCCTCTTTATTCATTCATTTAGTCCCATAAATGGCAATGGGTCTATGTGTAATACAGGTTGAACTTCTCTAGTGCAGCACCCTTGGGACGTGACTGGTGCCGAACCCAAGAATTTGCCTGACTACGGGTCAATAGTGTCTAGAAGCATTAAAAACACTTCCACTGCTTACTGAGTTCTTTGGAGAAATGTAGGGGTCAGTTTGAGCTAAATAACAGCACAGAACACTGAGAGACATGACTATAAACAAACTTAGCGGGACCACGGGAAAATTGGCCACACCTGCAATAAGTGGACATCCAGTTAACTGAAATTATGCTGGACTCTGGATGTTGCCAGACCAGAGAGTGTTGCACGAAAAAGGTTCGACCTGTAGTAAGTGAAGAAAGAAAGAAAGAAAGAAAGAAAGAAAGAAAGAAAGAAAGAAAGAAAGAAAGACTATCCGGAAATTAAAAACTGTATCCAGAGAAAATTGCAGGGAATTTAAGGAGCACGTTATAATCACTCATACTAGAAACTGATCCAACACCAGATAGCCCATTTTGGAGGTGAATCTGGATCTGAAACATTTAATGTTAGCCAATGAGAAAAAACAGACAAGGTGGGTAGACCTTTCTCTCTCTACTATGTATATCTCCAATATAAACGACAAAGTCTAAAGCCATCATGGGAGGCAGGCTATTTTAAACATCCCTAGGGTGGAAAACGTGCTGTAGCTGAAACTGGATTTTAACTTCATCATATGCCATGTGGTCCTGCAGAGCTCCTTAGCTCAAATTGGCTTCTAAGACAGAAAGAGTTATCTTAGGCTAAGTCTACACTGCACAGTTATTTCTGAATAAGCTATTCCGGAATAGTTATTTCAAAATAGCTTATTTCAAAATATAATGCAGAGAAACCTCAAAATTAGTCCGAGGCAGGCTTTCCTAACGTAGACGTGCTATCTCCATTTAGAGCCCCCAGGAGGAATAACTTAGAATTATCCTGGTGAGGGGCTATTTCAAAATAGCAGAAGTAGAGCACCTACACACACCTTATTTCAAAATAGCTATTTCAGAATAGGCATTATTCCTCGGAGAATGAAGTTTACAGAAGTTGGAATAAGCCATCCACTATTTCAAAATTATTTCAAAATAACAGAATTGCTGTGTAGACACTCACATAGTTATTTCCGAATAACAGTTGTTTCTATGCTCTGTAGAAACACCCTTACATAGCTTTAGAACCATAAGCATCATTTATGCTCTTCTGTGGTACTTTGCTGCAGCATGAACTAGATCCAAACAGCAGGTAGGTAAGATTTAAGAACAGCATATTTCTTTGCTTAGAGTTTTTGGGAAACAGAAACAGCTTGAGCTCAATTCTCTTGTTTATACAAATTTAAGCAGAATACATTGTATACCATGATGTGGTGTATCAGCATGCATAGACAGACAAATAGATGTTCCTATTAAAGATGTGTCTAGTCCACATCCCTCTGTCGGCAGAGGGATGTCAATTAGACACTTAGAAAGTACAAATGAAGTGGGGATTTAAATATCCCACTCTTCATTTGCATAATCGTGTAATGGTGCTCTTTTGAAAAAGCGCCATTTCAAAAGTAAAACCGCGGTCCAGACATGGTTCTTTTGAAAACAGCAGGCTTTTTCAAAACCTCCTGTAAACCTCTTTAAAAAAAGCTTGCCGTTTTTTAAAGAACCATGTCTAGTCCGCAGTTTTACTTTTGAAATGGCACGTTTTCGAAAGAGTGCAATTATGCGATTATGCAAATGAAGCACGGGATATTTAAATCCCCGCTTCATTTGCACTTTCGAAGTGTCTAATTTACATCCCTCTGCTGACAGAGGGATGTAGTCTAGACACAGCGTAAGCAAAAAGTCACTTTTTTTTTCATTTTGTCCAATATATGTATTTTTCTTTCACAAGATCCTAGAGTATCTCTACAAATATGACTTGCTGGATTTTTATTTGTTTTCTTTTTTTTTAAATTCCATTATTTATATTTGGGTTTTCCCCTTGTTTTGTTTTGAAATAATGGGCCATGGAATTCAAAATCTGTACTGCTTTTCACCAGGAGTAACATGACTTCCAAAATAGTTATTTAGAAAAAAAAGATAGTGTGAATGCTCCAGTACCGCTATTTCAAAATAACTAGTCCCCAGAGTAATTTGAACTTATTACTCCCCAGTGCTTCCTGTTGATCTAAGTACGAGGTAGCACATCCACAGTTACAGAGCCTGCCTCGGACTAATTTCGAGGCTTCTCTGAAGTGTGGACATGCTAGTTAGATTTTGTTAAATCAGGAGTTAAGTCAAGTTTACTAATTTTGAAATGGTTTCCTAGTGTAAACATGGCCTTCCTGATGTGATACATTTGGGTCTGTCCCTTTGGCACACACCCTCCGCAAAGTGTTCAGATGGTTTTGATTTTGCAAAAGCTTTGTCATGTTTTGGATTTGCAAAACCAAAGCCAGGTGGAGTTTTGATTTGTATCCCACAGTCCTGTTGTGGGAGGGTGTGTGGGAATTTTGGATGATTGTCCCAAATGGGTTCACCTTTATTTTGTTCTTCATCGCTTTATATATGCTTACAGGAAAGACGGTATTCAAAATAGCTCAGTATCAATACAGACTGTGCTTTCCTAAGTTATTTGTTTCCAAGCTATTATTAGGCTGCATTTCTCAGATAGTCCAAATTAAATGTTGGTTAATGCGGTTGAGTTTTACTGGCTCTACCAAAATAAAGTGACATAAAACAGAGAAGATGGAAACAAGGTTTTCAGCTAACATCACTTGTCTATCCTTCTCCCTTTGAAGCCAACGGAAAGTATTATGGTGTGCTATGCAAATAGACTTCATGTGCGTTATTAACTATAAACACAGAAAAACAAATGTTAATGTTGTGTCTAAGTTCCAGCGGGAAATATTCCTAATAAGTTTTGAGTAACAGTTATCCTGGGAGTAGGATTCATGTATTAGATATTTGAGTTTGTCTGTGTAGCAGAAGTCAAAAGAGCAAACAGAATGTTAGGAATATTAATAAAAAAAAGGGATAGAAAATGACATCTTATTGCCTCTATATAAATTCACAGTATGCCCATATCTTGAATACCGTGTGCAGATGTATATATGAATGCTCTATGAGATGCGCTTCATCTCAAAAAAGATATCTTGGCATTGGGAAAAGTTCAGAAAAGGGCAATAAAAATGATTAGGGGTTTGGAATGGCTGCCATATGTGAAATTAATAAAATTGGGACTCTTCAATTTCGAAAAGAGGAGACTAAGGGGGGGATATGTCAAGAATCGATAAAATCATGACCAGTGTGGAGAAAGTAGATAAGGAAAAAATATTTACTTGCTCCCATACTACAAGAACAAGGAGTCACCGGATGTAAGTAATAGGTAGCAGATTTAAAACAAACTAAAAGAAAGGATTTCTTCACATAACACACAGTCAACCTGTGGAACTCCTTGCCAGAGGATGCTGAAGGCCAGAACTTTAACAGGGTTCCAAGAAACCCCCAAACCTAGATAAATTCATGGAGGTTAGGTCCACCAATGGCTTTTAGCAAGGATGGGTAGGAATGGTGTCCCTAGCCTCTCTGTGTCAGAAGCTGCGAATGGGTGACAGAGGAGGGATCACGTGATGATTCCTGGTTCTGCTCATTCCCTCTGGGGCACCTGGCCTTGGCCAATGTCAGAAGATGGGACACTGAGCTAGACGGACCTTTGATCTAACCCAGTAAGTCTGTTCTTAAGTTATGCTCTTTTGTGCATCTGTGCATGAGTCTGTCTGTCTGTCTGTTTGTTCTTACCTCCTAAGTGGTAAGAGCTAGGTATCCAGCTTCCTCTGATCAAAACTTAAACCAAGGCAAGGGTTTGGTTGTGCCAGTAAAACGGGATGTGCCCCGAATGGGATATCTTCCCATAAATCCATATAGAAGAGACAGAATCACCAGCCAGGTGAAAACGGTTAACTGAGATTGCCCTCCCCCCATCATAACTGTTCCAGCCCCAAGCATCCCACCCCCTATGCACCATTGAGGGAGGGTAGGGGGAGCTACAGGTTCGTCCCCACCCGTCTGATTTGTACGGGGATGTTGCTGGCTGTTTCCCTCTTCAGGGAGCAAGGGAAAAGTGCACAGTTTGCTGCATTCCTCCCTCTGGCTAGTGAGCATAGAGACAGACAAACTTGGACCTGCCCCAGCCGGGGGACATACACTTCTCCCCTAGCTGTGCCCACTGAGGCTACTGTAGCCATGGAGAGGCGCTTCTCACCTGGCCCCAAGCTGCTGTGGTGAGAGAGGCCTGGCGTTGTCCTTTTTCCCTGAGGCAGCCCTCAGACTGAACCGCTCCTCCCCAGCTCCATCCCAGAGCAATGATTCAAATGAAGAAAAAAAAAATTATTTGCATTAAGGACCCAAGCAACTCAGGGTAAAATCTTCTAGTACAATATAAAGAGGTTCTGCAAAGCATTTCGTCTCCTAGATGCTGGTCATTTGAAAGGAAGGCTCTCATCTTGCAAAGATTTACACCAGTGGTTCCCAAACTTTTTGGCATCATGCCCCCCTTTTCGATTTTTGAAAAACCCTCACGTTTCCCCCCCCCCCCAATAGCAGCAAAACTTATCGAGGGGGGAAAAAAAAGAGGAACTGAACAGGGCAGCAAAACTTGATGGGGGGAGGCTGAATCGCCTTGTGCCCCCCCTGGAATTTCTTCATGCCTCCCCAGGGGGTCATGCCCCCCCCCCCCAGTTTGGGAATCCATGATTTACACGCATGCTTCACTTTACAGTCTGGGAGAAACTGCTCATTGTGAGTAGTCCCCTTGAAACAAAGTTAACAATGTGAGCGGGTGTATTTTATAGAATGAGGGCCAAAGTTTGTATCACCTACTAATCTTTCTTGTCTGATGGATCTCTCACTACACTTAGGCTTGGTCTACACTGCAAAGATAAATCGGAAAAAGAAACGCAATTTGCGGTAGACAAATTGCGTCTATTTCCGATTTACTGTCAAAAAAGACTTTTCTGAAATTTTGCGCATCTACATGGTGCCAAATTTTGAGAAAAGTCCTCTTTTGACACATCCCTTCTTCCTCGTAAAACGGGGTTTACAGAGATAGCGAAAGAGCGCATCCTCTTTTTCGAATTTTTTTCCGAAAAAGTGGACGTGTTCCTTGGTCGTAGCATTACTTTTCACTCTAGATGTAGCCTTAATCATGATATTAGTGCTTACTCTATTATTTGTGTAGGACTGTGAAGATAGAAACATCCACAACTAGAGTTTGTGAATACTGCAAAAAAAGGAAACAAATTCTGAGAAATAGTTGTTTGAGTTTTTAAATGTATCTTTTCATGTATTTTAATTGTGTTTGCACATTTTGGGGGTTCACTTCCTGTGAATATTCCACTAGAAGCCAAAATATTAATGAAAAGCAAATTTTAAGCAGAAACATTTGAATAGTCATTTAAAGCAAAGATTTCATTGCATCACTCACTTATGCCAATTTGTATTTCTGCCTACACATTTGCAAGATAGGCAACTGGAAATTTGCACTACTGGTGGTGAATTGCTTCAGCCAATCAAAACCATAAATATGTTTCCAGTGGAAAACAAGGGCAGATCTTTGCAGAAAGGTTTTCCCATTTCATGACCAACCTTCCTAGTTGTAGAAGTTATCTTGTCAACAATATTTTGTCATGACAATACAGTTGAGATTTACACAGTCTGCTTGCAGAGGAAAAACACTCGTGCAGTGTGCAAATATTAGCACCCACATTTTACAGATGGGCAATATGAAAAACAAAGAAGTTATGGCAAAAAGATACAAAGTATCTTAATGGCAGAAACCAGATTAGGACTGAGGAACTGTTAGTTCTCTGCTTAATCCACTAGACCACATTGCCTCCGGTAATACCATGCTCTATGATAATGCAGACTCCCATTAATATGAATGGGGCTTTTGTCCCATTCATTTTGAGTTTCCTTCTCACCACAAATGTTTTGAAAAGCAATTAAGTTATTTAAAAACTAGCCAACATGCCTGCCCTTTCACAGTAGCTAACATTTAAAGTGAACAACTCCAATGATTACTTTTTATTTTTCAAAATATGAGGCTCGCATCCGTATACACAAACGTTACTTTTATAACAGCAAGCTTTTCAAATGTATTTATTTTGATTTTGATTTTGGCATAAAAACATCTCTTACCGGGTCCAAACTAGTTATATTCAGCAGTAAAAGTAAGTGAGAATGACCAAACTGAAATCCATACTCAATATAAAGATTTTTTTGTATAGTAATTAGCATGGGGGCTATTTTGGATTTCAGTCTGACACAATGGTGAAGTGATAAATTGCTAAAGAAATTCTAGAACAACTCTCATGACTATAACAATGATATCCTGATATTCATGAACCAATTCAATGATGGATTGGACTTTTGTACGGTTATCAAAACGACCCAGATTAAAAATAATTCCTACTAAGAAAAGTTTTGGAAGAAAAATAAAGTTTTATGCTTCAGGATTGAATAGAAACTCGGAGAGGTTAAGATGAGACCTGCATGAAGGGCAGATTATGCCACATCTGTATAAATATATGGTACGCCCACATCTTGAATATTGCGTACAGATGTGGTCACCTCATCTCAAAAAAGATATTTTAGCATTGGAAAAAGTTCAGCAAAGGGCAATAAAAATGATTAGGGGTTTGGAATGGCTGCCATATGAAAAAGACTGAGACTTTTCATCTTAGAGATTAAGAGGACATATGCTAGAGATCTATAAAATCATGACTGGTGTGGAGAAAATGAAAAAGGAAAACTTTTGTACTTGTTCCTATAACATAAGAACTGGGGGACACTGAATTAAATTAATAGGTTTGTTTAAAACAAACAAAAGAACGTTTTTCTTAATCATAGAATCATAGAATACTAGGACTGGAAGGGACCTCGAGAGGTCATCAAGTCCAGTCCCCTGCCCTCATGGCAGGACCAAGTACTGTCTAGACCATCCTTGATCGACATTTATCTAACCTACTCTTAAATATATCCAGAGATGGAGATTCCACAACCTCCCTGGGCAATTTATTCCAGTGTTTGACTACCCTGACAGTTAGGAACTTTTTCCTAATGTCTAACCTAAACCTCCCTTGCTGCAGTTTAAGCCCATTGCTTCTTGTTCTGTCCTCAGAGGCCAAGATGAACAAGTTTTCTCCCTCCTCCTTCTTCCCGCAGTGAACAATCAATCTGTGGAACTCCTTGCCAAAGGATGTTGTGAAGGCCAGGATTTTTGCAGTATTCAAAAAAAAAAAAAACTAGATACATTCATGGAAGATAGGTCCATCAATGGCTATTATCCAGGATGGGTAGGAATGGTGTCCCTAGCCTCTGTTTGTCAGAGGCTGGAAATGGATGACAGGAAAGGGATCACTTGATCACAGAGGGATCACTGTTCTGTTCATTCCCTCTGCGGCACTGGGCTAGATGGATCTTTGGTCTGACCCAGTATGGCCATTCTTATGTTCTTATATTCCCCCAGGGAGATATTTCGCCCCTTTCTTTGAAGCATCTGCTATTTGGTGTAGAGAAGGTGAATAAAGAAAAGTTATTTATTAGTTCCCATAATAGAAGAACTAGAGGACACCAAATGAAATTACTGGGTAGCAGGTTTAAAACTAATAAAAGAAAGTTCTTCTTCACACAGCGCGTAGTCAACCTGTGGAACTCCTTGCCAGAGGAGGCAGTGAAGGCTAGGACTATAACAGAGTTTAAAGAGAAGCTAGATAATTTCATGGAAGTTAGGTCCATAAAAGGCTATTGGCTAGGGGATAGAAATAGTGTCCCTGGCCTCTATTTCAGAAGCTGGAGAAGGATGGCAGGAGACAAATCACTTGATCATTGTCTTCAGTCCACCTCCTCTGGGGCACCTGGCGCTGGCCACTGTCGGCAGACAGGCTATTGGCCTAGATGGACCTTTGGTCTGACCCAGTACGGCCATTCTTATGTTCTTATATTCCCCCAAAGAGATATTTCTCCCCTTTCTTTGAAGCATCTGCTATTAACCATTGTCAGATACACAATACTAGACTAGATGTACCAGCGTTCTGATCCAATATCATGATACCTGGTGTTCACACATTTTACTTTCAGCTGAGTCAACTCTAAAGGAAGGACAGCTTCTCATGATTTCTCAGAACACAAAGGAGATTACTATTATCCGGGCTAAATACTCAGAGAGTGTTAGAAATACTACTTCCAACTGGAACGGCATGAGGAGATTTTTTTTAAAGAGATTATCCACCCCTATTGTCAGAAAACAAATTGAGAGGCAATTCATGGCATAGGGCACGTGCTCCCCTCCACCTTTGCCATGAAAGCAAGAGAAAACAGAACCACGGGGAAAGAGGAAGATACGCTGAAATTTTCTTTCTGTTGTTTTTTTTAAAATCGAAATATTTGTTTAGCTAGAAAGACAATACCCGGCTGTGCTACAGGGCACGCGCTCCCTGAGCAAACACATGCAGCTGGCATAACCGCAATGAAAGGCGCTGCACCCTTCCAGGAGGAAAAAAGGATCAAATGACGATATAAGTTACTCAAAACAAATAGCAGTGAAATGGAGTGGAATAGAATTCTCCACTTGAATTACTGTAAAGTTCCATTTATAGATTCATGCCCCCTAATAGACTATGATTATTGGCGCACATCTGGAAAATGCCTTATACTTGAAGTAAGGAAACCGAATAATCATTGTTAGCTTATTATGCATTAAAGATCACCGTTGGGTAATTATTTTGTTGCTTGGGTATGTACTACACACATGGGCATGTACTGTTGTACTTGGTGCTTTGCTCAATGCTTGGGGTAGGGGCTGTCTTTTGGTTCTGTGTTTGTACAGCACCTAGCGTAAGAAGGTCCTGTTCCATTGCAGGGGACGGTGGGAGAGCTATTGCAATACAAATAGCAATTATTAATATATAAACTAATGAGACGAGACATTCTCTGCCCTGTGGGGCTTACATTCTAAAGCCCTGATCCTGTGAGTTGTTGTCTGTGGCTAGATTGTATGCCAAGGCCCAGATTAGATAAATAACATTATAACCAATTATGGCAGATTGCGAGAGCATGGGGAAGAATAATAAGAATAAACAGAAAGAAAGGTGAATGTGTTTTGAATATATATATATATATATATATATATATTAGAAAGTCTGTCTGTGTGTCCATCTGTCTATCTGCAAGTCCATTAGTGTTCAGGAATTTCTCCTAAATGTTAGGAGCTAGGACCAAATGTTAGGATGCCGCTAAGAAACATCAGGGTTTAGTTGTGCCAGGACAATGGGATGTGTGTGGAATGCGATTGTTTCACATCAAATGGAAAGGGAGGCGTGTCATAGTAAGGACGGTTATAACCAGAGGGTGCAGCAAATGCCGCCTCCCTGGGAAAAGCTGTACAACCCCCACCCAGCCCCTGGGAGAAGCCACGCAACCTCCCTGCCACAGTGAGAAGCCACATGACCCCCCCCCCACACTTTAGCCAGGCCCCAGGGAGAAGCCATACACCTCCCTGCCTTGCTCTGGAGAGAAGCCATGTGATTCTCTTCACCCACTCTGACACCAGGGAGAAGCCATGAGACCAGCCCCTCCCTTCCCTGGAAGGACTGCAGAGAAACAGCCCCGCCCCTGCCAAGGGATAAGGATGAAGGAAAGAAAGATTTGTGCCTCTCTCAGCGCCACTTGGTCCCTTTGAGCAAAGGTTTTGCATGTGACTAAGACTGAGGGTGCGATGGGGGCGAGGACTCCATCTCTTCTGCCGTTGGACAAATCTGCCTGTAGGATCCCCCACCCTGCCCTCATAGATCACGGATCTGGTTCTGCAACGTGGCACTGAAAGGTAAAGAGCTTCTGGGGTAATGGTTTTGTGTGTGTGTGTAAGATCAGACCACTGACTGGAGAGGTGGCCATTTCAAAGGAAGAAATGAGAAAAGGCAGGTTTTTTCAAAGAAACTGGTGATATGAACATGAGAACGGCCACACTAGGTCAGACCATCTAGCCCAGTAGCCTGTCTTCCAACAGCGGCCAATGCCACATGCCTCAGAGGGAAAGAAGAGAACAGGGAATCAGCAAGTGATCCCTCTCCATCAACCATTTCCAGCCGCTGATAAACAGAGGTTAGGAACACCATTCCTACCCATCCTGGCTAATAGCCATTTGTGGACCTAATCTCCATGAATGTATCTAGTTCTTTTTTGAACCCTGTTCAAGTCCTGGCCTTCAGCATCCTCTGGCAAGGAGTTCCATAGATTGACTGTGTGCTGCGTGAAGAAAAACTTTCTTTTGCTTGTTTTAAATCTGCTACCTATTAATTTCATTTGGAGCCCCCTAGTTCTTGTGCTATGGGAACAAGTAAATGTCTTTTTCTTATTCATTTTCTCCACACCAGTCATGATTTTACAGACCTCTATCATATCCCACCTCCTTAGTCTCCTCTTTTCTGAGCTGAAAAATCCCAGTCTTTTTTAATCTTTCTTCATAAGGCACCTGTTCCAGACACCTAATCATTTTTGTAGCCCTTTTCTGAACCTTTTCCAATGGCAGTGATGGATCAATGCTGCATCGCTAATTTTTTTGTGAAATATCCTTCAAGAGGAAACATCCAAGAAGGAAGGAAGGAAGATCATCTGAGGATAGAGGATTTTTAAAAAATATCTAGGAAGTCCTCTCTGTCCTGAAGACATGGTTTAATATGGTCTCTTCCTGCCCTGAGGTATACAAAAGTTTCTTGTCAGACTTGCTTGCAAAAGTCTCATGTGCAAACCCTCATCTGGAGTGCATGGAGCAGAGACTAAGGCCATGTCTAGACTGCAGGCTTCTTTCGGAAGAAGCTTTTCCAGAAGAGATCTTCTGGAAGAACTTTTTTCAAAAGAGAGCGTCTACACAGCAGAAGCGCAACGAAAAAGCCATGTGCTTTTTCGAAAAAAAGCATCCACATTCATTGGACACTATCTCACGTTCCAGTTGGGATTACTGTTGACGGAGTAATCCTGGAGGCATTTTTCCTGGAAGCCTCGTCTTTCAAAAAAACCACTCCCTTCCGCGTTCACACATGCCTTTTTTCGAAAAAGCTTTTTTGGAAAAAGGCTTCTTCTTGTACAATCAGTTTTACCACCATCAGAAAAAACCGTCCGTTCTTTCAACTTTCTGTCAAAAGAAAGCAATAGCAGTGTGGATGTAAGAATTGGCCATTTTTCTAGAAAAACTCTGCAGTGTAGACATACCCTCATTTACACAACTAAGGATTTGTCCTCAAATGTTGATTGATAGTGTCAGGGCAAGATGGCTGAATGACGATCTGCCTTGGTAAGGAGGTAAGTGTTGTTGTACTGCCCCAGAGAATGAACTCGGTGAGAAACAATTCATCCCTTACTCTGTTATTGCTCTGTGTCCCTACCAGATACTTGGCCTAGGACAGGCCTGCAAACTTGGAAAGTGGTGAGGGCCATACCGTAAAATCTCAAGTATAATGCGCAACTATGTATAATGTGCATCTGCTTTTTAAAGGTCAAAATTCTTGAATAAATTAAACTCTTATCTATAATGTGCACCCCCATTATACTCGAGATATTAAGGTATGCATAGGACGGAAGGGGCTTGCGCCTGCCACTGGGCCCCCTGCTCAGCTGAGCTCACACCTGCCGTGGGATCCCCCTGCCCAGCTGAGCTCGCGTGTGAGGGTGAGTTTAAAACTTTTTTAAAAAACCTCCTTTGGATAATGCGCACCTCGACTTTGACGTTAAAAAAAAGAGAAAAAAAGTGCACACTATGCTCGTGACTTTACGGTATTACTCCAAAGAAAACAGCTGTGGGCCACAAGAAGGGTTGCCAGATGCTCTCCAAAAAAATACCGAACATATGACTTTAAAAAACAAAACAAAAAAAACCATGCGTGTCAGGCATCCAAAAACCCCCACACCACCTGGCTTCAGCACGCAGCCACAGATTTTGTTGAAAGCTCAAGATTTTGTTGAATAAATTCACACTCAAGGGAAAGACTCACAGTCACACACAAAGAGAAAAAATATCTCACGGCGCAAAATTTGTTCCTTCTGATACAAGTTATAATATAGATGGGGCGTAGATTTGACCAGCTGGCGAGCTGTGACAGGTTGAGCCACCCTGCACTCCAACAGCACCAACCCCCCTTGCTGCATGGGGAGCGTGGTGTTTTGACAGCTGTCTGCACTGCGCAAGCTACCGCCCAGCCGAGTGGCGTGCAGGGGGGCTGAGTCCTGGGACGGGAGCCGGAAGCGGGGGCGGGGCCAGAGTGTGCGTGCATCCCTGACGTCAGGGGGAGAGATGCCGGCACTAGAGAGCGCCGCATTCAAAAGGGGAGTAGAGGAGAGCAGAAGAGAAGAGGGAGGACATATTATTTCCAAAAGTCGTCACCGGCCACACAGTGAGCCTCTTCGGGCCGCATGTTGTGCAGGCCTGGCCTAGGAAGTGGGAGGCAGAGAGCCTGAGTTGTTTGTCTCTGGCCTCTCTTTGCTCTGTTGTTTGCAGTAGCAGGAAGAATTAGGCCCCTCTTCCTTTTTCAACAGCCACCCACAATCTGGACACTCTTGCTCCTTTCATGACGAGCTACAGGCTGTCGAGTGCATGAATACAAAATCTCCAAGGACAGTTTGTGTTTCTCCTAGGAACTACTGTCATACAAAGACATCACAATAACATACCTTGAAAGGTGCAAATAATGAATTTTTCCCTGGCCATAACGAAGAAATCGCCTCAGGTTGACGTGAAAGAAAAATGGTTTCAGGATAAAAATATGTTTTCATTTCAAATTCAGTGAAGCATTTCATTTCTGATGCCATCAGATTTTTTTCTGGGGTTTTGAAATAAAATTAAAGGTAGTTTCATCACCAACGGTTATTTTGAATTTAAAAAAACGCTGAAGTGTTCCCTATTGAAAATGTTGAAGCAAAATATTTTGACTTTTTTTTAAATGTTTGTTTTCTTTTTTTTACCCAGAGGAAACAATTCACCCAAATCTAGCTGAATGTGATAAAAGTGTCAGCTGAACCAAGTTTGTATTTTTTGCTAGCAAAAAAAAAAGTTCATTGGAAACATTTCACCTTGTACTCATAATTTTTTTTATTAGTAAACCACTACGGCTATGTCTACACTGGAACGATTTTCTGCAAATGCTTTTAACAGAAAAGTTTTCCGTTAAAAGCATTTTTGGAAAAGCGCATCTAGATTGGCAGGACGCTTTTCCGCAAAAGCACTTTTTGTGGAAAAGCGTCCGTGGCCAATCTAGACGCGCTTTTCTGCAAAAAAGCCCCAATCGCCATTTTCGTGATCGGGGCTTTTTTGCGGAAAACAACTCTCTGCTGTCTACACTGGCCCTTTTGCGCAAAAGTTTTTCGGAAAAAGACTTTTGCCCAAACGGGAGCAGCATAGCATTTCCGCAAAAGCACTGACAATCTTACATGAGATCGTCAGTGCTTTTGCGGAAATTCAAGTGGCCAGTGTAGACAGCTGGCAAGTTTTTCAGCAAAAGCAGATGATTTTGCGGAAAAACTTGCCAGTCTAGACACAGCCTACAAGTTCAAGACTTTACCGGTCTTGAACCAGGAACTATACCAGACCATAGGAGATTAATGCTGCCCCCTCTGCTCCCAGCCATTGGTCTGGATTACAAAAGTTCAACCTATATTCAACTATATTGTTTTCTGAGATTTATCATGATGAGTGATGACTCATGATTCTCATTCATCTCCCCCAGTTATGCTTGCTTTGAAGCCATCTCATTCCCTACCTCCTCTCCTTGTTTGTTTCTGAACGCTATGGGTTTGCCTCACCACTAAATGAATGTACAGTACCTAATCACTGGCGTGGGCCTTGGAAACTACCATAATGAAATAACAGCATTTGTTTGGACCTAAATGGAAACGATGAAAGTTCGGTAATTCAGGGCCACACAGATTATTCCTTTTGAAAACAAGCCAACGGAAAAAGGCAGGTAGGCAGGATGTGAGCAGAGCACTGGAATCCCTGGACTTGATATTCTAGGTCCTAAGGCACTTTTGTACACCTCTAGTGGTGTGCAGGCAACTTAAAGAAGACAAAAATAGCTTTCTAGGAAAGCCTGCTCCATCTTTTTCTTTGGTTTCTCTGTCCAGGACTTGGGGCAGGCTGGGCGCTTTCAGGGTATGTCTAGACTGCATCCCTCTGTCAGTAGAGGGATTCAGATTAGGCAGGTTGACATTGCATATGAGGCAGGGATTTAAATATCACATGCCTAATTTGCATAAAAATGGCCACCACGTTTTGCCAACTCAGCACTTCGTTGGCAAAAAGCGGCAGTCTAGAGGGGGATCTTTCGAGAAAGAAAGCCTTTTTTGACAGATCCCTTATGCCTCCTGCAAGGAGGTTTAAAGGATCTGTCGAAAAAGGCTTTCTTTCTCGACAGATCCCCCTCTGGACTGCCGCTTTTTGCCAACAAAGTGCTGAGTTCGCAAAACGCGGTGGGCATTTTTATGAAAATTAGGTGTGGGATATTTAAATCCCTGCCTCATTTGCAATGTCGACCTGCCTAATCTGCATCCCCCTGCCGACAGAGGGATGCAGTCTAGACATACCCTCAGTGTAAAGGGTATGTTGGGGGGATATAAAATCCTGCTTAATTGGTTCACCCAGTTAATCAATTAAAGGGGATGTAGGTGGGGGTTTCTCCCTCCCCTGAGTTGCCGAGGTGGGCGCGGCCTTACACCACAGGCAGGAGCTGCTCCGGACCAGCCAGACCAATCCCTGCCTGTGGGGTGCCCAGGCATCCCGCAGATAGAGGCTACTCCGGAGGCCAGAACACCCCCTATTTGTGGGGGTCCCCCCCAAAGGAGCTGGAGCTGTCCCCTGTATGTGGCAGGCAGGAAGTTACTCCAGCCCGCCCCACTGGTTAATGTTCACTGGAACCGGTAAGCCTTACCCCTTAAGGAAGCATTGCTGTTCCTGCATACTCTGGCATGGTTGTTATCTGCTTCTGAGGGCCAAGTACAGGCCCTTTCAGAATAGCCTGTCAGTGCAGGCCCATCCACCACACTTCCCTAAGAACAGCCCCGCGAGGTGAAGGCGTGGGATTCTGGCTTGAGCAGCGTGAACGCTCCAAGGGCCCAACTTAAGCCTTTGGCCTCGGTGGGAGACCTTTCATTGATCTCAAAGGCCTTTGGCTCAGCTCCTCAGGGGAGGAAGAGCGAGTAGGGAACCTGTCTTGGAACCTGGAATGGGGTGGCAGCCAAATTCAAAGGGAGAAATCCAATTCCCCCCCTGGCTTTTTCAGGACATTTGCTCAGGTTCTACAAACCTGTCCGACTGAGGGAACACACGAAAGTCACCCAGATACCCACCATTGCTTGCTTTGGGTGCCAGAAATGATTCATCCCAGGGCATGTAGCAGGGAGGGGATACATCCATGCTGCATAAATAGCAAGACTTCTAAACTGGAACGTTCAGCAATCGGGGAGAAATATGCCGTCTCTAATTAATCTGTTTTCAGCAGTTGACTGGGACCCTCTCATCCCCTGCACACACACACACACACACACACACACACACACACACACACACACACACACACACACACACACTTCTCTGCTGAGGGCAGGGTGGTTGAAAGGGCTGCCAGGCACAGGGAGCCCAGAAGCGGACAGGAGAAATTAAGCATTCCCTCCCTTCCCCCCCCCCCGATATGCAATCTGTGGTTTTCTCTCCTTGGCCGTATTCCCTACAGAGCTTGCAGTTACCTGCGGAAACCAAAAGGCACCGGTCTACGCACATGGCTGTCTCCATAGTCTCTGTGTAGACAAGTGGAGCCAGAGGGTAGATCCCCTGGCCCCCGCACACAGCCTTCCTTTCAGCACCTTCCCTTGACACAAAGACTAACTTATCCCACTTTTTTTTTCCTCCCTCTCCCTCCCTCTGTCTCTGCTCCCTGCAGCCCTTGCAATGAAAAGCTCTCCATGCACGGACTAATAAAGTCCTATATCACCTCCTCCCCCACTCCCCATGCACAGCAGTGCTGCCAGAAAAAAGAGAGAGAGAGTTAAACCTGGAACTCATTTAGCAAAAGGGGACTTTCGTTAACAAGAAAGTTACCCATCACGAACTGCCGGTCACACCTCGAGTGATCCTACATCCATTACCCAGCGACTTAGCCCTGGCTGAGTTTGATTTTATGAACTGTGAGGCTGCTCTGTTGAAAGTCTGCAAATTGGACATAAATTGGACGGCAGACGGCTGGGGGACTGAAACATTTTTCTTGCGGGTGACGTATACAAACGTCGGCCATGGACTCACAACATCCCGCCACGACGCTGATAATGAGTCGCTTGCCCTCGCTAAGGAAGTGACAAGGACACTAGGTGAAGTCGGGTGACCAGATGTCCTGATTTTATAGGACAGTCCTGATATTCACGGCTTTTTCTTATATATTTAACCCCCCCATCCCGATTTTTCACACTTGCTATCTGATCCCTAGGACTGAGACTCAAAAGAGTTGGCTTCTACTGACTCTGCTACTTAACCACCTGGCCTTGGGCAAGTCAGTTCTCTTCTCCTTGCCTCAGTTTCCCCATCCATACAACTCTGACTTTTCTTCATTAACTACATTTTGCTCCGAGACTCAAGTATTATTATTCATTTTGGTTCCTCACCCCCTTCCTCAGATCTTTTCTCTATATTTTATATGCAAAAGCAGTATTATGCAGGTCTTATTCTAATGAAAACAACTAGATTTACCGGTGTGTTAAAAATTACTCAATTTATTCCTAGTCTCAGATGCCACAATTGCCTCTTTGAGCAGAATGTTACTGTGAGGTAAAGCTGTTGCATGTTAGTTGCTCGAATATGTGATTACGTTTTCAAGTATATCTGCACAGAGCTCTCCCTATAAGGCCATGCTGCATGTGAGAAAATAAACCCTGGGAACATTGTATATGCACTGATGTGTCCCATGGATGTCAGAGGTGCAATAACAACTCATTGAGAAGTACTGCAGGAGGAACAGTTTATTTTGCCCTGGTCTACACTAGGGAGTTATTTTGAAATAACCCCCCCCCCTTATTTCAAAATAATAAGCAGAGTGTGCACACTATCCAGTCTGTTATTTCAAAATAATGGCATGGTTATTTCAAAATCTGTACTCCTGCTTCCCTTGAGGAATAATGCTTATTTCGAAATAGCAAGCGTGTGGATACTCCGCTGCTGCTATTTTGAAATGACTCCCCAGAATAATTCGAACTAATTACTCCCCAGTGCTGCTTGATGGGGCTCTAAGTCAAGCTAGCACATCCACAATAATAGAGCCTGCCTCGGACTAATTTCTAGGCTTCCCTGTAGTGGGGGGACACGATTTCGATGTCATTATTTCGGGTATCATGATTTTGAATGTAGTTATTTCAGAATAATTTCTTAGTATACACATGCTCTTTGTGTTGTATTTGTTTTATATCATAGGTGATGTTTAATGGGGGAATCTGTGTTGAAAAAGAAAGAAAGAAAGAAAGAAAAAGAAAGAAAGAAAGAAAACTGATATATTCAGCATGCAGTTAACCTGACGCAAGAGGAAATCAAGACAAATGACCAATTTGTATTTTGAAAAATAGAATTTAAAAAAGAATCTAAAATCCTATGGAATGATGATTATAAGAAAGTCTAACTTTGGCAGCTTTGGGCAACGTAAAAGGATAAATGGCACCATGAATTACATGTGGTACAATCCTATGGTAATTATTAATTAATAATAGCCTTATTTATATTAGAACATAAGAACGGCCATACTGGGTCAGACCAAAGGTCCATCTAGCCCAGTATCCTGTCTTTCAACAGTGGACAATGCTAGATGCCCCAGATGGAAGGAACACAACAGGTAAACCCTCTCCTGTCACCCATATCCAGACAGAGGCTAGGGAAACCATTCCTACCCAACCTGGTTTATAGCCATTGATAGACCTAACCTCCTATCTAGCTCTTTTTGAACCCTGTTAAAGTCCTAGTCTTCACAACATCTTCCGGCATGGAGTTCCACAGATTGACTGTGCGCTGAGTAAAGAAAAACTTCCTTTTGTTTGTTTTAAACCTGGTGCCTATTCATTTTAGTTCTTATATTGTGGGAATAAGTAAATAACTTTTATTGCATATTGTATCTAAACACTCCAATAACAGACCTATTTTTGCCTTAATTCCAATTCTGGCTTGACTCCAACGGGGTTATGTCAGCATAGAATTTAGAGCTAGTTTAAAAGATACCAAGGAAATCTTATTGCGTGCTTCAGGCTATAAGCGTCTTGCCTGCAGAGGTCAGGAAGGACTGTTCTTTTGACACACAGCCTTACAACGTTTAATGGGACACTCTCTCCTGGCTGACTGCAACATGCTTACATTAACGCTGCTCATATGCTTAAAGTTAAGCATGTTGCTGGATTGGGGCAGAGTGCACGGCACATGCCAGGCCTGAGCGACAAGTGCAGTAATGAACTGATTGATTAATGAAATATAAGGGAGTATTATTTCCTCCATTCATTCATCAAGTATTGATCATTACTGATTGCAGACAGTCTCCTGTAGCACCGGAATTTCTATATCACTAGTTATTTCTAGGACTCTCTATATTACTCAGGTAGTAAAAGGGAACTCTTTGAAACACTTAGCTAATTTTACCAGCGAGGCGGCAGTCATTCAGAATTTGGTCTGTTAGGGCAAAGCCTCAGTAGTTCATTTGGTTAATTTCCGAGCCTTCTGGCTTCTGCAGTGTTTCTTTAAGGGGCACTGTATATGAGTGATTGAGTGAGAAGGAGATGACAGAATTAGCACACACTGGATCTTTTGACCAAGGGGGTTGGAGGTGGGGGAGAGAAGGTCGCCAATCTAATGCTGGGCTAGGTGAACGTCCCCCTCAGGATTTGGGAAAGAAAAACACTCAACCGAATCATTTTGGTGTATCTCGAGCCTATTCAATTCAAATCCATTTCAGGATTTTTTTTTAAGGCACTTCATCTTAGATCAAAAATCACTAGGGGATTGCAGTCGGCACCATGCAGCCAGGGCTGTAGCGGGATTTCCAGGAAAACTCAGCTCGCCGATACCGTACCACAATGTGTATTTCTAAGAAATCGTGGGCAGTTCCCCCTTTCAGTTTCCAAAACCATCTGCAGCAGGCACTTTTCAAGGAAACGGCACAGGTACCTCAGGATCATCCGATGGTGGTCAGTTGAATTTTCCAGTGAGCTAGCGAGCAAGGTTTGCAAATAGAGAATAGCTTGTTCCCCCTTTCCCCCCGCTTTCTGTTTGCTCATGGTTTTTTCCTTATTATAGCAACTCTGACTTCACTGAATCATCTGTCGCCTGGATCAAATGCTGAGAGAAGGAATAATGCATTGTTTTTTAAACAAGGATCCTACAGCAGCTTTTAAATCCAATGTGCCTCAAAATGATGCAATTTCTGTGTTGGGGAAAGTAAGGATTTGATTGGAAGACGAGTCATATACCTGCCTTTCTTTTTAGTGCCTGTGCTTTTGTTAGTTTAGTTAGGCTACATCTATACCACCTGCTGTGTAGATGCGGAAAAAGTTATTTCGGAATAGTGTCAACATACAGTCAACCTGGAGTAGTTCTTACTCTGACTCCTGTAACCCTCATTGTATGAAGAGTAAGGGAAATTGGAGGAAGAGTGCTTCTATTTCAAAATAAGTGCTGTGTAGACACTCCCAATTTCGAAATCAGCTATTTCGAAATAAGCAACGCAATTGATGTAGCTCAATTTGTGTAGTTTATTTCAAGTTAAGCCCTGCAGTGTAGACACACCTGGGCTGTGTCTAGACTGGCCAGTTTTTCCGGAAAATCAGCCACTTTTCCGGAAAAACTTGCCAGCTGTCTACACTGGCCGCTTGAATTTCTGCAAAAGCACTGACTTCCTACTGTAAGAAATCAGTGCTTCTTGCGGAAATACTATTCTGCTCCCATTCAGGCAAAAGTCCCTTTTGCACAAAGCTTTTGCGCAAAAGGGCCAGTGTAGACAGCTCGGATTTGTTTTCCACAAAAAAGCCCCGAAAAAAGTGCTTTTGTGGAAAAGCGTCCGTGCCAATCTAGATGCTCTGTTCCGAAAATGCTTTTAACGGAAAACTTTTCCGTTAAAAGCATTTCCGGAAAATCATGCCAATCTAGACGCAGCCCTGTAATATTAGGCTGTGTCTACACTACAAAGAAAAGTCGGAAAAAGATACGCAAATAGCACACCGCAATTTGCGTATCTTTTTCAGCTTTTCTTCGGAAGAGGCTTTTCCGAAATTTGGCGCATCTACACAGTGCCAAATTTTGTAAAAACCTCCTCTTTTGACACATCCCTTCTTCCTCGTACAATGCGGTTTACAGGGATGGTGAAAGAACGCGTCTGCTTTTCCGAATTTTTTTTCGGAAAAGCAGACACTTTCCTTGAACAGAGTATAACTTTTCCGGGATACCTCTGGTATCCCAAAAAAGTACTGCAGTGCAGACTTAGCCTCTGTCAACATACCTAACTAGCCCTGGTTGCTAGAATTTACCGGTTTCCTTTCCAGAGCAAACAACCTGACCTAGCTGGGCTTGTCTATGCTACAGAGAAGATTGACGCTACCGCAGTCGATCTTCCGGGGTTCAAATTAGCAGGTCTAGTGAAGACCCGCTGATTTGAATGAGAAGGCATTCCAATCGGTGCCGATAGTCCTGCTCCTCATGAGGAGTAAGAGAAGTCGACGGGAGGGTGTGTGATTTAAGACACTTCAACTCCAGTTATGTAATTAGCTGGAAGTCCACAACTTACAAAAGGGTTGTGTTGAGAAAGTCCATTTGTAAGTCAGTTGTTTGGAACTTGGAATGCCTTTTCCCGTAGGAGCAATGCTATAAATGGCAGGTAGGTCCCCAGGCTAGCCCACAAAAGTCTATTTAGCTCATAACGTAGCTGAAGTGCTGTGGTTTTGCCATGAAAAGTAGTAGAAATTGTTTTTATTTCACCGTGAATGCTGGTGCCTGAGGAAAGGCAGGTTTAATGAGAGGAGGATGAGGAGCTGGGTGGAGATTCTGAAAGGGACTTCTGGGTATCTCGCGACCAGCCACCGCCCCTCTCCTGCCCCCTCTCTTCCCACATGGACTATGTGCTGGCTCCTATGGCCAGTCCCATCCCCCGGCCACGACCACCTCCTACTCCTAGCCCCTGCTCACCAGGAGGTGGTGAGCACAGCAGGCGCGGGGTGGAAGACTCGGAAGGAGCAGGGAGTGGCTGTGGAGACAAGTAGAAGTTTCCCCTTCAAAGCACCGCTTCTCTCCAGCTGCTGGCTATGCGACAGCCCCCACTCCTCTGGTATCCTCCGGCTACCACCTGCGCCTCTTGCCTGCTGCCCTGAGGCCAGGGCTGTCCATAGCCATATGCAGAATACGCAGCTGTTCAGGGCATCTAGAAAATTGGGGCCTCACTGGGTTTTAATGTTCACCCACCTTCCTCTTCCTGTCCCTGTTCTGTGGCTCTGCTTCCTCCGGAGAGGATCTAATGCAGTGTTTGTCAGCCTTTTTTTATAAAGTACCCCTTTTTGGAAAAAAATATTTATAAGTACCCCCAGTACCTACAGGTTTCAGACACACACATTTTTTTTTCTACCATTGCAACACATTTGTTTAAACAGCTTTATCGTTTAAGGCGGACGATGACTTTTTGGGGAGTAAAAAGTACAAAAATAAAAAAGCGCTGTAAAACTTAAAACAAAAATGCCATTTTCTCCAAGTTTCAATTGTGTTGATCTACCCCCCAGACTTCTCCTAAGTACCCCGGAGGGTATTTGCACCACTAGTTGAGAAACACTGATCTAGTGAACTGAAAAGTGACAAAGCTGGCCAGAGTAAAGAGCCATTCCTGTGAAAGAGCCATTCCTGTGGTCATGAAGCTATTGAACAGGCATTTGCCAACCCCAGGTACATCCTGTTTGTGTCTGAATGTACCGTGTCAGTCGACAGGACCTTAGTTTAAAATTCCCTTTAAAAATATTTCATGAGTGTGTCGCTTACCATTATAAAATCACCTCTCTAAAAAAATTGTCATCTCCTCCTTCCCAACTGCCATTGAGCATGAGGACACGAGTTTCATGGCACGGCGTAGGGCCCATACATGCTAAGGATGGCCCTGTCTGAATCTGCAGGGAAGCTCTGGTTTGTGCGTAAATCGGCTGTTTGTACCGTGGGAAGTCGTTGCCTTCAGAGGGACGACTTGCTGCAATGAGCGGGGGAAGGTGGGGCCAAGAGTTGCCCGTGTGGGCCTTAAATGTGAAACACGTCATCCCTGTGTGACCAGTCTGGGGAGCAACGCAGAACGTGTGCGCTAAATTTCCTTCCTCCCTCCATCTCGGAGGAAAGGACCAACCAGTGCGCAGTGTGAGAGGTATGATGCTTCTCTGATAGCGTGTCAACCCGCATGGTCGCATGGGAAGGACACAAGGAATTCCGCATGAAGTATCTACAGTTACACCCGACATGTACCTCCAGGGCCTGGCACTAAAACTCTGTTCTAGCATCTGCTGACGTCAGTGACAGTTTTTCCTTTGACTTCACTGGGACTGTCATGCAGGTGGCCTCTAGACCTTGGCACTGTAATACCATGGTGATTGGTCCCATGGAAATACCTGGGATTAGGTTAGACTGCAGGGAGGATACCATTATATGCAGCAGGCCAGAATCCTATACTCAGTGTTAGAAGAGCAAATTTAGGGAGCATTGTTATTTCCCAGATCAGGCCATATTAAGCAGTGACTCCCCTCCGGACGACAACAATAAGAGAAACCATATTCATCAGCTACCGAGCACATTTTTCCAAAGATCTCAAAGGCCTTTGATAAGCAGCTCTATAGACCCTTTGACACATGGGGAAAAGTGAGCTGCAAAGAAGTGAAATGAGTGGCCCAAGTTTTAACATTGTGTTAATGACAGTGCCAGCTAGAAATGTAAAGCTCCAAGCTTTGTTCTTACCACAGCCCGGTCTACACTAAAGGGGAAGTCGACTTCAGATACACAAGTCCAGTTAAAGCTGAGCGCTTGGTTGGCCACCTGGGAGAGAATCAAATGCCACCCAGCTGATTAGCAAAGTGCCCATAGCACTCACAGCATGTGTTTCTACTGGTGGTGCACATTCTACATGCCTCAGTGCACATAAAAAAATTTATTCTGCACATGGATTGGAAAAAAATTAGAGGAACGCTGCCAGGTACGCTAATAACGTAGCCAGAGTCGAAGTATCTTAAATCACATATGGGCCTGTTCACACAGTAAGAAGTTGACAGGAGAAGGATTGCTGGCCTTGAATAAGTGCTGCTGATTCAACCCACAATCCTCTGTCTTCTCCCCTTTATTATGACCAAGACCTTGATTCAGCAAGATACTTAAACACATGCTTCACCGTTCAAGTCAGGGAGTAGCACCATTGAAGTCAATGGGTAAATTATGGCTTAAAGTTAGATATCCTTACCTTGCCAAACTGAATCCTTGGAGAAAGTGGGCAGGAAACCCTCACCTTACTAAGAGACCAGGAGGGGAAATGTTTTTCTTTTTGGATTCATGTTCCTTCGTCCCTTTCAGGACCTAGCTAAGAGGTGCTGAGCTCCTGCAGTTCCCATTGACTGCTGCTGGAGTTATGGGTGCTCAGCCTTTCTGCAACTAGGGCTGTTGTAACTCAGCAGGGTGTTCCTCAAACTCTGGAGTGCGCTCTGTAGCTCCCTGGAATGGAGTTACTATGTCATACCCATCCTGCCTTAAGCCAAATAACGTAACAAGAGGGAACTGTGCTGCTCCTCACTTCCAGAGTCAGATTTCCACTTGAATGTAAACTCAAGTCCCTGACACATTACCAGGAGCGCATAAAAAAATTATTATAATGGAGCAACGCTCGCACTCGTTAGTCCACTCTATTCCAGCCTATAATGACTTAGGAGATCCCTTTTCCTGATTTTAAGAGGAATAAGGGATCTTTCAGAAAAGGCTTTATTTTCCGAAAGATCCCCGTCTAGACTGGCACTTTTGGCCGGCAAAGCCCCGAGCCGGAAAAAAGCGGCAGCCATGTTCATGCAAATGAAGCGGGGGAGATTTAAATCCACGCTTCATTTGCAATTGTGCTGTGTCTAATCTGCATCCCTTTTCCGCAAAAGGGGTGCAGTCTAGACACAGCCTAAGGGTATATCTACAGTGCCACCTTAGTTCGAACTAGGGTGGCAGTGTAGACATTCCCTAACAAAATTTAAACCTAGGCCCATGAAGTTTTAGGTCTCTTCTGTTATATTTGTCAGCAGTAACTCTTCTAACCCTGAAAAAAGTAGTCCTAGGGCTCCTTAGGCCTGGTCTACACTAGACCAGGTGGGTCTGCTTAAGGTACGCTATCCAGTAGCTGGAATTGGCGTACCTTAAGCCGAGCTACTGTGGTGTCTACACTCTGGGAGGCTGATGGCAGCATGCGTTCCCATTAAGGCTTCCCTCACTCTGCACAGAGTGGGGAATAAAAGATACTGGCAGGGGCTGCCCTCTGCGTTCAGACACTAGAAGTTCAACCTCCAGAGACTCAATTTTCTCCATAGACTAGAGAAGCCCTTAGAGACTAATAAAAATATCTTGGATCATGAGCTTTCATGGGTAAAACCCACTTTATCTGATGAATTGGAGTGGAAATAACAGAATCCAAGATAGATAGATAGATAACAGCAAAAGAAGTACAGGTTGGACCTCTCTGGTCGGGCACCCTCAGGACCTGACCGGTCCTGAATGAGAGGATTTGCTGGACCGGAGGAGGTCCCCAGCTACTGGCTCCCCAAACCACCTTCCCTCCCCGCTGCTGGCCCCAGCCACCCTCCCTGCTGGACTGCCATGCTGTTAAGGCCCTGGCAGCCCGAACTGCCTCAGGGCTGTCACGTTCCTGGCCCTGGTACCGCCACTGGGGCTACCGCAGCTGCTGCATCGCTGGCCCCCTCCCTGCTACCATGGCTACCACGACTGCCACGTCCCTGGCCCTTCTACCGGGGCTGCTGCAGCCCCTACTGTGCTACAAGCGCTTTAGTGCTGGTCCCACCTTCAGCCCCGCTGGACTCCGAGCTGCCAGCCCTCTTGCCACTGGAGCTCCCAGCCAGGACTGCCTGGTTTAGGAACAACCATGGTCCTGCTGGACCATGGATGTTACCGGATGAGGGAGTCCCGGTTTTGGGAGGTCCAACCTGTACCTGTCAATTGTAGGACCCATGTAAATGATGTTAATTAAGTGGGCTGGGTGTGTCCCATTCATAGCGTTTGGTGTGAAAACGTGGATGTCAAAGGCAGGGGAAATTGGCTTTGTAGTGCGTTAACCAGTTTATATCTTTAAGTCCAGGGTAAGGGTGTCAAATTTATAGATTAATTCTTCTAACCCTGGATATTTCTGCTAGTCACATAAATGTCCTGTCCCTTTTTAAAATCATGCTCAAGTTTTAGCGTCAACAATATTATGTAGAAATGGATTCCATGGTCTGAATATTACAGTATTTCCTTTTTGAATTTGGCACTTTTCAATTTCATGGAATATCTCGTTGCTCTTTTGTTAAGTATTCATAAGAATACATTCTTCTGAGCTATCTTCTCTGTACTATTCATGACTCCGTATACTTCATCATCTGATTACTTACACATTTCCTTCCTATAGGAGATTTCAAGTGTTCCTATTATGTTTCCAATTCTCCTGTTAGTGTATGTATTTTAAACAGCTAATACTTCTCAGAAGACACATTTTCTTTATGACTTGTTTCCCATTAACCCTCAAGCGGGCATAACCCAAGTAAAAAAGAGAGGGGCTTGGGGAGGGGACTATGATTCTATTGATGTGAAATCCACCAACCATGCATAACCCCAAGTAGCTGGAAGTTTCTGCAAAGAACTAGTTCACAATGTTGGCGTTTTAACCATCATCGTTAGACGTCCTTGTTAACACGTCACTGCTATGACGATGTGTCATTCTTCTAATAATTAATACCACCTTAAAAAGTGTAGTAGGTCCTTTACAGAGCTAAGGAAAACACATGTCGTCAGGCATTGGTTTAGAAAAAATGGTTGCTTTAACGAAAGGATGTAAGTAGTTGCTTTGCGTACCCGTTCAGCATGTAAGCTATTTTTTAGACAGTCTGTCTGTATTCTCAGCAAGACATCTGTGCATCCGTTCACGGCTTTCTTCACAATCATAAAGGCTAGAAATGTTTCTTTCTAATCCCTGCCAAACCCTTATGCGGTCCCCGATAAGTACTGCCTTTTAGAGAGCCCCACAGATTCTACTCCCAAGAAATTAAGTCTCCTGCAATGAAGGGCCAATTTCCTTTCTATGACTGGGTTGAAACCCAAATATTCTCTTGTCTGCAGCAGACCATTTGGATACCGAGGTTAGGAAAAGAGTCAGAAATATCAAAGGGCAAATGGCAACTGTTTCTCTTCCTGGTATCTGCATCACTGCCACGAATTTTCTAAGCTGTTCCACTCTGCTGGGCCAGTCTTCGTTTTCACACATGTGGTGAGCAGATTGCTGGGAATGGCATTCAAAATGTGTTTTCCTCTCTTGAAATCCCTATTCATGCTCTTCCTCTGTTGGTGTTTCCTTTAACAAGGGCCCCGAGTGGACTGTGGCACATCTGGATCGGAACTTTCCAAGCTTGGGGGATCTCAGAATTGCAGAACAATGGTGGAGTAGGGGGGTGCGTTCTGAAGTTGAAGGGAAAGGGAAACGCTCGCTCCAGATGTGAACCACTCCAGAGTTCAAGGGTTTTCCTCTGGGCCCATGTTTTGTTCTTTTTACTGAAAATAATTTCAGTGGGTAACACACCACTCTGTGAGGAATTACGGAGTGTGCTGTCCACACACAATGCCAAATTTGTCGAATCTATCCAGAGGTGGAAGTCTGCGGGTGCGCCCTGCTGCAGATCTCCGACAAAACTGGCTAAGCTGAAGCAAAAGCCAGCAGGGGGCTATTGAAAGAGCTGGCAGGAACCTGGGTTGCAATAGGACAGTACGGCTACATCTAGACTGGCATGATTTTCCGGAAATGCTTTTAATGGAAAAGTTTTCCGTTAAAAGCATTTTTGGAACAGAGCGTCTAGATTGGCACGGACGCTTTTCCACAAAAGCACTTTTTGTGGAAAAGCGCCCATGACAATCTAGATGCACTTTTCCGCAAAAAAGCCCTGAGCGCCATTTTCGCGATCGGGGCTTTTTTGCAGAAAACAAATCTGAGCTGTCTACACTGGCCCTGTTGCGCAAAAGTTTTGCGCAAAAGGGACTTTTGCCCGAACGGGAGCAGCATAGTATTTTCGCAAGAAGCACTGATTTCTCACAGTAGGAAGTCAGTGCTTTTGCGGAAATTCAAGCAGCCAGTCTAGACAGCTGGCAAGTTTTTCCGGAAAAGCGGCTGATTTTCCGGAAAAACTGGCCAGTCTAGACACAGCCTACCTTTAAGAAATGTTAAGTTACTTTAAATTTTATAGCAGAGAGAGAGAAATATTCAGCGGTGAAAGAGTTTGTCTAGCGGTTTGTTAAAGAGCTTCACCTAATCGGTAAGAGCTATAACCACCAAATTTGGTAGGCAGCTTCCTCTCATCATCACTTAAAAACAAGATAAGGGTCTGGTTGTGTGGGGGAAGGAGGCTCTGATGCTCCTTTCCAATGCATACAGGCCTGCGTAAAACCATACAGAAAAGAGACAGAATGATCAGGCAGGTGAAAGGGGCTGGCTGGGGGTGTAGTCCTGCCCCCACCCTAAGCCTTCCATCCCCAGGTGCCCTTTAGGGAGTGCAGGGGGGCTGTAGGTCCTCCCTTGTACAGAAATATTGCTGGCTGTTCAGGGAGCCAGGGGAAAAGGGCACAGTTTACAGCATTCCTCACTTTGGGTGGGAAAGGCAGGGGGCAGATGAACCTGGACCCTGCCCCAGCTGGGGGACATGCACCCCTCCACTGTCTGTGCCCACTGAAGCTGTAGAGACCATGGAGAGGTGCTTCTCATCTGGCCCCAAGCAACTGCGGTCAGAGAGGACTGGAATAGTCTTTTCTCCCCAGGGCAGCCTGCATCCTGAAGCCCTCCTCCCCAGCCCCACTCCCAAGCAATGATTCCAGTGAAGAAAAAACAAAAATGACTTGCATTAAAGACCTGAGTAATGCTGGGTAAACCTTCTAGGATAATATAGCCCTTCTAAAACACACTGCACAGCAGAACAGAGGAGGAAAAAAATCACAACCTTGGCTTGTTACAATACGCAAGGCACATCTAAGTGAGTCACGTCCTTCGGGGGATTATTTCCTTGTCACCAGACTTCCTGGAGTTGCCTTTGGATTTGACACACCAGTCTTGGAGCATGCAGGAAGGGGTGCGGGTGAGGGGGCCTCTTTTTGTGTGCTGAAAAGAAACCGGGTCAGAACATTTCACAAAGGGGTTGGCTGGGCCTCCGCCATGTCTTTGCGAAGTTTAAGCAGAGCGAGAAATAACAGATTATGAAAGACATGTTCAGTGGAGGTGCCCACGCCACACATTTCTGTGGAGCCCAGACTTAGTCCTGTTCTAGTCACATCGTAATTTCTCCTCTGCTCATGCTGAAGGGAAGAGTTTGGTCTGATGTCTGGCCCCCCTTGTTCACAACATCCGTGGAACCACTCACTTCTTGGCACATAAGACCTAGTAAAGCGTCTGTAGCTAAGTTTTCCTGTGACGCCAGTGTGTTCAGTCTGAATCTGAGTACCTCTTCTGCCCAGCTTGTTGGTCCCTGCGCTTCCGGTTCCTTACATCGGGTATGTGTTTTTAAGGCTTATCTCAGCACTCTAAGGCTATGTCGACACTCGCGGCTTCTTGCGCAAGTAATATGCAAATGAGGCTAAACGTGGAATATTACCGAGCCTCATTTGTATACCTAATGAGCCACCATTTTTTTCAGAAGAGGCTCTTGCGCAACACTGTTACACCTATTACTTTTCAGGAAGAACGGCATTGCGCAAGAGGGTTTTTCTTGCACAAGAAGGGGCAGTGTAGACGCTCCTTCTTGCGCAAGAGCCTCTTCTGAAAAAAATGGTGGCTCATTAGGTATGCAAATGAGGCTTGGCAATATTCCACGCTTAGCCTCATTTGCATATTACTTGCGCAAGAAGCCGCGAGTGTAGACATAGCCTAACAGGCCTTGTCCTTGCTGGAGTTTGAGGGTGTGTGGTGAGAAAGCATCACAGATTCGAACACATGCAAAACTAGAGGGGTGCATCTAGACTGGCAAGATTTTGCGCAAAAGCACCTGCTTTTGTGCAAAAACTTGCCAGCTGTCTACACTGGCCGCTTGAATTTGCGCAAGAGAACTGACTTTGTAATGTACAAAATCAGTGCTTCTTGTGCAAATACTTTCACGTTCCTGCTCAGGTAAAAGCCCTCTTGCGCAAGAATACTTGCACAAGAGGGCCAGTGTAGACAGGCACCTTAATTTTTTGCGCAAGAAAGCCCGATGGCTAAACTGGCCATCGGAGCTTTCTTGCGCAAAAGCGCGTCTAGATTGGCACAGATGCTTTCGCGCAAAAGCATTTTTTTCCACAAAAGCATCCGTGCCAATCTAGATGCTCTTTTGCGGAAATACTTTTAACGGAAAAGTTTTTCCGTTAAAAATATTCCCGCAAAATCATGCCAGTCTAGACACAGCCAAGAAGTTTAAGTAAACTCTAACCATTTACACTGAGGAAATTCTCCTCAAGGTAGCTCCGTCCATGTAAATACACAGGTACCCATTCCTAATGTAGACATGAAAGACCAGCACAAAACTGAGATTACGCCATTGGGACTTAATCTGTCATCAAAATAATCCTCACCGATTTTAACTCCACATTGCCCCCTGGTGCAATTTAATATTACTCACGTTTTATTATGTATTTATGGGGTTAACAGTAGTATCACGTAGCCACGGTCATAGAGTTGGACCTAATTGTGCTAGGCACTGTACAAAGCCAGGCGAAACAAACAGCCCCTTATCCAGCATTTTTTAAGATGGGAGCTGAATTTCCTGTGGCCAACAAGGAGGATAGGCCGTGACGCTAAAGTCTACAGGTTCTTCTTAGCAACATTTGGGCAAAGCGATATAAAGGGATAATAAGGACCAAATTCTGAGTCCTTAATCAGCCTTTACTCTGTGATGTCTCTAAGGCTACATCTACGCTTCTATTTCAAAATAAGCTACGCAATTGATGTAGCTCAATTTGCATAGCTTATTTCTAGTTAAGTCCTGCTGTGTAGACCCACCCTTCTTAGACTTCACTGTCAGTTATGGCAGGTCTATACTATGGGGCAATGTTGACTTAATTTATGCAACTCCAACTATGTGAATACTATATCTGTAGTCGAGTTGCCGCGGGGTCTCTACTGAAAGTGGCCGACAAGCAGGGGAACCATTTCAGATTTTGGTTAGGAGGGATGCAATGTTAACTATTATTCCATTTCAGATGCTACTTAGGCACCTAAAAACTCCTGGCTTTTTGGAGGTGATAACTTAGAAACCTTGTTCCTGACAGTTATTTTCTCACTCTTATATAAAGAAGAAATATAACTAATACCAATAAAAGCCATTTGTAAATTTAGAACTATCAACAGCAAGATAGTTCCAGTTCCAAATGTTGAGATGTCTGTTCTGGTGGCTAAATACAAGTTTGATACTTTGTACAGTATCGTGAGTAGAGATAAATAAAATCTGCTTAAAATCTGCTCAGCCTTGCGATTATTGCTAATTTTTAAAATATCTTACGGTCCAAATTGTGAAGAGGAGAATGAGAGCTAATTTCTTCCAGGAATGTTTATGAGTAAATAAATCACTGAAAAACAAATAATACTCCAGATATGAGTTAAAGCAATGGATAATGCATTGGTTTAATCTTGGCTGGGAAAAATCAGCAAAAATAGAATTGCCAGATTTCTACTCAATCAATAGTCCACAGTTACTTAAACAAAAAACAGGAGCCCAAAAGTAGCCCAATCTATTTATTTAAACAATTTATTACCACATTGGTCTATATCTTTAAAAGAACCACTGTCAAGAGTATAATTAAATGAAGGATGCTAGCAGCATAGCTCTATAGCAAACAAGTTTTGTCAGCCAATTCTTGGTTTGACATGACATTTACAAAGGTACTCCAGTTCAAATCCCTGGATACAGACTAATGCTGGTTTAGAAAAGTTATTCCTATTCCACCAGAAGTTTTGTGATTACAAAAACAGATTGTCAGCTGAAATATTTAATTTCAGTTTTGATGTAGGGTTTTTTTTTTTTTTTTTACCTTTTCTGTATAAAATTTAACTAAAAATTTCTAAATGAAAGGTCATTTTGAACTGAAAATAGGAAGTGCTTTTGTTTTTAAAGTATCTAACTGTCCCAATTTGATAATTTCAACCTCCCCCCCCCCCCCATTGTGAGATTTATCAAAATCAAAATTTCCCAGGGATAGTTTTGGTTTGACAAATTGGCATTTCTGATGAAAAAAAAAGAGCATTTCATTGGAAAATTCTATATCAGTTTTAATGTAGAGTCAACCCTTGAGTTTTGGTTCTGGGATGGCTCCAAATTGAGGGTGTTACCCATCTTAGAGGATTGCCGACCCTCCAGGATTGTTCTGGAGACTCCAGGAATTAGATATTCATCTTTAAATGAAGGATATGTCATGTGATGAAACCTCCAGGAATAAGTCCAGCCAAAATTGGCAACTAGAATCATACCAACCCCACACACAGCTTACACATTTGTTCTGTTGCTCTGCTAAAAAAGAACAGCTGGACAAATTACCAGCATTTTGTGGGGATTAGGGAAATTGATAGAAGCTGACTCACTGCATACCGACATAGCCCAATGCCATATTAAAACTGAGCAAAAGAAATTGATACTGCAAAGACTGACAGAATTATGGTATTATTCTAGCATCCTATAATGTCAGGTTATTGGGCTTAGTTCTCCACTGCTCATTTAAAGTGACAACAGCATTTTGCTCTTAGAACTGTTTAAGGCTTGTCTACATGGGGACATGAGAGAAAGTGAATCCAAGTTTAACTAAAAGTCTGAACTAGTTAAGCCATATTAAAACCCTGCGTGAATATGGCTTAACTAATGGTGGTAATTAAAATGGAGGTAATTCATAGAGATGTGGGTAGCTCAATGTGCTGAAAAGAAATGGACAGATTAAGGTCTAAGGCAGTGTTTCTTAAACTTTTTACAGAAACACCAAACAATAATTTTTTTTATGAGGAACACCAAGGATTTTTTTGTGGAGCAAAAATAAATAAATAAATAAAAAGTCAGGGGGAAAAAGGGTTGGGGAAAAAGTTATTGGGGAAAAAAAGGGTTGGGGAAAATTTACTGAGCAAAAAAAATGGCGGCCATTTTGAATTCTGTTCTCCACGGCAAACCTCCGACTGCCTCGTGGCACACCTGTGAGCCACGGAACACAGTGTAAGAAACACTGGTCTAAGGTATAATTCAGTGTACTTTAATTCACTTTACAATAAGGAATTAAACTGGATTTAATTCTGATTAACAGTGTCCACAGGAGAATTTAGCATGGTTAATTAATTCACTTCAAATGCACACATTTAGTTAATTCAGATTCAATTTCCTGGGTGTGCTTTTGTAAGCAAGGCCTCAGTCTCAATTCACCTGGGTGTCTGACATGAGCACCAACCATCTGCAAACAAGAAAGCTCCACAAAAGAATTGTCTCAATGCAGGCTGCCCATGCTTAACATCCTGATAATAACTGAGATTGTAGGACAGATGTTTAGTCAAACTGGATATAGCTACACTTCAACAGAACACCCTTGGCTGTCTCCTGTAAGCTGACCTGAAGTGGCAGAGTTCTGGCTGGTGGGGCTATAAAATTGTAGTGTAGACATTCAAGCTTTCCTGGAGCATCGACTTTGGAACCCTGGGAAGATGGAGCACCCCAAAATCCAGTCTTGAGCCTGAATGTCTACACTGCAGTTTTATAGCCCTGGAGCCATTAGCCTGTGTCAGCTATTGTAAGCCATCCATACGTGTTTTACTGTAGTATGGACATACCCTCTGGGTCTTTTATTTGGGCAACGGGCAACAGAGACTAAGAGCCATTAACTTTACTAAGAAAATATATTAAAGTAACAAGTGAAGGCCCTGGTGTGGAGGAATTCCAGAGAAGGACAGCAATTTTCCAAATAAGGGCAAAATAAATTATTTAACACTAAGGGTACATCTACACAGCACACTTATTTCAGAATAAGCTATTCTGGAAGATATATTCCGAAATATCTTCTTTTGAAATAGAGCATCTATGCTACAGGGAAGCCTCAAAATTAGTCTGAAGCAGGCTTCTCTCAATTTAGAGACTCAGGAAGCACCGGGGAGAAATTACTTTGCATGGCCCTGGGAAGGAGCTATTTTGAAATAGCAGCAATGGAGTGTCCACACTATAGCTATTTTGAAATAGCTATTTCGGAATAGGCGTTATTCCTTGTGGAATGAGGTTTATAGTAGTTGGAATACGCCATCTGTTATTTTGATGTTATTTCAAAATAACAGAATTGCTGTGTAGATGCTTACTTTGGTATTTCAGAATAATGGCTGTTATTCCGAAATAATGCTGCTGTGTAGACGCACTCTAAGTGGGCAGCTGGTATCAACGGAAACAAGGAAAAGCCAAAATCCAATGTTGATGTTTTTTGAAATATTCCTAAAATAGCAAATTGAGATTCACATTTAATTCCAAATATCAACTTCATCTCAGAACTTGAGGGGTTTTGTCAAGTCCAGCTCTATTAACTACATCTTACACAATCCAAATTTAACCTGCGATATCATATAGATATTTTATACCTCACTGCCTCTCAGAAAAACTGTAATATTGTGGGTCAAGAAAGCCTTCCATCTCCCGTGCTATAAGACTTCTTCAAAAGGGGGCAGAATAATCCCTGTATAGCTAAATTCCTATTCTCTATAGCAGAAAGGTCCATACATACGTTTGTAAAGTGCACTGGAAATCTTGTGGGTGAAAGATGCTTTACAACTTTTTCTCTTTTGATCTGTGAAATGAATAATTTTATCACCTAAAATGTTATGAAATATTGTGTTTTGATTCCTTATTTGTTATCTATATGGCTAACAATACATAGCCACTTTTTAAAGCTCTTATAAGACGATCCTCAAAACAGTCCTCACACATCTTGCTGACTCAGGGAAATATTCAAATGAACACCAAACTACTGGACAAAGTTTCATTTTAATGACAATTTTCAATTCTGAGAGACATTCCTGTAATCACAGATGGGCCTGATCAGCAAAGGTCAGTCATGGATCTAAATTTCCTCCAATTTCACAGTGTTTTTTTTGTTTTTTTTTTACAGCGGGGACTTTAGATCCAGGTCACTAGAATCATAGACTTCCTTTGTCCAGTGTTCATCTGATATCAGTGAAAGGAGCAGATTACCCATATCTCTGTGGTAAGTGCCTTCAAAGTATGACAATCCCCCTGAAGTATTCCCCGAGGCCAAGACTTCCATTTTAGAACGAAAGCTGAACGTATAATCAATAAAATGGTACTACATCTGCCTCTGACAGAGGAAACACCAGGCAGACACCAGCCAGTCTGGAATCAGCTGTTTCCCGGCCTTTGATCTACTATGTCAGGGTTGCCGAACAACCCCAACAGGCCTTGTTCCAGACTCTGATACAACCTACGTCATGCTGATAACTCCATCAAAGCCTATTGTTGGCATTGTGTTTGTGGAAGGGATCACCTGTCAAAGTGAATGGTTGCAACACTTTCTTGACCATGGGAGGCCTTTTGAGGCTGTGGGGTTGATAATTAGAGTATAATTGCGTGATTAACAGCCATGGCAGCCCATGGCTTTAATGACATGTCAATATTAAGGTCTGCGTTTCTCAGCAGGCCTCAGGTTTGTAACTATAAGGTTGTGTTATTTTCAATTATAAACCTTATGCTGTCTCAGCAGGGACTTACAAAGTGGGTTCCAAGACTTTCTTTCTTTCTTTCTTTCTTTCTTTCTTTCTTTCTTTCTTTCTTTCTTTCTTTCTTTCTTTCTTTCTTTCTTTCTTTCTTTCTTTCTTTCTTTCTTTCTTTCTTTCTTCTGTCATGTCTCCCTCAGAAACATGAGGAGCAATCCAAACCATAAAAGCTGACCAAATTTTCTTACCAGTGTTTTTAATTGTTTTCTATAGACACATATTGATTGTAAACGTCACAGGAATATTCACCGATTTGCCAAGACATATGCAGGCAGTGAAAGCCAGTCTAGATAGACTGAACTTAATTAACTGGGTTTGAAGGGCCTATTAAGGCAATATTAAAAGAAGCCTGTCTCAGCAGGCCCCCACAGTTGGAAAGCAGAGCAATGCTTTCAATTTAAGGCTTATTACAAAGATAGCCTGCTGCCCAGGTCCATGTTCTGCCTGGGAGCTCTTTAATAGACTGCTCAGAAGCAGAATAAAAGGACTTTCAAAGAGCTCAGGGTTAGCAATGGATTTCTCAAAGGAACCCAACCTGTAAAAATGCCATGAGCTCACTTTGTGGCTAAGGGGAGAAAAGTGTCATATAAACATGGCAATTACACAAAGCATCTGATTAAAAGAAATGACACGCAATTCAAGCAATCACATATTGCAGTGATGTGTCGAACTGAAAAGATGGGTTTCCTCTAAGATTGTTTTAGCCTACTGCAATGACTTTCTGCTCCGTTAACAAACATACAAAACATACAAACATACAAAATCAAGAGAAGGGCCAAACTTGTTGGTATACAATAAAAACTCTTGCCAATTTTTTTCCTCTTCCGCTCTTCCACTTCCACACCCAGAATTCCTCTGCAAGCTGCAGCAGCATCTTTTATAAATATAAGTCAGTTCAATTATTTTTAATTTGCACCATAACCTCCAACATTCCAAGTTGTAAAGACAACTAGAGTTCTAGTCCACTGTCTATTAAAGTCAAAGACTAGGATGGTACATTAGTTAAAGTACTGTTATGGAACATAAGATATCTGGATTCAGTTACTACTTCTGTCATAGACTTCCTGTCGGACCTTGGGCAAATCAGTTAATCATTCTGTTTTCCCCTCTGTAAAATGGGAATCATAATAATATCCTAGCTCACAGAGCTGTTGGGTGACAGTGAGGCGGTCAGATAAAATGGCCATCTTTCAGCTATATAGACTAGGATGAGGTTCTGGCCACTTTATGCCAGGAAAAGGGTCTACACAGCAGTGTGATTTCGGAATAATGACCATTATTCTGAAATATCAGTGTGAGTCTCTACACGGCAACTCTGTTATTTTGAAATACATTTGAAATAAAGGGCAGCTTATTCCAACTTCTGTAGACCTCATTCCACGAGGAATAATGTCTCTTCCAAAACTGCTATTTTGAAATAACTGTGATGTGCACACACCACTGCTGCTATTTCGAAATAGCTCCTCCCTGGGCCATTCATAGTAATTTCTCCTTAGTATTTCCTGGGGCTCTAAATCAAGGTAGTACATCCATATTAGGGGAGCCTGCCTCGGACTAATGTCAAGGCTTACCTGTAGTGTAGTGGAGTATTTCTTCCGGAATAGCTTATTCTGAAATAAATGTGCAGTGTAGACATATCCTAAAAGTCCCTGTTCCATCAGAGGAAGGTTTTGCCTAACTTAAGTTCCAGTGAGTCATGCTTCCAACTTTGGATGTCCCTACTCCAAACCTGGGGCTGGTAATGTGGGGGGCCATTATACTACCATTTTCCATAAGAAGGCGGCATAGACATAATCTTGTCCACTATGTGTGCGAGAGACAATCCAAAAATGTTATACTATGTTATGTGTTTTATTGATTTAATTTGTTTTATTTGGTAACATATTTTACTGAGTTATAGTGGATTTATATTATGTGGGTCTTAACTAGATCCACTAAACGAAACTCCAGAAGATCGTCCGCCTTTGCATCGATCTCTGCGGCAGTGAAGACAAGCCCTTAGCATCTATGTGAAAATATCAGAGGAAGTTTCTAGAATAAATTGCAGGGGAACACTTGAAAATGTGACCTCGGTGTATTCTAATGGCTCCAGATCTAGCAAAAAAACTACTGAAAATATGATGATGTTATTTGGGCTCCCGACTAATGAATTCTGAACACATGGGCTGTGTCTAGACTGGCCAGTTTTTCTGCAAAATCATCTGAGGAAAAACTTGCCAGCTGTCTACACTGGCCGCTTGAATTTCCGGAAAAGCACTGATGATCTCATGTAAAATCATCAGTGCTTTTCCGGAAATACTATGCTGCTCCTGTTCGGGCAAAAGTCTTTTTCCGAAAGACTTTTGCTCAAAAGGGCCAGTGTAGACAGCATAGTACTGTTTTCCGCAAAAAAGCCCCGATCGCGAAAATGGCGATCGGGGCTTTTTTGCAGAAAACCGCATCTAGATTGGCCACGGACGCTTTTCCGCAAAAGGTGCTTTTGCGGAAAAGCATCCTGCCAATCTAGACGTGCTTTTCCAAAAATGCTTTTAACGGAAAACTTTTCCTTTAAAAGCATTTTCGGAAAATCATGCCAGTGTAGATGTAGCCATGGAGTTATCAAGACTATATCAGAGGTTGCTTATTCATAAGAGTAGTCCAAGAGAAATCACTGGGTTTACAAGCAGTTATTAGCACTACAGGTTGGACCTCTCAGGTCTGGCACCCTTGGGACCTGACTGGTCCCAGAGGAAGGACTTTCCAGACCAGGGAGGCCATATATGCCCCCCACTTGCTGCTGGCCTCTCCCCATCCCTTCATCACCCACTGGGCTTCCTGGCTCCCCCATGAAGCCCAGCTGAGCTGCCGCCCCCTCACCTGCAGCCCAGCTGGGCCGTGCATCGAGCTCCCAGCTCCCCCATCCACGGCAGCATGCATGGACTTTCTGATCCTGGAACATCCATGGATGAGCAGGACCACACATGTTGCCAGACCAGTGAGTTCCAGTTTATAGAAATGAAACCTGTACTCGTGTAAGAGTTTTCAAGACCAGCTCCTAATTAACTTAGGGCTATATTTTCGGTTCATAAAGATGAGACTTACACACTTCTCCCTTTAGAGGAGCTGCCACATCTCATCTTCATTACCCATGGCAATGACAGTGAAGTTGGGATTCTATACCTAGTACTTCTCTCACCGCCAAGGGAGATGGTGATGGTGAGGAATACAGGTGTAATGGTGGAGCTTTGATTCCTTACTCTGTCCTACAAGAAAAAAAGGATGATCTATCTCTTGGACCTGGTCTACACTTGGAGTTTATTTTGAAATAACTCCCCCCAGGTTGAATTTATAAGTGGAGTGTCCACATTAGTGTCGGGGGCAGGTGAGCAAAGCCCACAGGTAAGTGCTGAATGTGCGGGACTGGGAGATGGGTTGGAAATGGGGGGGACTACGGCCTATAATGGCAAGGAGAAAGGAGGGTCAGGGCACAACAGGGAGGCAAGATCAAATCAGTATCTTAGATGCCTATATACAAATGCGAGAAGTATGGGTAATAAGCAGGAAGAACTGGAATTGCTAACCAATAAATACAACTATGATATCATTGGTATTACAGAAACCTGGTGGGATGGGACGCATGATTGGAATGTTGGTATGGAAGGGTACGGCTTGCTCAGGAAGGACAGACAGGGAAAAAAGGGAGGAGGGGTTGCCTTGTATATTAAAAATGTACACACTTGGACTGAAGTGGAGATGAACGTAGGAGATAGCTGTGTAGAGAGTCTCTGGGTTAAGCTAAAAGGGGTAAAAAACGAGGGTGATATCATGCTAGGAGTCTACTACAGGCCACCTAGCCAGGTGGAAGAGATGGATGAGGCCTTTTTTAAACAATTAACAAAACTATCCAAAGCCCAAGATTTGGTGGTGATGGGGGACTTCAACTATCCAGACATATGTTGGGAAACTAACACAGCGAGGCACAGGCTATCCAATAAGTTTCTGGACTGCATTGGAGACAACTTTCTGTTTCAGAAGGTTGAAAAAGCTACCAGAGGAGAAGCTGTTCTGGATTTGGTTTTAACAAATAGGGAGGAACTAGTTGAGAACTTGAAAGTGGAAGACAGTATAGGGGACAGTGATCACGAAATAATAGAGTTCATGATCTTAAGGAAAGGTAGAAGGGAGACCAGCACAATTGAGGTTATGGATTTCAGGAAGGCAGATTTTGATAAGCTCAGAGAACTTGTAGGTAAGGTCCCATGGGAAGCAAGACTGAAGGGAAAAACAACTGAGGAGAGTTGGAAGTATTTCAAAGGGACGTTGTTAAGGGCCCAAAAGCAAACAATTCCGCTGTGTAGGAAAGATAGAAAATATGGCAAAAGACCAGCTTGGCTTAACAAGGAGATCTTGCATGATCTCAAAATAAAAAAGGAGTCATATAAAAAATGGAAACTAGGACAACTAACAAAGGATGAATATAGGCAAGCAACACGGGAATGCAGGGGCAAGATTAGAAAGGCAAAGGCACAAAATGAGATCAAACTAGCTACAGGCATAAAGGGAAACAAGAAGACCTTTTATAAATACATTAAAAGCAAGAGGAAGACCAAGGACAGGGTAGGCCCACTGCTTAGCGAGGAGGGAGAAGCAGTAACAGGGAACTTGGAAATGGCGGAGATGCTCAATGACTTCTTTGTTTTGGACTTCACCGAGAAGTCTGGAGGTGTGCCTAACGTAGTGAATACAAGCAGAGAGAGGGTAAGTTTAGAAGATAGGATACACAAAGAACAAGTTAAAAATCACTTAGGAAAGTTAGATGTCAGCAAGTCACCAGGTCCTGATGAAATGCATCCCAGGATACTCAAGGAGCTGATAGAGGAGGTATCTGAGCCTTTAGCTATGATCTTTGAAAAATCATGGCAGACAGGGGAGATTCCAGAAGACTGGAAAAGGGCAAATATTGTGCCCATCTATAAAAAGGGGAATAAGAACAACCCAGGAAATTATAGACCGGTCAGTTTAACGTCTGTCCCAGGGAAGATAATGGAGCAGGTAATTAAGGAAATCGTATGCAAACACTTGGAAAGTAATAAAGTGATAGGGAATAGCCAGCATGGGTTTGTGAAGAACAAGTCATGCCAAACTAATATGATAGCTTTCTTTGATAAGATAACGAGCCTTGTGGATAAGGGAGAAGCGGTGGATGTCATATACCTAGACTTTAGTAAGGCATTTGATACGGTCTCGCATGATATTCTTATTGATAAACTAGGCAAATATAACTTAGATAGGGCCACGATAAGGTGGGTGCATAATTGGCTGGATAACCGTAGTCAGAGAGTTGTTGTTAACGGTTCTAAATCCTGCTGGAAAGGGATAACAAGTGGAGTTCCTCAAGGGTCTGTTTTGGGACCCGTACTGTTCAATATCTTCATCAATGATGTAGATATTGGGATAGAGAGTACTCTTATTAAGTTTGCAGATGATACCAAACTGGGTGGGGTTGCGACTTCTTTGGAGGATAGGGACATAATTCAAAATGACCTTAGCAAGTTAGAGAAATGGTCAGAGGTAAACAGGATGAGGTTTAATAAAGAGAAATGCAAAGTGCTCCACTTAGGAAGGAACAATCAGTTCCATACATACAAGATGGGAAGCGACTGTCTAGGAAGGAACATGGCGGAAAGGGATCTAGGGGTCATAGTGGACCACAAGTTGAATATGAGTCAACAGTGTGATGCTGTTGCAAAAAAAGCAAATATGATTCTAGGTTGTATCAACAGGTGTGTTGTAAGCAAAACTCGTGAAGTCATTCTGCCGCTCTATTCTGCACTAGTTAGGCCTCAGCTGGAGTACTGTGTCCAGTTCTGGGCGCCACATTTCAAGAAAGATGTGGAGAAATTGGAAAGGGTACAGAGAAGAGCGACAAGAATGATTAAAGGTCTAGAGAACATGACCTATGAAGCCAGGCTTCATGAACTGGGCTTGTTTAGTTTGGAAAAAAGAAGATTAAGGGGGGCCATGATAGCGGTTTTCAAATATCTAAAAGGGTGTCACAAGGAGGAAGGCGAAAATTTGTTCCTCTTGGTTTCTGAGGACAGGACAAGGAGTAATGGGCTTAAAGTGCAGCAGGGGAGGTTTAGATTGGACATTAGGAAAAAATTCCTAACTGTCAGGGTGGTCAAATATTGGAATAAATTGCCAAGGGAGGTGGTGGAATCTCCCTCTCTGGAGATATTTAAGAACAGGTTAGATAGACATCTGTCAGGGATGGTGTAGACGGAGCTTGATCCTGCCTTGAGGGCGGGGGGCTGGACTCGATGACCTCTCGAGGTCCCTTCCAGTCCTATTATTCTATGATTCTATGATTACCAAGCCCATTACTTTGAAATAACAGGCCATGGAATTCGAAATCTGTACTCCCGCTTTTCACCAGGAGTAGTGCTAATTCTGAAATGGTTATTTCCAAATAGCATCAGTATGGACGCACCAGAGCCGCTATTTTGAAATAAGTACTCCCCAGAGTAATTTGAATTAATGACTCCCCAGTGCTTTCTGGGGCTCCAGGACTACGTCTAGTCTGCAGTGTTAAATCGGAAAAAGATACGCAATTTGTGCTACACGCATTGGGTATCATTTTCCGATTTACTATTGAAAGAGGCTTTTCTAAAATTTGGCACGTCTACATCGTGCCAAATTTCAGAAGAAAGTGCTCTTTCAATGCATCCCTTATGCCTCATAGAACGAGATTTACCAGGATGACGAAAGAGCATGTCTGCTTTTTTTATTTATTTTTTTTAAATAGAGGACGTATTCCTTAGATGCGGCATTGCTTTTGGTATCTTGGAAAAGCAGCGCAGTCTAGACGTAGCCTAAGACCAAGCTAGCATATCCAGATTAATGGAGCCTGCCTCTGACTAATTTTGAGGCATCCCCGTAGTGTGGACACTCTAGTTTGATGTTGTGAAATTCTACCACTCTGAGTTGTTATCAAGTGGGCAAATTGCTCCTTTGAAATCAGTGAGGCTACTCAGGGTTCGAGTCCATTAAACATGGGGAAAAGCAACAGAATCTGGCTCTATACTAGGTGGTGAGTGTTCAAGGATGGGGCCCTAAAATGTGAAATTTCCCACTAGGATAAAACACAGATGCCCTTTGCATAAATGAAGGAGAACAAGTGTGTTTCACTGGCTGCTGTAACATGATGAGTGTTTGTAGTTGTTCTTAATCTTTCGCTTTTACATAAAATAATACAACTCTGCAAAATCCAGAACCCTTAACCAATTTATCGCACTCATTTCATTAAAAAGAGAAGGTCGGACCAAAGAATGTCTGCTCAGTACAGCCAATGGGTAATTGTGTGTGGCTTCAGTTTGTTTGGCACAGGAAAATCCAGTGTAACTTGAGAATTCATTACAAGAAAAGTACAGGCCTCTTGCCATCTTTTAATGGCATTCTTACAGCTGAAAATGCAAAATGTACAGGGAAAGTCTTAAAGAAATGACAAGAAAATCTGAGAAGATAACAAAATCAGACAGGGAAATTAATGGAAGCCTTGAATTTTCTAATCCACAGTGATTAATATCTTGGAGTTCCATGATCCTTGGTTTCCACTGGAATTGATAAAGTCCTGGCTCTAGCTTCTATGCTTTAAATCAATGTAAAAATATTTAGTTGGCTTTATTGGCCTGCTTGTCATCCTTCCACTAGCTGGAGATCAGGCATCAGATGAAGTAGCCTGAATATGAGGCATACCACTAATGCGATAGATGCCATCAAGAGCCAGCAATGTCCCTCTGCCATGGATATTGGCCAAACAGGGCAGTCGTTATGCCAAAAGATAAATGGATGCAAATTAGATCTCAGGAAAACACTTTAAGCTCCTTGGACATTTGATAATGGATTTGAAAGTCGCCATCCTTCCACAAAAGGATTTCAAAAACTGGTTACAAAGGGAGACAGCTGAACTGGAAATCCTTTGCAAGTTCACTATTATCAATTTAGAATTGAATAAGGATCTCAGCTGGTTAATGCAGTGCAAAGGCAATTTCCCCTCTCTGAGTATTCACGTCTCCAGGCCAAATGTTATGAATGACCCACTTTTGCCTGGATTTGAATCACTTCCCTAACACAAGCAACTTGTTTCTTATAGACACTCTTGCGTCTGTAACTTCCATTCCCATTCATCTGATGAGGTGGGTTTTGCCCACAAAAGTTTCTGCTTTAATAAAACTGTTAATCTCTAAGGGTATGTCTACACTGAAAGGCTATTTCGGGATATCAGAGGTATCCCGAAATAACTACCCCATGTCTACAAATATCTTTCAAAATAATGGGACTGCTATTTTGCCATCCTAGTAATCCTCGTTGCATGAGGGTAGATGCGTAGATGCACCAAATTTAAAAATAAGCTATTTCAAAATGGATTCAAAATAAGATACACAATTTGTGTTAGGCAAATTGCATATCTTATTTTGAGTTTAGGGTGCTGTGTAGATGCATCCTAAGGTACCACAGGTCTCCTTGTTGCTTTTATTAAGGCATACCAGGAATTAAGTATAAATTCCTCCAGCTGGGTGACTCTGGAATGTCCAGAAAAGACAGGGGAGACTGCCATTTTGGGTGCCAATCAGGTATTCAGCCAGAGAAACACTTAGCCACACATTGCCAGGGCTGGCAAGAGTCTTGATGCCTGGCCAACCTTGTCAGAAAACACCGAGCAGCCACCCTCTAAAAATCAGGCCTCCTTTAAGATAGCTCAGGAGGGGCACTGAAAAACAAAGACACCACAGAATAGTTATGACGAGATACCCTTAGCTGCCGGCAGCCGCAAGAGCTTTCCAGAGTCCATGATGATCCTTTAAACCAGGTCAATGCCATTATCCATCTTTTTATAGATGAGGAGACTGAGGAATGGTAAGGAAAAATTATTTCCCGAAGGTCACAGAGCTTTACTGAGTGGCAGAGTAGAACATACAGATGTCTGGTATAACACACCTATTATATTCCTTGTGCTGATTGGATAGCTGATGAGTATCCGCAGGGAACACAGAGGAGGGAGAACAAAGTGCAGACAGCCCAAACCAACCTTTTCGTTATGACCCAAAAGAATGAGAAGAAGATATGTTGGCGCTGGGGGACCTCTCAACTGAATGTGCTCCCATTGACATTAGCTGGTGCTATCAACTTTTATCCTGGGTCTGGGGGAGAGAATCTGAATTGTAACAAGAAAGAGATGTCGGACTTTTCTGCGTGCTATCACGGTGAGTCACAGAACACTTGGCACACAAAGAAAAGAAGATTACACTGAGCCTGTCTCATCAGGGGTATTTCATTGCATTACCATGCTGTATTTTGGCAAGGTCCAATCTACTCTCTAGTGGGATGTTCTCCTCCAGTAAGGCTATGTCTAGACTGCAAGCCTCTTTTGAAAGAGAGAGTCTAGACTGCACGCGGAACTTTCGAAAAAGCGGCTTGCTTTTTCGAAAGAAAGCACCCAGTGAGTCTGGATGCTCTCTTTCGAAGAAGCCCTATTTACATTCAAGAACGCCTTCTTTCGAAAGAGGAACTTTCGAAAGAAGGCGTTCTTCCTCGTGCAATGAGGTTTACCGCCATCGAAAGAAAAGCCGCGTTCTTTCGATTTAATTTCGAAAGAATGCGGCTGCAGTCTAGACGCAGGTGAAGTTTTTTCAAAAAAAGGCTACTTTTTTCGAAAAAAACCCCTGAGTCTGGACACAGCCCAAGAGAATTACTGCGCTGCTGACAGGTTTAGAAGTCAAGGCAGGTTCTTTTACCTCTGCACAGCAATTTCTAAACTGGGGCACTGGCCAGAAAGCCAACAAAACTGTAAGTGATGTTAGTCCATTTTTTTTTAAAGAAGGTTATTTGGGGGGAACATGGTGAATGCTTTTTTTTTATATGGTCGCTTACTGGGCCTGCTAGCTTAATAATTATGTTTTAAAATGTTAGCTTTGGGAACGCGGGTTGAAATGTGACATTTCCGGTCATGTCATTACACACATTCTGGCTTTAAATTAGCAGATACATTTCTTCATCTTTTGGCCCGTGTAGTTCTGTTGGTTTCAAAACCTGAAGGCTACGTCTACATTGTGCTCTCTTGTGCAAGAACATATACAAATGAGATGCCATTTTTATGCAAGAAGGAGCAGTCTACACTGCTCCTTCTTGCACAAAACCCCCTCTTGTGCAAGAGCTGTTCTGCTGCTTATTTTCAGGCAGAACGGCTCTTGCGCAAGAGGGAGCGATGTAGACTGCTCCGTGCGCAAAAGCCCCTTGTGCGAAATGGCAGCTCATTTGCATATGTTCTTGCACAAGAGAGTGCAATGTAGACGTAGCCAAAATGTCTGTAACAGCCATGAGCGGTTTCCTGGGAGGACGTACTGGGAAGAAAACCTGTGGTTATTTAGCTTGGCCATCATTAGCAGTGTGTATGTGTCCACAGCAAAATATTGTAGAGAGAGAAGAAATAATAGGGCATTTATACATACCCATAAATAGGGCCCTACCAAATTCACAGTCCATTTTGGTCAATTTCATGGTCATGGGATTTTTAAAATGATAAATGTCATGATTTCAGACATTTAAATATGAAAGGTCGTGATGTTGTAATAGTAGGGCTCCTGACCCCAAATCATTGGGGGTATGGCTCTTCCTGAATTTATTTAGTAAAAATGGAGCACGCCAGCCACTTGTGCTGTTTTAAAACATTCAGCCTAGTCCTGCCCACCCTCAATTCAGATGAGCAGTCCTCACTTGAGTGACTGTTTCCAATGAAATGAAGACCAAGACAGGGGTAATTGTATCCCTATTTTGTAAAAGAGAGAAATAGCCTCCACTACTAAATATCACTAGCTCTTTGCAATGCTCATGTTAGCTCTAGTTTTATACCGTGGGCATATTTATCATTCTCTCCACCCAACCCACAAAAATCAGACAAACTCCCTCATCAATATGTTTACCTTCATAAAACTTGCTTTAGGTATGCAGGATTGCTGTGTATGGATTTTGAGTCTCTCTCAGCCTTACATGAGAGAACTGTAGCGAGGAATCCAGTAGTATGTTGTACCGTATCTTAAATGCATTTATCAATTTGAATCCATTTTGCTAGAATAAAGCCTATTCCACAGAAACTTCCTGTTCTCTGCCTCTGCAGCTGATTCTGAATTCATTTTCACTAGTTTCCCACCAGCAAAATCAATTGATGCCAGTGGAGTTGCTTGTGATTTATTCCTCTAAATCACTCTCCCACTTCAAACCCTTTGGAAAATCAGTTCAGCAAATGCAGGAGGCTTGTCAGTTCTGTTTTCACAGATACAAAGTCATAGGCAAAGCTCTTGTGAATCTTGTACATCCATGTGCAGATTTTTTCCATCCATGTGCGGAATAATTTTTTTCGGTGTGCACCCAGGCATATGCAAATATGCACCACCAGTAGAAACAAAAACCTAGCTGAGGGCACTCTGCTAATCAGCTGGGGGCACCGGGATCTCTCCTAAGCAGTCACACAAGTGCATAGCTTAAAAGGAACAGCGGTCACAAGACTATATCCAAACCCATGTCACCTGTAGCTACAGTATTGTGCCATTCGCACCTCTCCAGAGCTGAGGTTATATCTAGACTATAGGCTTTTTGTTCAAGAAGTTTTTGTCAGAAGAGCTCTTCCACAAAAACTTCTTGCACAAGAGAGCATCCACACTTCAAAAGCGCATTGAAAAAGCGATGCGTTTTTGCGAAAGAGAACGTCCAGACTGCCTGGATTCTGTCTCGCAAGTAAGTAGTGATTGCTATGGACAGAATGGCCACCAGGGCACCTGTGCTTTTTCTTCTTCCCTCGTCTTGTGCAAAAAACCCCTCTACCCCATCCACACATGCCTTTCTGTGCAAGAGCTCTTGCACAAAAAGGCATTCTTCCTCATAGAATGAGGATTATCAATTGTGCAAAAACCCCTCTGATCTTTTGATTTACTTGAGCAAAAACGTGCTTCAGTTGTGGATGCTCTGTAGTGTAGGCATAGCCTGTTATTCATTATTAACTGTTGAGGCCCGTAGTCCTTTAGCATTTATCTTTTCAGGTGTCCTATCTTCTCACAGACAGAATGTGCTGGTTGGGAGAATGAACGTGCCATGATGAGTGGCCCTTGTCTAAATATATTCCTTAAAAAATAAACCCACAATGCAGACATACATTCTGTTTATTTTTGAACACAGGGTTTTGTCAGGGAATGTGCCTCCCAGTCTTACACTCAACAGGAAAATGTTTATCCAAAGAGTTAACACAGATGAGTAATCTTGCCCTCAACTGCCAGTTCTCGGGTGGTGGGGTTCCAGTAAACAGCGAGACACTTTGAACTTATGTTTTTTCACTTTGTCATACTCCAACCACTAAAACAACACACTGCCATGGAGTTCTTCCCTGTGAAACCAAAACAAAAACCAAACCCTGGAAACTTACACTGAGAGTATCTTTCGGGAGAGACTTCTTATGCATCATCGTCCCAGGCTTTTTAATTCGCCACTGTCTTGGGATAAAGTGGCAAAGTGCGACTACTCCCATGTGAGTGGCTTGGTCTGATGTTCAGACTGTTTGTTTTCACCGCATTGCTACTGATTCAGAAGGTGCCATGGAAATGCTCAGTTATCCTAAAGATAAAGACTCTGAGGGTGTGTCTAAACTACATGGCTCCGTTGACGGAGCCCTGTAGATTAGGGTTGTAGGCAGTCACCCTAGTTATGACTGACCTAGGCATGCCTTACATCTCATGCATCATCACCAAACAATATTGCTGATTACATTCTAATTTCCAGATCTTTGTTGCTGGGAATAATGTGAAAACCAGAGAGAGCTGAAATTGATTTTCAGCCCCTTCTATCCCCAGCTAAATTTGCCACACTGGTATTGACTGATTGATTGACTGACTGATTTCAAGAAACATCTCTATTTGAAGAATAGGAACTCAATATATTATATAAAACCAATTATAGAAGTGGGAAAGGCCTATGTTATATGATGCATTTTACTGTGTTAACTTTCTCCACTCATCCCACGAGGCATACCGGGGAGGTCGACAATTGCCTTTGATGTCGACCGCGGAGTGTCCAGACTACAGCGCTGTGCCGCCAAACAGCTGATCGGCACACCATGACAGCCATTTTAATTTAAATGAAACGGCGATTATTTAAATCGCCGCTTTATTTCCCTTTGCCGTGTCAACAAATCTACATGGCTCCATTGAGGGAGCCATGGGGTATGTCTACACTACCCTCCTAGTTCGAACTAGGAGGGTAATGTAGGCATACCGCACTTGCAAATGAAGCCCGGGATTTGAATTTCCCGGGCTTCATTTGCATAAGCGGGGAGCCGCCATTTTTAAAACCCCGCTGGTTCGAACCCCGTGCAGCGCGGCTACACGGGGCTCGAACTAGGTAGGGCTCGTTCCACAAGGTGTACCGGTAGTTCGGAATAGGAATCCTAGTTCGAACTACCTAGTTCGAGCCCCGTGTAGCCGGGCTGCACGGGGTTCGAACCAGCGGGGTTTTAAAAATGGCGGCTCCCAGCTTATGCAAATGAAGCCCGGGAAATTCAAATCCCGGGCTTCATTTGCAAGTGCGGTATGCATACATTACCCTGCTAGTTCGAACTAGTGGGGTAGTGTAGACATACCCATGTAGTCTAGACATACCCTTGAAGGCAGGTGCTGGAGACTGATCTCAAGTTGTAGTGGGGGAGGGCTAGGTTGGATATTAGGAAAAAACTATTTTACTAGGAGGGTGGTGAAGCACTGGAATGGGTTCCCTAGGGTGGTGGTGGAATCTCCATCTCTAAAGGTTTTTAAGTTCCAGCCTACAAAGTCCTGGCTGGGATGATTTAGTTGGGGTTGGTCCTGCTTTTAGTAGGGGGTTGGACTCAAATGACCTTCTGAGGTCTCTTCCAACCCTAGGATTGTATGATTCTGTGATACCATGAAGGGAATATCAGAAGTGGAGAAAGTTAACACAGGGAACATGAAATTTATGCTGTCTCTTGACTAACAGGAATGAGGCAGGAACATAACTACTGGGCATGTAGTTTCTTCACCATATTACTGCTGGAGACTGGAAAATGCATCATAGTTCTCTTCCAGTCTGATGATGACAATGTCTCTTTGACCCATCATTCAGTCACCAAATTTTTATGCCTTTTCAGAATAATTAATTAAATCATCCTTACTAATAAAAAAGTGATATGTATTTTCTTTTAATTTTTGGTCAGTATCACCTATTTTTGGTCTATACGGTCTATTCTGGGCAATACACATATACAGAATCCTAGGGAACAGTCCTGCATTTGTGGTTGTCTGTCACATTTATTCTTTCTGACATGAGGGTATTTTTGGAAGCCCCTGTACCATGGAAAGTCACTCTATGTTATCACCATCCGTGGCGTAGTGGGGGGCTGTCTGCTCTGTAACCTGGGATCCCCCTGCGCTGTGATGTGTGATTCCCTCTGATTCACCCAAATGTATATTAACCCAGACTCCTAAGCTCAGCCTGAGGAGATAACAGGGGATTCCCAGGGGAAGAGACAAAGGGAGAGAGATGGAGACCAACAGGAAGCTTTGGGGGAAGGGTTAGTTGCTGGCTGGGGAACATGGAGTCAGCCTAAACTGAGGGCTGGAGATCTAGGGGGGTGAGGGACCCCCTAACCTAAGGGATCTGAGGCATCCTGGCCCAGAATCCTGTAGCCACATCACGTCTATGCTGTGCTGTAGCCTGGAGGAGCAATAAACCCTCTCTATTCTCTGGCTGATGGAGTCTGTTCTTGCTGCTATGGGGCTGCAGGATTTGGGGCGAACCCCGACTCAGCATCACACCGTCTATCTAGGTGAAAGGCCCCGAACATTTGTGAACTAACGGGGCTGGGCAAATGGTCCCAGACAAAAATACTAACTTTGCCTTAGCTCAATATACAGGAGGTGGCCTGTAAATCTTTTGTGTTACTGCCACACTGCCAATATAAACCTACCATAACTTCTTATAATAAACATATAATCAAAACCATCGGGAAATAATACATTTACATATCTGTAGGCAAGCAAGCAGGTTAGCCCTGGAGCAGGGGTCTCCAACCACCAAAGCATGAGATCACTTTCTGAGTTTTAAGTGCAATCCAAGATCTACCTCAAACCCAAATACCCTGGCCCCGCCTCCTTTGTGCCCCTTCTCTGAGGTCACGCCGCTGCTCATGCTCCATGCTTCCTCCCTCCCCCACTTTCAGCAGGCTGGGGCAGAGGGTTGGGTGCAGGCTGTGGTCTCAGATTAAGGGATTTGGAGTGTGAGAGGGGCTCTGAGCTGAGCTTGGGACATGCAGCTGGGATACCAGAGGGGATTCTAGGTGCAGGCTGTGGAAGGATGTTTGGATGCAGGAGTGCTTGGGGGCTAGGGCAGAAGCTTGGGGTGCAGGAGTGGGTTCTTAACTGGAGTAGGGTTTCAGGATGTTGGATCCAGCTGGGCCCTGCTTACCTCAGGTGGCTGCTGGGTGGGGGTGCAGTGGGGCTAAGGCAAGTTCACCCCTACCCTGGCCCTGCACCACTCCCCAAAGCAGCGATCAAACTCCATCCCAAATCCTGTGTGCCCCCCACCCTGCTCTGTGGAGATAGGATACAGCGTGGGAGAGGGCACCTTGACATCAGCACCCTCCGCTCCCTCCCATGCCCTGCCCAGCAAACAGCAGCAGTGGGGGCAGGGGCAGCCAAACCAATCAGGATCCCCTGTCAGAGGTTCCAAGATCTACCAGTAGGTCCGAACATAAGAAGATAAGAATGGCCAGACTGGGTCAGACCAAAGGTCCATCCAGCCCAGTACTCTGTCTGCCAACAGTGGCCAATGCCAGGTGCCCCAGATAGAGTGAACCGAACACGTAATGATCAAGCGATCTGTCTCCTGCATCCATCTCCACCCTCTGACAAACAGAGGCTGGGGACACCATTCCTTATCCATCCTGGCTAATAGCCAATAATGGATTTAACCTCCATGAATTTATCCCGATCTACTGGTTGGTGACCACTGCCCTAGAGGCTACACTCACTTAATAGTGCATTAAATCCCTTTTCTGATACTCATGAGCAATACTTGGTCCTAACCCAGGTAAATTAAGACTGTACTAGTACCTTTAATTCAAAATCCCTTTTTGGTATCTGAGATTTGGCTTTTGAAAATTTATATTTTTAAAATCTCTCCATTTTAATTGCCACATTCCAAGGTGGCCTCCCATTAATGCTGTGGTTCTCAACTGGTGGTCCATGGACCACTGGTGGTACATGGTGAGCTTTTCGGTGGTCCACAGGAACAGTGTCCAAAGTCACACGGCGTGGGCAGGCACCAAAAATCTGTTAGTAAGAAATAAATTTCAAACCAAAATGTTGGTTGTCTGCTCTTTTTTATCATGTCTCAAAAAGGAGGTGGTCCACGAAAAATTTTTGATTGGCCTGGTGGTCCATGGACTGAAACGAGTTGAGAACCACTGCATTAATGCATGAGGCAATTTGCTTGGGTGGACTATTATGATATTTTATGAGTGTGGTGACTTATAAACAAAAGCAAACCACTCCATCATTTTCACATGTGGATGAAAAAATTTGCAGGTGCGAGAAACATTCATCCACCTCACAGGCCAAGTTGAAAATTTGCTAGCACAGGATGATTACATATTCCCACCTCCTCAGCTAGTTATGGAGGTGACTTGAGAACTATTCACAGAGCCATGTGTCAGCCGATGGTCAGGGCAGTGTGTGTGTGTGTGTGTGTGTGTGTGTGTGTGTGTGTGTTACACCCGAGTCTTCAACTGCTGGGACGCAAGGTCCCGTCGCAGCAGGCAGTCTAGGGAGGCTGACAGGCACCCCGAGAAGTTTAACATCCGTGTCTTTGACCGCTAGGACCGGGGTACCTCCGCGGCGGGCAGCCAACAGGCAGACAGATGCCCCAGAGTTTACAGGGAGAGCTTATTACACCTCATATTTTGACTGCTAGGATACATGATCCCTTCGCAGCGGGCAGCCTAGGGAAGGCTGAGAGATGCCCCAAGGATCTGTCCTCTGGAAGCGACACGATCCAAACGCCCAAGCTCTCCCTATACCTGTCCCTTATGACCGGCTGGAGTTCTTTTAAATTGTGCTTGGTTCTGTTACAGCAACTGAAGGAGTCAGGTTAAAACTTAACGAGTTACAGGTTTATTAAAAAGGCTTATAAAGCATGTGATTACAATGGCTATTGCTCTACTTCTTAACTGCTAGCAAATATAGATCTTAAAATGGTTACAAAGGAAAAAGGAGGATAGAAAATAATGGTACCAAGTGACAGCTTAATCTTTAAAGAGCTCTAACACTATGTATATACTTAAACAAAGGACACATACAGGTACAATTTTACCCCCTTCTGTGCCTCTCGACTCCAGCGGGTCAGGCCAGGGTCGGTCCCTCGATTCCTTGGAAAGACGAATACGAGGTGGGCGTCCCCATGGAACCTCGGGAGGTCAAACACCTAACCCGGCCAGCAGGTAGATGGCAGATCGATGTTCAGAGTGAGTGTGCTGCTGGACCCATCTTTATACCCCTAGGGGCCCATATCCTCTTTTTTATCTAAGATGCCAAATTGTACTGGTCCGTTTTTTGTGGTGCCAGTTCTTACAAGGGAGTTTCAAATAATTTACACTTGTAAGAGAGAGAGAACTAAATTACGAGTACTGGACATTCTTTGCTGGGTGGGAGATTTCTCCCTCTCCCCCCGGACGAGTGTGTGATCGTATCAATATGGGTTTCAGTCAAGGGCATTCCTCGGCAGCCTCTTGGTCAGCGATTAGTTTGACCACCCTCTTATCTCTGCTTACAGTTCTCCAGGGTCACTGGGTGTGCTGGCATATCTGGGCCTCCTATCAAGGCTTTCAAAGACTATGCTGATTTTACTGCTCTGTGTGCCCTGTATGCTTCCAGTCAAGCAAAGATGGATGTTACAAGGGGGGGTTCATGTCTGGCTACACCATGGCGATGGGACTCTTATAGATCTTTTGCTAACATTGACACAGCTCAGATAAGCACGTATAATTGTTTAGTGTTAATAGCATATACACGTATTAAAGTGAAAGTAACCAAGATATACTAAAAATAATATACAGTGCATGTTAAGGACATGACGTAATGTTAATTCTATTACATTGGCAGGATTCAGTGTTCAAATGCACTGTATATCTTTCTGGGTGGGTTAGAAATACAATCATGGAGGGATACAATCATGATGCTCCAAAGTGTGCAATGTCTTTTTAAACCCCTGTGAAAAACAGCTATTCTTCATTCTCAGTAAATAACTCAGTCACGAGGGACACAAACAGCTAAAGGCTCAGGTCCAAGGTATGGATTAATGGCCCGTAAAATGTCGTTTTAAAAGTAGCATCTTGTTCCAGCTAGAGGAGTGCAAGAATGAAGTGTTTATTATTGTCAGTTAGCCAAGTTTCAGGCAGAAAAGTGGGGTGTAGGTTGAGGTACTGAACTGGGTTTAGCGATGATATTCTGAATAGGGAGTAAATCAAAGGGTAGAGGCACCAAACATTACGCGTTCAGGTTAGCAGGATGTGGTGCATAGGACCAGAAACATCCTCCAGGAGTTGTGCTTTGCATCAGAAGGCTCTATATACACGTGATGTGATTATTACCTTTGTTTCATTCCCAATAACGTATTACAAACACATGGGCCTTGTGCAACTGAGCAATACTTTCAACTTGAGAATGAGGGTTGTTATTGTAAAATTAAGTGGGGGAAATGGTGAATGAAAAGGTAAAATCCAACATGTCCTGGTTTGCAGGCAGGGAGGTGAACTAATCCCCAGTGATTTGGGCACTGGGCAAAGCTTCCTTGCGGAGTGGCCAATAATTCTGCTCACAGCCCTTCCCAGAGCTCCTCCCTATTCTGCCCCTCCCCCAGCAACCTGCCCCTATTCTGCCCTCTACTTCTGTTCCCACTGAGCCCCACCTCCACTCACTCCCTCCTCTCCTCACCTGGTGTAGCCAGACGTGAACCCCCATTTTAATATCCATCTTTGTCTGCTTGAAACCATGCAGGGCACATCAGAGCAGGAAAACAGCATATTCTTTGAAAACCTTGGAGCAGGAGGTTTAGATATGCTGGCTCAGTGACCGTGACCAACTGTAAGCAGAGATAGGAAGGTGGTCAAACTAATTGTTGACCAAGAGGCTGTACATCATGCCCTTGACTTAACCTATATTGATACAAACACACAACCGTCCGCGGGGGGCGGAATCTCCCGCCCAACCAGAACATCCGGCACTCCTAATTTAGCTATCTTCCTCTCTTACAAGTGTAAATTAACTTGAAACTTGCTTGTAAGAACTAGCGCCACAAAACGGACCAGTAAAATTTAGCCTCTTAAGATAAGAAAGAGAATACGGGCCCCCAGGGGTATAAAGATGAGTCCAGCAGCACACTTGCTTTGTGTGTCAATCTACCACCTACCTGCTGGTCGGGTTTGGTGTTTGACCTCCCGAGGTTCCAGAGGGGACGCCCACCTCGTATTCGTCTTTCCGAGGAATTGAGGGACCGACCCTGGCCTGACACGCTGGAGTCGAGAGGCACAGAAGGGGGTAAAACTTGTACCTGGATATGGTCCTTTGTTTAAGTATATATACATAGTGTTAGAGCTCTTTAAAGATTAAGCTGTCATTTAGTACCATTATTTCTATTTTCTATCTTTACCTTTTTCCTGTAATCATTTTTAAGATCTCTATTTTGCTAGCATTTAAGAAATAGAGCAATAGCCATTGTAACCATACGATTTATAAGTTCCTTTAATAAACCTGTAACTGTTTAAGCTTTGACCTGACTCTTTCAGTTGCTGTAATAGAACCAAGCACAATTTAAAAGAACTTTAGCCGGTCATAAAGGGACAGACATAGGAACAGCTTAGGCGTTTGGATCTGTGTCACTCCCAGGTGACAAGATCCGTTGGGGCACCTTTCCAGCCTTTCCCAGGCTGCCCGCTGTGAAGGAACTTTGTATTCTGGCAGCTAAAATCTAAGGTGTAATAAGCTCTTCCTACACACCGGGGCGTCTGTTAGCCTGTTGGCTACCCTCTGCAAGGGACCGTGGTCCTAGCAGTAAAGTCACGGACGTTAAAAACTTTCGGGGCTCCCTTCAGCCTTCTGGCTGCCCGCTGCGACGAGACTTCGTGTCTTAGCAGTTAAAGACTTGGGAGACATACCCACACACACTGCCCTGACCTTCGGCTGACACCTGGTTGCAGCCTCAAGACTGGAAAAACGTTGTTCCCATCGCAGCCCCAGGGCCACATAAGGATGAACAACTCTGCCAGGCCAGGTCCCTGGTGTGGACCCATTCTATTCAACTTATTTATAAATGATCTAGAGAAAGGGGTAAACAGCGAGGTGGCAAAATTGGCAGATGATACCAAACTGTTCAACCTAGTTAAGATCAAAGCAGACTGTGAAGAATTTCAAAAAGATCTCACCAAACTAAGAGACTGGGCAACAAAATGACAAATGAAATGGAATGTTGATAAATGTAAAGTAATGCACGTTGGAAAACATAATCCCAACTATACATACAATATGATGGGGACTAATTTGGCTACAACTACTCGACAGAGAGAGATCTTGGATCATTGTGGATAGTTCTCTGAAAACAGCCACTCAGTGTGCAGCGGCAGTCAAAAAAGCAAATAGAATGTTAGGAGACATTAAAAAAGAAATAGAGAATAAGACAGAGTATCTTATTGCCTCTATATAAAACCATGGTACACCCACATCTTGAATACTGCATACAGATGTGGTCACCTCATCTCAAAAATGATATATTGTTATTGGAAAAAGTTCAGAAAAAGGCAACAAAAATTATTAGGGGTTTGGAACGGGACCCATATGAAGAGAGATTAAAAAGACTTGGACTTTTCATCTTAGAAAAGAGGAGATTAAGGGGGGATATGGTAGAGGTCTATAAAATCATGAATGGAGTGGAAAAAGTTAATATGGAAAAGTTATTTACTTATTCCCACAATAAGAACTAGGAGTCACCAACTGAAATTAATAGGCAGCAGGTGGAAAACAAACAAAAGGAAGTTTTTCTTCACTCAGTGCACAGTCAGCCTGTGGAACTCCTTGCCAGAGGATGTGGTGAAGACTAGAAATTTAATAGGGTTAAATGGAGGTTAATAGGGTTTAATGGAGGTTAGGTCCATCAATAGCTATTAGCCAGGATGTGTAGGAACGGTGTCCCTAGCCTCTGTTTCTCTGGAAATGGGTGACAGGGGAGGGATCACGTGAGGATTACCTGTTTTGATCCCGCCCTCTGGGGCATTGGTATTGGCCACTGTCAGCAGACAGGATACTGGGCTAGATGGACCTTTGGTCTGACCTTGTATGGCCATTCTTATATCTTAAAGATTTTTCTGGGGGCATCTAGTCTTCCACTGCCACAAGGTATTGCTCCTCCACCCTCCATTACTCACCGCCCGTGCCCAATGTTTCCTGCCATAATGTCATTTTGTACATGAATAATGCTCATGGCTGATGGTTTGGAGAGAACCGTTGGCTGGAGATGGGAATTAGCTCTTGTAAGTTGCCAGCATGGTTTGCCATCAGTTAGACGCCAAAGGAAGAAATTCCTGCCATTGTTCTGCTTCTTCAGATGGGGCTTGAATTCAATACCCATGGAACAAATTCTGTTGCACCAATGAACTTGGGACTGGAGGTAAACGTGCTTCCAAAATTCCCAAGAATGAGGGCCTCAAAGGAGCTCCACTTGAACTAAGAGCTGAAATTCTGAACTGAGCTCCCTCTATAGCTTGTGACAATAATCCTGTATTGTCCGGTTAACAGAGGTGTTTCTACTGCTGGTAAGTCCATTAATCTTTGGCCTTTTTTCTGAGATTGTCATCTAGAGAGACAAAAGGAAAAACTATGTAGCACTTTAAAGACTAACAAGATGGTTTTATAGGTGATGAGCTTTCGTGGACCAGATCCACTTCCTCACAAAAGCTCATCACCTATGAAACCATCTTTTAGTGTTTAAAGTGCTACATAGTTTTTCTTTTTGTTTTAGCAAGATCAGACTAACATGGCTACCTCTCTATTACTGTCTAGAGATAGTCACTCATACGGGTGGCTATTGGGATGGTGGATGGCAGAATAATACGAATTAGAGTGGGAGAACTAAGATTTTTCACAAAAGTCTCTCAATGGCTACCGGATAATGTCATGGTTGGTCATTTTTTGCCAGGGCTGCCTTTGAAACCACCATCTTCCGAAGAGGCAAAGTTGTCCTGTACATTGGCCCTTCATGTCCATAATGCTGTCTCCAAAGGGAGCAACTCACTTCATTCTTTTAAGTTTATCTTATTATGGCTGTGGCTGCTAACATTCCCACCATCCCATTGCAAACAAAACAATAAATGTTGAGGGAAGAAAGGAGGGGGTTCCTCCCACGACATCAAAATTGGCTACATTTGTATTCTTTACAGCACAGAGCAGATGGTCTATTTTTTTTGGTCAGCAAAGAACAAAGCTTTCTCCTAGCTTTACTTTAAACAGGACAGGCCACCCACTGCTCCAAATGTGCCTACCGAGAGGAAAAATAAATGACGGAGCTCCCTTCCAGATGCAGATGCACAGAGCATATCCATGAGGAGAAGCTGTTGGAGGGAGCAGGGGAGAAATCTGATTTGGCAGAGAAGATGCCACTGAACAGGGGTGATGCCGTTCCCTGTGATACCTGGCCAAGGGGCTTGCTTTACGGAGGAGACTGGCCCAGAGAGTTCACCATGATGGAGAGAGCTGGACACCACCTAACACCCAAACAGGACCAAAGGGATCATTCAGCAAGGCACAGATGTACATGCGCTGAAGCATGTGGCAGTTTTTTGAGAGGCTCTCGATATTGGAGTTCCAACTCCCTTGTAGAGAGGGAAGGTCCCCATAAGCATATGGGTATGTCTAGACTGCATCCCTCTGTCGGCAGAGGGATGCAGATTAGGCAGGTCGACATTGCAAATGAGGCAGGGATTTAAATATCCTGCGCCTATTTTGCATAAAAATGGTCGCCGCGTTTTGCCGACTCAGCACTTTGTCGGCAAAAAGTGGCAGTCGAGAGGGGGATCTGTCGAGAAAGAAAGCCTGTTTCGACAGATCCCTTATGCCTCCTGCAAGGAGGTTTACAGGATCCGTCGAAAAACGCTTTCTTTCGACAGATCCCCTTCTAGACTACTGCTTTTTGCTGACAAAGTGCTGAGTTGCCAAAACACGGTGGCCATTTTTATGCAAATTAAACGTGGGATATTTAAATCCCTGCCTCATTTGCAGTGTCGACCTGCCTAATCTGCAGGATGCAGTCTAGACATACCCTATTACTCCACAGAGATCTGTCCACAAGGGTGGTCTGCCAGCAGATTTTACTCCTAACCACAGCAGCGTTTTCATGGGGCAGGAAATAGTGTGAGTTTGATATTCACATTTTGGGGCTTCTTTAGTATGCCAGGACTCGTTATGAGTAATTATGATACTGGATTGCAGGGAAGTGGCTCTCATAATCACCGGTGAGGTTGGAGCAAGTATAGTTTTATCATCACTCAGTACCACAGAACGGGAAGAAGTATTTCTTCCAAAGCATTGTCACATTCTTTCCACAATCTTCTATGTCCTCCACAGAAGCAAGGTGCCGTATATATCCATTAAATGGTTTGTATTTGCTGGCTAGCTACCACCATTTTCCTGACATGTTAGATCTAGGCTAGAGTGACATTGAGTTTTGATGGGGTTACATCAAGAGAAGTGGTGAGTTCTCCACAGTATTACCAACTCTGAGCATTCAGGAATCAAGAACCCATCACAAGCTTCACTGAGTAGTTTAGCCAATCAGAATACAAAACAGTAATTACAATTACGAGATCTTTTTTTAAATAAAGCATTTTTATTTGCCTTCTGGTGTGTGAAGTTTAGAATCACGACTTCAGGCTTTTCCGCGCAACAATGATTGCTAGAAGCTTTGATTTTAAAAGAAATTTGAGTCTCGTACGTCTACACTTGCTCCCTAGTTCAAGCTAGGGATGCAAATGTAGGCGACCAAAATTGCTCATGAAGCGGGGATTTAAATACTTCATTGGTATGATCTCGCTGGCGCGTTACTCCACTCAACAGCTGATTCAAAAGTGAAAGTGCACACCAGGACGCATTAGTTCAAACCAAACAAAAAATGAGGAGTAACATTAATTCAAACCAAAGGGTTTGGTTCGAACTAATGCATCCCGGTGCACACTTTCACTTTTGAATCAGCTGTTGAGTGGAGTAACGTGCCGGCGAGATCATGCTAATAAAGCGCAGGATATTTAAATCCCCTTTTCATTAGCAATTTTGGTCACCTACATTTGCATCCCTAGCTCGAACTAGGGAGCAAGTGTAGACATACCTCACACAATCACATGGCTCCAGGTTCTGGGGTTTTATTAAAATATCAAATAACAAAAGGCTTGTGATAAAATTACTAGTGCTGGCAACACTGACTCTCTCCGTCTCCTTCTTGGCCTCTGAGGTCTTTTAGTGGAAATATTCTTTTGTGGATAGAAATTCCAGCAGAGGGCAAAATATGTACAATGTTTGTTTGCTGGGCAGGTGAGTTGTCACTATGGTTGCATTCATGTTTTCATCTCTTATTACGAAATTCAGATGTGATCCTAGTGAAAATAGTTCTATATACATCAATGGTGAAATGCCAACAAAACCAAGCAAATTATGGACCAATGATGCCTAAGGGTACGTCTACACAGCAACATTATTTTGGAATAACTAGTGTTATTTCGAAATAATGACGAAATACTGGCAAGCTGGAGGACTTCTTACTGCAGTTCCTGTAACCCTTATAGTACGTGGAAGAAGGGAAGTTGGAGGAAGAGTGTTCTATTTCGAAATAAGTGCTGTGCTCCTAATTTCGAAATAAGGTATTTCAAAATAAGCTATGCAATTGACGTAGCTCAATTTGCATAGCTTATTTCGAGTTAAGCTCTGCTGTGTAGAGGCATCCAAAGGATGTGTGTAAATTTTACATTAATTAATGGGCACTGTTTAACTGTTTGCTCGAAGGACACAGATTCAATTGCTGTATCATTATTTCTTTCCCATTGGGAGCCTGTAATGAAGCAATCCTTCAGCAGATGTTTTTGAGATACCCAGGGCCCCATTGGCCCAGGACATATATTCCATAACAACAATGAATGAAAGAAAAGTTGGCCACCCATATTCAACTAAATATACCTGGTAAATGACACCCACAAATGGATGAGCACTGTTGTTTTGGAGACTACTTGGTTTTGAGACTATGTTGTAGGTTCACAGTAGAATGGGTAGGAAAGGGCAACAGTTCCAAAAGATGACTGGCAGATGGAGAAACATCCTCTCATCACGTTCAGTTCTCCCTGCTCTGCCGACATTACCTTTCTCAGGCTGTTTATTTTTCTTTGCCTCATTCCTCTTCCTCTTTGCCTCATTCCTCTACATTCCGGGATGATGGAGAAGATTTCATCTCCTATTAACTGGATTGAAACTCTAGCACAGCCGACTGACTGGGAGCAAATGTGTCTGCAGAGATCAATGGGTCAGGTGTATTTGGGTTTTTTATGCTCCATCTTTTTCCACTCTAATTGGCTATAAAGATTGTCCGTGCTGCTAACAAATGTTGCCCTTTGTAAAAGCTACCTCTTTTACTCAAAAGAAGACCTTAGGGGTGTGTCTAGACTACATGCCTCCTTCGACGGAGGCATGTAGATTAGCCAGATCGGAAGAGGGAAATGAAGCCGCGATTAAAATAATCGCGGCTTCATTTAAATTTAAATGGCTGCCCCGATCTGCCGATCAGCTGTTTGTCGGCAGATCGGGGGAGTCTGGACGCGATGCCCCGACAAAGAAGCCTTTCTTCATCGACACAGGTAAGCCTCGTGAAACCAGGTTTACCTGTGTCGATGAAGAAAGGCTTCTTTGTCGGGGCATCGCGTCCAGACTCCCCCGATCTGCCGACAAACAGCTGATCGGCAGATCGGGGCAGCCATTTAAATTTAAATGAAGCCGCGATTATTTTAATCGCGGCTTCATTTCCCTCTTCCGATCTGGCTAATCTACATGCCTCCGTCGAAGAGGCATGTAGTCTAGACACACCCTAGGTAATCACCTTTTGATGAGTTTAATAAATTCTATTCTAATCCACACAAGCAGAGTAAGAACGTAAAGTGGAATGAAATTGGGTGCTCTAGGGTCCATGAAAATATTATATACTGTTCGGGTTAACATCAGTTGGATCTCCTGGGTTCTGGTTTGAGTTTCAGGTTTGAATTAACCCCAAAACCTAAGACCAAACCTCCACTAAATTTTGGAGCCATGTTTCATAGGCAGATTTTCCACCAGCTCTGAGACCCAGTTTCACTTAAACCCTGTCCCAGATTAGCTTGAATGTGAACCTGGGTGAATATCGCAGTAAGCCTTTGTGTTTTGTAAATGTCTCACCCAAGCTATAGGAGAAAAGCATCTGACTGCACATGGGAGTTCTGTATTATGCAGCTCTGTATCCACGTCTCACAATTCAGGACACGAGAAAGAAAACCGAGGAGTTTTGGTTTTGAATAAAGTTCTGAAGTGGTTCTGTTTACAAAACTTCTTCTAAAGACTCTTTGGGTATGTCTAGACTGCATCCCACTGTCGGCAGAGGGATGCAGATTGGGCAGGTCAACATTGCAAATGAGGCAGGGATTTAAATATCCTGTGCTTAATTTGCATAAAAATGGCCACCATATTTTGCCGACTCGGCACTTTGTCAGCAAAAAGTGGCAGTCTAGAGAGGGATCTGTTGAGAAAGAAAGCATTTTTTGACAGATCCTGTAAACCTCCTTGCAGGAGGCATAAGGGATCTGTCAAAAAAGGCTTTCTTTCTCGACAGATCCTCCTCTAGACTGCTGCTTTTTGCCGACAAAATGCTGAGTCAGCAAAACGTGGCAGCCATTTTTATGCAAATTAGGCATGGGATATTTAAATCCCTGCCTCATTTGCAATGTCGACCTGCCTAATCTGCATCCCTGTGCCGACAGAGGGATGCAGTCTAACATACCCCCCGACTTCCACATGGAAAACATTCACATTGGAAGTGATTTTGTTCATGTTATCCTATGTTTTCTGTTTTAGAGAAACCACAATTTTTTAAACTTCTTAGGGACATTTGCATGAAAAAACAGGGGTTTTTCCCCGAGAGTTCATCGTGGGTAAAACCTCATGATACTATATATTTTTGTGAGTCTCTAAGGTGCCCCAGGACTACTCATTATTCTTAATCTTTGATTTTAAACTTTTTTGCAAATATATTTTAAAGGAATCAAACTTACATCTCCCATAAAACAGGAATTTCATTTAGTAGTTGGTGCTATGTTGATGAAGGTTTGGGGCTAATCCTTTATGTGGTTCTATTGTGTATGATTTTCACTCCAAATTATTACCTTCTTAAATAGTTTAAATAATTTATAATGATACTGGGAAATATTGATGATAGCATCTGATGCATTTGATTTAAGACACGGTACAAGGAACTAGAGAAATGCATGTCATTTCTTCCATGGAGTTTTTCGGAAAGATCTTCAGATATGATGGGATGGGGTGAGAGAAGAAAAGAAAAAAGACCAGGATAATTATATGGAAATGTATTTTAGTTAGTTCCCCATCTGTAACATGGCCTTACAGTTAGGCCTGGTCTATACGAGATCAGGCAGGTCGGTTAAGGTAAGCCATCCAGATTCCCAAAATGCATAGCTAAATTCGGCTTACCATAAGTCGAGCATGGCATCCACATGACGGGAGGCCAATGGAAGCATATGCTCCCACTGGCTTCGTTTACTCCTCACAGATCAAGGAGTATTGGACACCAACAGGGACTGCCCTCAGCAATCGATTTAAGGATCTACATTAGACCCACTAAATGGAATGCTAAAAGATTCACCTCTGGAGGGTTGATCTTCTCTGTAGTGTACACATACTCCTAGAGTGGCTGGCAGTCTAGATACTAAAACCAAGGAACTAACATGTTAGCCTTTCCCAACCTTGACACCAGAAACTGGGAATGGTCATCATATATCTATCAGGGCAAAAGTTAAAAAGTGAGACCACCAGGAGTGTATGAATGCCAGAAAAAATATGTTGATTTATACTTCGATGCACTTATTACCGCTTTTCAAGTAACATAATTTCAGAAGTGTCTTGGTTCCAAATATATGACAATGCATTAAGCACAAAGTCAACCAACAGAAGTTCACTTTATTTCCATTAAACTCCACTCTGAATATTGTGAATGGTTTTCATTTTATTATTGTTAATTCCAACGATAATAAATATGCTTTGGGATTCAGGCTGATTTATTATCATTTAAAAGACTATATTACATTTGCAGTTTCCAGTGTATAGGAAAAAGAGCAACTATGTCCAAATTCTGCCTTTGTCTTCATTTATTTAGCTTAAAGGACAGTGATAAAAATCATATATTTAAAAATAATGATCCCTTTCTCCTGTGTTATTACCCATCCTTTAACATATTAGAACTGCAAGTATGTGAAAAATCTTATTGGCTTCTTACCAGTTATGCTGTTAGTTATTCAGTTTTCACTGACTTCCATCCGGTGTCTGTCTGAGCCTTTGAAAATCTCCCCCTAAACTATGTCCCATTTGTGGAGAAAATCTCCTTGTTACTTTTTAGTATTTTGCCAGGTTGGACAGTGAAACTAGATGATCTGTTATTAGTCTATTTCACTTGTTATTTGTGGCTCATACAAGACCAACTCACTTTGTTCCTATAAAAATTCTGGATGAGTTATTAAACAATCACTATTCTGCACTCCCCCCTCCCAAATTCCAATCAAACTAAATCCCAAACTTATTTTATGTTGGAAAAGTTGCCTTTTCTATGATCAACCATACTAAAAGATACATGTTCTTGGAAGATAGCATGCTTATCTGTAGACCAAAAAAGACTGGCTACATTCCAACATGCATCTCAAGCATTTAAATGTTGAAATGAACATGAAGATTTTGTGATTCCTCCATCATCATATATATAGCAGCCCATAGTCTGTTAGTCTGTAACGCTGAAGTACACAGCCACGCCCCCTAGCCATGTACGTCAGTGCCCCATCCCTCTTCCCCTCCCTCTGTGGCGGTTTGGCCCAGCGCTGCGCTGCTCAGCTGGGCCCCAGCGGGGGAGCAAGTGGCGGCAAGCGGCCCTTTGGGGTCTGCGCTCCCCATGCATGGACCCCAAACAGCCTCTTGCCACCCTGGGCCCAGCTAAGCGGTGTGCCCGCCAGTCCTTTGCCACTTGCCGCCGCGTGCTCCCCCGCCAGAGCCCAGCGGGAGCGCAGCTCAGCTGAGTGGCACAGCGTGACATGGAGGGAGGACAAGGGGAGCGGGGCGCCATTCAGGGAGGAGAAGGGGGAGGAGCTGGCCGGAAGGGGGGTGGGAAGCGGAGCTGGGGGCGATCGTGGGCTGTGGGGCTGGATGGGAGGAGGGAGGCGGGAAGCAGAACTGGTGGGGGGGGGTGCAGCGCGGACCCCAAACGGCTGCTTGGGGCCACTTGCTCCCCCACCAGGGCCCATCTGAGCACAGGAGGAGAGCTGAGAGAGAGGGGAGGAGGCAGTAGGAGAAGAGAGAGAGACAGAGCAAAAATGAGGTTTACAGGATCTGTTGAAAAAGGGTTTATTTTTGACAGATACGCATCTAGACTGTCTTTTTTTTTAAAAAAAAAACCCTCTGTTTTGAAAAAAGTAGCGGACATGTTTATGCTAATGAGGCACGGGATATTTAAATCCTGGCTTCATTAACAATTTCGATGTGCCTAATCTACATCTCTCTGTCAACAGAGAGGTGTAGTCTAGACACACCCGTAGATCCCTTTCACGAGTTCTCCTTCCTAGATAGTCATTTCTTATTTTGTATGGATATGTCTACACTACCACCCTAGTTCGAACTAGGGTGGTTAATGTAGGCAACCGAAGTTGCAAATGAAGCCCGGGATTTAAATTTCCCAGGCTTCATTTGCATCTTGCTGGGCTCTGCCATTTTTAAATCCCCACTAGTCCGGCTACACACGGCACGGAGTAGGTAGTTCGGATTAGGCTTCCTAATCCTAAATCTGTTTCCTATTTACTCCTCAACCTCAGTCCAAGGGTATATATTTTTAATTTATAAAGGCCTCACCTCCTCCCTTTCACCCATCCTGAGCAAGCTGTACCCTTCTATATCATTATTCCAGTCATTTGTATTATCCAACCAAGTCTCTGTCATGCCAGCTATGTCATAGATTTGTTTATTTACTAGCATTATGAGTTCTTCCTGCTTATTCTGCCTGTGGCCAGAAGTAACCAGCTGCCCAGTCTTCTCCCTGTGACAGAGCCATCTCCTCCTCCTCCTGTGGTGTGACACCAGTCCCCTGTAGCTGCATAGCTTCCTCACCTTGGAGGTCTCCACATGAATAAAAGGTTAAAAACTCCACATCCATTTAAGTTTTGGACTTTTTCATGAGTTTGCCAATAAATATACCAATTAGTGCCAGCTGGGGTATTCATTTTCTGTTATGTAGTGTCACACGGCTGAGGGGAGGGCCTTGTTTAGGGTGTGGTGGGAAGCCTACCTCAGGTCTGTCACACTTGCAGAAGTCCCTTTTTCTCCCCCAGCCGGTATCTCTAATTTCTCACCCCCAAAATCTATCTGCTCCTTCACTCTAGTCCCCTTGGAGGAATCCTATTGGCAGGGCAGCGTGATTCAGTAGTCTCAGTGACCCAATGGTCAAAGTCTATAACTCGCCCCTATTGGAAGGGCAGCCCAATTCAATAGTCACCATGGGACTCAATGGTCACAGCCTACAACTCGCCCCGATTGGCAGGGCAGCACCGTTCACTAGTCCCCACACGACCCCGTGGTCAGAGTCTATTTAAAGGGCAGTAGATAGGGGAAGGTTTACATCCCCCTGCAGGGGGTTCAGGCCCTCACACTCCACTGGACCCCAGCCCAGGGCCCTATTCGTGGCTTACGCTAGCCACTGAGTAAGCAGGGAAATTCCAACCGCAACACGCTGACTCTCTGAGGGTGGCTCATTCACCCGGTAGCCGATGCCATCCCTGGGCTGCTTCCTGCTTCCAATGTCTCTGCTCGCTGGTAGCTTTCCGGTTCCCCTCCTTCCTCTGGGATCTGGCTGCCTCTACTTGCTTCTGGATCCTGGGCAATCTCTAAATGCGTCAGGTCTCTCCCCTGTGTGGTAGTGTCTCGGCATTTGGCAGTCACTGGAGTTTGCAGAGAGCTGGCTAGGCAAGTCCTCTCCCTCTGGCTGCCAGCCCCAACTGAGCTGAGCTGCTCTCTTTTATAGTAGTGCAGCCTGAGCATGCCCAGTAAGATAAAGGAGGTGTGGCCTTTTCTGCTTTCAGAGCTGAGTAACCCCCTCCTGCTCAGTGTGGGGAAAGTTCACCCCATCACATGCAGATTGAGATTCAGGCTAGGTTTACACTAAAGGGAAATGTCAAATCAAAATACACAACTCCAGCTATGCTAGTTATGTAGCTGGAATCAATGTACCTTGTTTCGAGTTTACCTGCCATCCTCACAGGAGGAGTCCGATGGGAACAAACACTCCCATCAGCTTCCTTTACTCCTCACAGAAGCATGACTACCAGCTGCCAATGGGGAATCCTCTGAGTTCAATTTAGTGAGTCTTAACTAGGCTCACTAAATCGAAGTCTGAAAGATCAATTGTGGCAGAGGCCATCTTCTGTTTAGTGAAGACATGAGCTCCCGAGCTCAAGTAGGACATCAAATAGCTCAAAAGAGAACAAATGTTATTTCTAGCAAGTGTCCGAGTCTGATTAAAAAAGGTCAAAAAATACTGTTAGATATGCAGTTTTATGCTGTCTATGAAGATGAAAGCTTTGTTTAATCATAAGGTGTCTGACACAATGGCTACGTCTAGACTGGCCACAAATTCCGGAAAAGGGATGCAAATCAGGTAAGTCAGCATAGGGAAATCCGCGGGGGATTTAAATATTCCCCACAGATTTAAATAAACATGTCCGCCGCTTTTTTTCCGGCTTGGGGAAAAGCCGGAAAAAAAGCGTCTAGACTGGCGCGATCCTCCAGGATAAAGCCCTTTTCCGGAGGATCTCTTATTCCTACCTATAAGAGATCCTCCGGAAAAGGGCTTTATTCCGGAGGATCGCGCCAGTCTAGACGCTTTTTTTCCGGCTTTTCCCCAAGCCGGAAAAAAAGCGGCGGACATGTTTATTTAAATCCGCGGGGGATATTTAAGTCCCCCGCGGATTTCCCTAGGCTGACTTACCTGATTTGCATCCCTTTTCCGGAATTTGTGGCCAGTCTAGACGTAGCCACTATGTATGTCCATCATCTTTGGTCAACTTATCAACATTACAGGAAGTCCCATTAATAATGAATGTTCGTTAGATGAATTTATTAGGGAGCAACACAAGCACAGGTATCATATGAGAAGATAATTTTGGATAGTGTTAGGACACATTCTTCCGTGTATGATGTAGGCTGAAAGGGAAGAAGAGGAAAAGGGATTTAATTCATAATGCACCTGAGGGCTCCTCCAGACACAAAGCGCAGTCGTGGCCACCCAGGTAACACAATACAATTACTGCTTTTGATTTATATGGATTGAGTTGCTCTGACCATTTATAGGATCCTGAAAGCTGACACTGTTCATGTCTACTCCCACTTTAGCACTAATAGCGGAGCATTACTCTGCGTGATTTAAACCCAGTTTTTAAAAGACAAAGGACTTCTTTCACCACACCGTCATGCCGTGTCTGTTGATATGATGCTGTTGATTTCCATGGAACCCCGCAAGTGTAGTGGAGCGGTGAATCAGCTTCAATTGAGTGTGCTCCTAATCAGTGTAAATCTGGAGTAACTGCATTGAACTAATTTACTCCAGAGCAACTCACATCTGAATCTGGTCCATTGTCAGCAGCGCTGAACTAAACATACAAACAGAGTTTCTCAATGATTGCACGAATGGTGTGGGTATATTATTACCATCTCTGGAACTAGTGAATGCATCTGATCATGCTTTTCCAGGGCTCTTTATCACAATGAAAATGTTAGCTTCAAACAGAAATATATGCTTTCTCCCTTTATCATCACAAATGTTGCATTGTGGGTGGTGATTAGGTAGGCTGCGGGGTTTTTTCCGGGAACGTTCACTACACTATTTAGAGTAGTGGCAAATGGCAAAACCATTAAAAAGGGCACATTATGACGCACACAGGTTGAACCTCTCTAGTTCGGCACCCTTGGGACCTGACTGGTTCTGAACCAGAGAATTTTCTGGACCATGGGAGGTCAATATTGTCTAGCAGCATTACCAACACTTCCACTGCTTACTGGGCTGTTAGAGGACATTTCGGGGTAAATTAGAGCTAGATAACAGCACAGAACACTGAAACCCAGGACTGGTGGCTGTAAACAAATTTTATGGTACTGTGGGAAACTTGGCTGTACCCATGAAAAGTGGACATCCAGTTAATTAAAATCATGCTGAGCTATGGATGTTTCTGGATTAGAGAGGTTCAACCTTCATAACACTAAAAACTAATCAGTTTACCTTCATGATTTTAACCCTCAGGATCGGATTCTGGTTGAATTGTATACAAATCCTACTGTTGTAAAACAGTGGAGATTTTTTGCTGCAAATGCATACACACAAGGGCAAATGTTCAAGAACATCTAAATCACTTGTGAGATAATTTCCCCAGAAATCAGTCGGACTTAGGCTCCTAAATCACTTTGACACTTTGGTATGCGTTATCAGTAATACACACACACTCACACAGACAGCCTTAAACCGTGCGCAAGGAGATATGTCGTAATAGGTTGGCACTCAGGATTTCACACTGATCCACAACAGTAAATTACTCTCATAAATCAGAGGGAGGCTTTGCTCTTGCTCACACTCTCTCACATACAGCAGTAAAAACAAATCTCCGGATGTAGACGTTTTAATAAAAAGTGAAAATTAGAGGAGCAGGAGCTCTGAATGACCCTGTGACTGACAGCTGCAAGCACTCCACGGGAGTAGACAAGAGAAGCTGAGCAGATGAGACTCTGAAGGATATAGCACAGGTCTATAAAACAATCATGTCAACTTCATTGCCTTTCAGTTATATTTCCAAGGCTCTTTACAGATGTTGACTTGCTGGACAGCTGGGCAACAGTGAATAGTAATCCATGAATAATTGTTAACTATTACTATTATGAGTTGCATGGCAATAACGCATCAACACCCAGTCATGGACCCGAACTCCTTGTGCAAGGCACTGTACAAACAAAAAAAAAAGATGTCCAAAGAGCTTAGGGTTAGTTGGTGATGTTAAAAGAAAAATGGTAAGAAGCTCTTCCAAAGCAGGGCAGCCTGCAGCAGGATACGGTACAAGTCATTCTTCCTGGCTCCAAGACATTAAACTATATTATGAAATCACATTATTGGCTTAATGGTTAGTGCCATTGTGAACACTGGTCTTGTTTTGATTGCATTAAGCACCTTCATGCTTGGGGGACTGACCCGATAGCCAATAAACTCAATGGAAGGATTCCCATGGATTTCAGTAGGCATCCAATTGCCTTTGTGTTTCAAATACCACAACTGAAATCGGGTGGTGACACGCATTCTACAGGAGTTATTATTTATTTATTTACTTATTTATGTATTTATTTAGCTGTCAAAAAAGCCAACCTTTTAAGAACTGCTTAGCTGATTTATCCTGGGCATTAACTTTGAAATAAGAAAATGTTGCTGCCTTCCCGTGCAAGAATATGGATCATAGAATCATAGAACACTAGAACTGGAAGGGACCTCGAGAGGTCATTGAGTCCAGTCCCCTGCCCTCATGGGAGGACCCAGTACTGTCTAGACCATCTCTGATAGCTGTCTATCCAACCTGCTCTTAAATATCTCCAGAGATGGAGATTCCACAACCTCCCTGGGCAATTTATTCCAGTGTTTAACTACCCTGACAGAAAGTTTGTCCTAATGTCCAACCTGAACTTCCCTTGCTGCAGTTAAGCCCATTGCTTCTTGTCCTATCCTCAGAGGCCAAGGAGAACAATTTTTCTCCCTCCTCCTTGTGACACCCTTTTAGATACCTGAAAACTGCTATCTTGTCCCCTCTCAATCTTCTCCTTTCCAAACTAAACAAGCCCAATTCTTTCGGTCTTCCCTCACAGGTCATGTTCTCTAGACCTTTAACCATTCTTGTTGCTCTTCTGTGGACCTTCTCCAATTTCTCCACATCATTCTTGAAATGTGGTGCCTAGAACTGGACACAATACTCCAATTGAAGCCTAATCAGCGCAGAGTACAGTGGAAGAATGACGTCTTGTGTCTTGCTCAAAACACAGATGGAGGGTCTGTGTGTGGATGGATGTTCTGTCTTCTAGTGTATTTTGGATCTTTATCATATATTATGATGTTAGAATAATATTCCGGTCAGTTTATGTTAATCATTTTAATAGAAATTCTGAAAAGCACAGAAGAAAAGAATCCTTCACTTGAAAGTCCAGAATTTTTCTCTGGATTCATTTTTTTGGTCCATTAGCTTTTTCCAGAGTTTATATAATTTTATTTTCCACCTCCTGAAGTTGTTTTCATTATAGCCAGGATTTCAGTGTGTATGCAGAAAGTGGGCATTAAAACAGCTACAAAGGACGCCAGTGCCTGAGGAACACTTTCTCCTTGTCCTCAAGTTTTGCAGTCACACCCGATTAATCTCAGCTCAGTCCATGCCATCTGCTGAGGCATGCAGAAGATCGATGTGATAAGTAACTCTTCTAAATGGACAAACATAATATGGACTCTTGTGAGCCAGATTTACTTTTCAAGTGTTAATAAAAATGAAAGATGTTATAGATACAAATGCAAAGACACGGGTTGCTTAGATTAGACCTTTAGACCCTCAGCCATAGGGACAAAAAGCTATTTATTTTTTTTCTCCATTTTAACTGGATACCATAAAAACAATAATAATTTGGAATTAGCAATTAATCAAACCCAATCTGAGGAATGATTAGAGTTTCCCTATCATCAAAACCTTGTATGGCTCCTCTAAAATGCACTATTTATTGTAATATATATCTATTATAATATGTAGTAAATATATACCTACTTACAAAATATAGTACATTTTATATAGAGAAGGATAGATAGATATGAAACCCTGCTTGGCTCATCTGAAATTTACTGTATTTATACCTATTCCAATATATTTTTTGTCATATAAACCTATTACAATATATAGTAAGTGTACAATATATTTATTAAAATATATAGCAAATTTCAGATGAGTCAAGCACAGTTTTGACAACAAGGGAACTCCAAGCATTTCTCAGATCAGTGCAAAATAAGTAGGTGTGATTAATTGCTAACTCAAAATTATTATTGTAAAAACAAATCAACATATAACAAACAAATCTATGTATTGTAAAAACCAATATATAATATTCAGTTAAGCATATGGCATATATGAGGGCTACCAAGCTGAACTTTTGAGCCGTAAAGATCGAATAAATAAATGTAACTGGGAATTCTATAGCATTTGGGGTTTCTTATTCTAGTGTGTTTAATAGACCAAGGTTGTGCTGCATAAGTGGTTTGTAATATACACACCAGATCCTCCACCCCGAAAGATGGAACTATACTCCCCTAATTCAAAATGTTTGCCTTTTCAGGCTACATTTGGTTGCCTGTACTGGTGTTATCACACTTCACTCCATAAAATTATTTCAGTGGGATTCCTTGAGGATTCCTGTCACTAAGGATATCACAGTCAAGTCCTAAATGCTACCTAAGGAACTGAAATAAGATAAGTGGTCCGCAGTCTGACTCTGTCTTCCCACAAGTGTTTGGAGTCTTACTGAAAAAATGCACGGTCTGGGGTGAATAAACAAACAGAGATATTTACCCAAAGCCTAATGGAGACGGTAACTACCTAGCTGTTTTATTGGATTCTGTCTTTTCATGACAGGTACAGTGAAGGGCCTCAGATTGATATGGCGGAGGAACTAAGCCCATGTTTCTTTACCGCTTATGACCAGCAACTTGATTGGGAAGTCTGGAGAGCTCTCAAAAGTTGACAGGAAAGGCACAAAAGGAAAAATAAACACTTGAGCATGATGCTTGATGGGAGTTTTTTGGAGGATGGAACTTTGGACTCTATTCGGTCAGCTGAGTGTACTTTTCAGTCTCCTGCTCCAAAAATGACAATAACAATCAGGTTCCACAGATTAGTGTTCACAATGAGCCTTTTAAAGCTGGTTTCAGCGAAGGCAGACCGCCTGTGTTCCCTCACTGCTAGCAAAGGAGGGGACCGGCAGGATGGTCTCGCAAAGCAAGTGCATTTGAAGCAAACCAGGGCAGAATGTGCTGAGGAAAATGAATTTTGAATTCACAGACTTGGATGTTTGTATTGGAAACTGGATCCCAAGTGTTACACTCCTCAGATCAGGGATCAGGAACATTACCAAGTAGCTCATGCCCCCCCCCCCCCCCCAAAATGCATTTTGAATTATAAAATACTCACAGGATGGTAGATTCTAAGGGCAGAAAGGACAGTTATGATAACCCAGGCTGGTCTCCTGGATAACACCAGGCCAAAGAACTTCCCCTGATACTTGTTGCATCAACTCCATAGCTACTTGATTTGCAGATTGCAAGGGAAGGGATATCCACAGCATCCCTAGGTGTGTTGTTGAGTACTCACACACGTGGTTTCCAGTCTGAGTCACAGCCATAGCAAGCTGCTTGCAATCCAAGTGCAGGACAAGAATGATTCCTGGCAAATTGTTTTCCTACTTTTGATGCAAGTGCTGCGGCTGGGTCAGCCATATCAGAAGAACAATTCCAGCTCAGTCTTTTGCTCCAGAGGCTTTGACCCCAGAAAAAAAGTTGAAGGGCTTGTCTTTAAATCTCCCTATGTAGTTCAGAGGTTGGTGTGTCTGTCTGTGAGTCCGCTTGTTCAAGAACTCCTCCTGAATGGGAAGACCTAGGACCACCCAGGAATGGCCTGAGACAGACTGTGGCAGCTGGCGCCCCAGGCGGAACGCACAATTGGCGCCCCCGCCTGCACGGCCGTCAATGGAGTGACGTCATCATCGGGCGCCCCATGATGTCATCATCGGGTGCCCCATGATGTCATCATCGGGTGCCCCGTTGAAGGCGGCGCCCTAGGCAACGGCCGAGTTGGTCTATACTCACAGGCCGCCCCTGGGACCACTACATTTGGAACGCAGCTTCCTATTCTCCTAACTTAAGGCAAAGTCAGGGTTTAGATGTGCCTGGAGTCTGATAGTTTTCCATATTGTGGAAAGAGAAGGGGGAGAGGAGGGATGCGAGCCTCACAGTCACCATTAGGGCCAGTGAGCACAGGGGAGAGCTATCCTGCAGAGTCACCACTGGGGCTGGCCGCACCACCAACAGCGTGACCATCTGGGAATGGGGCTCCGCCATCTTGCCAGCCACTGGTAAGTGGCGTCCCTGCATCAAACCCCTTGCCCCACTGCCCCGCTCCCCATCCCCCACTCCAGGACCACCCCCGAGGTCAGCCAGCCCAACCCCGCTACCCCCTACAGGACCCACCGGCAGCTCCCACACCACTGTTGGGTCACCCAGTTTAGCCACTGGGAGGCCAGTCAGTGCACCCTCCCCTTTTCCCCCTGCCCTGACCAAAGAGTGATAGTGGGGGAGCCCTACATGGCCCCACCTTACCCCCACTTCCCAGGCTCACTCCTTCCCTCACAACCCATGGCTGGGCCCAAGGAACATTGGCCTGGGGGGAGGCCCAACATGGCCCCAACCCCAGGTTGGCACCCTTCCTCCAACCCCCAACCTAAACCCCAGTCTGGTCTCCCTCCCCAAATCCCAGACAGCCACACTCCTCAAACCCTGGGCTGCCTCCCCTCTCTGTCCTGAACCAGGCCCCGCACCAAGCACTGGGCCACCCCTCTCCCCTTCGACGCTGGGATGGCGTAGGGTGTGCTGGTCTCCCACGGCCAGACCTGGGCAGCACCAGGTAAATCTGCTAGTATAATAGTCAATAATCCACGAATGAGATTTAAAAAAACAACACATGGAAGTGAGGTGACTTTAGCTGGGACTGGGCAGTGACTTTGGAAATCTACACCGATACTTTACAACCAGATTTCACTGACTGTGGTGCAAATGGGGAGGAGGAAGAAAAAGAGACAGCCCAATTGGTAGATGCTGAACATTGAATGACAATTGAAGGCAGGCTCTTTGTGAACCCCCTGGTTGGCGGTCCTGTAGCCTTCCCACATCCTGCCCCAGGAAAGGAGCAGAGAAGGTGGTTCCTCCAGGCCTGCCTAGAGAGGCTGAATGGAAGCAGCCAATCAGAGCCCAGAAGACTCAGATAAAAGCAGCAGTCCAGTTCTTGGGTGGAACCAAAGGGATAAGGAACAGTGCTCTCTTCAGCCAGAAGAGCTTGAGATGATTTATTGGCTCTGGGAATAAGGGAACCCAACAACTATAACCCAAAAGTAATTGGAGGAAGGAAAGGGGCTTCATGGGAAATGGCCCAGGGAATAGCATCAGCAGACTGAGGGCAGTGGTACATGGCTGCTGTTTTATAGAGTCCCTGAATTTGGACCAGCTTCCCCTACTGGCCCCTGGGGGAAAAATGACATATGCCCCAAGAAAGGGACAAGTGAAGTGGAAACCGAGGTGAATGGTGGGATTTCAAAGGCCCAGAGACAGGGCTGAAGACCCTGGTGAGGGCAGGTAGCTTGCTGGACATGTGCCACCTAATAGTATGGCTTGGCTGGAAGGGGAGAGGCTTGCTGACCATCTCCCCTGGGAGATACTGGCATTTCCAGCTCCCTCTGATCTCAGTGAGTGTGGCCAGCACGTGTCAACCGCCAGGCCAAGCATGTGTGGGATCTGACACCGCAGGGCCAACCCCAAGCATTTAAAATCATGAGATTTTGTGATTGTGAATCAAAGATTTCACGTTGAGTTCTGTCACCTTCTGGTTTCTGAACTTTTGAGACATGCTCCTCTCAAGGTTGTAAGGTTTTCTTCACTACCAAGCTGATTAGAAACACTGTTTAGGTGAACAGCTCAGCTTTTTTGTGGGAGTTTGTAATCTCATGACTCCGAGAAGTGGGGCTTTTACAAACACCCCGGGTGCGTCTAGACTGGCAAGATTTTGCGCAAAAACTTGCCAGCTGTCTACACTGGCCGCTTGAATTTGCGCAAGAGCACTGACGTTCTAATGTAAGAATTCAGTGCTTCTTGTGCCAATACTTTGACACTCCCACTCAGGGATAAGCCCTCTTGTGCAAGAATACTTGTGCAAGAGGGCCAGTGTAGACAGGCACCTTAATTTTTTGCGCAAGAAAGCCCGATGGCTAAAATGGCCATCGGAGCTTTCTTGTGCAAAAGCGTGTCTATACTGGGCCCGGATGCTTTTGCGCAAAAGGATCCATGCCAATCTAGATGCTCTTTTGTGGAAATACTTTTAACGGAAAAACTTTTCTGTTAAAAGTATTTCCGCAAAATCATGCCAGTCTAGACACAGCCACCAAGTATAGAATCCTAGAACTCGAAGGAACCTCGAGAGGTCATGAAGTCCAGTTCCCTGCCCTCACGGCAGGACCAAGCACCATCAAACATATCATGAGACTCATGATAGACAACACAGAAGCGGACAATAATACCTTGTGTATATTCATTTAAAACACAGGCCTCAGGAGGGCCTGGAAAATACATACATCTAGTTTCTGAGCAGTGAAGATAGCCAGAGTCTCCTACTAAGCTGGGGTAACTAAGCTTTAATCTTATTCCTCATAAAACAGCTGAAGCATGAGCGTATCAGATGTAACTGTATACATTGTTCTGAACTACTGTTCTTATCCTAGCCTATTGCTGTTATGAGATGAGATGAATCCAAGTGGTTCCCATTTTCTTTTCAATTCCCTAGGGGTTTCCCATAAAAGGGAGTGTTTTTTATCTGTCAGAAATATGTCTCTTGTGCTGAAAGTGCTGGATTTTCGGCCTCAATCAGATTAATTCCTCCCCCACCCCCCCGCCTTTTAAAATAGCTAAAGCAAAGGCCATTTGTAAACCAATATGGTTCCCTGTGATTTAGCAAAGAGGAGAAGTTACCTGGGCCCTGTTTGGAAAATGTTTTTCCATCCCTTCAGGTTCCTCAAAAATGAATAAATTCAATCTGAATGTAGTGGCTTTGCCTATAACCCCCACTCCCACGTGACTCCCCAAAGCCTAACCCATCAAGAACAGGTTTGCCCGCAGGTCACTGAAAGCCTGTTTGTTATTGTACACCAATTAATGCAGTCTAAAAATAAACAAAAGCCTGATAAATCAGAGCAGTCCTAGGGCCCTCTAACCTTTACTCCAGAGAGACCCACCAGGAGACTGATTTTAAAACCCCTTTGCAGATTCCCCTCCCTCTCAAAACTTGACAAGTTTTATCTGCACTGAGGGAACCGTGATTAACCATTCCATGTGGATGCTGGCACTGATTGCTTGATGGGGATTTTCTAGCACTGTTGTTTCCACAGGGCCTGATCCTGGTGGTTTTCATCAGCACTGAAATTCTCAGAAGACAAATAACATACAAGAGCCACAGCATTCCCAGGAGAAGGCTGGACAGCCAAACCAGCTTCTGAAGCAAGAGGAGAGAGCATTAACATGCGTCTGCACTACATTCCTCTTTCGAAAGAAGAATGTAAATGAGGGAAATTGAAAATACAAACGAAGCGCTGATTTACAAATCTCATGCTTCATTTGCATAATCTCTTCCAATCGCTTTTTCGGAAGAGAATTTTTTGGAAAAAAAAAAGCAGTCTAGATGGGGGTTCTTTAGGGAAAAAAAGCCTTTTTTCGAAAGAACCCTTATTCCTGAAAAAATAAGGTTTACAGGGTTCTTTCGAAAAAGATTTTTGTTTCCGAAAGAACCCCATCTAAACTGCTTTATTATTATTTTTTTTTAAATCTCTTCCGAAAAAGTGATTGGAAGAGATTATGCAAATAAAGCATGAGATTTGTAAATGAGCGCTTCAATTGCATTTTTGATTTCCCTCATTTGCATTCCTTTTTCGAAAGAGGAATGTAGTCTAGATGCACCTTTAGTCTCTAACCAGGGGTGGGAATCCTAAGGCCTGGGATGGGGTCCCCAGAGGTGGCCCCCATCTTTCCTGGATGGAGCCTCCAACACTCAGGGCTTCCCCCCAGTCTTGCAACGTCCGTGCTGTCACTCCAACCCCCATTGCCCCCATGGGGCTGGGGCACACAAAATCTACCAACCGAGTCTCTGGTGTGTGAGGGAACTGTGGGGAGTGTCTTTCTCCTCAATAGGGAGCTACATCTGTGATGGCATGGTGGTTTTCTTCTCGCTTGTGTGCAGCCCCTGACTGATTTTATTGCGGATCAGCAGCCCCTCCAAACCCAGAAGAGGTTCCCCACCTCTAAGTGATAGGAGAGGCCTCCTGGAGTTAAAACATTACCTCTTCCGATGTGTTAACTATGCCACTTAGTAAGTGACTTCTGCACTAAAGATAATTATCCTTCATGCTGGATTCCACTCCTACATATTTCTATAGCTCGCTCTTCCATAAAACTGTCTTCTTTATTTATACCGAGAGCTCTATTAATAAACTACTTATCTTCCCACCATGCTGGCTGGGTTACAGGGCGGGAGATTAGCAAGGTGAAGGACGCAACAGAATTTCTCTAACATTACTAGATGTCCTTCTGTGTATGCTGGACCTCCACTAAAGCTTGCATTTGGACTTGGTCAGGATGTGCATGGGGAAGGAGTTACAGTCTTCTTGATTAAATGCAGGCTCTTTTCATCAATATTAAAAACATTAGCTTGTGACTGATTCCCTCTCCTAGCTATATGTTGTAGAACAGCGCCTCTTGAAAGCACAGTGTTTATCCATTTGATCTTGCACTGGAAAAGGATGCAAGCCAGTAAGTAGAATCACTGCCTCTACTCTAGTGGAGGGTTATCTGCAGCCCATGGGCTGCATGTGGCTGAGGCACCATGTGTGGCTGAGAATCCGCTGGCTGCCACCCTCCCCAGTGTGCCTTTCCTGCACCAGGGCACCGAACCTCTGTATTTCCTGCTATTTCCGCCTGCTTCCCAGCACTGCCATAGGAGCTGTGAATCATCTGATTTGTGTTCTGTCCCCCCTCCTCTCCCTCCCTCCCAGATTTGGAACACCACGAGTCAGCTGTTCATGGCATTCCAGCTCTGGGAGGAAGGGGGAGGAGCAAGGATGGAACATTAATTGGGTGATTTACATGTTCTGAAAGTGCTGGGGGGTGGAGTATGAAGTGGGGGGCTGCAGTATCCCAGTGTGCCAGAGGCGTGGGGGAAGGTGAGACACACAGGGGGCCACAGGTGGAACTCTAGAAGGCCCTGGGTTGCTGATGCCCATTGAATTGAAAGAGGTCCTCTCATGCAGTCCACCCACTATTCCTGGTTGGCCATCCCTGTTCTATTCCCTATATAACTTAAAATGCAATTCCTCGCTGAGGGTTTCAATTAAAGAGCATCATACTACATCGGTAATCCAAGTAAATCTCTGCACTACAGCTAGGATAGACATTTGGGGTATGGGGTGAGATATAGTGTAGGGCAGGGACTACATTTGACAGCTCTTGGCCCAAAGCACAGACCTCCACAACTTATGCTTAAAAACCAAGGGCAGAATTTTCAAAACTGCTTACGTAACTAAGGAACATGATTTCCATTGGAAGGTTCCTAAGTCACTTAGGAGCTTTTGAAAAGTTGGCCTTGAATCATAATATCAGGCAAGTATCTTCTATGGATCGGTCACAGAGAAAAATACATAACACGCGTTGCCAGAGTGGCATAATGCCAAACAGTACGGGCTCGTCTACACTGGCCCCTTTTCAGGAAGGGGCATGTAAATTTCATGAGTCGTAGTAGGGAAATGCGCGGGGGATTTAAATATCCCCCGCGGCATTTAAATAAAAATGTCCGCCGCTTTTTTCCGGCTTTTAAAAAAGCCGGAAAAGAGCGTCTACACTGGCCCCGATCCTCCGGAAAAAGCGCCCTTTTCCGGAGGCTCTTATTCCTACTTTGAATAAGGGCGCTTATTCCGGAGGATCGGGGCCAGTGTAGACGCTCTTGTCCGGCTTTTTTAAAAGCCGGAAAAAAGCGGCGGACATTTTTATTTAAATGCCGCGGGGGATATTTAAATCCCCCGCGCATTTCCCTACTACGACTCATGAAATTTACATGCCCCTTCCGGAAAAGGGGCCAGTGTAGACGTAGCCTACTTGAAGTACTTTGGATGAAAAGAGCTGTATAATATTATTGACTCACTAGATCTTTCTCAATTTCTTGGGGATATAGACCTAGTTCCTCTACCTCTTTGTCACAATAAAGCCATCATGCTTTATTGTTTTGGTTTCCCTTTGCTGAATAGCTAACTGTCTTTCATAAAATACGGCTTTCTAACATTTACTGGCTGCCTGTCCATATTTTTTACAGGAGCCCTTCAAGATTTTATTGTTAGCAGTATCCTAGTGAGGTATAAAACCTCAGAAAAATCTATAAAGGATTTTGCTCACTTTAAAATTTTACAGCCTCACATATTAATGTGTGTGTGATTGCTATGTATATACACACACACACACTCACACAAACACACACACACACACACACACACACACACACAGCCTTTTGTTAGTTTAACTTCATAAATAGGCTTTAGGCATTTTTTCAGCTGATGAGTGGTGGCTGATTGCTTATTCATAACTCTGCCAACCCAGCATCGCTGGGTTCATTTGGGTTCACATGCTCAGAAATGAACCCGGTGGTTTGAAATCTCCCTTCAGAGCTGCATGTATTCAGGTACAAATATAACTGTTTGGTGTTATTAAAATAACCCTTGGAGTGAAGGATGGAGTGAGGGGTTTCCTGTCAAGAATGAAGGTATAATCAGTGACCTGACTTTTCAAAGGGTTTTCATCTTGCTTTATGATTCTGACCCATTCATTTTGTGCCTGCCTTCAGTTTTGGGGTGGTGGAGTTTTCATTAGAATTCAAGCATCTAATGACCTGACTGAAAAGCACAAAATTAGAGGCTGTGGGCCACATCCTGAGGACTGGCGGAAAGACGTGCAGCACAGGCTGATATGCGTGCAGATGAGAAGGTACCATTGCATCCCTCCAAGCGCAGGGTTACATATTCATCATGGTACCTGGTATGAGTCAGAGCAGCATCAGGATTGCTCAGATCCATGCCACTCACACTTGCAAAGGCACAGCACCACGGCGAAAAGACATGCCCCAGCAGGTCTCAGAGCCTGGGTCTACAGACTCAAGCTCACGCTGTGGCACTAAATCTAGCTATATGGAAATTCGACTTAGGGCTGGCACTTGACACAGGAAGTGAATCCCAGAGTCCCTGCCCTGAGTGGGAATGTCTACATGGCTCTTTTGTGTGCTGTAGCCTGAGCCCAAAGACCCAGGCTGTGAGACTCACACTCCACTCTTTTTCAGCTGGAGACACATCTCAAGGGGCCAAAACGGTGGCCCAAGATTGTGGCATTGTGGTATATATTTCATATACATATAATCCATGGTGCACTCTGCTCTGGACATGGTATAGCAGCTGCTTCTACACCCACAAATGCCCCTTTCGTTAACATCCTCTTTTTGAAGCCTGTTTGGATTCTCCCAGAGATGGAGAATAAAAAAGCTGCACTGTACCTGAGAAACTAACTGAAGTAACCCAGAGGGTAAAAAAAATATGGTGGGAGTTATGGAAGGAGAGAGTGTCCCTTCAAACATCTGTGACCGTGAATACTAGTATGTATTAGGGATGTAAATGGTTAGCCAGTTACCTAGTAAACGGTTAACCAGTTACCCAGTAAGCATCATCCTTATCTGATCCTGATTACTGTGTAACTGCTTAACCCGCGGCCTGGGTGGGCTGAAGCAGCCTCCTGCGCATGGGATCCCGGTTAACTGGTTAAAAGTAACATTTAACTGGTTACCTTTTCAAACAGGATTTTAACACCCGGGCTACATCTACACTGGTATGATTTTCCGGAAATGCTTTTAACAGAAAAGTTTTCCATTAAAAGCATTTTCGGAAAAGAGCATCTAGATTGGCACGGATGCTTTTCCGCAAAAGCATTTTTTGCAGAAAAGCGTCCGTGCCAATCTAGACGTGCTTTTGTGCAAAAATGCCCCGATCGCCATTTTAGCCATCGGGGCTTTTTTGCACAAAACAGTACTGTGCTGTGTACACTGGCCCTCTTGGGCAAATGATTTACGCAAGAGGGCTTTTGCCTGAACGGGAGCAGCATAGTATTTCTGCAAGAACACTGACAATCTTACATGAGTTGTCAGTGTTCTTGCAGAAATTAAAGTGGCCAGTGTAGACAGCTGGCAAGTTTTCTGCAAAAGCAGATGATTTTGTGGAAAAACTTGCCAGTCTAGACACAGCCCTGTAGTATATATTAACTGATATCACATGGTATCAGGGCAAAGATTACGTTTGCTGTTGCGCCTATCTATACCTTGACAGGTGTTTAACCGTCATTCTGAATTTCTGGGGCTTCTCCTATTTTTTACCATTCAATTACTGATCTGTGGTCTCAACCTTAACTTCATCTTTTCATAGCGCTCTGTCTGGGGATGCGATTTACATCCGATTTCCTGCGGGGTTGACCACTTGGCGTTCTGCAAGCTCAGCACCTCTGAAAAATCAGGCCCGCTTGCAATGAGACACAGGTGTTTGATAAGATAACACTAAACCTCTGGAGATGCAGTCCCGTTTGAGCTGATTTTCATGAGCCTCCATTTCCACTGCCCTCCACCCTTTCTGCCCCCAAACCAGATGAAATATTTATTGGGTTAGGAGTCTAAGGCTCAGTGTTTTATATATAAAGGAACAGGGCAGTTCTGGCGCTGTCGAGCAAATTCTAAGACTTCTTTGTGGCCATTAAGCGTTGGAAGAAAAACCACAAATTACCATTGGAGTGGGGCTGGGTTTTGGGTTCTGGCTCCAGTACCCCTCCTCCACCCCCAAAAATTTTTCAAAATCACTGCATCTGTGTAAATAAACATACACTAGGTAATATTTAGCGTGAATACCCTTCATACAAAACCATCAGCCGACAGGGAAGGCAGTGTGGAAAAGAGCTTGTAATTACATTTAAAAAATCAAGCCATGAGTGTAATTAAGATATTTCTTTAACACGTAGCTCAGGAACCTTTTGTCCTCCTTCCTTCGTCACCATCCACCTCCAGAACATCAATTTCACTATTTCTTTGGCTGTAAGAACAGATGATATATTTTGTTACCATGCCCCATTTGAATGTAATCCACTGGTGACTGTGTATGACAGGCCCCTCTCTGTGACCAGTCTGTACAGGACAAAAGTCTGTGACCACTCCTTGGCTATGTCTAGACAATGCCAAATTTTTGAGAGAAGATATGCAAATTCCTGTGGAATTTGCATATCCTCTTTCAAAAAAACCCCCTAGTTTAGACGTGCCCCTAGATTCTTGAACTCAAGCTGTAGCAAGCTCATGGCTTTCAACTTCAGATGGTCTTGGTACAGTCCTTGATGTGTTGGCCAACCTGGTGGCCATCCCATTAGGAAGTATTAAAGACCTTCATCCAGATCCACCGAGGTTCTTATCATGGGAATATCTGAGTGGCTTGTGGCTATTAATAGATTTGATCCTCACAGCATTCCTGGAAAATAGGGGAGTTTTATCCCCTTTTTCCAGAGAGGGAATTGAGGCAAAGGGTAGATCAAAGGATGCATCCACAGTCATACTACGCACCTACCACTGACTCAAGGTATGTCTACACTGCATGGCTATTTTAGGATACTGGAGGTCCCCAGGAGAATGCCCTAACCCCCAGGACACTCAAAAGCCCATGCCACCTCCTTACCTTCAGGGTGTCCCTTATCCAGCCTTCCTAATGGGACAGCTGAGGTATCCCAAAATAGCTAGCCCTGCATCTACACAAATATTTCGAAATATTTCACCATCCTGGTAAACCTCATTGCACGAGGAATAAGGGCTGGCCCAAAATAGTGCATTATTTCAAAATCTGGTGCTGTGTAGATGCGCCCAATTTCAAAAGAAGCTATTTCAAAAGAGATTCGAGATAAGATGCACAATTTGCATAGCGCAAATTGCGGATCTTATTTTGAGCTTAGGGTGCTGTGTAGATGCATCCTCAGGAACTGAAATCCAGTCTCCTGGTCTGGAGGGCTATCCTCTAGGCTACCTTTCCCTAACTCCTATTGTGCCACTTGTGTGCCTTAATTCTCTTTATGCTTTGTTTTCAGCACCATGGGCATGTGACTACATATGCAATGGAAAGAGTCAAAGGCAGAGTTAGTTAAAACTAGACCCCCAAGAATAGTCATGAAACAAACTAACTTTGCAAATCTATACAGCAGGAAAACCACAACTGGCAAACAATTTTAGCGGTAAGGCTGGCTCGGGGACAGAGTTAGCTTTGGACCGCCACAAAATACTCAAGGAACAAAGTAATGTCTGCACAGCATTTTGGAGCAAGCCCTCCAGACAAAGTGGAGAAACTTTGGGTAGTGTGTGTGGAGAGGTTAGCATGCTAAAGATAGTGGCACGGGCATGAAGTCATAGCCCGGTTTTGAGCTGGAGTCTTGGAAGTGGGTTGGCAAAATTTGCAGCCTGCCTCAGCTTCCCATCTGTAACATGAGAACAACAAGGCAGCCTTTCTCTTTCCCTTTATCTTCGCTCTCTGTGTGGGTTGTGATATTTATTCATGGTGCATAGAGCCTTCACTTGAATTCAGGGGGACTAGTCTATACTGAAAATGCTACTCACTGTGTGTAGGGCTCTAAGAATGTAGCCCTGTTTCTGACGGTGGGTACATACAGTGTCCACGTGGCACTACGATTCTACAAATGATGACCATTATAATAACCTAGTGCACAGAACGAAGAGGTGGAGCAAAGGATGTCTGGTGGGGTTAGGCAAAGCAGAGAAGAAACTGAAAAACAGCTCTGAGAAGAGCCTCAAAGTAAAACCTTCCTCCCCTTTCCAGTCCTTTCTTCCCTACTTGGCACAATTTCAAAGCTGGCACAGTGGCATTTGGCTTTTGCTTAGGAGACATCTTTGTGTACTCATAGTGGCTTTGCTGACCCCCCTCTACTCCCAAGTACTCCTTCCCTAGATTGTGGTTACGAACCTCTAGTACATTGCAAAGTGCACATTTAGCTCTGGTCTATACTTAGGGCTTTATTGTGAAATAACGCCCCCCCCCCCGCAGGTCTAATTTATAAGTAGAGTCCACACTACCAAGCCCGTTATTTCAAAATAAGAGGCCACTTATTTCAAAATCTGTACTCCTGCTTTCCTCGGGGAATAATGCTAATTTTAAAAGAGTTATTTCAAAATAACGTTTGTGTGGCCACTCAAGTGCTGCTATTTCAAAATAACTACCCCCCAGAGTAATTCACACTCATTACTCCCCAGTGCTTCCTGGGGCTCTAAGTCGAGAAAACGCATCCATATTAAAGGAGTTTGCCTCCGCTTAACTTCAAGGATTCCCTGGAGTGTGGACATGCTATTTTGATTTTGTAAAATTGGGAGTTAAGTCAAATTTAATTATTTTGAATTAGTTTCCTAGTGCAATGACCTTAGGGTGATTCCATTTTAGAGTTGCTCAGAAAATAATAATAATACAAAAATCCAATTGTCGTGAAAAATATCATCTTTGTTCTCACTTTGCCGTGTTCATAATGGACCCATTTTTCACTTTTTCTGCATTTCACTTGAGAAAAAGTATTAGAAGTGCTATCAAAATGGAAATTACCAACCTGGTGTTGGAAATGAACCCATCTAGGTCATTTTTACAAACAATGCTTTTGACACACATGAGTTCATTTTAAACTGAGCATTTCAGCAACATGGACAATTTCCATTTTGCGGGGAAGAAGTCCCACTTTTCAAGGAAAATATCTCTTTCCTCCAGAAATGTCTACCGGCTCTATTAATTATATCATTTTCTTCCTGAGCCACAATATGTCAATCATGAAAAACAGACTAAAAACAAACCTTAGAATCACTAAGGCCCTGGATCGTTTTTTAATTATATTGGAGAGATTCCAGTGCTTCCATTTTACCACAAGTTTTTAATGGGCTCTCTGTTTGCATTTATGTTTTCCTGGTCTTTCAGGCTGCAGCATGGCTGTTTCTGGCAAAGCTCCTTTAGTGTCATTTTAATAGTTACCAAGTCATTTCTGAAAGAAGGAAACTTTTTTTTCTCTCGCATATGTGAGGGGAACTCCCTGATATGAAGAAATCCAAAGGTTGGTTATGGAAAAATTTTGGAAATTGCATGTTCCAGAGACATGGGAGACTCTCTCATTGGATTAGGTGCCATGGTCGGAAAGACAGCTCCTGCCCCTATGAGTTGAGGTCAATTCAACAGCACAAAACGTTTTTAAAAAATTCGATGAAATCAACCTAGCCACTGAGGCTACATCTAGACTCAAGGCTTCTTTCGGAAGAAGCTTTTCCAGAAGAGAGTTTCCAAAAAATGTCTTCCGAAAGAGAGTGTCCACACTGCCAAAGCACATCGAAAAAGCCATCCGCTTTTTGGAAAGATAGCGTCCACACTGAATGGACGCTATCTCGCATTTCAGCTGGGATTACTATGGATGGAATGGCCACCAGGGCATCTGTGCTTTTTCCTCTTTCTTCTTCTTTCAAAAGAACTCCCTTTTCCCCGTCCACACACATCCAAAAAAGGCTTCTTCCTCATCAAAAAGAGGATTACCAATGCTGGAAAAAAACCCTCTGTTCTTTCAAAAGAATGTGATTGCACAACCGTTTTTCTGAAAAAAACCTCTGTAATGTAAACATACCCCGATACTGCAACTGCTTCTTAAGGTTCTTTCAACTGCTGCAGATACTTACAAAGCTAGCGAATCGGAGTCATCTTCTAATTCCAGAGGCATTCCCTTCCCAAGTGAGTGAATGATACTCTGCATGAGTTAGGCCTGTAGGATTGGTCTCCCACAGAATCAAAAATTAAAAAGGACCAGGCAAGGAGTAATATAGTGAAATATCAGTGCCAGTGAAAGTCAGTGGAACCATGTTTCACCTTCTGTATTCCTTTGGACTGTGTTCATTCTCTTTGTCCATCTGTTACGTGCAAAGCAGCTGGAAAGCTTCCCTACTGGAACATCATAGGACATACCCGAGTGACAAAAAGCCAGCATCATGCCATAGGTCCATCAATGGCTGTTAGCCAGGATGGGCAGGAATTGCATCTCTAGCCACTGTCAGAATCTGGGAATAGGTGACAGGGAAGGGAACACTTGAGGATTTCCTGTTCTGTTCATTCCCTCTTGGGTACCTGGCATTGGCCACTGTCAGAAGACAGGACACTGGGCTAGATGGACCTTCGGTCTGATTATGTTCTTATCCACTCACTGCAGCACAAGGGAATGCACTTGAACATGGCTAGGTCACTATGGTGCCTGTATTTGTTCTCCTCCCCGTGACAGAATCTAGCCTTACACATGGGTAGGGAAATATCTCTTTCCGTGAACGATCCAATATACCCCCTCTTCCCTTCCAAAGTAGATTTCTTTCTCACACATTTTTCAAACCAGTTCCTTACAGGCTGGCATGTAAGTACCTATTGTAAGGGAGGTAAGGGCTAATTCAGGCACCTCAGTATATCAGTGTGTAGCTGTTTAAATACAGATTCAGGCATCTATATTGGAAAATTGGTCTTTCTCGTCTCCATGACCTTGTCCAATCCACTTTTAAATGTTCCAAGGGGGGGGCTTCTCCCCCTTGCTCATCAAATTATTACACAAGCTTAGATACTCATCTGTTGAGAACTGGTTCATATGACATTGTCCCCAGAAGGCAGCAGCACTAATATTGGGATTGAATTCTTATTAACATTTTCTCTGCTATTTGTTCTCTCAATCACATTTCTTGGACACTAACTAGATTGTCCTCAGTAGAGGATGTCTCCTGACAGTGAAGGCAGAGCATCACAAAGAGGTGACTTTCCAGGGTGTGTTAGATGCACATACATGTGACAGGCTAGAGATTACCTTTATGTTCACATGTTGTTCGCTCACCTTCTCCCTTTTGATCCCATGTCAGACGTAGGTTCTGTGTAACATTAACCACAAAAAAGACCTCCCCAGAAAGACCAAAAAAAAAGTGTACAGCACAGCGAATCAGACTTGTTACAATTAAGTCTTTGTCATTTCTGTAGCAACGCTAAGTGAAATTTACAAGCAAACGGTGCACTTTGTGCTGCTAAGCTTATTCTGAACAAGTGGTGGCAGTAGGTTACTTTGTTAGAATAATTCTTTCATGCATGTATATGCCCCACCCTCATGTAAATAGAGTTGGGATTTAGAAGGTGTGAGCTGGCATGGCCAGGATGTCTGCAAAATGTTAAACTGCAGTAGCCTTTTTTCCAAACCCTTGACAGTGAGCAGTTGTAAATAAGAAACTAGGATCTCATTCAGTGTCTATCCAGGGGGTGTGGGGATGTGCTTGTTGTTCTGAATAGCTTTGTGCAGTTGCTACTCTTCATTACGTAACAAGAGTTGTCTAGCAAAGTATTTGCTAAATTTAGAGTTCTTCACTCACAATGCTTCAGATTTCCCTGGAGATGGGTCTGAAAAGTCTGTTCATTTCAGAACTGTTTTTGGACCAAAAACCTGTCTACATGGCCTTCATCCCTGTAATATTTCAGCACTTCAGTTTCCCAAAGTGATTTGGGGTAACATTTTCCAATGACTTAGGAGCCTAAGTAAGTCCCATTGGCTATCAGTGAAAAGTAGGCTTCTAAATGTGTCTCACTGGTGAACAAGAATATCCAGAATTATAATAGCAAATGTTTTTCAATAAACAAGAAATTATATAAACCCTCATGCACCAGAGATTAAGCCAACCTTTAGCTATGAATGGCTAGCAGAATATCTGGATACCAGGATATCTTCCTATGGAATGGTTTCTTGCACTTTCCTCTACATCAGCTACTACAGGTTGACTCTTTCTAGTCCAGCACCCTCAGGACCTGCCCAATGCTGAACCAGAGAATTAGCCAAACCACGGGAGGTCAATATTGTCTAGAAGCATTACCAATGCTTCCACTGCTGACTGGGCTCTTAGAAGACATGAGGGGTAAATTAGAGCTAAAGAAAAGCACAGAACTCTGAGAGCCAGGACTGGTGGCTGAAAACAAACTTTACGGGACTGCAGGAAACTTGGCCACACCCATGCTAACAGGACATCTGGCTAACTCAAATCATGCCGGATCACGGATGTTGCTGGACCAGACAATGCCGGACTAGAGGTTCAATCTTTACTGATCACTGTCAGAATCAGAATTCTGGATAAGATCAACATGGGTGGAGATCCATTTTAGAATATTCTATCTTCCTAACATCACAGGCTGTATCGTCATCAGTGTGCTGCTGAAATACAGATCTACATCTTCCTTGAACTCTGATGCTGTTCTGTAGTTTGGAAATGGAACAAAGAAGGGAACTGTATGTAGTGGGATGGGCAATAATTTTTGTTGGGGGGAGTCACTCCAAGATTTTGGTAAGTGGTCAAAGGCTGCATTTTTCTATAGAGAGGGTGTGGGATCTGGGATGAAGGTTGGGTGCAGAAGGAAGCTTACCTAAGCAGGCTCCCTGGCTTGCTAGCAGCCCTGCACCACTCCATGTGGCTCTTTGTGCTATGGGAGAGTCTTTGTGTGCTGCCCTTTCCCCCAGTAAAATTTCTCAGCTCCTATTTGCCAGAAACTGGCCAATGGGAGCTGAGAAATTGTGTCACACTTTCCCCACCTCCAGCAACATCTTTCAGCTCCTCTTGGACAGAAACTGGCCAATGAAAGCTGGAAAATGGTCTTGCACTTTTCCCCTCCCCCAGCAAAATCTCTTGGCTTCTATTGGACAGAAACTGGCTAATGAGAGCTGAGAGATTTTGCTGGGTAGAGGGGCAACATGCGAAGCTTCTCCCCCTTGCTTCCCCTTGCTTTGAACAGCGCTGCTCCATGGGCAGGAGTGGCTGGATTAAAAGAGTTGGCAGGCCAGATGCAGCCCACAGGCCGTATATCACGTGATGCATGAGAGACCCTCCTCCATCCAAATAGGCTGTCTTTTTTCAGGGACGGAAGATTTGGCTGCTTGCTTACACTCAGGAAATAGCCAATCCTATGCCTTTGCCACTGTAATGTGGCAGCCTGCCATAAATTCTCAAGGGTGCTGGGAACAAAGTGTATGAAAACTTCAGATAATGATAAGGAAACTGCCCCTCCTTTCTTTTTGATTACACTTCTCCTTTCCTTGGCATATGCCGGGCCATCTGCATTATTATACAGATGTCTGGCATTAAGAGATTAGTTATTAATTTCTAAAGCCTCAAGACGAGATGATTTTTCTGATAAGAGTTTAGCTACTAACCTTATCACAGGGTATGTCTACACTACCACCCTAGTTCGAACTAGGGTGGTAATGTAGGCATACCGCACTTGCAAATGAAGCCCGGGATTTGAATTTCCCGGGCTTCATTTGCATAAGCCGGACGGCGCCATTTTTAAATGCCGGCTTGTTTGAACCCCGTGCCGTGCGGCTACACGCGGCACGGGCTAGATAGTTCGAACTAGCAAGCCATTCCGAACTATCTAGCCCGTGCCGCGTGTAGCCGCGCGGCACGGGGTTCGAACAAGCCGGCATTTAAAAATGGCGCCGGCCGGCTTATGCAAATGAAGCCCGGGAAATTCAAATCCCGGGCTTCATTTGCAAGTGCGGTATGCCTACATTACCCCGCTAGTTCGAACTAGCGGGGTAGTATAGACATACCCACATTGCCTTTTCTAATTGGAGTCTTTTTTGATGACACACTGACCCAGCTCCAAGAAAACTGTGTGAAGTATTCTCGGTCTTTATTTGTTCCCTGAGCTTAGTTCAAAATCTGTTGCTGATACCTGCAAATAGAGAGTTAAGAAAACATTCTCCGAGAGTGAGGCGACCTTTTCCAGTGACATCAATGGGCTTTGGATCAGGTTCTTAGATTAGATGGATTTAAGGCTGTCCCCACTGCTGCCACAGACTTTCGGCATGACCCCAGTCAAGTCACTTAATCTCTCTGTGACTCAGTTCGCCACCCATAAAACAGAGACAGGGCTTACCTGTCTATTGGTATGTTCCCATAGTCAAGGATATTGTCCAGCCCAATCAGAACTGGATCTCAGTTGGAGCCCCTGGGAATGACAACAACAATGTCAACCTGGAGAGCTGCAGATGATAGATCCAGTTAATATCTCATTAATCAAAGCCACCAATGCATACCTGCATATACATTTACAGCAGGGGAAATGGTAGCCTTTTGTAATGATGTTGTTTTTGATCTATTGCATTTATAGCTCTAGTATTCTGTTCTCTTTGAAGAACGCCTTCGCTCAAGAGATACTGTGGGGTGGGTTTTTTTTCCTGTACGTGGTATCAAACGAGCAGCACACTCTGTCCAGAATGCATGGTCAAGGTCCAAAGAGAATTGTGAGTAAAAAAAGGCAAGGTGGGAAGATGATTCACCGAGCTATTTATTTAGTGTAGTTTTTAAAATATGTATTTTTGGCAACCGGGATGCCTACATTCATTTATGCTAGCAATTATTGTCATGAGTTACCAGGAAGAGGAAAGATTTGCTTTCTTTTGTTTCTGTACACAGGAGGATCCCAACTTGCGACATGATTCATTCTGGGGGAAGCATCGTAAGTTGGGGGCATCATAACTTGAACCCTCATTTAGGATAGGTGCCGTGCGCCATCGTAAATGCAGTCTGAGGATGACAGTCGGGGGTTTCTGGCACCTTCCGCACTTACAGAAATGGCTCTAAATGTGGGGGCTCAGAACTTGGGTGATTGCAAGTCGGTGGCCTCCTGTACAGCCTCTCTAGCTTTGGGACAAAGCCCAAAAGTTCATTTACAGAGTGGCTACATCTACACTGGCCTCTTCTCCGGAAGAGGCATGCTAATTTATAACTTTGGAATAGGGAAATCCGCGGGGGATTTAAATATCCCCTGCGGGATTTAAATAAAAATGGCCGCCGATTTTTTCCGGCTTGGGGAAAAGCCGGAAAAACAGCGTCTAGACTGGCGCGATCCTCTGGAATAAAGCCCTTTTCCAGAGGATCTCTTATTCCTACTTGCAAGGCACCATCTACACAGCCATTCTGTTATTTTGAAATAATTTTGAAATAACGAACAGTTTATTCCGAAATCTGTAAACCTCATTATACGAGAAATAATGCCTATTCCAAAATAGCTATTTTGAAATAGGACGTGTGTAGATGCTCCACTGCTGCTATTTCGAAATAGCCTCTCATCAGGGCCATTCTAAGTTATTCCTCCTCAGTGCCGCCTGAGGCTCTAAATTGAGATAGCACGTTTACATTAGGGCTATGTCTAGACTGCAAGCAGTACTTTCGAAAAAGCAAGCTGCTTTTTCGAAAGAGAGCACCCAGGCAGTCTGGATGCTCTCTTTAGAAAAAGTACAGTTTGCATTCAAGAACGCCTTTTTTCGAAAGAGCACTTTTGAAAAAAGGCGTTATTCCTCTTGAAATGAGGAGTACCACCGTTGAAAGAAAAGCCGCGTTCTTTCAATTTAATTTCGAAAGAACGCGGCTGTAGTCTAGACGCGGGTGAAGTTTTTTTGAAAAAAGGCTACTTTTTTCGAAAAAAACCCTGCAGTCTAGACACAGCCTAGGGAAGCCTGCTTTGGACTAATTTTGAGGCTTCCCTGCAGTGTAGATGTGTTATTTCAAAATAAGTGTGCAGTGTAGACGTACTAAGGTGCCACAGGACTGCTCATTGTTCTAAAAAAACAGCTGTTCTCTCCATCCCAAAGCCAGAGGTCAAGGGCTCGAGCCCTCCAGGGACAGCCAAGCCAGGATCCCGAGGAACAGAGCTAGCTCTGGGTTTAGAATCATAGAATCATAGAATATGTTTACAGACATAAAAGACAAGGAAGAAGAAATCCACTGAGATAAGAACTCACCCAAATTGTTTAATGCATACCTCTGTATTTCTACAGTTAAGAACACAAGATACTTTGTGAATAATACATCAATGGGCTTTTGATTTTTGCTTGTTCTAGTCTATTCTATTCTATTCTAGTCTAGTCTAGTCTAGTCTAGTCTAGTCTAGTCTAATACCTAATAGATTTGCATGTAATAGGCCTCCCTCATGAAGTCAAGATACCCTGCTTCCACTCACTGCATTTCAATTTCAACCAATGCTCTTCAAGAAGCCCTTGTCCCATGACATTTGCAAGTTATTTTGGGGTTTGGCAGAGCAATTAGCCTCAGCCTCCGAGCCGCTCATCCAAGTGTGTGCTCAGCGAAATTGCCTTCACATAAAAAAATATTTAAAAGTCCAACCAAGTCGCCCACCTTCCTTTCAGTCTCCCGTTGGATGGGATTGTTTTCAACTCAAATACTCCGTGGGTGGATATAATCTAGGGACTTGCTGAAGCGAATGTGGATATAATTATTAGTAGTATTGTTATTTTGCATGCATCTGCATGATCCTGAAGAATTTATTTTTCTTTTGGAGAAGGGAGATGAGGGGTAGTGTGTGTCAGATTCCACATGCAACCTTGCTGAGGAAAGCCAGAAGAGGCCCTACGTTCATCCCTTTCAAAAGTGACCAGTAATTAACGGTGTCATACGTTTTGATTGCCTTAAAGGGACCTGACGTTCAGAGAGAAGGCTGCTTAGCTCTTCCTGAAAATCCCTTTAAAGTCTTGTAAGTAGAGAGCCCCCAAATCCAGGTTGTGTGCCCATAATCACTCCAGGTTGAAACTCTGTAGTCCGGCACTTTGTGATCCAGCAACGTTTGTGGCCCAGCATGATTTTAATTAGCCAGAGATCTGTTTATCATGGGTGGGATGAAGTTTTCTGCACCCCTGCCTTACTCCTGCCCCTCACTGCCCCAGCAGGGCCAGCCCACATTTTGGCACCTGAGGTGGGGAGTTCAAATGATGCCCCCATACCCTCTCACTTGGGCCAACACTTTGAAAGGTCTCGATTCTGCCTTCTTCCTGTTCTACTCCTATCACTGTACTGCTCTGCTACCTACCCCAGTAAAGGAGAACTAAGAACTTAAAATGCTTTGTTCAGCAGCAGACACAATTTTCTACGCTCTGGGTCTTAGTGGTGCCCCCTCTCCTCAACAGTCTGGCACCTGAGGCAGCCACCTCAGTTCTCCTCATGGTAAGGCCAGCCCTGTGCCCCAGGCTGGGACCACATCAGGGAAAGGCTATGGAGCCCTGCACACAGGAGCGGAGCCCTGGGTCTGGCAGCCAGGACCCCGGGTGGCAGCAGCTGGGCCAGCAGCTGGGACACAGGTGAGGGGCTGCTGGCTGGGACCCTAGGGCTTCACCAGAGCACCTGGGCTGTGGCTGACGTCCCGTGGTCCAGCAAATTCTCTGGTTCAACACTGCTCAGGTCCCAGAAGTGCAGACTAGAGAGATTCAACCTGTAATTACTTTTGAAAATCTTGGTCTTCATGATCTCTTCCATGCACGAGGGGAAGGAGAAGAAAGGCTGTGGGGAGGGGCTGTTCTGCAACCATGCATCTACACTGGAATCAAAAAAGTGGCATAGTTGCAGCTGGCTTGAATCAGCTGACCTCAGGGTCATGGGGCTCAAGATGCAGAGTTAAGAACTGCTGGATAGACATTGGGGCTCAGGCTGGTTCCTGGGCTCTGAGACCCTCCTACATCCTGGGGTCTCATTGCTCTGAACATCTTATACAGAAGTTTTACAGCCCCATGAGCCTAAGTCAGCTGATTCAGGCCAGCAATGAATGTTTAATAGCTGCTAGTTTCTTGATTTCTTTGTGCTGGAAAAAAAAACATGTGGGGACAAGAAGGAGGAGACTGGAGATGGAGAAAGAACAGCACCGAGTGCCCCCACGTCACCAAAAATTGGGGGTTGGTATAGAGTACTGAATGAAGGAATTCCGGTCACATTTTATCATAAGGATACTGTCATAGCAATATAATTAAATGGCGATTACCAAATCATTACAATGTGGTTCACTTTTCAGTATGTAATTACCACCAGTTAATATCATCCAAACTTGAGATACATGAACGATGTACTCATTATTTGCCTTTGATGTTCTTTCTAATACATAGCGTAATAGAATTCAGATCTGTTAACAGAATTATATTTACAGTATAATTATTCTCAATCATGTAATGAACCTGCCAGTTATACAAATTTGTGAGCATTACTGGTATCATAAAGTATAATAATAATATAGTTTTTTTCTAATATACTTATACCATGACAATAGATATACACCACAATTACAGTGCTTTTCACAAAGCGTGACCAAAATTCTAAGTATCTCTCTGGTTTATAAGGAGCAAGATATAGATAGATAGATAGATAGATAGATAGATAGATAGATAGATAGATAGATAGATAGATAGATAGATAGATAGATAGATAGATAGAAAGTGCTTTTTTTGTAAAAGAAAAATAGGTGCCGGTAGTCCAGGGGAAAAGTTGTTGAGCAAAAAAAGAAAGGCAGTGGGTCCAGTATTGCCCTTTTAAGAGACATGGCCCCCTTAAGAAACTCGGCTGTCAGAGGTGACAGAAGTGCTGGTATGCTGTGTTCTTTCCAGATAAGCTCTGATTGGAGGTGTCAGTACTGTGTACTGGGCAGTACCATCACAAAAATAGCACTGTGTATATAGATATAGATATAGATATAGATGATATAGATATAGATATAGATATAGATATAGATATAGATATAGATAAAACTCTGTTTTGTTCTTTAGCTTCACATCTCTATGTACAGTTCAAGAAGGGGCAGAAATTATGCTTACTTAAAACATGACAGCAGAGGCTCAGAATTACTGAGGCCTCATCTTCACCAAACAGAAGATCGACGCTGTCACAATTGATCTTCCAGAGTTTGATTTAGCAAGCTTAGTTAAGACCTGCTAAATGAAACTCAGAGGATGCTTCTGCCAGTGATGGGTACTCCAGCTTGTGCGAGAACTAAAGGAAGTTGATAGGAGGCCCAAAATGAGTCTGAGGCAGGATCCCTTACTGTGGATGCTCTACCTTGACTTAGAGCCCCCAGGAAGCACTGGGGTGTAATTACTTTGAATGACCTGGGGGAGTCATTTTTTCGAAATAGCAGCAGTGGAGCAGCCACATTATCACTATTTCAAAATAACTGTTTCAAAATAAGCGCTATTCCTCATAGAAAGCAGGAGTTATAATTTCAAAATAACCAGACCCTTAATTCGACATAATAGGCTTGGTAGTATGGATGCTCCGTATGTTATTTTGAAATAAGAGGAGTTATCTCGAAATAACTCCCTAGTGTAGACCAGAGCTTGGTGTGTGGTGTGTCCAAAAGCAGCCTGTTTTTTCCTCTCTCTCTTTTTGGGTTCTTATGTTCATGTGGGTTCTTGTGTTCTTATAGGTTCTAGGTTTTCAATATGTGTGACCTGGACTCTGGTCTCATGATTTAACTTCTCTATGACTCAACTTCCCCTTCTTCAAAAGAGCTTGACTGACAATGAAAATGGCCCAACCCAAAATCATGGAAATAGATTTGCTTGTTTATTTCTATCTCCCCCTTCATTTTTTGTTTTTTCCCCTTCTTTCATTACTTGAATTATTTATTCATTCATTTTCTTTCTTTTTTTAAAAATTTGTTTTCTCTCCACTCTGGTCCAAAGTAAACAACTTCATGATGTTTGTTGTACCAGAATTTACACGTCTGAATTTATGCAGATTTCAGCACTTTCCAAAGATTTGTGGGCAGAGCTTGCTTTCCAGCAAGGGACATTAGAAAGATTTGTTGCCATAACCCACCTACCTGGTTTAAAACCAAGCTGGAATTAACCTAAACAAAAAGAAAGGTTACATCTTAAACATGTGTTGGCCTCTTTTTCCATCTGGTTTGTGAACTGCGACTCCCGACAGCCTTCCAGTGCCCAAAATCCCTCTCAGCTGTGGTATTGTACAGATTATTTCAGCCGCTGGCTGTGGGTAATGGCGTAATATCTGGACCATCACTTGGCAAATCACTCTGCTGGGTTGAACCCCACTAGTCTTTTTCTAAAGGAGCCTTTTCATACAGATGTGATCTGAGCCACAAAACTCCGCTCAGACCAAGATTGGGGGCGTTTGGATCTGTGGGTTTGGTTTGGGCCCCATCTGAATTTTTAAGGTAGCTGTCAACAAGCCTTCGTTGTTTCAAAAGGCAACTTGGCCATGACAAAGACAAACGGGGAGGCGGGGGAAGCTTTTCTTGTGGGCAAAGCATGAAACCACTTTATAAATGGCGTGTGTTGAAGATTTTTCCAGTAGAATTGGAGTGTTGTAGAAACCTCAGTAGGGTAGGAGTTTGGTTTGGCTAAGCACCCCACATTTCAAGGAGGAAAATCACTGCCGGAGTAAGCAGCTATGACTCTACTGGTAGCCACACCTAGCTCATGGACTAGTGAGAATTCTAGCCATTTAGTTTTATTTCAAATAAAATACTTTGAAATAGTCTAGCAGTACCATGCTGTGTACATTGTTACCTCATGGAAAAGTATGGTCTTATCACTTTTATCCTCACTTTCTCCCTTTTCCTCTTCCAGTTTACTATGTTTGCCTGGATGGCAATGAGGTGTATGGGTTCTTTCGAAAAAGGGTTGGTTTTTTTTCGAAAGAACCCCATCTAGACTGCGGTTTCTTTTTCGAAATCCCCTTTTTCAAAAAAGCGCTCTCATACGATTATGCAAATGAAGTGTGAGATTTGTAAATCTGCACTTCATTTGAATTTTCGATCGGCCTCATTTTCACTCCTCTTTCAAAATGTAGTTTAGACAGAGCCCTAATTAGGTTGCAAGTGTGTCAGGACCCGGCTCGTGTGTTGTTAGCCAGTCCGTCTTTTCCAGCATTGCAGTAAGTGCTTTTCTCTCTGTGATGTGGATGGATGGCAGCCATAAACTGGACACACGAAAGCCTGGTGGTTAATTTCTCTGTGGCTACCGCATTACGTAATCTAATGTGTAACGGATTCATAGAGATGGAACTCAAAGGCACATTATAGGTTATCGAGTCCTAAATCACCATGTACCTAATGCAGATTTATCCTTTACACTCTTCCCCCCTGAATTTGTTATCTAATCTGCTTTTGAAATTTCCATTAATGGTTCCTCAACATTATCCCTTAATAAGCGGTTCCATTACCCATTTAGTCTTACTGGTAGGAAGTATTTCCCCCTTCTATCTGATATCAGTTCACCCTTCTTTATTTAAGGCCATTATTTCTTGCAATTAGTCTTATTTCACCCTCAACTCAGTCATTCCCTGTCATTTATCTTGAGTATTTGTGTAGTGTTCTTTTATGCCTCTCTCCCTCCTTTCCTTTGAGCTGTAGAAGTTAACATTCCTTTAACATTCCCTCATAAGTCATATCATCCTACATGTTTATCAGCATTGCTGATCTTTGTATTCTTTCGAACATTGTCAGCAGATAAAACTGTGGGTGAATCCCGCGGTGGCAGACAAAAATAAACACAAAGTCCGATGGTTTATTTGACATGGCAGTAGAAGCTTTCTGAAAATGATATTAAAGACACCATAAAGTGTTCAGATGCCAGGCTGGCAGATAAGAGGGAGAGAGAGAAATTAAAGTCAAAGTCTCTAGTTTTGTATACATACATCAGAAATAAAATCAACAGTTTAGGTGGCCTTAACTTGATGTCCAAAGTCATGAAACCAGCCAATTTATTTCAATTTCACTGTAGAAATTGATGCTCAAACCCATGTTGTTTTCTGGCAAAACAGATTGACAGCAATGTAATAGCATAAAATGCATCATTTATCTGACAAATATCATTGTGGATCATCAGCATAAGAAATAAATCTAGTGTTGGGTCTACCAGAAAAATACAGCCCAAACAAAGCAAAGAAACAGCAAGCAGAACCCTCGACCTTTCCAAGTTTCTTACAGTAAAATAAGAATGGCTCATGATCCATCCAATAGGAAGCCACCAATTGTGTCTGGTTGTTACTAAGTCTAACCAGTTTCAAGCTTTACCTGACAAAGGTGAATACTATGGTGACAGAAAGGAACACCGTGTTTGTCACCATTAAAGGTTGTGCTGAGATGGTATAAAACAAGAGTGGGAGGGAAATCAGGATGTGCAATTAGACCCTTGACAAGCAGTCCCACTGTTGTGGTAGGAACACAACCTGGGCTAAGTTTTCTCTCAGGAAAAAAAAAGACAATGTTGATAAATGCTCTTTCTCCTCCCTGTAGCCGACTCCTGTTCCAAAACTGTAGCCAAAAAAAGGGGTAAGTTGGAAAGAAGCCTACAATTTCCAAGGACTTCAGGCTCCTGGGAATGCTCCCCAAGGTGAGGAAAAACAACTGCTGTCTTAAGGGCAGAAAAAACACAGCCAACAGTCAGAGAGTTGTTTATAATAGAAACTACTGATGCCTTAATATCACTGACAAGGCATGAAAAAGGTACATTGGGAAGGGGGTCAAGAGGACCAGTAGTGGCCTCAAATTTGTAATAACATAAATAATTGCTGCCCCGGACAGTGGTATGTAAACATCACTAGCTATTAAGAATATTAAACTTGTCAGTGTTTTAAAAAATATAATATTTAAATAAAAGAATACATAGTTCTGAACACTTTCATTGTTGAAATCCATGCCCAGCAGTGTCGCATAAGAAATGTCTTAAGGTTTTTTTCCCCCCCTCTGTGGAGGAATCAAATATTGTAGCACTAGCAAGAAGTTGCAGAACATGGCAAAAACTTCTAGGTCCACATGTTTGCTAAACCTAAAAGTAATAAGGTCAAATTCTCATCTGGTGCCAGTTGCAAACTAGCTTCATTGACTTCAGCTTTTGCACCCACTTTAGTTTACACAAGTGGGTGATCTGGCCCTTTGGTTTTGTTTTCAGTTAAGTGAGAAGCTTAGGGGCTAATTCACTTCTGGTCCATGGGCTCAGCTCCACTGATATCTGTGAGATTTCACTTGTGAACGTCAGTAGAGAATTTCACCTGAAATGGTAGCCTAGCTGTCAGACATAGCTGTTCAGACATGCAGAAGTGATCTTTATTCCTCTCGACTGTCGTTTACAGCATGGGAGAGTCATCTTTCTATGGACTGTCTTGTGTTCTTCTGATAGTCTTTTTTATATCTACACAAACGCATACACCCACACTAACTAATCTCTTCTTTTCAAACATCCCTTTTTTAGACCATTGCTTACTTGGAGGAATCGTTTGTGCCCACATACATTGAATTATTGATTTAGGGCAAAATTTTACAAGATATTCTCCATGGTCTTTCTCATTATTTGCACACTGCTGGCCATGAAGGTCATTCAATCAAAATTTACTTTTTATCTGAATTTGCCAATACAGGTTAAATCTTTCTAGTCCAGCACTCTCTGGTCCAGTTACATCTGTGGTCCAGCATGATTTTAGTTAGCCAGATGTCCACTTACCTTGGGTTTGGCCAAGTTTCTTGTGGTCCCATAAAACTTGTTTACAGCCACTAGTCCTTGGTCTCAGTGTTCTGTGCTATTATTTAGCTCTAATTTACCCCTACATGTCTTCTAAGAGTCCACTCAGCAGTGGAAGTGTTGGTAGTGCTGCTAGACAATATTGACCTTCCATCGTCCGGTAAATTCTTTGATTTGTCACCGGTCAGGTCACGAAGGTGCTGGTCTAGAGATGTTCATTGTAATTCATTGTGTTGTTCACCTCAGCCCCTCTGCCCAAAGCACTATTTCCTTCATCTCCAACTTTTTTCGATAAACTGTTTCTATTCAGGGAGCAATAGTATTCACTTCTGTTATATTGTTTGTAGTTCCACAATTTAGAAAGAAATCACTGGAAATGCAGAGAGCTTGAGCAGTTGCTAGTGTTCATTTATTTCGTAACACAGAACTAGCTAGAACCAGCCCAAACCAGCTGGGCTGACCCCTTGTGACCTAACTCAATTACTATAACAACAAGATCTGTATCTACAACAACTCAATATACAACAGCTTTGGTTTAACAGGAGAATTGTTCAACAAAGGACTAAAGAAGTCAGGCTGTTACTTTTTGATTTCTGCTTCAAAGAAGTGTGCCGGAGTGGCACAAGCATGTAGACAAATTAGGGTGCAATTGTGACACATGGTGGAAGAAACCCATACAATGTTTATACCCATATGACCCTGTGTGGGCTACCCACACCATGGGCTGCAACCCAGAACTGCTACATCACTCCATGCAGATCCTTGGACCACGTTGCACCTGAGCCAGTATGGTGAGTGAAGCACTCTGCACCACACATGGAGTTACCAGTGATTAGTTTCTCCACTTCAGACCAGTGCAGGAATCAGGAGTCAGACTGTAATTCATCCCCTGGTCCCTGTTCTGCTTAGGGAGAGTCCAGTTGTAACCACACATCTGCTGGGTGTCCCATGTCATGGCAGTGAGGCCTCTTCCAGAGAGAAAGGATAATGAGTCTGCTCTACAGCCTTAGCTGAGCACCAACCAGCTTTTAGCTCATGCAGCAGAGGCTCATTCACTAAGCTCCCAAGGTTCCAGGTTCGATTCCGCCCACAAACAACTGGGCTCAGCTGGCGTTACTCAAGCACATGCTTCCCCCTTACTCAAGGCTTGTGACAAAAACAAAACCCAGCCCTTATTGAATTCTTACTGGGGGCAAACCTATGGCCTGAGTGGATGAATCCTGAGAGTTAAGGGTGGGAGCATTTCTGCTGGAGATTTGGCTTCATCCCAACCAACTTGTTTCTTGAAAACAGTCTGGCTTCAATCAACCCTCTCCCTAGACATGAGTTTTGGGTTTATAATGAAGTCTGAAGTCAGACTGGTTTACATGGTTTCATTGCAACTACACAGCTCTACCAATAACTAAGGACAAAGATAGCTGAATCACTGTGTGTAGGGCCTTAATGTAATTCTTTTTCCCCCTGAGAAAGAGCCAGGAAACACATGTTTTTAATTAAGCATGTGTAATTTTATGTCACACACACACACACACACACACACACACACACACACACACACACACACACAGGGGCAGGGGGAGTAATTGTGTTTGTGTGGAGGAAGTTAGGGTACAGCTCTCAGCTTTGGGTTTAGTCCATTGGAATCATACGTCGTGAAATAATATATTCCAGTAAAAATCAGCAGTGTTTTCTCAAGTATCTGCATTGCCATTTATTTACTCAGGGAGAGTTTACTGCAAGGGGTGTGTGTGTGTGTTTTCTCTGCACAACCCTAATGCTTTCCATAGGTGCTTTAATCTCAGCCCCAGCTCTGTCAATATTTGAGCTTATCTTAAAGCGAAGAACTCCAAAAGAGGGTCAAAAGAAAGTAAACTCTCCCTCCAGAAGACAAATAACAATCACTTTGTTCAATACCTCAATCAGAAAGCACTTTTTGGACATGCTCTTGCAAGAAACATCAAGAAACGTTTGGTTCTCATGACACAGCTGTCATGAGAGGGTTGGGGGTTTATTTTCTTCCTTTTTCTCTCCCTTCATGCTGACTACTGATATGGGGCAAAAACAACCCTTAAGGCTGTGAACTTTTACATGATCGCAGCGAGGGTGGGTAAGAATGGTGTCCCTAGCCTCTGTTTGTCAGAAGCTGGGAATGGGCCGCAGGAGATGGATCACCTGATGATTCCCTGTTCTGTTTATTCCTTCTGGGGCACCTGGCATTGTCCACTATTGGAAGACAGGATACTGGGCTAGATGGACCTTTGGTCTGACTCAATATGGCCGGTCTTATGTTCTCACTGGGAGCAGCAGGGAAAGTGGCATGCTGTTGGCTATGCCCTAGATTAAGGGGATGAAACCTTCACCCTAGTGAAACCCCTGGGTGTCTTGCCATTGAATCGAATGAGGCCAAGATTTTCATACCTGAAGGGACCATTATGGATCATCTAATCTGACTTCCTGCATAGCACTGCCAGAAGATTTCAATCCAGGTGTGTCTAGACTGCATCCCTCTGTCGGCAGAGGGATGCAGATTAGGCAGGTCGACATTGCAAATAAAGCAGGGATTTAAATATCCCATGCTTAATTTGCATAAAAATGGGCATCATTTTTGCCAACTCAGCACTTTGTCAGCAAAAATCGGCAGTCTAGAGGGGGATCTGTCGAGAAAGAAAGCCTTTTTCGACAGATCCCTTATGCCTCCTGCAAGGAGGTTTACAGGATCTGTCGAAAAAGACTTTCTTTCTCGACAGATCCCCCTCTAGACTGTCTCTTTTTGCCGACAAAGTGCTGAGTCAGCAAAAAGTGGAGGCCATTTTTATGCAAATTAAGCATGGGATATTTAAATCCTCACTTCATTTGCAATGTCGACCTGCCTAATCTGCATCCCTGTGCTGACAGAGCAATGCAGTCTAGACATACCCTCCGTTTCCGCACTGCCAGAGGATTTCACTCCGTTTCCATGTCATCTCATGATTTTTTTCTTCACACCTTCCTGCCTCCCATTCCCATTAATAATTTCAGACCAATTACAAGTTCAATAGTCAAAGGATCCAAGAATAAAATAAATATATCACCTAGTGCTGAAAGGTAACACCTGAGTATCACTACACTTATGAAATACTTACCTGTAGAAAAGAATTGCGTACACCTACACTGAAACGCAACCACTTCTTGGAGCAATATCACATACAAAGGACAAGAAACCATATAAGAATTTAATACTCAACTAAAACTGCACAGGGATAGCTTAGATAGATAAAATGCATTCACCCAGGGCATTGATACTAACCTTCTCTCAGATTATGATTCATTAATTCACATCAAAGAGTATCTTATTCACAACTAATTGCATTGATTTCAAAGGTTTAATAAAAGGAGAAGAGCTGTGCTTATAGGTGGTGTTGCCAGGAGATGTTAAGAAAATTCCAGAAGGTTGATAGATGTGTGTGTGAGAGAGAGAGAAAGAGAGAGAGTATTCCTATGTTAAAATATTTTTTCATAAATACATAATTAATTGATCTCAGCGTACTGTACTTTTAATAAGTTGAGCTCTTGCAATGAAAGTGTTCTTTCAAATGTCACAAAACATAAGACACTGTTGATTCAAAGTATTTCAGGTTTTCAGACTGTGTACAGGCTCCTTATGGAGCAAATTTTCACAGCAGCTGCACATAAATCCCCTGTCACTTCTGAATGGGCTTTGTCTATCCTGCCTATCCTGATTTGGAAACATAACCCTTCGCTGGCTACCACAACTGCAAGTGTTGCTACCCCTCAACTTTTGTCCACTAGGGGGCAGTGCCCCCTCACAATTGGAACACGGAACCTGTACAATGCCCCAACTGGATTGAAAGGGCAGCTTGTATGGCACCAGACTGCACCTTGTGGAATAGGAGCATTCACAGAGACAGTATCTCCTAGAGGAATCTGTCATAGGACTTGCAAAAATGGCAGGTTTGCACAGAGAGAGGAGTTATGGGGACCAGGGAAGAAATGGTGGGAATAGGCTATCCAAAATCAGTTCCAAAATCAGGTTAGACAGAAGAGGCACATATGTTCAGTACACATTCTTGCAAGCTTCAGAACATCATCACCTAGTCTTCAAATCTCTGGTGATTAAGCAAGACTAGTGGTGACTGGGGAAGGATTGGGTTCTAGGTCCCGACAACATCAATAAAGAGATCTCAGATTTGTTCGCTGACAAGACCCAGCGGTGTTTTGAGAAAACTGAAGAACAAGGGTTACCACACTCTGGTGCTTACAGCATTCTTGGTCTGCAGAGAGCTAGCTGGTCCCGTAGTGCTGGCATATTTACTTCCTGTTGCTTTCCCATGTATGCGAATTGCTGTGGCTTCCGCAGAGAGGACCCCAATCGGATGTGACTACGAACAGGTGGGGCTGGTGCCAATTGGGGCAATCAAGGCAGGGGGAAGAGCCAATATTCAAGGGGAGAGGAAGGGACAATCTCTCTGAATCAGGTTTTGCCACTGTTATTTACATCACTTAGTACTTTCCTCAATGGAAACCTTTTGGCTACGTCTACACTGGCCCCTTTTCCGAAAGGGGCATGTTAATTTCACAGGTCGTAATAGGGAAATCCACGGGGGATTTAAATATCCCCCACGGCATTTAAATAAAAATGTCTGACGCTTTTTTCCGGCTTTTAGAAAAGCCGGAAAAGAGCGTCTACACTGGCCCCGATCCTCCGGGAAAAAGCCCTTTTCTGGAGGATCTTATTCCTATTTCAAAGATCTTATTAAAAGTAGGAATAAGATCCTCCGGAAAAGGGCTTTTTTTCCGGAGGATCGGGGCCAGTGTAGACGCTCTTTTCCGGCTTTTCTAAAAGCCGGAAAAAAGCTGCGGACATTTTTATTTAAATGCCGCGGGGGATATTTAAATCCCCCGCAGATTTACCTATTACGACCTGTGAAATTAACATGCCCCTTTCGGAAAAGGGGCCAGTGTAGACGAGCCCTTAAATGACCAAGTGTAACGACCAACCTTTAAGGACCAAAAGAAATGTCATGAGGTTCAACCAGGTCAAGTGCAGAGTCCTGCACTTGGGATGGAAGAATCCCAAGCACTGTTACAGGCTGGGAACCGACTGGCTAAGCAGCAGTTTCACGTAAAGGGATGACAGTGGACGAGAAGTTACCGGCATATCGGGGTGCATCAGTAGGAGCATTGCCACCAGATCTAGGAAGTGATTACTCTCCTTTATTCAGCGCTGATGAGGCCAATCTGGAGTATTGCATCCAATTCTAGGCCCCCTGTTATAGAAGCGATGTGGATGCATTGGAAAGGGTCCAGTGGAGGACAGCCAAAATGATTAGGGGGCTGGAGCTCATGTCCTACGAGAAGAGTCTGAGGGTTTTGGGCTTATTTAGTCTGCAGAAAAGAAGAGTGAGGGGGGATTTGATAGCAGTCATCAATTACCTGAAGGGAGATTCCAAAGAGGATGGAGAGAGGCTGTTCTCAGTAGTGACAGATGGCAGAACGAGGAACAATTTGCAGTGGGGGAAGTCTAGGTTGGATATTAGGAAAAACTTTTTCACCGGGAGGGTGGTGGAGCACTGGAATGGGTCACTTAGGGAGGTGGTGGAATCACCATCCCTAGAGGTTTTTAAATCTCAGCTTGACAAAGACTTGGGATGATCTAGTTGAGGTTGGTCCTGCTTTGGGCAGGGGGCTGGACTCGATGACCTCCTGGGGTCTCTTCCAGCCCTAGCATTCTATGATTCAAAATTACATGTGTATTATGTAAGTGTGTTCCCCAGCAGTCATCCAGGGCTCTTCGTAGGTCTAGAGGGAGACCTATCTGGAGACTCAAGGAGCGAGGCTCTGTGGGTCTGAGAGGAGGGAGAGGTTTCTGGGAACATTCTTTCCTCACCCCAGTGCCTGGAGATGGAAAATGTTGCAGGACTTCCTTCTGTAAACTGTTGTCATTTATTATTGAGCATGTTTCAACTAACTAATGAGGAAGGAAAAGGTTAAGTCCAGCCCTCGGCCATTGAGACCTGTCTGGCAAAAGCCCAACAACTAACCCTTATAGAAGAAGCATGCAAGAAATAAAGAGTGAATCACTAGAAATAGGAACTCTGTCAGCATAAGGACATGAAGTTCATTGAAGGTGTGGTCACTTAATTTTCTAGGCCAGAATGTAATGATTAACGTTGGGCAAGGGAAGAAGAAAAAAAGCTCAGTTGAATGCAAACCCACCCACACTTGGCAAGGTGGAGCACCCCCAGCCAAACCCACATCTTGGCTTCTTACTTCGATTACATTTGCTCTCCCTCGTCCAAATTAGCTTTGGACGGTGTGTCCCCTTGATCGACATCATGTTGTGTCAACAGCATGAGAGCAGACAGGCCCTGTGGGCTGGCGACACACTGCTCCATACTTTCATGTGGGACGGCTCCTCAAACACCCCCAGGTGAGGAAACAACCTCAAGGCTCCCACAAACAAGTGAGAGGAAGGTGTGTCATGGAGACTTGGCATTCGGTCTCCTGGGGGAGGAGGGAAGGAGGCTGTTTCTCATGTCTTCCCCAGCCCATTTTGTGCCAGCGAGTCTGTAGAGCAGCGTGGATGGTCAGTAGAGTGTAATGAAGTAGGTGGCCACAGCCCTTGGGCTGTCAAGACTGGAATACCCATTACTCAAGGCAGGCCCAGCCAAAGAGTTTGCAGGGCCCAAGGCAGCATGTTGTGGTTGGCTGCACCATGCCAGGGCAGTGAGTGAGCAGCCGGGCAGTGCAGGGCCCTGAAGGCGTGGGCCCCAATCTCCTTGCTCACCTGGCTCTAAGGCCAGGCTTGATTCAAGGTTTAGTAAGCAACATTCTTCCAGGCCAGATGCATGGGGTGAGAAAAAGCCCCAGGCAGCTTTAAGGATGCTATTTCTAGGCACCTCACTTTGTATAAAGGTCCTTGTCAGTCTCCAGAGCACACTGTAGCATCCATAGTTTGCTAGCAGTAAGTGTTGCAGTGGGCAGGCAGAGCTATAGAATAAAGATTTCTACTGAACATGCATTGGGGCCAGTGGTTCATGCCAAGAGGCCTATGTTTGCATAGTCACGTGCTCCAGCTCCAGCAGGCGTTCCTCAGCCCTCGGTCAGGTCAACACTGCAGACTAGTCGATATAATTTATGTCACCCAGGGGAAGAAAAAAGCCTGAATTTTCTCCCACCCCATGAAACGCACATTTCATGCTGTCTTCACTGGCAGACATAACCCTAACCCTAACCCACCGACCCTAGCGTACGCTCCTCAGAAAGGGGGAGTAATTATACCAGTGGGCTCTCCTGTTGGCATAATGTGTCTTCACCAGTGTGCCAGTGTAGCATGGTTGTGCGGACTTGCATCTAGTGTCACACGTAATTAGGTCTTCCTGAGACCCTTGATTCTTTCTTCACCACTTCACCTCATTGTACCACAGTCCAGAAACTGAGGAAGGACTACTCACAAGGAGAACCTTTGATCTTCAGTGGCTTCTGACAGAAGGCTAGCCCATGTCATTCTCGGGCTCTTCTTAAATGTTTGTAAGCAAATTAGGTCCCGTTGATTTGGGGATTGTTGTATAAACCCATTTTATTGCTCTCCCCAAAATCCCTCTATGGGCAAATGACATCAGTCAATGGGAACTATGCCATCCCTGCTGCTAAGGTATCGATAGACAGTGTTTCCTGTAAGCTGAGCTCTTGGGTGGCCACCCAGGCGAGATTCAAATGCTGCCCAGCTGAATAGCAGAGCTTCCATAGCCTGCAGCATGTGTTTCTACTGGTGGTGCACATCCGCCTATGCCTCAGTGCACATAAGAAAATGTATTCTGCCCCCAGATGGAAAAAAGTGGCCAATAAAGCATCCCTACTCCAATATTGCTTTGTTCCTCTTGGCTTTTGGCCTCAGCATGATGTCTTTGATTCACTGTAATCAGTGTTTCACCCTTACAAGTGTTTTAATTGCATGCCCACTCAACATTGGGTTTAGGCCATCAAGGATGCCAAGGCATACAGCTATAAAATCTCACAAGGAATTGATAAACAAAAAAAGCTGGAGAGAGATGTTCATGATAAAAATCTGTAAGGGTGATTTGTATGGCAAGCCAGGTAATGAGAGTGGATTGGGGCAATGACACCATAGAAGTGAAATATGTGACCTTTTAAAAAAGAAGTCGAAGAAAGAATTTTCCCTCCAAGTCAATTCCCATAGTCTATATTCCACTCCTTCCAGGACTGCTAAGAGTCCTCTGGCTTCACCAAATATTTCATCGACCAAATTGCTATTTGGGTTACACCAGTGAACATTTGGGGTAACTCTACAGAAGCCAATAGACTAACTTTGTATTTACATCATTGGGATCAACAAAGTGGTCCACGTTCTTTAACTTTGTACGTGGAACTGCTACTATAACGAACATTTCTGGTGTGCTTCCTAGAACTGTATAAAACAACAAAAATGCCTCATCTCCATGTACACTGGGTCTTATGTAAAACCTGGAATAGATTCTCTCAGAGATGCCTCAGCAGTAGATCTTCCAAAGTCCCAGGGAGGAGCCAGGATGAGGTAGATCCATCATGTTAGAGTTGCTGCCCAGGGGTTATGCAGGACTCCAGGGTATGTCTAGACAACATCTCTTTGTCAGAAAAAACTACGCAAAATGTGCTCTGCATTTTGCATCGCTTTTCCTGATATTTTTGTCGGAAGATGCTTTTCCGACATTTGGCCTGTCTAGACTGGGCCAAATGTTGGGAAAAAAACCCTCTTTCAAAAGCCCTCTTCTTCCTCATAGAACGAGGAATATAGGGGCTTCCAAAAGAGTACGTGTGCTCTTCTGCAAAAAAAGTGGAAGAGCAAACACGTTCCCTGGATGCAGCAGATTTTTGGGGGGATACCAGAGGTATCCCGCCCCCCCTCCCCCTTCCCCACAATCTAGCAATACTCTCACTACACTGCAACTTTAGCAATTTGCAGTGGGTATCTGCCTTGGCAGGATGTGCCCACCTTGTGTCCTTCATCTCTGACATAAAGCTTTAATCAAGCACTTTCTGGGCAGAACTTTGTTTTTGAGAAGGCTGTCAACAAAAGGCTTTGTTTTGGAGTCAGGTCCTCAGATGGTATAAATAGACTAGTGTGACCTTAATCTGAGGTTGTGGCTACCCTCTGGGTGCAGATCGCCTGATATTCACAGTTGTTTATTCTAAATGAAGGGCCTGCGTTTTGTGCATGGCGATGAGTTTCTTAGTTTTCAACTCTGCTCCATATCCCCACTATGCAAAAGGAATTCTATACCGCCATCTCCTAAGCAACAGATGACCCCCCGCAACCATTACCATGGTACCCCTCACTTGCAGCTGATACTTTCTGTCAGCAGCAGCGCCGGGGTAGGAAGGGCATTCCTCAGCATGAAGCAAGCAATGAAGCTAGTGACTTTTCAATATGATGCTGAGAATGTTCGCTAGGGCTTCATCACTTGCATATTTTTTGACACCGATCATTTTTTTCTGTGCTTTTTCTACTTCAGGCTGCCATCTGAAAAACCATCAAAGTGAAGAAAGAAAGAAAGAAAGAAAGAAAGAAAGAAAGAAAGAAAGAAAGAAAGAAAGAAAGAAAGAAGGTTTATTTTATTTTTTAAAAAGTTTTAAACTGGCTCCAATTGGACCTCAACATGGAAAGGCTGGAGGTTGGGCTTTATAGCCTCCAGTGGCAAAAGAAAACAGGCTACCATTATTAGAAATTTCTTCAGCTAAAGATGTAACATCATAGCTAAATTCAGTCAGAGACAGGTTGAGCAACAAAACCCAGGAGCCAAGTCAGTCTAGTCTGGTTTGAAACTTGATTCAGGCACCAGATTATGAATAGATTTAACTAGTTCGCCAAATGAAAATGTAGATTTTGGCAGCGTTGGGACTTTCTATTTTTTTTAAATTTTTCTGGTGTGCTATATGTGGAGTCTTGTTGCACGTTGTGGGATATGAGAAAGGGCCTTTATATATTATATAACTACTTGTTATACACACACACACACACACACACACACACACACACACACACACTTTAACCCCTTAAATGCTAAAAACCTGAAGCACTAGAGCCTTCTGGCTGATATTCCTCACAGGGGAAGTTTAGATTAATGCTCACCAGTGGCAATCATGAGGCACAAGAACAACCTGCGTGTGTTACAATGCAGTTGTGCAAAGCCAATCCGGAGCCTCTCTTTGATTGGGGCAGGACTATGACCTGCAACTGAGATCCCGAAGCAGACGTTTAGAGTGAAGCAGCATTTTGCAGGAAAAGGGATGGAAAACAAATTTTTAAATGTCTTGAGATTTCTCAAATTTCCACTCTGCTCCCAACATGCCTGGTCGTCTGCCCATCAGCACGACTGAAATTGATTTCTCTTCATTATTTTGTCAATGCCTCTGACTGCGGCTGAGGCTGTCATTGTAACTCAAAGCAGAACGAACACGCATAGGCAGCAAAAGGGAAGAAACCCTCAGTCATGTATGTTCTTTTCATTTTTATTGCAACAGGCTCGTGAAATAGAATATATCCTTCCAGCTTTATTCCTCAGAGCCAAGCTTAGGGTAGTGAAAGTTGCCAGACTGACAGTCCCAGTATGCCTCTGTGTAGTCCAGAATACCAATAGTATGGGTAACAACAATGTACATGTCCGTTCACAAAGAGAACAGCCTGAGCTGAGAGGCATCTGGCCTTACGTCCCTGGTTTGACTCTGTCTGCTGCTGTTATACTAGTTCCAATGTGGCTTAAGTTGATTGTGTCACACCATCATGACTGAACCAGCGGCACAACTGGAATAAATCAGTATGGGTCCACTAAAGTCAAATGAGCAATGGTGAGCTACACCAGCAGAAGATTTGGCTCATTAAGTTTGGAAGGCTTCTCAGTGGCCTATTTGAAAGGGGCTGGATGGTTTCTCTCCTGGCCCCAGTACACTAGTATCCACATTGCTGTTGGCACTAATTGGCAACCTTCGGAAGACTCAGTAAAGAAGTCTATTGAATGGACTACATAACTTGAGCTACCTTTCCTTCCCCTGAAAATGCCCCTTTAGGTCAGGTGTGAGAGGCACTCATGCTCAGAGGGGTAGCCATTTTCGTCTGTATCTCCAAAACAAGAAGTGGCACCATATCCCTGGTCTAAACTAAGGAATTATTTTCAAATAATTCCCCTTATTTTGAAATAACAACGACCGAGCCCATTATTTCAAAAGAGCAGGCTGGTTATTTTGACATCATATCTCCTGCATTCCACAGGAATAACGCTTATTTCGAAATAGTTACTTTGAAATAGCGGGAGGGTGCACACTCCTCTGCTGCCATTTCAAAATAACTACTCCTCAGAGTCATTCAAAGCAATGACTACCCAGTGCTCCCTGGCTCTTGGTGTTCTGTGCTGACTGAAAGTGGGGGGCGCGTTGAGTCGAGGTAGCATGTCCACATTGACGGATCCTGCCTTGGACTAATTTCAAGGCTTCCCTGTAGTGTGGACATGCTATTTCAAAATAGTTATTTGGGAGTTATTATTTCGAAATAAGTTATTTTGAAATAATTTCCTAGTGTACACATGCCCTGAGAAGTCTAAATGCCGATACATAGGAGAGTGCACCTTAGCCAGTAGGGCTATGGCTACACTGTAGCCTTCTTGCAGAAAAGCTTATGAAAATGAAGTGTGGCATGGAATATCGCTGTGCTTCATTTGCATAATTAATTAGCAGCCGTTTTTGCGCAAGAGGCTTTTGCACAAAAAAGAGTCGTGTAGACGGCTTCTTTTTGTGCAAAAGCCCTCTCTTGCTCAAGAGCCATTCTTCCTCAAGAAATGAACAGATTGAGGAAGAATGGCTCTTGTGCAAGAGGGGGGTTTTGTGCAAAAAGGAGCCGTCTACACGACTCCTTTTTGCGCAAAAGCCTCATATGCAAAAGCAGCTGCTCGTTAATTATGCAAATTAAGCAGCACGATATTCCATGCCATGCTTCATTTGCATAAGCTTTTCTGCAAGGAGGCTACCATATAGCCATAGTCTAGGTGTGTGGGTTACACTAGAACTTGAGGGGGGAAGTTAATCTATCCCATTGCTACGCTGAAACCATAATGGTTAAAATCAGAATCAGGAAATGTTTATCCCTGTGTTTAAGGGACACACAAATAGTTTTAAAAAAAAGAGTGTAAACCCTTTGGGTCATGCCTTCTTTTACATTTGTACAGCACCTGACACATTGTTTATGCTACTGGGAAACCAGTAATACAATAACATTACAAGTGTTTTATCAAGCTAGCAATTAGAACCCACCCCTTTTTAACATCTGTGAAAAGAACACTTTTGAATAGAAAGCATTCCTCTAGATTCTCGAGTCCAGAATATTCTAAAATGACAGACACTAAAAGTGAGTTAGTGCAGGGGCACATCAAGATTGCCCATGGCTTTCGAAAGAATATATGCAAATTCAGAGGGAATTTGCATATCTTCTTCCAATACCATTTTCGGAAGAGTTTTTTTGAAAAAAAAAAAAAAGCAGTTTAGACACAGGGTTTTTTTTTTAAAAAAAAAAACACCCTTTTCTGAAATAACCCTCTATTCCACATTTTTTTAGGAAGAAGGGTTCTTTCAGAAAAAGGGTTTTTTCTTTTTAAGAAAGAATCATGTCTAGACTGCTTATTTTTGGAAAAAGTCTTCTGAAAACGGGATTGGAAGAAGATATGCAAATTTGTGCCGAATTTGCATATCTTCTTTCAAAAGCCGCGGGCAGTCTAGACATGCTTGGAGAATTAGTGAGTGAAGCAAGCGGGGGGGGGTGAGTTTAAAGAAGCAAACGATCAGCAAATCTGGATGAAAAACAAAACGGGTTTTCTAATTTCTTTCCATGGCAATTAGTTGCAGCTTTATGTCCCAGATCCTATAATCTTTATTTACATGAATATGTCTTCTCTTTGAGTAGCTCTGTTGGCTTCAAGTCCCTTGCTTAGTTATACATACTGGAAACCATTATGTAAATTTAAAGCAAGCCTCAAATAATAATAATAATAATAATAATTAGTCAACACAAATATCATTATAAAATGTTCAAGAAATCAAGGGTGAAAATTTTCTCTACAATAAAAATAAAAGCCTTAACTGAATCAGCTGTCATTCATTGCCTATACGTGAAATGTCTGAATAGAGAGCTACAGGAAAATGAAACACTACGTTTATAACTATATATAGTATCATGAGCTATCGGGAGCAAAACCCACTTCTTCATCTAGATACATTTTTGTTAGTTGTGACAGTGCCACTGGACTACCTGTTGTTTTTAAAGTTACAGACTAACACAGTTACCCCTTCTGAGACTTAAGTTTATAACTGACTGGCATTGCCCAGAATCATCTAAAGCACTCATGAAACAGAGAGGTGGATGTTTCACATAAAAAGGTTAAAAAATACCCACAATGCTGCAGACTACATATGTATAGTAAGAAAAACAAACACGAGATCTCTGGAGGTATATTTTGATGACAGATGCCAGTTCTCTGTGGTTAGATTTCGCTCTGATTCCGTTCAGGTATGTGATCTAGGAAGTAGTAAAAAAGGTAGATGTTTAAAAAAGAAAATACAATAAAAGCAGGGGTGGGGGCGTCAAAAGAGCAACAGAACACATGCCTGTTTTCTGTCTTCTTGGCTGTACATTTTTAGGGGTATTTCATTAATAAGGAAAACACACGTTAGTCAGATTTGTGTGCACGCACCCGAAATTTCAGCACAAATACTCTGGTTTCCCCCAAGCTCCCACTCATACAAGAGACACAAAAGGAAGTCAAGATAAAATTTCTGGACACCATCGAGGACTTCTTCATGGACCAATTAGTCCATGGGGACATTCTTGATTTAGTCCTAACTGGCGCCCAGGATCTGCTCCAAGAGGTCAAACAGCTGAACCACTCGCTAATAGCAACCATCATGTAATTAAACGTAACGTTCCTGTAGTGGGCAAAATACCAAATGATCCTCACCACAGGGGCATTGACCTTCAAAAAAAAAAAAGGAACTATATCGAGGAGGCAAGTTAAATGTAGGCTATAAGGGATCGTCACAAGATTGAAATATATGCAAGTTGCATGGCAGAGGTAACTGGTGAGGTAGGATTCAGGGACTACCAGCCATGTGACAACCACCCACCTGCCCAGGAAAGGGCCGGGGTAGCCCTTTCTGCCCCAGGCCCTTCCTCTCCCTGCCCAGGGCCTTCCCATCCCTGCCCCTGCTCTGACCCTGCCCCACTTTTCTCCCTCCTGCTTCAGCTGATGCCTTATCCATTAGGCCACTGGGATCTCTCCTCTCTATCTTCATCTGATGCCACACACACCTACACACACCCACACACACCCAAGACACCAGCCAGCTCCTGCAACTTTCCTCCTGGCCAGACCCCGCCCCATCCCTAGTCTGTCTCCTCACCTGGAGGGCTCCCAGGCCACAGCCCCACCAACGGAGGCAGCCCAGGGAAATAGTGGGGCTGGGGGGGGCCCGGTGCTGGCAGTGAGTTTGCTCCCCCAACCACACCAACCAGCATCAACAGGAGAAACGAAGCAAGTCAGCATCAGCTGTTTTGCACCCCCTGGCTGGGGAGGACAGAATCGTTCATCCCCTCTTGCCCCCGAGCAACATGGCCAGGAAAGAAAAGCGGCTATGCCCCTGATGGACCCATCCTGTGGGCACCAGCCCCCCCAACCTACTCTTCCCCCGGCTGGCTGCTGAGGGTGCCAAAAATCTGTGGCAAAAGGTGATCTGGTGGATATAGAATACTTGAGCTTTCCGAAACCCTTTGACAAGGTCCCTCACCAAAGACTCTTGAGCAAAGTAAGCAGACATGGGAATAGAAGCAAGGGCCTCACATGGATCAGTAACAGGCCAAAGGATAAGAAACAAAGAGTGGGAATAAATGCTCAGATTTCACAGCTGGAGAGGAGGGAAATTGCAGCGTCATCCATTGATCTGTACTGGATCCAATGGTGTTCAACATATTCATGAATGATCTGGAAATAGGGGTAAACTGTAAGGTGGCAAAGTTTGCATATGATATAATGTCACTGACCTGGATAGTTATGTCCAAAGCAGACTGCAGTGATTTGCAAAGGGATCGCACAAAATTTAGATGTCTGGGCAAGGAAGTGGCACATGAAATTCACTGTTGATAAAAGCAAAAGTAATGCTCCTTGGAAAACATAATCCCATCTAGACATGCAAAATGGCGGGGCCTAAAATGATAGGGCTTAAATTAGCAGTTTCCACTCAAGAGAGAGTTCTTGGAGTCATTGTGGATTGTTCTCTGAAAACATCTGCTCAATGTGCAGTGGCAGCCAACAAAGCAAAGAGAATGTTAGGAACTATAGATAAAAAGACAGAAAATATCATCATCTATATCAATCCATGGCACACCCACACCCCATATATTGTGTGTTCTTTTGGTTGTTCAATATCGAGCTAGGGTGGACCACTGCTCTGATCCTTTATGAGGGTATGTCTACACTAGCTTGTTAATTCGAGCTAAGTAGGCAAATCAAGGAACCGGGGTTGCAAATGAAGCCCGGGATTTAAATATCCCAGGCTTTATTTGCATGTTCCCGTCCGGCCACCATTTTTAAATCCCCCTTAGTCTGAACAAACTGCCCGCGGCTACACGCGGCAGTTTAAAGTTAATCCAAAATAAGTCCTTAGTTCGGATTAACTGTTACTCCTCGTGTTAGTTCGGATTAACTTTAAACTGCCGCGTGTAGCCGCGGGCAGTTCATTCGGACTAAGGGGGATTTAAAAATGGCGGCCGGATGGGAACATGCAAATAAAGCCCGGGATATTTAAATCCCCGGCTTCATTTGCAACCCCGGTTCCCTGATTTGTCTACCTAGTTTGAATTAACGAGCTAGTGTAGACATACCCTGAAAGTCCTTAGGTTCTTATATACAAGTTGAACCTCTCTAGTCCGGCTCTCTCTGATCCGGCAACATCTGTGGTCCGGCATGATTTTAGTTAGCTGGATGCCCACCACTGGATGGGTGTGGCCAAGTTTCCTGCAGTCCTGTAAAGTTAGTTTACAGCCACCAGTGCTGGCTCTCATTGTTCTGTGCTGTTATTTAGCTCTAATTTACCCTTAAATGTCTTCTCAATGCCCAGTAAGCAGTGGCAGTGTCGGTAATGCTGCTAGAAAACATTGACCTCCCATAGTTCAGCAAATTCTCCAGTTCAGCACCAGTCAGGTCCCCAAGGTGTCAGACTGCAGAGTTTCAATCTGTATCACAAAATATAGTTGCATATCATGATATGCGTGTACAATGCCTAGAGGTATTGGACCTGCTTTCTAATTGTGGCTATTACAATAGTTAAGATGTCCCATAATAGCACCATTTTATTTAACATCATTGTGTGACTAGCATGGCTTTTTTGTGATACAGACTTTTAGAATGTAAGCCAACATGGGCATTAATGCTAGGCCCTATATTAGCAGAAGGTTTGTTTTGGCTCTGGAAATGGTTGTGCGTATGTCACGCATCATCATGCAAGATCATACAGTGTTGTTATTTGATACAATATTGAGGCTATCTTGTGATATGATATTGTGCTACAAATTTTCTTTTCTAATTGCCTGGGGGGTCTGGCATTAATGCTATTGCTCTCAATATCTGTTTGTCTGCTGGGCTGTTTTCTGCAGTGTCTGTTGCCACAATTCTGCCTTCGGGGTTGTTGTTGGATCCACGGGAGTGGATATGTTTGCTTGTCTAGAGTCCATTGAGGTCAGTAGGCTTGCAAGTAGGCACAAGAATCGGCCCATGGGTTTAACCATGCGTTTTGCCACATTTTGTTTAGGGGGAAAAAAAGGTAATGGCATTAAAAATAGCATTAAAGGACAATCCTTTCTCCACCCCAGCATCTGCAGAAGAAACTGTGAGTCCCAAACAGTACAGACAGTTCTTTTGACAGACCATTTCACCCTGGGTTGAGGCATCACTGAGGAGAATCCAAATGCTGTTTTTGATATTCATTAATCATCCTGCTAATTTGTTTTTACACAGGAGCGCTGACAGCAAACGAATGTTATTACAGCAAGAGCACACTGCCTAATCCAGACTATTATGGCATTAGCATTGATGAAACCGGCAGCTCTGTTCGCCTCTCCTCAATTCTGTATCCAACTATAATTGTAAATATATCTATTTTTATTCACATCTGCTGAAAGAAATAGACCTCTTCTGTGTGGCTGGCAGCATAAAAGGAAAGCCGCTTTTTCTTTCTTTCACTTCTTATCTGAGGTAGATGAGCTGAAACCTAGCCCAGACTTTATTGCTGTTTGGAAACTTTTATGAATTAATATTTCAGTATTTTTTACTGAGGAGTGTGTGTATCTATATCTATTTATCTCCTGTACCTGAGGTTGACTCTTCTGTAAATCTCTATCATATCTGCATACGGTATACACAAGATAGAAAGGGTTACCTCATAGTTGAGCGAGGTACAAGGAGATGAGGATATATGCAAGAGAATGGCACTTCCTTACTTCACAGGACTATGGTGAGGTGAAGCACATTAAAAATTATGAGATGGTCACATATTATGATGGCTGACATATAAGTTCCGAAGATAGCAATCCTATGATGAAGCATGTGTTCTAGAAAGGGAAAAGTCAGCTAATACCTTAGAACATGCATACACTTACCCCTTTCAAGGCAGATATTCACTGTTACAACAGATACAATCTCTATATAATGTATCTGCTGTCACTATGTGTCTCTCTCTCATATATTTCTTTCTTTCTTTCTTTCTTTCTTTCTTTCTTTCTTTCTTTCTTTCTTTCTTTCTTTCTTTCTTTCTTTCTTTCTTTCTTTCTTTCTTTCTTCCCCCCAAAACCTGAAAAAATGCCAACGAAGAATCTACGACTCTCCTCCCCAGAAAGAGTACCACAGATTTCATGTTGGACCCAGTCAATTCAAGCAAGTTTGGGGAGCCCTGGAAAGCTCATTGGTTCAAACTTTCCCACTTGCTGCCCCCTATACGGCCCACGAATCACTGAATTCTCCATCAGTTAAACCAAGTTGCTGTGCCGGAACAGTTGTGGGGGGTAGGGAGAGAAGAGGGAATATGTGCATAAGAGGCACACTGTCCATTTAGGGCATCTGTGGATACAGGTTTCCTGGTAAACAGAGGAGAGGGAACCCATAATTACCCACAGCTAAGGAACTGCAGGTGATGTGTTGATGTAACAAGAGGAGCATGTTAAACTCAGAGCTTTGTCAGCACATAACATAGTAACAGCTACAACGGGTCAGACCAATGATCCATCTAGCCCAGTATCTTGAGTTCTCATAGTGGCTAACTGCCAGATGTTTCAGAGGGAATGAACAGAGCAGGCAATCACTGAGTCTGTCATCAACTCCCACCCCTGTCATCAACTCCCAGCTTCTGGCAATCAGAGGCTAGGGACACAGAGATCATCAGATTGTGTCCTTGCCTACCTTAGCTAACTGCCATTTTTGGGCCTATCCTTTGTGAACTTCATCTAATTCCTTATTGTTTTGGCCTTCACAACATCCCCTGGAAACACGTTTCCCAGGTTGACTGCATCTTGTGTGAAGAAATCTTTCCTTTTGTTTGCTTTCAACCTGCCACCTATTAATTTCAAGGAATGACCCTCGTTCTTGTGTTATATGAAGGGCTACATAACACTTCCTCATTCACTTTCTCCACATCGTTCACCATTTTATAGACCTCTATCATAGTGCCTCTTAGACACCACTTTTCCAAGATGAAAAGTCTGAGTCTTTTAATTTCTCCTTATATGGAAGCCATTCCACACCCCCATTTATTTTTGTTGCCCTTCTCAGAAGTGGAAAAAACACAAAGATATATTTTATGAGAGCTCTTAAAAGAGGGAAGACGTCCACAAGTGACACACTGCAGAAGGCATTTAGGGTCGTCTGTGGGTGTAGATTTCCTACCACATATGTGCTGGCAGCCATCATGGCTGACGTGGGATTGAAGTGCCTCCAGAGCTAATGGCATGAGTTTGTGAAGCTAAGGATCAAGCTCTGCTGATTGGGCCTGTAACAGACTTTCATCCTCTGTGGATTGGGCACCGAGGGAAAGACATTGATCATTGGCTTAAGCTTGTACTCAATACCACATGGTATTAAAGACTCCAGCCTAAATTATTATCACAGACATGATATTGAAATAGATGAGTGGTGGTCAATTCCAACATGGCAACTCATATATGCTCCTCATGAGGTCCTATTTCCTTCAGATGTACTACACCCGAGGGACTGAAAAGGACGTTCTATACGTACCTGTCTGTTTGGCTGAGTTCCTGCAAAATGATTACTTTAACACTGCTAGGATTTTATTATGTTCCATTGATGGTAAGGGGGCTTAGAGTTTTGAATGAGTACCTTCTTAATAATTTAAAACTAAATAAATTTAAATAACAATAAACGACTGAATTATATTCCCAGTTATTTTGGTTTTTAATGCACCACAGTGTTTGTGTGCATTGGGATTTTAACCTCTAGTGTTGCTACCCCAGGGCAAATCCTGATATAGAGATGATTTATAGGAATCCAGCTTGGGTACAAACATCCATTTTAACCGACTCTCAAACAAAGCCAAAACCCACTACATACTAGACTGGGACCAAAAGCCAAGTTCAAGTTTCTTACGGAAGATGAGCTTATGCTAGCGAAGATATAAGAGACCCAACTGTAAATGCATTGATGCCTGACAAACTAAATGTGTATGGAAAACAAATAGTTCCTTCTTGTATCTGTTTATCTTCCATTATTTGCGGTCTCTTGCACAGTAGGAAAGTTGTGGTTCCCTTGATTTGCTCACTCATTCTGTTATTAGCAAAGACCTCACTCTACACCACTGGGAACCATTTTTCTGTCCTCACTCTTTGGCTGGTGCTGGGAATACGTTCATCATGACGGTTTGTCAGAAAGTTAAACCAAGTCTGTGTTTCTTCCTTCCCGTTTTCTGTTGTTCAAATACCTTTGGCCAAAAATGTGCTCACATGCTTTATGAATGAGGAAAGGTGACTATTGATGTTAGAAACTCTGTGGTAATTTTGTTTTCTTGTCTGAAATGGGTGTCTGGAATCACTGATGCCTTGAGAAATTACAGTATAATTAGGCTTGGAAGGATTAGATGTTATCAGTAAATGTCAGTAAACATTGATTTCATGGTACACATGTGAACCATCAAAAAGTGTTTCTACCAAAAATAGACATTTCTATATAGGCAAAGGAAGAAAAATGCTGCTTGAGAATATATTAATGTACTTTGTATACTTTGACATATGATGTTGACAATTTTGAACAGCCATAAACCTTTAATTTATTAAATCTTGTCATCTCCCATCATTAAATAATTATTGTCTGACCCTCCCCTAAATCCCATAATAACTGCTAATTTAAACTGATTAGAATACAAAAGCTTAAGAAGTAGCATTAATGCTATCCCTTAATATTTTATTAATTAAAACAAATACTGCCAAATTGAAATATAATGTAACTGATTTCTTTATTTAAAAAATAACAAATGTTCTCCGAGATTTTGAAATATATAACCATGGAATGTAGAAAACTACCTTTCTCAATGGTCAATGGGAAATGAATACATTAACATTTATGTCTTTTTTTATTGACACTGGTCCAAAGACTGACAAAAATGAATAATGATTTGGGAGATCGCAATTCCAAGGTAACCCAACTGAGACATCTGAAAGGAGCCTGATTTTTAGAGAATGGCTTCTCAGAATTTTCTCACACTTAGGGCCTGAGGTACCCACAGTCACTAAAATCTTTTGGAAATCAAAGCTAGTGTGTCTGGGTTCTTATGAAATTAGATGAGATCTGGGAGAGCATTGCAATTAATTATTCATTAATATGAATTAATTTTTAAATTGCTTCTATCATGGCCCGTATGTATCTTTTTTTTCCTGTGGATGGTGTGCTGAATAAGTTATATTGGCGGGCCTGTTCATACTGGCTCTGATTCAGCAAAGCTCTCAAGCACTTGCTTAACTTTAAATAATTGTGAGGGCCCAACTGAAGTCAATGGTGCTTAACTGAATGTTGCAGAATATCTGAATTTGTAATCACAGGAATTAGCACTGATTCTAAATGTTACAGAGCAGCACAAAATACAAGGTTTAATTCAGGGAGGAAGAGAAAATTCATAAGAATGCTGAAGATGAGACGCTTCCAGTTCACTCAATTAACCTCATTTGCACCGGTACTACAATTGACAGGTATCTTTTTGTTTCTGTTATAAATTCTGGGTTCCTATTATTTCCACTCTAGCTCTTCTGAAGAAGTGGGTTTTGCCCAAAAAAGCTCATGATACTATATATATTTGTGAGTCTCTAAAATGTCTGCCTTTATAGTGAATCTAAATGGGTTTAAAAAACTGTGAACATTTTATTACATATTTCCTGATTTTTTAAAGTTTTTAAAAATAATATCAAAATTCCCTAATTAGAAACATAAAAAGGGCCAGATCAAGGAAAGAGAAAACAAAGTTAGCAATTGCTGCTTAGCATCACTTTCAAAATGAGGATCCATTATGTTTTAGACAATTTCTTCTTATCCTTTGAACTCTTAAATCTGAGGAATGGATCATTTTTTGTACATTAAATATCAGAAACTCCTCTCCATATGAGTTTGTGAAGAAAAATTACATAGGGGGTCAAAGACTAACCATGAAATAATGAACCACAATGTGGATAACAGCTTACTCTGCTGTATTTACCTAGAGACATCAGGCTATATCTTTATTGACAACCGTATTCAAAAAAATATGCCTCTAGAAAGGTTGGTTAGTTTGAAGCATTTCTTGCTTAAGTACTGTAAGCAGTGGTACAGGCAAAACTATTTATTTGTATTACAACAAACAGACTATGCCAAATAATATGTACATTAATTAATACAAACATGTACTTTACTACAATTGCTTTAAAAGTTAACAATTAAAACTACATTAAAAAAACTAGCTACATTTTTTCAAAAGTTGTAACTGACATCAAAGGTAATCATTTGTAAAAAAAATTGAAATGAATGAATTGTATAAACATGTAATTATGTGCATTAATATAATTAGTCTGAGTAAATTAATATCTATCTATCTATCTAAAATGTCTGCTTTAATCAGGAATCAAAGGTGTGAATTTCCTAAGGGAAATTCCAGTGCAATTATTTCTTTTCACCTGTTTGTATGAAATATTCTCAGTTAAGAGCTTGTTAAATAGTCATTCCACTGGGCCTAATTCGGATCCTGCTTATCGTTATGGAGTAACTCCTATTAATTTCAGTGACTCTTGGTGTACGCCGGTTTGATAAAGAAGATAATCAAGTTCTATGGATTCAATACTTGGCTCCACAGGAACTGCTTTGTACCATTCTAACAGAGTAAAGCATCCATGAAACTGGCAGACACCTGGGCTGCGTCTAGACTGGCAAGTTTTTCCGCAAAAGCAGCTGCTTTTTCGGAAAAACTTGCCAGCTGTCTACACTGGCCGCTTGAATTTCCGCAAGAACACTGATGATCTCATGTAAGATTGTCAGTGTTCTTGCGGAAATACTATGCTGCTCCTGTTGGGGCAAAAGCCCTCTTACACAAATGCTTTTGCGCAAGAGGGCCAGTGTAGACAATGCGGTATTGTTTTGCGCAAAAAAGCCCCGATGGCTAAAATGGCGATCGGGGCTTCCTTGAGCAAAACGGCATCTAGATTGGCACGGATGCTTTTCCGCAAAAAGTGCTTTTGCGGAAAAGCATCTGTGCCAATCTAGACGCTCTTTTCCGCAAATGCTATTAACGGAAAAACTTTTCCGTTAAAAGCATTTGCAGAAAATCATGCCAGTCTAGACGTAGCCCTGGTTCCCTGATGACTCTTCTGGTGTTAACGGATTATTGGGTGGCAAATAAACGTCTCTCCCACTGCCTGCATTTGGTGTGGTGTTTGTAGGAGGTGACCCTACTGAGCTGTCTCTGACATAAATTAGAGCCACCTCTGGATGGTTCTAACTAAAGTCCAAATGCCCATAACCCCAGTCCGGCATCCACAGAGCAAACTCCAAGCCTCAAAATCAGGTGAGTTACAGCAAATTTTGCTCATTTTCAGTCCTATACGGGGCACAACTATGCTGAAATGCAGAGCTAGCCTGGATTGTCTTTCTTTCTTTTCTCCTTCCAGGATCATTGTCATGAAGAAAGCACCTTTCTAGAATTCTTATCCCACTTCCTGAAGCAATTAATCAGGAGAAACTCCACTGAAAGCAGTGAGGTTATTGATGGCATAAATGAGCCCAGAATGAGGCCTAGGCTATGTCTAGACTACATGCCTTTGTCGACTCAGCTATGTAAAATAGTTTATTCGGCATAGTCAAAGAAGCAGGGATTTAAATAATCCGCACTTCATTACAATAAAAATTGCCGCCACGCTGTGCTGACGATCAGCTAATCCGGCACAGCGTGGCAGTCTAGACGCAGCACTGTCGACAAGGAAAGCCTTTGTCGACCGCTCCGGAAAACCTCGTTTCACGAGGCATACCGGAGCAGTCGACAAAGGTTTCCTTTGTCAACCGCGTCGTCTCTGGACTGCCGCGATGTACCGATGATCAGCTGATCGTCTGCACAGTGTGGTGGCCATTTTTATTTTAATGAAGCAGGGATTATTTAAATCCCTGCTTCTTTGACTATGCCGAATAAACTATTTTACATGGCTCCATCGACGGAGCCATGTAGTCTAGACGTAGCCCTAATGAGAAGAGAAACTTTCCACAAAACTTCCAGAATCATGTGGCCCTTGTGCTCAAGTAAGGAACCTCTGTTAACATTTTTCTCTTAATCTTCTTGATACCAAGTGTAGCAAATTGTCAGTAGTGGTATGTAACCCTAAACCTAATCCATGAACATTGAGTTAGAAGCAGACCTTGGCGAAGAACTTTCCCCTCCCCATCTTTTCACCCTCCATCCATTGTATGGTTTCCAAGATTTCTGGTGGAAATACCCCATGGCTTGTTTTCCACTGCAGGTTAAAACTGGACTTAATGGGGTTGCGGGGGGTGTTTCTTGTTTTCTTTTTTTTTTTCCTGACATGTCGCCCATCACATTAAGTCTATTAGAGTTTCCTTTGAAGAGTTACCTGAGGTGAAGTCTAATTGGACTCCAGGCTGCCGAGGAAGGATGCCAGAGGTTGGGAGGGTTGCCAGCAAAACTGATGTGGCTCACGCACAGAGAACAATCACAGAAATGTGCTTGATTTCATGCCATGATTTAAGGTAGAGCCTGTTAGGATATATTGAAGATAAAAACTCTGGTGCCTGTTAAACAGCTGAAAGTAGGAACCGTGCCACTTCAAGGCAGAGACCAATCGGCAGTAAATAGAATATTTAAAAGGAAAACAGCTACATTAAAAGCATTTGCAGAAAAAAGCATCTAGATTGGCACGGATGCTTTTCCGCAAAAGCACTGGCGGTTTTGCGCAAGAAAGCCCCGATTGCCATTTTCGCCATCGGGGCTTTTTTGCGCAAAACAGTTTTTAGCTGTCTACCCTGGCCCTCTTGCGCAAAAACATTTCCGGAAAAGGGCTTTTGCCCGAATGGGAACGTCAAAGCATTTGCGCAAGAAGCACTTATTTCGGACAGTAGAACGTCAGTGGTTTTGCGCAAAAATCAAGCGGCCAGTGTAGACAGCTGGCAAGTTTTTGCACAAAAGCGGCCACTTCTGCGGAAAAACTTGCCAGTCTAGAGCTGCCACATAGTCCAGGAGTATATAGAAGAGGGGAGAAGCCTGAAAATTGGTGCTAGTATGCTCTAAATGTATTCCTTTATGTAGCCAGTTTTGTCTTGCTGTTTTGAGGTGACACTTTCATTCAATAAAAAGGAGAAATCAAGACTGATTTGGGGAGTCACTTGTTTGATGAGTAGCTCTGTACCTGAACGTGTGAAAAAAATGATTGAGATTCCTATCCCAGATTGTAAAAAGACAATGAATGTGATAAATGCTCTCTTGCCCCTTTCTTCCTTTTCTATAAAAGCAGTAGTTGGTTTTCCAAGGTCCCAAGAGATGCACGTCATCACCAAGACCCTAATCACCGAGGGCATTGATTGCCATTGTTTTTCACAAGCACTGTAGAAGGGATTTGAAGAAGGCTGCCAGATATCATTGGATATCACTGAATATTAGACATTTAAAATTTGGTGAGGGCGTGGGAAGGGGAATGAGCAAATTAACAGCATGTTTGTGTGTGTGTGTGTGTGTGTTTTCCCTCTCTGTATTTTCAGTTATCTCCCGAGCTGGTTGAAATTTTTAAATTTTTAAATTTGAAAGACATTACATAAGAAAAGAGAAACTATGTTGAAAGTGGTTCTATGATTTCTTCTCCACCCTTGTTTTGAACCAAAACATTCTGACCAGCTCTATGAGATTATTCCTGCAGAGAGTAAAAACAAACGACACCAATCATTGAACCCACTTCAAATATGACCCTATTTTTCCGAGTAATGTTATCGGTCCAAATGATGACTTAACTAGGAATGAGTTCCCGTTTACCAAATCTCCTGGAGCATTTTCCTACCCAAAATGTGGTGAAGGCTCCCTTAATGAACTCTGAACATTTTTCCATTATAAAAATGTTAAGGACAGAGAGAGAGAGAACGGAAATCTAAAGCCTTTCTTTTTCTTATGTGTGCTCTCTGTATAATCAGATGTTTTAAAGATTAAGAGCCAGAGAATGGGGGAGGGGGAAGTCACTTGGGAGAGAAAACAAAACGAAAGCCAAGATTTCCCCCCACCCCCAACTTCATGTTATGACTTTGACAAATGACGACACATAGAGAAAAATTATGCCGGGTCTTGGAGCATTAGCACATTATCACGAGCAAAACAGAGCCTTTGGCTGTTGTCATTGGGGACCCATTGAAACATTCTTTGAAAGTTATGTGGGGGCCAAGGTCTACCTTAGACAGGGTTTGGTGCTGTCATGCTGGAGCAAATCTGGGTAAAAGTCCTGAGAGAGCCAGGTGAAGACACTGAGCACTTGATGAAAAATGGTTAGTAAAAGTCCATTCTGGAAGGGAAAGAGGAACCTCGCCAACCTCAGGAGACCTGCGTGTTGAATGATTTAATGGCTACCTGTAGGAAATGACTTTTGCTTTATTGCTTTCTTGTTAAAAGGAAAAAGAAATACAATGCAAGTTCTTCCCTCCCTTTTCACCTCAGGAGCCCAGCTCAGTGGTCACAGTTTGAACCCTGTCATCTTGGCTGGACACCTCCTGTTCTCCAACGGCCGGCAGATAGTCTTGTGGATTAGGCAATTATGAACTAACTGACCACGCTGAAAAATAACAACACTTTTTCCCCTTTTTGAAAAGCATTTCAGCGTAGTGAGCTGCAGAGGAGTCCTGTGTCTGTGGACTTTACCTCTGCAATTATGTCAAATACAACTTGAGAGCAAGTCCTAGGGCATGTCTAGACAACATTTTTTTTCAAAAGGAGATATGCAAATGTGGTGCTCATTTGCATATCTTCTTCCAATCACTTCTTCGAAAATGGGGTTTCTCGAAAGTGAAAGTAGTCTGGACTCATTTTCTTCGGGGAAAAACAAACCCTTTTTTGAAAAAAAAAACGCTCTTCCTTAAAAAAAAAAAAAGGAGGTTTACGCAGTTGTTCGAAAAAGGGTTTTTTTCCGAAAAATCCTCATTCAGACTGCTTTCACTTTTGAAAGACCCACTTTTGAAAATGCGATCGGAAGAAGATATGCAAATTAGCACCCAATTTGCATATCTCCTTTCGGGGAAAAAAAAGTTGTCTAGACGTGCCCCTAGTGTGGGTTAACGCTAGGAACTGACATTTCAAGGTGTTAAAAAATGGAGCTCTAACAAATGAGAGATCAAGAGAAGGTGCAGCGCTGTCCTTAGGATTTATGGGGCCCTACACAATACTATTAAATGGGTGCCCTCATGCCCAATAGCAGCTGGCGGGGGCCAGTAATGATTTTTTGGAGATCAGCAACACGCAGAGGAAATATTTTTAAACTAATTCTCAAATAAGGCCCTGTTGACTCACACAGTAAATTCAGAGACTGACAGTATAGACCTGGCATTGGCACATGCCTATTAAGTGGCTTCATTACCACGTGAATGGCTCTTTAACAGGTTCAATGTTCTGCTAATGGGTTGAGCAGGCTTTTTCTCTTTTAAGAGAACTTGATCTTCTGGGGGGGAAGCAAAGCCACAGAACAGGGATAGGAAGAGGAGGGTGGGTAGACATTTAGATCCAGTGGTGCCCCAAATTTTGGGGGGCTCTACACACCAGTGTATTCTGTGTATGGAATAGGGCATCCCTGAAAAAGTGAGATTTTCAAAGGCAGACCGGACCTAAAGGTATAGATGGCCACCTGGTTGAATCTTTGAAAGCACGTGAGATGCTGTCCATAGTCCCTGTAGGTGCCTTAGAGCCTGTCTCCTTGAAAATCAATGGAATTTAGGCTCCAAAGTGTGACTGTCATTTTGAAAATGAGATTGAGACACTTAAATCGATTACGTGCTGCAATGAAGAGTGCAACAATTCCAAAATGCTTTTAAAATGTGTTCTCTGTGCACTGGTCTAACTTTGTTCCCATGAACTTCAATAGCTCTACTGTGGAACACCTTTAAAATTCCTGCCCCTTCCACATACCGCAAGACATACACAATTATTCATATAACATAAAATTCTTGTATGTTGCAGTTGCTCAGATATACATGTCTCTGTTATGCAGTTGGCCTCCTTTTCTATAAGAATTAGAACCAGACTGAATCACTGGAGGTGGCGAATCCATATTTTGATTTCCAGATCTTAAAATTTACCTTCAGTTTGGGTTCTGCTTGACTCAGAACACTTAAGGATCCATATGTTGGTACTGGTTCAGGTGTGACTGAGCAAGCAAGGTTTCTGCCTCATTTAATTTCAGTCTCTAAAGTCTACACGGCTGACAATTTCTACAGCAAATTTGGACTTATGCATTTGCGGAACTCTTCTGGAGCTACATACTCTCTAGAGCAATAAGTCTGGACACAGTTTGCCAGGGTTAGCGCCTGATGGGCCTCTGGCACTTTATTTACCTGCATGTCTGCAGATACGGATGCTTACCACTCCTGTTGGCTGTGGATCTCTGTTCCTGGCCAATGAGAGCTGCGGGAAGTGGTGTCCCAGTCCGTGCTACTTTCCAGAATTCCCATTGGCTGGGAATGGTAATCTCCAATCAACAGAAGTTGCAAGTGGCCATACCTGTGGATGCACAGGTAAACAAAGCACTGGCAGCCCACCAGGGCCTAGTCCTGGGGCATTGTGTCTGGTCCGTGGGCCGCTTATTACCTACTCCTGCTCTAAAGGCACCTATTGTGTTGCACAACATCTCAGAAGAATGTGACTAAATGTAATGTATGCCTAAGAGGCAGCATGCATGAAACTTGGTAGAAGTGTGTCAAAATATTCAATAAAAGCTTAGGAGTTGTTCGTGTGGTCTCTAAACAAAGATATGTCTCACTGAAACCTTTTACTGATGGCCAGACATCAACAATGTAGGGTGATACGGGCTGGATAAAATATCCACTCGTTTAGGTCCTTATCCACCCTTAATCTAAATTGTTCAAGTCTGTTCAAATTCCACAATTTAGCTGGGAATCTTAAATAGGCTTTTTACAAAAATCTACCGTGAACAGAAAATTTGCATGCCATTTAAAGGGAAAACAAATCAAAACAAATAGGACCTTTGCCATTTAGAAACATTTTTTTGTACTATTGTCCTGAGCCCAGATTCTGAAGAAATGTGCTAACGCACGGGGCTTGGAGGGCGGGGCTGAAACTGACAACATCTAAACCACACAACAAACAAATAGTAAATTGATTTTTAAAAGAATCCTCTCTGTTAAATTTTGGAAGTTGGTAACAGTGAGCCTGGGCAAAGAAAACATTTATAAAAAAATGGCATTAATCTTCAATGTGCTGTTTAAAATACAGGATGCCGTGGTTATTTATTGTATCGCCAGATAGCAGTTTCATGATAAATGGGTAGATTCTGATGAACGTTTGATCCAAGGTGCATTATTTTCAAATTAAGAAAAGTTGGTTTCAGATGCCGTCTGTCCTCAGATGTTTGCCATTGAGTCTGGGAATTCAGTTATCTGGAAACTGGCAGCACTTCTGCAAATGTCATCAGAGTATCTAACAATCAGTGTTTTCCAGGGCAGCAGTATGATTACCTCTACACAAACACGGAGTAAGAGCAATGGGATTGGAAAAATAAGACTAGCTGATTTGATGGACAAAAGACTCATGGGTAACGAAATAGCATTGCTTCCCCTTCCTTTGGGGAAATAGACACCTTTCACTCCAATCTGTCTCCCTGGAGGAAGGCTGGACCATGCACCATCCTTTACCTAGAGCCTTGACGTTTTGCACGTGTACGAAAAAAAGACTTCTATTTAGTAGCAGGCTATAGGAACTCAGAACTCTGCTGCCTTGCCAGGTGAGAATACGTGTGCCATATTAAATACTGTGTGTGTTTTAGATATGCCATCACTCTGTACTCAGAGAGAAGCAAAACCCCATTCTAATTCCACTCTGTGAGAAGGTCCAATACAATCAAGGGGACTACTTAAAGAAGGCAAGACTGTAACTTCACAATCTATCCTAGGTAAAAGATGGTGCATACCCGCACCATCACAGGAGCAGAGCAGAAACTCGATTGTGATTCACACAGGCATGATTCCTTCTTTGTCCACTGTTCCTCCAGGGCATAGATTCCCAAACTGGGGGGTGCACCCCTCGGGGGGGGTAAAAAAATTCCAGGGGGGGGCGTGAAGTGACCCAGCCACCCCGCCCCCATCAATCCTCCCCCAAGAGAAAGCCCAGTCTATTCGGTAAAAAAGTTCAGAAAATACCATGTGAAATGTCCGATATTATCTGTTTTTCCTGGCTCGGGCATCCGCCGGAACACGCGCAGCTCAGGCTGGCTGGGGGGCGGGAGGATGGAGCATCCCGGGCAGACTTCAAAATGGCTGCCTTAAAAGGGCAATGCCTGCTCTGCCCTTAAAGGGTGTATCTAGACTACAGGGTTTTTTCGAAAAAAGTGGCCTTTTTTTGAAAAAACTATACCTGCGTGTACCGCAGTAAATCGACAGAACACAGAGGTTTTGTCGACGGCGATAAGCCTCATTCTACGAGGAATAACGCCTTTTTTCAAAAGTCATCTTCTGAAAAAAGGCGCTATTGCATGAAAACAGGGCTTTTTCAAAAGAGAGCATCTAGACGCTCTTTCGAAAAAGCAAGACACTTTTTCGAAAAATCTTCTTGTCCAGACGCTCTTTTTCAACAGAGGCTTTTTTGAAAGATACTGTCGAAAAAGCCTCTGTCAAAAAAGACATGCAGTCTAGACATTGCCAAAAGGGCCACTTTGGTCAACAACTTTTCCTCTGGATTACCAGCACCCTTTTTTTACACTGGTCCCAGGTATGAAAGGAGCCACGACTGTTTTTCAGTCCTGGTCAGTTCCTGTTTTGGGGAGGGGGGGTGAGGGTTTCTCAAAAAGGGGGCATGATGCCGAAAAGTCTGGGAACCACTGTTCCAGGGAGAGAAGTAAAATACGTGATACCTGTCCCTAGATTATGCACCTAGTAGTTGTTATGACTAGAAATTAGAAGGGGTAGGGCGCGGCTAAGGCTTTTTCTCTTGGCTCCCTGTGATCCACTAGGTCTCAGGGAGGAAAATGTGATGAATAGATCCTATTCTACCTCCTGCTCTTGAAGACAGTCACAGTCTGAGCAGGTCTAAGCAGAAACATGTTGTCCTTCTATGCAGGGGCGGGGAACCTTTTTTGGGTAGCGGGTTGCTGACCCACAGAAAAATCAGTCAGGGGCTGCACACAAGTGAGAACAAAACCGTAAAACCCCAAACCCTCACTGACGTGGGCCCCGACTGAGAAGGAGAGGCACTCCCCACATTCCCTTTGCACCCCAGAGCCTAAAGGGGCCCAGGCTAGTAGATTTGTGTGCTCTAGCCCCGCGGTGAGTGGCAGGGGGGCTGGAGAACCAGCACGGACTTCCCAATGCTGGAAGGAGCCCTGAGCCTCAGGGGCCAGACCCAGGCAAGCTGGGGGCCCTGAGGTTCCCCACCCCTGCTCTATGTACAACCCCTAAACTGTGACTCCATATGAGTAAGTGTAACTCATACACCATCTGGGTGTGGTTCACTGTCCTATGTAGTGGCACTTAGACCACTTACGGAGAGAAAGAATGAGTTTGATCTATGGCTTTACCTCAGAACTAGCTGGCTCTTCGCTCAAGTGGTAGTGGCTCTTACACCAAGGTCCCCGGTTTGGTTCCGCATGTCAGTGTTACATCAAGAGAACAAAATTACCCCACTGTAGACTTGGCCCTGCAATCTTGATTCACACGGCAGAGTGCTTACTCTCTGCCTTCCCTACACTCATGAGAAAAGGGTGGCTCTCCAGTTGTGTGGTAGAATCAGGTCTTATATTTTACCATGGATGAGAGAGAAGAAGAAAAAAACCCACTTTCTGCAAATAAGGTTATCCAGTGTTAAGGGCAGTTCCTTGCAAAGATATCTGAGCTTGTACTCCACCTTGGACAGAAACAAGCCAGTGTTTGGAGAGAGTACAGTTGTAATTGTGGGCTGTTATATAGAGGGGAAAAATAATGTGGTTTGTCATTAATCTCTCGGCATGGCACACAAGGGCTGACTTGTTGAGATTTTGTAGGCCGGTATTTACAGAGAAAACATAGACCTCGTGCTGTGCCGGGCCCTATCAGTCCCAAGGTCTAAAGGAGTCACATCTGAGAAAAAGGGAAGGCTTGAATCATAACCTTTCAGGATAATCTAATTCATAAGGGAACCAACATTACTCTGCTCCTGCAAGCGAGAATAAAACCCAAAGAATTTAATTATTGGGGAATTATTCATGAATATGTATGGTCTGGCTCAAGGCAAGAGCTAGGAAACAGGGACATTTACTGGCTCTAATTCATGGTGCCATTCTACATAGATGCTGTGGATGGGAGAAAATATGGAACCTTCCATCCTCAGTACAACACTACGCTGGGGGAAATGAGAATTTTCAGTGTTATACTGAGGGGGGTGTTGTTACAGTGGGACATAACTGGTCCTAAGCCAAGGGGCCACGTTCAGAGAAAGCAAGGGAAAGCAAATTTTTGGCTTATGAAGGCACAGCTTGTTTTAGTGTTATTGCTCATGTGGCTATATTCAGCGCTGTGGCCATTAATATAATTTGTGTTTCGGTAACACATAACAGACTCACAGACATCATGGCCCCACTGTGCACAACCACATACCAAGAGGGAATCCTTGCCCTAAACAGCTTGAAATCAAAAAAGATGAGGCAGAACCATGATATCCTTCATGTGACTGGTGAAGAAGTAAAGGAGAGAGGAATGAAGTGATTCGCCTGAAGCCAGACACAACCAGGAATTGAACCCTGAGTTACTGAGTTGTATCTCACTTCTTTAAGTGCAAGACCCATCTTTCTTGCTTTTCCAGCCTGCTTGGACAGAAGCAAAACTTCTTCACCACCCTGACCAAGTGACTAAGTATAGGGGTAGGCCCCCTGTTGATGAGCAGGAGACATGACCTCTCCCATGGCCTGTATCAGAAGATTATCTTCTGGTCCATCTTCTGGCATTTGATTTAGGAGGTCTAGTACAGACCCATCAATCAAATACTGAGACCAGTCATGCTGGTGTCTGGTACTCCTCTTTTTGCAAGGAGTAAGGGAAGTCAACAGGAACGTTTGCTCCTGTCAGCCTCCCACAATGTGGATGTTACCAAAGCTCGACTTAAGGTGAGCCTACTCCAGCTATGCATTTTGCGTATCTGGAGTTGTGTACCTTAAGCCAACCTTTCTGATCTAGTATAGGCCAGGCCCCAGTGAGGTCAGACCTACACTAACAGTGAAGGTTGAATCAAGATATGCCACTCCAGCTATGTTAATTATATAGCTGTAGTCAATGTACCTTGATCTGAGTTCCTCTGGAGGCTGTTGGGAGCAAACACTCCCATCAGCTTCTCTTACTCCTCACTGGAGCAGGAGTACCAGGGCACCCTCTGAGTTTGATTTAGCAGCTGTTTACAAGACCAGCTAAACTGAACTCTGGAAGATCGATTGCAGCAGCATCAATCTTACACTTAGTGAAGACATGTCCTGAGTTGAAGAGTTACAACTGGATGGTTGGATAGCTATTAGTGTGACCTCAGAACTATTGTATTATCCACAAAGGCCTTCCAGAGTTCCCTCAGAGCTTTCTGGGGTTAAAAAAAGCATAACTGTAGGATATTTTTTATTATGGTAAAGATTACAGACTTTTTAACAGCTGTCTGGGGCACTTCTGCCTAAAGATACCACAGCATCTGATAATAGTACAGTTGCCACCAATTTTCAACCAGTTGTCTGCCTCTGATTGAATGAACTGAGCTAAGCCAAGAGCATGATCGTGACCATAAGGAGGGGCAGCTCAAGAAGGTAGAAGGAGACTGGTACAAAAGAATAATACCTGCTCTCTGTTTCTCTCCATCTGATTTTGGTTGTCTCATTTCTAAGCATTTATCATGGATTTTCCTTTTCCTGCTTAAAAATTAATTCTGTCATTCTGCACAATTATGAGTGCAGCATGCAATGCCAATCTCTCTCGAGAGTCAGAAACAGCCCTATTGTTCGATTTTCATATTTTCATATTTTCTTCTGAATGTTATTTTTTAATCAATAGCACTAATGACTCACTCAGCATTCAAAGCAAATAAAAAATCAAGACATCCTTTACTCTCTCTGAAACAGCCAGAGGGCGATCACGGTGGGGAGGAAATTGAGAAAACTGAGTAAGACTACCTATAGACAAACACCATGGCTATGTCTAGACTGGCATGATTTTCCGCAATGCTTTTAACGGAAAAGTTTTCCGTTAAAAGCATTTGCGGAAAAGAGCGTCTAGATTGGCACGGATGCTTTTCTGCAAAAGTACTTTTTGCAGAAAAGTGTCCATGCCAATCTAGACACGCTTTTCCTCAAAAAAGCCCTGATCACCATTTTTGCGATCGGGGCTTTTTTGCGGAAAACAAATCTGAGCTGTCTACACTGGCCCTTTTGTGCAAAAGCTTTGCGCAAAAACACTTTTGCCCCAACAGGAGCAGCATAGTATTTCTGCATGAAGCACTGATTTCAGACAGTAGGAAGTCAGTGTTCTTGCAGAAATTCAAGTGGCCAGTGTAGACAGCTGGCAAGTTTTTCCACAAAAGCAGCTGCTTTTGTGGAAAAACATGCCAGTCTAGACACAGCCCATTTGTTGGGGTAAGGGTCAAACTGGCTTATGTAAATGGAAGTCATGCTTCACCAACCTATTGGAGTTATTTGAGGGTCTCAACAAGCATGTAGACAAGAGTGATCCAGTCAATATAGCATAGATGGATTTTCAGGAAGCCTTTGAGTAGGCCCTGCACCAAAATCTCTTAAGAAAAATGGGGGGTATCTACACAGCACCCTAAGATTAAAATAAGATGTGCAATTTGTGCTATGCAAATTGCATATCTTATTTTGATTGAATTTAGAAATAGTGTATTTTGAAATTTGGTGAGTCTACACAGTGCCAAATTTCAAAATAACATGCTATTTTGAGACATCTCTTAATCCTCAAAATAGTGGGTGCATTCAAAAGATCTGAGGTAGCTATTTTGGGATACTTCTGGTATCCCAAAATAGCCCTACTGTGTAGTAATACCCTAAGTGGTCATGGGATAAGAAGGAAGAAATAAATGTACATTGCAAAAAATAATCCCAATGACATGTATCTACTGATAGGAGCTATCTCTGCTGTTACTAATCAAGAAAGAGCTCTTTGAGATTATCCTGGATAGTTTTTTTTCTGTAAACTTCAGCTCAGTGCACTGCAGCAGTTAGAAGGGCTAAAAGAATGTTAGTAACAAGAAAAGGGATAGAAAATAAGGCAAAGATCTCATAATGTCATTATGTAAATCCATGGTGCACTCACATTGAATAATATGTCCAATACTGGTCAACCCAACTATGAGAGGGCGCCTGCCCTGCACTGGCCCTTTATGACCATGACTCAGGCCCTGAGCCTGGACAGGGAACAAAAAGACCAGCTGAAGCTGTGAGGCTAGGGAGAGCCCAGCGGGCAGCTACACAGAGAAGCCCGGTTGGCTTGGAGAGCCCAGCTGAAGCTGTTAGGGCAAGTGAGAGCCCAGCGGGCAGCTACACAGAGAAGCCCGGTTGGCTTGGAGAGCCCAGCTGAAGCTGTTAGGGCAAGTGAGAGCCCAGCTGACAACTATAAATAGAGAAGCACAGTTTGCTTAAGGGAGAGCCAGGGGAGGGCTGATTGTGGAGGAAGCAGGAGCTCCTAGGAGGGGGACAAGCTGGGGATAGCCAGCAAGGGCTGGGAGAGGGCCAGCCAAGACTCCCCCTGGCTAGGGGCTGGAGACAAAACCCTGGTTTGGAGGTGGATCATGATGCCGCCTAGGTAAGCAGGGCAGTAGAGACAACCCCGATGCCAATGATGAGCAACCCATACAGACTGTAACTTGCCCTGAGAGGGGCTAGTTGAGGACAGTTAGGGGGCACTGAGGCACGGTAGGGGCTTGCCCCCTTGACACCAACTCAGAAAAAGAATATACTGGAACTGGAAAAGTTGCAGAGAAGGGCAGCAAAGATGACCAAGGGTAATGTATGGCTTCCATACAAGAAGAAACTAAAATGTTTAGGGCTGTTCACACTTAGAAAATAGACAATTATGGAGGAACATGACAGAGACCTATAAAATAATGGATGGGTGGAAAAAAGAATAGAGAAGTGTTATTTTACCCTTTCCTGCAATAAAAAAGCTGAGGGCCACCTGATTAAATTAATAGGCAATAGGTTTAATACAAACAAGAGGAAATACTTTGTCATATTATGCACAGTTAACCCATGGCACTCATTGCCATGGGATGTTGTGATGACTGAAAGTATAACTGGGTTAAAAAAACCAGCTGGTTAAGCTCATGGAGGATAGGTCTATCAAAGGCTGTTAGTCAACATGGTCAGGATTATAACTCCATGCGTGGAGTAATACTAAATATTTCTGTGCCAAAATCAAGAGGGTAAAACAGGGGTGGATCTCTCCACAATTGCCCTGCTCTGTGCATACACCCTGAAACTGTCTGACACACAAGATTCTGGGCTAGATGGACCATTGGTTTGAACCAGCATGGCCATTCTTATGTTCATTCTCTTATGTTTTTCAGCAATTGTATTCCCTGCTTAATATTTCACAGTGAAAGAATTACAAGTCTGTTTTGTGATAATCCCATTGATTAAGAAACTATCACCAAAAAAGCCAAAACAAATAAGCAAAAAGCACCCAGCACACTTATTTTAAGACACTTATTCTTGAAATATCACCAGATTGACTTAACCGTTGCATTCAATCCTGTAAGACTTTGCTAGAGACAGAGGGGCAAAGGTGAATTGGTGCTCAAATGTTTGTTACAAAGGGCATATCTACACTTCAGGGCAAAAGTCAAATTAAGCTGCACAATTTCAGCTACGTCAATTGCGTAGCTGAAGTCAAAATAGCTTAATTCGTCTTTTGGCTCTGTCTACACAGCAGGAAGTGAAGGAAGAGTGCTCTTCTTTTGACTTCCCTTACTCCTCATGAAATAAATGTTACAGGAGTCAGAATAAGAAGTCCTCCAGCACAACATTATTTCAAAATAATGGCTTGCTGTGTAGACGTACTCTTCGCTATTTCGGAATAACAACAATTATTCAGAAATAACGCTGTTGTGTAGACATACCCACACTGGCCTGTTTTCAAGTTGTGTAACAAACTCAAATCTAGGTCAGAGAGGGTTTTTTTAATGTTTATCAGTCTAGGCCAAGTTGTTAGAATATGATAAACAATAGCCCCTGGGTGACTCAACCAGTATCAGTACCATGATAGGTGTTCCACACAGAGGATGCCGACAGAATTGCTGGGCCCCTAGACAAGGTGGGGCTGGGCAGCATCATGCTCCTAGATGGGGCAGGGCCTTGAACAGAAGGGGGCTTAAGGTAGCCAGTCCTCAGTGCCACCTGGAACGTGCTGCCTGGAGCTCCAGTGGCAATTTAAAGAGCCTTAGACTGCCTTGCTGGGAGTCCCATATCCTTTTGAATCATTGGGTCTTGAGTCAGTTGCCGCATTTCTGTCCTGTCCCCATTGGCGAGACTATCCACACATTTATAGTATTGCCAGTAGAACGTGTATGAGAAACAGAGACAAATAGTGAGAGAAACAAAATATCATAATCACCATTTTACAGAATAAATGTAAAGCAAGAATAAATAACTTACCCAATATCATAAAGGAAATCTCTGTGGCAGAGCTTGGAATTGAACCCTAATTTTGCAAGCCCCCCTCCACTGCTTTAAATACTCTTTTATTTTCATAAAGCAAATTTTTGGCTTGAATTTGCAGCACCATTAAGACTAGGGTTCAAGAGTCTAGGGTGTAATCTAGAGTCCACCCACCCTTCTGATCTGCAGACTCTTGTGGACTCCGGTGGATTTCGCATCAGACTTTGGAGAGCACGGACCCGGAGTTTTTCCTTGGGTCTGGTCTGTGTAATGCAGAATATTTTATACGCCACTAAAACAAAGCCAAAATGGTTAAACAGTGGTGGGCAAACCTCCAAAGTTTGGAAATCAGACTAGAAATCTGCGAGGAAAGGCTTATTTGCAGGAGTTCCAGGACTTTGTGGTTTCGTTAAGGACAGAAATGCCTAGACAATAAGGTCTATTTTGGCACTGCAGTTTTTTAAACTCCTGCCTTGGAAGAACTGAGGACGTACACATGGATATTTCTTTAAAAAAAAAAGTTCACCAAACTTTTTCCAGTCTTGAAACACTTGAAATTCAAATGGATATATATAGTTCTGAGCTGGTTGACATTTTACCTGAATTGTATACCCATCCATATTAAACAGTTATTTTTCAGTTGATGAATGTGTAGAAAACATTGTAATTTATCAGAAAGAAATGATCTGTGGACATAAATTCCCTAATGTATCTTTCAAGCACAGAAATGACATGATTTGCTTTCTTGGTGTCAGAGAGCATTAGAAAAAAAAGAATAATAGCAGAGAAAAACTGAATCCTCATAGCAAAGGCAAACTGTGGACTTCTACCTCCTCCACGGAGCTGAACCAGGGATGATAACAGAGGGATGGGTGGGTATTAAATAAGACTACAGGTTTGGATCCCAACAAAATACTGGTAGAAAATAGTGAACCATTCCTCCTACTGGGAAAATCTTCCCCAATTGTCAGAAGATCTGTGGGTCCCATATTGATTGAATTAGTCACCCAAGGATCCACCTGCAATTCATGGAAGACAATCATTCTCAGTCTCCCAGGGATTGCCAACAAGTATTTGAAAATGTGCAAGTTGAGTAACTGTTATCCTTCAAACTTAATAATTTATTTAAAAAAAAAACCTTCCCTTGACATGATTGGGTCTTTCATAGGAAACAGAGGAAAAATGAAGGATGATTCATCTTTTCCAAGATTTCCAGGCCATTCAGATTTTCTAGAACATTGATACTCACACTGAGGCTCGCAAGCTAGCTTGTTAATATGTCTCCTATGGTTCTTTGCAGGATGTGGTATTAAAATATTGTGTGATTTAATTATTAACCAAATAACCAATCAGGATTATATTACTTGATAAAATAATACAGGTTAAACATCTATAGTCCAGAACTCTCTGGTCCAGAAACATCAGTCTTCCAACATGATTTTAGTTAGCCGGATGTTCACTTTTCATGGGGGTGGCCATGTTTTGCACAGTCCCATAAAGTTTATTTACAGTCACCAGTCCTGTCTCTCAGTACTGTATGATGAATTCACACCACTGTGGCTGTTATGAGCAACGTTGATGGCTAATTTGCCTCCTGGAACACTGAAACTTGAATATCACTGGGTTAGAACATTGGTTGCTTATACTTGTAATAGGGCTGCATCATCTACACCTGTGCCTATTCATAGTCACTAATTAGAATGAATTGAAGGAAGGAGGAGGAGGAAGAAATGAGAGAAAGGCTTCAGAGAAAAAGGGGGAAATGGGAAAGCTCTGTCAGCACAGAGCAGTAATGTGGTGGGACAGGTCCAAATGAAGATGCAGAGAGAGGAAGTGGCATTTCTTTACTGTAGCAAGCCAAGCCAGAGGAAAACAAAGTAGAAAGTTAGTTATGGAAGATTTTGCCCCAAAGATCAGAGCCAATCATGATCCAATTAACCGATCACCAAATTGCTCTTTGGTGGGTGATTATACTAATTTCTATTGAAATCAGAAGCAAAACTTGGCTTGACCTCAGTGAGATCACGAGACTTTTACCAACATTTGGAGATCTCAATATGAACCCTGCTTCAGGAACTCAGAAGTTGCTGAGAAAATATTCCAAATAGAGGTTGTACCATTGAATGAATGTGTTATAAGTATGGGGCCAGCATGGAATTCGTTACTGTACTTTTGCTACTACTAAGCATTCTCTCCCTCTATTATGCCATATAGTTTGGTCTATCTACACTGCATTATCTAAGTTCAGAGTGGCCCTTCTAAAGGCTGCAAATCAAATAAAAATACACTTCAAGAAGTCAAGAGTGTTTAAATCAGACTTCAGACATTCTGAAGGCAGTCCACAGCCCTGAACAAGTCATATGGCAACCCAGACTATACTTATAACATTGAAATGGCTTGATAATAACAATAACATTTCATATTTACATGCTGTCTTTTCTTCCAATGGAAGTGTCCCAAAGCACTCTACACATAGATAGTGTCAACGGAATAAGAATATAAGAACATAAGAAATGGCCATACTGGGTCAGATTAAAGGTCCATCTAGCCCAGTATCCTGTCTGCCGACAGTGGCCAATACCAGATGCCCAAGAGGGAGGGAACACAACAGGTAATCCTCATGTGATCCCTCCCCTGTCTCCCACTTCCAGAGAAACAGAGGCTAGGAACACCATTCCTTTCCATCCTGGCTAATAGCCATTGATGGACCTAACCTCCATGAATCTATCTTGCTCTTTTTTGAACTTTGTTAAAGTTCTAGCCTTTACCGCATCCTCTGGCAAGGAGTTCCACAGGTTGACTGTGTGCTGAGTACAGTAGCTACACTGGAGCATATGATGAAATCTGGATTAGCAACCTGCCACATGAGGCAGTAGGGTGCAAAGTGGAATTCTGACCAGCTACTATGGGAAATCTATACTTCTCAGTAAAGAATATTATAGATTTTGGTCCCAGCAGGGTACAGGCAGATCTTTTGGAGGAAACCTTAAATAGCAGTCTGCATGTATACTGATCACCTCCCTAGAAGCGGATGAATTTCAGAGGTGGGTGACGGGATTCTTACATGTGTATAAAGCCCATTTATATATGCATATGTCTACACTACAGAGTTTTGTCGGAAAATGGCCATTCTTCCGACAAAACTTGAGGAACATCCAAACTGCAATCGCGTTCTTCCACAAGAAAATTGAAAGAACAGAGGGGTTTTCCCGGCATTGGTAACCCTCATTCTATGAAAAAGAAGCCTTTTTGCAAAAGAGCTCTTTTGCAAAAAGGTGTGTGTGGATGGGGAAGAGGGAGCTCTTTCAGAAGAAGAGGAAAGAGGAAAAAGCTCAGGTGTCCTGGTGGCCATTCCGACCATAGAAATCACATCTTACATGCAAAAGAGTATCCATTCAGTCTGGATGCTCTCTTTCGAAAAAACAGATTGCTTTTTTGATGCACTTTTGCAGTGTGGATGCTCTCTTTCGGAAGACGTTTTTTCAGAATATCACTTCCGAATAAAGCTTCTTCTGAATGAAGCCTGTAGTCTAGATGTAGCCTATTACTCTGGAGAGTACACTTTACTCACCTGAAAGGTCCCACTGAAAAACTATTATTGACTGTGTTGTTTTATTACATGTATGAGCAAGACTGGCAGAATTTGGAATGAGGTGATTATGTATCATCCTGTAAGAGCTTCACTTGAGCAATCTGGTGAGTTGCTCAGAGAGTGAAGTAAGCTGGTAGCAAATAGAAGAGGAGAAGGAAGTAGGCAGAGATAGGGAAGAAAACTGAGGAAGCAATAATTTTATGGGGAAAAATGCTATTTGTTTACAGCAATCTGTCAAAAGAATGAAGTGTCCATATTGGAATCTGAAGTATTACTATAGAATACAGCACCTTTTAAAATAAAGGCATGATAGATTTCTGGAGATATATAAAATAATAGTTACCCTATTCTCTTATAATTGTATAAATAATAATTTTGTATATATATAGATATAATTAACTGCAGGCATAAACCAATGCAATATAATTTTTAATTTAGATAGCTAGCTAGCTAGATAGATAGATAGATAGATAGATAATATTTTGCTATAAAATTGAATAACGAATAGAAAATGATATCCCCCATATAAAGTTTTTAAATGAGTCTATGACATTTAACAGATAAGTGAATTCCATTAATACCATTATGGAAAATAACATAGGACTTAATTGCTCATTGAAGCTAATGGGACTCGGAATAGGCCCTCACTAGCAGTGAAACAGGAATCCATCATACAGAAATCATTTAAAAAATCTTCTGCGGCAGGGACATGAACCTCTATGAAATGCCTCAGCTTGATTTTTAATATTTTATAGAAAGGATTCCACTTTTCTATTGCATTCTTTAGGCCCAAATATTCATCTTTCTAGATACCGGAGGTGCATTAGCCCCTTGTTATATAAGGATCTACTGTGATGTTTCATTTTTAAAATTATAGTTATGTGACATTATTAATTATTATTATTATTATACACCAGGAACCCATAATTTTCTTTTTAAAAGCTGCTACAATATTTTACAGCACAATAGACCAAACACTATGGAGATATTACACTACCATGGTGTCCAACTGGTTCTGAAGCAGTAGTTACTGTATCTATCTACTGCTATAGCGAACTAGCCACATTATTCTGAAAATGTAAATAATTCTGTGAGCCAACTAGCCACACTCAACTGGCCAAATAATCACATGTGGCTAGCATGTTGGACACCACGGTGGGACAAATGGATTATTTTCTCAGCAAGGGAATTCACCTTTCCTTACCTATCTGTACTTTCACTTTTTTTCTCACCCAGTTCATCAACACAGTCATGTTTCTATATCTATCCAGATAGAGAGAGAGAGAGAAAGATATGGAGAGGTTTTTTTCGGCTGAGAAACATACTCGTATAAACTCAGCACAGAGAAAAATGATTCTTCTTCATCTGTGCCCAGCCACAGTGCCTTTCGGGGTAGACTTCATTACCTGTCCCATCAGACTCATTCCTTGCCTGAAGTAAATGATTGTATTTTTTTTCTGTATTTAAGAAGGTGATGAGATCATTTATTGTTTTTAAGATTTAATGGAGCCTGTCAGGAGGGTTTTTTTCCTCTTGGTTGGTTTTTCCGCTACAGCAGGGATCAGTAACAGCTCCGAGCTACATGATGCTAAATCAGACCACGCTATGGGAGGGGGGGGGGGGGGGACAGGAACCGTACCACCAAATGAAGAAGCAGTTCAAGCTGTTTTTCTTTTTTTTTTGGGGGGGGGGGGGGAGAAGAGAGGGGAGGAAGGGAATGGGGGAACAAGGGAGCAGAGAATTAGCTTTGGAGAGAAAATAACAAATTTTAAGTCCTGAGGCTGTTTGGAAAGGAAATGAGTAAAAACAAACAGAAGGTGCCAAAGTTTCTTTATCATACCTGGAGTAGGATATGCTAAATTCCACACGCCTTTGCACTGGCGCCTGGTGCTGTGGGGTTTTATTTAAATGGCACCCAGGCCCTATAAAATGATCTACTGGGACTTCAGAGCCATGGCAACCCCATGTGGCACAGGATGCACTCAATTAATTATGTGATATTTTAATGACAGGAGTTAGGAAAAGTGAAAAAAATAGAATAAAATAAAGAAGAAAAAGAAAAAAAAGACAGAAGTAAACTGAAAGGTCTTGTTGTCTGTCTGCCAAAGAGCAGTAGCAGATAAGGCCTGTAGTTACCGTGGAAACACAGGCCTGTAGGAGCCAGAATCCAATTTCAGAAACCACAAAATCAACATAAACGTGTGCAAAAATAAAAAGGTTTGTTTGACAAGTAACAAGTAGAAGGCTACCAATGTATAAAACAGATGAACCAGGATGACCTTAGTCAACTTTAAGCCATAATAACTACAATGTGCCATGCAGATTTGGCATCTCCAAAAGGAGTGCTAAAAAGACACAGTCGGAACTTCCTACAATTAATGTGGAATTTTTCTTACAGCAAATGAAATGTAAAATAAATAAATGAAACAGGAGGAGGAGGCAAAAATCTTCATCAGAGCAATATTAGAAGCCTAGTTTTAACCCCTCAATCCTGACAGGATATGGCATTTCGGGCACTGCCTACTAATGACTAAAGGTAACATTCATTCATTCATTCTAAGAATGACCAGAAATTTCCTTTGGTCCTTCAGCAGCATCTATAGACACACTTGCTATGACTACACTACAGGGTTTTGCTGGCAGAGAGTATGCTAATGAAGCACTCATTAGCATTTGTCACACTGTCATTAGCATATTCTCTGCCCGAGGCTTTTTGCGCACGAGGTTTTTGGGCAAAAACAAGCAATGTAGACGGGTCTGTTTTGCGCAAAAACTCCCTTTTGCGCAAGATTTGTATACCTTCTTTTTTGAGGCATAAGGACCTTGCACAAAAGGGAGTTTTTGCACAAAATGGACCTGTTTACACTGCTTATTTTTGAGCAAAAAACTCTTGCGTAAAAAGCCTCAGGCAGAGAATATGTTAATGACAGCATGACAAATGCTAATGAACACTTCATTAGCATACTCTGCCAGCAAAGCCTGCTATATAGACATAGCCACTGAGACCTGCTAAAGATCTGGCCAATACAATATAGCTCCCTTGAAACCTATGTAGCTTTGTGAATTGACACTGGTTGAATAGTTAAATGGCAGTGTGAGAAACGTATTTCGAAATGATCTAGTTTTGTGCATTTGACTCTTATGAAAAAAGGATGGCTACAGTATTATGAATTTAAGGTCTTAAACATTACCAGGTAAATATTGTAGTGAGTGGGTCTCTTTTGCTTTTATTTTGTCAAAATGAATAGATGGAGTTATGCTTGCAATGCTGCTTAATGCTGTATGACGGTACTGATGCACTCTATATAAGCCTGCACCTGGCCAAGGTGTAGCTTTTTCATAACAAAGTGTTAATTTTGTTATAAAATTTTACTGTATTGGTAAAAGGAAATAAGAAGCTAAAGCATAAAAAACATACTTCTGTTTAGCAGCATTACCAACACTTCTGGTGCTTTTGGGGCTCTTAAAGACATTTGGGGTAAAATAGAGCAAAATAACAGCACAGAAGACTGAGAGCCAGGACTTGTGGCTGTAAACAAACTTTATGGGACCATGAAAAACTTGGCCACACCCATGATAAAATATCCAGGTAACTAAAATTATGCTGGACTGCATACAGCTTTTTCCAATTTTTTTTCGGAAGAGGGTTTTCCGAAATTTGGCCCGTCTACACTGGGCTAAATTTCAGAAAATCCCCCTCTTTCAGGAGATCCCTTCTTCCTCATGGACTGAGGAAGACAGGGCTTCTGAAAGAGTGTGTTTGCATTTCTACAAAAAAAAGCGGAAGAGTAAATGCGTTCACTGGACATGGTGGAGTTTTAAACCCTGCAGTGTAGACATACCCAGAAGAGCATGCTTGAATAGAGAGTTAATCCTGTAGATTGTTTTAAGTCAAATAAGATCCTTGATATTAATTTAACATAGTATTTAACAACATTTATTTGTGTCTAGTTAGCCACAGTGTTTATTTTTATTTTTAAAAGGAAAGAACACAAATAGATTCCAGCCAGAAAATTTAATCTTAGACCAAGATATCAAATTCTGCAGAAACTAGACACACTTTGATATATCCTCAAACCTTACACCATCAACCTTTTAATCCAGAATGTTCACCAAAAGCGGTGATACAGTGTATGAATCAATACTATTTTATTAGACCTCACAGGAATGACCCTAGGTCAGTGGTCCCCAACATGGCGCCCACGGGGGCATTTGTGTGTGCCCGCCAAGTGCTCGAGGCTGGCCTTGCCCCGGGCACGTGGCGCATGCATGGTGTCGGAGCCGGCCCCGGGCGCATGGCGTACGGTGAGCGCCGGCCCCGGGAGCGCCGCGGATTGGCCGCCCGTGCTCTGGGCGTGCGGCCCTTGGGTGGGGGACCGCCCCTGGGTGCGCAGCGCATGGGGGGGGCCGGGGGCCCTGCCTCTGGGCACGCGGCTATGGGGGGGCTCCGCCCCCAGGCGCGCAAGTGTCTCCACCCTCTGTTGCCCAGTGGGCGAACGGCCACGCCCTCTGGCGCCCAGAAACCTCAAATGGTTGGGGACCACTGCCCCTAGGTCATCAGAGTCTTTTTTTATAGGTGGTCAGAATTACTCCATTGACTTTGTTGGGACCATTCTTAAGTGTTCAGAGGACATTGAATCAGACTTTGTGTCTATAAGCCTTTTGCTGATCATAGGCCTTGTGCATGAATTTCTTTCACACCTTTTTACAACAGTCTCACACTATTGACTCATATTTTGCTTTTAGTCCACTATGACCCCTAGATTCCTTTCTGCAGTACTCCTTCCTTGACAGTCACTTTCCATTCTGTATGTGTGAAACTGAAGGTTCTCCCCTAAGTGGAGTACTTGGCATTTGTCCTTATTGAACTTCAACCTATTTACCGCAGACCATTTCTCCAGTTTGTACAGATCATTTTGAATTACTGTGTATTCTCTATTCCAACGTCTAAATCATTGATGAAGATATTGAACACAACCAGTCCCAAAACCGATCCTTGGGAACCCTCACTTGTTATGCTCTTCCAGCATGACTATCTTTCTTACTTGTCATGGTATCTTTCTACACATATTTAAATGGTAACATGTTAATCCTATTCCTACTTCAGAACTCATGTTAGACCTTTGGATATGATGGTTATTAATACAAAATCAGGACCTCTGCAACAAAACCAAGAAATCAATATCCACTACAGACTGGCAAGGTCCTTGATTGCAGACTTGCTTCATTAATGTCATGCTACGTGTGTGGCAGCAGCCTACACAGTGAGGAGGAGGAGAAGAGGAAAATGATGGTAGCTATAATTACTTTCCTTTAATAACCATTGATTAGTTTCCATTAATAACCAAAATGATGAGGGGGCTGGAGCACATGACCTATGAGGAGAGGCTGAGGGATCTGAGTTTGTTTAGTCTGCAGAAGAGAAGTGGGAGGGGGGATTTGGGAGCAGCCTTCAACTTCCTGAAGGGAGGTTCCAAAGAGGATGGAGAGAGGGAACAGTAGCGAGGGAAGGCAGAACAAGGAGCAATGGTCTCAAGTTACAGTGGGGGAGGTCTAGGTTGGATATTAGGAAAAACTATTTCCCTAGGAGGGTGGTGAAGCACTGGGATGGGTTCCCTAGAGAGGGAGTGGAATCTCCATCCCTAGAGGTTTTTAAGTCTCAGATTGACAAAGCCCTGGCTGGGATGATTGTGTTGGGATTGGTTCTGCTTTGGGCAAGGCGGCTGGACTCGATGTTCTCCTGAGGTCTCTTCCAGCTCTGTGATTCTACTATTCTATGACTATTAAATTCAGTGACTGAGAAGCTCAAATGAACATATGGTGGTAAAACGGGCAAGGTCACAGGTGTGAATTTTTGTCAATACCTAAAAATCTTCTTTTCACACCAAGACCCAATCAGGATTCCAACATTTTAATCACTCCAGTCTTCATTTCCAGCCTCTCCAGGATCCTCTCTGCCACTTTCAAGAATCTTTTAATCTCTCTGACAGTTGCTTCATTATCAAGTTTAGGAGAATGCTTTCCAGCAAGACAAGAGGTTGTGATCCAGACAACTATGCTCTGTTGGGTTTAACAGATACCAACTTCTATGCTGAAAAATGTCAAATTATATTAGCATTGTGTGACATGGACTACAGGGCTAGATGACTTACTTGCTGACCTAAAGCATGAATTAAAACCAAATTCCAGAGGTGAAGAGCTAGTATCCTGGTTCCCTGTTTACCTCCTCCTAAAATGTGCTGTTTGCAAACCAAGTACTGAAGTTTTTGCCCATATTTACTCTGTCCTTGTGTGGGCAAAAACCTTTTTAATTGAAGACAAGTGTTGGACTCCCCTAAAAGTCAAAGTTTTGCCTTTATTGGAATTAAAGAGTTTCAGATTTGGTCATTCATTTGCAGAGTGCATGGAAAATCTGAATATTACCTGTGTTTTTAAAATAACATTGCAAGGGTGGAAGAGTTGTTATGATTCCATGAAGTTTGATTAAATAAGGTGCTGAATAGGCTATAAATCAAGGCCAGCTTATGGTATGTTGTATATACCACATGGGTGCAACTGTGTGAAATGTGTTGTATAGGACAAAGCAAGTTTAAATACACAGCAATGACTAAATATGGTTGGTCAGAAACTTCCCTATTCTGTCTCCTGGTCAGAGGTTTTTCTCAGGCTAAGGATTTGGCAATCTTTTTTCATTTTCCCATTTATTCTGACTCTATTTTTGGTTTTGTGCTAATCTTTCCTTAGCTCCAATGGGGATGCTCAGAAGAGCTTCATAACAGCCACTTCACAAATTATCATTCATAAATTTGTTATTAAACCCCTGGGGCTTTACATTGCCTCAAATAGTAAAGAAGAGAGAATAAAGGGAAAGTAGAAAATGGTAAGGAAGTATCTAGCTTCATAATTCACATGGTCTACACTGGAGCAGAAGGTTGACCTGAGATACGCAACTCCAGCTACGTTAATTGTGTAGCTGGAGTCAACGTAGCTTAAATCACTGTCCATGCAGCACGAGAAGCAGGAGCACCCTCCACGTTTGATTTAGCTCGTCTTCGCTAGACCCACTGAATTAAACCCCAGAAGATGGACCATGACAGTGTGGAGCTTCCCCCAGTGTAGACAACCTCCAACAGATGAGCAAGCTCTTGCTTCTCCATTCCCTGCTTTGAGGACCGGTGGTTCATGCATTCCACAGAGACTTGGCTTTGATGGATTTTCTGCTCTTTTGCAGACTACTGGATATCAGAAATGAGATTACATGTTGCAGATACGTAGGACCATTCTAGTACCAAGCTTCTGTTTGTGAGGGGAAAAAACACACGGTTAAAGAGAAAAAAATCACAAGGAAGATGGGGGAAAAGGATTAAGGGGGCAAAGGTAAGAACATACCTGGTTATTTTAAAACTAATCTGCACCATTGGATGAAACACTGTCTGCAACTTGTTTGTAAGTTTAATATAAAAGCATTTTCTGTTGCACTGGACAAAGTTAAGAAGTAACTACATGGGAATCCCAGGACTTGTTGGAGGGGGACTATGTGTCCATGGTGAGTTGCAACATTATGTAAACTGAGAGGTCTGCCGGGGATTGGTTCTCCAGAATAAACAAAGGTGTATGTTCAACCTCTCCTATTTTCAAAGGAATCACTGTCAGCTAAACCTAGAATTAAGGTGGCCCACCTACCATCCATGCTCAAGATCTGTTCCTTCATCTGCCACTGTCTATGAAAAAAAAGGCCAGTGCCACCCACATTTTCATCATATGCAGCTCACTAGAGCAAAGACTTTTTTCTCCATGAGCTGGACTCTGAACTCTTTTTGGATGTGTTCACTTTTTGAGTTGTGCTCGTTTTGAGACTTTGCTTGTGGTTGCTCAACCATAAAATGTGACAACAGAGACATGTGAAATGTTGTATTAGAGAAGGATGGTCTTGTGATTAGCATGCAGGTGTAACTGTCAGGAGATCTGAGATCCATTCCCAGTAATATGACCATTTTAGTGCATGGCCTTTGCCGAGTTTCTTAGGCCTCAATTTCCAAAAAGCTAGGATTCCTTAGTTTTTGCATACTCAACTTGGGAGACTTGCATCAGAGGATTGAGTTCTCAGAGGCAATCAGTACCCCACAATGCAGGTCTCTTCCATCTGAGTTGTGAGTGCCCATCATCTCTGAAAATCAGGCCCTACGTGTTTAGCTAGGCATCTGAACATAGAGGACTCTTCTCCTGCCCAGTGAACAACTTGGAAAAAGATAATTGTTCCTTTTGCACATCTGCCCTAGGGCAAACAATGCAAGTTTTAATGGGTGTTAATTTTTAATGTTATATTTTTCTTGTTGGTAGAATAATTTCACAGAAATATAGGTTAGTATTGACAAAGTTAACTACGTCATACAGGAGAATTCCCAGAACCCTCAAGTCTTAGACTGTTGTATAAACCCCAGTCTTAAACACCAATAAGCACTGTAAACTATGAGTAGATTTAAATCACTATGGCTACGTCTACACTGGCATGATTTTCCGAAAATGCTTTTAACGGAAAAGTTTTCTGTTAAAAGCATTTTCGGAAAAGCACATCTAGATTGGCAGGATGCTTTTCTGCAAAAGCACTTTTTGCAGAAAAGCATCCGTGGCCAATCTAGACGCGCTTTTCCGCAAAAAAGCCCCGATCGCCATTTTTGCGATCGGGGCTTTTTTGCAGAAAACACTACTGTGCTGTCTACACTGGCTCTTTTGCACAAAAGTCTTTCGGAAAAAGACTTTTGCCTGAACGGGAGCAGCATAGTATTTCCGGAAAAGCACTGACAATCTTACATGAGATCGTCAGTGCTTTTCCAGAAATTCAAGCGGCCAGTGTAGACAGCTGGCAAGTTTTTCCGGAAAAGCGGCTGATTTTCCGGAAAAACTTGCCAGTCTAGACACAGCCTATATGTTTTATACTGTGTTTTTTAAACACCTTCAGTAGTGATGCTATAACAATTTTCCATTGTTAGGTCTGGTCTACATTAGATCATGCTGATCAGCTTAAAGTACACCATGCAGCTATGCATAAGGTGAGCTGTGGTGGCATCTACACAGCGGGAGGCCGATGGAAGCACACACTCTTGTTGGCTTCCCTTTCTCCTTGCAGAATAAGGAGTACAGGATGCCGGCAGAAACTGCTCTCAGCATTTGATTTGGGATCTACACGAGATTTGCTCAGTCGAACGCTAGAATATCAGTTTCCATAGTGTAGATGTACCCTTACATAGTAGTGAGACTCAGGACACCTTGTGATGTCACAAACCACATATTATGATGTTGGGATGAGATGAGGAAGCTGGTTACTAAAAAAGGGGAAGGCCTCTATTTACAAAAAAGCATTGGTAATTAGGAATTATAGGTAAGGAAAGAAGAAAAACAACAAAAAACAATCCACTTGAAATATACAAGAAGTTTGAGAAATACATTTCAAAGTGAGTCTGTGCATGACAAAGGATGTTTAAACATATCTGGAGATATTGTTTTATGTAACGTCTCTCTTTTTTTAAGTACGTTACCAGTCTATCCATGGCAGCTCAGTAGCTGTTAGCAACAGGGCTGTGTTTAAAATGATCGATGTCTTATAATGGAACCATAAATCTTTACAGACTTACAATCTGCTTCCCTTTTTATGTTGATAATGGGAAATGGAAATCTACAATTGATTCTGCATCACTGGACTTTGAACTAGATCCTGGAAATATGCACGGTGATGGGTTCCACTGACCAATGTTGCAAAAAAAAAAGCATTAATTGGAAATAGCATATGCAACAAGTTTATGGTGAACAAGTACCAGTTCAGATTTAGCTGAGCACTCCCTGCCCTAATTTCAAAGATGCTTTCATTTCCTAATGTCCCACTGGCAAAAGCCATGGAAGTCGCCTTGAAACCCATAGCCAAAGCATACCACATCCTTCGTATGAACATTTTTGATATCGGTCAATGGTCCAACTAAACTCTAACCAATGATGGTTGACCCCTGTCCTTGTTATACTAACTGAACTATGGCAATGATAAGAACCTTAGAAACATTAATCATTTCATAGGAGCACTCTAAGTCTGTGCAAGTGGAAACAATGGAAACACGAAGAGAAGTAACCAAGCATTCATGAAATAAGTAAACTTTAAAAACAATATACATCATGGGAGATATTTAAAGGCAACAAAGGAGAGTGAGACACCCAACACTCATTAACATTCAAAGAGAACTGGGCACTTAACTGACCTTTTTTCTTTGTAGTACAATCTGGATAGGCTATGTAGCACTGTACAAACATAAAACAATGCTCCATGCATCAGAGAGCTTTATCAGCAGTCTCTTTGAACCTTTGTAAATTCTCTTAGGCTACGCCTACACTATGAGTTTTCACGTCAAAAAATATGCAAATGAGGGCCTCATTTGCATGAATCACGATCTCATTTGCATACTTTCTGCTGATCTGTTTTTGCACTGGGGTTTTTGTGCAAAAACAAGCAGTGTGGATGTTTTCTTTTTGCGCAAAATCCCCTTTTTCCACAAGATTGGCATACCTCCTTTTTTGGGGCATAAGGATCTTGTAGAAAAAGGGCGAGGAGTCCTGTGGCACCTTATAGACTAACTGAAGTGTAGGAGCATAAGCTTTTGTGGGCAAAGACCCACTTCGTCAGATGCAAGTTAGTCTTTGCCCATGAAAGCTTATGCGCCTACACTTCAGTTAGTCTATAAGGTGCCACAGGACTCCTCGCCGCTTCTGCAGATTCAGCCTAACACGGCTACCCCTCTGATACTTGTAGAAAAAGGGGGTTTTGTGCAAAAATAAAATGTCCGTGCTGCTTGTTTTTGCACAAAAATGGGTAGGCAGAAAATATGCAAATGAGATGACATGCAAATAGTTCCTCATTTGCATATTTTTGCCGAGAAAACTCATAATGCAGATGTAGCCTTAGAGGCTAGAGTATTAGGAAGAAATTTCTCGTATGGCTAGATCATTCTATAACTGTACTATATATTATAAATGTGTGTCTGTCTGTCCATATGGGTGTGTGTCTGTTCGTTCAAGGACGGTAAGAGCTAGGACCCCTAAATTCACTTTGTAGCTTCCTCTGATCATAACTTAAAGCAAAATGTGGGTTTGATTGTGCCAGGACAATGGAATGTGCCTGGAATGCAATTGTTTGTCATCAAATGGAAAAAGAGGGATCTGGTCAGAGGGACCGTTATACTGTAGAATGACCACAAGGGGGCAGCAAGGGGCCAGAGTTGGGGACCAGGACAGCCATTGGGACAGCAGGGAGAAGAGATAGAGAAAGGGACAATTCTCTACTATATATTTCAGAGAGTTTGTCTGTTTATATATCTGTCTGTGTGTCTGTCTCTTCCCCAGCCAGGGAACATGAACCTACATAAGAACATAAGAACGGCCGTACTGGGTCAGACCAAAGGTCCATCTAGCCCAGTATCCTGTCTGCCGACAGTGGCCAGCACCAGGTGCCCCAGAGAGGGTGGACTGAAGACAATGATCAAGCGATTGTCTCCTGCCATCCCTCTCCAGCCTCTGACAGACAGAGGCAAAGGACACCATTTTATCCCCTGGCTAATAGCCTTTTATGGACCTAACCTCCATGAAATTATCTAGCTTCTCTTTAAATTCTATTATAGTCCTAGCCTTCACAGCCTCCTCTGGCAAGGAGTTCCACAGGTTGACTACACGCTGTGTGAAGAAGAACCTCTCCCCCAGCTGTGCCCACTGAAGCTTCAGTGGCTATGAACAGGCACTTCTCACTTGGCCCCAACCTGCTATGGTGAGAGAGAGCAGAGTTGTCCTCTCTCCCAGGGCAGCTTGTATACTGAATCCCTCATCACCAGCCCTATGACAGAGCAATGATTTAAATTAAGAAAAGCTAAACTTATTTGAGTTACGAACCCAAACAACACTGGATAAATCTTCTCATCACTGTGTACAGTGCTTCTTCCTCTGTCACTCCTGGGGCTGCCCTCTGTCATAGAAATTATATTAGGGCACATGGAACGCTAGTTTGATGCAGCAGAACTGAGCCACACTCTATTGTGAGTCCAAAGGTGGAGACTTAGGGTGTTCTCTGAAACATCCTGCAGTAGACAACTGAGCCAGATTTTAAGCCTGCTCGGTATCCAGGGATCACTGCAAAGCCGACTTAATAGACTGGTGACACTGGCCCATGATTTTTACCAGCCGTCAAATAGTTTTGAAATAACATTAAGATATTGCACAGCATGATACGAGATACCAAACATAGTCTCCATCCCAAAACAGTGATCTTATTATTGGCATTTCGCGAGCTGTCTCGTCCATGCTTTCTCTGTACCAAATAATAATAGTAATGTAATAAATTCTCTGGAAATAGAATAACAGAGCCTCTTTAAATCATGGCACTGAGAACCTGAATAGGGTTTGAAAAGAAAATTACATAGCCTGTTTTATGATTTATTCTCTCTTTGCTATACACGTGAGGCATGACTTATTTTTCCATTGAAACTTATCTGGGCACTAAGCACAAGGAAGAAAAATGCTCAGCAGCCCACATCTCTGAGCACTGTTGACCTGCAATGAGCTTAAAGTATTGTATTGCCTCTTTCTATTTGATGTATATACGCAAACATTTTGCACCGTCATTTGAGGTCTTTTTTTCGGGCTGTACTACTAAACGGTGGAGTCTCACCTTTCAATACAGGGAGTTGGCTTAGAGATGTAATCTGATTTTGGATAGTGGATGGTTGAGTTACTTTAGTGTGTGTGTGTGTGTATGTGTGTGTGTGTTTTCTTTCCACAGTATTACACAATGTCAGCACTGAGTGTAAGAAACAGTGGGTGAAACAGGGTCTGTTTCTTGCGGGGCTGATTAAACGAGACAAAATCAATTAGCATCTGAGACCTCACAGGTTTCTCTAGGCAAATTGTTCCAATTAGCCAGCACCAGAGAGCAAATTAGGAGGTAATTATAAGGAGCAGCTGTGATTTCACTGACACAATCTTGCCACTGTTGCTGTGCTGCATGTTAGACTGATTAAAAAGAGAGGTTTGCCGTGTATTTTCCCCATAACAATAAACTTCTCTGTTAATAAAAGAGAAAATACATATTTTCATGTGTTGATCTAAAATCTGGAAACAAATATTTCTTAAATATGTGATAAATGGAGTGTGAGCTGCAATTATGAACACACGCACAAACACACACATACCTATACACAAACCAATCATGTTCATTTAAAAAAAAGATGAAGAAAAAATATTAGCCCTCATTTTGAATGCAACATACACTTTCGTTACAAAATGTTCCTGAGGGGGGGGAAGGGAAAGGAGACGGGAAGGACAATCAAACCTTGTTTCATTAAAAAAAATTAACAATTTAATTGATGTAGAGGTTGAATCTCTCTAGTCCGGCACTCTCAGGACCTGACCAGTGCCGAAGGAGAGAATTTGTGAACCATGGGAGGTCAATATTGGCTAGCAGCATTACCTACCCTTCCACTGCTTACTGGGCTCTTAGAAGACATTTTGGGGGTAAATTAGAGCTAAATAACAGCACAGAGCACTAAGCGCCAGAACTGGTGGTGATAAACAAACTTTACGGGATCGTGGGAAACTTGACCACACCCATAAGTAGATATCCAGCTAACTAACATCATGCCGGACCATGGTTGTTGGCGAACCAAAGAGTGACAGACTGGAGATTCAACCTGTACCTATTTATGCAAATACAGATATTAACACAACACACACATATTTTACACACCTAGTATACTGATTTAGGCTCTATAGTCAAAAACTTTTTGCAAATATGAATTAATGACTGTCAGGGAGCAAGGGGAAAGATCGCAGATTTCGTGAATTACTCCTCTACCCCCTCCTGTCACCAGCCAGGAATGAGAGGCATGCTCAGAAGCCGTGTACTTTCCCCTCGCTCCCTGATAGTCAGGGGAATGGGAAGGAAAGCAAGTCATGAGTCGCATCCCAGCACGCACGGCTGCTGCTCCCTCCTCCCGCTCTCCCAAAATGGCACCCTTGTGGGGATCTGTGAAACTTTCTGTGAAGGGAGGCTCTGGTCCTCATTGCAGAAGATAGAGAAAGGTTGTTCTGGGAGAGAAGAAGCAGGAAATAGGCCAAAGGGGAGGCTCCATTTTCGGGGGAGAAGGAGAAAGAGAAGAGGAGTGATTTACAGACATGCACATGCACTTGCCAGGACCTCGCTAAGGTGTGTAGACATCTACTGCTCTCATCCTTGGCACTCAAAGGGTTAATGGCCTCCTTAGTTAAATGGAATATGTCACCTTGGCTGGTGCCACCCAAAACCAACACCTCCCCCAAAGCCCATTTTCACTTCGCCGCCACTAGTCTGCCCTCAAATCTGCTGCGTCATGCCGGGAGCCAGAGGAGGGAAAGGAAATCAGCCTGGTCCAGCCTTCATCCTTCTGACGACTCGTCTCCTGAATCAACACCGGCCTTTGCGACAGCAATGATGGGGTCATTCTGCTTTTTTGGAGGGAGGTGTAAACACTGCTGGTAAACCTGCTTCCTGCTGTCCCCTAAATATTCACCGCTTGCAAATAACGTGAGTCAGAGATCCCCCCAATAGCAGGTCAGCGGCGGCTGTCGAGCTCAGACGTTCCTTTGACACACGCTTAATACCACCCAACATCAATTCTCCCTGGACGAAGGCTCCTCTGGAAAGCTGACAGGGTTTGTTTATTTTTACAGAGATGCACACGCACGTATATATCTGTATAAGAAAGATTTTTTTTTTTAGGAGTGAGGAGAGGCGTCTCGCCAAATAAACGCTGCTAAGCGGCGCGTTCCATTTTAGGTGTTGACAGTGTATAATAAATCCTGACCCTACCTAACATTTACAGGAACATTATAAAATGAGTGAAACGGCGTGAGCTGGTTCCCCGGGCAACCAGACAAACACAATAAACAGGCTGCAGAGGCAAGAGTAAGTTATACCATACTCCCTGGGCCTGAAATATATCACTTTACATTAGCCTTGTGCTGCTGTGGCTCCTAAAAGCTCTTTGTTTTATGATTATGGGGATTTTTAGTGCACATAGGTACAAAACCAAAATGGGCCTTTGGTGTCTCGCCTTTATGGGCCTTTTCCTATATGTTAGGGCTGATGTGAAAATACGACTACTGCTAATAATAATGATGGTGACTAATAACCTGATAGAAAGTCTATTCCCCCAAACTGAAATAAACATTTGAATATTGTGTCTAGAGCTCAGAAGTTCCTGTTGGGCAGAGAGAAACTAGGGTTTGTTGTCGTTTTTCTCAAAATAAAAGCAAATGAAGCATAAAATGAGATGTGTCTGAACCATTCCTCCAACTGAATTTAAGTCTTAGCTCTATGGCAGGTCCCTGAGTTTGATAATCACCTGTTTTACAGAACAGGTTAGAACTTTGTTTGGCTTCAGGTTAGAACTTTGTTTCTTGGGCCTACCTCTATTTATTGCAGTGTACTCTTGAGCCTTTGCCATTGACTGATTGCACCTACCCTGTGGGCTAGTGATCTTCCTGTTTACTGACTGGAAAGTCATGTATTCTGGGCAGGACTGGGTTATGCAATTGGGATGTAGTCTGTGCCACTAGATCCAGAAATGGGGAGGGCTTCTATGGGAAGATGATGGGGAAAGATGAAATGTCCAGTATCACCAATAACCAGAGATCCTCTCGGAAAGTTTCAGGAAAACTTCTAAGCCTACGCAAGTCCATTCACCCCTGATTCCTCTGTTGCCAACTGATGAAATAGGATTCATTAGCTTCTCTCTGCTAAGTGGGTTCACTCACTTTTCCTTTTCGCCCGGCTCTTCCTTCCTGGTTGGCCTCCTTGGGAGGGAAGTAGCCGGCTGCTCCGACGTGCCCCCTTTGGGTGTGGTGGTATTCTTCAGGTCACTGCCCTCTGGCAGTGACCTCTCCATAGTTTGTCCACATCCCCCTTCTGGGGAAGAGTCCATGGTGTTATAGTTCAGGGTCCTCCTTACTCCCGGGGACCCCCAGTTCTTCCTTTCGGGGACTCCTAGCTCCCCTCGCGTTGTCCAGGCCTCAGGTCCCCAGCCAGCCTCTTAACAGCCCCTCTGGGCAGGCCGCAGGATCTCTAGGCCCCCTACTCCCTGGCCACAGGTGCACCTCTGGCTGCCCAGTTGTCTCCCGGACTTATGGCCTGGGGCTTCCTTGGCTCAACCTCCCCTAGCCTACCGCAGCTGCCTCCTATGCAACTGTGGCTGCCTCCTATGCAGCCCGGCCCTTTAGGGTTGCCTCCTATGCTTGCCCCAGCCCTTCATGACTGCCTCCTATGCAGCACTGGGCCTCTGGCCATGTAGCCTGGGTTTGTCCTGCCTGAGTCTCCCTAGTCCTGCCCTCCTCCAGGGAACCTCCTTCTTCCCTAGCCATCAGGTCTTAACTGCTCTCTCCTCCAGAGCATCAGGCAGGTTGCTCCCTCTCCTCCCAGGAGCTGTTCTTATAGCCCTCATCTGGGCGCTCATCTGGGCTCTCCTTCCTCCAGCTCCTTGGCCCCTTAAAGGGCCAGGGCAGGGCAACACCCTGCCACAGTGGGACACAAAGGTGGGGAAGTGAAGAGTGTGGCGCATGAGCATGTACAGATGACTTTTTGGTGCGGTTCGAAAGAAGACCGGCTGCAATGTGTGCAGTCCGCTCAGGTGGCGTGGGGAGAGGAGGCTGGGAAGTCACATGAGGCTGAGGGCCAATGGAGAAATCCAGAGGGCCAGGGATGTGAGCTGTGCGGGGTGTCTCTCAAACACTATCCAGTCCAGAACTTAATTCCAATTCTCCTAAGCTGGCAGCTATAATGTGGGGAGGGACTGGTGACCTGAGGGAAACTGTTTTGGAAAGTAAAGTAAATAGCTCAAAACCCAGGACTTTCCAGCAAAATTACAATGCATAGGACTCTTCTTCATGAGTTCTCTAGCAGTCTGAGACTATCAACTATATTAGGTCATAAGCTTTTGTGGGTGAAATCCACTTCATCAGACCAGTTGGAGTAGAAATTACAAAATCCAGGCTACCTATAACAGCAACAGCAGTTATCTGCCAATTATAGGACCGGTGTTAATGAAGCTAATTAAGTCAGCTACATTTACACTGGTCCTACACCTGACAGGTGCTTCTGCTGTTATATATACCCTGGATTCTGTGATTTCCTTTCCAACTCATCTGATGAAGTAGGTTTCACGCACGAAAGCTCATAACCTAACATAGTTGTTAGTCTGTGCATTTAAAAACAACGAGTAGTCCTATGGCACCGTTGAGACTAACACAGCGACCCCTCTAAGATTTCTTGTCGAGGTTTCGTCCCCCTCCCCCACATACACACATACACATTTTACTCCGCTTATTCCCCTCACCTGTTTTTCCCATACTAGCTTTTTCTCAGGGTAGTGAATTTTGGAAACCTCCCATCACAGTGACCTACAAATGAGGGTGGGGTACATCACATGCTTCTGGCTTCTTTGCCACATTTAGCTGCAACCTTTCCAGCCTGCTGCAATTTACAGACTCTGGCTCGGCAGCCTTGCCAAGTAACAAGTTGCTGGCCTGTGATCTCCAGGGCGGATGGCTGTTAGAAGGAAGCACATCCACTCTCCATGTGTAGGAAAGCAGAGCCTGGAAAAGCTTGTGTGTGAAGACAGGGTAAAAGTGGAGGATTTTTTATAGCAGAAACCCTGCCCCGTTGATGACTAATTAGACTGAGTGGGGGCCAGCTTCTTTAATGATGCTAATTAGGGATCTAAAGGTTTGTGAGCGATGCACTTTTTTTCTAGAAAGATGGAGCCGCGAGAGAGGCCTCACCCCCTCAGACTCAAAATCCCCAGGACATGAGGGTGTAACCGCTGATGTGAAAGAGGGAAAGGGGCAGGATTCAGCAGGGATTTTGAATGGTTTTATTTTTGCAGCAGCCTTAGGTCTCCCAGGTTTTGGCCAAGAGCAGAAAGACAAGACTACGGTGACAAAGACGGCCACACTCCTCACCTGAGCAGATGTAGTGAGGACTAGGTAGCACGGAAGGTTTCCATTCTGGCTTTGCAGGCCTCAGAGGTTTCATTTGTGTATATGACAGATTTTTCAGCCCTTACCCAAACTGAATTGAATCTGCGGAAGTTGTCTAATCACAAAAGCCTATCTATCCCGGACATGTGCAGAGCCCCTATAACCAACACATCTGAGTACCTCACAATTGCTAATGTATTTGTCCTCCCAAAATCCCTGTGAAGTGTTATTACCACCACTTCACAGTAAGGAACTGAAACACACATAGGAAAACTGAATTGTCTGAGGTCACACACAATGCCTTGAAGAGCAGAAGGTTGACACAGGTGTACTTAGCCCCTTGGCTAGCTCTCTAACCACTAGGCTAGCCTTTTTCCACAGGCAGAGCATAGGGTTCACACAGGTGTACTCAGCCCCTGGCTAGCACTGTAACCATTAGGCCAGCCTTCTTCTTGCTCTTTCATCTGATATATTTCAGGACAAATGGGCAGGGACTCCACTCGTGTCATGGTGCAGATTGTACAACTCCTAAATACATGAAAAACAACCCTACTCGTTTGACTTCAAAGGGACCTCTTGTAACCATAGTTACTAGAGCTAGGTGAAAAACGACAGTTCTGTTTCATGACAACTTTCAAGGTTTCAAAATCAATTTTTTTTGTTCTGTCTGGGAACAAAAATAAAATCTTTTTAAGGTTTTCACGGAGTGACATTGTGTCAAATCATAAGTTTTCAGATCAAAAAGGCCAGACTTTTTCTCTCTTTTTCTCTCTCTCCTCCTCTCTCATTCACCGTGGATTTAAGAAACTGCCCCATCAAAACGGTAATACAAACTGATACATTTACACACCCAATTCTGGTGTGGGGGAAAAGAAACATTTTTTAGAAAAAAAAATGGTAGAAAAGTTTACACTTGGTTGAAATCTGGCCTGTTGTATGTCTTAGATTCAAAGAAACAAAATGGAGCGCCCTCCTTTTCTGGACATGTCAGGGGAGGAATGCTGGTGGGTTCCAAAATGTACATTTCCAAAGAGTCTTAAACATGTCTGAGTGCATTGGGCTGAATTAACCGCAGACATTATGAGGTTTGTGGTGTGTCTGAGTGTAACAATAGCACTAGAATCCTATATGAGAATTCCCGGACACATAAGACTAATATAGTCCATATATTTCATGAAATGTTCTATTCAGTCACCCAGCTCTTATTAAAAATGCCTGGTATGGGAAAATGCATCTGAAATAGAGCATCAGAATGCAGAAGAATTTTCACCAAAACTAACAGTACTAATTATTTTGTGTTTATTGCTATGTCTATTTTATTGAATGGCTCAGACGGTATGTAGAAGACATTTTCCTCCACTGTTGGCTAATACACTCGCCCATCTTCTAACCAGGGACGGCCAATGGTTGAATGCAACACAGCCCTAGCAGACAACATAGTGTGATCAGTGCTCTCGCATGCTGATAATCAATGAATGCAGGATTTGCTGGTGTGCAGCGTCTGTGTTATTCTCCTTCATGGGGAGCAGTGACAGGCCACAGAGAACTCACGGCTCCAAGAAAGCAAATCCAGAAGGTGAGCTTTGTGAGCCACTGACAAGCAAAAATGCCCATTTGTTTGAAAAATGCATGCCTGTGAGGCTATTAAGGGCATATATTGCTGTTTTCAAGATGTTCCCGGCAGAGCAGCAGGAAACAGCTGTGGCCATGCACTTTCTTCCCAAATTCCTTCCACAACAAAATGAAAAGAACTAGAGAGAGAAAGTTTTTTGAGTTTGGCCTAGAAGTGGAGGCTGCATGCCCCGTCTGATGTGAAAACAGGAGCACTCGCTTGCACTGAGGTTCAAGAAAATAATAATAAGAGCAATCAGCATTTCTCTGCTTGGTTGCGGTGTGTTTGTGCAAAGCCAGTGTCTCGCAAAGGGGCATCCTGAAACTCCAAAAAGGAAACATCTGAAGAGCTTGGATTGCTGGCAGGGTGGAGTCTGAGGGATGTTTACAAAGAGAGGGTCACCTCTGAGGGACGAAAGAACCTTCCAGAAGGCTGCCCCAGTGAGGACGTGAGGAGCTGAGGCATGAAAGGATGTTTAAGGCCATGGCAAGTCTCTTGAGACTCTCAGAGGTGTTTTGGGGAGTGAGCAGTAGCAAATAAAAAAAAAATTCAAACCCCAGAGTGGGGTCCATAACAACCCAGAGGTTGAGCTGCCTTGACATGATTTGTGGAGCTCTACCAGGCAGGATAGGGCATCACTGGTAGTTTCTAGTTTCTTCATCGTCTCTTAAAAGTGTGACACATCCAATGAGTTTTTCAACGTCCAGCACTTACAAAACCATCCTGCTCTCCCCCAGACACACAGTCCCTTCTCCAAAGAGCCCTGTTTTAATGACAGGCCTCCTGGTCTAACGTGTTACATAAAAATGAAATGTTTCTGACCTCCCTTTGCTGTCAGGCTCAGCTGAATGTGTATGAGACACTTCAGCTGTCATCCAGTTGCTCTTGAAAGGCTAGCCTCACCCCGAACTGTCCCCTTCATCTCACGACAAGCAGCCAGTATTTGCAGGTTTCCCTGTTTCCCTTCTTTGTTCCCCATTGTTGGAGCTCATTGAGTGCAATCGTAGAAGAGGAGGCTTAATAGTGCTGCCAATAATCTGACATATTGCCAAGAGATTGCGTCTTGCAATGCCCTTCGCACCTGGCCTTCAACACATGCATCCATGCCGTCCCGATCTGGAGTCCCTCAGCACCATTTTCCTGATGTTTTTCGATCCCCACACATCTGTGTTATGACAGATGGCACCTCCTTAAACCGGGACTCTTTAGTCTGGCAACATCCGTGGTTCCGTAGGACCATGGATGTTCCCGGACAAGAGAGCCCCGGGCAGGAGGGCCAGGAGTTGAGAGCCTGGCGCAGCCTGGGGAGGTGGTATTAGTGGTACTGCAGTGGCCTGAGCCTGGTCAGGGCCGCAGAAGCCTGAGCGGGGCTGTGGCAGAAACGCCAGGGCCATGGGCGCTTGGCAGTCGGGCTGCCTGGTACCTGATGGGGGCCACGGCAGCTTGGCTGGGGCCACCTGCCACCTGGAAGTGGGGTCAGAGCCACGTGCTGGCCACCAGAGGGCTGGTGCTGTGGCAGTCTGATTGGGACTGCATGCTGCCTGGCAGCGGGGTTGGGGTCGTAGCAACCTGTACAGCAGTGGGGCCAGAACTGTGGCCAGCCAGCAAGCAGCCTGGCTGGGGCTGAAGAGGAGTGAGGAGGGTCAGAGGACTGAGGGACCAGTAGCAAGGAACCGCCCCTGGTCTGGCAAATTCCCTCATTCGTCAGGTCCTGAGGGTACCAGACCAGGGAGTTTCTAACCTGTACACCTCACACAAAAAGAGCAGCACTCCTGAAGCCCTATTCTTGCCAATTTTTCAGCTCAAGTTAAGGACCCATCTATAACAACTCTTGTGATCCCAGTGTTGGGGCCCTGTGCCGCTACATCATAATATCAATTTGCAACACGCCCATGCTATTTTAGCAATGTGCTGCTAGCCTCCAAACGGGGGAACACGTGCACTTTTGGGAAGTTCAAGAGCTGAGGGAGGAGGAGACACAGCAACTAGTAGCAAAGGAAATATGTGTCTTTAATTTCAGAGGATTATCTGTAGCAATGTCAAGTATATCGCTGTATCATCAATGAGTACATCTGGCCCTTAACCTGGATGCCTGGTTTTACCACACTTGCCGTGTTTTAGGTTGGAGAGGCAGTCTAGTTTGACCTAGAAAATAAGGGTGGGTATTCCACTGGATTCTAGTACAAACTGTAACAGACAGGGGCTACGTCTAGACTGGCATGATTTTCCGCAAATGCTTTTAACAGAAAAGTTTTTCCGTTAAAAGCATTTGCGGAAAAGAGCGTCTAGATTGGCACGGATGCTTTTGCGCAAAAGCATTTCTGGAAAAGGGCTTTTGCCCGAACAGGAGCAGCATAGTATTTGCGGAAGAACACTGACAATCTTACATTAGATCGTCAGTGTTCTTGCGCAAATTCAAGTGGCCAGTGTAGACAACTGCTTTTGCGGAAAAACTTGCCAGTCTAGATGCAGCCAGGCTGTCTCAGACAAGTCACGGACATTCTCTGGACTAGTTCTGGTTGCTTTGCATTAGCAAAGCAGCTGGAAAGTTGACTTAATTGGCTACTCCAGAATTCACCTTGCCCACAGTGGAATCTAGGGGTACGTCTACACTACATGCTTCTACGATGTAGATTTGTTTATTCAGCAAAGGTAAATGAAGCCGCGATTTAAATGATCGCGGCTTCATTTACATTTACATGGCTGCCGCGCTGAACCGACAAACAGCTGATCAGCTGTTTGTCGGCTCGCCGCTAGTCTGGGCGTTCCCCCTGTCGACGTCAAAGCCCTTTGTCAGCATCCCCGGTAAACCTCATTCCACGAGGAATAACAGGGCTGCCGACAAAGGGCTTTGATGTCGACAGGGGGAACGTCCAGACTAGCGGCGAGCTGACAAACAGCTGATCAGCTGTTTGTCGGTTCAGCGCGGCAGCCATGTAAATGTAAATGAAGCCGCGATCATTTAAATCGCGGCTTCATTTACCTTTGCCTACAACCCTAATCTACATGCCTCTGCCGACAGAGGCATGTAGTGTAGACAGCCTAGGAGTGGCCTCCAGACAGAAAGATGGAGTAGGGGTTGAAACCCTGCATTAGAACTCAGGTGGTGGCAGTGCTATATTAAAGAGAGGAGGTACTTTCCGTCCATCTGTGATTTTCCAAATGGAAGTCAATAGCTCTCTGAAGACAAATCCTTGTGTCCTGGCTAGGGTTCCTTGACTGAATAGAACAAATTGGGGGAGGTGTAGGTTGGATATTAGGAAAAACTATTTCCCTAGTGGTGGTGGTGAAGCACTGGAATGAATTACCTAGGGGTGGGATGGAATCTCTATCCCTAGAGGGTTTTAAGTCCCTTCTTGATAATGCCTGGCTGGGATGATTTAGTTGGGACTGGTCCTGCTTTTAGCAGGGGGTTGGACTCGATGACCTCCTGTGGTTTCTTCCAACCCTTGGATTCTATGTCTCTCTGAAACGGAACACCTCTTACATCTGACGAAGTGGGCTGCAGCTCACAAAAGCTTATGCCAAAATGAATTGGTTAGTCTTTAAGGTGCCATAGGAATCCGCATTGGTTGTAATACCCAGGGCTACCCATAAGCTCTTTGCTGAGTGGATATTTGTTGTCCGCACAATGTCTTCACTACCGGTGTGTCCTCTAACTCATCATTATGTATACAATACTCAGGGGGAAAAAAGGCAGGGCATCAACTCCAGTTCTCTCCTTATTTCTTGTGCCCCATTACAGGGTCAGGCCAGCTAACTGGGCCATTTCCTTCATCACTTTGCTGGCATCTTCTCCATACTGCTTTGCGAGTGCTTTGGCCACGCTTACTTTCTGGAAATTCTCTCTCAGATTAACGTTTAGCCGCACTTGGTCCAGGTACTCTGGGTTTGCAGCTTTCACTGTCTCCTCCAGTTGCTTCTGACTCTGAAGCACAGAGAGGACCATTTCCTGGAGTTTCATTTCTGTAGCAATGACGCGCTTTGTGGCGTGATTTAGCTCCCCAACCTGCCGCTGGGCCTGCTCCAGTTTTTCAGGTACTTCTTTTTCTTCTGCAACAAGTGAAAATGTATAGCCCTCCATCTGCACCTGTGCCTTGCAGGTTCCTAAAAGACAAAACAATGGGTATCTGGTGATTTAGCTCGTTCTGGTTTAGGGCCAAGAAAGATACCTAAATGCTTTTGTCTCTGGATACCTAAACCTTTGGTGCAATTGAGCTATTCACAGTGACTGACTGTGAAAGGAATGCCATGAAATTAGGTTCCTTCCAACTTCCTTATTGGTGGTTCTGTTGTGTGTGCGTGTGTCGTACAATAGAGATTAAATGCTATATATTAGCCAAGCTCCTCCATGCTACTTACTTAAACACACGTGGACCAATTCATCCATAGTACAAATGCATTCATGTTTCCTTTAAGGCTGTCACTGGAGTTGCACCAGAGTAAACTGATCCCTAATCTTCTATCCTCTCCCTGCCATTCATTCAGTGAAAACCATCCGGTGTTGGGTGAGTCTTTATAAAAAGCATATTGAAAATCTGCTCTAATCTTCCATGAGATGCATCATTGTTTTTATTATTATTGTCTTCACAAACACACGGAACTTTTAGCGCCACATGGGAGTTGTTGCGATTTCTTTTTTCTTTTATGCTGCCAAGGCTAACATTACATAGGAAGGGTTGGATTAGCTGCCAGGTGAAGAGTTATTGCACAAGGCAGCCACATCGAAAGAGCAGAAGAGAACTTGAGACAGATGTGTAGGATCACTCAACCTGGTTAGAAAAACTGTATTCCTCTGCAGTACAGAACCAAGCTAGACACATGGCAGGTAGAAAAGGGTATCCCGAAACCTTAACAGCTTGATTGTACATAACAATAAGAAACCCGGAAGTAGCTTTTCAAGGATTAGCAAATCAATCATACGATTTTGTTAAATAACTGGGACGTTTAAAACCTGGCAGGATCAGTTGGGTAAGGCTTGCCCTATCAATGGGAGATTTGGATGCAGTCTCACTCCTGGATTTCCTGAGGACAGCAGGAACAAGAAGCAGTGTAAATGCAACCCCACTCATCAGTGATGTGACTCATATCCCAGAGCAATGACCCTTCTCCCGCCAGTCCTCTGAAACCTTGCGGAAGGCTGAAATCAGACTAGGTGCAGGGTTCTTATTTCATGGTCTCAAGTTGTGGTGGGATAGGTCCAGGTTGGATATTAGAAAAACTATTTCACTAGGAGGGCGGTGAAGCACTGGAATGGGTTACCTAGGGAAGTAGTGGAGTCTCCATCCTTAGAAATTTTTAAGTCTTGGCTTGACAAAGCCCTGGCTGGGTTGATTTAGTTGGGATTGGTCCTGCCTAGGGCAGGGGGCCGGACTTGATGACGTTCTAAGGTCTCTTTCAGCTCTATGGTTCTATGTTCTATGATTCATGCACAGCAGTTCTCTATGTTCCTTCCAGCCCCTAAGTAATAGAGCCCTCTTGTCTGATGTAAAACTTGTTGTGAGGGGGGAAAGTGAAGGTAACCATGGTCTGACACACAGCTATGGAGAGCTAATCTGTATTACAGGTTGAAAATCGCTCATCTACCACCTTCGGGACCCGACCAGTGCTGAACCAGAGAATTTGCCAAACCACAGGTGGTCAATATTGTCTAGCAGCATTACCAACCCTTCCACTGTTTACTGGACTCTGAGAAGACATTTAGGGGTAAATTAGAGCTAAATTACAGCAGAGAACACTGAGCACCAGGACTGGTGGCTTTAAGCAAACTTTAGGGGACCGTGGGAAACTTGGCCACACCCATGGTACGTGGACATCCAGCTAACTAAAATCATGCCGGACCACAGATGCTGCCGGTCTAGAGAGGTTCAACCTGTAATACTCTTATTAATCTCTTCTGCTATCCTGTAAAATATAGAATCTTCATGGCTTAGCTTCCTTGTAGCCATGCAGGCTCGACAGATTACCTACAGAGCCCAACCAATGCTGTGCCTGCCTCAACTTGTAAAGGGTACTGTTAAATCCATCTGAGCATTTGGTCCTCACCATTTTACCATTAGCTTCAATTCACTCTTAGGGCTTGTCTATACTGCTACATTTTTTTCACCCAAAACTGCCTTTTCGCGACAAAACAGTGAGAGAGTTTACACAGCAATGTGATTTTTGTCAAGAAAAACAGCCAGTTTTGGCAACAAATAACTTCCATTCCTGCAAGACACTTTTGTCTTTTCCACTCCCTTTATTTTCAACAGAGCCAGTGTGGAATGTGCTGTTTGTTTTGTCTAGAGAACTAGCTTCTGCCAGTATCCCACAATGCCTGTCCTGATGGCTGTGCTCAGTGTTTTGTCATCTCTGCTGCCCTGCAGACACGTGCCCCTCCCTTTTCAAAGCTCCAGGAAGTAGCTGACAACTAAGCAAGCTCCTCCATTTGGGGTACAAACAAAGAAAACAGAACATCAGGCAGATAGTTGCTGCAGGGGGAGGGCTGGAGAGACAGCTTTGCTGCTTTGACATTCTTCAGCACAGACTGTTCCCAGGGCCATGAGGAAATCCCAAGAAGCACAGGGATCAGCTCTGCTTTCCCATAATACTGCACTGTGGGATGCCTACCCATAGTGCTTTGATCTATCTGTCGATAGGATGCTTGCAATGTGGCCATGAAATGTCACAATGGGAGGCAGAAAAACTGGTTTGACTGATTTTAACTTTTGCATGCTGTCACCAAACCTTCCCAGTGCAGACATAGCCTTAGTGTTTCTCCACTTACCATACTTCTGCTTTATATGCTCGATACAGGTTGTGAGACTACTTGTGGGAGCACATCCAGAGTCTTCTTTCAGCCTTTGGATGGCTTCTTTCATGGCCCAGTGATCCCCATGTTGCTTGTTGAAAGTTTCAGCGATATCTGAAAACAGCGTGTCAATCTCGAGCACATTCACCAGTTTCATGGTGAGGTTCCCCTCCTTACTGAAGACATCTGCTAAGATTAAAGACCCACAGGAATGTTGAGTGCTAGCAAAATAATCAAGTGGGAAAGGAAAAATGGCAGGCATGAAATATACAGACGTCTCTTACCAGCCATGATCAGTTACAAAATCTTAGTAATATTTGGTGGCCCTCTTAATACCTCTGGTTAGAGCTGGACTTCTGTCTATCTACTTTGGTGCTTATTGGCAGGGCTTTACAAACCGCTGATTCTACTCGCCCGTGGTGAGTAGATTTCAGCCGGTCTCTCCGTGCGCCCCATTCACCGGTGTGTGCCGATGGATTGATGGATCTACGGTTGTGGAAGGTTGTGGAATCTCCATCTCTGGAGGTATTTAAGAGTAGGTGAGATAAATGTCTATCAGGGATGGTCTAAACAGTATTTGGTCCTGCCATGAGGGCAGGGGACTGGACTCGATGACCTCTCAAGGTCCCTTCCAGTCCTAGTATTCTATGATTCTATCCTCCATTAATATATCTAGCTCTTTCTTGAACCCTGTTAAAGTCCTGGCCTTCAAAACATTCTCTGGCAAGGAGTTCCACAGGTTGACCTTACATTGCGTGAAGTAGCACTTCCTTTTGTTTGTTTTTAACCTGCTGCCCATAAATTTCATGTGGTGACCCCTAGTTCTTATGTTATGGGAACAAGTATAATAACTTTTCCTTATTCACATTCGCCATATCAGTCATGATTTTATAGACCTCTATCACATCCCTCTTTAGTCCCCGCTTTTCTAAGATGAAAAGTCCTATCTTTTATCTTTAAGATCATTAATCTCTCTTCCTTAATCTCTCTTCCATTCCAAGCCCCTCATCATTTTTGTTGCCCTTTTCTGAACTTTTTCAGCATAAGTTTAATTTTCAAAATGAATTTGGCACGTCAGGCAGGTAAGTACCATTGAATGTCAAAGGCTCTAAGTCATTTCTTTAAATATGTGACTGATCACTCAGGCTACGTCTAGGCTGCAGGCTTCTTTTGGAAGAAGCTTTTTTCATAAGAGAGCATCTGAAAAAACTTCTTCCAAAAGAAAGTGTCCACCCTGCAAAAGTGCATCGAAAAAACAATCTGCTTTTTCAAAAGAGAGCATCCAGACTGAATGGACACTCTCTCACATGTAAGCTATGATTGCTACGGATGGAACGGCCACCAGGGCACCTGAGCTTTTTCCTCTTCTTCTGAAAGAATTCCCTCTTCCCTGTCCACACTCGCCTTTTTGCAAAAGAGCTCTTTCGCAAACAGGCTTCTCCCTCATAGAATGAGGATTACCAATGCTGGAAGAACCTCTGTTCTTTCAATTTTCTTGCAGAAGAATGCAATTGCAGTGTGGACGTTCCTCAAGTTTTGTCAGAAAACCGGCTGTTTTTCTGACAAAACTCAGTAATGTAGATACATCCTCAGTCTTTGAAAACTTTACCCTAAGTGACTTGCCCAAGGCCATGAAAGAAATTGAGGAGATAACTGAAATGAGATCTCCTGAGCACTACTGCCCTTCTTTTCCAGTCCTTTACTTAGAAAGTTTTGATCAATAGATCCAATTTTAGGGTAGGAAGGTTGGCCTCCTGGTTAATAAATCAGACTGAAACTTTTTGGCAATCTCAGCTCCATTTCCATCTTAACCACACGCTTCCTGTGAGACCGTGGGCAAAGGACAAATGGAGCGATGATTGGAAATAAAGAGATGGAATTAAACACCGACATATGCAAAGCACAAGGGAGCCAACAGCCATGCCAGGCCCTGGGGCAAATTGGGGGAGGGCAGCTTTGCACTCCCAAAAGGGGCAGGGCCAGGGGCACTCAGCCCATGGTGCTTCTAAGAGCACCCCATGTCATCTTCCCCCCAGCCCTTAGAGCCACCCTGAGTGTTCTGAGTGGGCATTCCGGTGGCAATTTAAAGGACCCGAGACTCCAGGTGCCACTGCTGCTACTGTGGTAGTGGCAGCCCCACGCCCTTTATAATCATGCGCGCCAGAGCAGGTGTCCCCTTTACTCTCAGTCCCAACCCCTCCGACCCCCATCGGCAGGCCTAGCAAAGTACTACACTTAGGGAAAGAACATAAGAACGGCCGTACTGGGTCGGACCAAAGGTCCATCTAGCCCAGTATCCTGTCTACCGACAGTGGCCAGCACCAGGTGCCCCAGAGAGGGTGGACCGAAGACAACGATCAAGCAATTTGTCTCCTGCCATCCCTCTCCAGCCTCTGACAGACAGAGGCCAAGGACACCATTTTATCCCCTGGCTAATAGCCTTTTATGGACCTAACCTCCATGAAATTATCTAGCTTCTCTTTAAACTCTATTATAGTCCCAGCCTTCACAGCCTCCTCTGGCAAGGAGTTCCACAGGTTGACTACACGCTGTGTGAAGAAGAACTTTCTTTTATTAGTTTTAAACCTGCTCCCCATTAATTTCATTTGGTGAAAGAAATGGACAAATAATAAAAACTCGGGAGGAGAACATAAAAAAATATTAATATCTACCAATCATGACCTAGGAGGAAAAACTGATAAACGAGGGTTTGTTTGGTCTATAGAAGACGGGGTGGGGTGGACATTATAACAATCTTCAAGTAAAAATTTATTATAAAGAGGAGGAGGATACATTGTTCTCCTTAGGCATTGAGGCTAGATCAAGAAGCAATAGGCTTATACTGCAGAAACGATGGTTTAGGTTGGACATTAAGAACAACTTCCTGACAGGCTAGTTAAGCACTGGTACAAAAATGACTTGGGAAAGCCATGAAATCTGTCTCTGGAGGTTTTTGAGAACAGGTTAGGTGTTAATATTTAGTCTTGGCTCAGTGGAGGGGACTGGACTAAAGTCCTTTGGAGGTTCCTTCCAGTCTTACGCTGCCGCGCTTCTACAATTTAATCAACTCTTTGCCTCACGTTCCCATATGTAAACTGAAGATAACACTTCCTCGCCTTCTCAGGGTGTTGGCAGGATAAAATCCTTTAATGATTGTGAGAAATCTTCCTCACTAAGCAAATGTTTCTTATTCTTTGCAACATAATATGTAATGGAATATGTAGGCTGAGAATCTCAACTCCACTTAGAGGATTTGGCTGTCCAGTTCCTTTTCATGGGAATTTGTGAGCCAAATCCCTTAGATGGGGGGGAAAAAAACACAGTTGAGAAAAAAAAAAAAAAACAGTGGAGCCCTAATTAAAAGTTGAGGTATCTAACTGAAAATCATACCAATGGTTCCATGACAACACACTTAGACCACTAGTTTGTTTTACAAACCTGCAGAAAATCTAATTGCATCTCCCGAGCGCAATGGAACACATGATCCATTTGCTAGTAATATTTCTAACAAATGTCACAGAGACTTTTTTTCAAAGAAGGAAAACTCTAGTCAGATTTTATTCCCCAAAACTAGGTTTCAGTGTGCTTTTTTTGCTGCCAGATTAATGCTGAGTGGTTATTGAAAAGTGTCTTAGTTCTATAAAAAAGAAAGAAAACACTTTTCTTCCACAAAAAGGAAAACTAAAAGTGCAAATAATCGGTTTGTAACAAAACACAAGGTCAAAATCTGCTCTTGAAAATATTAGGAAAAACCCAGAGTTACTCCACTGAACTCCATGGGATTTCATTGGGTTCAACTAAGAGCAGAAAATGGCTATTTATCTACTTGCAGATAGATCTCTTATTTACTAATTGTATCTGTCTGAAGCAAATACCCATTTGGCCCATTCCTATTTTTGATATTGTAGAAAAGAGACCCAAGAAACCGTGAAACCAGTAATAAATACCAATTTGGTAGCTCACTATATATTTCTCAGGGATCCCGTTTCTAGGGCTGGATTTTTTACACAAAATGGAGTTTTCAATAAGACAAAACACTGATGGCAAGTCTCTGCTTTCTACAAAAACTGCTGAGCTTTTTTCAACTCCCCTACCCCCCGCCAAAAAAAATACTAATGACCAAAAACTCAAAACACTGATTTTTTAGTTGAAAACTTATCTGATGCTCGAATAGGTTGAACCACTCTAGTTCGGCACTCTTTGCTCTAGCAACATCTGTGGTCCGGCTTGATTTGATTAGCTGGGTGTCTACTTATCCTGCATGTAGCCCAGTTTCCTGCGGTCAATTAAAATTTGTTTACAGCCTCCAGTCCCGGCTCTCAATGTTCTGAACTATTATTTAGCTCTAATTTACCCCTTTTAAGAGCCCAGTAAGGAGTGTTGGTAATTCTGCTAGTCAATATTGACCTCCCATGGTTTGGCAAATTCTCTTCTTTGGCACCGGTCACATTCCAAGGGTGCTGGAGGAGAGAGGTTCAGCATGTAGAACTGTCACAGTTTGCCACTTGCTTTCCCTTCATAATTACTGCAATGTCAATCACCATAGCTTCTGAGCGATTTCAATAGTCCATTGAGTATATGCAAATTGCCCTTGTGTACTTTGTCAGTTATTTTCTACCTCTTTCAATTCTCTTCCAGTTTCAACTCAATTTGGTGTTCCTCACTTCCTGTCCTACACTGGTGAATTCTACCTCCAATGCGGTGTGGATTCCTATACATGTTTGGCAGTTTAGGTTTCTTTTGCCTCAAAAGAGCTATATAAAGGTAAGACCATTGGACATGCCCTTTAATACCACGTATTTACAATCTTGGGGGTGGTGGCAGTGGTCTGCTTTGTTATGTTTTTGTTTCTCTTGGTTGCCCAAATTGGGAGCCTGAGAATATGTGCATGTGTGTGTGTGTGCCCACGCATATGTGTACACTGGTATATATGCTTTCAGCAATGAAATGTTTTTGGGTGAGTACCAGAACATACTAATTATCACTTCAACCACCATCTGAAAAGAGAAAAAATAAAACTTCCAAGGAAAATAGTTAAAATCTTACCACCGCCAATGTCTCGCCGGGGTTGTTTTGGACACTGTGCAGTCAGAGCTTCCCTCTGTTAAAGAGAAAGAAAGTTAGTAAGTCTTATGCAAGGCCTTTAAATGGAGTGGGCAATGAATTTTGTTTATACAAAATCAGGGCTGATGTCTTCACCTACGATTAGTAGTCATGAGGAAGATTCCAACTGAACTTGCTGTTATTTCAAAGTATAGCTCCAAATAATGGAAGCCTTTTCAGTAGGACCACAGATGTTTCAAGGTGGTCAACAAAAGGTGATGCTATGAGCCCCTTCACTGGTGTTGAACAATGCCCTTTACATTAAGAGAAGTCCCATTGAAACCAGCAGGGACTAGGGGTCACCAAATGAAATTATTAGCAGGTTTAAAACAAACAAAAGAAAGTACAGGCAGTCCCCGGGTTACGTACAAGATAGGGATTGTAGGTTTGTTCTTAAGTTGAATTTGTATGTAAGTCGGAACTAGCATCCAGATTCAGCCGCTGCTGAAACTGACCAGCGGCTGACTACAGGAAGCCCGTGGCAGAGTTGCTCTGCCCCAGGCTTCCTGGAATCAGCCGCTGATCAGTTTCAACAGCGGCTGAATTTGGACGCCTGGGACAGAGCAGCTGGGGCGCTGCCGGGTAGGTCCCCACAGCGCCGCACCTCAGCGCTGCGGGGACCAACCTGGCAGCACCCCAGCTGCTCTACCCCAGGTGTCCCCAAGTCAGCTGATGCTGAAACTGATCAGCGGCTGATTCCGGGGCAGAGCAACTCTGCCTCAGGCTTCCTGTAGTCAGCCGCTGGTCAGTTTCAGCAGCGGCTGACTTGGGGACACCTGGGGCAGAGCAGCTGGGGTGCTGCTGGGTTGGTCCAGTAGCACCGAGGAGCGGCGCTGCGGGACCAACCCGGCAGCGCCCCAACTGCTCTACCCCAGGCGTCATCGGCAAGAAAAGCTAGATAACTTCATAGAGGTTAGGTCCATCATTGGCTATTAGCTAGGGTGGATAGAAACTGTCTTCCGCCAGTGGCCAATGCTAGGTGTCCCCAGAGGGAATGAACAGAACAGGTAATCTTCAAGTGATCTGTCCCATCACCCATTCCCAACTTTTGACCAACAGAGGCTAGGGATGCCATTTCTACCCACCCTGGCTAATAGCCATTGATGGACCTAACCTCTATGAATTTATCTAGCTCTTTTTTGAACCTTGTTAAAGTCATAGCCTTCACCACATCCTTTGGCAAGGAGTTCCACAGGTTGACTGTGCATTGTGTGAAGAAGTACTTTCTTTTGTTTGTTTTAAACCTGCTAATAATTTTATTTGGTGACCCCTAGTTCTTATGTTACGGGAACAAGTAAATAACTTTTCCTTATTCACGTTCTCCACACCAGTCATGATTTTATATCATATCTATCATATCCCCTCTTAGTCTCTTCTTTTCTCAGCTGAAAAGTCCCAGGCTTTGTACTCATTGTTGATTAAATTTGTATCTATACTAATACAGGAGAGGGCTGCTAAGAACCCAAAGAAAATTGAAAACAGTTTATTGTTAAATAAGTCAAGTACGGATTGCCTCATTTTCTCTCTCTGAGAAGACCCTTATTTTGTGTAAATTATGATATAGCTTGGACAATTTACACCATCTGAGATCCTGCCCTTGAGTATTTATTTGCAAGCTGGTACCAAGAATGCTTTTCTCAATCTTAGCTATTTTATAAAAAAAAAATAGGTGTCTGAATTCTTACAACCAACCTAAGTAGTTGCTATTAAGAATTGTTTAGGAGTGCTCTGAATTTTCACATCTATCCGTTGCTAGAAGGAAAGAAATTTTCTCATTTTTAGCATCCATTATATGTTCTGGAATTACCACCAGAAGTTGACTATTATCAGACTACTACACTGTTCATGATCCACAGTGCCAAATACACCCTCCAACAACTCCCAACCAAGACTTGGGACAAGAGACTGGAAAAACAATTTGCCAGTGAGCACATTGAGTGTTTAAAAACATTTAAACCAGAAAAATAAGAGTAAAAAAACTTTGGGTACGTCATTTCACCTATATCTGTCCCTCAATTTTCTCATGAATAAAATGAGGACACTGTTTCGGACCTACCTCATAATAGGAATCATATGGCTCAAGTAATTATGTTTGCAAAGTTTTCTAAAAAGTAGAGATTAAAATGGCTGGGAAAACACAAACATTTTACAACACAAACATTTCCTGTTGTTTCTTTTCTTTTTTCTTTTTTTCCACCACAATTCAAAACATAGAAGCAGTTGTTTCTCAGAATTCTGACATTCAAACAATTTCAGTCTTCTCTTCTTCGGATCAAAGAACTGCATGATGGCAGTGTATTAAAGCAGTGGCTTTCAAAGTGCGGGTCACAGCCTAGTACTGGGTCGTGGAATGCCAAGCATTGTGTCTTTTTGCTGTAAGGTAACTAGGTGACTAGTGGAGTTGCTAGGGAGGCTTCCTGCCTGTCCTGGCACCACGGACCACACTGCACCCAAGAAGTGGCCAGCAACTGGTCCAGCTCCTAGGTGGGGGGCCATGAAGCTCCACATACTACCCTCCCCATGAGCACTGGCTCCACACTCCCATTGGCTGGTTCCCAGCCAATAGAAGCTGGAAAGGACAGTGCCTGTGTGTCAGGCTTGCGCTCCTCTGCCTAGGACCAAGACCGGCCACTGGCTGCTTCCAAGGCACAGCCTGGTCTGATGTGCCAGGACAGGCGGGAAATTGCCTTAGAATCCCCGCTGCTCTGCCGACTGGGAGTGGCTGCAGGTAAACCCATGCCCAATCCAGCGTACCAATCCCCTTTCCCAGCCCTAAGTCTCCCCTGCACCCCAAACCCTTCATTAACAGCCCCACCCCAGAGCCTACACGCTAGTCAAAAGATAGAATTATGTTGGGTCATGAGCATCAACAACATTCTCAGGACCCAGGTGAAGAAAAAAAAAAGTTTGAAAACCTCTGTATTAGAGAGCTGATGATCATCAACAATACCAGTCACTTATGCTGGGCTGGAAAAGCTGCTAAGAAGCTGCACCAATTTTGTAAGTATATTTTGAAATGAACAAATCAGAAAAATAAGTGACTATTGAAGGAGGGTACCATTTGGGGCCTGTTATTCCTTGGCACATGAATGCGAAAATTTGCTATTTAAATGAGAGAAGTTAAGAAAAACCAACCATTAAAGATGGAAGGTGTCACGTCACAGGGCAAGGGCCCAACGGTTGTGGATTCACTTCAAGACAGAGTCAATTAGGGATAGATAGTTGCTTTCATTGATCTCACTACGTCCCTACTATTACAGGCTTAATACTGCCAGATGGTTACCCAGCTACTGCAAAGTAATACACCAATCAGCATAGGCAAAGCAATGCATATAAGAGTAACGGGCACTGGGAAATGCTTACGCCCGTTTCGTCCTGCAGGGAGTCCTCACACCCGGCCTCAGTGGACGTGACTCCAGCTAGGGGGATTCAGGGCACCCTTCGAGGTCTAGGTTCCGTTGAGACTCACAGAGGGGTGGGATCCCCAGTGAGCTTATACTACAGGGCTATGTCTATACTGCAGGCTTCTTGCACAAGAACCATTTTGCACAAGAGTTCTTGGCATGGCTTAAAGCTGATAAAACCCAGCTGCTGTTTGGGCTTGCAGGATCCCAGGCTATGCTAAGCTGGGTACAGCAGGGATGGAAACTTCCATACCAGGCCTGCTAAGCTGCAGGAACCACATATGATTTTATGTGACAGAGGGATATTTTATTTTATTTTATTTTATTTTATTTTATTTTATTTTATTTTATTTTATATAGTGGCAGGATCTACACGCCCTATTCATGGACCAGGATCCCCGTTGTACTAGATGCTCCACAAACACACAACAAAAAGAAGCTCCCAGCCTGAAAGAGCTTACAAGTGTCCAGAAAATAAATACAACCTTTTTACAACGTAATATACCAAACAACAAAATATTGTTAAATACTGGTAAATATGCATATCTGGAGTAATTTGCTGTATGCCCCGGCTCTTATTTATGGCCAGACTGGCACCTTGCAATCTGCCCTGAGTAAGGTACAGCACACAGCGAGGCAGCCTGGGAGCAAAGCGGGCACCAGATTGTCACTGCGTACTTCACCCAATACATGGCAATAACCATGGGGAGGCGGAGCCAGCACTGTACCCAAGCCCTGCCCACTTGTGCACAGAGTGGCAGCTTCCCACGGTCTTCCACCCACGTGTTACGACCTGTGATGAGACTAGCCACTGGAGGGGAGAAACGGGTCGCCATAAGTCACCTTAAATCCCTGCATGGACCCATGCACCAGTTCACAAATTCTACCCTTAATATGTATCTATGGGATTAATTGCACCTACATTTCCCGTTCTCTCTCCCTTTCTCTGTGCAGTGAATTCTGTTTGTTAGCCATGCTCTGCCTATACACAGCAGGGGTGGGCAAATACAGGCCTGTGGGCCAGATCCGGTCCACCAGGGTTAGTCCCTGGCTGGCCCCCACACCGCCGTATTCACCTGCGTCTCTGCAGGTATGAGGGTTCACAGCTCCTATTGGCCACGGATCACTGTTCTCAGCCAGTGGACGCTACAATTGCCCATACCTGCAGAATTGCAGGTAAATACAGCAGCAGCACAGCGGCCTATCAGGGGCTAACCCTGCTGAACCCCTCCCATTTTATTGCCCACACCTGATATGCAGCAACCTCTTTCTTGCCCTAAAATGCTGAACCAGGATCCTGAGTTTCCAGTGTTACCGGTTTGCTTGATTCATGCCACCGGGCTCATTCATAACTCTCTTCCCACCTTGCTCCTTCCCAGCCCTGCTGTCCCAAGTGCTCTGCACTCACAGACATTCTTGCACATAGCAGGGTCACTGCTCTCTTACCTCTCCTGAAGTAGCTGAGAAACAGTGGCAACAGCAGAAGAAGTCCATGCTTATCTAATAAACAACAAAGGCAGCAGCTGAAGTTCACCAGCTGGCAGTAGGCCCTTTCCCAGCCTGCACGTACCACTAGCTATCCTGGAAAACAACACACAATTGGGACCCAAGTAAAGTCAGTTTTAGTGGCATTGCAGATGCAGGGAATTTTGGAGCGAGACCACTGTTCCGCCTGGAGATTCCTTGCCACAGGTTCTTTCTTTCTGCATTTTCCCCTTCAGCGAGGTTTTGGTCTCTGACAACTCAGCCTCGCTCCTTCTGCAAACAAACTGTGCATTGTTAATTGCGCTGTATTGGAAGAACTTACTTCCTCTCAGCAATTGCTCTCAGAACATACCATTCTTTCCCTTTGGGTGGGGGAATGACAGAAAATGGCATATTCCAGGAAACAAGAGGCCAGCAGTTGAGATTACATGGATACTAAAGGCCAGGGTGCTACCTTGGTGCACCTGGAGTAACACCTCATTCCAAAAGCAGTCCCGTTGATGAAAATGGGACTGTTTCCAGAGTGAGGTCTTGTATAGCGTGAGTAAAGGTAGCAAACTCCAGCAGAGAGAGAGAGACAAGAAGATTGCAATAAATATGTGGTCACCTCAGATCTTCACAATTGTCTTTATGCAGCACAACGTGTCTGCTCTGAACTTCATGGTCATACCAGAGAGAAAACTCTCACCCAAAGCTCAGAAATCATAAATTTAAACGGCTAAAAAAAAAGGGGGACTCTCTAATGGCTTTGAGCAGTATAGGCTACATGACAAACACGTCTGATTACACCCAGTAGAGGGGAGTAGTGCACATCAGTCCAGTCAAAACCTACTCCCTTTAGACAAAATGTATCCCTGAGCATCTGAGTTTCATGGATCTCGCTCCTGGGACACTAAGGGTATGTCTAGACTACATGGCTCCATAGATGGAGTCATGTAGATGAGGTTTCTAGACATAGGGAAATGAAGCGGTGATTTAAATAATCAAGGTCCCCTCCATTCATTTACATCAAAATGGCTGCCGCGCTGTGCCGATCAGCTGTTTGGTGGCACAGCATGGTAGTCCGGATTCCATGAGGCATAACGAGGCAGTCGACAAGGGCTTCCCTTGTCGACTACGGAGCGTCCAGACTACCGCGCTGTGCCGCCAAACAGCTGATCGGCACAGCGTGGCAGCCATTTTGATGTAAATGAAGCGGCGATTATTTAAATTGCCACTTCATTTCCCTATGTCTCAGTAGAATTTTGCAGCCACAGCAGGGTTAGAACACAGACTTTGCTTCACAAACCAACACAAGAGATGGGTGCCTTTTTGTTTGCTTAAGGAGAATCTTCTATAGGGCCTATGAAACACAGTTGAGCTATTCAGTTTCTATTCAGTAAAGAAGAGTGGCATTCTCTCATAGCAACTAGCTCATTACATCCCTGTAAAATTAAAATCTAAACATTGAATAGCAACGTCAGATTTCCCAGTTATTGAGGCAAATAGAAATTAACACTCTAAATTGTTTATTATTAACCACAATGCCCTGGACAGATGTTTGTTTCTCAAATTCTCCCCTTTTTTTCTGAACCCATTATGGCATCTTTCTCCTCTCTCCTTCTTGTGCTTTCAACCATGAATCCCAAATAATAGTCATATTTGTGTTCAGACCTAATTCTTGTGGCTAGTTCACTTGCTCATATAAAATGGAGCAATTAATTTACTGCAGACTCACCACAGTAGTTTTATTCATCCCAACTTTAATGCTACTATGAAATAGGCCCCAGAGATGTAATATCATCTTAACAAAACTGTCCTGAAGACAGAAAGCTGAGAATCGGGGGAGACATTAACGTAAACAATAAACCTTGACTATGCTTCTGAGTTAATATTTTTTTTGCTATAAAACAATAGGCAATAGCTAAAGACCACACAATATGCTCCAGGTGAAGAAACCACATTGTAAATAGATATGAAGAAGGACAGCGATAAAAACTAGATGGTGCTTGGTCCTGCCGTGAGGGCAGGGGACTGGACTTGATGACCTCTCGAAGTCCCTTCCAGCGCTAGTATTCTGTGATTCTATGATTCTGTGAACTAGCCTCTGACAAATCCGAGATTATACCTACTAATGTTACAACAAAGAATTTGGAGCATCCCATTAGTTTAATCCTAGCTTGTGAATAGTTTGGGTAAATCTAACTTTATGTGAAACAAGATCTTTGCATAGAGTTCCATGTCCAACAGTCAGGGATCGCCAAGTTATTTGTAGACGCTTGGATACGTTGATGGATGTAGCACAAGCACTAGAATAGAACAGAGTTTAATACAATTAGCGGAGCAGCGAAAGGTGGAAACCCTGGCTACAAGAACCAGTTGCTAGGACACAGGTAGAAGGATGAAGCTTTCTGCTTCCCTGAAGTCATGGAGACAGAGACCAAGATCTGGGAGCCTATCACCAGAGTTCTGTGGTGTATGTGATTTGCTTTTTAGTGTCTTATGATCGTCTCCAAAACCAAAAGTTAGCATCTTAATCACTGTGAGTTTTCTGCTCATAGTGTTACGGAGGGAAGATTCACACAGAAACCCACAGTCAGGACAATCTTATAAATCTGAAATGAGGGCCAGGTTCGCTGAAGTTTGTCAGAACAGAAGCTTTTGGCGCATCTGGACTGAGTTTTACATTGCCTTGGACTGGATTTTCATTCAAGCGAGGTTGATTTATGGTTTCAGGGAGAAACCCCTGACAAACATGGTGTTTTTATATGGTTTTGCCCAGTCTGAACACATCTGCTCTGAACTGTGGACAAGTTTGAGTCTGAATCTTGCATTACAAAAACCCTGGCTCAGTTCTAACTCTGCAGCATGCTGAAACAGAACACAAAATCTGAATCTCTCCAAACTTTGGGTACATTCAACACCTGTTCCATCTGTGCCAATGACTCTAGGCCAGGTTTGGTTTTTGACCCCCTCCTCCCCATCTAGCAAAACTGGTGGCTTTTTTAAATCTTAGTGGGGGGCTGTTCCTAAACCAAAAGAGAAAACAAACTTTAAAGAAAAGCCACATGCAACAAAACTGAGGGTAAAACAATGTTTGCACAAACCCCTGACAAATTGATACCCTCTCGTGTCAATATCACTCCACCCTCAGAAGGCTGTTTAATCCATTCTTCTATAGAGGAATTTCACCAGCCAATTGCAGAATGAGAGTGCAAAACTGACATTCATCTGCAAATTTGACACTATTTCCCTGAGCTTGAGCATAGACATTAACTGGATGTCACATTATAAAGTCAGCCTTCCCTGCATTGAACACTTCATTTTTATATCAAAAGCTATGTACACATCAAGACCACTTAATTAGCCTCATTAGCACTGGTCATACCATTGTTGGGGTTTTTTTCCCTCCTTCTTTTTCTGTTATTCCTCTCTAGCTCATCTGATGAAGTGGGCTTTGCCCACAAACGCTCATGATACTATATATATTTTTGTTTGTTAGTCTCTAAGGCAATATCTAGACTGCAGAGACTGAAGAGATCTTCCGAAAAAACTTCTTCTGAAAAAGTTCATCCACACTGCCAAAACGCATTGAAAAAATGATCTGCTTTTTCGAAAGATAGCATCCACACAGAGTGGATGCTATCTCACATTTAAGCTGTGATTACTACGGATGACGTGACTACTAGGGTCTTTCCTCTTCTTCTGAAAGAACTCCCTCTTCCCCGTCCACACATGCCTTTTTTTGAAAGAGCCCTTTCGGAAAAAGGCTTCTTCCTCTTAGGGTATGTCTAGACTACAGGTTTTTGTCGACAGTAGTTTTGTTGACAGATATTGTCGACAAAGCTTCTGTCGACAAAGAGCGTCTAGACTATATCCAGTTCTGTCAACAAAGCAAGCCGCTTTGTCGACATGACAGTGTAGACACAAAGGACAGAGTAGATGCAATAACACCTTCTGTTGCCAGAACTCTGTCGACAAAAGGTGTTATTCCTCGTAGAATGAGGTTTACAGCCGTCAACAAAACTGCTGAGTTCTGTCGACGTTATGTCGACAACTCAGCGGCAGTATAGACGCAGGTATAATTTGTCAACAAAAGTCCACTTTTGTCGACAAAACCTTGTAGTCTAGACACACCCTTAGAAAGAGGATTACCAATGCCAGGAAAACCCCTCTGTTCTTTCAATTTTCTTTCAAAAGAATGCGATTATAGTGTGGACGTAATTGAAGTTTTTTCAGAAAAATGACCTTTTTCCCGAAAAAAACTCTGTAGTGCCACTGGCCTACAGTGCCACTGGATTATTCGTTGTTTTTAATACATGTATAGGTATCTGACATTTGATATAAAAAACAGTGCATGGGGGAGGGGTGGCAGTGGGGACTGGGGGAAACAAAGGATTTGCTATGCCAGATGAGACCCATGATTTATCTCATCCAATGTCTTGTCTATAATAATGGCCAGCACTAGATGCTTCAGAGAAATGGGTAAGAGCCCTCCATGTGGAATAAATTGCCCCACAGGAAAGTTTCTTCCTACTCCCCATCAGGTAACAGCTGGCTGATATCCTCAAACAGAAGCATTAGGTACTCAGCCACAAAGACAAAATTAAAACCTGAAGCCCTCTGGTGTCAGCTAGAGCTGCTGACAAGTATCAGGCCTTTCCCTCCCAGTCTATCTCTACCATTCATCATGTTTTATTATCACACATTCCAATGGCTGTAATCTAGGTAGGGCAGCAAAAAGCAACTCTATGTAAACAAACATGAGACACAACACTGGACTGTCTTCCTATGACAGAGTGTCATCAGGTTCCCAGCCTGTCATTATGAAAATACCACTTACGAGCATAGAGCCCCTGCCCAACCAGGTTTTATTTGCCAGTTCCTGTTGAAATCATGCCCTGTTGGCATTGCCTTTATTTACCACAATGGCTTCGACTCCATGCGCGGGGGCCCATTCTGTTTAGCTTGCCTCAGCCAAGGTCAGCCTTGCATAAAGTGTGAGCCCACAAATAGCAATTCCTTGCTATTTCTGAGGAGAATTACTAGTCTCTGTTTGCATCAAAAGCCATGAGGAATCCCAGCTACACTCGGGACGTGGCAAAGCTGACTTAGTCAGAGTTTCTTGGATTAAGCAGTAAGAAAAAAAAAAAGCAAGGAAGATGAGTCATTGCTACATGAAAATCTACCCTATAGCTTCTCAGAGAAGTCAAGTATTATTACAAATTGTGTTATGCAGCATATATATATATCCAGATAGATGTACACATGTGTATAAAGATAGGACCATATTCTGGATGGTGTCATGCATATGCACATTCCATAAGGCTATTTGGTCTCACAGTGGAAATCCTCCACAGATGTCAACAGCCCCACCTGTGCCTCCTTGAGTAACACTCCAGAATGAGGTCATGAGGCGGTTACCTTCTCTGATAGGTATTTCTATCACCCCCCCCCCCCCCCCTCAGCATGGTATGTGAGCACCTTGCTGTTTTGAATGGATTTAGCCTCACAACACCCCAGTGAGGTAAAGAAATGCAAACAAGAAAGGAAACCTAAGCATGGGACTGGTCATCATGAAAACAGGCCAAGCTGCATTTCTGTCGCCTTCGGGTCTTTCAGATGCCCACCCCACCAGATCAACAGTATCCTGGGCATTAAACAAGCTTACCCAAGCCTGTCTGATGGAGTTCAAATGCATGCATTTATTCCCTTCAGGAGTCTATGACCAGTAACATCTAATGAGGGAAAAAAAGCTTTCTTAAACAAAGCATTATTTATTGTGCAGTAAGTATAAAGCATGCGAAAACATTAGTCCACGCATATCTATCTTACCTAAGGTCTTATTGGCCTCCGATAGTGAAAAGATCAAACCAGCCTAACTTGGGTAGTTCCTGTCTCTGTCTGGTTCACCTGATTGACTACTTTCTCTCTTGTGAGAGTGCTCCTTTTTAAACCTGCCGCAGTTCTTTTGATCTCCTGTTTAGATCTCCTGTTCTTTTGATCCTCTATCCCCTCCCATTTCTTGCCATTATCTCTTAATAAACTCTCAAGTGTTTGCTAAAAAGTGACTTATCTTGAGCCATTTTTCCTTCTGTTTTCTCCTCATCTCAGTATTAAACAGAACTAATATATCCGTACAGTAAACATCCCAATATCCAGATCAACATATACTATCCTGAAATTGTTATGGAGTAGCTCCAAATACATGCCAGGCTAGGTCCACATGGATTAAAAGCACATATTAACATTGGGTTTGAAGTATTTGTGCTTGTTTGTAGGAACAGCTATACTGCTTGCTTCATATCTGCCACGACTTGGTAACTTGCAGATCAATAACTTATAAGAACCATAAAGAAGTCCCCAAATTTGTTGTAGTGCATTGGAAATGATACTACTCCAGTGGTTTCAACAACAAGTTTCTTCCCACCTTCAGTCTTACTTTCCAGGGATTAAATTTAAATGTTATGTTCTTGCCAAGATGAAAGAAGGAACTTTATCTAAGCAGGTCAATTGTCTAACAATAAATATTTGCATAATATAATATAGTAATAAAATAAGATCACACCACCTTCATAGGTGCCTAAGATGGTTACCTTTGTTCTTACTGAACAATAAGCAATACTTTAAGAAAGCTTCCCCTGACACACACACACTATATAGATATATTAGTGGTCACAGACTCCTGAAGGGAAGAAATGCATGCATTTGAACTCAATCTGACCTTCTGGGTAAGCTTGGTTAATGCCCAAAGTACTGTAGATCAGGGGTTATTTGAAGAGTGGGAGAACTGCAGAAATCCACCCTGGGATAGGTAATCGCTTTATGCAATACTTGGTATCAGTAGGGCTGCTTGGAAGATTTCAACATGTCAGTGAAAAAGAGAAATACCGTATTTTCCGGCGTATAAGGTGACTGGGCGTATAAGACGACCCCCTAATTTTCCAGTTAAAACATATACTCGCCGTATAAGACTACCCCCCCTTCCGAGGCAACACCATTTAATAACATCAGATTTGATTTAAATAATTTTAATTAAAATGGTTTTGACTTACCGGTACTTAAAATCATTCAAAATACTGTAGCTTCGGCTACATACAGAACGTCCCTGTGCTGATACTGTATGTACCGCGCTGAGCCAATCCCGGCAAGCGGTGTATTCTATTAATGCATACAAAGCCTGCTCGGATTGGCTGAGTCAGAGAGGCGGGCTATTACAACCTTTGCCAATCCGAGCAGGCTTTGTATGCATTAATAAAATACACCGCTTGCCGGGATTGGCTCAGCGCGGTACATACAGTATCAGCACAGGGACGTTCTGTATGTAGCCGAAGCTACAGTACTGTATTAGGGCACATCCAGTGGGCTAAAAGGTAATAATAGGGAGGTTCTGTATGTAGCCAAAGCTACAGTATGTTTATACCCGGTGTATAAGACGACCCCCGATTTTGGGGGGATATTTTTTAGTATAAAAAGTCGTCTTATACGCCGGAAAATATGGTAATATTTTCTTGTTAATACATCTGAGAAATCCCCCACCCCTTGTCCCTTTTTCTTTTCTTTTCTTTTCTTTTCTTTTCTTTTCTTTTCTTTTCTTTTCCATTTACCACTACTACTACTGATTGGAAAATGCTGATAATTTTTTAAAAGGACAAAAAGTAGGACAGCATTTCTTAAGCATGTGCTTAATTGCTTTAAGGTGGACTTAGGGTGATCAGATAGCAAGTGTGAAAACTTGGGGTGTGGAGAGATATTGGTTCATATAAGACAACATCCCTAATATAAGGATATCTGTTCACCCTATGAGGGACTTCTGATTTGGGTGTGGCCTGGAGCTAAAGCATCCTGATAAGTTAATAGACCTGAAATCCATGATAACAAATATTATGTGCTGTGAACAGTTTAAAGAGAAGAATGGGGGATAGGCCAAATCATCAAATAGAATTCTTGCCTTGAGAAGGAATAACCTAGAGAAAAATAAACAATGTTGCCATTATTTCTATGTACACACATTCCTCATATTTTTACTGCAGTTGGGGAATTGGATCTTCTATAAAAGTAATGAAGTTTAGGTAACCTTTTACGTGTTTTGTTACATATTGGACATGGAAATCACTGAGTCAAAATACTGGCCTCCCAAGCTGTGTGATGACTACTGCATAGGTTTGTATATGTTTAAAATGATATGACAAACTATCACTCACTATACATACATACACACCCACACATACACACCCACAAGTTTATTTTAAAGGACACCCACGTAGAGATATACCTATAAAATACCTCCTAAGTTAAAGATGTTTGTCAAGTAATATTAGTGACACTTAAAACATCTTCTCTCCCCTTCTAACCATGCAAGAAAGTTTTTTTTTTCTAATGTTCATGAGAACATTTTGAAGGTGGGATGTTCTGAGTTTCAATGTTTTATTTTTTTGTAACAAATAATATTTTTATTAACACTACCTATAAAATGACAATAAATAGTTAATTTTGCCTTCATGAGCAGAGCTAGACAAACAATAAAATCTACTCACCCATGGCGAGTAGATTTCAGCCGCGCACCCCGTTCATTCGCAGCACGCATATGCGCATTGTGGCTCTTGTGCATGCGCAGTATGGGGCTGGCGAGTGGTTTTCGCTGTCATTCGTCAAACCCTGTTCATGAGTAACAATATATCTACAGACAGAATAAGCCTTGTAGTTGTTCTGTTACTGATTTATTCAACAACAAAAAATTGAACTTGATAGTTTGTTCATTAGTTTTTCTGCTCTTGAGATTTTCAATCAGATTTTGGTTAGGGTTATGTGTTTAAAATGAGTTTATTGTATCATATATTGTAGGCCACACATAATGTTGTCCACATTCACAAAAATGCTATTCTTTTAGCCAAAACTGTTGTTCTCTGCTCAAGGAAGGACCAAAATTGGAATTACCGGGAATATTGCATGTCAGAACTGAAGTGTATAGAGCCGTATGGGAAAACTGCATTTGACACAAGCCGGTGATACTGGTCCCTCACTTTCAAGAGCGCATAATGTTTAAAAGCAGTAGGTATACATTGCTGTCCAAATGTTCTGAAATCACTGTAATAAGTAAATTTAAGTCTGGGCTTTGTACAATAAAATGGCAGTACTGATTGAGACAAACTCCAACGATAATATAAATCGGTCTAGATCTCATAGAAAGGACCTAAAGAAGTCATCTAGTCCATCAGTGTAGACTATTACTGACATCCTGGCAGGAGTTTGTCTAATTCAGGGCATGTCTACACTAGGAAATTATTTCAAAATAACTTATTTCGAAATAACTCCTGAAATAGCTATTTCGAAATAAGATTATTCCCCCAGGAAGCAGGAGTACAGATTTTGAAATAACCAACCTGTTTTTTTTTTTTTTCAAAATAACGGGCAGGGTACTGTGGACATAAGAACATAAGAACAGCCATACTGGGTCAGACCAAAGGTCCTTCTAGCCCAGTATCCTGTCTGCCGACAGTGGCCAGCACCAGGTGCCCCAGAGAGGGTGGACCGAAAACTATGATCAAGCGATTTGTCTCCTGCCATCCTTCTCTAGCCTTTGACAAACAGAAGCCAAGGACACCATTTTATCCCCTGGCTAACAGCCTTTTATGGACCTAACCTCCATGAAATTATCTAGCTTCTCTTTAAACTCTATTATAGTCCTAGCCTTCACAGCCTCCTCTGGCAAGGAGTTCCACAGGTTGACTACACGCTGTGTGAAGAAGAACTTTCTTTTATTAGTTTTAAACCTGCTACCCATTAATTTCATTTGGTGTCCTCTAGTTCTTCTATTTAGGGAATTAATAAATAACTTTTCTTTATCGGCCCTCTCCACACCACTCATGATTTTATAGACCTCTATCATATCCCCCCTCAGTCTCCTCTTTTCTAAACTGAAAAGTCCCAGTTGCTTTAACCTCTCCTCATATGGGACCCATTCCAAACCCCTAATCATTTTAATTGCCCTTTTCTGAACCCTTTCCAAGGCCAAAAATCTCTTTTTTGAGGTGAGGAGACCACATCTGTACACAGTATTCAAGATGTGGGCGTACCACAGTTTTATACAGGGGCAGTAAGATATTATGGGTCTGCTTATTATCTCAAAATAAGGAAGGTTATTTGGAAATAAGTCCCTAAGGGTATGTCTACACGACAAAGTTGATTCGAACTAACAGATGTTAGTTCGAATTAACCTTGATAGGCGCTACACACGCGAACCGCTAGTTCGAACTTAATTTGAACTACCGGAGCGCTTAATTCAAACTAGGTAAACCTCATTCTACGAGGACTAACGCCTAGTTCGAATTAACTAGTTCGAATTAAGGGCTGTGTAGCCACTTAATTCGAACTATTGGGAGGCTAGCCCTCCCCAGCTTTCCCTGGTGGCCACTCTGGGCACCACCAGGGAAACTCTACTGCCCCCCTCCTGGCCCCGGAGCCCTTAAAGGGGCATGGGCTGGCTACGGTGCCCATGCCAGGTGCAAGCCTGCCAGCACCCAGCCAGCAGACCCTGCAACTGGCACGGCTCGAGCCAGCCACCCGCTGACACTCAGCCCTCCGCCTCTTCCCGGGACCAGGCTGGCGGCTCCCGGGAGCCTGCCCAGGTCTGAAAGAGGCGGGCGTCCGCCTGGTCTAGTGCAGACATCGTGGACCTCATCCACGACCTCCGCACTAGGCACAGGAAAGTGGCCGTCTAGGGCAGGATAGCTGCCAGCCTGGCCACCCAGGAGCAGGTTTGCATGAAAATCAAGGTGGTCCACTGAGACCCCCAACCCTGAGCTCTGAGCTTAGAATGGCCGTACTGGGTCAGACCAAAGGTTCATCTAGCCCAGTAGCCTGTCTGTCAACAGTGGCCAACAGTAGGTACCCTGGAGGGGATGGACCGAATACAATGACCAAGCCATTTGTCTCGTGCCATCCATCTCCAGCCTTCCACAAACAGAGGCCAGGGACACCATTTCTACCCTCTGGCTAATACCACTCCATGGACCCAACCTCCATGACTTTATCTCACTTCTCTTTAAACTCTGTTATAGTTCTAGCCTTCACAGCCTCCTGCAGCAAGGAGTTCCACAGGTTGACTATTTGCTTTGTGAAGAAGAACTTTCTGTTATTAGTTTGAAGCCTGCTACCCATTAATTTCATTTGGTGACCTCTAGTCCTTCTATTATGGGAACTAATGAAGAACTTTTCTTATGCACCCTCTCCACACCACTCATGCTTTTATAGACCTCTATCATATCCCCCCTCAGTCTCCTCTTTTCTAAGCTGAAAAGTCCCAGTCTCTTTAGCCTCTTTTCATATGGGACCTGTTCCAAACCCCTGATCATTTTAGTTGCCCTCCCCTCTCCCACCCTCTCTCTTCCCCTCTCCCACCTCCTTTTCCCAGTCTCCCCAGAGGTTAATCCTCCCCACCCCAAGTTTTGTTAAATAAAGAGAGTTTCTATTTTTGAACACACGTGTCCTTTATTTTGTACATCAGGAAGGGGGGCTAGGGAGGGGTAAGTGGAAGGAGGTGAGGGAGGAATGGGGTACGAGCCCCCGATGGGGAGGATTGGGGTGGCTCTGCAGGCTCCTCGGGTGGAAGCTCTCCTGCAGCCCCCCGATTAACACCCCCCCGGATGGCAGCCTGCGGCAAGTGCAGCCGGGCTGATGGCCGAGTGCTGTGATGTGCTGAGTGTGGGCATTCAGGACACTCCAAGCCAGGACTGCTTTGCTGTCCCTCATTGAGTTAGACAAGCGAGCGGGGAGCCCCTGAGAACTGTCTGTCCGGGGTGGGGGTCGGGTCCCTTTAAGCACAGCCTTCGGCTAGCCTGAGACAGCAGCTCCACGTTCTAAGTCCTAACCTGATGCCCTGTCGGCACTGCTTCTGGCCATCCGTAACCTCGGTTCAGAGTCCACTCAATGTGCACATGCTAGTTCGAATTAGCAAAATGCTAATTTGAACTAGTTTTTAGGTCTAGATGCCCTAGTTCAAATTAGCTTAGTTCGAAATAACTAATTCAAATTAAGTTAGTTCGAATTAGTGCTGTAGTGTAGACATACCCTAGTGTAGACTAGGGCTCACTGGTGGTCAACCTATGGTCTGAGGGTCACATGTAGCCCAATCAGGTTCTATGTGTGGCCCACAAGACATTTTGTTTACTGTTTCCCATGCACAGGGTTGCCAGATAACGCTGGTTTCCATTCACATAGTTTCCCGCCCCACACACACCGGTATTACTAAAGTGAGACACACGTAAAGTAGGAGCCCGTGCAGGGAGGTACGTGCTGACTGCACACAACATTGACTGTGAGAGCTGTGCGCTCTCTCTGCATCCAATGAAGTGCTGTTACCGTTCATTCCGCACACCCTGCAAATTCTAGATACAGTGAAACCTTTGTTATCCGGCACTCTGTTAACCAGAAAACTTTGTTAACCCGCATTGCCCCCAGCCACAATACAGTCACATTTTCATGCACACAGGCCTGGCTTGGCTTACCATGATTGGCTTAACAATTTTGTATTTAAGAAGTACTAATCATCTTTAACTCGAAATAGAAATGTGAGACCAACTGCCTCACACTACAAAACTACCAATATTAAAAACTTGAGTTTTACTATTATTGTCCATTGGTTGTTTCTAGGTGGATGGGACCCTCAGATAACTGGAATTTTTAGATAACTGGAACGCCCTAATCCCCAAGCTTGCTGGATAACACAGGTTTTAGGGTACGTCTACACTACATGCCTCTGTCGGCAGAGGCATGTAGATTTGTTTGTTCAGCAAAGGTAAATGAAGCCGCGATTTAAATGATTGCGGCTTCATTTACATTTACATGGCTGCTGCGCTGAGCCGACAAACAGCTGATCAGCTGTTTGTCGGCTCGCCGCTAGTCTGGACGTTCCCCCTGTCGACATCAAAGCCCTTTGTCGGCGGCCCCGGTAAACCTCATTTCACGAGGCAGCCATGTAACCCCGGTAAACCTCAGCGCGGCAGCCATGTAAATGTAAATGAAGCTGCGATCATTTAAATCGCGGCTTCATTTGCCTTTGCTGATCTGTCTAATCTATATGCCTCGGCCGACAGAGGCATGTAGTCTAGGCACAGCCTTACTGTCCACAAGGGCAGTTAGCGAAACAACCCTATCCCAGGGGACTGCCTTGGTTGTGACAGTCTTGTGGCCTCCTAACATGGAGGAAGGCCACTTGTGTGATCTCTTTCCTAGCTAGGATTCCTGTTGTTGGTCTAACGAGTTCTTAAAAAAAAAAAAACCCTTGAGAGGCATTCCACAACCTCCTTAGGTAACCTGTTCCTGGGCTCAACTTTCTTTATGGTTAGAAAGCTTTTCCTCCTATCTAACCCAGGTGTTCCTTGCTTGAAACGAAAACTACCTATCTTGACCAAGTTAAATTGGTGGCAACGGGATTTGTCCCATCGTGGGTTCAGGGCTATGATTTTACATACCTCTGAGCATTAATCCCAAAGCCATTTCTCAGGCAAAACCCCGCTGGTTTAAGTATGTCTGAGTAAGAACTGCAGCCCTACTTACAATAAGCAGAGAAAGGTCCCCACAGTGAGGTTTAAGCTGACAAAATAATCAGTAGGGATGGAAAAATAACTTGCAATTTGCTCTGCCCACTGAAATCGGAGACTAATCTCCTAAATGGTTTGTAATCTAAACTCTCAAACAATACCAAAGCTTGGTACTAGAGGTTTAATATTACTATCCGGTGCCTGCACTTTTAACGTGGCTCCTGGCTTTTTTGCTCTATAACCTGTACCACATCAAGAGTTCAAGCATGTTATGAGAGTTTCTTTTTCCATACCCAAAAGTATCTATTCATGTTTTTACTTTGTGTTTCTGTTCTGCTAGTGGCAGAGTAATGGAAAATGAGGGGAAAAAATAGAAAGGGAAAGGTCATATAGCCAAAACATATGGCAGCTGCAAGCTTTTAGATCCTAAGGAGTGTTTCCATGTAGTATACCAGCATGCGGCCCCGGCCCATTTGTTTACGGCCCGCGGTGTGGTTTGGGTTTACGTGGGGCTCAACACGCGGCTTGTGTGTGGGATAGTTGGAACATGGCCTCCACTGGGAACACACTCCCCAACGGCGAGGCGTCTCCCAGGCGGGGTGAGCACTGAAAGACGCAAGTGGACAGGCTGGCTGGAACAGATTGGTACAAGGTGTCAGCATTCCTAGCCCCCAGGGAGGAGGTGCTGGAAAGGCCAGGGCATTGTGGAAAGCGCTTGGTATTCATGCCCATCAGTCTGAAAGAAGCTATTTGCATATATTTGCATATAGATTTGCATGTATATGCAACCACACGTAAGTTGTGGCCCTCAGCATGTTCTGTGTTTATCATTTAGGCCCCTGGAGCTTCCAAGTTGAGTAGCTCTGCACTATATGCAAAGCCAAAATGCCATGTGGTGATATTGTCTCACCTGGGGTACGTCTAAACTACATGCCTCCGTCGACGGAGGCATGTAGATTAGACAGCTCGGCAGAGGGAAATGAAGCTGCGATTAAAATAATCGCGGCTTCATTTAAATTTAAATGGCTGCCCCGCTCTGCCGATCAGCTGTTGGCAGATCGGGGCAGTCTGGACGCGCCGCGTCGACAAAGAAGCCTTTCTTGATCGGCACAGGTAAACCTGGTTTCACGAGGCATACCTGTGCCGATCAAGAAAGGCTTCTTTATCGACGCAGCGCGTCCAGACTGCCCCGATCTGCCGACAAACAGCTGATCGGCAGAGCGGGGCAGCCATTTAAATTTAAATGAAGCCGCGATTATTTTAATCGCGGCTTTATTTCCCTCTGCCGATCTGTCTAATCTACGTGCCTCTGCCGACAGAGGCATGTAGTCTAGACACAGCCCTGATGTATTGTGTTCATATACTGATGTAACTGTCACACAGGGCATGTTAATGCTGCAATTAAAAACTCAGAGCCCAAGTCAACTCAGTCGAGCTGGCAGGGTGTGGCCTGTGGGGCAATAAAATTAGACAGTCCAGCTCAGGATGGAGCCAAAGGCTTTGAGGCCTTGAGAAGGGGACGGGCCTGAGGCTATGTCTACACTGCAAACTTCTTTCGGAAGAAGCTTTTCCAGAAGTGATCTTCTGAAAAATCTTCTTTCGAAAAAGAGCATCCACACAGTGAAAGTGCAACGAGAAAGTGATGTGCTTTTTGAACAAGAGCATCCACATTGATTGGACGCTATCTTGCATTAAAATGGTGATTAGCTTGGATGGAGTAGCCACCAATGCAACTGTGCTTTTTCCTGGAGGTTTCTTCTTTCGAAAGAACTCCCTCTTCTACATCCACACCCGCCTTTGTCCAAAAAAGGGGTTTTGGAAAAAGGCTTGTTCCTCGTAGAATGAGGTTGACCACCGTTGGAAAACCCCCTCTGTTTTTTCGACTTTCTGTTGAAAGAGCTCAATGACAGTGTGGATGCAAGTATTGTTTTTCCGGAAAAACGCTGCAATGTAGACGCACCCTGACTTTGCTCCAGACCAGGCCTTCCAACAGAGAGGGGCAAAGGGAGAAATTGCCCCAGGGCCCAACGATTCAAAAGGGGTTGGGCCACTCTACTGTGGCTGTGGCAGCAGCTGCAGCCATGGGTCTTTTAAATTGCTGCCAGAGCCCCACAGGGTGTACTCTGGTCAGCTTTCAGGGCTGGGAAGGGGGCGTGGTATGCTCCAGTTGATGCTGAAGGCTAGCTGCCCTGGCTCCACCCCTTCTGCGGAGGTCCCACCCCTTCCAGGAATGCGATGCTGGGTGACCAACGCCGTTTCTTCCAGGGGCCTGGCAGGTCTGTCAGCCCCAATGATCCAGCTCGAACCTGACTGACTACACTGCTTGACTATGTCTCCTGAGGCAGCTCTCCTGGGCCAGCTGTGCTGCAGCTCATCTATCAACACCTAGACACAACCACAGTGGTTGACGTGGTCAAAATCACCTAGTGGGCTGCCGGCCAGAGCTGGGGAATAGAGAAGAAGACTTCAAAGACACAAATGGGACCTTGGCAACCAACTCCTGTTGCCATGCCCAGAAGACGTATACACAGAGCAACACCAGCAAGCCTGAGGTAGTGCCCGGCAATGCATTCATGGCTGTCCTGCTACCACAGGCCAAATCCTAAACATACTACATTTTATTCTATCCTCCAGCAAATTCCCTGTGAAATCTTTGTGCTGGGCATGAGTGAAAAATGAGCAGCACCCTCAGAATTCAATACAAACATTGCATCTTCTGAACAGAAGAGAATCCATCATACTGGGGGGACAGATTTGTTGAAGATGGAATAACCGCCCCCTCCCATGAGGAAAGCAGGGTAGCGGGGCCAACTGCCTCACCAGATTCTTGGGGTACGTCTAGACTACCGGGTTTTGTCGACAGAAGTTTTGTCGACAGTATCTGTCGACAAAACTTCTGTCGACAAAGAGCGTCCAGACACATTGAGTTCTGTCGACAAAGCAAGCTGCTTTGTCGACAGAACCCTGTAGTCTAGACACAACCCTACAGGCAATAACACCTTCTGTCGACAGAACTCTGTCGACAGAAGGTGTTATGCCTCGTAAAATGAGGTATACTAGCGTCGACAAAACTGCTGAGTTCTGTCGACGTTATGGCAACAGAACTCAGCGGTAGTGTAGACGCAGGTATAGTTTTTTGACGAAAGTCCACTTTTGTCGACAAAACTTGGTAGTCTGGACACACCCTTGGATAAGGCATGAGAGGGTCTACTCTGAGCCTCAGAAGGGGTGGAGCCTGGTGCAGAAGGGGCGGGGCTGGAGCTAGTCAGCCCTGAATGCTGCCTGGAGCACACCGCACAGCACTCCGGCAGCAATTTAAAGAGCCCAGGTCTCCGGCTGACCCCGCTGCCACAGTAGCAACAGTTGTAGCCAGGAGCTCCGGACCCTTTTGTATCACCAAGCCCCAGGGCAGTTGTTCCCTTTGCTCCCTCTTCTCCTTCCCTGTCGGCAGGTCTAGTCAGCCCCCGAGTTATTTCCTTGAGATAAGATCTGGGACTGAACCTGTCTGGAGGCCTGGGGAGAGGATGAATATTATTTCTGAAATATAGTCAGCCCACTTAATTTTGGAGGCCAGTCCCACACAGAGAGCCCCTCCAAAGCTATTTCTAAAAAACAAGGTTGGATTCATTGGAAAGGTTGACTGCTTCATGCTAGTTCTGATTGACATTTTAACATAATTTCCAGTGGCAGAGTGTCTCTGAACTTCCTACCTGGAAAATACCCTGGTGTTCCAGAATCCGAAACAGAATGTCATGGCCACCGCTAAATCTGGTTGAATAATATCTGTCCCCTAACTTATTTGGCACACCTACACAAGACACTAAAAACAAGACTAAATCTGTCAGATAATGTATTCACAATGAATAGTACAATGGATATTTCAGACTAAAAGGTACGATGCTAACTGGGAAGTAACGTGCATCCAGCGCAATGAAGCCAATCCTTTCTCCGGTCATTTCTCATGCCTCGTAGTGTCCAATTAAGGTTTTACGAGATGCTAGGAGCCTTGATCTCTCTCTATATCCCCTTCGAACTCCCTCCTGTTTGGTCACATTATAAAAAGAGACACCTCTACATAAAACACAGCTGCAAACTATGCAGACAATTTACAAGTCTCAATGATCGTATTTATGCAGAAGTCCCTCCGTAGACGTATTCTTAATGGTGGACCCTGTAGGTGGAATGTCATTAATCAGAGGGTAATGGACAGGAAGGTGGGTGGCTGGTGATAGTTTTGGCTCATTTGAGATGGTTTTGGGAGGCTGCCAGATTGTGTGTTAAAATTTTGAAATGTTTCAAACAATATGGCCTTTACAATGTTATAAAATACTAGGGTGGTTAGAGTAGGTTTTGACTTGGCCCCAAGCCAGTGAAACCTCAGGATTTCAGTCAGCTGTAACGTGGCATTGAATGTTTGTCTGGGGTGCTCAAGGTCACCTCTCCCATGGGGTTTGAACAGCTCCTTGGTCCTGGAGGTTACACTAAACCAGAAAGCTTCTGGTTCATCACTGGATGGCTTTGTGAACAAAATGGTTTCCTCACTCAGTTCTGTGGAAAGCCCCTCCCGCCTGCTGCAAAAGAAGCCCATAGTGAAATCGAGAAGTAAAATAGTGATTCAGATCAATCAAGGCCTGATCTTTCAACTGAGGACACTCAGGCTACATCTAAATTACACTTCTTTTTTGGAAAAAGCTATACAAATTGCACTCCGCCATTTGCATACACATTTGCTTACCTTTTTCCGATTCTTTTTTTGGAAGAAGCTTTTCTGAAATCTGGCCCATCTACACGGGGCCAAATATTGGAAAAACCTCCTCTTTCTGAAGAGCCCTTCTTCCTCATGAAATGAGGTTTACAGGATACCTTGGGTATCCCGGAAAAACTCCGCTGCGTCCAGGGAACTCATCTGCTCTTCCGGAATTTTCAGATGCGGTCTTTCAGAAGAACTCATCTGCTCTTCTGGAATTTTTTTCTCTTCTGAAAGAGCGCATCTGAAAATACCGGAAGAGCAGATGAGTTCCCTGGATGCTGCGGAGTTTTTCCAGGATACCCAAGGTATCCCGGAAAAACTCCATAGTGTAGATGTAGCCTCAACCTTGATCCACACTATGGAGTTATTTTGAAATAACAAGTGGAGCGTCCACACTACTAAACTGGTTATTTTGAAATAACGGGCTGTTATTTCAAAATAATAACTTCTGCTTGTCATGAGGAATAACACTTGCTTTGAACTAGTTATTTTGGGAGTTATTATTTCAAATAATTTCCTAGTGTAGACATGCCCTCACAGACTCTGCATTTGATCTAGGGAAGAACGGCTATATCTATCCTATAGCTGAGGAAACCAGTTCACCACAGAGAACAGACACTGGCTGCAGAGACATATAGGAACTGACCCAGGCAAGTTCCTGTGCATTTTTACTCCAGGTACTTAACTTGCTCAGCTTCACCACAAGATTGGATCCACAGAGAGGAAATTAGATAGGAAACAGCACTGTTGAACCTTAACAAACAAGATGTGCAAGTGGAAACAGGGCCGGATTCCAGTTAGGACACAGGTCTCTTTATTCCACTCTTAGCATAAGTGGGAATCAGACCTGTAATTGGGGCTAAGTAGAAAAATGACTGGAAAAAGGAGGGAAAAGTTTAATTTTCTTCCTTCTTACTCGCTTTCCAATAATGTCATGTATTCACTGACCTGCGGTGGCAAGTGCACATGGTCCTTAAACATCCCTTCTATTGACAGTTTTTGCTTGAGAGATCAGTGCTAGAAAGTTATATTTCCTAATTCTCTGCTTTGGAAAACTGAGGAGCATATTCAAGTGATGGACCCTGGTTTTTTTCAGGGAAGGGAGTGGTAGCTTCTGTGACCTGGAAAAAAATGATAGAAAATTCCTGGAAAAATGTGTTACTCAAGTTCGAACATCTCAAGTCCGGCATTCTCTAGTTTGGCAACATCCGTGGTCCAGCCTGATTTTAGTTATCTAGATGTCCACTTAATATGGGTGTGGCCAACTTTCCTGCAGTCCCATAATGTTTGTTTATGTGCTGTTCTTTCACTCTAATTTACCCCTAAATGTTTTCTAAGAGCCCAATAAGCAGTGGAAGCGTTCACCAAGTTTCTGGCTCGGCTCCGGTCAGATCCCGAGGATGCCGGAGTAGAAAGGTTTAACCTGTAATGTGCCCTTCATGTACATCCTGAACTGTGAATTCTTGGGGATTAGACTACTACTACCCTAATTCTTGGGGATTAGGCTAATAGGCCCTCTTTTCCAACATTAGCATTAGGGCCTACTCTGGAAATGTTCTTGAACCCGTTGTGAAACTTGGCATTTTTGTTAAAGCCTCAGGTCTTGGACTCATGCTATTAGCTGAGAACCTCAGCTGTCATTTGGGGAGGGAACACATTTTAAATGTCTACCCTTCTAGGTTCCCAAGAGAAGCATAAAAGTTTCTAACATGAGACAGCAAATAAAAAAAGCAAATCTCATTATTCTGGGGAGGTCCTAACTCATGGCTTTTGAACATTTAAGGTTGGCAATACTGCAACTGTGTTGGTGAACTATCATCCATGGACAAGAGATTATTGTCCATGCACTTTGCCCAGAGCTACATAGACCCTATGGGTACCAATGATTTGTTGGTAGTGCATTCCAGCCACCCTCTTTCTGTTCTGGGAAGGCAACAGCCAGACTGAGGCTACGTCTAGATTGCATCCCTTTTTCGTAAAAGGGATGCAAATTAGACGTATCACAATTGCTAATGAAGCGGGGATTTAAATCTCCCCCGCTTCATTAGCATAAAAATGGCTGCTGCTCTTTTTCAGCACGGAGCTTTGCCAGAAAAAAGCGCTAGTCTAGACGTGGATCTTTCAGAAAATAAAGCCTTTTCTGAAAGATCCCTTGTCCCTCTTAAAATAAGGTATAAGGGATCTTTCAGAAAAGGCTTTATTTTCCAAAAGAGCCGCATCTAGACTGGTGCTTTTTTCCGGCAAAGCTCTGTGCCGAAAAAAAGAGGCAGACATTTTTATGCTAATGAAGCGGGGGAGATTTAAATCCCCACTTCATTAGCAATTGCGATACGTCTAATTTGCATCCCTTTTACGAAAAAGGGATGCAATCTAGATGTAGCCTAAATGAATCTGCATGGGCAAACTGGGGAAATAGATTCCCTGAACATTATGCTAACCTGTAGCAAACTTATTTTGGGACTTCCAAAAGCTGGTATATCATGGGCTCAGTTCCCCATTGCTCTGAGGTTTGCATAGCCATTTATACCAGTGAACACTGATTTCAAAATGTGCTTGTTCTATACTCTCTTTGCATTAGTGCAAATAACTGCACAAGTTGTAGGAGAATCGGGTCCATAGGATATGAAAGTTGCTCATATCACTGCCTTATTCCTGTTGAGAAGTACGTGTTCATATAATCATTGCAGGAGATCTGATGTGCATACATGGTACTCAGGTTCAGGAAAAGCTACAGCCTTAGGTTCTTTATTATTACCTATAAAAGATAGTCATGCATTACTTAATACTAAAAAAAAAAGAACTTTCTTGCTATCCTGAGCTTTATAATGATCATGAAGTCACTCTCATTTCTAAAAGCTTCCCATATAAGAAAAACTGATATTTATTTATCTGATAAATTTAATTATCTTATCAATTTTTGTTTTAATTTTATTATATCTACTACATATTTGAGAGAGTTTGTCTGACTTTCTGTCTGTGTGTCCATCTGCCGGTCTGTATGTCCATTGGTTCAAGAGGTCCTCCAAAACAGTAAGAGCTAGGGCCACCAAATTTGGTAGGCAGCTTCCTCTTATCATAACTTAAAGGAAGTTCAGGGTTTGGTTGTGCTAGGACAATGGGATGTGCCTGGAATGTGATGGGTTTTCATAGAACTGAAAGGGAGGGTTCAGGGAGCAAGGACTGTTATACTGTAGAATGACCACAGGGGGGCAGCAAGGGGCCATATATGGGCACCGAGACAGCTATAACCCCTTTGAGGCAGTAGGGAGCAGAGGTGCAGAAATGGACAACTCTCTCTGTCTTGACAGGCCCCAACAGCAAACATCAATAGAAATAATTTTCATAATACTGCCACCCAAAGGTATCTTATAGTCCCAGATATCTGAAACCACAGTTACAAGTAAAACACTCTAACGGTAACAGAATGTTTTCAAAACTAACCGATTTTGGTTTCCTTTCCTTCCAAATGTATTAGAAAAGAAGGGTCACCACAACATGATGAAAACAAGGAAAACTTAACCAGAGAAAGGCATTTATCTCTGTGATGCTACATAGAACAAGCATTCACACTGTGGGATGAAAAGTGACTACTTTGCTTGAGATGGTTTCTTCAGCCCTGAAGGAAGAGTAGATAAATTACTTCAGAAGACCCTACTATCCTCTGTGTATGTGTACACTAGATTATTTATAAACTTAATCATAAAACATACTCTTCAATTACACATTCTTCCTCTGTGGGTGCATCTACATAGCGGGGCTTAATTCGAAATAAGCTATGCAAATTGAGCTACGTCAAAGGCATGGCTTAGTTCAAAATAGCTTATTTCGCATTTTGGTGCTGTCTACACAGCACTTATTTCAAAACAGAGCACTCTTCCTCTGACTTCCCTTACTCCTCATACAATGAGGATCACAGAAGTTGGAGTAAGAAGTCCTTCAGTTTGACAGTGTTTCAAAATAATGTTGCTGTGCAGACATAGCCTTTGGGAGCTTCTGAATGATACCTATTCTGAGAGCAAATGATAAGTGTTTGGATTGAGGCCAAATAAATTAAGAACAATGATGAAATGTACATTGGGTGTTCATTTTGGACACATCTTCCTGTTATCCCGAAATGCTGACACAATGGCATTCACACATAAACCTCTATGGTCCTAGAGAGATTTGACATAGAATTCTAATTACAAGCATTCCATGATGGCTTCAATAATTCTGTTGGGCCTAAGTGCTTGGAACCATTTGCCTTTTCCAGTTACTAAACTACAGCCCTTTTTACAGGTCATTCTGAATGTTTGCTTTCAAAGTTCAAACATCCAGAGAGATAGTTTGAGTCCACTCTATTGCAAAGTGTGAACTTGTGAGGTTAAAGGCTGTAACCTGGTGTGGGATGGGGGCAAAGGGCTTGGCAGGGAGGAGAAGACAACTCACTAGAGTTTGTATCTCCAGCAAACAGCTCAGCATAGCTCCATTCTTGGGGTGCATCTACACAGAACTGTTATTTTGAGGTAACTGACGTTATTTCGAAATAACAATGCGCACGTCTACACAGCCATTCTGTTATTTCAAAATAATTTTGAATCCCCCACAATGCCTCGCTTTCACTTCATTATCTCTCCAGCTACTGCTGCAGGTCTCCACAGGTTTGTAGTTTTATGGTTAATATAATATTATATTGTGATTACATAGTAATTTAAGGAGTGGTGTCATTAGATATCTAATCAACATTCCCATAACAGTAAAATTAACATAAAATGTAAAATAATTCCCAGAAATCAGCTTGGTTGGAAAAGAAATAAACAGCATACAATAGCATAGCCATGTTCCCTCCCCCTAGCACCAGTCTGTGATTCCATTTATGTTGTGAGTGGCTTTTAATGAAAGAACAGGGGGATATATTGTGGTTTCACACATACATGGATTTTACGGTCACTTATTCCTAACTAGGAGACAGAGATACAAAGCAGAGAAGTATTCTTTTCTCCCTCCAATGCACTTAGGTTATGAACATACCTGGTGGTTCACTTTATTGTAATGTGATAGGCAGGGACTGCTTTTGTGCCACAAAAGAAAAAGATAAAGCAAATAATCCCCCGGAAAAGAGGATGGGAAATTGTTTTAGGAGAGTTCATTTCAACCCCTAATACCTGTGATTTGAGGTGATTGAATGCTTGGTTTTTTGCCAAACCACAATAATCTGTTAAACTTCCTTACTTTTCACTTTCCCCAATGCTGTACTGTGATCTTTTGGTTTCAGAAGAGTAGCCATGTTAGTCTCTAAGGTGCTGCAAGACTTTTTGTTGTTTTTTATGTTTTTCCAGTTACAGACTAACAAAAAATGTTATCATGAGCTTTTGTGGGTACAACCCACTTCTTCAGATGAATGGAGTTTAAGGGGTACAGTTATCAAATAAATAGCAGAGAGAGGGCATGGGGGTAAAAACATGATCCTGGACCCTTTTGGGGGGTTGCGTCAACAAAGATAAAAGCTGGTTTATTAGAACTTGTTTGGAAGCAACTCAGAGGGGTCCCTGTGTTAGTCTGTAACTTTAGAAACAAGTGGTCCCTGTGGCACCTTAGAGTATGTCCAGACTGCATTCCTCTGTCGGCAAAGAGGTTTACAGGATCTGTCGAAAAAGGCTTTCTTTCTCAACAGATCCCCCTCTAGACTGCCACTTTTTGCCAACAAAATGCTGAGTCGGCAAAACGCGGCGTCCATTTTTATGCAAATTAGGCACGGGATATTTAAATCCCTGCCTCATTTGCAATGTCAACCTGCCTAATCTGCACCCCTCTGCCGACAGAGGGATGCAGACTAGACATACCCTTAGAGACTATCCAGAATATATAGAATCATGAGCTTCCATGGGCACAACCCACTTCATCAGATGGATTGGAGTGGAAATAATAGAAACCAAGAGAGATATCTAACAGCAGATGAAGTACCGGTCAATTGTAGGTCCCATGCTAATGAATTTAATTAACCTTTCTGTAGTCAAGGCATGTTGTACTTTAGCATGTTGTAGTTGGGTGACATATGTTAACATGTTCCAAATAACACCACCACCACCAAGAACCCATCAAGAAAAACCCTCCGTCATTAAGGTTTGGTCTACACAAAAGTGGAAAGTCAACTTAAGATATGAAACTCCAGCTACGTTAATTGTGTAGCTGGAGTCGACGTATCTTAAATTATGTTTTTGCACCCTCTGAGTTCAAATTAGTATATCTTCACTAGACCCACTCATTTGAACCCTGGGAGATCAGCTGCATTGGTATCAATCTTCTGTGTAGTATAGACAAGCCCAGGGAGTGCAGGCTATAGCATGTGTATTTGTACATGTCTGTGAGGAAAGCACAACATTCATATTCACAGAGTCTCAGGCCAGAAGCACCCACTGGGATCTTCTAGTCCCACTGCCCATAGAACACAGCCCAAAGCACTTTCCCCGAAATCATTTCTAAAGCAGATATTTTTAGGGAAAAAAATATCCAACCTTGATTTTAAAATGGTCTCCAATGGAGAATCCACGGTAAGGCTTGGTAAATTGTTCCAGCTGTCCTACGCCCTTAAGCATGTATACCTTATTTCCAGTCAGAATTTGTCTAGTCTCAACAGCCAGTTATATGGGATCTCTTTCACTGCTAGACTGAAAAGCATCATAAAATATTTGCTCCCATTTTAGGCGCATACAGACGTAACAGGGGCTTGCCCTGTTCCACATGTTCCATGGTTCCTGCGGCTCTCAGAAGCAGCAGAGTCCCCTCCCCCATTCTGGCTCCTACACATAGGGGTAGTCGGGGGGCTCCATGCGCTGCCCCTGTCCCAAGCACCACCCCCGCAGTTCCCATTGGCTGGGGGCCTTGGCCAATGCGAGCTTCCGGCATAGGGCGGTGCATAGAGCTGCCTTCCAGCACCTCTGTATAAAAGTCAGGGGCGATCATAACACTGCTTCCTGGAGCTGCTTGAGAGAAGGACCCCCTAGAGCCTGCAGCCTTGAGCACCCCAACCCCTTCCCTCAGCCCTGATCTCTCTCCTACCTTCAGTATTCTCCTTCACCCCAAACTCTCATCCCCAGCCTCACACCAGAGCCTGCATCCCCAGCCTGAACCCTCCCCCCTCACACTTCAACCCCAATTTTGTGAGCATTTATGGCCCTTCATACAATTTCCACACCCTAATGTGGCTCTTAAGCCAAGAAGTTTGCCCACCCCTACTCTAAGGCATATTTTCTAATCATGTAATAATTTTTATTGGTCTTCTGTGAACCTTCTCTAATTCATCCTTTCAAAATGCCAAACTTATTCCCACATGTCACAATTTCATGCTTGCAAAAGTATATGTGTGTGTGTGTGTGTGTGCACACGCACACACAAATCTACAACAGAGGGCAACCCATAGGGTAGCAAGCAACTCAGTCAATACATAAGCATGCCCTTTCAGAAATGGGGCAAATGAGTCTACCTTAGTGACACTATTGTAAGAGGAGGTATCTTAGGGTATGTCTACACTAGCCCCTAGTTCGAACTAAGGAGGCTAATGTAGGCATTCGAACTTAGATACATGTTACACCGCCTCCTGAAATGAGGTGTAACAGGTCATTCGAACTAAGGACTTAGTTCGAATTATGGTTTAACTGCCACGTGTAGCCGTGGGCAGTTAGTCCGGACTAGCGGCATTTAAAGATGGCGGCTGGACGGAAACATGCAAATAAAGCCCAGGATATTTAAATCCCAGGCTTCATTTGCAAGTTTGAATGCCTACATTAGCCTCCCTAGTTCGAACGAGGGGGCTAGTGTAGACAGATCCTTAGCTAGCACCAAATACCAAGAAGCCAATGCAAAGGCATTCAATAGTAGAGTTTGGGGGCCAAACTATTTGAAAAAAATTACTGGCAATTATTTTTACATCAGAAAATGGTTTGCCCTTCCCTACACTGAGATACTGTAATTAAGGAATTCATCCACAACATCTGGAAGATAATAATGTGGTAGGTAACAGACAGCATGGATTTGTAAAGAACAAATCATGTCAAACGAATCCGACATCTTTCTTTGACAGGATAACAAGGCTTATGGATAATAGAGAAGCATTGGTATCTAGACATTAGTAAAATATTTTATATGCTCTTTCATGATCTTTTTATCAATAAACTAGGGTAATACAACCTAGATGGGGCTACTATTGGGTGGGTGCATAACTAGTTGGATAACCATTCTCAGAGAGTAGTTAACATAGGTTCACAGTCTTGCAGGAAGGGCATAACAAGTGGGGTTCCGCAGGGGTCTGTTTTGGGACTGGCTGGGTATCTTAATTTTTCAATGTGATTTGTAGGTGTTCAGGCCCCCTGAAAATAACCAGGTTCCAATTCAGGAATATATATAGTCACATGTTTCAGATGCATTTGAAAACATTGATATAAGGATATTTGGAGGACACTAAAATATCTTCCCTCTCCCCACCCTCCATGACGTTAGGATTCTACAGCAATTTGCTGTGCAAGAAGTTATGCAGGGAAGTCCTTCATACTGAAAAGAACATGCCTTAATTTGGATCTACTTTTGATTGGCATTTTCAGACTTTTTTTTTCAAGCAGGCTCTTGGTAGCTCCTTCACAGGCTGCAAAAATAAACAAGAACAAGTAAATGCAGGCCTTTGTTTGGGAAATTTCTCCTTTTGTTTTGTTTCCATCTGAATGTATTTGGACATCTGGGGTGAAGCGAGGCTGATCCCGGAGCAAAGTTCTTCTCCAGCAGACAGCCACGCTACTTGTACAAATGGTTCATGTTAGCTAGAGAAAGACACCACGAATCGAAACCATGTGCTTCTGGGCCTTGTGGTTTCAAAGTGCACCACAAACATTCAGGCAAGCTGTCAGTCTCTGTTCACAATTTCAACCAAGCTTGCAAAGAAGACGGTGGGGGGAGGCAAAGCTATCGCCCACCTGTCGTGTTTTTAACCCTTACATGAGAAGCGGGGTGATTTTAATGCTTTTGGCCATAGAGGTGGGCTGTTGAGCGGAGGGAGAAGCAAAGGGACTAATAGGATGGAGGAGGAATAAAGACGAACACCTGATGCAAGAAGGAGCAAAGAAAAGATTTATAGTGCAAAGCAAAGCATCCGCAGCATCCATGGCTGGAGGCCTTTATAACAGCGAAGATGAAGGAAAATATCCTTGAAACAAGAGTTTCTATCAAAGACCCAGGAGGAGCAGGACTGAATAACCTAAAGGAGAAAGAGGGTTTTATAAAAGGCCACCATTATAAAAGTGGATTACCATTCTCAGGGTGTATCTAGACAGCACCCTTCTGTCAGAATAAGCTACGCAATTTGCGCTAAATAAATTGCATAGTTTATTCCGAGTCTAGGTCGAAAGAGCTTATTTTGAACTGTGGAGCTGTGTAGACAGCCAAATTTCAAAATAAGGCACTATTCCGACAAATTCCTTAACCCTCGTGGAATGAGGGTGACAGAGATGTTGGAATAGCACGCCCGCTATTTTGGGAAATAGCGGGAGCGTTTAAAGACGCAGCGTTATTTCAGGTTAATTCCGGTATCCCGAAATAGTGCCACAATCTAGACATACTCTCAGTGGGCAACTGCAGAAGTGCTCTTGTAGGAGATGCCATCACATGGGGGCTTGAACCTAGGACTTCCCACACCAAAGGCAAAAATTATCATGACTGAATAAGGCATGCATCTTCTGAGGACCTGCCACTAGATAGGAATGGTTAGCATAGAATGAACAGTGGGTTACCCAATGGTGTATGTTTATGGTAGAGTTTTGAAATATGCAAACACAGTCATTTGTGTACTAAAAATTGCTCCTAAATATAATCCTTAGTATAATCCAGGGTCCATTGGCTGTTATACTTTCCCCTCTATTATGTACAGATATAAATAAATTACAAGCTTTATCTGGTGTTTCACAGTGTCCATAACTCAAAGAAGTTTTGTTTCCCTTCATTTGAATCGTTGCGCTGGGGTGGGGCTGGGGATGAGGGGTTCAGGATGGAGGCTGCCCAGGGGCGAGAGGACAACCCCAGCCCTCTCTCAACACAGAAGCTTGGAGCTAGGTAAGAAACACATGTCCATGGCTGCTGAGGTGGGCACAGCTGGGGGTGGAGTGCATGTCCCCCAGCTGAGGGACAGACAAACACGCAGATAAACAATCTATATATAGTAGATAGCTTTCCCTTTCTCCACCCTTGCCCACTGCTGGCCCAATGGGATTATAGCTGTCCCGGTCCCCATCTCTGGCCCCTTGCAGCCCCTCTGCAGTCTTTCATAACTATAACTGTCCATCGTAGAAGACCATTCCCTTTCCATTTTATGAGAAGCAATCACATTCCACGCACATCCCATTGTCCTGGCACAGCCAAACCCTGACCTTGCTTTTAAGTTAACATGAAAGGAAGCAGCATATCAAATTTGGTAGTCTTAGCTCTTACCATCAAGGAGGAGTTCTTGAACAAATGAACTCACAGGCAGACACACACACAGACAGACATATAAACTCTCTCAAATATGTAGTGGACTAAGATTGTTGTCTTCCATGCCTTGCATTCTAAGACACAGTCGGCTGCCAACGTGATCTTAGAATAAAAATCTAAAGGGTGAAAATCTGAAATAAGGGGAGTGGTTAAAGCAGGTTACAGGAATTTGGAATTCTTGTGTGCTACACAATGTCACCAGACTCAAGCATTCTAATGTCCTGAGATAGGACCCCCAAATATTGTGCATGACTTCAAAATCTTAAAAAATATATTTCAAGTTCTTTTTACTTAATGTCTACTTTTGGAATCTTTAGGTTCCACACAGGTTGAATTTTCAGGCTTTTATGCACAACCACTGAGGATGAGACACTTTCAGTGTAAGTTGTGTGTCATATGACTCCAGGAGCTGGGGCTTTATGAAATGTATGAAAGCTTTTGAGATCCATAATAAAAGCATAGCACTATTAGGTTGGGAGTAATTTACAACACCCTTTTAAGAAATGTACCATACAGACTGCACTGCACAAAACATTCATTTGTCATTCTCTCTGTCATATCTGGTTTGAAGGTGACCCATAAAAAAATAGATTAAAAAACTGGAAATTCATGGAGGGTAGGTCCATCAATGGCTATTAGCCATGATGAGTAGGAATGGTGTCCCTAGCATCTGTTTGTCAGAGGCTGGAAATGGAAGACAGGGGAGGGATTGTGTCATGTTTACCGGTTCTGCTCATTCTCTTTGGGGCACCTGCATTGGCCACTGTTGGAAGATAGGATCCTGGGCTAAATGGACCTTTGGTCTGACCCAGTATGGCTCTCCTTATGATCTTATATGTAGACTAAAGAGCAGCTCATTCAGGAACTACACTTGTTGAGGAAGGAGAGGGGAGAAAAGCTACATTTACATTCCAGGAACTGTGCTGAGGGTAGCTTTGCTTTGTAGAGTTCAGATATCTTTGGTTGCAAACCCAAAATGTAAATGCACAAGGACAGAACAACAGGTGAGAAGGACATGTCAGATAACAATGCTGCTTTGTCACATGAATTTTTCCCCCGTCTGCCTCTGATTTCTCAAAGAAACCAAAAAGATTCTATAGCTAACATCTATCTATCTGTTAGGGCTGTGTTTTATATGTAGCTCTAAATACAGTGAGGCAATGTGGTCTATGGAAAGGAACTGGAGTGTTAGGGTTAAGCAACTTTTGAGTTTCATTCTAAATTCATATGCCCATGTGACGTTGTCACCCCTCAAGTCACTTCCCCCTTTTTAATCTGTTTCCTGATATGTAAAATTGGGCATAATAATGTTGATTTCGCTTCAGAGTGTGTCTCTATACTGCACCGTTATTTCAAAATAACGTTATTTCAAAATAACAATGCAAGCATCTACACAGCCATTCCATGATTTGAAATAATTTTAAATAACGGACAGCTTATTCCAGTTTCTGTAAATCTCATTCCACGAGGAATAATGCCTATTCTGAAAACGCCTATTCTGAAATAGCTATTTCGAAATAAGGGATGTGTATAGATGTTCCACTCCTGTTATTTTGAAATAGCCCTCACCAGGGCCATTCTAAGTTATTCCTCTCCGGTGCCTCCTATTCTGGAATAACTATTCTAGAATAATTTATTTTGAAATAAACGTGCAGTGTAGACATACCCAAAGACAGCCTTGCAAACTGTCATGAAAGACACCACCAAATCCTCATAAAATGAAATTATTTCTTCCACAAAGAATTCTCGGTCTGCTGGGAATTCACATTTTCAATTTCAGCTGTTAAATATGACATGCATTATATAATTCAGGCATGTCCACACTGGGGAGTTATTTCGAAATAACTCGGTGAGAGTCCACACTACCTGTTAGCCTGTTACTTCGAAATAATAGGCATGTTATTTTGAAATCATAACTCCTGATTGTGAAGAGGAATAAGCTTATTTCAAATTAGTTATTTGGGGACTTATTATTTTGAAATAGCTTATTTCAAAATAACCTGGTAATGCAGACATAGCCTAAGTGTCATAAATTATGAAAACTACACTGTGTGCCTATTTGTATATCCGATATGTTGTAAAGGCAAAAACAGCCATCAGAACAGACTTTTTAAAGAAATCTAAAGAAATGTATTCAAACAAAATCAAAACAACTTTAAAAAAATTAATTTATCTAATCAACCTTGCTTGGATTTCCATTTGTGTCTGGCACACTGTAACTCACAACCTGAACTGTGCTTTTTATCTGCATGAATCATGCAATCAAGGTTCAGGAACAATAGCACAGAGCTTATGCAACTAACCATGTAGCCTATAATCAGCTAAAGTATGCAAATCAAAATTCATTTTCAGCAAATATTGGAGCATTATAGCTGAAAAATTCATGTGACTATCCCCTCATGAATCATGAGTACTGTACTCAGATATTCCAAGAAAGCTAACAGCAAAGCGATAGATACATACTCATGTTGAAATTGGCTTTTAAATTTTAATGAATATCATGGAGAAAAATGTTCCCCTATTCTTTTCAGCTCTGTCCATGAATATTCAACACTCATTCTAATATTCATCACAATGATATGATTTGAGTCACTCCTGGAAGAAAGAACCACTGGTGGAAATGGCAAAGTTAAACTGGGAAATGCCATAGCAGAATAGGAAAATACTCTTTGGTTGTCACTAAGGGGAAAATGCCAGCCGTGGCATATTCATATTTCCCACAATGTGTGCACATATTTTCCAAGAGCCAGAAAATGGAAGAGTGTGAGATATTTCTGGTGTTAATACCAGTACACTGTGGCTAGATTCATAGCAGGTTTAAATTGACATCACTGACAGATGGTCAGGAATTTGTTGCCAGAAAAATATTTGGCCAAAACCAAAAAACTGTTTTCACCCAGCATTTTCCACAATTTCTGGGGTGGTTTTTATCAAGGGAAAAAAGATCAAGTTTTTTGTCACAAAATACCAGAAACATGTCAAACCTTATTAGTTGACCCTTGCTCAAAAGGGAAAAGAAAAAAAAAGATTTTTCAACTTTTCCCATTTCTTGACCAAAAAGGTAAAATATAGCTAAAAGAAATTTTCATTTTGACAAAAAAAAGCTCCATATTTTAGTGAAAAACAATGATTGGAATGAAATATTTCCTCCAGTTCTAGCTCTGTTTTCCTGATTGACTTGCATGGGGCTAGAATGATTTCAGCCAGATGAGGACTTGCTCCCGTGTATTTAGTGCTGAAGTGAATAAGTAATTTTAGTGTAAGCTGATAATTTTAAGTCTTGAGGAAAGACTGGATGAAGATGTGAAACTAGTTCGTCTGTATTAAATAACTTAAGCAAATGAGTGGCATTTAGGGTGAGTAGCATTGGCTATACTGGACCAATAAGTCTACTTAGAAAAAGCCATTAATACCTACTTGTTAACACATCCAGTTATTGGACAATGCTGCCTTTGTTGATGAGATTGCTCCTACAGGTTGAACCTGTCTAGTCCGGCACCCTCAGACCCTGATTGGTGTCAATGTTTCCCACACACCTAGTGTCCTGGGTTCAAATACTCCCAGCGGTGGTTATACCAAACCACATAATTTTCTGGACCATGGGAGGTCAATATTGTCTAGCAGCATTACCAACACTTCTACTGCTGACTGGGTTCTTAGAAGACATTTGGAGTAAATTAGCACTAAATAACAGTACAGAACACTGAGAGTTAGGACTGGTGGCTGTTAACAAACTTTCAGGGGACATGGAAAACTTGGCTACTCTCCTGACAAGTGGACATCCGGCTAACTCAAATCATGGACCACGGATGTTAACAGACCAGAGAGTGCCAGATTACAGAGATTCAACCCGAAGTGCTATTATTTTGCTATGAGACGCCATTAGTAACTATCTCAGGGAATTGTTATTCAGTGTATTCATTTATTATAGTGCAGCTGGTATACCATCACAGCCAGGATATGCTGAGGGCAAGTCTATGGCATGTGTCCCATGTGCCACCCCAATAGGAACACTTAGGGTGTGTCTACACAGAAAAGTTATTTCAGAATAATGGCTGTTATTCCTAAATAACTACGCGAGCGTCTATACAGCAATTCCATTCTTTCAAAATAATTTTGAAATAACGGATGGCTTATTCTGACTTCTGTAAACCTAATTCTACAAAGAATAATGCCTTTTCTGAAATAGCTATTTCAAAATAAGGCAAGTAGAGACATTCCACTGCTAATATTTTGAAATAGCCCCTCCCCAGGGCTATTCTATGTTATTCTTCCCCAGTGCCTCCTGTGGCTCTAAATTGAGATAGCACGTCTACATTAGGGGAGCCTGCCTTGGACTAATTTTGAGGCTTCCCTGCAGTGTTGACTCGCTATTTCGAAATAAGCTATTTTGGAATAGCTTATTCAGAAATAACTGTTCAGTGTAGATGTAGCCTTAGAGGCCCCTCTCTCGGACACAAGAAACCATTATCCTGACCTATTACATTTCAACCTAATATAAGTGGGAGGAGGAGAAGGGGAATGAGGTTAGGGCACAGTAGAGCCAAGCCCCACCACACCTGATCCCTGACAGAGGTCATTTCTGGTGGAATCTAGTGTCGTTTTGCTGCTATGACATAATCGAGGGCTGAGTTGCTGGATATATAGGAGACACAGCTAAGAGCTCAAGGCTGCTGCTGTCCACCCTAGCTGACAGAATTTGGAAATGGTGGGGAACTGGCATTCAGAAGTAGTGGAGAATTGGGGCTAATGTCTCCGGGAGAGTTGGGGTCAAAATTTCCTTTTCACGCCTTTTTTGACAACATTCAACATGCACTCCCTATTATTACCTCACCCCTGCTCCTCTAGCCATGGAGTAAGGGTGTCTACCCATGACTCAACCCCATTTAGCAAAGCAGACATCTCTCCACTCATTTAAATGGCTTCCGCTTGCCTTTTCGGAAAACTCAGTGGACCCAACTCGGCTCTCAGTCGCCAATGTATGTCCAAAATCACTCTGTTGAAATCGGTGATGTTACTCCAGATTTCCACCTGCGCCAATGAGAGCAGCACCTAATACTTAACAAAAAATTAACGTTTCTGACATTGCATGAAAGTTATATGATCCCCTGCTTAATGTGCGCACAGACTGGGATGCCACACATGACCCTGGGGGTTTTCAAGGGCTAACGTAAAACTTAATTATACCTGTTGGGTTAGACAGACCGTGAAACCTTTTGTTTCGCATACACTTCAGATTCCCTCCTTCCCATCTTTTCACATTTGCCAAAGCCTCCTGAAGAGAAAATAGAGATGATTTTACTTTCACCTTAAAGAGCTCCTTGTGTGCATTTGCCTGGTTTAAAAATGGCTCGAATATCTAATATTTGGAGGACAGCGCTGATGAAAATGAATCATAACATTGGTCAAGTGAGCAGGTTTCCTGTGTAGCGTTGTCTCTAATTGGATCCCCAGCCAATCAAAATTTCAACCTGTGGCTATAAATGAGTTATTTGCATTTTGAAGGGACCTGATACAAAATTGGATTTTCTATTTCTCGTTACCCTACCTACCGCAATCACGATCCATTCATTGCAGCTCCTGTTAACCAAAATCAGATCACGTTTTCTACCTTTGTACTTGCCCAGAGATTAATCCCCTTCCTCTCCATTACTTTTGATGATTCGGCAAATAGCATTTCCCAGAAGCAGCAGTGGTAAATGGATGCAAATATTATTATTGGTCACAAAAGTCTGCAGACCTGTTTCCAGCTCAGTGAGGTTACATCAGATTTATCCATTACTACGCAAAACATAGCGATTTACTTTAAACTCTAGGGGACAAATTGTACTCTGGTGCATATTCACTGGCTTCAAGTAGCTAGTACAGGTTGGACCTCTTTGGTCTGGCACCCTTAAGAACGGACTGGTCCTGGACCAGGGAGTTTGTTGGACCAAGGGAGGTCAGGGCTCTCCCAGGGGCACTGGCCTCTTGGCTGGTTCCCCTCATGACTACTGGTCTACTCCCAACACTCAGCAGCTGCCTGGCTGGCCAGGCTCTGCTCCCGGACCCCAGAGGCAGCTGGGCTGGTCGGGCTAAGCTCTGCTGCCAGCCCCAGCAGCTGCTGGCTGGGCTCCGCTGCTGGCCCCTGAGTCTGTCAGCAGCTGGCCCCTCAGACTTCCAGCCAACAGCCACTGGGGCTCTCTTGTCCAGAGGCTCTTTGGTCTGGCAACGTACCACAGACATTGCCGGACCACAGAATTCTGGACCAGAGAGGATCAACCTGTGTGTGACATTCACTTCATTCCTCCATTACCTCCTCTAAGGTGGATCCAAATGGCATGTAGGCCTCCTGCTGGGTCTCTACAGAGGACTGGTTTATAACACCCAATGATAGGACATTGCATTACCTTTCTGCATGCACTTTACTTGGTTTGGGGTACCCCTAGGAGGAAATGCATCTTTTCTTCCCTATGAGAAATCACATGTCAATGTTAGCTACTGTCTGCCGTTCAGTGCCTGTCCTGCAGGTTTTCCAGTTGTTAGCATGGCGATTTCATTCTCTATGGGATGGAGATTCAGACAGGGATGTCTTCCTCTATGATAAAACATTCCCTACCTGAGGCACTGGGATTTTGTTCAATGCTCCTGTCCAGAAATAGCAAATTTAATCTAGCCGTGGCAGGGCAAGGGCAAACCATGAACAGGAACTTGGAGTAATGACGCCAGCTGAGAGCCAAAAATTCTCACCCTGATGGTCTACAAGCACAAAGCAGTAAAAGCTCTTTAAACAATCTTTAATACACTGCTCCACTGCTTTGAATATATTTACTGCAAATCATACTAAGCTTTATACAATGTATGGACCATGTGCCATAAAGAGTTTCCCTCCTGGATCTTTAGCATCCCACGTTGATCAGCTGCCAATTGGAATGCAGAGCACAATGAAATCACAATTGTGGTCTGCTTTGGGGAGCTTGTTTTATCTTTCATGCATTTTTTGAATGACTCTTGATGGTCTGGTTTATAAGTCTATTCAAACAGGGCGAGTAAGAGATACAAAAAAGATTTTAGAAAAAAATCAATGTCCATAATCAATTACAGATTTGAGAAGGAGTCTGGCAGCCATCACTCTCATCTCCTTTGACTCATTGCATAACGTTGGGTAAGTCACTTAACCTCACTTTGCCTGCACTGATCTGTATAATGGTGAAGTGGCGGAACTTACCTAACTGTGCCTAAGTCATGTTATGATTCTTGTAGGAGACGTACTATGGAAAAGCAAACCACTTAGGCTGTGTCTACACTGCACCCCTTTTCCGGAAAAGGGATGCAGATTAGACATTTTGGAATTGCAAATCCGCGGGGGATTTAAATATCCCCCGCGGCATTTGCATTTACATGGCTGCCGCTTTTTTCCGGCTTAGAGATAAGCCGGAGAAAAGCGCCAGTCTAGACGCGATTCTCCGGAAAATAAGCCCTTTTCCGGAAGATTTCTTATTCCTACTTTCAAAAGTTTTGCGCAAAAGGGACGTTTGCCCGAACAGGAGCAGCATAGTATTTCCGCAAAAAGCACTGATTTCTTACAGTAGGAAGTCAGTACTTTTGCGGAAATTCAAGTGGCCAATGTAGACAGCTGGCAAGTTTTTCCAGAAAAACAGCTGATTTTCCGGAAAAACTGGCCAGTCTAGACACAGCCCTTGGCTACGTCTAGACTGGCATGATTTTCCGCAAATGCTTTTAATGGAAAAGTTTTCCATTTAAAGCATTTTTGGAAAAGAGCATCTAGATTGGCACGGATGCTTTTCCGCAAAAGCACTTTTTGCGGAAAAGTGTCCGTGCCAATCTAGACGCGCTTTTCCACAAAAAAGCCCTGATCGCCATTTTCTCAATTGGGGCTTTTTTGCAGAAAACAAATCTCAGCTGTCTACACTGGCCTTTTTGCGCAAAAGAGAAGTCGATGGGAAAGTATCTTCCATTGACTTCCCATAATGGGGATGCTGCAGAAATTCAACTTAAGGGACGTCGACTCCAGCTACGCTATTCCTCACAGCTGGAATTGTGTCTTAGGTTGACTTTCTCCCGTAGTGTAGACCTGACCTTATGATCCACTGTGAAAGCCCAAATCAGGTTATCTGGCTTCTGAGATTGGCAGCTGCAGTTACTTTTTTTGTTCATTCTGGGTTTTTTTTTTTAGTATGTACATATTTTATGATACAGGTTGAACCTCTCTAGTCCAGCACTCTCTGATCCAGCAACTTCTGTTGTCCGGCATGAATTTAGTTGGCTGGATGTCTATCATGACTGTGGCCAAGTTTCCTGCCGTCCCATAAAATGTATTTATAACCACCAGTCCCGACTCTCAGTGTTCTGTGTTGTTATTTAGTTCTCATGTCTTTTAAGAGCCCAGCAAACAGTGGAGGAAGTGTTGGTAATGCTGCTAGACAGTATTGACCTCCCATGGTTCAACAAATTCTCTGGCTTGGCACCAGTCAGGTCCCAAGGCTGGTGGACTAGAAAGGTTTAACCTATGCTAGGAAAATTCAGACCCTATTGAAGTCCATAGGAGTTTTGGTATTGAAGTCAAAGGAGGTGATCCTTTTCAACTACCCAAGAGAGTCTAAAAGACCCTTACGTCACTGAAGCTGGCCTCTCTTTTTATGTATAATGCTTAGCATCATTACACAGTAATTATCATCATCATCCAGTCAGACTCTTTCTCTCACAATACCCATTTTAGGAATTTGTGGAATCTACATCAGTTTGCAAAGGTTGTCACTATTATCAATCGCCTGCTTGACAGTGCCTTTAAAATATATTTCTTTTAACTCTGTGGGCCAGTGGCAGAATGAATTATCCATTCAAATAACAATTATTTACAAAGGGGAAATTGGACAGGCAATATAGGTATTCCATCCATATTCATTTGTAAACATAGGCACATTCGTGTCCATTTCAACATACTGGAGGAGATAATAATATTCATCTAACGAACCAGATCAGTAAAATTAAGTAAAGGGTGTTGAGGATTTGGTTCAGATAAGTTACAGGGTAACTCCGAGGCTTCATTACTTGAATATTAAGTACTTTGCAGTCCTTGTCCGAAAGCTGATATGCATGTGAAAAACCATTATATTTATTATTAAAAACAAATGTGATTCATGAATATTTTCAGCTAATAATTGTGACTGTTACTGTCCAGAAAGAAGACTCTTTGCAATAATTCTGTCAGGCTGGAAACAGAGTTAAACAGGATTTATTGGACTAAGAGAAAGAAGTTAGAAATGGAAAAACATGTTTCAGTAAATTTTGATTCCACTTGAACTCTGTGGACTCAACCAAAAAAAATTATTCAACCAAACCATTTTAGAATGTTTGGAAATGTGAATGTGACGCATTTTTCCTGCACTTGCAGTAATTTCCCATGGAAAAAAAAATCAAGGTTTGTTTAATTTAAAAATAATGTATTTTGTTTTGCTTGATTGCCAGAAAGAAATTAGAGAAACCCTAGGAATCATAGTAGAAATGTGGAGCGCTAGTAGAAGATTATGGATTTTTTGTTTTTGTTTTTGTTTGTTTGTTTTAAGAATGAAGGAGAATGTTGAAAGTGACAAAGAATTGTTGCCATTTCATGGCTCTTTGGTGGCCTGTATGAAATGAACTTGTGTATCACTCCATTTACTAGTGAAGATGGGTCCATAGCATAAAAAATCATTACTCAAGTAGCACCATTCTGGAATTCTGAATAAAGACTGAGGGTGCGTCTACATTGCACCAGTATTTTGAGATAACTAGCTCTATTTCAAAATAACAATGCGAACGTCTACACATCCATTCCATTATTTTGAAATATTTTCAAAATAACGGATGGCTTATTCTGAAATCTGTAAACCTCATTCTACGAGGAATAATGCCTATTCCAAAATAGCGATTTCAAAATAAGGCATGTATAGACGTGCCACTGCTGCTATTTCTAAATAGCCCCTCATCAGGGCCATTCTAAGCTACTCCTCCCTAGTGTCTCCTTGGGCTCTAAATTGAGATAGCACATCTACAGTAGGGAAGCCCATCTCAGAGTAATTTTGAGTCTTCCCTGCAGTGTAGACATGCTATTTCGAAATAAGCTATTTCAGAATAAGTATTCCAGAATATCTTCTTTCAAAATAATTCAGGGTGGCTACGTCTAGACTGGCATGATTTTCTGCAAATGCTTTTAATGGAAAAGTTTTCTGTTAAAAGCATTTGTGGAAAAGAGTGTCTAGATTGGCACGGACGCTTTTCCGCAAAAGCACTTTTTGCGGAAAAGTATCCATGCCAATCTAGACGTGCTTTTCTGCAAAAAGCCCCGATCACTATTTTTGCGATTGGGGCTTTTTTGCGCAAAACAAATCTGAGCTGTCTACACTGGCCCTTTTGTGCAAAAGCTTTTGCGCAAAAGGACTTTTGCCCGAATGGGAGCAGCATAGCATTTCCACAAGAAGCACTGATTTCAGACAGCAGGAAGTCAGTGTTCTTGAGGAAATTCAAGTGGCCAGTGTAGACAGCTGGCCAGTTTTTCTGCAAAAGCAGCTGATTTTGCGGAAAAACTTGCCAGTCTAGACACAGCCTAACCACAGCTTTTCAATTTCCACTGCTGTTCATCTGGCACATTTTACTACCAATTCACTCAAAAAAAAAATGACGACAAGCATGGTAAGGGAAAGATTTCTCAGATGGAAGATGAAGAGGGAAGTATTTCAGGCTAGACGAGAAGGATGAACCATGGAATAGACAAAGAACAGAGAAAGAATTATCTTAGAAGATATGGACAGAAAATCTAATATCTTGAGTGAAAGTGGCAAAATATGATTTATCATTTAGTTCATGGAATACTCTCTCTCTCTCTCTCCCCCCCCCCAATTCCCAAATTAGTGGGGGCAACAGTTGTTAGAATTAGAAATAGCCATGACATAAAACCCAACTCCCTGAACCTCTGAGCTTTGAGAGAGTAAGGAGAAGGCAGAATGCAAAACTTCACACAAATTTAAATTTCACAAATGGTTCCTATTTCTATAATAGACAAACCAACTTGACAGAATGTAGTCCAACTAAGGAGGCACAGGACTAAGAATGAGAAACCTTGGGGTTCTAGTTCTAGTTCTTCGATTGTCGACCAATAAATCACTTATAAGGATAGACAGAGGGATATCTCTTGGCCAGCATATCTATTCTGATTATGTTCTTAAGTGCCATCTCTTACCATAGTCCAGGGCTGGTGACAGACTTTGCCGGGATAGGCCCTGGGCAATGTGGGGAATGCTCAGCTCTGGGCCCTGAGAAAGGGCGGGGCCTCAGGCAGAAGGGGCGGGGCCTAGGAGGAGCCAGCTTTCCTTGCCTCCCAGAATGTACCATGCAGGGCTCCGGAGGAAATTTAAAGGTCTGGAGACTCTGCCTGCCACTACTGTCAAGGTAGCAGCAGCTGGGGTCTAGAGACGTAGGCCCTATTAAATCCCTGGGCCCTTTGCCTAGCCCTGTTTGTGGCCCTGCCATTTCCACACAGTTTGTAAAACAGTGGGCATCAATTGGGGCCTTTTGTAATATAAATAACTGTAATATAAATAATGATAATCAAAAAAGCTGAATACAAAATCCTAAATCCTGAGCCTGAATTTTCATCTCTAGATGCTAATATAACATTACATCCCTGGAGATTGGCTTTCCATATAATGTGCTGGAGATTTCAGCTAGAGTTTATGCTCATGGTACTTCTTTGAGTCCTGTTTCCTCCCAGGCATTGATGGAGGAATTAAATTAGGAGACATGAGAAGAACAAAAACACAAATAAAGTGATGGAAGTTGATTCTCGATATGTGTTCAAAGTCAAAAACAGGAATGACCATGCGGTATAGAAAAGTGACATTTTATTCTGTACATAGAGACTTTTTCCAGCTATTGAAGTGTATATGTTTACTTTTTTTTAACTGCAACCTTGGGAAGCATTTTAGAACTTTTTGTACACCTGCTAGCTCCATTTCATTTGTTTGAACACGTTTTATAACAGCGGTTGATATATTTTTTCCAAGAAAATAAAAATGCTAAAAATATAGTGCAGTGTTTGGGAGAATGTAGGTGGGAGACTGGAAGGAACATGAGGGCCTCACATGGACATAGGTTCATTTTATACCAACTGCAGCACATTCATCATTAACATGCTGCATGGGGATTACCTATGTACGCACCCTCTCACATGCATATACATTTCTCCTTTGGTCCAAAGAGCAAGATTGTATATGAGACTCAGTGGGCCTATTGGACATGGGCACTGCTTTATTGCTAATTACAATGTTTGCTTCACCAAGGTGTTACTGCAATTAGCCTTGAAGCAATTTTCTGCCCCATTTGGTAGGCAATACCTCAGCCCTTTAGGTGCAATCAGGGCTTTGGAAGATAGCCAGCAAGAAAGGCTTTAGATGCAGAAAACACTGCAGTATTTGCCCAATGGAAAAGTCCTTAGGGGGACACAGTTTAGTGGAAAGATTTTAAAGTTGTCGTCTTAGCCACGGGCTGACATTCCTGTTACATGGCAATTACATAAGGATTTCAGTTTCATGGGGGTGGATGGTAGGGTAAGTTATTCTTGTAGCCTAGAGGAAGTCATTTTCACTACTCCTAGCACCGGAAGGATAGTCAGGCAGGCCTTTGATTAGCTACCATATGGGTACAAAGATTTTAATCTCATCCAGACTGATAACTAACTGGAGAAAAGCAGGGTTTTCCTTGGAGGGGTGATTTTCAGAAGTGCTATGCATCATCATGAAATTCAATGTTTTCCCTGGTGTTTTAAGGGGGGAGGGATAGGTCAGGGTTTTGAGTTCAATCCTTGTGGAGGCCAGTTGGGGCAAAAATTTGTCAGAGATGGTACTTAGTCCTGCTGTGAAGGCAAGGGACTGGACTCAATGACCTTTCAAGGTCCCTTCCTGTTCTAGGAGATAGGCAATCTCCATCATCATTTAATACTTTGCTTTGATATCTGATTATCACAAAGTACTTCACATACCCTAGTTATTCCAATGGATCCAGCTCCCTTGAAGGTGAGTGAATGTCATTATCCTCCTCTTGGAAATACAGGTACTTATCCAGCATGTAACCCACACACCTGCTGGGCATTGTGCACTGTGTCTTCCAGTAGCACTGAGACCACATACAGAGTCAACGAGTCTGCTCTAAAGCCTTAGTTAATAGCCAGCTGGCTCTTAGCTTATGCAGTAAAGGCTCAATTTGTAAGCTCCCGAGGCCACAGGTTTGATTCCACCTGTCTGTGTTACATACTCATCAAGGAAACAACTTGTGCAAGGTCATCTATGTCTACACAGCAGGGCTAAATCCAGAATAAGCTATGCAATTTGAGTTTATTTCGGCTTTTGGCACTGTCTACACAGCAGTAAGTCCAAGAAAGAGCACTCTTCCTCCGACTTCCCTGAATGCTTGCAAAATGAGGGTTACAAGAGTTAGAGTAAGAAGTCCTCTGGCTAGACATTGTTTTGACCTTATGTCGAAATAACTGCTTGTGTGTAGACGCAGACTGTTATTTCAGAATAACTAATGTTATTGGGAATTGTTGGGGATGCTGGAAGAAAGGAGACTAGAATTCTTGATTACTATCCCCTCCCCACCTATGACAAATGGAGTAAAAAAACCTACATTTTTCTGGTTTTTAGCTATAAAGGCAAACAGCTTAGACAGCCTTTGAGTATTATGCACCCGTGTGTACCTCAATCGCCTTTTGGTAGGGGAAGACTTCATGATGACCATCTTATCTGTGTCTTAAGCAAGTATCTCAACACAGCACATGTTCCATGAGACAAAAGGGTGTTTCCCTTCCCTCATCCCTCAAGCCAGCTACTGTTCTTAGCATACAGTATTAGACTAAGTAGGCCAACCTGATTTAGAACTGCCAAACTATACACAAGCCTAATGTATACAAGGAAGTAGTCTCCTTTCCCAACTAACAGTGATTTAGTTTGGCATTACATACCCTCTCCCTGAAGTTCCTTTCCTTCAGAACCAGAAACTCATGACCTTTGACATCCTTTTTGGCTTTTACCCTCTGGAATCCGTGCTAGTCTCTTCTCACACCCCTCATCTTCTTCCCTTAGAATTTTTTTCTTCGTCTCTCTCTCTCTCTCTCTCTCTCTCTCCTCATTTGCCATTAAAACAAAACCAAATACAATTTTAAAAAAAAAGAACTAAAACCAAACGTGAAACAAGTTTGCCTTCTATATTTGTAGAGGAAAAAAGGAATCGCCTCAAGACAAGGCAACTCCCTTACAGCCAAGACGACTGACAAATTCTTGTGGTTTTCTCCAAAAGTCAAACCAAAATCCAACTTCCAGCCAAGCTGAGTTCTGGCACTCCTGTATTGCCTGGAAATGAGTGCAATCATATCCTAATAGCTATTTGGATAATTGTTCGTATGAATGATTTGCCAACCAATGTTGGAAACAAGTCTTTATTACAAATATAGCATGCAGTCTAATATGGAATACATTAAAATGTTATTTCTGTAGCTGCCTTTTCCCGAACTTGAAATAATGGCTAAACCATTTATCAGCTTTGGAGGAGAAAGGTTGTGTACACTGTACTTTTAGAGTAGACGAGAAAAAAAATCAGTCTTCAATACAAAAAATATGCTCTGTAATTGTTCTTCCTTGGTATGCCACTCAAAATGACTACAAGCCCATTTGAGACTGGCTTTCGTTTTCTGAAAGTTCAGCGGGTGAATACAAAATGGTCTGCCTTCTGCTCAGCACCTGCTATGAACTTCCACTAAAACCACTGGATGTGGCAAGTGTTCAGACACACTCAGGATCTGTGTAATACCACTAAGCACTTATACAAACACCATTGCACAATTTCCAACCCTGAACAATACAGAGAAACCGAGACACCAAAGCCACTGACATTCTATAAGCACAATTTAGTAAGTCAATTGATTGTCTTTATTAGGTGAGATATTAAAAAAAAATCAGCCAGAACGAGTAGGAATGGTGTTCCTAGCCTCTATTTGTCAGGGGCTGGAAATGGGTGACAGGAGAGGGATCGTGTGAAGATTCCCTGCTCTGTTCGCTCCCTCTGGGGCATCTGGTATTGGCCACTGTTGGAAGACAGGATCCTGGGCTAGATGGCCCTTTGGTCTGGCCCAGTATGGCCGTTCTTATGTTCTGATGGAACCTCGGGTGCAATGGAAGAGGTCACTTTTGGCAAAGCTTTTGATTGTCTCCTACGTGAGCGTTCCCCTCTTTATCACACGAGGCCAGTTGATAGTAGTCTTGTTCCTGAGATTGTTGGTTGAGGTCTCACTCGTGCCTTGGCTGACTTAGGCTTCTTTGCACTCCCGATGATGTGTTGTCTTCTCAGAAGTGCTGTTCTCTAGATGCAAGATCAAGACACATGCACTAGTGTCTCTGGTGGCCCAGCAGGTAGAAATTAGATATCTGAAGATGTTTTTCATCAGAGGCAGATTGATAACTGGCCAGAAAAGGATAAATATTTCCCACTAAAAGATGTACCTGGCATTGCTCGGGTCCTTAACTGAAATAATATTTGTTTTTCTTCATTTCGGTCATTGCTTCGAGGTGGGGCTGGGAATGAGGGGTCAGGATGCAGGCTGCCCCGTGGAGGGAGGACAACCCCAGCCCTCTCTCATTGCAGCAGCTTTTGACTAGGTGAGAAGCACTTCTCCATGGCCGCTACAGCTCTAATGAGCACAGCTGCAGAAGGGATGCCTGTGCCCCAGTTGGGGGACAGACAGACACACAACCAAACTTTCTGATAGCTATCTTTTTCTCTACCTTTTCCCCCTGCCGGCTCAATGGGGTTATAGGTGTCCTGGTCCCTGTCCCTTTGCTGCCCCCTTGTGGTAATTATACAGTATAATTGTCCCAGTTAGCAGAACCCTCCCTTTCCATTTTATGGAAAACAATCGCATTCCAAGCACATCCCTTTGTCCTGGCACAACCAACCCTGACTTTGCTTTAAGTTATGATAAGAAGTATCTGTATCCTGAATTTGGTGGTCTTACCATTTAGGCGGAGTTCTTCAACTCACTCTCTCACTCACTTTCAGACACTTTCAAATATATAGTCAATTAGAAGTGGGCTACTTCTACCCTGATTGAATTAGCACTGATGTAACACTCCCATCTGTGTATGTATATTTAACCACCTGCCACCGGACTCTTTCACTTAATGCATCTGACAAAGTGAGCTGCAGCTCCTGAAAGCTTATGCGCTAATAAATTTGTTAGTCTTTAAGCTGCCACTGGACTCTTTATTGTTACTTTTTAAGAAACAGAAGTTTCCTTACAATTTTTAAAGTCCAGTTTTCATTTAAAAACATCTCCCCCCACCCCGTAGCCTCATGTCCATAATTTACTCAGCAGAAACAAATTCGTAGTGGAGAGGAACTGACAGGGGAGTATGAGGTACAACTTTCCTCAAAGTTCAGGAGCTTCACCTCAGGAGCTAAACTTTTCACTTGAGTGTTATCCCTATAACCACCTGCGCTAGAACACTGGCCTCAGTCTTGGATCAGAACTTTACTACATGGGCTCATATCTAACTCTAATGCTTTGGGCTGTGTTTGAACTGCTGCTGCACACACAGGGCCAGAATCTGATAGCAATCATCTGTATGCAATATGAGATCATGCTAATTGACATAATTTAAAAACATAAGAACATATGAAGAACATAAGAACGGCCACACTGGGTCAGACCAAAAGTCCATCTAGCCCAGGATTCTGTCTTTCAATAGTGACCCTGCCCCAGAGGGAATGAACAGAACAGGGAATCATCACGTTATCCCTCTCCTGTTACCCATTCCTAGCTTCTGAGAAACAGAGGCTAGGGACACCATTTCTACCCATCTATGCTAATAGCTGTTGATGGGCCTATCCTCCATGAATTTATCTAGTTCTTTTTTGATGCCTGTTAAAGTCCTGGTCTTCATAACATCCTTTGGCAAGGTGTTCCATAGGTTGATTGTGTACAACATGAAGTAAAACTTCCTTTTGTTTCTTTTAAATGTGCTACCTATTAATTTCATTTGGTGACTCCTACTTCTTTTTTCAGGAGCTGACTCAGTTTTTGCTGCTTTACATCACAGAGTCACTGCTTTGTAAAATGCTTTGCGATCCCTCAATCATTATTCTTCCAGTTTACTCGGTGCTGCACAGGAGATACATTGCAGACCATCACCATCTCTCATTGTTTTCCCATGAAGCTAAAGCTGTACCGTAGTTGTTCCCTTGACAATTTTACAATCAAAACAAGAGTTTGCAATCTGATGAGTACCATGTAAATTCACACTGTAGGCTGTTTGATACAGGAATGATTCTCTACACACTTCTGTAATGAAAATAATTCTTAGTCAAGTAGTTTGCTTTTTAAAATGTGGTAAAATTTGACAAATACATTCTTTGACAAGTGCTATCTGACCACACTTCGTCTATAATTAGAGGGTCATCTTGCACTTGAGGTTTTCCATGTATAGGCCCAAATTTTACTCTGAATTTGTGCCAGCATAAATCTACATGCGTGCCACTGTAAATCAGAGTAACTCCACAGAAGCTGATGGAGTTTTGTGCATTAGGGTTACAGAGATCAGCACCCATGTCTTCTACAGCAACTTGATTCTCATGCAGAGTGGAAAACGGAGCTTTAGAAATAAACATCCTGGCGCCTCAAAGGAAGCTACACTGATGATGCCCACCAGGTGAATTTTAATATATTGCCTCACAAGTAGCAGCACATCAAGAAGGAAAACTAGGCCTTGAGATTAATGTACCAAGTCACAATGACTCTTTTGGATCTAATTAAAAGTATTTATATTTATATTTATATTTATATTTCTATATAAAATAAATTTAAATAGCATCTCATACATCAGAGCCACTTATAACACCATAACAGCTTTCTCTAAACTTTTCTTAATTGGTGTTTTCCCCTTCATCCCAAGAAGAGTATTCTGTGTTTGATGGATGTGCTGTGAATGCCGTATTTTAATCTCTCCACTCCCTTACCTTCTTTTTTCCCTTATATCTATTAAAATGATTTACGACTTTTTCATGGATCTGTCTGGAGCACAGCCAACTGTTGAGATCAAAATAAAAAAAAATCCCCCTCACCCAAATGTGAGGGCGACCAGAATGAAACGGGACCTGTGGAAAAGACTTGAATTGGGGGAAAGGAAATAACCCCCCATCTCCATGGAAACACACTCACGTTTTCCAGCGGCTCCTGAATAAATGAAGTTTGTGTTCTCTAATTCCCAGACTCCAATCTCCGGCACCCCTAGCTTTTAAGACCCTGGGAATCCTGTTAAAAACATCAAGGTTGCGTTGCACAGCGTTATTGCCGTTTAAAAGCAAAGCATTTGCTTCCCCAGGAAATCACCATCAAGCGTTTCTTGAAAAGTGTCTGTGAAACATGCGCAATCCACAAGGCGCTTATAAGAATTAGTTGTAGAGGCTAAGACTCCACCACAAAGCTCCGGGCCCGTCTAATTCCATAAGAATTGGTATAGCAGGCGGTAACATATAACAAGTCCCAAGAGTGTAACATTATTTAAAAAAAAAAAGTCTACCTTTCAGCTTGACCCTACAGATGCTTAGCATCCAGCCAAGTTTTTCACTCAATTTCTCCTTGTCACTTAGCCACAGCACCCATGTGGAAAGACGTCGTGCTGTTTGTGTCACATACTAAACCTCTGAGCCAAACCATCCCAGGTTTCAGTCTGTACTTAGATCATACACGGTTCTAGTCAGAGCGATCCCATCCATAGGATGAATTGGAGAGGCCAGCCCAGGCCTGCGCTTTTGAGGGCCCCTCGGTAGCCATCTCAACCATCCCATGGAGGGGAGGGACTCATAGGATTATGGGGGTCTGGTACAGGATGGCAGCATGGGTCCCCTTCATACACATACTCCATGGAGGTGGCAGGAGCTGGAGCGGCCCAGCAGCCTGCTTCATTCCGCCATGCCTCCCTCCTGGCCTGCTGTGCTCAGCTTCTCAGCGGCAGCGGGATGCAAAGTACCCTGGGCCCAAAGGGTCCCGGTTCCCGCAGTCTGTGGAGAAGCAGGTTGCAGCAGGCCGGGATGGTGGCGTGCTGAGGTGGAGCAGGCTGCCGGGCCATTCCACCTACAGCCACCTATGAGGTAAGTGGAGGGGGGCAAATCTATGCCCCCTGCACCAAGCCCCCATGCTGGAGGCATAAGGAATCTGTTGAAAAAGGCTTTCTTTCTCGATAGATCCCCCTCCAGACTGCCTCTTTTTGCCGACAAAGTGCTGAGTGGGCAAAAACGGTGGCCATTTTTATGCAAATTAAGTGCAGGATATTTAAATCCCCGCTTCATTTGCAATGTCGACCTGCCTAATCCTCATCCCTCTGCCAACAGAGGGATGCAATGTAGACATACCCCAGGTGACTTACGTCAACCTAACTTTGTAGGGTAGACCAGGCCCAAGTGTAGCCGATTGGCCGTTTCCACTTGAGAGTTAGCCCTGCAAAACCTGTCTACCTCTCTCTACTCTCGGTGTTCGCCATCTTGGAATATCTCTTCCCTTCTGAAGCTGTAAAATCTTTTCAAATGTACATCTTCCAGGGGAAGGAACGCAGAAATTTGGATCCTCGAGGACGGGCATCTCCTTCTTTGTCAGAGCTTCCAATCAATCAATCTGTGAAGGCAACATGTCCATTGACATCCAGGAAAATCGCTAGGGATGTACTAAAGACCCAGCCCATTAATACAGTCTTCACTTTCTGACAACCTGACCACCCATCTCATCTCTCAGTACAGCCCCACTTGGTTCTGTCAGAAACTGGACACCACACACAGCCTCCGCACCAGTCACGATGCACCCTCTCCTCTGTCATCATTCAACGGTTTGTAGGTCTACTCCAGTCTGCCTCTGGCCTGCCTTCTCTCCATCTGAGAATTACAACACACTTCCGCATAGAGGGGGCATGACACGGTAAAATTGACTGATCCTTCCTCTATGCCCCCTGGCCTGGAATCCATCAGGTTTTCGTCCCCTCTGCCCCCAGGAGAGAGTCAAGTTATAAATACAGCAAAGGAGTGTTTCAGCAAAGCTCAGACTCCCCCTTTGCTAATAAAACGGCAACCACAAGGTGAAAGGCTTTATATCTCATTGCTAGTCCCCTGGGCCAGCTGGCCACCAAGTCTGTTTATTTTTATTTTTCCGTATAAAATTAATGCTTGTAAAAATAAGGGATTAATAGAAATAGCTGGCTGGAGTTAGCTTTGGTGTAAGAAGGCTCTATGCAAGAGTCCCCCTGCATGTAACGCTGCTAGTATGTTTCAGTGTTGAGTTGCATCTCTTGCTTCTTTCTAGTCCTGGATTCCCCCCTTGCAAACCAGATCTACAAGTGCACCCCTGTTCTACCCTGCAGCAGTCCTTCCGGGGTTCTTTACTGAGTCTAGAGAGTCTGCCACTCAAACTAGACAGGGCCACGTTTTTGATTGATTTTTCTGACGTCCAATAGGGACTAAACTCCGAGACCCTCCAACCTCATTTTCACTTTTGACCTCAGTAATTTTGAACCTCATCCTTTCGAGGCACCCTCAGCCCCCACAGATCCCCTCGCTTTAAAACAAAGAGAGCTTTATTTGCAGGGTGGCCTGTGCAGTGAATTGCTCCCCTTTCCCCCACTCAATCATACAGATGCATAAGCAAAAAAATCGACCATATCGCCGCATTGCCATGAACCTGCCCTTTCCTTTCTTTTTCGATTATATCTTGTTATACGTGGGGGGAGGGGTTAATTACAGATACTACAAAGAAAAGAAAAGAAAAGAAAAGAAAAGAAAAGAAAAGAAAAGAAAAGAAAAGAAAAGAAAAGAAAAGAAAAGAAAAGAAAAGTCTTATTAAAACAGAACAAAACACTGGTCTGAAAAATTACACCAAGCCAATACATTACCTCTCATGCTCTCTCTCTGGCTACGTCTACACTGGCCGCTTCTTGCGCAAGAACTCTTTTGCGGAAGAGTTCTTGTGCAAAAACTCTTCCACAAGAGAGCGTCTACACTGGCATGTGCTTTTGCATAAGAGATGTGCTTTTGCGCAGGAGCATCCATACCAGTGTAGACGCTCTCTTCCGCAAGAAAGCTCTGATGGCCATTTTCACCATAGGGACTTCTTGTGCAAGAAATTCATGTTGCCTGTCTACACTGCCCTCTTGTGGAAGAGCTCTTGTGCAAAAGGACTTATTCCTCATGGGGAGAGGAATAACTCTTCCGGAAGAAGCCCTGTTTTACAACGCTCTACTGTAAATTTAATTCTGGAAGACCGCTCGTGCAGTGTTGACAGCTGGCAAGTTTTTGTGGAAGAGCAACTGTTCTTCCGCAAAAAGCTGCCAGTGTAGACATAGCCTCTATGTTTCCTCCTGATGGACTAACTGAGTGACTTTCAGACAAGTACATTGGCAAGTCAAAGTTCTTAGTCATCTCTATGAAGTCTCTGGATCTGAGCTTCCTAGATTTAAGATCAGAAGGAATCATGACATCATCTAGTCCAGGGGTGTGCAATAAAAAAAAGAGGTGGATCACCATGATTACTCACTGGTGAACTGCCACCTCTAAATTTACCTGCACCTCCACAGGTATGGGGCGATCGCAGCTCTCATTGGTCGCAGATTGCCATTCGTGGCCAATGGGAGCGGCACAGACCAGGACACTACTTCCCACAGCTCCCATTGGTCACAAATGGGCGATCCACAGCCAACAGGAGCTGAGATCACCTGATACTTGCTAAGGTACAGGTAAATATAGACATGGTGGCCTACCAGGGACTAACACTGAGGACTGGATCCGGCCCACAAGCTGTAATTTGCCCACCCTTGATCTAGTCTGATTTCTTATATAACACAGGCCACAAAACTTCATCTAGTTACTCAAATGCTGAGCATATTAACCTGTGTTTAAATGGCTCTTTGTAAGAGACGATTTGAACAGTCTTGCTCTGAAAATTCTAGCGATGGAGAATCTACCGTTTCTTTTGGAAGTTTGTTTCAGTGGTTGATCATGCCCCTTGTCAAATATGTATGACTTGTTTTCTATTTTCTCCCAAAAACATCAGTGACTAATTTTTACAAAGGTCTGCAAAAGTAGATATAGGAATCTTTAAATCCCCCAGGAAAATATCAGTATATGGTGTCCTTGTTCCATGGTAGAATTCCTGACTTCCTTTGGGCAAGTCACTTAGCTTAACTGCGCCCTACTTCCCATCTGTACAATGGGTATAATAGCATTATGCTACCTCCCAGTGGTTTTGTGAAGTACATTCAATATTATGAGGTTCTCAGATACTTACATAATAGAGGCCATGTGAATATCTAAGGCAGATAAAAACGTAACCTGATTTTCAGACATGAGCACATGAAGCTCCCATTGGACACTGTGCAAACTTAGTAAGCTATCTGGGATTCTATCTGTGCATTTAGCTGCTTAACTTTAGACACCCAACTAGGCAAACGTTGGCCTTGTTCCTATTAATATCATTCAGTGCAATACATGGTGCAGGACTCATAAAGTGTATTTGTTTTGCATTTCAGTTCTTGGGGGCAGCTGACGGCTTTCATTCTTGCGAGGCTTCCTTGGCAGCCAAAGGAAAAGTGTTCAAATGGGTTTGACAGAGATGAATTGTCCCTAGCTGCATGAGTGAACAGGTATAAGGTGTTCAGTCTTGCTTCACTGTTACATTAGACTCTCAATAGCAAACAGCTGAGTGGCTCAATAAACCTCTGTGTTTCCAGTCTTTGCTCTTATTAAAGGTGGTGCATGGAGGGGCGGGTAAGGGGACACTTCTCTATTTATATCTCAAACTTAATGAAGTGAAATTATCACAGCCGACAGGCGCTGGTGTTGCAATTCAGAGACCTGGCTTGGCTTAGAGGGATTTTCAGACTGTTTTTATTCCATTTTTTAAAAGTGAAACCTAACCCCCTCCTCGGTTCCAATTTACATATTCACGAGTCTGGTTTCCAGTCCCCCTGAAAAAAAGAAGATGGTGTTGGCATCACGATGTGATTATTTAGTTAAGTAATTATTAATCCCAGAGCACGCTGATTAATTCTGAGAAAGTTCAACAAACCCATTGGAGCTGGGTGAGCCACCTTAACACCATTGTAACATGTGCAACCAAAACTGGCATCTCTACATTTTTACCTGCTGCACACTGAGAAGTGTTGTTCTCTTGAGGTCTCCCTTCACCTCTCAGGGAGTTGTTAGCCTGCAAAATGAAGTGTTACAAATTTGAGTGTTATCTGTGGCTAAATGCAATACCAAATGCCGGTCTTTATTTTCAGGCTAGAAATTGCATCCCGGATGGGTGTGCAGTTCAGTTATTATATAAGTTGAAAAGAAAAGAAAAGAAAAGAAAAGAAAAGAAAAGAAAAGAATAATCTATGAATATTTTTGACTACGTAGTGCAACGTTTGTGCCTCCTGCCATGCCTCAATCGTTTGAGAGTGTATCAAAGTGATTTCAGAGTAGCTAACATGTCCACATGAGAATTTTATTTTTCTTCGAAAAAGAAAGGAAAGACAAATTGGAGCTGAGAACGTGCGGTGAATGTTGCTGCACCGCAAAGATTTTGCTTGGTGTATTGGAATTTTATGTACTTATTTTATGCTGATTTAAGAACATTGTTCTGTCCTATTGCTCAGAATACTTCTACCATTAATCCATATTACAATAAGTCTGAATGCCCTTCCAAGCCTGCCAAATTCTGTTTCTCAATCTCATCTGTTTTCCCCATCCCCGGAAGAAGTCTGGAATAATAGAAAGGCAATTAGTCATGTATTGATCTATATCTATATCTCCGAGGCTTCTGTGAGTCCATTTGTCTGTCTGTCCGCAAAGTCTGTTTGTTCAAGAACTCCTCCTAAATGGTAAGACCTAGGCCCACCAAATTTGGTAGGCAGCTTCCTCATATCCGATGTTAAAGCAAGGTCAGGGTCTGGTTGTGACAGGAAAACAGGATGTGCCTGGAATGTGATTGGGAGGGAGCTGATCGGAGGGACGTAATACTGCACAGTCACCACTGGGGGCAGCAAGCATGAGGGAGAGCTGTACTGCAGAGTGACCATTGTGGGGCAGCGGCACCAGGAATTGAGTGGCCAGCTAGAGACAGGGCTCACCATCTTGCCAGCCACCAGCTCAGATAAATGACCTCCCTGCCCCAAACTGTTCCCGCTGGGCCTCAGCCCCAGCGATGGGCCGGAGGAGGGGACCACAAGTGCCCCACTGCCATAGTCCCTGCAGAGAGCACTACTGGGGCTTCCCAGCACAATCCTAGCTCCCCCCTCCAGGACCCACAGGCACCCCCAACATCTCTGTGCTGCCCAGCCCTCCCCTCCCCCAGGCCAAGGGAGTGCCACTGGAGTTGGCCAGCATCACCCCTGCCCCCTCTGTTCCCAGGCTGGGGAGCATCAGTGGGAGGCCTCCATGGCCCACCCCCGAATCCCAGGTGGGCCCCCGGCATTGGGCTGCCCCCCTCGCCATTGGGCTGCCCTCCCACGCCAACCCCAGGCTGGATCCAGACAATACCGAATAAATCTAGTTGTAAATAAATCTGGGGTTTTGATGGACTAAGGTGGAAAGAAAATAGCTGAGTAAGAAGCCCCTTACCAAAAAAGGTCTGCTATCTGCTTATGTAACCAGCGATTCCCGGTTGTGCCACACAGATCTGACTGCTGATAACCAGAGCTGGTCCGATTCTCAGTTGTTCTTACTATTATTTTGCAAGTAAAGGCATCGAGTTACACCACGTGAGTGCTTTGCTTCCCAGCACTGAACCCTTTGCTGGTTTTCATAAATTTCCACATTGCGCATCCTGGAGTATGACTGGTGATATGTCCAAATGGCCATATTCATCATTCATTAGCCTCCTGCTTCAGACATTCAATAAGGGCCATGATCCCTTGGGACTAATTACACGACAGGACTAAAACACACGGAGCAAACAGTTTGTAAGCCATTTGTAGGTGGAAAGCAGGATTAGGTAGCCAATGATTTACTAACAAAACCGAACACTTGTAACAGTGTCATGCGTTCCTGTGAGAAATACTCTACAGCGCTCCAACAGCATGGGCACCGTTTGGATTGTAGGTGATGAAGCCCCATTCCACCTCTTAAAAAGAGTTTAAATTCCCTTTGCATCATTTTCAATGTGACATGGTGGAGCATAATCGGCCCTGCATGTTCACTTACTCTCTACTGGCCGTCTGCTGTTCCCCACAATTACGCTGCTCACTGTAGCTAAGAGAGTCTCCTCTTGGGTTTCAATTATAACTTTGGGTCATTGCTTCCATCGTCTGCTGACTCATGTCTGGTGCTCTTCTCTACACATGGGGCTATTCTTCCTTTTATCCCATTCATGTGACTGTCGGCAGTGCTCCAGCTTCATCAGAGGAAACGAGCCAGTCAGCGTTCTCGGATCCCTTAGAGGAAATATGGTGAGGTACGTTGGTCCTAAGAATTCACTCAGATCTTTTCAAGGGCCCCCTAAGAGGCGTGCATGCTTTTTTTTCCAAAAAGAAAAGATAAATACGCAGAGGAAATATTTACCTTTGTGTCTTCTAGGGTATGTCTACACTTGCTCCCTATCTCGAGATAGGGATGTAAATGTAGTGTACCGAAATTGCTAATGAAGCACGAGATTTAAATTGCCCATGCTTAATTAGCATAATCACGTCCGTCCGCCATTTTGAAATTGCATTATTGCGAAATAAAATGCCCCGTGTAGCAGCGTTATTTCGAGAGAAAACCCTTCTCTAGAAATAACTATTAAACCTCATTGTATGAGGCTCCATACATGAGGTGCATGGGCGGTGGGTGAAGGCCCAACTGGGGACGGCAGCAAAGCCCCACTCCTTCCGGTCAAAGCCCCACCCCTTCAGGCCAAAGCCCCACCTCTTCCTGGAGACCATGCCCCTTCACAACTTTTCCCCCCAGGCAAGCTCTGCCTAACCCTAAGGGCCGAAGCTTCCACATGACGTGGCCCCAGTCTTTCTGGGCAGCTAGGCTACCACACAGCGTGGCCCCAGCCCCTCCCAGGTGGCAAGGCAGTGTAGACAATTTTGGGAAGGCAATGCCTTCCCTTGCCTATATTACTCCCTACCCATAATGAGGTGGCATTGTCCACAATGAACAGCCAGTATGGAGAAGGACTTTCTCAGTGTGCCTGGGTAATGCTATTTTCCATCAGCCTGTGATAGAAAACCACTTTCCTTGACAGTTTGGAGTAACTCTCCCTGCTGCCGTCCAGCAGGATCTGCTCTGACACCTGAGTGTATCTGTACAGTATGTCTGTTTAACTGAGCTGGACAAATGCACGGGGCCCACTTTTATGTTACTTGTTGCGTCCAGTTGTTATTTATTGTTTGCAAATGTTTGGAGGCGTGCCAGGTCCCCGTGGCTGTCTCTCTGCTTTGAAAAAGTTTCCTGAAGTGTTAACACGAATGCCTGATCGAAACTGGCAAGTTCATTGTTCACTATTCATTATTCGCCCTTCGTTTGGTTCCAGTGTATCATTGTAATCGTCCTGTAAGGAAGCAGAATAAATACTAGGTGACATTGGAAACAAATCACGTGCTTGTACATGATGAACAGTGAATATTCAAAGAGAGGAGTTCACAAGCTCCTCTTGTTGGTGTGTTGTAAGCAAAACTCGTGAAGTCATTCTGCCGCTCTATTCTGCACTAGTTAGGCCTCAGCTGGAGTACTGTGTCCAGTTCTGGGCGCCACATTTCAAGAAAGATGTGGAGAAATTGGAAAGGGTACAGAGAAGAGCGACAAGAATGATTAAAGGTTTAGAGAACATGACCTATGAAGCCAGGCTTCATGAACTGGGCTTGTTTAGTTTGGAAAAAAGAAGATTAAGGGGGGACATGATAGCGGTTTTCAAATATCTAAAAGGGTGTCACAAGGAGGAAGGAGAAAATTTGTTCCTCTTGGTTTCTGAGGACAGGACAAGGAGTAATGGGCTTAAAGTGCAGCAGGGGAGGTTTAGATTGGACATTAGGAAAAAATTCCTAACTGTCAGGGTGGTCAAATATTGGAATAAATTGCCAAGGGAGGTGGTGGAATCTCCCTCTCTGGAGATATTTAAGAACACGTTAGATAGACATCTGTCAGGGATGGTGTAGACGGAGCGTGGTCCTGCCTTGAGGGCGGGGGGCTGGACTCGATGACCTCTCGAGGTCCCTTCCAGTCCTATTATTCTATTCTATTCTATTCTATTCTATTCTATTCTATTCTATTCTAAGCAAATAATCGTAGGATCTTTGGTGGGTAAAATTAGTGGAGCAAATTCTTGTGAATCACATGCATAGGAGTAGAAACCAGATTTGCATGCAGAACAGAAAGGCAGAATATACAATAGAAGTTACTCACAATTAGTGATTCCACCAGCTCTACTGTCTTATTAGTAACAGCACAGAACAAACTACATAACGGATTTAAAACACAACGATGCATTTCCCTTTGTCTCAGGTTTTTAGCATACAGTACCACACTTCATTTGGTTCTTTCCTAAGTATCAGTGTAGATAACTAAACATTTGCACACTAGGGGAAAGCTAGTACCCCATGTCAGGATACGTGTGACTTATTTTGGCAAACCAGTTTGCATACCTCTCTTCAAACATAAACAAACCACAGAGAACTGTTCAGAATCAAGTTTCTGCCATGTTTGCTTTATTCCCCCACATATTAGTGGGATGTCTGGAGCAATTCTGCATTCAAATTTTGTTTTTGTTCAAACTTATCACAGATCATGTGCAATGGATCAAATTATCCCGTTAACTTTTTTTCGGGGGGGGGGGGAGTCTTTTGCTGATTTCAGTCCTTTATTTCAGGTAGGAGACGCCTGCTTATAGCGTCAGCCATTCTGGATTCAGTTGCTGCAGATGACCCATTAAAAGGCATCATTTCATTGGTATCTCATTAACTGTTTGGCCCCCCTCTCTGATCCCTTTCCTCGTGTCGCTGATCCCTTCCATGGTTGTTTGTAAACAGAAACGTCTTGACCTAATGAAAACCACACATGAGTTATAAAAGAGAGATTAAAAAGACTGTGACTTTTCAGCTTAGAAAAGAGGCGACTAAGGGGGGATATGATAGAGATCTATAAAATCATGAAAGGTGTGGAGAAAGTGAATAAGGAAAAGCTATATACTTGTACCGATAACATAAGAACTGGGGCCACCAAATTAAATTAATAGGTAGCAAGTTTAAGGAGGTTTGTCTTCACACAGCACGTAGTCAATCTGTGGAACTCCTTGCTAGAGGATGTTGTGAAGACAAGAACTTGAACAGTGTTCAAAAAAGAGCTAGATAAATTCATGGAGGTTAGGTCAATCAATACTTACAAGCCAGGATGGGTAGGAATGGTGTCTCTAGCCTCTGTTTGTCAGAGACTCAAAATGGAAGATAAGAGATGGATCATTTGATGATTACCTGTTCTGTTCACTCCCTCTGAGGCACCTGACATTGGATACTGTTGGCAGACAGGGTGCTGATCTTGGTGGACCTTTGGTCTGACCCAACATGGCCGTTCTTATGTTCTAATAGTGGGGAAAAAAAAATAGGAGTATGGAAACTACAGAGGAATACTTGGACCTGGAGATTGACTCTCTGTCTCCTGGCTACCATCCTTCTAAGATCCTAAAAGCTGCTGAGATGGATGCATTTATGTGGATGTACTTCCGTGGGTGTATCTGTACTTCAAAGAACATCCCCCTTCCACTGTGATACAAGTCTGGGAGTCCAGGTCAATTGATTCAAGTTTGCAGGGCTAGAAATAACAGTGTAAGCATTTCTACTTGGGCTGGAAGCCAGATCCCAAATCCTCACCCTCATATTTCTGAATCCTGGCTCCAGGGAATATGCACCTTGCTATTTTTAGCCCTGCAGCCCAACCCCCCAGGGACCGGAGCTCTGAGATTTGGTGCTGTGATTTGATTTTTTTTTTTTTTTTGCAGTGCAGACGTACCCAGTGAGCCTTGTCATTGGGGTTATTCATCACGCAAAGAAATAGGACAATAGGGGAAAGGGCCATAAATGTCACCATAAAAACAGCTAGGCAGCATAAGCACTGAATAAGGCGTGTGGACTTGTCTAGAGTGAAACTGACTGGTGTGCATTGGCCTGAGTCCTACTTAAGCCATCCATGCGGGGATGAATTTCACTCCTTGTGAATTGTGTGGGGCTCAGGATGCTAAATCATGGGGAGAGTGAAATTTTCTTCGGTGAGTGGGAGGGGAAGGGAATGTTTTGTTCTGTAATTTTCACACACCGCTCCAGTGTTTCTCAGACTGGATCTGGAGGAATCACCTCTAGAAACCAGAGAGTGAATCAGCCTTATTCAGTGACTAAGCCCTTGGCTTCTCTGCTAAGACTGTCAATGAAATTGCCAAAAAAAAAAAAAAAAGGCCATAGTGGTTGTAGCCAGGCACTCTATTGGCCACTGGTACATAGTCAGAGAACAAGTCATTCAGATCAATTGAGTTATCAGATGGTTTAAACAAATCAGATTCCCATGCTTGGTTCATCTTAGCTGAAGAGGGGCTCAAACCAGCAACAAGGTGAGACAAGTGGCGTTTTAACCATGTTCAGTGTTTTTTTTTTATTTTAAAAGCTTGCACTGATTTTTTTTAATCCTGTTTTTAATTATTAAAGTCTTAATAAAGCCCTGGCCATTTTGCAAAGGAACAGGGGGTATGTCTACACTATCCCGCTAGTTCGAACTAGTGGGGGTAATGTAGTCATCCACAATTGCAAATGAAGCCCGGGATTTGAATTTCCCGGGCTTCATTTGCATAAAGCCGGCTGGTGCCATTTTTAAATGCCGGCTAGTTCGAACCCCGTGCCGCGCGGCTAGACGCAGCACGGAGTAGCTAATTCGGATTAGGCTTCTAATCCGAACTAGCTGTACTCCTCGTGGAATGAGCGGGGTAGTGTAGACATACCCAGGGTTTTTTTTTCCTCAAAAAAGTTCTTTTTTTTTTTGTTAAAGAAAACCAAAGCAAACCAAAAGTCAGATCCCAGACCCAGTGTTTATCTGTCCCATTAGTATCCAGTCCGTAGAACTGTGGTATTAAAAATGTATAGGAGCGACTGGCAGAGGACAAAATGATCAAACAAACGTAAAGCTGACAGACCTTGGTCATAATAAAGAGAAATGCAAAGTGCTCCACTTAGGAAGGAACAATCAGTCCCCTACATACAAGATGGGAAGCGACTGTCTAGGAAGGAGCATGGTGGAAAGGGATCTAGGGGTCATAGTGGACAACAAGTTGAATATGAGTCAACAGTGTGATGCTGTTGCAAAAAAAGCAAATATGATTCTAGGTTGTATCAACAGGTGTGTTGTAAGCAAAGCTCGGGAGTCATTCTGCCGCTCTACTCTGCACTAGTTAGGCCTCAGCTAGAGTATTGTGTCCAGTTCTGGGTGCCACATTTCAAGAAAGATGTGGAGAAATTGGAAAGGGTACAGAGAAGAGCTACAAGAATGATTAAAGGTTTAGAGAACATGACCTATGAAGCCAGGCTTCATGAACTGGGCTTGTTTAGTTTGGAAAAAAGAAGATTAAGGAGGGACATGATAGCTGTTTTCAAATATCTTAAAGGGTGTCACAAGGAGGAAGGAGAAAATTTGTTCCTCTTGGTTTCTGAGGACAGGACAAGGAGTAATGGGCTTAAAGTGCAGCAGGGGAGGTTTAGATTGGACATTAGGAAAAATTCCTAACTGTCAGGGTGGTCAAATATTGGAATAAATTGCCAAGGGAGGTGGTGGAATCTCCCTCTCTGGAGATATTTAAGAACAGGTTAGATAGACATCTGTCAGGGATGGTGTAGACGGAGCTTGGTCCGGGGCTGGACTCGATGACCTCTCGAGGTCCCTTCCAGTCCTATGATTCTATGATCAGCAGGTGGGCCTGAACCTGTGGCCTTAGGGACTAAAGCGATGCGCCTCTAACACATGAGCTAAAAGCCATCTAACTCTCAGTTAAGGCTGCAGAGCAGATTTTACCCTCCCGGTCAGTAATCTCAGTGCATCTGCATTACACATAGCTCCAAACTCATGTAACATTCAAGCTATGTCTACACAGCAGTGTTATTTCAAAATATTGTTGAGATGGAGGACTTCTTACTCCAACTCCTGTAACCCTCATTTCACAAGGAGTAAGGGAAGACGAAGGGAGATTGTTTTCCCTTGGACTTCCTGCTGTGTAGACAGCACCAAAAGTCAAGTTAAGCTACTTAGACGTTAGCACACAATTAACGTAGCTAGGTTGCGTATCTTAATTTGGCTTTGTCCCATAGCATAGCCATACCCTCAGTATTGATCAGATCGGGTTGTTTTCTCTGAGCTCATCCCCATTGTAAGGTATGTACGTTTCATTAGATATTGTAGTTCACAAACTTCTCATAACTCATGGCTCAGATATTCATAACTAATAGTCGGAGATACTGGAACCAATGTCTTGTCTACACAGTGCAGCAATGTTTGTCAGAGGCTGGGTAACGGGTGACAGGGGATGGGTCACTTGGTCATTCCCAGTTCTGTTCGTTCCCTCTGGGGGTACCTGGCCACTGTCTGAAGACAGGCTACTGGGGTAGACGGACCTTTAATCTGACCCTATATGGCCGTTCTTATGTTCTACAGGGAGTGTGTGTGTGTGGGGTTGGGGAGGAGGAGGTTGAATTCTAATGTGCTCTAGTGCATTGCACATTGCTACATTAAAGTACACTAGAAAATCGTTAGTGCACACTAGCAGGTCCATACAGAATAATTAATGCACAACATATAGTGCACTTTAGAAATCCTACCTTCATAGTGTACATTACCCCCACTGCTGAGACAGGCCCTGAGTCACATCACTGGACTAGCACGTCCTGTAGTATTCTGTCTCTAAGACATTGTCAGAACCTGGCACTTTGGAGATGACACTTTGCAGGGATACTCTAATACTTTCCTTCGCCTTATGCAACGTCGCAGTCTGGCACAGAGGCGATTTAAGCACAGATTGCTGTCCACCCACTCTCCAATTCAAATCTGAACGTAGGCCAAGATGAACAACGATGATGAGCTGGAAACTCTTTCGGGGCAGGCTGGGAAACACTCCTTTCTGATTACGCGTTCCAGAATAGATCGGCTAACCCTTTTCCTCCCAAAGGGGGCGTTTGAATCAGAGGCCATAAAACGTTGTCTGCAAAACTCTGGGTGCCTGAGGAAAACCCGTTTTTGTGAAGAGTGAAAATGCACGCCATAAGATTTAACGTCGAGAGTCTTTATCCCCCTCCATCCCATCTACTTCCTCTAGTTTTTTAAAAATTTGTTTAAGCCCTCCGTTACTTTATTCACTTGACAGCAGTCCGTTAATTAGTCCGTCTCCTCTCCACTACTGTAAGTGGTGTATTAGGCTCCCCGAATGCACACAAAATTTAGTGCTGCTGCCCTTCTCAAAACAAATAAAAGATTTGTGAACTAGCCACCACGCATCCAATGTAATTAAACGGCATTTGTTTCTTTTTCGGCGTGCGCACACAATCAGGGCCTTGTGAGAGTCCAGCACTACCCGAATAAGACTGTTTTTCTTTTGGAGGGAAGCGTGCCAAAAATCCTACCACCACAGGTAACCTAAGATCCCAGCAAGCAGCAAAGGGACAGTTGAAACCAGAATGACGGGGTGTGGGGAGAGCTATATGAATGTGAATATATCTATAGCTATATATATATTTATATATATGCAAACATGCCCATACAGGGCTGTATAGTTCTTTAGGGGGGAAAATCTGGGAGGGTGATGGAAAACCTCCTAGAAATTACCACCTCATGCATAGGTATGTAAATGACTGTGGAGTCTTGCTGTCCACGGCCTCCATCAATTGCAACGTTATTCAAGATAAAACAAACACCATTTCAATTAGCTACATATACAGTGGTGGTTGAGAGCATAGGCAGGGAGGAAGTAGGGAAAGTTTTTTGGAGAATTGGACTTCTTTTTTTCTTCTTTAGAGGCACGCAAACAGAACTTTCCTTGAGATGCTCTGTGACAGCCATGAATCTCCATTCTAAGGTTGGTACAGGTTGAACCTCTCTAGTCCAGCACTCTTGGGACATGACCGGTTCCAAACTAGAGAATTTTCCAAACCACAGGAGGTCAATATTGTCTAGCAGTATTACCAACACTTCCTGGGCTCTTAGAAGACATTTAAAGGTAAATTAGAGCTAAATAACAGCACAGAGCACTGAGAGTTAGGATTGGTGGCTGGAAACAAACATTATGGGACCACAGGAAACTTGACCACACCCATGATTAGTGGACATGCGGCTAGCTAAAATAATTCCGGATGTCGGACATTTCTGGACCAGAGTTCTGGACTAGAGAAGTTCAACTTGTATTTAACAAAAAAAAAAGTCTATGCCAATTTATGTTAATCCTTTGCAGGATTCTATAAAAAGCTTAGAGAAGAAGCTGATGTCTAATCTAGTGCATCATTCTATCTAAGCAGATAGAGCCCGATGTGCAAGGACTTATAAACATGCTTAATGCCTGGGATTTCACTAGCATTGTTCATGTGCTTAACGTTATTATTAGTATATGTGATAGGGTTGCAGGTCAGGACTACATTTTGGAGAGGGACCACCAGGTGGTTCTGAGGTAAAGGATGGTTTGTAATGGGAAGGATGTTCTTGCACTTGGTCAAGAGTCAAACACTCATTTCCCAACTATGCCACAGATTACAGCTGCTTGGGAATGTTTTGACTTTTTTTTCTGGAAAATGCAGATTCCTCCAAACCGATACTAGCCACGAAATGACTCTCCCAATCTGAAACATTCTTGGGGGAAAAAAAAAGATTTGAAAACAAAATTCAGCTATTTAAATTGAAATGCTGTTTTGTTTGGAAATTTCAGTAAATTCCAATTATAAAAAGTTAGAAAATGAGGAAAAATGTTTCAAAATGTTGTTTTACAAAAATGTTTGAGATGGTAACATTTTTATTCTAGTGCATGAAGGGAAAAATGTTCAAAAATCCTGAAATCCTTGTGGGATGGGATGTCTGTTTCCGTAAATGAGCAATAAATATATAATGATGATAGTACAGGTTGAACCTCTCTAATCCAGCACTCTCTGTTCCTGCAACATCCATGGTCTGGCATGATTTTCCTTAGCTGGATGTCCATTTATGATGGGTGATGTGGCCAAGTTTCCTGCGGTCTCATAAAGTTTGTTTTCAGCCACCACTCCTGGCTTTCAGTGTTCTGTGCTGTTATTTAGCTCTAAATTTCCCCTAACTATCTTTTAGGATCCCAGGAAGAAGTGGCAATGCTGGTAATACTGCTAGACAATCTTAACATTTTGTGGCTCAGCAAATTCTCTGGTTTGGCACTGGCCTGGTCCTAAGGGTGCCGGACTAAAGAGGTTCAAACTATACATTGTACCATACAGGCTGAGAGATATAATCACAGAGGACATATTTGTTTGAAGAGTGGGGTATCTAATTCATGTCAAATATTTCAATTAATTTCACATCTTTTTCTTGTTGTTGTCATCCATGACCGACTTTCCATTTTCTCAAATGTATTTGTCCATAAAAATTATTCAGCAGATGTCTGGTCAAAAGTCTTGGCCTGTAGTTTGTTCAGCAAGGCTACATTTACACTGTGCATTGTTGCACAAGAAGATATGCACCTCATTTGCATATGTTCTTGCACAAGACTGGCCAGTGTAGATGTAGCCAATATTATATGAATCCAACGAGACTCAGATTTTGAATATTAAACTCCCATGACAAACTCTTGGGCTACGTCTACACTGTGCATTGTTGTGCAAGAAGATATGCAAATAAGGCATGGCGATGAATATTGCTGCACCTCATTTGCATACCGAATGAGCCGCCATTTTTGTGGAAGGGGCTTTTGTGCAAGAAGGAGCTGTCTACACTGCTCCTTCTTGCACAAAAACCCCCTCTTGCGCCGGAGCCATTCTGCCTCTTATTTTCAGGAAGAACGGCTCCTGTGTAAGAGGGCTTTTTGCACAAGAAGGTGGCTCATTAGGTATGCAAATGAGGCATGGTGATATTCATCACCACACCTCGTTTGCATATCTTCTTGCACAACAATGCACAGTGTAGACGTAGCCCAAGAGTTTGTCATGGGAATCTGATATTCAACATATGTGTCTCGTTGGATTCATATAATATTGGCTACATCTACACTGGCCAGTCTTGCGCAAGAACATATGCAAATGAGGGCAGCAATGAATATCACCATGCCTCATTTTCGTACTTATTGCTGCTCCTTCTTGCGCAAAACCCCCTTCTTGCGCAAGAGCCATTCTGCTTGCAAATAAGCGTCAGAACAGTTCTTGCACGAGAGGGGCTTTTTGCGCAAAATGGAGGCTCATTAAATATGCATATGTTCTTGCGCAAGAGAGCGCAATGTAGACGTATCCTTAGACTGGGCACCTAGGTAACATGGTATTGTTTCTTTTCACTAACTGGATGAGTGTCACTTTTAGGATCAGGTATCCGGTTGAAATAATCGCATTTGTTAATTTAATATGTGTAAGGAATGAGCACAAAGCTTGTATCTATCACCCCGCAAGAGTTTTCTGTGGGATTTAAGTGATATATCAATCTTAGTAGAGAGGAGAATTTTGACCCTGTCATAGAGATGAATGAAAATCTTGGATCCAAACATCCTTCAACAGGATGGGAGGGACAGAATCTATTTCCAGAGCTGGATCAAAATTACACAGCCAATGTTCTGTCTCTATAATGACTGGAGTGGACAGGGAGCAGTAAAGGTCCCACTCCCAGGTATCCCAATGACTAGGGCTCACACCTGACTGTGGGAAATCAAGATTCAAGTCCTTGTTCTACCATTTTCCTTTATTCCAGCTAAATATTATCATCATTGGGTTAGCTTAGCTGAGGTGAATCTTTGCCTCTTTTGGACTAGAACTTCCATCCTGGACACAAGAATCTTTTTCCTTGGAAGTTTTGTCAGAAATAGCACGACAGGTTTTTGGTTTCAACAACGTGACATTTTTCATTGAAAAGCCATTTTGTCCCAAAATTCCCAACCAGCTTTTATAATGACCCAGATCAAGACCTCAGATTCTGAACCACCTGGGGGCAACTGCAGGTAGAGACAGATGTTCACTGTTTATGAGTGCACACCTCAACACGCCTTCAAATCTGAGTGCGCACCCAGGCTATCTCTACATTGCAGCGCTATTTCAGGATACAGAATTATCCTGAAATAACTATTCCATGTCTTAACAACAAGCCTGTTATTTTGCACTCGCTATTCTGACATCCCTGTACACCTCATTCCACCGGAAGTAAGGGATGTTTCGGAATAAGCTATTTCGAAATGAGATCGAAATAATATACACAAAAGTCTCAGGAGGTAGCCATGTTAGTCTGTAAGGGTATGTCTACACTGCCACCCTAGTTCGAACCAGGGTGGCTAATGTAGGCATTCGAAGTTGCAAATGAAGCCCGGGATTTAAATATCCCAGGCTTCATTTGCATCTTGCTGGGTGCCGCCATTTTTAAATCCCCCTTAGTGCAGACTCCGTGCCCGCAGCTACATGCGGCACGGAGTAGGTAGTTCGAATTAGGCTCTCTCGATATTTAAATCCCAGGCTTCATTTGCAACTTCGAATGCCTACATTAGCCACCCTAGTTCGAACTAGGGTGGCAGTGTAGACATACCCTAACTTTAAAATGAATAAGCAGTCCTGTGGCAGATTGGGCATGTCTACCCTAGGAATTTTTTTCAAAGTAAGTTATTTGAAAATAATAACTCCTGAAATAATAATTTTGAAATAGCATGTCCACACTACAGGGAAGCCTCAGAATTAATCCGAGGCAGGCTCCGTTAATGTGGATGCACTACTCAACTTAGAGTACAAGGAAGCACTGAGGAGTAATTACTTTGAATTACCTACTCTGGGAAGTAGTTATTTTGAAATAGCACTGGTGGATGGTCCTCACTACCACTATTTCCAAGTAATTATTTCAAAATAAATGTTATTCCTTGTGGAAAGCAGGAGTTATTATTCTGAAATAACCAGCCTGCTTGTTTTTTTCAAAATAAGGGGAGTTATTTCTAAATAACTCCCTAGTGTAGACCAGTGCTTAGATACTAACAAATATTTATATAGTACCATGCATGTTCATGGGTTAAACCCACTTCATCAGATGAGCTGGAGTGCAAATAACAGAAACCAAGATATAAATAACAGCAGAAGAAGTACATGTCAGTTGTAGGTCCCATGTTAATGGGGCTAATTAAGTGGGCTGGATGTGTCCCATTCATACCTTTTGATGTGAAATTGTGGATGTTAAAGGCAAGGGGAATTGGCTTTGTAGTGCACCAACCAGTTAAAGTTGGAAGGCTCCAGCCTTCTTCAGGCTGTGCTGTGGTTCCAGCCTTCCCTAGGGCCCGGGGGAGCCAGAATGTCGCACCTCAGTTCCAGCCTTCCCCAGGGGCCACATTGCGGTTCCAGCCCTTCCCGGCAGCAGCCCTAGCCTTAGGCAGTCGGTCATGTAAGGCATTTTTCCTTCCCTTGCCTCCATTACTGACTGCCGATGTGTGGCTCTAACAATGATTGTCCTTACAAAGCTTGAGCAGTAACTTTAACTAAGAATATCACAAGTATCTTTTGTTCCCTGATTCCAACTGGGAATGTCCCACCGCACACAAACCCCCAGCCATTTCGCTTACAATTTAAACCATCTCTAAACATTCTTGCTGTCCCCGGTGGGCAACCACGAATAGCCAGGCCCTCTCCTGGATTTCAGTTTCCAGGCTCATCCCTAATTGAAATTAAGAAACATCAGCTCCCTTTCACATATCATCCCTTCAATAAACATTCCTCTTTTTCTCCAATCCATCCACTGTCAAAAATCACTCTCAGTAAAGAGTCAGAAATCCCTGCTAAATTGGAGATGTAGCTCTGGTTTTCCTGTATATTTCCTAGGGCTATTAACAGACTAATATAATGAGAAATGAGCCGAAATTAAAGAATCCACTTGAATGTGTCAGGGAGCCTACCAAGGGAGCATTTCATATCTTATGAAAAGGAAGGCTTTTCATAATAATATTTGGCAACCCCTCTTTCTTGTCCCATGAATGAAACTACACAGATTCTGTCATCTCAGCCGAATGGTAGCATGAGCGATTTTCCTTTTGAGCCAGCACCAGGAGCTTTGGATTTAAGTCTTGGCTCTGCCGTGGGCCTGCTGGGTGACTTTGAACAAAATTGCTTCCCTGCTCTGTGCCTCAGTTTCCCCACCTGTACAATGGAGACATTGGTTCTGACCAGCTTTTCAAAACACTTTGAGATCTACAGTTTAAAAAGGAGCATATATGGCTCTGCCGTGAGCCTGCTGGGTGACTTTGAACAAAATTGCTTCCCTGCTCTGTGCCTCAGTTTCCCTACCTGTACAATGGTGACATTGGTTCTGACTAGCTTTTCAAAACACTTTGAGATCTACAGATTAAAAAGGAGCATATAAGGGCTAGGTATTATTTATTTATTATTATTAGTAGTAGTAGTAGTAGTATCTATATAGGGATCCCAAAAATCAAGTCCTTAACACATTCTGGTTCCTGAGTGATGCCCTGCCCAAAATCTGGAACTTTCCCTTTAAGACTGTTGCATTTTCACTTGAGTTTCCTTCATTCCATTCATGACAGGCTAAGGACACTGGTGGCTGATTTCTGCTGTCTTCCCCCACTCCAGACCACCTGGAAGGAGGCAAAGGATATACCCAGAAGATTGCCCTGTGTATCCAGATCATTATATAGCCAGGAGAGGACTCCATAAAAGCCAGAGCACAGAAGAAGGAAGTGCTACCATGAACTGATAAGGGAAAGAGATGAATTGTCCTCAGGCAAGGAACAGGTAAGGCTTTCTGTAATAGATACGACTCGTAGGCTGGATCCGACCCACCATTTGATCCAGACTGCAGCCTGCCCTGCCGCTCCTCTGCCCCCAGGCCGATCAGGACCTGGGGCGGGGGTGTGCACAAAGTCATTCACTGTTCAAAGCAGCTGGCAGCTCCCACAAGCTCTCCTCCCTTGGCAGGGCGGAGCGCTGCCTAAAGGGAGCCACCAGCCCTTTTGAACAGGGAGTGACTTCACGCACTGCTCCGCCCCCAAGTCCCGACTGAAGTCTCTTTCCCCTGCCAGGGGCGCACAGCGCCTACAGGGAACTGCCCCTTTTCACCTCAGGCTCTGCCCCTTTCCACCCAAGGGTGTGGACAAGTTTCCCACGGTCCCATAAAGTTTGTCTACAGTCACCAGTCCTGGCTGTCAGTGTTCTGTGCGGTTATGTAGCCCTAATTTACCCCTAAATGCCTTCAAACAGCCCAATAAGCAGTGGAAAGGTTAGCAATGCTGCTAGACAATATTGACCTCCCATGGCCTGACAAATTCTCTGGTTCGGTACCAGTCAGGTTCCAAGGGTGCATATTACAGCCATTCCAATGGACAACTCAAGGAAGTTGTGATGAGGGGTATGTAACCATCAGTGGGATAGGAAGGAGGCATAGGCACAAGAACTAGGGGTGTGTGTGGGGGGGAGAGGCTGCCTAGCACCCAGGCTCCCAGCTGCTGGTCCCACATTCAGGGGACTCTGTGTGCTAGGGCTTTGCTCCCAGCCTCCACTGAGGGTGGAGGTGGACAGAGGAAAAGGGGCTCCACCCCTCCACTTGTAAAAATCTTCCCATGCCACGGAAGGGAGGGAGCAAGATGCAGAAGAGCACTCTGAGTTTTGCGGAGTGTATCATGGGAGAGGCGTCTTTTTTAATATCTTTATGAGGTGCCCCAAGGGAAAGTCAGGAGTTAGAAACAGCCCCACCTGAGTGTGTCTTGGGAGGAAGCCTACCGTCTCATATTTTTTAAAAGGAAAAAATAACAATAATAATAATAATAGGCCTGAGCCAAGAATATCAAGCTGTTGCTAGCTGTTAAAAAGCCAGGAAAGCTATGTCGCACCCATTCCATGTTTTTCTTCCAAACAAGCTGACCACCCTCCCTTCATAACGTCTTATTTATGAAAGTCAATGTTGCCCAACTGGAATCAAACTTTGCCATAGAGATTTTTTTTTAACTCAGCCAGAAGGTGTCCTGATTTTAAATGTCTGTTCCTTCGAAGTGTGCAGAAGTGGGTGGGTGTTGGTGGCTGGGTGTGAGAGACGTTCTCAACTGATATGGAAGGGAAAGAGTTATGCTTCCCTTAACATAGGGTTGTCATAGAGCACTTTGGAAGGTTGTCTGCAAAGCTTGTCTTGGACATTTACCGTCTCCTCCACATATGGGGTATGTCTAAACTACATGACTCTGTCGCCAGAGTCATGTCAATTAGACTACCTGAAATAGTCAGTGAAGCGGGGATTTAAATATCCCCGGCTTCATTAAAATAAAAATGGCCGTCATGCTGTGCCGGCTCAGCTGATCATCAGATCAGCGCGGCAGACAAGACGCGGATCGGTCGACAAGGGAAGCCTTTGTCGACCGCTCCTTATGCCTCATGGAACGAGGTTTACAGGAGCGATCGACAAAGGCTTCCCCTGTCGACCAATCCATGTCTTGACTTGTGCACTGTGCCGACAATCAGCTGAGCCGGCACAGCATGGCGGCCATTTTTATTTTAATGAAGCCGGGGATATTTAAATCCCAGCTTCACTGACTATTTCAGGTAGTCTAATTGACATGCCTCTGTCGCCAGAGGCATGTAGTCTAGGCATACCCATGGTGTTTTGACATCTCTATCAACTGAAGGCCCCCATTGGTCAAACTCATCGTTCAAACACTGTCTCTTTCTCCTGTCAGTAGCTGCATTGCCTAATAAAGGCAATTCCACTCTTCTAAGGAGTGGGGCCTAAAACAGCCCAACAATCGCCAAGCATCTCTTAGGTAAAACTTTAGTAATGATACAAAATACAGCCAATTATAGTAGACTTTGATGGAGTTACTGGTAGAGGTTGAACCTCTCTAGTCTGACACTCTGGTCTGGCAACATCCGTGGTCCAGCATGGTGTTAGTTAGGCAGATGTCCACTTATCATGGGTGTGGCCAAGTTTCTCACGGTCCCATAAAGTTTGTTTACAGCCACCAGACCTGGATCTCAGCGTTCTGTGCTATTATTTAGCTCTAATTTACCCCCAAATGCCCTCTACGAGCCCAGTAAGCAGTAGAAGTGTTGGCAATGCTGCTAGGCAATATTGATCTCCCAAAGTCTGGCAAATTCTCTGGTTCAGCTCTGGTCAGGTTCTGAGGATGCCAGACTAGAGAGATTCAACCTGTATTCCAGATGCTCGCTCTAAAATAATGGGGTGCCCATTTCTTTTTCATTTTCTCTCCTGCTTCCCTTGTCATCATTGCTGTGAATGGAGAAAGACGAAGAGAAGAAAGGGGAATATATATTAGCAAGCCAAAGTATGAGAGGGAAAGGAGAGGAAGACAAAAGAGAAAATGGGGAAAAGGGATGGGGAAGTAAAGAGAGGGAGAATGGGAGAGAGAGAAAGGAACAGGGGGATACAAAAAAAAGATAGTAAAGTTTTAGGGCAGGGGTTATCTATTATTCTGGTTTGTACAGTGCCTAGCACAATGGGACCCTGGTCTTGGTTTGTCCTTAAGCATTTAGGGAACATCTACACTAGCCTACATCTAGTTCGAACTAGGCAGGCTAATGAGGGCGACCAAAATTGCTAATTAAGCCTGGGATTTAAATATCCTGCACTTGATTAGCATATTCCCGTCTGGTCGCCATTTTGGAAACTGACTAGCCTGAAGTAACTGCCCGCGTCTACACGTGGCAGAGAAGCGGGATTCCGAGATAAACCCTTTAGTTCGAATTAACTGTTAAACCTCATTGCACGAGGAGTAACAGTTAATTTAAACTAAGGGGTTTATCTCAGAATCCTGCTTCTCTGCCATGTGTAGACGCGAGCAGTTACTTTGGGCTAGTCAGTTTCCAAAATGCTGACCGGACGGGAATATGCTAATCAAGCATGGGATATTTAAATCCCGCGCTTCATTAGCAATTTCGGTCGTCCTCATTAGCCTCCCTAGTTCGAACTAGCTCTAATCCTACCCTCTAAAGCACTACCAGCTTGCTGTTGTCCATGAACTTTATCAGCATTCTCTCTATGCCGTTTTCTAAATCATCGAAGAAGATATTGAACAGAACTAGGCCCAAAACTGAACCCTTCAGAACCCCCTCAATATGTCCTCCCAGCATGACTGTGAACCACTGATAACTACTCTCTCGTAATACTTATCCATCCAATTATGCACCCACATTATAGTAGCTTCATCTAGGTTGTATTTTGCTAGTTTATTAATGAAAAGTTCATGTGAGACTGTACCAAATACCTTACTAAAATCTAAATATAAAATATTTACCACTTCCCCCTTATCCACAAGCCTTGTTATCCTGTCAAAGAAAGCTATCAGGTTGGTTCATCATGATTTGTTGTTGTTTTTTTCAAATCCATGCTGAGTGTTACTTATCACCTTATTATTAGAGCCCTGCAAACTTGTGTATATCCGCTTTATATCTATGGATATCTGCATTTGTAGATGTGGCTGCAGATATCCGCAGTGCATATTTACAGATACGGATGTGGATGTGAATACAAACTTTGTATCTAGAACCCTGCACATTTGTAGATTTCTGGTTTGTATCTGTGGGTATCCACATTTGCTTTTGCATGTGTAGATGCAGATGCAGATACCAATTTTGTATCCGCACATGGCTCCACTTATGATCTTCTAGACATTTGCAAATTGATTATTTGCTCCATTATCTTTTCTGGCACAGCGGTTAAAAAGATTAGTATGATTGTCCTTATTTCTCTCTTTTTTTTAATAGATGAGTGCTATAGTTGCCCTTTTCCAGTCTTCTGGAAACTCTCTCGTATTCCATGACTTTTTCAAAGATAATAGCTAATGGTTCTGATATCTTCTCAGTCAGTTGCTTGAGTATTATAGAATGCATTTCATCACGCTCTAGTGAACTGAAGACATCTAAGTTATCTAGGTAATTTTTAACCTGTTTTTTCCTTATTTTAGCCTCTGAAACTACCCCATTCTCACTCGGATTTCCTATGTTAGGTGTCCAGTCACTGCAAACCTTCTTGGTGGAAACCAAAACAAAGAAGTCATTAAGCACCTCTGCCACGTCCACATTTTCTGTTAGGCTATGTCTACACTGCAGAGCTATTTTGGGATACCGGAAGTATCCTGAAATAGCTATTCTGTGTCTTTTGAGAGTGTCCGTTATTTCAAAATATAACTGGCTCACTATTCCAAAGTTCCTGTAAACCTTGTTCGACGAGGGTTAAGGGACACTTAGGATTAGCACTTTACACAGCACCAAATTTTGAAATAAGCTATTTTGAAATTACCTCAAAATAAGCTACACAATTTGCGTAGCGCAAATTGCGTAGCTTATTTCGAGATAAGGGTGCAGTGTAGACGTACCCTTATTGTTTTCCCTCTTCACTGAGTAACAGGCCTACCCTGTCCTTGGTTTTCCTCTTGCTTCCAGTGGATTTGTAGAATGTTTTATTGTTACCCTTTATGTCTCCTTCACAAGGATAATCCTATGGTGCAGAGTGTGATATAGATAAACAAAAGGGGGGAAAAAACTGATTATTCTTATGCATTAAAATAACATCTAGAACAGGGCTAGTCAACTTTGGAAGCCCCAGGGGCCACAATGATACTCACAGCACATGCTGAGGGCCACAACCTAAGTGTGGTTGCATATACATGCAAATATATATGCAAATATATGCTAATAGCTTATTTCACACTGACAGGCATGAATACAAAGATTAAGGCAAGACTACTCAACACACAGGCCCTATTTAAGTCATTTCTGCTGATATTAATAAAATGCAATATTCACCCGATTTCCACCGGTATGACAGCACTTTTAATGTGCAATGACAGTCCAGGAATTCAACTACTAAAACCCATATCAACAGAAGACCATTATATGGACTACCTTTTTGTTTTTGCTTCCACCCGCAGGCTACAAACAAACAGGCCATGGGCCACATGTGGCCTATGGGCCACATGTTGAGTAGCCCTGATCGAGTAGCTCCAAAAACATTCCATACCCTGTTGTTCCTATCACTGTACAAACACATGAGGCAAGATTTACAAAGATATTTAGGTACTTAAAGATGCAGATAGGAATCCAGTGAGATTTACAAAAACATATAACTCAGTTAAGCGCCTAACTCCCAGAGAAAACAGACAAAGGTGGGAGTGAAAACAGAGGGAAGGAGAAGTGAATCGACTTGCCTATCACCATATAGCAGGCCAACTGGCAGTAGTTTGTTTAGATTCATTAAATTTCCAACGTGCACATGTAGAACCTCATTTTCAGAAATGGCTCCCAAATTCCGAAGCTAAATTTTGCACCTTTGATAGGCGTAAAATTGGGGGGCAATTCCTTAAAACCAAACATATAGCAGTAAATATGACACATTATTATCTTTCAACAATAAATCACATTTCATTTGGATCATAAAGTGACAGAAGAATGAACTTTCCCTTCCCTTCCCATTCTTGAATGGGCAGCATTGAATTCTGGTGAAGGAAGGAACATTGACAAGAGTTTAGAAGAAGGACACCAGAACTGATGGGCCAGTGGTCCTATCTGGAATTGATTGTTTCATTTTTGTGCTCTCCCCACAGTTAATCCCATAGTTTGGTTGCAATGTTCCCACTTGAATCCTGGACATTTTCACATGCCCAGGCCAGCTTTGGCCTCACAGCACGGCCTGTCAAATGGCTGGATGGCAGGCTAGGATATGAAATGCTTGATTGACTTTCAAGCCGCCTTTGACAGTTCTGAGATTCGTGAGGGAACAGGGAGGAGGAATCCCCTGGGACATTCATCGCTTGTACAAACCCGACTCTCTTCTGAAACCGACAGAGGAGAGAGACAAAAACAAATATCCCAGTTGCTATTACCCAGTCCCCATGGCCTTTTTTTTCTTTTGCTCATCATCTTCACTCATCCATCACCTCAGCACCCATCAGATTTTCCGACTCAGCCTCTCGTGGCGTCGTGCAGTCCTCCTGACTGACTGCTCTGTGTTGTTTCTGGACGGCACGGTACTACTGGTTGGCATGGCAGCTGCTCAGTAATTCTGAGATGTGTCAAAGCAGACAGATTCCTGTCCAGCGCCTTCCCACGGAGGCTCTACTTCCACCCAGTGAGAAATGAATGAAGCCTTGCGGAGCACATCTTCCAAGATCGCTGGAGGCAAAACTGGCATGAATCTTGTTTAACTTTCATTTTAGCAAATCAGACTTGTAATTAACATCCTGTACAGCTCTGGTGTCTTCATTTGACATGGGATCTACTGCGAAGAACTATTTTATTTGCATATTGATCATGTATGTAAATGGCCTTGCTCCAGATTCTTAGCCTTTTTGCCCTTTATGCCATAGGAGGAATGGGTGGACCTGAGAAGCTTCCGAGAGCTTGATGTGGGACAGATAAGTAATCAGCCCATTGGAACAGATGCTTTGCAATTACCCAACCACAATGCCATTCTGTATGCACCCTGCCACTGGAGGAGAACTAGGCCTCTTGCTTCAAAGGAAGGCAAGCCCCACTCCTAAATAGGATGCATCTCTCCAGATGTGGAATTCTAGGCATTAGGCTGGTTTCTTCCTTACCTCTGCTTTGATTAACTCACCCTAGAACATGAGCTATAATTAATCAAAGCTGAGATTTTTCAAAGAGAACCCTGTAACCTCCCTGGACACTCAGTAATGGATTTGAAAGTCACCATCCTTCTACAAAATACTTTTAAAAACCAATTACAAAGGGCGACATCTACACTGGAATGCCTTTGCACATTGAGTACTATCAGCTTCTTTCCCATAGGTCAATATCTTGAAGATGTCATTAGTGTGACATAAGGAAAGGAGGAGTGCAGGAGCTGAGGAAACATTGTTCTCAGCCAGCCATAAAAGTGTTGACATATTATGGGGCCATGCGAGTACCCAAAGCAGTGCTGCTCACATAAAGGGATAAATTGCCCCCAAATTGGATGTAGCTGTGGGTGAGGACAGAGTCACAGAGCTCTGAAACCAGGGGTATGTCTAGACTGCATCCCTGTGTCGGCAGAGGGATGTAGATTAGGAAGGTCGACATTGCAAACGAGGCAGGTATTTAAATATCCCGTGCCTAATTTGCATAAAAATGGCCGCTGCATTTTGCCGACTCAGCACTTTGTCTGCAAAAAGCAGCAGTCTAGTGGGGGATCTGTCAAGAAAGAAAGCATTTTTCAACAGATGCCTTATGCCTCCTGCAAGGATCTGTCAAAAAAGGCTTTCTTTCTTGGTAGATCCCCCCGCTTTTTGCCGACAAAGTGCTGAGTCGGCAAAATGCGGCGGCCATTTTTATACAAATTAGGCTCAGAATATTTAAATCCCTGCCTCGTTTGCAATGTCGACCTGCCTAATCTGAATGCCCCAGGTGTGGCCTCATTGGGGATACTATTCCTGACAGCTTGTAGTCCATCCTCGTGTGGAATATTGGTGTAGAACGCTTCTACATCCATGATGTTGTTTTCAGGAAGTTTACTGATGCACAGTAGTTTTCGAAGAAAGTCAGTGGTGTCTCAAAAATAGCTGAGGGTGCATCTACTCAGCAGGGCTTAACTCAAAATAAGCTATACAAATTAAGCTATGTCAATTGCGTAGCTTATTTCAAAATTGGGAACGTCTACATAGCCCTTATTTCAAAATAGAGCACTCTTCCTCTGACTTCCCTTACTCCTCATACAATGAGGGTTACAGGAGTTGGAGTAAGAAGTCCTCCAGCTTGACCGTATTTTGACATTATTTCGAAATAACTGCCTGTTGTGTAGATGCGGACTAAATTATTTCGAAATAACACTAGTTATTTCAAAATAATGTGGCTGTGTAGATGTATCCTAAGAGTGCTGGTAGCATAGAGTCTGAGGAGAGAGTCCACATAGCTAGATAACCCTGCTGCTAGGGTCCCAATGCCCGCGATGAGGGGGCATCCGGGATTTCCAAGTTTATGGATCGCAGGTAGCAGATAGAATACGCCTGGTCAGGACTCGAGGGGTGTGTCTGTGTAGATTTGGTCCCATGCTACTGCAGGAAGTTTCTTGAGCAGACACTCTCATTTCTTGTGGTATTCCTCAGTGGGATCACAGGAGTGTGGCCTGTAGAATGTGGTGTTTGAGTGTTGCCTGGCAGCCTAAAGAGGTACCCAGAAATCACCAGCTTCAGGACAGGCCCAAAAGGGTAAATAATAGAAACCACTGGTTATCATCTACAGCCCCCCAGCTAAAATCTCTTGGGAAACCGGCCAGTCCTCACCTACAGACAGCTCCCCTGTTACTTACCTGCAGCAACATAAAGCATCACAGATAAACTTACCCATGAACCTTTCCCTACAACAAACTCCATTGCTAACTCTGTCCACATATCTGTACAAGTGACACCATCGCAAGACGCAACCACATAAGCCACTCCATAGGGGCTCATCCACCGGCACATCCACTGCCGAGATATATGCCATCAAGTGCCAGCAATGTCCCTCTGTTATGTATATTGGCCATACTGGACAGTCTCTACACCAAAGGATAAATGGACACAAATCAGACCTCAAGACTGGTAACACACCAAAAACCTGTAGGGGAACACTTAACCTCCCTGGACATTCAGTGGATTTGAACGTAGCCATCCTTCTACAACAGAATTTTTTTTAAATGGTTACAAAGGAAGACAGCTGAACTGGAATTCATTTGCAAATTCAAGACCATCAATCCTTGGTCCTGCTGTTAGGGCAAGGGACTGGACTCGATGACCTCTCGAGGTCTGTTCCAGATCTAGTGGTCTATGATTCTGTAATTCTATGAATTTAGGACTGAATAAGGATCTGAACTGGTTAACGCATTATAAAGGCAATTTCCCCTCTCTGAATAGTCACATCTCCAGGCCAAACACTGTGAATGACCTACTTCCACCCTGACTTGATTAGCTTCATTAACACAAGTAACTTTTTCCTTATATACACCTGCTTCTGTAACTTCTACTCCACTTCATTTGATGAGGTGGGTTTTACCCACAAAAGCTTATGCCACAATAAATCTGCTAGTCTCTAAGGTACCACAGGATGCCTCATTGTTTTTACAAGAATGAGACAGTACACATACTTCTGTTGTTGTTGTCGTTGTGAAGTTCAGTCTTCTAGGATTTAGCAGGAACTACAAACTCATGAGGTTGTGTGCACTTGTAATGGGATGTCACTCACTTCACATGAGCGGCCCCCTTTTGGCTGAGTGCTTGTGTCTGCATTCCTTGCTGTGGCAGCTCTCCTGAAAACCAGCTCTCCTGAAAACCAGCCCTCTCTGAGCCTTTTCAGATGCAAGAAGGAACTGCCCCATGCTAACTCAACAGCTTCCTTTTAATTGGCTCATTGATTGAGCATGTCCTTTGTGCCACTTTATATTTCCTGGAGGACTTCTCTATGGTTTACTGGGCGGGTGTAGCAAGGCCAGAAGCCTGTAGCAGGGGGTTATGGGGCCTGGTCCACCCTGTCACAGCACTTCAAAAATGACATATGCCCAGCTGGTTGTGTCCATAGGAAAAGTATTACTCTCCTTCTTTCTTACCCTCATAAAGTCCAAAGGATCTCCTGTATGGTGAACTTGCAGATGCTCCAAAGCCATTGGGCCAACTTTGGCCCAGATTCAAGGACATTTGCAAGAGGGACTTGAAAACTTTCAACACCACCACAAGCGGGGAAGATGCAACTATCAGCAGGCTATCATGGAGAGCTTCATTACAGCCAGGAATCATTGAGGTTGAAAAGAGGTGGCAGAGAGGAAGGAAAGTGAAGGGAGCAAAAAGGAAAGTGTGTCAGGCCTCAAACGCTAGTAGTGCACCAGCTTCATCTTCTGGCTGGCATTTTATAGCTCCATTACATGTGGCAAGGACTGTCACTCACAAAAGCCACTCACAAAACAACAGAAAGAATCATGGGATACAAAGTAATTTGGCACGTGCACTTTTGCCTCTGGAGAAGGATGGTTCCTGTTCCATATATATATAGGGAAAATGCCAGTGACATCGAGGCTTGCGGTGGTGCTATCGGTTACTTAAGATACCACAAAACATGGAGGTGTACTGGGCAATATTTCCTAGGAACAACGGAAATGACTGAGAAAGATCTACCTGGTTTGGGGGGAAATATGAAGCATCCAAAACGCAAATATTAACCAAATAATGAATAATTCTGTAGCACCTTAGAAACTACATATATATATATATATTTGTCAGTCTCTAAGGCTATGTCTAGACTGCAGGCTTCTTTCGAAAGAGGCTCTTTCGAAAGCATCTTTCGAAAGAGCCTCTTTCGAAAGATCGCATCTAGACTGCAGGCGGATCTTTCAAAAGAAAAATCCGCTTTTTCGAAAGAGAGCACCCAGCGAGTCTGGATGCTCTCTTTCGAAGACGGCCTCTTTACATTGAAGAACGCCTTCTTTCGAAAGAGGAACTTTCGAAAGAAGGCGTTCTTCCTCGTGAAATGAGGTTTACTGCCATCGAAAGAAAAGCCGCGTTCTTTCGAAATAATTTCGAAAGAACGCGGCTTGAGTCTGGACGCAGGGGAAGTTTTTTCGGGAAAAGGCTACTTTTCCCGAAAAAAACCCTGAGTCTGGACACGGCCTAAGGTGCTATAGGACTACTCATTTTTTTAAAGTGACAGACTAACACAGCTTCTCCTCTGAAACGTTCAAATTTTAACCATTTGTTATGTTTAAAAATTGGTTATTGCTCCCCCTTCCCTTATTTATTTTTGGATCTGGACTTCTAATACTCCTGTCACCTAAAAAGTGGGCAGTACCCATGAAAGCTCATCATACAATCTATGTGTTTTGTTAATCTTTAAGGTGCTACTAGATTATTTGTTGGTTTTTAAGTTTTTTTATTGTAGTTAGTTAGTTGGCTAATCCTATAAAACTAATTAAAAGTGCATTAAGTAGGTCCAAAGAAATGAAAGTCTTATTTACAAGGGTAATTCAGACACAAATGAGTTGTGATTTTAGATTTCAAAAAGTAGTAGCAGCTGCTCTAATATGCAAGCTCTATGCATCCTTTGAGGGCTAACCTAAACTAAACTGCTTGGGGGCCCCTTCTTATGCATGAAAATGTTGCCCTCGCCAAATTCCAAGCTGAATAGTGGTAACAGTTGCTTCTTGACAAAGATTTGTGTTGCCTTCCACCAGGTCAAAGAATGATTGGATGAGGGTTTGTTGGTGTCCCCTCTTCATGGGTGTGAGGAGAGCAATCAACGAAGTCTTTGGTTCAATGGTGTTCCACAATGTTTTATTGGGTTTCCATAGGCCTTCTTTTGTTGGGAAGGATATGACACCTCTTGGGTAAAGTAGCATTTCACACTCAATAATGCTTGTCAGCTGATTGTGGGGGTTTCCAGTTTCACAGCAAACACTTCTATGCTTATAGAGCAAAACACTTAGGCTGTGTCTACACTGGGCCACTTATTCCGGAAAAGCAGCCGCTTTTCCGGAATAAGCTGCGAGCTGTCTACACTGGCCCCTTGAATTTCCGGAAAAGCACTGACGATCTACTGTAAGAAATCAGCTGCTTTTCCGGAAAAACTACGCTGCTCCCGCTCAGGCAAAAGTCCTTTTTCCGGAAAACTGTTCCGGAAAAGGGCCAGTGTAGACAGCCCAGTACTCTTTTCTGCAAAAAAGCCCTGATCGTGAAAATGACGATCGGGACTTTTTTTCAGGAAAAGCTCGTCTACATTGGCCACGGACGCTTTTCCGGAAAAAGTGCTTCTCCGGAAAAGCATACTGCCAATGTAGACGCTCTTTTTCCGGAAATACTTATAACGGAAAACTGTTCCATTTTAAGCATTTCCGGAAATTCATGTCAGTGTAGACTTAGCCTTAGGGTGGGTCTAGACTACAGGGTTTTTTCGAAAAAAGTGGCCTTTTTTCGAAAAAACTTTCCCTGCATCTAGACTGCTGCCACGTTCTTTCAAAAGTAAATCAAAAGAACGTGGTAGTTTTTTCGACCATGGAAAACCTCCTTTTACAAGGAATAATGCCTTTTTTCAAAAGTGCTCTTTCGAAAAAAAGCGCTATGTAATGCAAACTGTGCTTTTTTGAAAGAAAGAATCCAGACTGCCTGAGTGCTCTCTTTTGAAAAAGCAGCTTGCTTTTTCAAAAGTACTGGTTTTAGTCTAGATGCTCTTTTTCAAAAGAGGCTTTTTCGAAAGTATCTTTCAAAAAAGCCTCTTTTGAAAGAGGCTTGCAGTCTAGATGTACGCTTAGATATTACCTTGAAATGGGAGACAGATATTAATGTCCAAACACTAAACTCATCTCTAGAAATCTAATATCTATTTCAATAATACTAATGTACCAGTGAGCCAGTCTGGTTTCCAGCTATGAATTTGTCAGTATTCAGTGAGGTTTAGGGGCTGTGTCATGACCTGGCATTTTGTCTGCCAGCAACACACATTGATTTCATACTGTTTAATCATTATTCAAACACAAATACAAAATGTATGTCTAAGAAGCACTCAAAAAAGGATTGGGGGATTATCGAGGATCACAAACTAAATATGAGTCAATAATGTAGTATATGGCCAAAAACGTAAACATAATTCGGCAATATATTATCAGGAGTGTTGTAAACAAGACTCAAGAAGTCATTATTCCATTATGTTCCATGTTGGTAAGATCCCAAATTAAGTACCATTCCAGGCACCACACTTCAAGAAAGACGTGGACAAATTGGAGAAAATCCAGAGGAAAGCAATGAAAATGGTTAAAGGCCTAGAAAGGATGACCTACAGGGAGACAAATATTATCGTATTGTCCACGATAATCTTAACCTTCAGATTAAACAAACACACTTTTTTTCATTAAATATACAGAAAGTTGTTATAAAGAGAAAGATGATAAATTGTTCTCTTTATTCACTGCGGACAGAGCAGGAAGTGACTTGCAATGAAGCTTGGAAGACTTTGGTTAGATGTTGGGAAAAACTTCTTAACTATAAGGGTAATTAAGTGCTGAAACAAATTACCTAGAAAGAATCTCTACCATTGGAGATTGACTAATCTGTTTTTAACAAACACTTGTTAAGGATGATGTAGGCAATATTTATCCCCACCTCAGTGCAGGGCACTAGTCTAGATGACCAACTGAGGTCCCGTGATTCTATAATTCTATTACGTCAAGCTTCACAATTATGTGTTTACTACGACATGCTCTTCCTCCTGTTTTTCCATTTGATATATTTTACATAACTACTGCGTTTCAAAATTATATTAAAATTAATTTATTACAGCTAAGATTTTAAAATGTGAATGGTAGAGGTAATTGAAAGTTTTTATTGATATTTTTCTCTTCGATGAAAAATAGGATTTTGCAAACAAACAAAAAAATCCATGTTTGTCAAAATGTGTCCATTTTGGTCTGAAAGCCAACCAAACCAAAATATGAAAACCAAAATTATTTGTATTCTGACCACCAAAAAACATTTTTTTCCCTTTTCTGGGGTTGTGGGTTTTCAACAAAAAACAAAAAATTTCATGGAATTTTGACAAAACCTGAAAATCTTTTTTTTTTTTGGTTTGTTTTCCTCAGAAAATCAAATATATTTCCTCACTCATTCTAGGACATATGCTTTTGGGTGCCTCCATTTCTGAGAATTGCAAGTATCCCACTTTTAATTGTCTGTATTCCGCATTTTAAGATTACAAGAGGGATTGAGGAAAGGAAATATTGTAGCACAGCAGTTTGAATATCTGAAATAAAACATAGTATACTTGCATGATACAATTATTTTTTCCCATACAATTCACGGGCTGGACATTTTATTGGGTAAATCAAGGCCAAAAAATAACTCCTTACCTGAAATGTATGTTTTTATTTTTTACTATCAGATGAAAATTATTGCATCAAATTTGATTGCAACTCAGATGATATGCCAGTAAGAAGTGGCTAGAAGAGGAAATCCCTGTTTATGTGACTCACTGTTTTTGTGCAAATATTAACTTTGGCTGGTGAGCATTTTTTCTTGTATCACTTTTCCAGATTGGAGAGGAATTATACAATGTCTCAGAGCAAGTTTGTCTGGCTGTATCGGACTGCAGCCTTTGGTTATTTAGATAGCTTTTGTTTTTAACAATGTTTTGTCTATTTATTGTTTCTGAAACTGTAAGAAAAATTTATTTCCCTATCATTCTAAACCCAGTAATGTTGTATCAAATTCTGCACCATTGAAAAATGCTAATTTGATGATGGCAAGAAGCTTAATGGGGAGTGACCAGGGCTTGCTCTGCTATGCTAAAACCAAAACAAACTCCTAGAATCTGGCAACTCAGTAATAGCTGGTTCCCAGTGTCTAAGTAAGCTTGGAACCCATCTAGTCTGAGAAGTTTACTTTGTCTCATGGGCTCGTTTGGTAGAAGAAATGTTGATAGCTAAATGAAATGGCCAAGAGTTCTCCTACCCTCTTTAAAACTACCACTAAAGTCTGGTACCATGGAGTCAAGCACTATGAGGAACCTCAAGGGAGTTAGTTGGCCTAGTTCATTAAAAAATGGACTGGGATTCGGAAGACATAGAGGTTCTGCCACTGCTCTGCTGTGTGACCGTGAGCAACTCCCTTCACCTTAGCTTCCTTAGCTAGGTATCCCCAATGAGCTGACACATGCCTGTCATGCTGACCAATAGTGTATCCTTATGTTCCGTACCGACAGGGGGGGGGGGGGAGTATAGGGATAGATAGATAGATGTGGTGTATGGGGATAGATAGATAGATAGATAGATAGATAGATAGATAGATAGATAGGCCCATCTATGACTGGCTACCAGGTGCTATGCTATACTACTACTACTAATACTACAGGTTGAAAGTGGGGAAATCAAGGCCTATGTATATAGGGACGACTCATTCACCACTGAAATGCAGCACCTTCTCACATTCAACACAATGCAATAGCTCAAGATGGAAAAGCAGAAATAACTTTTCCAGTTGAAACTCCAGGCAGTATTTTAGGGAGGCAGAATACCAATAGCCAGGCTTAGATTTGGCCACTAGACTGGCGCTAACACCCATGCTCTTGCAAAATGTTCCATGGGCTCTCGAGTGACCACAAGTGGTCAGAAGCGCGGTTTTGGCATCGCAGAGGGACATATTTTCTCCATGAAGTCAACAGGCTTTTCCCCTGTGGTCCTTCCTTCTGCACTCAGCAATAGCCACAATGCAGACGGACAGCTGTGATTTTGGTAGGCTTTGCACAGTGAACACTTTTTTTCTCCCTTCTCTTTCGTTCTTTTACAAAATGGCTACAATAAACGGTCAATAAGCCAAAAGCTTGGTTCAAGCTGAGATGGAGAAGCCCGGTAAAAAAATCTACCTGACTCTCAAATGGAATTGAGCAATCCAGACCTTCTATTGCTTAAACTGACGGCTGCAACTTGTTTTGCTCTAAAGTTTAGGGTCACTGGATTTTTGTTTTTAATTGAGGTTCTTTATTTCCTGTTGTTATTTGATCCGTAGATTGCTGTGGCTTTCATGACTAGAAAGTTCCTGTTCTTTTGCACTTATCTTATCTGGACTTTCTAATTTCCTCCATTAGGTGATGTCTGACACCTTATTTGCTCAAATCCGACAGTCTGGATACACAAGGAGATTAAAATGAGTCACCACCTCCCTACCTCCCCCCACTTCTTCCAAACCTCCCTCCCTTCCTCCACGCTGGGGCGTGATTCTGTTTACAGTGTGAAATATAAGAAAAGAAATAAAGGGAACCTAGGGCAGTATGTTGAATTAAAAAGTTCCCTGATGAGAAAACTACGCACAAGAAAAAAATCACTCCCAAAGGAAAGTCCAAATAAAAGCCCTGCTAAATTATATTTATTTAAATTCACTGTGTAGAAGCCAGTGGTGACCGGCGGGTTTAATGGGATTCTGCAGAGATCAGACATACCTTGTTTGCTAAATTAAACTCCACTGCATATATGAGTAATTTTTTTCCCCAGACCATCCTGAGAAATACTTCTCCCTCATCCATGGATCAGATTCTTGGTGGGTCCAAATTAGCAAGTTTCAAGTGGTGTCAATAAAGCTATCATTGTCTTGAGTTTGCTTTCTGCCATTTTACACCAGCTGGAGATTTGGGCCCAAATGTTTAAATCAGAGGGGTAGTGAGAGTGTTATGTGCTCAGAGGCAAAAGCAAAATTTGCACACACACTCACCCCACCCCGCCTCCGTGTAGTGGGGCCCCGAACCTAGCACACAGTTGAGCCCGAACCAGGAAAGAGGGGGAGGAGCATGTACCGCATCTTCCCCCGCCCCCTCCAGTTTGGGGCCAGGCCCCTGCACCCACTAACCCACTGGCGGCCAGAAAGGGAGCTGGGTGGTGGTGCTGTGGAGATCAAGTAGGGTCAGGCTGGGGGAGGTGAGGTGGGGAGGAGGCACCGGCCGGCAGTGGTGGTAGCTGAAGGAGGAGCAGGTGAGTCGAGGGAGCGGAGGGGGACTAAATTGGTGCCCTGCCTAGCATGGCACCTAAGAGCATGTCCCCTCCCGCCCCCCCGCCCTCCTCACTAGGCCACTGGTTCTAATGATGAAGTAGGTTTTACCCATGAAAGCGCATGATTTTATATATTGTGGTTAGTCTGTATGGGTGTGTTTACACTGCACCATTACTTTGAAATAACTAGCGTTATTTCGAAATAACAATACGAGCATCTACACAGCCATTCCGTAATTTCAAAATAACGGACGGCTTATTCTGAAATCCGTAAACCTCATTTTATGAGGGATAATACCTATTCCGAAACAGCATGTGTGTAGATGTAACCACCACCGGGTGGATTTGAATATGGGAACTCTGGAGCTGAGTACAGGAGTCTCTACCCTCTGAGCTAAAAGCCAACTGGCTCCCAGCCCCTGCTGTAGAGGTCTCTTGGTCTTAACTGTTGCTGTGGTCTAGGTGCCACTTGCATTGCTCAGTAACCACATTAGGGCTGCGTCTAGATTGCATCCCTTTTTCGTAAAAGGGATGCAAATTAGACGTATCACAATTGCTAATGAAGAGGGGATTTAAATCTCCCCCACTTCATTAGCATAAAAATGGCTGTCTCATTTTTTCGGCACACAGCTTTGCAGGAAAAAAAACGCCAGTCTAGACGTGGATCTTTTGGAAAATAAAGCCTTTTCCAAAAGATCCTTTATCCCTCTTAAAATAAGGGAGAAGGGATCTTATCTTTCGGAAAAGGCTTTATTTTCCCTTAAAATAAGGGATAAGGGATCTTTCAGGGACACCTTTTCTACCCACCCTGGCTAATAGCCATTGATGGACCTAACCTCTATGAATGTATCTAGCTCTTTTTTAAACCCTGTTAAAATCCTGGCCTTCACAATATCCTTGGGCAAGGAGTTCCACAGGTTGACTATACGTTGCATGAAGTAATACTTCCTTTGATTTGTTTTAAACCTGCTACCTATTAACTTATTTTATGGCACTGGCCTCCAGCAGCGGGTGTAGGCTCTGGGGTGGACCTGGGGAGGAGGGGTGAGGATTACAAGAGGGGGCTCCAGGGTGGGGACCAGGGGTTTGGAGCACAGGAGGGGGCCCAGGGCAGAAGATGGGGTGGGAGTGAGGAGTCTGGGTGGGAGTCAAGGTGTGAGAGGAGGCTCAGGGCTGGGGCAGGGAGTTGGGATGTGGGGCACTTACTGGGGGCAGCTGCCCTTTGGTGGCACAGGCCCCAGGGAGGGGAGAGAGCAGGTGGCTCTGTGCAATGTCCTGTGGCCTGCACTCACCTGCAGGCACCACCCTCTCCAGCTTCCATGGGCTGCAATTTCTGGCCAATGGGAGCAGTGGGGGCGGAGCCCACAGGCCAGGAAAGGGCGCAGACACCACTTTCCCCTTCCCTCCCATCTCTGCAACACAGGGGGGGCTTGTGGCTGTATCCCAGGGCCCTGGGCTAAGGATCTGAACTTTTGACACACGAGAGATCTCTTTCTCCTGGTCTTCAGTCCCTAAACCCCTTTCTTAATCCAGTCCTGGCAACAGCTGATGACAAAAGGCCAGTGCCCAGACAGAGATAACTTTGTCAAAGCTCTGGGGAAGAACTAGAGCTGAAGGAGGAGAAAAGCAAGTCGCTTTTTCAAAAGACAGCAACCAGGCAGTCTGGATGCTCTCTTTCAAAAAAGCCCTGTTTGCATTCAATAATGCGTTTTTTTGAAAGAGAACTTTCAAAAAAAGGTGTTATTCCTCGTAAAATGAGGTTTTCTGTGATCGAAAAAACTGCCAAGTTCTTTTCAAATTTTGAAAGAATGTAGCAGCAGTCTAGATGCAGGTGAAGTTTTTTCGAAAAAACTCTGTAATCGAGACACACCCTTTGGCTATGTCTAGACTACATCCCTCTGTTGGCAGAGGGATGTAAATGAAGCACTTTGAAAGTGCAAATGAAGCTGGGATTTAAATATCCCGTGCTTCATTTGCATAATCACTTAATGGCGCTCTTTTGAAAAAGTGCTATTTCTAAATTGAAACCACAGTCTAGACGCAGTTCTTTCAAAAACAGATGCCGTTTTTGATAGATCCTGTAAACCTCTTTTTTTGAGAAGTACAGGATCTTTCGAAAAAGGGTTTTATTTTCAATCGATCCCCATCTAAAAGGCTGTTTTTCTTTAGAAAAGCCCAGTTTCGAAAAAAACGCGGCCGCTATTATGCAAATGAAACACAGGGAAATTTAAATCCCAGCATCATTTGCAATTTTGAAGTGTCTAATTTACATCCCTTTTTCGAGAAAAGGGATGTAGTTTAGACAAAGCCCAAAAAATGAGGTTTACAGTATCTTTCAAAAAAGAGCCCCGTTTTCGAAAGACCCGTGTCTAGACTGAGGTTTCAATTTCGAAATAGCATTTTTTCAAAAGAGTGCCAGTACATGATTATGCAAATGAAGCGTTGGATATTTAAATCCCGGCTTCATTTGCACTTTCGAAGTGCTTCATTTATATCCCTCTGCCAACAGGGATGTAGTCTAGACGTAGCCAAAGTGTTCATAATTTGGGGCTTTTAAAATATTTTCACTCTGATAGCAAGAGCAATAAAAAAACTTTCCGCAGAGAGAGATAGGGGAGCTTCAGCCCCCATAAATCTCACATGTACAAGGTCTGGATACATTGGGTAGATGTCTTGACTTTGAAATGACCTTTTGGCTCTTTCTCTTCATCTTGGTTTTTAATTGGATCCCAGCATTAGCCAGGTGGATCCAAGCTGTGTGCTGGCAGTTTGCTTGCTGACCCATTACTGGTTTGTATATTAAAATAAAGGGAGTGTGAGATGTGAGACTGAGTGCGAGGGAGAGAGAGAGAGACTGACAGACAGACAGACAGAGATGTGAAAATGTTCATTTAGTGGACTCTCAAGGCAGCTACATACAGGGTGGAAGGGAAGAAAGTTATTTGTGTGTGTGCCTATGTATATAGCTCTCTTCATAAACAATATACATATATGTGCATGTGGATGTATGTTATATATAGCAACAAACTAGTGAGAAGGAGAGAAGTGCTCAAAGAGAGGAAGCATTGTCCAATGGTTAGGGCTTGTCTTCACTACATGACAACTCAGCGCTGCAGCAATTGATCCATGAGCGGTCGATTTATCATGTCTGCTTAGACTCAATAACTCAACCTCCGAGTGCTCTCCCATCGACTCTGGTGCTTCACCTGGATGAGAAGAGTAGCTGGAGTTGACTGGAGAGGAACCCCCACTGACCTTACTGCAGGGAAGACACCACGGTAAGTAAATCAATTACAGCTACGCTATGTGCATAGCTAATGTTGCGTAGGTTAGATAACAGGCAGGGAGAGAGGGAGATTAGTGTACACTAGGACTCCAAGTGCTAGCCTGAGGGAGTGGGGAAACCTGAGTTTAACTCCCTGCTCTGCCACAGACTTCCTATGTAACCTTGGGTGAATCACTTAGTCTTTTTGTGTTTTGGTTCCCCACAAAACACAGCACTTCTCTACCTCACAGGGGTGTTATGAGAACAAATAAAATAAATGCCCTGCTGTTACATCAATGTGGATTTCAGAGGTGCTATCAATAGAGAGGCTAGGCACCTGTTAAAAAGACAGTAAAAACATATTTGCTAATTAACATTAATAGTTACTTTTGCTGAGCATAAGGATTCCAGTCCTGTGAGCTGGATTTAAACCCTCAAACTCTGCTGTACTGTGGCTTTGCAAATGTGATGAGTTCCCCTTTATATTCTGGCGGTTAGAAGAGATAATAATAAGGATGCAAAGCAGAACTGTGTCTTGCCTGCTGCTTAGGCTGTCCTGCGAGGGACAAGATCTGAGTGTTTTTAATTCCTAGTGTGTGCTGGGAGATGTGCAAAATCAATGATGCATGAGGTGGACTTCCATGTGGATAAATTCTGCACTGCCCCTTCCTCTCCCCCAGTCTGACGAGCATTTACTCATGTGAGCAATCTCATTGATTTACTGGAGCAAGGTGCATAGAACTGAGCACCTCAAACAAAATGGGGCTAATGAACTCACAACTGGGCACATTTTGCTGAAAAATTCACCATGTTATTTGAATCTTTGGTTTCATACTGATCCCCTTCTCCAGTAAAAGTGAGACTTTCTCCTCGCAACAGGGAGCAAAAGGCAACTTGGAAGTTTGAAATTCATGCATATTTTCATGACTTCAGCTCTAGAAAATCCATTTTCAGATCACAGATACTTTTAATGCAACATTTTTGCCATATAAATATCCACTCATTTTCTCTAGCTTGGTTCAGCCTGTGCAGTTATATGAACTTCTGAGCTGTTCAAAAATTTAAAAAAAAGGGCTGCCAATCTTTGGAAGTTGTTCTAGGCTGTGTAGACTTGCTTATGAAACAGAATCATGTCACCAAGGTTTATTGGTAGTTGATGCCTCTTGAAAGTAAGAGGGACAGATAGATGCAAATATAAATCTACAATACTGTCTTTATGCTGGCATCAAAAATGGTTCTCATATCTCTGAAGCGAAGAAATCCCAATGTTAGGGAAATAAATTCAAAATGTGGCACACAGGGTAAATGGTTAAGGAAACTTGAAATGACATATAGAACATTTTTGTCATGTTTTCCATAACCTCGGTTCTGGGATTTGGAATTTTTAATGAAAAAAAGATATATACTAATAGACAGCTTAAACACAACACAAGTGGATGAGCCTGTGATAGTATTGCCACTCCCAATATGAGAAAAAAAAGATGTCAGGCTCCCAAAAATCATGAGATTGGCTTAGAAATCATGAGATGCTTTCAACAATTATAATTTTACAGTTTTTCTTTAAAAATGCTTTTTGGGGTTTTGTGCCTTTAAGGGTCAAGTTTCAACTCTTCTCTAAAACCCAGGGGATTAAATACTTTAAAAATAAATAAATTAATTAAAGCTGTGAGTCTCATATAATCATAGGACTCCAGCTAGTTACAATCCCTAAATCACCTTGAAGTGTGGTACACTCTCCTGATTTTACCACAAATGCTGTAACATCTGCTTTATTCCCCGACACCCATTTTCCTGAGGTGTGCCTACACTGCACTGTAACTCGAAATAAGATACGCAATTTGAGCTACGCAAATTGTGTATCTTATTTTGATGCTATTTAAAAATAGCTTATTTCATCATTTGGCGCTGTCTACACAGTGCCAAATTTCAAAATAAAGCGCTATTCCGAAATGTCCCATACTCCTTGTAGAATGAGGTTTAAAGGGACATCGATAATAATAACGGGCTTGCCGTGAAGACGTGAGATATCTATTTTGGGATACTCTGGTATCCTGAAATAGCGTTGCAGTATAGATGCAGCCCTGAAGGGTATGTCTACACTGCAGAGTTTTTTCAGAAAAACTTCAATTACGTCCATACTGAAATTGCGTTCTTCCGAAAGAAAATCGAAAGAACAGAGGGTTTTTTCTGACATTGCTAATCCTCATTCTACAAGGAAGAAGCCTTATTTCTGAAAGAGCTCTTTTGGAAAAAGGCGTGTGTGGACGGGGAAGAGGGAGTCCTTTCGAAAGAAGAAGAAAGAGGAAAAAGCACAGGTGTCCCGGTAGCCACTTCGTCCATAGTAATCACAGCTGAAATGAGAGATAGCGTCCATTCAGTATGGACGCTATCTTTCAAAAAAGCAGATCGCTTTTTCAATGCACTTTTGCAGGGTGGACACTCTCTTTCAGTAGAAGTTTTTCTGAAAGCTCTTTTCCAGAGAAGCTTCTTTCGAAAGAAGCCTGCAGTCTCAATGTAGCCTAGAGGAGCTATTTATAATAAAAGAACAGAAAGGCATAGGTGAGATGTGATCTAAACGTGAGCTAGATTACTCAGTTCGGGTGAAAGTCATGGAGATTTAGGGTATACATTCATTACGGGCTGGATCGATGGGCAGCAATCATTCCAGTGGGGGTTGATTTATCGTGTCTAATATAGACACGATAAATCGACTGCCGAGCACTCTCCTGTTGACTCCAGTGCTCCACTGAAACAAGAAGAGTAAGTGGAGTTGATAGGAGAGCCTCAGCTGTTGACTTACCGCAGTGAAGATGCTGCGTTGAGCAGACCTAAGTACTGCGACTTCAGCTATGCTATTCATGTAGATGAATCTGTGTAACTTAGGTTGATGGTCCATGGTAATATAGACAAGTCTTTGGGGTATGTCGGCACTTCAAGCTGCAGGTGTGATTCTGAGCTCCAGGAGACCTATTTGGGCTGACTCCTATCAAACTAGTGTGCTAAAAAGAGTTGTAGTTACAGCTGTCCAAGCAGTGGGACCCCTCATGTCTCCGATGGGCACGAACTCAGAGTAGCTAGCCTGTCCCGCAACATAAGCTGCTGTAGCCATACCCTGGTTTTAGCATGGTCCAGCTCAGTCAAGGTAGTGAGGTTAGGTCTCCATAAGCTAGGAATGGCACCTCCAATGCTTAGTGAATGCATCTTATCCTTATTCCAGTCCAATGACCTTTTATAGTCCTGTTGGAAGACAGCAGCCTTGACTGTAATGTCCACCGTTTTCTGTGCTTTTTATGAATGGTTACCACCAATATCTTACAAGGATTTGGTTGCCATAAAGTCCCATCTTAGCAAAGTTCCTTAACAGATGCACCTTTATTCTGATTTCTGAAGTTTGTTTGACAGCTACTAGCTCACTCCAGTCAGTCTTGTATTTATTTGAGATTGTTTATGCTGGGTAAACTCCTTGGAGACAGAGAGCAAATTCTTCTGAGATCTCGTGGCCAGATCAATTTGTAGAACTGTTTCCATGTTTTCTGATGCAATCGAGTGTAACGACGTTGTATCCCAGTAAACATGGAAAAGGAGCAAGGAAAACATTTCTCAGTCAACCTCCTAAAAATACAGTTCTGGTTGGGGAGAGATTTGATTTTTATTCCAGGAGGCCTTTTAAACCCTCTCTACGTTCCACAATGTCCCAGCTTTTTCATAATCTTACACTTCACTAGCCTGACATGGAGTAAGTAGTATTCATTTAACTGTATATATTCAGAGGTGGAGCAATGCCAAGTCTGGTTGGAAGCACATTCGGTATTGGGCAAATTGGGCAGACTTTTTATATCAGGGGGAATCTTGATAAGAGCTACCTTAAATTTCTTTTCTTTTCTTTTCTTTTCTTTTCTTTTCTTTTCTTTTCTTTTCTTTTCTTTTCTTTTCTTTTCGTGTGTGTGTGTTTGAATCTACAGGCAGCTTCTTTCTGTAGGAAGCAATACCTGCACATTTGTTCCCCGTGCTGTCTTGAGTTTGTCACACATAGGGCTCGCAAGCAGAATTTCAGGAGAAAATATGTTCGTACTGATATTTTCATTTGGAAGTCCAAGACCCAAACAGGATATTTATTTTGTGTCTGCATTAAGGAGCATTCATTAGGAGGGTGCAGAGGTAATTCACACAGTTCTCCACCCAGCCCATTCCTGTTCTAGAAAGTACCACCATCCCAGAGCGTCAATCAGGCACCACAATTACACTTTAAAGATATTCCCAGGAGCAGTCTGAGGCTGGCTGCAGCAGCTGGTGCTCCAGGCGGAACGCACAATCAGTGCCCCTGCCTGCACAGCCGTCAATGGGACGACGTCATCATCGAGTGCCCTAGGCGCCCCGTGACATCATCATCAGGCGCCGTTGAAGGCGGCACCCTAGGCGACGGCTGAGTCGGCCTATAGTCACGGGCCACCCCTGGATATTACATATTAGAACCCCGCCTTTCCACCTGTCATTTGCACAATGAATTATTCACAAACGCATATGCATTTGCCTCCGTGATTTGAACTTGCAGTTAACATGACGCAAAGGGCAGATTATCAGTTTGCATATGTGAGCATGTAGGTACATCCTGGTCTTTTGTATGAATACCTGAGCTGAAAATGCAACTATCAAACCTCCTTATGGCACATTCGTCATGTAAGTGCATGAACATTTTTGCAGGTGGATTTGTTCCCCATAACTTTTAAAAATCAGACAGTAGATATTTGGTCATTTCTTAATTTTTTTCTTAAAATAAAATAAAATAAAATAAAATAAAATAAAATAAAATAAAATAAGGGTATCACAAGGAGGAGGGAGAAAAATTGTTCTCCTTGGCCTCTGAGGATAGGACAAGAAGCAATGGGCTTAAACTGCAGCAAGGGAGGTTTAGGTTGGACATGAGAAAATAATTCCTAACTGTCTGGGTGGTTAAACACTGGAATAAGCTGCCTAGGGAGGTTATAGAATCTCCATCTCTGATGATATTTAAGAGCAGGTTGGACAGACACCTGTCAGGGATATGGTACTGGGTCCTGCTGTGAGGGCAGGGGACTGGACTCGATGACTTCTCGAGGTCCCTTCCATAGAATCATAGTTCTAGTGTTCTATGATTCTATGAAAATAAAATATGACCACATTGAAAATAATGGGCCAAATGCTGGTGTAAATGAATGCAACTCCATTACACTCTGGGGAGCTAATTTACTCCAGTGGCTAATTTAGTCCATGACCATTACCATACCATTGGATGCATCCGATGTTTGCGAGCCTGATGCAGCCTCATGTGATGTAGCCTCAGCAAAAAGAAAACATTGGAGGCAACGGCTGTGTCTTTTTCATGCTGCTGATGTTTTTGTTCTGTGTCTTTCAGAACACTTTGAAGAGAGCGTCTTTCTGCAGCAGAGATAAGCATCCTGTGGACCATGCATTCTCAGCCGAACGAGTCACTGCAGACCCTTCCGGAGGGCAGCTCTTTGAATGAGGCCATCTCAAACTACTGTAACTAATCCGACTTTACACCCGTTGATTACGTGAAATGACATTCAACACAGTGGATTTTTTTCTAGACACTGAGATTATGAAATTATGAAAAGCATTACAGAATCTAAGCTCCTTCCCTCCCCACAGTGGGCTAAAAATAACACTAACCCTTCTAAACACGTCCTAATCTTGTCACCAGGAAGTTGATGAGGTCATGTGACTTGGCCAGGACGCGTCTGTTGTCAGAAAAGGGAGAAATCAACATTTAGGGCAGCATAATGTGGTCTGCTCCATGTGAGTCAAGATGGAAAATTGGAAGCTGAATGTCTTTGTGTTAGTGTTAAAGTGAATTTTGATGCTGGATTAGAAACACTAGAATTCAGAATCCTCTGCCCACACAGAAGGTACAACAAATGCAGTGACAGCACATGTTTGCTAATCTAAGGCCGGATCTACACTGGACCCAGTAGCTCAGCTCAAGGTACGCAACTCCAGCTATGTAGAATATCCAAGGGGGAAGCCCTGGGGATACAGTCCCATACCAGGGCTGAGAAGATCCAAAGGCAGAGCCCTAGGTGGGGCTAGAAAAACTGCCTGAGAACCACTAAAAGGGGATCACCCGCAGATTGAGGCTATGTCTAGACTTCAGAGGTATCCCGGAAAAGCTATGTTGTGTCCAAGGAATGCATCCGCTTTTTCAAAAGAAAATTCAAAAAAGTGGACGTGCTCTTTTGCCATCCCTGTAAACCTCGTTCTATGAGGAAGAAGGGATGTGTCGAAAAAGCAGGTTTTTCTGAAATTCTGTGCTGTGTAGACATGCCAAATTTTGGAAAAGCCTCTTTTGGCATTAAAGTGGAAAAAGATACGCAAATTGCACTTCGCAATTTGCATATCTGTTCCCAATTTACCTTTGTAGTCTACACATAGCCACAGAATGCAGATGCGCATGACCAGAGGAGGTGCTAAAGAGAGGTAAGTATTGACCCCATCAAAACAGCTATGGTTCTCTGTAAGTACAGTAATAGTAGTGATGGGGAAACTCACACACTGTCCGGAGGTTCACTTGGGAAAAACACGCAAGCTTTCAATGTTCATCTGCATTCTTTTTTCCTGGAGATTGGGGCTGGAGAGATCACAAGATCATAATCACGAGAGATTCCATACTTCCTCACATTAGCCAGGTTGAAAATAGCATGAGGACAATTTCTCATGTGCTAATTTTGAAATGTGAGTCTCAGAGGAAGCCTTAAACCCAAAGGTGGAAAGGAAAATGAAAGGAGAGAAACAACTCCATGATTTACCCCCTTGGAAAAGTGAGTTAAAATCAACCTGTGATTTTAGACCAAAACAATCTGATGGCATGTTTTTTGGAGAACATATCTTAAGAAAGGCGATGGGGTCATTTTGGGTTGAGTTTCTTTTCTTCATTCTTAGCCCTTAGACCTACTGAAATATAGGGAATGAAGGTGAACTTCATCCATGTCCAGTAGGCCAATGCAAAGCCCGCTTGAGGCTAAAGTAGAATGGTAACTGGTGCAAATGCTGGAGAGAGGCTGTTCTCAGTAGTGACAGATGGCAGAACAAGGAGCAATGGTCTCAAGTTGTGGTGGGAGAGGTCCAGATTGGATATTAGGAAATACTATTTCACTAAGAGGGTAGTGAAGCTCTGGAATGGGTTACCTAGGGAAGTAGTGGAGTCTCCATCCCTAGAGGTGTTTAAGTCTTGGCTTGACAAAGCCCTGGCCAGGTTGATCTAGTTGGGATTGGTCCTGCCTAGAGCATGGGGCTGGACTTGATGACCTTCTGAGGTCTCTTCCAGTTCTATGATTCTATGATTTATTTAATTCTGGACTTATTCTCCAGTTGTGGGTAACCTGGGGCCCATGGGCTATATGTGGCCCATTGGGGTTCTGTGTGTGGCCCACAAGACATTTTGTGTATTGTTGCCCACGCCACAGAATTGCCAGTTTCTGCTGGTTCCTGTCCATGTAGTTTCTTTCCTACCAGCATTACTAACTGACACACATGTAAAGCCAGGGCCCATGAAGTGCGGCCCATGGAGATGAAGGAAGGCCCATGGAGATGAAGGAGGGCCACTCATGCAGTCCACTCATTAGCCTAGGTTGCCCATCACTGCTATTGTCTGCTTTTGATGCCGGTGTGGCAAACAATCATTTGCCCAGTACTTGATATGCCGGTGTGGTTTAAACACTATCAGACCTGTGGGAATTCCACAATTTTACTATAGAATCATAGAATCCTAGAACTGGAAGGGATCTTGAGCTATCATCAAGTCCAGTCCCCTGTCCACACTGCAGGACCAAGCACCGTCTAGATCATCCCTGACAGGTGTCTGTTCAACCTGCTCTTAAATATCTCCAGTGATGGAGATTCCACAACCCCCCCAAGGCAATTTATTCCAGTGTTTAACCACCCTGGCAAGGAGCTTTTCCTAATGTCCAACCTAAACCTCCCTTGCTGCAATTTAAGTCCGTTGCTTCTTGTTCTATTCTCAAAGGCCAAGGAGAACAATTTTTTCTCCCTCCTCCTTATAACACCCTTTTAGATACTTGAAAAAGTATGGCTCCAAGTGCAACAATTGCAGAATTGCCCCCAGGTCTTAACAGTATATACGTATAGAATCATTCAAAGTTGCTTGCTTCCCATCCAATCACAGTACGTAGTGAGCCGGGAAGGACTGTTTGGACAAGATTGCCCCACCAAACCCCTTTACTTATCCTATTCTCGTTAAAATGGCCACAAGGTCTTAAATATTCAGGGGAGACTTTGGAGTTTAAGCTTTCACACTACACTTCATGAAGCTTGGATGTTTCTATCTAGACTGGATGAAGGGCTGAACAATCAGGATAGCAAACTTGCAGTGGTAAGGGTCTGGTTGTTAGTATTTAAGTACCCCAAGTCATAGACCGAGACCCCCTTTGTACTAGGTGCCATGCAACCCAACGACAAAGATGTCCTACTGTAAACAGCTTACAGTGGTGAACGTTCCCGCTGATTTCAAAGACTCCAGAATATTATCCCTGGTGGTTAGAACTTTGAGGGTACGTCTAGACTGCAAGCTTCTTTCGAAAGAAGCTTTTTTGGAAGACATCTTCTGAAAAAATGTCTTTTGAAAGAGAGTGTCTACACAATGAATGGACGCTATCTCACATTTAAGCTGTGATTACTACGGATGGAGTGGCCACTTGGGCACCTGTGCTTTTTCCTGGAGGCCTCTTCTTTTGAAAAAACTCCCTCGCCCTCACATGCCTTTTTCCAAAAGAGCTCTTTAGGAAAAGGTGTTCTTCCTTGTAGAATGAGGTTTACCAATGTCAGAAAAAACCCTTCATTCTTTTGATTTTCTGTCAAAAGAATGCAATAGCAATGTGGATGTAAGTGACGTTTTTTTGGAAAAACGGCCATTTTTCCAAAAAACCCTGGAGTCTAAACACACCCCGAGCCTTCCTTTTTGGTGTGTCATTTCCACACCGCCAATGAGAGTCATACAGAGAGGCGTACTGGCCCCCTCCCAACTCGACAAAGAATTCACTGTAGCCAACACAAAATGTTTCCACGGGAGATCATCTTGGGCAATGGAGTCTCTTGCTACTCATTTTCAGTTCCTCCAAACTGCACCCAGACTTCCAAAACCATCCTTACATTGCCTGCCCACTCCACAGCTGCAGCCCAGTAAAAGCAGTTACGCTAGTCTTTCCATAATTTGGTGCTAAGAAAAACAGAGGTAAGAAATAGCTGATAATTGCAAAATGTCAGCCACTCTGAGGAGGGATCAGAGGTGAAATATAATGGTGGGTTTGCCAGGTGCAGCTGGGTCAAAAGCAATGTGTTATTGAAGGGAAACTTGTCAAGGGTAATATCTGTCAGGGAAAACCTGAGAGACGATTGCATACTGTCAAAGGTCGCTAAATCGCAGGTAACATGTAGCCCCAGTACTCCAGAAAACAAGGATATGGCCTGGTATAGTTCAGAATGTAGCTGGGCATTAAGTATTTCCTTGCATACTTTTAGAGGGAAGAAAGAAAGCCAGGCACAAGGCAGAAACACACTCCTGTGGTACAGCAAATGGCATGAGGCACTGTGGAGCCTGCTTAGAAAGAAACTCTGACGCAGTGAAAAATGTGAAGTCGAACAAAAGTCGAGGATCATTTCAGTGCACTGTTCTGAACCAATTGAACTCCTGTCATAGGGTAAATTTGTTCCATAAGAGGGATCCACACTGCGCTAGAAATGGCTAGGGACCACACAAAGCAGAGAGGCCACTGCTGTCTGGTCTAGGACTTGAAAAATTACGGGATAACAACATAAGAATGGCCACACTGGGTCAGACCAAAGGTCCATCTAACCCAGTATCCTGTCTGCCAACAGTGGCCAATGCCAGGGACCCTAGAGGGAGTGAACAGAACAGGGAATCATCAAGTGATCCCTCCTAGTCATTCATTTCTACACTATTGTTCCCTGCAAACTGGGCGCAAGTGCGGCCACTTAGGAGAAATTGAAATGCCACCCAACTGATTAGCAGAATGCCCTCAGCTAGGTTTTGTGTTTCTATTGGTGGTGCACATTCACCCATGCCTTGGTGCACATCAAATTATTCCACACATGGAATGGGAAAAATCCTCCCAGGGATGGAAAAGATTAGAGGGAACATTGGTCTACACTGGTATTTTTAGTCTCTTAGCATCAGCCCCACAAGCCTGAGTCGGCTCACCTAAGCTCTGAAACGCATTGCTGTGGGTTTTTCTATTTGCAGTGGAGGTACCTTTTGACTGGAGCGACAGAAATCCTGGGAAAAAGTACGCCCTTTGTTTGAACTGCCGTTCTATATTGACACAGAAATCCCCTCAAGACGTCTCTTGGTTAAGCGAACAACCACCGTGCTAATTGCAAGAGCTGTTCAAAACAAGTTCCCTGCAATAAAAGGGGATATGTTCTTTGGTCTGCGGTGTTGGGGTGGGGGGACTATAACGATATGTCAGATAAGTAATCAGGATGAAGAGAGGGCTTTGCTGGGAAATGAATCTTCCTCACAAGGATTTTTTGGCTCTTCTTTCTTCAGTTGCTTTTGAGTCCTTAACCATATGGCAGCAAGGGCAGAAGAGATGCTGCTTGACAAAGGTCTTATTGAGAAGAAGTGCATGATTTTTTGCTAGAAAGCACTTCCTCCTCCAGAATACCCTTTGAAGTGCCTTCTTTGTTCTTCCAGGCTTGTTATTTTGAAATCTCATAAAAAATGCTGGAAAGGAATCTTGAAAGCCATCCCGTCGTATAGGTAGAACGACAACAGCAGCAATAACAAAATCCCATCAATTCAGAGGATATTGACAGGAGAGAAACAATATATTTTATGAACCATTTATCTCTCATGCTACAACAGAACACCAGATGATTAAAATGGATTTTTTTAAAAAGTGCATATCCATGACTCTTCAATATGCTTGCTTTCTTTTCGAACTTCTATTTCTGTGGATTCTAGTCTTGTCCCTGCTGGGTGATTATGGGCATGTCACTTAGCTGCAATGTCCCTCAGTTTCCCCATCCATAAAATCCATTTAATGGCATCTAGGTTATTTTTAAAGTGCATTGATATTTACTGGTGAAAAGTGCCATTTAATAGCTAGGTGTAATATCATCCTTTTATAATAGTCGTTCAGTCTGCTTCAGCAGTGGCACTGGAGTGGCTATTTTCACCTTTGTATATAGTTAATTTTGCTTTCTGTGTTTCACACATTTGCGCTGATGCCTGATCTATTGATTATCTACTAATTATATTGATTGCCTTAAAATTCCCACTTAGCACTGGGTTCTACTTGCGTCTTATCCAAGATTAGGCCCATAATTATTAGAACTCCAACATGCACGGTTGCCACACTCACACTTAGGAAAATCCTTCTGCAATTGTCATAGCTGTGTTCTCACGATTAGCAATGTTACCAATACTCCAGCCCAGCAAGATAGGATGACATAATGCAGAGAGATCGGCGCATCTGTACATTCACAGCATCCCTTGCAGAACCACCTACAGCATTAGTTATGGTCTAGACGGTGCTTGGTCCTGCCTTGAGGACAGGGGACTGGACTCAATGACCTCTCAAAGTCCCTTCCAGTTCTAGTATTCTATGATTCTATGATCATCTTCCTCATCTCCTCTTCACCATCATTACCATCATCAGTAGTCATGATCCTGGTGGCTCTCAACAGCTCCATCTCCCAAAGACCACAGGCTGGGATACAGCTTCATAATAGGCCACGCTGGCACCACTCTCGCTAATGCGTGTTCAATAGAGGGTTGGCCCCTTTTCCTAATTTGTAGTTCTTCGCCCTTCTCCCATAGGTTACTACAGGTAGAATCTCTCTAATCTGGCACCCTTGGGACCTGATCGCTTCCGAACCAGAGAATTTGCCAGATTGGTGGGAGGTCAATATTGTCTAGCAGCATTACCAATACTTCCACTGCTTACTGGGCTCTTCATAGACATTTGTTTAGCTACTTATACTCAGGCTTTTGGGGCCTTCTGCCTTGAGTTGTTTAGCGAAGCTATTTGTCTTACAAGCCTTGAAGGTTGTAGGGTCATTACTTTATTGCCTTAACTGATACCTATGTCTTGCCTAGGAAATAACTTTACCTATAGGCTAGAGTACCGTGATATTGCTTGAGCATCTTCCTTGTTTAATTATGCCAAGTTGCCCCCTACCATCTCCATAAATGATTTTCCCCCTTTTTCAAACAACATGCTAAGATCCTGCCATGGACACCACTTAAGTCATTAAGGATCTACATAGGCTCCTTCCCATAAGGCCTAATCCTGCTTTGTGGAATTAATGGGAGTTTAACCCATTGACTTTAATGGAGAGCAGGAGCAAGCCTGCATCAAAATGGTGAGATTAGTAAAACTGGGATATTTCAGCTTGGAAAAGAGAAGACTATAAAATCATGACTGGTGTGGAGAAAGTGAATAAAGAAGAGTGATCTATTCCTTCCCATAACACAAAAGCTATGGGGTACTGAAAGAAAGAAATAGGTAACAGGTTTAAAACAAACAAAAGGGAATATTTCTACACAACACATTGTTAACCTGTGGAACTCCTTGCCAGAGGGGGAGAGGTAGATACGGTTGAGGGCAGAGACAGGGTCCACAGTGACTTAGACAAATTGGAGGATTGGGCCACAAGAAATCTGATGAGGTTCAACAAGGACAAGTGCAGAGTCCTGCACTTGGGATGGAAGAATCCCAAGCATTGTTACAAGCTGGGGACCAACAAGCTAAGTAGTGGTTCTGCAGAAAAGGACCTGGGGTTTAGAGTGGATGAGAAGCTTGTAGCCAAGAAGGCTAATGGCATATTAGGTTGCATTAAGAGGAGCATTGCCTGCAGAACCAGAGATGTCATTATTCCCCTTTATTCGGCTCTGGTGAGGCCACATCTGGAGTACTGTGTCCAGTCCTGGGCTCCCCACTACAAAAAGGATGTGGACGCATTGGAGAGGGTCCAGCGGAGGGCAACCAAAATGATTAGGGGGCTGGAGCATATGACCTATGAGGAGCGGCTGAGGGAGTTGGGTCTGTTTAGTCTGCAGAAGCGAAGAGTGAGGGGCAATTTGATAGCAGCCTTCAACTTCCTGAAGGGAGCTTCCAAAGAGGATGGAGAGAGGCTGTTCTCAGTAGTGACAGATGGCAGAACAAGGAGCAATGGTCTCAAGTTGCGGTGGGAGAGGTCCACGTTGGATATTAGGAAAAACTCTTTCACTAGGGGTACGTCTAAACTACATGCCTCCGTCGACGGAGGCATGTAGATTAGCCATATCGGCAGAGGGAAATGAAGCCGCGATTAAAATAATCGCGGCTTCATTTAAATTTAAATGGCTGCCCCGCTCTGCCGATCAGCTGTTTGTCGGCAGATCGGGGCAGTCTGGACGCGCCGCGCCGACAAAGAAGCCTTTCTTGATCGGCACAGGTATGCCTCGTGAAACCAGGTTTACCTGTGCCGATCAAGAAAGGCTTCTTTGTCAGCGCGGCGCGTCCAGACTGCCCCGATCTGCCGACAAACAGCTGATCGGCAGAGCGGGGCAGCCATTTAAATTTAAATGAAGCCGCGATTATTTTAATCGCGGCTTCATTTCCCTCTGCCGATCTGGCTAATCTACATGCCTCCGTCGACGGAGGCATGTAGTTTAGACGTACCCTAGGAGAATGGAGAAGCACTGGGATGGGATACCTAGTGAAGTAGTGGAGTCTCCATCCCTAGAGGTGTTTAAGTGTCGGCTTGACAAAGCCCTGGCAGGGTTGATTTAGTTGCAAGTGGTCCTGCCTAGAGCAGGGGGCTGGACTTGATGACCTTCTCAGGTCTCTTCCAGCTCTATGGTTCTATGATTCTATGAGGATGTTATGAAGGCCAAGACTATAATAGGGTTAAAAAAAGAACTAGATAAATTCATGGAGGATAGGTCCCATCAATGGCTGTTAGCCAGGATGGGCATGGAATGGTGTCCCTAGATTCTGTTTGTCAGAAACTGAGAAAGGGTGACAGGGGAGGGATTGCTTGATGATTCCCTCTTCTGTTCATTCTCTCAGAGGTATGTGTCATTGACCACTGTAGGACGACAGGATACTGGGCCAGATGGACTTTTGCGCTGACCCATCATAGAATCATAGAATAATAGGACTGGAAGGGACCTCGAGAGGTCATCGAGTCCAGCCCCCCCACCCTCAAGGCAGGACCAAGCTCCATCTACACCATCCCTGACAGATGTCTATCTAACCTGTTCTTAAATATCTCCAGAGAGGGAGATTCCACCACCTCCCTTGGCAATTTATTCCAATATTTGACCACCCTGACAGTTAGGAATTTTTTCCTAATGTCCAATCTAAACCTCCCCTGCTGCACTTTAAGCCCATTACTCCTTGTCCTGTCCTCAGAAACCAAGAGGAACAAATTTTCTCCTTCCTCCTTGTGACACCCTTTTAGATATTTGAAAACCGCTATCATGTCCCCCCTTAATCTTCTTTTTTCCAAACATCATGGTCATTCTTATGTTCTTACCTATTGCAGGAGCAGAGATTAAAGCTGAGCCTACAGGTTACGGGTGGAGGGTGGGAGTGCACAATTCAGGCCAACAGTGAAGTCTGTTTTACTCACAATTTTAGCTCAGTCAGTCCAAAAATACCAGCAAACCTCCAGAGAAAACATCCTGGAGTTTGACACTCCAATCCATCAGCAAAACATGAATGTCCTAACAATATATTTTTTTCCGCATGAATATACTTTCTTGGGTATAAACTTCAAGATCTCCATTGACTCTTATCATAAGAACATAGGAACAGCCATACTGGGTCAGACCAAAGGTCCATCTAGCTCAGTGGCTTGTCTTCCAACAGTGGCCAGTGCTAGGAGCTCCAGTGGGAATGAACAGAAGAGGGAATCACCCATGTGACCTTGACACACAGGGCTGATTGCAGCAGGGAGGAAGGTGAGAAAGAAAGAATATGTATTTTTCATGACTTTTGGTGGGTGGGCGGGTGGAGGGAATTTTTCCATCTTTCTGTCAGCTCTGTGAGTAATTCCACTAAAAACTCAAGGATGAACATACCTGGGGAAAGTCAGAGCTTAGTTCTGTTCATTTATTTACACAATTGTTCATGTGACTCAAAATAAACAGGATTCATCCCCCTAGATTGCCCAAGATTCGTTATATTAGTTTCTCAGCAAGAACCACTCTGTGCAGCGTTTTCCGAAATCATAATTCACATTAGGATTCCTAATTCACATAATTCACATTACAGTGATGCTCCATCGGCAGTCTAATAAAAGATTTGAAACTTTAATCATCCTCATTCTTTTAAAGTCCTATCCCCATTTCAAATATTAGGATTCAAAGGAGATTTGAGGGATTCGGCTGGCTAAAGCAAATATTAACCACGCTGTTATATTACAGTTTTACAATATTACAGTTTATGCAGACACACACACCCTGCTGCTGCCGTGCCGAGGTCCAGCAGATATGTTTGCGAGGACAAAAGCATTGGAAAAAGAACATCAGACTTTTTATTTGTGCGTGTGTTGTTTTTAAATAGCAGTAGAATTGCACTATGTTGGTATGGCAACAACATGTAAAATTTTAAAAAAAACCTTTCTATTTAAGGCGCAGAAGGATATTGACTAATTTCTATCATTTAAAATAAAAACAGTAACACTGACACACTTTTTCTTTTCTTTACTTTACCATGCAACAGACATTTATATTTGGAGGTGGTCATGGAAACTAACTGGGCTTCAAAATGTGGCTTGGGTTACTTTGGGTTCTTTTTGAAAAAGACACTGCAAGAGGTTAAAGTGTAGGACCTGATCCAGAAACACATGCAGGCTTAACTTTGTGCTCATGAGTAGTCTGGCTGACGCTGGTGGGGCTAGTCTCATATGCAAACCTGAACCCAGGCAGCCCAGATTGATAAAAGGTTTCAGGCTTTCACCTGAAATCAGTTAAAACTCAGAGCTGAGATGTCTTTCTGGATCTGGGCAAATGCTGAGCTGCAGGATCTTGGAAGAGATCAGTTGATTAATTCTCATCTTCACAGCAAGTGGGTCTGTGAAATTAGAATCTGGGAAGAACAGCGGGTTTGTGTGAAACTCCAAGCTCTTTTTCAGTGTTTGCAGCTCCAATGAAGCAGCGGCAGCAGCTCTAGATTGCTGCAGGAGGGGCACGATGAGTGGGAAGCATATTGGAAACAAAAGGGGAGGGAAAAAACCACAGTGGCTTGCCCTGTGCGCAGGGATTAGCAAAGTGACTGAGCTGGGTCAGCTGTGGGGAATTAATTCATTTCCCCCACACCAGACCTTATAAAAGGGATGAGCTGTGGCCTGTAGGGGGTAGAGTCTGTCAGGGAGGGAAGATGGTTTTCTGAGGGGAGGCAGTGATCAGGAGAGAGGCTGTGTGAAACTGACTAGAATTAAATAGGAAGCCAGGGAGGATTTCTGAGAGGAGAGTAGGTTTTGTTGGTTTGTTTTTTCCCTGTCAGCACTTGGTTGAAGTGAGCCATACTTTAGGCCAGGAGGTAGGGGCTGCTGACCCACAGGAAAATCAGTGGGGGAGGGAGCAAATCCCACATTCTCCTTGCACACCAGAGCCGGGGGGGCAGGCTAGTGCATTTTGTGGGTCCCTTTATGCTCTGGGCTGAGGGCAAAAATGAGTTCAGCATGTGGGAGGGGGTTGTGAGAAACAGGCTTGGCATTTGGTCTGGCTGGGGGGCATGCAAGGCTAGAGCACCCACTCCCCAGTGCAGGGGGCTGGATCTAGCCCCTGGGCCATAAGTTCCCTACCCTTGCTTTAGGCCTTTACATTGGCCTATTGCTGAAAGCACACCAAGCCTCTTTGCTTTAGACACGAGATGACTGAATCTCTGTGGAGGTGGCCTGTAGCCCAGAAAGAGGAAGGATAACGATTTTTTTTAACTCTTCCTTTTCTCAGTGGCTATGTCTAGACTGGCATGATTTTCATGATTGGGGCTTTTTTGCGCAAAACAAATCTCAGCTGTTTACACTGGCCCTTTTGCGCAAAAGGACTTTTGCCCGCATGGGAGCAGCATAGTATTTCTGCAAGAAGCACTGATTTCAGACAGTAGGAAGTCAGTGTTCTTGAGGCAAAATGCAGGACAATGTAGCACTTTAAAGACTAACAAGATGGTTTATTAGATTGTCCTGCGTTTTGCTTCAACTACCCCAGACTAACACGGCTACATTTCTATCAGTGTTCTTGAGGAAATTCAAGCGGCCAGTGTAGACAGCTGGCAAGTTTTTCCAGAAAAGCAGCTGCTTTTGCGGAAAAACTTGCCAGTCTAGATGCAGCCTGGGAGTCTCCCGATATTTCAGGAGGCAAAACTTTATCCAAAAGCTCCCACTAGTTTTCCATCTTCTCCCCAGCTGTTATCCACATAGCCTGCTGTAATGTTTCGTTTGGCAGCAGTTTCCTAGGGTGGCAGAGTTGAGTGATGTGAGATGTTAATGGGCATTTCACGGGTTCTATGCCACAAGGACAGCACTCACCTTGAAATGGATTCCTCGCCCCTCAATAGAATGCAAGGATCCGGAATCCAGCTAACATCCAACCTCTCAATAGTTCTGAGTTTGACCTCTCAATAGTTCTGAGTTTGTCGGGGAGGGAGCTGTATTTTTGGTAGAAACCAGGCAGAGACCTCTCCCCCCACTCTCTCTCCTCCCTGCACCCGCTCTCCCCCCCCCCCCCCACACCACACCAGCTTGGTGTGTTTTTTCCAGGCTACATGAAGACTGTTACAGAAACACTATTAGATCCGAACCACTCTGTTCCTAGAGATACCAAGCAATCTCTTGGCAGAACCGAGGGAAGGCTCCTCTCAGTATTTGGTCCTGCCATGAGGGCAGGAAACTGGACTCGATGACCTCTCGAGGTCCCTTCTAGTCCTAGTAGTCTATGATTCTTGTTTTGTACTGTGGTTTGATTGTGTAAGGTACTTTGGGAAGGGGATGTTTCTATGCAAACAAGACCAAGACAGCAGTGTGGTGTACCACAATGGCCATCTGTAAGCCAGGGGTCATCCCACACTAAAGAGAGGCATGTGCAGGGTGTGTAAGTGCACCAGTGTCCTGGGATTCTCATCTTATGAGAAGTCTTAATCGCTTTACTTAGGTTCCAGGTAATTTTTGTCTGCTCAGGTCCATTTTGTGTTCAAATCAGAATAGGAAATTTACTTGACTATATTAAAAAAAACCTTTTGCTGTTTCCTTCTCCAGGAAGTAGGGGGTAGTGTGGATTGAGCATTGAGGGTCTAGATTACATTCAATTCCGAGCTCAGCCACAGATTTACCAAGTAGCCTTGGGTAAATCATTTAATCTATTCTGTGCCCAACCCTTAAAATGGGGCTAATACAGCCCTCTCTGCCTACGAGGTTCTCAGGTACTCCAGTCATCAGAGCTATCCAGAAATGTCTGTCTTCTAAGGTTATAGATTGTAGAGCTTTTCCGGCATACCAGAGTTATCCCAGAAAAACTCTGCCGTGTCCAAGAAATGCATCCATTTTCTGAAAAAGTCAGAAAAGCAGACGCGTTTTGTCGGCATCCCTGTAAACCTTGTTTTACGAAGAAGAAGGGATGTTTTAAATGAGGGTTTTTTTCCTACATTTAGCCCCATCTAGATCGGCCAAATGTCGGAAAAGTCTCTTTCGGAAGTAAATTGAAAAAAGATACACAATTTGCAGTACTGCAAATTGCATTTCCTTTTCCAATTTATCTTTGTAGTCTAGACATAGCCTAAGAGAATAGAATTGGTTCCATACTGTGAGGGAGTATTTATTAGCAGTGTGATTTCTGTGATATACTCTGGAAATTACATTGCTAAGGAAATTCATCACAAATTCCCTTGTTAGAGGGGGAAGAATTAACACTAGCCGCTGTACAGGGTGATCAAAAACTGAATGGGCCCTGAATATTTAAGTCCCCTGCCATGCTACAGGACAGGACAGGGGAGGGGAACCTTTTTGGGTTGGGAGCTGCTGACTCACATAAAAATCAGTCTGGTGCTTAGAAGAAACCCCCCCCAAAAAAACTTAACTGATGTGGCCAACCAAGGAGAAAGACGGTCCCCACATTCCTCTTGCATTCTAAAGCTTTGGGGGGTAGATTTTGTGTGCTCCAGTCCTGTGGTGGAGCAGTGGTGGTTGGGGGGAGGGGAAGGGGAGCTGGACTCCTCCATGCTGGCTGGGGGGCTGAACCTCTGGGGCTAGATCTAGGCAAGCCAGGGGCCACATCCGGCTCCTGGGCCTAACTTGCCTCACCCATGCTTTAGGGCAGCGGTTCCCAAGCTTTTCAGCATAACATCCCCTTTTTGATTTTTGAGAAATCCTCCCCCTCCACCCCCCCCCAAAAAAATGTGCAGCAAAACTTATTGAGCAAAAAAATAAATCAAGTTGCCCTTTTAAGAGCAAAGCAGGCATTGCCCTTTTAAGGAGGCCATTCTGAGATCTGCCCAGGATGCTCCATCCTCCCCCCGCCCCAGCCAGCCTGGTGGGGAATGCCTCACGCCCCCCTGGAATTTTTTCATGCCCCCCCCAGGGGGACACTCCCCCAGTTTAGGAACCTAATCTTTAGGGCTTGCCTCCACCTACTGGGAGATCAATCTCCTAGAGTTTGATTTAGCGAGTCTAGGAAGGATCTGCAAAATCGATTTCTGATTGTACCCCTGTCTACTCTGGTCCTCCACCAGGTCACTAGGAGTAAGGGCAAGGGTGCATTTATGAGGGACTAAGGGGGCCAGTAGTCCCCCCTAAAGTCTAAACTCATGGATTTCATATATGAGGTCTGCTTAAAGAGTGTGCCTTAGCTCCAGAGGCAGTTCTTAACTGCAACAGAGTTTGTGCTGCTCCCAGCTTTGCCTTTGGAGGAAGCAGGGTGATTCAGATAAAAAAAGGCTTTGTTATTCAGATAATTGAAGGATCCTTAGAGCATCATGAAGACTTTACTTAGTAAGCCACTTACAAGACAGGAAAAAAAGATCTGCATTTGGACCACTGGAGTTAAACGTCTCATAAATGTTCTTGAAAAGGATGGTAAACAGTGTGGTGGCAAAATCTGCACAGGATACAAAATCACTCAAAATAGTTAAGTCCGGAGCTGAGGGCAAAGAGTCACAAAGGGATCTCACGAAACTGGGTGATTGAGCAACACAAGAGCAGAGGAAATTCAGTGCTGATAAATGCAAAGTAATGCCCATGGAAAAATATAATCCCAACTATACATACAAAAATGATGGGGTCTAAAATTGTTGTTACCACTCAAGAAAGAGATCTTGGAATCATTGTGGATAGTTTGCTGACCCCCCGTCCTCCCCCCCCCCAAAAAAAAACCATACTCAATGTGCAATGTCAGTTTAAAAAACTAACAGAATATTGGGAATCATTAGGAAAGGAACAGATTATAAGACAGAAAATATCATATTGCTTCTATATAAAGTCATGGTATGCCCACACCTTGAATACTGCATGCAGATCTGGTCAGCCCATCTTAAAAAGATCTATTGGATTTGGAAAAGGTACAGAAAGGGCAACAGAAATGATTAGGGGTAAGAAACAACTTCCATCTGAGGAAAGGAGATTAACAAAACTGAGACTTTTCAGCTCGTAAAAGAAATGTCTAAAGGGTTGGAGAATGTTAGAGATTTAGAAAATTATGAATGGTGTGGGAAAATAGAATACAGAAGTATTATTTACTCTTCACGAACATAACACAAGCAACTCACCCAATGAAATGTATAGGTGGCAGATTTAAAACAAACAAAACATTATTTCTTCAGGGCCAACCAGTGGAACTCTTTGCCAGGAGATGGTGGAAAGGCCCAAACTATAATAGGATTCCAATAAGAACAAAGTAAGTTCAAGGAGGATAGGTCCATCAGTAGCTACTAGCCAGAATGGGCAGGGATGGTGTCCCTAGCTTCTTTTTGCCAAAAGCCAGGAATGGGCAACGGGGGATGGATCATTTGATGAATGCCTCTTCTGTTCATGCCTTCGGAAGCACCTGGCATTGGCTACTACTAGGCTAGATGGGCCATTGGTATGACCCAGTATGGCCATTCTGATATGTATCTGCCCCCTGCTGCAACCCGCTGAACCCCACACCCGTTCCAGAGCTGAGACTGAGCCTGGAGTCCTGACTCTCTCTCTCTCAAAGTAAGAATATACATTAATATTTTAAAGCTAACCCATGTCCCTTAAGTGACTTGCCACAAGATGTCAGCTATGTTAGTATTAGAGCTGATTTTCTTTCTTTTATATAGGAATTAGATACAGTGCTCCTGTCAGCTAATTGCTAAATTATCTGCTCCCTCCTCCCTAAAAAAACACCTAGGCTACGTCTACACTGGCATGAATTTCCGAAAATGCTTTTAATTGAAAAGTTTTCCGTTAAAAGCATTTTCGGAAAAGCGCGTCTAGATTGGCAGGATGCTTTTCCGCATAAGCACTTTTTGCAGAAAAGCGTCCGTGGCCAAACTAGACACAGTTTTCCGCAAAAAAGCCCCGATCACCATTTTTGCGATCAGGGCTTTTTTGCGGAAAACAGTACTATGCTGTTTACACTGGCCCTTTTGGGCAAAAGTCTTTGGGAAAAAGACTTTTACCCGAACGGGAGCAGCATAGTTTTTCCAGAAAAGCACTGATGATTTTACATGAGATCGTCAGTGCTTTTCCGGAAATTCAAGCGGCCAGTGTAGACAGCTGGCAAGTTTTTCCGGAAAAGCTGCTGATTTTCTGGAAAAACTTGCCAGTCTAGACACAGCCCTAGAGTTTTCAAGGGCCTTAGTAGCATCTGGAAAGAGGTGCTGTGTGTGGAGGGGGAAGGCGGCTGGGTTCAGTCCCTCTCATCCCCCTCCCCAATTTTCTGCGTGGCTTGTATTGAGCATGCCCAGTAACACTGCTGAATCTGCTGTTTTCATTCTGCCCCCTCCTTCACTCTTACTCCCCCATCACAACAGCACAGGTTGCCCCTCTCCTTCTAAAATTTGAAATGACGCCCCTGTTGCCTGGAGAGTTTCTCCTGTTGACCTCTTGCAGTAAGGATGCCATGGAAATTCAACCTAAGGTACGTTGACTGTTTGACTTTTTCCCATAGTCCAGACCGGGCCTTAGGGTGGAGCTCTTCGGGTCAGGTTTAGTTGTGCTCAGGGTAGAAAGGAGTTTTCCCAGTTATAGCCCATGCTGACCCTCTTCTGGTGTCATAATGAGGATTATTAGGGCTCTCCTTCCAGCCCTTCCACCACCAAACTCATTTAACACTACACCTGGGGCTGAATTATGCTGTTGGCCTGAGTCCACCCCAATGTATCATATGTGGGATGACTCTCATTGGTCTTGAAAAATATACAGGCTCAGAAATCTTTAGTAAACAGACAATCGAGAGCAGATAATATAGACCAGTGTTTCTCAACCTTTTTTTATAAAGTACCCCTTTTTAAAAAAATTACAGGCAGTCCCCGGGTTACATGGATCCGACTTACATCGGATCCCTACTTACAAACGGGGTGAGGCAACCCCGCACTAGCTGCTTTCCCTCAGCAGACCAGGGAGATGCGAAGCTAGCGCCCCCCCCCTCCCCAGCAGACCAGGGAGACGCGAAGCTAGCGCCCCCCCCCCCCCCAGCAGACCAGGGAGACGCAGAGCGGCTTTTCTCAGCAGACACCTCAGCTTGAAAATAAAGGACTGAGGGAAGTGAGGTGTGGGAGAATAAAACTGAGCTCTGGAGAAATGTTTGGCTAGAGTTTCCCCTACAATATGTACCAGTTCCGACTTACTTACAAATTCAACTTAAGAACAAACCTACAGTCCCTATCTTGTACGTAACCTGGGGACTGCCTGTAATTATAAGTACCCCCAGTACCTACAGTTTTCAGATACACAACATTTTTTTTCTCCCATTGTAACACATTTGTTTAAACAACTTAATCGTAGCTGGGCAGGCGATGAAATTTTTGGGTGTGAAAAGTACAAAACTAATAAAGCGCTGTAAAACTTAAAACGAAAGTTCAGTTTTCTCCAAATTTCAGTTGACGTACCCCCCACGCTTCTCTCGAGTCCCCCTAAGAGTAATCATGCCGTTGGTTGAGAGAGACTGATATAGACAGCCCATCAGGAGCAATATCTCTTGTTTTCTGGACACATAAGCAAAAAGATGGAATTCAATAACAATCGGGAATTGACACAAGAAACCCAAAAGCTGCTGCCCCCAGAACCTAGTCAACAGTACATCAGCAGAGGGACACATTTCCCTGGCAAAAGAAGCATGTCTGTTGCCTCAGCAAAATGAAACCTCCAGCTACCGTTCGTCTGCTCTCCCGTCCTGTCTGCCATGCTCCTGTCTGCTACAGATTTCGCACTGTCCATCGCCTCAGCACGACACCCTGGCTGCAAGCATGGAGGGGCCAACCAAAACCTGGACTGACAAATATGTCACTGTTTTTCCTTTGCTCGTGGCATAAATCAAAAAAAAAAATCTGTTAGCACAGGGCTCAGGTTTGTTTATTTTTTTGCCAGCTGCAACATGCTACCCTCTTAGGGGATCACCTAAAACCAGTCATGGTTTAGCTTGGAGGGGCATGTCAAACCAAGCCGTGGGCTTGGCTCCCCTCTATGAATTACAACCTTGTCAAAACCCTATTTTTTTTAAATCAAGGCAGGTTTTCTATCAAATCAAATACCTGCACATTAAATTATACGGCTGGTGCCAGTCTGACTCTCCTCTTTTTTTTTCTTCACTCTTCTCGCTTTCTTTCCCCGCTTTGTTATGATAGAGATTTGCATTCCTCAGGAGGAATTGAGGCTGCAGAACCCATGCTGCTTTGGAAATACTGTCCGACTTGGCCACACATTTTGGTTTTGGAGAGTGACAGCAACATATCGTATGATGGCCAGTGTAGTGATAAAAATACAGTGAGCCGCCGTGGCAGGGTGTGGCGGGAAGGAAGATGAATCAGTAATAAAGTGGCCATCAAAGGGGCTTTACTCATCTGTTTTCTGAAACAAGTTTGTTTTGTTTATTAATAGGGCTAGAAAATGCTTTGAGGAAGACGGAGGGGAAATTGGAAATGCTGTCACCTGCTCAGGAATGCAACCTCCTTTCCTATTGGCTAAAATTTGTCAGGGGCTGGCTTGTCTCCCTCTTCATGAAATTTTTTTAAATGTGGCTGAGGTGATGGAGAAGGAGGATGTGATATCAGCAAGGGACTTTACAGAGGTGACTTTGGTGCACTGTGATTTCTGGTCAGAGCAGAGGGAAACTGTGTTAAGCATCAAGGAGTTTTCCTAGGGGTGCCTCTCATAGGGTACATCTAGACTACATGCCTCTGCCGACAGAGGCATGTAAAATAGGCTACCCGGCATAGTCAATGAAGCAGGGATTTAAATATCCCCGGCTTCATTACAATAAAAATGGCTGCGGCGCATTGCCAGCTGAGCTGATCGTCGGCACAGTGCGCAAGTCAAGATGCGGATTGGTCAACAAGGGAAGCCTTTGTCAACCACTCCCTTATGCCTTGTGAAATGAGTTTTACAAGAGCGGTCGACAAAGGCTTCCCTTGTCAACCAATCCGCATCTTGACTTGTGCTCTGTGCCGACGATCAGCTCAGCCGGCACAGCGCGGCGGCCATTTTTATTTTAATGAAGCTGGGGATATTTAAATCCCTGCTTCATTGACTATGCCGGGTAGCCTATTTTACATGCTTCTGTCGCTACATGTACCCATAGGTGCCATTCTAGCCTCCATGCTACAGACCATTCCGGGCTATTGGGAGAACGTGGCTCATGGAGCCACGTCTTAGGTCCTGAAATGCTCCTCACAGCCATAGATCTGAGCCACTCGCAAGCCAGAAGATTACCCAGCTTTCCAGTGCACTAGAATTAGACCATGCAGCCTACGTTTGTAAGGCAAAAAATTTTTCCTGGTTAACAATTCATCTAGCCAAGCAAAGGCATAAAAACCGCCCCTGGAGTACCACCCCACAGTCTATTGTTTGCTTGCTTTGGAAATGAATTCAGTGCCAGGTTGAGAAGTAAATAGATGTTTCCTTGAGGAGAACCCTCCAGCCACCATCAAATGCTAGCCTCGGTTCGAAGGAATTTAAGCGGGAACCACTTTTTTCTTTCACATCATGGGTATTTTGCATCCTCAAGTTTTTTCTTTGGATTCACATGGGCTACGTCTACACTGGCACCTTTTTCCGGAAATGTTTAAAACGGAACAGTTTTCCGTTATAAGTATTTCCAGAAAAAGAGCGTCTACATTGGCAGGATGCTTTTCCAGAAAAGCCCTTTTTCCGGAAAAGTGTCCGTGGCCAATGTAGACGTGCTTTTCCGGAAAAAAGCCCCGATTGTCATTTTCACGATCGGGGCTTTTTTCCGGAAAAGACTACTGGGCTGTCTACACTGGCCCTTTTCTGGAACAGTTTTCCGGAAAAAGGACTTTTGCCCGAGCAGGAGCAGCATAGTTTTTCCAGAAAAACACTGACAATTTTACAGTAGATCGTCAGTGCTTTTCCGGAAATTCAAGGGGCCAGTGTAGACAGCTCGCAGCTTATTCCGGAAAAGCAGCTGCTTTTCCAGAGTAAGTGGCCCAGTGTAGACACAGCCATGCTGAATAAGTTTTTCAGAGGCACAAAAATATTGATCAAGACAGGAGGCCCAATATCCAGCCTGGCTTCATGGATGGTATAGCCCATGACGTTCAAAAAAACAAAAACCAAACCAACAAAAACTGATGTGAAGCTTCATTCTACATTGGAGAGCAGTTTCAGTAAAGGTATGGCGGATTCTAGCTGACCACAAAGAAACTATTGAGGTCCAGCCTGCATAGTCCCAGAAATCAGTACACAAAACTGAGGGGGCCCTATTTGTAATCCTGAGGCGTGATCTCAATGCAATGTGCCCAGATAGGGGTGCCAACAGCCTCCGTGGGACCCTGGGCAAAGTGTGAGGAGGGGAAGCTTTATACTCCCAGAAGGGGGATGACCTCGGAAAGGGTGGGGCCTGAGCATGACCTGTAGAACACGGCCCCTGCCCCCCAGGCAGTCCTCAGCACAGCCCAGAGTGCCGTGCTCAGCCCCCTGCCTTTAGCACTGCCCTGAGCAGTACAGCACGCCAGCCTAGTGCATTAACAGTAGCAGCTGCCAAAAGCTGCAGGCCTCTTTGAATCACCAGGCCCTGGGGCAACTGCCCCTTTTCCCCCCTTCCCCTGTCCGCAGGCCTGTGCCCAGAATGCCTATTGGTTCAGCAGACAATTGGGTAACCCCCCCCACCCCCAACCTATCACTATGATGACTGATATGTGAAGAGCATGTTCTTGTCCAGCTACTTTTTGGCTCTAATACACTGACAACTTTGAAAGAGGGAAAGAATCACTCGATCTGGTAAATTGGCTTAGAAGGAAAACCGAAATACAGTCACTTAATCACATTATATCCCTTATTAAATACATACACAGGCAAACACAAAGGTGGCTTGCTTTTATTGTTGATGCAGATATGTAAATGTATGTACCTGATTATGCAAATTGTGTGCATCCCCTCGGGTTTCTGGCACGTGCCCAGCATCTCCCTCTCTCGGCATGGAAAGTTTGTTGTTTTGTTCTCTGGTGGTGTTTTTTTTTAATGGGACCTAGCAGGCAAATGTTTTACTCGCCTTTCATCCGTGGGCCAAAGTTGGCATACTGCTCTCTGGCTGGGTGGAAAACGTATGTTCCTGAGGTGAAAATTTGCCTTTCAAATTTCTATACCGCTTGTGTTGAGATTGTAATTCCTATTCAGGGTTGAATAAAAATAACCCCATGATTCCTTTCCAGCAATTTTCTGAGGGGGGTATGCTAAGGGAAAGGCTATGGCTCAGATTCAGCCCTGTTGTAATCTGAAATCAATGGCATTACCCCAGAGATGAATTTGTCCCATTCAGTCTCTCATTCTGTTCTAGATGATTAACGAATGACGAACATTGCATCATGCCCCAGGGCTTAATTAACAAATTCACTCAGAGGTATCTTTTCTGACTGGACTTTTAAAGAAGGAGACCAAGGCAAACAATGTGGCTACTTCTAGACTGGCATGATTTTCCGGAAATGCTTTTAACGGAAAAGTTTTCCGTTAAAAGCATTTTCGGAAAAGAGTGTCTAGCTTGTCACGGACGCTTTTCCGTAAAAGCAGGTCAGAGGGCTACAGGAAAGTAGTCCTATTGGATTCCAGGAGGTGGGTGGGCGTTAGCTACCCACATCTAAAGGACCTCCCCCATACAAGGGAGTAGTGGAGGGGAGATATATTAGCCCCAGATTAAATAGGTCTTTGTTCCCAAGGTTCTAACAAGGGCTTATCCAGAACCAGCAGGAATGAGCCATCAGAATAATCAGGCCAATTAAAATACCTGGAACCAATTAGGAAGCTTCTAGACTCAAGGGAGCCAAACTAAGCAGAACATCTAGGAGCCACTTATGAACCAGTTGAGACTGGTTTAAAAAGGCTTCCCGTCTTTTTGCTCAGTGCGTGAGGAAGCAGCTGATGCGAGTAAGTGTCCTGGAGAGTCTGGGAAAAGAAAGTGCAAGCAGTTACCAGGAAGAAGAACCTTGGGTCAGGGCAGTGCTGGGGAAGGCTGTGGGGAAGGGGCCCGCAGATCTGTAGCTGTTATGCAGCAGACAGTTGCTATTACAGCATCTCTGGGCTAGAACCCAGAGAACAGGGCGGGCCCAGGTTCTCCCCACCACAAACTCCCCATCTCAGGACAAGGAAGAGACTGGTTTTGGTCCATGGGTGTGTCCTACCCTGTACCACTTGGAGGGGCCACAGAGACTATGAAGTTTGTTTTCCCCCCTTTTCCTCAAGCTGGCCAATGATGATGGTAGCTCAAGAAACAGCAAGCTGGTGTCTAAATGGAGGGCTGCTGTGAGCCTTTGAGGCAAGTCATCTGCCTGGCAGCACAGGACCCGCTAAGTTTAAGGTGGAGTGTTGTCACCACGTTGATTGTGAATGTTCTGCTTTGATTTCCATGAATGTTTGGGAGAAACACCACTTCCCAGTCGCATGTTCCTGTGAGGTGTTTGCACCAGAAATCGTTAATGTTATGGCCTGGCAGTTAGGGAGCAGAAACAATGCTGCAGGACTCCTGGTTTCCAAATCACGGGGGTGGCAAATACCGAATGCCAACCTGAACGTGATAACTGCCTGAGCAGTCCCACTGGTTGCACGTTAAATATTCCTTGGACGGTTGCAAACCACCATCTCAAGCATTGATATACTCACCACAGGATTATCTGGCTATATCAACTCCCTTCTCAGACCCTATGCTACCTGCACTCCTAGCTACCTCCGCGACACCACTGACTTCCTGAGGAAACTTCAAAACATCAGTAATTTTCCTGAAAATACCATCCTGGCCACTGTGGACATAAAAGCCCTTTACACCAACATTCTACATGAAGACAGATTACAGGCCATTAGGAACAACATCCCCGATAACAACACTGCACACCTGATTACAGAGCTCTGCGACTTTGCCCTCACGCACAACTACTTCCAATTCAGAGACAATTTGGCTACGTCTAGACTGGCATGATTTTCCGGAAATGCTTTTAACAGAAAAGTTTTCCGTTAAAAGCATTTTTGGAAAAGAGCGTCTAGATTGACACTTTTCCGCAAAAGCACTTTTTGCGGAAAAGTGTCTGTGGCCAATCTAGATGAGCTTTTGCGCAAAAAAGCCCTGATCACCATTTTCGCAATCGGGCCTTTTTTGCGCAAAACAAATCTCAGCTGTCTACACTGGCCCTTTTGCGCAAAAGGGACTTTTGCCCGAATGGGAGCAGCATAGTATTTCTGCAAAAAGCACTGATTTCTTACAGTAGGAAGTCAGTGCTTTTGCGGAAATTCAAGTGGCCAGTGTAGTCAGCTGGCAAGTTTTTCCGGAAAAGCGGTTGATTTTCCAGAAAAACTGGCCAGTCTAGACACAGCCATCCTGTCTCCAAGTCAGCAGCACAGCCATGGGCACTCGCATGGCACCACAATATGCCAACATCTTTATGGCTGACCTTGAACAATGTTTCCTCAGCTCTCACCCCCCTAACACCGCTACTTTACTTATGCTACATCGATGGCATCGTCATCATATGGACCCACGGAAAAAAGACTCTTGAAGAATTCCACAAGGATTTCAACAACTTCCACCCCATGATCAACCTTAGCCTGGACCGGTCCACATGAGAAATCGATGTCCTGGACACTACAGTACAGTTAAATAATGGTCAAATTTCCACCACCCTATATCAGAAGCCCACCGACCCCTACACTTACCTTCATGCCTCCAGCTTCCATCCCAGACACATTTCTCAGTCTTTTGCATACAGCCAAGCTCTAAGATACAACCAGATTTGCTCTGACCCCACAGACAGAGAAAATCACCTACAGGATCTTTACAGAGCATTCCTAAAACTGAAATACCCACCTGGAGAAGTGAAAAAGCAAATTGACAGAGCCAAAAAAGTACCCAGACATGAACTACTTCAAGACAGAGAAAGAGAAAATAAGCAAACTCCTCTTGTTATTACCTATAATCCACAACTCAGACCCCGCCAGCACATTATGCATAATCCACAACCCATCTTGGAAAATGATACCTCACTCTCAGAGGCCTTGGGAGAAAAGCCTATTCTCGCTTACAGACAACGACCCCAACCTGAAACAATTTTTTTCTGGTAACCATGCCACACAACCACATCATAAGCCTCCAGGAACCCATCCCTGAAATAAAAAATGATGCCTACTCTGCCCACATATCTATGCTGGCGAATTCATAACTGGAGCCAACAACATAAGCTACCAAATCAAAAGGTCATTTGACTGCACATCCAGTAATTTGATCTATGCCATCAAATGCCATCAATGCCCTACTTCTATATATATTGGTCATCAATGCCAACAATGCCCCACTGATATATATATACAGTCTCTGCGGGAAAGAATCAATGGACACAAATCAGATATACGAAAAGGAAACATTCAGAACTTATTGGGGAACACTTTGATCTTCCGAATCACTGTGTAAAAGATCTTCAAGTGGAAGTCTTGTCACAAACAAGTTCTACTAGCCAGATGCACAGAGAAGCATTGGAATTAGAGTTCATCAGCAAATTCAATTCACATACTAATGGACTCAATCATGATGAAAGCTGTTTGGGACATGACCAACTTAACAGCCATTGAAGGTGCAAACAGTTCTTTGTGTAGACTCTTATGTCAAGAAGGAGACTATCAATTGACTTTGATTCTTATCTGCTTCCTTTTAACTGCCCCCCCCCTTTCTTTTTTCCCTCCCCTTCTCCTCTCCTATTTATTTTGGGTGTGCACATCCTAAACTCATAACTCTGGTCATCTGAAGAAGTGGGCTGTGCCCATGAAAGCTCATGATACCATCTACATGTTTTGTTAGTCTTTAAAGTGCTACCAATATTTTTTTCATAAAAATAATGTTGTTAGTAGATGGCTTTTGAAGGGGAAATGGGTTAAATTCATTGTTGGTTATGCTGGGAGCAGTTCATCCAGTGAGAAGAAAGCTTTCCCTGAGACTTAATGAACGATGACAGGAAGGTGAGGATGAAGGGAGCTCTCTCCTCAAACCCTAGCAATAATAACCCTGTAACGGGGGGAAGGAGATCTCTGTGGGTGAACATGGAAATGTAAAAGGCCCCTGTGCCATCTTTTGTAAAATGAAAAAAATGAAGGTAGGGAACCTTTTTTGAGTCTGGGGCCACTGACATACAGAAAAACCGGTCAGGGGCCACACAATTGAGAAGCAAAACAACAATAACAACAAAAACAAAAACTTCACAGCTGTGGCCCCTGATTGAGGAGGAGAAAGACACTCCTCACATTCCCCTTACACATCAAAGGGGGGCCCAGGATAGTAGATTTTTTGTGCTCCAGCCTTGAAGGAAGGGGGGAACCCCGAGCATTGCGGGCAGGATCCAAGCAATCCGGGTGCTGTTTCTTGTCCTCAGGCCTTAGGTTCCCCACCTCTGCTCTCCATGATAACAATAGATCAATCCATTACTATTGTTAGACTTGACATCATCAACTCTCTGATGTCTGAATTTGACCTTCTGCTATTTTTAATGACACCAGGACTTGAAGATATACTGGCATTGGAAAAGGTTCAGAAAAGGGCAACAAAAATTATTAGGGGTTTGGAATGGGTCCAGTATGAAGAGAGATTAAAAAGACTTGGACTTTTCAGCTTAGAAAAGAGGAGACTAAGGGGGCATATGATAGAGATCTATAAAATCATGAGTGATATGGAAAATTTGAATTAGGAAAAGTTATTTACTTATTCCCACAATATAAGAACTAGGGGTCACCAACTGAAATTAATAGGTAGCAGGTTTAAAACAAACAAAAGGAAGTTTTTCTTCACTCAGTGTACAGTCAATCTGTGGAACTCCTTGCCAGAGGATGCTGTGAAGGCTAGAATTTTAACAGGGTTCCTAAAAGAGCTAGATAGGTTCATGGAGGTTAGGTCCATCAATGGCTATTAGCCAGGATGGGTAGGAATGGTGTCCCTAGACTCTGTTTGTTTATAAATGAATGACAGGAGAGGGATCATGCGATGATTACCTATTGTGTTCCCTCCCTCTAAGGCATCTGATATTAGCCACTCTCAGCAGACAGGCTACTAGGCTTGATGGACCTTTGGTCTGACCCAGTATGGCCGTTCTTATGTTCTTAACTGAGCTTTTCTGACCTCATCTTTCAGGGCTCTTCTGTTCTTCCAACCCTTCCCTTAGTAACGGAAGACATGCAAACCCAGAAAAGCATGAAAAGAAATAAAAATGAAAGAAAGCATTCTGGAAGAACTTCCTAGGACCTGGTGGAAGAGAAGAACCAAACAGAATTCACTTTGAAGACTAATATGGATGGTGGATTCCTTTTGCCTTGTTCAGTGTGTTGGGAAGTGAAACAGAAAATGCCTTATCAAGGGGGCGAGTAGACCCCTGCCTCTATATTGATATTATATCCGAACCTCTTTAATCCGGCAACCCAGGAAAACAGCGTTTGCTGGATTAAAGATTTTGCCAGGTCAGGGAGGGGGCCCTGTGGGGGGTCTCGGCATGAGGTGGTAGGGGTGGGGAACTTAGCTACCACCAGGCTCCCTGTTCAGGGGAAGGAACTCTGCGTGCTGCCCTTCTCCAAGCTGAGGGGGAGAGGGAGGGGCAGCATGCAAAGCCGCTTTCTCCTCCTCCTCCTGCTCCTCCTCCTCCTCCTCCATACCACTGGTGTTCCCAGATAAGGACACTCAAAGTACAAAGGTTTAACTGTATGTATGGGTTATTTTTTAGCTTTAACAGAAATGCTTTAATTTATCTGGGGAGTGAAGTGGTGACTGACCCTAAGCACCCCTTTATTTGCCCCCTACACTCTACTGTGACTGTCCAAACTATGTCTTGTAATGTCTCATTTCAAAATTAATAGAATGAGACCAATGTCATTGTAAAACGAATATGTGAAATGTATACGTGAAAGTGTGAATTCCCTTTGCACGACATTACTACAACGTGTGTTAACAAGACAGCCTAACCTGTGTAAAGGTGATAGACAGGTCTGTCCTCGTCAAAGGAATGTGGATTTACCTCAGTTGACTTATTAGCCATAAACAAAGCTTGAAAGGGTTGTCTTGAACTTCCACCCAAGACACCGAGAATTAACATGGCATGTGCTCCCCAGAGAGACAGGAGACTGAAGATCCAGGAGGCCTTCCTAACTTGGAGAACACGGACTATTCTTTGGGAATATAAGGGACAGAGAGACACCATCTTTAGCTTTCACCTAAAAAGATAAGGAAAACCAGAACCTTGAACTTCTGCAGAAGGTCCTGACTGAGAGACAGTCAGCCACGCTGGACCAAGAGTAACCAGTGAGTAGAATCCTCTTGAACAAAGACCACACTTTGTAAAATTATGTTTTCGATGTTCAAATGGACACTTTCACTTTGATTTGCCTATAAGCATCTCTACCTTTATTCCTCTTACTTCGCATTACTAACTTCGGGCCTGTTGCTAATCATGTTTATTTTTAATCTAACCCAAATCAGTGCTATGTTTTAACTGAAGTAATTCTAAACTCCAGGTAAGATGGTAAGCTTCTAGATATTGTCTCTTTAAAAGAGCAGACAAACCTTCCTTGGAGCGGTCCAGGAGAGGGCAGATCTTTTAGAGGAAATTTAGGAGTTGGATGGGTGTTGGAGTTATCTTGGAAAGTGTAACCAAACCTGGTAGGAACCAGGATGAGGCAACCATGTTATGCTGGGGTCAGGGACATTCAACCAGGGCTCTAGAGTCAATAGACACTCAGCATGTACATAAAGGTACTCAGGTTTCAAGTACCTAAAAGGATGTTACAAGGAGGAGGAATAAAAATTGTTCTCCTTGACCTCTGGTAAGACAAGAAACAATGGACTTACATTGTATCAAGGGAGGTTTAGGTTGGACATTAGGAAAAACTTCCTGTCAGGATGGTTAAACACTGGAACAGATTGCGTAGGGAGGTTGTGGAATCTCCAGCACTGGAGATATTTAAGAGCAGATTAACATCTAACAGGGATGATCTAGATGGTGCTTGGTCCTGGACTGGACTTGATGACCCCTCGAGGTCCCTTTCAGTTCTAGTATTGTATGATTCTGTGCTTGCCTGCTGGCTTTGGTGTCCAGGCTCCATTCTATGGCAGTGGAGCATTTAAGGTACCTTGGATTTAAGGGATTGTGACATAATCCCTTATGGATCTGAATTGCACCCTAGAATGTGACAATGAATGCTTATCTTGCATTCAGTGTGTGTGTCACTCTCATTTGAATGCTACTTTCTATGGTAATATTATATGCTGCAAAACAGCCTACTGCCACCACAGCCCACCCCAAGTCCAGATAATTAGCTGATGTGACTCTAATACTTTGCACATCTGGTGCTAATTGTTTGCTCCTGCTGGAATCCCAGTGAAGCAATACAGCAAAATGCCAGCTTCAACATGTAGCTTAACTTTTCCTCTAAAATCGTTGCTCCCTGGGATTGCAATCTTGAGATAAAACATCTGGGTTTCGGTTGTGTCCCGAGGGATGAGAAGTTATAGTTCCGTGCAATACATATTGTGTCTAATGCCGGCTTGTTATTTCCACATTAGCACGGCTTGTGCTGCGCCGGGCATTCGAATGTCATATTCCTGACACATCATTAATAAACAGGTAATTTCATACCTGATTTCCACCGAGTGTCATGCTGAAAACCACTGGGCTTAGGTTTTCGCCGATGTAGAAAGAGGCGCAGACTGAAGAGTGGTGGCGATTACTGAGCGGGGACTCGTTTAATTGAATAATGGATCGATCAGGTTGAGACAAGCATTCATGGAAAGGGGATGGGGGAGGCACGTTAGGCCTTTTGCCTGGTTTTGGTGGGAGGCGTGGGGAAGTGTGACGCACAAAAGCATACAAGCACAGGGTACAGAAATGACCAGTTGGATTGTGGTGGGTATAGAGAAGCGCTCTCAGTCTACACAGGCTGAAAACTGTGAGGGCATGCTAACTTCCTCTCTGCATTATATTTCCCTGGTTTGCGGGAGGTTGAAGGGGTTCAGGTGTGGAGATGAAGAGCTACTGGTATGAGTAAAGTTGAGTGGGCAACAATTCTATCATGGGAAAAGGGCACGCTGGACAGCAACTCAGAAAACTGGACCCCATGGAACGTTGAAACATCCTCACATCCTTACCCCAACCCCATAGGGGTGCAAAGGTTTTGGAGGTAGATGAGTCTGTTTCCCAAGTGATCTGTCTCCTTTCTGCACAGTTTGCTCCCAGAACATTCTGAGTCTGACACTGGGACCTGATCCAACACCCATTGAAGTCAATGGAAAGATTTACCCCATTTGCTTCAGGCTTTGGATCAGGCTCTTAGTCATAGAGCAGAGGGATTAGCTGCAATCACTATTGCAGTTTAATCTGACCATTGGTCTGTTTTCAGCAGAAATGATAAGAGTATATATCCACCAGTGAGTATCACCGTAAGAAAGAAAACAGAACGAAACTGAGGCCAAGTCTACACTGGCGGAGAGAATCAGCACTCAATTTAGCGGACCTTTACTAGACCCGCTAAATCAAATCTCGGAAGATCCATTGCCAGAGCATCAATGCTCCAATAAGGAGAGACAAGTCCTTTGTCTTGCACAGAAAACATCCTTTGACCATGTAATCTATTTTTTTTTTACATACAGTCCATACCCAGACTATACATATCAGAGGGGTAGACGTGTTAGTCTGAATCTGCAAAAGCGACGAGGAGTCCTGTGGCACCTTATAGACTAACTGAAGTGTAGGAGCATAAGCTTTCGTGGGCAAAGACCCACTTGCATCTGACGAAGTGGGTCTTTGCCCACGAAAGCTTATGCTCCTACACTTCAGTTAGTCTATAAGGTGCCACAGGACTCCTCGTCGCTTTTGCAGACTATACATAGTTGACCTCTCAGATACACTCTGGTGAATGTACTTATTTAGGTGCTAATGATCAGAATTAGTCCAGGGCAAAATTCAGCATTCATTCCCAGTGCCAAACTACTGCAATCTGTAGATAATTTTACTCAAAGGAAATTTATCCTGAGGATGGAAGAACTCTAATCCATAGATTTAAGCAATTCAGAATCCAGAATATTAGACTTATGGACACTTCAGTAGAAACTATTTTCTGCACTTAGACATTATCGATGAACCTACCACCTTCACAAAAGCTGTAGCAAAACATATCAAATGAGGAAACCCGAACAGCCTCTTGACAATAACTCTAAGTATCCAAGGGGAGGGGAAATATATGCTGCAGCATTTAAAATGATTTCTAATAATACTTAGGATGAGACCTTTATGGGCAGCAGTTTATCATCCATCTACCTGCTCGTGGGTTGCAACACTTTCCTCTGAAACATCTGATATTGGCTCCTGTCAGAAACAAGTTACTTGGTTTAGTGGTCAATGAGTCTGATCCAGTCTGGCCATTCTTAAAATGAGAGCTGGTCCCCAGAAGAAAACAGTAGGCTCCCAACGCATTAAATGTAGCTTTTCTGGCTCTGATCAATACAAAACCTGCCTAGCTTTTAATAAAAGGGATAGTCCATAGACATCTGCCCCCCCCCCCCAGCATTTAGCACATAAGAACGGCCATACTGGGTGAGACCAAAGGTCCATCTAGCCCAGCATCCTGTCTGCCGACAGTGGCCAATACCATATTCCCCAGAGGGAGGGATCACAACAGGGAATCCTCACATGATCCCTCCCCTGTCACCCACCTCCAGAGAAACAGAGGCTAGGGACACCATTCCTACCGATCCTGGCTAATAGCCGTTGATGGACCTAACCTCCATGAATCTATCTAGCTCTTTTTTGAACCTGGTTAAAGTTCTAGCCTTCACCACTAAAAAAAGCTATTTTCTCCCCAATTCTTTTGTTTCCTCATTAATTTCTTGTTTGGTCTGAACACAGTTGCTCCATTACCATTAGAGTCAATGTCTGTTGAGGCAAAATGACTCGAAAAACAAGGGTTTAGTGGATTCAATAGAAAACCCCTTGTTCCTGACTCACCGTGACTTCCAGGCACCTTTTTGTGTATTCACTTATTAGTCTGTAAAAAAAAAAAACCCAACCCCACAATTCAGTGACAATGACAAAATTCATTGTAATTCAAACTTACAATGGCTTTTCCACAAGAGCTTGAGATGAAATTATTTGTGACAGAGGAGATTTTTTCCCCCTGATGGCCCAGGGACTACTGGATGAATTCAGCTGCTTTATCTAAACATACAGCCCCCTCCCCAAAATAAAATATTGTGTCGTTTGAAATTTCCAGGGAAGCGAAAGGCCTAAAGCACTGGGTGAAATGTAAATTTCTTAAAATATTTATCCATCCATAAGTGGCTACATTTTTGACATTATTATAGGGTTTCTCAGTGTTCCATTTTATTAAAAAATATTTATTTGGTTTCTAAGATTACTGCTTCTCTGACCACAGAAAATTCAATTACCGAAAACTGCAGCTATCAAATTGGTCGAAAATAAATAGCCTTTTATCCAAACCTGGCACAGGTTGGTTTACTTTTAATATGTAGCCATAAAAAAAAAAGAAACCCTTTCCACAGAGAGCCGGTTGGTTGCAGAGCCAGACGCCAAGGAATACTTTGCATCATCAGGTTTTATTTAAAATAGGGTAAGAGAGGGGTAAAAAAAAAGGAGCCATTATAAGACTAATTAACCATTGGATTTGCTCCTTTGTTTTCACAAGTGACAGCCTATTTTAAGGCTTTCTGCCAAAATAAAGCTGTCCATTTGTCTGGTTCCTGTGGATAATATAATGTACAGGTAGCAATTGTTGCTTCTAACCATGGCTTGCCTTCCTACCAGGAAGGCTTTGACCGTGCGAGATACTTACTCATTACCTACAAACAGGCTAGAGAAACGTGTATCAATCATGGGAGCTCAGGTCTGGGAGCAAGGATTCCTCAAAACCTTTGAACTCCATGCTATAATAGTCTTTTTGTAGATGTTAGATGAAATCCACTGATGTGATGTACCTATATCGAGCAACTCACCTAGTTCTTCCAGCTAATCCAATCCACGGTTAGTCAGAAAACCTTAGCTAGTAGGTGATTCTGTTCTGCTAAACGAGCAGTTCCCTCGTTAGGAGTAGGCTGTATTCTGCAACCTGAAATAGCTTAATAGGACTATTCAGCATGAGTAGGTGCTACACATGTACACCTAAGGGATGAAGAATCAAGTCCTAAGAAATACGTTGGCATTGTACCATACTTCTGCTAATAGGAGCATGGTGCACAGAAGAATTGCCCATGCTGGTGTGCTGTGTGTCTGCATAATGGAGAAGAGCCAGCCTCATCAGCTCTTCTGAACAAAGAAGCCACAATTCTGTCAGGCTTTCACATGGGCCATGCAATCTGTGTGGGGAGGTGTTGGGTGGTATGGAACTCTCCTTGTGTTATTACTACCCCTACTGCATCTGAAGGCCAGGCAAAATATATCTCAAATTAACTCTTTCAGCCCTTCACTGTTGGTCCCCCAGCAAGACCTCAAGAAAGAGGAAGCCTCTCCACCAGTACAAAAGAGAAGGGAGTGGAATTTTTATACTCAACGGCCGGGTTGTTCTGCTGGCCTTTTCACTCTTTCCAAAACATTCTGGAGGAGGAACCTGGCCTGTTAGTTTGTTATGTCATTCATTATGTTGCTCTTTCAGACGGTTTTCTTCACCGAGAAGTCCCCTCCAGTCCGGGAGAGACGTCATGTTGTCTTTCAGCAAGGGTCCAGAAAGCATCAAAGGCTGGAATGTTAAACATCTTTGTAGTGCCATATGCCAACAAGTCATTGCTAACAGGTTCTGTTAGCAGAGTTGCTGACTTAAAGCCCTTGGCCTTAATGAGATGGCCTTGAGATGGCTTGATAAGGAAGGACGTGTTCCCGCTGAACATGGTTCTCATAATGCAAGGAAGGGCTGCCCTCCCTGCCATGAGGATGAACAGCTGTGGGATCAAAGCTACAACCCACAAAAAGGGTGACCATGCAACGGGCACTAAGACTACTCAGAATTGCTGCTTTTAAAGGGGTACTTGCTTTTTTTTTAATCTGGTAGAATAGAATGTCCACAACTTAAAGGGCAGACTTAAGGATAAGTTTCAAGGAGACATTTACATGAGTTGACAAGCTAAGGCAAATAACATCTGCACTATCAAAAAATCCAAATCCTTGTTTCTTTGGAGAGGGTGGAAGAGGGAGAGCTAAATGCTATGGGAATGTGGAAATCAATCCATTCCTGGAGTGTCTTAAAATAATCCCACAATTTCCATTTTGTCCAGTGGGGGATGTGGCTGTTTTGCTCTGCCTCCTAGCTCTCCCCACCCCCAGGTAAATCACTGGTCTGGTTTATAATACCAGTGAGCTGTTTTGGCACCCAGGAAGGAACATTGCCTTTGGATTATAAAACTGGAAGTTGAAATTCTAATCTGGACTCTCCTACTGACCCAGTTGGAGATTTGTAATGGACGTCATGTCACCTCTCGATGGCTGACTGCCTCCTATGCTGCAATAGTTTAGTGAATTTACAATGTTCAGAGCTGGTTGGCCAACATCTTGACTGGATATGGAGTCCCACAAAGATATTGCTTTGGACAGCGTGGCAGGAGAGAAAAGAGGCAGAGAACTCCCACGTTCAACTACTTGGCTGTGTCTAGACTGCAGGATTTTTTCGAAAAAAGTAGCCTTTTTTCTAAAAAACGTCACCTGCGTCTAGACTACAGCCGCGTTCTTTCGAAATTAAATCGAAAGAACGCGGCTTTTCTTTTAACGGCGGTACTCCTCATTTCACGAGGAAGAACGCCTTTTTTCGAAAGTGCTCTTTCGAAAAAAGGTGTTCTTGAATGCAAACAGGGCTTTTCAAAAGAGAGCATCCAGAATGCCTAGGTGCTCTCTTTCAAAAAAGCGGCTCACTTTTTTGAAAGAAGAGATTGCAGTCTAGATGCTCTTTTTCAAAAGAAGCTTTTTCGAAAGTATCTTTCGAAAAAGCCTCTTTCGAAAGAAGCTTGCAGTCTAGACGTAGCCCTTGTGTTGCAATATCCACATTGTATCTGGTGCCCAGCAAAACAGAATGCAAACTTTCCCCGTGTTTAATTATTCTGGAAGGTCAAGGAAAGCCTGTAATTTCTACCATGGGCTATACCACATTCAGCTACCAGGACAGCTGACCCTTTCCTCAACCTTGGTGGGAATAAGCCACTTCCAGCTAGCCCCCATGTACTCTTGTAGCTACAATTCCATTGGAAACACAAGGTAATGGATCTATAATGGACCTCCCATTCAAAACCAATAGACCGGTAGCTTAGCCATCAACAATCAGCCCATAAAATCTACGATTGCCTTTTCTTTTTTCTCTCTCTCCTCCTGAGTTAAAGGAGGCAGCATGCTAATGGACTGGAAATTACAGGAGCAGCTCAACAGACCTTTCTAATAAATGAAAATAAAAGTGGCTCTCAAGCTGACGTTGATCTGTATGACTTTCAGCAGGGGAGTCCTCCCTCAGGGTTGATTCCTAGCCTAAACCACCTCGCTCTCCTAGCTGATAAGTGTCTACTGAAGGGTAATAAAATACAGTGTGTGCTGTTGTAGTGAAGGTAACTTATCGCTTTCATCACACAGCTCCCTGAAAATGTGTTTATCTAAAAGGCTTGTATATTTGTGTATATTTCAAATGCCGGCTGCTAGAGTTCCTTGCCGGCCCATTTTAAAAGCCCTGCCTTGAGAAAAGAGCCTCTTTAACTGGAGGCTCATGGTTACATTTCCTTGTGAGCAGATACCCCGTAGGTTACAGTATTCGCTATTTTTGATGCAAACAAACGAGACATTGACTATGGCCCAATTTTATTTTCTCACTAAATCAAGGTAAGGTTTTAAAGCCCAATTCATATTAAAGAAAAAATTCTGTGGGTGTGAGGTGATTTTGACACAGTCACAACTGGCTTTGGGCCCCCTCCAAACCTGTGGCTTCAGAAAAAATAGCACTGGGGTGGGGGTCGGGAGAAAGTTAGAAATAGTTTGGTAACCATTTGGGAGAAGCGGCGTGGCTTTCAGTCATGTCGCATCCGAGTGAGTTGGCGCTCACCGTTCCTCTCTGATGTGAGGGTCATCTAGTTTGTGGATCTCTTGCTCAACATCACCCTCCCCCCGATTGTTCTAATCGAGTTTTGATACAGGTGGGAGCTTCTTGGCCCAGCACCTTCAGGAATTGAGCGGTCCTGAACTAGAAAGTTTGCCGGACCAAGGGAGGTCAAGACTCCCCTCCTGGCTGTCAGCCCTGCTCCCAGGTGCCAGGTCTGGCCACTGGGCTCTGCTCCTGGCCTGACTGGGGCCGCGCCACCCACCACATCATCCCCGGCTGTACTCCCAACCACCAGCCCCACTGCTCCAGGCTGGCTCCGGCCTCCCCGAGGCTGTGCTCCCCACTGTGCTGTCCCTGCACTTGGGCTATGTTCCTGAATCTAGCCAGTTGGGGCTCTTTGACCCAGCAATATCCATGGCCCAGCAAAGGTTCAAGCTATAGTTACAAATATCCCAGTAACACCTTGAGATTTTCTTTAGGGAAGGTGTACACTAAGTAGTACACTATAGACCCTGATCTACAATAGGACTTAATTTCAAAATAATGCCCCCCCCCCCCAAGGTCGAATTTGTAAGTGGAGCGTCCACACTACCAAGCCCGTTATTTCGAAATAACGGGTCATGGAATTTCAAATCTGTACTCCTGCTTTTCATCAGGAGTAATGCTAATTCCAAAACAATGGTAGTGTGGATGCTCCGGTGCCGCTATATAGAAATAACTACTTCCCAGAGTAATTAGAACTAATTACTCCTCAGTGCTTCCTGGGGCTCTAAGTCCAAGGTAGCACGGCCACATTAACTGAGCCTGCCTCAGACTAATTTCCAGGCTTCCCCATAGTGTGGATTAACTAGGTCAATTTTTTTAAGTCAGGAGTTAAGTTGAATGTAGTAATTTCGAATAATTTCCTCGAGTAGGCATGAAGTAGAACAATTGTTTGGATATTTGCAAAGTAATACATTTTCCCATCTGATGAAGTGGGTCTTTGCCCACAAAAGCCTACGCTCCAATAAATCTGTTAGTCTAAAAGGTGCCACAGGACTTCTTGTTTATGCACATTTTTCCTTGTATGTCTTACAGGTTTCGGAGATGCAGACAGTTGTGTGTGTAGCTTGTAAAATATATTGGACATATTCACTTCAATGGGCTAATGTGGCTATTGAAATGAAATTGTATCATGCCATATATTTCAATATAGGTAAATCTATAGCGTGCTGTATTTTAAACAACTTGGTGTCTATCTAGAGGGACACATTTGCAACATTAAATACAAATATATAGTCATTACCTCTGCATGAATTCTACCTGCAGTGCACAGAGAAGGATATCTATAGCTCCATTATTTTCCTGTGATTTGCTAATTGTAATAGGGGGAATTAGTTCAATACAGAAGTCAAGTGATTCAAGTTGTCCACATAATGATCTAAAAGTATTTGGCAAGATTTTAATTGTACACGTATAATTGTGTGTAGATGTAGTGTATAAAAAACTGCACTTATTTCAAGGGTCAGGTACTTGGATAATCATGAAATAATTTAATTTGATAATTTCATTTAATAATAATAATAATGCTGCAGAAGGACAGGACTTAAGCTTTCTTTCTGAGACGGTACAGAATAGAACAAGCTACATATGCTGCTCCAGGCCAGGAAATATACCTATCTCATAGAACTAGCAGGGACTTTGAGAGATCATGGAGTCTGGTCCCCTGCCCTCATGGCAGGACTAAGTACCATCCCTGACAGATTTGCCCCAGATCCCTAAATGGACCCCTCAGGGATTGAACTCACCACCCTCTGTTGAGGGGGGCTAATGCTCAAACCACTGAGCTATCCCTCCCCAAGCCTATGTCTACATTGCGCATTATTGTGCAAGAAGATATGCAAATGAGCCGCCATTTTGCGCAAAAAGCCCCTCTTGCACAAGAGCCGTTCTGCGTGAAAATAAGCGGCAAAATGGCTCTTGCACAAGAGGGTTTTTTTTCACAAGAAGGAGCAGTGTAGACTGCTCCTTCTTGCGCAAAAGCCTCTTACGCAAAAATGGCGCCTCATTAGGTATGCAAATGAGGCGCGGTGATATTCATCACCACGCCTCATTTGCATATCTTCTTCAACAAGAATGCGTAATGTACACGTAGCCCAACTGTGACCTTAGAGGGATTATCTTTAGATGTTTAAAATGAGGTTCACTCAACATATCCCTTCAATCTATGGCCAGTCTCTGCTGAGACTGACAATAGGTCCAGATGAAATAATGTGACTCTTGTGTAGACACCCCGTTGTAAATATTCTGATCAACACACTTGGATTGCTGCATGAAAGATAGGGGGGAAAGGTGAACAAGCCTTCTCATTCCTATTGACAATATTGTCAATAGGAATGACAATCCTGCATAGTCAATATTGTATTTCTACATTGTCAGGTGGAACAAAATGACGTCCACCTTAACAGCTTGAAAAAATAACCTAAATGATAAATTCAGCATCATGTTTTCTCCTGAAATATTGGAGCTTCTTCCACTACAGGAAATACAACAGTTCAATTTCCATTTTAGGGCCCATCTGACGTTTTTAAAATTTTAGACCTAGCCGTCCCTGGTAGACAAATTTGAAAAACCCGATGCCTCATGCAGTTTTGAGAGATGAAATTTTCCAACAGGAGAGCCAGGCAGGATGCACTGAGTCATCTTGGTGATTAATAAAAGTGCTTTCCCTTGGGGATGGGAGGGCCTAGAACACCCTTACTGCTTTAATGTAGGGATATTTGCCACAAGGGACAGACAATTTTGTGTCTGAAGAACTGCGGGGGAGGGGAGCACAGATTAATTTAAAACAACATTTCCTGATATCTTTCATCTCGGAGCCTTTCAGTACCAACAGCATATGCAGTGTTGTTCAGCCATGATGGTGCATGGACAGCAGAGAGTGGATGAGGTAAGAACTCTTATTGGACCAATGTCTGCATAGCTTGCAAGCTTGTCTCCTTCACCAACAGAATATAGAGCAGTGCTCATTTAAAAGCCAGTGCCTCTATGCAGCACAAAGATGTGAAGGGAACAGAGATGGACCAAGCCACAATTTCAAAATTCCCCAAATTGAGGCTTCTGTTTTGATCATTATAGAAATAAGGATGAACGGCAAACTTCGGATTTTGGTTTGGATTCAGAGAAGACTCCAACATTAGAGATGTTTGGACCCTAAGGCAGGGGCGGGCAGATTCCGGATCCAGTCCACCGAGTTAGTTCCTAGCTGGCCCCCACTTCTATATTTACCTGCATCTCCACGGGTATCAGGTAAGCACAGCTCTCATTGGTGGCAGATTGCCATTCATGGCCAATGGGAGTGGCAGGCAGTGGTGTCCTGTTGGCCACGATCAGCAATCCATGGTCAATGAGAGCTATGATCACTTAGTACCTGTGAAGGCACAGTTAAATACAGCAGCAGCAGCTCATCAGGGACTGACCCTGGTGGGCCGCCATTTTCTTATTGCCCACCCATGCCCTAACCTAAAGGGTTGCTTTCTGGGTCAGTTTTGAAAAAGGAATGATTATATCATAGCTAACTACTTTTTTCAAATGGTGTTTTAATTCCTTAAGAACAAACGGCTTTATGCAATTCTCATATCAGCTCAGGTCAATTGCAGCCACCACATTCTCTCTATCAGGGGTTAAGGCAGTCAACGGATCTTGAGGACCACATATAATTACCAAAATTGTACTAATTTCTGATCTACCAGTCCCCGGAGGTCCCTGGAGAGTCTCTTTTGCAGTTCTACATTTTAGTTCCAAGCTTGGATCTTTCATTGGGTCTTATTAATACAGGCAGAATATTTGGCTTTCATCACAGAACTGCTTGGACACAGGTCTAACTAAACATATAGCTATTGTAGGGACTTGCAAACCTAAAAACTTTTAAGTGCACCATTAAAGACCTGCTTCTGGTCCCATTGCAGTGAAGGACAAAACCCCCATTGCTTTCAAAGGCCGCATCTTCACTACGCAGAAGATTGACACTGCTGCCATCAATCTTCCGAGGTTCAATTTAACAGGTCTAGAGAAGACCTACTAAATTGCACTCAGAAGGCACCCTCGTTGGCGCCAGTACTCCTGCTCATCACAAGGTGTAAGGAAAGCCAATGGGAGTGTTTACTCCCATCAACTTCTCGCTGTAAGGATGGTGCAGAAACTCAATTTAAGATACGTTGACTTCAGTGATGTAACTAATATAGCTCAAGTTGCGTATCTTAATTTGACCTTCCACTGTAATACAGACCAGGCCAAAGACATCACAAAAGCATTGTACAAACCGTTTCCTGTCTGTCTAAGTTTTGGTATAGAACTCATGTGCAGGATATATGAAATACAAGGAAAGTTGTTGATAGATCTAAGCAAAAAAATTAAAATGAATATTTTTCAATGAATTTTGCTTATTTCTTTGCTTGTAAATATAATTAGGTAAATGAAAAATTCCTCCAATGTATTCATCTTTTAAAACTTAATGCATTTTTGGTGTGCTCTGGTGGCTAGAGAAATAGACTCAAGATATCTTGGTTTTATTCTAGTTTGGCTACTGGCCAGATAGGTGACCAAGGGCAAGACACATCACCACTCTCTGCCTCAGTTTACCAAACTTTGAAATGGAGATAATGTTATTGGCCCTCTTTGGAAAGTGCTTGGTGGTCTACTGATGAAAAGCACAAGGTATGCTTTAGGAATGGTTACATTTATAGTGCAAAATAATATGTAATATTCATCTGAGCCATGCTGTTTGGTTGTTACGATCTCAACATATGAATGCCAAGACAAAATAAAGCTATGAAAATGCATATTATGAGAGAGAGCAAACTGGATTCCATTCTGCCTTATGCTTGATCAATAACACAGTCAGTAAAGTTTGGAATGTAGAATCTTCATTATTTATGGTGGTGCAAAAAGCACAAGATACATGGCTTAGTTGGACCCCAGATCAAATTTCCAACTGACAGCTAAATATATCTTGAATAGTAAGAGATAATATATTGGATGCAGAAGTCGCCAAGAGTAAATACACAATGATATTGACACAGATGTGTATCTGTGCATGTAATAGTCAATGTTATGATTATGATCAGGAAAAAGGTCACAATGTGTCATGATTTTTTCCTTTTTTCCATTTATTTTCAATAGAAATTTGTCATATTTTTGTTTTATTATATTTCTATTAAGTTTGCATGAACACCATGTCATATAACCTGTTTAAAGATACAATCCAGACAGTTGACTCTTTCCTGCTTGAAAAAAAAAAGACCTTTGCATGAAACGCTGCTTTGACCATCCATTTTTTGTCCCAAAGATCATTTGGGATTACTTAAAGTGGCAAAGCCTTTCCGATGAGTTTACGGTGGGTTTGCCTTCCTTTCTGAAGAGGCAAATGAAGCAAAAGGAAGTTGCAAGAAACATATCAAAGCTAAAAGTAGCAAATTCACACTGATTTTCACTGAGAAGTATTCTGCTCTTATCTGTTTTTTCCTGAATCCCTTCAATCAAAGATTTTCAGAATTCCTGGTAGAAATTTGCCCGCCTCGGGTTAAATTTTGTATATATAAAGTGTGTGTGTGTGTGTGTGTGTGTGCCAGCCTTGGGTTAAATTTTGTATATATAAAGTGTGTGTGTCTGTGTGTGTGTGCGCGCGCCAGCCTTGGGTTAAATTTCGTATACAGGCAGTCCCCGGGTTACGTACAAGATAGGGACTGTAGGTTTGTTCTTAAGTTGAATCTGTATGTAAGTCGAAACTGGCGTCAGCTGCTGCTGAAACTGATCAGTTTCAACCGCGGCTGAATCTGGACGCCAGTTTCTGACTTACATACAGATTCAACTTAAGAAACCCAGGCGTCCCCAAGTCAGCTGCTGCTGAAACTGATCAGCGGCTGATTCCAGGAAGCCTGGGGCAGAGCAACTCTGCCTCGGGCTTCCTGTACTCAGCCGCTGGTCAGTTTCAGCAGCGGCTGACTTGGGAACGCCTGGGGCAGAGCAGCTGGGGTGCTGCTGGGTTGCTCCAGTAGCGCGGCTCCTCGGCGCTACTGGAGCAACCCATCAGTACCCCAGCTGCTCTGCCCCAGGCGTCCTGATTCAGCCGCTGCTGAAACTGACCAGCAGCGGCTGAATCAGGACGCCTGGGGCAGAGCAGCTGGGGTGCTGCCGGGTTGGTCCGGAGCGGCGCTGCGGGACCAACCCGGCAGCCCCCAGCTGCTCTACCCCAGGGGTAGGCAAGAAAAGCCTGGTCTGCTGGGGGGGCAGGGAGACGGGGAGCAAAGCCTTGGAGCATGCCCGCAGCGGGACAGCCCGGGTGCACTTGAGCTGTCCCCCTGCGGGCGTGCTCTGAGGCTTTGATCTCCATCTCCCTGGTCTGCTGGTCGGGAGACGGGGAGCAAAGCCGCGGAGCACGCCTGCAGGGGGACAGCTCAAGCGCGCCCGGCCTGTCCCGCTGCGGGCGTGCTCCAAGGCTTTGCTCCCCGTCTCCCTGCAGGCCAGGGAGACGGGGAGCAGCTTTTCTCGCCCCGGAGGACGGGGGCGGCGGACTGCGGCGCATCTGGGCGTCCTGCCGCTCCCGTCCTCCGGGGTGAGAAAAGCCCCATTCGTAACTGTGGATCCGACATAAGTCGGATCCGCGTAACTCAGGGACTGCCTGTATATAAAGTGTGTGTGTGTGTGTGTGTGTGTGTGTGTGTGTGTGTGTGTGTGTAAAGGGGGGAAAAAGAGCGATAAACTCCCTAATAAATCTGTCACTAGAAAAGACCCTTGAAAATAAAGTAGTTCTCAGCTTTCCCCCAACCATCACATCTAGTCTCTTCAGACTATAAATAGCCAGTTTAAAAAATGTGGACTCTCTACTGCAAATGTAAGATTTTCTGGCAGAAGATGCCAGCTTTTGACATTAGAATTTAAGACTGCACCATGAGATTTACAACCTCCAGGTCCATAGTCCCTTGAAGATTAAACCTTCATTAAGTTCTTTCTTTTTGTTTTATTTCCTGCCTTTTGCTGCCATCGTATCATAACTTTCATACCACTCTTCTTTCAGGGCCTTATTAAAACAGCTTTGATGGAGGTTTTAAAAGCACTTCAAGTACCTTGCCCAAACCATTTAGAAACTCACGGTCCCTTTTCCTCCCACCGTACATCTCCATTAAGATGCATCTAAAGGAAAGTCGTATGGAATTTAAACAATCACATCGTGAGTTCCCCCCCCCCCACTCCACCCCCCACACACTATTGTTATGGCTAGACAGAGGATCATACTGAATACATTAGCCAGCCGGTGACTCAAGACACCTACTGTTTGGAATGCCGTTGCACTCTGAAGGGATAGGGATGGAAAAAAAAAAATCTGCCCTCCATCCCTGAGTGCCACTCTGTAGCTATATTTCTGCCACAAAAATCTTGGGTTGTCAGCTCCAGCAAGGCAACTGTGGATAGCTGCAGTAGTTTGTTGTCAAAATGAAAAATGGTTCAGTGCAAAAGGTCTCATTGCTGGGATGCTAACAATCAAGGAACACTAAGTCAAGCATTTGACAAGGAACTTTGGTCTTGCTGTTAAATACCACTTAATATTGTCCTGCCTGATAATCCCTGCTGTTTAACAACTGAGTAGTCATGGCACTGCGCCTTTTCTGAAGGGAAAAACTGGGCCATATGTCATGCATTTGCCTGAAGGGGGGATAAAAAAGAAAAAGAAAAAGAAAAGACACGTCTGTTAACATCCAAGCAAAATATAAATGTTTCAGGAATAAGACAATTGCAAGCACATTAGGATTGATTCATTGGTGGGGTTCATAAGGATGAGTGTTGAAATTCTAGCTGAGGTTAGTCGTAGGTGAAAAGCTGAATAAGAGAAATCCATGATCATAACCTGCTGAAGGGCTTGTATGTGTTGCATGTGACACAGAAGGCAAATAAATGCATTTTATGTCTCCCACAAGCCTTTTTTTCCCCAAATAGTGGAATTGAAAACCTCTTCTGTTGACACCTCTTGAATCTATGCAACTGCAAATATCAGAAAGAGCTACTTTATAACACAGTCACCTCCTCTGTCCAGAGTTTGTAACGTTCAGACAGGGGCCTTTCATTTACCTATCCTCACCTGGCTCTCCTCACATACATTTCTGAGATCATTGTGCCATTTTTCATAGTGCTTTAGAAACCCACGCTTCAGTGTCTGTTACCCTACCCCATTCTGTGCTAGTCATCAGTAGATGCAAGTCTGTTACAGCTCCCAGCTAGAGGGACCGGCCTCTAGTGTCCATGGTTTTATCTCTGGAAGTCACCATGGCAAAAGTTCCTGGAGCTACTACAGAAATTAGTGAGCCCTTCTATATCTAATAATAATTAGTGAATATATTTGCTGCTTCTGCCAGGCTGGGAATACCCCAAAGATATCCCTTCTCACAGTCATTTTCTTAAGAAATGTGTCTCAAAAAAAGTTAACTGAACTTTCTGAATCCCCAAAATAGCCTTGTCTCAGGTTGGTTTCGACCTTTCAGGGGTGGCTCGGGTTGATTCTTATTTTGCCCTAACCGATGCTCTCAGCCTTAATTTAGACTGATTCAGTGGGCTTGATGGCATTTTGCTGACATCCAGTATTTAAACTCTGTGATCACCTCAAAAAAATGATTTTGAGTCTGGTCTCTCAGGACACATCCACACTACGGGGAAGATGAACACTGTCACAGTCAATATTGCGGGGTTTGATTTAGCGAGTCTAGTGAAGACATGCTAAATCAAACTCTGGGGGCCCTCCCGTTGGCACCAGTACTCCTGCTCCTTGACAGGAGTAAGGGACACGGACGGGTGCATTTGCTCCCATCAACTTCTTGCTGTGTGGATGGCAATTTAAGATATGTCTTGTATCTTAGGTCATAGTTGTGTATTTTAAGTCGACTTTCTGCTTCAGTGTAGTCAAGGCCATATAGTTCTTTTCTTTTTTAACAGTAAGGCTGTGTCTAGACTACATGCCTCTGTCGGCAGAGGCATGTAGATTAGACACATAGGCAAAGGCAAATGAAGCCGCGATTTAAATGAGGTTTACCGGGGCTGCCGACAAAGGGCTTTGATGTCAACAGGGGGAACGTCCAGACTAGCGCGCGAGCCGACAAACAGCTGATCAGCTGTTTGTCGGCTCAGCGCGGCAGCCATGTAAATGTAAATGAAGCCGCGATCATTTAAATCGCAGCTTCATTTCCCTTTTCCAAAACAACAAATCTACATGGCTCCGTTGACAGAGCCATGTAGTCTAGACGTACCCTAAGAGTTTATTCCATGTTTTGACAGAGCAAGGAAATAAAATCCTTTTACTTTTGTTCTTCAAGTCATAGTTAATATGATTGATTGTTGTTTGTTAACCATATTGATTGTAATGAAACAAACTTCACAGTTGATAGCTTATTATTGGTGTGGCTTATAGATGGTCCCCACAATGGATCACTACCTTGTTCTGATTGGGGGGCTTGTGTGTCTCAGTGACCCCTAGAGCTATGTTGGTGGGAGCCTACTGCTCCTGGTAGGATCATCCATGCTGGACAGGTTGAAGGGTAGAGACCAGACTAAGTGTGATTCACTGGTCCTCCAGGTTGGGTGTTCAGCTCAGGGCTAACAACCCTGACCTAGAAAAAAATATGTTACGGAAACAGCAATGAAGAATTCTCCTACAACATTAAAATGGAGAATCTTCATTGCTGCCCTACACGTCAGCAGGCGTAATAGGCATTAACTAACTAACGTATAGGTAGTGATTTTAATTGAGCCTTTTCAGTTCCTTCTTCTGGATGAGATGTAAAGCCAATAACCTGGCCACATTCCAACTTTGGCAATTTTTCTGTGTTCTCGCTACAGTTTTGGCCCTGGTCTACACTACAGCTTTATTTCAAAATAATCCCCATTAGGTCAAATTAATAAGTGGAGCATCCACACTACCAAACCCATTAGTTCAAAATAACAGGCCACTTATTTTGAAATCTGTACTCCTGCTTTCCTCGAGGAATAATGCTAATTTCAAAATAGTTCTTTTGAAATAATGGTAGTCCCCTGCCTTCACAGCAGGACCAAGTACCATCCCTGACAAATTTTTGCCCTAAATGGCCTCTGCAAGGATTGAACGCACAAACCTGGGTTTAGCAGGCTAATGCTCAAACCACTGAGCTATCCCTCCCCTCTTTGGTGGGAGCAGAGGCATTATGGTGAATAAATAAAAAGGTCTTCCTGCAAGGCCTGCTCTAGGGGGTTGCTGGTTTACCGGGAGGGAGCAGAGAGGTTGAACAATGTGCCATAGGCCTTCTCAGAGACTGGGACGTACACTATGCCAGGAGCTATTTCCGCCTCTGCAGTAGTTTGTGCATAATGGGATCTTAAAGTGATTTTACCCTCTACTCCCTCAAGGTGCTCCTAATGTGAACAGAGTGGATGCTCGAATGGTATTATTGTAATGATGTACAACCCTCTGTTAATCAAAGCTCTACTTACCAGGATTTCTCTATAAATAATGAGATGTTGGCATTACATACCTCGCTCTTTTGGGCCATCCCTGGATTTTTATAGTAAAGACAAGTTTAAATGACACCACTCTGAATTTTCATGCGCAGGTCTGGATTATGAATTGGAAAATGCATGGGCTGAAGAAATCAAATGTGTATCTTGTTTCCCAGTCCCTGTCACAGGATCAGATGAACTCTGTGCAATTTGCTAAGTGTCAGATCTGACAGATAAAGAACATGTGAGCTGGTGGCGGATGTTTTGTGGGGAGGAAAGGAGCTGGTTTGTTTTTCAGTGTTTCCTGATGGTTATATTAATGGGATATTCTGTAATCCTATCAGGGGCACAAATACTTCTATTGCTAAGGATCTTTCAAGTCTGGCAAGAAGTTCCTTTTGAAGATAGACAGTTGCTTAAAATTACCCTTAGTAAAACAATGAGGCCAAATTAATCTCTGGAGTAAATCCCATTGATTTTGTGAGTTTAATCCTAGGCATGAATTTATACAGCACATGGTGATTACTGGCTGAATTAGTGATTTATATTCATTACACTTTTTCTGTTTGAAGAAATTGCTCGTTTCCACAATAATTGATACACTTTCTCTAGAATTAGCCAGAAAATGGGTATTGAACAAATGAGAATTTACAACTCGGTCAAGTCCATTGAAAATAAGCCCATTGAATTAAGATCTTTCCTGAGGCAAACTCAGTGCAACCTACCTGATTTGTGCCTTTAATGAATACCAAATATTTCTTTGTCTTCTAATGGATCAAAGCAAAATTCTGATCCCTGTGTAGGAAGCAAATGGGTCTAATGGGAGGGTCTCTCCTTTTAGCAGTGGGAAGGTATGATGCTTAGTAAAAGATTACAGGGTTTATTGTGATGCTTTTGCCATTGAAAGCTGGGAAACAGCACTTTTCAGGAGAAACTACAGGGAAACTAGCGAGTAACAAGGGAGAACTTTGGGGGGGAGGGTTCCCCCTCACAATGGAGTTCAAACACATAGGCTTCTAAGTAGCATTTGTTTCTGGGTCAGGTATCCTCATCTTAATGAGCAAGGCACACTTTCCCTCACTCGGTAGGCTCAGAGGGATGGCTTTAAGTGGTTCTATGAATTTATTGCTGAGCCGTTGCAAGGAAATGATAGTCTGCCTGGTTGAACCAAAGAGCAGATGGCAGGCCGATGGCTACTGGGATTTTGTTCCTGTTTGCTGTCAGTATGGGCTGCTCTCACTTTTTAAGGGAGAATTACTTACCATGGAATACTGTGACGGGGCGTCTGCCCCACAGTGGCCTAGCAAGGGTTAAACACTTGGAGCCTGGTGGATGGAAGCTGCTTGTCCCTTCCTGCCGGCACTGAGTTGACATGCAGGTAACACTTCCAGGCTGCTGCCGGCTGCTAACATAACCCAGCCACCTCCTGTCCCCTGGTTACAGGGTGGGCAGGAAGGAGTTAAACCCTATGGCTGCCTTGTGCACCAGGGCCCAGGGAAGATGACAGCAAAAGCTTCAGCCAACCTGGGAAGAGGAGGGTGCTAGGGGATGCAGCAGTCCCTTGATCCATGATGCAGGATGGAAGCTGCTGACGAAGAAGATGCTAAGCCACTACCTGGAGGGTTGATGTGGAGCCTGCAGGTTCTGGGTGCAAGCAGGCCAGATCAACGTAATTAATGAGATAACTGGCTCTGTGAGAATGGGGAAAGAGTATAGACATGATCTACCTTGACTTTAGCAAAGCTTTTCTTGCAGTCTCTCTCAAGATTCTGGCCAGCAAGTTAAAGCAGTCGGACTAATGAATGGACTCGAAAGTGGATAAAGTTGGCCAGCTCGCTAGGCTCAGCTGGTAGCGATCAATGACTTGATGTCTAGGTGGCAGCTAGCATCAAGCGGAATGTCCCCGGGGTTGGTCCTGGGGCTGGTTTTGTTCGGCATCTCATGATTTGGGTGATGGGACGGATTGCTCCCTTAACAAGTTGGTGGTTGGCATGAGGAGGGTGGTGAAGCACAGGAATGGGTTACCTAGGGAGGTGGTAGAATCCCCGGCCTGGGAGATTTTGAAGGCCTGGCTTGACAAACCCCTGGCTGGAATGATTTAGTTGGGATTGGGCAGTGCCAGTGTTGTACAGAGCTTTGGCACATGCAGGACTCAGCTCTTCCTGGGCAGTGCCTTGGGCCAGAGGGTTTTGGGCTTTTCTGGGGTGCTGACCCAGCCAGAGATAGTGGGGGAAGGAAGCAGCCTGCCAACCAGGTCTTTGGTGAGCTGAGTGCTCCAGCCAAGGACTTTTGCTCTCCACACAGAGCTGGGAAGGCAACAGGGGATACATGTAAAGTGCGATGGGTGGGCAGATGAGGCGACACATAACCAGCCCCTGCCTGGCATTTGCCTGCCCACACCAGCCTTCCCAGCTCACTGAGCTCAGCCAGTGCCAGCCGGAAACGGGATGGGGGGACGCATGCTGCATCTTTACCCAACCACCAACCTTGCACATCCACCTCCATCATCGGCCATTGGACTCTCCTGTTCACCACCGGTGGGAGGGCAGTTGGTGAGCAGGGATGTTCCAATATTGGGGGAGGGGGGCACAGAAAATATGGGACAACTGCAGGAGAGGTTAAATATGGGTCTGTCCCTTAAAAATGGGATGTCTAGTCTTCTACACAGAGGTAGCTCTAAGCTCTCTCCCTCAGGTGGTTGGCTGGTTGTTTCTTGCTCACATGCTTAGGGCCTAATTAATCGCAATATGTGGGGGTGGAAAGGAATTTTCCCCCAAGTCAGTTTGACAGAAATCTTTGGGGAGAGGGGTTGCCTTGCTTTGTGGCATATGGGTGCAAGGCACTTGACAGGATTATCTGATATCTCATTTAATTTCCCTCCGGGCCTCAAGCATTGGACCCTCCTCTTGTTTGCCCCTGGCACGTAATAATCTAGTCTTCTGGGGATGTGATACTTTGCTCTAATTTTGGTTGCTGAGTGTAGTGAGCGGATGCTGGGTGGTACTGATGGCCTATGATATTCAGGAGATCAGGTCTGGTGACTGCTTCTGGCTTTAAACTCAATGAATCTATGACCTCTACCTAGCATGCTACCAACATATCAGGGGATCTCAAGCTGCCCCAAAATTCTTTCAGTGACAACTTGCAGCGGGTTCATTTGCAGTTCTAACTGCAGCCGTTTGCTGTAAAACATTAACATTAGTCTCGATGAGCTCAGAGTTAAGGTTGTGCATTTGTGTGCACTTTGGATAGTTGCAAAGTGGATGTGACCATGTGTGCATGCACTTGGGAGATTTAAAAGCAAGTGAGTCAATGTCAGTCTTGATACTCGTGTTGGCTTAATTGATGACTTTCTAGATTTTATTCTTATTATGATCTAGTGTTTGTGTTGAAAGGAAATTCACTTGTGTAACTTTAATTTCAAGCTAATGATATTGTTTTAATATTCCCCAGTGGAAAAAAAATCAGGCCCGGATCTGGCTATTTAAATCAGCATCACATGCATATTTCCTTTCAGGACCTTGTTGCTAATTAAAATACACAATGCATTCCTCAGGGCTCAGAGACTTGCAGCACAGCAGAAAAAGATAATAGTTTAATTACTAGAATCTGGTACCCTTCCAAAGTATACTGTGTCAGCTTGAGGAATGTGAGGTTGGGAAACACAGGGAAGTTGGTATTTGAAAAAACAACTCTCAAGGTGAGTCTTGCAACATAATGCTAGCTGCACTTTAGTGAAAGACATCAGATGTCTGGTCCCATCTGCTTAGTAGGCATTGCCTTCAGCTTGTGTGCGATATATTGTATGTCCTTCTTATCCAGGCTGCTATCGAATAAGAATGGTCATACTGGGTCAGACCAAAGGTCCACCTAGCTCAGTATCCTGTCTTCCAATTGTGGCCAATGCCAGCTACCAGAGAAACAATGAACAGAATAGGTGATCATCAAGTGATCCTGGCTAAAGACCACTGATGGACCTATCCTTCATTAATTTAACTAATTCTTCCTTGGACCTTGTTAAAGTCCTGGCCTTCATGACATCCTTTGACAGGGAGTCCCACCTGTCGATTGAGTGTTGTGTGAAATTGTGATAGGCTGTGCAGTAGTGGGTGATATTTCAATGGGCATTAGGATCATGCCTAACTAATTCATCTCTTACTGCAATCTGGTGGGAAAAAAATCCAACGGCCAGGTCATGGCCACTGAAGGCATCATTCATGGTGAACCATCACCAGATAGTTAGTTGTTGATCAAAACCAGGAAGAGGTATTTGCTACAAAGAAGCTCTAAGCAAAAGGCGTGCGATCTCCTTTCACCTTACTTAGGCATTCACAGATGGCTCCCAGTGAAAATATTTTCCATTTGGACCACTTTCGAGCCTCCCAGGCAAGAGATGGGTGTAGTGTTCTCACCATAGCAACATCGCTAGGAAACTACGATTTTTCCCCATTAAATGTAGACAGAGGTCAAATGTTAAGTTATCCAGAAGGATTCACTCACTCATATTCTGCTCCATTCCTCATTTCTTTGAACCTTCTAGCATGAGTGGCCTCCATTGATTTTTCCCCTAGGTCTCATCACTATTGGTCAAATTGCTTTTTGATCTGCAGCTTCTGGTCTCTGGAAAACTCTTCTTGTATCTCCATGGACTCTCCAACTGCATTCAGATCTTGTTTGGAAGTGTTCGCTGTCCCTGTTGCCTGTAATCATCTTATTTCTCTTTCATGTCTATGGGCTACTTGACTCTTTAAAGCATTTGGAGATTATGGCTTGTATGAAGGATGCTATAGAAATAAATGTATACAAGTTGCACCTCCCTGGTCCAGCACCCTCAGGACCTGACCAGTCCCGAACAAGGGAGTTTGCCATATCAGGAGAGGTCCCCACTACTAGCCCCCCAGCTTGTTAACCCTGCCCACTGCCTGCTGCTTCTGTCCCAGTTGGCCACTGGCACTGGCCAGCAACCGGCCCCCTTACCTCTGGCTCCAGCCTGGGCTGCCATGGGCCGCAGTGTACTCCCAGCCCCAGCCAGGGCTGCTGTGGACTCACGACCCTGTTGTTCTGGGCTGCCACAGGCTACCGGCTAGAACTACCACTGGCTGCTGGCTCTGATTGGGGGTGCCGGCTCTGCTTCTGCAGCTGCCAGATGCTCTGGACTGCCAGCCCCACTCATGAGGCTGCTGGATGCCTCAGACTGCTGGCCTTGATGCCCAGGGCTCCCAGCCCTGGCTGGGGTGCCCAACTCCAACCCACTGCCCCTGGGCTCCCGGCCTCAGGGCTCTTTGGTCCAGGGACATCCATGATCCTGCTAGACCACAGATGTTGCCAGACCGGACAGTCCCAGCTTAGGGAGGTCCAACCTGTACTTTATTTTTCTATAACACCCTAAATATCCCTCACAATAGATTCCCTGACTAAGAATGTGTGTGTGTGTTGTTGTTGCATGTAGGGGACCTTAGTTAACATCAAATCCTTTTCTGGCCAGGCACTGTACAGCCACAGAATAAAATACCCCGTTCTCCCAGAAAATGGTCTGCCTAAGATGAAGACAACATGGGTGACAGGGGAAGGATCACTTGATAAATCACCTGTTCTTTTCCTTCCCTCTGGGGCACTTGGCTTTGCCCACTCTTGGAAAACAGGATCCTGGTCTGGATGGATCTTCAGTTTGACCCGGTCTGGCCGGGCTTATGTTCTTCTCAGCCCTTTCATCCTCCAAGCTGCTGTGAGGCTTCCAGGTGCTAGTGGCTGGCAGGGCCTTTGGTCAGTGGGCTAGCGTAGGGTGATGTGCATCTCATGACAACGGCATATACGAAAAATGCCAACCTCCAATGCCACTTCTGGCTTCACTGAAGGGTTGAATAATCAGCGCGGTAGCCATGTTAGTCTGAATCTGCAAACGCGGCGAGGATTCTACAGGCCTCTTTCCTCAGATCCCACTAAGGAATACACTAAGGAACGGCATCATCTGCTCAGGACACTCCCCCCACAAGCACAGGAACAAATTAACACACCCTAAGGCTGTGTCTAGACTACATGCCTCTGTCGGCAGAGGCATGTAGATTTGTTTGTTCAGCAAAGGTAAATGAAGCCGCGATTTAAATGATCGCGGCTTCATTTACATTTACATGGCTGCCGCGCTGAGCCGACAAACAGCTGATCAGCTGTTTGTCGGCTCGCCGCTAGTCTGGACGTTCCCCCTGTCGACATCAAAACCCTTTGTTGGTATCCCCGTCACTCGTCGTGGAATGAGGTTTACCGGGGCTGCCAACAAAGGGCTTTGATGTCGACAGGGGGAAAATCCAGACTAGCGGCGAGCCGACAAACAGCTGATCAGCTGTTTGTCGGCTCAGCGCGGCAGCCATGTAAATGTAAATGAAGCCGTGATCATTTAAATCGCGGCTTCATTTACCTTTGCTGAACAAACAAATCTACATGCCTCTGCCGACAGAGGCATGTAGTGTAGACGTACCCTTAGAGTCCTGACTGGGGTTGTTCTATCTATTACCCAAGATCCACAAACCTGGAAATCCCGGACACCCCATCATCTCGGGCATTGGCACTCTCACTGAAGGACTGTCTGGATATGTGGACTGTACTCAGACCCAACGCCACCAGCACTCCCAGTTACCTCCAGGACACTACTGATTTCCTGAGAAAACTACAATGCATTGGTGATCTTCCAGAAAACACCATCCTAGCCACCATGGATGTAGAGTTCTCTACATAAACATCCCACATGTAGATGGAATACAAGCTGTCAGGAACAGTATCCCTGATGATGCCACAGCACAACTGGTGGCTGAGCTCTGCGACTTTATCCTCACACACAACTATTTCAGATTTGGTGACGGTATATACCTCCAGACCAGTGGCACTGCTATGGGCAACTGCATGGCCCCACTATACACCAACATTTTTATGGCTGACCTGGAACAACGCTTCCTCAGCTCTCGTTCACTTACGCCCCTTCTCTACCTACGCTACATCGATGACATCTTCATCATCTGGACCCATGGGAAGGAGACTCTGGAAGAAGTTCACCACGATTTCAACAGCTTCCACCCCACCATCAACCTCAGCATGGACCAGTCTACATGGGAGGTCCATTTCCTGGACACCACGGTGCAAATAAGTGACGATCACATAAACACCACACTATATCGAAAGCCTACCGACCACTATGCTTACCTGCATGCCTCCAGCTTCCATCCCAGACACACCACACGATCCATTGTTTACAGCCAAGCACTGAGGTACAACCGCATATGCTCCAACCCCTCAGACAGAGACCTACACTTACTAGATCTTCAACAAGCATTCTGTAAACTACGATACCCACATGAGGAAGTGAGGAGACAGATTAGCAGATCCAGACATGTACCCAGAAACCTCCTGCTACAGGACAAGCCCAAGAAAGAAACCAACAGAACACCACTGGCCATCACCTACAGTCCTCAGCTAAAACCTCTCCAACACATCATTAGTGATCTACAACCCATCCTGGACAATGATCCCTCACTTTCACAGGCCTTGGGAGGAAGGCCAGTCCTCGCCCACAGACAACCTGCCAAGCTAAAGCATATTCTCACCAGCAACTATACACCACACCATAATAACTCTAACTCAGAAACCAATCCATGCAACAAACCTTGGTGCCAACTCTGCCCACATGTATACACCAGCAACACCATCATAGGACCTAACCAGATCAGCCATACCATCACTGGTTCATTCTCCTGCACATCTACTAATGTAATATATGCCATCATGTGCCAACAATGCCCCTCTGCTATATACATCGGCCAAACTGGACAGTCCCTACGTAAAAGAATCAATGGACACAAATCACATATTAGGAATGAAAATATACCAAAGCCAGTACGGGAACACTTCAGTCTCCCTGGACACACAATTTCAGATCTAAAGGTAGCCATCCTGCAGCAAAAAACTTTGAGACCAGACTTCAAAGAGAAACTGCTGAGCTACAGTTCATCTTCAAGTTTGACACAATCAACTCAGGATTAAACTCAGAATGGCTCACTAACTACAAAAGCAGCTTCTCCTCTCTTGGAATTCACACCTCCAGATCAGCTACTAGAAGTGGGCCTCATCCTCCTTGATTGGATCCACCTCGTCATCTCTAGCCTGATTCTGGCCTGCATATTTATACCTGCCTCTGGAAATTTCCACTGACGAAGTGGGTCTTTGCCACGAAAGCTTATGCTCCAACACTTCGGTTAGTCTATAAGGTGCCACAGGACTCCTCGCCGCTTTTGTGATTTAAATAAGCATCTTGTAACATCTCGTGTCACTGGCTGCATTTTGTTTCTGTGGACAAGTGTGTCACCTGTATCATCAATGCTGATTTACAAAGGGATTGTAATTCTAGGAGAGTGGTGAATCTTTGCAGCAGGGCATGACTGCAGTAGGAGGTGTGGCTTTTTTCCTTAATCACTCTCCTCTGGAATAACAAGGCACAGCTCAGCCAGGTGCATCTCATTTTCCCAGGGAGTTGATTATCTCATGATAACCACATCCTCTGAACTTGCTTTGCTACTATATTTTCTCAGGTTCTCATACAAAGGAGCAATTAAGATTAAATTGAATTGACCAGCAAAGTGTGGGGGGAGGGGAAGAGGTTAGTTAGTATCAGTCGAGAAGTTTGCCAAGTGACGTGCCTCTGTTAAAGGACACTGACTGGCCAATAAATCAAAGAGAGATGTTTCTAAACTGAAATAACGGCAGTCTACTTTTAATTTTAAACTGGCGTGCCCAACCCATTACATTAATGCTTCAGATTGCCATGCAAACTCTGAACTCTGTTGGAAGCTTGTTGGCATTAAACTCATTTTTGTAAACCAAGTGTCACCGAGGGTATGTCTGCACTACAGAGTTTTGTTGGAATAACAGCTGTTTTTCTGACAAAACTTGAGGAACATCCACACTGCAATCGCATTTTTCTGCAAGAAAATCAAAAGAACAGAGGAGGTTTTCTGGCATTGATAATCCTCATTCTATGAGGAAGAAGCCTTTTTGTGAAAAATCTCTTTTGCAAAAAGGCATCTATGGATGGGGAAGAGGGAGTTCTTTCGGAAGAAGAGGAAAGAGGAAAAAACACAGGTGCCCTGGCCACTCCATCCATAGCAATCACCGCTTATATACAAAAGAGCATCCATTCAGTCTGGATACTCTCATTTGAAAAAGCAGATCGCTTTTTCCATGCACTTTTGCAGTATGGACGCTCTCTTTTGGAAGAAGTTTTTTTCGGAAGATCTCTTCCGAAAAAAGCTTCTTCCGAAAGAAGCCTGTAATCTAGACATAGCCTGAATGTCTCATAGCTGAGCAATAATTTTATACTGAAGAGCAAACCAGTCAATATGGGGGTCTTATGGTGATGTAACTGTTTTATATACTGATCCAACACTTTGCCAAGGAGGGCTAGTACCAATACTAGAACTGGTTGGATACATTCTTTTTCTTTTTTGAAAATATTCATTTATTGCAAAAAACCTGCTAAAAAGTACTGAAAAACATTTTTTTGTTGTTTCTGGCCAAAAAGTTTTGGATTTTTGTGTTTTTCAAAAAATGAGGAAAGCAGATACTTCCGATGAAATCTTTCATTTAATCAAATGACCAGTTTTCCAATGAAAAACGTTAGATGGAATTCTTTTTTGGCCAGCCGTATGCATTAACAGTTGCTCAGACTGTGAATGAGGAATACTTTCGATTTACATTCATGTATTCAGAATCAGAACTTGGCCCCAGGGCAGGCAGATTTATAACTCTTGACAGTGTCTGGTTTAGTATTTCTGTGCCAGAAACCATTTGCTCAAACCTTGGTAACACAGGAGTAAGTCAGTGGCAGTTACTGAAGCTAGAACTGGCTAAAATTGACGTGAGCAGAGAATCCATCAGTCCAGCTGGTCAAAGGAAGTGTGTGCTTCCTTACTTCTCGCATTTGCCGCAGTTTTACACTGGTGTTACTCCACTGACTTGGTGGCGTGTCAAGTGCTTTATTTACTGCTGTAAAATCCAAGAAGCATTAGGCTTAGTGTCCTTATAATTCATACAATTAGCCATGATCTTCTAAGACCCCTCCTACGACATGTTCCCCAGAGTACTGCTGAGACATTTATTTAACCAGGGAAGTATTTGCTTGGGAGACGATATGCTTGAGTCCCATTCTATCTCTGTGTCCATCAACCCGTCATCTTTCACTGGCAGAAAAGGGACAACTCTTTACGAGTCAGGCATATCCTTAATTGGAAAAATCAATGATTTCCAACAAACTGCACATACCGATGCCTTTTTTGAAGGGAAGGATGGGCAAGAGGTAAAGTTAAGCTCTAAGAACATAAAATGGCAATGCTGGGTCAGACCAATGGCCAGATGTTTCATGGAGAAAGAATAGAACAGGGCAATAATCAAGTGGGCTTTTCCCTATTGTCCCATCGCAACCACCCGTGTCTGCACTGCAAATAAACATCATTTTGTAACCGTTTTCTGAGTAGGAGCAACAGGGAATAGCTGTAGAAATGAGACACAAATGGGAATTCTCCATAATAGGTGATCTGCAATATTCAGTATTAGCTCATATTCCTCTACATCGGGGTGGGCAATAAAATGGCGGGGGTTCACCAGGGTTGCCACTACATTTAATGCGCCTCCCCAGGTACAGGCAATCGCAGCTCCCATTGGCCAGGAACAGCTATCCGTGGCCAATGGGAGCTATGATCCCCCATATCAGTGGAGGCACAGGTCAACACAACAGTGTGGGGCCCCTCCAGGGGCTAACCCTAGCAGACCAAATCTGGCACATGCCCCAGTATTGGCCCACCTCTACCCTACATCCATTTCAACATCATGTGCCCAAATGCTGGAGTAAAGACTGAAACCATAAGGTCCTGAGCCGTAGGCGAGGACATCACCAGGTAGAGTCAGAGTCAAGCGTGAACTGCTTTGTCTTAGAGACAGAGCATTTCTGCATCTCTGAGACCAGCATGGAGAGTGGTAGATTTTAACGTTCATAGGCAAGAAAATGTGTCAAGGGCTAGGATCCAGGAGTCCTGTCTCTGTCTCTTCCACCAACTTAGGGAGTGGGCCTGGAAAAATCACTTAACCTCTTTGTGCATTGGTGTCTCCCCACCTGTAGAATAGGATACTAATCTTTCATGGCTTCTATACAACTTAATGAATTAATGTTCCCTCAATCACTGATTTCATTCCATTGAAAGGTGTAATAGACATCGAAAATAATATTAATACAAATGTGAATATCTCAAAAGTGACTTCATACGTCTTACCCCATTTTCTTATTACATGTTGAATCTCTCAAGTCTGGCATCCTTGAGACCTGACTGGTGTCAAATCAGAGAATTTGCTGAATGGTAGGTCAAGATTGTCTAGCAGCATTTCCAACACTACCACTACTTACTGGGCTCTTAGAAGACATGTAGGAGTAAAATAGAGTGAAATAGCACAGAATACTGAAAGCCAAGACTGGTGGTGATAAACAAGCTTTATCTTACCTCAGGAAACATGGCTACACTCTCAGGAAGTGGACAGCTGTCGAACAAAAATCATGCCGGACCATGGATGTTGCTGGACCAGAGTATGCCAGACTAGAGAGGTTCAACCGGTACTGTTATGCCTAATTCTTCAAAATACCTTATAAAGCTGTTAATAGTCTCCTTATCGGAAGAGCCCAGACCTCTGTGTCTTGTAGTAATGCATCCTGCATCTAAAAAGAAAAGGGAAGTGGTATAGAAAGTGTCTGAGAGCTATAAACCCACCCCTGGTGAAGATGAAAGCTTTTTGTGAGGCGGCCAAGTTCCAGATTTTTCAAAAGTTCGAGTGGAAGTCAAAAATGCTAATGTCACCCGGGTTACTTCCTCACGGCCATTTAAGTTTTGATCCCTGATAAAAGTAGTGAAATGAGCTAGTCCCTTTTTCCTTGTGAGGAATGTGACTTGCGGAAGTATATGGTGTGGTTAAGGGTCTGATTCTAGAAATACCTGCTCAAGGAGCAGGGCCAATCTTGGGATATATGGAGCATTCCGCAGTTCTATTGAACTCCTGCCCCTGTGCCTGAGGGGAGCCATTTTTTAGAGATGAGATTTTATAATCTTCAGCAATGCACTAGTGGAATATTTTTAAAACAAACTTTAAACTAAGACCCGGTCGACGTACATAGTCAATTCAGAAACGGACAATATATACCTGGGGTTGACAAACGCCCGTTAGATGGCGTCATTGCCACTTGGAATTGTATAGGTTCGGTGTTCTGCTAGTAGGTCTGGCACGTTTTTTTAGTTTTAAGTTCAACAAATCCTCTCCAGAGGAAGCGGCGCCAAAGAACCAGGAGAGGAAGAGGCGGATGGGTGGACATAAAGAACCAGCAGTGTCCCAAATTTTTGGGTGCCCTATGCAGCTGCGTATTCTGTGTATGGGTAAGGACGGCCCTGTCAGGAAGGGCAAATTGCATCCTAACATTTTTAGATTTGGTCACTTCACAAGTGTATAATTTTTTTATGCCTCAGTCTCCCAGGGGAATATGCCTGCCAATGGGAAGGGCAAAGTGAGCAATTGTCCTGATGGATGGCAATTCAAAAGGGCCCAGGACTCCTGGCCAGTGCCTCTACCACAGCAGCAGCGGCGGTCAGAGCCTGGACCCTTTTAACTCACTGCTGGAGTGCCACACAATGCACTCTGGGAAGCTCGGAGACTGGGCGGAGCAGCGTGGTTTGCTCTAGGTGGCATTGAGGGCTGGCTACCCTGGCCCCGCCCCTTCCACCTGAGGCCACGCCCCTTCTGGGCCCCTCCCACTTTGCCCAGGGGCCCAACGAGGCTGTTGGTTCTGCGGGAAATATGTTAAAAAATGCCTAATTTTACAGATTTAACTAGCCAAAACTTTACATACCAAGTCAGTGGCGAAGCCAGCAATAGAAACCAAGGGCCAGAAATGGATCTGAAATGTAACACAATGTCCATAGACTATTCATAGCTGCTCCTCCCTAGCAACTATTCCCACCTTTAGTTCCAAGTCCAGCGCAGGGATGAAGTGTTTGGAATCTGCAATTTTTGCAGAACTGAGACCTCTGCCTTAAGCTGACCCATGGTGTATAACTTAGCCTGTGAACGGAAATTTCAGCAGTGCCTGGCCTGTAGTGGATAGAATTGGTTCTTTCCTGCAATCCAGTCCAACACATTTGAAAGTGAGACTTTTGCTGTATCGACTTCAATGAGATCATGTCCCTCATAGGAGCATTTGGATGACATTGGCTGGAAAAAAAGTCAGTTCAAATTTGCTTTCAGAAATGGAGAATGATAGGGAAATACTTGGGATAAGCGTGGGAGGAGGCCGCTCAATAGAATCCAAGTTGACCAGGAATGTTCAAAAAAGTTCTGCTCAGGAATTTTGCAGTGAGGCAGACAGATCCAGGTATCTTTTCCCCCCTGAGGGCAGTGTGGGAGGCTAAAATATTTTTCGCCCACATTTGGTTCTTCCATCTCTCACTTGGAGTTTCATCCCTTCAGGAAAGGAACGAATATTTTAACTGACGAAGGAAGTGCTGGGATCCAAAACCAAGCCCTGAAGTGTGAAGCTATGCGAAAGGGCTGGCGGTGTTGGTATTTTGGAATTCAGGTGTGGGTGGTTTGTGTCTCTCTCTACCCCTCTGCAAGCTCCAACAAGGTGCTGTTTGAGAAGCCCCAGCAGAATAGTGGAAATCCCCAGGCTCATACAAAATATACATTTTTTCTGGCAGTTCAGACAGTGAAGTTTTAAGGAATGTCTGACTAAGAGGGTTTTCTCTATCCAGTTTTAATAAACATCAGCCAAAACTTTTTCTTTGCAACCTATATCTTCTAGTGGGCAAATACTCTAGCACTGTGAATGTCCATCTGAGAATCCACTGATTTCTGCTGCAAAGTGTTATCAGGGAAGAGAGCAGGGATGTATGAGCTAAATTCTACTTCCGAGAATTTATAATCCACCTACCTAAAACTCTTGCTGCAGCTTCAGTTAGTTACAGCGTTCTTCGGGTTCCACCCTAAAATTTCATGTAGAGGAGCTGTGCACTGAGGTTATGTCTACACTGCATGCTTATTTCAAAATAAGCTATTCTGAAATACTCCAAAATAACTTATTTTGAAATAGCACGTCTACAATACAGGGATATCTCAAAATGAGTCAGAGGCAGGCTTCCCTAGTGTGGACGTGCTATCTTGACTTAGAGCCCCAGGAGGCACTGGGGAGTAATTAGTTTAAATGACCCTGGGAAGGAGCTATTTCAAAATACCAGCAGTGGAGCATCCACACTCCAGCTATTCTGAAATAGCTATTTTGGAACACACATTATTCCTCATGGAATGAAGTTTACAGAAGTCGGAATAAACCGTCTGTTATTTTGAATTTATTTTGAAATAACGGAATTGCTATGTAGAAGCTTGCATTGTTATTTCGGATCAACGGCCGTTGTTCTGAAATAATGCTGCTGGGTAGATGCACCCTTAGTTATTAGCTGCCATGTGCACTTCCAGAAGTAGCTGCACTTCAAGGAGGGGGAGAAGGAATGCTTGTCTGATGTATATAATAATTTGCTGCTTAAAAAGCCCTTTGACCTCTGGGTGAAAGAAACAGACAGTCTGAATGAGGATCCAGGGTTTTGATTTCCACCCACCTCTAACATCCTAATGAACTTTAAGCATACTTGAAATATAGAAAATGGGATCTACTTCCAAATTTTGTAGCATGTCTGTATTATGGACCACCCCAGTCTAAAACATCCCAAGATTTTGGTGTGTTCAAAACCCTGAATCTGAAGTGTACAGTATGTGTCCATCTTTAATATATTAATAGATATCGAGGTCACTGTCATTCCCTTAAATAATTACTGTTGGAGAGACAAAAGGATTATAAGAATGGGTTGCTTCTGTAACTTTCACTTTACTAAATTAACAAAGGCTGTCGAAGAAGCAAACAGTTTGTGCAGAGGTATTTATAAAATGGAGGGGACGCTTTATGCTTCGCTTCTTTGTTGGGAGCAGGTCTCATAAAAAAAGTGGAAGTCACACAAAACTTTAGCAAAAGGGAGAATTTTTATTTTGTTTTGTTTATTCCAAAATTGTGTCTTCTATTTTCGATCAACTCTATGAATTATACGGGACGGGATTGCTGTATCTTTCTTTGTTTTATTAAGTTCTTCCAGCTGCACCAAGAGTTTGCAGATAGACACTTCTTGTTTGGGGATAAAAGTAATGCACACAGGACAGCTTCCTGGATGTTAGACCTAGACTTATCTCCTAAGTTCCTTGCATCTCCAGTATCTGTCATTTTGGGCCTTGCAGTTGATAGGTGATTGATGTATGTATCCTTCCCAGTATCTTTTGAAATGATTGACCTTGGCATACCAGTGTCTCCTCCTTCCTCCTTTCATACTGAAGCAAAATAAATATACAGGATGCCAACAGATGGCAATATTTTATCATCATTACACAATGGAGAGCCCTTTCTTCTGCGGCTTAGTTAAAAGTTTGCATCGAGCTCTTCGTTGTGAGACAAAAGGCGCTGAAGCTTTTGCTTGTCAAGCCCAAGAAAAACCTCTGGAATGATTTTCAGTATGTTTTGCTATGTCACAATTTTTACAACAGTCACTTAGAAAGCTGCGTCACTTACGATGGCCGATGGAATCACGCTTTGCCCCAGCTGGAAAGAGAAGAAAGCACCGTGAGGAAAATGCACATGGAGTTAAAGATGACTTTGTTTTCAGGAAGAAAGGGTGGAAAGCATTTGGAAAGGATTGGACTCGATGACCTCCTGAGGTCTCCTCCAACTCTATGCTTCTATGATTTTTTAGTCTGTGCTGTGAATGTTGCAAGCGGAAACAAGTGAATGCCTAAAAGACTGTTGGTGATTAGATCTGGAGGTATAAAAATGACAGATTAAAGTCCTATTTCATCAAAATACCTTGGCCCCCACTTAACTTTTTCCCAATTCTGCATATTGAAAAAAACGCAAAAAGCGATTGGATATTTATATGGCCATCAAGAATTCCCAGAGATATAACTGAGGCCTAAAAATATTGGACGAGATATTTGGGGTCCTGCAAGACTGTATTTGGGGGAAAATCCATGCTAGAATCTGAGTTTACAACAGTCACTATGGTTTGGACAATGTTTTTCATATGATACTTTTTCCCCACAACTGTAGAATGTGGACCTCTTGTTTGTGCACCATATGCATAGTGGATGAGACTGACAGTCAAAGGAACCAGTGTTTCAGATGTATTTTAGATGGAAAAGGGAAGGGTTTATCTGAAAAGAACTTCCAAACCTTGAGATGCTCACTAGTTCCTAATAGCTCCAGCTTTGAGAATTAGATGTGTCGTCGTAGCAGGAGCACCAGATTGAGAATTGTCACTGTCCCTCCGACTCATTTGAGGCATATATTTTAACTTCTCTGCCTCTTCCGCCATCTATAAAATGGGGTAATTAAAAAGACCTGCTTCACGGTGTTGGCAAATCGACCACATTCAGAAGAGAGTTGCGTATTTCAATGGTGACCACAAGTTAGGTACCTACGAGTGTGAAGTGGAAGAGATGACTCGTGTTTTGATAATGGTGGGTGGAATGGACTATCCCATGAGTCTGGATGGAGTTAGGAAGGTGGAATGGCCGCCTTTTTGAATATTGGGCTCCACCCAATAAGAGTTGTTGGTTCAATGTGACAACACTTTCCCCAGGTTCTACCCTTCCCAATTTCTCTGCCCTTTATAAATACATTCTCACCATTTTGTAACATTTCCACAGGCAGCATGCAAATGGAAAATAAGACAACATAAAGCAGTGTCCAGAACTGCCCTGGGGTGAAAATGATTGTTTATGGGGTATGTCTACACTACCCCCCTAGTTCGAACTAGGGGGGTAATGTATGCATACCGAACTTGCTAATGAAGCCTGGGATTTGAATTTCCCGGGCTTCATTAGCATAAAGCCGGCGCCGCCATTTTTAAAAGCCGGCTAGTGCGAACCCCGTGCCGCGCGGCTACACGCGGCACGGACTAGATAGTTCGGATTAGGTTTCGGTGGTTCGCACTAGCCGGCTTTTAAAAATGGCGGCGCCGGCTTTATGCTAATGAAGCCCGGGAAATTCAAATCCCAGGCTTCATTAGCAAGTTCGGTATGCATACATTACCCCCCTAGTTCGAACTAAGGGGGTAGTGTAGACATACCCTATCAATTAAGCCTATACATAGTAGCTTTCCTCTTTCTCTTAATCAGGCCTGGTCTACACTGAAGGGGAAAGTTGACTTTAAGAGACACAACTCCAGCTACATTAATTATGTAGCTGGAGTCGACATTTCTTAAATCGTGCTTTCAGGCTATCCACACAGTGGGTATGTCTAGACGACATGCCTCTGTCATCAGAGGCATGTAAAATAGCCTATCCGACATAGTCAATGAAGCTGGGATTTAAATATCCCCAGCTTCATTAAAATAAAAATGGCCACCGCGCTGTGCCAGCTCAGCTGATTGTCGGCACAGCGCAGGACTCAAGATGCGGCCTGTTCAACAAGGGAAGCCTTTGTCGACCGCTCCCTTATGCCTCGTGAAACGAGGTTTACAGGCTTCATTGACTATGTCAGGTAGTCTAATTTACATGCCTCTGGCGACAGAGGCATGTAGTCTAGACATACCCAGTGGGAGGTTGACAGAAGCAAATACTCCCGTCGACTTCCCTTACTTCTCGTGACAAGTGGGACTACTGGCACCAATGGGGTCTTCACTAGACCTACTAATAAGAATTCTAGAAGATTGACCTCCAGAGGTTTCATCTTCTCTGTAGTGTAGACAAGACCACAGGGATCCAACAGCTTCTTTTCCCTCTTACACATTCTAGCACTGAAGCTTCCATGTAAGCAGAAGAGAAACACATCTACTGCTGCCGGGGCAGACTTGTGCTGACATTTAATCCAGAAAATAAGAAATCCATTAGCTTTGGGCCATATTGGACTGCATGGAAAGAAACTTTACATGAGCATCTTTACATCCATCAACCCTCTTGGTTCAGGAACATAACCTTGAATGCAAAAAGCCAACGACTATTGCGAACAAGGAATGTGTTGTGGGGAAAGGTACAAAAAGGAATGTAACATGTCCCTTTTCTCTCCTTCACAAGCAGTTCATTTAAGGAGAAAAAAATGGTAGACGGGGTCTTTCTTCCTTTTTTTTTTTTTTTTTTTGGCCAGGAATTTGTGTGCGCGAGTTCATATAAAATCTTCAGTGAAGCCTTATTGACTATCTCTGTTGTGATTACAATAGCCCATGCAGGTATAAACCATGCTTCATATCCTGTAACAATACACAACTGCTCAGAGCCACTAGAGTGGGGGCAGAGCTCAAACGTCGAAATCCACAGGCAATAAAAATGAAACCACCAGAAAACCAGCTGCCATTTATTTCTTTTTAAAAATGTTTTCCCTCTTTCTTTCCCTCAGCAGCTTTTCCCCATGTTGAAAAGGATCCCCTGGTCAAAAGACAGCAGGCAAGCTTGTAGAAAGCTTTGATAGTCATTGATGTGGAACATTACAACACATGGTAGTAGCATGAACCAATAGTGAGTCTCCTCTCTGGGTGGACCTCCCTCCAAGAATAACCTCTGTTCATTATTCTTTCAGGACCCCCTCTAGAAGTAGAGAGCCCATTCTTCCACCGGTCCCAGGACTGCCTGGGTCCCAGTTTGCCTTTTTCCATCAGTATTGCTAAAGCAAATAGCACACAGTATTTACTAGGTGTGATGTTTTAAATCATATTCATCTAACCAATAAAAGGATTTATTGCCAATAAAAGTTCCACAGAGGCATAGCTTATTCATAGAGAAGACGGTCGATGAAATCACGCTTTGCCCCTGTCTGGAAAGAGAAGAAGGCACCGTGAGGGAAACGCACATGGAGTTAAAGATTACTTTGTTTTGGAGGAGAAAGGGCGGAGAGCGTTTGGAAAGGATTGTACTCCTGAGGTCTCTAACTCTATGATTCTATGATTTTTTTTGTCTGGGCTCTGGATGTAGCAAGTGGAAACAAGTAAATGCCTAGAAGACTGTAGGGCTACATCTACATTGGCACCCCTTTCCGGAAAAGGGATGCTAATGAGACGGGTCGCAATTGCAAATCCGCGGGGGATTTAAATATCCCCCGCGGCATTTGCATTTACATGGCTGCCGCTTTTTTCCGGCTCGGGGATAAGCCGGAGAAAAGCGCCAGTCTAGACGCGATTCTCCGGAAAATAAGCCCTTTTCCGGAGGATTTCTTATTCCTACAATATTTGTAGGAATAAGAAATCCTCCGGAAAAGGGCTTATTTTCCGGAGAATCGCGTCTAGACTGGCGCTTTTCTCCGGCTTATCCCCGAGCCGGAAAAAAGCGGCAGCCATGTAAATGCAAATGCCGCGGGGGATATTTAAATCCCCCGCGGATTTGCAATTGCGACCCGTCTCATTAGCATCCCTTTTCCGGAAAGGGGTGCCAATGCAGACACAGCCTTGGTGATTGGATCTGGTGGCATAACAATGACAGATTAAGGTCCCATTTCAGCAAAAGACTTCATCCACTGCTTAACTTTATCCCAATTCTACACATTGAAAGAGATGCAAAAAGCGATTGGATATTTATATGGCCATTCAGAATTACCAGAGAGATAACTGAGGCCTAGAAATATAGGAAGGGATATTAAACCTTGGCTTTCATGGCTTAGGCCAAGTCACTAAGGATTTGTCTACACTACAGTGTTATTTCGAAATAAGTTATTTTGAAATAACACGTCTACAACAAAATGCATTTCGAAATAGCATTTTGCTATTTTGAAATCACACATCCACATTGAGTGGACTCTGAATCGCATTTAAGGCAGGCCGGAACCAGTTCCAGCAGGGCACCAGGTCAGGATTTACTGTGTGGGGCTGCTGCCTGAGGCTATCTGAGGTCTGTGCTTAAAGGGTCCCCCCTGGACAGCCGGTTCTCAGGTTTCCCTGCTTGCTTGTCTACCTCTGTGAGGGACAGCAAAGCATTTTGTCTCTGTGTGCTCTGATTGCCCTCACTTGGGACACCACAGCACTTGGTAACATGTAGCCAGAGCTGCCCCTGGGCACTCTGGTGCTTCTCTTGGATACGTTGCTGCGAGCCTGGCTGCACTTTCTGCAGGCTGCCATCCGGGAGGTCCCTCAGGGGGCTATCAGTATCCAGGAGGCCCTGCAGGAGAGCTTCCACCCTGAGGAGCACTAAGAGCCTCCCTGGTCTGCCCCACTGGGGGCTTTTGCCTCATTCCTCCCTCATATCCTTCCACTTACCCCTCCCTAAACCCCCTTCCTGATGTCAAATAAAATACATGGATTTTCATGAACACAAACTCTCTTTATTTAACAAAACTGGGAGGGGGAGGGAATGAAACTCTGGTGAGACTGGCAAAAGGAGGAAGGAGAGGGGAGGGAGGAGGGAGCTGGAAGGAGGAAACAAGGGGAAGAAGGGGGAGGGGAAGCTCAGGGCCCAGGGTTGTGGGTCTTGCCGGACCAACTTGATTTTCATGTGAACCTCCTCCTGGGTTTTCATGTGGCCTTTGGTGGCCAGGCTGGCAGCTATCCTGCCATAGATGGCCGCGTTCCTCCGTCTAGTGCTGAGATCATGAACGTTGGGGGCATCCCCCCAAAACCTGAATAAGGTCCATCATCTCTGCCCTGGACCAGGAAGGCCCCCACCTTCTCCGAGCCCTGGTAGGCTTCTGGGAGCTGGCAGACTGCTCCTGGGGAGTGGCAGAAGTCTGGCTGCCAGTGGCTTGCTGGCTCATGTTTTGGGGCCACTGGGTAAGGTGCAGTGACTACTAGCTCTCGGCTGGAAGGCTTGAGCTGGCACAGGAACTGTGGCCAGAGTCAACCCCTTTAAGGGGATGGGGGGAGGGAGAGAAGTATTCTTGGTTGAGGCTGGAGTGGCCACCAGGGCACCCTGGGAAGGCTGGAGGCCCCTTATTTTGAAATAAGTGTCTACACAGCACTTCTTTTGAATTAGCTATTTCGAATTTGGTGTTATTCCTCGTAGAATGAGGTTTACCAAATTCAAAATAAGCTGATGGATCAGGACAACTGGAGCCAATGAAGACTGAGACTCTGGTTAACCTCTCCTCAAAGTGCATGAGGAGTGAGGAGAGATGGTGCTGTGGAGGGTCTGGGAGGAGCAAGCGCAAGCAGGTACCAGGAGGAGGAGCCTGCGGTAAGGAAGGTGTTGAGGAGAACAGTGGAGAAGTGGCCCAGGGCATCGTAGCTGCCACACAGCTGATACTGGGCACTATACAGGCAGCTGATATCATAGAGCCCCAGAGCTGGAACCTGGTGTAGAGGACAGACCTCAATTCCTCCCTCCACCAACACCCCAATTCAGCACTGAAGAAGGACTAGTTTTGATGAAGGGGTCTGTCTTGCCCTATACCTCTAAGAGAGGCATCAGAGACTATGGAGTTTGGTCTTCTTTCCTGTCCCCATGCTGGCCAATGATGAGAGTGGCTGCACAAAACAGCAAGCTGGTGTCCCAGAGAAAGACTATGTCTAGACTAAGGTGTTTTCGAAAAAGTGGCCTTTATTCAAAAAAACTTCACTTGCGTCTAGACTGGCGCCACTTTTTTTTTAAAATAAATCGAAAGAACGTTGCAGTTTTTTCAACAGTGGTAAACCTCATTTACGAGGAAGAATGCCTTTTTTTCGAAAGAGCTCTTTCGAAAAAAGGCATTCTTGACTACAAACAGGACTTTTTCGAAAGAGAGCATCCAGATTGCATGGGTGCTCTCTTTCGAAGAAGAGGATTGCTTTTTTGAAAAAAGTTGTCTGTCTAGACGATCTCTTTCGAAAGAAGTGTGTAGTCTAGATGTTGTCAACGTGTCTAAACGGAAAGCGTCTGTTTGCTGCTGAGGCAAGCCATCCGCCCAAAAGTGCAGGACCTACCAAAATGCAGAAAGAGCTTTCTCACAATGGCTGTATTATTTTTGTGCTGTGCATGGCTTCGCCCTTATCTGTGCTGAATTTCATCTGACATTTTGTTGCCCAGTCGCCACTGTTGTCAAATCCCGCCCCTCTTTTACATCTTTCCCATCAGCTTTGGATGGCGCTATCTTGAATATCTTTGTATCATCTGCTAACTTTGATGCTTCACTGCGCTCTCTCTTAATGAATTGGTTGAACATACTCCCCAAAAGGGAGATGACTAAGCTGACTGTGTTGGGTTTTTTTTTAATAAAATAAAAATGAATCATATGTGCTTCCCAAACCATAGCCCTGGCCACATGATTGGTTCGCTTCCAACAGGCTTGTTCCAGAACTTGCAACACCATTGCTTCTCTTCTCTGAGTGGGCAGATGACTCAAGCTTTTGCTAATGCTGTGGACCACACATGACATTTAGTATGATCCCTTTTGATTTATCACGGAAACAGTGTATTCAGGGGGGTGAGTACCAGACTTGTGGCTGCTCCAGGTCAAAATCACAGGCGAAGCATGCTGTAGCTCATCTCAGCTTCCCGTGTGTGTGAGTTAAGGTCACTTCATAGAGGGCCCTTCAGCGATGGCTATTTTCTGGACTATTCGGCAACTTTCTCGAGGCTACAGCAGAGTCTCTTGTGCCGTAGGCACTCAGCATTCATGGGGCTATCCGCCCCAAGGAGGTAGAATGATGATGATATTCAATTAGCTGTGATTAGTTGTTGCGGGTCAGTTTTACACTGCCAAGACATCACACTCGCTTGTGGGTCACATTGCACAGTATACAGCTGGAAAAGTAGTGATAGTGGAAGAAACAAGACAAGGACTCATTTGTATAAAATTCCTGCTTCCACGACCTATTGTAAAGCTTAATTTATTTACTACAGAGATCTTTGGAAGGAAGGCACAACCAAAGGGCATTTTGCTGTTGTCTCAGTGAAGGCGTTAAACCAGCCGTGGCCAACCTGAGGCTTGCGAGCCTCATGCGGATCATGAAATCTCCCCCCCCCCCGTGGTTCTCTGCAGCTCTGCCCCTGCACCCCCAAAAATGGCCCTCTCCTCTCCTCCCAGCTCCCTGTGTTGATCTGTGCATGGAAGACGTCTGGCACAGCCATGAAAGATTAGACTTAAAGATAGTGGTGGGAGCCTGCTGTGGCCAAAAAGACTCAAAACACGTTTAAATGCATTTTCTTAAAGGGGCAGAGCTTTTTTTTTTTCCACCTCGACAATTTTGCCCTGGTTCTTCATGCTGGATCCATTGCTATCTTGGCTCTTTGCTCAGAATGGGTTGGCCACCCCGCATTAAACATAGGTGACCACCTGTGTTCCCTGTAAGCTAAGAATTTGTGTGGCCATGCAGGAGAGATTCAAATGCCATCCAGCTGATTGGCAGAACACCCACAATGCCAATGGCTGGCAGCATGTGTTCCTACTGGTGGTGCACATGGTTCTGTGCACAGAACAAAATTTATTCTGTGCACAGATGGGAAAAACAGAATAAACATGGGTGACTCAGACCCACTTTCCCATGGGATCCTGCAGTGCTCATGGGTTAGAGTGACCTCTCATTCCTGCTGTGGGGCCACAGATGGAGATGGTTTTAGTGCCGGTCACCGCTCCCTGCATCCAATCTCCCCATTTAACAACTGCACCAGAGTAAATTAGAGACACTCTGGCATTTTAGAGCCTTATAGATCATAAGCCTGTCCCTGACAGAGTGTATCGGAGAGGCCAGTCTTCTGGTATCTATAACAAGTCATCTGTGGGCAGAATCAAACCTGGGACCTCTGGTGCTTAGGGCATGACCATCTACCACATGAGCTTCAAGCAGTCTCAGTGCCACTAGATGGGACAGTACCACCACACTCAGCAGGTGTATGGGTTATACTTGCAACCTCTGTCCTGCTCCTGAATTGAAGGAGCCATTCACCAAACAGCTTGAGCTTTCTGGAGAAAGATCAGTTAGATCTACATTATCTATCTGGTATATGGACAATATCTTGTATTCCTGGCTTCAGAGTATCTTAAAAAGTATATAGATGTAGAAACCACGCTCTGAACATGCTTTTTTCTTTTGTTTTCTTCCTTTTTAGGGAGAGAAAAGAGGTTCTGGCTAAGATGAATCTTGCATTCTGTTCTGACGGCGGTATGTTTGTTGTGGTCATTCTTAGCAATCCTGGGGCTTTGTGGTTGGCTGATGTCTATATCTTCAGCTAGAGACCTTTCACCAAAAGGAAAAGTTCTCCTCTCTTTGTCAGACTGTAAAACTGGCCTGCAGCTTTGGTGTCATTCTTGTGCAGCAGTGCTGACATCCTGAAACCCAAGTGTAAAAAACCCTCTGCAGAAACAGAACCTTCCATGAACACAAAAACATCCAAGGGTCCCTGAGTTTTTATTATTTCATAGAACGGCCAGAAACTCTGGATTTCAAGTTGAATGACTTGCGCTGGATTATGAGATGCACATTAACACCTTCACATTCACATATATGTGAAAACTAACTCCAATTAGCTTTTTTTTTAAATTGAGTTTCCTACTCTTGATGACTAAGTGTGGATAATGAAGTCAGGATCACTTTTTCCACTCCACCCAAAAACCTGTTGCAAGTTTTCCTGATATTTTGTGCCCTCTCTCCACATCAACCGTGCTTTTGTAATTTTGCTAATTAATGGGTTTGTGGATAGTTTCACATGATGATTTATGTTCAGGTTTAAAATGCTATAGATATAGATATAGATATAGATATAGATATAGATATAGATATAGATATAGATATAGATGGGGAGAGATGGAGAGAGTCTAAATATGAAGGTGTAGGAACCTGGATGCATTGTGAAAAGTTAGGTTTTTTTTGTTTTATTGAAAATATTAGAAGATAATTTTCTCTTGAATTTTCAATAACATCTAATTTTAAAGCTTTAGAGGGGTAGCTATGTTAGGCTGTAACTGGAAAAACTTAAAATACAATGAATAATCTAGCAGCACTTAAAAGACTAATAAAACATGTAGCTGGTATCAAGAGCTTTTGTGGGGACAACCCACTTTTTCAGATGCCTGGAGTTATTAAAGGTCCAGTTCCAAAATAAATAGGGGATGGGGTGAGGAGAAGGAAGGGAAAAAGGGGGGAAAAGTCAATTAGAGTGTTTATGGTACATGAAGCTGATAGAAAAGGTGCAAATTTTTCTTAAGTTTGGTTTTTTAAGTCATTGGGACATGGAAGTTAGTGTGTTAGCCAGGTCATGTTTTATTCATACCTTTGTAACGGGTCCCAAACTTGTGAGCGAAGTTAAATTCCAAGCCTTTCCTGTGTATTTGGCTTGTGGAATTGGCCTGAAACAACACTGTGACTTTGAGTTCCATTAACGAGTGCCAGGGCAGGTTGAAGTGTTCTCCAACAGGTTTCTGTGTGTTGCCTTTTTGGATATCTAATTTGTGTCCATTAATTCTTTCCTGTAGAGACTGTCCAGTTTGGCCAATATGCATGGCAGAGGGGCATTGCTGACGCTTGATGGCATAGATCACATCAGTGGATGTGCAGTTAAACGAGCCTCTGATGTGGTGGCTGATGTGATTGGGTCCAATGATGAAATCACTTGTGTAGATGTGTGGACAGAGTTAGAGTTGGCGCTGGGGCTGATTGCAGGGGTGGGTTCCTGGATGAATATGATGGAGGTGTGGTGCGTGGTTACTGGAAAAAACTTGTTTGAGGTTAGGGGGTTGTCTGCAGGCAAGGATGGGCCTGTCCCCCAAGGCCTGTGAGAGTGATTGGTCATTTTCCAGGATAGGTGTAAATTGTTGATAATGCATTGGAGGGATTTAAGCTGTGGGCTGTAAGGGCATGTCTAGACTGCATCCCTCTATCAGCATAGGGATGCAGATTAGGCAGGTCGACATTGCAAATGACATGGAGATTTAAATATCCTGTACTTAATTTACATAAAATGGCCACCGTTTTTGCCAACTCAGCACAGTCTAGAGGGGGATCTGTCGAGAAAGAAAACCTTTTTTGACAGATCCCTTATGCCTCCTGCAAGGAGGTTTATAGAAGGGGGAGGGGACTTTGGACAAGGGGGCGGAGCAGCAGTGAGAAGGAGTGGAGCAGGGGTGGGGCTTGGTGAAGGAGTGGAGCAGGGGTGATTTGTGGGTGGAACTTTTAATGTGAGGGTTGCCCTGAGCCCTGTACCCGGAGCATTGGGAAGGGGCTGCCTTAGACCCTACAATCCCCTTAGGGATGGCCCTGGATAGAAGGGAAAATAGCACTGAGTTGGGGGCACAGATACAGAAAAAAATAAAATTGCTTCACAGAGGTTCTTAAAGAGGAACGGCCAGGTCTGAGCACGGGGACAGAACCCTAGAAAGATGGACAAATAGAGAGTTCCTATAATAATGCGTCATAGCAGTAGGCCAGGGGGTTAAACACAAGAGGAGAGGTAGGAACACAAGGTAGGAAAACAGTTGTCCTTGCCAAGTTTTGTATTGATTCAGAAACAGGTGACCTAATGCTTGCATGATGCAAAACTAGAGATGCCAAATGATGTAAACATTCATGTTTTATCACAGGTAGCATTTAGTTTTGCTTCTGGACATAATAATAAAGGAAACATCTTAAGAACATAAGAACGGCTGTACTGGGTCAGACCAAAGGTCCATCTAGCCCAGTAGCCTGTCTGCTGATAGTGGCCAGCTCCAGATGCCCCTTAGAGTGTGGACCGAAGACAAAGATCAAGCAATTTGTCTCCTGCCATCCTTCTCCAGCCTCTGACAAACAGAGGCCAGAGACAACATTTCTATCCCCTTGCTTAATAGCCTTTTATGGACCTAACTTCCATGAAATTATCTAGCTTCTCTTTAAACTTTGTTATAGTCCTAGCCTTCACAGCCCCCTCTGGCAAGGAGTTCCACAAGATGAGTATCTTAATGATACTTCAGTTGTTTCTTTTTCAAGTGAGGGTATGTCTACACTTGCAGCCTATTTTGGAATCGGGCTTCAAATGTAGGCATTCGGAATTGAAAATCAAGCCTGGGATTTAAATATCCCATGCTTGATTTGCATGTTCCCAGCCGGGCGCCATTTTTGAAATTTACAAGCCCAAAGTAACTGCCCACGTCTACACGCAGCAGTGAAACAGACATTCGAAATAAAGCCCTATTCTGAAATACCTGTAAAACCTCATTTCAGGAGGAATAACAGGTATTTTGGAATAGGGCTTTATTTTGAACGCCCGTTTCTCTGCTGCATGTAGACACAGGCAGTTACTTCGGGCTTGTATATTTAAAAAATGTAGCTGGGCCGGGAACATGCAAATCAAGCACGGGATATTTAAATCCCAGGCTTGATTTGCAATTCTGAATGCCTACATTTGCAGCCCTATTCCAAAATAGGCTGCAAGTGTAGGCATACCCTAAGGGTATGTCTAAACTACATGGCTCCATCAATGGAGCCATGTAGATTAGGCTGATCGGCAAAGGGAAATGAAGCCGCGATTTAAATAATTGCGGCTTCATTTAAATTTACATGGCTGCCACGCTGAGCTGACAAACAGCTCATCAGCTGTTTGTCAGCTCAGCGCACTAGTCTGGACGCTCCCGCGCAGACCTGAAAGCCCTTTATCGACCTCCCTGTTATGCCTCGTAGGATGAGGTTTACCAGGGAGGTCGATAAATGGCTTTCATGTCGACAGGGGAGCGTCCAGACTAGTGCGCTGAGCCGACAAACAGCTGATCAGCTGTTTGTCAGCTCAGTACGGCAGCCATGTAAATTTAAATTAAGCTGCGATTATTTAAATCACGGCTTCATTTCCCTTTGCCAAACAAACAAATCTACATGGCTCCGTCGACGGAGCCATGTAGTTTAGAGATACCCTCAGTGAACATGTACATTGTTTCTTGCAGTATGTGTAGATGTAGCTGGGTACACACGTATCTACTTCCGTTGTTGCTTTGCTCCTACGTCCCTGCTGAACTGTGAATTTCAGCTCAACCATGTCTTTATGGCTTTTTTTGTGTGTGTGTCTACTCAGCTGCGATTCTGAGATGCAACTAGACAACTTGCTTTGGGCCAAAATTCAAAGGAACATCAAAGAGACTGTTACGAAAAAATGAATAATTAAACTTTAATTAACAGCTGTCATTTTTGGCAGGTGCAAACTTATTACTTCCAGGAAGGATATTTTTTATGACTCTTTCTGCAATCATTACGTTAAAAAAAAAAGACTTGTGCCCCATAGGAAAGTAATGGGATGCAAGTCACTGTTTTAATTTGTGGTCAAAGAATATGTCTGAGTCTTTTATGGAAGGAGGTAACAAAGTGTGTTTAATAGGTAAATAAGGAGAGGTGATTGCAGAGAAGAACTGAGATTTGTCATCTTTTTTTTAGTCTCCAAATGTCATATGCAATTATAGACTACTAGAACTGGAAGGGACTGCAAGACCCCTCAAATCCAGTACCCGGCACTCAAGGCAGGACCAAGCACCATAGACCATCCCTGACTGATGTCTGTCTAATCTGCTCTTAAAAATTCCAACAATGGGTATTCATCAACTTTGCTAGGCAATTTATTCCAATTTTTAACCACCACGATTGTTAGGCAGTTGTTCCTAATGTCCAGCTAAAACCTCCTTTGTTGCAATTCAAACCCATTGGTTTTTGTCCTGTCATCAGATGGTAAGAATAATTGTTCTCCCTCCTCCTTGTAACAACATTGCTTGTTGCAACAGTGCTGCTGAAGCTGTGTTGGAACCAGGATATTAGAGAGCAAGCCAGGTGAGGTAGTATCTTTTACTGGACCAATTTCTGGCAGTGAGGGTATGTCTACACTAAAGCGTTATTTCGAAATAAGCTATTTCAAAATACTTAATTCAAAATAGCTTATTTCAAAATAATGCGTCTACACACAAAATGCACTGAGTGGACGCTGAATTGGATTTAAGGCCAGCTGGAACCAGGTCTGACAGGGTATCAGGTCAGGATTTACTTTGTGTGGCTGCTGTCTGAGGCTATCTGAGGCCTGTGCTTAGAGGGACACCTCCCCTTCCCCCCGGACAGCAGGTTCTCAGGTTTCCCTGCTTGTTTGCTTACCTCGATGAGGGACAGCAAAGCATTTTGTCTCTGCGTGATGTGATTGCCCTCACTCGGGACACCACAGCACTCTGCAACGTGGAGCCGGAGCTGCCTCTGGGCACTCTGGTACTTCTCTTGGATGCGTTGCTGCGAGCCTGGCTGCACTTTCTGCAGGCTGCCATCTGGGAGGTCCATCAGGGGGCTGTCAGTATCCAGGAGGCCCTGCGGGAGAGCTTCCACCCTGAGGAGCACTAACAGTCTCCCTTGTGCCTCATTCCTCCCTCACGCCCTTCCACTTATCCACCCCAGCCCCCCTTCTTTATTTAACAAAAATGGCGGGGGGAATGAAACTCTGGTGAGACTGGGGAAAGGAGGTGGGAGGGGGAAACCAGGGAGGAGGGAGATGGAAGGGGAAAGCAAGGGGAAGAAGCGGGAGGGGAAGTTTAGGGGTCTCGCCGGACCATGTGAACCTGCTCTTGAATTCTCATGTGGGCTTTGGTGGCCAGGCTGGCAGCTATCCTGTCATAGATGGCCGTGTTCCTCTGTCTAGTGTGGAGATCATGGACGTTGGGGGCATCCCCCCCAAACCAGAATAAGGTCCATGATCTCCACCCTGGACCAGGAAGGCCCCCGCCTTCTCTGGGCCTTGTCAAGCTCCTGGGAGCTGGCAGACTGCTCCTGGGGAGCGGTCGAGGTCTGGCTGCCAGTTTCTTGCGTGGGTCATGTTTTGGTACCACTGGGTCGGAGCAGTGACCGCTGACTCTGGGCTGGCAGGCTTGGAGCTGGCACAGGAACTGTGGTCAGAGTCTACCCCTTTAAGGGCTTCAGGGAGGGGAGAGGGGAGAAGGGAGAGGAGTGTTCTTGGTTGAGGCTGGAGTGGCCACCAGGGCACCCTGGGAAGGCTGGAGGCCCCCTATTTCGAAATCAGTGTCTACACAGCACTTCTTTTGAATTAGCTATTTCGAATTTGGTGTTATTCCTCGTAGAATGAGGTTTACCAAATTCTAAATAAGCACTCCACTATTTCAAATTTATTTCGAAATAGCAGTTTGGTTGTGTAGATGCTGGGAAAGTTATTTCGAAATAAGGGCTGTTATTTCGAAATAACTTTGCTGTGTAGACATACCCTAAGAGAGGCAGACTTCTAAGCTCAAACAGGGCTGAAGAAGATTTCTGTGTAAGCTCGAAACCTTGTCTCTCTCACCAGCAGAAATTGTTCCAACAAAAGATATTACCTCACCCATTCAGTCTTTTTTATTCTCCAAAGCTGCTTACCTTTCAGTGTATCTCATTAGGTTCTCAGAAACCATGGAACCTTCAACACCTCTCTTCTGATTTAGGGTATGTCTACACTACCCCGCTAGTTCGAACTAGGAGGGTAATGTAGGCATACCGCACTTGCAAATGAAGCCCGGGATTTGAATTTCCCGGGCTTCATTTGCATAAGCGGGGAGCCGCCATTTTTAAAACCCCGCTGGTTCGAACCCCGTGCAGCGCGGCTACACGGGGCTCGAACTAGGTAGTTCGAACTAGGATTCCTATTCCGAACTACCGGTACACCTCGTGGTACACCTTTGCAAGTGTGGTATGCCTACATTACCCCGCTAGTTCGAACTAGCGGGGTAGTGTAGACATACCCTAAATCAGAAGAGAGGTGTTGAAGGTTCCATGGGGTAGTGTAGACATACCCATAGGGATCAGAATCTGTAAACCCTTTATGAGATAGTAAACTGGAGTGGAAGGATGGCCCAATGGTTAGCATACTGATGTGGGCTTCAGGTGACGGGATTTTAATTACCTGGCATGTTAAGGACACCTTCAGTAAAGGCATGTCTACACTAGGAAATAATTTCAAAATAACTTATTTTGAAATACTTCAGAGGGGTAGCAGAGTTAGTCTGTAACAGGAAAAACTTAAAAACAACAAATAGTCTAGTTCAGCCATGGCCAACCCATGGCTCGCGAGCTCCATGTGGCTCTTCTTTCCTTAAAGTGCAGCTTGTGAACCCTCCCCCATGGTTCACGAATCTGCCCCTGCTCCCCTAGAAATAGCCCCCTGGCTTCTGGTTCCCTGAGTTCACCGGGTGCCTGGAGTCGTCCGGTGCGGCAAAGCAAAATGGTGCCGGCAAGATGGCACTGGCCAATGGGAGCCTGATGTGGCCAAAAAGCCAACATGTTTTTTTTTTAAGGGGCAGTGTTCTTTTTTTTTTCCTCAACAACTTTTTCACCCTGGATCTTTGTGCTATATGCACAACTATTTTGGCTCTTTGCCTGTAATGGATTCGCCACCCCTGCTCTAGTTGTTAGTCTTTAAGGTGCTACTACACTATTTATTGGTTTTTTTCTTATTTTAAAATTGTAACTCCCAAAATAACTATTTTGAAATAGTGTGGGCACACTACAGGGAAGCCCCGAAATTAGTCCGAGGCAGGCTCCATTAATGTGAACACGCTGCCTTGACTTAGAGCCCCAGGAAGCACTGGGGAGAACTTACTTTGAATGACTGTGGAGAGTAGTTATTTCAAAATGGCAGCAGGCGAGTGTCCACACTACTTCTATTTTGAAATAACTGTTTTGAAATAAGTGTTATTTCTCATGGGCTACATCTGTACTGCAGCACTATTTCAGGATGCCTTTGGTATCCCGAAATAGCTATTCTGCATCTTTTGAGCGCGCCCGTTATTTTTTCTATGCCTCTGTTCCTCATCTTCATAAGGGGGACAGTAGAACTGTCCTGAATCCCAAGGGTGTTGTGAAGCTCTGTCACTGAACATTGTGAAGTACTCATGTCCTACAGCAATCAGAGCCATATAAGAACATACGATAGAACGCCGATAATTGGTGCCTCTTGAAGTCAATGAAAACCACCTGCATACGAAGGGATGGCTTCTCTGAGTATAGGGTTGTAGGACTGGACCCTAAGTATTTCTCATGATTCATTGGTCATTGACACAGCTCAAATTCTTTCATTATGTACTTTTGTTAGGCTCCTCACATGATAGCCGCAGAGAGAATCTTGGGCGATTCTCATTCCAGTCTCATCATGAGGGCAGGATCTGTCTTTTTTTAAATTAGTTTAAGTGGGACATCGCCTTCCATTGGGCAGGATGCAGGACCGGGTCACACAAGTTCAGGATTCTGTTCCCAGCGCTAAAGCTGCCCTGCTGGATGACTTTGGGCAAGTCACATCAGCCCTTTGGTTTGCCCATTCCTGGAGATAATACGATCTATTTTGCCAGGATGCTCTTAAAAGTAAACAGCAATAAATTTTGCTATGAATGAGTCTACAGTAGTAAGACTGACTTCACTGCTATAAAGAATGTTGCTTTGATTCATCACTTATTGAAAAGCAGAATTTTTGGCAGGTGGGGGAATCAACTGTGTTTTCCTTAGTTCCAGTTAATAAAAGGACCATAGCAATTACCGTTGCTACTAATTGCACAGTGCTGGAGCCAAAATCCATGGAAGCCTGCCATTTAAGATCTCCGTTTTGTTCAGTGTGCCTTGTATTAAACCTGTGTGTGTAAGGAAAGTGATTAATTTAAAATGTGTGTTTTACCCACAAATAAGAAGAGTCTAGCTTTAGCCATAGCTAGAAGCACAGAGATACCAGAGGGGAAACCTGTACCTACAATCAGAATTTTTTTATATTGTTTTATATACAAATGGATATTTATAATAATACTTGGCGACTTTCTATCCAGCTTGTCCCAAGTTGCTGGCATGTGTATTAACCCTTAGCACCTTCACTAAATGGAAATACGAAGAAGTATGATTGGGTTCTTGAAATGGGAGCTTGCATCACACTTCAAAACTCCCACCTTTCCATTATGATACAGGCTGAACCTCTCTAGTCCGGCACTCCAGCAACATCCATGGTCCAGCATGATTTTAGTTAGGTGGATGTTCACTTATGGATGTGGCTAAGTTTTCTGCAGTCCCATAAAGTTTATTTACAGCCACCAGTCCTGGCTCTTGGGGTACGTCTAGACTACAGGCTTCTGTCGACAAAGAGCGTCTAGACTACATTGAGTTCTGTCGACAAAGCAAGCTGCTTTGTCGACATGGTAGTGTAGACGCAAAGGACAGTTTACATGCAATAACACCTTCTGTCGACAGAAACTCTGTTGACAGAAGGCGTTATGCCTCGTAAAATGAGGTTTACCAGCGTCGACAAAACTGCTGAGTTCTGTCGACGTTATGTCGACAGAACTCAGCGGTAGTGTGGACGCTGGTATAGTTTTGTCGACAAAACCCTGTATTCTAGACACACCCTTTGTGTTCTGTGCTGTTGTTTAGCTCTAATTTACCCCTAAGTGTCTTCTAACAGCCCAGTAAAAAGTGGAAGTATTATTAATACTGTTAGACAATATGGACCTCCCAGGGTTTGGAAAATTCTCTGGTTTGGCACCAGTCAGGTCCTGAGGGTGCTGGAGGAGAGACATTCAACCTGTAGTTGTATGAGCACCTTGTTTGCTCTGCAGTAAAGTTTATCTTCCCAAAAGGGAATCGAGATCAGTTGTTCAAGTGGTCAGTCAAGTTGATCTGGATTGTTCCCTTCATGGTACCAGGTGTCAGCTGGAGCAGAGCATGGTCCAAACCTCACCGGAGGTATTCCGCACCTCCCAGAATCCCGTAAATATCCTGTAGGCTGCGGTGCCTGCCTGAGCTTGTGGGCTTTCCTGAGCGATGTTGAGCTGTCAGCTCTTCTGCCTCTGTCAGCACGGGCTTGTTTTATCTTGTCCTCCACTGAAAGAATTCCCACAGAGCGAACAATAAGGAAGGTTCAGGTACAGGTTACAGCCTCCCAGTCATCCAGAAAACTGACACAACAGGAGATGAATTTGACTGTCTCTCTTTTCTACAAAGCTTTTCCTAATGTGCAAGAAAATAGGAAGAATAAACAAATCCTCTTGTTCTGGCCATTCTGCTCCTTTCATTATTGGTAGCGCCAGCAGGCTCCGGCGGAGAGCGGGTCCTCATTCTGGCTTGTGCTGGGCAACCATACAATAGGACAGTGCCTGCCCTGAGGTGTTTGCAGTCAAAGACAATAAATACTTTATTGTCTTTAATAAGGACAAATGCAAAGTGTTCCACTTAGGAAGGAACAACCAGTTTCACACACTCAGAATGGGAAGCGACTGTCTAGGAAGGAGTATGGCAGAAAGGGATCTAGGGGTTGTGGACCCCAAGCTAAATATGAGTCAACAATGTGACGCTGTTGCAAAAAAAGCAAACATCATTCTGGGATGCATTAACAGGTGTGTTGTGAGCAAGACATGAGAAGTCATTCTTCTGCTCTACTGTGCACTGATTAGGCCTCAGTTAGAGTCTTGTGTCCAGTTCTGGGCACCACATTTCAAGAAAGATGTGAAAAAACTGGAGAAGGTCGAGAGAAGAGCAACAAGAATGATTAAAGGTCTAGAGAATATGACCTCTGAAGGAAGGCTGAAAGAATTGGGTTTGTTTAGTTTAGAAAAGAGAAGATTGAGGGGGGACATGATAGCAGTTTTCAGGTATCTAAAAGGGTGTCATGAGGAGGAGGGAGAAAGCTTGTTCATCTTGGCCTCTGAGGATAGAACAAGAAGCAATGGGCTTAAACTGCAGCAAGGGAGGTTTAGGTTGAACATTAGGAAAAAGTTCCTAACTGTCAGGGTGGTTAAACACTGGAATAAATTGCCCAGGGAGGTTGTGGAATCTCCATCTGTGGAAATATTTAAGAGTAGGTTAGATAAATGTCTAGCAGAGATGGTCTAGACAGTACTTGGTCCTGCCATGAGGGCAGGGGACTGGACTCAATGACCTCTCAAGGTCCCTTCCAGTCCTAGTATTCTATGATTCTATTAAAGGACTGGAGAAAAAGGAAGCAATGGTGAAAGGAAAGAGTGAGTGGAGAGAATGAAAAGGTGAAGAAGGGAGAAGATGGGTTTTCATAGGCATGAAAGGAAGCCCACAGACCAAAGCTCCTACATGAAGCTGTGCTGGTACAACTGTACTGATGGTAAGTCAGGGTCATCCATCATCCCTGAGGCTAATGGGATGTGATGTGATGTGATGCTGTAGCAGGCCTTCAATCAAACCCACACATGATCAGGATGGGTATGTCTATACTACCCTCCTAGTTTGAACTAGGAGGGTAATGTAGGCATACCGCACTTGCAAATGAAGCCCGGGATTTGAATTTCCCGGGCTTCATTTGCATAAGCGGAGAGCCGCCATTTTTAAAACCCCGCTGGTTCTAACCCCGTGCAGCGCAGCTACACGGGGCTCGAACTAGGTAGTTCGGACTAGGCTTCCTATTCCAAACTACCGGTACACCTCGTGGAAGCCTAGTCCGAACTACCTAGTTCGAGCCCCGTGTAGCCGCGCTGCACAGGGTTCGAACCAGCGGGGTTTTAAAAATGGTGGCTCCCCGCTTATGCAAATGAAGCCCGGGAAATTCAAATCCCGGGCTTCATTTGCAAGTGCGGTATGCCTACATTACCCTCCTAGTTCAAACTAGGAGGGTAGTGTAGACATACCCGATAAGAACAGTAGAGAGACCGTAGGCCCTGGTCTACAACTAGGGAGTTACTTTAAAATAACCCCCTTAGGTTGAATTGATAAGCAGAGCAGCCACACGACCACGCCTGTTGTTTCGAAATAACGGGCTGGTTATTTCAAAATTTCTTCCCCTGCTTCCTTTGGGGAATAACGCTATTTTTGAAATAGTTTTTTCGAAATTGCGGTAGTGTGGATGCTCCAGTGCCGCTATTTCGTCATAAGTGCTCTCCTGAGTAATCTGAACTAATTCCTCCCAAGTGCTTGCTGGGGCTCTAAGTCGAAGTAGCGCGTCCACATTAACGGAGCCTGCCTCAGACTAATTTTGTGCCTTCTCCATAGTGTGGACACACTGGTTCAGTTTTGTATCAGAGGGGTAGCCGTGTTAGTCTGAATCTGCAGAAGTGGCGAGGAGTCCTGTGGCACCTTATAGACTAACTGAAGTGTAAGAGCATAAGCTTTCGTGGGCAAAGACCCACTTCGTCAGATGCATGTCATCATGCATTTGACAAAGTGGGTCTTTGCCCACGAAAGCTTATGCTACTACACTTCAGTTAGTCTATAAGGTGCCACAGGACTCCTCGCCGCTAGTTCAGTTTTGTTATTTCGGGAGTTATTAAATCGATTTTTAGTTACTGTGAAATAGTTTCCTAGTGTAGACAGGTCCAAGTAGCTTTTTACACTGGATTCCCCAAGCCCAGTCCTGCCAATTAATCACCTCAACCAAAGAGGTCACCATTGCTTTCAATGGCCTTTCACTGGGGAAGACAAAAACAATGCTGGTGTGGAATCTGAGTCTAGCAAACATCAGCCCAGTGGTTTGGTTTACATTAAGCTACAGCTGAGTTGTGGGTTGCTTTTCATCCAAAAGCATGGAGAATAGTCATTAGCATCTCAAGGTGCTAACCTTTTGGGGCTTTCCTTTGATACTGACCACCGAGATACAGAGTCATTTGGGTACCAGATGACTCTGTAATCTAGGAGACCCAGACATAACCAATTTCAGTGGCTGGAAGCTTGAAACGAGACACTTTCAAAATGAGAATAGGGAAAAATGTTGAGCCCCCTGAGAAGAAGTAAGTGTTGGCATTCCAAGGAAAGTGAAATCTTTCCATCGAGACCAAAGTCTCTCCTCAAAGGAGTTGATGTAGTTCAACCACAATTTATTGGGCTTCATCAAGGAATCAAGGAGTGAAATCCTATGGCTTTGTTTCATGAAGGTCATCAAAGTAGATGACAAAGTGTCCCTTTTTGGAGAATCAACAACAGAACTAGGACAGATGACGAAGCATGATTCCATCTGAACGCTCTCTCTGTAATCAAGGTGCAGACACGGAACTGGTTTCCTTAGTTTATTCCCTGGCCACATTGGTCAATTAACTAAAACAACATAAAGAACATTTTGAGATATTTAAGAGAAGACATTCTCAAAATTGACCCCACTTTTGTGGTTTGCACTGAGACTTCCTTGAAGTGTGGGAACCTCCTTCTAGATGGATTTATCAATGCAATCATCCTAGTGCATTTTGTTCAGCAAGTCCTAAGCTGACTCCATTCTAATTGATAATTGTATGGGAGACATCCCTGGTGGTTAGAGTTGTCAGTCTGGTAAATATCTTATTTTAACAACTGAAGAGCATTGGCATCAATGTAAATGATCTCTCATGATTTACAATGAAAAGCAGTGGGTGTGAGTTGTAAATATTCATATCAGATCCATTCCCAGAGTAGTCATACTTGCCTATTGCAGCACAATTACTGGCTTTTTAAATACGATTTAAAAATAATTGGCAGGGTAGTTTTGGACCCTTGACAACAGTTCTGTTTGGTTGACTTCCTTTCACCCAAACTTTCTTACCACAAGTTGTTCAAGAATGGAGGAAAAATGTTGACCCAAGAAAAGCCAAAGTTCATATGTGATTGTGGCATAGGTTGAACCTCTCTAGTCCAGAAGTCTCTGGTCTGGCAACATCCGGGGTCTGGAATGATGTTAGTCAGCCAGATGTCCACTTTTCATGGGTGTGACCAAGTTTCCCAGGTTCCCATCAAGTTTGTTTACAGCCCCCAGTCCTGACTCTCAGTGTTCTGTGCTGTTATTTAGCTCTAATTCACCCCTTAGTGTCTTGTAAGAGCCCAGTAAGCAGTGGAAGTGTTGGTCATGCTGCTAGACAATTTGGTCTGGCAAATTCTCTGGTTCAGTACTAGCTAGTTCCTGATGGTGACGGACTAGAGAGGTTCAACCTGTATGAAGAATTTTCCCGCTTGATATTCCTGTTTCCAGAAGGCAATGCATTGGCATCAAAATGAAATTCTGGAAGCCCAAGTTAAGGATATGAATAGTCCAATGGGCCATATAGATGCTCTAGTAGCTTGTTAAATTATGGCTTGGGAAACAGCCTCTAAACAGAATCAGAAGAGAGAACAGAGATCAGCTCCAAGCACTCAGACAAATGTTTTTGACTGAAATAATCCCCAATGTCATAATTTCACCTTAAGCATTCATTATAAACGTGATACATTTGCATAATGGATTCCTGATCTTAGTTTAATTGTGAGGCTGTGTCTAGACTACATGGCTCCATCGATGGAGCCATGTAGATTAGACAGATAGGCAAAGGCAAATGAAGCCACGATTTAAATGATCGCGGCTTCATTTAAATTTACGTGGCTCAGCGCGGCAGCCATGTAAATTTAAATGAAGCCGCGATCATTTAAATCGCGGCTTCATTTGCCTTTGCCAAAAAAACAAATCTACATGGCTCCGTCGATGGAGCTATGTAGTTTAGACGTACCCTGAATTTGTTCAATGTCATCACAACATTAAGCAAGAAAACTAATCCCACATAATCCACACTGCTGATTTTTTTAGGATTAAATGTGGATCAAAGATACTTACACCTTTCTTGTTGAACACCCTATGTATTTGTTTTCTGACTTCTGTCCAGATCCTCTTCTGAAGGAGATAAAGGTCAAATAATGCAAGAAAGTTGCATAAGGATTAAACCAAACTCCCAACAACCTATTATTACCTATGTGCAAGTGAATTTAAACCAGTGTTCCAGAAGTAAGGGGCTCAAGATGCAAGCATCCCTTGTCCTGAAATATCCAATCTTCCTCACCTGAGATAGAATCATAGAACACTAGGACTAGAAGGGACCTTGAGAGGTCATCAAGTCCAGTCACCTGCCCTCATAGCAGAACCAAGCACCATTTAAATCAACCCTGATAGATGTCTATCCTACTTGCTCTTAAATATCTCCAATGATGGAAATTCCACAACCTCCCTAGGCAATTTATTCCAGTGTTTAACCATCCTAACAGGATGTTTTTCCTAACGTCCAACCTAAACCTCCCTTGCTGCAATTTAAGCCCATTGCTTCTTGTCCTGTCATCAGAGACCAAGGGGGACGATTTTTCTCCCTCCTCCTTGTAACACCCTTTCAGACACTTGAAATAGACCCAGATATTCAAACACCCTGCCCGTAACACATTTGTGGTCTCCAGATGCTCTGGTTAACATTTCAAATAAACAAAACAGGTAATATTAAATTGTCGAATGCTTCTAGAGCTGGAGAGATTGCATCTCTAGTAGTAGGCACACATGTAGGGCTACATGGGTTGTAAAAATTAACCCCAGCAGATGAAGCTGATCTGTGCAAACAGAAAATAGGTATCTGCAGCGCCAATGCTTGTCGAATTTCAAAGAGCTCCATGCGTTTGTTGCCATTAGGCTGCTGCAAACTTTCTCCATGCTTACTCCCCGAGGGTCACATCTTATAATAGGAAGCCCTCAGCCCCTCTGTCCCTATCAGCCACATGCATGAGAAATTTCCCCAAACTCTCACCCTCTTAGGGTGTTGCCAGGTGCCAGCAAGAGTTTTCTCAGTTTCAACACGCCGTTGGCTCCAATGAAGGGCAAGGCAAAAGGATGGTGTGATATCTGCGCAAGCGTGGGCCTGCAGAACCAAAGCAGACCTGGGGGTGGGAGTGAATTTCAAGCCTTGACAATCTCCCTTTAACCACCTTGGAAGGAGGGAGGCCTTATTATCGGTCCCAATGCCTTGTTCTCATTACCTCGTCAGCCAAACAGTTTTATTAGGGAAACAAGTCTACACAATGAGTCAAGCAAGCAGCTGCTCTGCTGCGGACCTGGGATGGTCCTGTTTACAGAAATGAGTCTGCTTCCTCCCTCCGGGATGTTTTCCCTCTTTTGGGGCTGTAAAAAAGGTACAGCCATTTCTATAGAAATTACGTGTTAGATGCTGTCCAGAGACAGGGAAAAAAAGGTTTTGTAGTTGGAGCACTGGTCTGGCATTCAGGAGATTGGCCTGGAATGGCAAAAGCTTCCTGTGTGATATTGGGCAAGTTCTACAATTTCTGCCTTCATTCCCTACCTGTAAAGTGGCAAGAATTATTCTTTTCTCGCCCTTCTATTTGTCTTCTCTATTTAGATTGTAAGTGTGGCCCACACGCCTGCTGGGGTTGTTCACCGTCCCATGGAGTGGCACTTAGACCACTTACAGAGGCTATGTCTATGCTACGAGTTTTCTCTGCAAGAATATGCTAATATGGGGCTCATTTGCATGAATCACAATCTCATTTGCATATTTTATGCCGATCCGTTTTTGCGCTAGGGGTCTTTATGCAAAATCAAGCAGTGTGGATATTTTCTTTTTGTGCAAAAAACCCTTTTTCCGCAAGATCCTTATGCCCCAAAAAAGGAGGTATACCGATCTTGCGCAAAAAGGGGGTTTTGTGCAAAAAGAAAGCATCCACACTGCTTGTTTTTGTGCAAAACAGATCGGCAGAAAATATGCAAACGAGATCGTGACTCATGCAAATGAGTTCCTCGTTAGCATATTTTTGCTGGGAAAACTCGTAGTGTAGATATAGCCAGAGAGAATGAGTTTGCTCTACAGCCTCAGCTGAGTGCTAGAAACATTTGTAGCTCGAGCAGTAAAGATTCATGCCCTAAGTTCTGAAGGTCCCAGATTCTGTACCGCCTGTTGGCATTAACATAAGTTCTAGGGGGGTAGGGATGGTCTGTTACCAGGTGTATGTACAGTGCCTAGGACAACAGAACTTCACTGTCAGTTGAAATTTGTAGACACTGTAGGAATCAAAGAGGACCAGCCGTTCCATTCTCCTAGTTTAGATGGTGTTTGCGGTGGGGGCCCCTAGGGACTTGATGTCACACGCACATCATCCCACTTGATTTGAAACATCATAAAATCCACACACCCACCCCGTGCATACATTTCAGCTTGACAGTCTTGACTCCAGATGGAGATCCTTCCCCTACTCCATGTATCCAGTTAAAAGCTTGTCATTTTCAGAAATAAACTACCCGTGTAGGTGTGTTGTGTTGTTTATAGAATGTTGCATAATGCAAGTGTTGTTAGAGTGCAGGTTTGTGTGTGTTCCAGGCCTGCTGATAGGTGGTGCAGGGAGGGAAAGGGGATGGTTGCCTCAGGGCCTGGCGATTTCCTGTGCTACGTCTACACTACAACGAAAAGTCAAAAAAAGATACGCAAACGGCAATTTGTGCATCTTTTTCCGCTTTTCTTTCAAAAGAGGCTTTTCTGAAATTTGGCGTGTCTACATGGTGCCAAATTTCGGTAAAACCTGCTCTTTCAAGCCATCCTTTATTCCTCGTAAAACGAGGTTTACAGGGATGGCGAAAGAACGCGTCCGCTTTACTGAAATGCCTTCCTTGGATGCGGCATTGCTTTTCTGGGATACCTCCGATATCCCAGAAAAGCGATGTAGCCTCTGTGTGCTCCAGGCAGTCCTAAAGGCTGGAGGGGCATGCCGCAGTCTGGGTGGTGCTGAGGCTTGGCCACTCCCAGCCCCACTCCCTTCCTCCCAACCTTGTCGAGGGGCCAGCGAGGCTGTCGGCTCCCCTTGTATGTTCTAACCAGATACTATCTCCAGCTCAGCAACTGGCCTGCTGGATGACCATGGACAAGTCACTTCCTCTTTATGTGCCTCAGTTTCCCCCTCTGTAAAATGAGGATCATGATGCTAACTTACTTTTTAAAAGCACATTGATATCTACTGAAGTTATGACTTTTATGTTTTCTTATGTCGGGGTGAAATTTGAGGAATTATAGGATATTATGAGTAATGCAATATCTCATTGTGTCATTGGCCAAGGCCTCCACAAGGGTTACCACCATTCTCTTTGAAATCTGACTTTCCACAGCAGGCTGGTGTCACTGTGGAGTAAAAGGAATTTAACTCCTCCTTCCCTTGCTAGTCAGCCATTCCCTCCTTCCCTTGCTAGTCAACCATTTGAGCACAGGTTGTAGAACCTCCCCCCAGGTCTCTTGTGTGGGGACCAGAGGCAGAAACTATCTATTAGCCCTTTTTACACCCTTGGCATTTATGGGCCCCAAAGTTCACCCCTCTGCTGGGAGGTCTGTATACATGTATCCCCATATTATTGGCTGGGAAATGGAGACCAAGAAGTGATGGAATGTACTGAAGGCCATCATGGGAGGTCATGTCACAGCTGCAATTACACAGAAGAATTTCCTGCGGTGGCCCTAACAGTCTCTTTAATCATCCCTACACAAAATGGTTGTTCTACAGCAGGATTGGTCTACCCTGTGCCCTAATCAAGACTCTCTAAAGAGACAGAGACACGTTTTGAATCAGCCACCTTACCACAGAAAGGGATTTCTGTGAAACACTCCTGGCCCAATTCTTCCCTCATTTATACCAGTGTACATTTTTGAATAGTCTGGGTTTACACTAGGGGTTAACGAGAGGCCAAATACGTGCACGAGCTGACTTCCATGACCAATCTGATTGCATACTTCAGTGAAGAGAACCCTTTATTTAGCTCTCTGCCTTATCTGGTTGGCTCATCGATCTACGATGTTCGAAGGTGGGGAATTGGGTTCATTTCAATCCTTCTCCTGTTTAGACCTGCTGCTCCCAGCTCACTGACAGATGGATGGACGTCAAAGGAAAATATTGTTCAGGAAGAAGAGCGCTTAACCCCAACAATTGAGGTCAACGCTGTCAGTAGCTCGTAGATAGATTCACGGTCAAAACAAGCTAACGCTGGGTAGGTGGCCCAGCGCTGCGCTGCTATGCAGGAGATCTGGGCTGGATGTTGGATAAGCAGGGAGCTAACCACTCTGCCCTCTAACCCCATGGGAGGTGTCATTTCCACACAGCACCGCTGATGCTCTAAATATGGCTTACGCCATGACACTGGATTTTGGCTTGGGGCCAACACAAGTCTAAAATTAGACTACTGGGAAATTTGTTTTCCAGGACAACAGGGAGTCTAAGATCACCCCAATGAGGGTTAAAATCTCTCCCCACTCTAGTATGAGGTCTGTGTAGGATGTAAAGTAGTTCCAAAAACCATCCATAGGGGGAGTTGTATTCAGCAGTGGTCCCCAACCAATGGAGGTTGCCGGGCACCAGGGGGAGTGGCTGTTCGCCTGCTGGGCACCAGAGGGTGGGAACACTTGCGCGCCCGGGGCCGGCGCTCCCCTCCACCAAGCGTCGCGCGCCCGGGGCCGGCACTGGCGCCCCCTCCAAGCACCGTGCGCCCAGAGCGCGGGCGGCCAATCCACGGTGCTCCCGGGGCCGGTGCTCACCGTGCGCCATGCGCCCGGAGCCGGCTCCGGCACCATGCGTGTGCCACATGCCCAGGGCCAGGCCAGCCCCGAGCACTTGGCAGGTGCACACAAATGCCCCCGCGGTGCCCGTGGGCACCGTGTTGGGGACCACTGGTATTCAGGGTTGTAGCCCTGTTGATCCCAGGATATTAGAGTTAGACCATTTCCTGTTGATGGGAGAAACAAGCATTCGAGTTTACACAGAGTTGCAATCTAGTCTTGTTGGGCCCCAAACTCTAAAACCAGCAGGGGAACTGGAATCCAGTCATAGCGGAGGGGGTCAGAAGCTAATAAACTGTCAGGATGGAAATGAATAACACATGCCCATTGGTCTGGACGCAGGCATGACAACACTGTCTATTTTGATTGGAAATTCCAGAGCATCTCAATCTGTTTACTCTCAGGTGGAAGAGATTTCTCCATGCTACTTTCCTTTTGCAGGCTTCCCATATTTCTGTACTGTACAGTTCGGAGCTTTGGGAGGAGGTTAATGTTTGGTTTGTGGTTAAAATACAAAGCAGGAGCAAGGGAAGTCTGCTTTCCAAATAAAGCCAGAGACAAGCTAAATAAAGATGTGCTAAATCTATTGCTGGTTTGTTTGTTTGCAAGCCACACGTTGGTTTTCCTTTTGGAGGTTTCTTAAAAGAAATAAAAATACCATCAAATGCCAGGAACCAAGGAATATTTAAAATGATCATGATCTTTGGTGTATCATTGTAATTAGAGGGCTAAATCCAGTCTAGATTTTTGGGGGGTCCATGTGCTGCATAGTCTTTCTCTATATATTTTAGAGTGCATCTGTCTGTCTGTGTGTCTGTCTGGGAGTCCATTTGTTCAAGAACTCCTCTTAAATGGTAAGCACGAGGGCCACCAAATTTGGTAGGCACCTTCCTCTTCCCCTAACTTAAGCAACATCATGTTTGGTTGTGCCAGGACAACCGGAAGCCCTGGGAAAGAGACTGTTTTCCAGAATATGCAAAGGGAGGGGGTGCTGTTCGGAGGGATGCAATATAAAAGTGGCCACTGGGGGGCAGCGATCCTGCAGGGAAAAACCATCCTTTTAGAGCATTCCCCCGGGGCAGCTGTACCATCAAGAGGTTGATCAGCAGAGCAAGGGCTCCACTATAAACGATATGGAGGCAGTCTGGGGGAACGCCACCTAGTTTTGCAACCTTGCTTGTTGCAACATGCAATCTTTATTACAACAAATCCATGCTTCTTTGCAGTCATTAGGCTAATCAGTGTGGGTGGGGGTGGCAGGGAGGAGAGGAGACTGGCACTGGAGAAAGCTAAGGAAATTACACAGACACTGTCCACCCCCAGCTCTAACGTGCCCTTTCCATGTGGCTTTGGGATACAACTCCAATCCCACATGTATTTGGAAAGCCTCATGCATGCTCTGCTGATTAAAAACATTCTAGAACCAGGACTAGACAGTGCCAAAAACAAAACATGGAAAAGAGAGAAGACGTAATCTAAAGATTAGACAAAGAGCATAGACACTGAGCATTTGCATCCAAACGCTACCGTGGATGGAATGTATTAAGTCATTAGAGCAAAGGACTGGGAGCCAAAAGTCTTGTGTTCTATTCTACCCTTAGCTTTGTCGTTGATTTGCTTACTAAACGTGGGTCAAAGAAGTCACTGAGGCTGAACATTTCACAAATGCCAACTCATGGGGGGTACGCAACTTCAGGCACCTAATCAAACCTGCAGATGCTCATCAGGTGCCCAAAATTCTGAATCTAAAAAAATAAGGTAGAGCAAATCAGTGGACGCTCTGGAACATTTTTTTTCTTTTTCTCCTTCAATTTGCTCCTCCATCAAATCTGTCCAGGGAAATAGAAACTTCTCAAGGCTGTTAAGAAGCTTAATTACTGTTTGTCAGTGCTTTGAGATGTGTAACTATGAGGTGTCTCAGACGTGGCAAAGCAATCAAGTGAATCATGATCTGACATGTCACCCGTGGGTGCTACCGTGTTTTGCTCCATCTTCGGAACAAGACTGTCTAGAAATGACATTTTTGAATGCTGTGCAGGGCTGTTTGGAACATGCGCTCCTATCCTCATCCAAAAGATACCACCTTCCAGAGGCACTAGGCTAAGAGAAGAATGTGAAGATGGCAACTTCCAATAGTTTGACCAGTTGATAATTAAGGCAGATTTTTCATAAGAGGTAATCTTACTATAAATTTGATGCCCCTAAGTATTATTACCCCTTTGACCTGAGCCAGTTAGACAATATTCAAGGCCTTGCAGACTTATTCCCATTCGGGTATGTAGTGTATTAAAATGCACCTTGATTACTCTCAGGAGCTTAGGTAGGATTAATTGTGCCACCCTGTTTTAGGGGGCAGCCTGTTTTGTCTCTGTCTTTTCTTGTATTAATGTCTTGTGTGGCTTTGAACCACAAAGAGTCATGTTAGCTTGAAACCTTCCAGCAAAAGTACGTTGTATTTTTAATCTAGCATCTTTATTTGTATGCTGTGAAACCTGGCAGGATGAGAAATCACTTATTCCAGTCTGGTATATTCTTTTAACACAATTTTGTTAATTTAAAAAAAGGTACACAAATCTCGGTTTCCTTAAACACAGTAGAAACAAACAGCACCCATCTCTTTCCTTGCTCAGTAGTCCTCACATCTGCTGCTCGGGTGACCTCTGTGTCCAGAAATCGCTGTCTCTGCTTCATCTGAGGCTCATGGTCAGGACTTCTTTTCCAAGGCCTTCTTCGAGTGTTCTGCCTCTAATTCATACAGGCTGCAAAATCCCCTACTCCTCCTAGACCCTAAATTCTGCTCTGAGCTGATAGGTCCTGAACCAAAGAACTGAGTCCAGTTCTGGGTGCCACATTTCAGCAAAGATGTGGACAAATTGGAGAAGGCACAGAGAAGAACAACAATTTTGTTTTAAGTTCTAGAAATCATGACCTTTAAGGGAAGATTTAAGCATGTAGTCAACCTGTGGAACTCCTTGCCAGAGGAGGCTGTGAAGTCTAGGACTGTAACAGAGTTTAAAGAGAAGCTAGATAATTTCATGGAGGTTAGGTCCATAAAAGGCTATTAAACAGAGGCCAGGGACACCGTTTCTATCCCCTGGATGTCAGAGGCTGGAGAAGGATGGCAGGAGATAAATTGCTTGATCATTGTCTTTGGTCCACCCTCTCTAAGGCACCTGGTGCTGGCCAGTGTCGGCAGACAGGCTACTGGGCTAGATGGACCTTTGGTCTGACCCAGTATGGCCATTCTTATGTAAGATGGAAATAATTGGGTTTGTTTAGTCTGGAAAAGAGAAGAACTGAGAAGGGACATGATAACAGGTTTCAAGTACCTAAAAGGCTGTTACAGGGAGGACGGGGAAAATATTCTCCTTAACCTTTGAGGATAGGACAAGAAGCAATGGGCTTAAATTGCAGCAAGGGAGGTTTAGGTTGGACATTAGGAAAAATGCCCTAACTGTCAGGGTGGTTAAACACTGGAATAAATTGCCGAGGGAGGCTGTGGAAACGCCATCATTGGAGATATTTAAGAGCAGGTTAGACCTGTCAGGGATGGTCTAGATGGTGCTTGGTCCTGCCATGACTGCAGGGGACTAGACTGGATGACCTCTCAAGTCCCTTCCAGTTCTCATATTCTATTATTCTAAACATCAAGTTTGGGACTTACACTTTTGAGGGTTTACGGGGGTTCTTTTTGTGGAACTCACTTGCCTTGACCTGTGAGTAACAAATAACAAAACAGTTAAATACAGTCCTAACCCCCCAGGCTGAACCTTAAAGCTTTTCCAGCATTTTTCACACCTTCCTATGGAACTTTGAAATTTTGGGGAGAATCTCTCCTTATTTGCCACAATGATAATCTCCCCAACTTCTATGTTGTGGGGAAAAGTCGGCTGCTCTCCAAGGCAAACTAAGCCACCCATAAATGAACACAAATTAAACCCGCTGACAAAACTCAAGGCTGCATCACTTCTGGCCAAGTGCCACTCCAAACAGGCTGCAGGCTGGGGAAGGTGGGTGTTATTTATCAGAGACACATCTCTTCAGGTTTCATAATAACTGCCTTTCAGGAAGAGCTCTAGTTAAAACAGTTCTCACAATCATGTTTGTTAGCCCAGGGTGCAGCAGAGCGCTCTGGGAAACAGCAAGAAAAAAGATGTTTATTGAGGTCAGGCTGAGCTAAGAGTGGAGAATGGTCCTAGAGGTGTTTTTTTTTGTTCCAGCAATAATACAACCTGCCATTTGTTATATTTTATTTGCACAGAATCAATGCAAGATTCCTCAAATTAACCAGACAAAGATTAACCTGACAATGCAAATCATATTACAGATGACAACTTGGTTTTCAGCCATATGTGAAACCCTTGATCAACCTACTAAAGACAATAATGAGTACATAAACTGGATATTAATTGGAGACGGTACTGTCAGTTTTTCTGTCGTCCATAGGAAGACCTGAAAACTCATTATCACAGAGAAAAATAAAGCCTACCACGTCCCCTAAATTGCATGTAGTGTAGTTATAGCCAGTCCTCAGAAAGCTTATCCCTCTCATCAACCGAAGTTGATATGATAAACGATATTACTTCACACACCTTATCACTTTATGGTCCCATAAAGCAGGACTACTCAACTCGCGGCCTGTTTGTTTGCAGCTCGCGGTGTGGTTTCGGTTTATGCAGGGCTCAGCACACAGCCTGTGGGTGGCACCCTTTGAACATGGTCTCCATTGAGAACATGCTCCACAACGGCGAGGCGTCTCCCAGGCAAGGTGAGCACTGTAAGATACAAGCGGACGGGCTGGCTGGAACAGATGGGTACAAGGTGTTGGCATTTCTAGCTCCCAGAGAGGAGGTGCCGGGAGCGCTGGGGCATTGTGGGAAGTGCTGGCTGCTTAGCCTTGTGGGCAGAGCCTGAGAGGTGCTCATTGGCTCACACTGGCCACATTTGGATCTGGCACCACAGGTTAAGGCTTAATCTTTGTATTGGTGCCCCTCAGTGTGAAAGAAGCTATTTGCATATATTTGCATGAATATGCAACCACACTTAAGTTGCAGCCCTCGGCATGTGCTGAGAGTATCGTTGTGGCCCCTGGGGCTTCCAAAGTTGAGTAGCCCTGACATAAAGTAAGTATAATATTAGTCCCATTTTACAGATGTCAAAACAGAGGTGCAGTGTTGGAATTAGAAACAGAGCCTAGATCTTTTAATGGTATTCTGTCTCACAGACACATTAAAAAGTATCCCTTTCTTTGCTGCCAGCCACCTCCTTATGCACTTTGCTAGCTGCTGCATAGGAGAATTGTGTTAATATGAAGAATAATACTATAACTTTTTTTCATCAAGGAAAAGCGATTTCACTCCTTTCCAGACCCACTAACAAGGGGGCAAAAGGGACAGTCTCCCCTGTGCCCACTGATTCTAAGGGGCCCGGGGCATGTGGTGGGTGGAGCCTTGGGCCCTTTAAATTGTTCCAGAGTGCTGCACTGAATGCTCTGTGCAGTGTTGAGTGCTGGGGGGGAGGGGCTTGTGTGGTGTACTCACTGCTCCAGCCCCGCCCCTTCTACCCAGGCTCCGCCCCTGACACAAGCAGTCATTCTTCTGCTCTGCTTTTCATTGATTAGGCCTCAACTGTACTGTGCTCCGTTCTGGGTGCCACATTTCAGGAAAGATATGGACAAATGGGAGACAATCCAAAGAAAAACAATAAAAAGGATGAAAGGTTTAGAAAACATGACCTATGACAGAAGATTGAAAGAACTTGGTTTGTTTAGTCTGGAAAAGAGAAGACGGAGAATACATCTACACAATAGTGCATAGATCGAAATCAGAAAGGCAATTTGAGCTATGCAAATAGCGGATCTTATTTCAAGATAGCCTATTTTGAAATTGGTGCCATCCAAACAGTATTCATTTTGAAACAGAGCACTATTCCCATGAGTCCCTTAATCCTCGTGCAACAAGGTTTATGGGATGTCAGAATAACAAACCTGTTATTTTGAAATAACGGGCTTGCTGTTAAGACATGCAGAATGCCATTTCAGAATAATGGACATTATCCTGAAATAACACCACTTTGTAGACATACCCAGAGAGAGGACACAACAGCTTTCAAGTACCTAAAAGGGTGTTACAAGGAGGAGGGAGAAAAATTATTCTCCTTCACCTCTGATGATAGGACAAAAAATAATGGGATTAAATTGCAACCAGGAAGATTTAGACTGGACATTAGGATAAACTTCCTAACTGACAGGGTGTTTGAACACTGAAATAAATTGCCCAGGGAGATTGCGAATCCTTCATCATTGGAGATTGTTAAGGGTAGGTTAGAAACACCTGTCAGGGATGGTCCAGTGATGCTTGGACCTTCTGTGAGGACAGACGACTGGAGATGGAGACCTCTCAAGGTTCCTTCCAGTTCTGTTGTTCTATGATCGTGTGAACTCATCTAGTGGTTTTATGAACTAATATTAAGCCAGCAACCATATTGCCACTTCTTTTTGACCTCACCTACCACTGAACCCAGGTGTATAACAGTTTAAAAAACAAGTTAATTAGCCAGCCTGCCTCTTAATCTCTTGTCTTGTTTGTACTCACCTGTTTTCCTATCTGTAGTCAATCTATTTTCATGTGTGTCTACTTATATAATCATTAATCCAGTTTCTTTAGTTTCAGCTCCAAGAGGGACATAACTTAATCAGTTTCTTGCCAAGCGAGTGTTCTCTCAGCACCTGGAGGGTGTTTTGTTTTTTGTTTTTTTTTAACTTTTGTCTGAAATATAGAATTTGCCTGCAGACATTTACAACATCACATTAAAGGTTTTGGTTTTGGTTAGTTTTTATTTTTTAAGAAAGATACCAAAAAATCCTTGCAAGAAGGAACAAGTGAGCTGGTTTTCTGGTTATGACAGGCTGAGCACAGACCACCATTGGAACAAAAGGAAATAAACCAGAACCATCAGCGGTAATTATAAAGTACACAGAACAAAGGAGGATTCAGCACAACTGCATAGATCCCATAAATGTTTCTTTAATAGATTTATGGCGTGACTCAGAACGACTAGGAGAGGGGCTGTGTGATGGGGTAATATGTTCACAATTGGTTCTAGCTGTATAGTTTGGAGAACAACTGCCTTGCTTTCCTTTTTAAGCCCTTACCGGGACTCCTGGCACAACTTCATAGAACTCATCACGTCCAATTCCAGAAGAAACCATTGTCATCACCTTGTCTGATCTGCTGTATGAGAGAGGCTATAAAATCTCCCCCTCCCCCCAGTAATTTCTGGATTGTATAATGTATTACAAAAAAAATCCAATTTTGATTTAAAAATCGGAAGGGATAGAGAATTATCCTGAAAGAATTATCCCAGTGGTTAATTACCCTGGCTGTCAACACAAATTACACCTCACTTCCAAAGACTGAATTTGTCTCACCTGAACGTCCAGGCTTTGTGTCCTATTTGACCTTTCTCTGCTAGCTGAAGCAAAATGCAGGACAATGTAGCACTTTAAAGACTAACAAGATGGTTTATTAGATGATAAGCTTTCGTGGGCCAGACCCACTTCCTCAGATCAAATAGTGGAAGAAAATAGTCACAACCATATATACCAGAGGATACAATTTAAAAAAATGAACACATATGAAAAGGACAAATCACATTTCAGAACAGGAGGGGAATGCGGGGGGGGGGGGAAGGAAGGAAGGTAAGTGTCTGTGAATTGATGATATTAGAGGTGGGGAGAGTGGGATGTTTGTGAGCTAATGGTATTAGAGGTGATAATTGGGGAAGCTATCTTGGTAATGGGTAAGATAGTTTGAGTGTTTGTTCATTCCTTCTCGGAGAGTGTCGAATTTTAACATGAATGACAGTTCAGAGGATTCCCTTTCAAGTGCAGAGGTAAAAGGTCTTTGTAGCAGAATGCAGGTGGATAAGTCATTGAGAGAGTGTCCTTTCTGGTTAAAATGGCAAGAAACTGTTTTTTCTTTGTGATCTTGTCTGATATCTGTTTTGTGGGCATTAATCCTTTGGCAAAGTGTCTGAGATGTTTGTCCAATGTACATAGCAGACGGACACTTTCTGCACATGATAGCATAAATTATATTTCTGGATGCGCAGGAATATGTGTTCTTGATCTTATAACTCATTTGGTTAGGTCCAATAATGGTATCAGCAGAATGAATATGTGGACAAAGGTGGCCATGTGCCGAAAGTGTTCACCTGCTATACATCTCAGACACTTTGCCAAAGGATTAATGCCCACAAAACAGATATCAGACAAGATCACAAAGAAAAAACAGTTTCTTGCCATTTTAACCAGAAAGGACACTCTCTCAATGACTTAACCACCTGCATTCTGCTACAAAGACCTTTTACCTCTGCACTTGAAAGGGAATCCTCTGAACTGTCATTCATGTTAAAATTAGACACTCTCCGAGAAGGAATGAACAAACACTCAAACTATCTTACCCATTACCAAGATAGCTTCCCCAATTATCACCTCTAATACCACTAGCTCACAAACATCCCACTCTCCCCACCTCTAATATCATCAATTCACAGACACTTACCTTCCTTCCTTCCCCCCCCCCCCCCCCCGCATTCCCCTACTGTTCTGAAATGTGATTTGTCCTTTTCATATGTGTTCATTTTTTTAAATTGTATCCTCTGGTATATATGGTTGTGACTATTTTCTTCTACTATTTGATCTGAGGAAGTGGGTCTGGCCCACGAAAACTCATCATCTAATAAACCATCTTGTTAGTCTTTAAAGTGCTACATTGTCCCGCATTTTGCTTCAGCTACCCCAGACTAACACGGCTACATTTCTATCACTTTCTCTGCTTGGTCTTTCTCTGCTAGAGGCTTCCTGCCTCTCCTGGCACCGCAGACCATGCAGCGCCCCAAAAGCAGCCAAAAGCAGGCTTCCAGCCAAAGGGAGCATGGAGCTAGTGCTCGGGGCGGGGGCAGTGTGTAGAGTCCTGTGTGCTGCCCCTTCCGCCTCCGGCCCAGGAGCCGGGCCTGCTGCCAGTCGGTGGGACACAGTACAGTCGGTGGTGCTGGGACAGGCAGGAAGCTGCCTCAGTCCCCCCACTGCTCACCTGATCCCCCAGATTGACGCTGACCTGAGAAGGGGAGACTTTTGCCTTCCTTTGCAGTGTGTGGTTTTGCGTCTCTTGCCAGGATTATCCGGTAACGTCTTATTAACAGGCCCGGCCAAAGAGTTCACGGGGCCCAAGGCAGTACACTGTGTTTGGCTGAGCCGCTCCGGCCTGATTTCTTTAGCTCCTTCCTGACCTCCAAAGTGGGCCGGGGCCTTAAGGGTACAATGAAGCCCTAAGGTGTCTTCTACTCATTTGGCGAAGCATCTAGCCCATTTGTGGGCAGCAACAAAATACTAAATATCGTGGCATCTCCGGCAGAGCCATGCAGTTTGGCATGCCAAGCAACTATACAATCAGCGTTTGTGGAGATGGATTTAAACTGTGCTGGTCTGGCTAAAAAGCAGGGTGTGAGGGGGTGGAGGGATATTTTAAATCTCCCGATTTAGTGGCTCAGCTGAAATTGGTATGCTACTGAATGCCGCCTCCAGTAAATGTGCTAATCTCTCCCCGTTGTTCTTTTTAAAAAAAATCTAAACACTGTCGAACAAATCTGAAGGGAAGCCACTATGAAATTCAAACCAGGAAGTCCGTAATTCCTTGGCCGTGAAGGAATGATTTGACAAGCAAGATGTTACAAGCTCTAGTGAACAAGGGCAGTGATTTTAGGCCCAACCTCTCATGTAGTGTGCAGCAGAGTCCTGTGGTTAACACAAGTTTATACCTATTGTTTTTTACATGCTTTTACTGAAAGAAGGTTACCACCCTCTCTTGCTTGGCCCACTAGCTTTGCTATGGTGTGGTGTGTATGTGGGCAGAGCCAAAGCCCCTGCCTCACCCTCTGTTTGCCCTTACCTCGTTTAGAGAACAACGTGCTTCTGTAGGAATAGGTTGGTAGCTGACTCTACGGATAATTACTCTATATGGGCAATGCCAAATGGAGGGAACACAATGCCGTATAGAACAGTGTTTCTTAAACTATGTTCCACATCACACCTGTGTGCCACGAGGCAATTGGAGGTGTGCCGCGAAGAACAACAGAGTTCAAAACGGCAGCCCTTAAAGGGACAGGAGACTTTTTTTTTTGTTCAGTAACTTTCCCTCAAACCCTTTTTTCCTTTTTTTTTTCTCAACAAAGAATCATTGGTGATCCCCATAAAAAAATATATTGTTTGGTGTTCCTCAGTCTTAAAAAGTTTAAGGAACACTTCTATAGAAACTTTAAAACCAGTCAAGATGAAACCCATTTAAGAGAGATTTTTTTTAAAGTCATGTTTGCTGGCAAGATGAAGTTTCCTGGAAAATGAGCTGTTTGATTGATAGCCCAGTTCCAAAATATTAAGATTATTGTAAATTGTCCTGTCTGGAAGAAAAAAACAATGACCATTAGACAGAACGTTGAACCTCGGTATGATTCTGGTCATAATCTCGTTCCCAAATATTTTTAATGTTGCTAATAGATGAATGACCTGTTCATCAGCATAAGACCATACAATCTCTCTTTCTGCACCTAGAAGTCTGTTAGCATGGTGCATTGAGCTAGCAGATCGTAATCCGGTTTCTTGTTCCAAGTTCTGCTCTGTGAACCCTGGCCTACACTGGGGAGTTATTTTCAAAGTAATGAGCAGATTGTCCACACTCCCAAGCCCATTATTTCGAATTTGTACTCCTGTTTTCCCAAGGGAATAAACTTATTTTGAAAAAGTTATTTCTGGAGTAATTATTTCCAATGTAGTTATTTCGAAACAATTTCCTAGTGTAGACATGCCTTAAGAGTCCAGAAGACTGTAAGAGCTAAAGAGTGCATGTACACCCTTTTATCTTAAGTCTTTTATTTTTCCTTTTTTCTGTTTCTTATCCTTTTTTTTTATTAGCTGGGAGACATCCCCACCTTTTTATAACATTTGATTTTGGGGTGTGAAAATGTGGCTGTGAGCATGCTTGTGTGTGTGAGTATAAAGTCTACACAGGGAAGATGCCATAAAGTAAGTTCCCCAAATTTAAATAGCTATGAAAGATTGTCTCATAAATTAACTAAAGATTGTCCTGTGTTAAAAAGTCCTGAAAAGTTTGAAACTGGGCATCTGGTAAGCAAGACTATGTCTACACTGCGGAGCTATTTCGGAAGTACCCCGAAATAGCTATTCCTCATCTTTAAAGCAGCCCGCTATTTCGAAATAGATTTTGAAATATCGGGCATGCTATTCCAGTGTCCCTATAACCTTCATTCCTCAAGGGTTGAGGGACATTTTGGAATAGTGATTTATTTCAAAATTTCCTCAAAATAAGCTACGCAATTTGCATAGCGAAAATTGCATGGCTTATTTTGAGGTAAGGGGGCAGTGTAGTCGCACCCTAAAAATTATCAAAGTTTTGTTTTCAAGAGCGGTTGGGTAACGTCTGTTTTATTATATCTCTTTGAGTGGATGGAAAGGAAAGAGCTAACCACTGCACAAGCAGAAGGAAGCTTCGTAACTGACTTCCTGGCAGTGTTTTTTATTAGCTAATTTGGTAATTATCATAATAATGATGATGATGTTATTATAAAATTTTGTTTTAGTATTAAGACATGTAACCAACTCCATATTACAAAATTAATATTTGGTAACATACTTTAGCCAGGGTTTATAATAGCCACCTTCTGAGAATCTACTTTAAAATGAAGTAGATTAATGCTGATAAAAAAATACTGATTAATTTTACCATTGATTTGATTTGATTATATAACTCATTTCATGATTTATTCCAATCCAATATCTAGTCTTGTTGATTTTTTTATTGAACATTATATTGCTTTTTCCCACTTGGTATTGGCAACAGCGGCTTAGCTTTGAACACATTGGCTATGTCTACACTACACTTCTTTTTCAGAAAAAGGTACGCAAATTGCGCTCTGCAATTTGCGTACCTTTTTCTGATTCTTTTTTCGTAAGAGGCTTTTCTGAAATTTGGCCCGTCTACACTGGGCCAAATTTTAGGAAAACCTTCTCTTTCAGAAGAGCCCTTCTTCCTCGCAAAACGAGGTTTACGGGGCTTCTGAAAGAGTGCGTCTGTTCTTCCGAAACAATTTCAGAAGAGCAGATGTGTTCCCTGGATGTGGAGGAGTTTTTCCGGGATACTATCCCAGGAAAATCTCCGTAGTTTATACTTAGCCATTGATTTCTATTTTAAGTGTTTTAATAACAATAATACAAAATATTGAGCCTTCAATAACATGGGTCCAGAACCTTGGAGGGGGTCTGGCTGTACACCAACTGATCAGCCTACGTGCCTGACCAATTCCCCCTTATTAGCCTTAGATTCTCATGGCTGAGTCATGAAAATGGAGTTGAAGAAGTTATTTTTCATTCCCAAGTAAATGAATCACGTATCCCTGAAAGCTCTCCTGCCCGGACATTAGTCTTGTGACCTTTAGCCATGCCATGCCACCGGGGCCATGGCGCATTGCAGGAGGGGTGACTCAGCCTCTGAAGTTGACCCCGCTCTAGGTGGTAGGTGCAAATGTTGTGTAAATAAAAGCTGGCAGACAGGGCCAATGGCAAATCATGGACCTCAGCATTGCAAAGAGGGAAGCTATTAACTCACTGTTTGCAGTCTGGAATGAAGTAGATTAATTAAACATGGCAATGACATGAAATGTTATCTTATCAGTTGCATTCCACACTTCCAAAAAAACAGGTCCCAGAACAGTCCTTCAATCCAGATCAATGTGACATCTCTTGGCTGAACACTATACCACAAGCACATATCGTTATTCCTCCAGCTAGCCCCAAACCCGGAATTTTTCCTGCAAAATTCTTTTTGGCTGGATTTGCCTTTCAAAATGTTCCCATTGGGAAATGGTAAGAGCATTAGAAAAGTGGAAGGAAAGACATGTTTCACTTTTAAAAGAAATACTTCCAAGATTGTATTACTGTTGTCTGACAAAACTTGGAAAACGATCAAAAAAAATGTGTCTGAGGTAAAAGGAGCTACAATTTTGAAATAAACCAATATCCAAAAATCTTCATGTTCCTCCTCAAAAAACTTTTCATTCAAAAGAAAAAATCGGAAAGTGACAAGGAGTATCTGAAAATCGTTGTTCACAAAAACATTTGTTTTGATGAGACCTTACGAAAATTATTTTCTTTTAGCCAGAAACTTTTCAATTCTCTCTCGCTATGACTCCTATTGACTAGCTTCACAGCAGGTGATAAAGCAACCTCTTCTGGGGCAGTGATGTTCTGTTCTCCGGTTATACAGCGCCTAGCACTATGAGGTCCTGGTGCATGACAGGACACCTGAATACAACAATAAAGTTTTACCACGGTTATGCCTTGCTACTATTTGCACTGAGTGGGGTTGCTCATCATCACATCATCATGGAGATTCCCTGAGGGCTTGTCTCCACTACCCCACGGATCCATGCCCCAGCAATCAATCCACCAACCATTGATTTGTTGTGTCTGCTTAGACATGATCGATCAATCTCCAAGCAGTCTCCCATCTATGCCACTACTCCACAAGGATGAGAAGGGTAGATGGTGTCGACAGGAGCACAGCTCCAGATGACCTTACCACACACAAGATTCCATGGTAAGAATGTCGACCTCAGCTATGCTATTTCCATAACGGAAGTCTCACAGATTAAATCAATGGTAGCGGCTAGTGTAGACAAGACCTCAGGCTGCATACAAGCCAGACAGGATGAAAGTGCATGCAGCCTTGTAGCTTCCATCCTTTTCCTTTAGAAAAGGAGCCTCTAGACAAGGACTACTCAACTTTAGAAGCCCTGAGGGCCACAACATTACTTGTAGCACATGCCGAGGGCCGCAACTTAAGTGTGGCTGCATATATATGCAAATATCTTTTTTCACACTGACAGACATGAATACAAAGTTTAAAGCAAGACTACAAAACACACAGGCCCCATTTAAGTCAGTTCTGCTGGTATTAATAAAATGAGATATTTACCCGATTTCCATCCATATGACAGCACTTTGAATGAGCAATGACAGTCCAGGAATTTAACTATTACAATGCATATCCACAGAAGACCATTATATTGACTACTTTTTTGTTTTGGCTCCCACCTGTGAACCGCATGCTGAGCCCCGCGTAAACCCAAACCACTCCACAGGCTGCAAACAAACAGGCTGTGGGCAGTGTGTTGGGTAGCCCTGCTCTAGAAGGTAATTTTCTGGTCATTTTCTTAGTCAGAGTTCATCGTACTAAGGAGGGAGGACACCTTGCATCTAGCAGGAGGCAATTTTGAAAAAGGGTGGTGGAAGGCAAAGAAAGGTTAGAAAAACAGAACTTGACAAACATTGTCTAAACATGCTCTTCCCACCCACTTGTCCCTGTTGCAGTCAGGAGAAAATTGCAGATTTCTTTGTTTTGTTTTGTTTCGTTTTTAATTGGACCAACTCTTAATTTCCTGCTTCAGTGTTCACCTGTGCAATGTCATTCCTGAGAGCCCTGTGTTTGAAGGTTCAAGATATCCCATAGAGATAGATAATCTTTTGAGTTAAACAGAGTTGTTAAGCTCATGGTATGATACATTTGTTAGTCTTTAAGGTGCCACAGGACAGCTCGTTGTTTTTGCAGCAATACTACTATCATCTGGCCTCCGGGCCGCATCTTGCCCAGCCCTGTTGTAACCAAATGTATATTAAAGGTACTGATGATTATCTATGAGTATTTGAATGGACCAAAAATAAGGCGAGGAGTGATTCTTGAGTGTTATTCCAGGGCTGCAGATAGGACTGGACAGTGAGATGCAAGGACTTTGGCTATTTCTACACTATGGACTTAGACAGGTTGGATCTCCCTGGTCTGGCATCCTCTGGACCTGACTGGTCCTGAACTAGGGAATTTGCTGTACCAGGGGAAGTCAATGCCAGCCCCTCTGTGGCCGCTAGCGGGGGGGGGAGGGGCTCCACTCCGATAGCAGCAGAGGGGCCAGCGTTGACAGATAGGGAAGTGGGGGTACTCAAGAAAAGAGGCACGTCAGCTGTGGACCTTCATGGCCAGAGACAAGGAGCTCAGCCCAGCGGCCAGTAGCAAAGCCCCTGCTGGACTACACTCCTGACCTCCAACGCCAGCTGTGGGTTTGTGATCCTGGCCCCCAGCGGTGTGGTTCCACAGCTGCTCTACCTCTTCCACATCACCACCACCCCCACTCCTTGCTCCTCTCCCTCTCTCCCTGAGCTTGAATGCCACAAATGAGCTGTTTGCAGCATGCTAGAAACTCTGGGAGGGCAGGAAGCAGATGCCAAGCACTGGGCTCTCAGCTTTTCCAGCCCCAGAGTACCCAGGGATGCCGCAGGTCCAACCTGGACTGATGTAGCTGCGTCACTCAGAAGTGTGAAAAATCCACCCCTTGGAGAGGTGTAGTCATACTGACAGATCCAACATGGCTACTCCCTCTTGAAGGAGGACTAATTATGCCAATGGGAGACACTCTTCCGTTGTCATGGTAGCTCCTCAGGAGGAATACCTCCGACCTTGTCTAAACATGGTAACGCTGACAGGCGGAATCAAACCTGGGACCTCTAGAACTTAGAACATGAGCCTCTGCCGCATGAGTCGAAAGCCAGCTGCCTGTTTGCGAAGGTGGTAGAGCACACTCATTATTCTCCCTGTGAGTGCTCTTAGTGCCCCTGTGTGGGACAGTGCACCACACCCAGAAGGTGTGTGGCTATATCAGCACAGTGTTGAGCCTCACTGTGGATGCAACCTGGAAAGGATAGGCTGAAGTTAAGCCTCTAGCAAGTGGGCTATCTCAGACTGTCATTGGGAGCCAATGGAAGTGGTAGTGGAACGTCCATTAAACTAAAGAGGAGAGCGCACCAGAGAAGATATTTTAGGGGTTCAGAGATAGAAGGACCTTCTTCATGGAATCATAGAACACTACAAATGGAAGGCACCTTGAGAGGTCATCAAGTCCAGTCCTCTGCCCTCACAGCAGGACCAAGCACCATCTGACCATCCCTGGCAGATATTTATCTGTCCTGTTCTTAAATATTTCCAGTGATGGAGATTCCACAACCACCCTAGGCAACTTATTCCAGTGATGCGTTGTACGTTCTCTGTGCATCTCTCCAGCTGGTCTTAGAATCACAGAATACTAGAACTGGAAGGAACCTTGAGAAGTCATCAAGTCCAGTCCCTTGCTCTCATAACAGAACCAAGCACCATCTGGATCATCCCAAATAGATGTCTATTTAACCTGCTCTTAAATATCTCCAATGATGGAGATTCCACAATCTCCCTAGGCAATTTATTCCAGGCTTCATCTTTTCCATCTTTAACTCCTCTCCACCGGTGATTCCTCCAAACATTTATTCTCTTTTTGGCAGCTGGGTGGGCAAAAGAAATGCATTTTCCACCCCCAAATCCACCGTCGCTACTCACAGGCTCCTGTAGCGTGTTTTCAGCCACTCCAAGAGTGCAAAACCTCTACTGAAACTACGCAGAGGCTTTGCAAATCCAGAGATTAATTGGAAATGAGGTGGATCAGACTCGCCCACATTGTTTTCTTTTGTGCCAGGGTTAACAGACGTTTTGAGTTAAAGTAAGAAACAGCCAGGAAAAATGTGCAGATGCCTAATTCTCTGCAGGATTTATAATATTATATGGTAAGCATTTGCACCCTACACAATAAAACTGAGCTGGCTTTACTACATATAAAAGAAACCAAAACAAAAAAATCACAAGTTTGACAGTAATTAGGTTGAATAGACATTTATTTTATCCTTTTACTAGCAGGACCAATTGTGATTTTATGCTCTGAAAAAGCTCATTTTAAAGTTTTAATGTATGAAGTCGCTTTGCCAAACCTCGCCTAATATTATTGCGTTAAATAGATGGTAAAACGCATACTTAAAACCCTCCATCCTGTAAAGAACCTGAGAAAGGCAGCTAATGAGAGTCGGGTCCTGAAACACAACTCTCAGGCGTGTATATGTTAGCTGCAGTACTCAACGTCTTTGCCCATCCTTTCCAGCCCAGGTCCTTTTCAGACATCATCGACCCATGATATCCAACCAGTTCTGAAGCAATAGCCACTATAATGGCTACAGCTGTAGTGAACTAGCCGCACTCAACTGGCCAAATAGCCACATGTGGCTAGTGGCTAGAGTGTTGGACATTATGGTCCAATCTCCTATTTATTTTTAACCACCCACCCATGACCCTTTCCACAGCCAAAGCAGGAAAAATAAAGTCTTGCTGGCACTGTGAAACTCCTCAGAGAAACCCTCACTGTCTTTTGAGGTAGATCCCCCTTGTCCTTTTGCAGCTCGTCTCCCTGCCCTGGGCCTTCCAAAAAATTAACAATATTTGGCAGCGTCTCGGACAGACCCATTTCACAGCCAGGCACAGTGGGTCCGGTGAGACTGTGGAGGGGTTTCGGGATACCAGAGATATCCGGAAAAATTCCACCGCATCCAGGGAACGCGTTTGCCCTTCTGCTTTCTTTTTTTGCGGAAGAGCAAACGGACCTTTTCGGATGCCCCTGTATTCCTCATTCCACAAGGAAGAAGGGCCTTTCGAAAGAGGATTTTTTCCGAACTTTGGCCCAGTCTATTTCGAAATTATTTTGAAATAACGGAATAGCTGTGTAGACACTCGCATTGTTATTTTGAACTAACGCTAGTTATCTCAAAATAACAGTGCAGTGAGATGCACTTCAAATTTAGACACATCCTAAATTTGAAGCGAGTAGCAGAGGTAACTCACGCTCTGTTTAAGCTAGAGCCTGTAGCCACCAGAGCCGAACTCCCACTGCTGTTATGCCACATGATGAAATTGACTTTCAAGAAAATAAAAGGCTACGGAAGTGCCTTGCCCACAGCGAGACTGGCCAAGCTAGGAATTGAAGCTAGGTCTCTGAGGCTCGGGCCAGTGTCTTATGCACAAATTATTCTTCTGCCCCCAGACTAAAGTTTACAAATAAGCTAAGAAGGGATTTGGGTGCTTAAGTCGAGTAGGCTGTTAGCCTTTTTTGCTACCTTAAATGTATACTGATGAAAGATAGGCAGGTAATATCACATGACTAGTACAGGTTGGACCCCCCCTTGTCCAGTTTCTTTGGGTTCCGACCGATCCCAAACAAGGGTTCTCGTGTGGGGCCAGCAGCTTCCCAGCAAGTTCCCCTCCTGGCTGCTGGCCCTGCTATCAGCCTCTATCCACAGGCTGCGCTGGGCTATGCTGCTGGCCCCTGGGCTGCCTGCTGGACTGTGCTACCTGCCCCAGCAGCTGGGCTGTGCTTGTGGCCTCAGCCTGCTGGCAAGCCCAGCCCACTGCAAACCCTGGAGGCACTCCCAGCCCCCCCGTGCTGCTAGCTGGGATGTACCCCCAGCCCTCCAGCCAGGCTGCACACTCTGGCCAGGATCCTTGCCTCCGTCAGGCTCCCTGCCCCTTGCCCCCAGGGTTGCCAGCCGGCCTCTGCTCCTTGCTCCTGGAACTGCTAGCCACCAGGGGTGCTCTGGTCCGGCAACACCAGAAATTCCTGGACCAAAGAGGTTCAACCTGTACTATGCAACCGGCAAAGAGGATACTTGCAGAAAGAGCTCTGTCTCCTTCGTCCCACATGATGTGCTCAAGACAGTGAATATGTGAGGTTAGGGGGAGATAGAAACTGGCCTCTTGGCCACCCAGTTAGATAAAAGCGGCTCGCCTGAGCAAATCGCCATTCTAGGCTCATTGGGGTTTGAAACACGTCAGCTGCCCAGTGCCTCCAAACAGGTTAGGCAGTTGTTCAGGATGCTGTGGTACAGCCAATTCCCAGGGTTACAATAACACCCTTGAATGATCAACCAACTCTGGGTACAGGCGTGGAGCGTTTCCCACAGACACACCCGACACATTCACCTTCACACTCCAGATGCTCCCAGGAAGTAACAACAATGCCCAGAGCTAAGCGGAGATAATTACACGAAAATGGGCCCACGTGGGAGGCTGGATCTTGCCTAAGAGTAGCTGGGTGAATGTTTCCGGTGTTCAAAGTTGTCACAATGATTTTTAGGACCTACTGCAATTAGTGGCGATCGGGGCTTTCTTGCGCAAAACCGCGTCTAGATTGGCACGGACGCTTTTCCGCAAAAAGTGCTTTTGCGGAAAAGCGTCCGTGCCAATCTAGATGCTCTTTTCTGCAAATGCTTTTAACGGAAAACTTTTCCGTTAAAAGCATTTGCGGAAAATCATGCCAGTCTAGATGTAACCATATACTTTAAGGTAAGAAGGGACCATCATGATCACGAACCATGACCTCCTGCATGTTTTAAGACATAGAACCTCACTCAATCATTCCTGGGACCGACCCCAAACCTCTGAGTTACCAAAGTCTTCAAATCACGGTTTAAAGACGTTGATAATCCATCCTTTAAACCCCTTTACACTTACAAGTGTCCCACGCTCCAAAGAGGCAAAACTCCCCATGGTCTCTGCCAGTCTGACCCAGGGAAAAAATTCCTTCCTGACTACAAATATGGCAATCGGTGAGACACTGAGTATGTGGGCAAGATCCTGCTGCTAGACCTCTGGAGTAACTCAGAATCCAGAGGCAACTCTGCCCCTCCCCCAAACTGGGAAAGGGCTGGAGCAACCTGCCTCTGCCCCCAAGTCCTTCCCCTCCTCTAGCCCACCTTTGCTCCTCCCCCACCCCACCTCTTCCCCTTCTGCTTTCCCCACCCTTGCTCCTTGCCATTCTTGCCCCTCACCCACCCCACCTCTTCTGCTTCTGCTTTCCCCACTAGGGCACTGCCAGGGAGAGAGGGTGGAGAAGCAGCACAGACTCCTGCTGATGGCGCCAGCCTCTGGCCCTGATAGTCCTCCCTGGCTGCTGGACAGCCCTTTAGGTGTCTGCACCCACCCGACACTCACTGGCAGGGGTGGGGAAAGTACAGCAAGGTGGCCCCAGCTCATGCTGCACTGCATCCTGGGGGTTCTGACCTTCTCCAGCTGGACAAAGAGGCAGGGCAGGGGCAGAGCAAGTGCAGGACAGGTTTTGGGGCTTCACTAGTCCTCCTGCCAGGTGCTGGCCAGTCCCTCATGCTTCGGGAAGGATGCATGTGACTCCTCATGCCCTCCCACCTGTCTCCCCTGTCAGAATCCTCCCCATCCAGTGCCCCATCATTGGCCATTAGAGATATTTGCTGCTTGCAGTCACAGATTAGCTCCATGCCATTGTAGGCTGCCCCATCGTATTGTCCACTCAATAAACTTATCAAGCTCAGTCTTGAAACCAGTTAGGTTTTTTGGTGGCCAGTTTATATCCACTTGTTCTTGTGTGCACATTGGTGCATAATTACATAACTCCTCTCTTTCCCTGGCATTTATCCCTCCGATGTGTTCATAGAGAGTAATCAGCCATATTTTGGTTAGACCAGCGGTTCTCAAACTTTTTGGGCTCCGGAGCCCTTTACATGCGTAGAAATTTATGCGGAGCCCCAGCGGTCCACTGATTGTATGTGTTGTACCTATCGATGTTTCCAGTTTGTCGACCTCGCGGAGCCCCTGGAGATGTCTCGTGAAGCACAGTTTGAGAAACACTGGGTTAGACTAAACAAGCCAAGTTCTTTGAGTTTCCTCTTTGACAAACACCAGTCAAGGATGGTTGAGGTGTACCCAATCCAGCCTCAATGTGGGGAGATGGGTGAGAAGATCACTTGGGCTATGTCTACACTGCACACTTACTCCGGAATATGCTATTCAGGAAGAAATACTCCGAAATAACTTATTTTGAAATAGCACGTCTACACTACATGGAAGCCTCGTAATTAGTCCAAGGCAGGCTCCCCTAATGTGAATGTGCCACCTTGAGGAATAATTACTTTTAATTACCTGGGGGAGGAGCTGTTTTGAAATAGGAGCAGTGGAGTGTCCACGCTACTGCTATTCCAAAATAGCTATATTGGAAGAGGTGTTATTCTTTGTAGAATGACGTTTCCAGAATCCAGAATAAGCCACTCATTACTTCAATATTATTTTGAAATAATGGAATTGCTGTGTAGATGCTCGCAAAGTTACTTTGGAATAACGGACGTTATTCTGAAATAACACTGCTGTGTAGACGCACCCTTGAGGTCCTATCTAGCTTTACATTTCTATCTGGGACTTGAGAAATCTTTCCCCCCAAAAAAGCATTTTCAATATGGTGACGTTTTCTACCAGCCGTTTGTTTCCACGAAACTGCCTTTTCCGACTCTTTGGTTGAAAAATTCATGACCATCTCTACACAGGGGTGTCTGGAGCTGAATGAATGTGTCTGAAGCACATTTTTGAACTTCAGATATATGCTACTGGATAAAACCAAGGTAGTGGTTTGTCCTACCCAAGCGAGAGCTGTTGAAAGTTATGCAGAACCAGAAACTGGCTTTATTTTTGTAGGGCTGCTCATCTGGACTGAGGTATGTGCACACATATGTTGCTGCAGGGATGATAGCTCTAGTGCTGACCTTGGTGTCTGGTGTATAAATGCATAATCCACATGTGCCGAAAAGAATTATGATTTTCCATCTTAAAAAGCAAAATAGCAAGGCAACAAAGTTTCCCGAAACCTACCAGCTTGACCCTGTGCCTTTAATAATATTACCTTCCAACCTGTCCTGGGGCTTTTTTTTCACCCTTCATGAAAAGGCTGGTTGGTGGACTGAAGAGAAGTAAGTGTATATCTTAATAACAAGCAGCAGGAATATTGTTTTATCAGCGATGGCAATTTCCCATCCACACGCCCCCTCCTTCTGGCACTTGTTACTGTGGTTGGGTTAGGTCAATGCTTTGAAGGCTGCGTTCAACAGAAGGGAAAAAAAAATCCTGTTAAAGCTGGAGACCTATTTCAAAACAGATCTTCGCAAGTTTCGTTATTAATTATGTAGGAGCTAATGTTTTATCAGGCCACCTTGCCAGTGTTAATGAAGGTTATTAATCCCTTTTTAATAGATAATAATCTTGGGAAATGCAAAATGCCAGGTTGCACAATTTTGCTTCAATTAAAGCCCAGACAGCCATTTCAAACCAGGGTTGGCTAACGTTCTTCATCGTGGATTTGTTTAAAGTTTTTTTAGTTTTCCTGGGATGGCAAGATCCAGTCTGCTTCCTCAATGGCCTCTTATTAAACAAGGGTTATACCTCATTCCAGGGGGTATGTCTACACTACCACCCTAGTTCGAACTATGGTGGTAATGTAGTCAACCGGAGTTGCAAATGCAGCCCGGGATTTGAATTTCCCGGGCTTCATCATCTTGCCGGGCGCCGCCATTTTTAAATGTCCGCTAGTTTGGACTCCGTGCCACTCGGCTACACGCGGCACGAACTAGGTAGTTCGGACTAGGCTTCCTATTCCGAACTACCGTTACTCCTCGTGAAGTAACGGTAGTTCGGAATAGGAAGCCTAGTCTGAACAACCTAGTTCGTGCTGCGTGTAGCCGCGCGGCATGGAGTCTGAACTAGCGGACATTTAAAAATGGCGGCGCCCAGCAAGATGCAAATGAAGCCCGGGAAATTCAAATCCCTGGCTTCATTTGCAACTCCAGTTGACTACATTACCACCCTAGTTCGAACTAGGGTGGTAGTGTAGACATACCCAGGAGGAATAACAGGTAATTCTAACTAAGGACTTAGTTCGAATGACTGTTTAACTGCTGTGTGTAGCCGCGGGCAGTTAGTCCGGACTAGTGGCATTTAAAAATGGCGGCCAGACGGGAACATGCAAATAAAGCCTGGGTTATTTAAATCCCGGGCTTCATTTGCTAGTTTGAATGCTTACATTAGCCTCCCTAGTTCGAACTGGGGGCTAGTGTAGACATACCCTAACTGTTTTTGATCCTCTTAAATGCAAACAACAAAAGTGCAGTAACTTGGAAATTAAAAACCTATTGGTAGCACAGTGATGAAGGCACTGGGTTTTTTTTTCCTATGAAGGGTTTGACACCATTTTATTTGAAAGCACAACTGCTTTAAGCAAATAATGTTTAATGCTGACTTGGGCCATAAACCTGTGTTCAGGCTTTCAGTGAAAGTTGCATTGTATTTCAATATTTACAGTGTTGTTGTATATTCACAGATGTTTTTAATGATCATTTTATATGCATTAACGATTAAATACAGGAATCATATAGGGATGGTCCTTACAGTGTTTTAGTAACCGGTGGGTATTAAAGCAATGCGCATGGTATGTTACTTGGTATAACATAATCCCAGGGAGGTATTTGTCATTAACCTATAATACAAGTGTACTTAGAGGTCCCAGAAGAGATCCAAACTCCATTGTGCTAGGTGCTATTTAAACATATGGTAAGAAACAGTACCTGCCCCCAAAGTGCTTACACATACTGTAAGCTCTTGTGCACTCGTCCACTCTTCAGCATGTGAGAAGTCCTGTTAGCTTAATTTGCACTCACTTGGCACTGGTGTGGAGACCACAGAAGGGGCAGGCAATAGTGAACAGGTTGAACCTCTCTATTTCGGCACCAGACGAGTGCTGAACCAGAGAATTTGCTGAACCATGGGAAGTCACTATTATCTAGCAGCATTACCAGCACTTCCACTGCTTACTGGGCTCTTGGGAGACATTTAGTGGTAAATTAGAGCCAAATAACAGCACAGATCACGGAGAGCCAGAACTGCTGGTTATACACAAACTTTATGGGACCGTGGGAAACTTGGCCACACCCCTAATAAGAAGACATCCGGCTAACTAAAATCATGCTGGACCATGGATGCTGCTGGACTAGAGAGAGACGGACTATAGTGGTTCAACCTGCAGGAAGCCCGTAACCTCTAAAATTGTACTCTGCTCCATCCCCTCATTCACTTCAACAGGAACTGTGCTGGAATTCAATTCAGAGAATGGTCTCTTTTGATCATCCCACCAAGATCTGTGGCTCTGCACCTAGTGGGTCTATTTCTGTTGATAAGCACCCAAATTCATCCCCATCACCACCTGGCCCCATGTACAGCCATTGGCCTTTTCATGAGACACCCAGGAAGACTGGGTAAGATATAAAGCCCTAGAGGAAGTCACATGGCAGGGTTAGGTTCTATTCAGCTGGTTTCTTGAATTCTGGATATTGGACTAATTCCAGATTCCTTGCCCTTACCCTTAGGAGGAAACTTAATGACACTCATGTACAAAAGAGCAGCCTCGATGATTCAGTGGCACTTCCAATGTTAATCTCTGAAGCTTCCACTTTCTTATGTTGACACTCACAAGGGAGAAAAGAAGGCTCAGCCAGCATGAGCTGACATGACTTTTCTCTTTAAACATGTCAGTGGCAATCCAGTAATTAAATCTCTGAGTGCTGATTAAGAACCACTTTTTAAAGGGTGTTTTCTGTGCAATTTTGAGACTGCTATTTGCCAGGGCATTGATTCTAGCATGTGCATGGCTAAATCTGCAGGTACATTCGGAGGTTAGATGGTAGCAGATCCACCTTTTATGTAGCTGGATGTCTACTTTTCATGGTTGTGAGCAAGTTTTCTGCAGCCCCATAAATTTTGTGACAGTCCTGGCTGTCAGTGTTCTGGGCTGTTATTTAGCTCTACTTTACCCCTAAATTTCCTCTAACAGCCCATTAAGCAGTGGAAGTGTCAGTCATGCTGCTAGACAATATTGACCTCCCATGGTCTGGAAAATTCTCTGGTTCAGAACTGGTCAGGTCCCAAGGATGCTGGACTAGAGAGGTACAACCTGTACAAGGTGGATCAAATTATTTAGTATATCTAGACAACCCATATTTCAGGTGAATTGGCTCATTAACATGATTTTTACTTATTAATTCAAAGACTGTTCTTTAAAATTTGTCACAGCAATATCTAGAAGCTCTACTCTGGATCAGTTTTCCCCCATAGTGCTAGGCACTGTACATCTCAAGAGGGCACAAGAATTTCATTTCTATTCATTTCCTATTAGACACTGCTCTGCTGGAGAGTATACAATGGAAGGAGCCAGTGCTGGGAAGGGATCTGCATTGGCTGACCCGTGCGTCTGCACAGATCCAGTGATATGGTCCAAGCCTAAGCAAATCTCAGAGTTGGCTAACACAATGGAAGAACGGTGCCCCTTGTCATTTTCTCTCCCTGTGCTTTGTTTAAAATGCGCTCTATAGAAGAGGCGTGTCAATATAGCCAACGGTGCAATTCGAGCCTCTCTTTGAGCTGAAAAACAGCCAGAACAAGAGAACTTGGTAAATTTCTTGGCTGTCTGAGCAGGGAGGATTTGGGTTAACAAGGCCAAGAGACTAACCTATCCGAGTTCCTCCCAGACAGGGTTGAGCCTGGTTGGGCGGAGTGGTGCAACCTTAGCGTGTGCTGCCAATGTGCTCTGGGTAAACACAGGCTACTCTCTGGATCAACAGAGCAGCGTTGGAACCTCATTTTCCAGTGATGTCGACCTGGCACCTTTCAGCAGCACTAAAATGACTTTCAAGCGGGAGGTGGGGGGAGGAGTGGGAAGAATAACAATGCTAAAAAAAGGATGGCTATATTTAGAGGAAAACGAGGACCTCGTTGGTCAACGTCCAAGGCATGTGGCCCAATGACCTAATTGCCATCCAGTAAAAGAGATGGGAAAAGCTGAAACTGGAAAACTGAATCAGTGTGGTGACCTTTAAGAGCTGGAGTTAAAAGAGTGAAGTTAATGCCACTACCTTAACATTGTTTTGACCGTTCATAGCTCCGAGGAGGCAGCCAGAGTTATACTGCCAGGGCCTGTCCTGGTGAAACTCAGCTGCTTTGAACGTCACAAAATGTCATCACTGAAAGCCTCGCCTAAATTACATCTCTTCATAAAGAGCTTTCCCCACCAGACAGTCCAAGCCATCTGGGCATAGTTTCTGCCTTTTAAAAATTATATATATTACTGATCCTTAGATTTTTGTCACTTGACAGCCATTTCGTGCAGTGTGACTGCTCTAATTGTTTTACTGTTCATTATAGATCAGTAGCACCCACAGGCCCTAGCTGAGATGGGGGCTCAATTGTGCGAGGTTCAATCTGAACACAGAAAGAGACAGGAAGAGACAGGCCCTACCCCCAGATATGCAGCAGAATGCATATAAACATGGCCTCTGTTTTCCTGTGCTGTTTCTCATTTCTTGAGGCCAGGTCTACACCAGATGACAAAACAGAAGTAAGATTCACAACTGCAGCTACGTCAATAACCCAGCTGGAGTTGGTGTATCTTAGTTTGAATTTCCACAGCATCCGCACTGCACGAGATTGTAGAATCATAGCACACTAGAACTGGGACAGATCTTGAGTGGTCATAGAGTCCGGTCCTCTGCCCTCATGGCAGGACCAAGCCCCATCAAGATCATCACCGACAGGTGTTTGTCTAACCTGTTCTTAAATATCTCCAGTGATGGAGATTCCACAGCCTCTCTAAGCAATTTATTCCCATATTTAACCATTAGGAAGTTTTTCCTAATGTCCAACCTAAACCTTCTTTGCTGCAGTTTAAGCCCATTGCTTTTTGTCCTATCCTCAGAGGCCAAGGAGAATAATTTTTCCCCCCATTTGTGATACCCTTTTAGATACTTGAAAACTGCTGTCATGTCCCTTCTCAGTCTTCTCCTTTCCAGACTAAACAATCCCAATTTTTTCAGTCTTCCCTCATAGCTCATGTTTTCTAGACCTTTAATCATTTCTGTTGTTCTTCTCTGGACCTTCTTGAATTTCTCCACATCTTTCTTGAAATGTGGTGCCCAGAACTGGACACAATACTCTAACTGAGACCAAATCAGTGCAGAGTAGAGTGGAAGAATGACTTCTTGTGTCTTGCTCACAACACTCCTATAAACTCTCCCATTGACTTTCCTTACTGCTGATGTCCTGATGGAATACTGCAGTCGACAGGAGCACAATCAGCAGTCGATTTAGCAGGTCCTTACCAAACCCATTCAATCAAACTCTGGGAGATCCATCTCTGGAGCATCAATGTCCTGCTATGTGGAGACAAGGCCTGAGAGTGAGAATAATGACAATTCCTTTCCCTGATCTTTTATTTGACTTGTTTATTTATATTTAAACTGTAAATTATGTTGGATAGGGATTGTCTTTTTTGCTCTTTGTTCAGTACCTTGCACAATGAAGCAGTGCCTCTGGTGTGACCTAACTGCAGGCACAAAGTGTGTCTGTGTGTGTATTATAAATTGCTTTATATATAATATAAATTGTTTCCCCCAATTCCTTAATCTGTGAGGCGAGGAGGAGGGAGAGCTGGTTTCTTGAATGATGCAACTCTATTTTACATTTTATACTCTCCAAACAAACCCACACGCTGTGTAAGCCGTAGACAGACGGAGATTTGTCACTCTATTATTGTTTTACAGTGTCAGTTCCAGACACTTAAACGTTGCTGGAATGCATTGGGGGGTAAGAGGCAATTGTGTTTTAAATCTCAAATGGGGTAATAAACTGCTGCCAGAAGCTAATTGTCATGAAACTCAATCCTTTATAATATGTTACTGCTGTAATGGGACTACTCAACACTGCTGCACAGGGGGTTTATTTCACCATTAGTTGTACGTTAAAAAAAAAAAGAAAAAATCAGATCACAGTTTTGTTCCCCAATTACAGTTGTGCTCCCAGCTGTTGGTCTAAGTACAATTCTCAAAGCGATCAATGCACTTAGTACATTAAGCTAGTGGTGGAGGGTACTATTTCCCATCACATTTTATAACTCACAGTGGATTTGCTTCCTACCCTCTTTCTTCCATCCAAGTTGTCCTGAGAACGTTGTGGCCCTCCTGTCAAGAGAAAATGAATCGACTATGCAGGAGGCCGAGAGGCCAGAGGTGAATTGGAAGCAGCGGCATGGAACACTCGGACTATGGTGTTTTTATTTTCTTTTTACTCCCACATTAAACAATATTTGAGCTCAGGGTGGTCAGCCCAATGGGTGGTTTAGCAAGCTGAAGGCAGCTAAGAATGAGTATATCCATCATATATTCACTTCCATTTTAGTTCAGTCTTTTTTGTCCCAAACTGGGGTGAACTAGCCATGTCATAAGCTGTAACCCTGCACCCAGTATTTGGACTCAGCCTTGAATGGAAAATACTTGGATGACTGCAAAAAATGCAATTTTGTTTTCAAGTATTTTTTTCTTCTTCTGTATTCTGGGCCAGACAGATTACAGAGGTGGCAAATCAGCACCAGAGAAGCTATGGATGTGTTTAGACTACAGGGTTTTGTCAACAAAAGTTGGCTTTTGTCAACAAAACTATACGGGTGTGTCTAGACTGGCAAGTTTTTCCGCAAAATCATCTGCTTTTGCGGAAAAATTTGCCAGCTGTCTACACTGGCCGCTTGAATTTCCGGAAAAGCACTGACGATCTCATGTGAGATCGTCAGTGCTTTTCCAGAAATACTATGCTGCTCCCGTTTGGGCAAAAGTCTTTTTATGAAAGACTTTTGCGCAAAAGGGCCAGTGTAAACAGCACAGTACTGTTTTCCGCAAAAAAGCCCCGATCGCGAAAATGGCAATCAGGGCTTTTTTGCGGAAAACTGCATCTAGATTGGCCATGGACGCTTTTCCGCAAAAAGTGATTTGTGGAAAAGCATCCTGCCAATCTAGACGTGTTTTTCCGAAAATGCTTTTAACGGAATACTTTTCCGTTAAAAGCATTTTCGGAAAATCATGCCAGTGTAGACGTAGCCTACCTGTGTCTACACTACCGCTGCATTCTATTGACAGTAAGTCGATAGAACGCAGCAGTTTTGTCGACAGTGGTAAACCTCGTTGTACGAGGAATAATGCCTTTTTTCGAAAGTACTCTTTTGAAAAAAGGCACTATTGCATGGAAACTGAGCTTTTTCAAAAGAGAGCGTCTAGACTCTGTCGAAAAAGCGGCTTGCTTTTTCGACAGAATACTGATCGTATCTGTCGACAAAGCCTTTGTCAAAAAAGGCGTGCAATCTAGATGTAGCCTATTTGAATAGCCTTTTGTGATCCCACTGGAAGAAAAGGTAGTAAAAAGAGGGAATTATTTTTATGAATTTTGTAGCATTTTTTATCATTTTTTTCAGAATTTTCCAATCAACTATGAATCTACTTTCATGAGACTGCCATGACAGTTTTTTCTAGTCTCCAGTTCTGCAAGCAGGGATGCAAGTATCTTTACTCTTCAGAATAATACCATGAAACTCCTCAGGTCTACTCACAATGTTCCTCACATGTCTCAGAATTTGCAGGATCAGAGGCTTAGTTTTGTACTAAGCCTGCCCTTTTGGGAGATGTTGGTTCTTCAATCCAACTGATCTCAAGTTGTTTAGTTTATGCAATTGGCATTATTTCTTCCCTCCCGCCCCCATAATGGCAACTCCCTCATAGAGGACCTCTGCTGTTTGTTGCAGGTACACTGACTTTATCTAGAGTGGATTTCTAAAGCGGAGCTCTGGTTCATAACACGATGTCTTTGAAATTCTTAAATCAAATTAAAATGAATCAAACTCTTAAATTAAATTTGAAGCACTTAAATCAATAGGACTGAAGTAGGAGAGGATGACTGTAGCAGGAGCAGAATTGGTCATTGGCACTTTGGATACCCTGTTGGGGTCTACACGATTCTTTAACAAAGCTGCTTTGCTTAGTATATAATTAACAAGATGAGTTTATCTGATTTGCCAGCTGGGTGAATTAGTCTCAGCTCCTAAATCCAAACCAGACCCTTTTATGTTAGTGCCTCGTCTAATGTTACCGTGTCGTTACTGTGACACCAGGACATCTCTGTATATCTGTAAGGCTTTGTCTACACTTCTGGGGAGATTCGTGCTGCAGGATTCGATCTCCCAGGAGTCAGTTTAGGGGATCTAGTAATGACCTGCAAACTGCCAGCTGATTGCACTCCTATCAACTCTGGTACTCCTGCTGGCTGAAGAAGAAAAAGGGGAGTCAATGGGAGAGTTTCTCGTGCTGACTCCACCTAGTGGACATGTAGAGACAATGCAAACTAAGATATGTCAACTCCACTTACGCCATTAATGTAATAATATATGGAGATATACCTATCTCATCGAACTGGAAGGGACCTTGAGAGTTTATTGAGTCCTGTCCCCTGCCCTCATGGCAGGACCAAGTACCATTCACATCACTGGAGTTACGTCCCTTAGTTCAACATTGCCCCATGGTGTAGACCAGGACTAAGAAAAGATTTTTCCAACTGGAACTTAGTGAACTGTTCTGTTGAGCTAGTATTTCTCTTTTGGCTCTGGACAACATGCCCTTCCATAGCTGGGTCAGCTTTGAAATGCTTACTCAGGGATGCATTTTTGACATCTAAAGCAATATATCATCAGTTGTATTATTTCCATCACGGAAGTACCTACAAATCCCCATCAATGATCAAGCCCCTTTGACCCAAGCACTGGACAGACAAATAACAAAGACGACAGATCACCTCCCATATGACTGAGATGAGACATGACCAGTGGATTAGCAGACACCCAAAGCAATATAAGATTTAGTACACACATTAAGAGCCCAGCACTCAAGACCACAGAGGGCAAACCTGTGGAGTAAGTGGGTGCCTTTTTTTTTTTACACAATCACATGTCAGGCCATAACCATTAAGCAATGAATTGTGAGTTCTCTCTGCCTCCCACTCTGTTCAAGATGGGATATATGGTTTATACAGAGCAAATTAGAAACAAATTGCATTAAACCCTTTAATCCCAATACAGCGATGCGGCAGGAGGGGGATTGTGGGTGGACGGGGGGAGGGCGCTGTTGAAATTTGAAGCTGTTAATCTAACTCAAGCTTACTCTTTCTTTAACCATAAAAGTGCATGTTAAGTCATTGGGGCTTGCTACTTTCAGTCCTGTTTGTGCATTTCAAATTAGCCTTAAATGAAGGAAGAAATAGGGACAATTTCATCTCTGGTGTAACCATATTGGTGTCCATCAGGGATGGTTAAGATTTATAATGATTCGTACTCCATAAACAATTTTCCTGTTGAAAAGTTTCATCTGAAGAAGTGGGTTGTGCCCACGAAAGCTCATGATACCACATGTGTGTTTTGTTAGTCTCTAAGGCGCTGCAGGACTATTTGTTGTTTTTTAAGTTTATCCATGTACAGACACTTACGGTCTTCCCAAACATGGGCAAATAATGCTGGCCCTGTGGCTACAAAGGGCACAATCAATATGCAAGTGGTGACAGAAGCAGGAACTTCTTGTGGAGCTCTTGCTGTATTAAGCATATGTACCATTGTGGGCAAGGGATTGCATGTCATTCCACGGCTATGCGGGACAACAGTCCCTCCAGGAACTAAACACAGTGGAGCGTGATTAGACAAATTAATTCGGTTTGCACCATCTCCTGCTGAGTCTTGCTTGTACTAGTTTAAACTGGATTCAGAAAGCAACAGTCACAGAGAAGACTTTTGGGTAAGTAGCCTGAGTTTAAACTGACTCGGGGCCTTCTTTGGGGTACAGCAAATGGACAGACCCTTCTGTCTGACAGAGACTCCTTTTCTTCCTGGGAAGGATGGGAAGAATTTTGCCTGACAAAGGGTCCCATGAGATTGATGGATGACTTCTGGTTAGCAGGCATATAGTTTCTTTTATTGTTTTCAATATGCCTTTTTTTCTGTAGTCCTTTCACCTGAGGGAACAATGTGCTTATGTCAAATGTGCCCTATGGTAACTCATAACTTGTGGCCGTTACATAGTTGATAGTCTCTGAAGAGAAAACAAAATGCAGACTCTGGCCTGGTATAGGTGGTCAAGCCTGCTGGGGATAACACAGTGTAGGCAGAGAACTAGACAGCCTGAAAATATCCCAGTCAGGAGAGAAACGTGGGTCTTTGCCCAAGAGAGCTGATAACGGAGGAGCCCAGAGTCTAAAGCTGGTATCCTTGGTGGATCACAGAGTGGGGAAATACAGATGTAGTTGCCCTGAACTTTGACATGGGGATTTTAATGGCCCTATTCTCCACTTACTTGTACCTTGTGTTTGTCATTTATACCTCTGTAAATATAAAAATTCCACTGCTGTCTCAAAACAGACACAACTTGTTCAAGATGACACCGCACATCAAAGAGAACGGTCGGGGGTAAAAATCAGTTCGTCTGCTTTCCTGTCCATACCCTTCCCACTAGACCTATCTATTGCCCTTCTGAAGACACAAACAGGAAAAAAATCTTCCCACGTATCAGAATGTGATATTGTTTCTATTTTCCGGAAGTAACAAGTATTAAGGACCTTAAAGATGTGGCTTAAAAATTCTGTACGTGAGCAAAGTACATCTCTACAAGACATTCGGTGCTGATAAAAGGGGAGAAGACATAGTCCCTGGATACCAATGCCCTTTATCTACGATGTGTTTTAGAAATTTTGTTTGTCTACCTGTGTGTCCATCCATCCATCTGTGAGTCCATTTGTTCAAGAACTCCTCCTCAATAGTAAGAACTAGCAACACCAAATTAAGTAGGCAGCTTCCTCCTGTCTTAGCTTAAAGCAAAGTCAGGGTTTGGTTCCACCAGGACAATGGGATGTGCCTGGAATTCTAATGTTTCTCATAAAATGGAAAGGGAGGGTTATAGCAGACGGGACAGTTATACTGTAGAATGACCACAGGGGGCAACAAAAGGCCAGAGATGGGGATCAGGACAGATATAACCCCATTAGGCCAGCAGGGGGCAGGGGTGGAGAAAGGGACAGCTCTCTACTATATATTTCAGAGAGGTTGTCTGGTTTTGTGTCTGTTTGTCTGTGTATCTGTCTGTCCCCCAGCCAGCCGTGGACAGGCATTTCTCACCAGGCCTCTGTCCATGGGTGCAGGGGACTGGACTCGATGACCTCTCAAAAGTGTTCTATGATTCTATGAAGCAGTGAGAGAGGATTGGGGTTGTCCTCTCTCTCCCTGGGGGCAGCCTGCAAACTGACCCCCTCCTCCCCAGCCCCACCTCAGAACAATAATTAAAGAAGAAAAACAAACCTTATTTGAGTTAAGGATCCAAGCCATGCCAAGTAAATCTAGTTTATTTAATAAATGTAGCACCAATGCCAGGTTCCCCACTTACCTGCAGGTCTCTCATAGAAGGGCCTCCTATTAATAGTTCATCTGCTATGTCCATTCAAGGCCAAGTCCCTGCCTCTTGGCTGAGAATTCAAACAGAGGTGCCAGTTGTATTGATGGTGATCTGTACTGTTAGCCATATCCTGTCCATCACGAACACGACTTAGGCCAACTCATCATATAGAAGGCAGTTGAAAAGCAGTCGTGTGGTAATAACTGACACACTCAGTTAAACTGGAATCCATGAGCTCAAGGTGAAAAGTCTCTGCGTCCTGCTGCCAGTCAATCAATCACCTCCTGGGGTGGAGAAGCTGATGACGGGCCTATTTGTTCCATTGAAACACATTCAAGTTTGAGTTTAAACATTCTGGGGATTTCGTTTGCTCTTTCTAGCTTTAGAGACAGAGATTTTCTGAACGTCGTTAAAGAATTATCTGTGTACATCCTAAGGTGAACTTAAGACTTGGTGTAAATAACGCAGCTGGTCCCAACATTTCTAATGTCATTGAAATACATTATCCCAGTGTCAATGGTCAATCAAAATTATACAATTCTGAAAAAAATGAATGGAGGCATAGGTGTAAAAAAAGTAACAATTTGGTTGTAAAAGCGGGGGGAGAGTCGAAAAAGCCATTTCCCTCCCCCCTCCTTGCTTTTAACAAATAAACTTCTGTTTCTATTGAAACTGGTTGAAAATTCACACATAGTTGCTACATCTACACTGGCCCCTTCTTCGGAAGGGGCATGCTAATTTTGAAAGTGGGAATAGGGAAATCCGTGGGGGATTTAAATATCCCCCGCGGGATTTAAATAAACATGTCCGCCGCTTTTTTTCCAGCTTGGGGAAAAGCCAGAAAAAAAGCGGCGGACATGTTTATTTAAATCCACGGGGGATATTTAAATCCCCCGCAGATTTCCCTATTCTGACTTACCTGCTTTGCATCACTTTTCCGGAATTTGGGGCCAGTGTAGACGTAGCCAAAGTGTGGTCATCATAGATTTGCTGTCAGACCGAGAGGGTGTATCGCGAAGGGTCATATAGGGTCGGTAAGATGCAATTTGGTAAAGACCTGCTACAAGATGCAATTTGGTAAAGACAAGTGCAAAGTACTACACGTAAGAAGGAAAAACCAAATGCACACATGCAAAGGGGGGAATTAATGGCTAGCTGAGAATTCTGCTTAAAAGAATCTGGGGTTCTAGTGGCTCACATATTAAATATCAGTTAACAACGTGATGCAGCTGCAAAAAAGGGCTAGCATCGTTTTGGGCTGTATTTAAAAAAGGGGGGTTGTAGACAGGTCAGTGAAGGGAATTGTTCCACTCTGCTTAGCATTGGTGAAGACTCAGTGGGAGTTTTTGTCTAGTTCTGGGCACCGTACGCTAGGAAAGATGTGTCTAACTTGGAAACAGTCTAGAGGTGAGCAACACAAATGATAGAAACGTTTAGTAAATTCAGGCAGGCTGACAGACTTACTAGGCTCCTGTGTGAGGTGGGGGGAGGGATCAGCTCCACACTTCTGGAAGGGGCGGAGCCTCAGGCAGAAGGTGTGGGGTTAGGAGTGCTGCCCAGAGCATGCCACGCCCTCTACCCCCCCAAGGCATCCAAGCTGCTTGGAGTGCTTCGTACTCCAGTGACGAGTTAAAGGGCTCAAGGATCTGACCGTCCCAGACCTTTTGGAATCACTGTGGCTCTTGGCCCTGCCAAACCTGACTTATGAGAAGAGGTGTAAAAACTGGGTATATTTCATCTTGAGAAAAGAAGGCTGAGGGAGGGACCTGATAAGTCCTCAAATGTGCCATCTATGAAGAGGATGGTGAACAATTGTTCTCCACGTCCACAGGAGCTTGGAGAAGAAGCTGGTTTAATTTGCAACAAGGAGTATTCAGGTTAGATATGAGCAGAGTTATTGACTCGAGTCCCACGACTTGAACTCAAGTCCGACTTAAGTTGCCTCGGTGACTCGACTCGCGATTCGACTCGGGTTCATTGTTTGTGACTTGAGACTCGACTTGAGACTTGCTAATTTTGTTAAATCGACTTAGTGAAAAAATTGTCTGAAAATGCCGATATTGATGGCTTGTACAAAAGTGACTTGACATTTTTTAAATTAAGACTTGAGACTCGACTTGGGACTTGACTCGAAAGTGACTTTAGGGACTCAATACTCGACTTAAGACTTGAAGGCTATGTCTACACTGGCATGATTTTCCTGAAATGCTTTTAACGGCAAAATGTTCCATTAAAAGCATTTTTGGAAAAGCGCGTCTAGATTGGCAGGACGCTTTTCCAGAAAAGCACTTTTTGCGGAAAAGCGTCCATGGCCAATCTAGACGCGCTTTTCCACAAAAAAGCCCCGATTGTCATTTTCACGATCGGGGCTTTTTTGCGGAAAACAGTACTGTGCTGTCTACACTGGCCCTTTTCCGGAACAGTTTTCCGGAAAAAGACTTTTGCCCGAACGGGAGCAGCATAGTTTTTCCGGAAAAGCACTGATGATTCTACATTAGCTCGTCAGTGCTTTTCCGGAAATTCAAGCGGCCAGTGTAGACAGCTGGCAAGTTTTTCCGCAAAAGCAGATGATTTTCCAGAATAACTTGCCAATGTAGACACAGTTGAATTGTAGTGATTTGAGACTTGACTTGGACTTGACAATGACGACTTGAAGACAACACTAGATATTAGGGAAATCTTTCTGGCTCTATGTGCAGTTAAACCCTGAAACAGGCTGCTCAAGATGTCCACTTCTGTCCTCGGTAATGGGCCCTTGGCCCAAGTTAGTTCTGGCTGAATTCTTGCACCTGAGGGCTTCAGGATCCTTCTTCCTGCAAAGTGAAGTTAATCTGGGCAAAGGCATGCCTGGCCCAAGTGCCCATTGTGTTGGGGGCATTTCTAGCATGTCTTTAGAAAACTCTGAGCTGGTTCTCCTCTGTCCCAGTCAATAGAGCTAGAGAGGTTTAGCAAGTCACTCTCCCACTTGATGGCTGTGGCTCTCCTGTTAGATGGTCTTAAGTGCTACCAGGTGAATACCCTGCATGCTGCCCAGATGTGTATCGAGAGCTTCCACAAGATGTGCTCCAAATGTCTTCCCCAGGCCTGCTGACGGGAGGCTCCACCCCTTCCAGGGAAATGGAACTGGGACTCACTCCACCTTACCCAGGGACCCGGCAAATCTTTCAGCTCTCCTTGCCTTCCCTTATGCTCTGCTAAGTTTTACATACTGGCAATTGAGGGGATGTAACACTGCTTCCTCGTACACCTGCATTCAGATTTCCCACTCAGTCAAGGGAGCTTTAGGTTCTACCCAGCACTGCTCAGAACCAGTGGTCCCTCTAAGCTTTTCCATCCATGTGTGGAATATTTTTTTTCTGTGCACCAAGGCATATACAGATGTGCACCACCAGTAGAAACAAATGCTTCTGGCTCTGGGCCCTGGGAGCGCTCTGCTAATCAGCTGGGTGGGATTTGAATGTCTCCTGGATGCTGGTACAAGTGTTCAGATTACAGGGAACGCTGCTTGGAATGCTGCTTGGAACGACCATGCTTTTGTCATTCTGAAACATTTTGACTTTAGTGTCGTCTTTAATTTTACCCTGCTCTAGTGTAATATATCAGGAGAGTCAAAAATGGCACATTTCGACCTTCCCAGATCAAACCATTTTTGTAATGATTCATTCAAATTTCCGGTGAAATCATTTCACTCCTGAAGGATGTTTCACTGTGGTGGAATCAGCATTTTGCCAGTGGAAAATCTGTTCTATCAGAAATACTTTGAGCTGAATAAGAGTTCACGTTGCACTTGCGCAGATGGGGGTCAAGAGGGAAGCTCTTGGGTGAATTCTCAAATCTCTTGCTTCTTCCTTGGTTTCGCTATGAGCTAAATTAAGCTTCAAGGGCACAATCAGAAATTTGGTTGGTAGAACCGTCTACAGGTATTAGAGGGGCACACAACCGTGTGTAAACAGAGCCCATTTTAAAATCTGTACAAGAGAGGTTGATTGTTTTGGCTTCTTTCCTTTGCTCTAGGGCAGGGGTCTCCAAACTTTTCAGCCCGAGGGCCGCATTAACTATCAAACAGCAGTTCGGGGGCCGACTACACACTTGAGGTCCAAATAAAAAACAATCAAAACATGGATGTTGTTTTTAATTATTTATTTAATATTATTTTATTCAGTTATTATTTAATAACACATTGATACACTACACATGAACACCTGTATTAGTGTGAATGGTGAAATTGTTTCCTGGATGCCAAAATAGCAGACATTTCTGGCTTTAGATTTGTTGTCCCTAACATCAACAGTGACCTGAGATTATCATCGGACAAGTTTGTTCTCAAATTGTTCTTCACGTATTTCATTCTTGAAAATGTTTGTTCACACAGGTATGTTGTTCCAAAGATTGAAAGGTACCTTGATGCAAAAGTTTTGACATTAGGAAAGTCTTCCTTGGGCAAAAACTGGTAAAAACCCACCAGTCCTATTTTGAACTTGTTCCTAAGGAGGTCATTTGCTTGCAACTCAAGGACTTCCAGCTGCAGTTCATCTGGGCAACTGGCCACATCTGCTTCAAATGGGTTTTGAAACAATCTCACTTCTTCTGCCTTTGAATCCAAAAAGGTCTCCACGGGCCGGATGAGAGGGCCTCGCGGGCCGCATCCGGCCCCCGGGCCGTAGTTTGGAGACCCCTGCTCTAGGGTGAAAGAGAGGCAGCCTTCCCAGGATATTGTTGGTACAAAATTGAAAGTTGCAATTTTTATAATCAGTTGCTGTGTTCATGTGCATGAGGGAATTGGGGGAGGGACGGATATCTGAGAGCATAATCACTCTTTTATTCCTGGAAATCCTTTTCCCTGATTTATGCACCCTCTTCCCCTACTTTTCAAAAAATATTTTTTTTACAATGCAATGATTGCTTCAATATTATGCAGGTGAAAGAATTAAATAGGTAGTTACTGGCTCTGTGCTTTATTCTCTCTTTTCATGGTGCTGTACATTTTATGCCATATACACGAGACAATACTCTACTTAAAAAAGTCATTCCTATGACGCTGTTAATGTAGGTGGCTTTTTTCAAAAAATTGTGGGACAGATCCTATCAACTGTTGGGCTACATCTACACTGACACCCTTTTCCAGAAATGCTTAAAACGGAACAGTTTTCCGTTATAAGTATTTCCAGAAAAAGCGCGTCTACATTGGCAGGATGCTTTTCTGGAAAAGCACTTTTTCCAGAAAAGCGTCCATGGCCAATCTAGACGCGCTTTTCCGCAAAAAAACCCCGATCGTCATTTTTGCGATCAGGGCTTTTTTGTGGAAAACACTACTTTACTGTCTACACTGGCCCTTTTCTGGAACAGTTTTCCGGAAAAAGAACTTTTGCCTGAACCGGAGCAGCATAGTATTTCTGGAAAAGCGGCTGATTTCTTACAGTAGATCATCAGTGCTTTTCCGGAAATTCAAGTGACCAGTGTAGACAGCTGGCAAGTTATTCCGGAAAAGTGACTGATTTTCCGGAATAAGTGGCCAGTGTAGACACAGCCTTGTTGTTTAAAGGAAACCAATTTATTCCAGCTGAGGATATAGTCCAGAGACTGACATGCCCCTTGTCCTGGAGAACACTTAAATAGTCTTATGTGGAAACCCTTACACAGATACCTGCAGTGAGGGACACAGAATACAATAAGAACATAAGACCAGCCATACTGGGTCAGACAACAGGTCCTTCTAGCCCAGTATCCTATATTCCAACAGTGGCCCAGGTGCCCCAGAGGGAATGAAAAGATCAGGGAATCATTACATGATTCTTCCCCTGTTATCCATTCCTAGCTTCTAACAGAGCGTAGGGACACCATTCATATCCATCCTGGCTAATAGCCACTGATGGACCTATCTTCCATGAATTTATCTAGCTCTTTTTTGAACCCTGTTAAAGTTCCAGCCTTCACAGCATCCTCTGGCAATGAATGAAAGACTTCCATAGAGTGCCACTTATCTACACATGCCGTTTCACGAGGACCTAATAGGATTACTCACATAAGTGCTACTCAGAATGAATAAGGACTGGGAGGCTGATGAAGACATTTTCCAAGGCGCAAAGTGCCGGTAGGTGTCCAATCCTCAGGGCAGACAAGAGGGGAGAAAAAGAGAAGAAAAGGAAGGAGAGGAAGGAACAATTCAATTATCAGCAGATGTCGAGAGTATCGTTAAAAAGGTTGTAAGGCTTGCTGGAAGAAGAATAAGAGGGATTTGACAGAGAAGGGTGGATACTTGGCAGAGCAGAACATGCTATAAAACTGAAAAGAAGTGTATACAATAGTAAGGAAAGAAGCCAGGCTGTTGAAAGGAGGAAAAGCTGGGTTTACACTAGCAGTCCTTAACCCTCAGATAAAGACCAGCCAAAATGCTTCCTGCAGTGTGCCAGGAGTCTTATTCATTTCCTAGCATCGCCTGTGCTTTGCCCTTCCTTAATTTCCGCTACAGGTAGCACCTCACAAAACTGGCTCTCTCTGGTCTGACAGGACCGCAAATGTTACTGGAACAGAGAGCCCTGGAAGGCTGGGACCAGAGCTGGCATCTGAAAGCCCAGCTGAAGCCAGGGGCAGTGGGTCAGCAGCCCAGCTAGAGGCCAGAGTCCATAGCAGCTGGTCCCGGGCTGTAGCCCCTGACAGCCCATGGAAGCAGGGCCAGAATTGAGGCTGGAGCCCATGACTGGCTGTAGTAGCAGGGGCTGAGCCCGCAGCTCGGCACCCTGGCTGTGGCTAGCCTGGCAGGCAGTCCATCCAGGGCCAGAGGTCGGCAGCAATCCAGCTAGGGTGGTGGTAAGTGGGGTCCAGAGGCAGAGGGGGCAACTGAAGAGAGAAACGGCACTAGAGGCACTGAGGGGTGGCAGGCTGAGGGGGTCAGTAGTAGGGGATTTCCCCTGATCCAGCAAATTCCCTCATTTGGGACCAGTCATGACCCCAGGGTGCCGGACCAGGGAGGTCCAACCTGTAATGTTGTGCACTGCATGAAGGCAACACATAGATTTGGTCCAGAGTGACAGTTCTCTCCCTGAGTGACGTGTTCCCTTTACTGGAAAATAAGGATTGGGGCCAAGATTAAGATACAATTGTTTAGTCGTTTTCCATGCCCTGCTCACTGCCATTAATTTAATGGCCCAGTCCTTCCATGTTTTTCAGGCTGAAGGATGTGTGGAACGTCATCTTCTCCAAGGACTTCCATTGTGTAGCAAGATGTTCTGGGAGAGGTAGAATCCAGGATGGTGAAAGCAAGATCTGAGGATGTGTCTACACTGCCCCATAGGTTGAAATAAGCGAAGAACTTATTTTGAAATAGCTTAATTTGTCATTTGGTGCTGTCTACCCAGATTTGGTGCCAAATTTCGAAATAACCTGCTGTTCTGAAACATCCCTTTCTCCTTGTGGAATGAGGTTTGAAGGGATGTCAGAATAGCGATCCCGTTATATGTCAAAATAACGGGTTTGCTGTTAAGATGCGTGATAGCTATTCCGGTATCCCAAAATAGTGAAGAGGTATAGACATAGTCTTAGAGATCAGTTGTCATTTATTGGATAGCATACACAGCAAAGGACTGAGGGCACTTTCAAAAGTACCCTATGAATAATCCATCATAAACTATGTTGCTTCATTTAAAACACAGACCTAAAGTGACATCTGTTTGCCATGTAAAATATCTCTGCTACTGTATTTCTCAGAGCCACGTGATCTTTAGCATGTTTGTATTCAGGCAGCAATGACATATTTTCTTAAAGATGGGCCCAACCTGCAAAGTTACAAGAGATCCTGGTTGGTGGGCTAGGTTTAGTCCCAAAAGAAGGAAGGCTCCGAATGGGACATTGAGGTCTGAAGCCAAGCTCTTCCCAACTTCTAGAAGGTTTAAGTGTGGCTGCTCTCTAATTTCTTGGCAGGGCGTTCTCAGAGAAGTCCCATCTGAGGTGTTGAACCGAGACTCAACCTGACAGGTGTTTGATAAGAGGAGTTTTCTCTTCCCAATTTGGTCTTCTGCCATCAGAAACAGGGAGGCTAAGTTGGAAGCAACAGCATACAAGCTACTTCACTGACTCCTGGTCTCTCCCCTTAGCTGTCAGGGCAAGAAAGTGTAGCCACATCCTAGGAAGTATGTCCCATTATCCACAGTCCTCCCTGCCAATACACCAATTATCTCCTTCCCTTCTAACCATCTGTGCCTCATGGTCAGCAGGGAACCTATGGACCCAAACCTTGCAATCACATGATGTATATTAAGGAATAATCACTCATTAATTTTTAGTTCATTTACAAACAGGCCTTCAGCACCATTCATTGAAATGATTTATGTGTACCCCTCCAGTGTGTTTGGGAAAATATTATCTCGCCTTGAAGCAGTTGGGGGCTTTGGCACTATTGTGTGTTCAAGACCTGTCCGTCGACTTCACTCCATTGGAAGCAGGACATGGGGAGACCAAATCCCCTTGGGCACAGCTGACCTTCTCTTGATGATTTCAAGTTCCTCTGGAGCAGGACAATGACTTTGTTACTTGAGACACACTTTATATAAGATCTAACTTTTGCAAACATTCAAGTCATTCAAGCACCTTTTTTTTAACAATTGTTACAGGATTTTGTAACTTCTGTTCCTTTCTGGCTGCGATTCGAGAATCCTTTCTCTCCCTCCCCCCTCCTCCTTGACAGCAATCGCTAGTTGTAAAATAATAGACCATCAGCCAGCAATAATTTGCAATCCAAACAGAGTTGACGCTCTCTGACATTTATTGAAACCTCAGACCCTGTTCGCTGGTTTCAGTTTTCCTCCCTTTGCTCTGTTTTTACAGACAGACAAGTACTTAGATTTGGGTTTAATAATGAGGAGAAATTTCGTCTTGGCCCAGCTTTGCTTGTGTTGGCTGCACTGGGGACTTGCAGCAGACGGGCGGTTGGAGTTAATTACGCTAAATGGTGAGAACATTATTTGACCCCACTGGTTCGGCACCAGATGGTGTATTTGCCTCTGAGAAACCAGCACAGACGTAACGCTTTCAAGGCTGGATGGGGAAGGATGACCTATTTGGAGTTTAGTCCTTGTTCTGCCCTGGAATAAGCCCGTGACAAACAAAGCAACAGATGATCGTGTTCACCTTCAGCCACTTGGGGCGGATTAGGGCGTTGTTCTATTTGTGCTAGCAAATGCACCAAAGCCCAAAAGGAAAAAAAAAATCCCTCCTGCTAATTGTACAGTTAACATGCTGCCAGGACAAGGTATCAACTTTGGTAAATCCTTCCTGGAAAGTGAATTTTACATTCACGGGCCAGACATGATGGAATTTAATGTTTGAAAATGATTAAAGGATTTTGTTCTTTCCTAGTAGCAAGTTCATTTATCAAGGTGGCAGCCATGGTGGCCCTAAGAAAGCACTGAAATCCAGCTGAACGGCTGAGCCTACAGTGGTCGGGGATGGGGATGGCCCCTGTGGTCTTCGCACATTAGGGTTGGGGAAAGCCATCTTCAGAGAAGAAAAGCAGGTAGTGTGCTAGTAGATTATTATTGGCACTTAGCTCAAAAACTGCTCATTGGAAAGTGAAGATGTGAAGGAAAAGTTGAAATTCCTCGGATTCCTTGAATAAAACAGTATAAACTGTTTTGTATTCCTCTTGCAACACATCTGGAGACTTAAACAGTACAAAAAGAACATGGATGCTTTTTAACTGCCAAGGCAGTATTATTTTTAGTGGTTTTATTGTATGCACCGTACAGACAGAAGTCCAATGCCAGAAGAAGCTGAATACGGTTTTCCATGTGTCTTCCTTTCCATTGGATGAAGTCATTTACCTGTCACTGAAGGCCTAAACTTTCTTCTCCTGTTTTGATGTGAAGAGGGGGGTCAAATCTTGCAGGCAATGCACAGAACTATGGATTAGAGTTTAGGAAGGTCAAATGCCTTTCAATTTACTTTTAGGAAATATATCATTTTTCTTTTTAAGGGTGGAATTCCATCGGCGTAACTCCCTTGGGTTCAATTGATGTAAGCCAGAAGAGAATCTGACCCAAAGTGCATTATGTTAATTATGTGGGATCTCAAATAGTTTGGGGGTATTTATGTATTTATACAAATCACTTCATTTTTAACTTCATTTCCAGAGCTTTCCCATAAAAAAATATGCATTGTCCATTCTGCTTGTGATTGGATGTGGGTTGTCCATAAGTAATATGACACATTTTGGGGGTAATTTCTACGACTCACCCACCCTTGTAACACTTTGAAACATAGACACAAACATGCAAAATTAGATACCCACCCACCTCCTAATGCATTACGTAAATTATGGACAGTCCCATAAGTACCGTGTTCCACCACAAAGCAGGAGCAGTTAGCAGTAAACTATGTCCTCACCTTATCCCAATAGTTGTAGTGAGGGAGACAGAGGTGAGGAAGTACAAGCACTTTTTTCAGTTGAACTGTTCGAAAGGTCTCCTGCGTCAAGTTTCTCCTACTGTGTTTCATTCTGAGTTTGGTTGCTGGAGAGTTGTTCTCCAATAACAAGCTTATGCACAAAAAAAGAGAACCCACTGTTCATCCAATGCCAAACACATGCATACAGGTACACCGGAGTGGCGTTATAGCTATTTCTTCCCTGTATTAATTGGGGCATCAGATCAACTGAACCTATTGAGTTTTTGCATATCTACTCCCATCTAAGAGGTGGCTACATTTCGGTGGTGATGAAGTGATGCTCTGGTGTAATTTGTCAAGCACTTCAGAATGCTTCTGCTAAAGAGGGCTAGAAGGACAGATCCGCTATATCTGAAGTCAATGCAGCTCATCTGACTTGCACCAGTTGAAGATCCATCCCCGTAATATTTAAATGTTAAGCTTGATTCTGTGAACTGGTATCTGGAGCTATGGGACTGACACAAATAGTCTCATTAAACTCAAGGCCATGTCTACACTAGGAGATTATTTCGAATTTACTAAGTTCAACATCTGGGCACCTGATTTTGCACGTTCAAAGTTCCGTGTCCTCAGGACGGGGAAGAATCAAATGTCGTCTGAGGAAAGCTCCGTTAATGTGGACGCGCTACGTCAGACTCAGAGCCCCAAGAAACACTCTGGGGAGCTGCGGGAGGCCTCCTGGAGGCCAGTTAGTTCGAGTTAGAGCATCCACACTAATGTTATTTCAGACGTGTAAGTTCCAAATTTGCTTTATGCCTCATGAAAAGCAGGACTACAGGATTTGAATTCCATGGGTCCTTATTCCGGAATAACTGGCTTGGTAGTATGGATGAATTGTTTACAAATTCGATCTTGGGGGTGTTATTTTGGACTAAGGTCCTACTGTAGACCAGGCCTCAGTAATTGAGTTTCCACTCTGTTTGAATAAGGACCCTATTCAAACAATTAATATTGAAAGAACTTACCACAGATATGTAACTCACACACCTACTGGGTGTGGTTCATTGTCCCATGCAGTGGCACTTAGAGAAAGAATGAGTCTGCTTAGCTGAGAGCCAGCTAGCTTTTAGCTCATGCAGCAGAGGTTCATGCACTGAGGTCCCAGGTTTGGGCCTACTGTTGGCATTACATGTATATTCATCAAAATGATATGCTTACCTCAAGACCCATTTGTTTCAATTGTTAAGCTTCATAATCTTTTTCTTCAAACCAGGAAAAAATGCTTTGCTGCAAGGGGGCTATCAAAGAGAGCTTTAGATTCACCCACCCACTGTGATGTTAGCTGTAATTTATTTACTATGAAGCAGGAGAGACATTAGCTCAAATTTTCAGAAGCAGATTAGGCTGAAAAGATTTATGACAGCGTTTGGAAACATTAGACTTAAGACAGCATGCTGGAGCATGACAAAATGGCAGGTAATAACAGATCTCATTAAAGACTGTTTATTTAAATTGAACATTATCCTGTCAGGGATATTTTCTCTGCTGCATAGGTCTTATTTTCATCTACATCAAATATTACCAAATGCAGGCACCGAAGGATGTGCACCTGGGGACAGCTCAATATACACATTTGTTCCAGTTGCTCACAAAGTATAATTTTTTCATGAATAATTTGTGGATAGTCTTTGGAAAATACAATGCAATCTTCAATTCCTCTTGATTCTCCATCTCTGTCTGTATTTGCTCATCTCTACAGTATACCTAAGGGGCTGTATCTAGATTGCATCCCTTTTCCATAAAAGGGATGCAAATTAAACACAGCGCAATTGCAAATGAAGCAGGGATTTAAATCCCCCCCACTTAATTTGCATAAACATGGCTGCTGCTTTTTTCTGGCTTGGAGCTCTGCCGGAAAAAAGCGCCAGTCTAGACGGGGATCTTTCGGAAAATAAAGCCTTTTCCGAAAGATCCCTTATTCCTCTTAAAATCAGGAATAAGGGATCTTTCGGAAAAGGCTTTATTTTCCGAAAGATCCCTGTCTAGACTGGCGCTTTTTGCCGGCAAAGCCCCGAGCCGGAAAAAAGCGGCAGCCATGTTTATGCAAATGAAGTGGGGAAGATTTAAATCCCCGCTTCATTTGCAATTGCACTGTGTCTAATTTGCATCCCTTTTACGGAAAAGGTGTGCAATCTAGACACAGCCAAGGAATAACATTTTCAAAAGCACCTAAACCGTATTTCAAAGTCAATGGGAATTAGACTCCTAGGTGCCTAAATCACTTTTACGCATGGGACTTTGGGTCCCACGAGGATGCGAAAATTGTATTCTGTAAATGAAATCCTTGTTTCATTAAAGTCAATAGCAAATTCCACATGGTCTTTGGCGGGGCCAGGATTTCATTTAAAATCTTTATATTCAAAAGATCTAGTGAATATGCAGAACCTCTAAAACCAGACTAGGATGTTTGGTTCATTCTCTCCTGGGCTCATTGTGGGCTGTGTACAATTTACATTCTCATTTTGCCTTCTCCCAGGTTGTGGTCCTCCTAACTCTCTCCTGGTATCTTCCTCCTCTTCCCATTTCCTCAGCTCAAACAAAAAACCCGCAGGGTCCCAGAGTATGACTTTCCCTAAAATCCCTAAAGATTACCCAGCCTGAACTAGCTCCTAACTCCCATTTGCCCTCTTATCAAGAAGCATATCCCATCGACTGGCCCTCAGATCTGTAATGTTCAACAGCAAAGTTTGGGAGACTATTATAATCCACTTCAGTGACCTTGCAGCTCTTACGTGGCTCAAAACATTTAGCTCAATACATGTTTTGTTGTGCTATTTTTACAGATCTGGAGGTGGTACTCTTAGGGATAGTGTCACATGGGCAGTCAATAGTGTCACTGTTCTCAGTGGCATTTGTTCCCATGCAGATCTGGGGTTTTGAAATGCCATCAGTGATATACAAAGTACACTTCTTCAGTATTTTAAATAAGAATTTGGTGCTGTGAGAAAAAATTTAGCCTGCATCTCAGTTAGAACTTTCAATCTCTGAAACTGTCAATACCAACTTTCAGTTGCTACATTTTTATTTGCAGTGAACAGAATTGTTGACAGCACAAATTATTTTCATATGGATAAGAAAAAAAGAAGAAACGAAGAGGAAACAGCCGAATTAAGTCAGTATAGCAGAGTTATAGCAATTATATATATGTATATCTAATCCAGACTATCAACTGGTATAAAATTGCTCTATTGAAGTCAGTGGAGACATGTTGATTTAAACCGGCTAGGTATCTGGTCCATTGCCTTTATAGTTGCTTTATAGCATTACATTTTTATCATTCCCTCCCAACTTTCCTCAAACCAGACAATTATTAATCTCACACAGGCAGCAAGCCATTCCATTTCTCATAATTCTCTTATTCTGGTCAACCACATTTCTAAGGATGGTATTTGGGATGGAGGATGCAATCAGAGTGATGAGAAATGTCGTGAATGTGTGCAAAGAATTCCAAACGTTAATCTGTCTTTATTGAATTGTGGAAAATCAGGGTATTTCCCAAACGTATTAGACACAAGGATTTTTGGGGGGCTGGGGAGAAAGAATATAAGAACGGTCATACTAGGTCAAATCAAAGGTCCAGCTAGCCCAGTATCCTGTCTTCTGACAGTGGTCAATACCAGGTATGCCCCAGAGGGAGTGAACGGAACAGGGAATCATCACGTGATCCCTCCCCTGTCATCCATTTCCATCTTCTGACAGAGGCTGGAGACACCATTCCTACCCATCCTGGCTAATAACCATTGATGGACCTATCCTCTGTGAATGTATCTAGTAAAGAAAGATTTATATTCCTGAAATGACTTTTGAGGGCTCCCGCCCTCCCCTCACCCACAGTATGTTTCAGAGAGAGAGGTTTGTTTAGTTAGAAGCTGGTTGTTGATGAAGATAACACCCAAGTTAACAACATCATGTTCTGGAGGCTGATGAACCAGAAATGCCTGAAGCTGACACAAAAACACAATGAATGGTCACTAATGAGTGAAAGAGGCCAATTTTCTCCTCTTTAGATCATATTTTGGATGGCCCTCATCTGCAAAACACTCCTACCGTTCCATGGGCCAATTCCTCACCACTATAAATTGGCAAAACACTATTGACTTCAGTAGAATTACATCAATTGACGCCAGATTTAGGTTTTGTCACTCAACATTCCATGTCCTACCTCCCCAAAAAGACCACAGCTGAAGTGTATTTTTACCTCTCACATTTGACAGGGACCTCTTTGCCAGAAATCCATCAAATCCATTTAGCAGTGACATATATACCAATGACATTGAACCTGAATCCAGAAAGTACTTTACCTTTACTTCCTTATAAATCTTACTGCTCTATTAAGCCCCGTTGAACAGCTGGCAGACAGCGGTCTACGTTGTTTGGCAGATCGGAGCAGCCAGTTTTGTGGTAGTGCCCATACTGGCATCTCTCAGTAGAACACTCAGCAATTTGGAACATACCATTTAACAGCAAGAGAGACAACTAAACAGACAGCTCGCCTGTTCGACATCCCAAGAACAATCGACTGGAATGGGCACAGGGGTGTGAATTAATGAAGTGACAGTTATGAGGCACAGCGGCAGGATAAAAGGGAATTTCTAGGGGAGTTTAGAGTGGCTTGTGCAAATTCTAACTTTGCTGATACACCTTTATTAGTTGGGCCCAATCAAATGTCCGTTGGTAGTAGTGGAAAGATTCTCATATGGGACAGATACAACAAACCAGATTTCCAAAAAGCAGTTGGTTTTTACTGTCAGCTATAGATACAAAACTATGTCACCACAAAAATAATCCACATCCATATTTCTAGTCTTATTTTAATTTCTTCATCGCTAAGTCCCCATCCTCAAATCCTATGGATTTTTTGGGGGGCTGAGGTGGATGAACAATATAAATAATTGTATGCACAATTTTCATTTGCTTTATTTTCAGTTTGTTGCAGCTGTGTCCCCCCCGCCCTTCCAATTTAACAAACTAATGGCACATCTTCATTCTGTGGAAGATCACTGCTGCAGCAATCAATTTTCCAGAGTTTGATTTACCAAGTCTAGTTAAGACTCACTAAATTGAACTCAGAGGGCACCCCTGCTGGCATCTGGTATTCCTGTTCTTGCCCGGAGTAAGGGAAGTTGACAAGAACATTTTCTCCTGTAGGCCTCCCACTCTGGGGACACTACCAAGCCGAGTCCAACTATGTATTCTATGTAGCAGGGATTGCTAACTTTAAGCAGAGCTGCTGGGTCTAGTGTAGACCTGGCCTAACACTGATGTGGTTGTGACCCACCAATACACATTCTCACATACATAGGGGAAAGAGTGAAATTTAGGGGGATTTGACTTAGCAGAAAACAGCATGATAGCAGCCAATATCTGGAAGTTGATATTTAGTGAGGCATTTGATATGGTCTCGCATGATATTCTTATCAATAAACTAGGCAAATACAACTTAATGGGGCTACTATAAGGTGGGTGCATAACTGGCTGGATAACCATACTCAGAGAGTAGTTATTAATAGTTCACAATCCTGCTGGAAAGGTATAACAAGTGGGGTTCTGCAGGGCTCTGTTTTGGGACCGGCTCTGTTCAATATCTTCATCAACGATTTAGATATTGGCATAGAAAGTACGCTTATTAAGGTTGCAGCTGATACCAAGCTGGGAGGGGTTGTGACTGCTTTGGAGGATAGGGTCATAATTCAAAATGGTCTGAGGTAAACAGGATGAAGTTTAATAAAGACAAATGTAAAGTGCTCCTCTTAGGAAGGAACAATCAGTTTCACACATACAGAATGGGAAGCGACTGTCTAGGAAGGAGTATGGCAGAAAGGGATCTAGGGGTTATAGTGGACCACAAGCTGAATATGAGTCAGCAGTGTGATGCTGTTGCAAAAAAAGCAAACATCATTCTGGGATGCATTAATAGGTGTATTCTGAGCAAGACACGAGAAGTCATTCTTCCACTCTACTCTGCACTGGTTAGGCCTCAGTTGGAGTCTTCTGTCCAGGTCTGGGCACCACATTTCAAGAAAGATGTGGAGAAATTGAAGAGGGTCCAGAGAAGAGCCACAAGAATGATTAAAAGTCTAGAGAACATGACCTATGAAGGAAGGCTGAAAGAATTGGGTTTGTTTAGTTTAGTTTGTTTAGTTATCATGGGGGGAACATGATAGCCCTTTACAGGTATCTAAAAGGGTGTCATAAGGAGGAGGGAGAAAACTTGTTCATCTTGGCCTCTGGGGATAGAACAAGAAGCAATGGGCTTGAACTTCAGCAAGAGAGGTTTAGCTTGGACATTAGGAAAAACTTCCTAACTATAGTCAAACACTGGAATAAATTGCCCAGGGAGGTTGTGGAATCTCTATCTCTTGAGATATTTAAGAGTAGGTTAGATAAATGTCTATCAGGGATGGTCTAGGCAGTATTTGGTCCTGAGGGCAGGGGACTGGACTCGATGTCCTCTCGAGTTCCCTTCCAGTCCTAGTACTCTATGATTCTATGAATAGAAAAATTCCATTATGACATAACTTTTTAACCAGGGAGGAAGTTAAACTTCAGGAAAGCTGAGCCAAAGAAGTGCACTTGGAGTCTTTAAATCCGACTGGATTAGTTTCTAAAGGTATGTCTACACTTCATGGCTATTTCGGGATACCTCTGGGATACCCTGCGTCTACACAAGCTGCCCATATTTTTCAAAATAACAGATGTGCTATTTCAATATCTCAGTAAACCTTATTGTATGAGGGATGAGGAATGGCTCTATATAGCACATTATTTTGAAATGTGGCACTGTGTAGATACGCCAAATTTTAAAATAAGCTATTTCAGAATAGTTTCAAAATAAGATACGCAATTAAGAAATTTGGTGCTTTGTAGATGCGCCCTAAGAGAATTCAACCACCAGTTAATGAGCTTGATTGTGTCATTTAGATAGCGAAGAAAAATTCCCTCCAGAATGGGAATTACTGAGTGAAATTCTCTAGTCTGTGTGGCTCATACTGAATTCTCCTGACTGGTTTACCCTGGATGAATCTATAGTGACTTTTCAGCTCACATGCTCAAAAATTTGTAGGAAGTGAATTACACATATTAAGGGTTAGTTCCTCATCTACTATGACAGCTGCAGAGGAAGCTTTTCACACGTTGCCCCAGTCACGGCCCTCAAACCTGATCTAATGGGGTAAAAGTGCAGCAACTTGTTCCTTGGACCCCTTTGCTGAAACAGGTAGTGAGGTAGCTATTTTGACCTCGTGATGGGGGATGTTCTATGAATTAATTGATTGGCCTTTATGAGGAGGTCTCCCCCAAAATGTTTGGCATGTTCTCACATTACATTGGGACTACGTCTATACTGGCCAGTCTTGGGCAAGAACATATGCAAATGAGGCACGGCGATAAATATCACCGCGCCTCATTTGCATACTTAATGAGCTTCCATTTTTGTGCAAGGGGCTTTTGTGCAAGCGCCATTCTGTTGCTTATTTTCAGGCAGAACAGCGCTTGCGCAAAAGGGTTTGCGCAAAAGTGTAGACTGCGCCTTCTTGCACAAAAGCCCCTTGCACAAAAAAGGAGGCTCAGTAAGATATTTATCACCGTGCCTCATTTGCATATGTTCTTGTGCAAGACTGACCAGTGTAGACCTAACCAGAGTGAAAAGTACAGCAACTTTCATTCAAGAATAGCAATTCACTTGTGGTTTGATTTGGTTTGTTTCCTCCAAAGAAGGCAATGCTGTTGATTTCATTGAGGATTGCGTGGTATTTTTGTCATTGAGCAAATGGAGATATTGTATGTAATGTCGCTGTAGCTGTGTTGGTCCCAGAATATTAGGGAGACAAGGTGGGTAAAGTAATATATTTTATTGGACCAAGTTGGGTTGGAAAGAGAAACAAGCTTTACCAGAGCTCTTCTTATTACTATTGTTGTGGCCCATTGTTCTACCTGAAGAAGAGCTATGTTTGGCTTGCAGAATTTGATCCAATACAAGATGCTGCCTCACCCAACTAGTGTCTCTATTTGAGACATAACCACTTTGTAACATCCCCGTCCTCAAACTGCACACACTAATTTTAAGTTCCGTTTCCTACTCCTACCCCATTTTCTCCTGTATCCAATTCATGTGTCACTCCCCTAATCCATTGTTAGTGACATTTTCCTGTATGCCAAAAGCTGGTGAAAGAGGCCATGAGTGACTCCATATAGGATCACTCTTGGTGGTTGTTGTCTGTGGCTCTGGATGAAAACTATGGGATGCCTATTTACCAGAGGATCTGATGAAGCGTATGTGAAAAAAAGGAAACATCAGCTTTGTGGAGCTGCTCTTTAATCCCGAGAGGTGCAGTGGAAAATACCACACCAGAAAAATCAGAATGTGGGTGTTCTTTTCCGGCTGGAACGATCATTTCTTGTTGGTTTGTGCCGTGTTCTGCCTAGGCTGCATCTGTCTTGTTGGTTGCTAAACAACTCTACTGCACCCAGCCAAGCCACAGAAGCAAATTTGAAACTGGGGAGAGAACTTCACAAAAGTATTCAGCCTCAAAATCTTAAATTGCCAGAGAACCCAATATCATTCTCATGTTGACTGGCAATATTTTCTCCCACCCACTATATCCCATATGTCTCTTGTGCTTAAAGATCCAAATTTAGTTTCCTACTGTTTTTCAGATTCAAGGGGAAAAATCTTATTCGCTTTGCCAATGCATGTCAATTAATATAGTCTTCACGTTAGCTCGACACAAATTTGCTACCGTTCCTCATCTGGGAATGCTACATGAGTGGGCATGAATGGAGCTCGTTTTCCTGTCTAATAGTTATTAGTGTTGATCAAAAATAGGGGAGCGGTGATTTTCATGTTTTTCACATTATTTTTGCTTTTGTTCTATCAGCCAGCTCTGTAGCTGGTGGAAAAAAATGGGAATGGATGTGAATTGGGAAAATGCCATTAAAAGTTTTCCTTGTTCTTTATTTTGAAATTTGAAATGTCCAAAAATTTCAGATTTGGGCCAGTTCTGACAATGTGAATAATGAATAAACACAGAGTTACCAATGTCATATTTTATTTATTCAGTTCCATCAAACATTGATACATAGATGATCAGGGATCATTCTCATAATTTCACAAATGGGAAAACTCAGGCCTGGAGGTTTATCCAGGAGGGGCAGTGATGTTCAGAGGTGGAGTCAGGTCTCTTGACATCACCTAACCATTTTTACCATCCTATTTTGACCATCTGTTTGTTTCCTTCTATTGTCTCCCATCTTATATTCAGACTGGAAGCTCTTCAGAGCAGATACCATCTGTCTGGGATGTGTCTGTGCAAAGTTTACTACAACGGTATTGTGGTTCATGAGTGGGACCCCATGGTGCTGCTACACAAACTAAATAATATCCATAGTGATGTTTTCTGAAAACTGGAGTGGCAGCCACCAACCTATTCCATATAGACCAGGAAAAAAATCTCAGTATGGCTAAAAAAATAGCCATGTTCCAAAGTGGATTTGAATCAGTTAGAGAGATACGAGAAATAATCTAAAAAAAACCAACAAGAATTCCTGTGGTACCTTAAAAATGAACAGATTTGTTTGGGCAGAAACCTGCTTCATCAGATGCATGGTGTGGAAACTGGAGCCTGGAATAAATATTCTGAGAAATGGCCTATATCTTATTATCATTTCCCTAAACTGTCCAGACTCCCACCTTAACACACACACACTAGGGGTATGTCTAGACTACATGGCTTTGTCGAAGGAGCCATGTAGATGAGTTTACTAGACATAGGAAAATGAAGCAGCAATTTAAATAATTGCTGCTTCATTTACATCAAAATGGCCACCCCCTGTGCCGATCAGCTGTTTGGCCGCACAGCTGGGCAGTCTGGATGCGCCGCGATCGACAAGGGAAGCTTTTGTCGACTGCTCCGTTATGCCTCGTAAAATGAGGTTTACTGGAGCAGTCGACAAAGGCTTCCCTTGTCGACCACGGCATGTCCAGACTGCCCCGCTGTGCCACCAAACAGCTGATCAGCACAGCACGGCAGCCATTTTGATGTAAATGAAGCGGTGATTATTTAAATCGCTGCTTCATTTTCCTATGTCTACTAAACTCATCTACATGGCTCCGTTGACGGAGCCATGTAGTCTAGATATACTCTAGGTTACTAGATATAGTCCAACCAGGCTATGTGGCCCATCAGGGGCAATCAGTATTAGGCATTCAAACTACAATTCCAATGAGGCACCATGGCAGCTCAGCAGGAGACCTATATTAATGTCACAGTGACCTGAGACAAAATATTTCCTTTCTATTTTCTTGAGGGCAAATATTGATTTTGAAGAAAAAAAATCTTATTTTCCAGTAGGGGGGCGGAAGGGATATTTTGATGGAAAATTTGTGGCCGATGCTAGATGTTGCAAAAACATCATTGTCTTCTTTTACTTTTGTATTTAAATAATTTAGTATTTGATCTTCCAGCAGACTGCTCCCAAAACTTACGACTCCCCAAGAGTTCTCTGCCTTTCTCTCTCTCTCTCTCTCTCTCTCTCATGGCTGGTCCATATAAAAGTCAATGGAAGCCAATGGGACCCAAAACTGTAGCCTACAAGATTACTACAATGGTATTTATCTGACAAAGCAGATGTTTATCTGACAAAGCAGATGATATGCTTTTGGTTGATTTATACTAATTTATTATTACATTCATTATAATATTTGGTATAGATACAGTACGTATTATGTTGTAGATATTCATGGTAATAAGCCGTAATGCAAGAGATTATCATGCCTGTGTCCTGTATGGACAACTAAAGCATATTACAGTAAGATTGTAGAAGAAACCTCTGTCCCAAACACAATGCTTACTCAAATGTCCCTCAACTTTGGAGGGAGGACAGGTAAAGGAGCTATACCTATTTTGAGCTGGTTCACCCAACAATAGAGCCAGTCAGTAACTGCAAAAGAGGCAGCAAAGCAAAGAAGTTACTAGAAAGGTCCGAGGTAATGGTTTCCAGAATGAAATAATCCTCATTAATATAAACAGTAAAACTCCAATAGTCCGGCATCCAATAGTCTGGCACTCCTGATAGTCCGGCATCAAAATGGCAAGAGCCTAGTGAGTGAGCTTCGGCAAAATATGAGTCACAAGGTAACAGAGGCAGCAGCTGAACTGAGCAAAAAGGGTAAGAAAGGCTTAAAAAACTATAATATTACAGTATACTTTATACAGTATGTACAATAAAAAGGGTTAAGAACACTTTATATACAGTATATAATGTATACAGTATATATATAACCATCTTATAGTACCTCCTGATAGTCCGGCATATCTGATAATCCGTCACCACCTAGGTCTCATAGGTTCCGGATTATCGGAAGTCTACTGTAGTGTTAAGCATCATATTAGCTAATCTGTAGAATGAGTGTGCCCATAAATTCTTAGGGTGAGGATATAGAATATGGTCATGGTAGGTTGGATCAAAATCAAGCAATGCCAAATCCCCATAAATATACATGTTGCTTAGTTTAGTGAGCACTTGCTAGGTCTTTAATGGTACATCCAGACAGCGGTGCAATTTTGGGATATGTCCAATATCCCGAAATAGCATTTTCCGTGTCTTAACAGAGTACCTGTTATTTTGAAATAACAGGCTTGCTATTCCAATATGTTGGTAAATCTCATTCCAGGAGGATGAAGGGACTTGTCGGAATAGCAGTCTATTTTGGAATAGCGCTGTGTAGACAGCGCCAAATTTCAAAATAGACTATCTCGGAATAAACTACGCAATTTGTGTAGCTCAAATTGCGTAGCTTATTTTGAGCTACCGCCGCTGTCTAAACACATCCTAAGTTCTCTGGGTGCTCCAGGTACTCTGGTTCATTCTGCTGCACTTCTCCACTGCTCATGTACTTCAAACAACTATTAGTTTAGTTTCATTGTACAGCAAAGCTGCTACACTCTACCGGCCTGGACCGTCAACTTCATTGACATGCTAGGGTGAGGCTAGTCCTACATCTCCTAACACTGGGTCCACAAAACCCACTGAAAACAATGGGATTCTTCCCAGTGATTTCAGCCAATTGTGTCTCAAGACTGTAATGTTAACTGAAGGAGGAGAGGCTTGTGCGTTTAGTGCTGAAGGCTGTGGGTTCAAATGGACCAGGTTCTCAAACAAAGGGAACACCTCATCCCAAGTGAATTCCTTGCAATCACTCATTCTTGTGACATGGGGAGAGGAGAGGCACTTTCTCAGTTTCTGGTGAAAACAGTTAAATACCTCTCTCTCTCTCTCTCTCTCTCTCTCTGGCTATGTCTAAACTGCAATTAAATCCATGCCACATCCAAGGAACAAGTCTGCTTTTTTGAAAAAAATTTAAACCTGTAAACCTTGTTCTATGAGGAAGAAGGGATGCGTCAAAAGAGCAGGTTTTTCCAAAATTTGCATATCTTTTTTTCGACTGACATAGAGGCTACATCTAGACTACAAAAGTAAGAACCCTACCTGAGGACCACATTGCAATCCATGAGGCAGGCAGTGTGTGGTTACATCTGCTCCTAGCCATGGGCAGTGGGTAATGCAGGCATGGGAAGGCATTGCCTTCCCAAAAGAGAGGGTTGGCTCTGCCCATGCTCTGGCTGGCAGAGAAGGCTGGGGCTTAGTGGGCCTATCTGACCTTCTGAGAAGGGTGGGACTGTGGGGGCTGCAGCTGCCTGGCTGCTCCAGGAGCTGGGGCTGAACAGGAGCCACCAGGCTGCTCCAGAAGCCAAGATGGGGCTATTTACCTGCTCCGGGCCCGAACTGGGCAGGAGAGTTGGGGTTGCCCAGTACTCTGGGGCCAGAGGGGTGGAGCTGTCTGTATGTCTGCCCAGCACTGGGATGGGGGATGCACTAAGTTTGAGCTGCAGCCAGCAGAAGGGGCAAAGCCTTGGGCAGCAGGAGCGGGGCTGGTGCTTGGCTCCCCAAGCCAGCCATTCACCCACCACCTCTGTTCCTGGCTACAATGATAGGCTTGGTCCTTTCAGAAGGAGGGAGTTGTCAATGTGAGGTAAGAAAGTCTCAGATGTTGGCACCACTAATGTGGCAGACAGAAGACACGCCTGGAGCACAACGGCCCACCGCTCATCTGTTTTGTGTTCTCCCCACTGCCTGAAAATACTTCCTCTAGGTAACACGCCCCACTTGGCGGTCCTACTAATTTGTTAGAACTGCTGTATATTTGTTCAAATTTCCCAATCCTGAATCTCCTCTTCACGTATTGCCTTATGCTGCTGCAACTCTGGCTAAAAGAAGAGGTTAAAATTAATTATAGACTTTGGCCGGGGGATCAGCCGCAGATGTTGGATTATTATTATTGTAATGTATTTGAGAATGACAGCAGGAATGTGTGGAGACTGACGGGAATCCGTGAAATGAAACAGGCATGTTTAAACCACAGCTGAACCTTAATTCCCTTCCTTCTGCTAATAATAATAAGAGATAGGAACGGAAGCATGAAGGCCATGATCTATGCAAGAGCAACCTCTCCACGCACCCCAGGAAGCCACCGCTGCAATGGAATTGTTCTGTATGACTCCACATTATTGCTTGATTGGCCAATAGTAGGAGCATGTTGGTGCTGACTTCTTTGATACAAAATCTAGTACAATGGGTCGATTTAATCCTGCCTCTGCACGGTGAGATGGACTAGATGACCACTTGAGGTCCTTCTGGTCCTGTACTTCTTTGATGCTATGCTCCTCTCTAAGGGGATGTCTACGCTAAAGGGGAAGGATGACTTAATTACATAACTGAAGTTGTCGTATCTTGTGTCACTGTCCACACAGTGGGAGGTGGACAGGAGCAAACGCTCCTGTTGGCTTCCCTCACTCCTCATGAGAAGCAGAACTACCGGCACCAGTGGAGCGCCCTCTCAATTCGAATTAGTCTCACTAGTTCCACTAAATCAAACCTTGGAAGATCAACGGCAGCAGCGTTGATCTTCCACGCAGTGTAAACTTGGCTTACGGGGTGTTCACTCCAGTTTAGGGACCAATGTAAGTGGGTCTTTCTCCATTTACTATAAAACCCACTTAAGCTCTGTCTGGTTTGCTGGTCTGCTATACCACTTTGATGCTGGTAGAACTCCATCAATTTCAGTGCATCTTTCCTCATCAAACGGGGCTTAAATGGCTCATGGGCCGTGTATTGATCAGGGATGTTTTTCATTTCCTTTATGAATTGTCTTAAATCTTCCAATTTCTAATTCTTCTACCTCTGTTGAAGAACCCCAAATATCCATTTAGATCCCAAGTCAATGGGGTGCTCTTTTCAAGGATAGTTGAGAGCTTTCGGTGATTTTCAGAAGCTTCCCAGCCTCTCACAATATCAGATCATAGAATCCTAGGGTTGGAAGAGACATCAGGAGGACATTGAGTCCAACCCACTGCTAAAAGGAAGATGATTCCCAGAGTTTAGTCAGGCCGGGACTTAAAGGACTCTAGAAATGGAGATTCCACCTCCTCCCTAGGTAACACATTCAAGTGCTTCACCACCCTCCTAGTGAAATAGTTTCTCTTAAGATCCTTAAGGCTGCTTTATTTCAAGTGTTAGAGGATATTAATGGTTTAACACTATAAAGCAGGGATCGGGAACCTTTTTTTTGTCTAGGCCCACTGACTCAGAATAAAATCAGTCAGGGGCTGCACACAAATGAGAAGCAAAAATCTTGAAACAAACCTTCACTGATGTGGCTCCTATTTGAAAAAGAGAAAGACACTCCCCGTAGTCCCTTCACACACAGGAGCAAGAGGTGCCAGCTCTCAGATTGGTACCTTAATCCTTGTGAAAATTGACCCCCAAATGTATCCCTAAGGAAGCAAATACAAGGGGACATCTCATGTGCCAGTGATGTTAGTGGCAAACTCTCAGCTATCAATTCTCATACTCACACCGGTGTCATTCCATTGATTTCAGTGTATCGTTTCCCCACTGCTTCATTTAAATGAAGTTATTCTGGTATAACAAAACAGAAAATTACCAATAACCACTGGGGGTGTATCTAGACTACAGGGTTTTGTCGACAAAACTAAACCTGCGTCTACACTACCACTGAGTTCTGTCGACATAATGTTGACAGAACTCTGCAGTTTTGTCGAAGGCGGTAAACCTCATTCTACGAGGAATAACGCCTTTTGTCGACAGAGTTCTGTCGACAGAAGGCGCTATTGCATCTACATTGTCCTTTGCGTCTACACTGTCATGTCGACAAATCGGCTTGCTTTGTTGACAGAACTGGATGTAGTCTAGATGCTCTTTGTCGAAAGAAGCTTTGTTGACAGTATCTGTCGACAAAACTTCTATCGACAAAAGCCTGTAGTCTAGGTGTATCCTGGGTGTCACAGCAAAGTCCCTAGTGATAAAACTTCAGTAAGCACAGCCCAGGTAGTCACTTTATCTATATATCTATATTTTAGAGTGTGTCCATCTCTGAGTGAGCCTCTCTGTGCGTCTGTGAGTCTGTTCATTCAAGAACTCTTCCTAACCTGTAAGAGCTAGCACCACCAGATTTGGCATGCAGCTTCCTTTTGCTCTAAATTAAACCAAGGCCAGGGTTTTGCTGTGCCCAGAAAATGGGAAGTGCTGGGAGTAGGACTGTTTCCCCAAATATGGAAAGGGAGGGGGTAGAGAGGAGGCATGTAATACTAAGAATGGCCACCAGGGGCAGCTGCAGCACCAACAGACTGGCCAGCAGGGCTGGGACTCCACCATCTTGTTGCTACAGGTAGGGCGGTTTTGGGGGACTGCCGACATAGCCTTGCTCACCCCAAAACAACCCCTTCTCATCCCCAAACTCTCTCTTCAGCCTTCATTTTCCTTCATTTTTGAAAAAAAAAATACAGTCATTAAAATACAACTGTGACTGCTCATTGGGGTTTCCCATCTCCTGCACCCCCGTAGTGGCACGAACAGACTCCACCAGGCAGTAGAATAGAGGGAGTGTATTGCTTCTCCAGGATATAGCTCAGCACAGATGTAATCCGGTTACAGGGCCAGGCCTGTGATGTCTCAGCCCTCCTTGAGATGGGGGAGACTGGGACCTTAAATCCCAGCCCCTTGCTCAGGCTGCTTCTTCCATGATTCCAGACAGAAACTAAAAAAAACTCTCTTCCAGCCCTGCCCCCCCCCCCCCCCAGCCAGGTGCTGGTCTCCACCTTCCTCCCTTTGTCTGCCTCCCTGGGAGGCTGAGCCTGGGTGTCTGGGTTAATACACATTTGGGAAAGTCACTGAGAACCTCCCATCACAGCGCAGGGGGACCCCGGGTCACAGAGCAGACAGCCCCCCCACTATACTACGTCACAACAACATGTATATTTTTCATTTTTTTAAAGGCTTCAGTTAAAGACTTTCTAGCAATGCTGGGAACATTTGCTAGTATTCTCTATCGGAACAAACAATCTAAACATACCCATTCTATGCATTCAAACTCTGAGATGTCCAGCGTTTGCTCAAGTGTTTCTTCTACTAGGGTTGGTGTCAGGGGGTTTTGCTGGGCTGTCCAAACCAGGAGGCTATTTGCACTCCCTACTACAGACTGTTTAACTTCACACGGTGCCTGCTAAAGATTTATGCCATTTGCCCGAATCATCCGGCAATATAAATAGATTAATAAAATAAGCCATTGTGTGTTTAAAAAAGGCAGGGGATTGGCTGGTAAGAGCCGATTTATTGAGTCTCTCACCAATGTGTTTTAGGAGAGTCTAGGAATTGTAGGTGCCCAGCTTGCAATACTTTGGGTGGCGGACTTTGGCTGGGTGGCATAACTCAGCACTTCCTGAAAATCAGGTCCAACCACTGGGTTGCCTGTAGTCACTTTTGAAAATCTTGCCATGTGTCTACAACCAACCTTTTAGAGACTCAGAGGGGCTGCTGTGTGAATCTATAACTTTAAAAACAATGAGTGGTCATGTGGCACCTTAGAGACTACCCAAAAGACACAGCATCATGAGCTTTCGTGCATCTGATGAAGTGAGTTTTACCCCCCGAAAGCTCATGATTCTACGCATTTTTGGTAGCCTCTAAGATGCTACAGGTCCACTCGTTTTTAAGGTTTCAGAGACGTAGCCATGTTAGCCTGTTTCAGCAGAAACAACATGCAGTCGGGTGACACCTTAAAGACTAACAATTTGACTAGGGCAGAAGCTTCCATAAGCTGTGGCTTTACACACGTGCAGAATGGGAAGCAACTGTCTAGGAAGGAGTACTGCAGAAAGAGATCTAGGGGTCATAGTGGACCACAAGCTAAATATGAGTCAACAGTGTGATGCTGTTGCAAAAAAAAAAAAGCAAACATGATTCTGGGATGCATTAACAGGAGTGTTGTGAGCAAGACATGAGACTTCATTCTTCCACTCTATTCTGCGCTGATTAGGCCTCTATTGGAGTATAGTGTTCAGTTATGTGGAGAAATTGGGGACGATCCAAAGAGCAACAAGAATGATTAAAGGTCTAAAGAACATGACCTGTGAAGGAAGACTGAAAGAATTGGGCTTGTTTAGTTTGGAAAGGAGAAGACCGAGAGGGGATACGATAGCAGTTTTCAGATATCTAAAAGGATGTCACAAGGAGGAGGGAGAAAAATTGTTCTCCTTGGCCTCTGAGGACAGGATAAGAAGCAATGGGCTTAAACTGCAGCAAGGGAGGTTTAGGTTGGTGTGACGGGACGCTCTCGCCCTGCACGGGGGAGCGGCTCCAGGATGCGCTCTGCAGCTGGCAGCCTGGGGTAATCTGGCGTTGTCTGGGCTTTACGGCCGCCATTCAGCCGGCGCCGTCAAGAGACTTGGAGCCCGGTGCTGGCCGGGAGCAGTGGGGGCATCAGGCGCGTTGCCATGGCAACGCAAAGCCAGGCGGACGCGAGGGGTGGGGCCTCCAGGGGCAGCCGGGGTCACGGCCCTGGTGCGGCTTTTAAAATGGCACCGACACTGGGAATGCAGGGGGGAAGCCTCCTCTGCAGGCACCGGCGGCAGAGAAGGGGGTTTACAGCCCGAGACACTTGGTTCCATCGACGGACTCCACATCTGGCCCACGGCCGTGCGGTAAGGAAGCCACCCGGAGCATTGGGCGCAGGGTAACGTCAAGAGGGGCGGGGAAGGAAGTGGCCCAGGGCAGAGCCTGGATCAGCTGGTGCGCTGGCAAGTTACGGTTACAAACCCCGCCAGCCAGACCGGATCTCGTTTGATCCGAGTCCTTAGGGCCCTGGGCTGGGGCCCGTGAGTGGGGGTGGGCCCGGGCCCCCCTTTCCCTCCCTTCCCACCAGGGGGTCAGAAAAAGAGGAAAAAAACACAGCGGGGATCAAAACCCCGGACTCACTTACTTATGGGAGCGACGTGCTTGGGGCGTCACAGTTGGACATTAGGAAAAAAGTTCCTAACAATCAGGGTGGTTAAACACTGGAATAAATTTTCTAGGGAGGTTGTGGAATCTCCATCTCTGGAGATATTTAAGAGCAGGTTAGACAGACTCCTGTCCGGGATGATTTAGACAGTGCTTGGTTGGTGATTTCTTGAGGTTCCTTCTAGTTCTAGTAATCTATGATACAGAGATGTGTGTGTTCCAACAGTGTTAATGAAGCTAGAAGTAGGTCACATCCTCCCTGAATGAATTAGCCTCATTAACACTGTTGTTAAACTAGAAAGGTGCCAAAGGACAACTCCTTCTTTTATAGGGTGAAACGCTTTGCTGAGTGTCAATTGTCCTCCTCAATGGGGAGGCACCAGTTTATCCAAGTGGAGGATCTTGCCTTCAGATCCTCAGCTTGGATACATGAGTGCCTTAGAAGTACCTCAGTCTCAAAATCCCATGCTGTGACTGGTGCTATTCCACAAGGGACCCTCATGATGGGAATCAGTGTAGGCGGCATGCTGAGGTTTTGCCCATATAACCCTGTTCCAGAGCCTTTTCTCCGAAGGCCTAATGTAGTGATGGGCAACCTAGGTTAGTGAGTAGGCTGCATGAGTGGTCCTCCTTCATCTCAGTGGGCTGCAAGATTGTTGTAACCAAGACGGTCTCCTAGAATAGGGTAGTTTTGCTAAGTGCGCTTGCAAACATAGAATATGCAGAGTGTGCTGATTGAACCATAGCAGCTGGGACAGAGTCAGGCCAGAGGACTACAGAAGAGTGCTAGCAGGAAAGTATGTGAGCTCTAGATTAGGTAGGTCTCTGTTCTCTGGATAAACTGGCAGGGGCTGGCTTAGAACCAGCCAGAACGTTCCAGAATCAGGCTGGACAATGAGGCCAGTTGGAACACCTGGAGCCAATTAGGAGCCTCCCAGAGCCAAGGGTCGAGCAAAAACCAGCTGAGACTCGTTTAAAAGGGCTCCTCTTCTGTTAGTTCAGAGACACACGAGGAGGAGGGAAGGAGCCTGAGATCTGAGAGAGAGGGAGAGGTGTCTGAGTGGGAGCTGGGGTCTGCAAGTCAGGCAGAGTGCACAGAAGGAGCAGGATAGGCAGCTCAGGTACCAGTGGAAAGGTACTGGGAGGGATTGTTTGGGGAAGTGGCCCAAAAAATATTTGCCAGACTGAAAGAAGAACAATATCTGTTGCCGCTGCCTATGGGGCCTTGAGCTGGAACCAGAGCTGGCCCAAGGTATGGGCCAGCTAGGCTACCACCCAGGGTGCTCCATTGTAGGGGGCGCTGTGCGGGGCTGCCAGGCCGGGCAGGGGTGGCACTGCGCATGCCCCACGCACCTGGGGCGGGGCCATGCATGCGCTGGGCACCAGGGGGTGGTGCCACGCTCCCGGGGCGCACGAATGGCTCGGGCCGGCCCTGGCTGGAACCCTGATAGTGGGCGGGCTCAGGTTCCCCCAACCCTCCTCACACCACTACAGAGTCTGTCCCTGGATAGGAAAACCAGGATTATAATGGGGTTTCCCCCCATGCTGTGGACTAGCCTGTGATGAGGATGGCTCAGTAGTGGCCTCTAGAAAAAGAAGAGGCCGTGAGGAGAGTCACAGTGAGCCTCTGAGGCAAACGCTGTCTGTTGGAAGTGCACGACCCACGGACACAACCAGAGCTCTGCCACACGGCACTTTGAATGGATGCAGAGGGAATGCCCGGCTTTCCCAGTGACTGTTGCGTGCAATCAGCACCCGACTTCATGTGCTCTGGCTTTACGTGCGTGTCCCTTTAGTCATTACTCACCGGGAAGGGAAAAAACCCCTATGCAGACAGAAACCAGCATAATTTGGCAATCCTGCACACGGACAACAGTAAACAAAATGTCTTCTGGACCACACTTACAGCCGTGATAGGCCGCTTGTGATCCTTAGGCCACAAGCTGCCCACCAGGGGCGTAATGCGTAGCCCACAGAAGTCAGTTGGAGTCTTTCCATTGCCGTCAGTGGACTTGGAGGTAGCCGCAAGAGCGCTGCTTGTTAGCACAAGTGGAGAATTTGTTTTTAAAAAAATGCCTAGTGTAGACAAGGCCAAAGTGAACAACATCAGAAGCCTGATCATTTGTCATGCACAGTCACCCAAAACCATTATTTCTTTTACACTCTGTAATTTCCAATCGCCTTGTGTAAACAGTGCCCAGATTTATTTTTGCAGAGTATCAAAACCACTTAGCATGAGTCACAAGCTAGATCTCAAGCAGATAATTTTCTCCTAATAGATTTTTGGGTTAACAAGATAAAAATTAACATGAAAATGATGATGTGCTGACTGAGGGAAACCTGGTTTTATTTTGTGCCCTATTTGTTTTACAAGGGAAGTCTTCAAATATCTATGCAAGGGCAAAATATTTAAAGTGTTTGCACATGTTTCCCATTTCCATGTCATGCGATTCATTCACAGCCAGCCAAAGACATCTCCCTTTTGTAACGTTTTTTTTAAATTGTCACAAAAGACTCCAGAGGTGCTTTTGTGCCTTTCTGTCTCTCTTTCTTCCAGCTTTGCAAAGCGGCAACCAATCCTAGAAGCTAAGAAACGGGCCCTGGACAAGACTCAAAGGGTTCTGGGGTGTCCTGTGAATTGCTTTGTCTACTCTGTGAAAAGGTGCAAAGTACAGAACTAAGGTGTGTGCATCATGGTGAACCACAGCGGCTGCACTTTGATAATGCAAATTAAACATGATGTTTTTACTGCCAAGTCCTGCCTCCAGTCAGGGTTTTGCCATTCAGTGTGTTGGGATAAGGGTAGTGGCTTTCACCCTGATAAACAGTCCTCAGTGTACCTACTAATTATTATTCTATATCAAGGTAGCACCCACAGACTCCAAGAATAATCGGGGCTCCATTGTGCTAGATGTCGTGCAAACCCAGACAAGTTGAACCTTTCTAGTCCGGTACTCTCTGGTCTGGCAACATCCATGGTCCCGCATGATTTTAGTTAGCCAGATGTCCACTTATTGTGAGTGTGGCCAAGTTTCCAGCAGTCCCAAAGTGCTTGTTTGTAGCCACCAGTCCTGGCTCTCAGTGTTCAGTGCTGCTATTTAGCTCTAATTTACCCCTAAATTTCTTCTCAGAGCCCAGTAAGCCATGGAAATGTTGGAAATGCTGCTAGACAATATTGACCTCCTCAGCACTGGTCAGATCCCGAGGATACTGGACTAGAGAGGTTCAACCTGTAGTAAGTGATGTTCCTTGCCTGACATGCTTAAAATCTAAATGGAAAAGCGGGCAAAGAGTGATAAGAAATTATTTTAAAACTGGAGAACTAAGACACAAAGAAATTACATGTCTTTTTGCAAGTCACATGGTGGGTCTCTGGCAGAGCCAGGAATAGAGTTCAGATCTTCTGGGTCCTGGGTCCTGATGTGAGGGCAGGGGACTGGACTCAATGACCTCTCGAGGTCCCTTCCAGTTCTAGTGTTCTATGATTCTATGATTCGGTGCCCCCAGCTAGTGCTCTAACCAAAAGGAATACTTCCTCTCTGGAGCAATGTGTCAGACCCTAGCAGCTTACAGGAATGGTGGTGAAGCATTTAATACAGTGGAATCGATTTATAAGGAGAAAATGACTTTGGCTTCTGGGTCTGACCCCAGAGACTGGATGTTGCGCAGAGCAGGTGGGGAAATCTCAAAAAGTCTCCAGTCATACTTGACAACAGAGAAAGTGTCTATCACTCCACATTGAAACTCCAGTGAGAACTTTGTAACCAGCAAGGTAGCAAATACAAATGTTCAGTTCTGTCCTCCCATCGTGCCGTGGTCGCTACTTTAATTTGGCAGTTGTTAAAGAGACCTTGAAGATGTCAAATTTTGAGGAGGAGAACGTTATCACAGAGATTACAGTTATCTTCTACTTTGAAATGTAAGACTTTTCACACTCGCCCAAGCTCTTTGGCAGAAAGTTCTTCTCTTCTGTCAACAAAAGGTCCTCCTCCCCCTGCCCGAAAGCATGAAAAAAACGGGGAGGAATGGCAAGGCCTGCACATTTTCTTGTCTTCAATATGAATTATGAGCACAATTTCCCTAAGCAGCACTGTAGAATGTGGTGGCTCATACTCTAATCTCGTTCTATCTTTTTATCCCAGGGTAAATCCAGCATCTCCCTCCATTAAGGAAAGTGAAGTGACTCTGGTTTTGTAAATGACAGAAGAATTCAGCCTACAGCTTTTTGCACTGAAGGCCAAATTGGTTCTGGTTCTAGTTCTCAGAGAGCCCAGTTTATGCAGGCTGCTATTTTCATGAGATTTCAGCTGCATCAGACACAGGACCAGAAAGTCAATGCCTTCTCGTTTGGATCAGACACAGAGCCAGATATCAATGAACCAACAAACTGCCACGCCCTATTAAGGTGGCTCTGGATCTGGGAATCTGATTTCATATCCTCCTGAATAGGGAAGAGGTTTTTTAGTCAAGGGTCCACCTGTGGTCATTTGGATAACAATATACCTGGGTATGTCTACACTACCACCCTAGTTTGAACTAGGGTTAATGTAGGCAACCGGAGTTGCAAATGAAGCCCGGGATTTGAAATTCTCGGGCTTCATTTGCATGTTGCCGGGCGCCGCCATTTTTAAATGTGCGCTAGTTCGAACTCCGTGCCCACGGCTACACACAGCATGAACTAGGTAGTTCGGATTAGGCTTCCTATTCTGAACTACCTGTACTCCTCGTGGAACAAAGTTCGTGCCGCGTGTAGCCGCGGGCACGGAGTCCGCACTAGTGGACATTTAAAAATGGCGGCACCCAGCAACAAGCAAACGAAGCCCGGGAAATTCAAATCCCGGGCTTCATTTGCAACTCTGGTTGCCTACATTAACCACCCTGTTCGAACTAGGGTGGTAGTGTAGACATACCCCCTCAGAGTCCATGTGCTTCATATTTGGTGTCACGTTAGAAAACTCTTTCTGTGAAAGAGCCATAAAGCCGAGCGAAAGAACGCAGGGCATTCTAGAGCCAAATCCTTGTCTAGTGTAAATCAGTGTGGCTCCTTCTGCTTCTGATTTACACCAGAAGGCCTTGCCTCTGGGGTTGAAGTGATTGATCCTGAATAAGGCTAAGTCGACACTGTAGGCTTCTTGGGCATGAAGCTTTTTGCGGAAGAGATCTTCTGCAAAAATGTATTGTGCAAGAGCATGTCCACACTGCAAAAGCTCATCGAAAAAGCGATGTGCTTTTGCACAAGAGAGCATGCAGCCTGCATGGACGCTCTCTTAAAAGGAAACTCTGATTGCTAGTTACAGAATGGCCACCAGGACAACTGTGCTTTTTTCAATCGCCTCTTTTGGAGCAAAAAAACCCCTCTTGCCCATCCACACACAACTTTTTGTGCAAGAACTCTTCCACAGAAAGGAGTTCTTCCTCGTAGAAGGAGGAATACCTACACCAGAAAAAACCCTCTGTTCTTTCATTTTACTTGTGCAAAAACGTGCTTAAGGCGTGGATGCTCCGCGAGTTTTTGAGCAAAATCTCTCTCGTGCAGACCTAGCCTGAGTTTAGCTTCCAGTGAAGTCTTGCAGCAACTCCAGAGCACCATTTATTAGGCATCACCTGGAAGCCACTATCCCCGCCCCCCCCCCCTTTTCTTTTGGAACATTCTCAGGAGGCATTGGGGAGCTTTGACGAAACACGCCAGGTTGGAGGTGCAACCAGCCGAATGAATCCAGCCCATTTCATAGCGTCATGGAATCATTTCCTCTCACACATTCGGCCCTTGTCAGCAGTTTGAATGGGAATCAGAAACATGTCCTTGAAGCCGGCTGGAATGTAGCTTAATGTAGCAGGGCCAGAATCAGTGAAAGAAGAAAAGCGAAATAAAGTTTCATGGAAACTTTTCTACTGTTGAATTTACTGTGAAGCAGAAATTAATGAAATGTATTAACAAAGAAAATAAACCTTTTGCTCTCCAGGCAGCAAAAGGGGACGGTTTAGGAAATATTCTCTAAATAGTCTCCCCCACTTGCCTGGATCCAGCCCCCAGGGTTCCCCTCCCCCCACCCACCCCCACTTTCCCACTGTGAGGCTGCAGCACACGCAGTCTACTAGCCTGGGATGCCCTAGGCTCTGGTATATGAGGGGAATGTGGGCTGTCTTTCCCCTTCTCAGTTGGGAGGGGGGCCATGTCTGTGAGGAATTGGGTTTATTTGTTTTTTTGTTTTGCTTTGTTAGTTTGCTTCTCACTTGTGTGCGGCCCCCAACTGATTTTTCTGTGGGCCAGCAGCCCCCGAAACCACCCTTGGTTCCCTACCCCTGTATTATAGCTAGGAACAAACCTGGGTCTCCTGAGGATTTATCCATGCACTATCCACTAGACCATACTACCTCCTTATTTTTCATATTCTAGTTCAACTGCCTTTGTGTAAACATTCTCTCGCGCGCTCTCTCTTTCTCTCTCTCTCTTGTTTTTTTCTATCTTGGTGCCTGCTCCTGTTGAAGCCAATAGAATTTTTTTTTTGTTCCAGTTGCCAGAAGGAGCAGGCCCATGATAAGCTGGCAAACTCTGCCTTCTTATTAATTCTTTGTAGCAGCACCTACGGGTTGCAACATATCAGGCATCTACCAGTAGGTTGTACGAGACAGTCACTGTTCCGCAGAGTTTACAACCTACGTATACAAGATCAAAAAAGCAGCAAGGGAAACCGAGGCCCAGAGAGTTAAAGTGACTTCCCCAGAGCAGACTATTGCCAAGAAAGAGAACAGAGCCAGTCTCTTTTGATCCCTACCCAAAGCATTAGAACAAACCTTTTCCATTGCACCCCAAATGTTGGAAAGCCCTTTGCACAGTAGAGTAACAATTTCCCAAGAGAAACATTGGTTTAAAGTTCAATATACAGTTGAGTTTCAAGTCCAGCACCATCAATGCTCTGGCATGATTTTAATTAGCTGGATGTCCATTTATCATGAGTGCGACCAAGTTTCCAGCAGTCCCATAAATTTTGTGACAGCCACCTGTCCTGGCTCTTAGTGTTCTGTGCTGTTATTTAGCTGTAGTTTACCCCTAAATGTCTTCTAAGAGCCCTGTAAGCACTGGAAGTGCTGGTAATGCTGCTAGACAATATTGGCCCCCCATAGTTCAGCAAATTCTCTGGTTCGGCACCAGTCAGATCCTGAGAGTGCCAGTCTAGAGAGGTTCAACCTGTACTTAACAGTGGCTTTCAATATGAGAGTCATAGGAAAGAAAAAAAAGCTGTTTTCTTAAATAAAAATGGCTATTTTTTTCTTCCCCCTCCCGCCTTAAAATCTCATTCACATCAATTTTATTCCATGAATGAAGCCTGGATTGCTAAATTCTATAATCCTTCCCCCACCATATCTGAGGGTTTCATAGAAATCCTAGAAGAAATGCTCTATCCAAAATACCTACCCACTCTTTAGCATTGATCTCTCTATTCATCCACACGTATTTCTATGAGGACTGGCGGTAGAGTGAAAGAAAAACCTGACAGGCCTCTGCACATTGTAGGGTACTTAAAATATCTCCTTAAAATGTAGATTTTGACTTTCTGCCCAGCACTGCACTCAAAGTTTTGCCATTAAGTCCTAATTGCTAAGTAAATGTTCACTCAATATTTCAGTCAATATTTCTCCTTGGAGAACAAAGAGCAATCATTTCCATGTTTTGTTTCAGTATCCTTTTTTTTCTTTGCTTGGAGAAATCCCTTTATTTTATGTGACTTGCAAGTGACTAATCTTCTATCTTGGAGCAGATCACATCTCTCTGAAACCAAGGGGAAACGTGCCAGATTTCCAAGAGTTACTCCTTCCCAACCAAAAGACAGATTTCTCTTCTCCGGGGCTATACTCACCACTGTTTCCCCCTAGATATTCCTGATATGTCCAGAAATCATGCTTGGTTCCCGGTTTGGAATCAGACTCCTTTTTGTCTCTCTCACAGGGTGCGTCTACACAGCACCCTAAACTCGAAATAAGATCCGCCATAGAATCCTATTTTGATTCTATTTCGAAATAGCTTATTTTGAAATTTGGTGCATCTACACAGTGCCAAATTTCGACATGTAGCAGCATTTCGACACATCTCTTAACCCTCATGGGATGAGGGTTACCGAGATGTTGAAATAGCACACCTGTTATTTCGAAAAATATTTTGCAGTAACACACGGCTTGTTAAGATGTGCGGGGATAAAATAGACACCCTGTGTAGACGTACCCATACAGATCAGGAAGCCAATGGCTCAAGTCCAGGACTAGGGCATAGGAAACATAGAAAGCTCCTGGATTTTATTGGCTTCATAAGATGCATGGCATTATTTTAGTTAAGCTTTAATATAATGGTTCTGTTATGTGGCTCAGCGCAGCCAGACAGAGTCACCAGGACAACACAATTGAGTGCAAGCATGGTTTACCAAGAGAGCAGCTATATATTACTGGACAGATCCCCTCTCTCCTCATGAGAAGAAGTCCACCTTTTTTGTACTTTGTCTCAGACTTGCTTCCCTACAGCAGGGTTCCCTACCATTTGGAAGACCCCACATCCAGAGGGCAGGGGTGGGGAACCTTTCTGGGTCAGGGGACCACTGACCCACTGAAAAATCAGTCAGGGGCCACACACAAGTGGGAAGCAAAAAACCAAACCCTCACAAGCATGACCCCCAACTAAGAAGGAGAAAGGCATCCTCCACATTCCCCCCACACATCAGAGCCTAGAGAGGCCCAGACTAGTTGCTTTTGTATGTTCCAGCCCCATGGGGGGGGGGAGCATCTAAGTGGGCTCCTCAGCCTCAGGGACCAGATCCAGGCAAGCCAGGGGTTTCATCCAGCCCCCAGGCCTTAGGTTCCCCACTCTTGCATTAGGGGCTGTGTGTGAATGAACCACATACACAGTTCCAGCCAGCCCAGTAACTCAGGTACAGTTTGCTATAAAGTTCTAGAATAAATTACATGCATAAGTACCCTGGCTCAGGATCAGGTTTTCAAAAGGGCCCAAGACCAATTTCAAAAGGGCCCAAGACCAGGCCACAAGTGGGTCTCCTAAGCACTACTATCAACGCAAATAATAATCATGATTGTCGGCATAAGTGTCATGTGCCACAATATTGGTGACCCATTCCAAAGCCCGTTGTGCCCTAAGGGATCTGCTCACAGAGGCTATGTCCAGACTGCAGGCTTCTTTCAGAAGAAGCCTTTTTTAGACAAGATCTTCCAAAAAAAGTCTTCTGAAAGAGAGCGTCCACACTGCCAAAGTGCATCAAGAAAGCAATCTGCTTTTTTGAAAGAGCATCCAGACTCAATGGACACTCTCTCACATGTAAACAGTGATTGCTATAGCCACCAGGGCACCTGTGCTTTTTCCTCTTTCCTCTTCTTCTGAAAGAATTCTCTCTTCCTCGTCCACGCACGCCTTTTTGCGACAGAGCTTCTTCCTCATAGAATGAGAGTAACCAATGCCGGAAAAAACCCTCTGTTCTTTTGATTTTCTTGCGGAAGAACGCAATTGCAGTGTGGCTGTTCCTCAAGTTTTGTTGGAAAAATGGCTTTTTTCCAACAAAACTCCGTAGTGTAGACATACCCAGAGGGGACCACATGTGTGGGACTCTCCTTCCCCTCCCAGGGAAACAATGGGGTTCTCTTTACCCTTGGCAGTGTTGATTCCTTCTCTTGGACCACAAGGAGGGTATCCTGTTTGACCAGGGAGAGCAAAGCCAGGGAAGGAGTACATGGACCAGGGGCGATCTCCACAGCCCACCAGAGCCACAAAACTCCCAAAGGAAATGTAAGAAGAATGGCAGCTGGATTAACTTTCCCACTGATGCTATGGTGAGGACCACTTAAAAGGGATGCCAGAGGCAGCCATGGTCAACAGCGTTGGTGGGCAACTGCACTGAAGTGTAAGGCAGAGGTGTTGGGTGTAGTTGATCAATGCTGGAGTTGTAAAGTTTCCACTTGGATGGTCCTGGCTGCTCTACGATTTCTAATTTTTTCAGTGAAGGCCATTTTTGGTAGAACATTCCCCTATCTCAAAGAGCTCCACCAATTGCCCATCTGAGAAAGGAACCTGCTCCACTTCCCAGCCCCGGCAGCCCAATCCCTCAGCCTTTTGTCCCCCACACCACCTCCCTGCCCCAAGGGCCCAATTCCTCAGCCCTTTGGCCCTGCCTCTGCCTCTCAGCCTCGGCAGCCCCACTCCTTCTGCTCACTGCTCTGCTGCCTGCCCCCCAACCTCCCAGCCTACAACTCTGGTGGTCTGCACCACTCTCCCTTCTGCCTAGCCCCACAGCCTCCCTGCCCTGTTCCTGCCCCCACAGTCCTGAGCACAGCTCACAGTGGTACCGCCCCACTCCCCAACAGTGTGTATGGGCTCGGGCTATGTAAACAGCAGCCAATTGTTGGGAAGATATCCCAGAATCTGTTCTACCCTAGGCATGTATGTCAGGGAACCTCCTTCCAGTCATACCTTTTTTTGAACTTAAATCATCTCCTGACACTTATTTGACATCATGATCCCTGTTTTACGAAAGTAATTAGACACTTAGTTTGAAACCTTAAATCATTGTGAAGGTACCATGCAGCCTCCAATGTACCTGCCTTTTACACTGTTGCTAATGTCAGTGAAACTGGAAGTTTCTAAATTTCTTGCTAACCCAACCAAGGCCATGACGGTTGTATTAGACTTGAGGGTATGTAGTTAATATTGCATCATTCTTGTAAAGCGCAATATGTGGAAGATATTTACAGTGCAATCATAACCTGGCTTATAGTCATTTATGTGAGGCCAGGTCAATATGGGGGGGGGGGAGGGTGATTTGATTTTAGATATGCCACTTCAACTACAAGAATTGTATAGGTGGAGTTGATATACCTACAATCGAATTTCTTTAGAGTCCCTACTACAGGAGGTTGACAAGATAAACTCTCCCATTGACTTCCCTTGTGACCCCATGGTGTGCCAGGTTTGACAGGGGTACCATCAGCATTCGATTTAGCGGGTCCTTACTAGACCTGCTAAATCAAACCCCAGAAGTTCGGTCTCTGGGTAGATAAAGAAAAGGCCTGAGTGGTGGACTTGGGGACATGGGAAGTAAATTTTAAAGTGCAGGAACCAAGGAGAAGGTAGTAAAACCATCTTCTGAAATATCTTGGGTTTTGTCTTAGAATTCTTCACATCTGAATAAATTCACCCCTCTGAGTTTTTCAATGGACGTTATTCTTCTCCGGTGTGAAGCATGAAAATATATAGCCAGGCTCTGGTAGGGAGTTTGGCATTTGGTGCCATCAGCAGTTGATGCTTTGAGAGGACAATTTGTGATGAAAATCCAGATCTGGGGTTCATTGGGGAGCAGTGTTCCCTGTAAGCTGTGTACTTATGCAGCTACTCAGGAAAGATTCACATGCCACCCAGGTGATTAACAGAGTGCCCACAGCTAGGTTTTGTTTCTACTGATGGTGCGCTTTCACATGTGCCTTGGTACACATAACAAATCTTATTCCACACATGGATGGAAAAAATTAGAGGACACATTGGTGGGGAGTACAGAAAAATGGCTTTTCCAGTTATCAGCCAGGGGAACCTGTCCACATCTACTAGCACAGATAGAGAGAGAAGAAAATCCAATTCAGGTCTCTCTCGAACCCTCCCACAACACTGGAAACGGTGGGCCACATGAAACCTATAAATAGCTGCATGACTTCAAGCTCCTTCTCAGACATGGAGTAAAAAACTTAAAATGCTCCCTAGGGAAAAACATGATCTCTTCTCCATGTTTGAGTTGTCAGTTTTGACAGGAATGATACAAGCTAATTAAATTTGTGTTAATTTATTTTGTCTGATTTGGTGACTGCCTGTCACACAAATTGCTCACTAAGTCAGACTTTTCTTTCTTGTAGATTTTCCACTCTTTCTCCCCACACCTTCCCCTCTGCCATTAGGTAAAGGCAGGAAAAGTGGACTTGTTGAACTCAAATAAACACAAAGAGCACTTAAGTTCAATCCACCCTCAATACTTTACTTCAGCTTCTTGTGTCTGCTTCAGAAAGAAGAGATTTAGAAAGCTCCTATTAAGGGGGACTGTTGCTTTTTCTTTCCAAACAGCTATGATTTGGATGAAATATTAAAAATGGGAGTATGGAATGGACAGGGGGTGAAGGACAAAATGTATTCCACTCCAGATATAAGGTTGTCCTTGGATTTTCACTACTCTTGGAATGATCTCACATTCACCCGCTCTTCCCTGTCCTGATTCTATCCTGAAAAAGAACTAGTGTCATGTCTTCCTAATTCCTATTTCCTCCACTCTGGTTAATGTTGGGGCCACATGCGCCTCAGGAGTATTACTGTGGAGGGTTTTCTCCACTAGGCAACAGGTATACCTCTGTCAGCACATGCTTTGCTTTGGGGAGTGGGACTTGGTGAAAGGATACCCACTGGATTTGCATTTGTGCCATCTCTACCTTGGTATAACATTCTGTAGGCGCTGCTCTGTAGCGATGGAAAGGGTTAATGGGTTAACCAATAAGCATGCCCTTTCCTGGCATGCTTACCTGGGTAACCGGCTAACTGGTGGGGGCTGCCATGGCGCAGTGCATGGCTAGGCCCGGCCTGGCTGGAGCAGCCCCCACCCACACTATGGTATGACAGGCCTGGCTCGGCCTGGTCAGAGCAGCCCCTGTCTGTGGTGCACCATGAGTGCGGGGGCTGCTCTAGTCTGGCCGGACCAACTGCACTGCACCACAGCCCCCATTGAGGTTACCAGGTAAACAGTTTGGTTAACCGGTTAACCACCTAACCGGGATTTTACATCTCTAATTTTATGGCCAGTGCTTATAGCTCTTAGAGTGACCATTTCCAGAGGTAGACAACAAGGGAGGGAAACCCTGAGATCCCAGACTGTACGCAGCCAGCAAACTATCTCTCTCTGGATTCACTACACAAGACCCGTCTCCTGTGGCATTCAAGAACACTGCAGCCATCCAAAGATTCCTAGCTGAGGGTACATCTAGACTGCAAGCTTCTTTCGAAAGAAGCTTTTTCAGAAGAGATCGTTCAAAAAACTTCTTCTGAAAAAGCACATCCATACTTCAAAAGCGCATTGAAAAAGGGATCTGCTTTTTCAAAAGAGACTCTCTCGCATGTAAGCTGTGATTACTATGGGTGGAATGGCCACCAGGGCACCTGTGCTTTTTCCTGGAGGCCTCTTCTTTCAAAAAAGCTCCCTCTTCTGCATCCACACATGCCTTTTTCCGAAAGAGCGCTTTTGGAAAAGGTGTTCTTCCTCATAGAATGAGGTTTACCAATGCTGGAAAAACCCTTCTGTTCTTTTGATTTTCTTTCAAAAGAATGTAATTGCAGTGTGGAAGTAGGTGAAGTTTTTTGGAAAAATGGCCTTTCTTTCCCAAAATCCCCTGTAGTCTGGATGCACCCTGAGTGGGCATCTTTAGACTAGACAGCAGTAGTTCTTGGTGACAATTTTGAGCCTCACATATGTGTGTCTTCCTTTGTCTTGGTTTCATCCAAGTGCACTGTTCTTTGACTCGTCTTGAAACGATTCCACTGGCTTCGTCCATCCTGCCACATCTCATTCAGCCATCTTGTCCTCTCCTAGAAAGCTGTTCCAGACTGTAAATCTCTCTTCTCCTCACTTGCCCTTTTCACCTGTGAGTGAAGATCACGTCCCCACCCCTGGAACATTTTTTTCTCACACGCCTGTCTGAGCTATCCTCACTCTAGCCCCTATTCCTGAAATCGCTTCCTCATCCCAGTGCCAATCCATCCCTTTCTCCTTTCATACCTCACCTAAAAATCCACTTCCTCCACTAAGACGGGTGCTCTGTCTTACTCTGTGAAAGAGGGAAACACAAGAACAAGAAAAACCCTCTGCTACTCTGTTCTCTTTTGCTCCACCTAGTGCTTTTCCTCCCTATCTATACTCCTTGATGTTCCTTATCTTCTGTGCCTTGTGTACTGCTACATAGATTGACCATGCTTAAATAATACACATACTGGCCTCCGAAGATGGCTGGGGAAACCACATGTGCAATTATTCCAGTTCAACATGTGCTGCCAGAGTGTGTCATCACCATTTCCAATTCTCATCGCCATGAAATTCTGTGTGTGAAACAAAATGCAGGACAATGTAGCACTTTAAAGACTAACAAGATGGTTTATTAGACGATGAGCTTTCGTGGGCCAGACCCACTTCCTCAGATCAAATAGTGGAAGAAAGTAGTCACAACCATATATACCAAAGGATACAATTAAAAAAATGAACAAATATGAAAAGGACAAATCACATTGAAGAACAAGAGGGGGATGCGGGGGGGGGGGGGAGGAAGGTAAGAGAGTGGGATGTTTGTGAGTTAATGGTATTAGAGGTGATAATTGGAGAAGCTATCTATCTTACCCATTACCAAGATAGCTTCCCCAATTATCACCTCTAATACCATTAACTCACAAACATCCCACTCTCCCCACCTCTAATATCATCAATTCACAGACACTTACCTTCCTTCCTCCCCCCCCCCCCCCCCCGGCATCCCTCTCCTGTTCTGAAATGTGATTTGTCCTTTTCATATGTGTTCATTTTTTAAAATTGTATCCTCTGGTATATATGGTTGTGACTATTTTCTTCCACTATTTGATCTGAGGAAGTGGGTCTGGCCCACGAAAGCTCATCATCTAATAAACCATCTTGTTAGTCTTTAAAGTGCTACATTGTCCTGCATTTTTCTTCAGCTACCCCAGACTAACACGGCTACATTTCTATCACTATTCTATGTGTGTAAAGTCACTCCAATTCATCTGAGGAAGAGGGTTTTACCCACAAAAGCTCAAGATTCCATATATTCTGGTTAATCTCTAACGTGCTGCAGGACTACCCATTTTTAAGGTTACAGACTATCACAGTGACCCCTCTGAGATGATTGATTTTTTTTTTACAATACAAAGAAGCCATTCTAAGGACTGATTATCCTGAGAGAATCATCCAAGGAACTAGATAAAAAGCAGGACTCTAAGGTCTGTTCTTTCTTTCTTTCTTTCTTTCTTTCTTTCTTTCTTTCTTTCTTTCTTTCTTTCTTTCTTTCTTTCTTTCTTTCTTTCTTTCTTTCTTTCTTTCTTTCTAGGGGAGTTGAACCATGCAGAAATTTTGCCATTCAAAACACCTTTAAAAAGGATCCACAAAAGATGAAGTGTAGACAGGTTCAAAGATGGAGGCAATCAAAGGAGAAAATGTAATGAAAAATTAGCAGAATTTTTCATAGGATCAGGAGGAAGAAAAACAAACCATACACACTGACCTAGCCTCCAGGAGCTCTCTTGCACAAGTACAGTCTATTTCCATAAATATACAACTTGCAGGATTCATCCATCCCATCAGGGCGTTGTGCAGTGTTATCAGACTCCATGTGGTAATTTCTGCATTAAAGGAACTGCAGTTTTAAATTAAACTCTTTGGCACTGAGATCCCAACGTACTTGACTTTATGCTCATAAAGCTCTAGAAGATCCATCCCCTTTCTTGTCAAGCAGGAATGTGCCCACGGTACATTCTGCCCTTTCCTTCAACTTGCACGGCATATCTGGGAGCATGAATTCCGGCAGGTGCATTTCACAGAAGAACTCTGTAGCTGAAGCAGACGTGAAGAGGTTAGAAATTGCCAAGTGCTCTGCACAGTTTCCTACAGATCTGGTCACCCCATAGATCTCTCGTGAATTTTACAACATATAAATCAAGGCCGGCGTGAGGCAAGGGAGTAGATGTACAAAAGCCATTAGGCATCTAGAGCTGCAGACAGAAGGTTTCCTGAGCTTCATGGCAACTTAACCAATGGGAGTTAGGAAGTTCATTCCCTTAGGTTTATTAGCTATGTCTACACTGCACATCAATTTTGAAATAAGCTATTCCGGAATAGTTATTCTGAAATAGCTTATTTTGAAATAGCACATCTACACTGCAGCGAAGCCTCAAAATTAGCCCGAGGCAGGCTTCCCTAATGTGTACATGCGATCTTGATTTAGAGCCCCAGGAGGAATAACTTAGGGTATGTCTACACTACCCCGCTAGTTCGAACTAGCGGGGTAATGTAGGCATACCGCAATTGCAAATGAAGCCCGGGATTTGAATTTCCCGGGCTTCATTTGCATAAGCGGGGCGCCGCCATTTTTAAATCCCCGCTCGTTCGAACCCCGTGCCGCGCGGCTACACGCGGCACGAACTAGGTAGTTCGAACGTGGAATGAGGAGTAACGGTAGTTCGAACTAGGAAGCCTAGTTCGAACTACCTAGTTCGTGCCGCGTGTAGCCGCGCGGCACGGAGTTCGAACGAGCGGGGATTTAAAAATGGCGGCGCCCCGCTTATGCAAATGAAGCCTGGGAAATTCAAATCCCAGGCTTCATTTGCAATTGCGGTATGCCTACATTACCCTCCTATTTCAAAATAGGAGGGTAGTGTAGACATACCCCTAGAATGGCCCTGGTAAGGTGCTATTTCGAAATAGCAGCAGTGGAGCATCTACACACACCTTAAGGATGCTTAAGGGAGGGGTAGGAGACATTAATTGCTGCCAAAATGTTCCTCATTATTAGTACTCACATTAAGTTTCTTGGGGTAAAGAAACAGGATACCTCCAGTGATGGGCAAACAGAATGGCTGGGATGATTTAGCTGGGGTTGGGTCTGCTTTGGGCAGGGGGCTGGACTCGATGACCTCCTGAGGTATCTTCCAGCCCCCTGCCCAAAGCCCCTCTTCTATGATTTGCAGGATGTGGCCCAGCTGTTTTTCTCACAGGGTGCCTCATTCACCAATCAGCCTGGCGAGGTGTGTTTCTCCCAAAACAGCTCTGCCAAGCCGCCTCCGTCCTGACTTGTTGTTTTATCCCTCAACCCTTCCAGAGCAAGTGGGCCAAGCAAGCGTCACACTGAAGCCCAGAATGTCTGTTGGGTCAGGAAGAAATGGTGGGAACAGCTTCAAGTATTCTTTAGATCTCTGTGTTTGGAGTCTCACTAGATTGAACCCTTACTGGGTGTCATGGTCTATAACCACTCAATTTCTCAGCCACTTGGTTTACAGCTATAATAAGGCATGTGTATTTGCCATGCCAAGAGTCCAAGACCATTGTGATATCAGACATAACTCAACCAATCACTACATTGCTCTGCAGCTAATTTGCATGCCACAATTTCATTGGTTGTAAGGGGGAGACTGCAGAGGGTGGATTACTTGTCCTGACTTAATTCTTGAAAACCCGCACGTCAACACAACCAGCAAACACAATAACCCCAAACACCCACACCTCTCCACTGTAGTACACCCTCCTCATTGACCACCTGCACGAGCAATGCAAATTTTCTAGGACTGTCACTCTCTGTGCCAATCAACTAAGCAACCCTGTGCCACAGAGCAAGTGGGCCGATCCATGTGTCAATTTAGGACCAGTTGCATTGCTTGCTCCTCAAGGTTGTTCTTCCTGGTCTTGCTCCAGCTTGAAATTTAAAATTTCAGGAGCAATTATAATAATTCCAGGAGGAATTAAAAAAACAAAACAACAACCACATTTTGGAAAAAGAATGGAGCCCCATCGAGCGGGAATGTGTATGGCCAGTGTGCTCCATGGAACATCTATGGCATTGTTCCGATTTCACTTCTTTGGGAACGAGCACACGCTTGGCTGGCATGCTTGCCTTGGAACCCTGTGTTCAAGCTTGGGCAGGTGTATTGGGGTTTGAGAGGCATGGAACCTGATTCCCTTGTGCCAGACGAAACAACGTTGCAGCTGCAGTCACTGCTCGGGGAGGAATTTGGGTCGGAATGAGCAGGGTGATGGTGAGGAGAAAGCTGCGATGGTGGGTGCAGGCAGGAGTAGAAATGCAGAGGAGGGATTGCCAGGGCACCTTTGGCTGTATACACTGTAAAAGCTTGCAACTGGATGTGGACAAATGACTCTTGATGAATCAGTTGCTCTTGAAAAACATCTAAAGACCTATGAGTGGTCCTACAGCACCTTAGCCCTGGTCTATACTAGGACTTTATTTTGAAATAACCCCCCGTAGGATGAATTTATAAGCAGAGTGTCCAACACTCCCAAGCCCATTATTTCGAAGTAACCGGTTGCTGAATTCGAAATCTGTACTTTTGCTTTTCATCAGGAGTAACGCTAATTCCAAAATAGTTATTTCGAAATGGCGTTCATGTGGATGCTTTGGTGCCGCTATTTTGAAATAACGACTCCCCAGAGTAATTCGAACTCATTACTCCCCAGTGATTCCTGGGGCTCGAAGTCTGAGGTGGTGCATCCACATTAATGACTCCTGCCTCAGACTCATTTCAAGGCTTTCCCGTAGTATAGACACGCTAGTTCGAATTTGTTAAATCGGGAGTTAAGTCAAATGGACTAATTTCACATAAATAAGAGTCCGTGTAAACAGGAAATGAAAAGGGCATTGTGTTCACCGCAGCCACAGTGTGGAGTGTCACAATAATCTCTACCGTCACTACACCAGCAGAGGATTCTTGTATAGACCTGCCTTGAGGTGCTTTAAGTTGAGCATGTGAACAAGTTTTTGCATATCTGGGTCTGCTGTACAAGCAGTTGAAAAGAAATCATCTTTTGAGTTGGGCACAATTTTCTGGGAATTCATTGTGGAAGGGCAAATTTGGAATCCCACCTTATTTTTAGAAAAATTTAAAAAACAACAAATAGTCTAGCAGCACCTTAGAGACTAACAAAACACGTAGATGGTACCATGAGCTTTTGTGGGCACAACCCACTTCTTCAGATGACTGGAATATTTGCTTTTGAGGCGATAGCCACATTTTAAATCCGCAACATTCCTCAAGATGTGCAGTAATGGGCCCTGATTCACTGGTGCTTTGCTCCATGTTTACATTGGTGAAAATCTACTGAAATTCATTGCTTTCCACTTTACGCTCAGTATATGTACAAGAGTGCCAATATATTGGAATAGACTCCCTTTAGTGCAGTGATGGGCAACTTAGGCTAGTGAGTGGGCCACGAGTGGCCCTTCTTCATCTCAGAGGACCGCAAGACTATTGTAACCAACGTGGTCTCTTGGGACAGGGCAGTTTTGCTACCTGTGCTCGCATACCTAGAATTTGCATGGCGTGCTGACTGAACCGTAGCAGCGCTTTGATTGGATTCAGAAGAAGTGCACGGGTCTTGGTCAATCTTGTGTGTAAAGTGCATGTCACGTTAGTAATAACTCTAAGAAAAAAAATCTACATGGATGAAAACCAGCAGAATCTGGCAACCCTGCATATGGGCAACAGTAAACAAAATGTCTTGTGGGCCACACGTAGAATGCCAACGGGGCACATTTGGCCTGCGGGCTGTAGGTTGCCCATGATTGTTTTAGCGTATGCACTCACGCTAATGTAGAGGCTGTGGTCCCTAGCCAGAACAGTATAGGTTGGACCTCCCTAAACCAGATGTTCCTGGACCACAGAACCCAGGGACAGAAGAGTCTAGCAGTGGGGCAGGAGGGTGGCAGAGGTGACCGGTGAGTTGGCAGGGAGCCCAGTGGCAGGGTGAGTGGGCAGCGTGGTTGGGAGCTCCAGCTCTGGCTGCCGTAGACCTCCAACCACAGTGACAGTGGGTGGCCAGAGAACTCCGACACCTGCAGTGACCAGGGAGCCCCAGCCTGAGCTAGAGCTGGGGGCAGTGGGGTCAGGTACGGACCAGAAGGAGCCAGCAGCAGGCTGGGGGACCAGTGGCAGGGGATGTTCCCTGCTCCAGCAAATCCCCTTGTTCAGGACTGGCCAGGTCCCCAAGGTGCTGGACCAGGGAGGTCCAAACTGTATGAGATAAAAATGGTGTGGCCCCCACATCTCTGGTTTATTCGCTTTTGTCCGTTTGTTAATCCCAAAAAGTTACTTCACATAGCTTTGTGCGCATGTGAGGGTTTGCGGGAGACTCGGCGTGGCTTGTGTTCTCTAGGCTTAGCTAGACAACCGAAATCATATGCTGTCTTCGACAAAACTCCGGGCTCTCCTGAAAAAAACCCCTGGGTCCACTTACATGTTACATCATTTGTCATTGGACACATTGGGAGTATGTCACGGGAAAAATCTTAAAAGCCGAGATGTAAGTGCTGTGGAGACAACCTCAGCCTCTGAAGGATAAAGAAGCCTGTATCCTTTGTAAACGTTTTCATGTGTAATATTTACATTTGGAACTTTCTGAAATTTTTCAAGCAACTTTTAACATGTGCCCAGATTTCAACTCCCGGGTGCACGAGAATGACATTTTATGACCGAAGGGGAGCATTTCAGCTTCTCCGCACCCCCACTCCATCCCTGAGGGATGAATGGAGCCGCATGTTGGTTCCATTACTCTTTACTCTTGGCCATATAGTTGGATGTCAGTCACCCTGGAGACGAACAACCTCAGAAAGTGGAACCACATGTTTCTACCAAAGATAAATAATAAATAGGTTGTACAGATTTTTTGCAAAGAATATTGGTGCAAACCCATTGTGCACAGAGTGTCCATGCACGCACATGTTCACACATCCTGAAAAGCAAATCTCTCTTCCCATGGTGGGCTTGCTTGGTCTGGATGTCACCATGGACTCCTGCAGAAACACACCAAGAAAAGGTAGCTAAGGGTGTTTTTATTTTCCTATTGCTATATTGCATGAATGCCTAATTCTGCAGGGAAAGTCCTCTGTCTGTTATCACAGATTTATTTTGTGCACTACCCTAGGCATTTGCCACCAGCTGAAATCACCACTGCTTTCTGTAGATACAGGAGGTCCATGATTAACACCATTAAATAGATCAACCTTTTGAAGTTCATTTTTCTGCACCTTTTATTTCTTGCCAGTTTCATGGGCCAGCAGACAACCCATGACTTAATTTTTTTCTCTGATAGTCTTACCTGATGGGTAGCACATCCTGTTAGGCCAAGTGAGAATGATGAAAGTCAACAGATGTCATGGTAACCTAGAGACAAGAGATGGAGAGTCAGGACTTTGTTCCTGATTCTTCCAATGTCTCTCTGACAGTCAGCAAACCGAAACCTCTCTCAGTGCCTCAGGGTACCAATCTCTATAATGTCTGCTGCACTGATTAGGCCTTAACTGGAGTATTGTGTCCGGTTCTGGGCATCACATTTCAAGAAAGATGTGGAGAAACTGGAGAGGGTCCAAAGAAAAACAACAAAAATGGTTGAACGTCTAGAAAACATGACCTATGAGGAAAGACTGAAAGAACTGGTTTAGTTTAGTTTGGAAAAGAGAAGGCTGTGATGAGACATGATAGCAGTTTTCAAAGGATGTTACAAGGAAGAGGGAGAAAAATTGTTCTTGACCTCTGTGGATAGGACAAGAAGCAATGGGCTTAAATTGCAGCAATTTAGGTTGGACATTAGGAAAAAGTTCCTAACCCTCAGGGTGATTCAACACTGGAATAAGTTGCATAGGGAGGTTGTGGAATCTCCATCACTGGAGATATTTAAGAGCAGCTTAGACAGACATCTGTCAGGGATGATCTAGTTGGTGGTTGGTCGTGCCGTGAGGGCAGAGGCCTGGACATGATGTCTCAAGGTCCCTTTCAATTTTAGTATTCTGTGATTCTATAAAACTGTTGTATTTTACCTGCAGGTAACATAGTGCCTAAATATATCTGCCACGTGTTTATTTTTAATCAAATGCCTATTTGTTTTCTTTGATTTTTTAAAAGAATTTAAAGAATTGGACTTCACAGAGGGAGATGCAGTCTAGAAAAGAACCAGGTCCAAATTTTATCCCCCAGCAGCTTTTATGTCTTTCCTGGAGCCTGTGTTACTATGTTGGTCGATGAGAAGAGGAAACATTGTATTAGAAAATGTTGTCTCCGTTCCACAACCAAGAGAAGGCGAGGACTGGAGTCTTATATTTAGAGCAAGTTAGGAGGGGGGGGCATGATAAGCAGATGCCTGAATAAAGGCATTTTGTCTCACTGGAGATATCTCACATTCCACAGCCCGTGTGCCCGGTAGCACCTGGGGAAAACACTGCAAAAGTCAGGCTTCCAAAAGTTATTTCCTGTTTGTTTTCATAGGAGCTTGCTTGCAAGCAAGGCCCTGAAACAGCACGAGTTTGTGGCGAGCGCTTATGACCCTGTTTGTTTGGCTGAGTGGGTAAAAAAAAAAAAAAACCAAAAAAAAACCAACAACCTGAGTTAAATGCAGACCAAGAGACCTATAAAAGGACACTGCCTGTTTAGATCCCAGAAGGTCCCTTTCCTAGGAGATCTGTCCTACACACTGTCCCAGGCTCCTGTTTGTCATGGTGAGATCCTCACTGGGATTTTTCTGACGGACCCCTCCCCGCTTCAGAACTCCCACACACAAACAAAGGGGGCTCCCCACTTCTCGACAATGGATTCATAGCAAAGAGCTGCAGTGGAGACCCAGAATATTTCATTAGAATTGGCAACAGTGTATTGATCAATTGACATATGCATGGAATCCTAGAAGATTAGGGTTGGAAGAGACCTCAGGAGTCATCGAGTCCAACCCCCTGCTAAAAGCAGGACCAATCCCAACTCAGTCATCCCAGCCAGGGCTTTGTCAAGACGGGACTTAAAAATCTCTAGGGCTGGAGATTGCCCCACCTCTCTAGGGAACCCATCCCAATGTGTCCCCACCCACCAAGGGAAATAGTATTTCCTAATATCCAACCTAGACCTCCCCCACTGCAACTTGAGACCATTGCTCCTCATTCTGCCATCTGTCACCACTGAGAACAGCCTCTCTCCATCCTCTTTGGAACCTCCCCCTTCAGATTATCTTCATTATTTGCTGCTGTAGCTGTCCTGAGCTCCCGGAAAAAATTGTTCCAATGCGCCCCTCTTCCAGCTCTGCTCTGCCTCCCGTGGTCCTCTCATAGCTCTGCTGGTGCCCTTCACTGCTGACCCCAAGCATTTCATGCCCCCTCGTCTTCTTATCCAGGGCTCCCTGAACTATGCACATCACACCTGGCCTGCTGTACTCCCTGCTAGTCCAATCTTGTCAGAGCTTTGCCTCTGCATCCCTTGTTCGGTCATCTCTGTTCTTCTACCTCTTTCGCAGGCCCTGCTAGTTAAATCAATATGGGATGAGATCAAGCTGTGGGCATCTGCAGGGGATACCAACTGTCCTGTTCACAGTGACCAGCAGGTTTGCAATGGAAATTGACAGACACTCACAACTTCCCCGTGTCAAGGAAAGGCAGCGGAGCAGCGTCTTTTTGGTGTGCCCCAGAATTCACACGTGGTCCCAGCATGTCTGCCTCTTGGCACGTCTTTCGTGGGCCCTTCGGCTTGACTCTGAGTACAGTGCCCTTGGGAATATAGCATGAAAGGTGAATCAACACGGGGACCTCTGCCTCTTTTCTCTCTCTCTCTCTCTTTCTCTCTCTCTCTCTCTCTCTCTCTCTTTCTTTAGGAAGTGGGTCTGGCCCATGAAAGCTCATCACCTATTAAACCATCTTGTTAGTCTTTAAAGTGCTACATAGTTTTTCCTTTTGTTTTAGCAAGATCAGACTAACACGGCTACCTCTCTATTACTATTCTCTTTAGGTTTAACATCATTGGCTGCTCAGAGACACCTGATGCCAGTGTGAGGATGCCTGTTTTTTTAGCCTCACCCCTGCAAGTTCACACAGTTGTGTGCTTTCCTCCACAGCCTGGTTTCGCCCGCTTGGTAGAACCACCCGCTCTGTAGAGCAGTGGGGGAGCTCGGCCGAGCAAGCTTCTCCAACCATTCTGGAGTAGCCTCTGTTGATTTAGAATCATAGAATAATAGGACTGGAAGGGACCTCAAGAGGTCATCGAGTCCAGCCCCCCACCCTCAAGGCAGGACCAAGCTCCGTCTACACCATCCCTGACAGATGTCTATCTAACCTGTTCTTAAATATCTCCAGAGAGGGAGATTCCACCACCTCCCTTGGCAATTTATTCCAATATTTGACCACCCTGACAATTAGGAATTTTTTCCTAATGTCCAATCTAAACCTCCCCTGCTGCACTTTAAGCCCATTACTCCTTGTCCTGTCCTCAGAAACCAAGAGGAACAAATTTTCTCCTTCCTCCTTGTGACACCCTTTTAGATATTTACACCCTTTTAGATATTTAGATATTTGCAGGGCTGCTTCTCGGAGCAGAGCTAATTTGATCCTAGGTAGCGTGCATCCTTTCCCCATGATCTTATTTCAGCTCCAGTGCCCTTATTTTTGTTTCTTTGGGCTGATCTTAGGCGTGGCTTGCCGTCCTCTGCCGTGGTCAAGACCTCCCAGCGTGCAGCCTGGTGGCCCCCAAAGGAAGGTGTGAAGATTAACAGCCCAGAGGATGTATTTAATGAATAGCAACAAGGGATTAGTGACACAGTGTCACCTTTCATGGCCCTCTTTTACCAGACGAGCTGACACCCGTTTATTTTTGTTTGCGCTGTTGAGTAAACGCTGGAAACTAACTGGATTTACAGTCTACGCTCCCTCAGCTTAGAGCCTCCTTCTGTCCAATAGGCTTTGCTTGGTCTGACCATAAAGCTTATCTCCCAAGGGGATGTCAGGCCTGAAGTTTTCATGGTGTTCTGGGCCCCTTTTGAAAACAATGTTTTAAAGCTTGATTGACAGCCTGGATTTACAACACCTACACACTGACTCTGTATTCTCCCTGCCCCGCCTGCCCACCTTGGGACATAGCTCCTCTGTGCCTTGAAAGCCTAGGTAATAGAAACTGTTGGAACGGTTTTGCTGCTCACACCCTGCAGCACCGCACAGCCAAAGCTCCAGTAGTGTTATTCTGCTAAACACGCTGGCAAATGCGGATACTGCGGTCATGACAAATCAGCAGCCACCTGCATCCCCGAGCCTTAAAGACATTTCAGACTCTCATTTCATGCCACCATACAAAAGCATGACAGGTATGGGGAAAGTGAATAGGGAAAAGTTATTTACCTGGACTCCTAACTTAAGAACTACGGGGTCACCAAAAGAAATAAATAGATAGCAGGTTTAAAACAAACAAAAGGAAGTTTTTCTTTGCACAACCTGTGGAACTCCTTGCCAGAGGACATTGTGAAGACCAGGACTTTAACAGGGTTCCAAAAAGAACTAGACAAATTCATGGAGATTAGGTCTATTGATATTTATTAACCAGGATGAGTAGGGATGGTATCCCTAGCCTCTGTTTCTCAGAGGCTGGAAATGGATGACAAGAGAGGGATCACGTGATAATTACCTGTTCTGTTCACTCCCTCTGGGGCACCTGTCATTGGCCTCTGTCGGAAGACAGGATGGCTAGACGGACCTTTGGCCTGACCCAGTATGGCCGTTCTTATGTTCATAATCCCTTTGCTGTAGTGCAGCAACTAACCAAAGAAGCCATTCCATCATAGCTATTAGACCTAAGGGCGACCTAGTCATTTAGGAGCTATGTCCTCCTTTCATCAAAGTCAATGACAGAACTCCCATGACTTCCAGTGGGTTTTGAATTAAACCCTTTGGGATCCCTCCCATAAAATGCTGTGAACTAATAAGCGCTTATGAACATGCTTAATGTTGAAATCAACGGGACTATGTGGGTGCTAACAATTAAACGTGCTTAGAAGTTTTGCTGGATCAAGGCTTAAAAGAGCCACACACTTTGTGGGTTCAAGCCCATAGTTCACATAGAAGCCAAGGCCTGATTGTTCCTTAACAGACATGCCGAGGGATTTATCCATGCAGTTGGAAATGTTTCAGCAATTGGTCTTCTATCCATTCCCTTGCAAGATTCTATCACAAGCTCGGAAATCTCATGACCCAACATGTTTTCCTGATAGGGGCCTCCGATTCTTTTCTTAATTTCATCTCAGTGCTGCAAACACCTCTCCCCCCCTCCACTCTTCCTAAACCAGAAGTGGAGAACCTGGGGGGTCAGATTCGGCCCCCAATTTGCCTGGATCTAGCTCCCAAGTTTCCCCCCAGCATTGGGGAGCTGGTGCTCCAGACCTGCGGTCCTCATCCTGCCCAGACCCTGCACCCCCACTCCTATCCAGCTCCCACCCTGACCCTGTCTTGCAGCCTCCCTGCTGCCCAGACCCTGCCTCCCACCCTGACCCAACAGTTATTTAAGAGCAGGTTAGACAGACATCTAGACATCTCTCAGGGATGATCTAGATGGTGCTTGGTCCTGCCACAAGGGCTGGGGACTGGATTTGATGACCTCTCGAGGTCCCTTCCAGTCCTAGTATTCTATTCTATAATTCTATAACCCCCCAACCCACTCCTGCACTCTCCCTGCCACCCAGACCCCGCACCTCAAGTGCACTTCCTGGCAGCCCCCTCTCACACACTAAACCCCTCATATTTGTCCCCATCCCAGAGCATGGAGGGGGGAGCACAAAATCTGCTAGCCTGGATTCCCCCTAGGCTCCTGTGAGTGAGGAAAATGTATGTGTGGGGGGAGTTTATAGCAGTGTTTTGTTTGCTTTTGCTTCTCACTTTTGCCTGTCTCCAGACTGATTTTTTTCTGAGGGTCAGCGGCCCCCAACCCAAAAATGGTTCCCGCCCTTCCCTGTCCTAAACAGATATTCTTCTTTGGAGTCAGCACCCTTCAAAGACGGGTAGACGCTTATCTTGCTCCTTCTCCCCCTGAGTCACAACCCTCCCTCCTAGCTGCAGGTGAGAATCTCTCAAAAAGAGGCAATGCCCGCCCCTGGCAGAATCTTTTGGTTTCCTTGGAAACCTCAGAAGGTTTGGAGCACCCTGGCCAGTGGGTGGGAAACTGAGCGAGGCCTTATCGCCTCCAAGCACGTTAAAACGACACACATTGCAACTGTGTCTGAAGTGCGAGGCAGAGATGAGTGATGTGTCTCCAAATGTGCAGCCATTTTATGGCTTTTCTCACTTTCTCTTCCTCTCCTTCCCTCCCTCCCAGGAGCTGATTTCACGCCAAGGCCAGGGGCTGATAATGCTTCATGCCTGCGGAGGGGTGAGGGGGGGAAGAATGAAAAAAAGCTCTCTCACCAGCAGTGGAAAACAGAATTGTTGGTGCCATGCAACAACGATCACTTGGGTTATTTAACAAAAAATTCTAGAGACTTAATTTATACCCACAGAAGTGTCTTTCTGCAAAGTTATATGGCATGCTTCTTTTTTTTTTTTAACATTCACACAATATTTCCCACGGGGAAGGGGAAGCACTGAGGCTGTGTCTAGACTGCAGGCTTCTTTCGAAAGAGCCTCTTTCGAAAGCATCTTTCGAAAGAGCCTCTTTCGAAAGATCGCGTCTAGACAGCAGGCGGATCTTTCGATAGAGGAAATCCGCTTTTTCGAAAGAGAGCACCCAGCGAGTCTGGATGCTCTCTTTCGAAGACGGCCTCTTTACATTGTAGAACGCCTTCTTTCGAAAGAGGAACTTTCGAAAGAAGGCGTTCTTCCTCGTGAAACGAGGTTTACCGCCATCGAAAGAAAAGCCGCGTTCTTTCGAAATAATTTCGAAAGAACGCGGCTTGAGTCTGGACGCAGGGGAAGTTCTTTCGAAAAAAGGGTACTTTTTTCAAAAGAACCCCTGAGTGTGGACACAGCCTGACACAGGCAAAATGATTTTAGGGGGGTTGTTTTTAAAGTCGTTCATTCTGTGTCGGGGGGAGTTCAGTGTAAATAATACACACACTAGTCCAGCGACAGGCCACCGAGACTAGATCAGCTCTTTCCCAGCAAGAGCGATCTCCCCACGCTCTTATGTCTGAACTTTCCTCTCTGCTAGATCCCGCTCTGAGGTCACCACTCTGAGTTTACAGGATGTTATGGACCATGTCATGTCATGTGATGTCTCGAATAGAGCAACGCTCGACTTTGCCCTCTGGCCAGCTCAGAAAAGAAGCTGTTCTTTGTGAGAAACGATCCTGTGGGTTTGTTGGAGCTTTTTGGGAGGCACCAAAGCACCTTTGGGTAAAAATGTCCAACTTACTGGCCTGAAAAGTAAGCCCTTCCATCCATATTTAAGCTCCGAGTTGTGTTTGGTCTGATTTGTTCAGGTGTGCAGTGCTCATCAGCTGGAGCTCTGGCGCTCAGCATACCTGATAATGAAACCAGACTTAGCGCTCTGTCATCCCTTGGACCAGCGATGAGCCACCGAGGCTAGGGAGTGGGCCGCATGACTGGCTCTCCTCCTCAGTGGCCTCAAGATTCTCAAGATTGTCAGAACTAATGGGTAGCAGGTTTAAAACTAATAAAAGAAAGTTCTTCTTCACACAGCGTGTAGTCAACCTGTGGAATTCCTTGCCAGAGGAGGCTGTGAAGGCTAGGACTATAATAGAGTTTAAAGAGAAGCTAGATAATTTCATGGAGGTTAGGTCCATAAAAGGCTATTAGCCAGGGGATAAAATGGTGTCCTTGGCCTCTGTCTGTCAGAGGCTGGAGAGGGATGGCAGGAGACAAATCGCTTGATCATTGTCTTCGGTCCACCCTCTCTGGGGCACCTGGTGCTGGCTACTGTCGGCAGACAGGCTACTGGGCTAGAAGGACCTTTGGTCTGACCCAGTACGGCCGTTCTTATGTTCTTATGTTATGTTCTAACCAAGACGGTTTCCTGGGATAGGGTACTTTTGCTAACTCTAGAATTTGTGGCGGGTACTGACTGAACCGCAGCAGTGCTATGATTGGACGCAGAGGGAGTGCACAGTTCTCCTGGTCAGTGTGGAGGGCAATCCGCTAGCACCTCACGTCACGGGCCCCTGCTTTACGTGTGTGATACAGGTAAGGAAAAAACCTACATGGCTAGAAACCATCGGAATCTGGCAACCGTACCCGTGAGCAACAGTAAACAAACTATCTCATGGGCCACACATAGAACCCCAATGCGCTGCACGGTTGCCCACCGTGGCCCTTGCCGGTAAGGTTCGAATCCTGGGCTTACGTTACAAGAGAAGATTCCCACTGTAGGGTCCCCCACAATTGGTCCCGTTGTGATTTTATTTATCTGCATTGCAAAAAAGACAACACAATTAGCAAGTTCCACTCGAAGGCGCTTTGGACGTGAAAAACCAGGAGTGGCTGCAAATCAAGATGGAGGAGCACCTGCTGGGCTGTGTGCAGTGTGGGTTGGCATGATGAGCTCTCTACCAGGGGCATCAGCGTAGTAGGCTTAAAACTGGGAATTCCTGATCAGGATTGTGGAAGAAAACATGCCTTCACTCTGCGTGTGTGAGCAACAAGTAGTTAGAGACAGTTTATTCCAGCAATATTGCAAGGGAAGAAGCTGCTGTTTTCTTCCACAGGATGGAAGCTGATGAGTAGAGCTGTATGGGATGCCCTGAGCTGGAAGAGCAGAAGGTTTTCTGGAAATGGATGACGGGAGGGATCACGTGAGGATTACCGGTTGTGTTCCCTCCTTCTGGGGCTTCTGGTATTGGACACTGTCGGCAGCCAGGATACTGGTCAAGTATCCTGTCTGCTGACAGATTAAAGCTCCTAACTGTCAGGGTAGTCAAACACTGGAATAAATTGCCCAGGGAGGTTGTGGAATCCCCATCTCTGGAGAAATTTAAGAGTAGGTGAGATAAATGTCTATCAGGGATGGCCTAGACAGTATTTGGTCCTGCCATGAGGGCAGGGGGCTGGACTCGATGACCTCTCGAGGTCCCTTCCAGTCCTAGTATTCTATGATTCTATGGACCTTTTGGTCCGACCCAGTATGGTCGTTCTTATGTTCCATATCCCGTCTAGTGAGGACTTGCAGAGCAAGGGACAGAGACGCAAACTGACATAGGAGCAGCTTTCAGAATGTCTGGAACAGGCTAATTCTATGACACCCCTTCTTTTCTTACTCATGATATCCCCTGGCCCCCATTAACACACTTTTTTAAAATGAAAAGACCATGGTGATGACGCATCGGGGAGCCCCCGACCCTGCACCCCATCTGCAGCCAGATGTGACTCTGTCAGGCAGTAGCGTAGGAGTTTTTATTGGTTCTCAGAGATACAGTGCAGTATAGGCTTAGACCTCTTGGGGGAAAGGGGTTCACAGGCCCCTGAACCCCTCTGTACTGGACTTAGTCTGCTTTCTTCATTCTTCCCCCAAGCAAGACTGCCCAGCTCCCAGGCCCTACCCTTCTCCGCCTCCCTTCCTTTGTCTCTCCCTCTAGGGAAGAGCCTTGTTAACTGCTCAGGCTGGTACTTAGGTGTCTGGGCCAATCCACGTGTGAAGTGAGTCATTGGGAATCACACCTCACAGCGCAGCCGGGGCGGGGGGACACCAGGTTAGGAAGCAGACGGCACTCCCGCTGAGTCATGACCACACTCCCAGAATGGTCCAGAGGAGCTTTGGAGAGGGCTGCTCGGGGGCTTTGTGCACCACGGGCTAGTGTCATGGAGACAGAGGAGCCGCTGACAATCCCATCAGAACCACTTCTCACCGTGGGGTGAAGAAATGAGGAGGAATCCAGATGACCCGTCCCAATTGTCCCTAGTGAACCCCTCCCCCATCCCCCATGTGTCTTTCCCCAAAATTCTTCTCAAGGAACGCGGGCCAGAGCAGCACCAATTAGCATTATGCAGCGTCAGCAGCCAGCTTCCTGGCCGTTGGTGCTGCCGTTTTTCAGGGCCTCCGACGCCTGCCTGTGCGTCTGCGGGGCTGGATTCCTGAGGCTTAGCACCTTGATTCCTGAAATGAGCCCCAGTCCTCATTCCCGATTTTAGGAAAACAACATTCCTCCCGGCGAAGGAAAATGCTCGTCCACAGTTCATAAACCATCTGCTGGAGGGGGAGGCTCGCCAGCTCCTGGCAGCCTCGCATAGACGTATATTGTCTGTGGCCCTCTGACATGGCCCGCGGTGGGAGCCAGCTGCTGCTTGGTGAGGTGCTCTGTTCAAATATCCAACTCCCCTTCTGGACAGAGCTGTGATCCACACGCTGTGTGAACGCTGATAGAAACGCCACCACAGAGCGGCTACAGATCTCAGGATTCCTTTACATCCGCAGCCAGCTCAAAACGCAGGTCCCTGAATATCCTCGACCATGGCAGGGGTTCTGATTCAGATCCACACCCAACTTGTCTGGCTGGCCCTATCTCTGTATAAACAGATATAAACAGCCCCAGACCTTGGGGTGGGGTGGGAATTGGTCTGGATGCAGATGCTGTTGGCAGAATCTCTGCTTTCCATTGATCCTGGACCAATGACAATAAGAAATTCAATATCATTTTTTTCCCTTTAGAGCAGGGGTCTCCAAACTACGGCCCGGGGGCCGGATGCGGCCCGCGAGGCCCTCTCATCCGGCCCATGGAGACCTTTTTGGATTCAAAGGCAGAAGAAGTGAGATTGTTTCAAAACCCATTTGAAGCAGATGTGGCCAGTTGCCCAGATGAACTGCAGCTGGAAGTCATTGAGTTGCAAGCAAATGACCTCCTTAGGGACAAGTTCAAAATAGGACTGGTGGGTTTTTACCAGTTTTTGCCCAAGGAAGACTTTCCTAATGTCAAAACTTTTGCATCAAGGTACCTTTCAATCTTTGGAACAACATACCTGTGTGAACAAACATTTTCAAGAATGAAATACGTGAAGAACAATTTGAGAACAAACTTGTCCGATGATAATCTCAGGTCACTGTTGATGTTAGGGACAACAAATCTAAAGCCAGAAATGTCTGCTATTTTGGCATCCAGGAAACAATTTCACCATTCACACTAATACAGGTGTTCATGTGTAGTGTATGAATGTGTTATTAAATAATAACTGAATAAAATAATATTAAATACATAATTAAAAACAACATCCATGTTTTGATTGTTTTTTATTTGGACCTCAAGTGTGTAGTCGGCCCCCGAACTGCTGTTTGATAGTTAATGCGGCCCTCGGGCTGAAAAGTTTGGAGACCCCTGCTTTAGAGCAATCGATCCTGTAGGGGGTAGGGTTCCTTCACTTCTCTCTAGCTTATTCCATGTTGACTTACCCAACCTGTCGTTAACCGTTTGGTCTCTTGGTCGGATTTGCTCTCGGTGACAGCAGCAGAAATCTACCTCTGGGCTAGCCCCAGCCCGACTTTCTTAGCACGCCATGCTCGATAGGCAAGGTGGAAATGTCTGTAGGAGAAGCCTCTTCGTCTGGGCATGACTGCTGAGTTTTCACTTGCCTCTTTGGTGTGCACCATGGGAATCCTGCAGCTGCTTCTACTGAAGTCAATGGTGGAAAAAAAAACCTATTACAGGAGCTCAGGGTTTATCTCCTCAAAAATACTCGCTTCTCACTTGGGTCTGTTTGTTCCTACTAGTAAAGTTTACAGGATGGTAGCGCCACCAAGGCCTATGTTACACACTAGTGAGATAGAGAGAGACTTTCGAGCCAGAGCAGAGGAGTGAGTCTACTACAGTTTCCAGCTACACAGCCTAGCTGTGTGGAGACTCATGCTGTTCGCCGTGCAGGCCTCCAGTCTCCAGCCTATTCACCAAGATGGCAGCCATCACATCCACGGCTCTCTCGGTGTGGCCTTCCCCGTATGCGTTAATCCTGGCCTGGCGCACGATGGCCTTCTGAGAAACCGAGGAGTCTGGTCTTCTGTGACCTCTCTGCCGATGTTCAGAAAAGAAGCCAATAGAGGAAAGTTCAGCTTGGTAAGAAGGGAAGGCCGAAGCAGCCACCGACTTGATCCTTGCTCCAAACCACCCATCATCCCCCTCCCAAGAAAGGTTACTTCTTGGCTGACTCTTTAGGAACAGAACCCCAGCACCCTCCCCACACAAAGCTGAACAAATATGGTTTGTTCCATATAGAGCTGCATTCCTGTGATAGTTGGTATCACTTTGTTTTAGTCCCTGTAGTCTGAAAGCTTTTGCTTCAGTTAGGGAATGACATCAACTTAATGGCCTGGGAGAAAAATGAAGCACTCTCACTCTCTCTCTCTCTATATATGGGAACCTTATATATATATATCAAGCCATATATATATGTATGTATGTTTGTGTATGGCTTCATATATAGGGTTCCCATTTATAGCTATAGTTATACACACACACAAATGTGCATGTGTGTATAGATAGATAGCTATAGATATAAACATAGCTATAAATAGGAACCTTATATATCAAGCCATATATATAGAATCATAGGATACTAGAACTGGAAAGGACTTTGAGAGGTAATTAAGTCCAGTCCCCTACCAGCAGGACCAAGCACTGTCTAGATCATCCCTGACAGATGTCTGTCTAAATATCTCCAGAGAGGGAGATTCCACAACCTCCCTAGGCAATTTATTCCAATGTTTAACCTCCCTGACAGGTAGGAAATTTTTCCTAATGTCCAACCTACACCTCCCTTGCTGCAGTTTAAGCCCATTGCTTCTTGTTCTCCTTGACCTCTGGTGATAGCACAATTTCCCCCCCTCCTCCCTGTGACACCCTTTTAGATACCTGAATACTGCTATCATGTCAGTCAATATTGATATCAATTTAGATATCAATATAGATCATTTGGCTTGATCTATAGGGTTCTGATTTACTGCCATGTAATTCCATTGATTTTAATGGAGTTACTCTTGATTTACACTGAAGAGGAAAATCAGACCTATATGTTATATTCACTCGCCCTGAATCCTCTCCTTCATATAGGGCGCAATCCAAAGCCAAGGTCTTTCCACTGAAATCAAAGGACTTTGCAACCCTGATGCTTAATGGTTGGGGCCCATCTAAAATAATTTAGCCATAAGAGGAACTGGCCCAGGTCATTAGCTCCCGTAAATCCAAAGGAGCTCTGCTGATTTAACCCAGAGGAGGATCTACCCCCTGGGTCTGTGCACCGGTGGTTAGCCTGCCTCTCAGCTGGAGTCACACCATCCATGCTGCTATTTTTAGCAGGCTAGCCCTAGGTCTGCTAGCACAAGTCTGTCTGCATGCACTAGGAGGCAGGCTTCCAGCTGCAATAGGCATTGAGACCACCGGTGCCTACATGCCTTAACAAAGTGAAATCTGACATGACCATGGATGAGGCACCAGCGGAGGGAGTCTGCAGAGGAGTGAGATGATCTAATTGATCTGCAAGAGGGATGGTCTTAACAGCTTATAGACTCATAGACTTTAAGGTCAGAAGAGACCATTATGATCATTTAGTCTGACCCCCTGCACAATGCAGGCCACAGAATCTCACCCACCCCTCCTAGAATAATCCTCTCACCTATATCTCAGATATTGAAGCCTTCAAATACTTTGAAGACCACAAGATGCAGAGAATCCTCCAGCTGCGATCTGTACCCCATGCTACAAAGGAAGGCGAAAAACCTCCAGGGCCTCTGCCAATGTACCCTGGAGGAAAATTCCTTCCCGACCCCAAATATGGCGATCAGCTAAACCCTGAGCATGTGGGCAAGACTCACCAGTCAGACACCCAGAAAGTTCTCTCTAGTAACTCCTATCATCCCTCCATTGACCTATTTCCAACTGATAATGAATGGTCAATTAGTTACCAAGATCATGTTATCTCATCAAACCATCCCCTTCATAAACCCATCTTGTTTAATCTTGAAACCAGATAGATCTTTGAGCTTCATCTGGTATGGAGTGAAGGGGGTCTGGTAAGGATAAGCCAAAGGATCATAATTCCAGTCCCCATTGGGAACCCCATTGTTGAATCTCAGCTGTGATCTTTCACATGGTCAATGAAGTGTCCTTTCTCCACCGGTCAGCGCTGGCACAAACAAATCCAAATGAAACCCATAGGCCAGGTCTCCACCTAATGGGGAAAGTCAATGTAAGATACACAACTCCAGCTATATTAATTATATAGCTGGAGTCAACGCATCTTAAATCACGTTTTGGGGCTGTCCCCACAGTGGGAGGTCGATGGGAGCACATGCTCCCGTCACCTCCCCTTACTCCTTGTAGCACCAGTTGTCCTGCTCCTGACAGGAGAGTCCTCTTATTTCAAATTAGCAGGTGTTCACTGGATCCGCTAGTTTGAGACCCGGAAGATCAACTGTGGCATTGTCGCTCTCCGTAGTATTGTGTTTTCAAGAGCTTATTAACAAATAACATTCCAAATCACAGCTTTGGGGAACATAACAACCCTTTAAAGAAGAGTCTTGAATTCTGGCTCTTGAATCTGACAGCCCCGGCGTTGCCAGAACCACCGTTCATCCACCGTAACATCAGGCTGCTTTTCCCATTGTTTTTTTCAGACAAGGGCAGCCAAAATGTAGCCACAGTGGAGGCCTAGGAATGTGGTATGTAACATAGCAGTGATATTTCCCCAGTGGGGGCTGGGTACCCCAACAGTGTGAATAATTATGTCCGTCTCCTGAGTCGGGAGAGGTGGAGTGACTTTTGAAGGCTGCTTTGATCCAATTTCACCTTGTCTCGTTGGCTACTGATATGACACAGAACCAAACGCTGCAGTTAAGTCAAGTCTCATGATTTTTTTACAGAAGATTGAGATCCCAGGAAAGGACCCTGGTGCCAAATTCAGACCAAGCCGCTTACAATGGGAGAGATTCTGAGATTCTTCTGCACGCGAGCCGTTCCGTTCCCAGCTAGTGAACCCCTCTCCCCAGTTATGTCGGAGATCGATAAACTGGTTCTTAAAAGATCTGTAGTAAAATGTGTCAGCTGAACTCAGCTAGGATTTTATGCAGCATGTCAACAGAAAGAGACACCACAATGGAAACAACATGAGTCAGAGCTGTGCTTCCCAGGGTTAATAAATGGGGTGTGAGTCCGGGGGTGGTGAGACATACCGAAAGAAATTGTATCATAGCAGCTTGTTCCCTGTATGCCTGCTCTCCCCAGTACCTAACTGAGACTTTGTTGCAGTGTGAATTACAAACAGGAAGAACACAAACTGCTTGACAATACCCGACTGGGAAATTACCTCTTTCTCAGGCTGCCATGTGACGCCACTGACGCCTAGACAGACAAGGGAAATCACTCATCTCTGCACTGAGTTCAGCACAAGACTCAGGAAGGAACTGTCAGTTTCACACATTCAGAATGGGAAGCAACTATCTAGGAAGGAGTCCCGCAGAAAAGGGATCTAGGGGGCATAGTGGATCACAAGCTAAACTTGAGTCAACAGTGTGACACTGTTGCAAAAAAAGCAAACGTGATTCTGGGAGGCATTAACAGGAGTGTTGTGAGCAAGACATAAGAAGCCATTCTTCCCCTTCGCTCTGCGCCGATTAGGCCTCAGTTGGAGTATTGCATCCAGTTCTGGGCACCACATTTCAAGAAAGATGTAACGAAATTGGACAAGGTCCAGAGAAGAGCAACAAAAAAAGATTAAAGATCTAGAAACCATGACCTATGAGGGAAGATGAAATAATTGGGCTTGTTTTGTTTGGAAAAGAGAAGACGGAGAAGGGACATGACAGAAGCTTTCAAGTACCTACAAGGAGGAGGAAAAAAAATCATTCTCCTTAACCTCTGAGGATAGAACAAGAAGCAATGGGCTTAAATTGCAGCAAGGGAGGTTCAGGTTGGACATTAGGAAAAACTCCCTAACTGTCAGGGTGGTTAAACACTGGAATAAATTGCCTCGGGAGGTTGTGGAATCCCCATCACTGAAGATATTTAAGAGCAGGTTAGATAAACACCTGTCAGGGATGATCTAGATGGTGCCATGAGGGCAGGGGACTGGACTTGACCTCTCGAGATCTCTTCCAGTTCAAGTATTCTATGATTCTATGATTCCAACTCCATTGTCCAATTCAGATCACGTCAGCTGCTACGGGCACCACACTTTCCAGACTGCTCCCAGCACGTTATTATTTTGTTACCAATTAAGTATGTCCACATTCTTTCCTTCCCTGGCTGGCTTAGCTTGCAGCCCAGAAGCAGGTGCTTCTGCTTGATCCAGCCCTTGTGTTATATTAAACTGTCTCGGCGTTCTTACAGCAATCGAACTGAAGCAATGACGTATCACAGAGATAAAGAATTTAAGCCATGCATTGTGGCAGAGAGCCCTTTCTGCCCCCTATTTTCATCAGCTAGGTAGCGTTTTTGTGTAGTGCCCCATACAGCCGTAAGACTGGCACTGATAACGTCAATATGAAGCACTAGCTCCTAGCTCGTCAAATTATTAGTCAAGTATTTGGGCATCCTGCTAGCTGGTGCAATTAGCATCTTTTTAGCAGTCCAGATAATTTATTTCAGGTTATTTAACCTGCTTTAGCACTCTATAACATTTCTCGGAATATTGAGAAGCTAGGCCCAAATGCATGTCTAATGTCTCCCACTGTGCCCCATGCATTTTTTAAATCCACAATGCAGCAATTACCATGGTTTCCTATATTACAATTTTATAAGAGGATCTTTTCACCAAGCTGCTGGATGTGGGGCTCTGAAAAACAATCTGATATATGCCTTGGCTCGGGAAATGGTCATACAAGATGAAATGCAGTTGTTGCAAAAAGAGAAAGAGGAAAAAAAAAAAGAGAGAGAGAGAATAAAACCCCCCTGCAGCTAACTTTGCATCATTAATTACCCTTCTCAGATGTCAGTGAAAACTTGCTTCTATGTCTTAAAAAGCTCAGTTGGAGTGGTACCATTACAGAATTCATTTGTGAAACTTGCTACCTGATGTCCCAGAGGGCTAACGAATTTGCTGGTGCAGCGGCAGATAGGAATGTATTGAGTGACGGATCATGTTTGACTAGAAGACAGCTCCAGAGCACAAAACTAGGTTGACTATGACCGCATTACAGGTATGGGTCTGTCTGCCACCTTGCTCATGTGCCCTGGCTACTGTCTGTACACATCCCATGCAAACAAACACGCGTAGTAACTCCCCCTCCAAACCACATTGCTGGTTGTTCTTAGATTACACAGTTGAATCTTTTAAACACTCAAAGACAGAACAGACTATGCCGAACATAGAGTACATGTCTGATTGTTCTCTCACTTGCAACTCAGTGAGACAGGAGTAACTCCACACCGCTGTATGCAAGGGCCATTAAGATGAAATTCTGGCCCCTTATTCTCTTTGTAGGTAAAGCATGGAGCCAATAATAGATAACATCCTGTGCTCTGCAAATAATAGATAACATCCACCTCTGCATAGGTGACTCATGGTAGTACTCAGGGGGTGCCCTTTCTTGTCCCTGTGGGTGGCCCTCCCTGCTCCCCCTTTCTTCCCGCAGACACCAGTTGCCTCTGCTCCTCTGCCTTAAACACTTGAGAGTATTTTCTTCAAGCGACATTTTTCATTTCGTGACATTTACATAGTGCTCACGTCTATCGTCTTTCCAATCAAAGCAGTCACATGCCTTCCTGCAGCAGCACCACTTGCATTGCAACAATTCCTGGTAGGAAATCTACCATAGTTGCAGAGTTCATTAAAAAAAAAAAAACCTGATTGTTTTGAATGAATGGCATTCTAGGCAGCTGTCACAGGACACGTCTTGCCACTGTGGTGCCTTCTGCTGGTTGCTCCAGAGAATTAGTCCTGTCTCAGCCCCCGAGTACAGGGCAATATGGCCTAATGGCCAAAGTCTGTAGAGTAGCTCTTGGGTTTGGGGCAGTACAGCCTAATGGCCTGAGTCTATATAGTAGCCCTGAAGTGCAGGGTAGTATGGCCTAATGGCCCCCAGTCTGTAGATTAGCCCTTAGGTTACAAGGCAGTGCAGCCTAGTGGCTAAACGTTATAAAGGTGCCCGTATGTCGCAGGGCAGCACGGCCCAATGGCCAGAGTCTCTGAAGTTCTGGAGCTCCTGTAGTAGGTCCTTCCTCTCCAGTGTCCAACCCAGACTGAACTGGGCTACTCCTTTTTATACTACCCCAGCACTTGGAGCATGCCCGGTATGGCTCGGAGGCAGGGCTTCCTCCACAAACAGGGCATTACACCTTTCTGGCCCAGTGAGGGGTATGCTAGCTCCATCACATTCACATTTTACCCTGGTCATCTATATCATAACATCATGTTTAGTCACTGGGGAAATCAAACAAATTAGTTAAGAGGAAATATTTAGCTGTGGTGATGCAGACATCTGCTTATTGCCATAGCTGAGTCTGAGCAGGTTAAACAGAAGGAACAGCATCACACTATTTGTCTATCTGGGGATATTGGCATTTAGAATCTGTCCATGAACCCAGTGATGAATTTTGGGGAGAAGGGGAAGGGTGAAATGAGAGGGATTCACACCAGTGTTTCTCAACCAGTGGTACAAGTACCCTTAGGGGTACTCGAGAGAAGTCTGGGGGGTACTTCAACACAACTGAAATTTGGAGAAACTGAATTTTTGTTGTAAGTTTTACAGCACTTTATTATTTTTGTACTTTTTATACCCAAAAATTTCATTGCTTGCCTGGCTACGATTAAGTTGTTTAAACAAATGTGTTGCAATGGTAGAAAAAAACTGTGTGTGTCTGAAAACTGTAGGTACTGGGGGTACTTCTAATTTTATTTTTTTAAAGAAGGTACTTACAATTTTTTTTTAAAAGAGGGGTACTTTATTAAAAAAAAGGTTGAGAAACACTGATGTAGAGCAGCCATTTGATTTAAGGCACAGATTTTCAACAGTGAAGATAACTACCCTTTGGAACAACAAAGGATGTGGAAGATTCTCCACCCCGCCAAGTATTTAAATCCAGACTATCTAAAAGTATTTAAATCCAGGGTAGCTAAAACAGAAGTTTCAGGCTTACTGCAGAAAGTACTGGGCGACATTTTCTGGCCTGTGTATGCAGGACATCAATCAGACTAGATGACCATAATGATAGATGAGCATCTGGCTTTAAAATCTGAGTGTATGAATATAGATTGAGGAGGCAAAATACTGTTCCTCACCATCTACCTCCAGCTGCAAGTACTACTATGTTCTGCTTTCCCCCTAACCCCCTCCGCCCACTACAGTAACTTCTCTCTCATGCCTGGAAGCTCATAATCCACTCAACATCTTGCCAAGAACCTCATCCCAGTCATTCTGTCATAACAAACAGAACCTTTTCCCCCCATGGGCTGTGTAAGAGCACCAAGGGTTGACAGAGGAGCTGACAAAAAGCAAGCAGAGGAGACGAAGTGAGCTCCAGTGGGTTCTAAGATATATATTTTTTCTAGCACACACTCCCTGTCAAATTGCAGGATACGGTCAATACAGTGAAATTACAGAGTCTCGCAAAAAATTATTCTGAATTGGGAGGATTAATGGTCAAAAGAATGTTCTTCTGGGAGTAATCTAAGTGTTATATTTACATTTGGCTTGGAATTATTTGCAGTGAGGAATTTCAAATGCAAATATTTTAAAAGCGTAGCATGTAGAGACACACTGTGGGCACTTCTGTTTTCGTTAAAAAAAAACCCGGAGACGAAGAAAACGGTTTTCTTGATTTTTTTTATTGGAATCTTAATGAGACCATAATTACGACAGCATAAGAGGAAAAAATGTAGCTCTTAGACACTTGCTCTTACTGAATATACAGGGCCTGTAATTTGAAAAAAAAATGAAATTATTTATTTTCTAAAGTGGTGCAAAGGAAGGGGGGGGGAGGAATGACTTAGCCAAATAACTCTTGCCCCTTTATGGACTTAGTCAGTATTTTCTTCTATTTCATATTTATAGCTGGATGGATGCTGAAAGCAGGCGTGATCTGGTTATGTTGCCTCCCTCTTCTATCCAGATTTGATTTTGTTACAGTAACATAGTTGTGTTGTGAAGACCAGGACATGAACAGGGTTCATAAAAGAATTAAATACATTTTGGAGGAGAGGTCCATCATTGGCTATTAGCCAAGATGGGTAGGAATGGTGCCCTAGTCTCTGTTTGTCAGGGTGACTTGATAATTCCCGGTCCTGTTTGCTCCCTCTGGGGCACTTGTCATTGGTCACTGAAAGAAGACAGGACACTGGGCTAGACGGACTTTTGGTCTGAGCCAATATGGCCGTTCTTATGTTCTAACACAGCAGCAGATTTTTCAGCCTATCTTCCTATGCCTAGGGTAGCCAGTCATCCCATTTTTAAAGGAAGAGACCTGTATTTAACTGCTGCTGCAGATGTCCCCCCGCCCCAGTACTGGCAGGTCCTGCTGCTGACTGTATCGCTGCTCACCAACCACCGTCCCTCCAGTCATGAATGGGAGAGTCCAATGGCCGATGATGGAGGTGGATGTGCAAGGCTGGTGGGGCGAAAATGCGGCATGCAGGGCTTGCTGCTCTTCCTGCTGATCCATCAGTGCAGCCCTGCTGTGTGCCAGCGCTTGGTCAGAAGGGCCCTGCCCCCGCATACCGTTTCCGGCTGGCACTGGCTGAGCTTGCTGATCTGGGGATGCTGGTGTGGGCAGGCAGGGGTCACCTCTGCTGCCCACTCATCCGCCTGAGTGGCCCTCCATCCCAGAGGGCCTCAAGACTGTTGTGACAAAGAGGGTGAGCTGGGATAGGATAGTGTTGCTCACAGCGCTTGCCTACCTAGAATTGTGGGGAGTGCCGACTGACCCGTAGCAGTGCTGAGATTGGATGCAGAAGGAGCGCATGGCCCTCCCCATCAATGCTGTGTGCAATCTGTATGCATCTCCCTTCATGGGCCCATGCTCTACACGGGTACTTCAGTAATACCAGTAGCGGGGGGGAAACCCTATGCAGATAGAAACCAGCAGAATCCAGCAACTGTGTACGTGGGGATTGGTAAACAAAATGTTTTGCGGGTCACACACAGAACCCTGATGGGCAGGGCCGGCCCACAACATTTTGGCACCTGAGGCGGGGAGCTCAAATGACGCCCCCATACCCCTTCACTTGGGCCAAAACATTGAAAGGTCTCAATTTTCTGGGTCCTAGTGGTGCCCCACCACACTGTCTGGCGCCTCAGTTCGCCTCATGGTAAGGCCAGCCCTGCTGATGGGCCGCATGCGGGGCCCATCGCTGCCCTAAAGTCTTAAAGATAAGAAAGTAAATAAAAAGTCTCCAACTATGCAGGATTTCTTTTTAACAGACTCCATCCATTTGATGTTAATTTGAAAGTTTTACCGCATATCTCTGAGTGCTTATCATTTCACTTGAATAAGGGTGCGTCAACACTGCACCCTTAGCTCGAAATAAGATATGCAATTTGTGCTCATATCTTATTTGGATTCTTTTTCAAAATAAGCCATTTCAAAATCTGGTGTGTCTACACAGTGCCAAATTTCAAAATAAAGCACTATTTCAAGACAACCCTTATTCCTTATGGAACTAGGTTTACAGGGAAGCCGAAATAGTGCATCCGCTATATTTCTAAAATAGTGGACGAGTTCAAAATATGAGGGGTAGCTATTTTGGGTTACCTCTTGTATTCCGAAATAGCATTGCAGTGCAGACATACCCCAAGAGTAATCTTGCCAAATGTTCCATATTCAGCAAAAGGGAAATATTGTCACTCAACCTATGCTGGCTATTTCTGGGGTGGGATGCACATTGGTTACTTTCGTCTCTCTGGACTATGTTTTGGGCCTGGTTTCCAGGTCTGTGAACACAATTTGAACCTGCAAAGTGAGCTGGTGCCACAAATCAGAGTATCCTTTAGCTCCTTGTTGTGAACTTGTAGACAAGTAGGTAGAATTGCAGCTTCTGGGACCTTCACCTTTTTAATTCCATGAGGTATCCAAAATGCCTTAAAACTCTTTCCTGCATACATGTGTCAGTTTCACTGCATGTTGGTGGTTTAAGGTCCCACTGAAATCAAATGCAAAATTCCCATTGACTTTAATGCAGCAGGATCATCCAGGGAAGATGTGGCAATACCCTACAAAGGGGCATTTGAGGTCTCCTTACTTTGATGTGCTGCGATCCTTATGCTCGTGTAGTTCCATATTGTCTTAGGAAGAAAAACTGAAAGTTCATCATTTAACTCTGCTTATGCATACCATTTTAATGCCAAAGTTGGTCAGTGCCTATATGGAGATCAGATTACAACACTGTTCAAATGTTACAGGACTGGGATGAATTTGATGTCAGCAGAGTGATTCTGAATTAAGAGCAGGACTTTAAATGGCTTCTAGCAATAGATGCTTTCTCTAGTTCTGTTCTGCACTCTTGTCAGATCTTTCTCTGCATTTCCCGTTAGGCTATTTTATTCATTCTGTGCAATACTGGTTGGATAATCAGTCTCAGAGAGTAGTTATCAATGGTTCACAGTCATGCTGAAAGGGCATAACAAGTAGGGTTCTGCAAGGATCGATACTGTTCAATATCTCCATCAACGATGTAGGTAATGGCATAGACAGGATGCTTACAAAGTTTGTGAATGATACCAAGCTAGGAGGGATTGCAAGAGTTTTGGAGAACAGATTCAAAATTATCTGAATAAACTGGAGAAATGGTCTGAAGTAAACAGGATGAAATTCAGCAAGGACAAATGCAAAGTGCTCCACTTAGGGTATGTCTACACTACCCTCCTAGTTCGAACTAGGAGGGTAATGTAGGCATACCGCACTTGCAAATGAAGCCCGGGATTTGAATTTCCCGGGCTTCATTTGCATAAGCGGGGAGCCGCCATTTTTAAAACCCCGCTGGTTCGAACCCCGTGCAGCGCGGCTACACGGGGCACGAACTAAGTAGTTCGAACTAGGCTTCTTAGTTCGAACTACCGTTACTCCTCATTTCACGAGGAGTAACGGTAGTTCGAACTAGGAAGCCTAGTTCGAACTACCTAGTTCGTGCCGCGTGTAGCCGCGCGGCACGGGGTTCGAACCAGCGGGGATTTAAAAATGGCGGCGCCCCGCTTATGCAAATGAAGCCCGGGAAATTCAAATCCCGGGCTTCATTTGCAAGTGCGGTATGCCTACATTACCCCGCTAGTTCGAACTAGCGGGGTAGTGTAGACATACCCTTAGAGAGGAACAATCAGTTGCACACATAGAAAATGGGAAATGACTGTCTAGAAAGAAGCACTGCAGAAAGGGATTTAGGAATTGTAATGGACCACAAGCTAAATATGAGTCAACGGTGTGACACTATTGCAAAAAAGCAAAGCAAACATCATTCTGGGGTGCATTAACAAGAGTGTTGTAAGCGGGACATGAGAAATAATTCTGTTCTACTCCACACTGATTAGGTCTCAAGTGGAGTATTGTGTCCAGTCCTGGGAATCACATTTCAGGAAAGATGCGGAGAACATGGAAAAGGTACAGAGAAGAGCACCAAAAATGATGTAAAGGTCCAGAAAACATGGCCTATGAGGGAAAACGGAAAGAATTGAGTTTTTTAATTTGGAAAATAGAAGTCTGAGGGGGGACATGATAACAGTTTACAACTACCTAAAAGGTTGTTATAAGGAGGAGGGGGGAAATTATTCTCCTTGGCCTCTGATGATAGGACGAGAAGCAATGGCCTTAACGTGAAGCAAGGGAGGTTTAGATTGGACATTAAGAAAAACTTTGTAACTGTCAGGGCGGTTTAACACTAGAATAATTTGCCTAAGGAGGTTGTAGAATCTCTATCACTGGAGATATTTAAGAGCAGGTTTGACAAATATCTATCAGGGATGATCTAGATGGTGCTTGGTCCTGCCATGAGGGTAGGGGACTGGACTTGATGACCTCATGAGATTCCTTCCAATTCTAGTATTCTATGATTCTGTGAGTCTATGATTTTATTTTTAATTTATGAATGCCTTTTGCATTGCCTTTAATTTTTCTGAAGTTTTACTCTGTATCTTTCCTTTTTCTTTCCCCTTTTCTCTCTTTCCTCACAGACTCCACTTTGTGCATGAAGGGATTATTCTAGAATAAAATTGCTTTTGTTCTAAAATAGCATCCACACAGGGTATATCTATACTACAGAGTTTTGTCAGAAAAACAGCCATTTTTCTGACAAAACTTGAGGTCTGTCTACACTGCAATTGTGTTTTTCTGCAAGAAAATCGAAAGAACAGAGGGATTTTTCTGGCATTGGTAATCCTCATTCTACAAGGAAGAAGCCTGTTTGCGAAAGAGCTCTTTTGCAAAAAGGCATGAGTGGACAGAGAAGAGGGAATTCTTTTGGAAGCAGAGGAAATAGGAGAAAGCACAGGTGTTTCGGTGGCCATTCCGTCCATAGCAATCACAGCTTACATGCAAGAGAGCATCCATTCAGTCTGGATGCGCTCTTTCAAAAAAGCAGATCTCTTTTTCGATGCACTTTTGCAGTGTGGACGCTCTCTTTTGGAAGAAGTTTTTTCGGAAGCTCTCATCTGTAAAAACTTCTTCCGAAAGAAGCCTGTAGTCTAGACAGAGTCACAGAGTGTTATTTTGGAATAGTTCATTCTGCAATAGCTATGCCAGTCAGTTTTCCAGACAGGCCAGGCCTCACAAGCAAAATATGGAGACAGACTTATCCTAGTCTCTTCGCACCAACTTGGCCCTGTGGGCTGGACTTCACCCAGAGTCTTGGCTGGCAAATAAGTCTTGTGTCTGACTTATTAGACCATCAGGAAATGGGAAGCCAAACCTGGAAAGCAGCCATCTAGCTATAAGTCAGAAGGAGATAAACCTTGCATGCAACAGAACCTTCTCTAGCCTCCTGCCAGAACCACTGATGTGCACACACAGCCAGCAAGAGCGGAGAATAAACACCACTGGCACTATGCCTGGAAGGAAGCGCCTGACCCAAATACAGGAAAGTCTTTGGCCCCGTAAAGGTTTCCATACAGTCAGTATTGAGTTGTCTGAAAAAATGCATTGCCGGGGAAGACCAGTACACAAGATTATCCAACCAGCTACAGACTGATGGATGTCACTCTCGCGAAAGGGGAAAGGAGATGAGAAGTCCAGGTTTAATAATCTGTTCTCTGAACTCCAAGAGGATCGTCTGTTCGGGGGAAAGCAGCCATGAGGGAAAAGCTGATTGTGCTAATGCAGGAGGTACATTTGGTATACATTAAATTATCGGCCGCCATCTCCCCTCTTCTGCTTCACTGCTCCTACAGAATGTACTTTGAAACCCTGTCCTTAAACCTTCGTGTCCTGGAAGATGCTCAGCTGGCTTTCCTGGTTGGAGAGGCTCCAGCGTTTTGCATGTGAAATCCCTAGTCTAGTTGTCACTCTTTAGGCAACCAAAGGCACCTCCCATAACCCACTGGCAGGCTACTCCAGCTCACGTCTGAGCGCAGTTGCTTCAGACGAGGTGGGCTACATGTCTGTCACGAGGTGCATGCACGCAATAACAGCTGCTGTTGGTAGAAAGGTTTCATTTAACCCTGTAAGATACATGCAAGAGGTCGCATGCACAACTTCTGTCAATCAACATAAATGCCTGAAAACAAACAGAGCTACAGTTGATACCAGTTAAGGATATGGCTCATCATAGTTTCTTTTATTATAAATAACAAGCTATGGTTTCTAAAAAGTAGCAAAAAGAGCCCTGTAACCTTCACACCCCTCCTCCTGTCTTGCTTTGACTCCTTTGCTTCCGGATCTCTCACGGCAGCCATTCCAAGCAGAATGTTCAAATCCAGTCTGTAAGTTTCCATCCAATGGAACCTTGCCCGTGCCAACCAATGACCCAGCAGGCTACAGACATGTGTGTGTCTGTGCTTACTCAGTGATCTGAGTCTGGTTTTAATTTCCTTTCTCTGGCTTTCCTTCATCCTGCAAGGAATAACTGTGAAGTAAATCAAATGGCCTATCTCCACAGGCTGCCCTCGGCTTGGCACACGGAGACCTGGGGCGGGGAGAGACTGCCAATCCTGCGGTCATGAGACAAAGTGGGTTCTGTTAGCACAGTGTAACTTATTGTAATAACAATCCACGCCAGAAGCCGTTTGGTCTGTGCCTCGATTGTGTCACGAGGCCGAGTGATCCCAGGCTATGTACCCCTGCTTCCAGATGGGGCTGACGTCAGGCATCACATGACAACGGCAGAAAAATAGGAAGAAGGGCTAAATACAAGCTAGGCAAAGAGGTGAGATGCATCTCAGGTTAGCTCCAGGCCTCACCTGCCCAGAGCATCTTCACAGAATCATAGAACACTAGAGCTGGAAGGGACCTTAAGAGGCCATCAAGTCCAGGCCCCTGCCCTCACGGCAGGACCAAGCACCATCTAGATCATCCCTGACAGATGTCTGTCCAATCTGCTCTTAAATATCTCCAGAGATGGAGATTCCACAACCTCCCTAGGCAATTTATTCCAGTGTTTCACCACCCTGACAGTGAGGAAGTTTTTCCTAATGTCCAACCTGAACCTCACTTGCTACAATTGAAGCCCATTGCAAACTGAGCCTGGGGCAGTGGTGGTAGGGTTCTGTGGATGGTACTCTTCTCTCTGAATACATTCAGAAGCCTGGTGTCTGGGGGCAGGCAACTGGTGGAGGTGTCTCTGTGTCAGGTCGGCATCAAGCTAAGGATGCTGACCACTTGTACCCACGGCCTTTCTTCGACAAGTGGCCTCGCAAACTTCCAACTTGGCCAATCGTCTTGCGTGGTTAATGCACTACAAAGCCAATTTCCCCTGCCTTTCACATTTGCATTTTCACATCAAAAGCCATGAATGGGACACATCCAGCCCATTTAATTAGCTTCATTAACACGGGTCCTACAATTGATAGGGAACTGCTTCTGCTGTTATATATATCTTGGATTCTGTTATTTCTACTCCAGCTCATCCAATGAAGTGGGTATTACCCATGAAAGTTCATGATCCTAAATATATTGTTGTTAGTCTCTTGGGCTATGTCAACACTGCACACTTATTTTGAAATAACTCGCATTATTTCAAGATAACACAGTGCACATCTACACAGCAAGCCCATTATTTCAAAATAATTTTGAAATATCAGGCTTCTTATTCTGACTTCTGTAACCCTCATTTCACAAGGAGTAAGGGAAGTGGAAGGAAGAATGTTTTTACTTCAACTTCCTGCTGTGTAAACAGCGTCTAAAACTGAGTTAAACTACCTCGAATTCAGCTAAGCAATTAACGTAGCTGAAGTTGTGTATCTTAATTCAATTTTGTCCTGCTATGTAGACATATCCTAAGATGCCACAGGACTACTCGTTGTTTTTAAAGTTACAGACTAACACGGAGACCCCTTTGAGACTTTTCTTCACTGCAGGATCAGTTGGCGCTGGTGTTATCGATTTCTTGGTCACATGATGATCTGGGACACTATAAAGCTGTTGTACTCCATCCCAGAGGGGGGCTGTTTTTCGTTTGTTAGTGAAGTACTCCCTAAATACCCCTTCCTACCCCACAGTCCATTTAATGCACCAAATCCTGCCAGTCTTATTCAGCCAAAGAACCCATAGAAATGGGGTCTCAAGCAGTGTAATGAATACCGTGTTTGGCCCAAAGACTTTGGAGAGCCTCTGATGAATGATCCTGCAGAAGTAAAAATAATTATTAATCCTATTTCAGTGAGTTTGTTCAGACCCTCTCAAGACCCATATAGTGACAGATAGAGATAAAGAAATGTCCCAGAATAGTAGTAAGGGTAAGGCCTTATACAGGGCTGTTCTTACCCAAATGCAAAATATGCAGTTGCATAGGGCACCTAAATATTGGGGACATCACTGGCACTCATTGTCCACCCACACGCCTCTTTCTCTCCCTCTTCTGAGGCTCTGCTTCCTCCAGGGAGGATCTAGGTAACTGAAAAGTGACAAAGCCGGCCTGATCTCTGAGCAGATACTGAACCCATGAAAGAGCTGTTCAAGTGGTAATGAAGCCATTTAACAAGCATTTGCCAACTCCAGGTCTACACTGTCAGTTTCTGAATGTATGGGGTTAGTCTACGGGACCTTAGTTAAAATTTTGCCTTAAAACTATCTCGTTCATGTGTTGCTAAAAATGATCAAATTGCATTTCTAAAAAAATGCCCCCTCCCCTTAGTTGCCGTCAGGTATCGGGATAGAAGTTATGCAGTACTGCAGAGGTCTCCGTGAATCCTAAAGACAGTCCTGCCCCTCTTGGCTCTTCATCTGTGAGGACCACTGGCCCACTGTGCTTCCAAGTCCGACCCCTTCCATGTCTCCATAATTGTAGATGAGGCTGCAGGAAATAGCAAACACAGAGCCCTGTAACTATCAGTGTGTCTCATGCCCATAACAGGAAGTTCAGTTATTATCTCTAATATAACACACGTGTTTAATAGAGGCTTCAGCAGACTGCTGTTGACACACAGACCAGCAGAACAATAGCATGCCAGCCATATTGTAACACGATCCTAAATGGTGTAGCTGGAAAATTCTCAACAGAATGACAACTGCCATTACCTCAAGAGTTTACCCATTCCCATGAGCATCCAAAGGACCTTTGGGTTGCAGTTTGTTTCAGCTTAGGTTACTTGGCTATTACATGCCTTCAAGTGTGGGACTGGCAGAGGGCTAGTTATCTTGTCAAAAGCAATGTACGAGCCTAGGGAGGGAAATCCCATCAAAGAATGAACTTGCATTGTTGCATGTCAGTAATACATTCACATTCCTTTAAGCCAGTTCGATTTCCCAATTCCACCTTGGTGCCCACAACATTTGCAAGTACAAATGCAAGGTCTTCCAGGAAAGAAGAGACGTCCCCACAAAATCTATGGGCATGCCTTTAAGAATACTGGTGGAATAGCAGACTTGTGTCATTTATCCCAGCTATTAGGTTTCAATACACGCGTTGTGTTCTATATCCAGTGGTTTTCTAACAGTTAACTGAACTGCCTTCTGGATTTATTCTGTTGGTGTTGAGCAGCGGTCTGGCTGGTTTTTCTTGTTGAATAAGTATGATGAAAGTTTCTAATACAAATCCCCCAACTGGGTAAAGAAAGAGGTAAAGATAGGAAAAAAGAAAACATGATATAATTCAAACATGTCTCATACATTAAAATAATTTAAATATACATACTGAGTAACACATGGCTTAAGTTAACCCCGAATCACACGATGGCTGTTACAGAAGTGCTCTGTGAGGATCTGTATCTAAATCGTTTATGGATAAGGTGCCAATAGATGTTAATATAAGTATTATAGCTGCCCAGTGGTAGGGTACACCAATCCTCTAAGGCTACGTCTAACTAGACCTGGAGCTCGTGTTATGGTATGCAACTCCAGGTACATACAATACATGGCTGGAGTTGGCTTACCTTAAACTGAGGTTGGTGGTGTCCCCACAGCGGGAGGCCAACGGGAGCAAACACTCCTGTCAGCTTCCCTTACTCCCTGCAAGGGCAGGAGTACCAGATACCAACGGGAATGTCCTCTGTGTTCAATTTAGCGAATCTTAACTAGATTATCTAAATTGAACTCCGGAAGATCGAGCGCAGCAGCATCGACCTTCCATACAGTGAAGATGTGGCCTCAGGTACTAACAGTGGGCCAGGGACATGGCAACTTGGAGAAAAGCCCATTAAGTGTTTCAACAGCAAGGCCCTGTAGGATAACATCTACACTGCAAATAAGATCCTGTGGATCCCCCATGCCAGCTGAGACAATTCCCAGAGCACAGACTGTGGGATTCTTTCATTGCATTGTAGATGCCCAGGCTCAGACAGATATCTGAATGTCTACACTGCAATGAAACAGTCCTGTAGCCTGAACCTCGTGGGCTTGAGCCAGCTGGCATGGGCCATCCTCGGGTGTCTAATGATAATGTAGACATATCTGTACTTGCTAGCCTTGGTGGGTCCCGATAAACACACCAACACTTGACTTGTATATGGCCAAAAAAAAGGAGGTGAGGGGAGGAATCATAGAATACTACAACTGGAAGGGACCTCGAGAGGTCATCAAGTCCAGTCCACTGCCCCCATGGCAGGACCAAATACTGTCTAGACCATCCCTGCAGTTTAAGCCCATTGCTTCTTGTTCTGCAGCAAGGGAGGTTTAGGTTGGACATTAGAAAAAAGTTCCTAACTGTCAGGGTAGTTAAACACTGGAATAAATTGCCCAAGGAGGTTGTGGAATCCCCATCTCTGGAGATATTTAAGAGTAGGTTAGATAAATGCCTATCAGGGATGGTCTAGACTTTATTTGGTCCTGCCATGGGGGCAGTGGACTGGACTCGATAACCTCTGGAGGTCCCTTCCAGTCCTAGTATTCTATCATTCTATGATTCCTCCCCTCACCTCCTTTTTTTTGGCCATATACAAGTCAAGTGTTGGCGAATTTATCGGGACCCACCAAGGCTAGCAAGTACAGATATGTCTAGATTGTCATTAGACTCCCGAGGATGGCCCATGCCAGCTGGCTCAAGCCCACGAGGTTCAGGCTACAGGACTGTTTCATTGCAGTGTAGACATTCAGATATCTGTCTGAGCCTGGGCATCTACAATGCAATGAAAGAATCCCACAGTCTGTGCTCTGGGAATTGTCTCAGCTGGCATGGGGGATCCACAGGATCTTATTGGCAGTGTAGATGTTATCCTACAGGGCCTTGCTGTTGAAACACTTAATGGGCTTTTCTCCAAGTTTTCTCCACACTGTCCTCTTTTGAACCTCCCATGGTATTTTGTGCCTACACCCAATCCCTAGGATCATTCCAATCAAGCAACGTATAACTCTGTTTGCATAATGGGGTCATTAGGGCCAAATTGCCAGCAGGTCTGTTAGACCATAAATGAAAACAAAGTGGTTCCTTTCATTTTTATAATGGCAGCTCCACTATAAACAGTATTTGTTTTTAACGCTGAAGTTCACCATAGCAACAGAAGATAATGATCAGCACGGCTTGCCACTGGATATACCACTCCAGTGGCTCTCAGCCTTTCCTGACCCCTTTCAGGTGTCTGATTTGTTTTGCATAGTCCCAAGTTTCACAACTTGTGTAGAAAATCAGACATTAACATACCAATCAGACATTAACATCACCATACACTAGTATTGGAAAATTACTTATTTTCTCTCTTTTTAAACCATATCATTATACAATAAATCCATTGGAATATTAATATTGCACTTATATTTCAGTGGGTATATAGAACAGTAAGCACAAGTCATTTTCTGTATGAAATGTCAGTATGTATTGACTTCGGTAGGCTTTTTTTACAAAGCTTGTTGTAAAACTAGGAAACTCTCTAGAAAAGTGGATGTACCCCCTGTAAGATCTCTGCATACCCCAGGGACACACGCATGCCTGGTTCAGAACGACTGTGATACTCAACTTGTCTTAGGAAGGTGGAAGAAGGAAGGACATGTTATATGTTTGACTCCCCAGTTGATATCACATCAGATAGGACCCTTTGATAAGAATTTAGAGTATTTGACCTGGATCACGTGCTAGAAGGAATGTCTATCCCGATAGTTCATCCTTTTCCTCTTATCATTTCTCACCATAAAAGCCCTGCTCGCCAGCCGCACAGAAGCCACAGGTGAGTAGATGGAATCATTTGTCGAGCCCTGGCTGCAAGGTAGCACTTTTCATGCACAGGAGGGAGCTGTACAGAACAGATAAGAAATGGCCTTTTCCTTTATTTTTCTCCTACCGTCTTGCTTCCTTGTCTAATAGCTGTTTTCCCCGTAATCTTTCAGTCCTAATTCCCCTGCCTCCTTCCCAGTTTTGAGAGTTGATACTCATCCTGTTCTTACCACACTCCCATGTTTGAGGGGCCTTTTTCTCCTCCCAAAAGAGAAAGGAAGAGGGATTCTCTCATCTTGGGTCTTGGTTCTGTCTCCTTCAACATTAGTTCAGTTATGTCAATTGTGAGGACTGTACTTGCTCTGGTGATTCTGTCTTTTTACTGTTTGGTTTTATGAGAAGCAATCCTATTCCAGGCACATCACATGTCCCTGGCCCAACCAACCCCTGACCTTGCTTTAAGTTAAGATAAGGAACTGTATATCGAAATTGGTGGTCCTAACTCTTACCATTTAGGAAGAGTTCTTGATCAAACAGAAAGACAAATTCTCCAAAATATATAGTAAATTAGACCATATAAATGCTTTGAACATAGATAAACCTCTTCATCTTTTGATCTAAAAGTGCTCCATAGAGGACAGTCTTATGATGTTTCACTAGCCCTCAAGGGCATGTCTACACTAGGAAATGATTTCGAAATAACTAAATTTAAAATAACTCCTGAAATAACAAAATCGAAACAGCATGTCCCCACTACAAAGGAGCCTCGAAATTAGTCTGAAACAGACTAATTAGTTATTGTGGATGTGCTACCTCAACTTAGAGCCCCAGGAAGCACTGGGGAGGAATTACTTTGAAATACTCTGGGGGGTAGTTATTTCAAAATAGCAGCAGCGGAGCATCCACACTAAGCTATTTTGAAATGACCCAGGGTATGTCTACACTACCCCGCTAGTTCGAACTAGCGGGGTAATGTATGCATACCGCACTTGCTAATGAAGCCCGGGATTTGAATTTCCTGGGCTTCATTAGCATAAGCGGGGAGCCGCCATTTTTAAATCCCCGCTGCTTCAAACCCCGTGTAGCGCGGCTACACGGGGCTCGAACTAGGTAGTTCGGACTAGGGTCCTATTCCGAACTACCGTTACTCCTCGTGAAACGAGGTGTACCGGTAGTTCGGAATAGGCACCCTAGTCCGAACTACCTAGTTCGAGCCCCGTGTAGCCGCGCTACACGGGGTTCGAAGCAGCGGGGATTTAAAAATGGCGGCTCCCCGCTTATGCTAATGAAGCCCGGGAAATTCAAATCCCGGGCTTCATTAGCAAGTGCGGTATGCATACATTACCCTCCTAGTTCGAACTAGGAGGGTAGTGTAGACATACCCCCAGAGAGGAAACAACAAGGAAAACAGGACTACAGATTTTGAAATAACCAGCCCACTATTTTGAAATAACAGGTTTGGCAGCATGACTCTCTGCTTATTATTTCGAAAGAAGGGGGGTTATTTTGAAACCACTCCCTAGTGTAGACCAGATCCAAAGAAACCTCATTTCAAATCCTGGTGAAGCCACAACTCACATCATCCACCTCTCCCTGACATCCCTAACTCTAAAATGAGGATAACGGCCATTCTGCCACTCTTTGTCTTGTCTTTTAAGATAGAAGACTCTTCAAGGCAGAGAAAGCGTCATACTAGGAGTCTGAGCAGAGTCCTCCACAGCAGGGCCCCAACCCCAGCTGGTTGCCCAAGGCCTGCAGTAATTCAAATAATAATACAAAGGCAAAGTAGCCCGTATTGTTGTCCTCATGGGTTAGAAGGGGAAACCGAGGTCCAGAATATGACGCAGCATGCTTGGAAACACAATTGAGAATGGAAACCTTGGGTCATGACTCCCAGCCACTGCTGAAAGAATCATGAGAAAATAACCAAAACAAAACTTTGAAATTCTTCCAGCCCCACCTGGAAAACTGAAATTATGAGAAACAACCAAAATAAGAATAATTTGGTAGATTAGTGAGAAGGTTTTTCTCTCTCCATAAACTTTAAGCCAAAACAATTTTGAGTTTAGTTTTCATACTGATGGATGATCCTGGGGATTTGTTTGTTTGTCTGCTCAGAACAGGCCTGTGTAAATCACCAGCATTGTGTCTCAATTAACACACACACACACAAACACACACGCGCACACACACAGTGCAGACAGCAAGAAGTCATTCCACAGTCTAGCCTCGTTAAAGAATATAGTCAATTTCCAACAGCCAAACTCTCCCCCGCCCCCGGCCTCTCTAACCAGGGGATTAATTTCATCTCCTCAGAAGTTGCTTATTAGAGCAAGGCTGGTACTAGATCCAAGGTACAGAACATCAGCAAAGCTTAAATAATCTATATTTTTACTGCTATAATTAAACCGTGCACTTGCTAATAAACAAGTAATACTTTAAATTAAGGCCTCCTTTCCAAATACCGTGTTAGCATTTATGAAATTATTACTACATACAGTCACATTCTTTAAGGACTTATGAGAAAACATGTAATAAAACCCAATTGTAATAAATCCTTAATGGTTGTACTCAGGCGAGCTGGATTTTTTTTTCTGCCCTTCAAGCGGCGTCATCTTAGACTGGGAGGACAACCTCTATTTTCTCCCTTTCAAATTCTGCCCAGCATGGTTGGCTTCAGGGGGAGAGCTTTATGAATCCTGCAAGAAGAGCCAACCATTCCATAGGACAATTCAGGGTGGTCACTCCAGGCTCCATGCTTTGTGGAGCCCACACTCCATGAGGACTCATGAGGCCTGAGTACTACAGGGGCTGGTTGTAGACTGACTGGCCCTGTTCCATTCCACCTTGCCGGCTCCCAGCCCAGCGTCTCTTGGGACAGGAAGGGGCAGGGACTTGGGGTAGGGACAGGAAGAGGCAAAGCAAAGACAGGAAGAGGCGGGGCATAGGCATGGACTTGGGGGCAGAGGTGGACTGAGGGTGGGGCCTGAGGCAGAGTTTGTATGTGGTGGGTGGGGGGTTATCCCAGGCCCCACATGTCCCTAGAGACAGCTCTGCCTACAAACAGGGTTTTGCCCATAATGCTGTTATGAAGCACTAGTTCCCAGCTTGTTGACTGAGGGTACATCTACACTGCAACACTATTTCGAAACAACAAGCACTATTCCGAAATAACTTAGTCCACATCTACACAGCAGGCAGTTATTTCAAAATAGTGTCAAAACACTGTCAAGCTAGAGGACTTCTTGCTCGGATGCCTGTAACCCTCATTGTACGAGGAATAAGGGAAGTCGGAAGAAGAGTGCTCTATTTCAAAATAAGAGCTGTGTAGCCATTCCATATTTTGAAATAAGCTACGCAATTGACATAGCTTGATTGACGCAGTGTAGACACACTCTAAGACTTCACCTGGGCCAGCCAATGATCCCTTCCTCTCATGAACATAACTAACGCTGAGTTACTCCCTCCTCCCAATAAACAGCCCATACCTCTGTTGCAGAAAGAGGCAGCTAGTGCTGATCACAAAACGTTGGTACCCATGTTGGCATGAATTTGGAAACTACTCTTTTACAAAGTCCTAAGGTAAAGATTGCAGACTTCGATCCATACAAAGACACAGCTTTGTGAGGCAAATGTTGGCCAAGGTGGAATTTTTAACAGCAAGTGCTCTGTGTACGAGAAAATTATTTGTAAAGCTGACTTGATTAGAAATTCCCATTAATCTAATATATAAAGGAGAATGTTTGTATGTTTGTGCGCTAATAATTTGGACACTTTAAGAGCTACTGCAACCAAACTTTGCATGGGATAACCTTTTATCCAGGAGAAGGTTTTAAGGTACTGTGGGAGGGAAGAGATGAGACACAGACGCCTCTCCCCAGGGCTGCACGGAGCATGCCAGTGCAGGGAGAAGCGGCTTCCCGGGGGAAGCGGCGGAGACAGTCGCTCACTAAGGCCAGCGTAGGGACAAGGAAGCGGAGGGTGGGCTCAGGTGCCAGTGGCAGGCGCACGGTTCCCTTCTTCCCCTCAGACTCCTCACCTCAGTTATATCAACTGTCCTGAGCAACGCCGCCAGGTAACTCTAGCTAGTGATAGATAAACTCTCAATGGGAATTATGCCATTGATACCAGAGACTAGATCTGCAACCCCCTCCTGGTGCCCGAATCACTCAGCCCCCTCCTACACCCAATCCCCTTATCTATAGAGCCCTTGCACCCCAATCCTTTGTCTCACCCCTGAGCCCCTCATCCTTGACCCCAGAGCCCGCACACCCAGCCAGAGCCCTCACACCTCTGCACCCCAACCTCTGTCCAAGTCTTGAGCCCCCTCCCACACTCAGAACTCTTGAGCCCCACAGCCACCATGTGCGCTAGTATGCAGGTGATGTGCCACATGGCACCTCCACGTTGATGCACATCACAAAATTTGCTCCGCTCAGGAGCGGGAAAAATTAGAGGGAAAAATTGAAGAGGGGGTATCTTCCTGGGGCCATGACAGATGACGCGTTAGTGATGCATTGGAGCCAACCCTGGGCAACGTGGAGGGGTCTGCTTCACATTCCCTCTTGGAAGGGGTGGGGCTGAGGGAGGAAGGGGAGGGGTCAAGGACAGCTGGCCCTGAGCACAGCTCACCCTAGCCTTTAGTGCAGCTCAGGGCCTGGTGCTCTGGCGGCCATTTAAAGGGTCTGGGGTTCTGGCTGCCGTTGCTAGGGCAACAATAGCAGCCAGAGCCCTGGGCCCCTTTGAATCACCAGGCCCCAGGGCAATTTCCCCCGTCCCTCCTCCTCCTGTCAGCAGGCCTGGCTCTACATAAAAGTTTTGTCTGCGGGGATAGAAATGGATGGATCTTGGAAACTTTATGAGGAAAGAAAGGCCACGTTTGGAAATCGTTTTGATATGTGGGGTGCAGGAGACGGAAGCTGATCTCTCAGACGAGGCATTTCATGGTGCAATCCAAAGCCAAATGCATAACCCAGGCACTGTGGTGGCTCAACTGTGGATAGGAAATCAAGCAGGGACATGAAAATCTTTCATCGAAGATAAGCGTCGTCTTTATTTTCTGGGGACAAGAATGTTTGGCTGAGGCCAGGTTTTGAACCAAAAGGTGCCAGTTGGTAACAATGTGGGTCTTTTGAGCTCAGGGGAACCCCCTCAAACTAACACACACTAGTTGAAAGACATGAAAGAACTAAAAATGATAAGAATGGCGCGACTTAAACAAAAATGAGCAAATGTTTGCATTGCAAATAGGATTTTGCTGAAAGGTGTTGGAGTAGGCAAATTTTGCAATTATTTCCTGATGCTTAATTTCGAAACTCCCCCCCATTACCTCATGGAAAATAGCTTTTTGCTTGGAGCAAAAGTTCTTAAAATGCAGCATAAAAGTGTGATTGGGGGATGATTGCATTTAAGGTGATAACTTGCTGCTTTCACTTTATTTCCAAGGTTTTTCTTATCTTGGATATCTTATGAACAATTGTGTTTGATAATGAAGTAATTTGGCATGTTGTGATACTCCACTTTCTGTTCTGCCTTTCTATTAGACTTTAATAGAAACATACATAGTGGGTTTCCAATCCTGCAAACACTTAACACATGTGAGGAGTCCAATTTAAGCTTGTGGGGGCTACCCAAGTGCCTAATGTTCCTCCAATGTGTAAGTGTTTGCAGGATTGGAGTGTGATTAATCTTTTTTAATTAAAGCCTGCTAAAAAAGTCCAGCACGGTTCACAGACACCATAAAATGTGAGATAAATTCCGAGGAGAGGATTAAAGTGTTGCGGTACAAATCAAAAAGCTCAACACCTTTAAGACCCAGAATGCAAAGAGTTTCATTTTTGCTCAAACTGATCCAAGTTAAAGTGCACGCTTTATGGTCTAGTAACATAGCAACATTTGTTATGTATAATAACAAGCATCCGAAATGACACAATAAAAAAAGAATTATCAGCGATTAGAACTAAACTATTGCAATTTCTCCAGCTGGAGCCAAAATTTGGAAGGGAGAGGGCAGAGGGGGGAGAGTTTATTATTTCAGTAGCTGCAGTGAAAATCCCCTCTGGGTGTTTTGCAAACCACCCTCTGCTGCCTGGAACCACCCCCACCCCCCCATTGACATGGTAATGGGCTTTGTTGAATTCAAAGACGATTACATCAGACATGTGTGGCCTCTTGTGGGTTTTCCAGGGCTTATAAAGCACACAAATTATATGAAAATATTGGGCTGAAAAATTAGTAAGCCATAGGAGTTTGTGTTGTTTTAGCCATGCTTTACTGCCGGGAAAGAAAACTGTGGCTCTTAGAGACCTCTGGCCCGTCTTTCCTAGCTACTTTCTTTATTATTTTTCTTTTCTGGTGGGCTCCGTTTGGACACGCCATTTGTATTTTTAAAGGTCTTTCTTACTGGGGGAGTGGGATGGGGAGACTTTTCAACATGTTATGCTTAAAGGCACGAGTTGATTCTCCCCTCAGTTATGCCAGTGCACCGCTCTTGACAACATAACGTAACTCAGAGGAGAATTTGGGTCCACTTATTTTTCTGAAGGTTGCGCTTCGCTTCTCAGTTTTGCACCAACTTGCACTCAGTTGATATTTACGCAGGCAAACAAAGCCATCAGAGACGGGACTGCTTTTCAGTTCAAATATATTCATGTAATGAGTGGATTTGCAGCATCTTTTTGCCATGCATTTGAAAACCCAACCTTTGAAAATGTGGGCCCAAGCATGTACCAATTTCCATTCCAATTTACTTCTGATATTATTTTGTAACTATGCTTGCCTAGCTGTCAAGGCCCAGAGTATTAATATGAGGCAAAATATCTGGATGGCTAGTTCCACATGTAGGCAGCTACTTTCAGTGCAAGGTCGCGACAGCCACAAGTTTTGTGTCAGAGATGCAGCTTGCTGGGCCCCTGCACAAAAGAGAAAAAACTCCGCCATGCCCCTTTAAGGGGCGGGGCCTAAATCAGAAGAGGCGGGACTCAGGCTGGCCTCTCCCAGCCAGTTCCTCAACACAGTTCTGGGCTCTGGCGCTATTTAAAGGGCCCAGGGCTCCACCCACTGCCAAAGTAGCAGCAGCGGTGGCTGGGAGCCATGGGCCTTTTTAAATCACAGTCCCACGGGCAGCTTCCCTCCTTGACTCCGCCCCACTGGAATGCCTGCATGTGTGGCATTGTTGACTCTATTGTATCATGAGTCTCACGATAACAATTGTTTTCTTTCAGGCCCCAGCTCCTGGATTCAAGGGTAGATGTGACCTTTTCAGCCTCCCTTCTTAAAGAAAAAGGAAGTTTCTCGCCCTCTGAGCTATAGATAAAGCTTCACAATGTGACTCCGTGCACGCTGAAGGCTCAATAAGCAGAAGGCAAATAAAGAGCACACCCACCCTATTATTTTTTTTACATCATTGCCTGATTTTGATGCCAATCTCATTCTTTTTTCTGAGCTGGACTCAAGATTTTTGATCCTTTGGGGTTGGCAATATGGCATGTAAGTGCATTCTCCCAGCACGGTGCCAGCAGGAAAGGTGCCTCTGGAAAAGCACACATTCCTTCCCGGATCCCCCTTTCTTCTAACCTGTATCAACTGCAAATGGCAACCTGCCCCCCACCAGCTCAGCCATCCTGGCAAGTGAATCGGGAAGGGAATTAACAAGTCCCTGAAGGTACGTCTACCCGAGCCCCCTAGTTCGAACTAGGGAGGCTAATGTAGGCATTCGAAGTTGCAAATCAAACCCAGGATTTAAATATCTCGGACTTTATTTGCATCTTCCCATCCAGGCGCCATTTTTAAATCCCCTTAGTCCGAACTAACTGCCCGCGGCTACACGCAGTAGTCAAACATTAACTCAGCTAAGTCCTTAGCTCAAGCTAACTGTTACACTTCATTCCACGAGGTGTAACAGTTAACTCAAACTAAGGACTTAGTTCAGGTTAACGTTTGACTGCCGCATGTAGCTGCGGGCAGTTAGTTCGGACTAAGGAGATTTAAAAATGGCGCCTGGATAGGAAGATGCAAATAAAGCCCGGGATACTTAAATCCTGGTCTTCATTTACAACTTTGAATGCCTACATTAGTCTCCTTAGTTCGAACTAGGGGGCTAGTGTGGACATACCCTTACTAATGCTAGGCTACCCAGCATGTATTCATTTGTTTGTGCCTTGATCTGAGGATTGTATTTCCTGTGCTGGAAGTTGGGCTGACTTGGTTTTATTCCCATTTTACAGCTTCAAAGTCCAAGGCAGTGGCAGGAAACCTATGACACCAAGGCCTGCATGCGGCTACTAGAATATTTGTTGTTTTTTAGGTTTTGCCTGTTACAGACTAACTCAGCTACCCCTCTGAAGCTTGGGTTATGTGAGCTGATCGTGGGATAATTGATCTCTCTCTTTTATGGCAGCTTCTTGAAAATTGAAATACATTCATAACCTGAGTTGTGGGGGATGGATTGTGAAGCTTCACTAACTACCCATGAAATGTGTTGCGGGCCTACACTAAATGAAGCTACCGAGTGGCCCGTGTGCTCTCGTTCTCTTCTTGCTGTGGCGGGAAGGCCCTTTTCTAAGAATGCTGAGAGACAGACTGTTCAATGTGGTGTATACAGTTAGCCAGAAAGTCAAGAATGCAGCTCCAAAGGTTACACTCCAGGAGGGGTTGATACAACAGTGTTGATACTAGTTATTGACTTACTTTATCGGGAGTTAGCAAATGAGCTGCAATGCAAGTTCTCCTGTGTCCACTCAGGTTACCTTGTAATCAGGCAAATTGTCCACACCTCAGAGGCAAATAAAAGAGGCTGCTTATGTAAAGGAACTTGCTACGGGTCATATTTATTTGATCTTGTCTGTTGATCGTTTCTACAGTGATCAGGTTTATTCACAGGTGGGACTGGGCAAGGCAGAACATTTCTGCTTAGCTTTGAGAGGTTTCCTGGCCACCCAAGCAAGACCGGGGGAAGGTAGTTCTTTGATATTGCCAAGGGCACAGGAATCATAGGCCTACAATTTGGAAATAGTCAACAAGTTCCTGAAGCAGAGACTGACACACCAGAGTGTTTCCCAGAACAGAAAGGAAGTCCCATAGACTCATGTGCATCTAGTCTCTCTTCCCGATGGAAGGGGCAGCCAGCCCTCAACACCACCCGGAGTGCAAGAGGCTGCCTGCCTCGGTCCTTAGAGCCGTCCAGAGCGTGCCGGGTGGCACTCCAGCGGCGTTTTAAAGAGCCTGTGGCTCTGGGTGCCACCTCTGAAGCAGCAGCAGCGCCTGGAGACCTGGGCCCTTTTGTATCACTGGGCCCTAGAAAAGCTGCTCCCTTTGCCCCCTGTCTCCGCCCCCCGCATCAACAGGCCTGTCAGTACTTCATGTTCCTTCCTTGTAAATCAAGGCGGAGGCCACTTCTCTGCCTCACAGGGTATGCTTAAGGCAAATCAATGCACGCTTGCGAAGGGGCTCAGGTACAATGGGATGGGAATAATTTGAGCACAGGTTGAACCTCCTTGGTCCAGCACCCTCAGGACCTTTCTGGTCCCGAACCAAGGGATTTGCTGGAGCAGGAGCGGTCAATGCCAGCGCCTCTGCTGCAGCCGGCTGTAGGGCTCTGTTCCAGCTGCAACAGAGAAGCTGGCACTACAGAATAGGGGTGGGATGTGTTTGGTGGGGGGAGAGTCAGAGCAGCTGCAGAGGGGGGCAGAGGCCAAGAGCAAAGCCTTATGGCTGGTGGCAGAGCCCTGAAGTTGCCGGGCTCCACCCCTGTCCTACATCATCCGTTGTGGGGCTTCTCAGCCACGAGCCTCTTCCCCCAAGTGCCATCTGTCTCCAGTCACTCTCTCTGAGCTCGAATGCCACAAACCAGCTCTGGGAATTGTAGGGGACAAGGGAGGAGTTGCTGAGCTTTTCCACAAGAGTGCTCCAGCCGCTGGACGAAGGAAGTCTGGATTAAAGCGGTTCGACCTGTATTAAGCAACAAGAATGATTAAAGGTCTAGAAAACATGAGCTATGAGGGAAGACTGAAAGAACTGGGCTTGTTTAGTTTAGAAAAGGGAAGACTCAGAGAGGACATGATAGCAGTTTTCAGGTATCTAAAAGGATATTCCAAGGAGAAGGGAGAAATATTGTTCTCCTTGGCCTCTGAGGATAGGACAAGAAGCAATAGGCTTAAATTGCAGCAAGGGAAGTTTAGGTTGGACATTAGAAAAAACGTAGTAACTGTCAGGGTGGTTAAACGCTGGAATAAATTGCCTAGGGGGGTTGTGGAATCGCCATCACTGGAGTTATTTAAGAGCAGGTTAGACAGACATCTATCAGGGATGATCTAGACGGTGCTTGGTCCTGCCATGAGGACAGGGGACTGAACTTGATGACCTCTTGAGGTCCCTTCCAGTTCTAGGATTCTATGATTTATTTAGATTTTTGCTCTAAAGGAGTGCCCCGTACAAGTTCTGGTTCTTTTGTGGCTCATCAGGTCCCAGACAGTCAAATACCTAGGCAGTAATATAGATATAAGAAGAGGAACAGCTTCCTAAAAGATTTGGGGTAACACTTTAAAAAGTGCCTAAGTGATTTAGGAGCTGAAGTCTCAAAGTTTTCAGAGAGACTTGTGCTCTCCAGCGCCTACGTTATTTTTGAAAACGGGATTTATCCGCCTTAATAATGTAGGTGCTTTTTGAAAATTTTACCTATGGTCTCTTCCAGCCCCTACCTACTGGGCCAGAGATAGGAATTGCTGAACTTCATATCCTGTGTTATACAGGAGGCCAGGCTAGGTGATCCCTTTTGAAGCACTTGGATGAGGGGAAACTGATCAGAAATAGTCAGCATGGATTCACCAAGGGAAAGTCATGCCTGACCAATCTGATTAGCTTCTATGATGAGGTAACTAGCTCTGTGGACATGGGGAAGTCAGTGGATGTGATAGACCTTGACTTTAGCAAAGCTTTTGATATGGTCTCCCACAATATTCTTGCCAGCAAGTTAAGGAAGTATGGATTGAATAAATGGTGGATAGAAAGCTGGCTAGATTGTCGGGCCCAACAGGTAGTGATCAATGGCTCCATGTCTGGTTGGTGGTCACTTTCAAGTGGAGTGCCTCAAGGATCGGTTCTAGGGCTGGTTTTGTTTAACATCTTTACTAATGACCTGGATGAGGGGATGGATTTCACCCTCAGCAAGTTTGCGGATGACACTAAACTAGGGGGAGAAGTAGATATGCTAGAAAGCAGGGGCAGGGTCCAGAGTGACCTAGACAAATTGAAGGATTGGGCCAAAAGAAATCTGATGAGGTTCAACAAGGATAAGTGCAGAGTCCTGCATTTGGGACACAAGAATCCCAAGCATTGTTACAGGCTGGGGACTGACTGGCTAGGTAGCAGTTCAGCAGAAAAGGACCTGGGGATTACAGTGGATGAGAAGCTGGATATGAGTCAACAGTGTGCTCTTGTAGTCAAGAAGGCTAATGGCATATTGGGGTGCATTAAAAGGAGCATTTCCGGCAGATCCAGAGATGTGATTATTCCCCTTTATTTGGCACTGGTGAGGCCACATCTGGAGTATTGCGTCCAGTTCTGGGCACTCACTATAGAAAGGTTGTAGACACATTGGAGAGGGTCTAGTGGAAGGCAAGCAAAATGATTAGAGGGCTGGAGCACATGACCTACATGGAGAAGCTGAGGGATTTGGGCTTATTTAGTCTGCAGAAGAGAAGAATGAGGGGGGATTTGATAGCAGCCTTTAGCTTCCTGTAGGGGACTTCCAAAGAGGCTGAAGAGAGGCTGTTCCCAGTGGTGATGGATGACGGAATGAAGAGCAATGGTCTCAAGTTGCAGCAGGAGAGGTCTAGGTGGATATTAGGGGAAAAAAAACTATTTCCCTACGAGGATGGTGAAGACCTGGGATCGGTTCCCTAGGGAGCAGGTGGAATCTCCATTCCTAGAGGTTTTTAAGTTCCAGCTTGACAAAGCCTTGGCTGGGATGATTGAGTTGGGGTTGGTCCTGCTTTGGGCAGGGGACTGGACTCGATGACCTCCTGAGGTCTCTTCCAGCCCTAGAATTCTTTGATTCTATTATCATAATGATCCCTTCTGGTCTTAATCCAATATAATTTGATTAGATTATGGAGATTACATTGTTGTTCCTCTACCTACGGAGGTGTCATCCCTTTCCTAGGTGGATGGATACAGGACCAACTAGTTCCATCACAACTTCCATTCCATCTCACCCAATCAGGTCTGTTGCCAGCAGGCCATTCAGGAATGTTGCCAGGAATAGCTAGTCCTATGCGGTTGATCTATGAACATCACATGCTCACCAGCACCCTCATTGCCAGAGACCTCATAAGAGCTTCGGCTCTGCTTGTGTGTTGGGGTAGATCAATTTAGAAGCGAGAGAGTCTGTTTTGACTACCAGTTATGCGGGTCTGAAGACAGGAGGAGACTCGACGGAGAAGAGATTTTATTTCCCCTCTGTGACTTCTGGCACTGTTTCATTTCCCCAAGCGCGCGTGATTAATTGCCCATCATTTAAATAGCTCTTTTTATTCCGGCCACTCACAATATTATTATTATGAGCTACTGTTTTTCCAAAGCCAATTATTGTCATATTAATACACCGTTTCGGTCTGTCTGTGTGTGTAGATGAATAAATAAAGAAGCAGCAATCAAATTAAAAATACTTTTTTTTTTGCAGGACGTTATGTGTGTATATAAAACTCCTTGCAAGGAAAGATTCAGGTTTAAACAAGCAAGGTTTGTAAAAGGAGTTGTCAGTAGTGGCCGGGGGAGGGGGGGAGGACTGTTACAGCAAACACATGTGTCAAGCTTTTGTTCTTCAGCGGACCAACTCTGGAGCCTTTGGGGAGAATCTTTCGGCGTTGGCCATTCTGAAAGGGCTGGGGAGAGGGAAGAAAGTGAGAAAACAATTCTCCCTAGGAAGCTGTGGCAGCATGTTGTTATTGGCAGAGTCGTCGCTGCTGAGGATAGCAGCATCCAGGTTTGAGCTGGAGGCCGGGGAGGTTTAAATAAATAAGGAGCAACCCACGAAGCACGATAAGTCTAATCTAGCTGTGTGGGTCTGTCTGCTCTTTGAACCAGTGGGGATGCAAGCAAAAGGAGGCGCAGGAGTATTATGTTATGGCGGCTTACGAAGCAAATTAGGACACATTTATCTTGCTAGCAAATGTAATGCTTGGTAGGAGAGATCAACGAGCCCTGCTCCTCTGTTGTCAAAGGATCACACGCACACACAGACACCGCTAGCTTCTGGGCAAACCGCTATTGGGTGTCAAAGGGCAAGGACTCTTATGTGAAACCCACTGGAGTCAGAACAAGGCTCCATGCTGATTTCAATGGGATCTTACTTAGTTTTACTCAGACTTTACCTAGCAGTAAATGCCAGTGAAGTTGATGGAGATTTGGCTTTGGGATCTGATCGAAAGATTCACATGAAAATACCAAATAATAATCATACAGGTTGAGCTCTCTAGTCTGGCACCCTTGGGACCTGACTGGGACCATATCAGAGAATTTGCCAAACCATGGGAGGACAGTAGTGTCTAGCAGCATTACCAACACTTCCACTGCTTACTGGGCTCTTAGAAAACCTTTAGGGGTAAATTAGAGCTAAATAACAGCACAGAACACCGAGAGCCAGGACTGGTAGCTGTAAAGTAACTTTGTGGGACCACTGGAAACCTGGCCACACCCAGGAGAAGTGGAAACGTGGCTAACTAAAATCATGCTGGACCACAGACGTTGCCGGACCAGAGAGTGCCAGACTAGAGAGTTTCAACCTGTACTATTAAAGCCTACAAAATGCTTGAAGCCTATGATGTGCAGAAAGGCAAGTCACATCTAGTTCTTCGTTCAGGATGGATTTAAAGAACACATTCACTAACATGAATACTCACCAAAGCACACAGAGGTTTAGTGCCATGTGACCAAAAGCAGTCTGTGTGTATAATGCAACAGGCTCGTTACAGAACTATATGCAGGAAACCTTCTTAGGCCACGTCTTCACTTGCTGTGCCAGAGATCAGTCTTCTGGTATTTGATTTAGTGGGTCTAGTTAAGACCCACTTAATTGAATGCTGAAGGCAGCTCCGGTTGGCGCCGGTATTCCTCACAGTCTCTCACTGTGAAGATGGCAACAAGCTTGCTTTAGGTAAGCCAACTGCAGCTATGTATTTTATGTAGCTGGAATTGCATACGTTAACCCGACCTTCCTGATCCATTGTAGACCTGGCCTTAGAAATTCAAAACCCACTGGACCAAACCATTGCTCTGCTTCAAGCAAAATTCCCACTGCAGGAAATTTGGTGAATGAAAAATTTTACAATCAGAAAATGTAGTTTCATCTAAATCAAAATGTTTATTTTGATTTTTTGTGGTGGTTTTCTGAGGGAAAAATCAACACAAAATATTGTGTTTTGCATTAATATTTCAAAGCAAAACTAATATTTTAACTCCATTTTCATGTAAAGTGTTGTTTTGTTTCAGATATTAGAAATGTCAACTATTTCTCTCTCTCATTTTTCATTAGGGGATTTGGGATAATAAGAGATTAAAAAAATAAGAGCACATGTCCAGAAAAAAAACTTCCTATACTTTTTTACTTCTTGAAAAGTGAGAAAATGTTTTATCATCCTTTTTCACTATCATAGTTTTCCTGAAAAAAAAAAGTTTTAAAAAATTGAGAATTAATTGTTTAGGTGTTTTTGTTTTTGTTTTTTTTACCATTTTCATTCACTTTAATTTCTCCTTCCCGTTTTACTCCAGGAAAATCACCTGGGAACCCTAAAAATAGTTAGGCATAACGAGCCCCAGGTTCCCAAACAGAAAATAAAAACCAGAAATTTTTCAGTTTCCAGGAAAAATAAAACCAAATTTGAAGTGGTAACAAGAAGAAAAAATATATTTTGGTTAGAAATATCCTGGAAAAATGTCTTCATAAAAATATTGAAGGAAATTTTCTCTCGTGGAATTTTCCATGGACATGTTTTAGGCTTTTGCCACCCGCTCTGAAAAGAGCACGTTAATAGTGACCCAGATAGAGCAGAAATGAACAATGAGCAAAATCTATGCAAACTTCCTCTTCTACTTGGAGGCCCTTTAACCACTTCATTTCTTGGGTACTTAAGAACCCTTTAAATATTGAAACCTTTTGCTTTCCCATTGATGTTGTATTGTGCTTGCAGGCTCTCTGAGCTGGGACTTGTTAACTGTTCAGCACAGCTGGTGTGCATTGACGCGATGCTCACACATATACATACAATTTATATAAAACTAGGCTTGGAAGGGTTCCATTTTCATCGGTTAATGTCAATAAACACCCATTTCACATGAAACAATATTTCCATCGATAATAATCAAATTTTGAAGGGGGCAAAGTACAAAAAGGCTGTTTGAGAACTTATTAACGTTCCATCTTAATGTGTCTAAATTTGTCGTAATGAATGCGGCAGAAAGCGCGTATTTACACATCTACTAAAACAGCCAGCTTATAAAGCTTTATTTAATGACGGGAGATATTGAGAGTCCAAAAGTTAATTATTGTCTAACTCCTCCACCCTGTAATTCTGCACAACTGTGAAAACTTATATTCATTTAACTGATTTATATTGATAATGGGGGAAATGATTGAAAATAAACATTGATACCTATGGAAACTATAACGATAATTTAATTTGACCAAGCCTATCTTAAAAATAAGTCACTTAAGTTTGGGGTGCATCCCAAAGAAGTATTACCCTGACCTGCCCCCCAAATACTCAGCAAGGCCTGTGTATAATGCAGTGATGACACCAGCTAGAATCTTACTTCTGGGGATTCCCCCATAAAAAAAAAATAGCAAAGCTCAAATTCGGTTTCCTCCTTATTGTTTAGTCACTGCATATAAACAGAGAATATTTAAAGGTGGAGAGGACATTAGTTCCCTACCTCACTACTCTAGTATAAGTCTTTGACATACTCCATTGCCACACACCTGTTTCCTGCAGCCAGAATCAACAGCAGGTCCGGGTTAAGCTGCTTGAATACAGAGATCAAAGAATCAAGAGCCGGTTGGTAATTTTTCCACGTAAATAAGAGCAGCCTTAGAGCCCTTACAGGCTACGGAAAGGAGCCTTCCTTTAGCAGTAAAACAGAAATATTTATACAGAAGCAAGCACGAAAGGTCCGATTCACACATGTAGCAAGATTGCCATGAACAAAAAAGTCCCATCTGGGAGTATTTATTTCGTCTTTTGGGGGTGGCATAGAAGGGAAGGGGAGGTATTATTCTGGGAATTAAAGCAACAGGGCAAGGTTAGTAGAGCAATTCTAATTGGACAGAGCAAATTGAGCAGCTAAATTTTTTTTTTCCCCTCAGGGCTACCCATTGTAAATCTTCTCACTTAGGAGTCATGAAATGAATCCAAGCTGTTCTGGCAGCTGAAAAAAGGTCAGAAAGAAAATTTGGTGGCCATTAGGTGCGACAGGCTTTGAGTCTATTCTGAGCCACATTTGAACCAGCAACCCTGAACTGAAAGGTTCCTCTACCCTGACCAACATTTGGTACTGAACTTCTCATCTGCTGTCCCAATCATTGCCTAGATAGCTGCAGTAATCTATCCACCGGCCCTCAATTTATCATGTCTGTTTAGACATGATAAATCAATCTCCGAGTACTCTCCCACTGATGCCGGTACTCTATCAAGCTGAGAAGAGCACCTCACAGGGGGAGGGCCTTAGCATGACACTTGTTCATCCTTAAACAAACATTCTTTTCAAAACACAATCGTCACAACATTTGTGAGGTGGGAACATAGCATGCCCCACCTTGCACGGACTTGGACAAGGCCAGCCTCTCATTCAGACTGAAGTAATGTCATGCACTTCAAATTGAGTTACTCTGGTTTTCTAGCTACTGTTAGATTTGGGCCCATAACTTCTGACCTTAGAGAGAATCATAGAACTATAAGGATGGGAGGCAACTCCTCAAGACAGTGGCCCTGCACTAAGGCAAAATGAAATCAACTCAGTCCATTGGTGCTGGAACTTGGGGTGCTATTGCATCTGCGACTTGATGTAGTTCCCTTTATATACAAGGCTTACAGTTTGTTCAAGGGCTTTCAGTTCCCTCCCCAAATAAATTGGCTGGCTCAGCATTCCTAACAGGACTTTGTCCAATTTGTTGTTAAAATCCCCCATTGGGCTCTATGCTACAGGATATCACTCATTCCCCCCAGCTCTACTGAAAGCACCGGGACGGCCAGAAAGGGGACTTGGCCAGATGGCACATTTGTATTCTGCTTTTATTCTCCAGCAGTGACTTTCATATCAAGTGGATTCAGCCTATGTATCAAATCAAACTTTCTCCAATTGCCAGCATTTGAAATACAACTTGCATTCTCCCTGCTTTCTTCTGCACTACTACCCAGTGAATCTCTGCAAGCAGACCACAAAGCCTTATCCAAAGGCATCCCTTGGCTACCACTCCCCATCTTGGACTACCCCTCCTTGAAGCTGCAATGGAGGGGTCTGCAATGAATGTGTGACCTAGCTATTGAGGTGAAGTCTACACTAAAAAGGAAGGCTGAATCAAGATACACAACTCCAGCTACATTAATTACATAACTGGAGTAGACATACCTTGATTCATATTTTCCCACCTTCCCCACAGTGGGAGTACCTCAGGAGCAAACGCTCCTGTCAGCTTCCCGTACTCCTTGTAGGAGCGGAAGTACCGGCTGCTCATGGGGGCACTCTCTGAGTTCAATTTAACAGGTCTTAAATAGACCTGCTAAATCAAACTCCGGAAGATCGATTGCAGCAGAAAGGTCAGGATTGGGGAAGTAAATTTCTCCTTTGTGTTTCCTCAGTTTTCTGGCAGACACCTATGCCTGATTTTGATACAGATGCCTCCTGGACTCAAAATTACAAGGCAAATTCTGTTTTCCACCATGCTAGCATAAACCCACTGTAATTCTACTCATGGCTTTAGCGGAGTTACTTGTGACACTGGATGGTGTAACAGGGAGCGAAAGACTGTCTCCTGGGAGCCAGGTTCCTCAGATGGTGTAAATCAGCATAGCCTGTTTGATTTCAGGGATGTTTTATGCCACTTTAAGAATTAACCCTCGTATTTTCATTCCTGTCTTGATTTCTGTTTTGCACGTTGGTCTCAATTCCCCCATTTTTTTTAAATCACCCCTGTTCCCCCAGCAAGTAGGTGAATTGTACCTTCTGTTCTTCTTTCAGTTTGGCTTTGATTTTTTGGACCCAGAGAGTGCCAAACAAGCTGAGTGATGCAAATCAGCCCATAAACAGGAATTATTTGTGCCTATTGAACGATGTCACCGGAAAGGTATCGGAGTGTAAATAGTCTACTCTGCACACACAGCACTTCCCCTCACTGCAAACGTGTCAGGCTCACGTAGGAGTCGAGATTTGACAGCACGTTAGTTACAGTGCAAAAACAAGATCTCCAAATATTTTCTATATTGCAATTATACAAAATGAGTGGAAACTTCTGTCCCAGCCCCCCAAAACATACCCCATTATGAACACAGAGCCAGGCTGCCAACTATGCAAGCACATAAATATCACTGAAGTCATTTCATACAGGGTAGTCTCTGGAAAGTGGAAAAATGATTGAGGGACAAGTGGCTTTAAATCTCTCCAGTGGCCGGTACCTGTTTATTTCAAGAAGATCTGCAACTGCCAAAAAAGAAAGGAGTTACTTGAGCTGATAGCATGTTCTGTTTCCACAGCAAATTTTAAAATAAACATTCATCAAGTCCTTGATTGTGCCTCTCTTCTCTCGCTCTCTGAATATGCATATGGGGTGAACACATGGTGGTATATGTGTGTATAAGCATCTATACGTATACCCCGCACATGGGCTCAGACCCTACAGTGGAACTACTCAGAGGAATAAAGCTAAACATGGACACAAGTATTTTCAAGAGCAGGGCCAGAGGTACATCAGTACTACAGCTCCCAAAACATGGAGAATTCAGAATAAAGAGCACAGGCGGGTTCCTCTCACATGGCAGCCCCAAGTGTGATGTGCCACTAGTTTAATTTTTTGTCCTCAAAAAACATTTTTTTTTGCTTTGTAAATCTCTTCTCCCAACAACTTTGGGGAGATCAAGGTTAGTTCCTCTAGTTCTCTAGTACACACAACGTTTCAAGAAAGAAAGACATTTAATGTGCAGCAACAATGCTGTGGTATCCAAGGAAACAGAACCAGAATTGTAAACAGAACCAGAACCTTTCATCACTCACACATTAAAGTCTGCAGTGATCATAAATCCCATGGGATGAGGTAATTAAGGGCTTGTCTCCACTATGCTGGGGGCTGATGCTGCAGTGATCGATCCACTGGCCAGCAATTTATCATGTCTTTTTAGACATGATAAATCGATGTCTGGGTGCTCTCCCACTGATGCCGGTACTCCACCAGGATGAAAAGAGCTTCGATGGGAGAGCAGCCCTGGCTGACCTTACCTCACCTCACACAAGATTCCGTGGCAAGTATGTCGATTTCAGCTATGCTATTTGCATAGCAGAAGTGGCATAGATTAGATCGATGGCAGGGGGTTAGTATAGACAAGGCCTTAGGGGCCAAACATGGCTCCAGTTTGTTTGTTTTTTCTAAAAGGCATAATACAAATGACACTAACCCCTTCATGCTTGGTGGGTCAGACAGCAGTGGCCAGGATGAAAACAGCATTCATTCTTGCATTAAATTATTGAAGCCTGTTTCAATGGTTACGCTGTAGCCTTTGACTAGCAAGGAAAGCAAACTGGCGTGAATTCATCTGCAGTTTTTCATGGGTGTGTGAATCTGATGCTCCAAAAAAATGTAAAGAATTAATATTAAGATGCATTCGCTTCCCTCCCCAGTCCTGCCAATGCACCTGAATCCTCATTGCCAACATGCGGCGCTCTCCTGTGCAATTTTTCCTCTAATCTTTTCCATTCCATGCAGAATAATTTTTATGTGCACCACGGCGTGTGCAAATGTGGGCCACTAATAGAAACACAAAACCGAGCACAAAACTTAGTGGCGGCACAGAGAACACTTAGCAGCTGCACAAAGGGGATTTGAGAGCAGCCTTTAACTACCTGAAGGGAGGTGCCAAAGAGGATGGAGAGAGGTCATTCACTTTGGTGGCAGATGACAGAATGAGGAGCAATAGACTCAAGTTGCAATGCGGGAAGTCTAGGTTGGATATTAGGACAAACTATTTCACTAGGAGGGTGGTGAAGCACTGGGATGGATTCCCTAGGGAGGTGGTAGAATTTCTATCCCCAAAGGTTTTTAAGTCCCAGCTTGACAAAGCCCTGGCTGAGATGATTTAGTTGGGTTGGTCCTCCTGAGGTCTCTTCCAGCCCTACGATTTTATGATTGTATCTGGGGCAGACGAGAGCAGACAAACTTTTCTTTCATGGTGCTGGCTCCAAACTAGAAGAACCCACTCGAAGTAACAGATCACATTATCTGCCTCCTAAGCCATGCAGTTTCCTGAGAGGTTGACTCAGGCAAAGGGCTGTATTCTGTGAGGGGAATTAAAGATGGTTTGAACCCTCTCATCTTTTATTTGATCAGAAAAAGAGATTGATTCAACAGGAGAACAACCGCTTAAGGGCCTGAACCTATAGCCTGAAGATTTGGGACTACAAGAGCAGGTCATCGAAGTGGTGTTATCCATCAACAACATAGCCAGTGGATCTGAAGACGACTCGGAATACTGACAGTAACTGAAATGTCCCAATCCATCTGTTAACATGAATAGCCATCCAACCCCAGAAAAGAAGTTGGATTCTGTTGTATAGCCTCTCATGACATATATGACGTGCAGGTCTGGACTGAAGTCTTCTAGGCCTTAGGCACTCTCATAATCATAGGCCTTTAAATTAGATTATATATAAATATATGAGAGAAAAATGCCCAACCGCCTGTATGACTAATATTGCCCACTTTAACTTTCGCTCTTGAGAACTGTGGGTACGTCTAGACTACATGGCCCCGTCGATGAAGCCATGTAGATTTGTTTATTGGGCAAAGGGAAATGAAGCGGCGATTTAAATAATCGCAGCTTCATTTAAATTTACATGGCTGCCGCGCTGATCTGACAAACAGCTGATCAGCTGTTTGTCGGCTCAGTGCGCTAGTCTGGACGCTCCCCTGCCGACATCAAAGCCCTTTGTCGGCAGCCCCGGTAAACCTCATCCCACGAGGAATAACAAGGCTGCCGACAAAGGGCTTTGATGTCGGCAGGAGAGCGTCCAGAATAGTGCGCTGAGCTGACAAACAGCTGATCAGCTGTTTGTTGGCTCAGCGCGGCAGCCATGTACATTTAAATGAAGTGGCGATTATTTAAATCGCCGCTTCATTTCCCTTTGCCTACAACCCTCATCTACATGACTCCATCGATGGAACCATGTAGTCTAGACACAGCTTGTGTGAACAATTCATGGAACTTCATTCTAAAATAACAGCCATTTTGACGTATACTACAATTATACCTACAATGCATCTGATAGTTAATTGGCTGATAAGAGGAAGGAAGGAGATGTTGCCACTATGACTGTAAAATTTGATTTTGCAGTTTTCTTTCCTTTTGAGTGCATTATGGGTTTTGTTTGTTTGTTTGTTTGTTTTTTCTTTTGTGGTCCTAAACTTTCTGTAGGCCCTAAACCTTTTTGTAGGCCTCAGGCACTGAGCCTATAGTATAATCTGGCCCTGATGACACTCTTATCGGCTCCCACCCTGTGCTGACTATGCACCTTCCAGCTATCTGCATTTATGCCTAGCTTCTCGCCATGTTATCTGTGCTCTTTCAGAGGTGTTGACTAAGATACGGAGATAGTTCATATAAGAGGTTAATGGCTTCCTGAGTCTCCTTAGGCCTTGAAGCCAACACACATTTTCAAAGACTGTCAGAGCACCGGAAAGTTTGAACCCTCTGATAACAAGGGCAACCCAGCCGTGATAAGAACTATGACTGGAACTTGGCGGCATGAGGTAGACATAAAAGAATGAGGAACAAGAGATGGGTGACTGTGGAAATTTAGCTTGCTCTCGTAAGGGTGAATAAGCTCAAATAAGAGAGGACCAGAGAGTTGCCAAATCAAACACCGAGTGCCTCCTGCTGAGAGGAGAAAGGGCTCAGTAAGGTTGTGAACAAGCTTCCTGGGATGGCCTCTTGTAACTTCCCTGCCTGCCCAGAACCATTCATTTTGGTCTCTCCACTGCCAGGCTGGGAGACTTCTCGGCCACTTCTTCAGCTCCCAGATACTTTGGCCATGCCAGTCTGAGGGCCTGGGGAGCTTGGGCCTTCTGGTCCCCATCTCAGAGTGTGGAGATGGAGAAGGAATTGAGTCAGCAGCCCATTGCTGGGATGTATGTTTGTGGAGGGAGCTAATGCCAAAGTCAATGGAGGTTCCTCTTAAGGGGAATTCAATTATAATATGTGCCCTGCTCCAGAGCTGCAGGAAAAGGGAGTCATGCTAATTCCCCAGGGAGCACACCTGCTTCCATAGTAGCCATAATTGTAATAAACTTTCATAGTTTACTAGAATTTAAGGCCAGAGGGAACCAACAGTCCATCTAATCTAAGCACCAATATTAGCCAGGACATATTAGCCCTAGTTCTCCGGTGTTGAGTCCCATAACTTGTGTGAGACATAGGGTAGTGTCTACAGTGCACCGCTATTTCCGGATACCAGAGGAAATAGCTACCCCACGTCTACACAAGCCGTCTGTTATTTTGAAATATTTTTCAAAATAACGGCCACGCTATTTTGCCATCCCGGTAAACCTCGTTGCACGGGGAATAAGGGATGGCTCGAAATAGCACATCGTTTCGAAATTTGGCGCTGTGTACACATGCCAAATTTCAAACTATGCCATTTCAAAGTAGTTTTGAAATAAGATACACGATTTGCATAGCACGAATTGCATATCTTGTGTCAAGTTTAGAGTGCTGTGTAGACACTCCCTATGACTCTATCAATGAAGCGGACAGTCTGGATGTGAAGACGCTTGTGGAGAATTCACCGCTTCCCCTGACAGCTTGTGCCAATGGTTAATCACCCTCACTACTGCAAATCTTGCCTTATTGACTGTAGCTGGCTTTAGCTTTCAGCCATTTTGTTCTTGTTATGCCCTTCTTCGAGCGATTGGAGAGCTTCTTTTTACCCAACAGGCAACTTGCTAGCACCTAACAAGCTCAGCATCATCTGAACAGTTGTAATGGGCATGGGTTTGCTCATTTCTCGAGCTTGTCAACATTTTCTGGTTTAGTTTTGATTTTTTTTAAATAGTCCCTTGTTTTTAAACCAAACAAGATGGCAGAGGAGTTTTTATTTTTTCCCCTACATTTTCTGAGTTTCTATAAAAAAAAATATTTGCCCTCAGCTGTTCCATTACTGGTACCTAACTCCCTATCTTGTAGCAGCTATCTTTCAGCATGAAATGCATCATATAATACTAGGTTCCACAGTTATATCCTATTTGTCAGGCAGTTCATACCCACATGCAGGATGTAAAACAAAAAAAAAGAAAAAGAAAAGTAAGATAGGTAATGATTATTGATACTGGAATTGGAAAAGCTTGCTGGCTGTGCATTTGAACCAGCAAAAATGCTATCCAGAAAATAAAGACCTTTATCTTGTAGCTTATTGATTTCTTCTTTCATTGACTACAGAGTGAGTGGTTCTCAATAAGTTGTTGCCATATTAAGAAAGTACACAGTTAACTGTCTGCACCTTTGATGTGCCGTCGCAGTTGTTTTCTCCCCCTAACTCTCATGCCCTTATCTTAATTGTCATTGTAAACCATCACCTGCAACGGCTATCTCACTAGTCCAAGCAACTTTCATCTGGCATCAATTGAGGCTGTAAAATAAGTTCATAAGTAATTTGCACTGCCCAGGTGTCTGCAATTTTACTCCACTGATCCATTCGAAGGCCCCCGACCAATTTCAGCTGACTCGCTTCGTACCTTTTGAGATGGCTGTAAAGTATATTATGGGATAGTCCCAAGATCATTATGGCAATTTGGCTAAAGATTTGCTGATTTCCCTTCTAATGAGCTGAGCTTGCAAATGATCAAAGATCATTAAGAGAACATGAGTGTTGGGAATCTCAGTCAAATGTGCTAAAATAGATTATGAACTTCATATTTCTGGGCACTGTATATTCTCTGGGAGAGCAAGAAATGTCTTGACTTGTGAATAGATATTCTATACCCAGCACATGACTATACAGTGATCTATACCCCCAGCAGATTATGTGTGCATTAGCATGTCACACCAATGTTCATGTGCGGAATAAATGTTCTGGCACAAGCCTTGTGCAGATGTGCACCACCAACCTTAGAAACACATGCTGTGGGTACTCTGCTAATCAGCTGGGTGGCATTGCAATCACTCGTGGGCAGCTGCCCAAGTGTTCAGCTTATAGGGAACACTGTGTCACATGTTATTGGAAACCCAATAACGGTTGCCATTGATTTTCTGTCACTGAGAGGTGACGTGACTAAACCAACTGGTGCTTCATATCCGTTGAGTCAGGCTCAAGGGCTTGTCACAGTTGTGAAGACCACTAATTGCATACCGTGTGCTGGTATGATAAGGAAATCTTCCATTGTCATGTCTGGTATATGTGCCTGCATGTTTTCAGCTGAACATAAGAACAGCCATACTAGGTCAGATCAACATTCTATCTAGCCCAGTGTCCTGTCTGCTGACAGTGGCCAATGCCAGATGCCCTAGAGGGAGTGAACACAACAGGTAATCCTCACATGATCCCTCCCCTGTCACTCATTTCCAGACTAACAGAGGCGAGGGACACCATTCCTACCCACCTTGGCTAATAGCCATTGATGGTCCTAACTTCCATAAATCTTTTTTGAACCGTTAAAGTCCTAGCCTTCACCGCATCCTCTGGCAAGGAGTTCCATAGGTTGACTGTGCACTGAGTGAAGAAAAACTCCCTTTTGTTTGTTTTAAACCTGCTGCCTATTAATTTCATTTTTGGTGACCCCTACTTCTATATTGTGGAAATAAGTAAATAACTTTTCCTTCACTTTTTCCACACCTGTCATGATTTTATAGACCTCTATCATATCCCCCCTTAGTTTCCTCTTTTCTAAGCTGAAAAGTCCAAGTCTTTTTAATCTCACTTCATATGAGACCCATTCCAAACCCCTCATCATTTTTGTTGCCCTTTTCTGAACCTTTTCCAATGCCAATATATCTTTTGGGTTCTATATAGTTGCTTGGGCCACTGAATCACACTTTCATGCTGCATAATTACCATGTTTAGGTTTATATGTCCTAATGGCGTTCTACTGAAAGCCTGATGCCTAGTCCTCATTCTCCCTTGACTGCTTAGTGATACCTTTGATTGATCTGCGTGATCAGTCTGGACCCTAGAGTTGTTCATGCAAATCAGGATCATGGATAAATATTGCATGACTTAGGATTTTTGAATGGCTGGGGTTACCAATCTTCCTAGTATTTCTTCCAGGACTCTAGTAAATAAACTTGTTAGTCCCAGTGCAGTTTGTATTGGAAATCACCAAGTCATCCCTCTTCATTGGCATCAGTTTGCCCCCCTCATTGGCAGTCTCGGGAGAGAACCCAAGCGTTTAATGGCTCACGCACACTGAACTCTGCTTTCCGCCCCAGCAGATGAACTCCCTGTTCAGCGTTGAGACGTGTTGCACTGAGCACCAGGGGAAAAAGCTGGCACTGGCACTTCCTGCCATATGGGTGCAACCCACGTGCCTTCTGGGTGTGGTGTCATGTCCCACTTGTAACACCGACATGCGGAACCCAACCTGGGACTCAGGGAGCTTAAAGCATGAGCCTCTACCCCATGAGTTAAAGCCAGCTGGCTCTCAGGGAAGGCTGTGGAACAGACTCCCTATTCTCTCTGGGTACGCCTACACTGCATAGCTATTTCCGGATACCGGAGGTATCTGGAAATAGCTACTCCATGTCTACACAAGCCACTCGTTATTTTGAAATATTTTTCAAAATAATGGACGCACTAATTCGCCATCCCGGTAAACCTTGTTGCACGAGGGATAAGGGATGGCTCAAAATAGTATATTATTTTGAAATCTGGCGCTGGGTAGACGTGCTAAATTTCAAAATAAGCTATTTCGACAGAGATTCGAGATAAGAGATGCAATTGGCATAGCGCACATTGCGTATCTTATTTCGAGTTTAGGGTGTTGTGTAGATACATCCTCTATAAGTTGTCTTGGTGTCACTAGACGGAACAATGCGCCACACCCAGAAGGAGTGTGGGTTACATAAGCTCCATCCTGAGACCTGCTCTGGTCTTTTTGCACCATTCCCATGATGCAAAGGAGCTAAAAAGGAACCAGACTTCTCCAAGTAGCTTACTCCTATGTCTCCCATGCTTGCAGCTCCTGGTATAGAGGGAGCTGAGTTCATCCTCAACAGGGTGGGAGTGATACTCATCCAGATATAGTTTAAAACACTCTGGCATGGATCTAAATTAGGAATGTCAAGTGATTAAAAAAAGTAATTACAATTAATCACGCAATCAAAAAATTAATTGTGATTAATTTGCATTGTTAAGACTCTAGCTGTCCCTGGGCTCCATGCAGCATTGCCCCTTTGAAATGCCTCTGCAACATTTCAAAGGGGCAGCACCACGGAAACGCCTGCGATTAACACGTGTTTAAAAAAATAAACACGTTAATTCTTCCTTGCATTAATTGCAGGCATTAACGTGCGTTAACTGACCACCCCAATCTAAATTACCCAGAGCCCAGGATCGATGAGCAACAAACACTCAGCCATCCACATAGCTGCCCCTATGCATCTTTGGATCCATAGAAAAATTAAGACTCCGGCCCCCTTCATGAGCACTTTGCTCTCTTAGATGTTTCTGCTGTTGTCCCTGACTTTGAGCTCACAATCTGGCTCAGCATGACTCTATGGGGTCCTCCACCCCCAATCTCCTTGGAAATTTTGTTTTAGAAATGTTGTCGGGAGCACAAACAGGAAGTCAAAAGGACTTTTTTCCCCCAGAAAAACACAAGTATATGAGTATTTTGGATCCAACCCACCAGTTAGTTTTGCAACAACAGTAAGATTGGAGTGGTGAAGGCAAGAGAAAAGCAAACATGCAGCTGTCGCCGAGAGTGACTTTCAAAATCACTTTGTTGCAACTCTGAGTCAATTTATGTCCTGCGCACAGCCAAGACGCCTAGAAAAATAAAGAAAGATGCTGACCAGTCCCCGCAGAGCAGCCGACTATTGACAGATGGCATGAAGTGGTACAAATGCTCCAAGTGGGATTGGAGTTTTTGTATAGGCCTGTTGCCTTTGTTTATTGTAATTTTCATTTTAGTTATTTTGGTTAAGACATCTGGGGGCCTCTGGGCATAGTGCCTACAAACAAATATTTGTTGTTCCTGCTAATATTGTTAGTGTTTTATTTGGGAGCACTTCTAGGATTCTGTGGTGCCGTCCGGAGCTGGAATGTAACATGCTGGAAGGAGATGGGAAACAGGGGGGTTATAATGCAGCAGCACACGCTGGTTAATAAGCAGAACACAGGGATAGGCGATGGCTAAAGAAGATGACTTCTGTAATGCTGCAGGGTCTGTCTAACCTGGGATCAGATTAGCAGGAAAAAGCTTAAGTACTAAGGACCCAATTCTTCAAACTCCTACAACCAGCTACGTGGGTTGAGAAGGCCCACTTAGATGGTCACACCCAGTCCGCCAGGGCTTTTCTCTTGGATATATTAGTTCCTACCTTGAATACGCCCCTTACAGTCTCTGTGGGCACGTCTACACTACAGCATTATTTCGAAATAACTCATGTTATTTTGGAATAACAAGGTGAGCGCTCACACGGCAAGCCCGTTATTTCAAAATAACAGACTTTTTATTCCAGAATATTAAAACCTTCATTTCACGAGGAATAACGCCTATTTCGAAATTGCTGTTTTGAAATAGCGGTAGTGTGGACACACCACTGCTGCTATTTCAAAATAGCTCTTCCCCATGGCTATTCAAAGTAATTACTCCCCAGTGCTTCCTGGGGCTCTAAGTCGAGGTAGCGCGTCCACATTAGGGGAGCCTGCCTCAGACTAATTTCAACACTTCCCTGTAGTGTGGACACTCTATTTGGAAATAGTTAATTCAAGAGTTATTATTCCGAAATATCCTATTTTGAAATACACAGGGGCTGTGTCTACACTGCACCCCCTTTCCGGAAAAGGGATGCAGATGAGACAAGTCAGAATTGCAAATGCAGTGGGGATTTAAATTTTCCCCGCTGCATTTGCATGAACATGGCTGCCGCTTTTTTCCGGCTCGGGGCTTTGCCGGAAAAAAGTGCCAGTCTAGACAGGGATCTTTCGGAAAATAAAGCCTTTTCCGAAAGGGCCCTTATTCCTGATTTTAAGAGGAATAAGGGGCCTTTCGGAAAAGGCTTTATTTTCTGAAAGATCCCTGTCTAGACTGGCGCTTTTTTCCGGCAAAGCCCCAAGCCGGAAAAAAGCGGCAGCCATGTTCATGCAAATGCAGCGGGGAAAATGTAAATCCCCGCTGCATTTGCAATTCCAACTCGTCTCATCTGCATCCCTTTTCCGGAAAAGGGGTGCAATGTAGACACAGCCTTGTAGTATAGACACACCCTGTGGCAGTACTTCAAAAGGAAGTATTTCTTCAGACAAAACACCGTCGATCTATGGAACTCCTTGCCAGAGGATGTTGTAAGGGCCAAGACTACTACAGGGCTCAAAAAACTGCTAGATAAATTCATACAGGATAGGTCTATCCATGGTCATTGGCCAGGATGATCAGGAATGGTGTCCCTAGTCTCTTGTTTGTCAGAAGCTGGAAATGCGTGACAGAGGCTGGATCGTTTGATGATTCCCTCTGGGACACCTGGCATTGGCCACTATCAGAAGACAGATGGACCTTTGCTCTGTCCCAGTATGATTGCTCATATGTTCTTATGCACCTGATACTGAACATTTGCAGGATCAAGTCCTATTGCTCTTAACAGATGTCTGAAAGGAAAACAATGCTTATGACTATGTTACAAGTAATTTTCATAGAATCATAGAACGCTAGAAGTGGAAGGGCCCTTGAGAGGTCATCAAGTCCAGTCCCTTCCCCTCATAGCAGGACCACAGCCTAGATCATCCCTGATAGATGTCTGTCCAACCCGCTCTTAAATATTTCCGGTGTTGGAGATTCCACAACCTCTGGAGGCAATTTATTCCAGTGTTTAACCACCTTGACTGTTCGGAAGTTTTTCACTTGATTATAAGTTTTTTGGTTGATTATAAGTAAGACTAATATATTTAGGAGTCGGTCCTGCTGCCTTCAATTTACCCTGAGTAAGGCTTGCAGGATTAGGCCCTACAGGGTTCATCTCTGGGTGTCTTTCGTACTTATTAATTCAAATATCCCTTGTGCCGGAGCACAGGGAAAGAAGCGGAGGGGCATCTGAAAGCCAGTTATGGTTCCCTGATCTTGCACTGGGCCTGGAGTCCGTTATAGCAACCATGAAGCTGCTCTAACTTACGCCACTGACATAAGATTCCAAATGGACTTTCCATTAGTGGGAAATCACATTAGCAAACCTCGGTTTTACTTCTCACTGTGATCCTTCCCTCTGTGAGACTGCCAACTACACTACGGTGGGGGGAAAGATGACTCACGAATTACCTCCACTGGATTTTTTTTAAATGTTCTGCAAGGAGAATTCTCCTTTGGCCTTTTACGGCTCGACTCTTGCACTTTTGTCCCAACTAAGTGGGAACTGGACCATGAACAAGAATCTGACCCAGAAACTTGATCTCCACCATATGTTTGTTCCTTTTAAATAGTTTGTAAAATATGGTGGACTCCTTCAGTATCAAAGGTGTGATTACCTGTTTATTAACCGTATGTAATAGATATTATTAGTGCTGCAAGAGTGACTTTAATATATAAAGAAAAGTATTATCCAAGAGCTGTTTAGAGTACAATATTTCTCAGACGTGTGTGCATAGAAGAACTAGCCAAGAGATGCTTTTTCCCCTCCACAAAATGTTATTTTTCTAAACAACAACAAACCAAAAACCAAAAAAAACACCCCAAAATCCCAATATATATATATATATATATATATATATACACACACACACACACACACACACACACACACACATATATATATATATATTTGGCAACCAAAAATTGAAAAAAAATGGTTTTCAACCACAAAACAAAAAAAATTGCAATTTTAAATCAGACATTTTGGGGGTTTGATTGCTGAACACTGAAAAATATTCAGCTCTTGGTTTTTCAGTGTAAATCCAGGTAGCTTTGTTGACTCCCCTCCCCTCCTCTCCCCCCCCCCAAAAAAAGAGGCACCATTTTTTGATGGAAAAAGACATTTGCTGAAAATGTTTGGCCTAATTCCTGCATGAATGAATGTATCTGTTCTTTCTTTCAGGGGAGTCCTGAACTTTTCTGTGTTATCTCTCAGACATTGTTATGTCATACACAATAATAAAAGCTGGGGGCTTGCAAAGGCATTAGAAATAAGTTTCTTGAAACTGGCCTCACAGGTGAAAGGCATAACAGGAAGAAGAGCCAACTACCTGTTTATCTTCTAATGGGTGACTCACCACCGCACCAAAATATTCCCTTGACCACATTTTATAGCTGATAGATTAGAACTTTTATCACAGTCGGTTTAATATTATTGCTTAACTTTCGGAGGTGTGACGCAGTTCCTGGACCACGGATTGGCCCAGGGATATCTTGCCATACGCGGTCTCACATCAATCAGCGACAGCCACCGGTATTTGCTTTTGTTTCACAGCCATGGAGAGAGATTAAAGAGGCACTCCCCTTCTTTTCACAGTCACCTCCTTTCTCTTTCCTCCAGCCTTTCGGATTGGCCAATTGCAGGGGTAACTTATCAAATATTAAATGATAAATAATAGAGGACTTCCGTATGAGGGGAAAATAACAGGATTAGACAGGCCATTACATTCTAGTGGTGTGTTTATACTTTATTGCAAAGATAACTCTATGTACCTTAAGGGATTTCTCCCTCCTTCTCAACAAGGCTTCTAGGTGCGCAAACAGATGCGGTATAAAATATCTTACACACTCCCTTACAGATCACCATTTAAAAACCAATATTAATGGGCCAGATGTTAGTGGCTGTAGCTCTCTTAATATCAATGGATTTATATCAGCTGTGAAACTGAGCCATTGTCCCAATCACAGGTGACTTGTGATAACACTCGGAAAGTATGTCTCACAGGCCACATATAGAAACCTCGTCGGGTTGCAGGTTGCCCACCACTTCTGTGTGGCCACCCAAGAGGGATTAAGATGCCGCCCAGCGGATTAGCAGAGCGCCCACAGGTGCGTTTTTGTTCCTACTGGTGGTGCACATTTACACATGCCTCGGTGCACATAAAATGTATTCTGCACATGGATGGAAAGGATTAGCGGGAACATTGCCCTGCACCTCCTACCATAGTCACTGGTACCAGTCACCCAAGATCCTAATTATCCTGCAGCTTGCTCTTATTTTGGATTCAGTGAAATTACAGGAGATTCAGAACTTCTATCCATTTACTCCGGGACAAAATCTATCCTTATATAAGAAACTGAATCTTATGGCACGTGTCACTGGCAAATATAAATTAGTGGGTTTACAGCCATTTACTTCCCAGGGAGTTAGTGTCCCATTTAATTCCTGGGATGTTGCAGGTAGATATCTCATGGCAAAATTTGAGCCTATAAGAAATATGCAGAGGAAATTCTTGCTTATGGGTTCCTCACTTGTAGGCTGTGTCTCGACTGCATCCCTTTTCCGTAAAAGGGATGCAAATTAGACACATCGCAATTGCAAATGAAGCGGGGATTTAAATCCCCCCCACTTCGTTTGCATAAACATGGCTGCCACTTTTTTCCAGCTCGGAGCTTTGCTGGAAAAAAGCGCCAGTCTAGACGCAGATCTTTCAGAAAATAAAGCCTTTTCCAAAAGATCCCTTATTCCTCTTAAAATAAGGAATAAGGGATCTTTCGGAAAAGGCTTTATTTTCCGAAAGATCCGCGTCTAGACTGGTGCTTTTTTCCGGCAAAGCTCCGAGCTGGAAAAAAGTGGCAGCCATGTTTATGCAAACGAAGTGGGGGGGGATTTAAATCCCCGCTTCATTTGCAATTGCAATGTGTCTAATTTGCATCCCTTTTACGGAAAAGGGATGCAGTCTAGACACAGCCAAGGTGTTTTTCCTTTATACTTTGCCTCTCTTTTTTTAGGAACCAATTCTCCACAAACTGAACCCTCTTTTCTTTCTGCCCCAAATCATATGTTTTAACCGTTGAAGAGCAGCAGGTGTGAGCTCATTAAGGATGCATGGGGATGTGCGGGCTCGCTTTGCTTATGATATTATTTCCTTTACTGAGTAGTATCTCTTCTCTTTCATTCCAAGAAACACTTGCACTCAAAAGAGATGGGGCTGGAAATGTACCCAGGTTGCCAAAAGAGATCCAATATTTCATTTTTAATTGGATTTATATCTTGTATGAGCTAATCTGCCTGGCTACCTGCCTAATTCTGGAAGCAGCTAATGGTGGGCGAGTAGGATCACCACTCTGGAGCAAACAGGCCAGAAACTTAGAGGGCATGGGCAATGGGTTTAAGAGAGAGGCGTGGGTACTTTTTTTGGGTGGGGGGCCGTGAGCCATAGATAAATTAGCCGGGAGAAGGGAGAAGCAAAAACAACCAAAAAACAAGAAAGCCTTCTCACTGACGTGGCCCTCGACTGAGGAGAAAGACACATCGCACGTTCTCCTCACACACCAGAGCCTGCGGGGGACAGACTAGTAGATTTTGTGGGCTCCAGACCTACGGGGAGACAGCGGGTGTGTATGGGGGAGGGCGCTAGAGCACCAATGCTGGGGCAGAGCCCTGAGTCTTGGGAGCAGGTATAGTTAAGCTAGGGGCTACATCCAGCCCCCAGGCCTTAGGATCCTCACCCCTGGTTTAAGAGGCAAAGGGAGGCAATGCTTCCCTTGGGTCTTAGTGCTTAACCTCCCCTCGTTCTTTCCCTATTCTGACCTTTCATGAGGGTTCCCCCAGCAGGTTGTTGCAGCTTGCAGATTAGTGACTTAAAAGCAAAAAGCCTCTCTGCTGGCTACATCGATGAGCATAACATGGAACCTGCGAAAGGGTCCTGAAATGGGAAGGACACCATTTCACTGGCATGTGCCTGCCCTGAATTTACTGACAAAACCACGTGTGCATTCCTTTGTCTACAGGATCTCAGTTTCAAATTTCCTTTAAATATTTCATTAGGTTGCTGCTGAATCACGTCTTTAGAAAATCCATGCACCGCTATTTAGATGCATCCTTAAGTGCCTGGATCCTCAGAGAGAGATCTTCAAACAAACAAATGAATCAATCAGTTCTTCAAAGGGACACACTTATTACAGGCTGGCATCTTGTCTCCCCAAGCAACACCTTCACCCACCCCCATGGTAAAGGGCATAATTCAGTGTAGCTGCACTGAAGTCAAAGCATCATTCAGGGGAGTTAACAGCCTCCCCGAACTCTGGAGCAACGTGTGGGGAGGGCTTCTCCCTGCTTCCGGAAGGGGCGGAGCCTCAGGTGGAAGGGGCGGGGCGAGGACAGCTAACTATCTGCCCTGTCTGGGCCATTATGCCATCCCCACTCCAGACCTCAGAACTGCCGAGAGTGTGCGACGCTGTGGCAACAACCGGCCACCACCGCTGCTGGAGTAGCAGTAGTGGCAGCGGAAAGACTTGGGCCCTTTGATGACCGGATCCCAGGAAAACTAACCCTTTTCCCCTACCCCATTGGCTGGCCTGGGATCATTATATTGATTTACACCAGCAGAAGATCTGGCCCCATGTTAGGGATACCAAGGACACTTGCCTTTTTCTTTACAGTGGACACGAGAGATCCATTTCCTCACGTGGCCCTAAGTGAACTCTAGAGCCAGCATGATCACTGACTTTACAACATAAGTAGTTGCATTCTCCTCACACCGCCCCTATGGCTTTGCTTGTGATCGTCTTCACTCCCAAGTTTGTGGCTCTTGTGGCTAGTATCACCAAGGTAACCTGGGAGTTTCTTCCAAGTCTCCCAGAAGCTGTTGATTCCTTAAGATTCTGAGGCCCAAGTAAAATGTTTCTAATGCTCAGCTGTCCTTACAGATCAGAGGAGTGGAGAAAACAGCTCTGCGTTCAGATCGAATTGACTGTAAAACGAGAGGCAAGGAATTAGATGGGCATTATTTTTTATGAGGAGAAGGATTGTTGAGATATTGTTTCTGTATAAATCCATGGCACACCCGCATCTTGAATCCTGCGTACAGATGTGGTCTCCTCATCTCAAAAAAGATATCTTGGCATTGGAAAAAGTTCAGAAACGGGCAACAAAAATTACGAGGGGTTTGGAACGACTGCTATGTGAAGAGAGATTAAACAGACTGAGACTTTTCAGCTTAGAAAAAAGGAGACTCAGTAGGGATATGATAATCTAGAAAATCATGACGGGAGTGGAGAAAATGAATAAGGAAAAATTATTTGCTCATTCCCACAGCATCAGAACTAGGGGGTCATCAAATGAAATTAATAGGCAGGAGGTTGGAAATAAACAAAAGGAAGGTTTTTTTCACACCGCACACAGTCAACATGAGGAACTCCTTGCCAGAGGATGCGATGAAGGCTAGAACTTTAACAGAGTTCAAGAAAGAGCTAGATAGATTCAAGGAGGTTATCTCCATCATAGTCTATTAGCCAGAATGGGTAGGAACGGTGTCCCTAGCCTCTGTTTCTCTGGAAGTGGGAGACAGGGGAGGGATCACATGAGGATTACCTGTTGTGATCCCTCCCTCTGGGGCATCTGGCATTGGCCACTGTCAGCAGACAGGACGCTGGGCTAGATGGACCATTGGTCTGACCCAGTATGGCTGATCTGATGTTCTTACGTTCAGGGACACATCAGGCCTTCCCAACTGCAGAGCGGGCTGAAAGCATTAACTATTGGGATCTGTAGTCTCCGCAAAGTATTCCTGTATACGAAAGCTGAAATGTAGGTTACATGGTTTAGGAATGGCCCAGGGGCACTTAGAAACTCTCTCTCAGTTAGGCCCCTTTGGAAGGATGCCCTTAGTTAACCCAAGTTTGAACTCTGCTGTGGATTTTGCAAGAGGATGGCAGTACGCTGTCTGGCAAACTTAGACTTACAGATCTGCCCTGTTGTGTTCATGGAAAATTTACCCCAGCACAGAAAGTCCTTAAGACATGACTGATTTTGGAATAGGCAGTTATTAACTGCAAAGCCGGCTCCCACTTAGTTAGGTGACTGGTGGATTATGCATCCTGCCAATTAGCTCCATCGCAGTGTTCTGTTTCTTGCCTTGAAACAATAAACTGTTCAAGATTTCCTGGAGTCAGAAAATGAATGTGAATGCCAAGAACCGTGGGTATATTAAAACCATCCCTACAACAATAGCCCTCAACTAGGAAGTTTGACTAATCACTCCCTTACACAGCAGAGTGTCTGACAGAGGAGTTAGAAAGCTGAAAGTGTATCCATCCCCACTAAAGGAAACTGCAGTTTACCGAATCCATGAAAAATATTGACTAACCTTCAGGTACCCTTTGTTCTCTAGCCTTCCTGACAAGCGCTTTTCCTCAGCACGACATGCCTGAAATACCTTTGCAATATGATTTGATTGGGAGGCTTATGAAGGTGGATTGAGACGAGTGAGTCATTATCCACCATTTATCTTTCATTTGGAGAAAAGAAAAACTCGGCGCAAAACAGGATGGAGGGTTTCATGCCATCATTTGGCTCAATTGCTTCACATTCCTTCGAGAGAAAAAAAAGGGCCTGAAGCAATCTCCAATGGTCTGACAAATTCAAAAATTGGGTGTGTGGGGAAAGAGGATCAATCAATCAGCTCCTAAAATGCAGTAGTACAGAGATTCGGCACATGCGAAAATCGCAGCAGATTGGTGGCCCTGCATTCAGTTGGATGACCCTTGTAGAGAATGGATAGAGAAGTTGCATTCCTCTTTTACTTGTATTGTGTCGGCATGACTCAGGTGGCAGGACTGCAAAATCTTGCACCTCAGAGTCATTTGACCAGTTGGCATGCAGGCAGATACATCTAAAAGCCATTGCCCATGAACAGCTCTCTTGTTTATGTGAAACTAAGGTGATGTCTACACTAGCCACCCTAGTTCGGACTAGGGTGGCTAATGTAGTCATTCAAACTTGCAAATGAAGCCCGGGATTTAAATATCCCAGGCTTCATTTGCATGTTCCCGGGTGTCGCCATTTTTAAATGCCCGGTAGTTCAAACTCCCTGTCCATGGCTACCCGCGGCACGAGCTAGGTAGTTCAAACTAAAGCTCATGATTCGAACTACCTTTACTCCTCCTGCAATGAGATGGTGCCCGGGAACATGCAAATGAAGCCCGGGACATTTAAATCCCGGGCTTCATTTGCAAGTTTGAATGACTACATTAGCCACCTTAGTCCGAACTAGGGTGACTAGTGTAGACATACCCTAAGTGATGTGTAGTCAGGTCTTTCCAAGGGATCATAATGTTTCCGCTAAGGATATAAAATCCAATTTACAAGGTTAACCGGTTAAACGATATGTTTAACCAGTTAAGCAGCCTACTTTGTTGTACTGGACCCCTCCCCTGTCCATGATGCGGCACAGTAGGCCGGGCTGGGCAGGATCTGCCTCACCAGTGGTGGATATAGGGCAGGGTGAGTGGGGTGGCTGCTCCGGGCCCCGCACTTCAATAGGCCCTGCGCATGCACTACCGCCTGTCGGCTGTGGCCGTGGCACATGCACAAAATTGTGCTGCCCCGGACCCTGCGCTTCAATAGGCCTCGCACCCTGAGCCCGCAAAACTCTCATCCGCCCCTGCACCTCACCATGCCACAGGTGGGCTGCTTTAGCCCAGAGAGTCTGGAGTGCCCCCCTACCCACAATGCAGTGTGGTGGGCAGCCAAGCCAGATAGGGCCTGCTGCACTGCGAGTCGGGGGCTGCTCCGGCTGGGCCAGGCACAGGTTAACCAGTCAGCCCAATAAGCATGCTGGGAAGACAATGCTTACCAGGTAACCGATGGGATCGGCCTGAAGACTGTAATCCCTTTTTAAAGTCTGTATACGGTTCCCTCGTGTCAGAGTTGAAGTCCACCAGCCAGGTGGCACTTTGGCTAGTGAGTCTCGGAGGGGCAGCCATGTTAGGCCATATCTACAAAAACAACGAGGAGTCCTGTGGCTCCTTAAACACTAACAGAGACAAGTGACAGTGAGGGAGATCTAGGGTGGATATTAGGGAAAACGATTTCAAAAGGAGGCTGTTGAAGCATTGCAATGCATTGCCTACAGAGGTAGTGGAATCTATATCCTGAGAGGTGTTTAAGTCCCGGCTTGACAAAGTCCTGGCTGGGATGATTTAGTTGGGATTGGTCTTGCTTTGGGCAGGGGGTTGGACTCAGTGATCTCCTGAGGTCCCGTCCCATCCTAGGATTCTATGATTTGTTTGGGCATAAGCTTTTGTGGGTAAAAACCACTTCTCAGCCAGCTGCTCTGAGTGGCATGAGGGGGGAAGCCGGGAGGGGAGCTTACCTGCAGCTGTCACTGGGCCATGGGCCAGATTCGGCCCACGGGCCATATTTGGCCATTCCTACTGAAGAGAAATTTTGCAATTCTCAAAATTGTTTTTTAACGGAGAGTTTAAACTGGATTCCATTTCCTTTTGATAAAGTGTGTTTATTCCTTCCTCTACTGCAGCTGTATTACCTCAGGTCATTAGGTCACCATAGCTAAGTAGTATCTGAACTGTTCAGTACTTGAATAGGAGACCACCAGGTAAACCCCAGATGGTGTTAATACCACACTCAGTGGCTCTCTTCCTCTCTCCAATGAATTAGTACTGCTTGAATATCCCCATTTAGTGCAAAGGGTCTTTATGTTGCCTTTGGAATGTGGTATTAAAATTAAGTTCCGATCAATCCCAGCTGTTGAAGATTCCATTGTCGTTTTCACCGGGGCTGGGCAGGAAATGGTTTCACTGTCCTGTGACAACTTTAAAAATTTTGAAAAATGTTCCTGTCCCAAATTGGGACAGAAAATTGGACTCTTGAAATTTTTTCACAAAATGAAAATACACAAATAATTGGTAGATGTACTGGCACTGGCACATTTACTGGTATGACAATAATTAATATGTTATTTTTAGTTTCAATCACTTTTACTCTGATTGGCCTACATTTCAAAAACCAAAAGTCATTATGAATTGAAAATCCCACAGTTTTCAACTCAAGCATGTGGGGATCTTTCAACAATTTAACAACAAAATTTCATTTGAGAACTTCACAGAAAGCCAACCTTTTCTGTGACACATTATGGCTTTGGACACCATTTTTCAATCCAAAACATTTTCATCCAAAAATTCATAACCTGCTTTACTTTTGTCAAGTGTAGTGAGGCCAAACGGGTTCCAGATTTGAATTGGCAACATTGTATAGCTACTTTGCATTGAGGTAAATTATGGCACAAGGGACAGAACATTAGAAAGTCAGGCCTTGGTTTTCTGGTAGGAGCTAGCAGATCCGGGATGGCCAGCAAATTTACTCAAATTGCGTTTGAAAATTAATTAATCCCTTCCCGCTAATCCCTGTTTAACTCTACATTATAGCCACAGTCAACACCGGTCTACACTAGGGCTTTATTTAGAAATAAGCCCCCATAGGTTGAATTTATAAGCAGTGTGTCCACACTATGAACCTGTTAGTTTGAAATAATGCGCCACTTATTTCAAAATCTGCACTCCTGCTTTTCTTTGGAACGGGTCCCATCTGAGGAAAGATTAAAGAGACTAGGAATTTTCAGTTTGGAAAAGAGGAGACTAAGGTGGGATATGATAGAGGTCTATAAAATCATGAGTGGTATGGAGAAAGTGAATAAGGAAAAGTTATTTACTTGTTCTCATATAAGAACTAGGGGCCACCAAATGAAATTAATGGGCAGCAGTTTTAAAACAATAAAAGGAAGTTCTTCTTCACACAGCACATAGTCAATCTGTGGAACTCCTTGCCTGAGGAGGTTGTGAAGCCTAGGACTATACAGAGTTTAAAAGAGAACCAGATAAATTCATGGAGGTTGTCCATTATTGGCTATTAGCCAGTATGGGTAAGGAATGGTGTCCCTAGATTCTATTTATCAGAGGGTGGAGATGGATGGCAGGAGAGTGATCGCCTGATCATTACCTGTTCGATTCACTCCCTCTGGGGCACCTGGCATTGGCCACTGTCGGCAGACAGAACACTGGGCTGGATGGACCTTTGGTCTGACCCAGTCTGGCCGTTCATATGTTCTTGAGGAATCACGCTAATTTCAAAAAAGTTATTTCGACAGCATTCATGTGGACGCTCCAATGCCGCTATTTCAGAATAACGACTCCCCGGAGTAATTCAAGATGGGACTCTAAGTTGAGGTAGCGCATCCACATTAATGGAGTCTGCCTTGGGCTAAAGTCGAGGCTTCCCCATAGTGGGGGGGCGCGCTATTTCAATTTTGTTATTTCAGAGTTAAGTCGAATTTAGTTGTTTCAAAATAGTTTCCTAGTGTAGACATGGCCTCAGAGCACACTGGGCAAAATCCTGAAATTCATCAAGATTACAGGCCTCTTCCAAGCTGATCTTTTTCGCACACAGGGATAGGAGAAGGAGGGAGGGAGAAGCTCATTCACACATATGTCAACATGAAATTTTGCCCCCTTCCTTTTGGTGAAGGAAACAGATGAAAACCAGGGCCACTGGAGCAGCCTGTCCTAGTTCTGGAGCATCAGCAGGGTCTAGGCAAGCCAAGAAAGAACACATGGCAGTTGTGTGTTGTAATGACACCTCAAGAAAAATCATTCTGAGTCGTGTGCGTGATCAGTTAACTTCTGTGGGCACCTTCCCAGATTTCCTGAATCAAAAGTAAATTACTTAAAGACCTTCTCTGTCTCTGTCTCTCTTTCTCTCTCTCTTCCCCCTTGTGACTGAACACCAGAGGTTTCACGGCTATTTTACTGTGTTTACACATTATGAAAATTCTGGTCAGTTAATTATGAAAATATTGGTAAGTCTGCAACACAGGCTCCTCGACGGAGCCAAAGTGAAAAAAACAGACTAGGAAGCCCTTGAAAAATGAGCTGCTTTCTCTCTGCTCCTATTGCCAGTGGATTTTGTTGTTCTAGGGGGACACGGGGCGAGTCTGAAAAAGTTTCTTGACAAGCTGAAACACGGGAAGGCTAAACTGGAAGCTTGGTTAACTGCATACATTTGCCCTGTATTAAGCAGAGACAGAGAAAGTCAGAGAGGGGGCTGAAGTCTGTTCTCTCTTACACGACAGTGAATTCAGAGTCATTCCAATGACATCTTTGGATCGAGGGCCAGCTCTTCCTCTGGGGAAAATTAGTGGATCCACAAAACTGCTAAGGATCTGGCCCCTAGTTCTGTCTCTCACTGATATAAACCCAGAGTGATTCCACTGAACACTAAGATCCGATTATGATTCCACTTACAGAGGTTGTCACAGGGTGCAACTCCACTTACTTCAGTAACATCCTTTTGCAATATGCACGGACAGAGCTATGGGAGAAACAAGCTTGCTTTTATCAGTGGAGTTATGATAACTGTAGCCGCTTGGCTGCTCTCTCAAGTCAATAGAATTATGCCAGCAAAGAATCTGGCTCATTGTTCTCCAATTGTGCCAAGGTAGATATGAGGAGAATAAATTTCAGTCCTCAATTCCATTGATTTCCACAGAGTGACAATGATTTATACCAGTTGAAGAGTTAGCCTACCAACTACACAAGAATCACATCAGTGAAGCTAACAGCAGAGTTAGGGCTAGATAGAAAAAGGGAAAAATCTCCAGTTGATCTGATTCTCTTTACATATACTAATAGACAAGGGAAAGGTGGGGTTTTTTTTAAGGTTAACAGAGAGAAAATTATTTCTATGCCTATGTTATGTCTTTTCTAAATGACATTTCGATATACATATAAATGAAGGGGGAGGATAATATATGCAAAGTGCAGTGTATTCACAGTATGACAAAATTGGTCACTTTTCATATATGGTATGACACAATACATTTTAAAATAATATGCACCACCACATATTTTAACCCGCATCAAATTGATCAATTTTGTAATGTTTAACATGTGGCTTATGCATTTTGGAATACGTTAGAAAAACAGTTGCATGTATTCTACTAAAAAAGGTGTCTATTTAAAATGTATATTATACTTTGATGGAATTTTACCTCTCTGGTTGATATTTATCTCGTAATTTTATTAAAGGAGCAGTTGTAAATACAAGTTGACTATTGGGAACTTTTTTTTTTCTTGAACATATTTTTTTGCTTTAGGGTATGTCTAGACAGCAGAGCTATTTTGGGATACTGGAAGTATCCCGAAATAGCTATTCCATGTCTTTTACACGTGCCCATTATTTCTAAATAGATTTCAAAATAATGGGCACGCTATGCCGGCATCCCTGTAATACTTGTTCCAAGAGGGTTAAGGGATATCTTCAAATAGTGCGTTATTTCAAAATACATTTAAAATAAGCTACTCAATTTGCACAGCACAAATTGTGTAGCTTATTCTCAGATAAGGGTGCTGTCTAGATGCACCCTTAGGGTGTGTCTAGACTACAGGGTTTTGTCAACAAAAGTGGACTTTTGTCGACAAAACTATATCTGCATCTGCACTGCCGCTGAGTTCTGTTGACATAACGTCGACAGAACTCAGCAGTTTTGTCAACGGCGGTAAACCTCATTGTACGAGGAATAACGCCTTTTGTCGACAGAGTTCTGTTGTTAGAAGGTGTTATTGCATCTACGCTGTCCTTAGCGTCTACACTGTCATGTCGACAAAGCAGCTTGCTTTGTCGACAGAACTGGATGTAGTCTAGATGCTCTTTGTCGACAGAAGCTTTGTCAACAGTATCTGTCAACAAAAATTCTGTTGACAAAAGCCTGTAGTCTAGACGTACCCTTACTAACGACATAATAGAAACATACCATTTTCCATAGCTGTTAAATGTACCGCATGGAATTATGTTCTTGGGGACCTTAGTAAGGTTCAAAAATGTACTAGATGAGTTCATGGAAGAGAGATCCATCAATGCTAATTAGCCAGGATTAATAGAAGTGGTATCCCTAGCCTCTGTTTGTCAGAAGCTGGAAATGGGTGGCAGGGGATGAATCACTTGATGATTCCTTGTTCTGTTCATACCCTGTGGGGTACCCGGCATTGGCCATTGTCGGAAGACAGGACACTGGGCTAGATGGACCTTTGTTCTGACCCAGTATGGTCGTTCTTATGTAGGGTCTGATCCTTTGCTCCTATCCTATGCAAAGCTCTCATTGACTTTAATGGTGCAGGATCACTGCCCAGTTCCCTACAGTAGAACCCCACTGAATTCAATGACAGTATATTGGTGTAAAAGTACAGAATTTGCCTTGCAAATTTGAAGGGGTTGAATAAAATCGAGATTTGGGGGTAAATCCTGTAACCTTCAGTGTATCCCTGAAGTTTATAAGTTTTGAAGAAATTCAGCAACCTGAAGGTGGTGTTGGCACATATCCTTTAAGGCTTGGTTAATGCACATGATTAAAGTTAAACCCATGCTTGTTTAAGTGCTTTGCTGAACAGAGTTAAATTTAAGCACATTCTTAATGTTAAGCCTGTGCTGACACCTAAAAAGATCTTGTCAGGGTCTGGTATTCAATTTCTAGAATGTTTTTTCCTTTGGTTTTGTAGGTTGGAAATGTACCACGGAAATCTGTTTCATTTTTGCAACTAATGCTCTATTCCATGTCACATTTGACATGTGGTAACAAGGCATGCCAGCACATTGCTAAGTCCCATTGCTGTGAAATCTATTTAACATTTCCCAGTATTGTAGAAGATAACACACATATGTTCCCGCCGAATTCCAACATTGCTTCTTGTTGGACTTGTCATGACTTAGGGAAACAAAGTATTGGCCTGAAATATACCCAGAGCCAGTGTGCAATAGTTTCCTTCATCGAAAACACTCATAATTAGAACAGTGACCTGTCTATTTAGCCACAGCGCAATCCAATTTACTAACAGTTTGCAGACTGAACCGTTATACCTTATAACAAATCAAATTATGTATCTCCCGAAGAATCAACGAAACCTTTTTCTAGGAAGAAAGCATTTAGTGAAACAAAGAATCAAGCTGCTGTTCCTCTAATGGCAAAAATTTAATTTCCTTAGATCTACATTCTTGAAACTAGGGTGTGATTTAGAAAACAAGTCTACTTAGACTATACAATACTCAGTCACTTTGGTTGTTCTCTGAAGCAAAAATTTAGCTGGGACTAATCATGGAATTTGTAAGAACTGTCCTGTATCCATCACCTAATATTTTATAGCCATAGTATGACACCAGGAGTTATTTTCAAGGGAATTCCTGTTTTAAATAATAAAGAAATGGATCGAGCTAGTTCAAGGGGAATAAAAGAGATCACAGGGATTTTCGAGATGCCCAAGGTTGGGTTCTGAAGTTAAATATTTCACAACCTTCCTTATTTCAAAACAGTGGCATAAGTTGAAACTTTCTAGGCCAGCACACTCTGGTCCGGCACCACCATGTCCCAACATGATTTCCGTTAGCTGGATGTCCACTTCTCATGGGTGTGGCAAGGTTTCCCATGCTCCTATAAAGTTTGTTTCCAGCCACTAATCCTGGCTCTCAGTGTTTTGTTATTTGTCTCTAATTTACCCCCAAAATGTCTTCCGAGAGCCCAGTAAGCAGTGGAAGTCTTGGTAATGCTGCTAGACAATATTGACCTCCTGTGGTCCAGCAAATTCTCTGGTTCAGCATTGGTCAGGTCTCAAGGGTGCCAGACTAGAGAGGTTCAGCTGTTAGAATGATTACTGTCGACTTTTTAATAGGATTGAAATTATGAGAGCAGCCTCAGCTAGGCTATTTTATAGTCCTCTCCTTCCGCTGGGGTCATCTCCACTGCAACACAGCGATTAATAAAGAGGCCGTAAAACGTGTTGTAGAATCTAAGGTGAACTTTCTGAAAGAAGGCAAGGAAACAATGTACTTTGTAATAGTCTCCTGTTGGCCATGTATGAGGCTATGACAGATGCCAGGTCCTTTCATCTCAGAATGATACTGCAGTATTGGCAGGACACAGCAGAGATGATGAGTACTCACTACAAATGCTAGGTCTATCTTTAAAAATACAAGGTTGGACTTGGAATGAATTGTGGCTTTGTAGATAATCTGAATATTGTGGTGAAAATGCATCAGTGTTTGAAACATTCTGATTTTTTAACAAAACCATTTGAAATGGCTATTTTAAATTTAGGTTCAAAGCAATTAGCATCAGCATTAACTTTTTCTTTTTAGTTTTTGGGGTTCATTTTTTAGATTCTTCCTTCCATTCTCTTCTTCCCTCCCCATTTTTTATAAGAAAAAGGAATGAAAGAAAAGTGAAGAAAAAGTAAAGAAACAAGCAAACCAAAAACCCCCTAAGGCCAAAGACCTGTTCTTTTGAAAATATAATGTTCAAATGTATATGCAAAAATATTTCTCATATTTTGAACAACTTATATAGGTACTCTAGTGTACAGGGTGCTGTGATTCTATAAATGTCCAATTATATGTGCTTTTAGGGATATAGAGGAATATAATACATACAAAATTACATTCTATTTCTGCTACTAGAGGCCTGATTCTCCTCTGATTTACATGGATTTAACATCAGTGCAGCTTAGTTTACCTAAGTTTACTCAAGCCCTGTTTCTTTTGCTACTCTACACCACCCCACTGTATTAATTTTATACACCAATTCATTGAAGTCCACCTGTCACTCTTTGATGATAGAAACTAAGGAACAATTGAGCTTTCCTCATTCTGGTATAGCAAAGAGAGAAAGGGAGAACATCAGAGCGGCCATACTGGGTCAGACCAATGGTCCATCTAGCTCAGTGTCCTGTCTGCCCACAGTGGCCAACACCAGGTACCCCAGGAGGAGTGAACAGAACAGGAAATTATCCAGTGATCCATCTCTTGCCACCTATTCCCAGCCTCTGACAAACAGTAACTAGGGACACCATTCCTACCCATCCTGGCTAATCTCCATTGAAATTATCTAGTTCTTTTTTGAACCCTGTTGGGGTGCGTCTACACAGCACCCTTACTTTGAAATAAGCTACGAAATTTGTGCTATGCAAATTGCATAGCTTATTTTGAGGAAATTTTGAAATCACTTATTTTAAAATCTGGCGCTGTCTACAAAGTGCCAAATTTCGAAATAAGGTTCTGTTCTGCAACGTCCCTTAACCCTCATGCAATGAAGATCACAGGGACAATGGAATAGTGAGCCCATTCTATTTTGATATAACGGGCTTGCTCATAAGATGCCACGTAACTATTTCGGATGTAGCCTTATAGTTTTGGCCTTCACAATATCCTCTAGCAAGGAGTTCCAGAGATGCAGCAATGGAAAGCCCTTCCAATTAATATTTTACAGAGTTCATCGGTGGCATCTTCTAGGGACAATGTTCAAGACTTTCTCCTTTTTCCCTAATGGGTTTTGAGTCTTGTTTTTTCAATTTTGTTTATTTGATGTTTATAGAGATGGAGATAGAATTTACTTTCCCTCTGACTTTGAGCATTGTGTTTTAGCTTTTGGTGATTTTAAACTGTCCAGCGGCATTTGTCTATGATTATTGTTATTGTTCAATATTCTGACTTTGGGTGCATGATGATCATTCTGTTTCCACAGTGATTAATATTTTCCAACAGCAATTCCTGTACTGATGTTTCTTGGATTACAGGGATCCCTGCCTCTCAAATCGGCTTAGCACTGCTTAAATTGACCTGATCTGGCACTTAATGGCCATCGCTTTGCTCCGCAAACATGATTTGCTCATAAAATTGAATTTCAGTGGCGAGTGTGTCTCCGAAATTCCCATTCTCGTTAAACTGCTATTTGGCTAGAGTGTAGAAAATACCAACTTGGCCCTATTATGCTAAAGTTAAATTGAGCCATATGATTGGAATATTGCCCAGATTTTTTTTAAAAAAACAATCATTTTGAAATTAACATGATCAATACCCTAATGCATGTTGAAGGCTGGTTGGGTCTGACATAGGAAGTGATGCAATAATGGAGACCTTAAAACTCACAGTTCTCAAACAGGAAATGTTTTCCTCGAGGAATAGTATACTTGAAAACTGCAGATTACAATTTAATACTAACCAGATTTCTACATTAAACGTGATTTCCGAGAACAATTTGATTTTTTTTCTTCTTCTTCAAATGATCAAAACTGTGTTCCACCGCAGGCAGCTCCTGGAATGAGCCTGTGGCTGCCTGCAATTTAAATGTCAGGTTTCCCAATTGCTGACCTGCGTCAGAATGTTCTCAGAACTCTCTGTCACTCACCACTCGCCTGTCAATCTCAATCAGCTTCTGATGCCTGCACAATTCAGTTTACCTTTACTTCATTCTCGTTGCCTGCTTAGACCTACTTCAAATGGGGATATCAGGGGTTGCCTCTTGTGACATGAGGCACAAGACACCTCCCTATTTAATGCACAGCAAGATTCAGCAGATGGAATCATTCTAGAAACAACAGCAATTCAACCCAGCTGTATTTCTGGCAACAAGAGTAAAAGCTATGACGTCCATTCAGATGTCAAGGATGGAATGAAGAGAAATTCTCTTTAATATTTTTTTTTGTTGATTGCATATTTGATTTCCTCATCTGCCTCCAGTGCTATCATGATAATGAGTTTATTATTTGCATTGTGGTACAGATTGAACCTCTCCAGTCAACCCCTCTCTGGCACTCTTGGGACTTGATTTATGCTGAATCAGATAGTTTGCCGGACCACGGGAGGGCAATATTGTGTAGCAACATTACCAACACTTCTCCTGCTTCCTGGGCTCTTGGAAGACACTTAGGGGTAACTTGGAGCTAAAGAATAGCACAGAGCACTGAGAACCAGGACTGATGACTGGAAACAGACTTTGAGAATGTGGGAAACTTGGCCACACCTATAATAAGTAAACATCCAGCTAACTAAAATCATGCTGCACCATGGATGGTGCCGGACCAGAGAATGCCGGACTAGAGAGGTTCAACCTGAACTGGCTATGGCTATGTCTACACAGCAGTGTTATTTTGGAATAATTGATGTTATTCCGAAATAACAAAGAGCGTGGCTATACTGCAAGCATTATTTTGAAATAATGGTGAAGTGGAGGACTTCTTACTCCGACTCCTGTAACCCTCATTTCACGAGGTGTAAGGGAAGTTGAAGGAAGAGTGCTCTTCCTTCAACTTCCTGCTGTGTAGACAGCACCAAAAGCCGAATTGAGCTATTTCGACTTCCGCTACGTGATTGACGATATTTGCCCTGCAGTGTAGATGTCCCCTAAGAGTCCCTGTCTTGCACCAGAACCCAACGGTGCTAGGCACTGTACAAACACAGAAACAAAAAGACAGTGCCCATCCCAAAGGGCTTACAATCTAAGCCACCTTGATGAATGTTGGAACATAAAGAGCTACAGTTCTTCCAAGAGTGATGGGACAGCAAAGGGTAGCTGTGATTGTATATGGTCACATTGTCATTCTAGGGACATACACCTTTTTGAAACAGGGATGGGTCAGTTCCCCATTAACACAGCGAGGTTATTTTTCGTGGTGAACAGCACTTAACTTTTGCAGGCGACATGCTTCTTGCCACACGAGGCGTAGTGTACAATATGGGCCCTTTTTGAAGCAGAGACCATTCCATTCCCCTTTAACAGGACAAGGAAAAGTAATTACCATAGAAGACTGTTTAAATGATCTGAATATGGTAAAAATTATTATTTATATTCTGGGCACCAAAGAGCCCTAGCCAAGAAAGTGAATCCAACAGGGCTCGGAGCGGTACAAATATAGATCAAAAAGGAAGTTTAGAACTCCGGCTAACAAAGTTGTCATTAGAGAAAGGAGTGGGGTGAGGTGTAGGGAGGGGACTGACAGAATTTTCCTTAGAGGAAACCTTCTGGCCCATCGGAAGTTCTGGAAATGTTTGACTGGCTGACAGCACCGGGTTGCCTTAATGTGAAAGGCATTTGCTACCAGAGTGTGGAGATTGCAGGTCAAAGCAATTCTCTACATGCAACTAGACCCGGGTTACTCATGTGGCTTTACTGGAGCAAAGTTAAAAAATGGTTGGTAGCCCAAATTCTGCTATATAAGAACTTACAAAAACTCATCTGTTAAGAACCCCTCTCTATGGGCTTCCAAAAGCTTTTGAAAAAGCTGGTGGCCACCTGGTAGTGTTCTGTACTGCCCATGTGAAACATCTGGATTGGATTCCTGGTTTCTGTCTGTCACTCCATAGCTAAAATGCACCAGAGGGGAAATAAAAATGAAGTACCCCACTTTAATTAACCTTCCCAGACCATTAAGGAAAAAAATGGGCAAGCTCCCAGGTAAGTTCTAACCATTCCTCCACAACCTTGTGATGGGAGATCTTGGAGATGGAAGAATTCAAGAAAGGGGAAAAGGTGAAGGATATTCTCTGAGCTCCATAGGCAAACAGAGGATCCGCTGGAGAAAATTCCCTTCTCTGGAGTCAAAATGCTTTGTTCCATGGATGGATTGGAGTGATCCTCCGTCTTCTCATGTTCAAGAATCAAAAATATTGTTCTCCAGCCAGAACTGAAAGGTAAACCTGGAACCCTATAGAGCAATGTGACAATGTAACATTAATCCGACCCTCTGCTGTCGATATGATGGTAATGTAGGGGAAGATTAACCACAATAATGCTTCCCATGGTGAGCCATCGCTGTTCTGTAAATTGTGATTTTCAGACATCTGCTCATTTGGAAACATTTACATTGAGACGGAATCCCTCCCAGGTTGCATGATAGCCCCGACTCTGTTTTCTTAGGCTGTAGTTCCACATTTGGCACAAAGAACAAAGCTGTCCAGAGGCTACAGAATCCATGAAGCACAGGCCTGGACAACCTACAGATTACCAGCACAGTTGACGAGCATGCAGGAAACGCTCCCCAGTGCTGCCAAGTCATACAGCTCTTGAAGGAACCAGCTTCTCCATGCGAGCCGATGGCTTGCCTGATCATTAAATATTATTGCTCCTCCAGATGTGTCCTGAAATTCTCCCACATGTAAGAGTGTCTAGAAAAAGGAAAATGCAGGGAGACTCTGGTCCTAGATCATTACTTTTAGTTTTGTTCTGTCCATGCTTAAATCCACATAGGGCTCACTGGTGTTAATTGTGTGGGTTTTTTTTTGTATTTTCAAAATAGATTTAGTGATCAAGACAGTACTTGATTAAAGTGGAGTAGTGACCCAGGTTAAGCCTGAAATCTAGATTTTGAACATGCTATCACCATCACAGGGCCTAACCTCATAAGCCACACCATCAGGGCTCATCTACCCATATATCCACTAACACGATAAGGCATCAAGTGCCAGCAATGCTCCTCTGCCATGCATATTGGCCAAACCGGACAGTCTCTGTGACAAAGGATAAATGGGCACAAATCAGACCTCAGGACTGGTAACACTCTTAAACCTGTAGGGGGACATTTCAACCTCCCTGGCCACTCAGTCATGGATTTGAAAGTCACCATCCTTCTACAAAAGTTTTTCAAAAACCTGTTACAAAGGGAGACCTCTCAACTGGAATTCATTTGCAAAGTCAACGCTATTATCTTAGGATTGAATAGAGCTCTCAACTGGTTAACACATTACAAAGGAACTTAAAAGACAGCAATGGTCCTGTAGCACCTTAGGGTGTGTCTAGACTACAAGGTTTTGTCAACAAAAGTTCACTTTTGTAGACAAAACTATACCTGCATCTACACTACGTCCAAGTTCTGTCACCAGTAAGTCAACAGAATGCGGCAGTTTTGGTGATGGCGGTAAACCTCATTCTGAGGAAGAACACCTTTTCTCAACAGTTATGTTGACAAAAGATGCTATTGCATCCACACTGTGCTTTTTCAAAAAAGATCATCCAGACTCTGTCAAAAAAGTGGCTTGCTCTGTCGACAGAACTGGCTGTAGTCTAGATGCTCTTTTTCGACAGAGGCTTTGTCGACAGCATCTGTCAACAAAGCCTCTGTCGAAAAAAGCCTGTAGCCTAGACGTACCCTTAAAGACTAACTAAAATATATATATAGTGAGCAGGCAATTTCCCCCTCTCTGAATATTCACATCTCCAGACCAAATGCTGTGGATGACCTACTTCCACCCTGACTTGATTAGCTTCGTTGACACAAGCAACTTCTTCCTTATATACCCTCCTGCTCCTGTTCCTTCCACTTCCATCTGATGAGGTGGGTTTTGACTACAAAAGCTCATGCCCTAATACATTGGTTAGTCTCTAAGGTGCCACAGGACTCCTCGTTGTTGCTTCAACCAATTACAGATAGCGGCTTAGGGCGAAATTCAAGTCAAGATTCAGATTCTGATGCCAACCTCCATGCCATGGACATCCACAAATACTCACCCATGCATGCAGATCAAAGATTAGAAGAATGTCTGAGTCCATGGTTTTGGTGTGGGCCAATTTATAAGAGTGGTTTGAAATACTCTCTTACATGCAGTCCAAGACCTGCTCACCTTTTCATTCGAGGGAATGGCAGTTTCCATGGTCATGTGCAACTACTAAGAATGGATAGGGCATTCCCGACATGGGCCGTGAAAAAACCCTTCTTAACATCCTTGTTTCTCTCCTAAAATTGGATGCAATTGCATAATTCCAGCGTGTTCTGCCCTAGTTTTAGGGTTGTGGCTTTGGATAACCACCTATGTGTGTCTATTTTCTCTAATGAGGTGTCAGGTAACAAACTGTTCTGAAACAAAATGTACCAGCATGGGAACAGCAGGGATGGAAAGCAATGCCAGTAAATCAGGGAGAATTTCCTCATCTTTATCCGTACTGTGACTGCAGCCTATTTGTGAGAGAGGGATGCTAGCACAAACCACAACGTGTTGCAGCTTAGATCTATATACACACAGTGCGTGTGTCTGTACCTTCCCTGGTCAGAAGAACTAGGGAGAAAGTACAAGATAGGAGCACTTTATTTTTATCCAGTATTTCTGGACCAAACATAAACCTCAGGAGTGAAGCACTCTTTTTGTTTCCCCAGACCCCAGAAGCTTATGGGGAAAATAAAAATAAATATAGGGGAAGATCTGGGTCTATTTTATGTGTTTCATAATATTTAATTAACCCAAAAAAAAAATCACGGGCAATGTTGCACAGGGTTGGATCCTTCATATAGCTCTATTTACTTCACAGGAACCTGGCTGATTCACAGCGGGTGTGAAATTCTGGCCTATGTATATTTTTATCCAGCTCTCTGTGGCATCCCTTACTGTCTCCCTTCACATATTTTCAGTTTATTCGGTATCATTTTCAGCGAGGGGGAGGGGTTTGAAGAAAACCACAAATGGACATTTTTGCCACAGAAGTCGAGAGGAAAGGAAGAAGAAAGGAGAGATGGTCCAGATCCTCCTTCATTAATCATGCAAGATGCAATTTCTAAGGAAAATTAAGCCTGACTCATGATCTCGGGATAGACGTTTCAAATGTCAGAATATTTTTTTTCCAACCTGGAAAAAAAAAAAGGGGTCCGGACATTTGAGAGTTCTCTCCTAAGCTCATGAGTCACAGATTTAATAATTTTACTTAGAAATCTCTGTCAGCCAGCTACAGGCAGCCGGGACTCCCACTGTCAGCCAGATGTTTGACCCGAGAGCTTGATTTTTATGGGGTTCCACCAATAGGAGGGGAATAAAGGGGACAGTTGCCTTGGGGCCTGGTTATTCAAAAAGGTCTGGATCTGCCGCTGCTGCTGCCACCTTAGTTAGTAGTGACAGGGGAAGCTGGAGCCCTGGACCCTTTCGATCACTGCTGGAGTGCCGTGTGTGTGCTCTGGACAGTGCCAGGGACCGGGGGAGGGCACGCCATGCTCTGGACAGTGCTGAGGACTGGCTGCCCTTGGTTCTACCCTTCTGGGTGCATGGAGCTTCCCCCCTGCCCAACCTTACCCAGGGGCCTGTGGAGGCTGTCAGCTCCACTGGGTGTTTGACTCATGATTTTCCAATGGCGAGGGTTGGCAACACTTCCGTGAAGTCTCTGGCTAACTGCAATTTCCTTAATGAATGTAATTGGCACTTAGCTGTCTTGATGGGCGAATTAGGGAGTGAGAGTGTGTGTGAGAGAGGGAAAGAGAAAGAGAGAGAGAGAGACCTGATATTTCTCATTGGTTGCACCCACATCATTGTAACAATCATTATGCTTTCAAATGAACTCGCGCCAAAAAAACTATGAAGACAAAAACGCCAGATCAGAAAAACATCAAAAACAGACTTCAGAGAGAAACTGCTGAGCTGGAATTCTTATGCAAATTTGACACCCTGAACCAAGGTCTAAATAAACACATGGGCTATGTCTAGACTGCAAGCCTCTTTCGAAAGAGGCTTTTTTGAAAGATTCTTTTGAAAAAGCCTCTTTCGAAAAAGAGCATCTAGACTACAACCAGTACTTGCGAAAAAGCAAGCCGCTTTTTCAAAAGAGAGCACCCAGGCACCCAGGCACAGTTTGCATTACATAGCTCCTTTTTTTGAAAGAGCACTTTTGAAAAAAGGCACTATTCCTCGTAAAACGAGGTTTTCCACGGTTGAAAAAACTGCAGCATTCTTTCAATTTACTTTTGAAAGAACACGGCAGCAGTCTAGGGGTGTGTCTAGACTACACCTCTCTATCGACAGAGAGATGTAGATTAGGAACATCGAAATTGCTAATGAAGCAGGGATTTAAATATCCCATGCTTCATTAGCATAAACATGGCCGTCACTTTTTTCGAAGCGGAGTTTTTTCTAAACAAAACAAAATTCCTCAAAAAATGATATTTAAATCCCTGCTTCATTAGCAATTTTGATGTGCCTAATCTACATCTCTCTGTTGACAGAGAGGTGTAGTCTAGACACACCTTTGATGCAGGGGAAGTTTTTTGGAAAAAAGGCCACTTTTTTTAAAAAAAACCCTGTAGTCTAGACACACCCATGTAGTGCTTCTTGCATTACATTAGGTAATTCCCCATTCAGGTATTCTTGCTTTCTCATCACTTTAAAAGCAAGGAATACTCCTGTGGCACCTTAGAGATTAACAAAAATATAGAGTGTCATGAGCTTTCGTGGGGAAAACCCACTTCCTCGGATGAGCTTTAGTGGTGGAAAAAAGGGAGGACCTCTCACAATTTATAACAGAAAAAGAAGGGAGCAAAAAAAAGTACTTGTCAGTTGTGGTGCTGGTGCTAATGAGTCTAATTGAGTGGACTGGACGTGTCCCATACATAGCTTTTGATGTCAATGAGGTGTTAAATGTAAGGAAAGATGGGTTTATAATAGGCTATCTAGCTAATGTCTTTGTTCAGGCCAAGGGAAACAGTGTCAAATTTGCTTATGAAGGCCAGATCTATCCTCTCTGGGTATGTCTACACTGCCACCCTAGTTCAAACTAGGGTGGCTAATGTAGGCAATCAAAGTTGCAAATGAAGCCCGGGATTTAAATATCCCGGGCTTCATTTGCATCTTACCGGGCGCCGCCATTTTTAAATCACCGTTAGTGCGGACTCTGTGCCTGCGGCTACACACGGCACCGAGTAGGTAGTTCGAATTAGGCTTTTGTGGAAGAAAACATTGTCCTCACTCTGAGTTTGTAAGCAACAAGTAGCCAGAGGCAGTTTTATTACGAGCTGCAGGAAGGGAAAAACTGGTTCGGACAGGGGGAAGTCCCCCCCCTCACCGAGGCAGATCTTCGAATACAAGCAATTATGAAGCAGTTTATATACTGTCTATTAGATATAATAACAATAGCAATTAGTCTCCTTCCCATTACAAACACCAATGGCTAACAGTTATTTAGTTCCACCCAGATGCTCCTTATCTCAAGGTCCCTACCAGAGTCAGCATTCTATCCTTATCTCCGTATGGAGGCGAGAGGCGAAGGCAGCGTCTAATTACAGATCTCGCGTTGTCAGGCCACAGACTTAGCCTGACTCTTGCTCTCTTGTTAACAAGACCAAGATGGCTGCACACAAATTCCCTTATTCCCTTTTCCTGCCTCCACACTTTCTATCGTTCGAGGAGTAACTACCTACTCCGTGCCATTCGTAGCCGCGGGCACGGAGTCCGCTCTAACGGGGATTTAAAAATGGCGGCGCCCGGCAAGATGCAAATGAAGCCCGGGATATTTAAATCCCGGGCTTCATTTGCAATTTTGACTGCCTACATTAGCCACCCTAGTTCGAACTAGGGTGGCAGTGTAGACATACCCTCTCTCTGTAGTTGGCTTGTGAAACTCCTTTGTAGTAGAATGGCTACTTTAAAATACCTGATAGAGTGCCCCTCTATCAGGTTAAAATGTTCCCCTTCTCAACACTGTTGGAGATGAGCTATATCTGATTCAGTTAACACTGATATCACACTCCCATTTCTTTCTTTCTTTCTTTCTTTCTTTCTTTCTTTCTTTCTTTCTTTCTTTCTTTCTTTCTTTCTTTCTTTCTTATCTGAGGAAGTGAGTTGTATCTCACAAAAGTTTATGCCCTAATACATTTGTTAATCTGTAAGGTGCCACCTGGACTCCTTGTTGTTTCTGCTGAAACGGACTAACCTGGCTATCTCTCTGAAAACTGTCATCATGCAAGGTACTGAATTTAGCCTTTTGAAGTGGAAATCCATCAGTTTAATGGGGGAGGAACCCTCCCCCAGATACAGACAGACATCATCTTCCTTTCCAAGTGCAAACAGACGGACATCATACCAACAGGGCTCTTCTTATTCTTAACAATCTGAGGCAACTTCTAATAAGCTCAGATGCTCTGACTTCCTTCCCCAGACCTGAAGAAGAGTTGTGTGTAGATCCTCACCAAAAGAACTTAGACTGCCACCTTACTGAGCTAGAATCATACACTCATAGGTGTCCTGAACTCCTCATTCTGCAAGGAGTAAGGGAAGCCAATGGGAGTGTGTGCTCCCATCTGCGTCCCACATTATAGATGTTTCAACGGCACGGCTTAAGGCAAGCTGAATCCAGCTATGCATTTTGTGTAGCTGGAGGGTGTACCTTAAGCCAACCTGCCTGGTCGAGTGAGCTGCCATTTTCAAGGGCCCAGCAACAGAGCCCAATGGAAGCCACGTGGCAATTAAAAGGGCCCGACCCTTTTTTTTTTTTTTTTTTTTTTTCTGAACAAATTTTGTCCGGGGCTTCCAAATGGTTAAGACCAGCCAGACAATGGATTCTCCATATTGTCAAACTGACGTGAAGGAGAATAGAATCAGACCTATTGTGTGTATCTCCCCATTGCCCCACACCTTGTGTTGTCATTCATGAGTGTAAACGAGGCGGGAGGAGGGGGGCATAAAATGCAGGGTAGCATTCTCCAACCACATTGCACTCCTGTGCAATGAGGAATTTTCTCTGAAGCCATTTGTTTTATGATTATTTCAATACGTATTTTGGCGCCAGTTTCTTTCCTTAGATGATGTGATCCCAAAAATGCCAGCAGGCCGATAGCTATAATTAGGAAAATACATTTCTGTGATGTAAAAGTGAAAAGGATTCAATATCTTAAATCCATGCAAGACTGTAAAGTTATCAAAAAGCACACATAAAAAAGAGAGTGAAAGAGCGAGAGAAACCCTGAGGAGAAATCAAGTAAATTTGTGAAGGAAACGCCCATCCTGCTGCAGCATCAAAATCATAGGAAATTGATGTCTACACGTTCTTTAGATGTTCAGGGGAGTTGCAGTTGGGTATCATGGCTTTAATTAGCTGGCCTGCCTTGAGGGATATCAGAGATATATGTCTACACAGCAGGGCTTAACTCGAAATAAGCTACACAAATTGAGTTACGTCCATTGCATAGCTTATTTTGAAATAGCTTATTTCAAAATCGGGAGCGTCCACACAGCATTTGTTTCAAAATGAGCACTCTTTCTCTGACTTCCCTTTCTCCTTATACAATGAGGGTTACAGGAGTCAGAGTAAGAAATCCTCCATCTTGATAGTATTTCGAAATAACTGCCAGCTGTGTAGACACGGACTAAGTTATTTTGAAATAATGTTGCTGCGTAGACATTAGTGAATAGCAAACTTCATTACCCTAGCTGTAAAGTAGCTGATTCAAACACTGATAACCAACTAATCTGCTGTTAAAGTGGTAAAATATTGATATCCCCAACCGTCCTGTGTAGAATGCAGCCATTACAGCTAATTTGTCAGGGGTTTCTGAGTTTCCAAGCAGTGCCAACAGGAATTATACAGAAAAAGCTTTGTTTTTGTTTTTAATTTGCCCCCCGCCCCCACCCTTGGGTAGAACATGCTACTTTTCGAGTCATGAGTGTAGATTTAAGAGCCTATTATTGCCTGAAAGGAAAAAGTGACTTCTGTATTCTAACAGCATTCCAGCATCATCAATCCAGACAACCCCAACTGATATTGCACAAAAGACGCTATGATTGCTTACAGCTGTATTACTTCTGACTATGTCACTTTTGCAAGGTCTCAAAACTAAACAGTCATGGTGCTGGCCATTTCTTCGATGGGGTCACTTAATTACAATTCAGGAGACTCAGATTTCCTGTTTGACCTTGGGCAAGTCTCTTAGCCTAACCTCTCATTCAGTTTGCCCTCTCATCAGTATTTTCTGTAAGATAAGCACTTGAGCGGCCACTCAGGAGAGAGTCCAATGCTTCCCGGCTGTCCCACAGCTAGGGTTGGTTTGTTTGTTTCTACCAGTGGTGCACATTCACACATACTTTGGTGCACATAAAATTTATTCCACACATGGATGGAAAAAATTAGATGGAACATTGCCTCTGATGCGGGGATATTTTCTTCACTTATGGGGTGGTGTGAAAGTAAAAATCATCAACAATCATGCGGTGCATATTGAAGAGCGCTTTATAAGGGCTGAGATAAGAACATAAAAGTAAGAACGGCTATACTGAATCAGACCAAGATCCACCTAGCCCTGTGTTTCTCACTAGACTCGGGCCCACACCACATGATTCATCTAAGGGTTTGTAGCCACGTGAGTTTTGCGGCTCCTATTGGCTCCGGTTCACCGTTTCATGAACACAAAATAGCAGCTTCTTCTGTAGAGAGAAATGACACTTCTCTTGAGATGAAGGTGAACATCCAGCTTACAAGGCATGGCTGATACAAGTTACACACTCCACAGTGGGTAGATCAGAAAAAGGAGACTCCTAGAAGGGACTGTATGAAGTTTTCTGAAACGGAGTTTTTCCTTCTGTTGTTACTGAGAGTTTTTTTCCCCTAAGAAAACTCTGGTGAGAAGAATCACCTGAAATTTGTGAAAGAGCCCAGACAGAATAGTTACTTTCTCCCACCACAGAGAATCGGATCTTTAAGAACCAGAAGATCAAGTGGCGTGCTCACAATATCACAAGGGATTCAGCCAATCCCTGGACCCTTGACACCTAACCATTAGACTAGAACTAGTTGGTAATTTTTAGACAAAAGGGGTTTTTTTTGTTCAGAAAATGCTAATTTGTCAAAATTGAAACTATGTGTGGGAAAAGGGTAGTCTTGCTGAACGTCTTGTTTCCAAAATATTTTGATTTTTAAAAATTATCGAAGTGCCCCATTTTAACATTTTCAAAACGAAATGTTCCTTTTTTTCTGGTGGAAAAAGACTTGTTTTCAAAGGCATTAAAAGGAGTTTAAAAATTAAATCAAAACAAAACATTTTGATTAATCCAATCTGTTGTTTGTTTGGTGGGTTAGTTCATGAAAATGTCTGAACTATTTCCATCGCAGTTTAGATGGAAACATGTTCTGACATCTGGGAAATCCTCACAAAATGGAAGAAAAAAAAAGAAACTCGTTTTCCTCCCAATTCAACATTCAGAAGGAACAGCCTTTTTGCAATTTAAAATTGTGAACTTTCCCTCAGATAGACAAATAAATATGATCAGATGTTTGAAGTGAAAACTAGCCCTTTCCCCGGTAACAATAAAGAAATCTAGAATGTTTCAATGTTTGGAGATTGGTGGCAAACTGAAGCATTCATGCAAGTTTGCAATGTACGATAAAGGCAAAGGAGGGGAAAGACCATATTTCAGTACTGACATGTCAGGAATCATTAAAGCTTAGCTGTTACAGGAAGGCAACGGGGAAGAAACATAGAGAAACACTAACGAAGACTCATGTTACCAGCCCTTTAAATAAAATACTGACCATAGAAAGGGACTTTAAAGGCTTGGGGAAACAAATTCAGATTTCAAGGATGCAACCAGGGCCTCATGAGCCAAAACCTCTCATCGATCATGTAGTGGGCACCTCCAGAAGCATGGCGTACATCCAAACCCACTTGCAAAGTCATTATGGGCTCACGCCCACAGACACCGGACCCGTGAGTAATTCTTGATTGCGTGTGTAATCCCTGGAAAGCCACTGAGACGACTCATTTCAGAAAAGGCTGCCAAATCATATCAACTGAGCTTCAGAGAGCAACCATCCATTTCCCAGTTGGACGAGCATCTCGAGTTGTTATTAGTGACCTTTTAAGGTTTGAGTTTTTTTAAAACAATGTGCAGCCTTCGTTGCCATGGAGAAATGGCACCCTGCAATTCTAGGCTCTATTTTATGTTTATGGACTTGGAACTAGAGCAGGAAACCTAGCAGCCTGTTCTATCATTCTGTTCCTGGCTTTGACACTGATTCTCTAGGGGCCCCAGTCAAATTACTTAACTTGTTCAAGCCTCAGTTTACCCACGTAAAAGATGGATGTTACAACACCCACATTTTAGGAATGCCACAAACTTTGTGTGTGTCTGTGTGTGTGTGTGTGCCCTTCTTCAAGGTTCTTGGATGAAAGTTGCTGTGTCTGAATCATTGTTGGAGCTGGCTGAAATGTTTTTGACTAGCTGTAATTGTTATCGTAGTACAGGTTGAACCTCCATTAACCAGGACTCTCTGGTCCGGCAACATCTGTGGTACAACACCAGACAGTCCCAGTGGAGGCCTGGTGGCCAGGAGTCTTGTGGGGCTGGGAAGCCTGGCACACTGCAGGGGACTGGTAGCAGGCAGGGGAGATGGCCTCTAGATGGTAGTCAAGCCAAGATTGGGCAGTGGCAGGAGGACAGGAAGACCTCCCCTGGTCCGGCAAAATCCCTCATTCTAGAATGTTCAGGTCCCGAGAGTGCCGGATGAGGGAGGTCAAACCTGTAATTTCTGTGACAGTAGCATGAGGCTCTTCAATGATAGACCCTTGTATCTATCAATGGAATTGGAAAAGTTAGCGCTCAGTTAAAAACTACTAGAATGGCAAAGGACGATATAGTCCAAGCTCTTTGAAATCATCCTCCTTAGGCAGAAAGACAGTGTCAGTCTGACAGGAGCTCAGTGTTAGTCAATAGAATTCACTCTGAAGTGAAGATGGAATTTAAAGTAGAGAAGGACTACAGAGCTGGGATGTCAAAACCACCTGATGGAAATTGGGCCTCTCAATCTTGTAGACAGCTCTGCAAATCTGTCTATATTTATTGTGATGGGTTTGAGTAACGGTGCTGGACAGCTGTCTGAAAATGAAATGCCACTGAGCAGCACAGCTGAAAAAGTGACATGTACTGCATTGAATCAGTGACTAGGAATTTCCAGCTCTATTATGTATGTAATGTACTCAGGAAGATGCATGACAGATTCACCTGTCAGACCGCACCAAATAAGACATCTTTTATTCTTTGAAGGATCCACATAGCTGGCAAAAACATTGAACTGAAGTACCTAAGACCACGCCAAACCCAAAACACTCCCCAAGTCTCCCCACCTCTTCTGGCTCTTTACATAGTAAATCCTCTCTAAACACACTGCAGTAAATATTCATTTTTGGAAACAGTTCTTTTAACAGGTCCTTTGTCAATGGAGAATTACTATTTAACGAGCTTCATCAGCATGGACCATAACTTGCTCATGCATCTTTTGTTTGATTTGAATGCATTTGTCAGTTGTCTTTAAATGAAACGTCTGATATTCTGTAATGTGTTTTTGTCTTTGCTAGCTTTCATAAGGCAAGGAGAAGTAATTTCTTTTGAAAATTAACATGCATATATATACACCCTTATTTTTTATTGGCAAATAAAAAAAATAGTTTATTAGCCAGTCTAGGGCCTTAATCCTTAACAGTACTATTTTAAAGACAGCCAGTTAAGAGTCTTTTTAAATGTCAATTTTGTCAGGGACTAGCTTGGCAGTAGATTTTTAATAAATTGGTCTGAACTATCTGCAGAAACAGGTGCCTTGATTTCAATGGCGCTTCACCCAGTAACTCAACATGTGATTTGGGCCCTTAGCTTACGAGTTCATTTGTAAAGAAGAGTTTTTAAAGAAATATAATTTTCTTAAAAGTAACAATATTGGGATTTTAATCAGACTGTGGACGCCCTTCCTTTGAGGGTGGTGGAAGCCGTCTTGCTTTGGTCATTTGAACTGGACGAGATTAAGTGTTGGTGTGTACATGTTAGGGAAGAAAATGGGATTAGCTCGCATTGTAAAGAATCATATATATTGTAGCCCAATGTCTGAGAGTCTGTAACACTGAAATGCTGACTGTTCCCTCTGGGGGGCGCTGTTGCCTGAAATGCTGGCTGTTCCCTCTGGACGGCCCGTGCTGCATGAGGAGTGCGGGGCCCAAACAGCCGCTTGCACCACTTGCTCCCCCGCGGTGGCCTGGCTGAGCAGTGCAGAAGTCAGCCGAGCGCCACGGCGGGAGGCGAAGGGGGGCGGGGCAGTGACGTGCGGAGTGACAGCAGCTCCAGGCCCTGCCCCCTGGCCGTGAACGTCACCATCCCGCCCCCCTTCGTCTCCCGCCGTGGCGCTCGGCTGACTTCTGCGCTGCTTAGCCAGGCCGCCATGTGGGAGCAAGTGGTGCAAGAGACCGTTTGGGCTCCATGCTCCCCATGCAGCACTGGGAGTGTGGTGCCCAACCAGCCATTTAGGCTCAGTGGTCCCCCGAGTGAGAGGCAGGAGGAAGAGGAGAAGAGAAAGAGAGAGACAGAGAGAGAGAGGCAGGAGGCGGAGGAGAGCTGAGAGAGAGAGATGGGGGGGAGAGAGAGAGAGAGAGACCAGAGGCTCAGGAGAGAAGACCAACATGGAGGACAGACCTGAAAATCCCGTATTAGGACGGGCTAATTGGCTAGTTGTAAAGAATCACCCTGTGAGGTATTTTATATATCGAAAATTTTCTTTGAGTCTCTTGGTATGTCTACACAGCAAAGTAATTTCAAAATAACTTTCCTAGCATCCACACAGCCACACCGCTATTTTGAAATTAATTCAAAATTGAGGAGCACTTGTTTCAAATTTGGTAAACCTCATTCCATGAGGAATAACGCCAAATTCGAAATAGCTAAATCGAAATAAGCACTGTGTAGACACTTATTTCAAAATAGGGGGCCTCCAGCCTTTCCCAGGGTGCTTTGGGGGCCACTCTGGGCACAACCAGGAAAATTCTTCTGCTCCCTCTCCAGCCCTGGAGTCCTTAAAGGGGTAAACTCTGGCCACAGTGCTTATGCCAGCTGCAAGCCTGCCAGCACAAAGCCAGCAACCCAGTGGCACCCAGCCCTCCACCACTCCCCAGTAGCAGGCTGGCAGCTCCCAGGGGCCTGCCAGGGGCTACAAAAGGCATGCGCCTTCCTGGTCTGGTGCGGAAATTGTGGACCTCATTGAGGTTTGGGGGGAGGCCTCCAATGTCCATGATCTCCGCACTAGATGCAGGAGCACGGCCATCTACAGGCAGATGGCTGATAGCCTGGCCAACAAAGGCCACATGCACACCAGGAGCAGGTGCACATGAAAATAAAAGAGCTGCGGCAGGCCTATGCCAGGGCCTCAGGGGGCAGCTCCCAATCAGAGGCTGACCCAGACCCCTGCCCCTATTATGATGCCCTGGACTGCATCCTGGGGGGGTCAGATGGTCCATTTCCCCCAGGTGGTCATTGACCCTGGGGCAGAAGGCCCTTCCCATGACACCGAGGAGGAGGATGGCCAGGAGCCACAGGAGCCTGGAGGGAGCGTGTCCCACACCTTGGACCCCTGAGCCATCCCAGCAAGCCTGTCACCAGTTCATCCAAGGCCGGGGAGGTCTCGACATGTGCAGGCTGACCCGTAGCTAAGTGTGTTTGTTTCTATTGGTGGTGCACATTCACTCATGCTTCCGTGCACATAAAATTATTCTGCACATGAATTTAAAAGACTAGAGTTAACACTGATGGAGAGTGTTATCTTGATATATCTCAGGGTACAAGGACCTGACCCTCAAAAGAGCTGTTTAGTTGTCCCAAATCAATAGAAATTGTAGACATCTAAATCCGTCTGGGGATCTGAGCCCATACTGAGTTCAAATTCTACTCTTGGTTACACCTATACACTGCAGTTACATGGATGTGATCACAGAGGGTACGTCTACACTGTGGGCTAAAGTTGAATTAAGATAGGCAACTTCAGCTACGTTAATTGCATAGCTGAAGTCGAAGTAGCTTAACTCGGCTTTTGGCGCTGTCCACACAGCAGGAATTCGAAGGAAGAACACTTTTCTTTCGACTTCCCTTACTCCTTGTGAAATGAGGGTTATAAAAGTGGAAATAAGAAGCCCATTATTTCAAAATTATTTTGAAACAACGGGCTTCCTGTAGAGATGCACAGTCTGTGATTCCAAAATAATGTGAGTTATTATCATGCAGGGTAGACCTAGCCAGAGAGAATATGGTTCCAACCGACTGCTCTTTTATCAGAGTTCTTCAAACAAATCATTGAGAGATATTTTGCAGATAAGCAAATTAAACTGATCAGATGCTTTTGGTCCTTATTCAGTAAAGCACATGCTCATGTCCCGTTAAAGTCATTGGGACTGAAAGGGTATGTCTAGACTACATGGCTCCATTGATGGAGCCATGTAGATTTGTTTATTGGGCAAAGGGAAATGAAGCGGAGATTTAAATAATCACCACTTCATTTAAATTTAAATGGCTGCCGCGTTGAGCCGGCAAACAGCTGATCAGCTGTTTGTCGGCTCAGCGCGCTAGTCTGGACGCTCCCCTGTCAATATCAAAGCCCTTTGTCGACCTCCCCGGTAAACCTCATCCCACGAGGAATAACGGGGTGGTCGACAAAGGGCTTTGATGTCAACTGTGGAGCATCCAGACTAGCGCGCTGAGCCGACAAACAGCTGATCAGCTGTTTGTCGGCTCAGCGCGGCAGCCATTTAAATTTAAATGAAGCGGCGATTATTTAAATCGCCTCTTCATTTCCCGTTGCTTACAACCCTCATCTACATGGCTCCGTTGATGGAACCATGTAGTCTAGACACAGCCAAAGACATGTGTCACTTTAAGACTATATTTAAGTAGTTTGATGACTCGGGATGGTTTGCTGAACTGGGGCGTTGGAATTTAGAGTTGTGGATTGCAACTTTCATACAGACGGAAAGGGGAAACCATGGCATATAAAAAAAAGTGCAAAAAGAAGGTATGTAGGGAACGTACTTTAAAGAAGACACAAGGCCCTATGTATCCAACATTGCTGGAGAATTCTTACTAAATCCCTCTTTTTAATGCTTTATCTGTAGTATGCTATACATTTTCCCTACTGCAAACATGGTAAATGTTTCCTTTCCAATTAGCTTGAGGGGCATCTGGAATTTGAATAGGGGCCAGAGATTTTTTTTTCTCCAATTCCTCTCTTTCTTGGTCTCTCTCACAGAAAGAAAATAGTGAAAATAGTAAAACAAACAAGACGAAATGATCTGCTGGGGTGGAGTCCTTCCTTTTTCCATCACAGAAATTTTGTAGAAAAACACACTGAAAATCTTTGACAGCCACTGGTGGGAATCTCTATAATTAGAGTTAATCAAAGGACATGTCAAGTCCACCTACCTTGCAGAAACAGAGATTCTTTTATTTTCCCCTCTTGGTAGCTTTAACTTGTTCTTCTGATTGGCATCTGCAGAGAAAATATGATTAGCATGTGATATACATGCTCTGTATGCAATGTGTGTGTGTTTCTCTAGGTATGTGCATATTCTGACCTGTCTCCTAGGCGGATTCCTTTCACTAAACAACTCTAGGTAGTAGGGATAGCTACAGCATTAAAAGAAAAAAATATGTGAAATGAGTTAATGTTCTCACTACAACTCCCGGTGGGCATGCGTCTACTTCAGCATAAGCCAGTGTTTCTCAACCATTTTTTTTTATAAAGTACCCCTTTAAAAAAATTATAAGTACCCCCAGTACCTACAGTTTTCAGACACGCACAAATTTTTTTCTACCATTGCAACACATTTGTTTAAACAACATAATCGTAGCCGGTAGGGCGATGACATTTTTGGGTGTAAAAAGTACAAAAATAATAAAACGCTGTAAAACTTAAAACAAAAATCCCATTTTCTCCAAATTTCAGTTGTGTGGCCGTATCCCTCAGCCTTCTCTCGAGTATCCCTAAGGGTACTCATACCACTGGTTGAGAAACACCAGCTTAAGCCACCCTCCAGAACTAGCACTAATTAGCACCCCTGCTGATGTTCTCAGTGGAGAGGCCTGAGGCTGCAAAGATGCTCTGTGTTAACTGGGATCCCAGCAGGACAAATGGAGGCTCAAAGGTAGACTGTGTTGTCTTCTGCCATTTGGGCGTGGCTTGCTTTGTGGATAGTTCTAAAGGTGTCTCTAAAATCAGAGTGAACCCAAGCTTTCTGAGGCTCAGAAAGTTTCCATTCATGTATATTTTTTCCTCACAATAGTCTTCATCTCTATAGTTATATCATTCCGGAGAAAGACGTTGAGACCGGATTTTTCTAGTGTTCCTTCCCAGATATGCACATCCCAGAGGCTTACTGATTCTGTAAGAACAAAAACTGAAATTTCAACAAGAAGTGGAAAATATTGATACTTTCCTTCAGCCAAAATATTCCACTTTTCAACTAGCTGTAGGGCAGGTAAATAAAAGGGCAACAACAATTGCTCAAGTGTTAGCTATATAGTTATCTTTTGATAGCCACTATTCTCCATGTTGAGTAGAAACAGGCAAATTGTATGAATAAGAATGAGTCAGAACCTTCACCCAAAGATCAAACGAAGCAAAATTCAGAAATGCTTTTGAACTTTGATTTTTTTTTCTTATTGTTTGGTACTTCTGGGTTTCTGATGACACAAAGATTAGCAGATCTAAAATATCGCAAGGAGCCCATTCTCTGTTTTTCTCACTCATCTAAAATGCGGGGAATGCTAGAAGTCTTCTGAGAAAGTCATAATCCAAGAATCCACCATTTCATCCAAAGGCTATGATCGCACTGCAGAACTTTTCCGGGATACCAAGGAACTCGTCCGCTTTTTCAGAACACTTTCAGAAAAAGCAGACATCCCTGTATTCCTCTTTGTATGAAGGGATGTTCTGAAAGAGGAGGTTTTTCTGAAATTTGGCCCAATGCAAATGGGCCAAATTTCAGAACAGCGTCTTCCGGGGAAAAAACGGAAGAAGATATGCAAATTGCGGTTCTCAATTTGAGTCTCTTTTTCTGACTTTTCTCTGCAGTCTAGACATAGCCAAAGTCTTTCTCCATATTTTTCAGGGAGGGGGAATGTTTGCAGAGGCCTCTATCAAGTGAATTATCAAGCTGTTTGAACATAAGAACGGCCATCCTGGGTCAGACAAAGGTCCATCTAACCCACTATCCTGTTTTCCAATGCCAGCTTCCCGAGAGGGAGTAAACAGAACAGGGAACCATCATGTGATCCCTCCCCTGTGATCCATTCCCAGCCTCCGGCAAACAGAGATGAGGAACACCATGCCTACCCATCCTGGCTAATAGCCATTGATGGACCTAACCTCCATGAATGACACCCATCCCTAATGCCTATGTGATGATATGTCACCCACCACATACTCCCAGGGCATTTTTTCAGCTAGATAGGACTATACTGTTAAATAATAAATCACTGGTGTACACTGGCCAAGGGCCTGGGAGATACAACTAAGTAGTTACAGGTTGAACCTTTCTAGTCCAGCACCCTCTTCCTGCAACATCCTTCGTCGGGCAAGATTTTAGTTAGTCGGTTGTCCACTGATCAAGGGTGTACCCAAGTTTCCATGATCCTGTAAAGTTTGTTTACAGCCACCAGTCCTGGCTCTGAGTGTTCTGTGCTGTTATTTAGCTCTAAATTACCCCTAAATGTCTTCTAAGAGCCCAGCAAGCAGTGGAGGTGCTGGTAACACTGCTAAGTGCAAGCATGTTTTTTATGCTTTATTTATCTACTTATTTCCTTGTGCCACTACAGTAAAATCGTGTCACAACACTGTGTTATGAAGAGAGCTACCCCTTGACTATGCCTAGTCTTATAGCGGGTGCATCAGTACAGTCGTATATTATTAAGCAGCATTGCAAGCCCAGCTCTGTGTATTTGACTCGGTGAAACAATAGCAAAGAGACCCACTCGTTACAATATTGACCTCATGTGGGTCGGCAAATTCTCTTGTTCGGCACCAGTCAGGTTTCAGAGTAGAAAGTTTCAACCTCTACTTTGAAACAAATGGAATACAGTGGTTTACGCCAGCTGAGGATCTGACCCCAAACTAGTACCAAAGTGAAGGCTAGAGTTTCAGCTGATATCACGTCATTGATTTCAAACGAGCTACGTTCGATTTACACCAATAGAGATTCTGACCCCTGGTCTGTGAGAAAAAGTCCCCAAAAGAAAGTGTGAGGGGAGGGCTGGCAGGGGAAGGGGAAAGACTCAGTTGCCCAAAAAAACAGAGCAGTTAAATTGTAAACCCAGGGGAAAGAGTAACTTGTTTTAGCCCTTTGTGGGTCGAGAATGTTAATTTTGCTTGACTGGAAATTGGTGGGTGTGATTTGCCATTATTTTCCATTTCCTGATGACCTGAAATAAAATCTGACAGCAGCCCATATTCCACCAGCTTTGCTTAAGCCCTAGGTGTTTAGGCTGTCTTCTGTTTACACACCTTGCTTTTCCAACGGCAGAGAAAGAGAGAGCAAGAGGAGATTCTGTGTGTGTGTGTGTGTGTGTGTGTGTGTGTGTGTGTGTTACAGAGAGAGAAAACCTGTGTATTCAGTGAATCATGGTCTTGGAATGGAATATTCTTGTCGGCTCAGCCTTCCCAGGCCAGATGGAAGTTTAACAATGGGCACACGTTGCACCACAGAATCGTCCAGCTGTAACAGAACCAAGACAGCGGTCACTCAGTCTTGTAGGTCAGCGCCCACACCGAAACTCTATATATTCCACCATATGTAATAACATTGATATTGCACCTTCCATCCCAAACCACTTTACACAGCACGCACAAAGGAGCTGATTCACCCACCACTGAAACGCAGCCAGGGGCCGCGGTGGAAGGGTGGGCGGGGGGCAACCCGCTTTGCCAAGCGGCACACGTTGCACACTGCACAATGGGGGGAAAGGGGGAGGAGGTTCCTTTTGGCCACAGACACTGAAGCTAATCCCCTGGCTTACCAAACGTGGCCTTTAATCCCGGCACTGATCAGACAGGACCTCTGCTTTTCGTGTGGTGGCCAAAAGGCCATTTGCGACACGGTGAGCTGTGTGGAATTCAGTTTCTCTACCACAGGGGGATGGAGGGCGAACTCTTCTTGGCCAGGATGTTATGCTGTGGTTCCTGGGAATCTGCAGGAGGTATTTTGCACCTCATGTTGCCACCACAAAACCCTGCCCTCTGAGCCTGTACTTCATGCAGATAACAGTGGCACTCATCACGCTTAGTTTTCAAACACATCTCGAAACGTGGCCAAACCATGTATGGAAAGAATCTGTACAAAGGAGCTATGGATGACCCAATGCTCCGGACAATTCAGAGTCCTGTTCTGTGATAAAACACCTCACTTCCAGGGACGTCCTTATCCATATGCAGACAGGGAAGCCAACAGCCATGCTGGGCCCCTGAGCAGGGCGGGGGTTGGGTCCAGATCCACACTCCCCAAAGGGGTGGAGCCTGAGGTGGAAGGGGCTTGACCATGCCAGGCCCCGCCCAGCCGTCAGCCCCACCCAGAGTGAGGCACACCCCCCCTACAGCCCTCAGAGCTGTCAGGAGCATGCAGTGTTGCACTCTCACAGCCATTTAAGGGCCCGGGGCTCCGGGTTCCACTGCTGCCACTGTAGCCGTGGTGATCGAGAGCCCCAGGCCTTTGGGGATCACTGGGCCCCAGGGCAGTTGTTCCCTTTGCCTTCCCTATTGGTGGGCCTGTATGCAGAATATACAGCTGCGGAGGGCACCCGAAAATTTGGGGCCCACTGGGTCTTAATGTTCATCCACCCGCCTCTTCCTATCCCTGTTCTGTGGCTCTGCTTCCTCTGGAGAGGATCTGGTTGACTGAAAATTGACAACGCCGGCCAGAGCTATGAGCAGAACATCGAACCTGTGAGAGAGCCATTCAAGCAATAACAAAGCCATTCAACGGGCATTTGCCAATCCCAGGTTCATCTGATGAAGTGAGTTTTACCCACCAAAGTTCATGATTCTGCATATTTCGGTTAGTGTCTAGGGGCATGTCTATACCGCAGGGCAAAAGTCAAATTAAGATACACAACCTCAGCTGAAGTCGAAGTAGCTTAGCTCAGGCACCGTCTACACAGCAGAAAGTTGAAGGAAGAACACTCTTCCTTTGACTTCCCTTACTCCTCGTGACACAAGGATTACCGAAATTGGAGTAAGAAGCTCGTTATTTTGAAATGATTTTGAAATAACTGGAGCTATTTCAAAATAAGCATGCCATGTAGACATCGCCCAGAGGGCCAGGGGACTGCTTGTTGGTTTTGAATTTACTGTGTTAGTCGACAGGAGCGTAGCTGAAAAGTTGTTTTAAAAATATTTCAGAAATGTGTTGCTGATGATTATAAAATCACGTCTTTAAAAATCATCCCCCAGCTTCCCTCAGGCATAGGGGCACCAGATTAATAGAACTGCTTATGCACCCCATATATCCTAAGGAATGCTCCGCTCTTCCCCAAAGTTTTCTGAACCCTTCTAAAACATGAGACAGCAACAATTTCTAGGTATGGCCTAGGGCAGTGTTTCTCAACCTTTTTTTTATAAAATACTCCCTTTTAAAAAAAATTGTAAGTACCCCCAATATCTACAGTTTTCAGACACTGAAACATTTTTTCTACCATTGCAACACATTTGTTTAAACAACTTAATTGTAGCCGGGCAGGCGATGAATTTTTTTAGTGTAAAAAGTACAAAAATAATAAAGTGCTGTAAAACTTAAAACAAAAGTTCAGTTTTCTCCAAATTTCAGTTGTGTTGACGTACCCTCCAGACTTCTCTTGAGTCCCCTAAGGGTACTCGTACCACAGGTTGAGAAAAACTGGCCTATGGAACCCATTTGGTGCCAATGTACATTCACGAGCCTTAGAATGAAAAAGAGAAATGAGACGTTATTGAATTGAAACCAACCCCAGGAAAATGGACCAAAAAGAGATCTCTCTCCTGTGAATTCAAATTCCTTTGGTTAGCTTCCCCTTGGAAAGCATGATGGCACAGTTAGGACCTTATTTAGCAAAATCGTTAAGCATGTGCTGAAGCCGCTGCAATCATGGAAGTGTTTGGGATTTCAGCATGGGTTTAAATTTAAGTCCATTTGTCATCCCATCTCTGGTCAGATAAACACTTTAGCACAGTCTTACAGTGGTTTGCTAAGCTAAGATCGGGATATTCGTGAAGAATACAGGACTGGGTATAAAGTTTAATTGGAAACATGGTCATTCTAGAGGAAAGATGGACCAGTTATTAGAAACAAGATGTTAGGAGAAGCCATGCATTTAAATTGCAGCATGGACGGTTTAGATTGCAAATTAGGACAAACTTCCTAACTGTCAGGGTGGTGTTCGGAGGCTTTTAAGAGTAGGTTAGATAAATACCTGGTAGCGATGGTCTAGAATACGTTAGTCCTGCCGTGAGTGCAGGGGACTACACTTGATGACCTCTTGAGACTTTGGGTACGTCTCGATGGGTATGTCTACACTGCATCTGAAGTAAGCCATCCAGCATGACAGTGGAAACGCTGTATTAGCTGCCCTCCGAGTACAAACCCTGAACGCCATGGGTACATACTTGGGATTGCTAGCATGTGCCACCGCTGCTCCTCCACTCCTATTTTTAGGACACTGGCTCAGATGAAACCTAGCACAAGTATGTCGGTGTGAGCTGGTAATCACCCTCAAAGCGCTGATTGTATGTGTAGCCTTTGCATGTCACCCTTTGCCTAGGCTAACTTCTAGGAGGTGCTAGAGCAAACCACAACCCTTTTGTAAATGACCATTGAAAACTGTATTGGAAAGTCATGTTACTTTCACAGTCATTGCAAAATCCATACACAGCCTACAAAATTGCAAAATCCCTTCAGAGAATGCAGATACAGTAACCAAATTCTGTCACTCTATGCTGAGTGACGTGTGGTAGTTCCTTAGAGATATTATCACTTAGCTGTAAAGGGGGTGAACTAAAAAAAAAAAAAACTCTATCAATGTGATAAAAATGTTTTCCAAGCTAAATTTTGTCATACTATGAACCAATATGATCAAATATTGGAGGATTATAGGCCCTCCCTGCTTTGATATAATTTAACTGAACCAGTCCATCAATATATGGGTGCATCTACACTACAGAGTTTAACTCGGAATAAGCTTCGCAAATTGCGTTATGTCAATTGCGTATCTTATTTCAAAATAGCTTATTTCAAAATAGGGAGTATCTACACAGCACTTATTTTGAAACAGAGCACTCTTCCTCTGACTTCCCTTATTCCTCATACAATAAGGGCTACGATTAGACTGGCATGATTTTCCGCAAAGGCTTTTAACGGAAAAGTTTTTCCGTTAAAAGCATTTGTGGAAAAAAGCGTCTAGATTGGCACGGACGCTTTTGCGCAACAGCACTTTTTGCGGAAAAGCATCCGTGCCAATCTAGACGCGGTGTAGTGCAAGAAAGCCCCGATCGCCATTTTCACCATTGGGGCTTTTTTGCGCAAAATGGTTCTCAGCTGTCTACATTGGCCCTCTTGCGCAAAAGCATTTGTGCAAGGGGGCTTTTTCCCGAACGGGAGATTCATTGTATTTGCGGAAGAACACTGACAATCTTACATTAGATCGTCGGTGTTCTTGCGCAAATTCAAAGCGGCCAGTGTAGACAGCTGGCAAGTTTTTCTTGCGGAAAAATTTGCCAGTCTAGATGCAGCCTGAGGGTTACAGGAGTCGGAGTAAGAAGTCCTCCAGCTTGACAGTGTTTTGACACTAGTTCGAAATAACTGCCTGCTGTGTAGACAGGGAAGTTATTTCGGAATAGTGCTAGTTATTTCAAAATAGTGTTGCAGTGTAGACGTACTATGAGATTGTGGAACTGATCCAAAGCTCATTTAAGTCGATGGGGAGGCCTTCAATTGGTTTCCAATAGCTTTGCACCCTGAGACTCCAAGAGATGCATAAAATGGCAGCTCCACCCAGATCCCCTGAACATGTGTAAAGTGGCTCACAAGTGGTTTACATCGAGGGCCAGAAAAAAACCTGATGGGTGTAAGAGAAACAACGCAAAGCCAATGGAAGCTCACAAAAGTCCTCCTGTTGCAGCGTGTAGATAACTGCAGGAAAGGGAGGAAAAGGGAATGTAAAAAAATAAAACGGATTCTGATTTAAATATTTCAGCACGTAGGATCGTAGCAAGATTCTCCAGTTACATTCTCTTCAACCCCAGCCATTTTATCTTCATGTCAACACATCAGGGTGCTGTACCAGACTTTCAAATTAAAGACTATTTTCCTAACCTCAGCTGTGCCTCCAAACTAGGCTATTCCTTATTTAACGCGGGGGAGAGAAGCACCATCCACACAAATTAATCTTTTTTTTCTTTTTTGCGTGTATGTGTGAGTGTGTGGGAAGGGTACATACCTTTTGCTCTAACGCTGCTTGTTCTGCACAGTAAATTGGAATTCTCGCCACTTCCTAAGGCAGGGATTCCTCCAGACTTTTTTTTTTTAAACTTGACGAGCAATCGCCTTGATACCCGGAGCACAGGTTTGCAACCCCAATGTGTGATAAATTAGACCTTTCACTCCTGAGTTTTTCCTGGCATGGGTACTAGAACAACCCTCTGAATAGCTACTACTGCTGAATTTTAAAATCTCCCTGGCTTGCTGCTTAGCCAACACTTAAAGCTACAGTCCACTACAATTTGGCAACGTGCAGTCTTCTGTAACCTTATCTTTTTATAATCATCATATTTATTAGTAGTATTCCCTGCATTATAGGGTGCCTCTTTAGGACTATTTCTGTTACAGCAGGTCACACATCTCAATTGTCACCGATTTTTTTTAATTAGCTGTAAGACAAACTCCAGCAGTGTGTCCGAAGGAATGGCATACTGGACTAGGATACAGGATATGTAAGTAATATTCCTAGCTCTGCTGCCACTGCCTTGATGAATGACTTTGGGCAAGTTTTTCTGCCTCAGTTTCCCATCCTAGCCTTTGTCAATTAAATTGTATGTGTTGTTGCAGGAAATGTCTCAACATGGCTTCCAAAGTCATTTTCTTTTACTGAGAGGTATTCTATTAATGGACCTCATAGGGGAACTCATATGCTCTTCTTTAAGAAAAAAAAAGACAAGAAAAAGAGGTTAAAATCTCAACGATTCTGGTCTGTTTGAGATCTCAAATCAGTAAGGGTACGTCTACACTACAGCGCTAGTTCGAACTAACTTAGTTCGAATTAGTTAATTCGAACTAAGCTAGTTCGAACTAACGCATCTAGAACTAAAAACTAGTTCGAACTAGCGTTTTGCTAGTTCGAACTAGTAAGTCCACATTGAGTGGACTCTGAACAGGGCTTAATGATGGCCGGAAGCAGTGCCGGCAGGGCATAAAAGGAGGACTTAGAGCATGGAGATGCTGTCTCAGGCTAGCCGAGGGCTGCGCTTAAAGGGTCCCGACCCCCACCCCGGACACACAGTTCTAAGGGGTGCCCCGCTTGCAAAGAAGTTCTGGCTTGGAGTGCCCTGAGTGCCCACACTGGGCACATCACACCACTCGGCCATCAGCCCGGCTGCACTTGCCGCAGGCTGCCATCTGGGTAGAGGGAGTAATTGGGGGGCTGCAGGAGAGCTTCCACCCCCAGAAGCCCGCAGAGCCAGCCCAGTCCTCCCCATCGGGGGCTCGTACCCCATTCCTCCCTCACCTCCTTCCACTTGCCCTTCCCTAGCCCCCCTTCTTCTTGATGTACAAAATAAAGATAACGTTTCTTCCAACATTGACTCTGTCTTTATTGAAAAAAACTGGGGGAGACTGGGAAAAGGAGGTGGGAGAGGGGAAGAGAAAGGCTGGGAGAGGGGAGGGCAACTAACATGATCAGGGGTTGGGAACAGGTCCCAGATGAAGAGAGGCTACAGAGACTGGGACTGTTCAGCTTAGAAAAGAGGAGACGGAGGGGGGACAGGATAGAGGTCTGTAAAAGCAGGGGTTGGGTGGAGAGGGTGCATTCAGAAAAGTTCTTCCTGAGTTCCCATAAAGAAGGACTAGAGGACACCAAAGGAAAGGAATGAGTAGCAGGCTTGAAACTAGTAAGAGAAAGTTGTTCTTGACAAAGCAAATAGTTAACCTGTGGAACTCCTTGCTGCAGGAGGCTGTGAAGGCTAGAACTAGAACAGAGTTTAAAGGGAAGTGAGATCAAGTCATGGAGGTTGGGTCCATGGAGTCCTATTAGCCAGAGGGTAGGAGTGGTGTCCCTGCCCAAAGTTTGTGGAAGGCTGGAGAGGGATGGCACGAGACAAATGGCTTGGTCATTGTCTTCGGTCCATCCCCTCCAGGGTCCCTAGGGTTGGCCGCTGTGGGCAGACAGGCTACTGGGCTAGATGGACCTTTGGTCTGACCCAGGACGGCCATTGTAAGCTCAGGGCTCAGTGTCGGGGGTCTCAGTGGACCCCCTTGATTTTCATTCACACCTGGTCCTGGGTGGCCAGGCTGGCAGCTCTCCTGCCCTAGACGGCCACTTTCCTGTGCCTAGTGCGGAGATCGTGGACGAGGTCCACGATGTCCGCACTAGCCCAGGAAGGTGCCCGCCTCTTGCGGTCCAGGGCAAGCTCCCGGGAGCCGCCAGCCTGGTCCCGGCAAGAGGGGGTGGGCTGGGGGGCATCGGGTGGGTGGCTCTGTGCCGTGCCAGGTGCAGGGTCTGCTAGCTGGGTGCTGGCAGGCTTGCACCTGGCACGGGCACCGTAGCCAGCCCGTGCCCCTTTAAGGGGTCCGGGGCCGGGAGGGGGGCATAGAGTTTCCCTGGTGTTGGCCAGAGTGGCCACCAGGGAAACCTGGGGAGGGCTAGCCTCCCACTAGTTCGAACTAAAGGGCTACACAGCCCTTAGTTCGAACTAGCTAGTTCGAACTAGGCGTTAGTCCTCGTAAAATGAGGTTTACCTAGTTCGAACTAAGCGCTCCGCTAGTTCGATTCAAATTCGAACTAGCGGAGCGCTAGTGTAGCGCATAGGAAAGTTAGTTCGAACTAACGTCCGTTAGTTCGAACTAACTTTCTAGTGTAGACATACCCTAACAGACTGTAGAACAATTTCACCCCTGCTCCAACTTCATTAACTTAGCTGAATTCTGACTTAGGTATGCACTAAAGATTTACAAATAAATTATTTTAAGCTAAGAATTTAACGCAGAGTTTTCCCCTTGAATTTCCAGTCAGGCACTGAACTCCAACTTTGGATTTGCACTAAAGCAACTAATAAAATCGTGACTATCTAAAGTTGCCTGCAATGATTTAGGAATGAATGGCCACGTGATCAGCTGGAACATCAGATGTAGATCCAGTCTCTACTACATGGGAAGGTCAAATTAAGATACACAATTCCAGCTACGTAATTAACATAGCTGGAATCAACCAACCTTAATTCAAGATTCCGTGTGGTCTTCACAGTGGGAGGCTCCTTGGGAGGAGGAGAAATACCAGCCACCGATGGAAGCACTTTCTGAGTTTGATGTAGCGGGTCTTTACCAGACCCGCTACATTGAACTCTGGAAGATCGATTGCAGCAGCATTGATCTTCCCCATAGCGAGCACTTGGCCTTAGAACTTGCATCTTAGCAATGTAAGGAGGACAGTCCTGTAATAGTTTGTGGTTTCACTTGACACAAGCCCATGCAAATGTTTTCAACTGATCAGAGTCGGTGTCTGATTCATATGAGAAGAGTTTCACTACAAGCGTTGAGTTCAGTGGAATCCAATATCTCTTAACATAATTTAATAGTCAGCTTTCACCTGCTTTCTAATCCAAATCTGAAGAAGCCACAAATATTGTATGTTTATAAAAGGGCTTAATTTATCCTCAATATTTCAGACTCTAGAGTCTGAGTTTTGTGTTGGAGCAAAAGTGTGGTGCTAGGCAGATTCAGGACAATTCACTTTTAAATGATAAAACAATGAGTCCTGTGGCACCTTAGAGACTAGCAGACTTATTAGGGCATAAGCTTTCATAGGTAAAACCCGCTTAATCAGATGCATTGGAGTGAAATTTACCGGGGCAAGGGAATATATAAGGACAACAAAAGAAAGAGGGCACTTGTGTAAATGAGGTTAATCAAGGCAGGGCGGAAATTGCTCACTCATAGCAGCTGATGTGGAAACGTGGATATCAAGAGAGGTGGAAATTGCCTTTGTAATGTGTTAAGCAGTTAGGATCCTTATTCAATCCTAAATTGATAGTGTTGAATTTGCATATAAATTCCAGTTCTGCTGTCACCCTCTGTAAACAGGTTTTGAAATTCTTTTGTAGAAGGATAGCTACTTTCAAATCCATTATTGAATGTCCAGGGAGGTTAAATGAAGGCAGGGGCAGCCTGTGATTACGTCACGGCCATTGACGACTGTGCAGGCGGGGGCGCCGATCGCGCCTTCCGCCTGGGGCGCCAGCTGCTGCAGCCAGCCGTGGACTGCTCCTGAATGAAGGTTATTTGACTGTTCTCCTTCAGATACTGGAGATAAAACTCTTTTCTTCTGTATCTTTGAGCACTATATAATCTCTTTTTTGGCATATATCTATGTGCCTACCTGAGGTAGGCAAAGGAATTAAAAACATGAATTTATGGCATTTGTATTAATTCTTCAATCTCAATGTAGGAAATAGCATATATAACTGTAAGAGCTGCCAATGCAAGATTTTAATACCCATCTTACCTCTCTATGTACGGTATCTGGGCTTCACTCCACAAGGCACTTAACCATACGCTCAACTTCAAGAACACAGTAGTGTATTGGCTTCATGGAGTAGTGCTTAAATTAAGCATGTGGGTTCCGGAACTTGTAGAGTGTCTGCTCTCTAGGTGTAAAACATTAAAACCAAAATGTCTATCTAACTTTCCTATGTATTTCTAACACGACCAGCATGGTGTTAACCAGGGGCCACATAGTGGACAGATTTGATAACACTCTAGGATTTCTAAGGACTTATCTTTATAACCACCCCCCACCCCACAACATGATCATATTCAAGAGTATTCACATTAAAAATAATTATTTGTATGGGGGGGGGGAATTTACTGTGGCCTAATGGATAAAGCAAAGGACTAGACCTCAGGAGACCTCCATTGTGTTCCTAGCTCCATGGCCAGCCTGCTGGGTGACCATGGGCAAGTCACGTCCCTGCCCTGTTCCTCAGTTTCCCCATGTGTAAAATGGAGATAATGACTCTGACTTCCTTTGCAAAGGCTTTCAGATCTGCTGCTGAAAAATGCCATAGAAGAGCTTTTGAAATTATTATTATCATTATCATTATTTTTATTTATTTGTTTATTAAAAATCAAACACATAGTCAATGGTCTTACATTCAAGCAAGGTATTATTACTAGTAGTAGCAGTATTTTACTAGCATCCAGATGCCCCATCAAAGACTAAGGCCTTGTGGTCGGCATCAAACATACATGTAACAAAAAGACCGTCCCTGAAAAGCTCACAGTCTGCCATCCATTGACCTTGCTGCAATTCCTGTCTCTGCCAAATGGTGGGGGATACTACAATAATCAAGGCCTTCTCCTGAGCAGGCACTGCCCACGGCCTCACATTTTGTTTTCAGCTGCAGTTCTCGTAACTTTCTCTTCTCTGGCACATTGGGTAAGTTTCAGGCTTGTTTTCTTTTCATAGTACCATCTTCTGGATGGATTTCTTGAAGAAGGGAAATAATTTTCAAAGGGATCGGGGTACCCAAATCCCATTGACACTCAGAGAGAGTTGGACTTGCCTAACACCCCGAGGCTCCTGGGAAAATCGAAGCCTATGATTTGACACACTCTCACTCACGCCTCGTTTCCAAACTGCTCTCTGCTGCAAGGAGAAAGTTTCCCCAGGCTCCAATACAGGCTGAGATTTCAGCGGCAGTCGTCTCTGTACACGAGGGAATAAATAGGCAAAAAAGTGAATCCAGCCAAAGAAATAAGTATTAATCAGTTTACTGTTCTCCCTGTGAAATTCGAAGTGGGCGGGGGGGCATCAAATAAAAATCCTGATCAGCCTTTGAATCCAGATTATCTTTAAAACTCCCAATGATTTTTGAGGGGGGGAGAAGAGGAAGCAGGGGCGGGGTTCTGTTTTTTTCTCAGTGTCTGGTTAGAACTTTGCTTACTCACCTGTTTGCAGCAAGAACTCCACTCCTTTCCCCTCAAGCTTTTTGGGTAGTCACCTGTTCTAACTCTATTTTTAAAAAAAATAAATGTTCAGGTGGGCATTCCTACTGTAATCACCATGGTATAGAAACCCCGCCATTCTTATACCAGTATGGAAACAGCACTAGCAAAAACAATGCGATATGTTTTTTCTCTGAGGGTATATCTACACTGAAGTGCTATTCCAAAATAACATCGTCCGCAACTACACAGCAGGCAGTTATTTTGAAATAGTGTTGAAATACTGTCAAGCTGAAGGACTTCTTACTTTGACTCCTGTAACCCTCATTGTATGAGGAGTAAGGGAAATCGGAGGAAGAGTACTTTATTTCAAAGTAAGTGCTGTGTGGATGCTCCCAATTTCGAAATAAGCTATTTCGACGTAAGCAACGCAATTGACGTCGCTCAATTTGCGTTGCTTCTTTCGAGTTGGTGCCGATCCAAATTTTCAAACAAGGAGACCTAAAGATCGTATCCACATCCACTTAGATACAGCTGCTCCCCGAGTTATGAATTCGTTACGGACCAACACTTGGTCCGTAACTCGAAGTGTTCGTAACTCGGATCCCATAGAGTTACATGGTGACCGCGGTGTTCGTAAGCGTGGATCACCATTCTTAACTCAGATCTGCATTTACGACCACTTTGGTCATAAGTGCAGTTGGTCGTTAGTGGAGATGTTCGTAACTCAGGGAGCGGCTGTAATTAAATACCATGTGGCGAATGTGTCTGTTATTACTTACATTACAGTGGCACTTCCAGACCAGGTTATCTTTGAGCCAGGTCCTGTACAGAACTGGAGGGGAGGAGTGGGAAATAATTGCAACATTAAGCAACATGACCAAGGCCAAACACAAAGTCAGTAGCAGAATGGAGAACTAAAACTCAATCTCCTGAGTCTATGTACTATGTCTTAATCACTAAACAATCCTTTCTCTCTGGAGGCAATGCTACATGTAGGAATTGAAGGACTGTAGGCTGTGCCCACGAAGGCTCATGATACTATCTACATGTTTTGTTAGTCGTTAAAGTTCTACCAGACCATTTGTTGTTTTTTTAGTTTTTTGTGTTACAGACTAACTTGGCTCCCCCTCTGAAACTTAGGAACAATCCACTTCCTGTTATCTTGACAAGGGAAGCTCTTCAGTTATGCAGCACCAATGTGCTGATCAAATATTAGGCCATCACTTTGAGAGAATTATGTCCATTGTATTCTTGTTGCCATTCAGCTCATACAGCGAAATCTTAGTCAATGTTCTTTATTCAGACCACACCTGAAACTTCAGTGGCCTATCTGTTTAACTTATCTAGGTTAATCTGGCCAGTACCATCAATATAGGGATGTAAAGGGTTAACCAGTTAACCGGTTACCCAGGAAACATCACCCTTACCAGATAAACAGTTAACCGGCACTTTGGGTGGGCCCTCCGCCTGCAGGATCCCGGTTAACAGATTAAGCTTAATGTTTAATCGGTTAACTTTTTAAAGGGGAATTTACACCCCAACTTCAATGGCAGTTCTGTATCTCGGTAGACTCTGGGTATGAATGGGAGTTCTGTACGCTAATGAAGTGCAGTATCATCCACAGAGCAGTGATCTACGGGGCTGCGAACAGCTCTACCATACAGGCTACAGAGGAGAGATTTCTCTTAGGTGAAGATATGACCGGGTGGTGCTGGCCCAAAGGACTCTTGCATGGAGGGGAGGGGGTTTAAAACCCTTGCCCAAAACAGCTGATTACACCCACACTTGAATAACAGCAAGTGGATTTCCAGGAGCTCCACTGGCCAGAGAGGCAGCTGATGCCTTGAAGTTTGGGATATATAAGCCTGCAGGAAGTAAGACAACAAAGGCAAGATATCTGGGGGGAGAAGAGTTCCCTTTTCTTGACGTTTAGCTTTTGGGATAGCTGAAGTGAGCATTTTTATCTGTTTCTTTGGGGAAGGTCGGGCTGATGCAAATGTTCTGTCTTTACGTCTCAATTTTAAAGAGGCAGGGCAGCGATATATTTTGCAAATATCTCTGTTGAAAAGCACACTGAACAATTGCTTCCCCTCTACCCTGGAATCCAGGGCTTCAGCAGGCTTGACAAACCTCTTGTAGCTACACTGTTGCATATACCTTCCCTCTGCTTCCATACGATTCCCCGGAAATAGATATAGCTTGCACCTTTCTAAGAAATACACTTTTGAAATGTCAAATGCATTTCCCCCCGAAGCTTCCACTCTTGCTATAAGTTTAGATTGCAGATCTGCATTTGCTATTATTGAACAAAGAACCCCAAAGGGGTTATTATTAATAACCTTAATATTATTATCGTCTTATTACCTCTTGCAATGTTGTCAAATTTTGCTTATTTCTCTAATGGCAGAATATTGGGAGCGGGATGCTTGTGGCTAGTTTATCTGCATGGTAGGAATTATGTAACCCATAAGCAATATGTAGAGTCATTGCCTTGAAACTTTGCATCAACTTGTAACTATCTTTCTTGCAATGGAAGACAAGGAAGAAAATCAAATAAGTTACTTTATTTTCTTCTCACAGAAACCAGTACGTTGTCACTTCAGTGATATTATTTATGCAGGATTTTTTTCCCTTATTTTTCAAGCACAGAAAAAAAAATCTTGCCATGTTTTAGGAACAAAATGAGTATTTTACACACATACCAATACCTCTCTGGAAAGCACTTAAATTTACAAGCTGTTCGTAAATTTACTGACAGTTGGCAACACTGCACCCAACATAGAGGAACCCTTTTGGAAAACAGATCTATTGCAAAGAATATATATTGCTGCTTAATCTGACTGTGTCTTAACTCAAATTAGTTTTAACAAATGTCTTAGCTAATATATTTTTAAAGTTTAGTTAACACGGAAAGATGTTCCAGTATCTAAAAAGATGGGGGGGGAATAAATACATAAATATATACATTGAAAAGACCACAATTCATAATGTTGCCACACTGGAAGAAAGAAGAAATACCTTTTGGAGAAAGAGCCTTGCTTATTAAAGCCCTTTCTGGATGTTTGAAAAGTTTAGATAAGCTCTAAGTATTATGTATTTTACATCATATTTCCATGAAAATCATGGACACACAACTGGTGACTACATATTCATATAGGGATTTAATCCTGTTCCATTACAATCAATGCTCGTTTTCCCATTGACTTGCTTTGGAGCGGGTGTAAGTTCATACATAGAGAAATAAAGCTACACATATAATAAAAATACCTATGAAGATCTATACTATATTAAATAACTTGAGCTTTTAGGAATTGCTTTTTTCAATTTACCAGGGTTGCAGTTTACTAAAATAGCTGAACGTGTTAGTCTGCCAAACTATTGGCAGACTAGTGTGCTACATAACCCATATTTATGTGCCGTACAAATATTAACATATGTTTAATAAATATGGGGTACCTGCAAATATTTTGGTGGTTCATATTTCAGGGTCACTATATTTTAAATATTGCAACACTGAAGACTAGTGCTTGCAACTATCTTAGTAAAATGAAAGCTCAATAAATTCAAAAATACAATTTATAAAAGCTTAAGTTATTTAATCATCTATAGACCTTCATAGATATTTATATTGTATGTCTAGATCTCTTTCTCTCCATGTGATCTTACACCCGCTCCCAAACAAGTCAATGGGAAAACTATCATTGATCATAAAGGAACAGGGTTCATTCCTCGTATACACCATTTATGTGTCTATGAGTTGCATGGATATACACATAACATATGACATATACATTAGCTGGGAAGCTAAATTGTACCAGCACAAACCAGATGTATACAGTGGGCTAGCTAATAACAAATCAGCACGTTTTCAAAATTTTATTGTCGCCACACAGGTCATTGAAAACGGGATCCGAAACTTTTCTCCTCTTGATTCAGTCCAGGCTGACAGTGAGTAAAGTTTTGTTGCTTTTTGTGGTTTGTCCAAAACATATGAAATCAGCAGGAGGTGCGACAGACTGCAGGATAAAGGCCCTCATTAGGCAGCGTTGTAAACTCTTGTGATTTCATCCCAAGTCTTGCAATAGTGAGTGTTTTTCTCCAACCCCCAATACCCAGCAGCATGTGAGTGTGTAGGAAGGACGGCTTTTATATTTTAGTACTTCTCAAAAGGGCAGGTTCTGTCCCTCCTAGCTGCAGAGAAAAAAGCTTTAAAACATAACTGCGAAGATGATTTGTCCAGACGCTAATATGAAGCATCCAGAGCTAGTGACAGCCACGTTATTTTTGCATGCATGGCCTTGAGAACACAGGTATGGTGGCTTTTCACTTCAGTTCCCAGTGGACAGGTGACGATATCACAAACAACCCCAGAATTTTTAAATCTTCAGAGGGGTAGCCGAGTTTATCTGTAACTGGAAAAACTTAAATAAAAAGTAATAAATAGTCTTGCAGCACCTTAGAGACTAACACAACATCACCAAGTCCTGGGAAGCCTTAGAACTTAACTTCATTTATACATTTAATTCCTATCACGGAAGTACGAATAAAGACATTGACTGGAAGGCCCGTTACATTCCACATCCTAATGACATAAAAACCCAAAGAATGGGTACCTAAGAAAATTAGCACCTTCTCTGTCAGCTTCATGTAGCATGGACACTCTAATTGACTATTTCTTCCCCCTTTTTTTCCTTCTTCCCCCTTTTCCCATTTATTTAGAAACTGGACCTTTAATAACTCTGGTCATCTGAAGAAGTGGGTTGTGCCCAGGAAAGCTCATGACACCATCTAGATGTTTTGTTAGTCTCTAAAGACTATTTGTTGTATGTTTTGCCCCAGAATTGTCAGCCTAGCTTTCTTAGTAGAGATACAGGTCTTGAATGGTTCGTATGGTACAAGGCTGAGACCACGCACAACACTTTTATTACCAACATGAACTGCAAAACTGCAAAAATCATTTTCTCTTCAAAACTCACTGTTGCTTACAACACTCCTCACAGGCTGGACAATGAAATGTGAAATGTTACCAGACTTGGTGTTTGTCTTTTACACGTGCACACCAGAACAGTTAGTGCTGCTTCTAAGATACTGACAGCTTCCTTGCTTGTTTGCTTGCTTTGAGTAAAACATTATGTGGAGCATTTCGTGTGAGCAAATGACACAGCAAAGGTGAGCGGCAAGTCTGAAAACTGTACAAGAACAGGGGGGAGAAGTCACTTTTAGACACTCATAATAAGGACACAAAAACCATCTGAGGAAGTGGGTTGTGCCCGCGAAAGCTCACAATACCATCTACATGTTTTCTTAGTTTTTAAAGTGCTAAACTTTTCATTGCTTTTAAAGTTTTTCCTGTTACAGACTAACTTGGCAATAATAATGACAGTGGTTACTTTTCATTTTCCTTTGGAAACACTCAGGGTATGTCTACACTACCACCCTAGTTCGAACTAGGGTGGTAATGTAGGCAACCGGAGTTGCAGATGAAGCCCGGGATTTGAATTTCCCGGGCTTCATTTGCATCTTGCCGGGCGCCGCCATTTTTAAATGTCCGCTAGTGCGGACTCCGTGCCGCGCGGCTACATGCAGCATGGACTAGGTAGTTCGGACTAGGCTTCCTACTCCGAACTACCGTTACTCCTCGTGAAACCTAGTCCAAACTACCTAGTCCGTGCCGCACGGCTACACGCACTAGCAGACATTTAAAAATGGCGGCGCCCTAGTTCGAACTAGGGTGGTAGTGTAGACATACCCTCAGAGTGCCTTAGAAACAATAAAAACGAGTAGTCCTGTGACACCTTAGAGACTAACAAATATATTTATAGTTTAGTCTAAGGTGTTACAGGATTACTCGTTGCTTTTAAAGTTACAGACTAATGTGGCAACCCCTTTGAGACTTAGAAACAAGAAGTATGTTAGCCACAACCTGGTGGTTAGGTCTAGAAAACTGGGATAATAGCTCCATGTGAGGAAACTGAGGCACAACTTTGTCATCGTGGTACACAATCAAAGTCAGGGTCCCGTCACAATAAGTGTGGCCCCGAGCGTGGCCTCCATGGCCTGTAGAGATCAGGCAGCTTAAATGATTCCCCCACAGTGATTCAGGGCTTCATTCAAAACACCGGAAAACTCTCCATTGGCTTCTCCACTCGTGATTTGAAAATACAGCTTCAATCTTGTGGCTTGTGATCATTGACTTTCCCAAACAGACCTGGCTCCTTTCCTACAAGGAGGATGGTACACAGTGCCAGACATGGTATGCAATGGATGAAGCATTAAAGCAGGGGGCTACCACAGTAAAAGTTACCACTTATTTCATGTGCAGGCAGGGGTTTGCCCAGCGTGGATCCTATGCTCCTGGCTGCATCTGGAGGCATTTCCCCTTTTTTAGCCTGGAAAAAAAGAAGCAGATCTTCCCATCAGCCTGGAGGGAGGAAGAAAAACCTGAAGTAAGCAGAACGCAGCCCCCACTGGACTAATTCGAAGGCTTTGCCTGGGAAGGACTGGGAAACATTATATTGCTTTTGTCTGGCCCTAATGCAAATAAATGAGGGCTTCCATTTAAAGGAGTCACTAAAAATTTGTTCTTTCCTCCACACTAATTCTGAAACCCGCTTGCAGTTAATTAGAGCGATTCCAGCACGTTCGCCCGGCGCGGTGCTAGTGTAAACAGCAGCCATCTGAGTTTCATTACAATAAAGAAATAAAATAAACAGTGGCCCAGAAAACAGTAGTTTGGGCACAGCTCATTACCGTCAGGGCAGTTAAAATTCTTGACACAGGCTTGGGAATGGCACGGGGGACAGGCCGGGGTGGGGGGGGGAGAGGGGGGGAGAGAGCACCATGATCCATGTTTCAGTAGGAAAAGGGTTTTTTTCCGAGCGAGTTGTGCTCTGCTCAGCTCTGCTGTTCAGCAGCTCTCTCGCATTCAAAGGGTGGTTCACAGCTGTAATTGCAGGATTCGGGATGCGTCCCTCCTTCTTGAGAGAAGCCTGCAGGCTGTTCTGCCTTTCACTACGGTGCTCGTATATAAGAATGGCCAGACTAGGTCAGACCAACGGTCCATCCAGCCCAGTATTCTGTCTGCCAACAGTGGCCAATATCAGATGCCCCAGAGGGAGGGAACACAATGGGTAATCCACATGTGATCCATCCCCTGTCACCCACCTCCAGAGAAACAGAGGCTACGGACACCATTTCTACCCATCTTGGCTAATAGCCATTGATGGACCTAACCTCCGTGACTCTATCTAGCTCTTTTTTGAACCCTGTTAAAGTCCTAGCCTTCACCACATCCTCTGGCAAGGAGTTCCACAGATTGTGTGCTGAGTGAAGAAACTTGCTCTAGGAAATTTGCTTGTGCTTCTAATTCAGTAACCCTCTTACACTAGGGCTGTGTCTACACTGGCCCCTTCTTCGGAATAGGCATGCTAATTTCGAACTTCGGAATAGGGAAATGCGCGGGGGATTTAAATATCCCCCGCGGGATTTAAATAAACATGGCCGCAGCTTTTTTTCCGGCTTGGGGAAAAGCCGGAAAAGAACGTCCAGACTGGCGCGATGCTACGGAATAAAGCCCTATTCCGGAGGATCTCTTATTCCTACTTGAAGTCCCGGTCAGGTCCCAAGGGTGCTGGATTAGAGAGGTTCAACTCATAGTCCCGTCCCTCATGTTTTTCCATGGGGAGCAGATGAAACCCAGTCTGGCTCACAGTTGTGCTCCCAAACTAGCTGTGGGGCATCCTATCCAATGAACCAGAAGTTTGGTTTCCTCCTCAGACAAATTCTATATTGCTCTCACCCTTCTGAGATTAGCCCCTCATTAAACACAGACCCACAAATGAGCTTTGAGCAAGCTTCCCTTTATAAAGTTAAAAGTGCCTAGCAGTTCTGGTCTGCTCTTTATCTGCCCAGAGTTTGCCTTTACACTCTCTTTTCCTCTCACTATTTGCGAGTGGGCTGTTTAATTGCTTTTATTGGCTCAATTACACTTACAGCTCTCACCATATTTGTATACATCAATAGATACCTTGCACCACCTCAAAGGTTATTGAGTAGGAATAGGCCTTCTGTTTGAAAATAAAATGTAATAATAATAACATATCTATAGTGCTCGGGTCTGAAAGAGCTTTACAAAGGAAAGTAAGTATTGTTACCTCCATTTTACAGACGGAGAAACTGAGGCATGTGAAGGTGAAGTAACTTGCAAAAGTCCAGCCAGTGGTAAAACCATGTCTTCTGAGTCCTATCTTAATGTGCTAGCCTCTAGGGCACACTGTCACATTTAAACAACATGTGAATTTAGAAGAGGAGGGGGGCACCAGAGAAGTCCATGAATATAGGAACTATTCAACATGACATTCACATGGTCCAACTATGCTGGTGGATTAACAATGACAAGAACAGGAGACAAGGATGAGAGCCAAGACTGCACAGCAGAGCCCTCCGTTCGACTCTTAAAATCCTACCATGAACAAACTGAGAAGTCAAGAATCGCTAAATTCATGCTCATAGCCACATACTATATTGACATTTACTTTAGTACGTTTTGGTCCGACAGCAACGAAAACCATTTATAACACTTTCACTTAAATAACATGTTCTGTTCAATGTGTTTTGCAAATATTGGTGAGTCTCAATTCTCCTTGGAGTGGAGAAATGCTACAAGCAGTCTGTACTTAGCAGATGCTTCTCTTCAGCTTATCTTTCTATTTTGTTTGAGCGGGAAAACTTGAGAAGAATTTTTGGTGGCAGTGTTAGGCTATGGCTAGACTACAGAGTTTTTTCGAAATAAGTGGCCTTTTTTCGACACAGTGGCCTGTGTCCAGACTGCCATTGTGTTCTTTCGAAAATAAATTGAAAGAATGAAGCAGTGTTTTTGGTGGGGTAAACCTCATTTTATGAGGAAGAATGCCTTTTTCCAAAAGAGCTCTTTTGAAAAAAAGCGTTCTTGACCACAAACAGGGCTTTTTCAAAAGAGAACATCTAGATTGCTTGGGTGCTTTCTTTTAAAAGAAGCATGTAGACTAGAGGTACCCTTAGTGTCATCTATGCCGGCTACACAACACAGGTGTCCTATCTCAGAATGTTTTCATGAGAACTAGATGATAAGTTTTTACCCATTTTTGACCAGTTACAGAGCAGGTTTAACATTTTCAAAATGTTGAGAGAAAGAGGGAAGAAAATTGTATCACTGGTGTTTTAGTGAGAGCAACTGAAGTAAATACATTTTCATTAGGGATTCTCAATTGTTGAGTATCAGAGGGGTAGCCGTGTTAGTCTGGATCTGCAAAAGCAAACAAGAGTCCTGTAGCACCTTATAGACTAACGGATGTCTTGGAGCATTCGTGGGCAAAGACCCACTTTGTCAGATGAATGTAGTGGAAATTTCCAGAGGCAGGTATAAATATGCAGGCAAGAATCAGGCTAGGTTAATTCAATCAGGGAGGATGAGGCTCACTTCTAGCAGCTGATCTGGAGGTGTGAACACCAAGAGAGGAGAAATTGCTTTTGTAATTGGCTAGCCATTCACAGTTTTTGTTTAATCCTGAGCTGATGGTGTCAAATTTGCAGATGAACTGCAGCTCAGCAGTTTCTCTCTGAAGTCTGGTCCTGAGGTTTTTTTGCTGCAGGATGGCTACCTTTAAACCTGCTAGTGTGTGTCCAGGGAGACTGAAGTGTTCTCCTACAGGTTTTTCTATATTGCCATTCAATTGTTGAAGTGATTGGGGATGAGGTATGGAGAGTTTCACCCTTCCCCTAGGCTCTTGGTATTTATTATGATGTTTCTGTAACATTAGATGCTCCAGCTGAGATGAGAAACTTTACAAACACAAAATAAAGACCGTCCCAGACCTTGAAGACTGCAGTCTAAAGGGACAAGACAAAGAGAGGGTTCAAAGGAAAATAGAGGCACAAAAGTGACTTGTCTAAGGTCACATAATAGATCAATGGATAGAAATGAGGCCTCTTGCCAGTTGGGCTAATGCCCTATCTACTGCCTAACTTGAAAATACTTTAATGCTGGCCCTGGACTGTAAAGAGTTATGGACAGGGCCGGATTAAGGGGTGAGGCTAGCTGGGCAGCAGCCCAGGGCGCCAACCTATGGGGGATGCCTGATTGAAGTGGTAAGGTGCGCTGCACACCCAGGGGCGGGGCCACACATACGCCACGCGCACAGGCACGCTGCACCCCTTACCACTTCAATCAGGCACCCCTCATAGGTTGGTGCCCGGGGGCGGGGCACGGCGCCCCTTATCATGTCAATCAGGCGCCACGCGCCCGCTGTCCGGGGCGCAAGTATGGCTCGGTCCGGTACTGGTTATGGATAATATTGCCTCATGGTTTTACCATGGACATTCAATAGAATCATGGAATTATAGAATAGTAGAACTGGAAGGGACCTTGAAGGGTCATTAAGTCCAGTCCCCTGCCCTTGTGGCAGGACCAACCACCATCAATAGAGTGATGATCTCCAAGCAGAGAATCTCTTCTTTCTGGCCCTCTATAGCAGAAAAACAAAAAATTAACTGGCTTCAGGGCAGAAGTGTTTAAGAAGAAACCTTCCTTTTGGTAAAGCTTGCTGATCTGATGACCCCAAGGCATATTGATAATTCATATCGGTTTGGTAGAATTGTTTCAGTGAAAACCAAAAGAAAAAAAAAGGAAGGAATCCATTCAAACATTTGATTTTTTTTTTGTTTGAAACAACTTTTCATTTCAATTTTTCCTTTAATTTTATTTCTAAAAAATGTCTATAACGTTTTAAAAGACTATGCAGTTGAAATCGAAGCAAAACTATTTGCCTTTGTCAACATGAAACAAACAGTTTGGGGATCTTTTTTTCCCCAACCTTTCAATTTTGGAAAAATTAGAAAAATAAAATGGAATTTGGTTCCACTGCACAAGAAGCAGTTAGTGGGCCTCAGTTGAACATTTAAACACTTGACAGGGCTAACATGATTCGACATGATGGGCAGTCTCTCCACAGAAGACCCAGGAGTGTACTTAAAAGTGAAAGGATAGCCCTCATTATATCCCTAGACTGGGAGAGTTTAGTTCAATTCCTTGCTCTGACACAGACTTCTGAGGCGATCTTGGGCAAATCCCTTAGCCTCTCTGTAAAATGGTGGTAACAGTACTTCCTCTCTTCACTGAGATTGTGAGGATAAACTAAGATATGAGGTGCTTACACACTATGATATCGGGGACCATCCAGGTCCCTTGGGTACACAGGAACGGCAGACCAGAACAGATGTGTTTTGGCAACTGGTATAAGATCGCAGGTCATTCTAAGGACACCAGAACTAGCATAGATAAGACTGACTTGGCAGACGGTGAGGGTTGTTTCTCACTAAGCCATCATTCACATCCAGGACGCTAATAACTGCTCAGTCTGTGGCCAGAGACTGTCTTGCCCTCTGTTAATTTAGCCTCGTGTCTCTCTGGTCTGTTCCTGAAGGCAGTGTGGTCCAGAAAGGCAAGGATGAGAGTTAGAAGACCCTCTATCATGGGCTTCAGCATCCTGGAGATGAGAAGCCTCCTCCTCCAGCAGCAATCTCTTGCTTCTACAGAAAAGGACCTGGGGATTACGGTGGATGGGAAGCTGGAGATGAGTCAACAGTGCGCCCTTGTAGCCAAGAAGGCAACTGGCATCTTGGGGTGCATTAGGAAGAGCATTGCTAGCAGATCTAAAGAAGGGATTATTCCCCCTTATTTGGCACTGGTGAGGCCACATCTGAAGTATTGCGTCCAATTCTGGGCCTCCACTACAGAAAGGATGTGGATGTATTGGAGAGGGTCCAGTGGAGGGCAACCAAAATGATTAGGGGGCTGTAACACGTGATCTACAAGTAGAGGCTGAGGGATCTGGACTTTAGTCTGCAGAAGAGTGAGGGGGGATTTGAGAGCAGCCTTCAACTACCTGAAGGGAGGTTCCAAAGAGGATGTTCTCAGTATTGACAGATGGCAGAATGTGGAGCAATGGTCTCAAGTCACAGCGGGGGAGGTCTAGTTAGGATATTAAGAAAAACTATTTCCCTAGGAGGGTGGGGAAGCACTGGAATGAGTTACTTAGGGAGGTAGCGGAATCTCCATCCCTAGATGTTTTTATGTCCTGGCTTGACAAGGCCCTGGCTGGGATGATTTCGTTGGGATTGGTCCTGCTTCCGGCAGGCGGTTGAATTAGATGATTCCTGAGGTCTCTTCCAACCCCAGGATTCTATAAAACCCTCAACTATCCTTCCCAGTATCAATGGCCACACGATTCCTGCTTTCCAAAGAAAGCGCTGCAGCCAGCAGACACCATCTTGCACTCGAGGCGTTCATCCCCCGTTAGCTGGGCAGCAATCATTTGGCATGTCAGCCATGCCCGGGTGGTCTGTGTGGTCAGACAGGAGGCATTCCAGGAACTGGCAGGCAGCGGCTGAGGAGGAATTAGGAAAAGGTCCCTGATACCATCTCTCCCCTACACAGTCTCCGGCTTTTTTTCTCCTTAAGGAGGAAATTATCTTGTATTCACAGCCCTTCAAGAGCCTGGCGTTCCTGGAAATCAGCCGTGATTAAGGGTTTCCACCATTGGGCAGTTGCTATTCTCCATTCTCAAGGTGAGAGCAGGGGGATGTGAACCCTCTGGAGGGAAGGAAAGTTAGCAAGCGTTAGCTGACAAAGTGAGAAGATTCTCCCCTGTTTTTTACATCAGTGCTCCAGTCACTCTTCCGCTGGCTGGAGAAGGGATATGCTTTCTCTCCAGATAAAGTGAGGAAACAGCTGCATTTTTCCCTGAAATGATGCACTTTAAGAACTGGGGGGTCACTAAAGGAAATGAATAGGTAGCAAGTTTAAAACAAACAAAAGGAAGGTTTTTTTTTTCATGCAGCGCATAGTCAACCTGTGGAACTCCTTGCCAGAGGAGGTTGTGAAGGCCAGGACTTTAACAGGGTTCAAAAAAAAAACCTAGATACATTCATAGAGGTTAGGTCCATTGATACTTATTAGCCAGGATGGGTAGAAAAGGTGTCCCTAGCCTCTGTCAGGGCTTGAAATGGATGACAGGGGAGGGATCACTTGATGATTCCCTTTTCTATTCACTCCCTCTGGGGCATCTGGCATTGGCCACTGTCAGAAGACAGGATACTGGGCTAGATGGACCTTTGGTCTGACCCAGTATGGCCGTTCTGATGTTCTTAAGGCACTGGTTCCATAAATAACAAAAGAGAAAGGAAATTTTGTTTCTCTACTCACCTTATGGTCTGAGGTTCTCTGCAATATGCTCTTTTAGTGCTGAGATTCAGAGGGTGCCTGCAAAGTGCTTTTGGGCTTGGGAGTTGGAGCAATTAGAAGAGCAGAGCTAGAGGGGCAGAAAAACTTTGAAAAAGCCCCTATAACACTCCAGGGTTTGTGAGGCAGAGAGTGGAGCACACAAGGTAGAGAGGAAAGCAGGCAGCTCCTACAGTAGTAATAACTAGCGCTCATGTGCCTGGTGTCACCAGTAGGCCTTGAATGTGCTTCATCAAGAAGTGCAGTATCATTCATTCCTCTCTTTTACAGATGGGGAAACTGAGGCACAGGGGGGAAGTGTCTTCCCCAAGACTGAGGGGTTGAGCCAGGTGGAGAACCCAGGTCTCCTATATCACAGGGTGGGCCACAGCTAAAAAGCAGTGCAGAGGAAGAAGGCAGGGGAAACTGGTAATGAGGTCCGGTAAGAAGCAGAGCAGAAGGAAGATGGAAGGTGAACTCATAGGCCTTGTCTACACTGGCACATTTTGTTGCCAAAATCTGCCTTTTTGTGACAAAACAGTGAACGTGTTTACACTACAATGCGACTTTTGTCCGGAAAAACATGCAGTTTCGGCCACAAAATTTGCACTCTTGGGAGAGACTTTTGTCTTTTCCCCTCCCTGTATTATTGACAAAGAGTCAATGTGGACTCTGCTGTTTGTTTTGTTGACAGAACCGGCATCCAGCTGTATCCCACAATGCCGGCCCTGATGGCTGTGCTCAGTGTTTTGTGATCTCTGCTGCCCTGCAGCCATGTGCCTCCCCCTCCCCTCCCCTTTCAAAGCTCTGGGAATTATCTGACAGCTGAGTGAGCTGCTCCATTTGAGGAACAAACAAAGACCAAATCACTAGAATGTTCCTGTTCTGCCCTGCTAGGAACACAGCAGCAGGCAGGCGGCTGTTGCAGGGAGAGGGCTGGAGAGACGGTTGCGCTGCTTTGATGTTCCTCAGCATGGAGACCTCCTAGCCTCCTAGAGCTACAAGGGAATCCCAAGAAGCGCAGGGATCAGCGCTGCCTTCTCATAACACTGCCCTGTGGGATGCTCACCCACAATGCTTTGCTCTATGTGTCAATAGGGAGCTAGCAACGTGACCATGAAATGTCAACTGTGGGAGGCAGAAAATATTGGTTTGACCGGTTTTCACGTTTGACTTTTGCACGTCAGCAGAACGTTTCTCACCTCCAAACCTTCCCAACGCAGCCGAAGCCTTGTCATGCTGCCGTGCCACCCTAACGGTGTAAAGCAGAACAGCACAGGAAGGGGGGAGGGGACCTTTTTCCCCTCAACCCAGATTCGTTCTCGACAGCCCTGTATTTCATGACCCAAGAAAAGCCTTGTTTCTCTTTCTCGTTTTCTGTCAGGAGCGAGGCAGAGGCCGAGAAGTCGTGGGGTTCCATAACAGGCCGCCCTTTATATTGGCAGAGGATTATCTGGGCCGGTCGGTGGTAAACGGGAGTCGGGGGATCAAACCTCTACCAAATTCTGGTGCTTGGTTATTTCCATCGTCATTAAAGCAGAGGAAGAAAAGCATCCCAGGCAGGACCGTGCTGACTACGCTTCTACCAGCCAAGGGCACACAGGCCGGACCCATTTCCCAGCTCACCTCACTCTGGACGGGGCCGAGGGTGGGAAGAGACCCCTGCTCACCCCTTCAGCGGCCTCCCGCTGGACTCATGGTCGCCTGCAGGCGGGAAGGCCGCCAGTTGGCTTAATCGCAGAGCTGGCTGGGAAGTCAAGTTAAGCTGTTCTCAGCTGGAAGGGGCTTCACCAGCCAACATGCTGCGCCACGGGACGGCTCCAGAAATCGCAAGAGGCAGAGCAGATGGCCTATAAACCACGGAAGGCGTGACACAGGGCTGCTCGCAACAATTCTCTGTAGGTCGTGGGCGCCTTGTTTGCCGTGTGCTGTTTCATTTAAAACATGAACAACCCCCCTCCCTTTCTTCCCCCCTCTCCCCGCCGCCACCACCAGCCCTCCAAGTCCTTTCCCTCGTCTGCAGGGAAGACTGCCCAGACTGGCTCTGAAAGCTGGACCCAAATCAGGGTGCTGGGCAGACTTGCCAACTGGCAGGCTTACCCTGTGTTTGGGAGGCGAGGACCAAACTGTGCTTTGATACGTCCGCGCCAGTCGGGAGTCGCAGTACGGCCTTCCCTCACCTCCCCGTTTGTAATAGGATCTGGCCCTTGGTTTTGCCCTTCAGCGTCTTGTCCCGGCTTAGCAAGTGGGGAGGGAGAGCAAGGTAGCAGGACAGAAGGGAGGTGCATGAGAGGAATCCTTGTCTTCAGCGCTGTACGGTCAAGTTGTCGACCTTTTTAGGTCACCTCCAGGGGAAAGAGGACACAACTCAGTGTAGAACTGATTCTGCAGGGCAGGCAGGCGCTGGTCGTTAAAGAGTTAACACTTGTTGTGTGTTACCTTCCCCCCCCTTCCCCTTCACGTCAAGATAATAAAAAACCATTTTTTTCAACTCATTGACCAGTCCCCCCACCCCTGAAACAAAAATTAAAGCATTTTTACCACTGTTTGCTTTTCCAGTTTCTTTAATTTGGGTAATTGCTTAGTCAACTTTCGAAAATATATATTCTGCCTTAAAAAAACAGCAGAAAATGACAGATCACCTTCCTTTTCATTTCAGATTTGGCATGCAGGTCCCGGATTGTGTATTTTTTCCATGGCGCCACACCAGCGTCCCATACTTAATTAATTTCCCTTCGCTTGGGCAGCTTTGCACTTAAAGAGACAGTGTCCCGTTTTCAGGGTTGGGCTTTGGCTCACTTTCAAGAGTGTCACTTCTTAAATCTTTTTTTTTTCAAGACCTTCCCAGAGTGCTACATGGCAGAGAGCTGGCATTTAACATCCCTCCCACGACTCCCCCTCCTCACTCTTCCTGTCGCTCAAGATCCTCACCAATCTGCATGCACGCACAAGGCAGGAGATCCCATTTCACACGGGCCGTGGAGAGGGCAGGATGGTTTGGGAATGATTCTGTAAATTGGTCGCAATCACGGTGAGCTATCATAGCAAATTAGGTTTTGGCTTTGGTCAAAATCTGCTCTTTCCTACACCAGCACAGCTCGATTCGTCCTCTGGATCATTACCTGTATCAACAGGAATGAAAGCAAAGCGCATGGATCAAATTACTGCTCTGCTGTAGGGAAGTGTGAACCTGAATCCAAACTTTATGCCTTGCCCATCTCTTTAGAAGGCAATACCAATAAGAAAAGAAAAAAAAAACGACGTGGACGAAAACCAGCAGAATCTAGCAACCCTAAGGCTACGTCTACACTGCAGGCTTCTTGTGCAAGAACTGTTTTGCGCAAGAGTTCTTGTGCAAAAGGTCTTGTCCAGGAATATTTGCACTGTCCCCACCTATAGGCATCAAGAACTTCGTTGTTGGATGGTCTCATATCACGATAAAGGTGATTTGCAAAGGAGAAAAAGAAATGTCTTTGCCTCATTCATTCTATCACCATACAAACCAGTGCTATGCCCGTTCCTCTCTCATGTGATCCAAAGCCCACTCAGGTCAAAGCTTCTGTTCACCTCAAGAAGTTTTGGCTTGGATTCTCCGATTACAGGAGGACAACTTCACTGCGTACTAAACGATTCTAGCTGCTGTAGCCAATCCCCTTGACAGAAAATCTTTCCATTGTTCCTTTGGTGGTTTCTCTCATTTTCAGCCAAAGCACCACAGCCAGAAGCCAGGAAGCCCAGCTCGCAGGAAATAAGAAAGATTTCGAATCCTCCCCCAAGCCAATAAACAACACTGAACCAAACCTTTTATTTTTACACATTGGCAAATGGTCACCCAAGTATTTTTCATTTTCTTACATCTCTGCCTGATCCTGGATCTGGCTGGACTTGAGTCGGGGTAATCTCCCGAGAACACCTGAGGAAAGAACATGAAGTGAGTTCTAGTTAGAGCCAGATGAGCAGCTGAAGAGTAATTGTGTGAACTAAATTCCTACTGTCTCCATGACTATTACACTCGGGGTAAATCTAGACCACTGAGCGGCTGCTTGGGAGCTAATGATTTGTACTAGCACACAGTGGTTTTCAAAGTTGGGTCGTGGGCCAGCCCGGGTAAGCCACTGGTGGGTCTGTGATGCTTTGCTTCTCTAAGTATTCATAGCCACTGTAGAACCATCACAGACACACACACTTTATTCATAATTTGTGTTCGTTGATGCCATATAGTGGCAGGCCTCTGAGAATGTTAATAAAATTATAGCATTCCATGCCCTAATAAATCTCCATATTGAACATAAGAACGGCCAGACTGGGTCAGATCAAAGATCCATCCAGCCCAGTATCCTGTCTGCCGACAGTGGCAATACCAGGTGCTCCAAGGGAATAAACAAAACAGGGAATCATCAAGTGATCCTTGTCACCCATTTCCAGCCCCTGACAAACAGAGGCTAGGGACACTGTTCCTGCCCATCCTGGCTAACAGTTATTGATGGACCTAACCTCCATGAATTTATCAAGTTCTTTTTTGAACCCTATTAAAGTCCTGGTCTTCATAACATCCTATGGCAAGGAGTTCCGCAGATTGACTGTGCATTGCATGAAGAAGTACTCCCTTTTGTTTCTTTTAAACCTGCGACCTATTCATTTCATTTGGTGATCCCTTTTTCTTATGTTATGGGAACAAGGAAATAACTTTTCCTTCTTCACTTTCTGCATACTTGTCATGATTTTATAGACCTCTAGCACATCCCACCTTAGTCTCCTCTTTTCTAAACTGAAAAGTCCCAGTCTTCAAAATCCCTAATCATTTTTGTTGCCCTTTTCTGCTTTTTTTCCCAATGCCAATATATCTTTTTTTGAGATGAGGTGACCACATCTGAACACAGTATTCAAGATGTGGGCTTACTATGGATTTTTACAGAGGCAATAAAATATTCTCTGTATTATTCTCTATTCTTTTTTTAACGACTAACCAGCTCATTAATAATACTTGCAATAGCATTACTCATTTTCCAAGAATCTTGTGAGACCATCAAGACAGGTACTGTCTCTCATTGTTTCATAAAGCATGGCTGGTCTGAAGTGTAAGCAGTCGGTTCCCCCACACATGGTCTTCCACTTTATTATTGTCCCCACTCTGTTTTATTACATATTAAAACCATAACATTAAAAGTTCAAATTATATTTTAAAAACGCATGTACACACATGTGTTTTGTAGAAGTAAAATGTTCCCTGGACGTATACAGACAAGGTCAACATACGTACGGCCATTTTAAACCAAGCGCCATAACGAAGTCTGTAATTCCTGCGCTTCAGTGTAAAATATAGAGATCTACTCATGCATCGTGCACAGTGGATTAATGGCCATTTTGACAATTTTGATAGTGTTAATGACATTATTGTGGTGGAACATGGTTTCCGTTAAAGTTTTATAGTGAATTTGGATTTGGTTTCATCTTCATTTTTTTTGCTTTTTCTGCTCCCTACATTTAAACGAGGCCCTGCAAATAATCACACCTGTCCAGTCACAAAGTGCCTAATACAAGGGGGTCCCAATTTCAGTTGGGTTGTTTTAGGCACTACCGTAATACCACTAATGGGAATGGCAAACAAACTGACCTACTCCAAATAAAATCCAATAGACACAAGGAATCTGACCCACATTGTAGAAGTCACTTTGTGGACCATAGAGAGGCTAATACATACAAAAGACAATGTGTTTTCTTTATGATCCCAATAAACTAGCAGTGAAAGTTAAGTGTAAGTTATGAAAAGGTAGAGAAGGAAACTCATTGGCCACCTTAGTCAGTACCACTTATTCTTTTTCATCCTGTTACCCAGACAAGAAATTGTAAACATTGCAGAAAGATGGTTTATGGAATCTATCAAGGTTCTAGTTTTAATTTCAATGATCACACAGCAGAACTGCTGTACTTTCCATACCCTGCAAATGTGCTAAAATGGAAAGCTATAATCAGCGTAGCAGGCATGTAATGTTGTTTCACCAGGGTCTATAGCTTAATGACCCTCCCCCCCCCAATGGATCACTACCTTGTCGTGGTTGTGGGGCTTGTGTGTCTAAGTGACCCCTAGAGCTATGTCGGTGGGAGCCTCATGCTCCTGGTAGGATCATCCATGCTGGACAGGTCGAAGGGTAGAGACCAGACTAAGTGTGATTCACTGGTCCTCCAGGTTGGGGGTTCGGCTCAGGGCTAACAACCCTGACCTAGAAAAAAAATTATGTTAGGGAAACGGCAACAAAGAACTCTCTTACAACTTTGTGTGATGGCCTTCCTAAGTCCTCTCTGGGGAAGAATTATAACTGGGACACACTGGAGAAAATGGCCAAAGACAGACAAAAATGGAGAACCTTCGTTGCTGCCCTACACGCCAGCAGGCGTAATAGGCATTAACTATAGCTTAATGAGGAAGAGTGGAGATAACTCAAGTTGCAGTCCCACCTGTAGGGAGAACCCGGATTGTACAGAGAAGATGCATGTATTAGAATACATGTTGACCCTCTCTAGTCTGGCACGCTCTGGTCCAACAACCTCCGTGGTCCAGGCATGATTTAGTTAGCCAGGTGTCCACTTCTCATGAGTGTGGCCAAGGTCAAGGTGCTAGTCCAACAAATATAGCAAGAAGAGCTACCCTTGAGTTATTCCTGGGCTAGGGGAAATGCTGGTAATCTCTTAGGATGGTCAGATCTCACAAGATTGATAGTCCAATTCTACACACCATGAGGTCTGTGCCTTTTCAATAAGGGCTCCATGAGGTTTGAGGATCACCCTGTGAACAGAAGCTGGTGTTGTGGAGGGTTTTTTTCCGAGCTGAACTGAGACAACCTGCTGTGACTTGAAGCCCTCTCTGTGGTCAGAGCACGGTGCCCCAAGAATCTGCGAGATGAGCCTCAATGTTCTTTTTCTTGCCACCCCTTAATTTTCAGGACACTGACTAACCAGGTTCCTTTGCTCACCCCACCTACAAATTCAGCTGGTGCTCAAGTCCGGCTGAGTCAAGACACCATTGCCTGCAACCCTTCATGCTCTCTTTTTAGACCGAACAGACCTTTAAAAGACCCCAAAGAGTCGTAGGTCCAGAGTATGGGACCTAAAGCTCACAACCCCTACTAAATTCAATCAAGCCAAATAGTCTCTAGTCAGAACTTATCTCCTCCTAAAATAAAACATACGGTAGGAGAAGAAACAAATTGCTTGGCACCTCATTAGCAATTGTAAGCAGACTCCATTTTCACCCTGGGGCCTCATTGGAGTGATTTGTGAGGTAGTTTCTCTCTCCCTCTCCCCTTCCCCTTAATGGCTGGCATTCTGAGGGAGTTGGAGGCAACACAAGAACAACAGTGATTATTTGCATCCTTCTGGGACGCCCGTCTTGCTGTCTAGCGCTGAAGTGCCCCTCTCTCTGATGTTGTTTCTGGAACCTGAAGCCAGCTCCATGTTGCTTCTGTGTGTGTGGCTGATTGTTGAGAGGACGTGGTTGGTGAGGCGGCCAGAGCTGACATTTTCTCCCACGTCGAAAACCTGAGCAAAACTCAGCCTTCAAAGGAATTGGCTGACTATGTGCATGAGTCCCTGAGGATCCTGCTAACATATGCCCTTCCCAAAGGATAAATTTTGAGGGACTTAATTGAGAAGTAGTTTTCTGCATGAGTAGGCCCATTGATTGACTTATTTTAGTGAGACTAGAGAGTTAAGGTACTAGTCCAATAGGCAAATGCCAGGTAGTTTATACAGTGGCTTATTTTTAATTAAATACCCAAATTTTCCCCCCTTTACTACCTTCCCTTCACAATTTGACTCTCCTATCCTTTCCCGAATCCCAATTTCCACATTCTTATCCCCCTTTTTCTCAAAATTCAACATTCTTCCATCCATACAGACACATGAGTCAACAGTGTGATGCTGTTGCAAAAAAAGCAAATATGATTCTAGGTTGTATCAACAGGTGTGTTGTAAGCAAAACTCGTGAAGTCATTCTGCCGCTCTACTCTGCACTAGTTAGGCCTCAGCTGGAGTACTGTGTCCAGTTCTGGGCGCCACATTTCAAGAAAGATGTGGAGAAATTGGAAAGGGTACAGAGAAGAGCGACAAGAATGATTAAAGGTCTAGAGAACATGACCTATGAAGCCAGGCTTCATGAACTGGACTTGTTTAGTTTGGAAAAAAGAAGATTAAGGGGGGACATGATAGCGGTTTTCAAATATCTAAAAGGGTGTCACAAGGAGGAAGGAGAAAATTTGTTCCTCTTGGTTTCTGAGGACAGGACAAGGAGTAATGGGCTTAAAGTGCAGCAGGGGAGGTTTAGATTGGACATTAGGAAAAAATTCCTAACTGTCAGGGTGGTCAAATATTGGAATAAATTGCCAAGGGAGGTGGTGGAATCTCCCTCTTTGGAGATATTTAAGAACAGGTTCGATAGACATCTGTCAGGGATGGTGTAGACGGAGCTTGGTCCTGCCTTGAGGGCGGGGGGCTGGACTCGATGACCTCTCGAGGTCCCTTCCAGTCCTATTATTCTATGATTCTATGATTCTATGAGTACAATGACTGGACTTGGACAGAATTTATCAAATTTAGAAATGTTAACAGACTTTTTGAGAAAAAGATTGAAAACCATTTAAAAAAGTTTGAAAAACATTTCCCCCTTTTTTCAATCAATTCTAATAAATACACGATATAGATGTTAGAGAAGAGGTTCTTTCGGAATACCTTGAGTGCGTATATGTAGCATATATGTGTGCATATAAATAGCAATGTAACCACAATAGCATTGGTAAGGGCAGCAGAAGCCCCCAACCCACCTGAAACCAATGGCTGTGTATTTGCTCTGACTTAGCCATACCTCTGCTGCTGCTATTTGTGGTACCACGGCTGTGCTACTATTTATCGAGTTAATGCAAGTAAGTGTACCCGAGCAGGTGAATCACATCCTGAGCTCATAATGTAGTTGTTGTGCTGAGTAATTCAACCTTGAGCACAGTAATAAACTCTCTTGGAAGAATAGGCATAGGAAAACACGATAGATTGCCTCTCTCCGAATTCGTTTCTCTTCACTCTTTTCCCCCTCCATTCAGCAATGATGTGGCTCCACCACTAAAACAGTTGCTGGAGAGAACGGAAAAATTGTATGTGATGGGGTGCGGTCACAGACGACCCCTCGGGGGTGCCTCCCGGGGTGCTGACACGGCCACTTCCACTCCCCTTCCTGCTCTCTGGGGCGCCTCGTCGCCTGGTCCTGCTGGGCCAGCTCCGCTGGTCTCCCCCAGCCAAGGCCCCGAGCTGAGGTCCCTGCCCCCACCGAGAAGCAGCACAGACACTGAACCACTTCCGGTCCAAGGAGAGTGCAGTTTAGGGCCCAGCCTCCTGGGATATTGCTCCCCAGATGGGATCGAACCCCAAAGAATTAGGTAAGCCCCCTTTAACAATGAAAGGAGGAATGTGCACACTGATTGCCCCTCCCCCCCGGTAACAATCGCTTACACTGGGTTTGATAGAAAACAAAAATGGTTTTATTAAGTTGAAGCAGGAGGATTTAAGTCGTGATAAGTGAAAGTCGGCGGAGCAAAGTAGGATACAAATCAAAAGTAACAAAAACACTTGGCTAATTCTCCACTGAAACCTCAGTTCAAACCTAATCAAACTCACCCTAAAAGCTCTTTTCCAGCTGCCACACTTAACCAGGGCTCTCTTCTCCTCTCCTCCCCTCCCCCCCTCCCATCCCCATCCCCATCTCCGTCCCCCTGGGGTCTCAGGCTCCTTCCTTCAGGTGCAGCCCAGCCAAAAGACCCAGGCCTCTGCTTTCCTATTCCTTTTGTTAAGGAGTTGAGGCCCCTCTCTACCAACCACTGCTCAGACTGAAGGACAAAAGATTGTTTAACAGTGGCTCATCTAGAAGTTGCAGGTAACACCCTCCGGCTATGTCTAGACTGCAAGCCTCTTTCGAAAGAGAGCGTCTAGCCTGCACGCGGAACTTTCGAAAGAGCAAGCCGCTTTTTCGAAAGAAAGCACCCAGTGAGTCTGGATGCTCTCTTTCGAAGAAGCCCTATTTACATTCAAGAACGCCTTCTTTCGAAAGAAGCACTTTCGAAAGAAGGCGTTCTTCCTCGTGAAATGAGGTTTACCGCCGTCGAAAGAAAAGCCGCGTTCTTTCGATTTAATTTCGAAAGAACGCGGCTGCAGTCTAGACGCAGGTGAAGTTTTTTCGGAAAAAGGCTACTTTTCCCGAAAAAACCCCTGAGTCTGGACACAGCCTCCATGTCTCCCATTCACACATTTGAAACTCACAAAGTATTCCCCATTCCATGTGTCTAATTTTACACACACAACTGATACATACAACAGAGTAAGATAAGCAGAACCAGCAGATCATGACATGAAGATTGATGGGTTACATGAAATAATTCGCTCAAACCACCTTTGAGTTATGTATTCATGTCATGAGTCCACTTCATAAAGCATGGTGGGGGGGGTCTGTCACATTTTGCCTTGAATGAAATTCAGCCACATGAATGGAGAGAATTTTCACTTTGTTAGATGGGGCATAATACAACGCACGGAAACACATCTAATATATTTCATCTCTTTAAATATTCTCCATGATGGACTCAGGATCTAATAGACTTTTCATCTCTCCATACGGAAAATGATTGTGTGTGTGTGTGCGCGCGCGCGTATCCCTCCTCTGACCTTAATGAGAATCAAATGCATGCATCAGAGAACAAAGTTTGACCCATATCTGTTTGCATTTTCAGCTATCTTCACCGTCATCTTAGGTGAAGCCTGGAAAATCAACAGTATCTAAATGAAATTCTGGTTAGAAAACAAAACCCAGCTTCTCCCTTGGCTTTATTGTTTTTTTTTTTTTAACAAAATGATAAATGTGCCACTGGTTCAGATACGAGGGAGACAATAGAATTTTGAGCAGGCCTAAATGAAGCACGTTTGAACTGACATTGCAAAAAGATAAGCTCAGCAGCAAAAACCAGCAGTGTCATGAATATCATAGAACTCTAGAACTGGAAGGGACCTCGAGGGGTCAGCGAGTCCAGTCCCCTGCCATCAGGACAGGACCAAGGACTGTCTAGACCATCCCTGACAGGTGTCTGTCTAACCTGCTCTTAAATATCTCTAGTGATGGAGACTCCACAACTCTTGTGGGCAATTTATTCCAGTGATTAGCCATCTTGACAGATGTCTGTCTAACCTGCTCTTCAATATCTCCAGTGATGGAGATTCCACAACCTCCCTGGGAAATTTATTCCACTGTTCTAAACACCCTGACAGGTAGGAAGTTTTTCCTAATGTCCAATCTAAACCTCCCTTGCTGCAATGTAAGCCCGACATTTCATCCTGGAATCTAAAGCAAATGCTTACTGTATTGAATACGCTGTTCGATGTAAATCCATAATGCTGAAATACTGCATATTTGTATGCAGCCCAAAGCTGAGGACAGCTTCTAGTTGATGGATTGCCTGTGATGAATGGATTGTTTCATTTGTATACATGAAATGTGAGAAACAATAGATGCACAGGACAATTTCTCTCCCCTTCCCCAAAGGGCAGAAAAGTTCTGCAATCAAAATAAAGTTGTATTTTTGGCCGAGTCAAGTGAAAAGGCTAATTTGGCCAGAATCTCAGAAGGAGACTGGGCCTGGGGACGATCTGAATGTAATTTTTCACTGAAGACATCAGTGCTGTGGGTAGCTTTGTTTAAAATCCCAGAGAGCTGAAGGTAAATATCAGAGTAGACTTTCCTTACATCAAGACACTTTCCAAGGGATTAAGCCAACTGAACTCCTCTGTGGGCAATCAGGAGAGGAAAACATGGGAGTTTGGGAGGGATTTTTAGACATGGAAGGGGGTTCCTTCCATTTAGTTATGGCTCTATGCCTTGTAGCACATATGGATGAGGAGAGATCTACTGCTGTGGCTTGCCTAGGATGTGCTATTGTTTTTAACCTTATTAGGAAGAAAAGAAATCTAGCAATAATATAGGCCTGATATTAAATGGAGATGGTAAAGTTGTTAATAATCATGCAGAAGTTTTCAATAAACATTTCTGTTCTGCATTTGGAAAGAAGCAAGATAAAGTGTATGTATCACATGAAGATGAAGTACTTTCCAGTCCATTAGTAACCAAAGAGGATATTAAACAACATGTATTTAGAATTAATCATTTTTAAACCAGCAGACCCAGATAATTTGCCTCAAAGAACCTCAAAAGAGCTGGCCGAGGAGACCTCTGGGATTGCATTGATAATGTTTAATAAATACAGAGAATATTTCAGAAGAATGGAAGTGTGCTAACATTGTACCAGTATTCAAAGGGGGCAAACAGATGACCCAGGGAACTCTAGCCTGGTCACCTGACATCAGTAGCAGGCACAATAATGGAAAAGGTGATACAGAATACCTACAGAATAGGGTCTGTATCCTGGAAAGCAATGAGTCTAAACAAAGATTTAAGAATCAGAGTGGATAAATAACTGAATATGAACTTCCAGTGTGATACAGTGCCAAGAATGGTGAATGCAATCTTTGGCTGTATAAATGGGAATAGTGAATAATAAGGAGTCTCAGAGAAGTAGCTGTGTTAGTCTGTAACTTAAAAACAATGAGTAGTCCTGTGGCACCTTCGAGGCTCACAAAAATATGTAGGATCATGAGCTTTTGTGGGTAAAACCCACTTCATCAGATGAGTTGAAATGGAAATAACAGTCTCTAAGATAGATATAGATATATAACAGCAAAAGCAGTTGCCTGTCCATTGTACGTCCATTGTGTAGACGTGCCTTAAGACAATACCATGATACAAATCATAATAAAATGTAATAAAGGGAAAGCCAGTTCTCCTAACCAGGATACCCTATCACGCTTTCAGTTACGGAGCTTCCTGGAATTCAAACGAATTTGAAAAAATTCTCATCTTACTCACCTGGCCCTAACCCACGATCAATGAACCTTACCCCTTCTTTATTTAAATGTTAAGCAACGTAGTTCACTTTCCTTTTTTGCTTAGCTTTTGGAAAGGAAAGCTTCCATTTGTTGTAAACAAATTGCCTTGTTTTCTACCTCCATGTACCGCTGACTAATAGATTTCTGCAAATCCAGGCAGCCTGAGTGTGTTAGAATGGCACATCCTCTAGACTTGTGATCAAGGGAAGCTATAGGAACATCAGAACGGCCGTACTGGGTCAGACCAAAGGTCCATCCAGCCCAGTATCCTGTCTGCCGACAGTGGCCAGCACCAGGTGCCCCAGAGAGGGTGGACCGAAGACAATGATCAAGCAATTTGTCTCCTGCCATCCCTCTCCAGCCTTTGACAAACAGAGGCCAAGGACACCAATTCTATCCCCTGGCTAATAAATAGCCTTTTATGGACCTAACCTCCATGAAATTATCTAGCTGCTCTTTAAACTCTGTTATAGTCCTAGCCTTCACAGCCTCCTCTGGCAAGGAGTTCTATCAGGAAGACCAGGCTGCTGGAAGCATGTGAACTGCATAGATAGAGACTTTTAAAATGAAAGCATGACCTCACACCATGCAGCATCTGGTAGGATGCAAGAAAATGTTGCAGCTCCTTTGGATAGATGGTACTTGAGTTAAAAAGCACTCAGGCATTCCACACAGTTTGAAAGTTATCCACCGCTGTTTTGAAACATCATTATCAGAGGGCATTGAATACTGATTTTACCTCTCAATGGTTGGGATCTTTTTTTGTTGGTTTGTTTCCTTTGTTGAATAGACTGTATTTCAGAACCAGGAGGTTTTAATGCCCTTGAACGAAGCTGGACTAATAGAAACAAACATAAGACAGCCATAGGCTAGTCCATTTAGCCCAGTGTTTCTCAACCTTTTTTATAAAGTACCCCTTTAAAAAAAAGATTATAAGTACCCCCAGTACTTACAAGTTTTCAGACACACGTTTTTTCTACCATTGCAACACATTTGTTTAAACAACTTAATTGTAGCTGAGCGGGCGATGAAATTTTTGGGCGTAAAAAGTACAAAAATAATAAAGCGCAGTAAAACTTAAAACAAAAATGCAGTTTTCTCTAAATTTCCGTGTTGACGCATTCCCCAGACTTCTCTCGAGTACCCCTAAGGGTACTTGTATCACTGGTTGAGTGGGATCTTCAGATCCCATGCCAAAATTATTCCAGATTCATCCCCTGCTGCTGGTGACGTCAAGAGGGGAGTCCGGATGGATGCAACCTGATGGACTGATTTCACCACTGATGTCTGCCCCCAGTGGTAGTCTGCCAGAGTCATGGGCAGGAAGAAGGGAGATCACTTTCCTAAGCGGTAGAGAGACTGAGCAGAATCAGACCAGCTTGTATGGTCACACATGAACTGCTCCTGCCTATAAAGTAACTGTTTCGCTAGTGATTTACAGGGGAGTTGGCTCTTTCACTGTAAGCAGCAAAAAAATATAAAAATAAGGTAAAACGTTGCTGCATGGGGCTGAGGCTTGATAGCACCTCTCTAGACAGTCTGCCCTACAGGCAGCTTTTTGCAAATTCACCTTGATCATCACAAGGAAATGAGGCATTTTTCCCCACACTAACCCACGTCAGGTACACTGGTACAAGTGGAGGGGCATTCTACAGACATCCCATTGCATCCCCCAGCACCACAGGTGCACTGATGTGGAGTGTGGCCTAGTGGGTAGGCTGCTGGATGGAGATTCAGGAAACCTGAGTGCATTTCCCAGCTGGCTGGGTGACTGCGAGGCAGTCACTTCACCTTCCCGTGCCTCAGTTTTCCCATCTGTAAAATGGGGAGAGGTGTAATGACAGAGACTTCTTTTTATAACGCTTTGAGAGCTGTAGCTGAAATGCTGGCCTCAGTTTTGCCGATCACAGGGGGAGCTGTGTGGTCTAATGGTGAGAAAGGAAAGGGCCAGCAACCTCATTGCAGGAGGAATAACAGGTAGTTCGAAACAGGACTTTATTTTGAACGCCCATTTCACTACCATGTGTAGACGTGGGCAATTATTCCGGGCTTGTAAATTTCAAAAATGGCACCCAGCCAGGAAGATGAAAATCAAGCACAGGATATTTAAATCCCGGGCTTAATTTGCAATTCTGAATGTCTACATTTGCAGCCCTATTCCGAAATAGGCTGCAAGTGTAGACATACCCTCAGTGTAGACCTGGCCTAACAGATTTATTTGGGCATAAGCTTTCATGGGTAAAAACCATGTTTGCATCCGATAAAGTGGATTTTACTCCCAAAAGACTAAATAAATCTGTTAGTCTTTAAGGCACCACAGAACTCCTCAATGTTTCTGATAGATTAGCATAGGTGCAGGGATCAATGTGAAAATAAATATACAGGAATTCAATCAATACAAAAGTCAAAGCAGTGACAATGATGTTGTATTGGCTCTCCACAACAACTAGAAAACACACTGATCGGGGAAGGAGAGGGAGCTCTCTACGACGTGCCCGGCTAAGGTACTGAGAAACCAAGAAAAGATTTTGTAAACTCACAATAACATTCTGCAACTTATCAGCATCCCTAAAGTGGGCTGTATTGTGTTTGTGTAGTTACAGTCCCGGAAGCCTTTGACATTCTGTTCTATATCGCAAAGGAAATACTTGCTCCCTGACTTGATGCCCTATCTACAGTGGTCTGTAATACATTTCCAGCGGCAACATAAAAATTACAAAGTTCTGGCAAGGGAACACTCTGAGCAGGACTGCACTGCTGATCGGGACAGTCTGGCTACGTCTAGATTGCATTCCTTTTTCGTAAAAGGGATGCAAATTAGACATATCACAATTGCTAATGAGGCGGGGATTTAAATCTTCCCCGCTTCATTAGCATAAAAATGGCTGCCGCTTTTTTTCGGCACAGAACTTTGCCGGAAAAAAGCGCCAGTCTAGACGCGGATCTTTCGGAAAATAAAGGGGATAAGGGATCTTTCGGAAAAGGCTTTATTTTCCGAAAGATCTGCGTCTAGACTGGCGCTTTTTTCCGGCAAAGCTCCGTGCCAAAAAAAAGCGGCAGCCATTTTTATGCTAATGAAGCAAGGGAGATTTAAATCCTTGCTTCATTAGCAATTGCGATATGTCTAATTTGCATCGCTTTTACGAAAAAGGGATGCAATCTAGACGTAGCCTCTGTGTATGGGCTATTAAAAAGGGAAAACAAAATCCATCCTGGCATGACAAAATCTTTGTCCCGCTTTGAATACAGGCTGGCATACTGTTTAGAAGCGCTTTGATTTCAGCTGAGCGACTGTTCCATTCTCATAGAATCATAGAGCTGGAAGAGACCTCAGGAGGTCATCAAGTCCAGCCCCCTGCCCAAAGCAGGACCAACCCCAACGAAATCATCCCAGCCAGGGCTTTGTCAAACTGGGACTTAAAAACCTCTAGGGATGGAGATTCCACCCCCTCCCTAGGGAACCCATCTCAGTGCTTCCCCACCGTACTAGTGAAATAGTTTTTCCTAATATCCAACCTAGACCTTCCCCACTGTAACTTGAAACCATTGGTCCTCAGTCTGCCATCCGTCACTACTAAGAATAGCCTTTCTCCATCCTCTTTGGAACCTCCCGTCAGGAAGTTGAAGGTTGCTATCCAATCCCCCCTCTCCCCTCTTTTCTTCTTTAACTACCACGAGGGAGAGAGATTTCGATTTTAAGGCCAGAGGGGACCCATTTGAAGAGTTGGGAGCAAGACACGAGATATCATTCTTCCGCTCTACTCTGCGCTGATTAGGCCTCTGTTGGAGTATTGTGTCCAGTTCTGGGCACCGCATTTCAGGAAAGATGTGGAGAGACTGGTGAGGGTCCAAAGAAGAGCAACACAAAGGATTAAAGAACTAGAGAACATGAGCTATGAGGGAAGATTGAAAGAGTTGGGCTTGTTTAGTTTGGAAAAGAGAAGACTGAGAGGGGACATGAGAGCAGTTTTCAAGTACCTAAAAGGGGGTTAACAAGGAGGAGGGAGAAAATTTATTCTCCTTAACTTCTGAGGATAGGACAAGAAGCAATGGGTTAAAATAGCAGCAAGGGAGGTGAAGGTTGGACAGCTAACTGGCAGGTTAACCACTGAAATAAACTGCCTAGGGAGGCTGTAGAATCTCCATCATTGAAGATATTTAATGGCTGAAGATCGCTAAGGGGATGCCAATATTTAAAGCCACGGCTCGAAGGGAGCATATCTAGCTGTCGGCTGTGCATATTTGCAGTTGCATTCATAAGGCTTTTCATCCCTGTCTTTCTAGAGAAGCGAGCAGGGAGATGTGCTTATGCATTTGCCTTCTCCTCCCCCAAAAAAGAAACTCTAGTGGAATGAGCCCGGGTTCTTTACCCTGCTTCCGAGAGGCAAAGTCAAGATAGAGACCCCCTCCTTCCCTCTCCTGCTGCTGCCGGCTCCTGGGAGCAAACCTACCTGCCTGCAATTAGCTTGGAGGGGAGGGGGGGAGCTTTCCTCAGCTCCTCGGAAGGGCTCGGCTCCCAAATGGGTTTGCACAGCCCTGCCGGTGCAGCCTGCTTTTCCAGCAGCCCCAGCCCCTGCAGTGACTCACGCTGGCGGAAAAACCACCTTGCTGGGCAGCCGAAGCTGGAATGCTCGCGAGGAGCAGACGCAAGGTGGAGACGCTGCATGGCTCATCGCCTTCTGCTGAGCTCACCCACCCCCTCCCCGCCCCACCCTCGGCACACACGCACTTCCTTTCTGGTGGCTCTCTTTTCGCCCAGAAGTCTGAGGTCAGGGCTCCTTCGGCCGGGATGCCTTCCAGTTCCCATTCACCTCCTTTCACCCCCTTCTCTCGGCGCTTAGGAGCGACGTACACTCCCTGGGCTTGGAATAAAACTGCCCGGAGGCAGGAAACACAAACCCCTGGCAGGGCTGGGTTGCCACTTTTAATTCTCTCTCTGGCAGACTTCAAAGGGAGCCTCTGTTCATTGATGGCATTTTCCTATCGACTCCATTCCTGCTATCGCTTTCAGGGTGTGCTATTCTCCCTCCCTGGCTCCGTTCTCCCACCACTGCCAATCAGCACCACCGGCAAAACATGGAACGGCCCAGGCTCCCAAAGAAGAAAAGGATTTGCCTTCCCACGATGCCTGTCTTTTGGAATCAGGAACATAGACTCAGAGAAGCTTAGGGCTGGCCGAGATGTCAGGAGGACATCGAGTCCAGGCCCCTGCCCAAAACAGGACCAACCCCAACGAAATTATCCCAGCCTGGGCTTGGCCAAACCAGGACTTAAAAACCTCTAGGGATGGCAATTCCACCCCCTCTCTAGGAAACCACCCCAGTGCTTCACCCCCCTCCTAGGGAAATAGTTTTTCCTCATATCCAACCTAGACCTCCCCCATGGCAACTTGAGACCATTGCTCCTTGTTCTGCCATCCATCACCACTGAGAACAGCCTCTCTCCATCCTCTTTAGAACCTTCCTTCAGGTAGTTGAAGGCCGCTATCAAATCCCCCCTCACGTTTCTACAGACTAAACAAGCCCAAATCCTCAGCCTCTCCTCATAAGACATGTGATCCAGCCCCCTCATCATTTTTGTAGCCTTTCACTGCACTCTCTCCAATGCATCCACATTGTTTCTGTAATGGAGGGCCCAGATGTGGCCTCACCAGTGCCGAATAAAGGGGAATAATCACTTCTCTAGATCTGCTGGCAATGCTCCTACTACTAATGCACTCCAATATGCCATTAACCTTCTTGGCTACAAGAACACACTGTTGACTCATATCCAGCTTCTCATCCACTATAATCCCCAGGGCCTTTTCGACACAACTGATACTCAGTCAGTCAGTTCCTGGCCTGTAACAATGCTTGGGATTCTTCCGCCCCAAGTGCACAACTCTGCACTTGTCCTTGTTGAACCTCATCAGATTTCTTTTGGCCCAGTCCTCCAATTTGACTAGGTCACTCTAAACCCTGTCCCTACCCTCCAACATATCTACCTCTCCCCCAGCTTAGTGTCATCCCCAAACTTGCTGAGGGTGCAATCCATCCCCTCATCCAGGGCATGAATAAAGATGTTGAACAAAACCAGCCCCAGAACCAACCATTGGGGCCTCCACGTGATACAGCCTCCAACCGAACATCGAGCTATTGATCACGACCCGTTGGGCCCGACTATCTAGCCAGCTTTCTGTCCATCCCAGGTGCAGCTCTATTGTTTTGGGCCAAATTGGAGCTGCACTGATTATGACCTATAGTCTCCTGGGCTAACCTTGGTTATGACTCCTTATGACAGAGCCGGCCCATCCATTGGATGGTTCAGGCAGTTGCCTCAGGTCCTATGATTTGAGGTGCCCTGAACTTCAAGGGGAGGAGTGGCTTGGATGGGGGGGGGGGCAGTGGCAGCATCATCATGACCAACCCCTTCCCTCTGCCCCACCTCACTGGCTCCCAACATTGCTCAGGTGAGGAAGGGTCGGGGGCTTTGGGGAAGGGGCAGAATGAGGGCAGGGCAGCAGGGGGGGAAGGGCTGTGGCAGGGCAGGGGCGAAGCAGGAGCAGGAAGAGGCAGGCAGGGGTGGAGCCTGAGGAAGATGGGGGCAATCCCTAGGCATGGGTGCCAGGTTTGCCTATTTTTTGGTGATGCCCAGAACAGGGCCAAGCAGAGCTCTCACGTCTCACTCCAAGCCCTGCGCTTCAGGGCAACCAGGAGTCCAGGGCAGCGTGGGGAGTTAGCAGGGGCCTGGCACCAACACTAGCAAGTGACCCAGCCCTAACCCACTGCATACCACCCTGCCTTGCTCACTGCCGGCATCACTCCTGTGAGCAGGCAGAAGCTGGAAAGAGGCAGGGCTGGGTGGGAGTTTGGGGAAAGGGGCCAAGTGGGGGGGGGCAGAGCTGGTGGGGTAGAGCTTGGTTTCTCACTACTGCACCAGTAACCCCCCCAGGCTGCCTGGACCCCACTTCCCCCTGAAGCGTAGGGCCGGGAGCAATTGCCCGGTCCATCCTATGGACAGGATGTCTCTGAAAATCCAAGTCCGAATATTAGTGGAGCCAGGCCCAAGTTGCAGAATATCGGTGGAGCACGGACACCACAAGCCCATACAACTCACCGCCTACGCCCCTCAGCATAGCTGGATTCCTTGTCTCCCAAACGATACACTTCCCCTCAGCGTTGGGCATGAAGAACCTCTCTACACCAACTATTCAGCAGGTGGGGCGGAGAGGTGGGGTGGGGTAGTGCCTTCGGCTGAGGAAGGGTCTGCCCCGAGGGTTCTGTACCCTCCTATTCCATGGGAAGTCTTTCAAAGCCACCATCAATGAAAACCGCTTCCAAAGGGTGCTGACTGGCCTTGGTACGGGGCCTAGGAGTTGGCATCCGTCCATCTTTGCTCTTCTCTCCTGAGTTGTACCACTCAAAAACAGGCCCAGAGGACACAAAGTTCTGAGGGGAGATCTGATTGTGCTCTGTAAATGCTTCCAAGGGTACATCTACACTACAGGCTTTTGTCGACAAAGCCTCTGTCGAAAAAGAGCGTCTAGACTACAGCCAGTTCTGTCGACAAAGCAAGCCGCTTTTTCGACAGAGAATCTAGACGCTGTCTTTGAAAAAGCACAGTCTGGATGCAATAGCGCCTTTTTTCAACATAATACAGGACTATGTAGCACTTTAAAGACTAACACCAGACTAACACAGCTACATTTCTATCACTTTTTTTCAACATAACTGTCAAAAAAAAGGCATTATTCCTCGTAGAATGAGGTTTACCGCTGTCGACAAAACTGCCGCGTTCTGTTGACTTACTGTCGACAGAACTCGGCGGTAGTGTAGATGCAGGTATAGTTTTGTAGACAAAAGTAGACTTTTGACAACAAAAACCCTGTAGTCTAGACACACCCAAGAAAGCAAACAGCAGGCACAGAGAGGAGAAAGTTGGCCCCAAAAGCAAATGGGTATGAACAGGCCATGGATACATTTAGGCTAGGACAGGGAAGAAGGTTTCTAATTGCGTGAGGAGTGAAGTTCTGGAAGATTCCCTCCCCCCCATAAGTTTATTGGGGGCAGACAACTGAACTAATTTCTTAAGAAAAGGGTTAGGTCTGTGAAAGGGATTATATGACTGGATTGGATTGCAATAGAAGGGGAAGCTGGATTTGATGACCCAGGAAGACCCTTTCTGTCTCCCAGGTTCCTCATTACATACTGGCTACATTTTTTTTTATCTTCTCACCAATAAATTCAAATAGAGAAGGAGGAATATTTGCATTGCAAGAGACTGAAGCCCTTTTGAAACTTGCCTCTTGACATATAGGTTGTGGAAATCTCCCTTCACTTGACCCTAGAGGACCACCCAGGGTTACTTCACCCAACCGTCCATCTTCTAAAAAGCCACGGTGACAAGGTGTGCTAACCTCTGAGGTGGATTCGCAATCGCCGCCTGGGCTGACGCCTGCAACTCATCTCCCTTGTGACCTTCCCCCTCACACATTGAGGCTTTCATCTGGCTCCTGAGACATTTTGCAGAGCTAAATGTCACCAGAAGAAAGAGGAGGGACCCCACCTTTCTGAAACAAAATAAATAGGTGGTGTTGGCCTCAGTGAGGATTTTCCCCAGCCCTTTAAAATAAAAATGTGTTTTTGGAAAGCCTCGACCAGGATAACTCATGTCTTCATCAACAGAACAAATTTGTCTCCAAGAAAGAGAGCACAGTGAGCAAGAAAAATATTGTGGTCCAGCAAATGACGTACAGGTCTGCAGGGTAATTACAGCACCTATAATCCTTCTGCTATTTGAATGGAAAAGGGGGGGGGGAGGGAGTTTTCAAAGTTCATTGGAATTTAAGGTAGCTTGGTCAAATTACTTCCCTCCCCCTCCTTTTCGTTGGGTGGAGGGGTAGTGGAAAGAGTTCCCCGCCCCCACCTCTGACCTCAAGAAAAAGCGATTTAATTTTGGCTTCAAGTAGAACAAAGGGTTCGTTTTAATCTTATTAAACCACAGGGCTTTTTTAAAAAAAAAAAATCTGGTTTCTGATGATGCTATGGAAAGCCCAGGTAGACGGGCAGGCATTTCAGTTCATTTAGCTCGCACCAAATCCAATTTGGGCATCGGTTCGTTAATTCTGAGGTGCAGAAGGGATCCTTGGGGTCGCCTTTTCTGACCTCCTGTATAACGCAGGCCATAGACCTGCCCCTGAAGCAATCTCTGTTTGAACCAGGGAATATTTTTAGGGGGAAAAATCCAACCTGGATTTGAAAATTGCCTGTGTGGAAGTGCAGGCTGTTCTCTGTTGCAGCCAAAGGAGTCTGTGCCGCCGCCCGTCAGGTCGTAATCTGGTGTCTTGCGTGAGGTTTTTTGTGCTTATAAATATGGGTTTACAAATCCTTCCAAATATTATTTTAAAAAATACCAATATCCCTCTGCTTATTACCTTGCTGTGGGGCCGCATGTGGGAAAACACACTTTCCCCATAAAAGTATTCCACAATTTTTCACACGGAGAGCATTTTATATGGAAATATGTATAAAATATGCCTGTCACTGAGCTTTCTGGGCCTGCATTCAAATGCAGGAGAGCAGCATATGGACCAGTGTCTGCTACATTCCTCTCCTTCAGTATCACCTGAGAGTGTTCCACCACCCACCTGCATAGGCAAAAGGCTGGGGACTTGAACGTTACACCCAACAGTCAGGAACTCCCTGGCTTTGCTGGCCCAGCAGGAGAAGCAATTCCAGAACCAAAGGCTCCTTCTGAAGATGATGTATCCCTTGCTAATGCTGCCTACCCACAAACTTGTGCCTGTGAGAAAGCTCCAGTGATTGGAAGCCTTGGGATGGAATCCTGGCTCCACTAAAGTCACGAATCTTTTCCATCCCTGTGTGGAATAATTTTGTGTGTGCGCTGAGGCAGGTGCAAATGTGCACCACTTGTAGAAACAAAAACCGAGCTGTGGGCTTCTGGATCATCAGCTGGGTGGCACTGGAATCTCTCCTGAATGGCCGCCCAAGCCCCCAGCTTACAGGGAACCCTGGTAGCAACCCTCCCGTTGCCTTCAGTGGGTGTATCTGCCCTGCAGAGACAAAAAATCCACAGCAGGATGTCTCTACATAGAGGACACTGCAGGAGCATAATCTCAGGAGCTGGAGAACTTTGGGAGAAAGAGTCTTCTTCCTTCTGGGCCAATTCAGATGCCGTGGAAGGGGGAAAACTTCAAGGTTACAGCCCATCTGATCTGGAGGAAAGGGGGAAGGAAGTTCCTTTGTGATCCTAAATCGGGAGATCTGTTAGACCTGAGTATGTGAGTCAGGTATCTAAGAACTCATCTGATGATACTTCTTCCTTCCTCTGAGATTCATGACTGTTCTCTAATAGACAGCTGGCCCCCTGCACACACACGCCCCACCTGCACACAATTTACCCCAGTCACACATTTCAGAAACTGGGGCTTGACGTAGTTTTGGGGGATAAGCTGTAACTCCCAAGCTCACCTGCTTCCCAGGCAGTGCCCTTTTACCTGCCCAGGGAAATGAATTAAGTTCCTTCTGCAACTGACTGGCTGTGTCTAGACTGGCAAGTTTTTCCTCAAAAGCAGGTGCTTTTGCGGAAAAACTTGCCAGCTGTCTACACTAGCCGCTTGAATTTCTGCAAGAACACTGCCTTCCTACTGTAAGAAATCAGTGCTTCTTGCGGAAATGCTCTGCTGCTCCCATTTAGGCAAAAGCCTCTTGCGCAAATGCTTTTGCACAAGAGGGCCAGTGTAGACAACGCGGTATTGTTTTGCGCAAAAAAGCCCCGATCGTGAAAATGGCGATCGGGGCTTTCTTGCGCAAAACCGCGTCTAGATTAGCACTGACGCTTTTCCACAAAAAGTGCTTTTACAGAAAAGCGTCAGTGCCAATCTAGATGCTCTTTTCCGCACATGCTTTTAACTGAAAACTTTTCTGTTAAAAGCATTTGCGGAAAATCATGCCAGTCTAGATGTAGCCACTGGGTTTAACTCTCTTTTTGACCCTGGGCCATCCTATACCCAGAAAAGCAGAGAGATAAGGGGGATGAAATAATGCCTTTTGCTGGACCAACTTTTGTGGGTGGGAGAGACACACTCTCCAGCTTAGCCTGGCTAACAACCTTCTCCCCGTCATACCGTCCACACATCCTCCTGCCGTGTGAAGTTCTACAGGTGTAAACCAAGTGGCTGCAGTGCCTAGCTATTAGCTAGAACAACTTCTCTGTGTCATGCAATGTGGAAGCAAGTATGCAAGAAAACTCAAAACGAAGCCATGTTCCAAAGATTCCCTAAAGTCCATGGAGACATGATAGGATCCAGGCTGAGCAGCAGACACACAACGATTAGTATGGACACCAGATACATTTGTGGTGCAGCTTGGTGCTGAGGAGAAACAGCCTCAGAGAGGCGCTAAGTGGTCTGGGGGCTAAAATCCAGCACCTGAACATCCCATGTGCATCCCATCTGCAGAGCTGAGGTTTGGTGTTCCCTGTAAGTTGTGTGTTTGTGCGGCTGCTTAGAAGAAATTCAAATGCTGCCCAGCTGATTAGAAGAGTGTCCACCCCACAGCTAGGTTTTGCTTCTCCTGGTGGTGCACATTCACGCATATTTCGGTGCACCTAAAATTATTCTGCATATGGATGGAAAAAGATGAGAAGGAACATTGCTGGTATCAGAATCCAAGTACCCCGACATCCTATCCCTTGTTCTATTCACTTTGCACCCAGGGGAGTTGTTCAAACCTGAAACTCACAGCAAACCTACATTGCAACATGGAGGAAAATGTTTGCCTGACCTCCGGCAAGACGAGTGCAGCCTGCCAATAACTCCCTGCCCGCTTTCTCTATGGGGACAACTTTTACAAGAGCGTCCATTAAAAGGGAAGCAATGTGCTTAAGTCCTTAAGAGTGCGACTATTCCACTGCAAGGCTTAATCAGGGAGCAAAAGTGAGGAGCTGTGAGTTCCTTGCTGTAAACAAGTTAAACATCATTAAACACACACACGTCTCTTTAAGGAGATGAAATAGATTGAGCATGTTTATTTTCACAGCATTATTTAGCTGGGTTGGGAAAGAAGAAATCCCTAGCCTTGACGCCAGGACACATATCAGAAACAAAGCTGCGGAAAGGAGGTTTTTTTCCACCGCGATAATTTTTTTCCCTAATAACTATCTCTCCCATCTACCAATCTTAGGTCAACAAACATGGGCTGATTGACAAGTTAAAATGTTTACCTTAGCCTGCAACTTGTATAAACCAATTTAAAAGTTTCTAGGGCAGGCGGGCGGGGTAAAAGAAACCCATAATGTCCCTGCCTCCTCCTCACAGCCGCCTTCCAGAGCATAATCGGGACATGTGCTTGTCATGCCCGTTGGTTGACGTTATGGAATGCTCCTGTGCTCACAATACCACAGGTAGGAAGCTCTCTGAGGGGGGGTAAAATATTCTAGTGTACGAAGGCCTAGAAGAGTCTCAAGCCACCCATCCCGCTGTCTTCTTCCATTTCAGTAAAACTGGATGTATCAGAAGACCAGAAGACTCCTGGGATTCTGAGGACGATGTTTTACCACCTCCCTGGGGTCCTTATTCAAATCCAGCCAGGGTGTGTGAGTGCGTGATCCAAAGTCATGCTGGCTACTCATGGTTTTGAGATGGTTGCTTCAAGAACCTGCCCTCGCAGCACACAATCCACCCTGTGGACCTTAGAGTGGCTTAAAAGGAGGGAAAATATGTAAGTGCATTGTACAGGTGGGGAAATTGCTGGACAGAGAGGTTACGTGTCTGGTTCAAAGTCACACAGTGGGAGAGCGGGGAATAGAACCCACAGCGCCTGGTTCCCAGACTCCTGTTGTTATCCACCACGGGCAAAGAAAATGAGCCACCTTTACCCCTCTTTAGTGCTCTACCAAGGCCCATGGCTGCTTGGAGCACAGGAACTGGCTCTGTTTCCAAGGCATTAATCAGGGAGTTTAATCCCCAGAGCTGTTGATCTGAGATCTTCCACGAGCAACAAAAGCCCAACAGTAAAAGGGGGATGCCATTCGATAAAAATAACCATCTGAGCATCTACAGAAGGGTTTACTTCAGACCCACCTCCATCTCCCTCCAGTTAAGGAAGCGGCTCTCAGGGGAACCTCACACCATATGTTACATCGTTTGGAGATTCCCTTATGGTGTTTGCTTTTCTCCAGCAAGTGAGCATCCCATCAGTGCACCTGGTGGAGCTGTGGATATGATGGTCGGCTGGTGGGTCTCAGCTGTAGCGTGCTATAGGAGTCCAATGCACAGTCACAGGTGGTGTGTATGTAACGCCTACAGGCGGAATTGAACCTGGGACTTCCGGAGATGAGTACATAAACTAAAAGCCAGCTGGTGCTCAGCTAAGGCTGTAGAGCAGACTCATTTGCTTTCTCTCTAAGGATATGTCTACACTGACACCCTAGTTTGAACTAGGGTGGCTAATGTAGGCATTCGAACTTGCAAATGAAGCACGGGCTTTATCTGCATGTTCCCGGGTACCGCCATTTTTAAATGCCCCGGGTACCTGCCCGTGGCTACACACAGCATGGACTAGGTAGTTTGAATTAGGAGCTTTAATTCGAACTATCTAGTCCATGCTGCGTGTAGCTGCGGGCAGGTAGTTTGAACTATGGGGCATTTAAAAATGGCGGCGCCCAGGAACATGCAAATGAAGCCCGAGATATTCAAATCCCGTGCTTCATTTGCAAGTTCGAATGCCTACATTAGCCACCCTAGTTCGAACTAGGATGGCAGTGTAGACATACCCTAAGTGGTCAAAATGCCACTGCATGGGACAGTGAACCACCCCCAGGAGGTGTGTGGGTTACACATGTACAAAGCTCATCGGTTAATTCAACAGGTCACTTTGGGTGCGTCCATACAGCACAGTTATTTCGAAATAATGCAAGCGTCTATACAGTAATTCCGTTATTTTGAAATAATTTTGAAATAACGGACGGCTTATTTCAAAATCTGTAAACTTCATTCCATGAGGAATAACGCTTATCCCGAAATAGCTATTTCGAAATAGCGGTCGTGTGGACGCTCCACTGCTGCTATTTCAAAATAGCTCCTCCCCAGGGCCATTCAAAGTAATTACTCCCCAGTAATTACTCCCTCCTGAGTTCTTAGATACCTGACTCACATAGTCCTCTTTAGCCGAACTCCTGTTCTTCCCTCTGGAGATCTTGGATTCAGGACTTACTGACGATCGCTGCAATTATGTAGAATTATTCCTTAGATCTTTGGGGCGTTTTCCTTCCCTAACCCTGTCTCCAGAAGAGGTGGGGAATCTACCCTTGTTCTGCTCCACCCCCCTCCGACTCTGTCTCTTCCCCAACCCCCCACCCTGTCTCTTCCTTCCCTTGCTCTGCCTTCACCCCACCTCTTTCCGCCCCCTCCCCTGAGCACACCCCAACCCCTCAGGAGTGTCCTATAAGCCATGAAACAGCTGCTCATGGTGGTCTGGAGGAGCTGCGAGAAAAGGGGGGAACTTGGCAGCTGGCGGGTGCTGAGCACCCACTAATTTTTCTCCCAGAACCCACACAGCACTGGATGAACCCCGTGACTTTCCTAAGGCCGGGATGTTCCATGGCCGGAAGGGGGCCTTTGAGGATGAGGGCTATACCATTCCCAGCTACGTGTTTTGCCCCTCAGCGCTCAAATGGTGGATTGCACTGAGTGGCTGAGCTGGCTCGGAGGGGGTTAATCGACCCACAGCTCATGCACAACCAGAGAGGGAGTGGCTTGCATCAAAATAAGGTGCTTCCCTTTTCCACAATAGACTCTTTACTTGCTTGCCCCCACACCCGCGTCTCTCTTTTTTTTAATGGAAGTTAATAAATTTGGAAGGCAAGACACATTGCCCTACTATTAGAGGCTGCCTTGTCGTAGAAGGAACGGCCTGGCTCTATGGGAGTGGCTTTTTTGTGGGGAGGGGGAAGCGCTCCCCCCTGTTTCATTCGTCTCTCTGCTGGGTGTGTTGGACAAGGCAGCTTGACTGTGGTTTCCTCAGCCAAGCCAAGACAAGCAAGCTGTGTGCCACATGGATTGCTGGAAGGTCCACGGGTCATGCCATGGTATGCAATGAATCAGAGCCTCATCGGTGGACTGTTGCACGGACTGGCCACGTCAGACTGTACAAGCACATCGCTCTCGGGTCTCGTGCACTTTAGAAACACGGGCACAAAACAGCCCCTCCCTATGCCCCGAAGAGACAAGCAATTCTTAGGGTGGTGCAAAGAAACCTAATAAACATGAGGAGAGGTACAGCTGTGACTTCACAATCTGGCCTTCCCAAGTCACCAAACAAGGGTTGACTGTCTCGTTTTGGGTTGATTTCCAGACATGTGTTTGCTCGCTAATTTCCTTTGAATCCTCAGGCCTGGCGTTTACATGATGACTATAACTGAAAAAAAAAAAAGCATAGAAGATTTACCCGGCATTTCTTGGGTCCTTAGCTCACATAAGTTTTGTTTTTCGTCTTTCAAATAATTGCTCTGGGGTGGAGCTAGAGAGGAGGGGTTCAGTCTGCAGGCTACCCGGAAGGAGAGGACAACCCCAGCCCTCTCTCACCACAGAAGATTGGGGCCAGGTGAATAGCACCTTGCCATGGCTGCTGCAGCAACACCGGGCACAGCTGGGGGATGGGGGGACAGACACAAAGATAAACAGACTAACTCTCTGAAATATATAACAGATAAAATCACAAAACATAAGCACATAAGAACATAAAAACGGCCGTACTGGGTCAGACCAAAGGTCCATCTAGCCCAGTATCCTGTCTGCCGACACTGGCCAGCACCAGGTGCCCCAGAGAGGGTGGACCGAAGACAATGATCAAGCGATTTGTCTCCTGCCATCCCTCTCCAGCCTCTGACAGACAGAGGCCAAGGACACCCTTTTATCCCCTGGCTAATAGCCTTTTATGGACCTAACCTCCAGGAAATTATCTAGCTTCTCTTTAAACTCTATTATAGTCCTAGCCTTCACAGCCTCCTCTGGCAAGGAGTTCCACAGGTTGACTACACGCTGTGTGAAGAACTTTCTTTTATTAGTTTTAAACCTGCTACCCATTAATTTCATTTGGTGTCCTCTAGTTCTTCTATTTAGGGAACTAATAAATAACTTTTCTTTATCGGCCCTCTCCACACCACTCGTGATTTTATAAACCTCTATCATATCCCCCCTCAGTCTCCTCTTTTCTAAACTGAAAAGTCCCAGTCGCTTTAACCTCTCCTCATATGGGACCCGTTCCAAACCCCTAATCATTTTAGTTGCCCTTTTCTGAACCCTTTCCAAGGCCAAAATATCTTTTTTGAGGTGAGGAGGCCACATCTGTACACGGTCTTCAAGATGTACCATAGTTTTATACAGGGGCAGTAAGATATTCTGTGCCTTATTTTCTATCCCTTTCCTAATAATTCCTAGCATCCTGTTTGCCTTTTTGACCGCCGCTGCACACTGCGTGGAAGTTTTCAGAGAACTGTCCACGATAACTCCAAGATCTCTTTCCTGATCTGTCGTAGCCAAATTAGCCCCCATCACACTGTACGCATAGTTGGGGTTATTTTTCCCAATGTGCATTACTTTACACTTATCCACATTAAATTTCATTTGCCATTTTGTTGCCCAATCACTCAGTTTGGTGAGATCTTTTTGGAGTCCCTCACAGTCTGCTTCTGTCTTGACTATCCTAAACAGTTTGGTATCATCTGCAAACTTTACCACCTCACTGCTTACCTCTTTCTCCAGATCATTTATGAATAAGTTGAAAAGGATTGGTCCCAGGACTGACCCTTGGGGGACATCACTAGTTACCCCTCTCCAATCTGAAAATTTACCATTTATTCCTACCCTTTGTTTCCTGTCTTTTAACCAGTTCTCAATCCAAGAAAGGACCTTCCTTCTTATCCCATGGCCATGTAATTTACACAAGAGCCTTTGGTGAGGGACCTTGTCAAAGGCTTTCTGAAAAGCTAAGTACACTATATCTACTGGATCCCCCTTGTCCGCATGTTTGTTAACACCTTCAAAGAACTCTAACAGATTAGTAAGACAGGATTTCCCTTTACAGAAACCATGTTGACTTTTGTCCAACAAATTATGAGAGGGACCTTGCGAGATCATCAAGTCCAGTCCCCTGCCCTCATGCCCTCAGACAGCTATCCCTTTCTCCACTCCTGCCCCCCACTGGCTCAATGGTGTTACAGCAGTTCTGGACCCTATCTCTGGCCCCTTGCTGCCCCATGTGGTCATTCTACAGTATAACTGTCCCTCCTTCAAGAACCCTCCCTTTCCATTTTATGAGAAACAATCGAATTCCAGGCACATCCCATTGTCCTGTCACAAACTAACCCCTGACCTTGCCTTCTGTTGTGATAAGAGGAAACTCCATACCAAATTCGGCGGTTCTAGCTCTTACCGTTTAGGAGGAGTTCTTGAACATATGGACTCGCAGACAGATGGACAGACAGGTGTGCATTTCTAAAACGTATAATAAGATATGTGGGATGCTAAGGTGAGCTTAAAAAACAATAGGAGTTGAGAAGCTCGTGCTAGGATTTCCATGGTGAGCACCTAACGTGTGGGTATATCTACATTAGCCCCCTAGTTCGATGTAGGGAGGCTAATGAGGGTGACCGAAATTGCAAATGAAGCGCGGGATTTAAATATCCCGCACTTCATTAGCATGTTCCCTGCCGGTCGCCATTTTAGAAATTGACAAGCCCGAAGTAACTGCCCGCGTCTACACGCGGCAGTGAAACGGGATTCCGAATTAAAGCCCTAAATCAAATTAGCTGTTATTCCTCCTGCAATGAGGTTTACCAGCTAATTCAATTTAGGGCTTTAATTCGGAATCCCGTTTCACTGCCACGTGTAGATGCGGGCAGTTACTTCGGGCTAGTCAATTTCTAAAATGGCGACCGGCCGGGAACATACTAATGAAGTGCGGGATATTTAAATCCCGCGCTTCATTTGCAATTTCGGTCACCCTCATTAGCCTCCCCAGATCGAACTAGGGGGCTAGTGTAGACATACCCTGTGTGATTCTGACTGATGCATACATAATAGCATCCACACTGAAATGCGGGACAGAGGCCTTAGATGAGGGGACAGTCAAACGCAAGCCTCCTTGATTACTTCTTCTTTTCCTTTCTTGACATCCTATAATTGGAAAAGAGACCCAGAGATATTTTCAGAGTCCTCAGTTTTTTTTAGAAACAAAGACTTGTGATCTGAATAGATCCACCCCTATTTATGATCCCTGGCAACTTAATCCTGTTACTAGAACCTTGTGTGGATACAAAATTTGTATCCTCATCCACCTCCGCATCCACGTCTGCTGGGTTCTAGATACGAAATTTGCAGGGTTCTAGATACAAAACATAGATCTTCATCTACATCTGAATCTGCAAAAATGAGCCATGGATATAAAGCCAGTATCCACAGATTTGCAGGGCTCTAGCTATTAGTCATCAGCCCCCACAATTCACTGTGCAGACCATAGGACTATTTTAGGCACAGTTTGGGATTACCTAACCTTTTTAAACACTGCTGCTGTCAGTAGTGGTGATGAGAAAGAGTCATGGATATGCTACAATACTGGATGAGAAGCCAATGGTGGGATTCAAAGAGGGGTGTGGCGAGATTAAAACTGACAGGCAAGGAAGGAAGATTAATTTATCCATCAGGTTTTTTTATGGGTTTAAGGGAGGCGATGTGTGCAATCAATTCTGTAAGACTTCTCAAGTACTTAACGTTAGGCACATGCATAAGCACCTTGTTACAGGGTTCTATTTGTCTATACAGACAAATGGGTGGTATCCCTTTAAATAGTTTATGAGCCTTCTACCAGGTGTTTGTCTTGTGTTGAGGAAGTCACCTGGCCAGAACTAACAGAGCATCAGTGTATATATGTAACAAGGTTTTGTATGCTTGTATATAATTAGTATACAATTTGGCCTTGGAAAGGGTTCAGAAAAGGGCAACTAAAATGATTAGGGGTTTGGAACGGGTCCCATATGAGGAGAGGCTAAAGAGACTGGGACTTTTCAGTTTAGAAAAGAGGAGACTGAGGGGGGATATGATAGAGGTCTATAAAATCATGAGTGGTGTGGAGAGGGCGGATAAAGAAAAGTTATTTATTAGTTCCCATAATAGAAGAACTAGAGGACACCAAATGAAATTAATGAGTAGCAGGTTTAAAACTAATAAAAGGAAGTTCTTCTTCACACAGTGTGTTGTCAACCTGTGGAACTCCTTGCCAGAGGAGGCTGTGAAGGCTAGGTCTATAATAGAGTTTAAAGAGAAGCTGGATAAATTCATGGAGGTTAGGTCCATAAAAGGCTATTAGCCAGGGGATAAAATGGTGTCCCTGGCCTCTGTTTGTCAGAGGCTGGAGAGGGATGGCCGGAGACAAATCGCTTGATCATTGTCTTCGGTCCATACTCTCTGGGGCACCTGGTGCTGGCCACTGTCAGTAGACAGGATACTGGGCTAGATGGACCTTTGGTCTGACCCAGTACAGCTGTTCTTATGTTCTTATGTAGTAAATACAGTTATATGAAATCTAACTGCATCCGTACCGTTTCCTTATACTCTTAATGCTGTGTAAAAAGCAAAGACTAATCAAAACCATTTGTTTTGTGTTGGAACTAATATCAGTTCTAAGGCTGGGCTTTGATTTCCACCAAAACGAATACCAAGGGAGGTGGTAGGATCTCCATCCCTAGAGGTTTTTAAATCCTGACTTGACCAAGCCCTGGCTGGGATGATTTCGTTGGGGTTGGTCCTGCTTTGTGCAGAGGGTTGGACTTGATGACCTCCTGAGATCTCTTGCAACCCTAGGATTCTATTATTCAATATTAACAAAACTGGTCTCACCCCATGTTCATGAAAAGCAAACAACTAGGATCTCGGCAAAAATCCCTTCAGAGTTTGAAAAGTACCAAACCCCACAAAAGTCTCTTCTCTTTTACGCAGCCCCCCTGGTGGAATTCTCCCTGACTCCATAAGCTCAGACACATGCTGTGTGGACGGAAGGAGGTGGCGTTCTGTAACAACGTGGAAGGAACAGTAAATGTGCTTGTGATTCAGTTGGTTTGAGGTTTACTTCCTACATAACAAATGGCTTGTTTTGCGGCCTGACAATAAGAGATACTTAACACGCAGTTTGTTCCTGCTCTGGGCTTTGTGGTCGACTAGAGGGATTCGGGCCAAGCTGCCGCTCTGTAATCAGATTGCCTCCAACTTCCGGCCACTGAACACGATAGCAGTGGGCAGAGTTCTGAAATTGGCATGTTCCTACGAGTTCTTCATTCAGTGACAGTCTTCTGCTTTGATTTCCGGACATCCAAATTGCTATTCTTTCCCTTTATCTATTAGCAGGATTATTCTTGGTGAGCAAAGGTGGAATGGAATCAGCAAAGCCAAAAGAATTGTTCTCCTCTAAGAAAGCAGCAGCTGAACCACGTGCTAGGATGCAGAATGGGAACGGTGCCACTTGGCGTAGGTGTGTCTTTTAGACTCTTGATGGACAGGACAGTCTACCAGACTGCTTAGCTTCTGGCACAAGCATAGGCAAACTAGCTCGAAAAATGAATCCCCAGCTTGCAGACTTCACTCCAGGCCCCCGGTGGAGTGAAATAGAAGAGGAAATGACTCTGTTTGCCTACCATCTAGCTAAAATTGGGATAATCGTAAAAGTCCCCTCATTAGACTACATTATGGATTTGTATGATGGTAATGTCTATGAACCCTATCCCATGAGAGCACCCTAGAAGACTTTGCAATCTAAATAGACAAGAAAGACAAAAATGACCTGTGAACCCAACATATTCCTTAGAGCTTTGTGGAAGCAAATCTTTTAAAAAGATACAAGGCGTTCACTGAGTATGTCGTTTCCAGGCATGTTCGATATTGTTCTGCGATCCCCTCCATGAAACCTTCAGGTTCCAGAGAACGCAAATCATTATTAAACCTAAAACCCAAACAATTTCTAGCCCTTGGACACGCAAAGGCAATTGTGTCAATGAGAACTTATACAAAGCTATCTTCGTCTGAAACCAGCTTTATTAGAGCCATGAATTTCCTCCATTCTTCTCAGTGGGGTATCTACTCAGAAGTCTATTGATGTCAGTAGCAAGGGTTCTGATTTAAAAAATATAGGCATATCATTTTGCAATGTACATCTAATCTGTGTTTGTCGTCCCCACATGAGGCCATGACAACTAAGTAATTCAACACAAACACAATCAGCAAAATGTAGAAATCGATACGAGGCAATTTTTCCAAAAGTTCCTAGGGGGCCAGATTTTTAAAGGGTTTTTCTTGTCTTTAAAATTCAGTCCCTAAGTGACTTAGATGCTTAACTTGTACTGACTTTCAATGAGACTTGGGTGCCTAAATACCTGGGTTTCTTGGAAATGGAACTTAAGCTCTTTTTCAAGTTTTGCCTGTAGTCTTAAAAGTATCCAGTTTTATTTTTGCCCACAAAGTGATACTGACTAGAACAGTATCTTAATTACCTGAAAGCATAGACTGGGAATTTTAAAGGCATTTCAAGGAATTAAGCATCCAAGTACCATTAACATTGAGGGGAAATGGTGTTTAAAATGTCTATAAGGTTGTTTTTCAACAATTGCAGCTTTCGTCCTTACATGGGCTAGTGGATAGGGTGCAGGAGATTTTAATTCTGTTCCTGATTCTCCCAGTGTTTTGCTGGTAGGTCGGGGCTCACTGTGCCTCAGTTTCCTGATCTATCAAATGAGGATAATGATACTGACCTCCGTAGTGATCTTCAGATAGTGAGAGGTAGAATTCATTATTACACTAGCATCATTCTGTCCTTGATCTGTCGTCAAACCTCCTGCTCACATCAATAGGATATACGCCTAGAACTGAAGGTAGTTTATGACCCTGTTTAAAAAATTCTAGCCTCTAGTCTTAAGCCTTGCCACAGAATGCTATTGACACCACTGTTTGTGAGGAAGACAGCAATATTTGCAAGGGTTGATATTTAAGAATCATGGCATCATTGGACTGGAAGGGATCTCGAGAGGTCATCTAGTCCAGTCCCCTGCACTCGTGGCAGGAGTAAGTACTGTCTAGGAGTGTTCAATCTCCCTTCTCCTCAGCAGCCTATGGGATTTTCCCAACTTTCCCTGGTTTGCCGATTTGAAGTCCGATCTAAAGCTTACTGAAATAAACGGAAAGACTCTCATAGGCTTTAATGGGTTTTGGATCTGGCCCATTGAGAACATGTCTTGTTCTAAGGCTTGCATGATTTTCTGGGACGTGGCAAGCCTGGAAAAAACCAACCACTTCCTTGAGCTCACCCGAGAGCTCCAAATTGGATTAATATCCTTATCTGATCTGGGAGCGTTTTTCCGTGCCGGTAATGGAGCCAGAGGGGGTTTCAGCTTCGGGGCTGCCAATCTTTTTATGATTTAAAAGTGATACTTTTAATATTTTGTTACTTCCTAAAGTGGGTTAAACTCGATTAGGAAAAATTAGCACCTTGCAGTTCTGAACTCTGATTTCACTGGGATGCTTGTTATTCCCCTTCCAGGAGTCATTCCTTTCCAAGGTCAAGAGTGCACAATAGCAGGCGGGAAGCATTGGATTAAAGTGTTGATAGAGTCATAGAGTTTCACACCAGAAGGGTCTGCGCTCCTGTATAGACACAGGCCAGCAGATCTGTCCTTCCTACAGGCTCCAAGAGCCCAAGTTCCAACCAAATGTCTATGCTGTTATTGTTAGCCCCATAGCAAAGCAATCCATCTGGACTCTGGGATTCATTGCTATGCGCAGTGGGAGGGAGTTTCTTCAGTGTGAATGTACCCTTAGATCCTTTAGTGCCAATGTTGATTTTGAAAATGGGAATTAAGCTCCTAAGGCCAAGTCTGTACTACAGGGGAAGGTTAAATTAAGACCACGTCTTCACTCAGTGGAAGATTGACACTGCCATGATCGATCTTCTGGAATTTGATTTAGCAGGTCTAGCTAAGACCTGCTAAATTGAACTCAGAGGGCGCCCGCCTCCGTTGGCAGCCGGTACTCCTGCTCCTGCAAGGAGTAAGGGAAGGCGACAGGAGCATTTGCTCCCATCAGCCTCCTGCTGTGAGGATGACAGAGAAACTCGAATTAAAGTACATCAACTCCAGTTATGTATTTAATGTAGCTGAAGTTGCATACCTTGATTCAACCTACCCTTTAGTGTAGGCCTGGCCTAACATACGTAGCTCCAGCTACATTAATTATATAGCTGGATTCAACCTACCTTAATTTGAGTTTCCGCAGGGTCACCACAGTGGGAGGTCAACAGGAGCAAATGCTCCCCTTACTCCATTTTTCGGGTGGCTTGTGTTGGCTCTGCGGTCTCTTCCCTGGTGGGCGGAGGGGGTGGGATTCAAACCCACCACCCTGTGCTCCCCAGGCAAATGCCCTATCCCCTAAGCCCACTAAATTGAACTCCAGGTCAGCTGCAACAGTGTTGATTTTCTGCATAGTAAAGATGGGGCCTAAAACAGTTTGAAAGTGTTACCCTCCTTGTCCAACAATTTCTGTGACTGTTCCTTAGCCAGTGGGTGATGTGAAAGTAGTTCCTTGCTAGGAGGGCTGGATGGAACACAACGAAAAAAAAATTGACATTTTGGTGAGAAATAAGAAACAAAATGCTGTTGAGCTGCTTCATGAAATTTCATCCCCTAACCCCCACTTCCTTCCCATTTTTCTATGAGGTCTAGTAACAAGTATTTGGTGTTTGAAATGGGAAGCTGAGTTTGTTAGTGTAGCTTGGATGCAAACTCTGATTCTGATCTCTTTTATATTGCAATAACACACAAGTGACCATTACAATGTCAACTGTTGCAAGTAATTTCACTGTAGTGAGGATGTATGCAGTGTCTGTTCATGGGAACTAAGAAGTTATTCAATGTAATGCCCATTGAATGCTCCTGGACTTTAATAGAGTGCCTTGCAAAGCATATGGGATATGTAATTACTTTGCCTTGGTATTTGCTACCAACTAAAACAAACAAAAGGACACAGTCAACCTGTGGAACTCCTTGCCAGAGGATGCGGTGAAGGCTGGAACTTTAACAGGGTTCAAAAAAGAGCTAGATAGATTCCTAGAGGTTAGGTTCATCAATGGCTATTAATCAGGATGGGTAGGAATGGTGTCCCTAGCCTCTGTTTCTCTGGAAGTGGGTGACAGAGGAGCGATCACATGTCAGCAGGCAGGATACTGGGCTAGATGGACCTTTGGGCTAACCCACTATGGTTGTTCTTATGTTCTTATGTAACTATGCTGATTACTATGAGTACGTCTACACTTGCTCCCTACCTCATTGTATGAGCTTTACCAGTTATTTCAAGAGAATGGTTTTCTCTCAAAATAACGCTGCTACATAGGGCGTTTCATTTCGCAATTAAACGTGAGATATTTAAATCCTGTGCTTCATTAGCAATTTTAGTACACTACATTTACATCCCTATCTTGAGATAGGGAGCAAGTGTAGACGTACCCTTGTTTGGTCTAGACTACAAGAAGGAAATAGTGACTAGTATAGCGAAACCAGGAGCAAGTTTGAAGGCGATGGTTAAGATCTGGAAAAGCAAAGCGATTAGCATAGGAATGAAGCTGAGCATCTTAAAAACACGTGTATTCAGCAGCATATGATACGGATGTGAGACAGGGGTGATAATGAAAGATTCGAAGAGAAGGATATTGGCGTTCGAGAGGTGTTGTTAGAGAAAGATCCTGAGTATAGGATGGATGCAGAAGGTCACCAACGAGGAATTATATAGGAAGATACAGCCAAAAGAGAACCTCCTGCAGAAGGGGTACATCTAGACTACAGGCTTTTGTCGACAGAGGCTTTGTCAACAGATACTGTCGACAAAGTTTCTGTCGACAAAGAGCATCTAGACTACATCCAGTTCTGTCGACAAAGCAAGCTGCTTGAGAGTGTAGACACAAAGGAAAGTGTTGATGCAATAACGCCTTCTGTTGGCAGAACTCTGTCGACAAAAGGCGTTATTCCTCGTAGAATGAGGTTTACCGCCATTGACAAAACTGCCGAGTTCTGTCCATGTTATGTCAACAGAACTCAGTGGTAGTGTAGATGCAAGTATAGTTTTGTCGACAAAAGTCCACTTTTGTCGACAAAACCCTGTAGTCTAGACACACCCAAGGTTATACAACGGAAGTTACAGCTATTCGGGCATATCTGCAGAATGAACAACAAGCGAAAAGTTAAGACCCTGGTATTTGGCATAATGGATGGTCTGAAGAGGAGAGGCAGACCCCACAGAGAATGGATTGACGTTATAGTAGACGAGTTTTCTTAGCCCCTAGTCATAACTCCGGTCATCTGAAGAAGTGGGCTGTGCCCACGAAAGCTCATGGTACCATCTACATGTTTTGTTAGTCTATAAAGTGCTACCAGACCATTTCCTTGCTGTTTTTTTCTGTTACAGACTAACTCGGCTACCCCCTGAAGCTACAGAAACTAAACCACTCTGCACTGGACAGGGAAAGATGGAAGGAAATAGTGAGGGAGGCATTGGACACCAACGGGCCATGAGCCCATGGTTGTTGATGATGATGATGATGTTTATTCAAACAATGCCGTTCTCGGCATTTTCCTAAAAGTCGAGCCATCTGCCAATAAAAAGGGCAAAGGCAACCTTGTTTTCAATATTTTATTATCAATTTTCCACCAAGGGTAGTAGCCTCATGCTGTTATCTGCCCTGGGTTTCTGTTGCCAGAAGGAGGCTGCTGGGGATGATGGTGGCTTGCGTGCTGCCTTTTTGGCTGGCCAAGGCACTGCCGTGTCTTCAGGGAGGCTTTCTTGTAGAAATCGGCCAGTTTCTATGGGCTGCCTCTGGCCTGCCGACAGCACTCGTCAGACATCTGCCGATTGTGTCTGTCCAGTGGGAGCGAGCTCCGAGTCCCTCAGGCATTTCGCTGGTGAAAGCGCTGTGATGAGAGAGAGTAGCTGGGCTTTTCCCAATGAAATTCGGCTTGCATCACGTACGATTAATGGCAACGTCAAATCTCATTATTAATCCGGCATCTAAAAAAATCAGCCGGTGGCCAGTCGTAAGAATGAGTTTCCTTATGTTCCACACAAAAGCAGAGAGAAAAGCATCAGCCATGTGGAGCTCAAGCTGCCACACCATTGACTCAGTTTGGAGTTTTGGCTGCTCTTCACCTCTGCCCATCAGTCTTGAAAATCAGGAACAAGGTAGCTCTGCTGGCTGTGTACGATACAGCCGCTATCTCAGCCATATGCCTGCAGGCATAAGTGGGGCTCAAACTCCCAACCCTGAACATCAAAAGCTCAAGTCCTGAGCTGAGGAAGCAGCCCTGTTAACTGTGCTTATATCGGAGGCATTAGCTTCCCTTGGGACCGCCACTAGAGGGAGACAGGAATTCACATACCAAGGTTCGCATCTTAGATGTACAGAAAAATCAAAGACGTCGCATAAATAGGATTATAGAGAGGAAAGGGCTCCCCTTTCACATTTGCAAAGCTTTCTCAAACCCTATGACTGGGGGGCACTGGGCCGTCGCAATACACAGATGTCTGATCACCCCTGACTGCAGAGCAAATGCAAACAATAAAAACCCGCCCATGGTAGCTGCTATGAAGCATAGCCGCAAAGGAAAAACGGGTCTGAACCCGACCCGGGCTTCGCCGTGAAATTTGGATCTGAATTTTCTCAGTGTTTGGGATGATTGGGACCCAAGGTTCCCACACCAGGCCATGTAAATTCCATGCCTAACAAAGCACAGACAACCATGATTGAGTGATGATCAGTCATGGAATTGTGATATGGTACCCCATGTTCTGAGCTCACCCTGGTGCATCGCAAACTGATAACTAAGCAGCCCTAATCAGTTTCAGGGGTTTCGACACCATCCATCACTCTTGCATGTATGCAGTTATATGTCCTTTATTCCATATATCTATGTCATCCTTTTTACTGATGCCTTTTTATAGGTACCCTTCTGATTTTCTTCCACTTGTATTGCCATCTTTCTTTTTACTTAAAGATGCCTGGTGTAGGTTTTGACGGTGAGCAACTTCTGTTGCTTCATGGGGCATGGCCTAAGGCAGTGGTCCCCAATCTTTTGGATCTGCCAGGCCCTCATGTGCCGCACTTCTGGGTGCAGTACCACACATTCGCCGCACACCCGGGGCCAGCGCTCCCCATGCTTCCAGGACCAGCACCGCACATGCACTGAGTGCCCGGGTTGGGGCCAGCCCCGAGCACTTGGCAGGCGCATGTAAATGCCCCGGTGAGCGCCATGGCGCCCGCGGGCACCGCATTGGGGACCACTGGCCTAGGTCTGTGTCTGGGTGAATGCACGGGCTTTGGGAATAAACATCTGATTGGTTTCTGGAGCATACAGGAATGGAATGTGGATGAGGAATTTTGATTGACAGGCAGTGTGAAAGGCCAGTATGTCAGGAAAGTTGCTCTACCATTATCAGCAGTGTATGGTTCATGCCGGCTGCATAATTCTCTTTCCATCCCCCTGGCAAGGATCATTGAAGTTTCCCTCTAAAGTTGGCAGGGGGATCTTTTTCCATAGCATCGTCTGACCATGGAACAGTTGGCAGGGGAAGTGTGAAGAGTGATGTGGCTGAATCCTCTCTTTCAGACTGTTGAATAGGTCTTCTTCAGTGGCAGCCCTGGCCATCTGGCGCTAAAGATGTGAGGACCTGAATCAGTGGCCTACCACGGGGGTGGGGAGGGGGGGTTATTTGCCTCCTCTTTTGGAATACAGTTTCGAGTTTCGACCTACCGCATCCTTAGCAACATCACTGCAGATTGGCTCCGGCAAACTCAGCTAGAGGAGTCTCAGAGTGTAGAGAAAGAAAGGGTCCCGTGTATCCTACAGGAGGAGCCTTGCGTTTTGAAGAACTGCTTGTTAATGCCCTGTGTCATTTGGTCTGACATCTCTACAGTGCTGGGGTCTCTCAGCCGTCTCCCTTGAGATTCTATTCTGTTGCCTAATCATTCTTACAACATAAAAACATAAAACAGCCAGATGGGGTAAGACCAAAGGTCCATCCAGCCCACTATCCTGTCTTCTAAAGGTGGCCAGTGCCAGATGCTCCAGAGGGAGTGAACAGAACAGGGAATCAACAAGTGATCCCTCTCCTGTCATCCATTTCCAGCCCCTGACAAAGAGGCTAGGAACACCATTCCATGCCCATCCTGGCTAAAAGCCATTGATGGACCTATCCCCCATGAACTTAGCTAACTCTTTTTTGAGCCCTATTAAAGTCCTGGCCTTCACAACATCCTCTGGCAAGGAGTTCCACAGGTTGACTGTACCCTGCATGAAGAAGTACTCCCTTTTGTTTGTTTTAAACCTGCTACCTATTCATTTCATGTGGTGACCCCCTAGTTCTTATGTTATGGGAACAAGTAAATAACTTTTCTATATTCACTTTCTTCACACCACTCATGATTCCATAGACCTCTATCATATGGAAGATATGTCTCAGTCTCCTCTTTTCTAAATTGAAAAGTCCCAGTCTTATTGTAAAGGCATTTCCCCCCATAAGTAGACTTAAGTTTTCTTTCCTTTTTCTCAGGCCATTTACTCCTTAGTCCATCTTCTAAGATTGGAGACCGTTTCCTTCCATTATTTATACTGCTGCTTTGTAGAGTTTTATAGACTATGTGCATGGCCCCTGAGTCATCTTTTTACTAGACTATGCTAGTTCGTTTACTCAGTCCCTTTGTACCTTATGCTAAGGGAAGTTACAGTGGTTGTTTAACAAATGGTCATATTGAGGCAACAGCCCCGGTACAGCGCATGTTTTTCATCTGTAAGAGCCATATGGGAGAGTGCACAAATTATAGGGCAGAATAAAGAATGAAACTCAAATATATGCAGCACAGGCGTCATTCCACTACTGTTTGTTGGGGTGCTTTTGCTTGAATGTTCAGGCCACCACCAGGAATTCATGACAGTATTTTCACATCCCAAGCATTTCAAAAAGTTCAGCACCAAGGATTAGTTTGTCTGAAGGGTCCTTTCAGAAAAAAATGAGTTGTTTGTTAGAATGAGTGCCAAGAGCCTATGCACTTCTTCTTGCTATACTTTATGATTTGTACTGTGGTAACAGCGAGGCACAACAGAGATTGGAATCCCATTGTGTTCGGTTCTGTACGTACACACAGTCAGAGACAGTCTCTATCCTAAACGCTTACCGTCTACATCAAAAAGAAGGCCAAATGGTGTGTGTATTGGGAAGGGGAAGAAAAGCGTATAAAGGAGAAGTGACCTGACAAAGGTTATGCACCAAACAGAGCCAGGAAAACATCTCTTATCTGCTCCCTCAGGGTATGTCTAGACTACATGGCTCTGTCGACGGAGCCATGTAAACTAGTTTACCCAACATAGTCAATGAAGCAGGGATTTAAATAATCCACGCTTCATTAAATAATCTCCTTATGCCTCGTGAAACGAGGTTTACAGGAGCAGTCGACAAAGGCTTCCCTGTCGACCGATCCACGTCTAGACAGCCGCGCTGATTGTCGGCACAGAGTGGCGGCCATTTTTATTTTAATGAAGCGGGGATTATGGCATGCTCCCGGGGCTGGCACAGCCCATGCACCGCACGTGCAGGGGTGGGGCTGCCCATGTGCAGTGCACCCTGGGCTGGCGCCGCCCCTGTGCCGCGCGCCCAGAGGCGGGGCCGGCCCCGATCAATCAGCAGGCGCACAGAAATGGCCCAGCGTTGGGGACTTCTGCTCGACCATGATTCTTCCCCAACATAAGGCTTGAGTAGGACTTGAATAGTGAACAGGCTTCGGGCTGGGCCTCCACACAGGGAGAATTTCACTCTATGGGAGTAGCCACATTATTTTATTATCATGCCCCTTGTCCTTCCCCTACTTTGTCTCACTTGTAGTGTGTCATTCAACTTCCTCTATAACGCAGGGATTGTGTTTTTTGTTGGTTTCGGTATGGAGCACATTGCTGGGATGAGAAAAATAAATCCTGGGCATTGTCCTCCGTGCCAAAGTTTTAGCCGGTCAATCCGGAAGCAGAAATAATGCCATGTGACTTGGAGGAAAAGTCACATGCTGGCAAATAGTCCAGTTGAACAGGTCACAACCCATATGGAGTCTGAAACGCTTCTTCCGAAGTATGAGGCGGATATAGACGAATAATGCTTATGACAAGAGCAATCCAAGTTAGGTTGCGAACAAGTTGCAATGTAAAGAAGGTCTGAGCTGCTAACTAATATTATTTGCATAACATAAGAAAGGCCATACTGGGTCAGACCAAAGGTCCATCTAGCCCAGTATCCTGTCTGCTGACAATGGCCAATACCAGATGCCCCAGAAGGAGGGAAAACAACAGGTAATCATCATGTGATCCCTCCCCTGTCATCCATTTCCAGACAAACCGAAGCTAGGGACACCATTCCCTAGCTAATAGCTAATAGCCATTGACGGACCTTACCTCCATGAATTTATCTAGCTCTTTTTTGAACTCTGTTAAAGTCCTCATCTTCTCAACATCCTCTGGCAAGGAGTTCCACAGGTTGACTGTGTGCTGAATGAAGAAAAACTTCCTTTTGTTTGAAACTTGCTGCCTATTAATTTCATTTGGTGACCCCTAATTCTTATATTGGTGGACTAAATCAATAACTTTTCCTTATTTCCTTGCAACAAATTAATCACTAAATTCCTAATTATTTGTCTTTGCAGTGTAGCACTGCATTATTCAGCTATGCAATAGTCACGGATGAATCACAGAATGTTCACATTTCCAAAATATGCACTTGACTCTGTAAAGCTACTTCATCAATCTCACAATGAATGCTCTCACATGAGATTTCTGGGAATACTACAGTAGAATGTCTTGCGGTCCTGGCTCCTTTGCATTTCAAGAATGTGAAAATAAAATGGAAACGCTCCCTTCAATTGTGATCATTGCACAATCTGCAAGATGGGGTATTCACTCAAGAGACTATTTATTTATTTGTCACATGGTCTTTTGGTGAGACCATTAGAGTCAGGAGTTCTGGGTTGGATGCCTGGCTTTGCCATGGACTTTTTGTGTGCCAAACCATGTAATCTCTGTGCCTCCATTGTCAACTTGAAAATTGGGATTAACAACACTTTTTTTTCTCCCATCCTTCCTCCTTCTTGCCTGTTTACAATGTAAGCTCCTCAGAATAGAGACAGTCTTAATGTATCTATGTCCAGATTATTGCTACAGCACCAAAAATGCTTTTCTAAGATACATAATTATAATTTTAATAACAAATTAAAAAACAAACATACAGAAACCAATTGGGGAACACTTCATGATTCAATCTTCCGAATCACTGTTTAAAAGATCTTCAAGTAGCTGTCTTGTCACAAGCCTGTTCTACTAGCCAGATCCACAGAGAAAAATTGGAATTAGAGTTCATCCACAAATTCAATTCACATGCTAATGGACTCAATGGTGATGAAAGTTGGTTGGGGTGCTACCAACTTAATAGCCATGGAAGGTGCAAACAGACCAGACTAACACGGCTACATTTCTATTACAGCTCTTTGTGAAGACTCCTAAGTCAGGAAGGAGACTATCAATTGACTTTGATTCTTATCTGCTTTGTTTTAACTACCCAGTCTTCAGATACTTACTGATTCCCTCTAGTTCCCTGTCTCCTACCCCCCCCCTTCCTTTTTTTCCTTCGCCCCTCCCCTTTCCCTCTCCTATTTATTTTGGGACTGCACATCCTAAACTCATAACTCTGGTCATCTGAAGAAGTGGACTGTGCCCACGAAAGCTCATGATACCATCTACATGTTTTGTTAGTCTATAAAGTGCTACCAGACCATTTGTTGTTTTTTTCTGTAAGGGTATGTCTACACTAGCCCCCTAGTTCGAACTAGGGAGGCTAATATAGGCATTCGAAGTTGCAAATCAAGCCCGGGATTTAAATATCCCACGCTTGATTTGCATCTTCCCGGACGGTCGCCATTTTTGAAATTTACAAGTCCAAACTAACTGCCCAGTCTACACACGGCAGGGACCCGGTAGTTCGAAATAAAGCCCTAGTTCGAACTACCTGTTATTCCACCTGGAATGAGGTTTAATAGGTAGTTCGAACTAGGGCTTTAATTCAAACTACCGGGTCCCTGCCGTGTGTAGAAGTCAAGACTTTTCCGCACTCCTATCCATCACAGAGTGTAACCGTCTTCTCCCGTTCGTTGCTTCCAGAAGCTGGAAGGGGGTTATGTCATCCCAAGTCTACTCTGCTCGCAGTACAACACATCCTCACTCAGACCCAGCAATAATGCTTTGAAACAGTCCTGGCAATCGATTACAACATTTTCCACCAATCGTTATTTGAGAAAAGCTTCTAATAATAAGTGATACAACAGAATGGGAGCACAAATTAGTGTGCAGTGCAAAGAAGTTAGTTACTCTGTGGGTGAAAGAGGAAACAGAGTCAAGTCCCAGCTACAATTTGTCTTAAGACTTTAACTCAAACAGTATGTTAATTTCACACTGTGACAGGGCGCCTGCCCTGCACTGGCCCTTTAAGACCATGACTCAGGCCCTGAGCCAGGGATGGGAACGGAGAGGCCAGCTGAAGCTGTTAGGCTAGTGAGAGCCCAGCTGACAACTATACAGAGAAGCCTGGTTGGCTTGGAGAGCCCAGCTGAAGCCGTTAGGGCGAGTGAGAGCCCAGCTGACAGCTATATATAGAGAAGCACAGTTTGCTTAGGGGAGAACCAGTGGAGGGCTGACTGCAGAGGAAGCAGGAGCTCCTAGGAGGGGGACAAGCTGGGGATAGCCAGCAAGGGCTGGGAGAGGGCCAGCAAAGACTCCCCCTGGCTAGGGGCTGGAGACAAAACCCTGGTCTGGAGGCAGAGCGTGATGCTGACTAGGTAAGCAGGGCAGTTGAGACAACCTGATGCCAATGATGAGCAACCCATACGGACTGTAACTTGCCCTGAGAGGGGCTAGATGAGGACAGTCAGGGGGCACTGAGGCACGGTGGGGGCTGGCACCCTGACACACATGTAGGGACACCAAAGGGACTTTGCAAGAGCAGCTGCAACAAGTTGCCAAGACATTTTCTCAGCTTCCATCCATTGTTGCACAATTGCCATTGAATGTATTAATTGCCATAATTTTAAAATTTACTAATAACCTCCAATCCCTGTTATAGGGAATGTTGGTTTTGCTGGATTTCTTTTTTTTTTTTTTTTTTTTAATTACCACCATGGTGAACTCACTCACTTTCTGTAAGTAACTATATATATTTAAAGAATATTTTAGAAGTCTATATTGGATGACAAACTCAATTAATTCTGCTCATCGAGGGTATGTGTACACTGCTGTTTTTCCGACAAAACCTGAGGAACGGCCACACTGCAATCGCATTCTTTCAAAAGTAAATCGAAAGAACAGAGGGGTGTTTCTGGTGTTGGTAAACCTCTTTCTATGAGGAAGAAGCCTTTTTCTGAAAGAGCTCTTTCGGAAAAAGGTGTGTGTGGACAGGGAAGAGGGAGTTCTTTCTCAAGAAGAGGAAAGAGGAAAAAGTACAGGTGCCCTGGTGGCCATTCCGCCGATAGTAATCACATTCAGTGTGGACGCTATCTGTCAAAAAAGCAGATCGCTTTTTCAATGCGCGTTTGCTGTGTAAACGCTCTCTTTTGGAAGACTTTTTTCGGAAGCTCTCTTCCGGAAAAGCTTCTTCCAAAAGAAGCCTGTGGTCCAGACATTACCTGATACTGCATCTTTCTATTGTCTTTGTTTATTTGATCTATCTTTCTCCAGATTTTCCCCAGTCTTTTCCTTGCTTCCATTCCTGATTATTTTTTTCCCTCAATTTTCTTTGTTTTGATCTCTATTCAGATTTCTGTTTCCCTCTGGCTTCTGTTTTTGGTCCACTTTTCTTTTGTCTCTTTGGCTGTTTCTTTTTGTTATTTTATTGTGGTAGCACGTAGGAGCCCCAGGCATGGATTAGGCCTCCATGTGCTAGGTGCTGTACAAACACAGAAGAAAAGCTGGTCCATTCCCAAAAGAGCGTACAGTCTAAAGCCAGGTCTACACTAGGGGGAAAGTTAACAACTCCATAGCACAGCTGGAGTTGACGTACATTAGCTTGCATTTCTGCTATGGGAGGTGAATGGGAGAATCTCTCCCATCAACTTCCCTTACTCCTCGTGACCCAGTGAAGTACTGGAGTCGGTGGGGGCATAATCAACAATCGATTTAGCAGGTCCGTACAAGACTAGCTAAATCGGACCTCGATAGATTGATCTCTGCAGTGTCAATCTCCTGGTAAGTCAAAACAAGCCCTCAGTGTAAGAGAAGGAACAACGGATTGATGTTGCCAATAAAGAGAGTGGAAAGCACAAGGAGATAGCTAGACAAAACTCAATGATTTCAGCACACCGGCTGCTCAGTGTCTTGTTATGCATAGCATGGCTGGTGAGAAGGGAAAAGGGGGAACAATTGTGCTCCGGGGCCTCCAAACCACTGGTAATGTCTGCAAATGGGGTGAAATGAGTGCAGATGGTACCCCAACGAACATGATGCTCTGCAGTCCCAGATTCCTCTCAACAGGCCTGTGATGAGAACCATCCTTCATTTCGCCAGGGGACTCTTTTTGAAAGGTCTCATGGGAGTGGAGGCATCGGAAGGAGGTGGTTGGGTGTGTTCAGAAAGGAGACACTGTTCCAAGTTGGAAGGGCATGATGACAGGAAGCACAAAAACACGGGGGAGAAGAACCAAAGGGGAGCAGGGGAGAGGGCTGAGTGAGAGGACGGATGGGCCCGAAATGGGAAGCCCGAGGAAACCAGGGCAGAGAAGTCACAAGGGCCGAGTCATGCTGTGAAGGTGGGGACGTGGTGTTTGAAAGTGAGGCAGAAAGCAAGAAGAAACCAGGTTTTCCATGCGTACGTATCTTAGGAATGTTTAAAGCTCCAATCACTCACTATTGCTGACAGGAGAAGAAGAAAATTTCAGCGGAAGCCTTTCAAATGGATTATAAAATCTTGGCCCAGTGCAGGCTTGTTCCTTCCAGTATATTTTCTAGGCCTTTGCCCGACTCAGACGGAACAATAATAAGCTTTGCGCGTGTTCTCCGGCCTGTGGCTACAGGATGACTTCTGCAGCTCAGAGACAAATGATTTGGGACTGAAAAAGGGATCTATCTCAACAATTCCTGCTGTTACTGCTTGCCCAGCTTCACATGGGTCAGTTCCACCTCAGCCAGTCCAAACGCTTTGGTATGATGGAAAAAGTCCCAGACATCTGCACAAGAAGGGTCATCTGGTTCTTCAGAACCGTTTCCAGTTGGGTTTCCCCTCTTTTTGTGTGTGCGTGTGTGTCTGTTTGTTTTTAACTCGGAAATGTATCACGTTCCATGGCCACCCTGCAATTTTGTGCAGTGGAGGGGTCTAGCACGGACCAACATTCGGTCATGTTTGTACCTTCAGAGTCTGTGTGTGTGTGTGTGTGTGTGTGTGTGTCTCCAGTGGTCCACAAAAACAAAGCTCTGACCCAAACCGAACCAGAGGTGGAACTATTTTTTAACGATTTTGGCCCCAAGTTGTTTCTGCTCTACTCCGGGCCAAAGTTCCGTTTCCACGGTGATCTCCTTTACTCCACTTTGGCAGTAAAAGGGGCCTGGACACAAGAGCGAAGACCATTGGCGGCCCTTTGACGCCACTCCGGCATTCCTGCCCGAGAATGGGTGCAATGTACCAGAGACTCAAGCGCAGAGAGCAGCCGGAACGTCCGGTCCCCACAAACGACGGCTCTCAGAGTGACTCCATCAAACACGCTCATGTAGCCCCTCGACCGCTCCAGTCATTCATGGCCTGAAGGTCTCAAACTCCCAGCATTACTAGGTCTACAGGCATCACGCTCCCCAGCGCTGTGGAAAACAGAGCAGACGACAGTGCCAGCAGCCGGAGGCGCTTAAGTGCAGCACTAGGGAAATGCAGACTCTGAGCAAATTCTGCCATGGGCTGATTCAAGTCAATTAATCTTGGGGCTCTTGACTCCTTGCTAGATCCCTCCTGGAGCATCTCAGTGGTCTTGGATTGCATGTCAGTGCCTGACCCAACTGCTGTTGTTTTCCAAGCTCTTCTTTCTCTTTCCCCTCCAACCTCTCAGTCTCTTTCCCCACTCACCGTTTTTACCCAGAGCTAATTAATTATGCCCAACTGAGCACTTGATCGATTTATGTACCTTGGGCACCTAGATGTCTCCCATTATCATAGAGTTTCAGAGGAGTAGCCGAGTTAGTCTGTAACAGGAAAAACTTAAAAAGCAACAAGTCGCACCTTAAAATATGTGGATGGTATCGTAATAGAAATGTAGCCGTATTAGTCTGGTGTAGCGGAAGCAAAATACAGGACTATGTAGCACTTTAAAGACTAACAAGATGGTTCATTAGATGACGAGATTTCGTGGGTATCGTGAGTTTTCATGGGCAAAACGCACTTCTTCAGATTATTCTTCACTATCATAGAGTGTGTGACACACTCCCTGTAGTGTATCCCCCCCCACACACACACACACACACAACATCCCTAGGAAGCAAATCTGTGCTCCTCACTCCACGGTGCATGTACAGAATGAGTGCACAGCCACACAGGTCACACGTGAAATCTAGGGCAGTGCACAAGGCGGTTGCACAAGCGTTTCTTGAGTCACTGCCTTATACCTCAACTAGATCCTTGGAAGAAGCAGGAAGTGACCTGCTTGTCACAGAAAGCAGGACACTCTGGGTCTGGAGAACAAGTCTAGAAGAGTTTGACTTTGCAGACGTAACCCCTTTTGAGACCATAGCTGAGTGCTAGTTAGCTTTGTTTGGAAGCTGATAATGCTCGACTCAGCACCAGAGGAGTAACCTTCTGTGAACGGGGCTGTAACTTGCCCTCGCTACCCCCACCGATAACACTGGTTTTGTCTCCGAGTAGACACTTCAGCAGAAGGGATGACTCATTGCATGGGCGGGTTGGTGGCTCTGCCTGGTTTACAGCCCATTATAAATGTTCTCCCAGCCAAGTTGGCAGAGATTTACGCTGGGTTCTCCCCACCCTCCCTCCAGAAATATAAAATCTTTCAGCAAGGACAGCTTCACTCCCTGGCGAGAAGAAAAATCAGGCCGTCCTCTGCTTCTGGGCTGCTTTTCCCCCCCTCCTCCTGGCACTCACCCGCAAACATTTATTTAAAGAAAAACCCTTCCCTCTTCTGTTGACAGACGCATTGGTGCTAAAATGTAGCTTGCTTGTAAAAGGGGAGTCAGAGAGGGAAGCACCAAAAGACAAATGGCTGTATGCAACAAAAAGGATGCTCAATTTTAAAAAAGGAACATGACAACATAAGAACGAGGGCTCTTTTATTCCAAGCCTAGGATTTACCACATAAGAACTTTAAGAACGACCATATTGGGTCAGATCAAAGGTCCATCTAGCCCAGTATCCTGTCCTCCGACAGTGCTAGATACCCCCAGAGGGAATGAACAGCACAGAGAATCACAAAGTGATCCACCCCCTGTCGCCCATTCCCAGCTTCTGACAGAGGCTAGGAACACCATTCCTACTCATCCTGGCTAATAACTATTGATGGACCTAACCGCCATGAATTTATCTAGTACTTTTTTGAATCCTGTTAAAGTCCTGGCCTTCACAACATCCTCTAGCAAGGAGTTCCACAGGTTGACTGTGCGTTGCCTGAAGAAGGGTGGATTCAGTTTTCCAACAGCCTCCACTTCCCCTCCCATTGGAAAAGAGTGTGCTCTGAGATTATCTAAGGCAAGTTCAATGTAAAATGCATATATCTAAATAAGGGTATGCCTACAATAGTTCGTTAATTCGAGGTAGGTAGGCAAATGAGGCGACCGGAGTTGCAAATGAAGCCTGGGATTTAAATTTCCTGTCTGGTCGCCATTTTGAAATTTCACTAGCCCGAACTCACTGCCGCGTGGCTACATGCGGCAGTGAAACGTTAATTCGAACTAAGTCCTTAGTTCAAATTAACTGTTACTCCTCATTCCACGAGTAAAAATGGCGACCGGCTGGGAACATGCAAATAAAGCCCGGGATATTTAAATCCCGGGCTTCGTTTGCAACTCCGGTCGCCTCATTTGCCTACCTAGCTCGAATTAACGAGCTAGTGTAGACATACCCTCAGAGTGCAGAGGGTCTAATCCATGCGCTTTGGCTTTTTACCTTAAAAATGGTCACTGACGTACGTATGTAAATCGTACCAGAGCAGGTCGACCCTTAAAATGCACCCTCAGCGCAGCTTCACCAATGCAGCTGTGCCACTGTGGTGCTTTAGTGACGATGCTCTTGGCCAATTGGAGAGAGCTGTCCTGTCACGGAGCTAATCCATCTCCACAAGCGGTGGCAGTGGTGTCTTTGGGAGAAGGCTTTGCGCAAGAGGGCTTATCCCTGAGCAGGAGCGTCAAAGTATTTGCGCAAGAAGCACTGATTTCTTACATTAGAACGTCCGTGCTCTTGCGCAAATTCAAGCGGCCAGTGTAGACAGCTGGCAAGTTTTTGTGCAAAAGCAGGTACTTTTGTGCAAAATCTTGCCAGTCTACAGGCACCCTTAGGGCTTGTCTACACTGCAGAGAAGATCAAAGTTTCTGCGATCGATCTTCTGGGGTTTGACTTAGCGGGTCTAGTGAAGACTCACTAATTCGAACTGAGAGGGAGCTCTTGTTGGCACTGGTACTCCTGTTCTTCACAAGAAGTAAGGGAAGTCGACAGGAGTGTGGGCTTTCGTTGACCTTCCGCTGTGTAGACAGCACCAAAACACAATTTAAGATACTTTGACTCCAGCTATGTGATTAACATAACTGGAGTAACAAAAAAAACCAATCATGTAGCACTTTAAAGACTAACAAGATGGTTTCTTAGCTGCTGAGCTTGTGTATTGTAAGTCGACTTTCCCTGTTAGTGTAGACCCAGCCTGCAGTACCATAGTGCCACTCGTTGACAAAAAATAAGTCATAGCACAGACGCATTTTCAAAGCAGTTTGATGAAAAGCCCTGCAAAGGGCCTGTACAGAGATGAGCAATTGCCACCAACGTGAGAGCAATCTCCAGTGAACAGACCATGCCCTGCACTTCCCAGGAAGGACTTAGCACCGCTCAGGACTAGATTCTCAGGGCAGTTAAGTGAGCAGCTCTACAGCCGGGTTTCTTTATCCTGCCCTTTATAAAGACCCTTCCCTGGATGTAAGCATGCGGCACATGAGAGTCATCTGGCTGGTTGGCCAGCCAGAAAACTCACCATGGTGGTTGGTGGTGCTGATGTATTTGAGTCATGGAGGTTAGATTTCTCTCCCTCGCTGCATTTCTTTGTCTTAGACCCGGGGAGGGTGAAAGTCCCCACTGCCTGACAGCCATAAAAACAAAATAAACATGCATGCAAACGAGAGGTTATTTGGAAGAGAGTTTGTGGATATTGGCAGGAAGAACTGCAAAACGTTGACTCCTTTTTGAGGTTTTCGTCATCGTCTTCTCTTCTCTTTCTCCTCTTAGGGCCAACGGAGATAGTTTTCAAGGCAGGAGGTTTGTGGGGTTTTTTTCCCTTTTTTTGGACCAAATTGTTATGGCATAATGGGGAAATGACCTTTTCATTGCATTGGGAGGCATTGCATGATCGCAAGTGCAAACAGCACAAAGATCTGGGATTTGCGCCATAAACGCTCTAGGTCTTTGTGGGAGGTTGTAGCCCCATTTGACATCCACGAACTCTTGTCGGCAGAGCGTTGACTGCTCCTTAAGAGGTGTGGCATGTGCCGCTTTGTCTCTGATTGGCCAACGCCCTCAGCAACGGGAGGCTACTTCGCAAAGGGTGGCAGCAGTGCTCAGGAGCGTTGGCGTTTAGCGTAAGCAGCAAGAGTTCATGAATTGGTAGCAAGCGTGAGGATTAGTACTGGGAACTTCCTCAGCCTCTGAATTCCTGCCATTGGACCGTGGTTCCTCAGGAGTGACTGGTGACAGGTCTGGGGTGAATGGCTTCGTTTCCCAGGCAACTGCCAAAATAACTGTCCCATGAGGGAAAAAACCTGCAGTGGAGTACTTGGTGCTCAAATCAATGACAGGTTCCACCTCCAAAAACCAGCATTCTCTGGTCAGGCTACATCCAGACCACGGATGCTCCTAGACCAGAGAGCCCAGGATTCTAATGGCAGGAAGGCCAGCTGTGGCTGTGGGGTAGTAGGGCTGGCAACCCAGCCAGGACAGCACAGGGCCAAGGCCAAAGCCCTGAGGAAGCCCCGGGAAATGCCGGGCTCAGGCCAGAGTTCTGTGACAGCCAGAGCAGATGGGGAGCCGGCAGTAGCTAGGCAAGTAGCCTGGCTGCGCTAGAGGTTGGGGGGCGGGATGGGCAGGATGCCTCCTAGGGTGGTAGCTCATCAGTAGCAGGTGAGGGCTTGGGGGCCGGTGGTAAGGGACCTCTCCTGGTCTGGCAAGTTCTCTCCTTTGGGACTTGTCAGGACCCAAGGGTGCCGGACCAGGGAGGTCCAACCTGTACTATTTTGAGAAAATTCCCACGAGTGTAAACGAAACCATAGAATGTTACTGACCCAACTACAGGTCTCCATCCATCTTCCAGGTATGCCGCCCCTTTCCCTATGCCAGGCAGCCACGACCAGACAGAAATGAAAGGTTTGTGTGGGATGGAAGCAAAGTTGGGTCACAGGTGATTGAGCTTCTATACACAAAGCACAGAAGAAAAGCTCCATCAACAAGGCCTCACCCTTGGGTAGAAGACCAGCTCCAGACCTGTGCATCAATTAAGACTTGATACATGTAAGTCTTGTGTTGGCGCTCTACACAGGAATGAATTTCATCACCAGTCCTCGGAAAGTAAGTGGGGAGGAGTGGACTTTCCCCTCCTCCTGCTGGGATTCCCATCCCTACAAAGCACCTTGAGATGTGTGTTAGGAACGATGCCATTCAAAAATAAGACTGATTGTGCCAGACCCGAGCAGAGACGCGATGTTCAAATGTCACCACGTTCCACACACTCGATGGTTGGAGTGTAGGTAGCAGTAGCTGCGGAGGGCTCTTTAAAATTCCAGAGGCTAGTTTCTCTTTCAGCAGCTGAGGTTCTCCATCATCGGCTTCCTCCCACACCAGTGAAGTCGGTGAGAATGTTGGTAACAGTGAACTCATGTCACTAGCCAAATTATGCCAATTGCCTTGAACTACCACTCCTCACAAAGGCAAGTCGACACTATGGAGGAGTTCGACCCTCTGGAGGTCAATCTTCTATATTTGAGTTAGTGGGTCTAGCGTAGACCCTCCCCCCCAAATCGAACTCTAAGGGACCCCGCCAGCATCCTCTACTCCTCGTTCTGTGAGGAGTAAGGGAAGTCGGCAGGAGTGTGTGCTCCCATCGGCCTCCCATAATGTAGACTCTGCAGCGGCTCAGTTTAATCATAGAATAGTAGGACTGGAAGGCACCTCGAGAGGTCGTCGAGTCCAGCCCCCTGCCTGGGCTGTGGTGAGTGCATTGTTACATTTTCCGCAGACACATCACTTCACTGTCCACCCACCCTGGCCAGCAAAGTGGCGCCATCCCACCTCTCCCACCGACCAGATGAGCTGCCTCACGAGGCTGAGGCGTTTCCTTGGCGAGATCCATACGTCAGCGAAGGCGGCCCAGGTGTTCAGCTTGTACCACACGGGGCCTTTGTAATTGCATTTCTGATGCGGGGAAGCGGTGTCAATGCAGCAGTCCAGGGGTGTGTCTAAACTACATGGCTCCATCGATGGAGCCATATAGATTAGGCTGATCGGCAAAGGGAAATGAAGCCACGATTTAAATAATCGTGGCTTCATTTAAATTTAAATGGCTGCCACGCTGAGCTGACAAACAGCTGATCAGCTGTTTGTCGGCTCAGCGTGCTAGTGTGGATGCTCCCGCGCCAACCTGAAAGCCCTTTACTGTTATGCCTCGTAGGATGAGGTTTACCGGGGAGATCAATAAAGGGCTTTCATGTCGGCAGGGGAGCGTCCAGACTGCCCCGATCTGCCAGCAAACAGCTGATTGGCGGAACGGGGCAGCCATTTAAATTTAAATGAAGCCGCGATTATTTAAATCGCTGCTTCATTTCCCTTTGCCGAACAAACAAATCTACATGGCTCCGTCGACGGAGCCATGTAGTTTAGACGTACCCCAGGTGTGCAGCTGGGGAAACACAGATCTCCTTGCAATCCAGGGAGCGCCTTACTGCTCCTGGCTGTTCCTGTTGCACAGATGGTCCTTTTTTATTGGCTTCCATTGCACTTGAATGGAATCATAGAATCTTAGAACTGGAAGGGACCTCGAGAGGTCATCAGGTCTAATCCCCTGCCCTCACGGCAGGACCCAGTACTATCTAGACCATCCCTGCTAGACATTTATCTAACCTACTCTTAAATATCTCCAGAGATGGAGATTCCACAACCTCCCTGGGCAATTTATTCCAGTGTTTGACCAGCCTGACAGTTAGGAACTTTTTCCTAATGTCCAATCTAAACCTCCCTTGCTGCAGTTTAAGCCCATTCGATAAGCCGAATCCAGCTACACCTTGGCTGTGTCTAGACTGGCAAGTTTTTCTGGAAAATCAGCAGCTTTTCCGGAAAAACTTGCCAGCTGTCTACACTGGCCGCTTGAATTTCTGGAAAAGCACTGACGATCTCATGTAAAATCATCAGTGCTTTTCCAGAAAAACCATGCTGCTCCCGTTCGGGCAAAAGTCTTTTTCCGAAAGACTTTTGCCCAAAAGGGCCAGTGTAGGCAGCATAGTACTGTTTTCCGCAAAAAAGCCCGGATCGCGAAAATGGTGATGGGGGCTTTTTTGCAGAAAACTGCGTCTAGATTGGCCAAGGACGCTTTTCCGCAAAAAAGTGCTTTTGTGGAAAAGCATCCTGCCAATCTAGATGCGCTTTTCTGAAAATGCTTTTAATGGAAAAGTTTTCCGTTAAGAGCATTTTCAGAAATTCATGCCAGTGGAGACGTAGCTCTTTTGAATAGCTAGATGGCGTACCATAAACCAACCTGCCTGGTCTAGTATAAATCAGGCCCAAGTGACTGCCTCACTCCAAAGAGGACAGGCTTCTGGATAAATCGAATCCATTCTAAGCATCCATGGAATGGTCATCAAGACTTGGGCAAAACTTAGCAGTGTCCTATGTTAGTCAAGAGCTTGGATTCTGGTGGGGAAACTTTTTCAGCATGACTTTGATTTTCCTGATTGCTGCCCCTTAACGAAGCCTTTTCAGGCCTTGGATTTTGTAGTGATGGTACGGAGCATTTGGAAATTGATTTATTCTCTAATAACGGTTATGGTTGCAGCTCCCAAAATGTTTATTTTCTTTTAATTTAATATTTGGAGCCACTTTAACCAGCTTCCCTTTCTTTTTTAAGCTCCGTATATATTCGGAACGTAATCTTCAAAAGTTTAATTATAGCTTTTGTTATAAATACACCTATTCATGTACATTCTGGCTTTTTCTCTCTTCCAGCTTTCACACAAGCTGAAAGCTGTGGATGTTAAGAGTCCTCTCCAGAGCATCTGTGGTCTGGAACAGCTTTCCTGGATCTCTGTGTCATCTGACCCTTCACTCTCATTTCAGACTGAGTGCATCTTTACTCCCTTGCCTTATAACCCTGAGCTTTTCTCTCCTCTTACCCGTGCTTACATTTTTCGTGTGCCATTTCGCTCTGCAAAGTCTTTCCTAATGCAGTCCCAAATTGTAGAATGTGTGCATGTGGGTAAACCCATAGCTATGCCGACGTCTATAATTTAAGGGTAATAAATGAGGGACGTGTCAGAGTAATTTATTGTCAAACTTAATGAGACTCTCGTTCAAATCTGGTTTATCGATGTCAGTACAAATCCTGAGCTCATATAAATCCTAGAGGGAAATAAAGCAGCAATCCATTTCCACCTACAAGATAAACCAGCTTCACATTTAAAGTGCTCTCCTCCTTGATCCCTCATTTCAGATAAGGCAATATATATGATGCTGTGAAGCTCCCTGGTCTGCCTTTAACTACTGATTAACTGATGGAGCCGTGACCCCTCTGTTAAGAGCTCCGAGATGCTTCCCCCATGGAGCGTGATAACTTCCAGTCCATTGGCTTTATCTCTGGCAGGAATTTCTTTGCCTCTTTTCCCAACGTGGAAGAGCCCACTGCGTTTTAAACTGGCTCATAATCCAGCAGGGGACGGAGGACGCAAAAACATGCTGAGGAAGCTGGTCCTTTCACATGTCTCTGAAACAGGCCCTACACTTGGTTGAGGGCTTCCAATTTTCGCCATGTCCAGATCCCCCAGAGCATCAATAAAAGCCAAATAAAAGTTGGGAAAAAAAATAACCCAAACAAACCAACCCGACAATAGTCAAATGAAAAGCACGGGTTGTGGTGCAAAGGATCATGCAACAAATGTGCATTCACTCCCTGCCATACTAACGGCCTCCTCTGCAAAGAGGAGTGCCAGCTGCCATAAGAACGGCCGTACTGGGTCAGCCCAAAGGTCCATCTAGCCCAGTATCCTGTCTGCCGACAGTGGCCAACACCAGGTGCCTCAGAGGGGGTGGACCGAAGACAATGATAAAGCGATTTGTCTCCTGCCATCCCTCTCCAGCCTCTGGCAAACAGAGGCTAGGGACTGCCCTTTTGCACAGCAATCTCGGGGCACCATGGCTATGTCTAGACTGGCCAGTTTTTCTGGAAAATCAGCTGCTTTTCCGGAAAAACTTGCCAGCTGTCTACACTGGCCTCTTGAATTTCCGCAAAAGCACTGACTTCCTACTGTCTGAAATCAGTGCTTCTTGCGGAAATACTATGCTGCTCCCATTCGGGCAAAAGTCCTTTTGTGCAAAACTTTTGCACAAAAGGGCCAGTGTAGACAGCTCAGATTTGTTTTGCGCAAAAAAGCCCTGATCGCGAAAATGGCGATCAGGGCTTTTTTGCGGAAAAGCGTGTCTAGATTGGCACGGACGCTTTTCCGCAAAAAGTGCTTTTGTGGAAAAGCGTCCGTGCCAAGCTAGACACTCTTTTCCAAAAATGCTTTTAACGGAAAACTTTTCCGTTAAAAGCATTTCCGGCATATCATGCCAGTCTAGACGTAGCCCATTTGTGCATGGGTAGCCCTGAAAACAGAGCAGGAGAGTATAGCAGGGTGGCCACTCTGCTCCAGAGAAATAAGGGTTAAACCCAGCCCTGGAAGAGGGCTGGGAGTGTGGGCTAATCAGAAGAGGGCTAGAGACAGCCAATCAGGGCCTGGCTAAGCCCTATAAAAAGGGCTCCAGATGAGAAGGCTCACACACTTGTGCTTTAGCTGTGGAGCAGGAAGGACCTGGCTGCCTGGGAAACTAGAGAGGGTACCAGAGACAGAGCAGAGCTGGGGAAAGGCAGGCAGAGCTGGGGAGCCAGTCAAACTCCCAGGCTGAGGCCTTGCTTTCAAGGCCCAAGAGTCAGTAAGGTGGCACAGAGGAAGCCAAGGCAGGAGAAGGCAGCAGGTCCACAGCCACTTGCCTTTGAGTGGCCATTTCAGACTGCCATTTGCCTCTGAGGCAGGGACTAGATGATGGCTGGCAGTCGGTCACTGAGGCGAGGTTGGGAGAGAGGGTTGGGTTCCCTGGGAGGGGAGGACCCCAGAGAGTGGAGGCTCTGCTGTGGGGTAGGGCCGTGAGGGAACGCGCACCATAGGCCAGGAGGGACACAGGGCCTGACAAGGGGTAGAAGAAGACAGGTAACTGAGGGCGAGACTCCAGCCAACAAAGGGCACTCCAGAGCTGGAAGAGCACATTCCCGGACAGACCAGCAGGAGGCGCTGCAGGAGCGAGTCTCGCATTGTTGCAGGGAGGGACTATTCATTTGTGCACTGCCTTGAGTGTCACCATAGCAACTGCTGGGGGCTGCACCTCTCTAAATTTGGATCCCAGGTGTGCGTTCTGACCTGCCAAATCCAAAACATTCATTTGGCTGGCAGGCCACCAAAGGCAAGGGCTTGACGGATGGCTCCCTATCTTCCCCTTGCTGACCATCTCTGAGTCACACAATACCCCTAGGGCATGCGATTGCTGTTTGTACTGAGAGCAGCTGCCCAGAAACAGAGCTGCAGTCCACATTGCATTGTGTCCATAGTGCATGACAGAAGGGACTTGGTTTTGCAGATCTCTTCCAACCCCCGGAAGAGATGCCATATCTATAAACCCACCAGAAATTGCCCCCATCCTAGGAAGCAGGTTTCAAAAAAACAAAAGGAAGTATTTCTTCACACCGTGCTCAGTCAACTTGTGGAACTCCTTGCCAGAGGATGTTGTAAAGTCCAGGACTGTAACAGGGTTCTGTGAGAAGCTGGGAATGGGTGACAGGAGAGGGATCACTCAATGATTACATGGTCTGTTCATTCCCTCTGGGGCAGCTGGCATTGACAACTGTCGGAAGACAGGATACTGGGCTAGATGGACATTTGGGTCTGTTGCAGCATGGCTATTCTTATGTTCTCACAGACATGAAAGGGCAGGCAGCAGTGATTGTCACATGCCTGCTACACTCTCACATGCCAGTGGCTTGGATTTTTCTCATTTCCCTTTTCTAGGAAGACCAGCAAGAGAGCTGGAGAGGACCCCTCCTGCTTTTCTGTTTTAAAAACATTTCTTTCCAATATCAATAGCACAAGCAGCTAGTACAGCCTATTAAAGATGCTACTGAACAGAAAGCAGCTTTCTTGTGTGCCAGAATCAGAAAGGCCCGAGAAAGAATCACACCGGAAAAGAGAACCAGCTAATAATGAAAACAAGGAAGGGGAATAAAACTTACTAGTGGTCCAGATTTTGTCATTAAGAATTGGAGCTTTGCAAGCCAGTGGCAGGGAGCTGCAAGACCCATATAATAGCTGGGGAGGGGGGCAAGAACACAGCTTAACTATAGTATGGAAGCCGGACTCCCAAACCCTGGACCAGTATCAGGAGTTCTGGCATTTCCTCTTTAGCAACAAGAACAGCCAACACAACAATCAAGCTGTGATTGGGAACAGAGTGCAGTAGTTAATTAAGCCTGCGTCTTTTATTCTCTGGGGGCAATTCAGCCTGGCTTGAATAAGCCGGAGTGCCAGGACATGGTGGGAATTTCTCTTCATGCAGCAGGGGAATCAAGTCTCATGGTCTGGCTCATTAGCATAACAATATCCCCCAGGATGCACTTGGAGTGATGTAATGCCCGGAGTTCGGGAGGAGAGATGAAAGTTCTTGTCGCGGGGAGTGATTGCCGCCAACGGGGCTGTTTCAGTGCATGACGTTTCTTTTCTTTCTTACTCACTCGCTCTGTTTTTTAAAGGGGAGCTTAGTCATTGAGGGAGCTCATGGAAACAATGGGCCGTTAGCGGCCCCTCCCACAGCTTCTCTCTTAAGATCAGGTTGTCTCGATTGGCTGGCGAGATCGAAAAGAGCGAATGATGATTTCAGCTTTAAGGCAAAAGCACAAAACAGGTCTAATAAACAGGAGAGACATGAGGCGCTGGATAAAACTCCATCTCCATCTTCTGAACATTCTAATGCTGGGTCCAAGGCTTGCGAGTGGGGCTTCTATACTAAAGTTGAGCTAAGCTCTCTCTCCCCCCTACCCCCCACTCTGGCAGTTATAATAGGGGTGTTCCAGTTCCATGCCACAGGCTTGCAAAGCTCCAAATCTTAATGGAAAATCTGGACCACTAGCAAATTTTATTCCCCTTCCTTGTTTTGATCATTAGCTGGCTCTCTCTTACGTTGTGATTCTTTCTTGGGCCTTTCTAACCCTGGCACACACAAAAAGCAGCTTTCTGTTCAGTCGCAGGCAGACTTTTAAAGTCCAGGGTATTCCTGCATGTGGAAAAAATAGTTGTTGACCCTGATCTACTCCCGGAATCTCATATGTAAGTAGAATAATCAAGCAAACAAATCAGCGAGCTATATACAAGTGGCCCAGTTTATTAGAGCAGAAATATTCAGGGTGGAAAATTGAAAGGCATCTAAAATTGCACTTAATGATCTCACGTTAAGCCATTAACTCGGCAGGCCTGGGTCCCGTCTCACGCTGCTCAGTGTAAATCGAGAATGACTCTGTCAGCATCTGGGGGGGAGGGCTAGTTGTCATAGCGATGTGAGTGAGAGGCAAATCAAGTAACAGGAGCTATTGCAGGGGCTAGACGTGCCACGGAGAACCTTGAAGACTTTACGATGAGGAGCCAACATCCCCCTACATAAACTCTAGAGGCATAGAATTATCGAGTCATAGAATGCTACAGCTGCAAGGGACCACAAAAAGTCATCAAGTCCTGTCCCCCGCCCTTACAGCAGGACCAAGCACCATCTAGATCAGGGTTTCCCAATCTATGGGTCAGGACCCAAATATGGGTCGCCATTATATTTCAAGAGTGTCACCAGGTGGTTCTTAAGGAACCATTCACACATTTTTTGAATTGCCCTGGGTCACCAAGTCTTCCTGAATTGTCAAAATGGGTCCCCATCTGGAAAAGGTGGGGAACCGCTGATCTACACCATCATTAATAGATGTCTACCTAACCTGCTCTTAAATAGCTCCAAAGATGGAGATTCCACATCCTCCCTAGGCAATTTATTCCAATGTTTCACCACCCTGACAGGAAACTTTTCCTAATGTCCAACTTTAACCTCCCTTGCTGCGATGTAAGCCCATTGCTTCTTGTCCTAACTTCAGAGGTCAAGGAGAACAATTTTTATCCCTCCTTGTAACACCCTTGTAGATACTTGAAAGCTGCTGTCATGTCCGCTCTTGGTCTCCTCTTTTCTAAACTAAACAAAGCCAGTTCTTTCAGTCTTCCCCTCACAGCTCATGTTTTCTTGACCTTTAATCATTTCTGTTGCTCTTCTCCTCTCCAATTTCTCCACCTCTTTCTTGGAATGTGGCGCTCAGAATTGAGGCTAGTCATTGTGCACTCCACATATGGGATGGTTTTGGCTGGAGATGGGACACGGGGCAAGCTGGGCCAGAACTTTGAGGTGACACTGAGAAATCTCTCTGTCCGGTGTTTGGCTCGCTAGTTCTTGCTCACATAGGTGAGGTCAGGAAAGAATTTGCTCCCACCTCAGATTATCAGTGACCTAAGGATATGTCTACACTACCCTCCTAATTCGAACTAGGAGGGTAATGTAGGCATACCGCACTTGCAAATGAAGCCTGGGATTTGAATTTCCCGGGCTTCATTTGCATAAGCCGGGCGCCGCCATTTTTAAATCCCGGCTAGTTCGAACCCCGTGACGTGCGGCTACACGCGACACGGACTAGCTAGTTCGGATTAGGCTTCTAATCCAAACTAGCTGTACTCCTCGTGGAATGAGGAGTACAGCTAGTTCGGATTAGGAAGCCTAATCCGAACTAGCTACTCTGTGCCGCGTGTAGCCGCGCGGCACGGGGTTCGAACTAGCCGGGATTTAAAAATGGCGGCGCCCAGCTTATGCAAATAAAGCCCGGGAAATTCAAATCCCGGGCTTCATTTGCAAGTGCAGTATGCCTACATTACCCCGCTAGTTCGAACTAGGGTAGACATACCCTAAGTGGCTTCCTTTGCAAAGTGGCTCATTTGCTAGGATTATCTGGGTATATCTCACTTAACCATTTCCTGGACATGGCGGGGTTCTCAAACACCAGTACACCTCCATCTCGCCTATTTTCTGTCTGAGATACAGAATAGTTTAGCCTTCTGTGCTACTTTGGGCTCATTTTGGTTTCTAGGTTAGGTGCACAAATGAATGTAAGAACAGAAGAATGGCCACATTGGGTCAGACCAATGGTCCATCTAGCTCAGTATCCTGTCTGTCGACAGTGGCCAATATCAGATGCCCCAGAGGGAGGGAATACAACAGGTAACCCTCAAGTGATTCCTCCCCTGTCATCCATTTCCAGTCAAACAGAGGCTAGGGACACCGTTCCTACCCATCCTGGCTAATAGCCATTAACAGATCTAACCTCCATGAGTCTATCTAGCTCACAAGTGCTTGGCCATGCTGATGGCATGTGCCATCCCAGGGGTTACACCGGATGATCTGTGTAGCTTCTTCAAGGAGAAAATGTGCAGTGAAAAGACAGAGTTCTGCAAATGTGACGCGAGTATTTCACCATGTAGACAGCCTCGTGTTTTCAATGGTCTAGAAGCTTCCATTGGAAGATCTCAAAGTCATGGTGGGGGGAGAGGAGGATTCCTTTCTCATCCACCTCTGTCATTAGCCTCTTCTGCATTAGATTCACCGCTGTTTCCAATCCAGTTACAAACATTTTTGATACTCTACAGCTGGGAGCGTCAAGGGTTAACTTCATCAAATTGGAGCACTGTTGTGAAGACTTGGGATTCAAATGGTAGAGTCGGGATTTAGTGCTGCTGGTGTTGAGTGAACCAACACGGCGTGTTTATTCCTTCATTTTAATGAGAACAGCCAGAAAGCCCTTCCTATTGATTTTCGAGTTTCATGGACCGATCATTTCCAGACATAAAAACGGCATAGAAATAATAGGCATTTTTAATACATCTCCGGCAGATAGCTCTGCTTCACCTCTTTGTTTCCTCTTCCTTTGTTTCTTGTCTGTTTAGACGGTAAGATCTTTAGGTCAGAAATATCTCTCACAGTCCATACTGGGCCAAGATGTTGGTTAATACATCTAGCCCCCGTCTACACTAGGGAGTTATTTCGAAACAACCCCCCAAGGTCAAAATAATAAGCAGAGCATCCACAAGACCAAGTCTGTTATTTCAAACATTACAAGCTGGTTATTTCGAAATCTGTACTCCTGCTTTCCTTGGGGAATAACGTTTATTTCGAAATAGATATAGTGTGGACGCGCCTTTGCTGCTAGTTTGAAATAACTACTCCGCAGACTAATTCGAACTAATTACTCCTCTGTGCTTCCTGGGGCTCTGAGTCAAGGTAGCAGGTCCACGCTAACAGAGCCTGCCTCGGACTCATTTCGAGGCTTCCTCCTAGTGGGAACATGCTAGTTCGAGGTTATTTCATGAGTTATTCTTTCAAATTTAGTTCTTTTGAAATAATGTTCTGGTGTAGACATGCCCTGAGGCACTTCCCTAAGGCAAACAACATTAGCAGCCTGTCCTTTGGATTCTCTCTGAGCAAAAGAACAGCTTTGCCTGTGTGGGTGTGCTCACCCACTCTTTATCTTCACGCCAAACACTGCTCATCACATTGAACACTCTCTACAGGGGACTCCTGTGTCGTGAACAAATGTTTTGTGGTTTAAAACCACTAAATGTGTTGCGTGATTAAATGAAGAGCCAGGGCATGTCAGTTGCCTTGAAAGCAATCCCTGGGACACAAGGATATCATATGCAAAAATCTGGACTAAAATAGGATCTAAGTTCACTTTAGTTTCCTGTCCAGTCAGTCAAGCCTGGTATATAAAAGTCACCCTCTTACTAAGAGGCAAAGGTGTGCAGAGTTCTGGATAGGTACCACTGCAGAGGTTTGTTCTATTAAAAGAGATAGCAGGGCTCATACAGCATGAAAACTGGTTCTGAAAATGTACCTTTGGCAGGACTCCTGCCAAGTGCAAGAAATCCTGCATATATGGAAACACAAGAATCATATCCTGGCCACCTGTCATCTCGGTATGGCTAACATTTGACATCTCTGGCATGCATCCTCTTTCTGTGTCCAAGATTCCCCCTTGGAACCCCAGGCAAAGTCAAACATTTTGCTTCCACTTTTGCAAGAGGCACCATTGCCCGGATATCTCTCAGCACATGTAAATTAGACATAAATAGTCCCAAATGTATGCACCCTTCTGAAGTGATAACAGCAAAAGCCATTTAAAAAGAACAACGGATCCTGCGAATAACTGCCTGATCCACCCAGTCTTGAAGAGTTTATCCTCTTTAATTGGATTCCTTTTTCCACTGATCTTGCTAGTTGTCAATTTGTCTTGGGCCATTTCTACACGGGGGGAGAAATTCAATTTAAGATGCCCAACTCCAGCTGCGAAACTTGCATAGCTGGAGGCAACATACTTTACACCGAATTTCTGGGGCGGCCTCACTGAGGGAGGGTAACAGGAGAAAGTCTCTCATCAACTTCCCTTACTCCTCATGACCCCATGGAGTACCAGAGTTGACAGGGGTGCCCTCAGCATTCAATTTAGAGAGTCCTTATTGGACCCGCTAAATCAAACTCCGGAACATTGATCTCTGGAACATTCATCTCCAGATAAGTATAGACAAGGTGCTGGTTACTGAGCTAGCTCAAACTCTGGGATAAAGTGTTGGGGCACCTTGAGGTTTCATAGCGTACATCTACATAGCAGGGCTAAAGACGAATTAAGCTATGCAACTTCAGCTCCGTCAATTGTGTAGTTGAAGTCGAAATAGCTTAATTCGGCGTTTGGAGCTGTCTACACAGCAGGAAGTCAAAGGAAGAACATTCTTCCTTCGACTTCCCTTACTCCTGATGAAATGAGGGTTCATCAGGAGCCAGAGTAAGAAGTGCTCCAGCTCGACATTATTTCGATATAAAGACTTGTAGTGTAGACACGCTCTTTGTTATTTCGGAATAACATTGAAATAATGTTGAGCTGTAGGACTTCTTACTCCGACTCCTGGTAAACCCTTATTTCAGCCCTTATGCCTTGTGGAATGAGGTTTACCGGGGTGGTCGATAAGGGCTTCCCTTGTCAACCGCGGAGCGTCCAGGCTACCGCGCTGTGCCGCCAAGCAGCTGATCGGCACAGCGCGGAAGCCATTCTTTAAATCGCCGCTTCATTTCCCTATGTCTAGAAACCTCATCTACATGGCTCCATTGATGGAGCCATGTAGTCTAGACATACCCTTAGATCCCGGGCCTTAAAATCGCTGCCGGATTGCCACATGGTTGGGAGAGGTGCACGGAGAGGTGCAGTACTCTCTGGCTGGCACTAAGGGCTGCATAGTCCCAGCCTCTTCCAGGCCCTTCCCCTTTTGGGGGGTACGGAGCAGCCCCTCCCTTGCCCAAGGGCCTGGCCAAGCTGTTGGCCCTACTGTGCAGGGTGTGTCCCTGGGCCCTCAGAAGGGGAGGGGCCTTGGGTGGAAGGGGAGAGACTGGAGCTAGGCCGCCCATCGACCCTGTCCAGCAACCACTGCCTAGGGTTTCGGTGGCACAGGCACAGGACTCCAGCTACTGCTGCTGTTGCTGTAGAAGGAGTGGTGGCCTCTGGACCCTGGCCCTTTTAAATGACCAAGTCCCAGTACAGCAGCCCGCTTGTCCCCTCATCAACAGGCCTGGCTGATTTACACCAGCTGAGGATTGGGCCCCTGGTGTAAAAAAGTAGACTCTGATTCGGATCTCCCCTACCCTTGACTTGGCTACGTGAGAGCAGATTCAGCGGCTCCCTGGAGTGTGTTTGCTGGCTTTGGAGCTACAGATTTTCTTTCCCCCTTGAAGCAGGGAACTTGGGAGGGTTCAGCACAGCCCTAAATTCCGTGGAGAGACCCAGCCTTCGGAAACGTGCCTTCCCCGGATCCAATAGCCTGGAGACGCACGGAACGAATTCAGAACTTTCCAGACAGAGGAGCCTGGCTGGCCAGACTCTGCCAGGCCAGGCTGATCAGCGTGTGCCACATGAGCTTGAAAACGGGAGGGATCGGAGCCAGCATCCTAACAACCGAGAGGAAAGTGTCCTCCTTCCCGGAGACACAGTCATGTATGCACACAGCACCCTTTGTGAAACCATAATGTCCCTTGCATGGGACCGATTAAAGGCAGCGGAAAGAGTCTTTTTGTCTGCAAGAAGGACTGGATCTTACCCCATCTATTGTGGTTCCTGGGATGGACACCCAAGGGAATCTAGATGGAGGAACTTTCAGTATTTGGCACTGGGACAACCGCTGCTGGAAGACTGGGTCTAGTTTTGTGTCCACCCAGCGCAAAAGATACCGATTAAATGGGAGAGATTTAAGAGGAGAGCCACGAGAAAGATTGGAAAACATGCCTTAGGGCAGGGATGGGCAATGGTTTTTGCAGGGGAGAGGCCACCTAATGAATTTTGTTATGTAGTCATGGATCAGCTTCACCCCCAGAAGGGGCGGAGCCAGGGTGGAAGGGGCGGGGCAAGGGATTAGCCTCTCCCCCGGAGTTGTCTGGGACCAGAGATTTTCAATTAAAAACACAGCAACGGGCTCGCAGCTCCCGGCCCCGCTGCTACTGCATTGCCAGGCTGCCAACAGGGGATGCTACGACTCTTTAAAAGGCTCACGGCTCTGGCCCCTGCTGGATTAGTGCCATCACTGTGGCACAGGCAGCAGGATATAAATGGAAAGCGGCCAGGTGCAGTCCGTGGGCCAGAAGAAAGTGTTAGGCGGGATGCTGCATCTTGCCCAGACTGCCTTAGGGTGTGGCTACGCTACCCAGCCCTATCACTAAAAGTTGGCACATATGAATGCTTTTTATGGGCAGTCTTGCTAACAACGTATTCCCACACCAATGAGTGGGTTTCGCTTTGACGGGCTGCAGCTAACAAAGCAGGGGGAGGAAGCTTAAGCACCCTTGAATGACAAACGTTTTGTCGAGCAAGTGCAAGTTTAGACACAGTCTTCTAGTGATCCACTCCAGTAGCTCAATCAGTGTAATTTAACCCAGGGCACATTAAGGGGTGACTTTATCCCAGTCTATAATTAGTACCTCCATCTAGATCAGAAATTTGTAATAAAAGGGTCGTCAGTCTCGCAGACCAAGAGACAGCAAGATCCGATGGTTGGCCGTTGATGCTAGACAAATTCAGACTGGGAATATGGTGCAATTTTTAACAGCGGCTGTAATTAACCATTGAAAAAGCGTATCGTGGCTTGGAGGGAATTCTCCGCCTCCGGAAATTTTTAAATCAAGATTGAACAAGAGCCTATGCTTTAGGAAACTTGCCAACGGAAATGAATTAGGGGGAGTCTGAAGGGCTGTGCTACACTGGAGATCAAGCTAGGTGATCACCGTGATCAGAACCTTTTGAAGAGGGGGAAACTGAGTCAAGCAGCAATGTGCCCAAGGCTGCATTAGAAGTTCATTGCAGAGGTGGGAACTGAGTCCTAGTCTGGCGCCTTAGCCGAAAGGTCATTTTTCCTCAGAGTTCACCAGTCTCCTACCTTTGCAGGGTCTTTCATTCAGCTGGTCTCCTCCCTCTGTACATGCCCACTGGATAGGAACCTGAACAGAGCTTTTCCCTGTCTATCCCAAACACCTTTATTTCTTGTAGACTTTCCACTACTCCCTGACACACGGGTGTGTGAACTCACTATCATAATTTCCAGTGTGATTTGTTCCTAAATGAAAGCTTTATTTTTTCAGTTTGTCTCGAGGGGGGGGAGGGTTGTGTAATGTCGCTCTGCTGATTGTTCGCTTGTTTGCTTGCTTGTTTGTTTGTTTGATTGGAGGAGAGGTGTCACGTCAGTGCAGGGGCTGAAACAGTTTCAGCATGTGGCTGATGTCGATTGTAATTATTAACATGCTCACCAGCTCAGCTCCCCATCAGCACCGCGGGACCACCTGTAATGGCAACAAACAAACAGCTGCTTTCCGATAACAGCAACGATTTAATAGAAACTGGAAATTCGACGCTAAGGTTGCTCAGGTCCCATCCATGATTTAGGCAAAAAAAATATCCTCAAGCCCTAGGACTGCTGAAGACCATACAGGCAGAGGGCTGACAGACTTACAAGGACCCTGGCCAAGGTGGAGCCCAGCTCCATGGTCCCAAAAGGGGCGGGGCTGAGGACAGAAGGGGCAGGGCTGAGGACAGAAGGGGCGGGGCTGAGGACAGAAGGGGCGGGGCTGAAGACAGCCAGTTCTCAGTGCTGCCCGGAGTGTGCCGCATCCCCTCCCACCCCCGGCCAGTGCTCAGAGTGGCCCGGAGTGCTCTGCATCATGCTCCAGCAGCAATTTTAAATGCTCCGGGCTCCGGGCGCCACTACTGTCACAGTAGCCACAGCGTCAGCTACAGCTCTGGGCCCTTTTGAATCACTGGGCCCCACAGCAGTTGCCCTCTTTGTTTCCTCCCTGCTGTCAGTGAGCCAGTATGCAAGGCTTCTGGGATAATTTATATGCTGGGGTTGCCACTGAGCAAACTGCGAACCGTGAATAGGATGGGAACCACTTCAAGCCAAGGGGTGTGGCAGCATCCCCAGAATCCCTACTTCCAGGACGTATGAGTCCAGTAGAGTTCCCCTCAGAACCAGAGAGGAAAGAATGATCAGTGGTTAGGAACCTGAAGATTCGGCTGGAATTTCCAGCTTTGCCACCGATGTCCTAGGTAACCCTGGGTGGATCACTTAATTGCCTTCATTCTCTATTTGTAAAACAGGAATAATGACCCTCTGTCACAAGGGAATTGTGAGAATGGACCCATTAAGGATTATAAAAAGGACTTATCTGTGCCCTGCCACGATAGCATCTCAGATTTCTAAACAGATGCTTGCCATTCATGGTATTTGCCTTACTGCTGGATCACATGAGCTGGCTGAATAAACGTGTGAGTTTCTCAGCAATGGAGCTACATATAAACTAGTATCGGACAATGGCTGAACTGCGAAGCATCGCACAAGCAGGGAGTTCATTGAACAGCAGATGAGTTCCCCCCCCTTGCTGCATTGCAAGAATGTTTGCAGAAGACTTGAGGAATCTCACAACTCCACAGCAGAGTGAAATTTTGGAGCATGCCTAGGGATCAAATTCTCTGCTGGTGCAATTCCATGGAAGCCAATGTGTTCTGTAGGTTGACTTGCACAGAGCCTGCCCACTGTAATGTTGCAAAATACCAGGAGTAAAGATTACTTAGGCCAGGTCTACACTGGCAGAAGAAATCGATGCAAGATATGCAACTCCAGCTATGTGAATTGTGTAGCTACAGTCAATGTACCTTGCACCACTTTTCTGTGGGGTGGCCCCACAGTGAGAAGTTGATGGGAGAAATACTCGCATTGATTTCTTTTATTCCTCACAAATAGCGAGGAGTACTGGTGTCGAAGGGGGATGCCCTCAGCATTTAATTTAATGGGTCTTTACCAGACCCACTAAATCAAACCCCGAAGGATTGATTGCCAGAGAGTCAATCCTCCAGCAATGGAGACATGCCGTTACTTGTACTCTGCAAATGCATTTTTTGAGAGTTGACTGAAATTTTTCCATTGGAGCCTTTGTTTGATGGAAGACGGCTTTTGGACAAAACCGATTTTCATAGGGGAAAAAATGTTTTGTTCAAATTTTTCAAGATTTCATCCACCTCCTCCTTAATCCCATCCCTCCAAAAATGTATCAGGAGGGAAGTCTTGTATGAAAGCCTAAACAGTTTTGAAGAGAACTTATGATGAATAATGTCAATTAAAAACTAACATCTTTACCTCAGTGTTTTTTACAGAGGAAAAATAATCCTATCAAGACATGAGGTTTTTTTTTTTCATCTAGTACAAACCTTCTGTCTAGACTTAAAGAACCACATATATTGAGAGTGATAGACTGTGTCTACATTGGCAAAATTTTGCGCAAAAGCAGTCACTTTTGCGCAAAATCTTGCTACCAGTCTATACTGGCCGCAAGTACTTGCTCAAGAACACTGATATTCTAATGTAGGAAAGCAGTGTTTCTTGTGGAAATGCTCTGATGCTCCCGCTCAGGGATAAGCCCTCTTGCACAACTATTCTGGCGCAAGAGGCCAGTGTAGACAGGCAACGTTAATTTCTTGCGCAAGAAAACCCGATGGCTAAAATGGCCATCAGAGCTTTCTTGCACAAGAGAGTATCTACACTGGCATGGATGCTTTTGCGCAAAAGCACATCTCTTGCGCAAAGGCACATGCCAGTGTAGACGCTCTCTTGCGCAAATACTTTAACGCAAAAACTCTTGCGTTAAAAGTATTTGTGCAAAATCATGCCCGTGTAGACGCAGCCATAATGTGCATAGCTGCCTAAAACCAGGTAGGCCTAGAGCCTTTGACGTGGGATCTGCCATCTGTTCAAGCACCCTTCCTGGAGCTTTGGGGTTGAATTTGTTTATAAGCAGATAGGTTTGCCTCCTTTGAACTTACGTCTTTATTTTCTAGAAAGTCCTTCAAACCGTCCACTGATTATACTCCGGGATTTACTTTGCCAGAAAAGGTCATTGTCCCAGTGTTGTCCACTTCCTGTTTTCCTTACCGATCTTCCTCCCTTTTCTCCCACTTGCCCCCAAGCAGTTTAGCAGTTTGACTTGAACACACAGGAAGTTTACTTATAAAGCATTTCTCCAAAGGTTGAGGTTATTGCCGGGAGCAATCAATCTGTTAACCCTGATCAAGCCAGACGGCCTGACAATACATGTAATATTACCCAGCTGGCAAGTGGCAATACGTACATACGGCTTTTCAGAACCAGATTCTTGCTTTTCTGGTGTAAGATCAGAAGCTGAAACTGCACATAAAGATGCATTTTCTAAATGCAATTGCTCTGTGACCACAATTCTAATATTAGACACAATTTAGGCGGAGTTTTGAGATGAGTATATCCTACCTCAGAGGCTACACCAAACAATATGTCTGCTTTCCCTCTCTCAACTATTACAGATAAAATAAACCACTTTCCATTGTAATGTATCAATATCCATACATTTGCATGTATCTATTTAGCCTTAGAATTTTGTAGGGCATTAATCACAAAGTACCAGGAGGCCAAGATACTGTGTAAGGAGCTGATCCTGCAATGACTTAAGCACATGCAAAATGTTGTCCATCCAAATGTCTCTGTTGACCTGAGTGGGAAAATTCAAGGACAGTGGCAGGCAACCTGCGGCCCACAGGCCTCATGTGGGCCACTGGGGTTCTAGGTGTGGCCCATGAGACATCTAGTTTACTGTTGCCCATGCACAAAGTTGCCAGATTCTGTTGGTTTTCATCAGCATCGTTTTTTTCCTAACAGTACAGCCGGTCCCCGAGTTACGAATGGTTGATTTACAACCGTTCATACTTACGACCAAACCTCCCATTAAGCAGTCATAAAGGCGGTCCTCGAGTTAGGAACATGATCCATGCTTACAAACAGCGCGGTCGCATGTAAACAAATGGGGTCCAACTTACGAACACGTCAAGTTACGACCAAGTGTTTGGTCCATAATTTGTTCGAAAGTCGGGGACCAGCTGTATTACAAAACTGAGACGCGTGTAAAACCAGAGCACGGGAAGTGAGGTGCGAGCTGATTGCTCACAAGATTGTGAGAACCGGGCGCTCCCTCTGCATCCAATCAAAATGCTTTTAGGGCTCATTCGGCACCCCCCGCAAATTCTAGGTCTGCCAGTGCAGTGACCAAAACTACCCTATTCCGGGAGACAGTCTTGGTTACGTCAATCTTGCAGCCCACTGACATGAAGGAAGGCCTCATGCGGCCCCATCACTAGCCTAGATTGCCCCTCACTGCTCAAGGACATAAAATTATGCATATATGTCAGACTTTGCAGGACAGGAGCCTACATAGCCCGGTCCCATATGATGCTGAGTACCCTCAATGACAGGCCCACCGACAGGAGGGGCAAAAGGGGCAGTTGCAAAAGAACCAGGCAATTCAAAGGGACCCAGGACTCCTGGCCCACTGTGGCAATATTGGCAGCCCGAGCCCTGGGCCCATTACATCCCTGCTGGAGTATTGCATACTCTGGGTGGCTTTGAGAACTGGCAGGGCTGTCTCGGCCCCTCCTCTTCCACCTGAGGCCCCGCCTCTTCCACCTGAGGCCCCACCTCTTCCACCTGAGGCCCCGCCCCTTCTGGGAGCACATAACCGAGGCTCCTTCACCTTGCCAGCTGAGGCTGTTGCCTCCCCTGTCAAAGGCATTAATATTAAGCTTAACAATATGAGTAAAGTCAAAGGGACGAGTCCCCTCAGCACTCTAAACATGTCATGCTTGGCATGGTGGCCTGTGTGTGTTAGAATTAGTGAGGATAGAACTTCGTTCAATAGGAGAGATTGGTTTAAAACTCCGTGGGGTACAGGCGAATGAAAGACGTGGGACACTCCACCTTTCCTCTAAACATCCTGGATCGAAGTCCCATTGCACATGCTCTGCCCTCTCCCTTTCCCCAGGACGCTGTAACCATGGCCCACGGCTATTCCCTGGAATTACGGTGGAATATGTTCGTCATCAAAGGTTTGTTTCCACTTTCCAGTTAGCAAATGTTGGGGCGTTATTTGTGGTAATAACCCAGAAATGATCAGGGGGAGCCGAATTTCCCCCTCTGGAAACCGTTCGGTCAGATTTTATGGCTTTTGCCGGGGAAGAAAGGTAGGAGGTGACGTGTAAAACATCGTTTCTGGGCTCCCAGCCTGCAACAGAAGATATATAGGGTGAGGAAGCAGGGCCCTGAAAGATACTGCCCTGCCACTTTAAATAGTTGCCAGAAGCTTTATAAATATTATTATCTTAAAAAATGAGGCGGTGGGGGAGGGGAGGAAAGTGTTTTGGCACTAGAACAATTTCTCCATTACCTCAATGAGCTCAAATGATCTGGAAAGGTTCTCTCTAGAGAAATCAAAGCGGTGCACAGCCAGCTAAAGGGCGGGGGTGGGGGGAAGGTTGCTTGAGGTGTTGATATGAGCATTACTCAGCAACGTAGATTGCAATGAAAGAAGTCAATAAGGCTGTCACTGCCCTCGAGGCACTGCCATAAATTAATTAACTATATCATTGGGGTAACCATAGTCCTTGTACTGTCTAGGATTCTGATTCGACACAACTCCACGCTGCTTCTGAAGCTGTTCACTCTTAAAGAACTGTTTACAGAATAAAAACAAGCAGCCCTGTCGCACCTTAGAGGCTAACAAAGTATACAGGATCATGAGCTTTCGTAAGTAAAACCCACTTCATCCAATGAATTGACAGAAATCAAGATATATACCCGCAGAAGAAGTACCTGTCAATTATAGGGACTGTGTTACTGAGGCTAATCAAGTGGGCTGGATGTGCCCCTTTCAATGCTTTCAATGAAAATGCGGATGTCAAAGGCAGGAAAAATTGGCTTTGTAATACATTAACCAGTTAATATGTTTATTCAAAATTAATAGGCAGCAAATGAAATTAATACATAGCAAGTTTAAAACAAGCAAAAGGAATTTTTTCTTCACTCAGTGCACAGTTAACTTGTGGAACTCCTTGCCAGAGGATGTGGTGAAGGCTAGGACTTTACCAATGTTCAAAAAAGAGCAAGATAGGTTCATGGATGTTAGGTCCATCAACAGCTGTTAGCCAGGATGGGTAGGAATGGTATCGTTAGCCTCTGTTTGTCTGGAAATGGGTGACAGGGGAGGGATCATGTGATGATTACCTGTTGTGTTCCCTCCTTCTGGGGCAAGTGCTATTGGCCACTGTAAGCAGACAGGATAATGGGCTGGATGGACCATTGATCTGACCCAGTATGGCCGTTCTTATGAATTCCAGTTCTCTCTCTGTGTGTAATTGGGTGGTGAAACTCGTTTATAGAAGAATAGCTACTTTAAATCCAGGATTGTGTGCCCAAGAAGGTTAAAATGTTCCCCTAAAGGTTTCTGTGTATTATCATTCCTGACGTCTGACTAGCATCCACTTATCCTTTGTCGCAAAGACTGCCCAGCTTGGCCAATAGACATGGCAGAAGGGCATTGTAGGCAGTACAAACCAACAGAAAAAGGCTAGACAATCAGACAGAAAATATCATAATGTCACTATATAAATTCCTGGTGCATCCAGATCTTGAATATTGCACGCAGGTCTGGTTGCTCCATCTTAGTAAAGATTAAAATGGAAAAGGTACAGAAAAGGACAACAGAAATGATTAGGGGTTTGGAACAGTTTCCATCTGAGGAGAGATTAAAAAGGCCAGGCCTGTTCAGCTTAGAAAAGAGATGAAAGAGGGTGCCAGGGACATGACAGAAGTCTCTAAAATCGTAAGTAGAATGGGGAAAGTGAATAGGGAAGTGTTATTTACCCCTTCGGGTAACACATGAACCAGGCGTTACCCAATGAAATTAGTAGGTAACCGATTTAAAACAAACAATAGGAAATACTTCACACAACATGCAATCTGTAGAACTCATTGCCCGAGAATGTTGTGAAGGCCAAAAGTATAACTGGGTTAAAAAAAAGAATGAGGTAAGTTCATGGAGGATAGGTCCCTCATAGAATCACAGAATACTATAACAGGAATGAGCCTCGAGAGGTCATCAAGTCCAGTCCTCTGCCCTCACGGCAGGACCAAGCACCATCTCTAGATCATCCCTGATAGATGTCTCTCCAACCTGCTCTTAAATATCTCCAGAGATGGAGATTCCACAACCTCCCTAGGCAATTTATTCCAGTGTTTAACCACCCTGACAGTTAGGAAGTTGTTCCTAATTGCCAATCCAAGCCTCCCTTGCTGCAATTTAAGCCCATTGCTTCTTGTTCTATCATCAGAGGTCAAGGAGAACAATTTTTCTCCCTCCTCCTTGTAATACCTTTTTAGGTGCTTGAAAACTGCTATCCTGTCCTCTCTCAGTCTTTTCTTTTCTAGACTAAACAAACCCAATTCTTTCAGTCTTCCCTCGTAGGTCATGTTTTCTAGACCTGTAATCATTTGTGTTGCTCTTTTCTGGACCCTCTCCGATTTCTCCACATCTTTCCGGAAATGTGGTGCCGGGAATTGGACACAGTACTCCAGTTGAGGCCTATTGGCTATCAAGATGGTTAGGGACACAATGCAGTGCTCTAGGTGTCCCTAAGCCTCTGACAGACAGAAGCTGGGACTGTGCTATTCATTCCCGCTGAAGCATCTGGCAGCTGCTACTGTTGGAAAACAGGATACTGGATGAGATGGACCATTGGTCTGACCCTGTATGGACATTGTGATGTTCTTACTGAAAGCCTGTCTTATTCAGAGAGCTGAATACTGAAGAGATTATTTCCTGCAAAACTTAGACTTTCCAAAAGATTTTCATCCTCATTTTTCTTATAGTCTCAGGAAAGAAAACAGAATACAGACCATGTGTCCCAGCTGATGTGATTAAACAGTGCCTTTTTCCCATGTGCTCAAATAGTGCCTTTTTCTATAGCCAGCAAAGATAGCCTTGTAGTTAAGGCACTAGAATAAGACTCCGAAGATCTGGTTTGAATGCCTGATTCCTGTAGCTTGGCACACATTACTCAACCTTTTCTCTCTCCCATCCTGGGAAAAACAAGGGGTGCCAAATGACATGAACAGGTAGCAAGTTTAAAACAAACTAAAGGAAGTACTACTTCACGCAACGCACAGTTAACCTGTGGAACTCCTTGCCAGAGGATGTTTTAAAGACCAGGACTTCAACAGGGTTCAAAAATCAACTAGATAAATTCACGGAGGATAGATCCATGAACGCTTATTAGCCAGGATGGGTAGGATTGGTGTCCCTAGCCTCTGTCAGAAGCTGAGAATGGGTGACAGGAGTGGGATCACTTGATGATTCCCAGCTCTGTTCACTCCCTCTGGGGCACCTGGCATTGGACACTGTTGGAAAATAGGATACTGGGCTGGATGGACCTTTAGTCTGATCCAGTATGGCCACTCTTATGTTCTTACGCACAAACAATATTGCCAACAAATGTTACAATGTGTGAAGTAGAGACAGCCAAGCAAACTGAGGAAAATACATAAATCGGATCCTGATATAAATGGACATAACTTCATCAACTTTGATGAAGCCAAAGAAAATTGCACCAATGGAAGGTCCAAAATGAATATCCCATCTGAGAAAAAAATGTCGTTTAACCGGAATTTTTGCAACCCAAGTCCGTCTGCACAGCAATACGCAGGGGTGAAATACAGTTACCCTGGTGTAAAATCACCAATCAAGCTAATCACTAATCAGACCACGAGTCCGTAGAGCGTATGTTTTTTTAGCTGTGCCCTTGTAAAAGCACTTCTCAAGCACTTGATTAAGTATTTTCCTCTCGCATTCATAAATTTATTTTACTGTCACACTTTTGTGATGAATTTCTCGCCAACACACTGCCTGCCAGACTTAGATTACAAAATATACCCCTTGGCCCATTACCGAAAGAATTGCTAAAAATTGTTACCGACACAAGAATTGCCAGACTCCATATGATTCCAGGGGTCCACTAAGTATAGTGGTACAAAAAGAAGAGGGTAAATTAACGTTTTTAGGGTACGTCTAGACTACACCTCTCTGTCAAAAGAGAGATGTAGATTAGGCACGTCAAAATTGCTAATGAAGCAGGGATTTAAATATCCCATGCTTAATTAGCATAAACATGACTACTGCTTTTTTTTGAAATGGGGCTTTTTTAAAAAAAAAAACCCGGCAGTCTAGATGCGGATCTGTCAAAAAATAAACCCTTTTTTGAAAGATCCTGTATTCCTCGAAAAATGAGGTTTACAAGATTTTTCAAAAAAGGGTTTATTTTTCGAAAGATCCGCATCTAGACTGCCGCTTTTTTCGTAAAAGCTCCGTTTCTAAAAAAAGCGGTGACCATGTTTATGCTAATGAAGCATGGGATATTTAAATCCCCGCTTCATTAGCAATTTCGACGTGCCTAATCTACATCTTTCTGTCGACAGACAGGTGTAGTCTAGACACAGCCTCAGAGAACTGAATATTGAAGAGATTCTCTACTTCACGCCATTGTAACATTTGTTGGCCATGCAGTTTCTAGCCCCATCAGTCCCAGGGTAGGAGAGATAAAAGATGGGGGAGGCAATATCTTTTATTATGCCAACTTCCAATGAAAGAGACACGCTTGCAAGGGACAGACATCTAAACGTGGAGAAGAGCTCTGTGTACATGGCAAATGTGTCGCTTTCACCAATAGAGGTTGGTCCAATAAAAGACATTCCCTCCCCCACCTTTCTACCTTCTGTTTGATTCCACCCTGCTGGAGAATGGAGTATCGCTTAGATCATTTGCAGTAATCCATCTTTTTATCTAGCAGCGCTTTGATTGGTTGCAGAGGGAGCACCCGGCTCTCACAGTCCTTGTGTTCCGCCCCCATGGATCTCACTTGACATGCCTTTGTTTTACGTGCCTGTCAGGTTAGTAATACTGGTGGGATAACACTAAACAATCAGAACACGAGTCAGATCGCGTGCCGAGCCCCTTCATGAACTACAGCCCAGGTTGGGGTGAGCAACGTGCAACTTCACGGTGTCTCCTTGAAATCTGGTGACAGTGGCAGGCTTACAGGGTAGCCTCATGAAATGACACTCCGTGGTTTCGGCTGAGTTTCAGTTGGTTTCTTCCAACAGAGAGTGAAACTCAAGAGGAAAGATACAAATCCATGCAGCTCAAAACCAAAAAAGAAAAATGTTTGTGCACAAATATCCTGGGTGGGGTTTTTTTTTGCACAAGTAACAGCTCATTTTATTAAACCTGGAACGGGATGGATAACTCACACTCTACTCAAAACTGGAGGCTTTGAATACTCAGAAAATGGGATGGGAGCTGATTCTCTGCAAGAACGCATTCACTGTGGTTTTAATCTTTGAGCAGCCTCTTAAGCTTTGTCTACACTGCACAACTTTTCCCCACCGGGCCGTGTCAACTCAGCTGCGTGTCACTAAAATTTGGACAGTGTAAACACTGTTTGTCAGTACTTTTACCAACAAAACATACAGACTAAGAATGGGGTTTGTATTGTTGACAGGAAAGCTACCAACAATTAGCCACTTACTCTGCCGCTTGCTGGGGAAAAAACATTTGTCTTTTAGGGAAGGGGCTTTTAAGCCCCTGTGAACAACAAACATTCTGTCACGTAAACAAAATTGGAAGTGTGGACAAAGCTTCAGGCTATGTCTACACGAGCAAGGTTTGTCAACAAAAGTGCTGTCAACTGGCAGGAGTCGCCATAACTGGGAAACCCGTCAAACCAGATATGAATATGCAGCTCCCTTTTTGACAGAAAAAGCAAGGCATGGATGGATGGATGGATGAATAGATGGATGGATGGATGGAGCCATTGTTTCCAGAACTTGTGATTTTATAGTATTCGACATACTACTTAAAGTCCCAGACTCTGAAGACTCTAAGAACATTTCAGCTTTCTTTAGAAGTAAAATAACTTTCATGACTGTGGAGACAAGCTTAAAAATGTGTCTCTAATGCACCCTGAAAGCTCAGAAAACAAAAGAACAAAGAACCCCAAATGTGTGTATCTAATTGCATGAGTTTCAAACCACTGTCTTGATTTTTGATGAATGACAGTTGAATATTTGATTTATGGTGGCAATACTAGCGCCACCATTCTGTAGAGAAGACAGAAAACAGGTGGGTAGATGCCCTTAAGAGAAAACTATCTATTAGGCATTATTTTGAAGGTGTTTGAAATTACCTCATCCATCTTGACTCCCTAATATGGAGTCTGTCTGTCATCTGGGCCTTCCCTTCTTATTCCCCTCCCCCAACAGCGAGTCAGTCAGGGCATGAGTCCATGTTTTCAAATAGTAGACTGGCTAGGTGTGCAGCACTAGGAACCCCTAGGAGCAATGGAATATTTTTCCAGGCCTATAAACCTCTCAATTAATGCTGCAAATTGGGGAAATGGCTCTCGCTCTGGACACTGCCCAAGACCTAATGTGCTTTCACCGCTTCAGCGAGCAAACCTCATACATGGGGAGGGAGCGGGAAGTATTTGTATCTGTCTTGTGCTCCAATTTCATCCTGCAGTTTCTAACGGGATAATTTCTCAAAAGTGTGTACAGGGACAGAGACAAAAATGGCCAAAGTAAATGGAAGATGTGTTTCCCCAAGAGCAATAAAAAACATCCAACTATTTCTTGTAGTAGGTTAGTACCCAGCAGCGCCAAACAAGAGCAGAACCCCTGGTACTAAACACTGCATGCACACAGGGAGAGGAAGTCCCTATTGCACAGAGCTGACTATGTAACTAGAAAAGACAGAGAAAAGGTAGAAAGGGAAAGGGAAATGGAGGCACAGAATGGCAAAGGAACTCCCCCAAGGTCATAAAGCCGTCTAGCAGTGCAGGGAACAGAACCCTGATCACTTGACTCCTGTGTCAGCAAGCTACCCAGAACGCCTCTAGGTCAGGGATGGGAAACATTTTTAGGTCAGAGGCTGCCGACCCACAGAAAAATCAGTCAGGGGCCTCACAAAAGTACCAAAGAACCAAAGAAAAAAAAAAGTAACACAGATGGCCCCCAACTGGGAAGCAGAAAGAACTCCCCACATTGCCCTCACATACCAGCGCTTAGGGGTCCTGTCTAGTAAATGTTGTGACCCCCCCCCCAGGCTCTGGGATGGGTAAAAAATGAGGGGTTCAGTATCTGAGAAGGGGCTGCCAGGAAACAGGCTTGAGATGAGGAGTCTGGGTGGGAGGGAGACTGCACGAGCCAGATCCAGACAAGCCAGGGACCAAATCTGGCCCCTTGGCCGTATGTTCTCCACCCCTGCCCTAGGCTCTCTTCTGTATCTCTTCTACAGTGTACTGTAGGGGGCTCAAACTCGGGGGTGGGGGGCTGTCCATTACTGGCCCCAAGCCCTGCCCCTTCCCACCATTGCCTCGCCCTCTCCCCCCACGGCATCCCGGCCCCATACACATGGCTCTAGGAATCACCGGGGAGGGATGGCCTGGCTCCACACGGCCATCACGCCCCTACACTCCCCACAGCTTCCGCTGCCGTGGAGAAGCGGAGTGAGTGCACCCACCCAGTGCACTCCTGTGCTGTGGCGCCTGCTGCCGTGGAGACCATGGGCAGGCCAAGCTCTGCCGGTGCACCAGCCCTTCCCTCCCAGTGATCCCCAGCACCGCGGGCCTGGGGGATGAGATGCCATGGGGGGAAGGGGCAGGGTGATGGTGGAAGCGGGTGGGGCTCAGGGCCGGTCTTGGACAGCCACCCTTCCCTTCCCCAGCCTGCTGGGAGTCCCAGGCTGGGCGCAATTGCTCCAGCCAGGACGGGCCCGCGGGCCGGGAGTTGAGAAGGCTCCAGTTTCATGCCCGCGTAACGCCATGGACTTTGGGGCCTCTTCGTTTCCACCAGCACAAGTGCAATGAGAATTAGGCCGGAGGCTTCTCTCTTTCAGGGCAGGAGAGTTTCAATGATCCATCCGGTGGGGAGCGGTTCTGCAGGACTCCGGTGCCCTGATTTTAATAAGCACATGAAAGGAGTGACAATCTTATGGCCGAGCACAGCTGGGACACCGGGACAATGAGGCTGGGACGGAAACACGCTATCCCACCGAGTCCATCCCTTTGAAGTCCTTTTGAATTCCCCCCGCAGCCTGACGTCTCTGGGGCCAACTGCCTGACCACAGCCCGAAGGCAATCTCCAAGCCATTCTTCACTCTCTTTCCCCGCTGGGAGAAGCAAGAGGGAGCCAGAGAGGCCAAGGACGCTCCTGGCTGCACAGAAACGTCCCTCCGGGTTAGTCAAGTGTCACAATGTTTCCAGGCTTTTAAAAAGCCTCAATTAACCAATAATCAGCACAGCATGGCCAGTTGGGAACTGATCATTCCTTCTGCTGACTCCATGGCCAAAGGCTAAAAAGCACTCAAGGAGCTAAATTAGTCATCTAATTAGGACTGCTCCGTCCCCCACACCAGGGCACGCTCCTGCAGCCTCACAGAAATGTGCTGTTTGACCTCAGGAATACGATGCCAACTGGCCTCTATTTTCCTGCCTTGCTCCTCTTAGTAAACCCTCCTCATTAGTTTTATGAGGCTGAAGGGGACAGTGCATGCCAAACTGTGACCTCAGATGCACACTCCAAGGAAAGAATCTAGCCCTAAAGATTTGGGGTCAGATCTTTCCTCGTGTAAATTACTGTAAGTCTTTTGGCTTGAGTTCTCACCGGTGATTTACAACAGCTGGCAATCTGGTCCCAAACTCGGCTTTTGCAAGGCAGCATGTGTGGGACAGAGACATCAGCCGACAACTACAGCAACCCAGCTCAGAGGAGGAGGCGGGCTGAAACGGGCAATAAAGAAGGCACATGCTTAAAATTTTCTATCCTCTCAGTTTTCTTGATTATTCACAGCACACCTTTTCTTTACAGAAAGGTCCTATTAAAATGACATCTGTTCTAGGAGGCTATCAAGCCATTTTCTAGAAACGTAGCTTTTTTGTAAAGACATATAGACAAAGTTTTCTATCTGTAAAATGTAATAGGGTTTTAGAGTAACTTCTATAAAGTTCTTCCAAGGGTACGTCTAGACTACAAGCCTCTTTCGAAAGAGAGCATCTAGATTACAGCCAGTACTTTCAAAAAAGCGAGCCGCATTTTGGAAAGACGGCGAGAAGTCCTGTGGCACCTTATAGACTAACCAAAGTGTTGGAGCATAAGCTTTCGTGGGCATAGAACCACTTCGTCAGATTGTGCCACAGGACTCCTCGCCACTTTTGCAGATTCAGACTAACACGGCTACCCCTCTGATATTTGATTTTTGGAAAGAGAGCACCCAGGAAGTCTGGATGCTCTCTTTTGAAAAAGCACAGTTTGCATTACATAGCGCCTTTTTTCGGAAGAGCGCTTTTGAAAAAAGGCATTATTCCTCGTAAAATGAGGTTTTCTGAGATCGAAAAAACTGCTGCATTCTTTCGATTTACTTTCAAAAGAACATGGCAGCAGTCTAGAGGCAGGGGAAGTGTTTTTGAAAAAAGGCCACATTTTTTGAAAAAACCCTGTAGTCTAGACACATCCTAAATGTCTGTGGGTTTAGTCACATTTAATTCTATAGGACTTTTCTACAGCTTGGACTCTCTAGTCCAGAACTCTCTGGTCTGGCAACATCCGTGGTCCGGCATGATTTTAGTTAGCCAGATATCCACTTTCATGGGCATGGCCAAGTTTTCTGCAATCCCATAAAGTTTGTTTACAGCCACCAGTCCTGACTCTCAGCGTTCTGTGCTGTTATTTATCTCTAATTTACCCCAAATGTCTCCTAAGAGTCCATTCAGTAGTGGAAGTGTTTTAATGCTGCTAGACAATATTGACCTGATGTGGTTCAGAAAATTCTTTGGTTCAGAACCAGTCAGGCCCTGAGGGTGTCAGACTAGAGAGGTTCAACCTGTATAAGAAGAGTTAAAATTAAAACTAGACTAGAAAGTGTGAAATCTTTGCTAGTGTAAGTCATCCACACGCACACGCACACGTACACACACCGTGTGAATAATGTGTCTGTCTGTGCTTGACAATTTAGCCCTTTGATCCAATGTCGGAGCAAAACCAAAATTTAATTTTGTGGTGAGTGTTGAGATTTTTTGTCTTGTTCTGTTTTTCCTGCGAGCGCTGGCATCCCATTCTCCCAGCATAACCCAACACTTCATTTTAGACCTGATTCATGAGCACATTGGAATCAAACGAGTTATACGAGCAGTGATGAGCTACAGAGTCCAGCCCAATGTTCAGAGATGAGGTTGACTCAAACCCCCAGACTCAAACTCCCCACCATCCATTGGGGAAGCTGGATGGGGAACTGAATTTTCAACTCCAGCTCCACATCTATTGCTCCTCAGCTTTTTCCTTCCAATGTGCAACAACTTTTCTATTCAGAATCCTTGAAATCAATGGTAAGCCTCCAGCTGACTTCACGGAGCATTAGAGATGGCCTGATAGATCATTCCCCTTTGGGAATGGGGCCCGGTTGCGCTGCTGAAATTTTCAGTTCTCTGCCTGATCTTATTGAAAGCGTGAAGGGTACCCAGGAGACTTCTAATCACCTTTGACCCTTCCACACTCTGCGTTGCCTAGGGGCGGTTTCCCATGAAAATTTCTAACTCTTTCCTCCTCAGAAGCTGCAACCTCTGTGATCATCCAGGTTAGGTTAAGACAGAAGCACTGGGCACTCCAATAACAGGGCTTCATCTATTAATTACAGGCCTCGCATAGCGCTGACAGAGCAGTGGTTGTGGCTGACAGCCTCAGCCCTTCACGCTCAGATGGAATTGATTTCCCTAGATTCTCTCTTCCTGGTTTCCAGCATGTTTTACTCTGGGACCTACCAAAGTTCCAGGTGGACTGTTCTGGGAAGGGTCACGTTTCCACGTGACAAAGAGGCTTCCACTAAAATCAGATCATGCCAGATCTTTGGCCCCGCACTTAAGGAGAAGGCAAATGGGGTTTAAAGCTCCACTAAAGGAGCCACTGAGGATTCTGGGAGTTGGCATAACCGAGGTTGCAGGGAGGCAGGTAGCCAGAGTCAAAGTCCAGCAATGGGGATTGGAGCTGTCCCTAGGGTAGAGTGATAGGGTTGACAACTTTCTGACCAAATCAAACCGAACACCTTGCTCTGCCCCTTTCCTGAGGCTCCTCCACACTCATTCCATCCCCCTTCCTCCGTCGCTCGCCTCCCTCCACCCTCGCTCCCTGGCTCTTTTCACTGCTCTGGGAAGGGTCTCTTCTCAACTGGGCATTCTGTCGAAAACCGTCCACTTGGCCACTCTTGACTCTGCGCTTCAGGGGGAGTTCGATTGGCTGGCATGCTCGGTCCCAGAAGATGAATCCATCATTTCCTCAGGACACGCCATCTTTCATAGAATCATAGAATCATAGAATAATAGGACTGGAAGGGACCTCGAGAGGTCATCGAGTCCAGCCCCCCACCCTCAAGGCAGGATCAAGCTCCGTCTACACCATCCCTGACAGATGTCTATCTAACCTGTTCTTAAATATCTCCAGAGAGGGAGATTCCACCACCTCCCTTGGCAATTTATTCCAATATTTGACCACCCTGACAGTTAGGAATTTTTTCCTAATGTCCAATCTAAACCTCCCCTGCTGCACTTTAAGCCCATTACTCCTTGTCCTGTCCTCAGAAACCAAGAGGAACAAATTTTCGCCTTCCTCCTTGTGACACCCTTTTAGATATTTGAAAACCGCTATCATGTCCCCCCTTAATCTTCTTTTTTCCAAACTAAACAAGCCCAGTTCATGAAGCCTGGCTTCATAGGTCATGTTCTCTAAACCTTTAATCATTCTTGTCGCTCTTCTCTGTACCCTTTCCAATTTCTCCACATCTTTCTTGAAATGTGGCGCCCAGAACTGGACACAGTACTCCAGCTGAGGCCTAACTAGTGCAGAGTAGAGCGGCAGAATGACTTCACGAGTTTTGCTTACAACACACCTGTTGATACAACCTAGAATCATATTTGCTTTTTTTGCAACAGCATCACACTGTTGACTCATATTCAACTTGTGGTCCACTATGACCCCTAGATCCCTTTCCGCCATGCTCCTTCCTAGACAGTCGCTTCCCATCTTGTATGTATGGAACTGATTGTTCCTTCCTAAGTGGAGCACTTTGCATTTCTCTTTGGGCAGTCGGTGGAGACAGTGCCCAGCTCGACAGCCCTCATTTCAGGGCAGTGAGCTGCCTGCCCCAGCCGGAGCCCTGCCACGGTGCTATGGCCAATGAAAGCCCTGAAGAAGACACCAGGCAGCCCAGCACCAGGTTGGATTCCTCCCACCAGTCCAGTCACCAGGGTCTGGAGGTTAAGTCCATAAAAGGCTATTAGCCAGGGGATAAAATGGTGTCCCTGGCCTCGGTTTGTCAGAGGCTGGAGAGGGATGGCAGGAGACAAATCGCTTGATCATTGTCTTCGGTCCACTCCCTCTGGGGCACCTGGTGCTGGCCACTGTCGGCAGACAAGCTACTGGGCTAGATGGACCTTTGGTCTGACCCAGTACGGCCGTTCTTATGTCTGATTTGTCCCAGGGCCCACACACACCCCGAAGCCGGGGAGGGCTGATCTGACCGGGGCCCAGCACCTCCTAGGAACAGCCCTGATGGGGATTATCTCCAAACCATGTGACTGGCTTATCCCTGTCCCTTGCCTGATACATTTTGAGGGCTTTGCAGGGTATCAACTCAGCTGGATCAAGGACAGAGGAGTTCTTTAGGCAGTGCCAGTCATGCCATTAAGACTCCAGTTGTGTTGTTGCTCAGAAGGAGGTCAAACACTTCAGACAGAGAGAGAACTTGGATCTTTAAAGGTAAGTACCCAGAAAAGAAAAACATATCCCTGTTTCAGAGCATCACAAATGCATGGGCATATTTCACAGAAAGCAATTACAGGATTAGGCCATTCTCCTATCAGGATTTGCCATTAGTTTAGGTTCTGTCCTGATACATGAAGATTTTTGCCCATTCTAGTTTCATTGCTGATATAGTTCCTATTCATACAGGTCAAAGGAACTGGATTACAGTCCCACCTTCTGCCACTGGTCATCTGTGTGATTTTGAGCAAGTCACTCCTCCTTTGTGTCTCCTCCCAGCTTTTGATTTTTGAACTGGGACACTCTTTCCGTGTGTCAACCTGTGGAACTCCATGCCAGAGGATGTTGTGAAGACCAGGACTTTAACAGGGTTCAAAAAAGAGCAAGATAAATTCATGGAGGATAGGTCCATCAATGGCTATTAGCCAGGATCGGTAGGAAAGGAGTCCCGAACCTCTGTTTGCCAGAGGCTGGAAATGGGTGACAAGGAGGGGGATCACTTGGTGACTGATGGTTTGCCCAGCACCTAGCACAAAATGGCTCCAATCTCCATTGGAGCCTTTAGGCACTACTGTCATAAAAATGATGCTGCTAACATGCAGACAAAGTCTAAATCTGCCACCCTTTTACTGAGAGCTTGGCTCTGATTTCTGATACATCTCTCTCTTCAAATAATCTGAATTTGCCCCCTGTAATTATCAAAGTCCTGATAGCCTCAAAAAAATGCAGCCTCAGCATTTTTGAACGCAGCGCGTGGGAGTCAGAGTATCTGGAACAGATAAAGAACTGCTTTACATTTAGTGCTGGTGGGTACCTAAGAGATGTTTAGTTCCATTTCCTGCACACTAGGTCTCTCCCGGGTTCTTTCTTCCTGTGTAATAACCGATAAGAGCTAGCATTCAAGCCAAAGAACCATTTTCTACTTGCTCTTGCCATTGCAACACATGCTGAAGCAAGGAGTACAGCGTTTGAGAAGGATTTTTTTTATTTTTTTGGTGGTGAAAAGGTTGCATACGCTTTTTTTTTTTTTTTTTTCTGGTGCAAAGGCTTAGAAAGGCTGGAAAGCCAAATATTTTGATAATTATTCAGGGCCATCGGGTTACATAAAAGGTTCCATAAGCCTCTGCATCAAACCTTAACAGTTAAAACCACAAATTCTGTTTTTTCAGCTATAAAACATTCAGGGCAAAAAAATTATATATATTTATATATATAGATGTATAAAATAAAATAATAAAATCTATTTTCCATTCGCTTGAAACATATAAAATTTAATGTGGTGAAAAATGACAGTTTACTCCCAGAAGGAAATAGCTCAGAGAAGCTTGTTTCGGGTCTGGAGAAATAGGCCTGAATTCATGACCATAGTCAAATAAAAGTAATGAAATGTTGGAAGAGGATGTCACAGTGTACAAAGAACATGATGGCTTAAATCTTAATGGGGAAAGTTTCCTTCTAGGCCAACAAGTCAAGAAGAAGGCTGTTTTCGAGATCTCTCTAGCCCAGCATTTTCAGGGTGGTCCCAGTTTTCATAGGATGATGCTTCTGCCATCTTGAAGCCAATGACTAGATCCGATAAAGAGTTGGGGGGAGGGTCCCATAACTTTTCTATGACCTAAAATTCCCACTGAAAGAGCACTTCTCTGGTGGCATGAGACATTAAAATGCCTTGCAATCGTGGACATAGGAATGGCCCTATTGTATCAGCTCCCACTAAGCCAGCTTCCTGTCTGTGACAGCAGCCAGCACCAGACATGTCAGAAGACATAAGAACCCTACAGCAGTGGACGTGGGATTATCTGCTGCTCAGGTAGACCTCATGCTGATCTTCAATAGTCTCATAGTGCCATGGAGTGAATCAGACAGCCAAGACCTGTCCTCTCTCAGCTCTGAGCTTAGCCAAAACAGTGGATTTGCTGACAGATTGTGTGGGCAGAATCTGGTCCACCATGTTAGACAACCTGACGGGAGCCCTATTTTGGCACAAGACATTCCAGAAATTACTTGGGTTCCTGGTTTCAGCCAGACTGGGAATGCAGGGAGAATAACATTTTTGTGCCATTTCAACGTATGTACTTCTATTTTAAAAAGACAAAACATTTCTGAAGTGCTGATGGTTTTGGGTTGTCTTACTTCTGCTCAGGTAAACGTTATTTCATGGACTGCCAGGCCCATCCTAAACATCCAACAATCATGGTAGGTTGATAATTCTCCTTGTTTCACTAGCTCCCCCAAAAAAACGTGGCTGCAAAGACTTTGTTTGAGATGGTATGTTCATCATTTGTTGACTCCACACATGGCAGAAGGGAGGCACACATATGAGCTCCCTTCACTTCCAATGAGTAAAGTAGATCCAAGTCCTAGTCTACACTAGAAAGTTATTTTGAAATAACCCTCTTATTTTGAAATAATAAGTGGAACGTCCCCACTACCAAGCCTCTTATTTCGAAATAACGGACTGTTTTTTTGAAATCTCTACTCCTGCTTCCTGTGGAAATAATGCCAATTTCAAAATAGTTATTTTGAAATAACGTTTGTGTGGATGCTCTGCTGCTACTATTTCAAAATAACGACTCCCCAGAGTAATTACAAGTAATCACTCCCAGTGTTTCCTGGGGCACTAAATCAAGTTAGCGCATCCACAACAACGGGCTGCCTCAGACTAATTTCAAGGATCCCCCATAGTGTGGACATGCTATTTAGATTTTGTTATTCTGGGAGTTCTTATTTCAAGTTTAGTTATTTTGAAATAATTTCCTAGTATAGACATGCCCTAAGAGCTTGTCTCCGCTACACCAGGGATCTAGGCTGCAGCGATTGATCCACTGGCCATCGATTTATCATGTCTGCTTAGATATGATAAATCAATCTCCGAGTGCTCTCCCATTGATGCCAGTACTCCACCAGGACGAGAAGAGTAGCCACCTTGACAGGAGAGCAGCCCCCGCTGACCTTACTGCACATAAGACACAGCAGTAAGTACATTGACTTCAGCTACATAGTTTGCACAGCTGAAGTGATGTAGATTAGACGGCGGGGGTTACTATAGGCAAAGCCTAAGTGTGGTAGATCCCATCACATTTACCCTCATGGCTACAGGGCGGCTGCATGATACAATATGCATCAAGGGGGAAAAAAGCATCCAGTATTATGATAAATATACTTGAAGCCTCATAGCACCTAAACATGGAGAGTCAGAGGCAGTAGCTGCCAAGAAGTCAATCTAACTTTTTTGAGCTCAGGTAAATGGCTTTGTGGGAAACCCAGATTTTCTTTGATGGGCACATTGTTGCATCTGATTGCTGAGGGCAGCTGAATCCGCTTGCCTGGCACATCTGACTGGAACTGAATGACTCGATATCCAGTGTCATTTTGGGTGGCCCAAACTCTTGCTGCCGTTATGTTCATCCATTCACAAAATGGCAAGAGGAGCAGAAGGAACTGGTAGTAGTGCTGCTGTTATGACCACCACCTCTTCTGTGTCTGCAACTTTTAGGCCAGTGATTTGGGCACCTGCTCTAGAACAGCCCCAGAATTGACATTTTCAAGTGACTAAAAGGGCGTTAAAAGGAGGAGGGAGAAAAATTATTCTCCTTAACCTGTGAGGATAAGACAAGAAGCAATGGGCTTAAATTGCAGCAAGGTTGGACATTATGAATGTCCAGCTTTAGGTTGGACATTACGAAAAGCTTCCTAATTGTCAGGATGGTTACGCCGTGAGATAAATTGCCTAGGGAAGTTGTGGAATCTCCATCATTGGAGATTTTTAAGAGCAGGTTACACAAACACCTGTCAGGGATGGTCTAGACCACTGTTTCTCAACAAGCGGTACGAGTACCCTTAGGGGTACTCCAGAGAAGTTGGGGGTTACGTCAACACAACTGAAATTTGGAGAAAACTGAATTTTTGATTTCAGTTTTACAGCACTTTATTATTTTTGCACTTTTTACACCAAATATTGAATCGCCCACCCGGCTACAATTAAGTTGTTTAAACAAATGTGTTGCAATGGTAGAAAAAAAATGGTGTGTCTGAAAACTGTAGGTCCTGGGGGTACTTATAATTTTTTTAAAGGGGTACTTTATAAAAAAAAAGGTTGAGAAACACTGGTCTAGATGGTGCTTGGTCCTGGCATGATTCCAGGGGACTGGTCTTAAGGACCTCTCAAGGTCCCTTCGAGTTCTATGATTCTATGGGTCTATGATTTTCAACCAGCCAAGAATTCCAAAATATTGTTGAGGTGATTCAACCCATCACACCAGAAAAAGTTATTCACCAAGCTCTGCATACAATGTTATTTTGTGTCAACTGGGCATGTAAGACCTGAAAAGACAAAAATTTGTACATGAAAAGCCATATTCCCCAGACTTTTGTTTGCTAACTTGATCTTTGCTTGCTAACTAGACTCAGGGTGTGTCTACACTGCACCCTTGCTAACTAGACTCAGGGTGTGTCTACACGGCGTAGCTTATTTCAAAATAGCTTATTTTGAAATTTGGTGCTGTCTATACAGCGCCAGATTTCAAAATAAGGTGCTATTTCGAAACATCTCTTATTCCTCGTGCAATGAGGTTTACAGGGACATTGGAATAGCGAGCCCATTATATTTTAATATAATAAGCTTGTTCTTAAGACGTGGAATAGCTATTTTAGGATACTGGAGGTATCCCGAAATAGCTCCAGTGTGTAGATGTAGCCTGAGTCCCATGAACTTTTTTCCTTCTGTTCTTTGTGCATGCAGAACATTAAAAAGTCATCTAATCTCCAGCAAGTACAAGTTAAAGAAATATGTTAAAAATTTCCCAATAGTCAGCCACAAAAACACAGACTAAAAACCAACACAATTCCCTCTGTGTGTTAGAATTTGACACTTCTGGGCACCAGTAGCATTTAAAAAAAGAAATTAAAAAATAGGTCTGTATAAGTGAAAACTCTCCCCCACTCCCTTTTCTATTTCAGATGCACCAAACGGTGACTCTGAAAATACGAACTAATCAGTCAACATGAGAGATGGAAAGAGAGCTAAAGCCATGAATGGGACATAACGAACTGGGACTCAAAGGCCCGGCATATTTAAACCCATGATTTGATATGCAATGCAATTAGAATGTTTAGAGGAATGTTCCCAGCACATCAGCTAGCTAACAGGTGGCCAAATTTGCGTCTCCATTTTTAACAGGTAATGAAATGTGTACATTGTATTACAACCACAGCTAGAACTCCCTGTCAAAGATCTGGACAACATTGTGGTAGGGCTCTTTACAAACAAGCATGGTAGTTCTGTCTAGATAGTTGTTTATTAAATAACTAATAATCACCACGGTGATTATGCTTCATGGCCACAATTTGCAAAGCAAGGAGACTAAATGATGCTCCTGCCTCCATACTTAGAAGGATTTCAAAGCCAACTAAAGGCTTTCAGCACTTGATTCCTGTTAAATTCCACTGAGATTTGGACATCCAGGTCCTCTGAAAACATCCACTCAATGTGCAGCAGCAGTCAAAAAATCAATCAGAATGTTAAGAACTGTTACACAAATGGATAGAGAATAAGACACATCTTGAATACTGCATACAGATGTGGTTGCCTCAACTCCCCAAAAGATACCTTAGCATTGGAAAAGGTTCAGAAAAGGGCACCACAAATGATCAGCAGTTTGGAACGGGTGCCATATGAAGAACCATATGAAGAGAGATTAAAAACACTGGGACTTTTCATCTTAGAAAAGAGCGGTGTGTCTAGACTACAGGGTTTTTTTTTTTAGAAAAGTGGCCTTTTCTCAGAAAAACTTCCCCTGTGTCTACACTGCCGCCACGTTCTTTCGAAAGTAAATCAAAAGAACACAGCAGTTTTTTTGACCGCGGAAAACCTTGTTGTACGAGGAAGAGCGCCTTTTTTCGAAAGAGCACTTTCGAAAAAAGGCGCTTTGTGATGCAAACTGTGCTTTTTCGAAAGAGAGCATCCAGACTGCCTGGGTGCTCACTTTCGAAATAGCGGCTTGCTTTTTCAAAAGTACGGGTTGTCGTCTAGACACTCTTTTTTGAAAGAGGCTTTTTTGAAAGTATCTTTCAAAAAAGCCACTTTCGAAACAGGCTTGCAGTCTAGACGTAGCCTAAGAGAGGGTATGATAGAGGTCTATAACATCATGACAGGTAGGGAAAAACTGAATAAGGAAATCCTTCTGTCAGCTTCCCTTACTCCTCGCAGATCAGGGAGTACCAGATGCCGGTGAGGGCTTCCATCAGCATTCGATTTGTGGGGTCTACACTAGACCCACTAAATCAAACTCTAGATCAACAACCTCTGTAGTGCAGACAAGCCCTTATAGATTCTTCTGCAAGGTTCAATGGACATAAAAGGAGGATCTGAATCTCTCTTATCGTCCATGGAACTGACAAGTCATTTCAACTGAACTCTATTTAATTTCCAACTATTTTCATCCCCTTTTATTACCACAGCACCTTTCTCTCAAGGAAAGGTGGGAGGCCTACAGCATTCTCTGATGCACTGAGGACATTCAGGATGGGGATTGGGACATCAGCCCCATGGCCTGGTGGAAAGCCAATGGAAAGCATATCATCCAGTGTAGCTCCCAAGTCACGAGGCAATGTCCTATCCTACATGAAGAACAGAAAGTGGCTGATACGCCACGCAAGGAGACAGAGCACAATAGCCACTCTCTCTGTGTCCATCCCTTGGGCATGATCACAGGACTTGAGCCGCGTGTGACGATTAGAGCAAAAGAACACAGATAATGTTGCAAGCTGTGGCTTTAGAGATGGTAATAACAGGGCTGCCGAGGCACAAACAAACCTCCCACTCCACCTCCCTGGCTGCTCTTTTTCACATCTAACCTGAAGACACTCGATCCCAAAGGCTATTTAGTTCCTGGCCTTGCTGAGGCCACTGGAGGCTGAGTGATACCTGTGGGAAAGTGGCAGCCATCTTTGATGCACCTGTTGTATGGGTATCCCCCCCCCTGCGACTCTCTTCTCTTCTGCCTGCCCCATTGTGCGCCACCTTATTCTGTTTCAGCAGGAGCAGAAAAGAAGCCTCGCTGCTCACATTCAACTCAAATACACACACACAAAAACCCTTCCCTGAAAGAGAGCAGAGGAGCCCTCCCTGTTTTCCCTCCGAGGGACAGCCCGGTTGCCTGGTTCAAAAGCAAAGTGGAGCAACACTATCCGCCTTTTCAGAGCTCCTGCACAGCCGGGTCACGAAATAGCACTCCCCAGGTCTCTTTGAGTGTGTGACCATTTTAATGGGCCGGAGAACAATAGGGCTCTGAAGCTGACTTTAAAAAATATAACAAAGCCCAAACTCCTTGGCTCCTGTGTCCTCCCTTGGAACAACATATCCATTACTTTTTTGTGTGCAAGGGAACAGACTGGAGATCAAAGGCAGCTAAGATTTCTAACGTCCAAGTAAAGTGTCTTCCGATCAATAATTATCCCGGGAGTCTTTGCACAAAGTACCGTTGAGCCGAAACAGGGCTCGAATAACGAAGCCTCCAGAATCAGGTTCAAATAAAAGAGATCGAAAACCAGCCGGCCCCAAGCCCCAAACCAAGAACTACCCAGCTCTAGAGGGTCACGTCATCTACTGATAGACCCATCATTGGCTCCACTGACTTCCATTGGTTTCTTGTAGCATCCTAGAGAATTTAATAATTGTTTCCTGATGATAAAACCCTGTAGGGTTTATAGCATCCAAACATCTACAGATAGGAAATATTTCTCCATCCAATGGGCTAACTTTCAAACGATGGGTCTCGACCCAGGGCTGGGGGGAGGAATGTTGGGCCCTGGGTCTCCTGGCTGCAGGGGGATCAGGTGAGCAGCAGGGGCGGGGGCTAAGGCAGCTCCCTGCCTGTCCTGGCACTGCAGACAGTGCTGCACCCCAGAAGCAGCCGGCAGCAGACCTGACTTCTAGGTGTAGGGGAGAGCGCACAGGGCTCCGCGCATGGCCCCTGCCCCCAAGCACTAGCTTCGCACTCCCATTGGCTGGGACCCCGCTGCTGGCTGCTACTGGGGGGTAGCAGAGTCTGCGGTGCCAGGAGAGGCAGGAAGCTGCCTTAGCCCCCACCCCCAACTGCACCACTGACCAGGAGCTACTCAACGTAAACCCTTCCTGCCCCAGCCCTGACCCCCACCCAAAGCCAGAGCCCCCTTCGGCATCCCAAAGCTCTCCTCCTCCAGCATCCGAAAGCTCTCCTCCTCCGGCATCCCAACGCTTCATCCTCAGCCCCACCCCGGAGCCCACACTGTAGTCCTATTATGTTGGGTCGCAGGTCTCAACAATTTCCTTCAACTGAGTCCTGAGGGAAAAAAGCTTGAAACCCCCTGCTTTAAGTGTTTAGAGTAATTTCTATAGGTTGTATTACGTTTCTTCAGTCCTATTGTCGGTAGGACATTTCCCCAGTGGCTAGGGAGAGCGGGGTTATTAAGGATGGGTCCTGACTGGCTTATGAGCACCATGGCTATTTTAATAGCCTCCAGAATGCTAAGGAATTTGCAGGTGCAAGCACCTGGATCTAAACACGCTCTCCCAGTCACATCACTTCTGCTTGTTCAGACCATCATGTCTGTTCGTTTTCCAGCCTCCTCCACCCATAGATGCCTTTGGGGCGCACAGAGCAGCACGGTCGGCAAGCTGAAATTGTACAAACCTAATAACAGTCGTGCCACTTGTGCCCAAATGAAGCCTGAAGTTACACGTCTGGTGAAGCTCTCCCACCTGCACAGTGCTGTCCACACCATCTATTAAGCCAGCGTAACTCACTTTCAAGTAGAAATAAGAGATCCTCCGGAAAAGGGCTTATTTTCCAGAGAATCACGTCTAGACTGGCGCTTTTCTCTGGCTTATCCCCAAGCCGGAAAAAAGCGGCAGCCATGTAAATGCAAATACCGTGGGGGATATTTAAATCCCCTGTGGATTTTGCTATTCCAAAGTGTCTAATCTGCATCCCTTTTCCGGAAAAGGGGTGCAGTGTAGACACAGCCTAAGGGTGTGTCTACACTGCACCCTTAGCTCAAAATAAGATATGCAATTTGCATTATGCAAATTGCACATCTTATTTCGAAATAGGCTATTTCAAAATTGAGCACCTCTACACAGAGCCAAATTTCAAAATAACACACTATTTCAAGACATCCCTTATTCTTCGTGGAATGAGATTTACAGGGATGCCAAAATAGCGGGTCCGCTATATTTCACAATAGCGGACGCGTTCAAAAAATGCGGGGTAGCTATTTCGGGATAGCCTTGCACCTGAAGGTGTGTCTCCACTGCATTCTAAATTCAAAATAAGATACGCAGTTTGCACTATACAAATTGCGTATCTTATTTCAAATCTATTTTGAAATAGCTTATTTCAAATCATGGCGCCAAATTTCAAAATAATGTGCTATGTTGAGCCATCCCTTATCCCTCGTGCAATGAGGTTTACCAGGATGGTGAAATAGCATGCCTGTTATTTCGAAAAATGTTTTGAAATAACAGGCGGCTTGTGCAGACAAGGGGGAGCTATTTCGGGTTAGCTCCAATATCCTGAAATAGCTGTGCGGTATAGATGTACCCTAATTCCCAGATAATCATCACCTGGCAATTTTAAAATGTGGTCTCTGCGAATGACAGGAACAGCCTGAAGTAGAACAATCAGAATGAGCACATCCTGGGGAGTTTTTATTATTTTTAGAATTACTGTTGTTTAGAGCATGCCTCTGGCATATCTCTCAAAAAACGCTTCCCCTCTGTCCTGCAATGAGGTCAATTTTAGGATCAGTAACAGAATCCAATACACAGGGAAGATCAATGTTTCTAGAAGCCTTTATTAGAAACAAATAATAATTCTTCTTTCATAAATCAATCAAAACGACAGTTTGCAGAAATTTAGAAAAGCCATTTCATAATAACGCGTTATTTTTATTGCTAGTTCTCCTCCCCCTGTGCTTAAAAAGGAAAGCCATCTACCTATATTGACAGACGATTGCTCCTACCCAACAGGAAAGCAGAATAGCAAACCTTATTTTGACAACTACAGAATGGCATAGGAAAGAAAGAGAGAAAAAGATTCATACTTTTAACATCAATTTTTTCCCCTTCAAATTATTGTTCCTCCATCCAGCTCTGCTTGTCAAATAATGATTGATCAGTTTAGAAATGGACCTTAAAAGCACTAGCCATTGCCTGGGGTCCTTCCTATAATCAAAGAACATGCCCACCCATGGCTAATTAGACATTAGGCTAATGTCAGCTGATTGATTTAGAACAGTCATACCACCCACCGGAGAAAGTCGTAAACCATGTTCATAGAGTCACAGCGCGTTGGACAATCAGCGATGGAGAAAAGTGGTACCCAGAAGAGACAATGTTGTTTTGCCTTGAAACATCCTGAAAAAGAAGCTATTTCAGCTTATGTAGGCGAGGGTGATGCAGGGAGGTTTCTTCTTATTCCCTAGTTTAAAGACTGGAAAGAGCGGGAAAATCAAGGTCAAATGCATCTCAGCGACATCTGTCACCCTCAGTGTTCCCTGTAAGCTGTACACTTGCTCGGCCCCTGCAGAGAGATTACACTGCCATGCAGCTGTTTAGCACAGCACCCACAGCTAGATGTGTGGTTCTCCATGTGGTACACATTTGAACATGCCTTTGTGCATGTAACAAAATTTATTCCACACATGGATGGAAAAACATCTGCTCGTGGATTGAAAAGCTTAGAGGAAACATTGGTCCCCCTTGTAACATAACACAGGATTTTCCCCATCAACATTGGTTTCTGCAGCCTGAGGGCTCACAGACCCTTCCTGGTGAGCGTGGGACAGGGGAAGGAATCCCTTGGGCCATAGGGGTGCCTGGACTGTGTGAAAGGAGACCCTGCATGCAACACCAAGATATAAAAACAGCAAAGGTGCAAATCTTTTTTTTTGTTTGTTTTACAGAGTGAATAAACAGAAGGAGGCTTAAGGCATAGTGAGTGAAGGTGAGAATTGCAGGGAGCCGGTATGGGAAGGAGGCTAGAATTGGGGAGAGGGGAAAGAGGAAGCAAATGTTTCATTGATGGGGTGGAGAGAAGGAATAATGGGGGATTTACAGGTATAGGGGAATAGACTGCGAACGTGGAGCACACACTCTTATTTGCATGAACTTTTAAACACAAGAACACTTTGAGGTCATCAGCTGACCATAGTAGAAGAAATCTTGGCTGCACCAGGCACTTTGTTAGTCAGATTATTCCATAAGTGTGCAGTTACATCACGGCTAGGATGGTTCCGGTATCCCGAAATAGCTACTCTGCTTCTTTTGAGCAAGCCCGTTATTTCGAAATATAACGGGCTCGCTATTCTGATGACCCTGTAAACCTCATTCCATGAGGAGTAAGGGACATTTCGGAAGTGCGGTTTATTTCGAAATTTGGTGCTGTGTAGGCAGCGCCAAATTATGAAATAAGTGATGCAATTTGTGTGACTCAAATTGTGTAGCGTATTTCGAGCTAAGGGTGCAGTGTAGACACACACTAAGGCTATGTCTACATTACGAGTTTTCTCGGCAAAAAATATGCTAATGAGGGACTCATTTGCATGAGTTGTGATCTCATTTGAATATTTTCTGCCAATTCATTTTTTCCTTAGGGTTTTTGCGCAAAAATAAGCAGTGTGAATGTTTTCTTTTTGCGCAAAAACTCTCTTTTCCGCAAGATCAGTATACCTCCTTTTTGGGGGCATAAGGATCTTGCAGAAAAAGGGGGTTTTGCAAAAAAAGAAAACGTTCACACTGCTTGTTTTTGCGCAAAAACCCCTAGCACAAAAACAGATCAACAGAAAATATGCTAATGAGATTGTGACATGCAAATGAGTCCCTCATTAGCATATTTTTTGCCAAGAAAACTCATAGTGTAGACATAGCCTAAGAGAGTAACTGTGATCAAGAAGTTTATTTCACTGTACTGGGGCAAAGGGCAGGGAAGACCTGGGTCCATTTTGCTGGTGTTCATGGGAGCCTATGAGAGATCCCTGTCCTTTTGGCTACAAGAATTATACAATTTTTCAAAGTCCTTTGGCCTACATCCTTCCTGCACCCTCTCATCATCTCTATCCACACTTGTTCTGAATTTATGGGCCAGGAAAACTCCAGGCTGTCTTGATGGATTAAGCAGAAACAAATCTGTATTGAGTAAATTAAAAATGAAATCGTTATAGCTGCTGGAACAGTCTTAGGCCCAGTGAATAAAGGCAAAAGTCTTTCTCTCCTCCAGGGGCAAGAAGCAGTATGTGACGCGCCAAGCTCTTAAAGACAGCTTGAGTGAGCCAACTGAAATTCTGATAGGTCTAATCCTTGCTTGTGGCTTAGGGCAACCCACAAGGCTAGAGAAAGTTGTTCTATTTCGCTACATCACTTCTCTAAAACTGCCCCCAAATTCCTTTCCAGAGTTACGCTGCGAATAGCAGAGAGGGGACAGCAGGAAAGGAGGAGACCTGGGTATTCTCAGACCAGTGACTTTAGAGACTTCATTTGTTTATGACTAATCTTTTCCATATGATGTTGAACTTCCAGGGCTAATGCTAGAAGTCGTCTTGTGAAGAAAATGTGCTTGCACTGGTTGCAGACGTGTTCCCTGTAAGCCAGGTGTTGTGCGTACACTCAGGAGAGATCCCGCTGATTAGCAGAGCACCCACAACTAGATTTGAGTATGTTCGAGTGGTGCCCATTCGCACCTGCCTCGGTGCACATGACAAAATTTAGTCCACATATGGATGGAAAAGATTAGAGGGAGTTGGTTCTAAAGAACTTCCTTTTGGATCCCAGTGTACAGAGTGAAACTGGAGTCCTGCTTCGCTCTACCTGAACCAATTATTTTGCTCAAATTTTACTAACCAAACCTAATATACAGAATTATCTACTCAATCATACCTCACCACCATAACTGATTTACACCTAGCAAAATTAGACAGCAGACTGAAACACTTAAAAACCAGACAAGAGATTGTACAGGTAAACAGTAGAGAAAAGTGGGAACCATCAGGGTAGAGGAATGAGGATTTCACAATCTCAGCTGTGCAGGGGTAATTTTTTGCCAGACGAAATGCTGTCAAACTGTATTTCCTTAAACCATCTTGAGCTCTGCTTATCTTGTGATAGTGGTTGCATTAGGATAATGTCTCTTTCTGAACAGCCACTCACATTAAATTGCACAGATTCTGCAGTTGTAGAATTGACAATTTGTCTCTGTCTGCACTACAGTTTTGTTGGAAAAACCACTGTTTTTCCGAAAAAAAACCTGAGTTACATCCACACTGCAATCACACTCTTCCGAAAGTAAATTGAAAGAACAGAGGGGTTTTTCTAGTATTGGTAATTCCCTTTCTATGAGGAAGAAGCCTTTTTCTGAAATAACTCTTTCGCAAAAAGGCGTGTGTGGACGGGGAAGATGGAGTTCTTTTGAAAGAAGAGGAAAGCGGAAAAAGCACAGGTGCCCTGGTGGCCACTCCGTCCATAGTAATCATAACTGAAATGCGAGATAGCGTCCATTCAGTGTAGACGCTCTCTTTCGAAAAAGCAGATCGCTTTTTCAATGCGCTTTTGTGTGTGGACTCACTCTTTCAGAAGACTTTTTTCAGAATATTTCTTCTGAAAAAAGGTTCTTCTGAAAGAAGCCTGCAGTCTAGATATAGCTTCTCTCTCACACACACAAATACACAATTTATCTTGTCTTCCTTCTGAGCGAGATACAAAAACGACCCTTCCTGGCAAAAAGAAGAGCTTCAGCATGGTTAGTTGCTGAGGGAAACAAATTTTCCCTCATGAATTTGGAGTGAAGATGTTAGGGCCAGTTCCAGAGTTAATGGAGCACAGGAAGGAAGGCCTTTCGGGAATAAAACATGGAGGAATTCTCATCTGTACTCATCTTCAAATAGCACCCGAGGGTGTCTTTTCAGGACAGAGGGTATTGGACCAGATATTTACTCTGTAACATCCCCCCCCCCCACACACACACACACACCCCAGCATACCAACAAGGTCCCTGAACTGCTGTTTTCAAATGAGTTTAAGGTGGAATTTGTTTCTGCGGTTGGAATTGCCGAAATCCCCGTGCCTCACAAGGTTCCCCTTAACTCATCTCCTCACAGTGGAGAGTTTGTGTGAGCGAGGAGGAGGGAGGGGGATTTTTCTCCAGCCGAAGAATCTCTGCAGCTTCATATTTTTTAGCTATAAACCTTTCAATTCCTGGAAGTAAATCCTCCAGACTCTGCAGCTGCAGATTTACTCACTCGGCAGAGAATTGGGCCAAAAGACGTAAACATGAGAGATGTGACTGATAGCACGAGGACATAACTCACGTTCTCACTGCCCGGCGCTGCAGGGCGCTTCCCAGGGCGAGACGCTTCTTGCTAACAACCTGCTAGAGCTGCAGCTCGCACACTAGAAAGCTAGGAAATTCTTCTCCTGGAAGCGGAAGGCGGGCGTAGGTACTCTAGCCCCTCAATGGGCCACCTAGGCTAGTGAGTGGCCCGCAAGACTGTCCTCACCAAGACGGACTTCTGGGACAAGGCAGTTTTGCTCACTGCACTTGTGTACCTAGCATTTGCGGAGTGCGTCGACGGAACTGTAGCAGCACCTTGATTGGACGCAGGAGCACCCGGCTCTCACAATCACTATTGTGTGTAATCAGACCACATCTCACGTATGGGGCCCTTGTTTTATGTGTGTGTCACTTTAATAATAATGGTATCCGCCCCTGTGGGCAAGGCCATCCCTAGGTGGGGATGGGGCCTGAGGTAAACAGGAGCCAAGACAACCACCCTAATCACAGGCCCCACTCCCCCACCCCTATTTGTTCCCACTGCATCACTTCCACCAAACTTCACCCCTATTCCACCCCCTTGCCCAAAGCCCCCTCCTCTGAGCAACATGAGCCAGGGGATTACCGGGGGGGCTGGCATGGGGTGGCAGTAACAGTTAGTCCCTCCACTCATGGTGACGGGAGCTGGAGCAACCCAGCAGCCTGCTCTGTTCTGCACTGCACCACTCCACTCCGTCCCAACCCGCTTTGCCTCCCCTCCTGAAGACAACCAGCCAGCCTCACAGCCTACTGTCTTTGAGCTCTGCCCTGCACTGACTGCTACTGAGCTTTGCAGCTCCTTTTGTAGGCTTCCCTGGCCTCCGATTGGCCAGTTCCTTCAGAGCCTCTCTATCCTCCTGGAGGACTTATCTATGGTTCTTTCTGGGCTCAGAGCCTTATCCGCCCTGCCACACCAGGCTTGTGATCACACATGTTTATGGAAGGGGGAGGAGTTTGCGATGGCGGGTTGTGGCTGGGATGGGCTTGGCCACTGTAGGAGAATCCATCAGAAGGCAAGGTTGGTTCCTTGATGAGGTTTTAAGCTGATGCATCGCGTACTGCGCGCAAGGCAAGAGAGCGGTTAGCTGGGAGAGCGGAACAAAGACTACCCATAAACAGGGCCACACAGCTCTCTTGCGCCTGGCTGTCCCGAGGAGCTGCTAGATCGGGGTGGGCAATCAGACCAGAGTTAGCACCTGGTGGACCTCCAGGGGTATATTTACCAGGGCCTCAACAGGTAGGGGTGATCGTAGCTCCCATTGGCTGCGGATTGCCATTCCTGGCCAATGGGAGCAGCGGGAAATAGCATGGACTGGGACACCCCTTCCCACATCTCTCATTGGCCAGAAATAGTGATCCATGGCTAATGGGAGCTGTGTACATGTCAGTAAATGTAGTAGCCGTGGCCCGCCAGGGAACCAGATCCAACCTGTAGGCCGGTATTTACCTACCACTTGGCTAGACTCTATGCAGCCCCAATGGGACACTCACACTCAGTCCTTTGGAGGCCATCTGAAGTCACTGCCAGGTATCACTGTCCATTGGCTCTTCGGGCATGTGAGTGTGAGGTCCGGCCCATCCCTGGCAAACAAACGTCCACGGCAGCAGAACAAACAGGGCTCCCGGTAGCAGTTCCTTTAGCGAATGAATCGGACCGTCTCTCAGACCTCATGCCCAGAGATGATGAGCCTGACCAGGCGGCCGAGGGTAGCTAGTATTATGTTCCTCAATATGGGTCAGCTGCTGGGTTTGGAATCTGGGACCGCTGGCACCGCAGTCCTTTAGTACTGAAGCTCCATTGGTGAGCAGCAGTAGTAGGCAGTTATCCTTGGCGCCAAGGGGGAGACAACACGCACTCTGCCAGTGTGTTCTCTGGCATTCTGTTGAGGCAGGCTGGCTTCGTTTTCCAGGCTTCCTGATCTTGTAGTCGGCTCCAGCCCAAACTGTACTGTAAAGAAAACATAACACTAGAAACGCTGCGGAGAAACCCAGCCAAGTCAAGCAGAGCACTTGGGCATTAAAGGAGTCACTTGAAGGGGAAGATGCAACATGGCAGCATTTAGTGACCTCTGTGCCTTTCCCACTTCACCTATGATGTGTCAGAGGCTGGATCGCTGCTCTTTGGGATGAGTCTCGTGCTTGGGTAGCTGCATGTGTAACCACCAACAGGCGGATTTGAACTTGGACCCTCTAGCACTGAGTATAGGAGCCTCTACCCTCTGAGCTAAAAGCCAGCTGGCTCCCAGCCCCGGCTATAGAGGTCTCTTGGTCTAAATTGTTAATGTGGTCTAGGCAGGAGCAGTCTGAGGCCAGCTGCGGCAGCTGGCGCCCTAAGTAGAGGCGCTATCAGCGCCCCAACCTGCACGGCTGTCAATGGCCGTGACATCATCACGGGGCACCCGGGCCAGCAGTGCCCTACTTTGCCTAGGCTCACGGGCCATCCCTGGGTCTAGGTGCCACTTGCATTGCTCAGTTACCACACTAGGTAACTTCCGCAGCTGCTTTTGCGGAAAAACTTGCAAGCTGTCTACACTGGCCGCTTGAATTTCCGCAAAACACTGAAGATCTCATGTAAGAAATCAGTGCTTCTTGCGGAAATACTATGCTGCTCCCGTTTGGGCGAAAGCTTTTGCGCAAAAGGGCCAGTGTAGACAGCTCAGATTTGTTTTGTGCAAAAAAGCCCCGATCACAAAAATGGCGATTGGGGCTTTTTTGCGCAAAAGTACGTCTAGATTGGCCACGGATGCTTCTGCACAAAAGCGCTTTTGCGCAAAAGCATCTGTGCCAATCTAGACGCTCTTTTCCGCAATTGCTTTTAATAGGAAAGCTTTTCCGTTAAAAGCATTTTCGGAAAATCATGCCAGTCTAGACGTAGCCCAGGTGTGTGGGTTACACATGCTCCTTCCCCAGACCGTGGGAAGGCAGACAATAAGGATACAATTTTGCCCTCAGCAATTTGGCAGGACTTGCAGGAACAAGGGGGAGGAGGAACCAACACACACACACACCCCACGGTGGAAAATCACAGCAGTTGGATGTGCTGCGTTAGAGAACGGAGAAGGGGGCTTAAAAAAACCAAGCTTTTCTTGAGGGGTGACTCTCCCAGTGGTGAGATCTCATCCAGACCTCCAAGCTAAAATCCCACTTCCGCCCCTAGACCCAGGGGGAGTTTCGTCACAGCGGACGAAGGTCTTGGCTCCACTAGAAAAGATTTGCAGGTCTCCCTGTAATGGAGGCTTGTTCCCTCCAGGCCTGAGGGCTGCGCTGGAGGTTTGACTTCTATTCTGGGCTCGGCCCCTTTCTGGGTGAACTCAGGCAACTCGCCGCCTCACTCCGTGCCTCAGTTTACCTCATCTAGACAACAGGGAGAATGAACCTGACCTGCCTTGTAAACTCCTTTGAGATCTGTGGGTGGAAAGCCCTGTCGGAAAGCTAGAGTCTTGCTGGAGGAAATTGGGTCTTCCCTCATAATAATAAAGTGCATTTACCAGTATTAACTACATTGGTTCCCCGAGCAAAAGAATTGTAGCAGCGAAACCACTTTAATGCCTGAGGAATTGTGTCTACACTAGGGCTTTTAATTGGTATAAAAATGGTCATCAGAAATCATTCCCCACCCCCCAGTAAACACAACTCAAGGGGTAACATTTCTACGTAGACCTGGTGGCAGGGGGAGGAGGGGCGGATGTTGTAATAAAAGCAGGAAATTACCCACCTCAATCTATTTAAAGAATCAGGTGGAAATATGATTTGTCTTTCCTTTTGAAACAAAACAGGGAGAGAACTTTTTCTTTAAACCACCCCAAGCTGCCTCCTTCCTCTCCCCATAACCTCCAAACAGGGGGTGGGCAGTCATTCTTGATGGGGAGCCCCCACTCCAAACTTTTGGTAAGTGGTCAATGGCCGCTCTTTTCTATAGAGGGGCCGTGGGGTTTGGGATGGAGGTTAGGAGCAGAATGGAGCTTGGGGTAGGGAACTGGGGTGCAGGAGAGGCTGTGGGGTCTGAGAGGGAGTGTAGGTGAAGGAGGGGTTCACAGAGCACAAAGCTCCGCCTTTCTCCCCTCCCCATGGCACAGAAAGGCAGATGGAGCAGCCAGCCACTCTGAGCTCTGGAGCTGCTCTCTGTCTGTGGGCCCCGTGGGGTGAGCCGCAAGCTGGATTTAAAGCCTTGACGGGCCGGATCTGGCCCCTGGGCCTCATCTGGCCTTCAGGCCGGATCTTGCCCATCCCTGCCCTAAACTGTCTGCCATTGCAATTGGCTGTGCAATGCGCATTTTGCAGCATTGAGGGCTGCAGTGTGTTTCGTTCTCCCCCCGAAACATCACGGCAAAAGCGCAGGGCAGAGCTTGTAACTGTCAGGCCCCCTGGTCCCTCCATGAGCAAAGCCCTTGCCTTTGTGTGCTCTCTCCCCGGCTCAGCCTCTTGCGAGATTGGCTTCCATTAATAAACCAATTTGATAATAAACCACTTGATAATAAACCGCCTGATAAAGCCGAGTGACCTGGATCATGCTCACTTGCTGGGAGTGTGTGTGTGTGTCTGTGTTTGTGTGTGTTCGTGTATGTGTGTGTGTGTATGTTCCCTTCACAGTCCCTGACTAGCATTTCATCTTCACTCCACTGGCAAGTAACAAAGGGGGAGATTGTTTTCTCCTTTAATCCATCAGAGAGCCCTTTCCTATGTAGCACATGAAACACTTGGCCTGTCCAAGCTCCCTCGACAGCTCTTTGGTGCCAGGGGAAAACTGGGTTTCCTTTCTTATTAAATAAACGGGGAGCCCTATTCACTAGCTACAGCCAATGCCCCGTGATGAAAAGGATTTCAGGAATCATACCCGGTGACATAGGAGAGCAGAGATTGGTGGCCAACACAAGTCAGATTCCTGACCCGAAAAACAACAGCACCAGTCCTTACGCAGCATGGGTAGATTTCTCAGCCCTTGTTTCTAACTCTACGTACAATATGACGGGGATTGAATTAGCTACCACATCCAGGGAGAGAGATCTTGAAGTCACTGCGGAAAGTTCTCTGAAACCAGCCATTCAATGTGCAGCAGCAGTCACAGAAGAGCACCCCGAATGTTGGGGGTCATGAAAAAAGGGATAGCGAATAAGACAGAGAACATCGTGTTCCTGCTGTATAATTCCATGGTTCGCCCACATCTTGAATACTGTGTGCAGATGGGATCGCCTCATCTTAAAAAAGATATCTTGGCATTTGAAAAACTTCAGAAAAGGGCAACAAAAATAATTAGGGGGTTGAAACAGGTCCCATATGAAGGGAGACTGGGACTTCCCAGCTTAGAAAAGGAGACACTAAGGGGAGGACATGATAGAGGCTTATAAACTCACGACTGGTATGGAGAAAGTGAATATGGAAAAGTGATGTATTTGTTCCCATAACTTAAGAACTAGGGGTGACTGAATGAAATGAATAGGTAGCAGGTTTAACACAAACCAATGGAAATATGTATTCACACAGTACACAGTCATTCTGTGGAACTCCTTGCCAGAGGATGTTGTGAAGACCAGGATTTTAATGGGGATCAAAAAAGAGCTAGCTAAATTAAGGGAGGATAGGTTCATTGATGGCTATTAACCAGGATGGGCAGAAATGGTGTCCGTAGCCTCTGTTGACAGAAACTAGGAATGAGCGACAGGGGTGTGATTGCTTGATGATTCCTTGCTCTGTTCATTCCCTTAGGGGACACCTGGCACTGGTCACTGTCAGCAGAATGGTGTCCCTAGCCTCTGTTTGTCTGGAAATGGGTGACAGGGGAGGGATCACATGAGGGTTGACTGTTGTGTTCCCTCCCTCTGGGGCATCTGGTATTGGCCACTATTGGCAGACAGGATACTGCGCTAGATGGACCTTTGGTCTGGCCCAGTCTGGCCGTTCTTATGATATTGTCTGGTGACATTTGGTGGCTTTCTTACAGCCCCAGCCTGAGGGATTATTTGAATATGCAAGAATCTCAGCTTTCACTAAAGAGGCCATGTCTAGCTCTCGCTGTTGCAGGGGAAAGCTTGAAAATAATTAAAATACAATAAACTGGAAATGCAGATGTACTGAGAATGATTTGAACAGAAATAACAGAACATATAAAAAAGGAACCCCAAATATATTTTTAATACAATCTTATGGGCGTGAGGAGCAGTTAAACCCATCTCATCATTTTCAACGGCATGATACGTTTTCTACACTTTTGGGGTTAGTGCTGGTTTTGATGCTGGATTAGCCCTCGGATTGTTACCCCAAGCTAGCTTCATGGTGTTTGTTAGTTAATACAGATTGAAGCTCTCTAGTCCAGCACCCTCGGGACCTGACCGATGCTGAACCAGAGAATTTACCAAACCATGGGACGTGAATATTGTCTAGCAGCATTACCAACACTTCCACTGCTTCCTGGGCCCCTAGAAGACATTTAGGGGTAGATTAGAGCTAAATAACAGCACCGAAAACTGAGAGCCAGGACTGGTGGCTGTAAACAAACTTTAGGGGACTGTGGGAAACTTGGCCACAACCATGAAAAGTGGACATCCAGCTAACTAATATCATACCGGACCATAGAGGTTGCTGGACCAGAGAGTTCTGGACTAGAGAGGTTCCACCTGGATCTGCCAAAGAATTGGTGCATTCTAGCAGCACAGGGTAAGTTCTGCACTGTCTGGCAAATCAGAATAGCAGAACAGCCAAATCTCAGCCTACAAGCAAGTTTCCATTGTATAACATGCTACACAAACACGGACCGATTAGATTATTCCTGCCCCTGAATAACTTATGCTCTCGTTACATTTTTCTTCCCATCCCCATTTTAGTGTTATTTTATTCTGAGCTTTTAAGAACATAAGAACGTCCATACTGGGTCAGACCAATGGTCCATCTAGCCCAGTATCCTGTCTGCCAATAGTGGCCAATACCAGATGCCCCAGAGGGAGGGAACACAACAGTCAACCCTCATGTGATCCCTCCCCTGTCACCCATTTCCAGACAAACAGAGGCTAGGGACACCATTCCTAAGCATCCTGGCTAATAGCCATTGATGGACCTAACCGTCATGAATCTATCTACCTCTTTTTGAATGCTGTTAAAGTCCTAGCCTTCACAACCTCCTCTGGCAAGGAGTTCCACAGGTTGACTGTGTGCTGAGTGAAGAAAAACTTCCTTTTGTTTGTTTTAAACCTGCTACCTATTCAATTCATTTGGTGACCCCTAGTTCTTACATTGTGGGAATAAGTAAATAACTTTTCCTCATTCACTTTTTCCACACCAGTCATGATTTTATAGACCTCTATCATATCCCCCTTAGTCTCCTCTTTGCTAAATTGAAAAGTCCAAGTCTTTTTAATCTCTCTTCATACGGGACCCATTCCAAATCCCAGGCACCTTTTTTTCCTGGTCTTTCTGTTGAAGGCAACTTTGCACCCATCCACTGGTGCTTTTCCATCCCGGTTTGACCATTTCTCCTTGAAAACACGCCAATCTAGACATTTCTGTTTTGAAAATGGTCTTTCACCTGGTACGGGCCCATTCTTACTGGAAAGCAGGCTCATCGGCCAACTTGGTTTTGAGTTTAAACATTCAATTCATGCTGCAACCATTCTTCCCCCACCCCCACGACATTTTCTTTTATCAAGTTTCAATATAAAAAAACAAAGGACGAAAACAGGTGTGTTGTAAGCAAAACTCGTGAAGTCATTCTGCCGCTCTACTCTGCACTAGTTAGGCCTCAGCTGGAGTACTGTGTCCAGTTCTGGGCTCCACATTTCAAGAAAGATGTGGAGAAATTGGAAAGGGTGCAGAGAAGAGCGACAAGAATGATTAAAGGTCTAGAGAACATGGCCTATGAAGCCAGGCTTCATGAACTGGGCTTGATTAGTTTGGAAAAAAGAAGATTAAGGGGGGACATGATAGCGGTTTTCAAATATCTAAAAGGGTGTCACAAGGAGGAAGGAGAAAATTTGTTCCTCTTGGTTTCTGAGGACAGGACAAGGAGTAATGGGCTTAAAGTGCAGCAAGGGAGGTTTAGATTGGACATTAGGAAAAAATTCCTAACTGTCAGGGTTGTCAAATATTGGAATAAATTGCCAAGGGAGGTGGTGGAATCTCCCGCTCTGGAGATATTTAAGAACAGGTTAGATAGACATCTGTCAGGGATGGTGTAGACGGAGCTTGGTCCTGCCTTGAGGGCGGGGGGCTGGACTCGATGACCTCTCGAGGTCCCTTCCAGTCCTATAATTCTATGATTCTATGATTTTATGAAAATAAGGAACACAGTGAGGGTCACAGATGCTAAACTCATGGTCCCATTGTCAAGCTTGTTACAAAAGATGAAGAAACGGGTCATTCAGAGCCATTATACCTTCCCCCTCTCCCCCCGTGGCTATTGAACACTCCCAAGGCTGGACTCCCTGTACTCAATTTAGAATACAACATTATATATAACCAGACCATCCTTGCCTATCAACTCCTGGGTTATGTTTGCAGCACAACGCCTTGTTTAACCGTATGACGCTCAGTGATGCTGCAGACGTTACTCATGGCAGCATCCTGGAAGCCAGACGTGAACACTCAATTCACACTGCAACCATTTCCCCTCCCCCCCAGCCCCCGCTGACGCCGACATTTTCTTTTATCAAGTTTCAATATAATAAACAAAGGACACAATATGACTTCACTGGCAAAGAGTCTGACTAACGCAAAAACAGCTTCAAAAGCTGGCAGGCAGAGCGGCTTTTTCGCCATGCGCTGGCTAATCCGCTCGGAACAACCTCGGCGCTAATGGCTCGGAGACATGGAAAGTCAGCTCCTTCGCCCTTAAAGAACAGGCACGATTCATGCATTGCTAGCACGTCTTTTTTTTTTTCTTCTGTTTCTTCTTGCAAACGTAGCAAGCCGACTCATCAGAAGTCTATGGGGGGGGGTGCATCTGCGTGTCCTGTGGCAACTAAAAGACAAACAGATTTATAGAATCATAGAACACTAGAACTGGAAGGGAGCTCAAAAGGTCATCGAGTCCAGTCCCCTGCCCTCACAGCAGGACCAAACACTGGCAGGTGTCTGTCCAACCTGCTCTTAAATATCTCCAGAGATGGAGATTCCACAACCCCCCTAGGCAATTTATTCCAGTGTTTAGCCACCCTGATAGTTCGGAAGTTTTTCCTAGTGTCCAACCTCAACCTCCCTTGCTGCAGTTTAAGCCCATTGCTTCTTGTTCTATCCTCAGAGACCAAGGAGAACAATTTTTCTCCCTCCTCCTTGTAACACCCTTTTAGATACCTGAAAACCGCTACCACCTCCCCTCTCAGTCTTCTCTTTTCCAAACTAAACAAACCCAATTCTTTCAGTCTTCCTTTATAGGCCATGTTCTCTAGACATTCATTAATCATTCTTGTTGCCCTCCTCTGTACTTTCTCCAATTTCTCCACATCTTTCTTGAAATGTGGTGCCCAGTTCGTCAGATGCATGAAGCGGAAATCACAGATGGACAGATGTTTCCATGGAAACTTTTACAAGGTGTTCACATGCTGGAAGAGGGCTGCCTCTTGTGTTTTCAGGTTTAAGGTTGGCAAAATGTGCTGATGTATTCTAGTGGGAGTGTGGTGCACCAGACGGGGCACTGACCAGTGAGTATGGAGATGCTGGACCTGTTCCTGTCTCTACTGTTGATTGGTTGTGTAAACTCAGCTGGTTACTTCACTACTCTGTGGATCTGGCTGGAGTTTTTTCAGCACATCGTAAATTCCCCCAAGTGCTTTTTGCGGGGAACCCAAAAGCAATCACAGAAGCAGGTGGAATTGATCAAATACTTTCAAATGAACACTTCCATGGATGGTTTGTTTGTATTGCTTTTGGCTGTCTCCTGCCGCATGGGGCCACGGGTCACTTTCAGGGTGAAAACTCGTGGAAGTGGTGCATTCTCTGGAACTTGAAATCTAGAAGCCATGATTTGAGGCTGTCAGTCACTCAGCTGGATATCAGGGTCCATTTCAGGAGTCGGGGCGGGGGGGAGGTTCTGTGGCTTGTGATATGCAGGATGGCAGATGGGATCAGCTGTTTTCAAACTGTAGGTGAGGACCAGGGTTCCCTGTAAACTGAGCATTTGGGCAGTTGCCCAGGAGGGATTCAGGTGTTGCCTTGCTGATTGGCAGAGCACCCACAGCCGCCCACAGCCTTGGTGCACAGAAAAAAATTTATTCCACACATGGATACAAAAATGACTGGTCAGGTCTCCAAAGTGGGTCATGACCCCATTTCAGTGGGGTTGCCAGGGCTGGGATTAGACTTAGTGGGGATGACGCTGTTGCCTGAGCCCCACCACCTGGGACCAAAGCCCTGTCACTAAGGTCTGAAGTTGAAACCAGAGAGCTCCCCCCATCCCTACCCTCGGGCTTTGGTCCCCTGTCCATGTAGGAATTATTGTCATCAGAAGGGGTTCCCAGTGCCATGAAATCTGAGACATGCCCTGCCCCCCCCCCCCACATGAGCTGATCTGATCTGAACGGTCCCTTCTGACCATAAAGTCTATGAGGACGATTGGATGTTTTGCTCCGAAATGACTTTGTGTTCAGGAATCGTAGAATCCTAGACACGTAGGCCTCAAGCGGTCATCTAGTCCAGCCCCTGCCTGGAGGCAGGAGGAGAGGTTAAAGCGACTGGGACTTTTCAGTTTAGAAAAGAGGAGACTGAGGGGAGATATGATAGAGGTCTATAAAATCACGAGTGGTGTGGAGAGGGCGGATAAAGAAAAGTTATTTATTAGTTCCCTAAATAGAAGGACTAGAGGACACCAAATGAAATTAATGGGTAGCAGGTTTAAAACTAATAAAAGAAAGCTCTTCTTCACACAGCGTGTAGTCAGCCTGTGGAACTCCTTGCCAGAGGAGGCTGTGAAGGCTAGGACTATAATAGAGTTTAAAGAGAAGCTAGATAATTTCATGGAGGTTAGGTCCATAAAAGGCTATTGGCCAGGGGATAAAAGGGTGTCCTTGGCCTCTGTTTGTCAGAGGCTGGAGAGGGATGGCAGGAGACAAATCGCTTGATCATTGTCTTCGGTCCACCCTCTCTGGGGCACCTGGTGCTGGCCGCTGTCGGCAGACAGGATACTGGGCTAGATGGACCTTTGGTCTGACCCAGTATGGCCGTTCTTATGTTCTTATGTATAGAGCCGTCCCGTCCATAGAATCTCCCAGGGCGTTGGCTGCTGCCTCAAACTGCCCTATGGATGGGGCCCAGGGGAGCTACATGGGAGGCTGGTGCAAGGGGGCAGATGGGGTTGCTCCCCATCCCTCACATTCACCACAAAGCGCAGCTGTCTGAGACAGGGCAGCAGAATGGCGGCCCTCCCTCCCCGGGTAATACCCTGGCTTGCATTGCTCTGGGGAGGATGCTTCAGCAAGGGGGGGTGGAGCAGGGCAGGAAGGGGGCAGGAGGCGGCATAGGGCTTGGGGGTAAAGGTCCCAACCATTGGAACTTACACAGCAACATCATCTTCAGGTCTCAGAGTACTCCCCCACCCCCCATTAAATATCCCTGGATCCTGGTGGTGTGCGCTAAATAAGCCAAAGTCCCCTTTTTGAGTGAATTCCACTGGGTCACTGGGCTCTGGTCCATCAGCCCCCCATGTGGGGCAGACAGGACCGACCTTGCTGCAGCCCCACTGATCCCAGCCAGCCCCTGGGGCACACGCGCTAGTTGGCACGGGAGCCGTGGTGAGAGGCAGAGTGCCACAAAGACATGGCTGCCCCTTTCCCTCGCCTAACCGCTGTGCAGAGAGGAGAAGCCCTTCCTGTTCAAAGGGCCCACGCCAGGGCGGTGTCCTACTGACGTCCCAGCGAGTGAGTTGCTTTCCCACAGACTGCCAGGCCTTTGGGAGAACCAGAGTTACAGGTTGGACCTCTCTGGTCCGACACCCTCAGCACCTGACTGGTCCTGGATGAGGGATTTTGCTGGAGGTCGCTTTTGGCTTCTCTGATGCTGGGCCCATCCCATCAGGCTCCCTGGTTTCCCTGGCGGCCCAAATGGGTCATGCACCAGGCTTCCTGCTCCCCTCCCCCATGCCCGCAGCCCGGCTAAGCCATGTGCCAGCTCCCACTTCCCTCCCCCATGCCCACAGCCCAGCTAAACCATGTGCCAGCTCCCACTCCCCTCCCCCATGCCCACAGCCCGGCTAAGCTAGGTGCCAGCTCCCACTCCCCTCCCCCTGCAGCCCAGCTGAGCTATTCCTGGCCCCCCCACAGCCCAGTTGGGCCACCCCCACTATCATGCCGGGCCCCTGCCCCCCCCCCCCCCCCGCCGTAGTGTGCCGGGACTCTCCGATCCTGGAACATCCATGGTCCTGCCAAACCACGGATGTTGCCAGACCAGTGAGTTCATAGAGGAGCCACCTGCGCTGCTTTGAAGCCCTGAGTCCCAGTCCTCCTGCTCTAGATATGAAACGGTACATCCGCCCCCTATACGACGACAACCCCTCCCCTCCACCTGGTTGTCCCACTGGAAAAACATACCGTTTTCCATAGGCAGGGGAGCTTTGGGTTACTAGGAACACAAATCATTAGCTCTAACACGGCATTCCCAATTCATTGTACTTGTTTTAGGTATAATTTTATTACTTACTCCACATTTTCCATGTGTTTCACCTCACGCGCGTCCATTCAGGACTGTACATGGAAATTTGGGCTCCTCGCCACGGGGCTAATGTGTTGAAGGCTTTATAAACAGTCTTGTTTCATTGTTTTCTCTGCATGTTTCTATCCCAAGGGTGTGTGACTAAAGTTATGTTTGGTACACGTCCGAGCATTCTGCGAGATGTGGGAAAGGGAGGGAGACAGAAAAACAGCCATTGAGGTGATAAGCTGGAGAAAATAAAGGACATACAATTATTCAACCCCTCCCCCTCATCCCCAGCAAGGAAAATCTTGAGAGTCCAGTTAAAAAAGTCTCTTGCCAAAGACAGAAGGCCGGATTTTCCATGAGCTGCAGACAATATAAAGAATTGCTGGATAAATCATATACACATAATTAGAGCTTCCGTCAACTCCTGAAACATACCTCTCTGGAGGAAAAGATCTCCGTTAGCTGGCGATAGTAGAAGGTTCTTTATTTTCTCTAGGGTGTAGCTTCTAGGGGTATGTCTACACCGCAATATTATTTTGAAATAATTTAGTGCATGTCTGCACAGAAGGCAGTTATTTCGAAATAATGTTGAAATACTGTCAGAGTGTGTCTAGATTACAGGGGGGAGCTTTGAAAAAGTCGCCTTTTTTTAAAAAAAAAACTTCACCGGTGTCTAGACCGCCGCCTCATTCTTTCGAAATTAAATCGAAAGAACACGGCAGTGTTTTCGACCGCAATAAACCTCATTTTACGAGAAATAACGCCTTTTTTCCAAAGTGCTCTTTTGCAAAAAGGCGTTCTTGAACGCAAACAGGGCTTTTTCGAAAGACAGCATCCGGATTGCCTGGGTGCTCTCTGTCGAAAAAACGGCTCTCTTTTTCAAAAAAAGTGGTTGCTGGCTAGACGATCTCTTTCGAAAGAAGCTTTTTCGAAAGATTCTTTCGAAAAAGGTTTTTCGGAAGAGGCTTGTAGTCTAGACTTAGCCTCAAGCTGGAGGACTTCTTACGCTGACTCCTGTAACCCTCATTGTACAAGGAGTAAGGGAAGCTGGAGGAAGGGTGCTCTATTTCGAAGTAAGTGCTGTGTAGATGCTCCCAATTTCAAAATAAGCTATTTTGACGTAAGCTACGCAAAGGATGTCGCTCAATTTGCGTCGCTTCTTTCGAGGTAAGCCTTGCTGTGTAGACGCACCCTAGAAGTCACCATGACATGCACAGATAGAACACTATTGCTCACACGCAGAGGTGAAAGTACGTGGAGGTGCCCTGGTGCGCAGCTCCAGCAAAAGCTGGCTGAGCTTGGGCAAAAGCCAGGAGGGAACTCTTTAAAGAGTTGGCAGAGATCAGGGTTGCAATTGGACAGCACCTGTAAGAAATTTTAAGTTACTTTCATGACAGCACATGCCACCCCCTGAACTGCCAGGCTAAAAACTTGACTGTGTATGTGTGTGCAAATCAGGAACGCTCAGTGACATCACTTGTACCTGTACACTCAGGCTATGTGTACATTGCACTGGTTTTGTGCAAAAAATATGCAAATAAGGCAAAGCATGGAATATCAACGCACCTCATTTGCATAATTAATGTTTTTGCACAAAAACCCTCTCTTGTGCAAGAGCCGTTCTTCCACATTTTTTTTCAGGAAGAACAGCTCTTGCACAAGAGGGGGGTTTTGCGCAAAAAAGAGCCGTGTAGATGGCTCCTTTTTACGCAAAAGCCTCTTGCGCAAAAATGTAGCCTAGTTAATTATGTAAATGAGGTGCAGCCATATTCCACGCTTTGACTCATTGGCATATTTTTGGCACAAAACTGACGCAGTGTAGACATAGCTTCAAGGTTTTTTTGTGTGCAAAAGTATGGGTGCTGATTTAGAGGCTGCATTTAAAGGTCTTTTTGCAGTGTATCTATTTCTGTTCATGGATACTGCGTAACATCATCCTTCGGATCCTTATTGGCATGACATTCATTTCCACCTGGCTGGTCTCATATATTTTGTATAATCCGCTTGTGTATTCTTAATGACACCTTTGTTAATTAATGTTTTGGTTCCTTCTTGGTCAATGCACCTATTCCATATCCACAGCACCTGGGTGGAACACACACAAGATTGTGATCTTTTACGCACCCTTCCAACCTCGTAAGGACCAGCAATTGTTTGCGATGTGAATTTTGCTTGAGTAAGATCTGCAGGCTTTTCCCCTTGACATTTTCCCTTACGTTGTGTGATATCAGCACCTTCTGGAACTATGGAAAAATGAAAAGTCTCAGAGGGATCTCCGTGTTAGTCTGTAACTTTACAAACAATGAGTAGTCCTGTGGCACCTGAGAGATGAACACAAATATAGAGTATCAAGAGCTTTTGTGGGCAAAACCCACTTCTTCAGATGAGCTGGAGTGAAAAAAAACCGGGAACCCAGAATGTATAACAGAAAAAGAAGGGGGGAAGTACCTGCCAATCATAGTGCTGGTGCTAATTAGGCTAATGTAGTAGGCTGGAAGTACCCCATACTTAGCTCTTGATGTCAATAAGATGTTAAACGTATGGAAGGCTGGTTTTATAATGGGGCATCCAGTTAATGTCTTTGTTCAAGCCTAGGGAAACAGTGTCAAACTTGCATTGGATTGTCAATGCCTCACTCTCTATCTCTCTGTGTAATTGGGTGGTGAAATTCCTTTGTAGCGGAATGGCTACTTTTAAATCCACGATTGAGTGCCCAGGCAGGTTACCATGTCTGATGTCTGACTTGTGTCCATTTCTCCTTAGCCGTAGAGTCTGTCCAGTTTGGCTAATATCTATGGCAGAGGGACCTTGCTGGCTCTCTCACATTAGAAGATGTGCAGCTATAGGAGCCTCTGAGGGAAAAATAGCTTCTGCAACCCACAGCAGTGCCGGATCAAATCAGTGCTCAGTTCCCATGAACACCGGGCTGTGTGTGAAGATACCGTAGTTAAGGGGACTTTCTGACATTAAGAAATAGGGGGAAAATAGTATTCTAAGGCAAAGAAGGGATGAGGAGGGGAGACTGAATTAACACATCTGGTTATGTAATTACATTTACTAAAAAGTTTACAATCCAAACTACCCATACGTAATTGATCGGACTAGCGTGGTGTGTCACTTTCACTTACTCATATTAAGCCGCTGGTTTCACCTAGCTTCACCCTGGGCTAACCTTCGCTGTTGACCTGCTACAGTACACTTATTAAAGCTGCAATTACGGGGTGACTCTTAATAGCTAGGTCTCGGTTCAGAGGAGGGGGGGAATGTTTCTGTAGCTCACATGTGACAATTAAAGATAATTTACAATGGTAAGTAATTGGGCTGGGATTCTGGAAACTAATGGAGAGGTCCTGTCCCAGGCATCTGACAGGCACGGTGGGGTATTTTGACAAGTTTTGCGCTGACTTCCATTAAATACCAACGAGGGGTTTTATTTTCTTTGGAGTCGCTGGTCAGGAAATGGTGTTTGTGAAAGGTCAGGCCTGGAAGAGATGGGAGGGGATGAAGGTGTTACTCAGCTCCTATACCATGGGGATCTAATTTCAATGTAAACCTTAAATCCTTCTCAGCATCGCGAGTCTTGCCTCCGGCGTAAGCCTCGAACTGCAGAAATATAGGGCCTGATCCAACGCCAGCACAAGTCTCTCCGTTGACTTTGCATAGGTCTTGGTTCAGACCCCCAAAAGAAGCACCAGGAATGGAAGTTCCAAGAGAAATTGTCCTCAGTTCTCTGAAGACCTGGTGGGACCCAGACCACTGCCTTTTTTAAGAATGAGTAATCACCAATGTTCATAAAGTTTAGAGGCTTGGCTAAAGACCAAATGTCTGGCTGCTTTGCCGTTTCCCTTTGTGGATTTTCCACAATTCTTATGCCTGCAGAACTGCAGGAGAAATCTCAGTTGTCTCGAAAGGGATAGGTTCTGAATATTACCAAAATCACACCCTGAAACTTTTGCTAGCATAACCAATTGCTAACATATAGTTCAGTGTTGTGATCAGGAAAGCAAGCTCCAGCATTTTATGCCAAGTCTACACGACCAGACAATGTCGAACTAAGGTACGCAACTCCAGCAATGTGAATAGTGTAGCTGGAGTCGATGTTCCTTCATTTGAATTAGTCATGTCTCCACTAGGCAGGGGTCAATGGGAGAAACTCTTCCGTTGACTCCTCTTACTCTTCTCTACCCGATGGAGTATTAGAATCAATGGGAATGTGATCAGTGGTCAATTTAGCAGGTCTTTGCTAGACCCACTAAATCAACCCCTGAGATTGATCTTCACAGCACCAATCTCCCAGTAAGTGTAGACAAGGCCCTAGGCTAGAGAACGGATGTTAGGATGCCTAACCTTTAATCAAGGGATTGCCATCTGATCCCTGGGATAAGAGGCATATGCTTGATGGATTGTGTACATCCCGTTGCCTTTCTCTTCCTTGACTCATTTCTTCTCTTCTTCTTCCTGCAAAGCTCTTACTTGACAGACAGGTATCCATTTAAGTCACCCACCAAATCCCAGGTGGGAAAGGGTGTAGTCCCATCCTTTCACCTGCCTGGAGATTCTGTCTCTTTTCTGTATGCTTTTATGAGAATCACTCCCCTTCCAGGCACATCCCATTTTCCTGACACAACAAAACCTTCACTTTTAAGATATGCTACGAAGAAGCTGAATGCAGAATTTGGTGGTCCTAGCTCTTACCCATTTAGGAGGCGTTCTTGAACGAACAGACAGACTCACAGACAGACAGATGCACAGACTCTCTCAAAAATATAGTAGATTTCAAATGATCCCAGCTGGTTGTAAAACTAATCTAAGTGTACTCATTAATAGACATATGGAATGTTAAAAATGAAATGGATGTTAAGTGTGTAGTGTCTGTCAGTATGCAGGGACTTGGATTTGCTATTTTGCTGGCTGCATCTAGACAACACCTCTCAGTTGACAGAGAGATGTAGATTAGGCACGTTGAAATTGCTAATGAGGCAGGGATTTAAATATCCCGCGCTTCATTAGCATAAACATGGCCGCCCTTTTTTTCTAAACAGCTTTTTTGGAGGAAAAAAATGAGGTTTACAGGATCTTTTGAAAAAAGGTCTATTTTTGAAAGATCCATGTGTAGACTGCCGTTTTTTTTTTCAAAATATCTCCGTTTCGGAAAAAAGCCGCGGCCATGTTTATGCTAATGAAGCATGAGATATTTAAATCCCTGGCTCTTTAGCAATTTCAGCATGCCTAATCTACATCTCTCTTTCGACAGAGAGGTGTAGTCTAGATGTACCTGCTGTGATGAAAGATCAGTGAACTAAAGCATTACATATGAGGCAAAAATACAAGATTTTTTTTAGACTGATTTCAAGTATGACTGAAATCACTGTCTCTCTTTCATTAAGAAGCCCTAGCTATGCTCATACATAACACAAAACGTGGTACAAGTATCCAGAGAGAAATGGAACAGAACCTGTATCCCAGAGTGTCATGTAGGCAAGATGAGGGCTTCCTGGGAGTTATTCCAACAAATGCCAACACTCTGAACAATCCAGCATTCCTACAGCCGTATCCCAGAGTCTCTACAATCTGGCAAGTGAGGTTTGTAGGAACATCAACTGGCTGTCTCCACTGTGGCTGGAAAGGGCTCTAAGGGTATGTCTACACTACCCCCCTAGTTCGAACTGGGGGGGTAAAGTAGTCATACGGAGTTGCAAATGAAGCCCGGGATTTGAATTTCCCGGGCTTCATTTGCATAAAGCCAGCCGGCGCCATTTTTAAATGCCGGCTAGGTCGGACCCTGTGCCGCGCAGCTACAAGCAGCACGGACTAGCTAGTTCGGATTAGGCTTCCTAATCCGAACTAGCTGTACACGAGGCGTACACGTTCCACGAGGCGTATAGCTAGTTCAGATAGGAATCCTAAGAGACTTAGATGTATTTGCTAGAATTGTATATTTAGGGATCTTCCAATGTTGCGCTACACTCTGTAGCTAGTTTTTTGACCTGAACATTTAGATCACCTGTGTTGATCGCAATGAGATTACCCAAACTTCTCCACTTTGGTCTGTGCAGCATCATTGGAGAATATTTTGGGGGTAGCCTTTTTATGTTTTTCAACACATAACGCATAGGAAAATAACACACTATAGAAACTTGGCAATGGGTGAGTTTGGAGTAGCCAAGTTGGGCATGGAAAAAAAATCAGACAATGAAAGGCTGCTACTAGCCAAGTTTTAAGTGAGTACACAATACATACCTTTTTTGCCTTCGTTATTGGCCAACTTGGCGCGGGGCTCACGGAAAACAGTGAAATGGAATTAGTTTAATTTTTGTATGCTCTTTTTTGAACAAGCAAAAGTTCTTACAAGCAATAATTTAATTATGGCGAAAGAGGAACACAGACATGGCTTCATGGATGGACCATAGCAAAACCTATTTTGTGTACTGTACTGTTCTTTTTCAAGCCCAGATGATCTAATGCTATTGCTATTTATGATTATTTTAAAATTATTTATTAAAAAGCATGTCATAAAGTAGAAAATTACTGGTGCTGGCTGAGCGCATTTCCAAACAGCCTCACTTAAACCTGAATGTTGTAAGTCAATTAGGCTAATAAACTTTTTGCATTGAGCTGGGTGGAAGGGGGAGGCGCATTTTTGGACTAGATGTAGTGTGTTTTGTTATGCTGGGATCAAAAGGAAGACTGTTAACAAGTGGCTTTTGAAATTGACAAACCGTGGTGTCTCTCTTCCGGCGCTCTGTTTTGTGTGGCAGCTCTTCTCCGACGTGGCTTCTGTCTGCCATAACATGTTTCCACAGATTTTGTCTTTTCCCTGAGGTATTTCAGGTGGATTGTTGATGCAGAGCAAGTTTCTTGCTGACGTAGGTTGGGTATTTAACATCCATGGTTTGGCGCTTGCTTTTGGCTTGCCCGATGCCTTGGAATTTTTATGAGGACATACTGTTTCAAAAAAATAAAATAAAATGAATGATTTGATCCTGAGCAGATCCTAAAACCTTTCTAGTTTGGATTCAAGCGCTGAAAAGATACTGGGTTTTCTGTGGACTTGACTACACTGGCGACTTTTGGACCATTTTAATTATGCAAATGAAGTTGCCCAATTGCAGCATTCTCTTGGAGATTTGCTGCACCAGCTTCAAAAGCAGCTGGCAGAGGGAGGAAAGGCCTAATGCTGAAGAACTAGCCTCACAGCTGAAATAAACATAGGATGAGTAGGGAGAAGGACATGATGCTAAAGAGCTGACAACTAGCTGGAAGCATTTGAAAATGTAGAGTGAAAAAAAATGGCACCAAAACCTAAGACAGGAGAAACGCTGGAAACAGAGCAAGAAGAGAGGTTGCACTTTATACTACAGAAGCCAGTTGAATATGCAGAATCCACCTCTTTTTCAACAAGAGCTGGTGAAAATGTATCCATCAAACCTAATTTGCAAGGGAAAATGGCCTTTTCTGACTAAATGAACTTTAATTTTTTTTTACATTTTTTTAAACTTTTGGTCACACCCTCCCCCGTAAAAAAAAATCTTTTTTTTTTCTGTTTCTATTTTGTCATTGGAAAAAAGTATAAAAAGCAAAAACTTTTTTAAACAATCAGTTTTGGCTTCTTTTTGTGAGAGAGAGAAAAAAATGAAAAAAAATCTGAGGACATTTTGGATACGTCTGCACAGTGGCACTCTTTCAAATAGCATTCTGACCTGTCCACCCAAGAAGCCTGTTATTTTGAAATACATTCAGACCAACGGGCTTCTGATTCCAGCTTCCTGTAAACTTTGTTGCGCAAGGATCAAGGAAGATGCCGTAATCGCAATTTATTTTGACATTTAGCAATGTGGCAACAGCGCCGGATTTCGAAATCAGCGACGCAATTTGCCCAGCTCAAATGGCGTCACGTAGTTCAAGGCACGTGCTGCGGTGTTCAAATTGGTCACACCTGCTTCAAAGGTAGCTTGCCAACATGCAAGCCAAGGGTCTCGAAATTTTCCACAAAAAGCAATTGGCATTCTTTGCCCAGCCATAGTCAATTGCAAGGCATTACCAAGTAGTTTCCCAGTCCACGTCGAGAGTCACATGTCCATGACAAATGAATGGAAACTGTTTCTGAGACGGTGAGAATCCCCCAGTGGGTGTCATGTCTGCAGTGCAAAAACCCACAGAGAGGCGTCTCCAAACCGCCACCCGGGCACAGCGTGGCACACCACATCAATTGAGCAGTCGGCTCGCTGGGAAAACTTCACCGCAATCTGTTTACTTGTGTGTCACGGGTGGGGAAGTGGTAGCATGACAAGCCTCGTCGAGTTCCACATGGAAAAGGCAAGTGAGGTCACTCCTAATTATACCCTTGGTGCGGCTTTACATGATCTAACATACCTGGCACATGAGACGTCTGCTCTGCCTCATGCAGCATTCGGTAACGGGTACGACTGGTTCAACGCAGTGCCCAGATTCAAGCACTGACGTGGATGGGAACAGTAAACATGAGGAGGAACTAGCCATCGTGAGGTGTTGGAGTCATGTTCAACAGGTAACTACTTGATTTTAGACATAAGCAGTGGCGAGTTGGGTTAAAATGACATAACTGGCATGAGAAATGGTTCAGAAAAGAGCAACAAAAAGGAGAAGGTTTAGAATAGCTGCCATATGAAGAGAGATTAAAATGACTGAGATTTTTCAGTTTAAAAAAAGAGGAGACTAAGGCGGATGTAACAGAGGTCTATAAAGTCAAGACAGGATACTGGGTTAGATGGACCTTTGGTCTGACCTAGTACAGTCGTTCTTATGAGAGACCTGAGATTTACAGGATCTTTCAAAAAAGAAAGAACCGTGTCTAGACCGCAGTTTCACTTTCGAAATAACATTTTTTGAAAGAACGCCGTGACACAATTATAGAATCATAGAATCATAGAATACTAGGACTGGAAGGGACCTCGAGAGGTCATCAAGTCCAGTCCCCTGCCGTCATGTCAGGACCAAACACTGTCTAGACCATCCATGACAGACACTTATCTAGTCTACTCTTAAATATCTCCAGAGATGGAGATTCCACAAACTCCCTGGGCAATTTATTCCAGTGTTTGACTACCCTGACAGTTAGGAACGTTTTCCTAATATCCAACCTAAGCCTCCCTTGCTGCAGTTTAAGCCCATTGCTTCTTGTTCTATCCTCAGAGGCCAAGATAAACAAGTTTTCTCCCTCCTCCTTATGACACCCTTTTAGATATCTGAAAACTGCTATCATGTCCCCCCTCAATCTTCTCTTTTCTAAACTAAACAAACCCAATTCTTTCAGCCTTCCCTCATAGGCCATGTTCTCTAGACCTTTAATCATTCTTATTGCTCTTCTCTGGACCATCTCCAATTTCTCCACATCCTTCTTGAAATTTGGTGCTCAGAACTGGACACAATACTCCAACTGAGGCCTAACCAGCGCAGAGTAGAGCGGAAGAATAACTTTTCGTGTTTTGCTCACAACACACCTGTTAATGCAACCCAGAATCATGTTTGCTTTTTTTGCAACAGTATCATACTGCTGTCTCATATTCAGCTTCTGGTCCACTATAACCCCTAGATTCCTTTCTGCCGAACTCCTTCCTAGACAGTCGCTTCCCATTCTGTATGTGTGAAACTGATTGTTCCTTCCTAAGAGGAGCACTTTACATTTGTCTTTATTAAACTTCATCCTGTTTACCTCAGACCATTTCTCCAATTTGTCCAGATCATTTTGAATTATAACCCTATCCTTCAGATTAGTCGCGACCCCACCCAGCTTGGTATCATCTGCAAACTTAATAAGCATACTTTCTATGCCAATAAATCATTGATGAAGATATTAAACAGAGCTGGTCCCAAAACAGATCCCTGCAGAACCCCACTTGTTATACCTTTCCAGCAGGATTGTGAACCATTAATAACTACTGTCTGAGTACGGTTATCCAGCCAGTTATGCACCCACCTTATTGCAGCCCCATCTAAGTTGTATTTGCCTAGTTTATTGATAAGAATATCATGCGAGACTGTATCAAACACCTTACTAAAGTCTAGGCATACCACATCCACCGCTTCTCCCTTATCCACAAGACTCATTATCCTATCAAAGAAAGCTATCAGTTTGGTTTGACATGATTTGTTCTTTACAAATCCATGCTGGCTCTTCCCTATCACCTTGCCACCTTCCAAGTGTTTACAGATGATTTCTTTAATTACTTGTTCCATTATCTTCCCTGGCACAGAAGTTAAACTAACTGGTCTGTAGTTTCCTGGGTTGTTCTTATTTCCCTTTTTATAAATGGGCACTATATTTGCCCTTTTCCAGTCTTCTGGAATCTCTCCTGTCTCCCATGATTTTCCAAAGATGATAGCTAGAGGCTCAGATACCTCCTCTATCAGCTCCTTGAGTATTCTAGGATGCATTAAATCAGGCCCTGGTGACTTGAAGGCATCTAACTTTTCTAGGTAATTTTTAACTTGTTCTTTTTTTATTTTATCTTCTAAACTTACCCCCTTCCCACTAGCATTCACGATGTTAGGCATTCCTTCAGACTTCTCGGTGAAGACTGAAACAAAGAAGTTATTAAGCATCTCTGCCATTTCCAAGTTTCCTGTTACTGTTTCTCCCTCCTCACTGATCAGTGGGCCTATCCTGTCCTTGGTCTTCCTCTTGCTTCTAATGTATTTATAAAAAGTCTTTTTGTTTCCCTTTATTCCCGTAGCTAGTTTGAGCTCATTTGGTGCCTTTGCCTTTCTAATCTTGCAATTTGCCTTTCTAATTATGCAAATGAAGTGTGGGAAATTCAAATCCCAGCTTCATTTGCAATTTCTATGTGTTTAATTTACATCCCTCTGTCGAAGGAGGGATATAGTCTAGACGTAGCCTAAGGGGATATGATAGAGATCTATAAAATCATGACAGGTATGGAGAAGTGAATAAGGAAAAGCTTGTTCCCATAACATAAGAACTAGGGGTCACCAACTGAAATGAATAGGTAGCAGGTTTAAAACAAAAAAAAATGAAGTATTTCTTCACACAGAGCACAGTCAACCTGTGAAACTCCTTGCCAGAGGATGTTGTGAAGACTAGGACTTTAACGAGGTTCAAAAAATAACTCGATAAATTCATGGAGGATATGTCCATCAATACTTATTAGCCAGGGTGGGTAGGAATGGTGTCCCTTGTCTCTGTTTGTCAGAAGCTGGAAAAGGGTGACAGAAGACGGCTCGCTTGATGATTCCCTATTCTGTTCACTCCCTCTGGGGCATCTGATATTGGCCGCTGTTGGAAGACAGGATACTGGTTAGATGGACATTTGGTCTGACCTAGTATGGTCATTCTTTTGTTCTTATGAAAGACCAGACTGGATTTTATTGGCATTGTATGTGTGGTGGTGTGGTATGGCTACTGCATTTGCATGTCATAATAATAGCTTAGATTAATGCATTATGGGTAATACTCCCAGGTGAGACCAGTGTCACTGTCTGGCCCCTTCACAAAGGCAGGGGAGTGTGGGAGCTTGTGGAAGAAAGGGAGTGGACAGCACTTGGGAGAGAGAGTCAGGAGAAGAACTGGGTTTGCCATTGACCTGCCCCACGGTCATTCACCCTCTGTTTACACGGCTGCTCTTTGCCTGGGTCCCCATTACAAATAAAGTATCAGTTACACTTTTGTCCTCTTCTTTCCTAGACATGGAATAGCCATGATGTGTCCTCAATAATCTAAACAATACCCCATTACTAAGAGGTACATACGCATTTGACAGCAAGGGCAACTGAAAAATACTGAGACTTTGGGTTTGTCTTTACTTACCCTGAGAGTGACACTCCAGAGATCAATCTCTTAGGGTTTGATTTAGCGGGTCTAGTAAGGACCCACTAAATGGAGCACTAATGGTGCCCCTGTCAGCCCTGATACTCCACCAGGTCAAGAGGAGTAAGGGGAGTCAATGAAAGAGCTTCCCCTGTCAGCCTCCCCCAGTGAGGATGCTGCAGAAATTCAGCCTAAAGTACGTTAAGTCCAACTACACTGTTCTCATAGCTGGAGTTGCCTACCTTAGGTCAACTTTTTCCAGTAGTGAGGGTTCTGGCCTAAGTGACTTTGCCCAATATTACACATTCATCCTGTGGCAGAGTTGGTTATGGGACTCAGGAGTCCTGACGTTGAGTCTTTAGCCACAGGACCATGCATCTCTCCCTTAGCATCCCCAGAAGTTTTATGAAATACTCAGAAAATTATGAAGGCATTGGTAAGGCGAGAGGGGGCAGGGGAGGAGGAGTCCCTCAAAACCCAGAACTCATTCCTGCGCTGCACCGCCAAGCCCTATTCTTAGCCTCTGCTACTCCCTTGTTTGTTTGCTCATCCCAGACAGGAAACCACCCAGCAGCCTTTTCAGGGTTTGGTTTGTTCAGATGAGAAGAATTTCACCCAAGTGTGAGAACCTCGTGATGTCAGAGGGACATACCGTCCTGTTGCAAGGCTTCTGGAATCGTCCTGCTTTTGATTGTTAATGAAGTTACGGTGAGCAACACGCCGGCGTTAGACATGTTCCCACACGATGGCTGGTATTTATTGTTCTTGGTGACTTTCTTACTCCATTCCGATCTCCGCTGCTGTTTCAACACCTCTGTTATTGGCAAGGCTTGATACTGGCTTTGCTGGTGCTAGTGCACAGACCTCTAACCCCTTTAGAAAAAACAAAAATTAACTCCATTAGCCGACGAGCATTCTTTGTTGCTGAGTGAAATGGGGCCCCGGACGTACTTAGCCAAGGTGCTAGACAATTTTGCTCTCTGCTGCACATGTGTTTCTTCAGCCTGCCTGTGTTTACACTGACCTCACTGCAGGGCCATCCTTACTTATAGGCAGAAGACGCAGCTGCGTAGGGCACCTGAAAATGTGGGGCACCGCTGGGTTTTAATGTCCACCCTCCTGTGTCTTCCTATCCCTGTTTTGTGGCTCAGCTTTCTCCGGAGAGGATCTAGTTAATTTAAAAGTGACAAAGCCGAGCAGAGCTATGAGAAGACAGGGAACCTATGAAAGAGCCATTCCAGTGGTCATGAAGCCATCGAACAGGCATTTGCCAGCCCCAGGTATGTCCTGTCTGTTTCTGAATTTACGGTGTTCGTCGACAGCTGGGGTGTCACACTCCTGGCCCATGGGCCATCCTTGGCTGAAGTAATTGAGCAATCTGGACTAGGGGCATTACATCCCTCTTTCGAAAGAGGGACGTGGTCTAGACATGCCCCTAGGAGTCCTGCCAGGCTGGGGAGGGGGGCCGGCTCTCTGCTCCCATTGCCCAAGCCTTTCTCCTTCCAACCACCACTTTGCCCTCTCCCCCATGGCGCCCTGTCCCCCCAGTTATGCCATCTCAGGGGGGCCTGGTGCAGGACGGCAGCAGAGCAGAGAGACTTGGCAGGTCCTCTCATTCTGCTTCCCTGTTGCATCTGTCACTGTCGGGGGGGCCTAAGTGCTGCTGCTGCCCGGCACCAGGCCTCCTGAAAATCCCCAAAGCCGCATCCTTGGGGCATGGGGTGCCCGGGGGGGGGGGGCTGGGCAGTGGCAGGCAGAGGCGAGGCTTAGGGGACGGGAATGGATAGCCTTTCCCCTCCCACAACCTGCTGGGACTCCTGGGCTGGATTGCACAATTGCGCCAGATGGGCAGGTTGGGTGTTTGAGACCCCTGGTCTACAGGACCTTAGATTAAGATGATAAAATCACATCTTTAAAAAAATCGACACCCTCCCCCCCACTCCCCTGCCACCTCGGGCCCAGAGGCCCAGTTTAATAACCCTGCACAGGGCCCCATTAATCCTAAAGTGGCCCTGACTGTCTGGATAACCAGAAAACCTGTTCAGCTTCTCCAGACACCAGAGTTTGAGGCTTCCCATCCAGCGCTCCAACCCACTCGCTTCTACACAGAACCCATCCCCCGGGTTTCTTACCATCAGCCCTGCCACTGAGCGACATCTGTCCTACACATGTCTGCTGCTAGTGGCCCTTCAGGGCCCTGGAAGTTAAGCATGGCCAGAGATGTGAACCTGCTCAGCTGAGGCTCTGGCAAACAGCCAGAAAGGGGAGCCAGCTGTGTCACCCCCCCGTATCACTGGGGCTGCATCTAGACTGGCAAGTTTTTCCGCAAAAGAAGCTGCTTTTGCGGAAAAACTTGCCAGCTGTCTACACCGGCCGCTTGAATTTCCGCAAGAACACTGACGATCTCATGTAAGATTGTCAGTGTTCTTGCGGAAATACTATGCTGCTCCCGTTTGGGCAAAAGACCTCTTGTGCAAATGCTTTTGCACAAGAGGGCCAGTGTAGACAACGCAGTATTGTTTTGCACAAAAAAGCCCCGATCGTGAACATGGCGATCGGGGCTTTCTTGCGCAAAACCGTGTCTAGATTGGCATGGACATTTTTCCGCAAAACGTGCTGTTGCGGAAAAGCGTCCGTGCCAATCTAGACGCTCTGTTCCGAAAATGCTTTTAACGGAAAACTTTTCCGCTAAAAGCATTTGCGGAAAATCATGCCAGTCCAGATGTAGCCTGGGTGTCTTTGGCACACGTGATACACCTGGCTATTGGAATGCGGAGTCTCTCCCACATCTTGGCGATGGACGTGGAGTAGGGTAAAGAAGGGTTGGATGGGGAGGAAGGATGCCCAGTTTGAAAGAATCCCCCTTTCTTTAACGCCACTACTCCCATCGCCAGAGACTTCGGGCTTCATTCTCCTGGGGCACGTCTACACTGCAAGGCAAAAGTTGAATTAAGCTACTCAACGTCAGCGATGTCAATTGCATAGCTGGTGTGGAAATCGCTTTGTTCGGCTTTTGGCACTGTCCATACCGCAGGGAGTGGAAGGAACAGCACTCTTCCTCCGACTTCCCTGATTTCTCATAAAATGAGGGCGACAGGAGTCGGAGTAAGAAGCCCTCCAGCTGGAAATTATTTCAAAATAACGGCTTGTTGTGTAGACATACCCCTTGGGTCCTCATTTACACACCTGCAGACTAAACGGAGCATGATCTTAAATCCAAGCAGAGACACTTTGCTTTGCACCTTGCACAGTCCTCTATACCAGGACGACGAGAAGCCAGGCCTTTCCTGTCTCCGTATAAACGTGGGTAGATCTGATAAAGGCAAGCAAGCAAAGAGAGACAGACAGACAGACATCTCTCTGGTTTATACTTTCCCCCCTTGTCCGTCTGCATGTAAGGTCTGTCCCTGGACAATGCATCCGTTATTCCTCAGCGAGAGTTAGGGGGACGCGGGGAAAATGCCCCTAGCAGGAATCGGGGCCCTTAAAAAGCAACAGGACACAAGCCAACTGGCATGGGGCTGTCTAGGCTCCGGTGGAGGGGATTTTCAGTGCACCGCTCGAATGTGAGAAAAGCCAGGCCCCCTCTTCCGGTGTCTCCTGCTTGCTGCACCACCGAACGCCCACACGCGGCAAAAGGCAGCGAGAGCTCGGAGCCTGCTGACTCACCAGGATATGTAATCTTGTCGGTCTCTCAGCAAAAGCTATTTTTGTCTCCCGAACGCACACAAGGCAACCGAGGGGAAGCCGCAGAGCCATTTTTCATCCCCCTCCACCGAAGGAAAAGCCTTGTTTCGGCCGAACGCGAGGTGGTGCGCCGCGGCCCTTCTTTCTTTGCTTTGATGGCTCCTAGAACTGGCTTTCTCCAGCATTAACTGACACCTACCCATGTGCCAACCTGAGGAAAACCAATTCAGCAAGGCTGGCTGAGATCCTACCGGAGCTGAAAGCCGCTTGAAGCCTGGCCAGCCAGCGTGGAGCATTCTCTTGTTATTTCTTAGGAGTGCGATTCATGAAGAGCAGGAAATGGACCGCCTGCCTTTCTTTTCATCAGGCCTGTGGGCTACTCTGCTATGGCTACTATGGAGGGCGAGGGAAACCAGCCTCGGAGAATACAACTTATTGGCCTGGTGGCCTTCAGCCCCTTTGCATTACCTTGTGGGGAATTGTGTGTACCCCGATTTTATTCAGCGCCGAGCTCTGCCAGCCACATAGAGTTTGTTTTAACGATGGGGTAGTTATTTTTCCCTGAAGAATTCATAATAATATTATTATTAATAACAATAATTTCCCACTCTTATACTTCCCTATCTATCCACGTTTCAGAATGCGTTAGTAAGAAAGACCAGTAGTATCATTAAAAGCGGCGAGGAGTCCTGTGGCACCGTATAGACTAATCAAAGTGTTGGAGCATAAGCTTTCGTGGGCAAAGACCCACTTCGTCTTTGCCCACGAAAGCTTATGCTCCAATAAATCTGTTAGTCTATAAGGTGCCACAGGACTTCTCGTTGTTCTTGCAGATTCAGACTAACATGGCTACCCCTCTGATATTTAAACTGAGGCACTGAGTGGTTAGGGGAGGTGCCCACGGCCACCCAGGAGGTCAGTGGCGGAGGCAGGAATCACACTCATATGTCCTTATTTCTACTCATATGTCCTTATTTCTCCTTAAAATGCTTAGACTGAAACTTTTCCACCAGCTCTAGTTCGGCTCATAAATAAGCGCTCCCCTTCCACAGAGACTTGATGGCTGAGATGTGGAGAAGCAAGGAGCCTAAAAGAAGCCTCTTTAAAAGAGACTCATGTAGTTAGAGTGACAGCTTGGGATACAGGAGACTTGAGCGCAAGGATAAACACATTAAAAACTTTCATGGGATGGAGGAGTGGGGAGCATAGCAGAATCTAAGCTATCCCGCTAGAGATCACGAGGTGAAAGTGTAATTTGATGGTAAAAATAGTCAAGTAAGTCTTAATGAAACATCTTTGTGGTTGCTGGCATGAAAGAGCTTTCACTGCTTGACAAAAACCATAGAAATGTATAGCCCCTCCTCTTCCTTTTTCTAGACTAGCCCTGTGAGGGGAACCAACTGACCAAATGCCTTGACTCCAGAGTGCTTGCCTCATGAGGGCGGTGCGGTGAATCCAAAAAGTGAATTATAAACTACGCTGCAGGGAGCAGCCAAGCCACCCTTCTTGAGGTCTTGATTTCAGGGTTGTTTGGGAAATATCTGGAATCATTTGGCCTGGGTTGGTGTGGGGAGAGAGAACCTTTTTGTTTGGCCTAAGATTTTGTGCCCTCTTCACGACTCAAGGGCCTTTCAAAGTTCCAAACACGGGAAGAAAGGATACAATTCATTTCACACAGTGGCTGCAGTGACAAAAGACAGCGGGCCTGTGACAAACGCAACTGGCTGACGACGTTTCTAGAGCTCCAGGCAGTACCAAACAGTAGGGACAAACTAGCCATCATTGTCAGATGCCTGTCTTCGTGATCATGCTCTCGACAAACTCCGTGGTGACAATCCCATTCCGGTCAACACCAGCAGAGCTAGGAGCTTTAGGTCACAGCCTCCGGATTTTATAGGTGGTACGGAGGGCACATTCATATTTTGCAGGGAAACCCTATTTCTCCCTCAGATAAGCAGTTCTGGGGCAAGGAATGAACAGAAATGATACCGAACTGGGAGGGATTGCAAGTGCTTTGGAGGGTAGCGTCATCATTCAAAATGATCTGGACCAACTGGAGAAATGGTCTGAGGTAAATAGCAGGAAATTTAAAAAGGACAAATGCAAAGTGCTCCATTTAAGAAGGAATGGTCAGGTACACACATACAAAATAGGAAGCGACTGTCTAGGATGGAGCACTGCAGAGAGGAATCTAGGGGTCATAGTGGACCACAAGCTAAATGTGAGTCAACAGGGTGACACTGTTGCAAAAACAAGCAAACATAATTTCTGGGCTGCATTAACAGGAGTGTTGTGAGCAAGACACAAGGGCTGCGTCTAGACTGGCAAGTTTTTCCGCAAAATCAGCTGCTTTTGTGGAAAAACTTGCCAGCTGTCTACACTGGCCACTTGAATTTCCTCAAGAACACTGACTTCCTACTGTCTGAAATCAGTGCTTCTTGCGGAAATACTATGCTGCTCCCATTTGGGCAAAAGTCCCTTTTGCGCAATGCTTTTGCGCAAAAGGGCCAGTGGAGACAGCTCAGATTTGTTTTGCGCAAAAAAGCCCCGATCGCGAAAATGGCGATCGGGGCTTTTTTGCAGAAAAAAGCGTCTAGATTGGCACGGACGCTTTTCCGCAAAAAGTGCTTTTGCGGAAAAGCGTCCGTGCCAATCTAGACACTCTTTTCCGCAAATGCTTTTAACGGAAAACTTTTCTGTTAAAAGCATTTGCGGAAAATCATGCCAGTCTAGACGTAGCCAAGAAGTCATGCTTCTGCTCTACTCTGTGCTGATCAGACCTCAATTGGAGTATTGTGTCCAATTCTGGGCACCACCATTCAAGAAAGATGTGGAGAAATGTGGGTGGGCTTTGAGAAGAACAACAAAAATGATTAAAGGTCTAGAAGACATGAGCTGTGAAGGAAGACTGAAAGAACTAGGTTTGCTTAGTTTGGAAAAGAGAAGACTGAGAGGGGACATGAGAGCAGTTTTCAAGTTCCTAAAAGGGAGTTACAAGGAAGAAGGAGAAAAATTATTCTCCTTAACCTTTGAAGATAGGACAAGGAGCAATGGACTTATAGCCGGTCCCCGAGCTGTGAACAATCGACTTACAACCGTTCGTAGTTATGACCAAAGCTGTCGTAAATGGTGGACTCCAAGTTACAAACGCGATCCGCACTTACGAACAGCGCAGTCGTGTGTAACTCTGTGGGGTCCAACTGATGAACGAACTGAGTTACGGCCAATTGCTTGGTCCGTAACCGGTTCATAAGTCAGGAAGAAGCTGTAAATTGCAGGAAGGGAGGTTTAGGTTGGACATTAGGAAAACCTCCTACCTGTCAGGGTGGTGAAACACTGGAATAAGTTGCCTAGAGGGGTTGTGGAATCTCCATCACCACACGATATTTAGACAAACACCTGTCAGGGATGATCTTGATGGGATTTGGTCCTGCCGTGAGAGCAGGGGACTGGATTCGACAACCTCCCAAGGTCTCTTCCAGTTCTAGTGTTCTATGATTCTAAGAAGGAAATCAAAACAGCCTATGGACTGAGGTCCAATCCCAAAACTCAGATCAAATATACAGGATGGCGGGTGGAGGGGGTTATTCTGTGCCGCACAGCGCAGCACTCTCAACCCGGGGAGGTGTGGAAGCTATGGTCGTTTGAAGTTAATTGTATACCCTGCTGAACCTGGATGGCTCTGAGCACCAAGGAGAGACAGCTCTGGGCAACCTTGAACTAGTGTTGCACCAAAAATCCTCAGTGCCCATCCCTACATGTCTCCCCCCGCTTCCCGAAGGCATGGGCTAGCCAGGCAGGGCCCGGCATGCGCTAGCCGGGCAGGCGCCAATCTATGGGGGGGCGCCATCAGGTGCCGCGCACCTGGCTCCCAGATTGTGAGCTGCAGCAGCTCCCAGCGGCCACCCTGCAGTGGCCGCCCCAGGGCGGGGGTCGTGTTAACCCCCACAGCGCCGGCCAGCAGCACCCTTCCCCCCGTGGCTGCAGGGCCCTGCATGGCCAGGCTCGGCCTGCCCGGGCTGCACGCCAGCAGCGCTAGCCAGACTGGGTCGGGCCAGGCACGTGCGTCCTGCCACCGCCAGCTCCGCATGCCCTCCCCAATGTGCCGGGCAGAGGCGGGGCCATGCGTGCACCCTCCCCCAACCCGGGGCGCAATTCCACTGTCTGCCCAGGGTGCTGGAATGGCTTAGTCTGGTCCTGCTTCCCGGCCCCCCTGCAATCCCTGGCATATTCCCCTTTTCCAGGGCATGTGGAGGGATCTTTACAAATGGGGTTTTCATTCCCTATTATACCATTTTATCCAGTCAGCCGGTATAAAGGGGCTGGAGTCAGGGTGGGGATTTCACCCTTGGGCTTTGGGAACATTTGGCTCCAGCTAGAACCTGGTGAAAGGAAAGCATCTTTCCATGGGTTTCGATGGCCCTTGGAATCTCACAGCTTAACCGTGCTCAAAATTGATTCCCTTAGGAAGCTAGAGCATACAACCAGCAGAGGCTCACAAGGGACCCTGCAGCAGGGAATTTTCAGGGGTAGTTGTAAAACACTTTCAATTTCTGACCAAAGGATGCTTTGCTTTGCTCTGCCCAAACACTGAAATGGAAAAAGCTGGCCAGATTCAGACACCGGATAGAGAAATGGCAGAATAATATCATTCAAGCAGTGTTACTTGTAAGCTGAGTGCTTGGGTGGCCACCCAGGAGATATTCAAATGCTCCCCCACTGATTAGCATGCACATGTTTCTGCTGGTGGTGCACATCAGTGCCCATAATAAAATTTATTCCACACATGGATGGAAAAATTAGAGAGAACATTGCACTCCAGTCTCCTTTTTTTCACCTCTATGAACCCTAGCCATTTACTAGGGCCATGTGTGAGGCAACAGGAAATATAATATACTGGGAATATTACAGTATGAATATTATGTCTAGGTTAAGATGAATCAGATTCCAGAGACATGCAATAATCCCCTTCTCCTAGCTCAGGTGCTGGCGGGGAGATGCATGTATACTTTTAACAAGTGGACTGATGCAAGGAGAAGCATTGCTTATGGAGAAACAAGCCCCAGGGGAAAGCCACATTAACTTGAAACCCAGAAGAGCAGCTGTGAATTTCACTCGTTCATTTAACCAGCAAAGTTGGTAACAGTTTGTGTGAATTTGCTATATGTGAAACCAGTCTGCAATGCATTGGGTCGGCAATGTAGCCAGCATTTGGGAAATAGACAGGAGGGGGTCCTGCCATCAGAGTGGGATTGTCATAGGAAAGAAGAATTCCAAGCACAGCAGGAATTACTGAGTAAAGTTCTGAGGCCCGAGTCTCACAGGAGGACAGACAAGATAACAAATGAAATGAACAGGTAGCAGATTTAAAACAAACAAAAGGAAGTTTTTCTTCACACAACACACAGTCAACCTGTGGAACTCCTTGCCAGAGGATGTTGGGAAGACAAGGACTTTAACAGGATTCAAAAAAGAGCTAGATAGATTCATGGAGAGTAGGTCCATCAATACTTATTAGCAGCGCTCAACAATTAGTGTAATCAACTCGCCAGTGGCGAGTAGATTACAAGCCAGCACAGCCATGCAGCCGTGGACACTCCCCGCCACTTGGCAAGCCCTGCTTATTAGCCAGAATGGGTAGGAATGGTGTCCCTAGCCTCTGTTTGACCGGGGCTGGAAATGGGTGACAGGAGAGGGATCACTTGATGATTACCTATTTCTGGTCACTCCCTCTGGGGCATCTGGCATTGGCCACTGTCGGAAGACAGGATCCTGGGCTAGACAGACCTTTGGTCTGACCCACTCTGGCCGTTCTTATGTTCTCTTGAGAGGGTTCAGGGTTTGTCCTCCTAATTCTCCGGTGCCTTTCTCCAGTGCCTTTCCCACGCTCTCAACCAAGTCAAAGCCAGCAGCTTCTGCATCCACCAGGACCTTGTCCTTCCCCTCTACCCTTAAATCTCTAGACCCAGATCCACAACACAGTCAGCTCCTGGCCTTCCAGGAATCCAGAAGAAATGGGTCCAAATCCAGCTCTTCCCTCCTTGCACAGAGAAGAGTTAGGAAGGGCTGCTTTCTGACAGGCCTCTCAATAAGAAACTATTCAAGGGCGTGACAGGACACTTGCCCTGCACTGGCCCTTTAAGGGCAAAAACCCAGCCCTGAGTGAGGGCTGCAGCTCAGCTCCAGCTGAGGCAATTGTTGCTAATGAAGGCCCAGCTGGGGGCTATATAAAGAAGGGCAGGGGACTTATTGCTGCTCTGGATAAAGAGCAGGAGGGAGTTGGCTGCTAGGGAAAAGATTTGGTCAAGCTAGTTGCCAGGCTGCAGGGCCCTGAAGCAAGGCCTGAAACCACTAGGCAAAGGCAGCAGATCCATATCCCTTTGCCAGTGACGAGTGGCCATTGCAGACAGCAGTTTGCCCTGAGGCAGCAGCTAGATGAAGACTGACAGTGGGTCACTGAGGCAAGGTGGGTCCAGGGGAAGTGGGTGTTCCTTGGAAAGAGAACAGGATGCCCCTTGGGAGGGGAGGACCCTGGAGTGTAAAACTAGATAAATACCCAACCCCCAGAAGGGGGCTCAGAGACACTGGAGTGGGCACCGCCCGAGGGCAGTGTCCTGAAGAGGATTCTGTGGTCCGAGAATGACGTGGGTCCAGAGTAGAGGGGGAAGCGAGAACGCTGGAAGACACCGGTGCTATTTACATAGCTGGAGTTGCACACCTGAAGCCGAGCTTCCAAGTCTAGTATGGTCCTGGCCTAAGGATAAGAAATAGCGAACGAGATCAGGGAAAATGGAGCTAAAACAGGAGTCAGAGCCACATGGAGAAAGAGAATAAGTAGAATCTGCTCAATGAAGAAGAGACTGAAACAAAAGTGAGAGGAAAAGGGGGGGAACAAGTAGGCATGAGCTGCAGTGGGGGAGGTCTAGGTTGGACATTAGGAAAACTATTTCCCAAGGAGGGTGGGGAAGCGCTGGGATGAGTTCCCTAGGGAGTGGGTGGAATCTCCATCCCTAGAGGTTTGTAAGGCCTGGCTTGACCAAGCCCTAGCTGGGATGATTTCATTGAGGTTGGCCCTACTTTCATTGGGACAGGGGACTGGACTCAGTGACCTCCGGAGGACTCTTCCAAGGGTTGAATTTTATGAGCAAGTATAGCAGCAAGGACTGGGCTGGAGAAAAGCTGGGGAAAGACCGACAGAGAAATGAAACCTAACAGAACTGAAGACATTCCAGAGGGAAGAGGGTTGGTGAATGGCTAGAAAGGAGTTAATGAGAGCCAGAATCACAACAGTTTGGAGAAATGTTTATTTTATTTAGCATTAATTGCAGGAAAGAGCCCATAAATTGTGGTTAGAAAAAAAAACCATTATGCCCTGTGCAATGCCAGCTTTGTGCCAGCCATCCCTTCGAAGCAGGTGTATTATTCCTAGTTCCCTAGGCATAAATAAATATTTGCTTTTCCATGTCTTTTTATGATGGCATTTCATTATTTTTTACTGCGATGCAGTGAACGGTTCTGATTCCTCCAGAACAAATCAGGAGGGGGGGTGGTGGTGGTGGTGGTGGTGTGTGTGTGTGTGTGTGTGTGTGTGTGTGTGTGTGTGTGTGTAAAATTAGGAGGTAGCGGAGTGATGGAGGGGGTCCCATGCCTGATCTCCCCCTTCTAACACATTCATAATAAGAGCTCGAAATGATTCTGATCTGGTGCTTTCCGTCAGTGATTCTCCAAACATTCCACAAACGAGATCAGCACCATTATTCCCATTTTACAGTGGCTAAAGTGAGGCACGAGGCGAATAATGATTTGTCCAAAGTCTCCTGAGTTCCAGTCCAGTACTCTTACCACTAGGAAATACTGCTTCACTTCCACATTCACAGAGTCACGAGTCACCCCTGAATCCTACTAACTGACTCATGCCTGCAGCAATTATGAAAGCTTTCAGATAACTATACTACAGTAAAACATTGTGGCTACGTCTAGACTGGCATGATTTTCCGCAAATGCTTTTAACGGAAAAGTTTTTCTGCTAAAAGCATTTGCAGAAAAGAGCATCTAGATTGACCCGAACGCTTTTCCACAAAAGCACCTTTTGCGGAAAAGCGTCCGTGCCAATCTAGACGCGGTTTTGCACAAGAAAGCCCCGATAGCCATTTTCGCCATCGGGGCTTTTTTGTGCAAAACAATACTGCGTTGTCTACACTGGCCCACTTGCGCAAAAGCATTTGTGCAAGAGGGCTTTTGCCCGAACAGGAGCAGCATAGCATTTCCGCACTAATTTCAGACGGTAGGAAGTCAGTGTTCTTGTGGAAATTCAAGTGGCCAGTGTAGACAGCTGGCAAGTTTCTCCGCAAAAGCAGCTGCTTTTGCGGAAAAACTTGCCAGTCTAGACGCAGCCTGTGTGTATGGGGGAGTTCCTCTGTATGTCCCTTTTGCTCCTGACTCTTCTAGCTAAAATTAAGATGGGGGGGGGGGAATAAAGGTGTCTACTTTATGCAAGCCCTCTGCCATACATTTCTGCTAAAGTGATGAACAGTGAATGAACTGGCCCTGCCATTTGTAGGCTTCAGAGTTAACATTTTCAGTGAAACTGAAGGGGGATCATTCATACTTGTCTTGGACATTGATTATTTCTATAGCTGCAGGCTTGTTTAATCAAGTCACATTCAGAAGACTTTCTTCACAACTCTAAAGGCTGGACACTACTTCTACAATAGATCCTTAATGTCTCTAGAACAGTGTTCCTTAAACTTTTTAAGACCGCGGAACACCAAACAATATTTTTTTTAATGAAGAACACCAAAGATTTTTTGTTGAGAAGAGAAAAAAAAGGGGGGGTCGGGGGGGGGAAGTTGAGAAAAAAAAAGTCACCTGCCTCTTTAAGGGTGGCCATTTTGAACTCTGTTGTTCGGTGGGCCACGGAACACAGTTTAAGAAACACTGCTCTAGAGTCGGATGGGATTACCAAACAGAGGCTAGGAAGGTGTGATCACCTGGTATTGGCTCAATCCTCTTCCTGAGCTGGGAGGACAGACTGTGCAAAATGATCACACATTTTAAACTTGTAGCCAATTCACTGAAGGTCATAAACCTTTTGGAGCATCTCACTTCAGTCTGGTTTATGATTCTAGGTGGAAAACCATGAAACTCAATGCAAACGCAGGGGCACCTCGGCTGTTTCAGTCAAGAATCATTACAGCTTAGGGAGCTGGCCCCATTTAGCAGGCTGCAAAATTTCTATGAAATTAAAGAGGACAGACGTTTTTGTGAGGAATACATAGGGGAATCTTGAGTAGAACTTGGAAGTCGTATTAAATCCGTTTGGCGCTGGAGCGCGTGCTGGTGGAATTCTGTGCCCAGTTTGGGTGTTCACCGTTCAAGGAGGACGTTCATGAAGTGGAGAGGGTTCAGAGAAGAGCCAGGAGGATCATTAATGATTGGAAAATGTGCCTTATAGCCAGCACTGGGGAAGACACGGCCCGGGGGCCAGATCCGGCCCTGGGGCCGGATCCAAACTGCTTCACACTTGGATCTGGCCTGCAGACTGCATCTGGCCTCTTTCTATTTATATCCTGCTGCTCCTGCCCCTGAATTTCCAGGCGGTGGCTCAGGCAGAAGGATCCTATTTAAATGGCTCCCAGCTCCCAGTTGTGGCACTATCCCGGCACAGGCCGGAGCTATGAGCCTTGTAAATAGCCATGGCAACCCTCATTGGCTGCCTGGCAACGCAAAAGCAGCGGGGTGGGGAGCTGGCAGCCCTTTGCAGTTTTTTCGTTAATTCAAGACAACGCTGAGGGGAGGCTAGTCCCCAGCCCCGCCCCTTCTGGGGGTGGAGCCAGCACCAAAATTCATTAAGCGGTCCCCCTGCAAACATTATTGCCTACCCCTGCTCATAGTGATAGGCAGACCCACCGACAAGAGAGGGCAGAGAGAGGGGGCAATTGCCCCAGGTCCTGGTGATTCCAAAAGATCTGGGGCTCCTGACCGCTGCTGCCACTTCCTGCAGCAGTGACGGTGGCTGGAGCTCCGGGCCTTTTAAAATCGCCACCAGAGTGCCAGGCAGTGTGCTCCCGATCCCCCCACCGCACACTCCAGCCAGCTCTGAGGGCTGCTTGCCCAGCTCCGCCCCTTCTACGCAAGCCCCACCCCTTCTGGGAGTGCAAAGCTGCCCCCTACACACACAGGCTGCGTCTAGATTGGCATGAATTTCAGGAAATGCTTTTAACGGAAAAGTTTTCCGTTAAAAGCATTTTCGGAACAGAGCGTCTAGATTGGGACGGACGCTTTTCCGCAAAAGCTTTGTGCAAAAGGGACTGTTGCCTGAACGGGAGCAGAATAGTATTTCCACAAGAAGCACTGATTTCAGACAGTAGGAAGTCAGTGCTTTTGCGGAAATTCAAGCGGCTAGTGTAGACAGCGGGCAAGTTTTTCTGGAAAAGCGGCTGATTTGCTGGAAAAACTGGCCAGTCTAGACACAGCCACACTGCCCAGGGGCCTGGCGATCCCGTCAGATCCCCTGGCGATAACTCAAGAGCTCAACCTGTTTAGCATAATTAACAGGCTAAAGAAGTGACTTGATTAAAATCCTTAAAGTCCCTACATGGGGAAGAGAACATTCCTTCGACAACGGTCGATCATGAGCCAATGCTGGAAGCAGAAGCTAGACAAATTCAGACTGGAAATAAGACCCCATTTTTTAACCGGGGGCGGGGGTCATTAACCATTGGTGGTGAATTCTCTTTATCCCCTGGCAATTTTGTAAGCAAGCTTGGTTGTGTTGCCAGAAGACCTGGCTGGTTCCACACAGGATTAACTCCGGGACATTCTGAGGCCTGTGCTAATCAGCAGGCCAGATGAAAGGATCAATGCGTGTTCGTCCTCGCTGGGCAAAGCTAAGCCTACACAAGGGGACCTTAGTTCAAACCGGTGTCCTACCAAAGACACCGAGAGGAAAGCGATGTACGGTTTTGAATCAGGACTACAGTGAAACAGCCACAAAAATGAATAATCATGCCAACGAGCGAGAGATTTTTATTTAAGCCAGAAAGCTACGCAACAGATTAGGAGTTAGCCTTTAGCTACAGGTTGAACCTCTAAAACCAGGACTCCCTGGTCCAACAACATGTTCCTGGCCCACAAAGCCCCAGCGGCCAGGAATCAGGATGTAGGATGGCTTGTGTCCAGAGTCCTGCAGGGGCCAGAAGTCAGCCTGGGGTTGCAGCCTAGCTGGGGCCGTAAGCAGAATCAGTGGGGGGACCAGTAGCCAATGCGGGGGCGGGGGGGGAGAGTGTTGCAGCTGGAGCCATGAGCAGAGCCGAGCAGGGGGCAGACCAGAATTGACCTCCCATAAAATTCCCTCCCAGTCAGGCCCTGAGGGTGCCAGACCACAGAGGTCCAAACCTGCAGCGTCAGCATTTTGAATGGCTCTGAGGCCAGCCTGCTCCCCAGCAGGATGAAATCTGGAGGAGCGTTAGGGAACTTGCAGGGCATGGGCACTGGTTGGAGAGTGCGTATAACCCCTGTCTATGCCGCACCTACCCCTCGTCTGCATTGGTAAAGGAGAGGTGGTGTGAAGCTCTGACGCTCCATTTTATATGGTGCACCCATAGGACATCACTGTGGAGAGCAATTTCCGTTGGCTGCGGATCCCTGTCGGCAGAACGCCAGCCCAGAGCTGCCGTTGCCCCCTTGTACTTTCTGGAGTGGCCTACGTTGGGAGGGCGTTTGCTTGGGGACCTCTGGGTGGTGGGTTCAATCCTCCCCACCACTTTAGGACCAGAACTGCTAGAAACAAAGGATCCCAAGCCCTGAGAAGGGGAAAAAAGAGGATTCCTTTCTACCGTACTTGTCCCCTAGCTAGAGCAAGCTTCATTAAAATGGACCCCATCAACAGCAAGCATTGGGCTCCTCAAAGCAGAAAGATTTTGACTGGTCTCTCCTTTCATGACCATATCTCATGCGTAACCTCAAAGCAATCATTCTTCCACCACCAGCCCTTGGAATTGTGTGTCTCTTCACCGGGGGATCAGGGAGAAGGGAAAGACGGGGTTAGCACTGGAATGGGTTACCTCGGGAGGTGGTAGAATCTCCATCCCTAGAGGTGTTTAAGTCTCGGCTTGACAAAGCCCTGACCGGGTTGATTTAGTTGGGACTGGTCCTGCTTTGGGCAGGGGGCTGGACTTGATGACTTCCTGAGATCTCTCCCAGCCCTGGATTGTATGATTCTAGGGGGCGGGGGAGTTGATTTCTGTGGCATTAAATGAGGTACAAGTCGACCATTTAAAGCTGTTTGACTCCCTCTGCGCCCAGGACCTCTGAAGTTTATAGCCAGTGTTGATGTGGGCTCGCAGTTGTAACATCTGTATCGTCGCGGTGCCAAGTCGGGTTATTTCATTTTTTTTCTCCATGGCTTGGTCTCCCCTCCATGTGCGTGTAAATCTCCAAAGGGAAACACTGTGTCATAATTTTTAACCAAAAAGCTAATCCCAGGCAGTCTGTTATAGTAACACCTGCAAGGCAAAGAGGCTTTTCCAGCCAAGACTACCGTTAATATGGTATAAGGCTGCCACTGCCCCCTCAGGGAACCCACAGACCAAGGTGAGCTAATGAGCGACAGGGCAGACTGTTTACATCAGCCAGCAGGTTGGCGTCACAAGACCCTGAAAAGCAGGTCACGTTACCAGTGATCTCTGTCGCAGGGAAGACAAATGGCATTTGCTGAGACTGTAAAAGGGAAGGTCAAGAGAACCGAAATCAGGGTGAAATTCACACTCCACCCCCATGCAGAGGGCTCACATGAGGTAAAACAGCTCTTCAAATCAACGGTGCATGGTGGGTTTCAGCTTTCTGAGGCAACGCTGCTTTTGAAGATCCAGAACTCCTGTGGTTTGTTTGACGTTTTCTTCCCGTCTTTATTTTAAAGATGAGTTGGCTGTTCAGGAAAGGTACCATGTGGTATTGGAAAAGTTTCGGAAAAGGGCAAGAAAAATGATGAGGGGTTTGGAACAGGTGTCATATGAAGAGAGAATAAAAGGACTGGGACTTTTCAGTTTAGAAAAGAGGAGACTAAGGCAGGATATGATAGAGGTCTATGAAATCATGACAGGAATGGAGAAAGTAAATAAGGAAAATGTATGTACTTTCTCCCATAATATAAGAACTAGGGTTCACCAAATGAAATTAACAGGTAGCAGATTTAAAACGAACAAAAGGATGTTTAAATTCATGCAGCTCACAGTCAACTTGTGGAACTCCTTGCCAGAGGACGTTGTGAAGATCAGGACTTTAACAAGGTTCAAAAAAGGACTAGATACATTCATGGAGGATAGGTCCATCAATACTTGTTAGCCCGGATGGGTAGGAATGGTGTCCCTAGCCTCTGTTTGTCAGAGGCTGGAAATGGATGCCAGGAGAGGGATCATGTGATGATTCCCTGTTGTGTTCACTCCCTCTGGGGCACCTGGTATTACCGGGCTAGATGGACTTTGATCTGACCCAATATGGTCATTCTTAAGTTCTTATGTGGCAAATCCTAGAGCTTGGAATAAGAGAGCACCCAGAATTTTGTCACCCAACCCTAAATTCAACAAATAGGGAAGGAGGACGTACTCAGACATTGTGAAAGTTGTTTATCTTCCCCCTTTATAGCATTGGCAATACACCTTACTTTTGCAATATCCCTCCTCCTGAGCATACTCAACCCTGCCAACATACCTTACCCCTCACCTGGAGCACCTCACATATAGCTCTTCTAATCCTCATTATTAACCTTCGGAACCCTCTGCTATTCCAGCCCTCCCCCACGCACGAGAGAGCAATGGACTTCTTTCCTAGCCTTCTCGCTCCATCCCACCCTCCCATGACGGAAGCTGTGGGCTTCCAACCACCAGTTATGTCCTACGACAAGTGTAACCCCCTGGCCTGTAGGGGTCCGTCTACATGGCAGCATTATTCCGGAATAACAAAGAGTGTGTCTACACGACAAGCCGTTATTTCAAAATATTGTCGAGCTGGAGGACTTCTTACTCCGACTCCTGTAACCCTCATTTCACGAGGAGTAAGGGAAGTCAAAGGAAGAGTGTTCATGCTTTGACTTCCTGCTGTGTCAACTTAATTCGGCTTTTGCTGCTGTTATTTCTACTCCAGCTATGAGATTGACCTAGCTCAAGTTGAATAGAATCATAGAATACTAGGACTGGAAGGGACCTCGAGAGGTCATCGAGTCCAGTCCCCTGCCCTCATGGCAGGACCAAATACTGTCTAGACCATTCCTGATAGACATTTATCTAACCTGCTCTTAAATATCTCCAGAGATGGAGATTCCACAACCTCCCTGGGCAATTTATTCCAGTGTTTGACCACCCTGACAGTTAGGAACTTTTTCCTAATGTCCAACCTAATATAATAATAGCTTAATTCGGTTTTTGCCCTGCCGTGTAGACTTACCCTGAGGGTCTAAGGTATCTCCCCCAGCTGAGGGTAGCCATAACTGGCATAACTTGGATAGAAGAAGTAGCAAATTTCTAAGCTCTCTCTCTTTGTCAAGATCAAAGAGGCTCCTTTTTCTGACACAGTCTGGAGAAGGTGAGTTTGCTCAAAGGGTCTATGCAGGACTTACACGCCCTGGAGATGTAGCTGGGGCAGTAGAAACAAAGATTTATAAAAGAGAGAGAATGGGAGGGAACAAACGTCCTAGCCCTCTCTCTGCAATGGAATATTTCTGCATTACTTGGGGCTGCGGTTTATTTTACCAGTACTGACTAGTTCAAGCCACATTTAGCCAATAAATATGAAATATGAGGTCACTCCACCATTTAGCTGTTACCCTGTCTACACATTTCACAGCTGGGTAGTAACCTTTTAACTAGCGTCTGCCTCAGTGGGGAGTCTACATAAAATCAGAGCCAGGATCCATTGGTCTTGGTGGGGGATCAAGAAATAGAAACGCCAACAGGATTTCTGAGCAGGGAACAAAAATAATCGGCTGGGCAGTGGTGTAGCGAGGGAGGGTGGGGGGGCAGTTGCCCCCGGGTGCCGTGCTAGGGGGGCACCAATTTAGTCCCCCTCCGCTCTCCCTGTCATCCCTCCACTCGCCTGCTCCTCCTCTGCCTGCCGCCTCTGGCTGGAGCTTCTTCCCTGCCTCTCTGCCCCCAGCCCAACTCTCCTCCATCTCCGCTGGTGGATTAGTGCGTGGGGGGGCCCGGCCCCAAACTCGAGGGGGCGCGGGAAGACACAATACAAGCTCCCCCCCCCCTCCTCCCAGGGTCGGGCTCAGCCATGAGCCGGGATCAGGGCCCCGCCACGCAGTGGCAAGGGGCGGAGCAAATTTTGCCTTTGCCCCCGGGCGCATAACACCCTCACTAAGCCTCTGAGGCTTGGACTATCTCTCCTTTCTGGTAGATCAGTGTGAGTGCCAGTGGAGTTACAGGAGCCCTGGAGTTCTTTAAACCCTGGTCTACACTAGGGCTGTGTCTAGACTGCATCCCTTTTCCGTAAAAGGGATGCAAATTAGACACATAGCAATTGCAAATGAAGCGGGGATTTAAATCCCCCCCACTTCATTTGCATAAACATGGTTGCTGCTTTTTTCCGGCTCGGAGCTTTGCCGGAAAAAAGCGCCAGTCTAGACGCGGATCTTTCGGAAAATAAAGCCTTTTCCGAAAGATCTGTGTCTAGACTGGAGCTTTTTTCCGGCAAAGCTCCAAACCAGAAAAAAGCGGCAGCCATGTTTATGCAAATGAAGCGGGGGGGATTTAAATCCCCGCTTCATTTGCAACTGCGATGTGTCTAATTTGCATCCCTTTTACGGAAAAGGGATGCAGTCTAGACACAGCCTAAGGTTTTATTTTGAAGTAGCCCCCCTTATTTCGAAAAACTAAATAGAGCATCCCCATGACCAAGCCCGTTATTTCGAAATAACAGGCCGCTTATTTCAGAATCTGTCCTCCGGCTTTCCTTGGGGAATAATGCTAATTTCAGAATCATTATTTCAAAATAGCAGTCGCGTAGATTCTTCAGTGCCACTATTTCGAAATAACGACTCCCCAGAGTAACTTGAACTAATTTCTCCTCAGTGCATCCTGGGGCTCTAAGTCGAGGTAGCGTCCACATTATCGGAGCCTGCCTCAGACTAGTTTTGAGGCTACCCCATTGTGTGGACACACTAATTTGATTTTATTATTTCGGGACTTATTAAATCGATTTTAGTTATTTCAAAATAGTTTCCTAATGTCGACATGTCCTAAGATATGATGCCCTTCTTGCTTTTGAACATGGATGGGGGAAGCTGGACAAGACCATGCCTTCTGCTTTACAAGTAGTATGTTCTCTGTGCTTCCGTTTCGAAACACGGGCCAGCACACGAAGAATTTTCCCTCCTCATGGCACAGTCCTATGTGGACACATTGGAGAAAGTCCAGAAAAGGGCAACAAAAATGATGAGGAGACTGGAGCACATGACTTATGAGAAGAGGCTGAGGGATTTGGGCTTATTTACTCTACAGAAGTGAAGAGTGAGGGGGGATTTGAGAGCAGCCTTCAGCTATCTGGAAGGGGCTTCCAAAGAGAATGGAGAGAGGCTGTTCTCAGTAGTGACAGAACGAGGAGCAATGGTCTATAGTTGCAGCGGGGCAGATCAAGGCTGGATATTAGGAAAAACTGTTTCACCCGGAGGGTGGTGAAGTACAGCCAGTCCCTGAGTTAGGAATGCATCCATTTACAACCGTTTGTATTTACGACCAACCTCCTATACAGCCGGAACCCAAGTTACGAACAAAATCCGCACTTATGAACAGCACGGCCATACATCAGTGAATGTAATCGGCCTTCCAAACACATCAAGTTACAACCAAGTTCTTGGAGCATAACTTGTTCATAAGTCAGGGACCAGCTGTACTGGGATGGGTTCCTTAGGGAGGGGGTGGAATCTCCATCCCTAGATGTTTTTAAGTCCCAACTTGACAAAACCATGACTGGGATGATTTAGTTGGAATTGGTCCTGCTTTGGGCGGGGGTGGAGAGGCGTTGAACGTCCTGAGGTCTCTTCTAGCCCTGGGATTCTATGTGAACACACAACGATAGCCTTCCATAGCGTTATTTACAAGATGTAGAAAATGGATCTCGTTGTCTAGCAGCTCCTATGACATTTCTCCGGAACCCTACTGACCTCATCCAGTTCTACAGGATACATCGGTGAGGCCACAGTTTTGATTCAATGTATTATGGAGAGTCTCAAACCCTCTCATGCCATAAGACCTGAGGCCTATTTGGAGAACTGAGGGTCTCACCTCTCTTTGCAGTCTTTCTCCCCCTAGCTAGTTAAGGCCTTCTAAATTTCGGTTGTCCATCTACCCAAGAATTGAATGCCACTTCTTCTTAAGTGGGTCCCTTTATTTGACCTCGGGGTAGTTGCTGCTTAATGGATGGGACTCTTCTCAATAAACCCCTTTAGCAATGAGTCTGGTACATTTCCAGAACCTCTATAGTCATGATAACGATGAGACCAACTCTCAGAGCTTAACCTGGTTGTGAACCTTGCGACAAGCCCTGATTCCATGTCAGCTAAAATTGCATCTAGAAACATCATCAGGTTAGATCTACCCCTCTAAGACCTAGTGAATTAATCTTGAAAAAAAAATCCACGTGTCTATGCAACAGGGTGGACAGGGACAGAAGAGACACTTGCCAAGAAATTCCTAAGTGTAAGGATCTGGGAAGATGCCACATTAGGGAAATACCAAAAAAGAGGAGAATTGTGACAGGTTGGACCAGGCCTTAAGGCCCCCTGCTGGAGGGCCTGTGGTCCTGCCACACCTCATCCCATAAAAAGCCATAGAGAAGTCCTCGAGGAGGCTAGAGTGGCTCTGGAGGAACCAGCCAATCAGGGGCCAGGAAGGCCTACAAAAGGAGCTGCAAGACTAGATGCAGCTCAGTTACAGCCCAAACCTGGAAAGGAGAAAGTCAGGGGTGGCTGGCTGGCACAACGGACAGCTCCCCATGGAGAGCTGTTTTGAGACTATGATGAACTGGGGTAGAGCCCTGAGCTAGGGGCAAAAAACTGTCTCTGGAGAAGAGGCTCTGGAGGTACCACTCACTCCTGAGTGAGGAAATAAACTGGGAGACTACAGGGGGCACCGGAGTGGGCCCCTGGTAAAGTATCTGCCCAAAAGGGGTTGTGCTTCAACAGAGCGTGACTCAGCCAGAGGGCTGAGTAGCCAAAAAGGCGGTTAAAGAGGCTGTGCAGGAAAACACTCTCAGCCAAACAGGGGTGTTCCTGAGAGGTAAGTGCTACTCCGGTACAGGAATAAAGAATGTATGGGGCAGAGCATGGAGCCATGTTGCCTCAGACCTGGGAAGGATGCGGCCCTGTACTCCAGAGAGTCAGGGGAGTAGCTCAGAAACGAAAACTACATAAGCAGGCGGTGTGCAGATGAACAGCAGGCTCCACAGAATTTGGGCCCGCTGACCGTCATCCTTCTGCAGACTGAACTGAAACTAAAAGCAAAGCCGGGGCACAGGAGAAGCTCTTCGAGGGAGGGCCCTGTCCCGCTGCTGCGATGCGAGCGAGGGGATGGCGCGTCCCGTCCCAGCGTGGCAGCGTCTCCGAGGAGGCAAGCCAGAAAAGCAGTCAGCTCGAGCTGCTGGCAGGGCTCAAGGGATGACTTGGATCAGCCCGTTGCCCCCGCCCTCTGGCACGCAGAGAATTCCAACCTGCTTCTCTCTCTGACGTCAGGGCTGAGCATCAGCACTGGACACATGGCACCGGCTTCTGGAGACGGCTGCCGGCCCCACCCCGGCACAGCTGGAACCGCCTAAAATGGGACCTCGTCAATAAGCTGCCTTTTATAGAACTATAAAACCAAGAGTTCACGTACGAGGAGCTGGGCCAGCGCCTCGGGGAGGTGGCCAGACTTGGCCACCACTGCTGCCTGACAGTCTGGGCCCTGCTGCTCCTTGCCCAACCAAAGCAGGGGGAGGGTTAGGAATGACACAGTGGCATTTATTTCAGAAGCTCCAGGACTAGATGACACAGGAGCCGAATAGCCGATGCAGCATTTCCCAGACCTTCAGGCAAGATTCAGATCAGCAGACAGACAAATTGATGGAGGGATGGATGGGTATGGACTCCCACACATCACCAATACACCCATATTTGCGACATTGCCTTGTTCTCTGTCAGTGTTGGCAGCTGTCCGGAAATACTCACTAGCATCCTAAGGACTTGCACCCCTCCGAACGGCAGTGATCGCAAAGGGGCTCGCACCGAGACACAGATTGACCACCTAATGCCTCCCCCAACCCAGACAAATACCAGGCTCAGCCCTGGGAACAAACGCCCCTGCAGCACATTAGTGTCGGAGGCAGTTAATAAAGTGCACACTTGTAATGCTGGGCCCGGAGACAAGAATAACATGAAATAACACGGCACCCACCCACTAAGAACACCGAATGTGTCACACTCCTCTGTGTCATGAGTTTAAAAATACCTTCCCTGACGGGCTTTTTTTGGGGGAAAAAAAGCTTTTATTGATATTTTTGAGCGGCGAACTCTGCCTGGTGGAAAATGGTTGTGGCAGAGCCCAGGCAAGGGACGGTGATGGATGTCTGCTTGTTTTACGTTCAATGAGAGGAAAGGAATGAAAAAAAGGTTGCAATTGCATGTTTCTTACCAAGAGGGAGCAGCCTCAACCTAAACCACAACGGCAGATGCGAAGGGAGGTGGCTTTTGAGGCCGGTGGAAATATACAAACAGGGACAGCCTGGAGCGGAGATGTTATGGGAGGGAAGGGATTCGAAGCTGAAGGAAAGGCTGGAGGATTTGGTCCTGCCGAGGACTTCCGCTTTGTGCTGTTCATTTCACCCAAAGCTGTGGAAGTGCTTGGCAGCAGAACTGGAAATGAGCGACAGGCCGAGAGGACGGGGGGAGGGGGAGGAGTTTGAATCAGGATCCTCTTCAAAGAGTTGTCTAGGTGTGGGTGGCTGGTAATGCAGGCAAGAGAAAGCACAGCCTTCCCAAAACTGACTACATACCCCGGCCACCAGGAAGGCTGGGGCTGGGGCCACAGCAAGGCAGCCCTGGTCCTCTAGGTGGCAAAGAAGAATCGGGCTGTGGGTGGGCGGGGCTTGGTTCCAGGGGCGGGCCTCGGGTGGAAGGGGTGGGGCATTTTCTATACACTGCATTATGTATCAGAGTTGTCTGTTCGCCAGACACGCTTCTAGACCTGCCTAAGAAGGGAGTTGAATAGTGAAAAGACAGTGACCATCCTAGGCAGCATTTGGACTATCTTGTGGTTAAGGCACTGGTGCAATTTAATCTCCCTGGTTCTCAGTCCCCTTCTAAAAACAAGTAATAGTCATGCTTCCTCTGCCTGTCCTCTCCATATAGACTCTAGGGCTATGTCTATACTGCAAGGTTTTTGCGCCAAAAAAACACCTCTTTTTGCACAAAAACCAGTGGAGCGTCCACACCTCAAGCATGTTTTTGCGCAAGAAAATTTACAGTACAATGGCAAAACAGAGGGCTTTTTGCGGTAGTTATTCCTTCCCCCACGAGGAATAACTCCTTTTTGCACTACAGCTCTTGCGCAAAAAGGCACGTATGGACGCGCCGCAGGGGTTTCTTGTGCAAAAAGAGCCTATCAGAAAAAGCACAGGTGCGCCGATGGCTATTCTGTTAATGGTAATCAGAGCTTTCTTGCACAAGAGCATCCATGCAATGTGGACGCTCTCTTGCACAAAAGCACATCGCTTTTGTGATGTGGTTTTGAGGTGTGGACACGCTTTTTGGAAAGAAGTTTTTGCGAAAGATCTCTTCCGCAAAAAGCTTCTTGCGCAAAAACTCTGCAGTGTAGTCAAAGCCTACGAGTACATCTGCACTGCACAGAGAAACCCATGTCAGTAACTCCTTGTAACCTGACTGCTTGGGCGGCCACCCAGGAGAGATTCAAATGCCACCCAGCTGATAAACAGAGCACCCGCAGCCTCCCACAGTTGGCAGCATGTGTGTCTATTGGTGGTGCACATCTGCACACGAATCCGTGCATATGACAACATTTATTCCACACACATAGGTGGAAAAAATTCGAGGGGACATTTCTGTGGTGTCCAATTGGGCCCATAAGGCAAAGCCTTGGTGATGGCTGGCATTGTGTAACAACAAACATTCCCCTTGCACCTGGAGATGAACTTCTGCCTTGCACTAGAAAGAGGTTTTTTTCCCAAGTGGTACAGATAAGCATTCGGATTCCAAGGGCTGGTCTACAGGCCCCATTACCCCGTCTCAGGACACTGATATTGTACATAGATCAGGGTATGTCTACACTAGCTCGTTAGTTCGAGCTAAGTAGGCAAATGAGGGCAACCGGGGAGTTGCCCTCCACGCGGAGTAACAGTAGTTCGAATTAAAGATCCTAATTCAAACTACCTACTCTGTGCCGCATGTAGCCGTGGGCATGGAGTTCGGACTAAGGGGGATTTTAAAATGGCGGCGCCCGGGAAGATGCAAATGAAGCCCGGGATATTTAAATCCCAGGCTTCATTTGCAACCCCGGTCACCCTCATTTGCCTACCTAGCTCGAACTAACGAGCTAGTGTAGACATACCTTCACTTATTTCATACAGGCCTCGTGGAGACTCAGCATTCAAAATGTCCCCATTTTCCTATGTGTCAGGCACCCTCCCCCCCATGTTTTATGAAAATCGGCTTATGAATATGAATATGCATAACTCATTAATATGAATATGCATAACTCGCAGAGACTTGTTGCAAAATGCATCAGGTAACATATCGATTTTAACCTTACAATCTGCTAAATCTGTACAGCCTATTTTTGTGCATCGGGATGGTTTCTTTCTGTGCCTTCAATAAGGTTTCTTTAATAATAAATTGAGATAGCACATCTACATTAGGGAAGCCTGCCTCAGACTAATTTTGAGGCTTTCCTGCAGTCTAGATGTGCTATCTCAATTTATTATTGAAGGCACAGAAAGAAACCATCCCAACGCGTAGCAAGAGAGGCAAACATGGTAGGAGACTGGATTGGCTTACAGGGGAAATCCTTGGTGAACTTAAGCACAAAAAGGAAACTTGGACAAATGACCAGGGAAGGGTTTAAATGTATAACTCGAGAATGCCGGGGGGTTATCAGGAAGGCGAAAGCACAAATGGAATTGCGACTGGCTAAGGATGTGAAGGATAACAAGAAAGGTTTCTACAGGCATGTTAACAAGGAGAAGGTGATCAGAGAGGGTGTGCGGCCAATAATGGATGAAGGAGGTAACCTAGGGTGTGTCTAGACTACATGCCTCCTTCGACGGAGGCATGTAGATTAGCCAGATCGGAAGAGGGAAATGAAGCCGCGATTAAAATAATCGCGGCTTCATTTAAATTTAAATGGCTGCCCCGATCTGCCGATCAGCTGTTTGTCGGCAGATCGGGGGAGTCTGGACGCGATGCGCCGACAAAGAAGCCTTTCTTCATCGGCACAGGTAAACCTGGTTTCACGAGGCTTACCTGTGTCGATGAAGAAAGGCTTCTTTGTCGGCGCATCGCGTCCAGACTCCCCCGATCTGCCGACAAACAGCTGATCGGCAGATCGGGGCAGCCATTTAAATTTAAATGAAGCCGCGATTATTTTAATCGCGGCTTCATTTCCCTCTTCCGATCTGGCTAATCTACATGCCTCCGTCGAAGGAGGCATGTAGTCTAGACACACCCCTAGTGACAGATGATGTGGGGAAAGCTGAAGTACTCAATGCTTTCTTTGCCTCTGTATTCACGGACAAGGTGGGCTCCCAGACTAATGCGCTCAGTGACGCAAGATGGGATGAAGATGGACAGCCCTTGGTGGGTAAAGAACAGGTTAGGAACTATTTAGAAAAGCTAAACGTACACAAATCCATGGGTCCGGACTTAATGCATCCGAGAGTACTGAGGGAGTTGGCAAATGTCATTGAGGAGCCTTTGGTCATTATCTTTGAAAAGTCGTGGAGATCGGGAGAAATCCTGGATGACTGGAAAAAGGCAAATGTAGTGCCCATCTTCAAAAAAGGGAAGAAGGACGATCCAGGGAACTATAGGCCGGTCAGTCTTACCTCAATCCCCGGAAAAACCATGGAAGGGATCCTTAAAGAATCCATTTTGAGGTACTTGGGAGAGAGGAAAGTGATTAGGAATAGTCAGCATGGATTCACAAAGGGCAAGTCGTGCCTGACCACTCTGATTAGCTTCTATGATGAGGTAACTGGCTCGGTGGATGTGGGAAAGTCAGTGGATGTGATATACCTTGATTTTAGCAAGGCTTTTGATACGGTCTCCCACAATATTCTTGCCAGCAAGTTAAGGGAATGTGGATTGGATAAATGGACAGTAAGATGGATAGAAAGATGGATAGAAGGCCGGGCCCAGCGGGTAGTGATCAACGGCTCGATGTCAGGATGGTGGTCGGTTTCTAGCGGAGTGCCCCAAGGTTCGGTTCTAGGACCGGTTTTGTTCAATACCTTTATTAATGACCTGGATGAGGGGATGGATTGCACCCTCAGCAAGTTTGTGGATGACACTAAGCTAAGGGGAGAGATAGATAGCTTGAGGGCAGAGATAGGGTCCAGAGTGACTTAGACAACTTGGAGGATTGGGCCACAAGAAATCTGATGAGGTTCAACGAGGACAAGTGCAGAGTTCTGCACTTGGGACGGAAGAATCCCAAGCATAGTTACAAGCTGGGGACCAACCGGTTAAGTAGTAGTTCTGCAGAAAAGGACCTGGGGGTTACAGTGGATGAGAAGCTGGATATGAGTCAACGGTGTGCCCTTGTAGCCAAGAAGGCTAATGGTGTGCCAATGTAGACACGCTTTTCCGCAAAAAAGCCCCGATCGTCATTTTCGCGATCGGGGCTTTTTTGCGGAAAAGAACTCTGTGCTGTCTACACTGGCCCTTTCCAGAACAGTTTTCCAGAAAAGGACTTTTGCCCGAATGGGAGCAGCATAGTTTTTCCAGAAAAGCACTGATGATTTTACAGTAGATCGTCAGTGCTTTTCCGGAAATTCAAGGGGCCAGTGTAGACAGCTGGCAAGTTATTCCGGAAAAGCACTGATTTTCCGGAATAAGTGGCCAGTGTAGACACAGCCATAGAATCATGAGTTTTTGTCCCACTTCATCAGATGAACTGGAGTGGAAACAACAGAAATCAATATATAGATATAGATATTGTATAGTTTATAAATATAGATATAGATTTATACATATATATATATAGTTATATAGCTATATCTATCTATCTTGGTTTCTGTTATTTCTACTCTCAATTCATCTGATGAAATGGGTTTTACCCATGATTCTATATATTTTTGTTAGTCTCTAAGGTGCCACAGAACTTCTCGTATGTTCTGTAAGGGAGCCATTTATAGGTTTTAAATCAACCAGCCTCTACAGAGCTTCCAAAGAATTACTAGGATAATCTATGAAATATGACCAAGTCTTTACTGCTCTAGTGAAATGTAACAGGTTGGCACACTGACATGCATAATATTGTTTGCCACTACAACTGGCTGCACAAACTCTAGACTGAGTTCCTCATTAGAATCAATCTGGTTTTTAATTGAATTTGATTTCTCCTTTTCTCTTTAAGCTCTATGGTTTTTGGCTGGTATGCTTTTGAAGTCAGTTAGAGGGTGCTGGGAAAGCATTATTGTATAGCCCTCCTCCCCGCCCCTCAATGTAATCAGCCCTTTTTAGAACTGTCTGTAGCGGCTTGTGCCACTGGATGGTACTTCATTTTTTTTTAATTACAATTTGCAAGATTTGCAAGAAACCCACCATCTTTTTCCTCTTACACTGCTTTGCCCTGGACATGTCAGCCTTGATCAGTTTTATTTGTTCCCCTTGCAAATTTCTCCTGTGAATTGCAACAATTTGGTTACACCCTCGCGTTTAGAGAGAAGGAGTCTATGGTCCTTTCACTTGATTGCCTCCCCTGGTGAGATAGTGTTGCTGATGGTGCTGTAGATACCCATGCACAAGAAAATATGCTCAGGCCACTTGAAACCAGGGATATGATTCAAAATGGGAGTGTGAAGTTTAGTTTTTTATCTGGCTATGGCCTTCTGTTTCCTTGTGTTATGTTTTTCGACATACAAAGGCTCAGCCATGTCGCTTTTATTTTATATTGAGGAAAGCAACAAAGAAGTCAAGTATCCACGAGAGGACATGTGCATCTTAGGGCAGGTCTACTCTATGGGGAAATGTCGACCTCAGAATACTGTACTTGGAGTCAAAGTTGCATAGATCAAGTTGTTGCGGGTCCCCACTCCGGAAGGGTCGATGGGAGAAATTCTCCCGTTGACTGCCTTACACTTCTCCTTCTGGTGGAGCACCATCGTCGACAAGAACGCAATCAACAGTCGCAACCTGCTAAAATCAGCGCCCTCTGGAATTGAGCACCGGAGCGCCGATCTCCTAGTACGTGTAAACCTGCCCTCATCGGCAGCAGATCTGACAACAAAATGGCAGCATATCCAAATGTCAAGGTGAAGAGCACTAAACCACAAAAGGCATCACAGTTTCCTATTTATAGACACTGGCCCCTGCTTTATGGAAACTTGCTAACAGCAAAATTGTCCTTGAATCAGCAATTCTACAGCTCTGGATGGAGCCAAGCTCTGCTTGAGCGACTCCTAAAATTCCACAGGTTAAGGCACCGAAGCTAATTTTATAACAAGCCCGCTCTGCCTTTGCCAGTGAGGTGCAAACGCCTCACTACTTGGACAGTGTCATTTCTGTCCTCTGTTCAGCCTTAATTTAATTGGGTAGAAAAATGGTTTCAGGTTTTGTTTTGTTTTTCCAGGAGGTGACGGGGAGAAAAACAGTTCAGCAGAAGGCCTGGAGTATTGAACTGCTCTGCTGAAGGATAGGAAAAAAAAGCCACTGAGCAGTGTCTAGTACTGCCATGTTGTGGCTGTCGGGAGGCTCGGCTGCAGACTAATTTGGGGCAGCTTCCTGTTTGTCTCGGTCCAGGTCTGAGGAGAAACGGCGGAGAAGCTAATAGGCGCTTCTGCAGGCTCTGACTTGCTGCAGTTGTGTTTTTGGACTGACAGACCCAATTGAGCCGGGGCCTGAGTCGGCTTCCAGCACCAGCTTCAGCCAAGGGACATGGTTAATGTCAAACCTGACGCACTTTGTTTATTGTAAGGTTGCCGTTACACAATGTACCTCTTGGTATTTCCAACTCTGGGCCTGGCTGTGGCAATTTTTTTTCCCCTTGTATTTTGACAAGCCTTTGGCCTCTCAGGCCTACATGGGCCCGGGTTAATCAGCCCATTAGGAGCTGGTATAACACCCTAAGCATTGCAACTGAACATGACTTTAATCTCCTCAGGTTTAGCAGCTCTACCCTCTACTAAAACATGAGCCTGATGTTTGAAAACTAATTGCCTTTAAAAGCAATGATGCCATTTCTTAATTAAGCCCTCCAGGCCCCTGCCAATTTAGACTAAAATAAAATATTTTCATACAATATTACCCAGGGTGAGACCTCAGGGCTAGTGCCAGGAAAACCCCAATAAGTAGATGGAAATTGTCCCCTTATCCCTCCCCCGTACATAGGACACTGTGTCACTCGCATTTATTCAGCCATTTAATTTGTAATGATGCAGTTTGCAGGGTAGGGTTCCTGTCATTCTAACTTATGAATTGCATCTTCCATGTCAGCAGCCGTTGTATTAAACGGAGTTGTGTAGAGTGAGACAAAGAGGAGACCTGGGTGTGCCCAGTTGCTCCCTGCCATCACAAACACACGCTTTGCACAGTCCTGTTGCAAACCCCAGATGGGTGAGATTCCATACGCACAGCTCAGCTGCGGGTAGAGCTGTCTTACTGGGAACAAATCAAACAACCCGCCTGATTTCATTTGGCATATTGTGTTTACTAAGGGAGTCATATTTATGCAGATGAAGAAGGGCCCCGGCACAGAACCTTGCAGCCTGATTAGCCAGAGTACATCAGCACTCTAGCCTGGCCCTCTCTTCTCCTATCCCCCTCTAGCAGATGCAAATGTAACCCGCATTCTTTCCACTGCATGACTTTGTCTTTGTTTCTGCAGGGGAGGGGCAGAGAAGCAGCAAGACGGAGACACGGCTCTTAGCTGGAGGCTGAGGGAGTTGGGTCTGTTTAGTCTGCAGAAGCGAAGAGTGAGGGGGGTTTGATAGCAGCCTTCAACTTCCTGAAGGGAGGTTCCAAAGAGGATGGAGAGAGACTGTTCTCAGTAGTGACAGATGGCAGAACAAGGAGCAATGGACTCACGTTGTGGTGGGAGAGGTCCAGGTTGGATATTAGGAAAAACTATTCCACTAGGAGGGTAGCGAAGCACTGGAATGGGTTCCCTAGGGAGTAGTGGAGTCTCCATCCCTAGAATAGTGATAGAAATGTAGCCATGTTAGTCTGGGGTAGTTAGTCTTTAAAGTGCTACATTGTCCTGCATTTTGCTCCATCCCTAGAGGTGTTTAAGTCTCCGCTTGACAAAGCCCTGGCTGGGTTGATTTAAATGGGATTGGTCCTGCCTTGGGCAGGGGGCTGGACTTGATGACCTCCTGAGGTCTCTTCCAGCTCTATGGTTGGATGATTCTATGACTCTGTGTCTCAGCTCCAGGAACCCTGAAACATCAGCAGCATCTCTCTTTCACACTGATGGGAGACAATGCCCATCTACCAATGGGGGTTTTCCATGCAACAGCCCTGAGGTCTCAGCCTGTCTAGTATTTTCTGAAAGGTCCCAAAAAGACTGAACTCTGGCCCGTGCTCCAGCAAAGCGCTAAGTGGAGGTGGAGGAAGTAGGGGAGTGTCTGGTAACACAGAACAGTGAAAATCCACGGCCCCATGTTGCGCCAGGAGAGACAGCAAAGCCCCTCGATCCCACCTCGACAGCATCAAGCATTCCCTTTCAATGGAGAGAATCCTTCGGCGTGATGACCGCTTTGCACCGGCTTCTTCTCGCATTCTGCGTCCACCTCAGCGATGGTAAAATTGCCCCTTTCCTGCGAAGATCTCAGCGTGGTCTGCAGGCGGGAAAGCTGAGGAACAGAACCAGCCCTAGAGCCCACGTCTCCTACCTTGCCGGGGTGTGGTTGGACTAGAATGTGCTAGATCATCTACTTAGGCCACGTCTCCATGACGACAGAAGGCCGACTGTACTGAGGTTGACTGTTTAGCACCCTATTTTGTAAAGTTGAAGGTGCCTGTTCCACGTCGTTCTGAGTAGCGCTTCCTTTATTCACGAGAGGGTGAACAGCAGGCATGAGAGGAGAGGCCCTTCTGATACCAGGGTTTTTTATTTTAGCAAACGGAGCATTAATGGGACCCCTAAACCAGTGGTCACCAACCAGCAGATCGGGATCTACTGGTACATCCTGGGGCTTCTGACAGGGGATCCTGTCGGGTTTGGCCAGGGGGCTATCAAGCGCTGGTGCTTCAGCTGCCTCTCCCCCTACGTCCATGATGCTCCTGCTCTGCACCTTGGAGCTACCCACTGGGAGCCTCCTGTTTGCTGTGCGGGGTGGGGAGGGGGGAGGAAGAGGCAGAAGAGGGGGCAATAATGTCCCCCTTCCTCCATCCAGAGCCGGCCCAAGCTATGGGCTGACCAGGCTACCGCCCAGGGCGCCGGGTTGCCAGGCCGGGCCAGGGCGGGACTGCGCATGCACCGGGGGGCCCGGGGCGCATGAATGGCTCAGGCCAGCCCTGTCTGTAACCCATCTCCACAGAGCAGGGGTGGGGACAAAACGGGGCTCAAGATGGCACTTGCGGGCTGCTTTTGGGAGCAGCGTAGGGCCGGCGTAGGGGTGAGCCTGCTTTAGCCCTGCTGCTGCGCCACCACCCAGGAGACACCTGCCCCCCTTCACTGGGACCCCCCCCAGAGCCTGAGCCCCAAATCCCTGCCCCCAGCCTGGTGAGAGGGAGTGAGGATGGGGGAGGGGAGAAGGATGGAGTGAGCTGGGCAGAGCCACCGAGACGGGGAGGTTCAGGCAGGGCCTCGGGGAAGGAGCTGGGGCAAGGATGTTTGGCTCTGAGGCCGACACTGGATTGCGATTAAATTCTTGTGCTTAAAAAGGCTGGAGACCACCGGCCTAGACCAATTGGGCCTAAAATAAGGAGCGTATCTGTAACTGCAAGGGTCGTTCACCACGGGAACAAATTAAGAAGCAGTGTGGTGCCTTCGCCACCGCAGCAGCCTGTGACTCAAGACTCAGTGTCTTTCTAAAAGCTCTGCCTTCGTGCCGCCGGACATGACGGACTTGAGGCAGGAATCCTCTGGCTGAAACCCCTCTGGCTCGTGTCGTGGGGGAGGTCAGGCTCGATGCGCGTCATGGCGCCTTTTCCTCTTCAAAGTGCCGAAGCTACGAAAAGCCTCCTTTAAAACAGGCTTCCCCTGGCCTGTTTGCCTCAGCTGCCTTGCTCAAAATAGATGCCCCCATCCCCAGGGTTGTCCCGAGGGGCGTGTGGGGCCTGCAGCAACCCCTTTCCTGCCTTCCATGACTCAGGAATGGGGCCTGGGGCAACTCCCCCCACCACAAGCCCCGCCCCTTCCCAGCCCCCACAAGCCCCGCCCCTTCCCTGCCCCCACAAGCCCCGCCCCTTCCCTGCCCCCAGCCCCGCCCCTTCCCTGCCCCCACGAGCCCCGCCCCCTGCTCCATTCCCTTATCTCCTTCCTCAAGCATTGCAACCCAGGGGATTATGGGGGCCTCTCCACTCACCACCTGAGTGGTGGGAACCAGAGCGCTTTGGAGCAGGGCGCTCTCTTTCCTGCCACCGTGGAGAAGTCACGTGCAGTGGCCCAGAAGAGGGGGGCAGGGGCAGCATGGTGGAGCAGGGCAGGCTGGGAAGGGGCGGGGACATGGGGAGTGGGAATGTAGGGAGCCATGGCCCCCCACTCCCACACTGTGCCAGGCCCCTGTAATCTCCTGGTCCCTTCCATCCATAGAACAGTTGGGTGACCATGGTGGGGCCCCCAAAATTCATGAGAATCGGGACCTGGGATGGCTACCTATGGATGGGACAGCTCTGGCCGTCCTATCATCCAGTGCATTAGTCTGTGTGAACAACAGCATAAGTATCTTTAAGCTTATCTTCTGCAGCAATCATCAATAAAAGGAATAAGGACTCAATCATAGGAATTAAGACCATGCCAGAATGTTTGCTCCATGCCCCGGTCATAGCCGCATACAACTGATGCTTACTCCTAGGATCTCTGCAGTGGGAGGAGCAGAAAAAAACTGCGTTGCTACCCATGTCAGAGAAGAAACTCTGGGTGTGTCTAGACTACAGAGTTTTGTCGACAAAAGTGGACTTTTGTCGACAAAACTATACCTGTGTCTACACTGCCGCTGAGTTCTGTCGACATAACGTCAACAGAACTCAGCAGTTTTGTCGATGCTGGTAAACCTCATTTTACGAGGCATAACGCCTTTTGTCGACAGAGTTCTGTTGACAGAAGGTGTTATTGCATCTAGGGTTGTGTCTAGACTACAGTGTTTTGTCGACAAAGTGGCTTGCTTTGTCGACAGAACTGAATGTAGTCTAGACGCTCTTTGTCGACAGAAGCTTTGTCGACAGTATCTGTTGACAAAACTTCTGTCGACAAAAGCCTGTAGTCTAGACGTACCCGTAGTGTTGCCAGTTGGTTCCATCACTAGTACGAGAGCCACAGTTTAATATTATATGGCACATCAGCTCGGGGCTTCAAAGGGGACCAGCTCATGGACTAATTGGGTTCCTATTCTCAGTTAGGGCTGAGGGAAAGGCGGACAGAGAAAGTTTAGAACATCTGTAACAACAAGTGGATCTTTTACGATCGATCCATCAAGACGGGATTTTACCTCAGGATGTGCAGTGCCTACCTGTGTATTTCTTTCACAGCATCAAGGGATGCAGCGGTTTTCAAAGTCGAAAACCTCTACTCCCGCTCCCCCATTACAGTTAGGAAGATGGCACCTACGAGGATTTGAGTTTCAGCAAGTAAGCGTCAACCTCCTCGGGCTTTGAGGTGCAAATTGAACATTGCATGGCCGACGTGATGATTATACTTTTTGTTTCAGCGGGGGGTGGTACACCCTGCAGCTCAGCTGAGATGCCTCAGGAAATGCCAATCGGTTTCACTATCAAATCGAGATTTGAAACAAACAAGTTGGTGAAGTAAAAAATCAGGGTTGGTCACATTACCAGTCAGATGCCATGTGAGGCAAATTATTCCAGCCACAATGTTGGAGTAGAGGTTCAAGCATTTCAGTAGGACATTCAAATAAGTGACTAACACGGGAAACTGTGAAAAAATTAGGCACCAAGTGATAGAAATTCAGGTATCAGCAATTTATTGAAAATTTCCCGCTATGTTAATTATGTAGCTGAAGTCGATGTAGCTTGTTCTGAGTTTCCCCACCATACCACAGCGAGAGGCCGATGGGAGCGTTTGTAATTCTAAAGTGCATTGTTGCTGAGAAATAAAACAACAATATAGCTACCGTTTACGTGTGACGTAGTGCCAAATCTCTAGTTCAGTGCTCTAGCACTCCGCTTGCTGCCAGCTAATGACCACAAGGAATGCCCTCCATCGCAGGACCCCGTTAATTAGGCTGGTGTGGGAACTAGGAAACAAAGTAAGAGATGGATTAAATTTGCACATACACAAATGGGAAAGTTAGATGAACAGTTGCAGATTTGCGTATGCAAATGAGCGCACAAGCGATAGTCACCTGCATAAAAATAAAACCATTTTGAACACGTCTCTCTTATTTTATCCCAACCATAATAGCCACCCAAAATTCAGCACAATCCTTCCTCTTTTTTAGCGACCAGCAGGAGTAGGCTATTATCCATTGATGGACCAGCCGCTTGCAGAGAATACGGCACACTTTCTGACACAGGGCTACCTTGACTCAGCAAATAAAGTTGTGTAAACGGCATTAACACAGCATTGCCTTTTAACTTCAGGGTGACAGAGTATATTGTTTAAATACATTATATCACATGAATTAAAATCTTGGTTACATGTGTGCTTGGCACATTTACATACCCATAGGGCTAAATAATGCTCAGAGCTAAACTAAAGTAAAGTAAAGCTAAAGTAAAACCCAGAAGCTTTATAAAGCCAACACTGTTACTACGCTGTCAAGCGCTAGAGTAATACTAGGGACAAGTTACTTGTTAGTCTTTAAAGTGCTATTTAGTCCTGTTTTTTGTTTCAGCTACACCAGACTAACACGGCTACATTTCTATCACTAGGGACAAGTGCTAGATTAACAATAAGGACATAAGAAGCTGCTCTAGTTTCTGTCTTTGAGAACAGCCTGTGTGCAATCATAGTCCTGCGCTGTCTGCGGTCAATGTTAGACAGATGGCAGCAATAGCATCCTACAACACAAGAACTAGGAGTCACCAAGGCTGTGTCTAGACTACATGCCTCTGTCGGCAGAGGCATGTAGATTAGACAGATCAACAAAGGCAAATGAAGCCGCGATTTAAATGATCGCGGCTTCATTTACATTTACATGGCTGCCGCACTGAGCCGACAAACAGCTGATCAGCTGTTTGTCGGCTCGCGCGCTGGTCTGGACGTTCCCCCTGTCGACATCAAAGCCCTTTGTCGGCAGCCCCGTTATTCCTCGTGGAATGAGGTTTACCGGGGCTGCCGACAAAGGGCTTTGATGTCGACAGGGGGAACGTCCAGACTAGCGCGCGAGCCGACAAACAGCTGATCAGCTGTTTGTCAGCTCAGCGCGGCAGCCATGTAAATGTAAATGAAGCCGCGATCATTTAAATCGCGGCTTCATTTGCCTTTGCTGAACAAACAAATCTACATGCCTCTGCCGACAGAGGCATGTAGTCTAGACGTACCCCAAATGAAATTAATAGGCAGCTGGTTGAAAAGAAACAAAAGGAAGTTTTTCTTCACGCAGCGCAAAGTCAACCTGTGGAACTCCTCGCCAGAGGGTGTTGTGAAGGCCAGGACTTTAACAGGGTTCAAAAAAGAGAACAAGATACATTCATGGAGGACAGGTCCATCAATAGCTATTAGCCAAGATGGGCAGGAAAGGTGTCCCTAGCCTCTGTTTATCAGAAAGGGGGAATGGGTGACAGGGAATAGATCATGCGATGATTTCCTGTTGTGTTCATTCCCTCTGGGGCACTTGGCATTGGCCACTGTTGGCAGACAGGACACTGGGCTAGGTGGAACTTTGTTTTGACCCAATCTAGTTGCTCGTATATTCTAAAAGGCAGTGGTGAGGGGTGGGATGAAGCAAGGGCCAAGCGCCCCAAGGCTAGCATTGAGAGGTGGGCTGCTGTGGTGGGGTGGGGCATCTTCTCAAAGGAGCTGTTCTTGGTCATCATTTCTCCAGCATGCCCACAGCCATGCCCTCCGCGGGCTCTCCATGGGAGGGGCACAACCATGCTCCCAAAGCCTGTGGCCAAAAAGCCGCCTGTGAGCCCCAACTCCGTACGCTTCATGTTCCATGCCCTTCGGAGGAGGGCAGTTATGCCGATTGCCGGTGGCACAGCACCGCAGCACGCTGCTCAGCAACCGCGGATTATTTATGACACAGGTTCTAATAATTAGCTGCAGCAAGAGGGGAACACCCGGCAATTTCCACCCACAGCACACACAGGTTTCTCAGTGGTGGCTATTTTTGCTGCCCACAACTATTTTCATTGCGCTGCGTGAAAATCGGGGATATAAACAGGAGCAGCCAGATTTTCAGCTGGTGACAAATCTTTTAAAACAACAGGAGCTGAGAACAGGTCTGTGAGATGATTGGTTGGAATATTTTTAGGGTTCTTTCCTTATTGGACCAGCCTGCATTTTCACTTCCTTGTATTGTGTAGCTTCTCCAGACATGGGAGGAGGGTTTGAAATGCTTCATTTTGGTACCGTTGCCACTAAAGATTTTTTGGGGAGCTTTGTATGTGTGTTAGCTGCACGACTGTGAAAGAAACTCTAGGGATCCCTGGATGATCCGAGCCAATTCTGCCAACTGCCTGTGACACAGAAGGAAGGGAAAAAAAGTTTGAGAAGCAACAGAAAGAGCAAAGAAAGCAGAACAAACAAATGTTAGAGAGCTGTGTGGGGGCGGGGTGGACACACAAGTAAAGTGCTGATAGAAAATCCATGCAGTTTAAGCGCCGAGGAGTCCTGTGGCACCTTATAGTCTAACCGAAGTGCTGGAGCATAAGCTTTCGTGGGCAAAGACCCACTTCGTCAGTTGCAGATTCAGACTAACACGGCTACCCCTCTCATGCAATTTAAGTGCATGATTCCTTAAATCTTGTGTCGGATGTTCCGCGTTCAATGGCATTGCCTCCAATTTAAATCATTTTTAAAGAAGTGCTGAGAAAGGCGATGAAAGGGCCCTAGCGCCGTTCCCTGGTCTGAAAAACACAGCCCACTTGTACAGTGCGGTCAATTTTTGCATTTTGGCGAGACATCCCGTGCAGGCTTGTGCTGAACCCTTGGCTTATTTTTAAAAAGGTTTAAGTCACCAGTGAGCCATAAAATGAGAATATACTTTTCCTTTTGAGGAAGATTCCAGAGGAGTAGATTCTTTTCATAGAATGATAGAACACTAGAACTGGAAGGGACCTCGAGAGGTCATCGAGTTCAGCCCCCTACCCTCACGGCAGGATCCAGCACCATCTAGACCAGCCCTGATAGATGTCTATGTAACCTTCTCTTAAATATCTCCAGTGATAGAGATTCCACAACCTCCCTAGGCAACTTATTCCAGTGTTTAACCACCCTGACAGTTAGGAACTTTTTTGTACTGTCCAACCTAGGAGTTTAAGCCCACTGCTTCTTGTCCTATCGTCAGAGGTCAAGGAGAACAATTTTTCTCCCTCTTCCTTGTGACACCCTTTTAGATACCTGAAAGCCACTATGATGTCCCCTCTCAGTCTTTCCAAATTAAAAAAGACCAATTTTTTCAGTCTTCCCTCACAGGTCATGTTCTCTAGACCTTTTAATCATTCTCGTTGCTCTTCTCTGGACCTTCTCCAGTTTCTCCACATCTTTCTTGAAATGTGGTGCCCAGAACTGGACACAATACTCCAACTGAGGCCTAATCAGTGCAGTGTAGAGTGGAAGCCTGATTTCTCGTGTCTTGCTCACACCACGCCTGTTAATGCAGCCCAGAATCAGGTTTGCTTTTTTTGCAACAGCATCACACTAACTCATATTTAGCTTGTGGTCCACTATAACCCCTAGATCTCTTTCTGCAGGGCTCCTTCCTAGACAGTCGCTTCCCATTCTCTATGTGTGAAACTTATTGTTCCTTCCTAAGTGAAACACTTTGCATTTGTCCTTATTAAACTTCATCCTATTTACCTCAGACCATTGCTCCAGTTTGTCCAGATCATTTTGAATTATGACCCTATCCTCCAGAGCAGTTGCAACCCCTCCCAAATTGATATCATCAGCAAACTTAATAAGTGTCCTCTCTATGCCAATATCTAAATTGTTGATGAAGATATTGAACAGAACCAGTCCCAATACAGACCCCTGCAGAACTCCACTTTTTATGCCCTTCCAGCAGGATTGTGAACAGTTAATAACTACTTTCTGAAAAACGGGATGTTACCTGCCTCCTTTCAAGATCTTGTGTGTGGTCTTTCCAAAGCTGGGTACAAACTCCAACCTTGGATCAGGAATCCACTGGGTTTTGTGGCAATCCACTTCTCTTTGAAACAGCATCAAGTCCCCAACCCACCGTTCCAAAGTGTCTAGCCCCAGTTTGCATCCCCACTCTGCTGGGTGTCAGCTTTGGATGATCGGGTGAGTTGGAGCCAGTTCTCACTCTAGTCTCTTCTAGCCCATAAGGTCAAAACAAAGTTCTCAAGGCCGATTGCAAATGCACTAGAAGTTTGGAACTATAGGCTCTGGGATTGGTTTTAATGTACGTACCTTATCAATATTGTATTATTACACATTTCTGGATTAGTACCTAAGGACCTGGATACGCAATCAAAGACCCTACACACTAGACCCCATGGCTGTGTCTAGACTGGCAAGTTTTTCCGCAAAAGCAAGTGCGGAAAAACTTGCCAGCTGTCTACACTGGCCGCTTGAATTTCCGCAAGAACACTGACGATCTCATATAAGAAATCAGTGCTTCTTGCAGAAATACTATGCAGCTCCCAAAGGGCCAGTATAGACAGCTCAGATTTGTTTTGCGCAAAAAAGCCCCGATCGCGAAAATGGCAATCAGGGCTTTTTTGCGCAAAAGCGCGTCTAGATTGGCACAGACGCTTTTCCGCAAACAGTGCTTTTGTGGAAAAGTGTCCGTGCCAATCTAGACACTCTTTTCTGCAAATGCTTTTAACGGAAAACTTTTCAGTTAAAAGCATTTGCGGAAAATCATGCCAGTCTAGACGTAGCCTGTAGGAAAAGCATGTTCCAACCCGAAAGAGATTACAATTGCATACCTTTTTCTTTTCTACAAACTTGAGGACCATTTTTCATGTTTGCCACTCAAAGAGCATTCTTCCTTTTTCTCCAAAGCAATAAATGAATATATTTCCATTGCAGGGTATAACCCACACTACACCAAGGGGGTGGGTAATGGTCCCGTAGAGCAGCGCTTAGACCACTTACAGACAGAGAGAGAATGAATTTGCTCTATGGCCTGAGTTGAGAACCAGCTGGCTTTTAGCTCAAGTGATAGAGAGTCGTGCACTAAGCTCAGAGGTCCCAGGTGCGGTTCCGCCCGTCGGTGTTACACGGGCACTGCAAAGAGGCAATGTTCGGAGGTGACTGCTAATGTGGGCTAGCAATGAGTTCAGGAAACAATGGTAAACATTACAATGCAACCTTTAAACAGCATTTTCGAAGGAAAAGCCAGCTCTCTGTACCGACCGTTTCTAAAAACAGCTAAAATGCTGGCTTTATCTTCATAATTTCATCTGTGCTGCAAAGCAAAGTCCCCCTCCATCCAATGCCTCTCCACGCTTTGGCTGATCCAAAGTCCACTGAAGGCAATGGAAATACTCCCGTTGGCTGAAGTGGAAGTTGGATCGGGTCCTGAAAGAACTTTTTTTTTTCCCCAGTTCTGAATGGAATCCATTTTACTCCTGACGCACCATAATGCTGGCCCTTCAGAAGGGCATTTTGCATCCTAAAGGGGACGGCTTAGAAACACGAGCTTCAGATTTCGACATACCTACCCTGGCATCCAGCCTAGCTCAAGATTCCGGGTAGAGTAGATTGAGCCCTTCAGACTTTCCAAAAGAAATAAACTGAGTTCCATGCAGTTTACTCTATGGAGGCCTTTCAAGGAAGCCTGCTTGTTCTGCCGAGACACCAAAGGTGCCAGGACACATTGTGCGAGCCCATAATGCACCGCTCAGCATGTGAGCCATCTCCTTCGGGTTTCACTGCGGTGCGTGTCGAATCACCACACCTGATGCGGCACCGTGTTTGTTCTTCTCCCTGCTGATCCCAGCCTGTCCTGTTCTAATCAAGGGCACCTCTCACACAGAGGTTGGGACTTCTCCCTCCTTGCCCAATGAGGGGTCAGACACACAAAGACCAGGGAGCCCTCCATCCCCAGAGAAGGCAGACCAAGTGGAGACATTGGCACTTCACAAGCTCCAGGCTGTAAGAATCAGAGTTTCTAAAATACTCACCAGTTACCTTACCCTGCTCCCACTGGTATAAATGATGGTACAAGGTACAGAGCAGTAGAAACTTGGGGTATGTTGGCAGAGGGATGCAGATTAGGCAGGTTGACATTGCAAATGAGGCAGGGATTTAAATATCCCGTGCCTAATTTGCATAAAAATGGCCGCCACGTTTTGCCGACTCACCACTTTGTCGGCAAAAAGCAGCAGTCTAGAGGGGGATCTGTCGAGAAAGAAAGCCTTTTTCAACAGATCTCTTATGCCTTCTGCAAGGAAGTTTACAGGATCAGTCAAAAAAGGCTTTCTTTCTTGACAGATCCCCTTCTAGACTGCTTCTTGCCGACAAAATGCTGAGTCGGCAAAACAGGGCAGCCATTTTTATTCAAATTAGGCGTGAGATATTTAAATTCCTGCCTCATTTGCAATGTCAACCTGTCTAATCTGCATCCCTCTGCCGACAAAGAGGTGCAGTCTAGACATACCCATGGGTGGCTACCTGCTTCCTAGATCAATTATTTGTTTGGCATAACTCCCGAACATCACAGTGCAGGCGACAATTCTGATGCTACAAAATATACTGGACTCTGCCAAATAAAAATAGCCCTTAGTATCGCCAGTGTGCCTAATTGCACAGGGCAGGTGTCATTTGGAAACCAGTAGGGCACTGATCTCTGTAAAGGAGGTTTGGTCCTGCTGTGCGGGCAGGGGACTGGGTTTCATGACCTCTCGAGGTCCCTCTCAGTTCAAGTATTCTGTGGATTCCATCTAGAGAGAGCAGCAAAAAGCAGATGCCAAATATTTGTGACTTTTGGGTCAATATTGAAAAGTGCTGCAAGTTATGTAAAAAAAAACCAACAAAACTTCATGTCTTTGGATTGCTCCCCACACTAGGTGCCTGCTGCCATTGTGTTGGCCGCAATAACCGAAAACAAGGGTGGTTTGCCTCTGTTAGTTCCATATTTTCTTGCGCTAATTAATCAATGTACGGATATTAAGGCCAGAAAGGTCAGCTATGGTCAGGTACTCTGACCTTTTGCCGCACATAAGCCATAGAATTTTCATCAAGCTCTTTACTTCTCTAGCAGCTCTTTTAGAACAACATCAGAATGAATGTGTCTTTTTATCTTGGAAAAAAAATGGAGCCGGGCTCTTAAAAAGCATCCTTTTGTGATGCTGAACTTTGAGATTTACTCTCTGGAGAACGTGTGCCCGTGCGCCTGTATTGAAAGATAAGTTTAACAATGGTGTGATTTCAATTTGTCTTCCTGCTTATGCAGTGAGTTACTAATATCCTGATTGGAACCAGATTTGTGTGAATTAGAAGTCGAAATTGGAGCAGTGACTGCTGTGTAGAGGATGTAAAGGGAATAAAATGAATGGGGTATTAACCTTCAACCACTGAATATTAATCAGTGTTTCACAAAAAAGAAAATACAGAGCCTGCCACACTAAATATTTTTAGCACTTATTGACGGGCTTGATTTCATCTCTCCCTAGGTTCGTTTACTTCCATGGACCAAAAAAAAAAGGGGGGGGGGAGGGGGAAATGGAAGATTTTTAGGGAGAGAAAAATATTATACATTTTAAATACAGTATAATGTTTATGAGTACTGTGGTATGGGAACCCCCCCCCCCCCCCCGTAACAAACAGATCACCTTATCCTAAAACAGATATGTTCAAAGGATCACTTCTCCAAGCCTCAAGCTAAAGAAAAATCTAAACTAGGATACAGTAAAGCCCTCCGAAATGAACATGCAATAAAGAAATAAACTTCTTAAAAAATAAACTTCCCGTGTGCTCAAAAAGGTAAAATGCAATTGAAAATCACCCTAATAGAACTGGCATGTTAAATGAAGACATTTTCTGTGCTCCAAGCTGAAGTCTGCTTCATAAAACAGCAGCGTCTATTGAAAACAAAGTCCTATGAAAGAATCTGCTGGAATAATGAAATCTGGCATTTCATACACCGGTAACTTAAATCGAGCAAAGCCCCCATTAGGAAAGTAGGTCAAAAGAGAATCAGAGGGCCTGTTTTTTAAAGGCAGTTAGGCACTTAAAAATTAACATGGGCACCTAAGGAGAATCCTCATATGTCCCTAAGTCCCAGTGATTTCAATAGAATCAGGTAGTTAGGAGCTTTTGAAAATTCCAGAACGCATCCATCTGCTTCTTGAGGCAAAAAGGATGTGTTTACACTGCACCATAGGCCGAAATAAGATACACAATTTCATCTATGCAGATTGCATACACTTTTTTCAATCTTATTTCGAAATAGCTCATTTTGTCATTTGAAATTTCAAAATAACCCGCTATTCCGAACCATCCCTTACTCCTCATGGAATGAGGTTTGCAGGGACGTCAGAATAGCAAGCCTGTTACATTTAGAAATAACTGGCTTTCTGTTAAGATGCAGGATAGCTATTTCGGGAAACATCCAGTATCCTGAAATAGTGCTTCAGTGTAGACATAGCTAAACAGACCTTTAAAAAGCTGGCCCCGAGACTCTAAGGCTGTGTCTACACTGGCGCGATCTTGCGCTAAAGCGGCTGCTCTTGCACAAAAACTTGCTGCCTGTCTACACTGGCCGTGTGTTCTTGCACAAGTAAACTGACGTTCTACTGTATAAAATCAGGGCTTCTTGCGCAAGAACTATGATGCTCCTGCTCAGGAATAAGCCCTCTTGTGCAACTGTTCTTGTGCAAGAGGCCAGTGTAGACAGGCAACATGAATTTCTGGCGCAAGAAAGCCCTATGGCTAAAATAGCCATCTGAGCTTTTTTGCAAAGAGAGCGTCTACACTGGCATGGATGTTCTTGCGCAAAAGCACATGCCAGTGTAGACTCTCTCTTCTGGAAGAGTTCTTGCACAAGAAGCTGCCAGTGTAGACGTAGCCGAAAAGTGTCCTTTAGTTTGGTAAAAACAATGAGGACTTCTGTGGCTCCTTAGGCCATATCTACACTACAGAGAATATCGAAGCTTCCAGGGTTCGAATTAGTGGATCTAGAGAAGACATACGAATTCTAACTGAAAGGGGTGCTCCCGTCGATGCTGGTAGTCCTGCTCCTACAAAGAGAAAGGAAAGTCGAAGAAAGAGGATGTTCCTGTCAACTTCCCACAGTGTGAGTGGTGCCAAAATTTGATTTAAGATACTTAGACTCAAGCTACACAAGTAACGTACCCGGAGTTGTGTATCTTAATTCGAACATATCCCCTAGTGTAGACGTAGTCTTAGAGACTAACAGGTTTATTAGGACATAAGCTTTCGTGGGTAAAACACACTTCATCAGATGAATTGGAGCGGAATGTTTTACCTACGAAAGCTTATGCCCCAATAAATCTGTTTGTCTCTAAGGTGCCACCTAATTGTTTTTGCAGATACAGACTAACATGACCACCCCTGTGAGACTCTACATTATGTGTTAACTTCTGGATGCTGACCGATAATACACGGGGCCTGATTTCCAGACTTGCTGAGCAATTTTAGAGGCCATTTTTTATCATTGAGGGTTGGGCGAACTGGCGAATGTCTCATGGAACGACAAATGTCAAAACGATAAATGAGACTCGAGAATTCTTGTTTTGTGTTTTAACAGCTCAGCAGTACATCTCGTACCACTGATAACAGCGGGGATGGGGTTTTTATTGGCTCACATTTGGGGCAGCTGTTTGACTTAGTGAGTCGTCCATAGACGTTAAGGCGGGGGGGTCAAGAAAGGTGAGTCTCTATCTATCGAAAGGCAGATTTGGGCTAAATTAGTTAAATAAAATCTCATGTGCAGCATAGTTGAAAGAAACAGCCCCTGCACTTTGTCAGGAACTTATTTCTCCATGACATTATTCAAGACAGTGTTTGTGGAATCTATTCTCAACACACACACACACACACACACACACACAACTAGGACAACAGCCTAATCCATATTACATGTATCGTGGTATTTTTTATTTTAAATGCCTTGTTAGACCCTTGTGAGACCTGCTGCCTCCGCAGGGATACTGAGAAAGAATTGGCAGACACGTCCCATGGTTCAGGTGATAACACGATTTAGCAGCTTGTTGATGCCATGAGTGCTGGGATGCCTCGTGTGTGGCACATTTCAACAGCCCGTTGCCCTGCCTTAGCATCTTACTAAAGGCTTCAGAGGAGCATATTCCTGAACAGGCGGATGAGGATCTTCAACCCCCCTCCTCTTCATTTGGACCTGAGGGTGCTCAGCACGTGACAAGAGGCACCCTGTTCCCTGCAGGATTGGGCCCAGAGAGCTTTGCAAACATCAGTCTGCAATCTTCTGTGAGCGGGTCAGGTGCTATTACACCCATTTAACAGATGGCTAAACTGAGACACAGCATCAAAGTGACTTCCTGTAGCTCACACACGTCCATGGCATAGCAGGGAAGAGAAACCTTGATTCCTTACTTCCGTCCCTGTGTCTAACTATTAGAGCACACTGCTTTCCATGAACCACTGGCTCCTGGTTACCTATATATGCATAACAAGGGACAGATAGATTTCTCATGACCCTGGCTACATCTAGACTGCAGGCTTCTTTCAGAAGAAGCTTTTCTGGAAGAGATCTTCCAAAAAAAACTTCTTCCAAAAGAGAGCGTCCACACTGCCAAAGTGCATCGAAAAAGCAATCTGCTTTTTCGAAAGATAGCTACCACACTGAATGGACTCTCTCTCGCATGTAAGCTGTGATTGCTATGGACGGAGTGGCCACCAGGGCACCTGTGCTTTTTCCTCTTTCCTCTTTTTCAAAAGAGCTCCCTCTTCCCCATCCACACATGCTTTTTTGCGAAAGAGCTCTTTCAGAAAAAGGCTTCTTCCTCATAGAAAGAGATTTACCAATGTCGGAAAAAACCCTTTGTTCTTTTGATTTTTTTTCAAAGTGTGGACCTAAATGAAGTTTTTTCGGAAAAACGGCCATTTTTCCGAAAAAAAAAAAACTCTATAGTGTAGACATAGCCCCTGTAATAGCAAAGAAAGCGTCTGCTGGCCGCCACTAGGCATAATATTCATACAGCAGAATCATGGCTTGATTTTTTTTTGTCAGAAAAGCAATTGTACTGTCTGTACCTTGAAAGAAGACTCAAATTTCCCCAGGGATTAGGAAAAGTGTATCTATCCCAACATTTTCAATGACAAAACATCCTGTTCGTTTAAAAAAAAAGTTATTCCAATATCTTTCATCCCACCGTTTTCACGCCATGCTTAAAATAAAGACGCAGGCACCAGTGGAAAAGTACCGAGATTTCACTTTTGCCTGTTCTCCCAGACAAAATTTGGAACAGCAAGACTCTGACGCCCCAAACTATAAACCCAGATGGCCTTTGAAATCTCTTTCCAGAATAGACAAGGATGCCCCACTCAGATGCTGTTGTTCTTCTCCTTACTGGACCTTTGCAAGACAGAATTCATTTGTTTTCATTAACTCCTTATCAAGTTACCTGGGTTTGAGTCCCTGCTTAAAATGTATTTAAAGAAAAAACAGTGGTAGGTTTTCAGGAAATAGCAAGTTCTTTTTCACTGAGATAGAAATCATTTGGCAAGCGACGGTGAAACACTGCTGGTTTCCAGCAGAAGAGGGGGAAGGAAGTTTTAAAAGAAAAATCAAACTTTACATTTGAAAACTCCTGTTGGAAGCCGACTTTTTCAAGTACTATCAGAGTTTGTCCCGGTGAAGGTAGACGCTAGCCTGGCTGTGTGTTTATGAATTGAAGGGATTAAGATAGGGGCCTTTACAGTCCCTTAGATAATAATGACGGATGTTTAGATAGCATCCTGTAGCCAGAGGTCCAAGACTTTGGTTCGGCAAGCACTAGTACACGCTTAATTTTCACAGCTATGGGACTTAAGCATTTGTGTGAGGGCTTTGCTGGGCAGGGATCAGGGCCAGTTTAACTCTTCTGGGGACAGGAGGCTACTAGAGTTTGGGGGCTCCCCTAGACTCTTGGGTGGGGCTGAAAGTAAGGCCTTCAGAATGCAGGAGGGGGCTCTACACCAAAGTCCCCTCAATTTTTTCCACATGAGTGCAGCGGAATAAATATTGTTATGTGCACTGAGGCACGTGTGGATGTGCACCACACATGTGGCTGGGGGCACTGTGGGTGCTTTGCTAATCAGATGGGTGGCCTTTGAATCTCTTCTAGTGACTGCCCAAGCACTCAGCTTAGAGGGAACAGTTCTCCAGACTGCGGTGAAAGGTCAGGGTGTGAGAAGAGGTGAGGACTCTGGCTGGAGGTGTGGGCTCTGGGATGGGGTCAGGGATGAGGAAGGGGCTCCAGGCTGGGGTTCAGGGGTTTGGAGTGGGAGGGAGCTCAGGGATGAGGCGGGGGGGGTTGAGGTTCAGGGCGAGGGCGGGGCTGTTACCTGGGGCAGCTTCCCTTTGGTGGTTCAGGCCTCGAGGAGGGATGGGAACAGGCAGCTCTGCATGCTTTCCTGCACTGGCTTGCGGGCACCAACCCCACAGCTCCCATTGGCTGCCGTTCCTGGGGGTGGAGCCTGCCGGCGAGGGAAACGTGTGTGTGGAACTCTTGGTGGGAAACGGGAGCGCCTGGAGTCATGTCCCTCCCTCTCACCAGACAGGGCCGGAACAAATGGGCCTTAGTATCTCCCACCCCGGCTAAGGGCCCCCCGCAAAAAGACCTGCACTTTTGGCCACCCAAAGATCTTTTTGCAGGGCCCCCTTAGCCAGAGGCCTGGGGCTTCAGCCACTAAAGCTCGTTTTTAATCCAGCCATGGCAGAGAGAGACTTCAGCACATGCTTAAAGACTTTTCTGAATACAGCCCTCCACAAACCGATGGCGTGAACGATAGCGCGGGATTCTCAGCCTGCAGCCTCAAACGGCAGGATCCTGCAGCAGCAAACCGAAGCGGAGTGGGGGTGAATCAGGCCCACTCTACATGGGAATCAATTACTTTCCTTATGTAAGGCAGCCACTTTCTGCACAGAAGGTAGCTGCTTTTAAACTACAGCGCACAGAACCCCCTGGTTCTAGGTTACTGCTACTCTCGAAACGTACATTAATTAGAACAGGTGTCCCAGGAGTGCTGACGAGAGACCCAAGAGGGGGCAGCCACGGCCTCAGGGAATCTGTACACACATGGGCCAACCTGGATTTTCTGGCCTAAAGCAAACTCAGAGTGCTGCTCCTTTATTCCATGGGATTGTTGTTCACTTGGCTTTTTTTTTCTTCTTTTTTTTTGCCCAGAAGCAGGGCTGCATTCTAATGAGTTTGCATTCAGAGGCTGCATAATGGTAACGTGATCCCTGGTCTAACCTTTATCATCTGTTTCCCATCTTCAAAGCTGCACAATCCTCTTAACTCCTGGTGCAACAGGAGCAGTTTTTAGACTTGCTGCTTTGCAGGGTGCAGTATTGAAACTTGGGGAGCTAAAGGGACCGTTCTTGCCGGGGGGGGGGGGAGGAAGGAAGGAAGAAATTCACCCTGTTTCATATACACATATTTGAGAATATGAAGGCTACTACCTCGGAGATGGGTTCCCCTGTTAAGCACACTGCATAAAAAGTCTCAGAGGGGTTGCCATACGAGGCTGTAATTTTTAAAAGCAGCACGTCGCCCTGTAGCACCTTAGGGACTAACAAAAATATCTAGTATCGTGCGCTCATGCCTCAGATGCATTCACCCGGGAACTTACCCCTGCAACAAACCCCATTGCCAGCTCTGTCTGCACATCTATACAAGCAACACTATCACAAGACCTAACCACATAAGCCACAATACCAGGGGCTCATATGACGGCACATCCTCTAATGTGATCTATGTCATCAAGTGCTAGCAATGCCCCTCTGCCATGTCTATTGGCTAGACTGGACAGTCTCTGCGGTAAAGGCTGAATGGACATAAATCAGACACCAAAAATGATAATACACCAAAACCTATAAGGGGACATTTTAACCAACCTGGTCACACTAATCATGGATTTAAAAGTAGCCAGTCTTTCACCACCCAATTACATTTCACCACCCAATTACAGGGAGAGACTGCACAACTGGAATTCATCTACAGATTTAATAGTTACCCTGGGCTTGAATAAAGATATTAACTGGTTAACACACTGCAAAGCCAACTTTCCCTGCTTTGGACATCCACATTTTCACATCAAACACTATGAATGGGACACATCAAGCCCATCTAATTAGTTTTATTAACACAGGTCCTACAATTGACAGGCAACCGCTTTTGCTGTTATATTTATCTCTTGGATTCTGTTATTTCCACTCCAACTCATCTGAGGAAGTGGGTTTTACCCATGAAAGCTCATGATCCTACATATATTTATTTGTTAGTCTTGAAGTTGCCACAGGATTACTTGCATGTGTATGTTTGTTCCAGGAGTTTCTCAGAGCTCTGTTGTGTTGGCAGAGGTGCAAGAAATATCTACTGGGTTGAACATTTGTTTGACTCTGGACCATTAGTACTTTACTTAGGGATGGTGCAAGGAAAAGGCTGCTAAGCCTGTCACTTATAGGTGGTTTGAGTTAATGGCTGGTGGGTTTTACTCTAGCAAGGGCCATGCGCCACATGCTAAGGTGGTGGGCACAATTGTGCATAAAATAATGCATTAATAGAGAAGGGTATTTTCAAAAGTGCCTAACTTTGCTTCCATTGCAGCCAATGGTAAAATGTCCGGAACATTTGTGAACTCCCAAGTTGTGTTGGATTTCTTTAAATCATAGAATATTAGGACTGAAAGGGACCTCGAGAGGTCATCGAGTCCAGTCCCCTGCCCTCATGGCAGGACCCAGTACTGTCTAGTCCATCCCTGCTAGACATTTATCTAACCTACTCTTAAATATCTCCAGAGATGGAGATTCCACAACCTCCCTAGGCAATTTATTCCAGTGTTTAACCATCCTGACAGTGAGGAACTTTTTCCTAATGTCCAACCTAAACCTCCCTTGCTGGAGTTTAAGCCCATTGCTTTTTGTTCTATCCTCAGATATCAGGAAGAACTATTTTTCTCCCTCCTCCTTTTGACACCCTTTTAGATACCTGAAAGCCACTATCATGTCCCCCCTTAATCTTCTCTTTTACAAACTAAACAAGCCCAGTTCTTTCAGTCTTTCTTCATAGGTCATGTTCTCTAGACCTTTCATCATTCTCGTTGCTCTTCTCTGGACCTTCTCCAATTTCTCCACATCTTTCTTGAAATGTGGTGCCCAGACCTGGACACAATACTCCAACCGAGGCCTAATCAGCGCAGAGTAGAACAGAAGAATGACTTCTCGTGTCTTGCTCACAACACACCTGTTAATACAACCCAGAATCATGTTGGCTTTTTTTGCAACAGCGTCACCCTGTTGACTCATACTTAGCTTGTGGTCCACAATCATAAGCAAGGGTGAAAGGAATGTAAGTTTCTTATGGGTACTGTCCTGTCACAACCCAGGTCCCTGCCAGCTCCTTAAATAGCTCCCCGCTGGCTTTTGCCACAGCTCGGCCTGCTCTTGTCAGAGCCGTGCACCCGCGGACTTCCACCTCTGATCATAAGCCACTTGCCTGAACGACATTTTGCTGCAGTGAGCCCCACATCCTGCTTGCGTATCTAGCCTCTTCGCTCCACTGGTCAGCTGTAGGATCCTCTAAAAAAGCTCTTCTTCTGGCCCGTTTGCAATCTGTTGCTTTTTGCTTTTCATCATGTGCTGCTAAACCTGGAATGCCCTGAGAAATATTTCTCTCAGCAGCGCAGGGGGAGTCATCCTGAGCCGTTCCTTCAGCACTGGCCTCCGAAGAGGAGGAATCTCCTTTGAAGTTTTCCCTGTGATTCATTTCCAGGCACTTCCTGTCCCTTCCCACAAGCTGAGCTGACCTCCACTGCTCTACCTCTCTGTCCGGTGCAGAGAACACCAAGTGACCTGCCAAAATCCTGCATCAGGGCGTTAATCTTTCCCCCTCCGCTTATTGTCCTGCAAAGACAGGACCTGATTCACCTTTTACTCCTTGTGGATTTACACCAGTGCAATTCTGCATGCTTGAGTGTAGTTCTCCCAGATTTACACCAGAAAAGGGGAAAATCAGGCCCTTAGTACATATCATTTTTCCTCTCTGACTCCTTTTAACTCTGACCCAGAAGCCTTATTTATCTCTTTCCCAATAGCCTGGATAGAGCCTTCCGTACATGACGAACAGGAAAATCACCCTTGTGTGTAGTAAATACCATCTGCTCGAATCACTGTGCTAGACTCGGATGTCTAGGGATAACAAGATGTCCTGCTTCATCCTCTCAAATAACCTCTCCCTTGAAATGGCTTATTAGGATGTCTTTCAGCAATAATGTCAGCGAGTTTGTCAGGCACTGATGATTAGAGCAGTAAAATGCTCTCCAGACAAAACGCAAGGCTTATGTGTTGGATCGCTTGAATCTCAATGCTTCCTTGCTTTGATCACTGCAGCGGGACAGATACGATTTCTTTTTTTTAATTCTTTCTTTCGTTTCGAACGTAACGTGTTTCCTTTTTTGACTCGGCGCTCTGTGGACACCGGTCAGTGTTTTACAAAAACAAAACAAAAAATCCCTAGGTGTGTGATGATTAAAGTGTTTTCAGGGCTGGCCGTTGCAAAATCAGAACCATATGTTTAAAATACATGGTGCTGGCGGAGGGCCGTGCCTCTTTACGTCCCCAGAGCTGCTGCATTGATAAGACCCCGGTGAGCCGGCAAAGAAGAGAGCACAAGCGTTGACCGTTCTTCGGGTCCTTGTGTCACTGCAAAGGCAGTTCCACATTGTGTTCCTACAGCAGGCACTGCCGTATACTCTGGGCTGACTCTAGTCCCTAACATTATTGTCATACGCAATTACAGTAACTCCTCATTTAACACATGCCCGCTCAGGGGCGTACCGTGGCTATAGGCGGACACGGCCACCGCCTAGGGCGCCATCACCCAATTATGATGTCACGGGGGTGCCCACCAATGACATCAGTCCACTGACGGCCCTGCAGGCAGGGGCGCCGATCGCGCGTTCTGCCTCGGGCGCCAGCTGCCACAACCCGCCTCAGGCCACTCCTAACACGTTTTTCGCAATAGCACAATTTTTTTTTTAGGGAACATTTTTTGAATTACACGACCATCCCTGGAATAACACGATTTCCCCAGCCGGCCCGTTGCCAGCAGCGGTGCGGGGCTTCCCCGCCTCCCTGCAAAGCGGCAGAGGGTTCGCCGCTCGCTGCACCATTCCCTGCTGACTCCCCCTTGCCAGACGCCTTGCCCCCCTCTCCTCTGCACCCTCTTGCAGGCCAGCAGCTGGGTTTCCCCAGCTGGCCCATCACTGGGGCTGCGCGAGGCTTCCCCCATCTCCCTGCAAAGCGGCAGAGGGTCCGCCACTCGCCACACTGTTTCCACGGCAGACCAGTCACAGGCGCATACTCCCAACCCAATCCCTGTCCTCCCCTTCCTTTCCCCAGAGCCAAACACCTCCCCTCCTTGCTGTAACCCAGCCCTCTGTCTCCCCCAACCTTATGTCCCGGTCTCAACAGACCCCACCACTTGAAACACAACCCCCACCTTTTCCATTATTTTCAATGGGAAAATTGACCCCGCATAACACATTTTCACATAACACAATCATTTTCTGAAACATATCTCTAGTGTTAAATGAGGAATTACTGTACTCAACAGCCTGGGTGATTTTCTTTGTATTCGCTGCCCATTCATCTCCTAAACTGGGGATGGAATACACCCACACCCAGGCTATGTCTCGACTGCAGGCTTTTTGCACAAGAAGCTTTTGTCGGAAGAGATCTTCTGCAAAAACTGCTTGCACAAGAGCACGTCCACACTGCAAAAGTGCATCGAAAAAGGCAATGCGTTTTTGCGAAAGAGAGTGTCCAGACTGCATGGACGCTCTCAAAGGTAAGCACTGATTGGTACGCACAGAATGGCCACCAGTGCTTTTTCCTCTGTCCTCTTTTTGTGCAAACCTCCCCCCCCTTGCCCGTCCACACACGCCTTTTTGCAAAAGAACTCTCTTGCCAATATAGACACAGCCTAGGTATGTGGGTTACAGATGTGCTACCTTGGATTTAGAGCCACAGGAAGCACTGGGGAGTAATTACTCTGCGGCGTAATTATTTCAAAATAGCACCAGAGCGTCCATGCTATCGTTATTTCGAAATAACTATTTTGGAACCAGCATTACTCCTGATGCAAAGCAGGAGTGCAGGTTTTGAATTAAGCGAGCCGATGATTTGAAGTAACAGGCTTGGTCGTGTGGATGCTTTGCTTATAAATTCGACCTAACGGGAGTTGTTACGAAATAAAGTTCTAGTGTGGACCAGGGCTCACAAAGCAAAACGTTTCACATTGAACGCTGCTGCAGTGCCTTGTGGGAGTTGTAGTTGGCCTCCAATGGGCACCTCATGTGCCCGGTCTTCTCTCCAGCCTGGCCCCATGGTATGGCTCCATAGTGAGGGGAGATATTCACATCGCAGGAGTCACTGGTCTTGATGACTCATGGGAGAAGTAGAGAGACAAGGCGGGTGAGGGAATAGCTTTTATCGGACCCAAAGTTTCTCTTGCTCATGAATAGAAGTGGGTCCAATAAAAGATATTACCTCACCCAACTTGCCTCTAATATCATGGAACCCTCTCCGCCACAGCTACTTGGCACAGATGGGAGACGTAGTCTAACAGGGCAGTTTCGTCCATAGAGGACAATGAGAACATGAGGACAGCAGACTACAACTCCCAGGAGGCACTGGGGGCAGTATAGGCGAGTCAATATATTTTAGCATTTGGAGGAAATATTTTGATATTTAGTCTACATTTTTTTAAAAAAAAAGTCTTTTTTTTTTCCCCAAAGAATCAAAATGTTCATTTGGCAAGAGGACACCTAGCGAAATCCCATTTTAACCAATAATTGAGACGCCAGAATTTTTCTTAGCACACCGCAGGCCAAGTAGCATTTTAACACATTGCCAATAAAGAAACAGCAGCCTTCTGCCATACATGGCTGGTATATTTTTCCTTTGGAAGTTGGCCACCCTAAGCACACACAGAGCTCTGTGTGAGCCAACCTTACCTTCCAAGAAACTCCAGAGGAGAAAAACGCAATGTGACTTGGATGGATTTTGTATGGGGGGAAGGGGTGAAATGGGCTGGGGCAGGCCTGCTGGGGTGGCGGGGGGGGGGGGCGGAGGAAGGGAAGGAAGGGAGGCCCAGTTTTGAACTAGGTTCCTTTTTCTATTTTATTTAGATTAGGTTCTGCTCAGCAGGGTGATTTCTTAATTAGACCAGCCCAGTCTTACAGGCCTGTCGCCCTTGCCCCCTGCTCTGCCTTCTAAGGTTTCACGAGGGAAGTTGTCATGCCTTATTTCCTGAGTCCTAATATTTGAGCAGTGTGCGGTGATTTCAATGGGAGGAAAAGACATGTAATTTAATCATCTTTATTAGATTTTAGGTGAGGGAGGGGGCGGGGGAGTGGGAATTGTCTTTGGACTTTCTCTTCTCCTTCTAGTGGTCAGAGAGGAGATTTCATGGGTCCCTTGAAAAGAAAAAAAGGGGGGGGGGGCGCTGGAAACGTAAAGACTATTTAGTGAAGGATTCTCTGTCCCAAGTTCAGGTTGAATATGAGCTAATAACTAACAGCCCTTATCTCTGTCTCTGGAGAACGAAGATTTGTCTAAAATAAAGGTGAGGCGCAGACAAACATAACTAAGGGTACGTCCACACTGCGGGCTAAAGTCAAATTACAATATGCAACTTCCGCTACGTTAATTGCGCCGCTGAAGTCGAAGTACCTTAACTCAGCTTTTGGCGCTGTCTGCGCAGTAGGAAGTCGAAGGAAGAGCACTCTGCCTTGGACTTCCCTTCCTCCTCAAGACATGAGAGTTACAGAAGTCAGAGTAAGAAGCCCATTCTTTCGAAATTGTTTCGAAATAACAGGCTGGCTACGTCGACGCGCGCGCTGTGATTTCGAAATAACGGGAGTTACGTTGAAATACGCATGCAGCGTAGACGTCGCCTAAGACAGAATGAGTGATTTTTGCTGCACCAGACCTTGGAATTTTGCAAATTTTAGCAGCTTTCCAGAACAGGAGGGAAGGGCAGAAATCAGTTTTCCCATGGAGTAGGCCACTTTGCCTCCTGTCAAGGGAGTTTTAAAACTGTCACATTATGGAAGCTAAGGTTGTTTGCTTGGCAGCTACAAAAAAAAAAAATTAATAAGGCAACACACAGTCCAAAGGGCAATGTTCTTTGTTTTTTTGGTGTGGGTGTGTGTTGGGTCAGGGGGTACTTTGAACCCAAAACCCAAACCAAAACTCAGAGAGCAAGAACCCCACAATGGTGAGAAATAAAAAAGGAGGTGGAAGTGAATGCCGGTGAACTGAAACACCGAATGGCATACCACAGCCATGGAATAGACTAACACATTTATTAGGGCATAAACTTTCGTGAGATCCCACTCTCTTCCTCAGACACTCCAAGAGAACCGATCGATGGTACTTGAACCGTCTCTTCTAGCACCTGAGGAAGTGCATGGATTCTTACGAAAGTTTATGCCTTAGTAAATGCGCTCGTTTTTTCAGGTGCTACCGGACTCCTGGATGTTCTAATCTGTGTGGTTTTTTGGGGACAGAGATGCAGCAGTTTGGAGGCAGATCTCTCCGGCGAGCTGTGTGTGCAATTAAAGCTGTAGAACTTTGGCAGAATGGGAAGGCGAAGGAGGAGGCAGTCAGTGCATCCTGATGCAGTCACAAGCAAAAAAAGGTGTGGAGGTCACTTCCTCAAAGACACTGGTCTGCGTCAGTAAACCTCCGGAAAGGCACCAGGGACAAGCTTTGTGCAGGAGTGACTCTGGACCAGGAATAGCCGGGGTCATGCAGATCAAGGCTAAGGTGCTTTGGCAGAGACGTGTGTGTCCCCCATGGGACTGGGAGAGTGCAATGTGGCTGAGGCAAGGGAACAGGGCTTCGTGGGCCTCCCAAAGCTAGTGGAGTAGGAGATGATTCCCACCAGGAAGTGTTCCCTGTAAGCTGAGCAAGAAATTTGGGTGCCACCTAGCTGATTAGTAGAGAGCCCACAACTGCCCATAACTGGCAGCATGTGTTTGTAGGGGTGGTGCACATTCACACATGCCTTGGTGCACATAACAAAATTTATTCTGCACACAAATAGAAAAATCTTGCGGGAATGTTGCTGCCAGGTTTGGGATAGATGGGCAGTACAGTGTGGCGCACCTTATACAAATCCTGTTGAGGAAGGGCCTGCTTTTAAAAAGTCCTGCTGAGAACCTGTCCTCCACCCCTTCTTTGTCTCTGTCTTTCTCATGCAGATGCCCAGGAGACAGACACCATAACACAGAAACACTTTAGACTGAAACATCTCCTCAAACGATACAGCCGTCACCAAACAACCTGGCGGTGGAACAGACCAGGTACCCAGCAGAACTCTGCAAAGGGATCCCCTACATATACATATACATATACATATACATATACATATACATATACATATACATATACATATACATATACAGTGCTTTTTTTGTACTAGATCTTCAAAAAATTTGTTGAGCAAAAAAACAAAAAAGCTCCAAGAGTAACCAGAGAGACCTGGGAGGTTAGGGCCGAAAGCCAAAATGCAGTCACGGCCCCTTTAATTGCCACATGTCCCAAGCGGGCTTCCGTGCTCCCAGGCCCAGCTGCGAGCTGTGCCGGGGGAAAGCAGCGAGTGCTCCCACAAAAGGGTGCCATACCAGTGCAATCGTCACAAAAAAAGCACTGCATATACATATACATCTGAGCAGACTGAGGGGCGGAAAGGTGAGTCACGTACATAATGCCATACCTATAATCTGTGTGGAGAGGTAGCTGTGTGAGTTTGTTTCAGCAAAAACAAGGAGCCCAGTGGCACTTGAAACATATTCATTAGGGCATAAACTTCCGAGAGATACCACTCACTTCCGCAGACCCTCCGAGAGGCCCGATCAGTGATGCTTGAACTGTCTCTTCTAGCACCTGAGGAAGTGCATGGATTCTCACGAAAGTTTATGCCCTAGTACATGTGTTTGTTTTTCGGGTGCCACCGGACTCCTGGGTGTTCTAATCTGTCTGGGTTTTGGGGACAAAGCTGCAGCAGTTTGGAGGCTGGGTTCCGAGAAGCAGTTTGACTTGACAGAGGGACAAAGGGAATATAAATTAAAACCAGCATGTTCTCTCTTCCCCCCCCCCCATTTCCCCTCGACTCCAGAGATGCATAATTATTATTTATGAAGGGGGAAAAGAGAGGGCCCATATAGTCTCTGCAGCCGTCTTCTTACCTCCGACTGCAGACATGACACCAAAGAGGAAATGTTATTGGCTGCTGTCAAGCCAGTTTGAGAACATTATCCCTGCCCTCCTCCCTTTCCTGAGCTGCAGGGGTAGGAAAGGAAAAGAAGGGAGCGAGGAAGGTCGCCTGACGCTGCCCTAGGAAGGTAACAAACCCCATGCAAAAGCCCAGCTCATGCTCTCTAGAGTCATTATCACCACAGTCTGCAAAAGGTTAGGGAGGAAAGAGCTTTTCGGAAGTCTTTGCCTGCTAATTGATTGCGAGGGGTGGAAGGAAGGATGTATCAAAAAAAAAAGAAAGAAAAAAGAAAGAACCCCCTGCCATTTTTAATCCTTCTCCCCCCTGAAATGTACAATATTAGAAGGCAACAGGTTGTAGCTTGAACTGTAGCAGGGTAGAAAGGAAATCAGATAAAACAGGAGTGGGGTTTCCTTTCATCCTTACGGAGGAGCTAGAAAATATGTTCCCTGAAGCCTAGGAAGGATGAAATGTGCAGCAAAGAAAAGCACCAAGGCCAGATTGTGCCGGGTCCCTGCTTAACAATGATTCTCCGCTTCAGGGCCTTGATTTAGTAGCACTCAGGAAAGTCTATGGGCTTGTCCCAGGTCTGGCCCACAAGGCCTCCACGTGCTCTCACTAGGGCTGTGAGGTTCTAGCCTGACGTACCGGCCGACCAGCCCATGATCTGTTATGCTCTGGCAAGAGGAACAGGTGTGTTTCCAGAGGGAGGGGCTGCGTTTGGAAACCACAGCCCGCTGATCTATGCGTGCAAACAGGTGTCTGGTGCACACGTTTGGCACGTTTCATCCTCAGTGTGCACACGCATCGGGCTTCTGAAACTCCAAAGCCAGAGTGCTTTATGGACCAGGCTTCGGCTCTGAGGCGTGTCTGAGGTCTGCAGCTCTGGGCTTGGTTGCGATTTCATTTCAGAACATGCAGAGACCTGGGCCTTTCCCTGGGAACCTGCATCAGGGGATAAAACACAGCCCTACTTCCCCTCCTCCCCCTGTGGTCCGGGAGGTTTTGAAGAGGCAGGGAGAGATCTGAGGAGCGATGTCTCTTCCTGGTTCCAACCCCAAGAACCTGTTGAACAGCATACGTGAATGTGCAGGAGGTCCATGAAAATATCCCTGCTGACTGCAGCCAAAATCAAAAAAGCAAATAAAATGTGGGGAAACGTTAAGAAAGGGACAGAAAACAAGACAGAGATGAGCTTATTGCCTCTATAAATCCACAGGATGCCCCCATCTAGAATACTGCATGAAATGTGGTCTCCTCATCTCAAAAAAGATATCTCAGCATTGGAAAAAGTTCAGCAAAGGGTAACAAATGATTAGGGATATGGGATCATAAAATCATGGAATGCAGGCAGTCCCCGGGTTACGTACAAGATAGGGACTGTAGGTTTGTTCTTAAGCTGAATTTGTATGTAAGTCGGAACTGGTGCATATTGTAGGGGAAACTCTAGCCAAACATTTCTCCAGAGCTCAGTTTTATTCTTCCACACCTCACTTCCCTCAGTCCTTTATTCTCAATCTGAGGTGTCTGCTGAGAAAAGCCGCTCCGTGTCTCCCTGGTCTGCTGGGGAGAAGCAGCAAGTGCGGGGTTGCCTCACCCCGTTTGTAAGTAAGGATCCGATGTAAGTCGGATCCATGTAACCCGGGGACTGCTTGTACTAGAATTGGAAGAGACCTCGAGAGGTCATCGAGTCCAGTCCCCTGTCCTTACGGCAGTACTGTCTAAGTAAGGGCTTCCTTATGAAAGGAGATTAATAAGTCTTGGATTTTTCAGCTAAGGTAAGAGATGACTAACGGGGGATATAAGTGAGGTCTATAAAATCATAACTGGTATAGAGAAAGTGAATAAAGGAAAGTTATTTACTTCTTCCCATAACACAAGAACTAGAGGCCATCAAATGAACTTAACAGGTAGCAGGTTTAAAGCCAACAAAAGCCAACCTGTGGAACTCCTTGCCAGAGGATGTTGTGAAAGCCAAGACTATAACAAGATTCAAAAAGAGCTAGATAAATGTATGGAGGATAGGTCCATCAATGGTTATTATCCAGGATTAGCCAGGATGGTGTCGCTAGCCTCTGTCAGAAGCTGAGAAAGGGCAACAGAGGATGGACCCGGTTGATGATTACCTTTCTGTTCACTCCCGCTTGGGCTTCTGGCTTTGGCCACTAACAGAAGACAAAATAGTGGGCTAGATGGACCCATAAGGCCATTCTTATTTTCTTATGTCCGCCCAAGTGGCTGGAAAAGAAATGCTGCTACAAATTTGTCTCTTCTCTGGACCTGAAGCACATCAAAATGAAACAATTAATTAATTGTTTAATCCCCTTGAGTGACACCTAAGAATTTTATTCATGATGAATCGCTACTAGACTAACATTGCATCAGTTTCTTAACCAAACAAACAGCGCTGTTTTTCCTCTTTAGGTTCTCAGATAATTAATTCTTTGAAAAGAAAACAGACACTTCATACCATTCTCTCACCCACACGTTTCCTTAACCTTTTGATAAGATTTTTTTAGATGAAGAAGGAAATACATGCAAGAGATCAGCTGCTCTTAGCACACTTATGATTAGAGTCCTGCCTGGATACAAAATTTACATCGGCATCTGCATCTGTATCCGCAACAATGAGCCGCATTGACCTCCGCAGATGCAGACACCCACTGATATAACATGGATATCCGCGGATTTGCAGGGCTCTACTTATAACTACTTTAACTAGAAGATCTCAAAGCACGTTGCTTATGCTAATTAGTGGATCCTTCCAACAGTCTTGTGACATATATAACTATGAGGGAAGACTGAAAAAATTGGGCTTGTTTAGTTTAGAAAAGAGAAGACTGAGGCTACGTCGATACTGCAGCCTTCTTCCACAAAAGCTTATGCAAATGAAGCGTGGAGTAGAATATCGCCACACTTCATTTGCATAATTAATTAGCAACCATTTTTGCCCAAGAGGCTTTTGCGCAAGAAGGAGCTGTGTAGATGGCTCCTTTTTGGGCAAAAACCCACTCTTGCACAAGAGCCGTTCTTCCTAATTTTTTTAGGAAGAACGGCTCTTGCGCAAGAAGGGGTTTTTGCGCAAAAAGGAGTCATCTTCACAGCTCCTTTTAGCACAAAAGCCTCTTGTGCAAAAACAGCTGCTAATTAATTATGCAAATGAAGCATGGTGATATACTACTCGGCACCTCATTTGCATGCGCTTTTGCAGAAGAAGGCTGCAGTATCGACGTAGCCTGAGAGGGGACATGACAGCAGTTTTCAAGTACCTAAGAGAGTGAGTGGTACAAGGAGGAGGGAGAAAAATTGTTCTCCTTGGCCTCTGAGGTTAGGACAAGAAGCAATGGGCTTAAACTGCAGCAAGAGAGGTTGAGGTTGGACATTAGGAAAAAGTTCGTAACTGTCAGGGTGGTTAAACACTGGAATAAATTACCTAAAGAGTTGTGGAATCTCCATCTCTGGAGATATTTAAGAGCAGATTAGATAGACATCTATCAGGGATGGTCAAGACAGGGCTTGGTCCTGCTATGAGGGCAGGGGACTGGACTCAATGACCTCTTGAGGTCCCTTCCAGTTTTAGTGCTCTATGATTCTATGATCATCATTATTGTATAGAAAAGTGAACAAAGTGGTCAGAATCCAGGTGTCGAGTTACCTTGCTCTTACAACTGACCAACACACTCTGCTCGAGAAAACAGACTAAAAAGGTGAAGGCAAATATAAAATCAAACCCTCACTTTAAAAATGTGTCCTGCATAGAACCTGAATGTTCGGGGGGGGGGGGGGGGGGGGAGGAAGGATACAGTCCAAATTTTAACTTCCAGGCAAACATTTGAAAATTGACTTATAATGTACCCTTTCAGTTAGATTTTATATGAAGGTTTTACTTGAGGTTGTAATGAAGATGGAAAAATCTTAGGTTGCCATGGCTACTGGCACATTGCCTAACACACTCAAATCTTTTCCCCTAATAAAATAGATTTTAGAAACCCACCTATAAAAGGGGAAGAGTTAAAAATTCTATATATTTATGGAGGGGAAAGAATATTATTCAGTGTAAAGCAGCTTCTAAACAGCATTGCAGTGTAATCTTTTCAGGATTTTCTCCACATCACCCTACATCCATACTCCTGATGGACATGATTCTTTTGCTGATACCCGCAATACCACAAAACCACTAGACGTAAAACAGAAACACTAGCCAATGAGAATGGCTCTCTGCTATATCTAATCCCGCCTCCAGTTTTTGACAGTCACTGGGATCAAACATGTATGTGAGATATCCTACCACAGAGAAAGTTCTTTCCTCACTCACATTTGCTAGAGGTTGGCTCATGCTCTAAAGCAGGGCTGGACAAGATGGCGGCCTGGAGTCCGGATCCGGCCCCCCTCACATTTTGATCTGGCGTGTGGACTGCATCTGGCTGCTTTCTATTTATATCCCGCTGCCTGTGCCACCAAATTTCCAGAGGGTGACTCAGGCAGCAAGATCCTATTTACATGGCTCATGATCGCACTGTTACCCTGGCAGGAGCCAGAGTCTCGAGCCCTTTAAATAGCTGCAGAAAGCCGGGGGCTCCCTAGGTAGTGGTAGAGCCATGAGTCTCTGCTGTGTTTTCAAGTCAAAGCCTCTAGCTCCAGAGAACTCTGGGGGAGGCTAGTCCTCAGCCCCGCCCCTTTCACCCCAAACTCCGCCCCTTCCAGGGATGGAGCTGACCGGTGACCATGTACCAAAATTAATTAAGTGGCCCCCTCTGCGAAAATTATTGCCCACCCCTGCTCTGGAGCGAGAGGGCTTACATGCCCTTCAAAACTCTCACCTTTTAAACGTGTTTACTCTCGTAACTCTGGATGTTCTCGTTCTTATACATCCTGCTAATGTCTGAGCCTCCGCAAAGACCTCATAGCTAGTGGCAATGAGTTCCAAAGTTTAATTTGATTGCCATCCTTTTATTGGTTTTAAACGCTCTGTCATTCAGTTTCACTGAATGATGCGTCACTAGAGAGGCTACTGGGCTGTGGGACTGGGTATTTGCAGGCTCACCTGACGGCAACTGGTGCGTGTTAGACTCCCATCGGCTTTTGGAACAGGCCCTAAAAGGGCACTTCCAGTCAAGAGCAATATCTCGTGATCATTGCAAAGGGTTAAAACCAGAGGTTTGCTTCAGAACCATCCCATCTCCAAACAGGTCCTTGCTGTCCCTTGAACGCACTGCCCGGACAGGGAAGAAAGAACAAAACATATCAAGGGGAAATTGGGGGGGGAACCAGCTATTTAATTCAACTAAGCTTTGCAGATGCACAGCAGGTGAGTTTTTCCAAAGAGCCTGCATGGCTTAGGAGCATAAATCACAATGAAAGTTAATGGGACTTGTGCCCTTTAGTCACTTAGGTACTTTTGGAAATCTTGGCCTTTGCATCCTGCAGAGAGTGGGAAGGCAAGGGGGAGGAAGAAAATATTAGAGGATGCTGGTCCAACAAGTGTCACTAATGGGGTCATGTTTCTTGCAGAGGTAGGAGATGTGAGGGGTCGAAAATGCCTCGACAGTGATTCTCTAAGAAGCCCGAAAGGAAAAAGAAAGGAAAGAGGAAATGTGGTTAATTGAAAGCAACAAATCCCATTCGTTTCCTCTCAAAGTCTCCGTGGCTTCTGCTTTTTGCCCTCACATGCTGTACAGACGCCTCTGAACCACCCACGTTCAGCAGCTCCATCTAATCTGATTTCTGATTCTCATCTACATGAGAACATAAGAAAGGCCACACTGGGTCCAGCCAAAGGTCCAGCTAGCCCATTATTCTGTTTTCCAATGCCAGATGCCCAAGAGGGAGTGAACAGAGCAGGGAATCATCACGTGATCCCTCTCCTGTCATCCATTTCCAGCCTCTGTCAAATAGAGGTTAGGGACACCATTCCTACCCATTCTGGCTAATAGCCACTGATGGACCTATCTTCCATGAATGTATCTAGCTCTTTTTTGAACCTTGTTAAAATCCTGGCCTTCACAACATCCGCTGGCAAGGAGTTCCACAGGTTGACTGTGCATTGCATGAAGAAATACTTCCTTTTGTTTGCTTTAAACCTGCTACCTATTCATTTCATTTGGTGATCTCTAGTTCTTATGTTACAGGAACAAGTAAATAACTTTTACTTATCTACTTTCTCCACCCCAATCATGATTTTACAGACCTCTATCATATCTCTCCTTAGTCTCCTCTTTTCTAAGATGAAAAGTCCCAGTCTTTTTAATCTCTCCTCATATGGTGGGCATTCCAAATCCCTAATCATTTTTGTTGCCCTTTTCTGAACTTTTTTCAATGCCAAGAAATCTTTTTTGAGATGAGGAGACAACACCTGTACGCAGTATGTGGGTGTACCATGGAGGCAATAAGGGTCTGTCTACACTACCCCGCTAGTTCGAACTAGCGGGGTAATGTATGCATACCGCACTTGCTAATGAAGCCCGGGATTTGAATTTCCCGGGCTTCATTAGCATAAGCGGGGAGCCGCCATTTTTAAATCCCCGCTGCTTCGAACCCCGTGCAGCGCGGCTACACGGGGCTCGAACTAGGTAGTTCGGACTAGGTTCCTATTCCGAACTACCGTTACTCCTCGTGAAACGAGGTGTACCGGTAGTTCGGAATAGGCCCCCTAGTCCGAACTACCTAGTTCGAGCCCCGTGTAGCCGTGCTGCACGGGGTTCGAAGCAGCGGGGATTTAAAAATGGCGGCTCCCCGCTTATGCTAATGAAGCCCGGGAAATTCAAATCCCGGGCTTCATTAGCAAGTGCGGTATGCGTACATTACCCTCCTAGTTCGAACTAGGAGGGTAGTGTAGACATACCCTAAGATATTTTCTGGCTTGTTCTCTATCCCCCTTTCTTCCCTCCCCCCCACCATGAAAGGAATTTTTTTCTTAAAAGGTTGGTAGTTGTTATTTTCAGCCTCTTCTTTATCTTAAAAAGATCAGGAAGGTGAAGTTTGGCCAATCCTGGTTTTGTCTGGAGAACTCCCAGGAGGCCTCTGAGGTAGGCTTAGTCTAAACTTGAACGCAGCCACGGCAGCCTGTTAACGTGGTCAAATGGCCATGGTGAGAGCGCTGGGACAGTTCTTCCAGCATAGTAGGTAAACCACCTCAGTGCGTGGAGTAGCTAACAACACTGGGAACATGACTCTCAGCACTGTAGTCCGGTTTACACTGATGCTTCACAGCAGGGCGCGTTGTTCCATTCAGGGTGGAGTGCGGTGTTCTTTCACACACCCCTCAGCCAGAAAGATGCAGCACAGTAACATGTCTGTGTAGCCGTAGACTGACCTACCTCAAACCCTTAAATGAAATGGTGGTAGCACCACATCTTTAACATCTTTCTTCCAGCTGTTTGCAAGGTGTTTGAGTTAAATGGCTCTTAATACAATCAGGCAAGAAAATGTGAAGCCTGGACTGGGTTGGGCTACACATGAACCTAAAGTTACTCCCCTGATATTGCACCTTATGGCTACGTCTACACTGGCCCCTAAAAACGGAAAAGCGATGCAAAGCAGGTAAGTCAGCATAGGGAAATCCGTGGGGGATTTAAATATCCCCCGCGGATTTAAATAAACATGTCCGCCGCTTTTTTTCCGGCTTTTCCCCAAGCCGGAAAAAAAGCAGCGGACATGTTTATTTAAATCCGCGGGGGATATTTAAATCCCCCGTGGATTTCCCTATGCTGACTTACCTGCTTTGCATCGCTTTTCCGTTTTTAGGGGCCAGTGTAGACGTAGCCATTATGTGTATAACTCTAGGTATATAAACAACGAGAAGTCTTGTGGCACCTTCTAGACTAAGGGTACGTCTACACTTGCTCCCTAGTTCGAACTAGGGATGCAAATGTAGGCGACCGAAATTGCTAATGAAGCGGGGATTTAAATATCCCGCGCTTCATTAGCATGATCTCGCCGGCGCGTTATTCCTCTCAACAGCTGTTTCAAAGGTGAAAGTGCGCGCCGGGACGCATTAGTTCGAACCAAACCCCTTGGTTCGAACTAACCTTACTCCTCAAAAAATGAGGAGTAACGTTAGTTCAAACCAAGGGATTTGGTTCCAACTAACGCGTCCAGATGCGCACTTCCTGGTTCGAATCAGCTGTGATTCGAACTAGCGTGCCGGCGAGATAATGCTAATGAAGTGCGGGATATTTAAATCCCTTCTTCATTCGCAATTTCGGTCGCCTACATTTGCATCCCTACTTCGAACTAGGGAGCAAGTGTAGACATACCCTAACTGATTTATTGGATCATAAGCTTTCATGGGCCAAGACCCTCTTCATCAGATGCATGTCGTAGAAATTCCAGAGGCAGGTATAAATACACAAACATATTAAAAGAAAGGAGTACCAATCTACGTATATAATCACCTCACTGGGTTTTTTTAAAACATACTTGTCGGAGCAAGTGGAAAATTGCTGCAGTTTGAGGGAAATACGGCCAGACCTGAAAAGCAAAGCAAACAATATAGATTTTTACCTATTAATAATATCCGATAGATTATTTCAAAGGTGATTTTAACTTCAGTGGACTGCAAATTTTTCAGGGACATTTGGATTTTAAGACCAAAATCCCGAATCCTAACATGCCTGAAAAGTTTGCATCCATTTCCATACTCCACTTTGGGCCCATGTTAGCGGGTAATACAGGAGTCGAGATGAGAGACAACGCTATAATCCAGAAAACTTTTCTTCCTCCGAGCCAAAAGTGGACTCTAGTAATCTAGAAGACCTTGCCAAGTTTCTAAAGCGTCATTAACACAGATTTCACCCTTGAAGGATTCTTGTTATCTCTCTTTATTCTTTATTATTATTACCACAGTAGGTTGTATTTCACATGCCATAACAGACTCCCGGGTTACGCACGGGAGAGAGAGCCGCAGAAGGACAGACACATCCACCGGATTGAAATGTCAGGCCAGTTGATTGCTGGGTCTGAATCCGGTATTCCGGGGTCTCAGAAGACGGGACTTCCGTGAGTGTGATGGGACAGACGCAGTCTCAGGGATGTCACAGGCAGCATTTCCAGGTTGAAGCCTGAAAGAGAGGCCATAACTGTAGAAGTAGCCAGTCAGAGCCCGGGGCTCTCCCTCCCGGCTGATTTTCACACCAAAGACAGATCAAGTGCATTCAGAATTTACACCCCACCCGTCGAGGACCCAGCGGGAGGCGCTCGCTGCTGTCGTGCGGTTCGGAGGGCGGCCGGGATGCCGGCACACCTGGGTCCTTTCCCCAGCAGATTTGCCAGTGGTTCAGAACGTGTCAGTACGGTGAGGTGCTGCCCTTTTCTCCACTTCATATGCACGGGGACAGCAAAGTATCTGATTTGCCCCATAGGAAAATCTTAAAGCAAGAAACGGACAAACCCCATCTCACCCCACCTGGGGGTCTCTACACCAGAGGTGGGGAACCTCAGGCCCGGGGGCCAGAAGCAGCCCTTAGCTTGCCTGGATCCAGCCCCTGAGGCTCAGGGGTCCCTCCCTCCCCAGGACCGGGGAGCCTGAGCTGGTGTTCCAGCCCCCTTGCTGCCCCACTGCAGAGGTGGAGCACACAAAATCTACTCTCCTGGGCCCCCGTAGGCTGTGTTGAGCGAGGGGAATGTGGGGAGTGTCTTTCTCCTCAGTTGGGGGCTACGTCCGTTTTTTTGCTGCTTTGGTTTTGGGGGGATTGCTTCTCACTTGTGTGCGACTGATTTTTCTGTGGGCCAGCAGCCCCCAACCCCAAAAAAGGTCCCCCCCTCCTGCTCTGCACACTCACACGCCCCGCTTGCTCTCCCAAATAACCTTGGCAGCCTTCTACTTGCGCCAAAGATCCCCAGACGGCCGGGCAGTCCAGTCCCAGCCATTTCAGTTTCTTCTCCGGCCGTAAAACCATTTCACTCTATCCCAGCTGAAGCATTAACACTCTGGTTTCAGTTTCTTTTATGACAGCCTAAGGCTACTGCTAATTAGGGCCCCCCCCAGTCACCCTGCCCCCCTCAGTAGCAACTCCCTGAACTGTCTTATAGTACGACCCAGACACATAACTCTCCTGTTCTCTGATGAAAAAATATAAAATAATAATAAACACGCCATAGAAAAGATTATTGGAGGTATTTGCCAACAGAAAATGGCTAGGGGCCAATCTCTGTTCCCACCACCCCTCTCTCCTCACCAAGTATCAACGGCCTCCCCCGAGCAGTTTCAACCACCGTCATTTCTTAAAGTGAAAGACCCACAATTTGGGGCATGCTAGGAATGGCCATACTTCTGTTGTTTCGGGCTACCGTATCTCTTCTTAGTCCTTTCAGTTACAGAGGGGAATAGATACGTTAATTGACCTGGGCTCAGAAGACCTTGTCTTCACTACCTGCCTCAGCCAGACTCTTCCGGTATGACTTTGGACCAGTCACATGACTGACCCCGTGCCTCAGTTTCCCATGCCTAAAATGGGGCTGGTGCATTTGTACCTGGCCAGAGCTATAAAGCTGACCAAATTCTTTATTATTCCTATCTCCCCAGCATGAAGATGCCGAATCTTATATGTGCCAGCAATGAGTAAAAGACAGGTGTAATGCATTGACTGCAGCTGACAGCTACGTTAACTGCTGGCATTTGCATGAGATGTTATTATAATGTATCCAGTGTGCAGTGCATATGCAATTGTAATGCTTTATCACCAGCGAGCAGCTCCAAACATACACCATGGTTCTGCCCCCAAAGAGCATACAAGCAGAATATATTTTAACTAGGAGCATAACAACAGCGTACTGCTTCACTTTCCAAACACAAAATGTTCAATCAGATACTATGTTAAAAGAAATTCCTTTTCAACAGCTTCTGACTGGTTTTTAGTATAGCTGCTTGGAAAATTTCCCCCAAATATTTTTTCAGGGATATAACTATATTTCCTCCCCCCAACTGTATTTTTTCACTATCAAAATTTTCTCCATTCTCTTGCTCAGAACAGCCATTTTAGAGAGGTTTCTCTCTTTTCAGCAGGTTGCAGGTCCAGATTTTTAACAACTATAACTTATCTCACATGTAATTCCATACACATTTTGTTGCAGGGACTCCAAAGTCTTTTGGCATCAGACCATTAATTCATGAAGATTTTCATCATTGTCCCATACTCAGTACTATCCTTATACCAAGGGGGAAACTGAGGCATGGGGCAAATTAAGTGTCTTGCCCAGTTAAGATTGAAAAGCAGGCCTATAGTACTGGCAGGAATGGAAACTGGGGATTTTGTTTCCAATGACTGTGTGTTAACCACTAGACAATGCTTGTGTATCTGGACATATTAACCCTTCTATTTCTCATATGGAGACATATCCTCCCAATCTTTATAAACTGACTTCATTCTGCTCTTAGGGAATTGGTGAAGCAAAAACAAAGTTCCTGGTGGTGTGAACAGCTCTTCAAATTTGTTTCCACTTGAAGCCCTGCATGCTCGATACACACTCAAACACATGCACACCAATATGTTCATCAAACCACTAGCACGGACTCAACAGAATTCTATCATGAACCACACAAACATTATTAGATGAGATCACTACGCAAATGCTATTATACATATATACACATTGTATGTTTGTTCCCTCCTTTGCATCTACGTCAATATCGCAGACACGCACATACATACAAGCTGTGCATTATGGTCGTAGATAATACTTTGCTCGTTTCTTTCATGAATGTATTGAGTCTTAGCCAGGCTTCTTGAAAGAAATCAAAACATTAAGAGAAAATTGAGAGGGGGTAAAAAAAACCACTAAGGACATGAAAGCATAAGGTAATAACCTGGGAAACACTCAGCCCAATAAACATCTCTCAGCCATGGCCTATTTTGACTCAATTCACAGAAGCTGAGTTTCAACAGTTTTTAGCCAATCACATTGGGCGTGGATGTGTGTGGGGGGGGAGGAAGGTGGATCCTGGGTCCTTTGTTGCTAAGAGCACTCGAGGCTAATTATTCGCCTTACCTTTCAGTCCTGTAAGCCCTCCACACATCCTGGTTTGATTCCTTTTTCACTGATCCTGAAGGCAGCTGATGGGGGGAGAAGGGTGGTAAGGAGCGGGCGCAAGAGTTTGCCACTCTAGATCCAGGCCAGGAGGAGGAGAAAGGAATGTTATTATGATATATTGCCAGCGGGGAGCCATTCCGTAATCAGAATCCTCACTTTCATCCTCTTCGTTACGTTGTAGTTTGGTACCCGAGCGGCACGTGACGAGCTATCTAGTCTCTCTGGAATAGCATGACAGCATCATAGAGACCGTGTTCTCGTTCTTTCAAAGGCAGACTCAGGGAAGCCATCTTGTTGCAGCTGCGGAATTCAGACCCAGCCTCGCCTTCAACAGAGAGAGCCAGACAAGCGTCGCCGTGAGGTGCAGGGACAGCCTTTTCCACGGGGCAGCTTCTTAACTAACATGTGGCTTTAGATATTTCAGACAAGGACACGTTACCCAAATCCCAGCTCCCAGTAAAGAGCCACCTTGACCAACCTAACCCACCCCGATTGCTCTGTCCAACATCCCGTTTCCAGTTGCTTTTCTGGGCTGGAAACCAGAAAGCGCCGCTAACCCAGCAGTGGGAGACGTACCCCGAGCTAAGAGAGGGCAGCCGGGTCCCCAGCCAGTCTCCATGGCTTCAAGCAGGGACCGCGGTCGGTGAGCAGCTTGGGTGGCTGCTGGCAGCAATGAAATGCGGCAGCCGCGTCCACCCAATCGGATCTTTTATAGGGCTTTGTTTATTAGCCGAGTGCCCTTATTTCATAAGGCAGCGCTAGCCTGGGAAGGATGAAGATGATGACTGTGAGCGGGAGAACAAGGGCACCTTTTCTTCAGCCTCTTTCAGAGCGGCAGACATGGACAAACAGCCTCCCAATTGTTCTCTCAAATATCACCATTCTAGGTAGGCCGCGGCGCCGGCGAAACCCGGCTCGTGGTGGGGTTTTTTTTCCTTCCCTCCCCCGCCTTTAAAAAAAAAATAACCGTATTCGCCTTTAACTATCACCAAAGGAATTCGGCCATCCGGGGGACGTTTTTTTCCTCTTGTAGGCCTCCCCGCCCCCACCCTTTTCTTTTTCTTCCCCTCCCTCCTTCACGCCGCTCGAACAATCTGCCTCTGTTCTGGGCACATTCTTGTGGCCTATTCTTTGGGTTGCTCACGCAGGGTTCACTTTTGGCGGACGGGGAAAGGGGGGGTGGGGGTAACACAAGTTCTGCATTCAGGTAGGGGAGGGCAGGAAAGTGAATCTAAGGTAGCTGGGGATTGTTGTGCCATCAGCTTAATACCTGAGCAGGGGAAACAAAGAGCCTTTAGAGAACATGCATCTCGGCTGTGACCCTCCCCCGCCCCCACCCGAAGGAACGCAAAAGATAACAAGGACTGAAAGAAATGGCACCGACATAATTAAAGCTCTCCAAGCAATTTCGGGGGGTATTAGATATGATGATAGAGAATCAAGACGTTAATAGTATTCCTGGTATTATTAACGATCCACCAGTCTGAAGGGACAGGTGTTTTGTGAAAAGACGACAACAAAATGACTCCTCTGCAGAGCTTCTCAAAGCAGGGCTCATGCTCCCAGGCCAGGAGGAGCACCCGGTCATTCCTAGATTGAGCCAAAATATGTAGGGAACGAGGTGTCTAGTGAGGCCGCATCCGGAGTACTGCGTCCAATTCTGGGCCCCCCACTACAGAAAGGATGTGGACACACTGGAGAAAGTCCAGCGGAGGACAACCAAAATGATGAGGGAGCTGGAGCACACGACTTACGAGGAGAGGCTGAGGGAACGGGGTGTGTTTAGTCTACAGAAGAGCAAGGGGAGATTGGAGAGCAGCCTTCAACTCCCTGAAGCGGGGTTCCAAAGAGGCTGGAGAGAGGCTGTTCTCAGTGGTGACGGATGGCAGAACGAGGTGCAATGGTCTCAAGTTGCAGAGGGGGAGGTCTAGGTTGGATATTAGGAAAAATTATTTTACAAAGAAGTGGTAAAGCCCTGGAATGGGTTCCTTAGGGAGGTGGAATGGGTTCCCGCAGGCCATGTTTTGAGTAGCCCTGATCTAGATGGTGCTTGGTTCTGCCGTGAGGGCAGGGGACTGGACTCAATGACCTCCCGAGGTTCCTTCCAGCTCTAGGGTTCTATGATCCTACGACACAATCTCTGTACAATGTGTATGGTAACGTCTGGAGGCTTCCTTACGCAACAGCCCTGGTATCCAAGGCTGTGATATGCCAAGTCAGGGATGGTACTTGGTCCTGCTGTGAAGGCAGGGGACTGGACTTTGATGACCTTTCAAGGTCCCTTCCAGTTCTAGGAGATAGGCAATCTCCATTAATTTAATTTATTTATTTAAGTGGACTTAGAAGCATGATGAATGAGAAACATTCGCTGCTTTGGGAGTGTTATCCCCTGGTGGGTATCGTGTCCATCTGAAATGATCCAAGCCAGAGCAGAATGGCTTTGGGACAAAACGAAACAAGCGCAGGAGAGTAACAACACGGCCTATCCTTTTGCTCAAGTGAAAGGACGAATGAAGTCCGGAATCAAGCCATTCAACTCCTTATTAATCAGTGCCTCCATCAGTCCAATTTAATCTCAAACCAAGCTAGCAGCAAAAAGATCATCTACCTCTAGGTATCAACCCCCTCTACCTTCCTTTATATTCTGTAATGACGAGATGCCCTTGGATTGCATACCATTATAACAGGGTAGACACACGACCCTTAGAGCTGAGCACTGCCTGTGTCCCTCATTGAAACCACCTCTCCTGTGTGCTGTCAAACGCATTACAAGGTTTTTTCCCATAGGACCTGACCTTATTGGCTGGATCAGAGTTTAAAGGGATACCTCCATCTCTTTGGGAACTGCCTGTTGGCCACAGCATTCCTGGCCAAATGAAACTGTGCTCCGAGCCACTCACAAACCATCTGGCTACGTCTACACTGGCCCCTGTTCCGGAAGGGGCGTGTAAATTTCACCAGTCGTCGTAGGGAAATCCGCGGGGGATTTAAATATCCCCCGCGGCATTTAAATAAAAATGTCCGCCGCTTTTTTCCGGCTTTTAAAAAAGCCGGAAAAGAGCGCCTACACTGGCCCCGATCCTCCGGAAAAAGTGCCCTTTTCCGGAGGGTCTTATTCCTACTTTGAAGTAGGAATAAGACCCTCCGGGAAAGGGCACTTTTTCCGGAGGATCGGGGCCAGTGTAGGCGCTCTTTTCCGGCTTTTTTAAAAGCCGGAAAAAAGCGGCGGACATTTTTATTTAAATGCCGCGGGGGATATTTAAATCCCCCGCGGATTTCCCTACGACGACTGGTGAAATTTACACGCCCCTTCCGGAACAGGGGCCAGTGTAGACGTAGCCTCTGTGATTTTGTTTAGTGATTAAACAAATCTCAGCTTGAACATGGGCTTTTCTGCAAGTATCTCCTAGCTCTTGCAATTGTATCAGAAGCCTCATGGTTGTATCTTGGCCTTAACGCCCCTGTCGATGGAATTGGATAGGACGAGACTCTTTGTTTTCCATTTGAAAGAAAACAAGAAGATTGCTAGCCCTCTGGATCTCAGAGAAAAGCTTGAAAGCATGAAGCAAATGCAGCCTAAAGGCAAAGAAAAATAACCCAACGTGTATTCTATCTTTTTTAATCATGATTTTAAGTGAATCTCATGCATTGATGGAGGGTGAAAAGAGATTAAATAGGATGGGACTTTTCAGCTTAGAAAAGAGGAAACTCGGGGGGAGGGGATATGATCCAGGTATAAACGAGCGCAGGAGAGTAACGACACGGGTGTGGAGAAAGTTAATATGGAAAAGTGATTTACTTATTCCCATAACATAAGAACTAGGGGTTACCAAATGAAATGAATAAGTAGCACATTTAAAACAAACCAAAGAAAGCTTTTGTTCACGCAATGCACAGTCAACATGTGGAACTCCTTGCCAGAGGATGCTGTGAATACCAGAATGTTAACAAAAAAGGAGTTGTGAACAATGTGACGTGAAGTGAAATCCTACTTAGAATTGACCAAAATGTTTGGAAATAGTTTTCATCCTTATTCACCCAGCTCCCCAGCTACTAAAAGCCAAAAGCCATGCTGTTCCAGTTGCATAATGTAATTAATAGTCATTTAAGCTTACACTGTGATGCAAGAAAACTTGAGGTACTTTCTGCTCCAATTTCAGCTCTTCCTAATCAATGTTTTTCTGGACTGGAGTTCACACTGTTTGCCTTGCCCTGCACTCAGTGTATAACCACATTAAGCAAAAGCATAAAGTCTGTTATTTATTTTTGCTCCATGATAAAACCAGGATATTACTCACAGTGATAACACGGGTTAATTTTCAGTGAAGTCTCTTTTGGCAGGAGGTGGTAAACTTTTAATACAACGAATAACACCGCTATCAGATCCAAGATAAAAGGCTGTCATAATGTAAACTCATTCTGCTCTTTGGGCCAGGAACAGTCAACTTCAAGGGGCTGTAATTATCTTCCGTGGATTTTTTTATTTATTTATTTTGTTATTATTACTCATAAAAAAATCCGAAGCATAAAATTCAATTAGTGCAACAAGATTTGGCGTGAGCTTGGATGCAAAGGCATAAAAGGTGTCTACGCCAGTGTTTCTCAACTAGTGGTACAAGTACCTTTAGGGGTACTCCAGAGACGTCTGGGGGGTACGTCAACACAACTGAAATTTGGAGAAAACTAAATTTTTGTTTTAAGTTTGACAGCGCTTTATTGGTTTTGTACTTTTTACACCCAAAAATGTCATTGTCCACCCGGCTACGATTAAGTTGTTTAAACAAATGTGTTGCAAAGGTAGAAAAAAATTGTGTGTGTCTGAAAACTGTAGGTACTGGAGGTACTTAATTTTTTTTAAAGGGGTACTTTATAATAAAAGCTTGAGAAACACTGGTCTACACAACGTATATGAAGGGCACCATCATGCCAGCTGGCTACTATGTGAATCTGACAGAGCGATTTAAGCAGAGAGAAAAAGTTCTTTGTGGAAGCTCTGACTGATGATGTTTATAACAGGAGCAACGTTCCCACCAAACCAGCAGGACAGAACATCTTGAAGAGCACCGGAACAGCAGCTGACAAGATCCATTGACAACCCAGCTCTCCTGGTGGAAACCACTGGTGATATAGGACAGGTATATAATCCCTCCCAAATGTTTCCTCCAATCATAACCCTTTATGGCAGAACAAAATATGGAGGCATCGATTCAGGGCCAAATTGCACTGGACTGGGACTCAAAACAACTGGGTTCTGGGCCTGGCTGTGACACTGGACCACTCACCTCCCCTTTCTATGCCTCAGTTTCCCCCCACTGCCAAATGGAAATAATGACCCTTCCTGGGTAAAACACTTGCTTATATGGGCTATGTCTACGCGGACGGGTTCTTGCACAAGAACAGCCATTCCGCAGAGCATCCATACTGCCCGCCCGCTCTTGCGCAAGAAGTGTTACAGTTAAGTGTGGTAAGAGAGGGCTTCTTGCACAAGAGCTACACTCTTTTCTAAGTGTAAGCTCTCTTGTGCACTAGCTCTTGCACAAGAGGGCAGTGTGGACGTGCGGCAGGGATTTCTTGTGCAAGAAAGCCCTATTGCTAAAATGGCCATCAGAGCTCTCTTGCACAAGAGAGCAGCCACACTGCCATAGATGCTCGTGCGCAAAAGCACATGGCAGTGTGGACGTGTTCTTGCGCAAGGGTTCTTGTGCAAGAACCCGCCAATGTAGACAGAGCCATGATGTTTTTCATTAGTAGCTCTCAACAGTGTATTATATTATGGCTATCCCTCATCTATCAAGGGAAACCACTAGAAAAGGGCTCAGTACTACAGGCAACCCCCACACTTACGACCTAATTCGTGCCAGGAGAACTGTCGTAAGTCAAATCATAGAATCATAGACTACTAGGACTGGAAGGGACCTTGAGAGGTCATCAAGTCCAATCCCCTGCTCTTATGGCAGGACCAAATATTGTCTAGTCCATCCCTGATAGACATTTATCTAACCTACTCTTAAATATCTCCAGAGATGGAGATTCCAAAACCTCCCTGGGCAATTTATTCCAGTGTTTGACTATCCTGACAGTTAGGAACTTTTTCCTAATGTCCAACCTAAACCTCCCTTGCTGCAGTTTAAGCCCATTGCTACTTGTTCATCTTGGCCTCTGAGGATCGAACAAATTTTCTCCCTCCTCCTTATGACACCCTTTTAGATACCTGAAAACTGCTATCATGTCCCCCCTCAATCTTCTCTTTTCTAAACTAAACAAACCCAATTCTTTCAGCCTTCCTTCATAGATCATGTTCTCTAGACCTTTAATCATTCTTGTAGCTCTTCTGTGGACCCTCTCCAATTTCTCCACATCCTTCTTGAAATGCGGTGCCCAGAACTGGACACAGTACTCCAACTGAGGCCTAAGCAGCGCAGAGTAGAGCGGAAGAATGACTTCTCGTGTATTGCTCACAACACACCTGTTAATGCAGCCCAGAATCATGTTTGCTTTTTTAGCAACAGCATCACACTGCTGACTCATATTCAGCTTGTGGTCCACTATAACCCCTAGATTCCTTTCTGCCGTACTCCTTCCTAGACAGTCGTTTCCCATTCTGTGTGTGTGAAACTGATTGTTCCTTCCTAAGGGGAGCACTTTGCATTTGTCTTTATTAAACTTCATCCTGTTTACCTCAGACCATTTCTCCAATTTGTCCAGATTATTTTGAATTATGAACCTATCCTCCAGAGCAGTCGCAACCCCTCCCAGCTTGGTATCATCTGCAACTTAATAAGCATACTTTCTATGCCAATACCTAAATCGTTGATGAAGATATTGAACTGAGCCAGTCCCAAAACAGACCCCTGCAGAACCCCACTTGTTCTACCTTTCCAGCAGGATTGTGAACCATTAATAACTTCTCTCTGAGTCCAGCCAGGTATGCACTCACTTTGTAGTAGCCCCATCTAAGTTGTATTTGCCTAGTTTATTGATAAGAATATCATGCGAGACCGTATCAAGTGCCTTACTAAAGTCTAGGTATACCACATCCACCGCTTCTCCCTTATCCACAAGACTCGTTATCCTATCAAAGAAAGCTATCAGATTGATTGGACGTGATTTGTTCTTTACAAATCCATGCTGGCTGTTCCCTGTCACCTTGCCACCTTCCAAGTGTTTGCAGATGATTTCTTTAATTACTTGTTCCATTATCTTCCCGGGCACAGAAGTTAAACTAACTGGTTTGTATTTTCCTGGGTTGTTCTTGTTTCTCTTTTTATAGATGTGCACTATATTTGCCCTTTTCCAGTCTTCTGGAATCTCTCCTGTCTCCCATGTCACCTCCATCTCTGTCCTCCGCTACCACAACTGCAGAAGCACTGTTGTGATGTCCATATCATGGCGAAGGAAGACTGGCAGGCTGTTCTCTGGAAGGACCCAAGCTTTAGAATACCCTACCACATGAGTCTGAAATAGCCTGGAATTGCCAAATTTAGAGCATGCTCCAGGACCTATTTGTTGTATCTAGCCTCAGATAAGAGAGCCTGCTCATATGCTACAGTGTTTGCATTTGCATTTAGAGGTGCTGCTTGTTAAAAGAAGTGAAACGGTGTTTGAGCTTGTCGTTTTCAGTCACAGACAGAGCCCTCAGAACTTGTGGAGAAAGTGTTTTCCATGTCTTAAGATGAAAGAAAATAAATAATTGTTTCAACGTTGGATTCCAAGCTCCCTCAGATTTGGGGTTTAAATGCAGCCGGATGGTGTGGTTTGCTGGGGTGGTAGGGAATGGTAAAATCAGAATCTGAAGAGTGAAAGGAGTTTGGAGCTGGAGTTTGAGTGCATTTTCCATACCCATGGTGGTGGAAGGAAGATAACCTGGTAGGTGAATTGCTGGAGCAGTACTCTAGCTATGTGACTTCACCTCTCAGCTCCACATTGGGCTTTCTGTGCAACCCTGGCCAAGCCACCAGATCTCGCTGGGTATGTCTACATTGAACACTAAGCCTGAGGCCTGACTGGTTGAGTCCCCTTTCCGTCCACACACAAATCAGTTTCAGCTCCACAAGTTGGTGGGACCCGTCTGCTAAGGCCCTGCTGAGGGGATGGGTCAGACCTTGAGTCCTGTTGTGTCTCCGGTCCGTCATTCTGCAGTGTGGACACAGGTCCGGCCACAGACCGAAGTCGGAAGGTCTACGCAGAGCAACGTGGATGCATTCGCACAACCGTGAGACCCAGCTCCAACAGTTGTCAGGCCAGGTTTGCAAACCTTGAGTACAATACAGTGTAGACAGTGTTTCTTTGACTCCATTCCCATCTTCTACATGCCTGTCCTTTTCTCCTACCATGGCCTGCCTTTTCTGTGAGATTGGGGGTTGGTGGTTCACTGAGGTTAGCTCCTGTCTGGCTCTGGTGTTTTATTTACCTACACACTTGCAGGGATGGCCGCTTGCAGCGCCCATTGTCTGCAGGAAGCAGCATGGGCCGGAACACCATTTCCCACAACCCATTTGGCCAGGAATGGGGATCTACGACCAACGGGAGCTGCAAGCAGCTGTACCTGTGGACAAGCAGGTAAATAAAGCGGCCTGCCAGGGACTAATTTGGTGAACCACCTCCAGCCTGAGAGCTCCCGTTCCAACTTTACTAAATGTGTGTACTGCACATAACAGGATTGTGTTGTTATTTCACCAGGTATCTCTGTAATAACAACAGTAAGAACTGGGCATATGCAAGAATGATTTGAGCCACGTAACCCTGCAAAAGACCCCTCAGAAATAGCTCTGCAAATGATACCTCCATTCGTTCCAAACGGCATTTTTAAAAAGAACTTTTTTTTCAATGTTTTCACATTATCCAAATTAAAATAATGTTTCATTCTTTTGGGCTTCCAGCTTTTTCACGTTTCCTGTCCCTCCTTTTTCGCTTCCTTCCATTTTGCCACAAATTGGTAGGAAAGAAAGAGAGAAAAACAGAACACAAGCAATTTGTCAGGGATTTTTGTTTGGGGTTTTTTTTTTAAGCAGCGTCCATATTCTTACATGAATTCTTAATTAATGTAATTCATTCTTAATAAATTATTTGCAGAAAACATGGGCCATTTTTGACCATGTCTACTGAGACATTTCAAAAAACAAGCCTTCCTGTGCAATTTCTATAGTTATCGCCTTTTGATAAACCCAGAAGTGACACGAGAATGGCTTTTCTTTTATTATTTGGTTTTTCCAGACGCTCTCAGGGAAAGAATGAAAAATCATATAAAATAAATTAACAGAAAATTTCCTAAAAAAGTCAACAAGGTTTGGTTAACAGACAAAGTTGGCCTGATTCCTTATAAAAGTCTCAGAGATTTAAAAAATGAGTAATCCTGTGGCATCCAAGAGACTAACAAAAAGATATTATAATGAGCTTTGATGGGCAAAACCCACTCCTTCATATGAGCTGGGGTTTGCCCACAAAAGCTCATGATACTCTCTTTCTCTCTCTTTATATATATAAAAGAAGAAGTGGGTTATGTCCACGAAAGCTCATGACACCATCTACTTGTTTTGTTAGTCTTTAAGGTGTTATGTGTTGTGTTTTAAGTTTTTCCTGTTACAAACTTAACTTGGCGACTCCTCTGAAGCTTTTGATATTGTATATAGTTAGTCTCTAAGTCTCTAAGGTGCCACAGGATGACTAGTGGATACTTCATGACAGTTTTGTGTAATTCCATTGATTTTGGTGGAGGAGTTTCTGCTTTATATTTTATGGGTGTAAATAACATCTCAATACGCGGTGCAATGAGGAGGTTTTAAGATAGAAATGCATTTTGATAAAGGAGTTCCTTATTTTTCAGCGACCTTTGCATCATAAGAAACTGGAAGAGGGGGGAAAAAAATCAAGCAAGCGGTGGCATGAAACATACTGTTAAACCAGCGTAGCCTTCCAAAGGCGTGAGAGCTGTGATAAGTCCTGTTTAAACTTTACCCAGAGCTAAATACCAAATGTCAACAGGCGCTCATGCCCAAACTCTCTGATCGGGCCAATCAGGAGCATCAATCAAAGCTGAGACATAGTCGAAGGGAGGTGGGAATATTTAACTTCCCAGCAGGTTAGCCTCTGCCAGTTCTTTCCCCTGCATCTGTTTATACAAGACACCCTGCCGCATGCATCTTTTTTCCCCCTTCGGGTAAACATGGACAGGGCGTAATAGCTTCTAAATGGACATCATGTACCAAAGCTGCGCCAGTGCAAAAGGGCATCTCCCACATGCCTCATGCCTGTTCACCTGTCCTCCAGGCCCCGTCTACCTAGCAAGCATTAAGCCAGGCTCAGGAACTGATGTCTATTCAGCCACAGGTTTGAATACTAAGAGGAAAAACATCCCCAGCCGAAACCCCTCAGCTAGAAGAGGGTAACGGTTCAGGAGGAGGCCGAATGTTATAAACAGATGATGCTGCCTGACCTCACAACTTCAGGTCCTGCCTCTGTCTGGGCATATATGGCTGATATGATTAAATGTGGTTGTGAAAGGATCATATTACCGAGGGTGACCTATTGTGTTTTGTGACAACACCCAATACATTTCAGATCTGTTCACAATGGCAAAAGCGCCGTCTGGTTTATAACCTGCTTCCCCTTCATTGGAAGCCTCTAATCAGGTTAGGACAATATAGAATCATAGAACACTAGAATTGGAAGGGACATCAAGTCCAGGCCCCTGCCCTCACGGCAGGACCAAGCACCATCTAGATCATCCCTGATAGATGTCTGTCCAATCTGCTCTTAAATATCTCCAGAGATGGAGATTCCACATCCTCCCTAGGCAACTTATTCCAGTGTTTAAGCACCCTGACAAGCAGGAAGTTTTTCCTAATGTCCAACCTAAACCTCCCTTGCTGCAGTTTAAGATGCTCATATATTCATGAGCATCTTATGACAACATGTTCTTTGATCTGATCCAAAGTCTTTTGACGTTAATGAAAATCTTTGCATCAATTTCGATGAGCTTCCAATCAGATCCTTCAGTCCTTAAGTGACTGAATATATTACACTCCTCTGGCAACACCTCTAAGCTTTTGTTTATTGTTGGGCTAAAGACAAATTAGAAAACACCATCTGTCACGGTAACATCCTGATTTTTATATTTCTTCTCCCCCTCCTCCTCCCGTTAGAAAGTGTGTGTCCGTTCAAAGCAGGCAACGAGCTTTATTAATTGAAGGCAAATGATTCAAAGATAAAATGGGCAATAAACTTTTTAATGAGAACATATGGTGGGGAAAACTGATAGGGCTGAGCCTTCGAAGGGCAAACATTCCTCGGGAGAGAGAAGACCGTGGGCAGAGAAACCGGTGTGCTCCAAGAGGAGGCGAAAGTGGGAATTGGTTGGATCTATGTTCAGGAAGTAGGCTAGATGTATTAATGGCATAGCAGGATGGGCATCGGCACAGCCAGGCTGAGACACGGCCGAGGGGCAAGCTCTTGGGACTATCTAAGACGCAAGCCCTTTTATGCTCATTCAGGAGGGGCACACAAAAATGGAGGCACCTGCTTTGGCGAGTTTTTCCAGTCATTGTCATATGGGCCACAGGAAAGAGCTGAGGAAGGCCTGTCCATTTCAGCCCTTTCTTTCCCCTGCCTCAGGCAGTGTCACGGAACCCCCCCGACAGCGTCAGAAAGAAGCACAGGCCCCCTCTCGCCATGGGCCTGCAAACCTCCCCGCTCCCAGCCTCATTTATCACCTCAGCGAAGGTCCTGCGGCATTCCGCTCATTCTTCACGAGGACTTTCACCGTTCAGATCAAACACCGGAGTGACATTCCCTGCCAGCCTGGGTAGGCGGGGGGCGGGGAGGAGGCTCAATCAATCCAGCAGACTTTCCCACACTTTATTATCAGGATTTTGACAAACAGGTCAAGGACTTTCTAATGGTGCCAAAGGTGCTTTTCTGGCCTAACAGGCATCGGCATCGCGGGTGGAGATTTTTAACCTTGCCGCAGGTGGTCCTTCATAATTTCCCTGAGCAGCTCACAGGAATACTCAAGTATTATTTTAAGGGGCAAAATATGCCCGGTTGTTAGAATTCAGCTCTGAGAGCAAAGAAAAGCCACTTTTTATCTCACCTGCCACCATGAAACATCCTTCTGCTTTCCGTGCATAGACGCACAGAGACCCTGGAGCATTCTACTGAAAAGCAGTGAGTTCATGCAGACAAGACATACTTTCAGGAAGATGGGAGGAAATTAAAGAGGTCCAGTTTTCCTGTGAGTTACTGTCCCTTTATGTCACAGAATCATAGAATCCTAGCACTGGAAGAGACCTCAGGAGGTCATCGAGTCCAGCCCCCTGCCCAAAGCAGGACCAACCCCAACTAAATCGTCCCAGCCAGGGCTTTGTTAAGCCAGGACTTAAAACCTCTAAGGATGGAGATTCCATCCCGTCCCCAGGGAACCCATCCCAGCGCTTCACCATCCTCCTAGTGAAATAGTTTTTCCTAATATCTAACCTAGACCTTCCCCACTGTAACTTGAGATTATTGCTCCTCATTCTGCCATCCGTCACCACTGAGAACAGCCTCTCTCCATCCTCTTTGGAACCTCCCTTCAGTAGTTAAAGGCGGGTATCAAATCCCCCCTCACTCTTCTGCAGACTAAACAAGGCCAAATCCCTCAGCCTCTCCTCTTAAGTCATGTGCTCCAGCGCCCTCAACATTTTTGTTGCCCTCCGCTGGACTTTTTCCAACGTGTCCACTTTCTGTAACGGGAGGCTCAGAATTGGATGCAATGCTCCAGATGTGGCCTCACCAGTGTCGAATAAAGGGGAATAATCCCTTCCCTAGATCCACTGACAACACTCCTACTGATGCACCCCAACATGGCGGCAGCCTTCTTGTCCCTTGTAACACCGCTGATTAATATGGAGTTCCTCCGGCTGTGCGAACCATAACCCTAAACCCAAATCTAACTGGAAAACAGTCATATTTATATGTTCCAGTTATGTTACAAAGCACCGGCTTAAGAATCGCAGCACATCTGTGGAACTCAAACGGCACTCTGGTTTCAAAGACAGGCAGCGTGGTTTTCTTGTGAAACAGGACATTTGAGAGTAGACTAGGAAAGCTTGCTATGCCCAGATACCATGGTGAGGGGTTGACTAAGATGACAGATAGAGATGGGAAAGCTCTTGGATGCATAATATCATCTCATTATGATCAAAATAACTGATGGGGAACCCTTGCAAACGTCAGGGCGAGGTTCTGGTTCAGCCACACTTCTAAAAAACCCAAGCGAATCAACCTCCGAGTCTGCACACCTCAGCTAGGAAATTTGTTACAACCAGGCTACGTCTAGACTGGCATGATTTTCCGGAAATGCTTTTAACGGAAAAGTTTTCCGTTAAAAACATTTTCGGAAAAGAGCGTCTAGATTGGCACGGACGCTTTTCTGCAAAAGCACTTTTTGCGGAAAAGCGTCCGTGGCCAATCTAGACGTGCTTTTCTGCAAAAAAGCCCCGATCGCTATTTTCGCAATCAGGGCTTTTTTGCAGAAAACAAATCTCAGCTGTCTACACTGGCTCTTTTGCACAAAAGTTTTGCACAAAAGGACTTTTGCCCAACGGGAGCAGCATAGTATTTCCGCAAGAACACTGACAATCTTACATGAGATCGTCAGTGCTTTTGCGGAAATTCAAGCAGCCAGTGTAGACAGCTGGCAAGTTTTTCCAGAAAACCGGCTGATTTTCCAGAAAAACTGGCCAGTCTAGACAGAGCCCCAGATTTCTCACCCACTTTCTTGGGCTGGAGATAAATTGGAAATGGTTCTACTCGCGGGTCATTTTAGCATCCCCGCTGGAATAAGGAGGCTCGGAGGGAAGATGAAAAATAACTCCTAGCAGGGGGAAGCGACTCCAACGTTTTTATGAACGTCCCCAAACTTTGGTTTCAGTTTTGGGCAGGCAGTTCTACTGTGATTCTTATTTTCCCCACCTTTCCCTAAAACTAAATGCCTATCAGGGACCTGACCTTTGAGTGGGACATCTAGCTGCACGACTAATAATAAATGGCTTCTTGGAACTTAAAGGAGAAAATTTACTCCAGCAGCCGGAAAAGGCTGTTTTGCAAGAAGACTCAATTAGAAACACTTTGCTTATTTCACACTGCCGGGTTGTGCAAGGTGCCACGTTCCTTCAATTTCCATGTATTAAAGGAGGCGCTGAGGGGGCCCGGCAGCTCTACGAAGCACTCAGTTCCTCACAGGATTGGGCCGCAGGATCTGAATGCGCTCCCTGGGGTAGAAACGCAGTACAGAGTGTTCTGTATCTTTTGGCATGGTCTCACTGTTTCTTTAGTTGGGGTTAAGGATACTTATCCTCTTCGTTGGCTGGAATGGCAAAGAAAATTCATAAATCTTATGTAATTTTCAGGACGTGTGTCTCTGCAAGGAGACTGGAACTGCAACTTGCAGGCCGGTCGTGTTTTGTTAGCAGCTCAGGCAGTAGCCTGCCTCAAAGTCGCTCTGCCAGGCTGAAAAAAACGTGACGCGCTCGGACGTCAAATGAATGTGAGCCTTTTGAGTGTCCAGGAGAGCCGCCAATACCATTGATTTCACGAGTTGCAGGCCTACACTAAAAAAACCACGTTCGCTTCACGATTGCAGGCCCATCTCCTCACACTGAGCGGATTCAGCACAGGGCAGTGATGTACACGGGTCTGCAGCCCCTTGAATGATAAAGCTGGAGGGGCCTTAGAAAATGTCACTTCATGGCTCGCTTGCAAGACAGCTTCACCGGCCACAATGAGAACAAGTCCCGTTTCTAATGGCTAACGGAGGGGTGGGCCCCTTTCCCAGCCTTGCCACCTCATCAGTGCGTGTCCCTGGACAGGTTAGTCAACTTCTCTGGGCCTTTGTTTGCAAAGGGGATAAAGCAGGGGTGGGGAACCTACAGCCCAGAGGCCGGATCTGGCCCTTGACTTGCCTGGATTCAGACCTTGAGGCTGGTGCTCCAGCCCCGTGGCTCCCCTCATGCCTAGACCAACCCCGCTCTGCTCCTGCACCCGCCCAGACCCCACACCCCCAGTCTGCTTCCCAGCAGCCCCCTCCCTCACACTGAACTCCTCATTTTTGGCCCCACCTCAGAGCGTGGGGGGGGCCACAAAATCTACTAGCCCGAACCCTACTAGGCTCTGATGTGTAAGTGGAACATGGGAGGGTCTTCCTTTCTGCTTCTCAGTCAGGGTTTTGTTGTTGGTTTGGGTGGTTGCTGTTTTGCGTGGGGGGGGGGGGGTTGTGGTTGTTTTTGTTTGGTTTTTGTTGTTGTTGTTTTGTGTTGTTTTCGCTTCTCACTTTTGTGCATCCCTCAACTGTTTTTTCTGCCGGCAGCAGTCCCCAACCCCCAAAACAGTTCCCCACCCCAGGGGACTAGTGGCGCCTACTCCGGTGAGTGTGTCTCTCCCTCTCGATGTGCCCATAAAGGGAGAGCAAGAGAGCCACTACCCCCCTCACCCTCGCAAACACAGAGGGGAGCAGGGAGAGGGCAAACAACCAGCAAGGCCTTGGATAAACACCTCCACTGTGAAGGCACCTGTCTGAGGCCGGCACTCCTCAGCCAGCCCAGAGTGTGAAATTACTGGCGACTGCTCTGTCAATCCCACAATACCGCCCTCTGCAAGCAGAGCAGGAGCCAGAGACAGAAATGATTCTAATATCTCCCGGCTCTGTTCCTGGGGCGACGCAGCCGCATGCTGCTCCTTAGTTCTGGCCCTGAACAAAGTCACAATGTTGCCCTTTAGCGGTGGGCAATCCCTAGTCCTCGGGCCAGATGCGATTCACCAGGCTTTGACTCTGGCGGGCCGCCGGTGCTGTATTTACCTGCGCCTTCACGGGTATGGGCACTTGCAGTGCCCGTCAGCCACTGATCACTCTTCCCGGCCAATGGGAGTTGCAGGAAGCAGAGTCCCGGTCAACGCAGCTTCCCCATTGGCCAGGAATGGTGATTCGTAGCTAACGGGAGCTGCAAACATCCGTACCTCCGGAAGTGCAAGTAAATAAATAAGTGGGGGTCTAATGCTAGCAAACCACCTCCGTCTTACTGCCCACCCCTGCCTTAACCAAAAGTTTTCTAAGTGCACTGGAATGTTCCGATAAAAGATGCAACGTAAGTGGTACTGTTCTGTCAGGAGCTTTCTGGTTTACATGGGCAGACAGCCTGTGATCTAAGTAACAAGTCCAAATTGTAGTCCACCCTGACAAATGTCCCCATAAAGCTGTTATTTCAGGCAGTGGATTTTCCAAGCGTGGCACTGTGCAGTTTTGGCCATTGCCTTTAATAGCGCCTTTAAAAAAAATTACTACTGTTTTTAGAATAATCACCCCAAACAGCACAGTCCTGCTATTCTAAGAGGCAGCATTCAGTTCTGGCCTTATGTTTTCAGAACAAGGATGCCCGGCCTGGCTAATTATCTCAGTCTGTCTCCACTGGGTTTCGCCGACTTCTCATGAAAATACTCGTAAGGTTTTGAATAGATTTGTTTTTCCGTAGCTCTTTTCAGACTTGATGTTTCCCAAAGTGACTTACAAAGTAATGGACTTGCGCTATGCACTGGGAGCTCAGAAATAGATCACCCGGGGCTCTGGAAATAGGAGACGGATCGAGGGGTGGAAGAATACTTGGCATTCTCCCAAGGAATGGAAACCCAGTGGAGCATTTCATCGGCAAGTGGGTGACTCCAAGCGCACCATTCTGTTCCTGCACTCTGGGCACGTCTAAACTACGGGGGGGGGGGGGTTCGAAAGAGGATATGCAAATTCTGTGGGATTCTGCATATCTTCTTCCGATCTCACTTTCAAAAGGGGATCTTTCGACAGTGAAAGTAGTCAGGATGTGATTTTTTCAGGAAAAAAAACCTTTTTTGGAAAAAAACACGCAAACCTCATTTTTTAAGGAAGAGCGTTTTTTTCCGAAAAAGGGTTTTTTTCCCCAAAAAACCGCAGCCAGACTACTTTCACTTTCGAAAGAGCCTCTTTCGAAAGTGAGATCAGAAGAAGACATGCAAATTCCTGCAGAATTTGCATATTCTCTTTCAAAAATAGAACATAGTCTAGACATAGCCTCCGATCACTCTCAGGGCATTCCTACCCTTATTTTGAAAGCAAGTGTCCAGACTTCCAAGCCCATTATTTCGAAATAAAGGGGTTGTTATTTTGAAATAACAACTCCTGCTTGTGAAGAGGAATAGCTTATTTCTAAATAGTTATTTCGGGAGTTATTATTTCAAAATAACTTTCTTGTGGAGACAGCCACACTGGGCTTCAGCAAGAGATGGGAGACCATCATCAGATTCAGGCAGATAAGCACATCAGCTCAGAAACGTATCAGAACCTCCTGGGACAGAGCTAGTGCAACTCTCATGAGATTAGGTTTTTCCTCGCAAGATTTGCAGTGGGCAAGTTGATGAAAAAATCATAGAAACCACCTTTCCAGATGGGAGCTGTTCTCTCCTCTTCCAAGACCCAAGAACGTCTGCCCAGATCCACAAAGCAATCTCGGTGGAAGCTAGGTGCCTAAATACCGTTAAGTCTCAGGAAAGCATCTGACTAAAACCATTATTCGGTAAAGTACTTAAGTGTGTGATAAACTTTAAGCCTCTGAGTTTTCCCATTGAAGTCAGTGGGAATAGTCATGTACCTGAAGTTAAGCACTAGTGGTCCAAAACAAAGCACTGTCCACCAGGAGTCAGGAGAGACTTTGTCGTATGACCCCGCCCCTTCCACCTAAGGCCCCTCCCCTTTGACTGGCTCCAGCGCCCCCAGAAGGGGCCTTAGTTGGACGGGGCGGGGCCTTAGTTGGAAGGGCGGGGCCTTGGGCAGAAGGGGCAGGCTCCCCCAGCTAGCCCTTCATTGCTGTTGCGGGAAGCAGGGTGCATGCTGCCGAGGGCTTCAGCAATTATTTAAAGAGCCGTAGGCTCTGGCCACACTAGCTGCCACCATGGAGCTGTGGGTCCTGGAGCAGCTGTCGCTTCCTCTCCCCCTCCCTCCCCACCAGCCCTGCTGTCCACCCACTCCAGATATTGAACACTGCAGCATACAGACCATCATCAAAAATAACAACCTGGCCTTGCACCTTGGGTTTAAATCTGCATTTAGGCCGTCGGAGCTGTGGCAACATGTAGAACATACATTTCAGCCTGGCTAACCCCATAGCTGCCTAAACTTCCACACCAGAGGAATCTTTAGGGCACTAGTAACTTGCCTTTTCTTGTCTGTGGTACCATTCTTTTGCCGTTCTGTAATAACGTCAGTAATAATAATTTATGCAGCACCTCTCATCTTGGAGGACCCCAAGCACTTGCCCTAAGGGTACCATTTTTCAGTAAGTGGCTAGTGATTTTGGGGGCCCGAGTTGTTGGGTGCCCAACATGAGACCTCTTAAAAGGGCCTTATTTCCTCATGGGTAAGGGCTCCGAAGTGCCTGAAAAACCAGGCCATGTGTCTGAAGCTTCCTCAGGTTCAGTGCCCCACTCTGGAAAATCATGGCCAGTTTATCTGCCCCCTAGATCCCTTTGTCCACTTGGGAAATGACGCCAACTCTGGAGTGGAATACGGCTCCTGTAACAACACACAGCCATGCAAGGCACCTGTTAGGAGGAGAAGTTTAAAAGGGCACCGTGTCCACCCGTAGCTGCCGGGGGAATGCCGGCAGAAAGAAAGTGATTAGCAAAACTAGCATACACAGGCCCCTGAATTCAACCAAACCCTGGTCTTTCAAAAAGTGCCAGTGTGAAACTTTAAAAGACAAGAAGGCAGGTCTAGTCGTTAGTGTTAGCCTGGGAGTTGCTACATCTGGGGCAGAACACGCAATTGAACCTGTGTGTCCTATGTAACGTGGAGCAAGCCAATTAGACCTAGATCCTCAAAGGAATTTAGGCTCCTAACTCCTACTGAAAGGCCTTAAGTCTCTCTGTGGTTCATTCCCCGCCTGTAAAATAGCACCGCCCTGCCTCACAGGAGGGCTATGAGGGTAATGCAGGAATAATTGTGACTTGCTCAGATACCATGATCATGCGGGCTATGTAATTCCCTACGATAGATACCAATTAGGACATTGTTTTATTGTTTATTGGAGTGTAGCAATGCTCAGTCAGACCAGAACAATCCCATGGAAGGTAGGGAATTCACAGGTAAAACCCGGGATGTAGGGTGTTGCCGAATATATAGCAATACCCATGCCTGGGACAAACCTGCACCAGCTGTGCAAAAGGGGGTGGGGATTGGAGGAAGCGCCGATTTGTCTGCAAAATGCCTGCTTAACATGTGGCAATGGTGCAGGGCTGACTCAGAGACAGACGCCTACTGAACCACCAGGACTGCTCCCTCCAATGCTGCTCATGTACCTTCCTTTCCTCCTTAGCTGACAACCACATCCATATTGCTGAAAGAGTCAAAGAACCAGGAAATAGAACCCATCCCTCATCCCCCTAACCCTGAAGTATTAAAGGGACGGTGAGGAGGTGAATTTTCAAAGTGATAGGTAGCAGGTTTACAACAAAAGAAAGGACATTTTTCCTCATGCAGCGCACAGTCAACCTGTGGAACTCCTTGCCAGAGGATGTTGTGAAGACCAAGACTTTAACAGGGTTCAAAAAAGAACTAGATACATTAATGGAGGATAGGTCCATCAATACTAATTAGCCAGGATGGGTAGGAATGGTGTCCCTAGCCTCCGTTTGTCAGAAGCTGGGAATGGGTGACAGGGAGTAGATTACCTGATGATTTGCTGTTCTGTTCACTCCCTCTGAGGGCACCTGGCATCAGCTTCTGTCAGAGGACAGGACACTGGGCTAGCTGGACCTTTGGTCTGACACAGTATAGCCGTTCTTATGTGCCCTCACCATTGGCGTCACTGGTGTCCCCAATATAAAACCACGTCTGAGGCTGTAGAAGAATTAGGAAAAGGCCTGACCAACCCAAAATTTGCAGGGAGCTCCGTCCTTTCCCCTCCCCTTCTGCACACCTGTCGCAGGTCTGTCCCAGACATAGGGCTTACTGTATATTCTGCATTACTCCACATTCTGGTCTTAACTCTGAATTCCCTCCCTTCCATTGGACTGTCCTGGTCTGATGAAGACCATTGCTACGCTCCAGCTTGATCACAGCTGGACATGATCACAGCTTGGACAGCTAAATTAGCTCTGATCCAGTCCATACAGCTAAACGTAGCGGTGAAGTTGAGGCCGTATGGAAGTACAGACCTCAGGTTCCGGGCTGGCTTGTATCTAGAGGTGGCCCATCCATATAGGCAAATTAGGTGGTCACCCAGGGTGCCAAGTTAAATGGGGCACCAAATGATGACGCAATATCGTTGAGGGGTTTGGAGGTGGGGGCACCGATTTCATGGTTCACCTAGGGCGCTAGTTGCTGGCAGCTAGTCTAGGGCCGCCCCTGCTTGTCCCACCCGCGTGGAAGCCCGTGTCACTGTCTTCCTAAAGCTAGCGTGGTTATGCCGAAACGATTTGTCACCCTACAGGCCAACAGCAGCGTACACACCTGAGGATCCACCTCCACGAGCTTCCAAAACAGCAGCAGAACCATTGGACTGTCAACCCCATTGACAGCAGAGCCAGGTTTGTCCCCAAGAGCGGAATCTCTTTGCCACAAGAAAAAAGAATGACGGAAGGTTTGATCCTGTTCATAATAACGTACCCAACCCATTTATTCAAGATAAAGTTCTCCAAGTCCGTTGTTCTGATTTCTCCTACTACTAAAAGGGGAGTTAAACTGGTTCACGGTCATGCCGGAAGGCCATACCAAGTGGAGCCCTGCAGGGCTCTGTTCTGGATCTGGTTCCATTCAATAGCGTCATACATGGCTTTGAAGAATGGCACAGAACTTACATGTACAACGTTTGCAGATGACGTCACGCTGGGAGGGGTTGCGAGCACTTTGAAGGACAGGATTCAAATTCAAAACGCTCCCAACAACCTGGAGAAAGCGATCTGAAAGAAACAGGATGAAAGTCGCGTAAGGACAAATGCAAAGAAGGAATAATCAGTTGTGCACGTACAAAATGGGAAATGACGGCGTAGGAAGGAGTACTGCAGAACAGAATCTGGGGACCACAAACTAACTATGATGAGTCATCCAGGTGGTAGCATTTAAAAAAACCCACCCATCACTCTAGGATATATTTGCAGGACTCTGGTAAATAAGACACACAGCTGTGTCTAGACTGGCCAGTTTTTCCGGAAAATCAGCAGCTTATTCCGGAAAAGTTGCCAGCTGTCTACACTGTTCGCTTGAAATTCCGCAAAAGCACTGACTTCCTACTGTCTGAAATCAGTGCTTTCTGCGGAAATACTATGCTGCTCCCGTTCGGGCAAAAGTATTTTTCCGAAAGACTTTTGCGCAAAAGGGCCAGTGGAGACAGCAGAGATTTCTTTTCCGCAAAAAAAGCCCTGATCACGAAAATGGCGATCGGGGCTTTTTTGCAGAAAAGCGCATCTAGATTGGCCACGATGCTTTTTCGCACAAAGTGCTTTTGAGGAAAAGCGTCCTGCCAATCTAGACTCTCTTTTCCGAAAATGCATTTAACGGAAAACTTTTCCGTTAAAAGCATTTCCGGAAAATCATGCCAGTGTAGACGTAGCCACAGAGTAATTCTTCCACTCAACACTAATAAGGTTTCAGACGCCCAAAATGTGGGCAAATTGGAGAACATCCAAAGAAGAGCAACACAAATGATTAAAGGTCTAATAATGACCTATAAGCAAAGATTGAAAATGCTGGGTTTGTTTAGTCTGGAGAAGAGAAGTCGGGTGTGGGGGAGACATGATAATAGTTTTCAAGTGCATAAAATGTTGTTTTAAAGAGAAGGGTGATAAATTGTTCTCCCTAAGCATTGAAGACAGGACAAGAAGCAATGAGCTTAAATTACATCAAGGGAGATTCAGGTTGGACATTAGGAAAAGCTTCCTAACGGGAAGTTAAGGTAGTTAAGCACTGGAAGAAAGCAGCTAAGGAGGTTGAGGTGTTTCTGAGTAAAAGCCTTCCGTGACAAATACTTCTCAGGGAGAGTCTAGAATACTTAGCCCTGCCTCGGTGCAACGGACTGGACTGGAACACCTATCGAGGTCCCTTCCAGTCCAACATCTCTATGATTCGTGCATGCAGTGGGTACGTCTAGACGACAGAGCTTTTCCGCTATACCTCCGCTATCCTGGAAAAGCTCTGCTGTATCCAAGGAATGCATCTGCTTTTCCGGAAAAAAAATTCAGACAAGCAGACTTTTTTTTCTGCATCCCTGTAAACCTCATTTGATGAGGAAGAAGGAATGTTCTGAAAGAGGGTTTTTTTCCGATACTTGGCCCCATGTAGATGGGCCAAATGGGTTTTTTTTTCCTGACATTGGGCCCCGTGTAGATGGGCCAAATGTCGGAAAAGTCTCGTTCGGAAGAAAAGCAGCCCTAAAATATGTCAAGTGTAAGAGGCCCCATAGCAGGGGTGAGCAATAATTTTTGCAGGGGCCCACTTCACAAACTTTGGTTCATGGTCACGGGCCAGCTCTGCCCCCCGGAAGGGGAGGGGCTTTGGGAGAAAGGGGAGGTATTCTGTAGGTGCCGCGCACCCTTGGAGGAGATTTCGGCTAGTCAGAGTCTGGGGGGAAGGGGAGCGGGAGGGTGGGCGCGGGCCAGATCAAATGGATTGGTGGGCCAAATCCAGCCTGCAGGCCATATCTTGCTCACCCTTGCCCCATAGCACTACCAAAAAAAAATGTGTAGCATTCTAACAAAGGGCAATGAAAATAGAAATAATAAAGCTTTATATTTGCATAAATACCAGTACATAGGTGAGGATGAAACTACAAACCAGTAATTTTTTAAATTTATTTAGAGGCCCCTCATAATCTGAGGCCTTAAACAGTAGCTTACTTAGGGGACGTGTACACTGAGCAGCTATTTTGGGATACCACAGGTATCCCGAAATAGCTACCCTGCTTCTTAACAAGCCGCCCGTTATTTTGAAATATGTTTCAAAGTAACAGGCGCGCTATTTCGGCATCCCTGTAACCCGCGTTCCATGAGGGCTAAGGGAGGTCTCGAAATAGTGCGTTATTTCAAAATTTGGTGCTGTGTAGATGTGCCAAATTTCAAAATAAGCTATTTCGAAATAGAATCGAAATAAGATACGCCATTTGAGCAGCGCAAATTGTGTATCTCGTTTCAAGTTTAGGGCACTGCGTAGACTCATTCTTAGTGTATAAATCTGGCACTGGCCAGCAGATAAACGTATGCCTGTATTAGTAGTTGCTGTAACTTATTCACATTTAGCACATCAATAAATGCTGCGCCCCACCCCCCACTCTCAACGAGGTCCAATATTGGCTGAAGTGAGGCGGGGCAAAGGGGGTAGAATGAATTGCAGGTTTGGACACCCAGGTTCCAGCTGTTGTGGTCAAGCATCTGGGCGTGGAATCTGACTGGGGAGGAAAGGATTGCCGACCTGGGTTAGCAGTTTACCTCCAACATTTGTCCCGAATTTTTACGGAGAGGTTTGAAGTGGAGCTGAGAAGTTTCTCAAGCCCTTGTCCAAGCACAGAGGTCCGTCACACAAATGCCAACCCTGCTGTTTACCTCCACCAGATCAGGAGAGGAATTTTTCAGTCCTCCTCCCACAGCCAACACCACCGCCTCATTCCCTCCCCCAGCCTTTCTTGGCCACTGCTGCACAGTGCAGTTGGCGTGTCTTGGCAGTCAGCTGTCAAGGGATATGTACATAGTGATCAAAACGAATGGAGCTGTTGACCTCAGCGTCAACGCAAGACCCCTTCAAGAGGATAAAACACAGTCTACGATGCTAGAATTCTACAATTCTAGTTCAGGCCACATCTCTTCTCGATCCTGCCCAATCCTGGATCCAGGTTAGCCGTGGAAAGTTCCGGTCTCGGGACTAAAATAGGAGACGTCTGGGATGGGTGCATCGCTGAAGTAGCCGTTCGGACCCTTTCCTCTCCGTTCACCCTGAGCGGAATGGGTGAAAGAGGATCGGGATCACGACTCCCCTTCCGTGGTCTTTTTCATTGGTTTCTAATTGCTCAGAATCAATAGGGCAGAATGACCCACGCACCAGCCCTATATGCAATAATTACCAAAAACAAGGCATTGCATTGTGGGGGGAAACGGGAGGGTGGCCCCAGACTGAGAACTAGGAGGATCCAGGCTTGTCGATTTTGTGTGATCCAGACCCGACGGGGGGCAGTGGGGACTGGAGCGCCAGCGCAGGCTCCCCAGTGCTGGGGGGGGGGGGCCCTGAGGCCCCGGAGGCCGCATCTGGCCCCCAGGCCTTTGGTTACCCTCCCCTGCTCTACCGCATGAGCTGAAAGCCAGCTGGCCGGTTGCAGAGCAGACTCCTTCTTCTCTCTGTAAGTGGTCTCGGCTCCACTAGTTGGGACAGCGCCGCACAGCCAATCAGAGGCAGGGGAAGGCAAGGCCTTCCCAGACAGCCTGGCTGGCCCTGGCTCTCCCCCTCCCCATTCCATGCGGCTCCCCCAGCGTCCTGGGGCTGACTGGGCTGCAGATCCCCTGAGGCGGGGGCCACACTGGCTGCCCTCCTGGAGCTGAGGAGGTTGGGGCCTGCTACCACCTGGACTCTGGAGGCAGGGGGGGGCTGCCCAACACAGGCCGGCTCCCCGGCAAGGCTGGGGGAAGGCGCTCGCTCTCCCTGTGCTCCTGGGACCGAGGAAGATTGGGGCCAGCTGCATGCCACCCCCATGCTCGGTATGTGTGTGGGAAGGCTGCAGCCAGGTGCTTCCCGTGGGCAGGGGTGGCGTGTGTGTGTGTGTGTGTGTGTGTGTGTGTGTGTGTGTGTGTGTGTGTTACCTGTCACCAAACCCTGTCCCTTCCCGTCCTTACCCCGCCCTCTCCCCCCATGGCACCCTGTCCCCTGAGGATGCATTTTTGGGGGAGGGCAGGGTAAGGGTGGGAAGGCGCAGGGTTTGGTGGCAGGTAACAGATACACACACACATACACACACAGCCACCCCCGGCCAGTGGGAGGCACATGGCCCCAGCCTTCCCTCACACAGACCGTGCAGGGGGGTGGCGTGCAGTTTTTTTCGGAAAAGCAGACACATTCCTTGCACGCGGCAGAACTTTCCCAGGATACCTCTGGCCTCCCAAGACAGCTCTGTAGTCTAGACGTACCCACGTCTCCTCAGTGCTGGAACATCCCCCACTGCAACGCGTCCCCGACCTCAGCGTGGGCCTCCGGGCGTTTCTGTAGGACGAGCAACAGCTCTGAGGCGAAGCAAACGGGAGGGCTGGACACGAGAAAATCAGGTTCTGAAACCGGAAAGACCCCGTCTCGTCTTGACCCAAGTCAGAAGACCATACCATCTAAGACTGGGGTCTCAAACTTCCAGTCCCAGCCAGAACAATGGTACAATCCGTCCCAGGACTTCTGGCAGTTTGGGGGGGGGGGGGGGGCGCTGTCCATTATCAGCCCTCAAGTCCCACCCCTTCCTGCCATCCCCTGGCCCTCTCCCCGCCTCATTCCCCCTTGGCACTCTGTCCCCACGGATGGGGCTTTGGGGATGTTTGGGGGGGCCTGGCACCTCACAACAGCAGTGGCTGCACACACACCCCTGCACGCCCCATGGTGGCAAGAGCCGCAGGGGAAGTGAAGGCAGAGGAGCAAGGGTGCCTATCAAGTGCTCTTCACTTCCCCTGTGGCTCCTCCCACATGAGGGGATGCAACAGCTGCTGTGGGTGGTACCAGCACCTCCCCCCCCAGGTGACCCTCAAAAATGCATCCTCAGAGGACAGGGTGCCATGAAGGGAGAGGGCCAGGTAAAGATAGGAAGGGGCAGGATTTGGTGGCAGGTAATAGATATACACACACACACCCCTCCTGGCCTGCCCCAGGCTGGATTGTCCAATTGCTCCAGCCGGGACTAGCCCGTGGACTGGGAGTTTGAGACTCCTGATTGCACCGACGTACTGAGCTCTTTCAAAAATCTGGCCCGGATTGCAGGTACTGAGACCTTGTAAACATTCTGTCCATAAATCTCGTCCCTTTTGTTTTCTGTAATTGTGTTAATTGCCACATTTCTTCAGCCTGAGGCAAAGTTTGTTCTGATGCCATTGCCAGCAGCCAAGGGGCATGGGACATAGGAAACACAGCTCTCTGTACGGCACGCAAATATTTATAAAAGCCCTACAAGGTCTCCTTAGGCCATTCAAATTAAACAATGGATTTTAGGGGGAGTCAACCTGACCCCCCCCCAAACAAAACCTGAACTTTTGTGACATCTTCCACCTTTACCACACACTTGCCATGAATATTTATTCCTAACAATTACCTACCAGCAAAAGCAATTCCCACAAACAGACCGGAGTCCTTAAAGCAAAGTGTTTTTCGCAATGAGCAAAGATTGGTCTGAAGACATTCCCCATTTCTGAACACTCTGGAAGCTGGACTTTGGGATCCAAACCCACATCCAAATTTCACAATTAATCCCAAACGCTAAACACATGAGCCAAACCAAACTCCTCCAGCTCCTGAAGTTTAAACTCTAGATTTGGATCAAAACTTGATGGCTTGGGCCGGCCTCAAATATAATTAATTAGTATTGATTTTATTATTATTACTAGAGCGTTATTTTATAGAATGCCTCAGAGGTTCATGAGGATGTAAAGACCAGATGCAAAACCAGGCATTAAATTCACCGCTTGCCTAGGCAGCTGTGACGCCTTTGTTTTCAGTGAAGGGACTCATCTGACATTCTTCCTCAAGAATTGCATGTACCCCTAGGAAGAGGGAGGGAGCATTAATTAAGCCTTTTAGTTATTTCCTCAGAGTTTCGGGACACTAAGGCCTTGTCTACACTAACCCCGGAGCATCTTATGTGCAGTATGATCAACGGGGGCTGCTCTCCCATCAACCCCATCTACTCGTGGAATATTGGTGTTGATGGGAGAGCACTCGGAGATTGATTTATCACGTCTAAGCAGAGATGATAAACCGACAGCCAGTAGATCGATCACTGCAGCGGTGATCCCCGATGTAGTGGAGATAAGCCCTGAGTGGTACGTAAGCCTTCTGCTGAGGGATGAATTTCACCTAGTAACACCAGGCAAGGGGGAAGCGCCAAATTAATTTGGTACATGTCAGCTCAAACTCTCATCAAGAACTTTGTTAGGGCTTGAATAAATAACCCACTCATTTGTTGTTGTCATTTTTATTCTCTTTCTTGGGCCCCTCCATTCCCCAGCCTTGTCCGAAGGGAGAAGCATTGACATATCATAGGAACGACTATTCCCATCCACAATCGACAACAACTTGAAATCCAATGAAAGGTGACACTTCCGGCCTAACTTCTGAAGTCTGGCTGAGTTTCCAAACATGTACACGTTTTTTTCCAAACCAAGCCTACATACCTTTGAGGTTCCCATCACTCTGCACACAGAGGCAGATGCAGGATTTCCACAGAGCTGCCCCAATTTACAACCGCAAAAGATCTTCCCAAAATACCCTAGGGAGCTCTGCCTTTTCCTCACACCCGTTCTCCTTTCATTGGAGTTTTAAAAACTCACGATCTTGTACCTCCTGGTATTCTTTATACCCAGAGCTGAGTTTTCGGATCAGTCACCCTCAGGCTAAACCTACTGGAAGAGCCGATTGAGTTCCTCAATCATATTTGCAAATGAGCTCTCATTTCCTGCTTACCAGGCTACAGCCAGCCTGTTTTGTCCCTTTAAATCATTGTCTTTGGCTGGTGATGCAAAACACTGAGCAGCCCTCGCTGCGGATGCTTGAGGTCATCAAATTCAAGGAGAGGATAATTAATATTGAAAGGTGTGATTGCAGCCAAGCAGGCCAGCTAATCAGCTACTGATTTCTCTATAATGTCCTAGATAGCTTGGAAATCTAATCTGGAGGGGCAGGGGGTGACGGGGACTGCCAGGAATTAGAGTGGAAATGCAGTATCCCTTTTCAAATATAAACACTGCACAATTAAGCCAGCAAGTTCGTCCCTCCTTATTCATTAGCCTATGTTCCAGGGATGGATCTTGAACAGGCATTTTCTCCAGAGCTTCCTACCACCACATATGGGACAATCCCACACTGAGATGCTTCCAAGACAGCGGCATGACCCCTTAGATCTCCTTGTAGCATAGTCACATCTGCTTTGCTAACACTCCGGGTACGTCTACAAAGCAACGTTATTTCGGAAAAACGGACGTTATTCCGAAAGAACAAAGAGCGCGTCTACACTAGGGATGTTAAATATCGGTTAACTGAATAGTCGAGTAACCTCATGAATTCTTATCGGTCAGATGACTATTCTATAGTCCCTGGGGCCAGGGCCAGCAGCCAGTGTGCTCCGGCCTCACTCCCAAAAAGTCCCCTGCCACTCTGCACTGCTGCATCTGTATCAGAGACAGCAGCACGAGGTGCCAGGTGGGAGCTGGTCATAGAATCATAGAACCATAGAACTGAAAGAGACCTCAGAAGGTCATCAAGTCCAGCCCCCTGCTCTAGGCAGGACCAATCCCAACTAGATCAACCCAGCCAGGGCTTTGTCAAGCTGAAACTTAAACACCTCTAGAGATGGAGATTCCACTACTTCCCTAGGGAACCCATTCCAGTGTTTCACCACTCTCCTAGGAAAATAGTTTTTCCTAAAATCCAACCTGGACCTCTCCCACCACAACTTGAGACCATTGCTCCTTGTTCTGCCACCCATCACTACTGAGAACAGCCTCTCTCCATCCTCTTTGGAACCTCCCTTCAGGAAGTTGAAGGCTGCTCCCAAATCCCCCATCACTCTTCACTTCTGCAGACTAAACAGACCCAACTCCCTCAGCCTCTCCTCATAGGTCATATGCTCCAGCCCCCTAATCATTTTGGTTGCCCTCCGCTGGACCCTCTGTGAGGACCTGTTCTGTCACTATGTGCTGCTGCCTCTGATACAGAGGCAGCGGCGCAGGGTGGCAGCAGCCCCTGTCTATGGGGTGGTCTGAGCTCCTGGACCCAGCGCAAGCCAGAACTGAGCTGGGCTGCTAGACAGCCAGCTAAAAATTTACTGGCAAGTGGTGGGAGAGGCAGGGGGAAATGCATGTAGCCTAGAGCATTAACCTACTACTTTTGCTTATCAGTTAATCAGTTAATTGACTAGACTTTTACATCCCTAGTCTACATGGCAAGCCATTTTTTTGAAATAATGGCGAACTAGAGGACTTCTTACTCCAACTCCTGTAACCTTCATTTTACAAGGGACATTGAAGGAAGAGTGCTCTTCCTTCGACTTCCTGCTGCGTAGACAGCGCCAAAAGCCCAATTAAGCTACTTCGACGTCAGCTACGCAATTGACGTGGCGGAAGTTGCCTGGCTTAAATTGAGTTTTGCCCTGCTGTGTAGGCATGCCTTATGACTGTCTGGGCAAGTTAAGAAATAAATACCAGGTACTTACACCTCAATCAGCTTAGAAAATGGGGCCACACAAAAATAAGTCTACAACGGAGCTATTGGATGGCTGTAATTTTCAGTGCAGAAGTGAAGTACTCTGTTGCTTTGCAGAGCTGCCCTGCATTCAATGGAGTTTATTTTCTGGTGAACACTGCAAAACTGTCATGGCAATTTGTTCGGATAATGACATTACGTTCCTGTGTTCCACCGTAAAACGGACCCTTTAAATCTCTAAATCTATTTCAATGTATTCGCCCTTGTGACTCAAAGATGTAGGACAATTTCCAACAATGTAATAAAAGGACGAGTGTGATACAGCTGTACAGGGCTATTCTTGTGTCCTGCTAATCCTTTCATTGCTCCCAAGACCACACATAGTTCCTTGCTTTAGTTTTATACAGGGGGGAATTATAAGACTTCATCGGAATGTAGCCAATAGAGAGGTAGTGGGATTCTGGATTGCTCTACAAAAGCAAGTGATTTAAGTAGATCTTTTTGAAGATACTAGTAGGTGCATGTAAGCCCCTAAATTCCTTTAGAAATCTAGCCCTAGGAGGCTAGCCAAAGTCACATGAGAGTTTAGAGCAAAGGTGGGAAGTGAACACAGGGCCTTCATAGCCCTGTTTAATTTTCTAACACAAGTGTATCCAGTGCACAGATGAACAGTCAGTGCACAGCAAGCTAGAATAGCTAAGGCCAAATCTACACTCCTGGGAAAGTCAAATTAAGATATGCAACTGCAGCTACATTAATTACATAGCTGGAGTCAACATACTTTAATTTGAGTTTCCCTGCGGTCCCCTCAGCGGGAGGTCAAGATAAGCAAATGCTCCCCTCACGCTCCCTTACTCCTTGCAGAAGCAGGAGTACTGGCTCCAACAGGGGCACCCTCTGAGTTCGATTTAGCGGATCTTTACTAGACCCGCTCAATCGAACGCCAGAAGATCAATTGGGGCAGTGTTGATCTTCCCAGTAGTGAAGACATGGACTAAGATTACAGTGCACTAGCATAGCATGCATCACCTGTATAGGCAGACCTTGTTACCAAGCAGATGTTCTCTAACGTATATTGACGTTCTCTTGTTTCAAAGCAGAGTAAATCAAATACGCTAGGACCTGGAGTAGTGTGTCCAGTCTTGGGCACCATATTTCAGGAAAAATGTAGACAAATTGAAGAGAAAAGCAATAAAAATAATTAAAGGCATAGAAAAAACGACCTATGAAGGAAGACAAAGAACTGGGTTTGTTTAACCTGGAAAAGAGAAGACTGAGAGGGGATGTAAGACCTTGCAAGTATCTAAAAGGTTGTTACAAGGAGGGAGAAAATGTAGTCTCTTTAACCTCTGATGATAGGGCAAGAAGCAACTGGCTTAAATCACAGCAAAGGAGGTTTAGGTTGGACATTCGGAAAAACTTCCTGTCAGGGTGGTTACACACTGGAATAAATTGCCTAGGGGGGCTTGTGGAATCTCGATCACTGCAGATATTTAAGAGCAGGTTAGTCAGACATTTAATAAGGATGATCTAGACAGTGCTTGGTCCTGCCGTGAGGGCAGAGGACTGGACTTGATGACCTCTCAAGGCTCCTTCCAGTTCTAGTGTTCTATGATTCAGTGATGGACTTATCCTCCATGAACTTACCTCATTCTTTTTTTTTTTTAACCCAGTTCTACTTTTGGCCTTCACAACATTCTCTGGCAATGAGTCCTACAGATTGCATGTTATGTGAAGTATTCCTGTTGTTTGTTTTAAATCAGTTACCAGCAGGCTAGACAGACATCTATCCGGAATGGTCTAGACAGTGCTTGGTCCTGCCTTGAGGGCAGGGGACGGGACTTGATGACCTCTCGAGGTCCCTTCCGGTCCTATGATTCTATTAACTTTCAGGGGTGGTTCACAGTGTCCATATGGCCAGTTTGTGTGTGGTTTGGTAGTGCGCTGGAGTGTACACACCAGCTTCCCGCACACTAACTTTTTATCTAGACAAATCCCACATTTCCATTCGAAACCAGCTCCTGAGCCAGCTAGGACATCTTCATCTCCGTGACCACCTGCCTTCTCTATTGTCAATCTCCTTGTCCACATGTTGGCCAGAAAGCAGAGATGTCATCCGCCTGTAAATAGCCTGGGAATTTCTCTCCCTTCTGGAGGGCTGTCTCTGCCTCTCACCTAGCCTTTGTTGGGACAGCCAACATTCCTGTAGTCCCACAGCCGGCTGGGTGTTGTCCCACATTGCGCAAAAAGCTGGGATCTTCTACCCAAAACAATGGTGCTTTATTTGTCTTGGAACTCAGCAGGATTAGTGCGTTTTCCTTTTTGTTAACAAAAACAATTTCCCTGCCATAGGATTTTAATTTTCCATCCTGTGACGTTCTTTTCTCCCTTCACCCCCTCTGCTTTCCTGAGCCAGCACTCAAAATGGATGGCTTCATTTCACTGTGGGACGCCAGGGTGCTTGAGAAATCGCGTCATCTCCTCTTTGGGGCACCAGCGCGCTTGAGAAATCACATCATAGGCTCCCTCCTTGCATGCGGGAATCATCTTCGGGGCGGGCGAGGAGGGAGAGTTACACCGTTCACTGCGTCTTGTTTGGTTTGGATGCGAAGCCTGGTGCGTTGGTTTAGATGTTAGTCAACCTGACCTTTCCTGTTTTCTGAGTCAACGATCTAAGATCACTAAGTCAAGCACAAGATGTTGAAAATTAATCAGCATGCAGGACTGACAGGGAACGATATGGTTGGGGGACCAAAGGAGATCCAGACTGGCCAGCTTGCTCAGTCAAATCAAGCCCCTGTGCTTTTAAAACCTGCCCATGGGAATCCCACCAGAAAACCCACCTGGTGGGACTAGTGTCAGTATTGACGAGTTGCCTCCCCTCCCCCTTCCCTCCCACTGGACTCAAGGAATCCACACAGTGTGCGAGCCGGCCCCAAAGGCTGATGGCCTCCATTAAGAGGATAACCTATTGGATGGGAAGGATTTGGCCCTAAATGTGAATGAATAATTTCTTCCCTGGAAGGAGTCAACCAGAGGGAGACGATCCCCGGCATGGAGTTTGCACTCGTATTTCAGATATCCATTTGGAGGCCCCTTTAGCTCTCCTGAAACGTTTTAGGGCATGGCGCCCATGGTCTGATGCATGCTTGAAGGGTGTGTTCCAGCAGGAAAGGATCTTTCCCAGACATACCTGTCTGTTTCATACTCCTCTAGAGACGCACCTCAGTTTTTTCTCACGCCATGCCACAAAGCCAATGGGTTGGACCTGGTCCGACGCCAACTCTGCAAAGAAGAACCTGGCTCTACGTTTTCCAAAGTAACAGATGATTTTTGGATGCTTGGATGGACGCACCTGAAAGGGGCCTGGCTTTGTGAATGTGATCACCTGTCACAGGCAACCATGGCTCTTCGGAACGGTGTCCACCACAGCTGTTTCTCCACCTAGTGGACTGAGTCATGCGAGCTCCATTCAAGCTACCACGCAAGAAAGAGCGGTGGGGAGACTGCTGTTCAACCTCCTAACAGCCCCCCAAGTCTGAGCCTGGGTAACAACGCAGCATCTTCCCCCCCCTCCCAGAGCCATAACGTCCACCCTGCTGGCTTTAACCCAGTGTGGGTGAAGCTAATGCCAGTCTGTCTAGCCAGTCTGGGAGACTTGTTCCCAGCTGCAGTGGAGATGTTCCCTTTGCAGTCATTCAAGTCAGGCACTCAAAAAATGCAAATGCCCCCCCATCCCATGTCTTTGAAAATCTAGGCCCAACTGGACAAGTGGGATCCCAAGTCCTTCAGCCACTTCAGGCAAAGTGCTACGGTTGTGTAAGTATCCATAAATCTTACCATACATTTTAGCAATATGCATCTGTCTGTATGTCCATCTGTGAGGCTGTTTGTTCAAGAACTCCTCTAAACGGCACAAAGCTAGGACCACCACATGTAGTAGGCCGCTTCCTCTCATCATAACTTAAAGTAAGGCCAGGGTTTGGTTGTGCCAGGACAATGGGGTGCGCCTGGAATTTGTTTCTCATAAAATGGAAAGGGAGGGTCCAGCAGGAGGGACTGTTATACTGCAGAATGACCACAAGGGGGCAGCAAACGGGCCAGAGAGGGGGACCAGGATAGCTATAACCCCACTGAGCCAGTAGGAGGCAGGGGTGGAGAAAAGGACAGCTCGTTACTGAGAGTTTGTCTGTCTGTATATCTGTCTGTCCCACTGCCAGGGGACATGCACCCCTCCCCCAGCTGTGCCGGCTGGAGCTGCAGCAGCCATGAAGAGGCGCGTCTCACCTGGCCCCAACTTGCTCTGGTGAGAGAGGGTTGGGGTTGTCCTCTCTTCCCCGGGCAGCCTCCTTCCCAGCCCCACCGCAGAACAAGGATTTCAATGAAGAAAAACAAAACTTATGTGAGTTAAGGACCCGAGCAACGCTGGGCAGATCTTCCAGTAACAAATCCACAAACCTGAATCAATCCCTATTTTATAACGAGCAAATGCAAACCACTCTCACCCCTGTTCATCCAAGGGCCCTGCTACTTCACCAGATACAAATTCTATATTGCCAAGGAATCGTTCTCCGTCAAGGGATGAAATAATAAGTCATCCTTAAGTAATGTCAGCGCATTGCTGTCTGGGCTAGAAAAGACCCAAATTCCTCCTTTGTTTCTAAACTCTGCTGTTTTATTTAAAAAAAAAAGTAACAATGCCTCCTTTCAGGCACTGCCAAATTCCGGCTCAAGCCCACTCAGATAAGAGCTGGCAGAAAAGATGACTGCCATCAATATTTTGGGGAATGTAGCTACACCTGAGGATGGGTTGTGTGCGGAGCTAATCACAGACACTTTGGTGCACAGGGGCTATGCTTCAAAGAGCTCTCTTATTGGAGCCCCCTGAATTCCTCGCACACTTCCTCCAACACCAGGGTTTGCAAAAGACAAGAGGTTAGCAAGAAGGAACCGAGTCGACTATCCTCCGCATGAAGGTAGGTTTTCATCTCTTGAGGCTGCTTGTTGCTGCTGGTTCATTTATTCCATTCAAATATTATTCTTCATCTGGAGTTTATTTTGGGTGGGTGGGGGAAGTAGATTTTTTTTTTTTTTTGCTTCCTATATTGCAAGTTTCAAATCTGCAATGCAAAGAAGTCTTAAAGCAAGCTTACTCCTTCAGCTCTGCAAAATAACTCCACGGTATCTAACTCAGGCTCTGTAGTAGTTATCCGTTCTTATTCTTGTTTGCATTATTGTACCGCTTGCTTTCCTCTTTCTTCTACACACAAGAAAGAGAGACCTGGGATTGTTAGGAGGGGTGAGGTTAGGTTGAAAGTGAATGAAGCTGAGATCATATATACTGTTCTGAGACAGATTTACACTAGATTACTCCTTCTACCAGAAAATGTAATGATATTCCTTCAGCATCCTGCCTTGATTGTAGTAAATGTAATGATTATTATTTAATAGTGTATTTATTAAAGAATTGGGACATCTGTTATTCTCAGTGCAATCTCTCCCCACTTAGCAGTATGGTGAATTTTTAAAAAATCTTCACTAAAAAGGGTGGCATTTGCCAAGCTGAATAGCCAGCACCGTGGTTAAAATCTATCAGGGGGAAAGAGAAAAGTCCCTGAATTGGTTTTGACCATATAAATTCTGTGCTGCTTCTTTACCATTTTTCATGATTCTATTGACTTTCATGGGATGATTGTTATGTTATCTTTTTCTCTTCTACAGCCAGCGTTGCTATCTGTAATATAGCCTACTTGTCCTGGGAAATAAACATAGCAGATACCAAATGCATCCATGTCTGGTATAAAACAAATAATTCCCCCGGCAGGATTCTATTAGCCATTAAAATTGGAATGTGTGTTCTGGTTGCAGTTGTATCAAACATGAGGGGGTGCTCGTTGCTTTGAGCTGAAAGCTGTTATATTTTTCAGGGGCCGGTTTGAGTTTCTCTAGTGCCTTTTTCCAAACTTTTTACGCACAGATGATCAAGCAATTGGCAATCAGCAAGGTAGCATCCTGGAACGCAGATGAAGGACTTCATGTGAAAGGAAGGATGCTCTTGGTGTTAAGGCACTGGGCCTCAGGAGATGCTGTTCCTGGCTCTGCCACAGACTTCCCGCATGACCCTGGGGAAGTCACCATCTCTCTGAACCTCAGTTCCCCCTCTAGAGAGCAGGGATCATATTTCCTGTTGCCCACTCGTCATCTGTCTTGTCTGTTTAAACGCTGCAGGGTGGAGGTGTTCCCTTGCTATACGTGTCCATGGCCCCTTGCACAATCGGGCCCCTGCACCTGGCAGGTGCTACCATAATGCAAATACTTGTGCTGACCCAAAGCTCACTGAAGACAACATATAGATGCCCATTGATTTAGGCATGGCTCAGGTTAGGCCCAACATGCTCAGAAAGAGAGAATTTCAAACTCACTCAGCCCACATGGAGTAGGTTCTCAAAGGCACTGAAGGCCTCTCACTCTCATTGAAAGTCAATGGATACTGGTTGCTTGACCATCCCTGAGGTCAAGGGGATCCATCACCCTCAAGCTTCTGGCCAGCAGCAAATGGGGTGGGGAAATGGGGCAGAATTCACTGTTTTTGGCGTCATGTTGACAGACAATGTTTCTTTTTAAACATTTTTAACTGATATACATTTTCATTCTCGCATGAAATCCCTGGAGGCCAAGCAAAAATGAATGACACTGGTGTTTGAGATTAAAAGAGTGACAAAGTGTCAAACTCAAGAGCATTCTCAAGCAATATTTTCCATACTTTGCCTATCCAGGCATATTTTGCATCCGTTTGTGTGAGGACAGTGAAATCCAAGCCTGGGGAAGAGCTCTGTGTCAGCTCAAAAATCTTGTCTCTTCCTCCCGCTGAGGCTGATCTGTGAAGAAACATTTTCTCACCCATCATGTCTCCCTTTGGCGAAATCCATGTTTACCAACATTTAGTGATAACAATTTAATCCTTGAAACCCTACTTCTTGGGGTGTCCAGCCAGCTCCCTAAGCAGTGTTCCCTGTGAGCTGGGAGCTTGTACAGCCTCTCTGGACAAATTCAAATGCCACCCAGCTGATTAGCAGAGCACCGACCACTGAGTTCTTTTATTTCTGTTGGTAGTGCACATGGTTTGGTGCATGTAAAAAATTTATTCTGCACATGAATGGAACAAATCTGCACGTATATGGAAAAAATTAGAGGGAACATTGTCCACAAGCTCCAGCTGCCTTCCCATGACTGAATTTAAGTTGGTCAAGGGGGCTAGTTAAAATCCTGACAGTGGCTCTTCCATTGGAATTAAAGGCAGAGATCGGTTTTCCTTAACTTACGGGCTTCCTATTCCCTTCACTCCATTTTTCCTCATTAAAGCTGAGAACAGAGGAACAAAATTAGGGCCCCAATTCAGCAAGGAACTTAGGTGCCTTCCTAGCTTCAAGTATTTCCCTGTTTTTACAGAACAGAGATGGAGTTACTAAAATGCTTAAAGTTTGTTTACTTGGGGTCAGGATCCGCAAAGGCATATGCTGTGAGAGAGGGATCAGTGAGCAAAATGTCAAGCTTTATCAGCAATCATAATTAAGGATTCACCATGTCTTTCATTAACAAGAGAAATATAAATGAGAAACAGAGAAAATGAGTTAGTTCTCCATATGCTGATCATGCTGTAAAAACTTCATTACGTCCTTTTCCAGTAATATAATACCATCTGAAAAGGAAATATTTTATCTGCCTTTAAATCATGTTCCTGCAAACTTATGTGAATATTATGTGTATAATGCGCACATATACATAGATATACACTCAGAGACAGACAGACACACACATAGATATGGGAGAAGGGGGGGCCCTTGGTAGAATTTCATTGTTTTTATATAATTTCAGTGGATAATATTGACATTTTTATCAATTTAAATTTAAAATGTTCAGGGTCAAACAAAAGTATGTGTATTAAGGGGTTGGGTTTTTTTTTTCAATTTTGATTGATCTAAATTTTCACAGTTGGTGGAAATTATGGTGGGTGCCAGTCAACAGTCATTGAATAACAAATGCTACAACACCAAAAGCGAAAGCTTTATAACAGCTGAAACACGCACAACTTGTCAACATTGCTTGCCAAAATATGCAAAGTACAAATCCTTCAATCAACTTCTAATAACGTCTCAGGGAGCATTTGTCTTATTTTGCCTTGCTACTAATTTTAAGTATCGTTAATGGAAATATTTATCATCGGTTTATGTGCACAGCAAAACTGACATTTACCAATAAAAACCTAATCCTTCCAAGTCTGTGTGTGTGTGTGTATACACATATACACAGAGTATATGCGCACATAAGTACATACATGAATCCCTATTTATTATGCAGTACAGAAAATTGAAGTTTTTAAATAAATAATTCCAGTGTAAATAAACTCCCCACCCTGAGCAAACAAAAACGGATCCCATTGCAGATTTCTCTATTTTTCAAATAAATCAGAGTTCCAAATGAACCTGAGCCTGGCAGTTAGAATTTATAAATGATTCAGGTTTTGGGGGAGGAGGCAAGTGAACTGGAAAAAGCCCCAAACAAACAATTTTACAAGTTCCAGAAGTGAATACCCCTTCCCCGTTGTTGTTTTTTTTTTTTTTTTTTTTTTTTTGAAAAGCTGGGAGGGGTGGCGGCTGAAGACATCTGCAAGCTATTAGGACACAGACTTCAGGTAGCTCCCAGAAACACGTGCTGTCCACATTACACCCTCCAAGTATATTTCCACAACTTTAGCTCTCCAAATAAACAGTCGAGTTCTCCCTGCATTAGCAAGGAGCTGCACAAACAGGTAGAGAGAATGGTCGTTTTATTCCCCCTTCCAATTCTCATGGATTTCTTGTAAGCCATTGCGGGGCTATGTAATATGAACTGTTCCTTGGAAATATATACTAGGGCCCGCCAGTTTTAAATTAACTCCCCTCCCCATTTATTAAGCTGTAGGTGACTTAGAAATATCAGGTACAATTTCTACAGCATGTTCGCTTCACTACACATAACTGAACAGCCCCTCGTATGAATGTGTTATGTTAGTTGAAAAACTTACAAAGAGACGAAGCAACCAGAGATGATTATGCTGCTGACAGATTTTTTTTAAATTTAAATAGTGTTTTACACCTTTTGAAACAATCATACTTAGTTTTAAGAGTTCCTATTGCTGATTAAAGGAAGCCAGACACAGCAGCCTGTTTGTTTCTTTGCCAATACAACTGAGCAACACAACTGATTGGAGTATAAAATACTCCCTCCTTTGGAATATATAAGGCTGTGATAGAGGTTGAAAGCAGATGAACAGGTGATCTGAATGTAGAGCATGTGTTACATTGAATGAAAGATCTTTTTGTCACACAGGAGTCATGGGAAAAATCAGGGAAGGTGTTTGTTACTATCGTGTTCTTGCTGTAGAGGGCTGACTGTAAGAAAAAAAAATCCTGGTTGTTCATCTTTCTCTTTTCCATCCATGTCTGTGCTGTTACAAATTTGGGCCCAGGTTTTTGGTCCCCTTAAGCAGAGGAGTTTGATCTTTTTTTTTTCTTTGATTGGTTTATAATAAAATTAATCACCACAAGTTGATTGATTGATTGATGCATCTGATTCAGATGAATTTCTAGGCAACATCCACTCCAAAGTGGGAACCAACATCAGATGAACTTGAGTTAGAAAAGCAGCTCCTGGAAACCTCTTCAGAGCTCACTGTTCTGAGCTAGTAGAAAGCCACATTTTCTGGCATGGTTCTTGTGCCTGGTGGCGTCTTTGGATCACACATCTCAAGAGCGCCTTCAGAACAAAATATCTATGTTCGCATCAGGAGGGGGAAATGAGAGCATGGGACCAGACCAACAAAAATAAGATGTGCCCTAGCTTGTTTGAACATGGCTTGTAAAAAGTCCCTCTTCCACTATCATGGGGGAAATTCTGCACTGTTGCTGTGCTTTCAACTGAGTCAGATACATCTTCTAGGCCTACCAAATTCACAGAGCTAGAAACCAATATTATTTTTTTAATGAGTCCTTAGAAGAGAACGTTGGTAAATTACAAACTTTGAGCGCAGTTGTTTCAGAGTGCGCGGGAAGGGGCAGAAAACAAAAACTGTGGGTGGGGGGGGGGGGTGCACATGTGCACATAATGGTAAAGTCTGCCCCTTGAGCCAAGAAGCTCAAATCCTACAGAACTACAGGTTGAACCTCTCTAATCCAGCACCCTTGGGATCTGACCAGAGCCGAACCAGAGAATTTGCCGAAAAACAGGAGGTCACTTCCACTGATGACTGGGCTCCTAGAACATGCTTGGGGTAAATTAGAGCTAAGTAACAGCACAGAACACAGAGCCAAGACTGGTGGCTGTAAACAAACTTTATGGGATTGTGGAAAACTTGGCCTCACCCATGTTAAGTGAACATCCAGCTAAGTAAAGTTACACCGGACCCCGGATGTTACCAGACCAGAGTGTGTTGGACAAGATAGGCTCGGTCTGTAATCTCAAGCCACCAGCTCAGAAATCTGAATTCAAACCTGCAAAATAGAATCAACCAGTCTCTGGAGTTTCTGCGCAGCTCTGCTATGGCTCAATTAAAACGCCCTGTCTATTTCACCTGTTCCAATAATTGGTCTCTATACATTTGCAGTGCATCTGACACTTTTTGCCCAGCAAAAACGCTTTCGTAGTCAGGGACGGTGACTGTACTGGCTGCTGGCTGGGAGATGCAAGTGATTTACGTGCAGCATAAAAAGGATCTGCCCCAGAGTGAATTCATATTCCTGGCATTATTTGTGGGGGGGGGGAGGAGTGAGGAGAAGCAAATCTCAATTCTATTTAGAATGGTGTTTTTTCATAAGCAAGGTTCAGTCCACCGTTATTTGGTAGGGAAATAAAGTCCAGCCCTGCCACCCAAAAGTAGCCAACCCTTAGAAGCAGTGACAGAATTTTTACTGCAGCACTCCCTGCCTTTGCTTTACACTTTTATTAGGGAACTTTTACATTGTGTTCGGCATGGCGAGCGAAGAGAGGGAGTCATTTTCAGTGATTAATGACACCACCACACACCTAACTGTCCTTCAGGAAGTCCTCTTGTAATCTGTAGTCTTCCCTTCACCTTACAGTGCAAAGAAAGAGGAAAATGCCACTGGTCCAGCTTTCAGCCTCATTGCTTTACATTTAATTACAGCCAAAGCTTAAATCAACCTACATGTTGCCGGTTTAGCAGCAGTTTACAGCTGTAAATTACTTTGACAAATTGGTGATAGATAGATAGATAGATAGATAGATAGATAGATAGATAGATAGATAGATAGATAGATAGATAGATAGATAGATAGATAGATAGATAGATAGATAGAAACAGAAAGTCAGAAATTGATTTTGAAGAGTGTTGTTACTGAAGAGTTCGGGTTAATATAACAATTCAACTCAAATACCAAAGAATTCTTAGTTCAGGCTGCAAAAAGTCACAATTCTGCTAGAACGCAGCTACCACATTCACTGTTAAAACAGATCAGAGGCCCATGTTCCCCCTGACAAAGGCTCCTCCGAAAGCGATAAGAAATTCACAGGCATTTGCAAAATAAATAGCTACAGACCAAAAGGAAACCTCCCTGTGCTTTTTGGTTTCTCAGTAAGGCAGACTGATAACCCGGACAGAGGAGTATGTGAAGGGCTATTCCTAGACAAGATAATTCTTGCAGCCACTGATCACTTCCAGCCAAAAATGCCCTAGTTTAAAGCAGCCACTCTTCTGGCATCTCTGTAAGTGTCACAAGGGCCTTAGACAATTCTAGGCAACACAGCGGAGTCTAATATTAACCCTGATGTGCACCTTCAAACGGCATGCCTGAGTCCTGGAATGATTTCATGCTCCCCCTGTAACTCTCTCAGCTCAAGTGATATTTATTCATTTGTGTCCATTAAAAAGAGTGTAAAAAATGATTTATTGTTTCAGAGACAACAACGTGTTTGGAAAAGTACACGGTCCCTGCCCCAGAGACCTGGGTACCCACAATGAGAAAGAGCTCAATTCACTAAAATGCTAACACCTTGCACCAAGAGATGAAAACAGTTACAAGGGTAACACGGACCTGCCCGATTTACACCGGTTCAAAGTGCACCTCCAGGCCCTCACTCCTTTGAGTAAGTGGAAATAAAAATGTGTCCGTGTTTTAACATTGATAAAATTGCCTTATGCACACTGGCATGACCCAAAAAACCCATTTCACCGCTTACGGGTGGGCAAAATGATTAAAAAATCCATTCCACCCCCATGTTTTCCAGTTGTATATTGCCTTCCAAAGGGAGGAAAGCACAGAGGACTCTAGGAAGAGCAGTCTTATCCGGCCTTTGCTTTTGTGCCATGGAACAGCCATGAAAAAGTTTTGCATGCAGTAAAATTCCGAGAGAGATTTTTGCATGAGCTTCCTGGTGTGTATTTTTAAAGGGCTGCCGTCCATCCCTCGCCTCTCTGCTTTGCCCCCCAAAGCAGCTGAGCATAAACAATCACAGAGAGGGCTTTCACACGGCAGCAGAGATGAAAAGGCAAACATTTCTCCCAGGAAAAATGCAGTGAGCCAGCATTTCCCTGCATTTCCTATCCTGTCAGGGAAGAACTTTTTGTTCAACTGAGGAGCCTATTCTGACCCAGGAGAGAGGTCCCAGGGTGGTGTTGGTGACATCACAGCCGGTAATATGCAAATGAGTGGCTGTCAGCTATTTCATGATGACAACTGGGGGGGGGGGCATTAAGTCTGGGTAGAGAAGAGACACAACATACTTTAGAAATTACAGTCCGAACATCATAAGGCAAACATGAAGGTGAATTCTCGCTGTGTTTTCTTCCCCCTCCATTCTCCCCTCATTTCAGTTTACTGCCGCTGACTGACATGTAAGTGCAGAAGCCAGCTCTCAGCAAACACATCTGATTCACAGCAGTATTGCTACGGTAAACATTTATAGGGTTTGAGAAAAACATCTTTATTTAATGTCTTGTGTGGATATTCGTCCTCTTGCTATTAAACTGGCGGTGTTAAATAGCTTAGAAAGAGAGTTTCCTGAAATAACAAAATGACCTTAATTGGGGAGGAAGGGAAACTCAAATTAGAAATGTAATTCCCATTTTTATTTGTCAAAAATCTTTCTTGAAACACACTAAGGTTAATTCTAAAACGCGTCCTCCTGTTGTAAAAAAACTGGAGGGCAATAAAACAATTGTACCCTTAAAAAGTGAAGTTGATTGATCCGATTGTCCAGAGGGGTCTCGCTATTCTGCAGATCAGGCCTTTTAAAAGAATAATATGCAAACTATGAAACAGCACAAGAGATCTGCTTTACATTTTTCTTTTGTTTATTGTTCAAACTTGTTAAGCTGCTTTGTTTTTTGTTGAAAGAATTCTGCCTGTCTCTGATAAGAGAATCTATTTTAACAAATGGACTTTTAGAATGAAAAAAAAAGTTCTATACCACATGTTAAAAAATAGGCTTTCTGGGCTAAAATGATTTCCTGAAATAGCTAATCTGCATCTGAAATCGATAAGATTTTTTTCCCCAATAGTGCTCACGTTCATCCCAAATATTGATGCAGATCTCAATCTCTTTTCCAACTTAGTCTCCGCTGCCTATTTAGTCCAGTCATATCAGTAACACTGTGAAATGTTTTTAAGTGTTGCGGACGGTCAGAAGGAAAAACAAATCTTCTGGCTTCCCCTATTATTTCTGACAAAGGCTTTATAAATAAGACATACACTTACCTTTCAGCTCACCCAAATATGAGTGTTCTCCAGAAGCTTGCAAGCCAAAATTCCCAGAGAAAGATAGTAAATACAGAAAGGGTTTAACAGGGAGATGTTCTTCAATTTTTTTTTAGAGGTCCCTCCCCCCCCTTTTTTGAACACACAATTGGAATTCCATTTAAAAAATCATTGCACTTTAAAATAAAAGGCCCCTCCCAAATGTACCACTATCCAGCATGACAATGCTATCCATCGGAATTGTTTAACAGAACAAAGGCTGTGAACAGAGGCAGTTTCAGTAAAGCATTTAGGAGAAAACCCGACCTTAGGGCTTGAACTGAATTAAGAATTAGGCACTGTATATTTTAGAAGGAAAACTACAGCAAAAATGTGTCCCCCTAGTTTGACTCTAGTAGGGCTGATCACTTCGTTTACATGCAAGCGGGGAGGAAGACCCTCATATTAAATTCTCAATGTAGGCTTTAAAAGGATTCTGCTCTGAAACTCAGTTCTCAGTTTAGTCTTTGAAGTAGTAGCAAAACTTGCATCTTATTCCAAACTCTCATCACTTTATGCTCCCTGACAATTCGTTTGCTGTCTTGGGGGTGGGAGGGAGGACTGCGATTAAAAGTGTAGATGCTAAACATTTCACTACAAAGCGGAGGGAAACCCCTGGGGATTTTTTAAAGCACATCTCGCCACATATATTACAAGCTGCAGCTATACATTTATGGTTGTCCAATTTGCAAACTCTGTCGGAGGACAGGGACAAGTCTTTGTGAAAATGTCAATCTGGGCAGTGAGAAACGCTAGATAGAAATAAATATCTCCCAATCTAAAGTTCCTAGGCAAGGCATAGAAACACGCAGCGAAATTGACAGAGACGTGCATTCGGAAATCGTACGTGCACGGTTCGATTATAAATCTGAATGATAGCATTTTAGACAAAGTGCGTTATGGTGTGGCCGAAATGCTGTATCCTTGGGTACATATAGTGTTTAAAAATTATTTAGTTCTTTCTCATTTTGCTCCTTAATTTTCCCAAATGAACCTTAGAAAAAGAATAGTAGGCGCTCTTTTAGAGCAACATCAGCAGTAAATTAGGGGTTAAGAGCTATTTAAACAAAAATGTACCGTCAGAAAGGAGGGGGGAGGAATGCACCAAAATAACCTTCATTGGAATATGTAGATTTTTACCCAAAAGTTAAAAAAAAAAGCCTTCCCCTCTGTATATACAGTATTACTATTTTGGTATCTTGTCAATTTCATTGATCCCTGGCTGAAAACACGTCGGTCGGTTTCTCCTCCCGGTTTGCTAAGTAACGTTTGCTATTCAATCTTGTAAAGAGAAAAATTATTCGAGCTGATAAAATCTGATTGTCAAAGAGGAGTCCAGATTCAGCAAGAAGCCTGTTCTTAAAAAAAAAAAAAATTGTCCCGAGGAAAAAAAAGTTAGCTAGTTTCTGGGCTTTTGGCGCTCCCTATGGACGAAGAAAAGGATTTCATTTTTAGCTCCAGAAAGGTGATTGTTGACAACTGTAGAAATCCACCCCCCCACCCTACCCCCCCCAAAAAAAGAGAAAGAAACGGGGGTACGAAATGTGAGTGTAAAAAGGCACAGAAAACAAAGCAACCCCATTTAATGGTGCCTGACAGCTGTGGATTTAAATCGCTTAAAATAGAAGCACCCACATTGTTAAGTTTCCTTTGCAATAGCTCTGGTAAATATGTGATGATCTGGGATTGAAAGTGTGCGTCTGATATGGTTGTGCATCTACAGAGGTGGAGGTATTAACGTGTGTTATGAAAAGAAAGAATCACACAGGTGTGTTTAAAACCATGTTCGCTATTTTTATCACTCGGTAAACGTGTGTAAAGATCGCCGCTTTCTGAGCTCTATCATAAAATAGGGGGTGGGGGAGAGATCTCAAAAGTTTTCCCTTCCTGTTTCTTTCCGTAGCCCCAGCTTTTGCAAACTGTACCTACCGCTCTTTAGAGGCCGGGCAACTGGTGCAGAGCATCCGAGATAAAGAGCAAACTGAACTGGAGTTAATTTTTTACTAGCGAGCATCAAAAAGTTATTCAAAGCATTTAATGAAAACATAAACATTTGCAGCCAGGAAAATAGTCTTTCTGCAAATCTAGAGGCGACGATTTGCATTCTGTGTCAGCAAGAAAATCAACAGGAGGGGAGATTCTCGGTTTAAATAGTGGGGAAAGAGCGGTGCATGAGCGGTGCATTTTTACTGCCATGTTTTGCATCTATTTTAGATACAGTCTTTGCATATTTTGAAACGGTGTTCTAGCTTAGCAGTTAACTTGAGCAGGTCTGTCCGAAATGGCCTCGTTATTTCATTCTGAAAGCAAAGGGTGGTCCCTTTCCGGGATAGCTTAACTTTATGAAGATCTGGTATGCAATTAGCTCTATAAATGCAAGTTACAGCGAGGGAAGAGGACTGTACATAGTGGGAGTGTATTAAAAAAAGGCGACCAACTTGTAGCTGGTATGTTTCGTACCACTGGATAGTTAAAGTTTAATTTGAAGACTACAGTACTAGCCCAATTACAGCACACTGACCCAGGGTAAATTACCGCAGTCTTCAAAACTACCGGAAGACCAGCCTCTGTACAAGGTCTCTCAGCCATAAGTTGACACATAACTTTGCAGAACTCAGCTATTACTGCATGTGTGTGTCGAGAATTGAAAGCCCTTAAGTAGCCACTAAGCCTTCGCGTGCATTTAAACCATGCTGGTTTTAATTAAAGAACAGCAGCAAAGCGGTGCGCATAACACCATCCCCTGGGTGACAACTTTATTTAAAGAAAAAAAACATCCCTCGGTTTTATAAGGCAAACCAAACAGGGGTGAATCACAAAAGCTTTCCCTTCACCGAAAAAGCTCGACCTTCTTTTCCACGCCAAAATCTGAGCAGCTCGGCAGCCCACAACCTGTCTGATGCAATGTTAGTTACCCCGGGTGTATCTTTGTCTAGAACAGGAGACTTCATGTCCATAGCCCCCCTGAAAACAATCAACATTTGCCTAGGCAAACACAACACGAAGAAGAGTTTACTTTTCAGGCATCACAAAAGTTCTGAAGTACAAAGAGTCACTCGGACACTTCTACTTGTCTGTACTTTTTTTTTTCTTCCCCTTCTCGGAGAGCTGCGCGCATTTCTCCCCACCCTCAAAAAACTTGCAGCCAATCATCCGCGTGCCAGCCCCCCAGGGGCAGGGCTGTCATTGGCTGAAAGTTTCTAAGGTGAAATAGTAGAGGAGAGTATTTATTACAGAGACTCGGAGACAGAGTTGGAGAGCCGAGCTTGAAACTGACTAGGTGAAATTGATTGGGAGCCTTCAAACTTTCCAAACGCCAGGAACTTTTTTTCTTCTTCTTCTGGGAGGCAGAGAGAAAGAAGGGACATCCGGGGGGGGAATCAGACTAACTCCCCACTTTGTTCCCCCACCCCCTTTTTGACTCTCCTCGGCAGGAAAACGCCCTGGGTCTTTCCACGTTACTGCTGCAGCAACTTTGCAGTGGGCTGGGAACAAACTTTTCCTCCCCCCCCCTCTCTCTCCTGCAAGCTGCAAGCGACCAGGCAAAACTTTCTTGTTTCTTTTGCAAACTTTTTTTGCTGCTTGATTTCTCCCCTTCCCCTTCCCCCGCCTCCATCCCTCCCTTGCTTCAGGCTGCTTTGCAAGAGGTTGTGCCGCTGTATTATTTTTTTTCATCCCTCCCTCCCACGCCTTCCTTCCCCCCCTCCCCGCACCCCTTGATTTTCACCCCACTGTCCCTACCCCCCCTTCCCCCCGCCGCTTTCTCGCATGAATCTCCTAGACCCCTTCCTGAAAATGACAGAAGAGCAGGACAAATGCGTCTCTGGCGCCCCCAGCCCCACCATGTCGGACGACTCCGCGGGGTCCCCTTGCCCCTCGGGCTCCGGGTCGGACACGGAGAACACCCGGCCCCGAGAGAACACCTTCCCCAAGGGCGACCCGGAGCTGAAGAAGGAGAGCGAGGAGGACAAGTTCCCGGTGTGCATCCGGGAGGCGGTCAGCCAGGTGCTGAAGGGCTACGACTGGACGCTGGTGCCCATGCCGGTGCGGGTGAACGGCTCCAGCAAGAACAAGCCGCACGTCAAGCGGCCCATGAACGCCTTCATGGTGTGGGCGCAGGCGGCGCGCAGGAAGCTGGCCGACCAGTACCCGCATCTGCACAACGCCGAGCTCAGCAAGACGCTGGGCAAGCTCTGGAGGTGAGCGGGGCTGCAGCCCGGGCCAGGGGCTTGCGCTGCCTGGCGGGGCCCAGGGCGCCCGGGAGGGGGATGCGGAGAGATGCTGGGAAAAGCCCTTTGATCGCCTGGCAGCGGGGCCACAAGCGTGTGTGTGTGTGTGTGTCCGTGTCCACAAGGGGTGTAGGGGTGTGTGTGTGTGTGTGTGTGTGTCCACAAGGGGTGTGTGTGTCCACAAGGGGTGTGTGTGTGTGTGTCCACAAGGGGGGTGTGTGTGTGTGTGTGTGTGTGTGTGTGTGTGTGTGTCCACAAGGGGGGTGTGTGTGTGGTTCCACAAGGGATGTGTGTGTGTGTGTGTGTGTGTCCACAAGGGGTGTGTGTGTGTGTGTGTGTGCGCACAAGGGATGTGTGTGTGTGGGTGTTGCCACAAGGAGGTGTGTGTGTGTCCACAAGGGATGTGTGTGTGTGGGTGTTGCCACAAGGAGGTGTGTGTGTGTCCACAAGGGATGTGTGTGTGTGGGTGTTGCCACAAGGAGGTGTGTGTGTGTGTGTGTGTGTCCACAAGGGGTGTGTGTGTGTGTGTCCACAAGGGGTGTGGGTCTTGCCACGAGGAGGTGTGTGTGTGCCTGTTGCCGCAAGGGGGGGGTGTATTTGTATGAGAGGGGCGTGTGTGTGTTGCCACGAGGAGGGGCACGTGTGTGTGTGTGTGTTGCCACGAGGAGGTGTGAGTGTGTTGCCACAAGGAGGGGCGTGTGTGTGTTGCCACGAGGGCTGTGTGTGGGTGTCTGTGTTGTCACCTGGAGCGGGGGGGGGGGTGTTACCACGAGGAGGGATGTGTGTGTGTGTGTTGCCACGAGGAGGGGTGTGTGTGTAACCACTTGGAGGGGTGTGTGTGTGTTGCCACGAGGGCTGTGTGTGTGTGTCTGTGTTGTCATCTGGAGGGGGGATGTTGCCTGGAGCAGGGGTGTGTGTGTAACTACTTGGAGGGGGTGTGCCTGTGAGTGTGTTCCCACAAGGAGGGGGAGGGGGAGTGTGTATTAAACCCACACAAACCAGGCTGCTTCGCCCACATTGCATCAGATTTGCACAAGAGAAGAAATGATCCATGAAGGGGAGGAGAAAGCTGGCAAAGTTGTGCCAGGCTGGTGGTGGGTGGGTGTGGGCATGACCCGATGTCTTTAGCCTTAAAAGTGAAGGCTGGGCTGGGCCGGGCCGGGGGAGGGGGGGAGATTAGAAAAAAAAAAGAGTGAGTCACCTGCCCAGGGCTTATTCTGGGAGTGCAGGAGAAAAATCCAGCCACCCAGAAAGTGCAGTTTGCAGCAGACGGGAGACCCCCCGGGGTGACTTGGGACCTCCAGCAGCAGTGCCCGGAGCCATCCGCGCCTGTGTCACCTCCTCTCTGTATTGAATCAGCGTGTGCTCCTCGGCCCAGGGGAGCAGAGCCAAGTCAGCTGCCTGTTTCCTATGAGGCAAGGGGAGGGGAGAAAGAGCAGCCCCAGCTGGGTACCTCCGGGGGTCCTTCCCTTGCAGTTCAGAGAGACAGCAGATCGCAGCAAGGGAGCTGTGTGCAGAAGGGAGGCTGGGGGTGTGGATTATTAGGTGTGGGACGGTGCAGGCGGGAGCCCCATCGGTGTGCATGGTTCTTCATGGCCAGTCAAGGCAGGGAGCCTGCGCTCTAGTGAGCCAAACTCACCCCCTGGCTCCTCGGTCTCTCCCCCAGGCTGCTGAACGAGAGCGAGAAGCGCCCTTTCGTGGAGGAGGCCGAGCGGCTGCGGGTGCAGCACAAAAAGGACCATCCCGACTACAAGTACCAGCCCCGGAGGAGGAAGTCCGTGAAGAACGGGCAGGCAGAGCAGGAGGAGGGGGCCGAGCAAACCCACATCTCCCCCAACGCCATTTTCAAGGCCCTGCAGGCCGATTCGCCTCAGTCTTCCTCCAGCATGAGCGAGGTTCATTCTCCGGGAGAGCACTCTGGTAAAGCCGCAACCTGACACCGCGAGACACACACACACACGCTCTCCTGGGCCCCGCTTGCTGGACGAGGCTGCTAGGGAGACACACCCGCGGCCGTATCTTACCGAGGGGCTGGGTGAGAGCACCACAGCGAAAGCAGGGTGCTGAACCGGACTCGAAAAGCAATCTGTGTAGGGAGAGGGTGACAGTCAAGCAAACACTCTAGAGAGAGCCAGGTGCAGCCTCCGAGACCCTCCCCCAAACAGGCTTCTGACAGCTCAAAACGGTTCCCCCCAGCTCCTCTCTTAGTTTCAATCAACTTTCTCCCCTTTTTCTAGTTCGGAAATTCAATTCGAACTGACGCTGAGACCCGGGGCCGTCTCAAAAGCCCCGTGTTTTATGCTGCCTCTGTACACAGGTATAGATCACATTCGGGTTAGAAAGCGGGAAAGGTCGGTTACCCATCGCCACGGGCTTCAGGGGCAAAGCAGTGATATCGGCCTGGGGCCCTAAAGATCCTGAGTTAGCCATTAACTGAGTTATCACCATTATACAACACCTCCAGCCTATAAAACCGGCTCACTTTAGATTACAGGGCCTCAGCTAAAGGGATGCTCGGGGATACAGAGCTCACTGAATTTCACTGCAAACCAGCCAGCTGACAAGGACATGTGCTCTCTTTCTCTCTCCAGGGCAGTCCCAGGGGCCCCCGACCCCACCGACCACCCCCAAAACGGACGTCCAGCCGGGTAAGCAGGACCTGAAGCGAGAAGGGCGCCCGTTGCAGGAAGGAGGAAGACAGCCGCCCCACATTGACTTCCGAGACGTGGACATCGGGGAGCTCAGCAGCGACGTCATCTCCAACATCGAGACCTTTGACGTCAACGAGTTTGACCAGTACCTGCCGCCCAACGGTCACCCCGGCGTCCCGGCCACACACGGGCAAGCCGGGCCAGTCACCTACAGCGGGAGCTACGGGATCAGCAGCACGGCCGCCACTCCCGCGGGGGCGGGGCACGTGTGGCTGTCCAAGCAACAGCCGCAGCCACCGCCGCAGGCCCCGCCCCCACCGCAGCACACGCTGACCCCCCTGAGCAGCGAGCCAGGCCAGGCCCAGCAGAGGACACACATAAAGACCGAGCAACTCAGCCCCAGCCATTACAGCGAGCAGCAACAGCATTCCCCTCAGCAGCTCAACTACAGCTCCTTCAACCTCCAGCACTACAGCTCCTCCTACCCGACCATCACCCGCTCACAGTATGACTACACCGACCACCAGAGCTCCAACTCCTACTACAGCCACGCTGCCGGCCAGAGCACCAGCCTCTATTCCACCTTCACGTACATGAGCCCCACCCAACGGCCCATGTACACGCCCATTGCAGACACTACCGGGGTCCCTTCCATCCCCCAGACCCACAGCCCGCAACACTGGGAACAGCCTGTCTACACACAGCTGACTCGGCCCTAAAGGCAGCCACCGCCACAAAAAGTGAGAGAGAAACAAGACTGTCTCCAACTTTTGTGTGTGTGTTTTTTTAAAAAGACACTCGTGCTCAAGGTGATGAAAAAGAAGAAACCACGTCGGGCCTTCTGCACTACAGCTCCCATCAGGGTGTGGCCAGACCACTCTGCTGAGAACCAGCAAAACTCGGTACAGACATTGCATAGACTGGACTTTAACCTGGATGGGGGGGGCGAGAGATGAGCTTCCTCACCGGCCAACTCGTCTGCCAGTGATTGGACTTTTGTAATTATTTTTTAGCAGTACTGAAAAGCGAGAAAAAAAAAAAAGGAAAAAAATACCCAGAGTCCTCTGTGAGGAATACTCTCTATTTTAAATTTTTTTTAGTATGTACTGTGTATGATTCGTTACCAATCTGAGGGGATTTATACGTATTTTTAGAGGGTTTTTTTTAATGCTCTTATTTTTCCGACCGCTAAAACGACACTTAGTGGAGCAATCCTTGCAGTCAGAGGTATTTTTGTATAGATTAAAATATTTTTTTCTTTAAAGAAAAATAAAATAAAACCGTGCACATTCATTAGGAACAACAATGGCTAAACGGTGATCAGCATCTGGCTAAGTTTTGGTCAGCGGAGCAACCTAGGAGACGCAAGGGGTGAAAAGCCAAATAGACTTTATTTTTCTAACGTAGAGAAGGGCAGGAGGAAAATGTGTTAGTTTTATTTTTTCAAAGATCGTGAGCCTTAAAGCAGAGCGCTGTTGAAAAGCCTTAATAGCAGCTAGGTTTTTTCCCCTCCCGGAGAGTCTTCAGTTGCTACCCTCCCATGCAAAAAGAAAAACAGAGCCCAAAAGGGAGGTAGATCTGTTTTCGGGGAAAATGAACGTCTGACCCTTTTCCCAACAATCAGCAACAGATTACGATGCCCCAACCAGCATCACCCTCCTCAGCTTCCTGCTTTGGACACCATGTGCCTGACAGATGCTGGAGACCCCTTGCATCACCTCCCCAGCCCTTGAATGGGTTTTGGATCAGGCCCTGATGTTAGCACTCAAAGCTCTTTAAAGGCCCCTTATTGGCTTCAATGGACTTTGAATGAAACCCGGAGGGCGCATTGGAAACATCAGACACGTTTTAAATTATTTATTTTGTGAGAAATGCCATTCTAATCCAGATTTTTTTTTTTTTAATCTCCCTTCCATTTTTTAACTCCTTTAAAAACAATAGATTTGTTGGAGTCTTTTTTGGAGGGTACGATGCCTATTAAATTATGGTCTAAACTGTAACCAGTTCTTTATTTATCTCTAATTCCTTTGTATTATTATTATTATTATTATTTGGAATCTGTGTCCAAGGTTTGTACAAACGCGGTCTCTTCCTTTTTTTTTTTTTTTTCTTTAAGGATAAACTGGAATTTTGTTTTGTATGAACTAGAGATTGCAAATGTAGTGTATCACTGAATCATTTGCCTCGTTTTCTGCCTCAGCTCTTTTGGACACACGACCGTGTGTGTATGTGAGACACAAAACACCATTGACAAAATGTGGGGGGGTCACCTTGCTGACCTTCCCCCTGCCTCACCCCTGATGTTGTTTAGAGGTGGGGAAAATTGACTTTGGTAAAAGCTGTGGCCAAACAGTTATGGATTGCTTTTTAAAAAAGACAGCAAACTTTTTTTATTTAAAAAAATGATATATTTGTTAACAGTTGTGAGAGGTGTTTTTTGGTTTTTTTTTGAGGAGTTTGGTTTGGTTTTTTTGTTAGGGATTCAGTAGAAAAAAAATCTTAAAGCACTCATATTATGGCATCTTCTTATTTCTGTATAAAAGCAGATCTTTTTAAAGTATTTCTGTAACTTAAAAGACCTGTCATTTAAATCCTATTTTGTCTTTAGGTAAGTTTGTTTTATTTTGTTTTGTTCACAAGACCATTTGTTCTCTTTTTGAAACTTACCTTTTTTGTATATTATTGTTTGCAATAAATATACGTTGTATTAATGAAAAATACGCACTTGGTTTTTAAAAATGTTAAGTGCATTCACTGAAAAACAACAGGATGTGAGGGATACAGTGGGGGCTGGATACAGAGACTTGTAACCTTGATTTGCCTCCTGCCTTGATTGCAGGGCCGGTTTATGGGGGGGTGGGAGGGCTAGCCACGCAGCTGCCCGGGGCACCAACCTATTGGGGACGCCTGATGGCAGCTCTAAGGGGAGCCATGTGCCCAGCCACACGGCACCCCTTAATCAGGCACTGCGCACCCGGAGCCGGGGGCCGCACAGCACCCCTTAGAGCTGCCATCAGGCGCCGCGCACCCTATTGCAGCTGTAAGGTGCGCAGTGCACCGGGGGTGGGGCTATGCATGCGCCGTGCGCCCAGGGGCGGAGCCACGCATGCGTGATGCGCCCGCTGCCTGGCTCGAGCCGGCCCTGCTTGATTGATACAGTGACTTGTAAACTTTTGTCTCCTGCCTTGATTAACTTTTATCACTATATAGTCTTGGGACCAGAGCCCGCTTAACTGAGCCCAATCCCACAAAGGTTCTTTACACAAGACTCCCATTAAAGCCAAGCACCTGTGTTAATTTCCTCCTACAGCCATAGCCCTCTGTGGTCAGTGTTAATCCCATGGAGGGCTTGGTAATTGATCGAAAGATGCCTGGTTCCTACTGCCTCTCAGAAAGGCCAGTATGCAAAACCTTCAAAAAGCTGCATTCCTAGTAATGTGTTGCAGGAAAATATTACAGTGGGTCAGATACTCCTCTGTGCTGGTGTTTGTGTCCTGTACACATGGGATCCTACACAAGTCGGTGGTCTCAGGCCTGTTTCTGGTGGCCAAATGTCCCTCTCACAAACACCATGGTCACGTCTGAGGCTAAGTGTTGCCAGAGTGGGCGTGGGAATTGGGCAGCATCCCTTGTCGCTAAGTGGTTTCCAGTTTGGTACAACAGCTGTCAGCACCCCTCCTACCAAAACTGTTCCAGCGCCCCTGGCAGAAGGGGACCGAATGGAGCTAAAATTCCCCTCTTACCTTCTAGGAAGCAATCTCCCCAGCTCCAGAAGAGGCCTATTTAAATGAATCGGGAGTGGGATTTGCATTGCTGCTGCTGATTCTTGGGCCTGTTACTTTACGTCTACACAGCAGTGTTAGTTCGGAATAACATAGTCGGTGTCTACGCTACAAGCTGTTATTCCGACATAATGGCGAGCTGGAGGAGTTCTTACTCCGACTCCTGGAACCCTCATGTTACGAGGAGTACGGGAAGTCGGAGGAAGTGCCTTTCCTCGGACTTCCTGCTGTGTCGACAGCGCCAAAAGCCGAAATAAGCTATCGACATAGTGCAAGAGGTGTCGCTTATTTCGGCTTTCGCCCTGCTGTGTAGACGTGCCCTTAGGCAGATAAATGGAGGAGACGCCACCTGCGGAGTTGTCAGATGGTCTAAATCGGGGTGGGGAGGCCCAGAGGCCGGATGCAGCCCCTGGTTTTCCTGGATCCAACCCTCAAGGCTTGGGGAATCCGTACCGGCACTCCAGCCCTCCTGCAGTCCCCCAGTGGGGCTGGAACACACAGAATCTACTACCCCCCTAGGCTTTGGTAAGCAAGGGGATGGGGGGCGGGGGGGGTGTCTTTCTCCTTGTCAGTCAGGAGCCATGTCAGTGAGGTGGGTTTTTTTTTTGCTTCTCACTTGTGTGCGGCCCCCAACTGATTTTTCTGTGGGTCAGCGGCCCCTGACCCAAAAAGAGTTCCCCTCCCTGGGCTAAAAGCACAAATCGACCAAAGGCTGAGCTCGTTTCTCCCCCCCACCCCCCCAAAAAAGTGGGAAGCCACGAGAATTTCTTGTCAGTTTCTTCTCTTTGCAGAGACAGATTAATCCCTGGCATGGCTCCAGGAAGTGAAAGTGATTAAGAGAAAGGCCCAGCTGACTTGCCCCAGCTGCAAAGGAAACCCATTCACCAGAGCGGGGCAATGGGCTTCACATCGCCACCTGCAGGACGGGGCAGGAACCTGATTTGCTGTGCACCACCCGTACCTGCATTGCAGGGTTAGGCAATTCCTAGGGAGCTGGTACAAACCCATCACAGCGGGGGGGCGGGGGGGAGGAGACAGGGCGGTTATAGCAGATGGGACTCTGTGAGGTTTGGCATGAATCACTCGGGGAGTTTCCGAGATCGCATGGACGCTCTCAGGTCATTTTCACTCGAGCCGATGATCTCACCTCCTCCCCGCCCCCGAGCAGCAGAACAGAGCAGGTATCAGCCTCTGGACCATGATGTCACTGTTCCGCCCAGCCAGAGGGCAGGCTGGGGTTGTTAAAGGCCACGTAGATTCAGGTGTGTGTTATATTGACTCTGTTTTGTCAGGCTTCCTGCTGGAAGAATCTGAACACCAGCCATGAGCCAGGTTTCCATCAGGGCAGCTCCCGTAGCATCGGAAGGGAGCTGGGAGGAGGGACCGGGAGCTCTCAAGGTAATACCAAGCAAGGGATACACTTGCTTTCTCCTTTCCCTCTCTCAGGATTGGTTTGCTTCTATTCCTGCTCCTGCAACTCCTCACCCAAGTTGCCTGAGATCAGTGAAAACACACCTGTGAGCAAACACCACCTGCACGGGTAAGAATTTTGCAGGCGCCTTAGTCTGTGAGCCCTGGTCTGTACTAGGACCTTCATCTGAACTAACCGCCCCCTCCCTCGTTCGATTTAGCCAGTCGTGCATCCACACTCCCAAGCCTGTTATTCTGGAAAAAGGGGCCGCAGAATTCAAATTCTGAGGTCCTGCTTTTCATCAGGAATAACGCTAATTCCAAACACAGTCCGAAATAACGCTAGTGTGGATGCGCCGGTGCCGCTAATTCGAATTAATTGGCCTCTAGGAGGTCTCCTGCCACTCCCCCGTGCGTCCTGGGTTTCTGAGGCCAAGATAGCATGCCCCGTTACCAGAGCCTGCTTCGGATGACATTCCCCATAGCAAGGACATGCAAGTTCGAATGTGTTAAATTGGGAGGCTTTAAGTCGAACTTAGTCATTTTAAAATAGTTTCCTAGCGTAGACACAGCCCAGGCGACGTCTATACTGGCATGATTTTGCGCAAATACTTTTAACGCAAGAGTTTTTGTGTTAAAGTATTTGCGCAAGAGAGCGTCTACACTGGCATGTGCCTTTGTGCAAGAGATGTGCTTTTGCGCAAAAGCATCTGTGCCAGTATAGACGCTTTCTTGTGCAAGAAACTCTGATGGTTATTTTAGCCATCGGTCTTTCTTGCGCAAGAAATTCAGGTTGCCTGTCTACACTGGCCTCTTGCACAAGAACACTTGCGCAAGAGGGCTTATCCCTGAGCGGGAGCGTCAGAGTATTTGCGCAAGAAGCCCTGATTTTCTACATTAGAACGTCAGTGTTCTTGCGCAAGAACTCGCGGCCAGCGTCAACCGGTGGCAAGATTTTGCGCAAAATCTTGCCAATATAGACAGAGCCTCTGAAAATGTCATCACTGCCCATCCAGGTTGACGCGGACATCACCAAGTGAACTGTGGGCAACGGCATAAATCCTTCTGGCTGGAACACTGGGCTTGCCACACCGCTCCTGGCCATGTTATATCGCAGCCCCGTTACCACCTCCCCAATCTGTGCAGTCACTGAGCTCGGCCAATTCACCTTTGGCCCGATTTGCTGCTCCTGCTGCTATTCCGGTGGTGGGAAAGCTACCGAGCGCACAAGCCCAATCTACAGCTCGCGATTGACATTGTGATTCCAGGGCTACACATCGCTGTGCAAATGCACCTGAAAGCTGGCCTGCTGCCCCACCCCGTTATTCCAGGGTTAGATTATCCAGGCACAGCTCTGCCTATGCACCTGCAGATCCGCCCTACCCCTATGTAGAACACGCAACTGCATAGGGCACCCAAAAATGTGGGGCACCGCTGAGACTTAATGTCCACCCGCCCGCCTTCCTTGGGAGAGGATCTGGATAACTAAAAAGTGACCAAGCCAGCCAGAGCTATTAGCACAACACTGAATCTGTGAAAGAGCCGTTCAAATGGTAACAGAGGCATTGAACAGGCATTTTCCAAGCCCAGATCAAGACTGTCGGTTTCTGAATTGACTGTGTCGGTCGACAGGGCCTTAGTTTCAAATGGTTTTATATCATTAGGGCGTTGGTGAAGACGATAAAAGCACAGCTCTAAAACATCAGCCGCCGCAGGCACCGGGGCGCAGTTTAACAGTCCTGCGTAGGGCCCCGCAAACCCTAAGGATGGCCCCGGCTAAGCTGCAGGACTCATCGCGGCTTCCGTGAAGCCGGCCTTCCCCGATGTTCTGCCTCGTGGTCTCGAGAGACAGAGCAATGCGCACTCACGCCAGGAGCGTGGCTTCACTGCAGAGGGGAAAGGCTACCGCAGGAACGCACGGCGTTACCTCACTCGTGTCGCGACAGCTCGGTCATCCAGCTAAGACACCCCAGAGGAGCGAGCCCCAGACGCTAACTGGAAGACGCACAGAGACAACCACATGCTGGGAAGGGACATGCGTTCCAGGTCTCCTCGGGAGCTGCCACCATGTACTGCCCACAACACCTGTTCTGCCATGTCCCTGAGTGTTTGACAGACTCCAAGAACTTCCCTGCCTCCCAGCTGGCTGCTGTATGCGGGACCATGAGCACAGGAGACAAAGCTGGATGCTGGATGTTGGCGTTTCCATCCTTCAGTGGGTGGTGCCCATTACCAGTCACTTTTCTGCCCAACCCTTTCTTGGGTACCGGATGGATGGTCTTGAAGGCACTAGACAGGAAGCCATGAGCTCTGCAGTCACTTCCCCACTCTGCTACGGACTCACTCTGCCCTGGTTGGCACTAGGGCTTTATTTCGAAATAACCCCCCCTTAGGTCGAATGACTAAGCGGAGCATCCACATGACCAAGCCCATTATTTCGAAGGAACGGGCTGCTTAGTTCGAAATCTGTCCTCCTGATTTCCTCGGGGAATAACGCTCATTTCAAACTCGTGATTTCGAAATAGCAGTCGTGTGGATGTGCCGGTGCCTCTATTTCAAAATAACGACTCCCCAGAGCCATTCAACCTAAGAACACTCCAGGGCTTCCACATTAACGGAGCTGGTCTCAGACTCATTTCAAGGCTCCCCCATAATGAAGACGAGCTAGTTCGATTTTGTTATTTTGGGAATTATTAAATCGATTTTTGTTATTTTGATTTAGTTTCCTCGTGTAGACCTGCCCTATGTGACCTTGGGCAAGTCATTTAATCTCTCCACACTGCATTAAAATGTGGATAAAATAATAAAATAAATAAAGCTTCCTTTTTCCCCACCAGTCTGCTGGCTGTTCTACTTCGATTGTAAGCTCTTTGGGGCAGAGGCTGTCTCTTACAAGATGTCTATGAAGCAACCAGCACAATGGGACCCTGATCTCACTTAGAGGGATGCAGTCTAGACATACCCTGTCGGCAAAGGGATGCAGATTAGGCAGGTCAACATTGCAAATGAGGCAGGGATTTAAATATCCTGTACCTAATTTGCCTAAAAATGGCCGCTGCGTTTTTCCAACTTAGCACTTTCTCGAACCTAACCTTCATGAGTTTATCTAGTTCTTTTTTGAACCCTGTTCAAGTCCTGGTTTTCACAACATCCTCTGGCAATGAGTTCCACAGGTTGACTTGAAAGCAGTGCTTTCCTGACACCATGTATAATGATAACTAACCTAAAAGCTGTAATGAACAACCAATAAAAATGCCTTTGTGCCACTTTGCAGCTGAAAATCATGGTGTAGGAGGGGAGCGTTGGGTTCCTAGGCAGATGATTGCCTTTGCTGCTGCTGCTATGTTTTTCCTTCCATTTTTGTAGCAAGAAGAAAAGATTCCTTCAGAAGTAGGGCTGTGCAGGAAGAGAACAGAGATGGCCAGCTCGCCTCGGTGTGGTGCATCCAGGAAAAACTGGCTGGAAAAGCCAAGTCCCTTTCCTGCTGTAGCCATACCCCACCCTGGATAAGAGGCGCTGTACGTTCTACTGCAGCATTGGTTTCCATCTCTGCCACCCGGGGTGGACTTGGGTCGTGAATGGAAAATGGCTTCAGCAGGCTCTCTCCCGTGCCACTGTTCCTGGCGTGCACCCCGGAGTAAACACACCAGATTCGCTCCGTAGCACCGAAGGGTACGTGGGCGCTGATGGAGGGTGCGGGGGAATGGATGGGGAGACCTGTCTTGCCGCAGGGCAGGGCTCCCGTAGAAAGCAGAGGCGACAAGGTGGGGGGGGGGGAGACGATCGCAGCCCGGAGTGCAGGGGAACTGCTGCAATGCTTCAGGGCAGGCTGGAGCCGAAAAGCAGCTCCCAGAGCAAGGATGGTGGGGAACACAGGCAATGCTGCAGGGCAGGTTTGAGAACAGGCAGGTGGGGGCGAAGCTACAGGGCAGGGCTGAGCAGGAGAAGAAAGTGGGTAGAACAATGTGACCAGTCCCAGGTGTTTAGCTGGAACCATGGCCTTAGCTGTAGTCCAAGAACTGTTCCCACCCCGCCCCCCATCCCTTAGTCTACACAAGGCCACGTCTACACTAGGAAACCATTTCGAAATTACTAAATTCACCTTAATAACTCCCGGTTTAGCAAGTTTGAACTAGCGTGGCCACGCTCCGGGGGAGTCTCAAAAGGAGTCCGAGGCAGGCTCCGTTAACATGGACGCGCTACCCCAGACTTAGAGCCTCGGGAAGCACTGAGGAGTCGTTATTCCGAAATAGCGGCCCGAGAGTGTCCACACGACCTCTATTTCGAAATAACTCTTTTGGAATTAGCGTTACTCCTGATGAACAGCAGGAGTACAGATTTCGAATTCAGCGACCCGTTATTTTGAAATATCGGGTGTGGGCGTGTGGATGCTCCGCTTATAAATTCGACCTACGGGGGGTTATTTGGAAATAAAGACCAGGGCTAAGAAACTCCAAAAAGAGGGACAGGAGGGAGGAGATGGGAAAAGAGACCCAACTCCTGGGACCTCCCACCCGGCTTGTCAGATCTCTGCTCTGGAGCCTGAAAATGCCTCTCTGTCTCAAACTAGCGCTGTGAGCCGGCTACCTAGCTACCTCCCTGCCTGCCATGCTCTCTGTTCCAATAAATGCAGCTTGAGAGAGCATCACGTCAAACAGCTGTTCACAAGCCAGGGATTCTTCTGAGGGGGAGCTAGGCCGCGGCCGGTTGGTTGCTGGGATCCTGCGACCCATGGGACTTCCTACCCGCTCTAACCTTTGCGGATGCAGCTGTCCAGATTGTCTAACCCATTGTGTGGTGGCTGGGATTTTGATTCTTCAAACCCCAGCTCCTGGAGTCCGGAGGATTTCTCAGCTGCGGTTGAGAAACAGCCAGCCACAATGCGGGCAACGTTTGCAGTGGCAGTAAACACTCAATAAGCTTGACACCGACATGCCTGCAAGCCAGAAAGGCTCCAGAAATGAGAAGGCCAATGAAAAAGAACCCAAAGTGGGTTATTTTCAAAAATCGCATGATTTTGAGGGATGCAAGCTGGGGACCTCAGGGCTGCGACAGCTGTTGCTGCAGGCAAGGATTGTCTCTGCAGAGCTGCTGAAGGGCCCACCCCAAACTGGGGGCTGCTGCGAATCAGGCATGGCAAATCTGTGTGTAGCCAGACCTTGCAGAAGACTGGGACTAAAACTCCCCTCTGCCTCTACCTTCTCCACCGGCCTCTAGCCAGCACAATTCGGCCGCCAAATTCACACCGAGTACAGCTTTGCATGGGAAATTGTTGAATACACTTTCCTACTGACATCTAATGCACACCACTGTAGGGTTGCCAGATACCTTCACAAAAAACAAACAAACATGGTGGGGGAAAAAAATTGGTTGAGCAGAAAAAAGAAAGGACAGGACCAAACTTGCTGAAAAAAAAAAAGTCACTGCGCCTTTAAATTCTCCCACTGTCCCGCCCCTGCCAGAAGCGACAGGATGTTCTCTCCGACAAAAAACAGAAAATACTGGACATTTTACCAGACAGAAGACACAATTACTGGACTGTCTCGGCAAAAACCAGACCACTGGACACCCTACCCCGATGGGGCGTGGCAAGGCGGAAGGGGGAGAAACCCACATCTTGCCTTTTCAAGGATAGAACCAGAACCATCCCTTACTGTATGGACCTTCCACAATGCTTCTCCCCCCATCTCAATAGCACCTAGTGGCTGCAGTGGTCACATAAGTATTTGATCACAAGGCAAACAGAGAGATGTATTTACTTAGAGTTGCGTTCTCTGTAAGCTGAGCGCTTGGGCAGCCAAAGGAGAGATGCCTCCCAGCTGATTAGCAGAGGCAGCATGTGTTTCTCCTGGTGGTGCACGTCCACCCCTGCCTCTGTGCACAGGACAAAATTTATTCTGCACATGGGTGGAAACAAGTAGAGGGAACACAGCTCTCTACCCAGTTACCATTGGGGGCTACAGAGGCCACATCCACAGAATACAGACCACCTGTACGGCCCTAGGGATGTCACAAGGGCCCCAACTGTGGGCTGATGGGGCGCTGGGGTGGAAGACACTGACTTACGCAGTGGGGCAGGCACCACCTCCTGGTCCGAGGACCAGCAGAAAAGGGGCCTTGATCCCTGACGGGGCCCTTACCCACTGCCCTAATACAAATTAGTAACATATCATCTGTCGTCATTAACCACGCTATGAGCATGACATACGGCAGCCCTGTTAGGGTTACACCTTACAGGCAAAACTGCATGGACAGCAGTAGGGGCTTGGCCCTCGTGAGCATGGTTGGGGTAGAGCCACTGAGATAGGTCACTTAGGGTGAAACTCCACTGTTCGTGCTAAAGAATAAAATCCTGGGGCAGTTTTAATGCACTGAAAGAGGCAGATTCTGGTGACAGCAAAAAGCTTGGGTTACAGTGAAGCCGTGTGAAAAAAATCCCCGACTTCCCCATAAAAAATTAAGGATTCAATAAAAACCTTTTGAACTATGAAATAACAGGCAGCTGTGCAGCTAAACGAAGGGCCGGGATGCAAGCTTCCAAAAGCGCATTTTTTAGGAGTGACCTACCTGGGCGCTGCTCTCACTGTTCAGGGACTAAAAAGCCATCCAGGACTGGCATCCCTTCCTTCATTCTGATGATTGTTGGAGAGGTTTTCTGGAGAGTCTTGGAGGAGTTTTATCTCCACCTCATGCATTTCCCATTTTAAAAAGTTAAAAAAAAAAAAAGCCCTAACGGTCGTGTTTACTTTTAACTCTTGGCAGGGTAGATTGGTCGTTTAGAACATAAGAACATACATAAGAATGGCCGTACTGGGTCAGACCAAAGTCCCATCTAGCCCAGTAGCCTGTCTGCCGACAGTGGCCAACACCAGGTGTCTCAGAGAGGGTGAACCAAAGACAATGATCAAGCGATTTGTCTCCTGCCATCCCTCTCCAGCCTCTGACAAACAGAGGCCAGGGACACCATTTCTATCCCCTAGCTAATAGCCTTTTATGGATCTAACCTCCAGGAAATTATCTAGCTTCTCTTTAAACTCTGTTATAGTCCTAGACCTCGCAGCCTCCTGTGGCAAGGAGTTCCACAGGTTGACTACGCGCTGTGTGAAGAACTTTCTTTTTAATAGTTTTAAACCTACTACCCATTAATTTCCTTTGGTGTCCTCTAATTCTTCTATTATGGGAACTAATAAATAACTTTTCTCTATTCAACCTCTCCATACCACTTATGATTTTATAGACCTCTATCATATCCCCCCTCAGTCTCCTCTTTTCTAAACTAAAAAGTCCCAGTCTCTTTAGCCTCTCTTCATATGGGACCCGTTCCAAACCCCTAATCATTTTAGTTGCCCTTTTCTGAACCCTTTCCAAGGCCAAAATATCTTTTTTGAGGTGAAGAGACCACATCTGTTTGTTTACCTTTTTTCTTAGTCCTTTATTGGAAACACAAAGTCCGATCTTGCAGCCGGACCTTCACCCAATGGGGCACCCGTGTGGATCTATCTGCAAGATCTGCCTGGTCCGGAAATATTACATGACCCTCACGATGGGGTTTCAATAGGGGTGCCTCAGGTGGGCCAGTGGAATGGGAGGTGCAGAAGAGATTAACCCAGGAAAAGAGGAATGGTCTTGTAACAGAGGCATGTAGTCTAGACGTACCCTAAGGGGACAGCTACATTGTAAAAGTTAACCTTTCATGTCACGTCTCAGAATCTAGGTCCACTGACTCGGGGTCGTGAGGCATGGGCTGTAGGGCCATCGAGCCTCAATGTGTACACTACAGGTTGTACCTCCCCTAACCGGGACTCGCTGGTCGGAGGAGGGAGTTCTGGCCCCTGCTGCCGGGAGGTCACGGGGGGCTGACAGTAGCAGCAGAGCCCTGCAGCCACAAAGCCTTGGTCCCGGCAGCTCCAGAAGCCACGGCAGCCCTGCCAGCCACAAAGCCCCAGCCTGGGGAGCCAGGGTCGGGCAGGCAGCAGCAGGCTCAGCTGGAGTCCTAGCCAGGAGCAGCACGAGGAGGGTCCTCCCCTCATTCGGCAAATCCTCTTGTTCGAGACCTGGGTGCTGGATGAGGGAGGTCCAACCTGCACTATTTTTAGCTCCACAGTCCCAAGCCCCATAAGCCTCCCCCCGCCCCATGTAGACATATCCACAGTCCCTAGCTGAGGACCTAGGAAGTTTGGGTTCGATTCCTGGTTCTGCCAAGACTCTGTGTAGAGCCGTGGTTCTCAAAGTGTGATCCGTGGACCACTAGTCGACCACAATTATCTTGCAGTGGGCCGTGGGCTTGGGACGTGCCCTCCCCCACAGCACAGAGCCTGTGCTGGCGCTCCAGCCCCACGCCAGTTTCTCACAGTGCGGGGAGGGGAGTGAGCCTCGTGGGGCCGATTCGGCTTGGAGGGGAAGGAAGCAGCTTTGCACTCTGCCATTCCCCATCTCCTCTGGCTGGGGAATAGCAGCCCAAGAAACCACTCGCATGGAGGCTTTCCCTGCTGCTCCCATTGGCTGGAGTCATGGCCAATGGGAGCAGCGGGGGGTGGTACCTGGGAGAGGCAGGAAGCATGGAGCCAAGTAAGTGTCTTCCATCCTTCTCATGCCAGACCCCGAACCCTCAGCCTGCTCCTGCACCCTACCTCCCAGCCATCCTTCCAATCCTCAGCCTGCTCCTGCACCCTACCTCCCGGCCATCCTTCCCATCCTCAGCCTGCTCCTGCACCCTACCTCCCAGCCATACTTCCCATCCTCAGCCTGCTCCTGCACCCTACCTCCCGGCCATCCTTCCCATCCTCAGCCTGCTCCTGCACCCTACCTCCCAGCCATCCTTCCCATCCTCAGCCTGCTCCTGCACCCTACCTCCCGGCCATCCTTCCCACCCTCAGCCTGCTCCTGCACCCTACCTCCCAGCCATCCTTCCCATCTTCAACATGCTCCGGGACCCTACCTCCCAGCCATCCTTCCCATCCTCAGCCTGCTCCTGCACCCTACCTCCCAGCCATCCTTCCCATCCTCAGCCTGCTCCTGCACCCTACCTCCCGGCCATCCTTCCCATCCTCAGCCTGCTCCTGCACCCTACCTCCCGGCCATCCTTCCCATCCTCAGCATGCTCCTGCACCCTACCTCCCGGCCATCCTTCCCATCCTCAGCATGCTCCTGCACCCTACCTCCCGGCCATCCTTCCCATCTTCAACATGCTCCGGCACCCTACCTCCCAGCCATCCTTCCCATCCTCAACATGCTCCGGCACCCTACCTCCCAGCCATCCTTCCCATCCTCAACATGCTCCAGCACCCTACCTCCCGGCCATCCTTCCCATCCTCAACATGCTCCGGCACCCTACCTCCCGGCCATCCTTCCCATCCTCAACATGCTCCGGCACCCTACCTCCCAGCCATCCTTCCCATCCTCAACATGCTCCGGCACCCTACCTCCCGGCCATCCTTCCCATCTTCAACATGCTCCGGCACCCTACCTCCCGGCCATCCTTCCCATCCTCAACATGCTCCGGCACCCTACCTCCCGGCCATCCTTCCCATCCTCAACATGCTCCGGCACCCTACCTCCCGGCCATCCTTCCCATCTTCAACATGCTCCGGCACCCTACCTCCCGGCCATCCTTCCCATCTTCAACATGCTCCAGCACCCTACCTCCCGGCCATCCTTCCCATCTTCAACATGCTCCAGCACCCTACCTCCCGGCCATCCTTCCCATCCTCAACATGCTCCAGCACCCTACCTCCCAGCCATCCTTCCCATCCTCAACATGCTCCAGCACCCTACCTCCCGGCCATCCTTCCCATCTTCAACATGCTCCAGCACCCTACCTCCCGGCCATCCTTCCCATCTTCAACATGCTCCAGCACCCTACCTCCCGGCCATCCTTCCCATCTTCAACATGCTCCAGCACCCTACCTCCCGGCCATCCTTCCCATCCTCAACATGCTCCAGCACCCTACCTCCCAGCCATCCTTCCCATCCTCAACATGCTCCAGCACCCTACCTCCCGGCCATCCTTCCCATACTCAGCCTGCTCCTGCACCCTACCTCCCAGCCATTCTTCCCATCCTCAACATGCTCCAGCACCCTACCTCCCGGCCATCCTTCCCATCCTCAACATGCTCCAGCACCCTACCTCCCAGCCATCCTTCCCATCCTCAACATGCTCCAGCACCCTACCTCCCGGCCATCCTTCCCATACTCAGCCTGCTCCTGCACCCTACCTCCCAGCCATCCTGCCCATCCTCAACATGCTCCTGCACCCTACCTCCCGGCCATCCTTCCCACCCTCAGCCTGCTCCTGCACCCTACCTCCCGGCCATCCTTCCCATCTTCAACATGCTCCGGCACCCTACCTCCCGGCCATCCTTCCCATCCTCAGCATGCTCCTGCACCCTACCTCCCGGCCATCCTTCCCATCCTCAGCATGCTCCTGCACCCTACCTCCCGGCCATCCTTCCCATCCTCAGCATGCTCCTGCACCCTACCTCCCGGCCAGACCCCGCAACCCTACCCCATCCTGCACCCATTTTGTCATCCTGGGTGGTTGGCTGGTGGTCTATGGAAAGGTCTGTGTTGAGTGTGATGGTCCATGGGCCAAAGAGTTTGCCCATGCTCTAAAGCAATGGTTCTCTAGGATAGCTCTGTGCCTCAGTTTCTTACCTTTAAGATTAGGAGGCTCATCTTTTGCCCATCTTGCCTGTTTCGCTCTTCAGAGCAGGGAACGTTCCTGACTTTAAATCTGTACCGCTCCTAACACAACAGGGCTCAGACCACAGTGTGGGACTGCCATTATACCATTGCCCTATCTTCTGACATCAAACTCCCATCCTGACACCAACATCGCTCCTCCGCAGAACAAATTGCCTTCCTAGTGGAGGAGAAATCAGTATGATCTAAGCTGAACTTGTTTTATTTACAGATATACCCCACTCGTGGAACAAAACTGTCCAAAACAGCATGCAAAGCAATTCCTTCTTTCAGGAAGCTCAGTCCAATCGCAACATTCTGTTTCAAAAGAGCCACACTGCATCAAAAACTTACTCCAATCAGAGACAAAAGCAGAGAGTAACTTTTCCTGTTGCCCTCGCTGCCCACAGAATATTGCATAACAAAACCACCACCACTGTACAGCATGTCTTCCCAAGACTGAGCATTTGCTCATATACTGCTCAAAAGAACGAGGAAGATTACATGTAATGGTGCCACTTGGTATAATACAAAAAGAGATAGCAACTGTGGCACCCATTCCCAGTGCAGAACCAATCTCTTGGTTTTCAGTTTACCTTTTAAGCTCACAGACCATGAGAAAGAATCACATACATTCACTGGGTTTGCTTCACACCTTTGTGTAACGGGCTATGAAGCCCAACATAAAGGGAATTCCTTCAGGTATCAAGAACAAAGTTTTGACTCAGGCATTCGGGACAGACAGACAGACTGAACAACGAGAGGTCAGGTTGACATCGCCACACACAGAGAATATAGCTAAAGGGCTAAATCATAAATTTTTGGGTAAGAAAGGACCATTAAGCCCACCCTACCAGCAAAACACAGGGCAGAGAATTTTACCCACTAATGCAGCAGAAGGAATTATTCTCTGCTGGGAAGGTAGGACTTTATTGTGCCCACATTGTGGCTGACTATAGTCTTCCAATCTTGTTTTAAAGATGTTAAGTGATGAGGGTTTGCACTTCCCATGGTAGCTCGGTTAATGATCCTGACTGTTCACATTTCTCATCTTATTTCCAATGTGTATTTCTCTAGCTTCTGGATCTGGTTATACATTCATCTGCTGGATTAGAAAACTCCCCTTCAATTATGCACATCCTCTAACGTGATCTATGCCATCAAGTGCCAGCAATACCCCTCTGCCTCGTATACTGGCCAAACCGGACAGTCTCTGCGACAAAGGACAAATGGTCACAAATGAGACTTCAGGAATGGTAACACAAATAAACATATAGGGGAACATTTTAACTTTCCTGGCCAGCCAATATTGGATTTAAAAGGAATTTCACTACCCAATTACAGAGAGACACTGCTGAGCTGAAATTCATTTGCAGATTTGGCACTGTCTCCCTGGGCTTAAATAAAGGCATTAACTGGTTAACGCACTACAAATCCAATTTCAACTTCCTTTGACATTCGCATTTTCACATCGGAAGCTATGAATGGGACACATTCAGCCCACTTAATTAGCTTCATTAACACAAGTCCTACAATTGACAGGTAAATGCTTTTACATTTTTGCATATATATCTTGGCTTTTGTTATTTCCACTCCAACTCGTCTGAGGAAGTGGGTTTTACCCATGAAAGCTCATGATCCTACACATCAGATACTTGATGCTTTGTCTCACCCTCCTCCTTTTTTCTCCCTTCCCCCACTTTCCCTCTCCTATTTATTTTGCGTGTACATATCCCAAACTCACAACTCCGGTCATCTGAAGAAGTTGGCTGTGCCCACGAAAGTGATACCATCTACATGTGGGCTGTGTCTACACTGGGCCACTTATTCCGGAAAATCAGCCACTTTTCCGGAATAAGCTACAAGCTGTCTACACTGGCCCTTGAATTTCTGGAAAAGCAACGATGCTCTACTGTACAAAATCAGCCGCTATTCCGGAAAAAATATTCTGCTACTGCTCGGGCATAAGTCCTTATTCCGGAACACTGTTCCGGAAAAGGGCCAGTGTAGACAGCCCAGTAGTCTTTTCCAGAAAAAAGCCCTGATCGTGAAAATGGCGATCGGGGCTCTTGTCCGGAAAAGCGCGTCTACATTGGCCACAGACGCTTTTCCGGAAAAAGGGCTTTTCTGGAAAAGCAGCCTGCCAATGTAGACTCTCCTTTTCCGGAAAAACTAAAAACGGAATAGTATTCCATTTTAAGCATTTCTGGAAATTCATGCCAGTGTAGCCACAGCCGTTTTGTTAGTCTGTTACTGGAAAAAACCCAACAAATGGTCTGGTAGCACTTTATAGACTAACTCGGCTACCCCCTAAAGCTTCTACATATTTTCGTAAGTCTCTAAGATGTCACAGGACTACACCTCCAATCAGATACCTACCTTCTCCTGGTGGAAGTGTTTAGGATGAAGTATCTCACTATAACACATGAAAAAGTATTCATAGATAAGGTGGAGATGCTCCAATCAAATTCATTCCATCACTGCCTGAGATTTCAACCCACATGGTTACAAAACACATGTGGATCTCAGATCCCCTGTACAACCTAGGCAGAGCAGGATGAATTAGAGGGTGAACAGGAGTCTTAAATTGGACTTTCTTCCCCTACTATGGGGATTCATTACACTGAGCTGTCTGGGCAGAAACTAACTATCACCAAGGCACATCTCACGCCATAAATTTTAAACACTAGTAATAAGCTTGGACAGCAGGTTTTAGGCTTCAGCAGACAGTTTTACAATTAACCTACTCCTGTCAGCTGGAAAATCAACTTCCATGTCATTCCAGCTCACATCTGATTCACTTTGAGTTAGAAGTGTCCTTTGAAACCAAGTAGACACACAGAGGTCCGTATGTTGAGATGGGCCCAAGAGGCAAAGCTCAGAACCAGATCCTGTTCTGAACTTTCCCAGCATTTGCATTAATCAGGGGGTGGGCAATAATTTTCGATGGGGGGGGGCCCACTCCAGGAATTTAGAAAATGGTCAAGAGTCGCACTTGATATTAAGAGAGAGGGTGTGGGGGTCTGAGATGGAGGCTGGGTACAGAAGGGAGCTTGGGGTAAGGGAGGAAGTTTGGGTGAAGGCGGCAGTTGTGATCTGGGGCACTGAATTGGGGTGCAGGGGGTTGGATTGTGACCTAGAGAATTGGGGTACAGAAGGGGGTGCACTGGTGCAGGGGTTTGGGTTGTGAGCTGGGGCAGGAGGGGACGGTGATCTGGGGAAGGGAATTGGGGTGCCGGATCTGGGAGGGGTTACGGGTGCAGGGGGTGGGGGCAGAAGGTTGGGGAAGGGAGGGGCTAGAGTGCCAGAGGCGGGGTCTGGTCAGGAGACTTACCAGCCAGCAGCCCGTTCCTGAATCAGCCTCTCTACCAGCAGCCCAGCTTCACAGGTGATTAACCAGCCCCACTCAGTCACTCAGCTCCATGCATGGAGCTCGGAGCCTCTGACTGGGTGGAGCTAATTAGTCACCCATGAAGCTGAGCTGCTGTGCAATTTAGAGGGAACCCTGCTGCCTGCCGTGCCATGTGCTCTGGAGTTCCTTGTGCTGCCTGGCAGCCAGTTATTGAAACAGACAGCTCCCATTGGCTGGTTTCCAGCGGCAAAGGGGATTATGCTGGGGGCGTGAGCAACTCCTAAAGCTTCCCCCCCACACACACACACATTCCCCTCCGTACTCACAGTTTTTAAAGAAACACCGCCCCGCAGCTGCGTTTCTGAGCGAGTGGGAGGGGCGGGGCAAGCGGGGAGCCTGCCCGGGGCTCCCCACAGTGCCTGCAGGCTGGATCTGGTGGCTTGGTGGGCCGGATCTGGCCCTCGGGTCGTATTTTGCCCTGACCTGCCATAGAAGGACTTGGGGTGGTTTATTATAGGAATAAAGGCCACATGGGGAATTGGGATATAAACTTCCTCAACGGTCACAACTGTTTGGCCCATGGGCACGGCGGAGGGACTTTGTCAGGCCCTGGAGAGAGCTGGCTCTGCCCCCCAAGGGGCGGAGCTTCTGGTAGGAGGGGCGGGGCCACCAGTAGAAGGGGCGGGGTGAGGCTAAGCTCCACCAACCAGCCCTTCAGCACTGCAGTGTGCTTGCTGCCAGGGGCTTCAGAGGTCATTTAAAGGGCCCAGGGCTCCGGGCAGCTGCCCCCTTTTCCCCATCTCCCCCCCGTCGGTGGCCCTGCCCAGGAAGTTGATTCAGCCCCATCTCAAGTGAGTGTATCCCCCTTCTCCTTGGCTTCCTCTGTCGGAGCGAACAGGAGTCCCCATCACAGCTCAGACCACAGGGAGGAACCGCCGCCCGTGGAAGAGCCAAAGCCACAAAGCGTGAGCCGCTCACGCACCTCGGCGAAACGAACCTCCGTGGGGCGTATCGGCTGGCAGCAACTGGCCACCAAATCATGAGACTTTCCACAGGCCTTCCCTGGGTTGCTTTGAAGGAGGGAGAAGGACCTGGCTCCTGGAGAGTCAGTCCACCCACCCAACAGCCCTCTGTCGTCTTTCAAACAACACGGCCCTTACGTACGGGGGGGGGGGGATAAGAGGCAGGGGAAGGCAATGCCTTCCCAAACCGGGAGGCGTGGCTCTTCCCTCACTCGGCCCCCAGCTTCAGCACGGCTCCCGGGCTTCAGCTGCACTGAGGCTGGGGCAGTGGGCCCCTGTTGCGGAAGCTCCTGTGGTTGAGGGGGAGGCTTGCCCCTGTGATGAGGAGGTGGGTTTGGCATCCATGGGGGGGCAAGGCCTCAGGAAGAAGGGGCGGGGCTGGAGCTTGCCCCTCCTCCCCCAGCCCTAAGTAAATAAGGAAAAGTTATTTACTTGTTCCCATAACATAAGAACTAGGGATCACCAAATGAAATGAATGGTTTAAAACAAACAAAAAGACGCTTTTCTTCACTCCATGCCAACTTGTGGAACTCCTTGCTAGAGGATGTTGTGAAGGCCTGGACTTTAACAATGAACTAGATGAATTCATGGAGGTTAGGTCCATAAATACTTATTATCCAGGCTGGGTTGGAATGGGTCACCTCTATTTGTCTGAGGCTGGGAATGGACGACAGAGGAGGGATCACTTGCTGATTGCCTGTTCTGTTCACTCCCTCTAGGGCATCTGGCATTGGCTGCTGTCAGCAGACAGGATGCTGGGATGGATGGACCTTTGGTCTGTGGCTGCTCCTATGCCTACGTACAAAAACAAAACAATCACACCTCAGCAGCATCACTAGCACCAAACAATGCTCTGACAACACCGGTGCAATCATATTTATCTCCATGTCAAAACCACCCCCGTTGAAATGATGGTCACCACTCAACATTGGCTGTGGGAGGGGTATTGCGCCTTTTGAGGTGCATGGGCCGGGCTATGGAAGAGGCCAAGGAAAGGAACAGCAAGCAGTGGGAGGCTGCAGTCAAGAGAAAAGTGCTCAGCATCGCTGTGTAAACACCGAGCCCGGGGTGGGAGGGGATAGGCCCAGACTGGGGTGCATTGGACAAGCTGTAGCGGAGGAGGGGCGGGTCTGTCTGGACTGGTATGATAGGGAGCGCTGCAGGTTTGGAGGGAGGCGCATTAAGCAGCATGAAGGTAGCATAGAAATGGACCAGAGTTTGAACCACTGTGGTGTTTCAAGCGGAATTTATGCCTGGCCCAGGACTCTTTGCTCGTCCCATTCATCAGCACTAAATTCACTCCGAATTGTGTAGATACAGAATGCTTAGGACCGCTCCTTTTTTATGGGGCAAAACAGGCATTTCCTGAAGCTTGGCCTCCCCTCAGAGCCCCGGGCATTGCTGACCACTACGTGGAAGAGCAAGACCATGGGCAACTCGAGTCCATCCATCTCAGGAGCACGCCGGAGGCCTGGCGCTTCCAAGGGCCTCTAAGGAATGGATGATGCCAGAAGCGGTAGGGAAGCGAGGGGAGGAGTGTGAGGGGCGGGTGGCAGAGGGGGTGGAAACAGGCGCCCAGGCATTGCTGTGATTAGAAGGGAAATTTCATTCCTCCAGGAACTTGGAACCAAGAGGGGCGTTGCCATGGTTTCCCACCCACTGGCTGGAAATGGCGATATTAGCAGGGTGACCTGGTAATTAGAAGCTGCGCCCCCCCCCGCCTCCCCCCAGGTCAGCCTGCAGGGAAAATAAAGAGAGATTATCAAGCCCTGAAGACAGAGCATAATGCTGCAGGCTCCTGGGTCCCCTACCTTTTATAACCGGCCCATTGAAATGCAGATTATGACTTTCCACCTGGGGCTGCTAATCTGTCTCACAGGCAAATCCAACAATGGAGCATCTCTCAGCACTGGGGAGGGGATGGGGGGGGCTTTCAAATTTGGTCTATCAGCAGGGTGGGTTCCCCCCTTTTCTCAGGAGACACCATATGCAAATATGGTTATTTCTCCCATTCCAACCCCCCTGCTCCCCTTATTTCAGAGTGGTAGATTCCCGTTTGCTCCCCAAGCTTCGGAGGGCGATTGAGAGGCAGGCGGGGTCCCGAATCACAGTGACACAGATGCTCCGAGCTGAAGGGAGCGAGGAGGAAGGCCGAGGAGTTAGTGCCCGTGTGCAGCTAAGAGCAGAATCTGAGACATGTCTTGGCTCCCTGTAACAGACCTACCTCCCAGCCACTCCTGGTCTTCTTCCCCCATTTACCTACCTCTACTGATGTGTCAGGATTGATGTCAAAGTAGGGCTTGACAGGGAAAAAGGGAACCGTGGACAGAGCTGCCCTCCAAAGACCCTGGAACAATTCTCCCCTCCACTTCCTGTGTGATCCTGGGCCAGTTGTCGCCTCTTTCTATGCCTCAGTTTCCCCCTCTGTGCAATGAGGATTACACTACTGTTCTACCACACCCAAGGAGGAGGAGGGCAAATACCCTAAAGATTGTGAGGGACTCAGATACTGTGGTGAAGATGTCCAGGGAGGCATCTTAGGTGAATTTGGTTTTTTTGTTGACGAGCACTCAGAGATAACAAAGTGCCGGCCCCTATTTTGCCTGAATCAGTTAGTCCGTTATGAGTGAAGTAGCAGGATTTTCCACAGAGTTTCACCAGTAACTATGGTAGTTAGGAAAGTCTCAGGGGGAGGGGGGGTGTCACTGTGTTAGTCTGTAACTTTAAAAATGAGCAGTCCTATGTGGCACCTTAGGCTGTGTCCAGACTCAGGGTTTTTTTCGAAAAAACTTCACCTGCGTCCAGACTCAAGCCGCGTTCTTTCGAAATTAAATCGAAAGAACGCAGCTTTTCTTTCGATGGCGGTAAACCTAATTCTACGAGGAAGAACGCCTTCTTTCGAAAGTTCCTCTTTCGAAAGAAGCCGTTCTTGAATGTAAATAGGGCTTCCTCGAAAGAGAGCATCCAGACTCGCTGGGTGCTTTCTTTCGAAAAAGCAAGCCACTTTTTCGAAAGTTCCGCGTGTAGTCTAGACGCGCTCTTTCGAAAGAGGCTTGCAGTCTAGACATAGCCTTAGAGACTAACAAAACTATTATTTATAATACATTATCATGCCAATAAAAAAAAACCCAGTGTGGACACAGTTCTAGCATCAAAAACACTTTCAGCGCTACGGCATATTTCTTTTCCCATCCAGGAAGAAGGTAAATGAATATAAATGTTTTATACCGATATAGCTGAGTGCCCACACTGTCTTTGTATGCTTTTACTGTACCCGCCTAGTGCACGTAGTACTTCTTGGGTATGTAAATAGGTCTCTAGGGTTTGATCCTGTGAGGCTCTAGTAATTAGCCCGATCAATAGATCTCAGAGCATTTTGCAAAGCAGGTCAGGACCACTGCTCCCATTTTATAGGTGGGGAAACTGAGGCCCAGAGGAGGGGGTTGACTTGCCTGAAGTCAAGTGGTAGAGCTCTGGATTGGACACAGGTCTCCATCACAGCCCAACAGCCACTCAACTACATGGCAGATGGGTAAAGAGATACTCCAATGTTCTCCATTCCTATTTCAGCCAATGGACTGCTTATTGCAGGGGTGGGCAATACGTGGCCGGTGGGCCAGACACGGTTTGCCGGGGTTCTGTCCTGGAAGGCTGGAAGTGGTGTCCCTGTCTACGCCATTTCACACTGCTCCCATTGGCTGGGAACAGCAATCCCTAGCCAATGGGAGCTGCAGCCTGCCATACCTTCAGATGGGCAGGTAAATTGAGTGTCCAGCGGCCGACCAGGGGCTAGCCCTGGAAAACCGCATTCAAACGGCAGGCTGTGTATTGCCCACTCCTGGCTTAGTAACTTGCCTGATCAGGAAAACCTGGCTCTTTTCAGCTGTGCATTCCCTGGTCACTTCTGCCTACGGAAGGGAGAGGGCCCATGCTAGAGACATTTGCAGCATTTTCAGATTTAAGCAAAACAAAAAAACCAACAATAAATAAATATTTCATTTTAAACAGGACAATTAAAGCCAAGATCATTTTCAGCACTGGCAAATGCGTATATCGTGGAAGCCAGACACCTGTGTCAATGCAATCAGAGACTGGAAGATTTCATCTCCTTATTCCATGAATATGCTTTAAATCTGCTGGGGTTTTTTATAAAGCAGGAGAGCATTTTAATGGGTTGTAATCATAGCAAAAAGTGAGCTCTCATCCTCTGAGCAAACCTGCACGGCACCTTCTACAGCTGAGCCTCTGAGCTTAAATTCATAACTTTCGTAGACACTAAAAGATCATGGTCTTCATACACACACTGCTGTAAATCCAGTCTGTAACCCACTAATCCCACTTCACAGTCCCTTGAAAAATGTTAACCACTTGCTCTACACACTATTCCACCAAATATTGAGCTGGGATGCTCTGAATACTTACCCCAGATCAGACAGAGAGTTCTGGGAAACCTCGAAAGCTTGTCTCTCTCCCCAACAGAAATTAGTCCAACAACAGATATTCCCTCCCCAGCCTGGTCTCTGTAATCATGACCCTGAGGTTGTGTCTGCGCTAGAGAGCTAGGGTCACCACTCTGTGCAGATGGGAGAGAGCTCTCCCGTTGACATAATTCACCCACTCCCAAGGAGCAGCAGTAGCTACAGCGGCAGAAATTCTCCTGCCCGCTAATTCTTATGTCATCGCTTATGTTGCTCCAAGGCATGGACCGTTCCCACCCCGGAGTGGTTTTGTCGACACAAGCGGTAGCGTAGACATAGCCTAAGTTAGCCATTTTCATCCAAGGGTTTGAGCGATGTTGTCTCGCAGCCATGCGATAAGAGCCTTCTCGTTGCCCCTTTTACAGATGGGGAAACTGAGGAACAGAGGTGTGCCCTCCCCACCTCCCTCCAGAGGCACCTCAGCCGGCCTGTGCCCAGCAGGGAAAAAGGAAAGGTGATGCTCAAGCCGGGGTAGGCTGAGGAGTAATGCTGGACATCTAACGTGGACCCATCCTCCCCAAGGGCAGGGCTGGCCCAACCCTATAGGCGAACAAGCTTTAAAGGGCACCCAAAACCTGTCCAGGGGAAGCCGGTGCTAGGTCCCTGCATGGGCAGCCCTGCCTGGCAGGGGAGAGGAAGAAGACCTGCCTCTGCGTGTGGGGGAAATCCTGCAGGAGCCCGCTTCTCTGAGCTGCCATTACCCCTCCCTCCTGGCCACGCAGGGGACTTAGCGCCGACTTCCCACTACTTCCCCCAAATTATTGAACGGGAGGCACCAAAGTTCACCCAGGGCGCTAAAACCCTTGAGCTGGTGCTACTCAAGGGAAAATGTCACAGTGATGATTGAGGCAGGAAGGGGGCATAAATGTACAGGGCTCCAGGAGAGTCAACGACACCTAACGCACCGATCTGAAGGTCTGGAGATGCATCTGACACCACCACTCGCCACACGCACACTAATTCCAATAAAAGACTGCTCGGGAGAAAGGCAGGCTGGCCTAGCAGTCAGAGCGTTCGCCTGGGATTGGCAGAGACAGATTCATGTCAAATCTCCCCGGGGAGATTCTCGGCAAATAATTTACACCTAGGGCCTCTAAGGAGTTAGGCATTCAAATACCATTGAAGGTTTAGGCCTTCATTTTTCCAGTATTGTGGTCATCCTGTGAGGCAGCCGCGCCCTGCAGTAATGGAAAGACAATGATGTGGTAGCCTGCCCAAGGCACCAAGACCTAAAACACCTATCCCAGCTCTGCCACTGATTCCCTCCACGACCTTGGGCAAATAAGATCACGTCTGTGCCTCGGTTTCTCCACCTGCAACACAGCTACACCCTGCACAGGGGAAATGAGGATTAACCATGCGATGTCTGAAAAGTGCTTTGAAGCGGAATAACTGCAATTTCACACACACATACCCCCTAATATTTCAGCAGTTTAGCAACCTGGTTTCACTTGCCATAAAACTTTAAGCAGCAGGTAACATTTCAAGATCCACCAACAGGAAATTACTCTTCTTCCCATGGAGAAAAGGCCCAGACAAACTGAGCTTGGGGTTTATTACATTCATCACACGCCCTCCCCTATCCCCCAGCTCCTCCGCCTCTTTGCCAAGCGGTCGTGGTTTAGTTTGTTTGGGTGGATTTTTTATTTTTGCAAAGAGATAGTTTTCCCATGGAGATGCAATGTGCCCTGTGCCTATTAGCATCTTTGTGCATAATTAGAGCCCCACGCATTGTCATGCAAAACAGCCTCGGATGACAACACTGAATCCTGGACGACACAAACACCCGCAAGGCAGTTTCTCACACTGTTTTAGCCAATGCAAACTGGAGTTTGCAAGGGGTTTAAATGAATTCATTTCAACTAGTTGGGGTCCCCCCCCTACCAAGTCTGGTCTGAGAAAGATGCATTTCTGCTCCCAGCTGTTCTCCTTCCATAGCCCAACGTTAATCTCTATGGTTGGGGTTTTTTTAGAATTGCAGCTCATTAAAATAAAACAAAAACCAGCAAAATCATTTTGTACCCCCCACAAATCAAGGCAGGGTCAGATCGGCATTTCAGTCACAGCGCTGAGTCCCTGCTAAGGACCTAGCTACGCTACACAGCTTCTAGCAATTCACACAAAGAGAGGAGTCTCTCGCTGACTTTCTGCTCACATCCAGCTCCGGCTGAAGTTGCTTGGTATCTTCCCATTAGCTGCAATAGGTAACGGATTGGGTCCAGGGCTCATGATTCTGGGGTTTCTTCTTCCAGTTGGATAGGAGTGTAACTCAGCTTTATTCAGTGGAGTCACTCCTCCGAGTTATACCAGAGCAGAATCAGGCCCTGGGGTGTTCTCCCCATCATTAGAAAATGATATTTCTTTCCAAAAAAATGGCTAGTCAGATTTGGGGGTGGGGTTAGAACATCAATAGCGTGTTATAAAAATGCTGTCCGTGGAAGGAAGAGTTGGGGTCCAGAGAGAGTATTTAGAGCAGTGTTTCTTAAACTTTTTAAGACCAAGGAACACCAAACAATATTTTTTTTTAATGGGGAACATCAAGGATTTTTTGGTGAGCAAAACAAAAAAAGCCGGGGGGGGAGGGGAGGGAAGTTATCGAGAAAAAAAAAGAAAAAAGGCCACTTGCCCCTTTAAGGGCAGCCATTTTGAATTCTGTTGTTCTCCACGGCACTCCTCCGACTGCCTCGAGGCACACCAGTGAGCCGCGGAACACAGTTTAAGAAACACTGGTTTAGAGGGAGCTGCCTTCTAGGCAAAGCAGGCAAAAGAGTCTACAGGTTGAACCTCTCTAGTCAGCCCTCTCTGGCCAGCAACATCCACGGTCCGGCATGATGTTAGTGAGCCAGGTGTCCACTTATCCTGGGTGTGGCCAAGTTTCCCACGGTCCCATAAGGTTTGTTGACAGCCACCAGCCCCGAGCTCAGTCAGCAGTGGAAGTGTGGGTCATGCTGCTAGACAATATTGACCCCCCATGGTTCAGCAAATTCTCTGGTTTGGCCCCGGTCAGGTCCCGAGGGTGCCGGATGAAAGAGATTCAACCTGTAGTAGACTGTGGACCAGACTGGGGCTTGGGACACTTCTGTTCCTGAACTTGCCACCGACCTACAGTGGGAACCTGGGCAAGAAATTTCTATTCTCTGTGCACCCACTGCTCCTTCCAGCCTGTCTCTGCCTTGCCTACTTCAGCCTCTCTCTTCAGGGCAGAGACTGTCTGCCATAAGAAGGGTGTGCTCTTGGTGGTCCTGCTCTAACCACTTGACAGCACTCTCCTCAAGAATTCCTTCTCTCTCCCCCGTCCCTCTTCCTCCTAAAACTCCTCTTCTCCATTAGCAACCTTCCCCAGCCTCCTGGGCAATGCCACGGGCGACATACGGTGAGGGGGTGGGGGTGGAACTAGTGACAACCCAGATGGTGCCCTCCAAACACCTTTTGCCATCACAACCGCTACAGCCTTCACCTGCATGGTACCACCTCATTCCTGCGACACCCCCTCTCCCTCCCCACCTCAGCCTCTGCAGAGCAGGAACGCGGTTTCTTCATACAACATCCCCCCCAGAGCCTGGATCCAGGAGCCCACATTAAAAATGAAGCAGGGGCGAGGAAGAGTAACACTCCAGTTACTCCAGCTGGAAGGAGCCGTTCTTATCTCCGAGGAGTTCTGGTTTCAGTGGGCTCTGAAGTCTCAGCTGAACAGATCAGCCCGCGACCACATCACTGCCCTGGAGTGGTTCCCGGCTGCTGCAGTGAACAGAGACGAGACCCTTGCACTGGCTCTTTGCACAGCTCTGGAGGAACTTGACAAGGCACCAGTTTCTGGCTTTGTGGGAGGCAGCGGGCACCCGGGGAAGCCATGGGGCAGGTCGGAGAGCTGCCCCGTCAGCTGAGAAAGTGACTCTTCTGCAAGGTCGGTGGGTTCGGTGGGAGAGGGGTGACGAGTAGAAAACACCACGAGTGAATGGGGAGAAAGGTCTGCGTGTTGGGCTGTTTGTTTTCCCGTTGCAATTTTGTACAGCCCACCAACCTGGTGCTGTAGGCCTGGCACACTGTAGCTTTGGCTCTCTCTTTCTCTACGCCATATAGTCTGCCATCACATGGCACTGCTCTCATTTCTCTGGGGATGCCAGCGAGACTTAATGAGCACACGGAAAGGAACTAGAACGCCTGGGTTCTTTTCCTAGCCCTGCCACTGACTCTGCCTGCGGGGCTGATAGACTCACTGTGCCCCGGGCAAGGTGCATGGGAGCGGCTCTGAGCTGACCAAAGGGGTGGAGCCTTGGGTGGAAGGGGCGGGGCTTCCATTGGAAGGGGCAGGACTGATGGCAGCCAGCCCTCAGTGCCACACAGAGTGCATCACACTGCCCCCCCCCCCACTGCAGCCCTGTGAGCTGCCAGGAACACCTCCCACAGTGCTCCAGCGGTCATTTAAAGGGCCAGGGAATCCACCCGCTGCCGCCACAATTGCCAGGCCATGGGGCAATTGCCTCCTTTGTCCCCCACCCCATTGGCAGGCCTGCCCACTGTGTAATCTTGGGCAAGTCACTTCACTTCTTCATACTTCCATTTCTCTTCCAACCCTTTGCCTGTTTAAACTGAAAGCTCTTAAGAGCGGGCACCGTCTCTTAATTTGTGTGTGTCCCACCACCAGCACAATGATACCCTGCTCAGGGAGGGCCCTTTGTTCATCAGGACAAAACAGCTGATGGCAGGGACCACAATAACGTTACACGAATCAGGGTGGCAAAATTTGGCTCCAATTGTAGGGATGGGTGAGAGACAGGAATGATCTTCGATGGCTAGACTTTAGGTCTACCATGGGCTAAGCCAGTATTTCTTAAACTTTTTAAGACCAAGGAACACCAAACAATTTTTTTTATGAGGAACACCAAGAATTTTTTGCCTTTAAGGGCAGCCATTTTGAACTCTGTTGTTCTCCGCGGCACACCTCCGACTGCCTCGGAACACAGTTTAAGAAACACTGGGTTAAGCCAAATCTCCAGGCCCAAACCTCTTCCCTCAAATTCTGGAAGAAGATCCAGGTTTCATAGCACGCCTGTGACGGACCGGGCCGTGTCTGGGCACAGCTGAGGGCGTCCACTCAGGGCGACCTGCTCGAATCCGGGGCTACTTACAGCCCCCGACTGGCGACCTCTCCACACAGGCCACAAACCAGTCCCACAGAGCGCTTCAGCAGCCTGCCTGAAGCCTCCCGAGCAAAACCCTTCCGACACCCCAGCAATATCCGTGCCCCCGATGGCCCCGGGCCTCATACACAGGTGGGGGGTCCTAGCACCCAATCCCACCTACCCCGAACAAGTTCTGTCCGGTTCCAAGAAACCAGCCACAGATCCCTGGTCAATTTACCCTCTGGATCTTACCCACAAATCACGCTGGGCCAATCCTTTAGAATCTATATCTAAAGGTTTATTATTACAGGAAAGAAAAGCATGAGAGTAAGGTTATTAAAGTACAGTACGTTACATGCACCGAATCTCCCAGTTCTCGATGCAGGCTCTAGCAGAGATGTTACAGCTGCTGGTTTAAAAGTTCTTATTGCACATCCTGAGATCAGGATGGGTTCACAGGTCTTCCGGGCTCTTCAATCCCTGCAGTGCTGCCTCTGGGATGAAGTGCTGAGCTGAGAACAAAATGGCATCTACCACATGGCCTCTTTATACCCCCTTCCTGGCCTCTTCTGGTCTCAGCCGGTCACCTGGTCCTCAGCCTCTCTCTGCTGGCAGCTCTTGGGTCTCCGCCCTCCTGCTTTAGGTGTGTCTTTGGGCCATCAAGGGCCATTGTCCCACAGGGCTTTGCTACTCAGCCTGTCCATAGCAATGCTTAACCACATTCAGAGAAACATTCAGCTTCCACACAGATTACAGATTCCTACCTACACACACAGACATTATATACTCACATAAATAGCGTACATAAGATTAACAAACAATAATCTCCCATTCAATACCCCACATGGCTCCCTTTCATACCAATTTCTGGGGCCAACACCCCCACCTAGGGGTGCAGCAGCGATCTGGCTGCTTCCCTCCAATTCAGTAATGTGACAACGTTCCCTTAAAATGAGCCTACGCAAATACTAGACTGATCTAAGCCCAAAACTTCAATTCAGTTCCACTGAACTTTGGGGTCCTTTGGATCCAGGCTGATCTCTGCCAGGACAGGATCAGCTCTGCCTGCAAGAGATACAACCTCAGAGGCATAAACCGAATGAAAGAGATTTGCATCAAAATACAAGAGGGGTTTGGGGTTTGTTTTTTTAAGCAGAACCACAATGATACTCACCGCACATGCCGAGGGCTGCAACTTAAGTGTGGTTGCAGAGACATGCAAATCTATGTGCAAATATATGCAAATAGCTTCTTTCACACTGACGGGCATGAATACAAAAATTAAGGCAAGACTACACAACACGCAGGCCCCATGTAAGTCAGTTCTGCTGATATTAATAAAATGCAATATTTCCCCGATTGACACCCATACGACAGCACTTTGAATGAGCAAGGACAGTCCAGGGCTTTAACTACTAAAATGGACATCAACACAGGACCGTTATAGCGACTACTTTTTTGTTTTGGCTCCCACTCATCGGCCTCATGTGGAGCCCCACATAAGCCCAAACTGCATCGCAGGCCACAAACAAACATCCCGCAGGCCACGTGTTGAGTAGCCTTGTTTTGAAGGGTGGGTTTATTTCAAGAAAATCCGTTTGTCGTGGTGGATCAAAGGCTTTATCCCGCCGGTCCCAAGCAAGGCAAACGGTCCTCCTGACATGGAGCAGAGCTGAATGAAATCTGGCTAGAGAGGCCATGTACTGACCTGAGCACTAGGGAAAAAAAACTGGCTGGCACAGAACCGAGGCCTTAATCTCACATTTCAATTTTGCGCTCAGAGGAAGATAAATACGAGAGCACATTCACAGGAGGCAGCAGCTTGTGTGCTCAGAGAATGCATTTACATTCCCAAGCTCTTAAATCATAATCAAATACACAGTGGCACTTGGGCCTGATTTTCAGGGACTGGAGCCTCTGGATACAGAGGGGAAAAATACGAGCATCCGTAGAGAAAGTTTTTTCTGGCTGTTCATGCCTTGAACAGACACAGTCATCCCTCCTGGCTGGGACCTGGAGTCCCAGTCAGGTGGCTAAGAAAGCTCGTGTAATCCTGTGGTTGTTTGGAGGCCCATGACTCTGGGAAGAGGAGGAGAATCCACTAAGAAGCCCCCACAAAGGACAATCTGAATTCTTGGGGCCACACCCCAAACATAAGGACATGTACAGGGAGTGGTTTGGAATTCCTACACCGAGAGCACGGGAAGTCCCCATGGCACCTGCTTACTCATTGAGCTAACCGCTAGGCTACTCAGCCACCAGCAACCTGGCCACACTGGTTCTAAAAAGTCGTGGACTGGGGCGAACATTTTCAAAGGTGCCGAAAGGCTCTTAGGCACTTGGGAGCCAAAATTTCACTGAAAGCCAACAAGAATCCTAAATCCCTTTGAAAATGAGATTGAGGAACCTAAGTCGCTCCTGAAAATGGGACTTTAGGCACCTCTGAAATTCCCCCCTCCCCACCAAGGGTGGATTGAAACAGCTTCCATAAACCTTTTTCATCAGAAAATTGGGCTCGTAGAGCAACAGAAGAGCCCATGGAAAGTGCTTCAATATTTCACTACGCTGAAAATGTGAGTTTCCAGTTAACAGCTGATGGTTTTCCACTGTCAATGGGTTTTCAGTTTCTCAGTGAGAAGGGCTAAGCTTGCAGCAGAATAAAATCCCAGTTCTCCTCCCCACCCTCGACCCCCCATCAATTCTTGGGTAGCCAGAAGGGTAAGAGTGGAGGCTTACTTGTTCCCATGACTGCTAAGCCGACAGGCTCTGGTTCGTGTCCTTAGACTACTGACTTACGGTCCTGCCTCTTTGCCAGTCAGCCTCAAACTGAGCCAGGCTCCTTCCTTTTATCCTCCCTCCCGGCCTGGCATTGGCTGCAGGTTAAGTGAGGCAGGGGTGGGCGGGCCCAAAGGCTGAGGGTGGGCGGGCCCAAAGGCTGAGGAAGGAAGGAAGAACTTTTCTATCTCCCACAGCGACAGGTGTGACGGATTTGGGCTTTGCTCCTCAGAGGCATTTAGGGAGTGTGTCTGCAGACGAGACCTCATGGGGCTTTTGTAGAACTGCCGGTGAAGCTCCGCCCACCGACTGGCCGCCATCTTGGGAAAAACGAGTGGCTGTCCTCCCACCTACCAGCGAGGGCCCGCTCAGAGGGGCAGCCCTATGGATCTCCACAGGATGTTCCCTCCATCAGGCGCAGAGGGAAGAGACAGGCGGTCCACGAAGCCCAAGCAAAAAGGCTTCCCTATAAGCACTTCTGCGTTGGATTCTTCCCAGGGTGCATTGTACCCTGAAACACTTGCCAATCAGCCAGCACAAGGCACTGGCTCCTGCCAGTCATCACCGGTACATCTTTCCTCACCTGCCCAGAGAGGGCTCTGCGGGATTCTGAGCCACGCCCTGGCACGTCACCGTGTTCAGTGAAGGAGCAGGCAACTGTAATCCTGTGTCATGTAACACGCATCACTCCCCTCTCCTCCAGCCTTGTGGCGGGTAGTTTGCAAACATCCGTTGGCCGAGGGCAGGCTGCAAACCCTAGAACAGTGGTTTGCAAAGGACGGGACATGCCCCAGGACTGGAGGGTGGAATGTCCAGCCCTGGGTCTTCTTGTTGTAGGGGGTCAGGGGAGCAGTGGGAGGTCTAAGGGAGCTACCCGCCTGTCCTGGCACCACAGACTGCGCTGCGCCCCAGAAGCGGCCTGGCTCCTAGATGAGGGGCACAAGGGGAGAGCACACAGGGCTCTGTGCTCCTGCTCCAAACACTCGCTCCGCACTCTTATGGGTTGGGAACTTGCTGCCGGCCACTTCTGGGGCCCAGTGTGGTCTGCAGGAGGGGAGGGGCAAGCCCTGAGCCCTCTGCCCACCTGCAGGGTGATGGCAGACCACCAGTGGTCTGTGGACCACTGCCCTGTAAAGCCTGTTCACTGGCATTTCCTCAAGGTGCCAGCGCCTCTCGAGGCCCAAACAGGGACGGCAGAGTTGCTGTCGCCAGCAATTTGAAATTGCCATTTTTTTTCTTAAATATGCTCCAGTTCAAAATGGAATTTATTTCGGAGGGGAGAAGGGGAGCGGGGAGGGGGGAGCTCAATGACCCATGATCACACAGATGGCGCCTTCTGGCCTTGGAATCTCGGAAACCCTCTCCTAAGGCACCGTGGGGTAGACGGTGGGAACACACCAGTGCTAGCAAGGAGCTTTGCAAGGTGTGCTGGCTTAATCATTAATCCCTGAGCTCCACTCTTCAGTTTCGCTCTGTGAACCCGCCGCCCCGCCACCCCCACCGGGTCTGGAAGCAGAAGCATTTACAGCAAGAGCTCCAAAAGGAGCCGCATGCATCTGCCAGAAGGCATGGGGAGGGGGCTGAACAGAGGGCTGGCCAAATAAAAAAGGACACCTCCTATTTACAGTGCCTGCCCACGTTGGCGTCCCAACGCTCCCTAGCTAGGGTGGGGAGTGAACAACCTGAACAGGCGTCCGTTCTATCCCAGGGCCTTGTGCCAGCCCTGGATCTCTGAAGGCTGGAAAGGCTTATACCCATTTTGCAGACAAGCAAACCGAGACACAGAAAGCCAAAGTGACCTGCCCCAATTAATATCCTAAGTCAGTAGCAGCGTTGGGTATGAAACCTGAACTAGGGTTGCCAGATGGTTTAACAAAAAATACCAAACACTCCCCCCCCACCCCAAAAAAAAAACCACCACACACACTGGGAAAAAAATCTGTTGAGAAAAAAAAGGGGGGGGGGGAAATCAAAGCTGCACCTTTGAATGGCCCCACACTCCTCACTCTCCGTCCCCCGTCCCACTCCCGCCAGACGTGGCAAGGGAAAATTGTCCCCATTGAGCTTCCATCGGAGGGACACAGGAAAAAACCAGATGTTTCTTATGTCTGGGCTTTTCTGGGGTTTTGTTACTGGATGGAGGACCCGAATAACTGACAGTCCGGGCGAAAACCAGACACCTGGCAACTCTAACCTGGACCCAGGCCTCTCAGTTCTCTCCCCCTCCTTTATGAACCCTGGCACCTCTTGACAACACCGTCTAGCTTTCATGCAGCTGTGGCAGCAAAGAGGGGATATCCCAAGGAACCCGTAACTGTTTAACACTGACTAATTGGCTGACAGAAGGAAAAGACCAAGCAGCTGGTGTGTTAGACATGGGCCTAGAAATGGTCACAGGCAGCGGTTTAGCCACATAAAAAAGGGGATGGGACCCTTTGAACTCTGCAGCCATCTTCAGAGGCTTTGTGCCTGATGCAGAAAGCTGGAATTACACACACACACACACACACACACACACACACACACACTTCTCTCTGCACCATCCTGGACACACACACACACACACACACACACCCTTCTCTCTGCACCATCCTGGACACACACATACACACACACACACACCCTTCTCTCTGCACCATCCTGGACACACATACACACACACACACACACACACACCCTTCTCTCTGCACCATCCTGGACACACACACACACACACACACACACTTCTCTCTGCACCATCCTGGACACACACATACACACACACACACACACACCCTTCTCTCTGCACCATCCTGGACACACACACACACACACACACACCCTTCTCTCTGCACCATCCTGGACACACACATACACACACACACACACACACACACACTCTTCTCTCTGCACCATCCTGGACACACACACTCTTCTCTCTGCACCATCCTGGACACACACACACACATACACTTCTCTCTGCACCATCCTGGACACACACACACACATACACTTCTCTCTGCACCATCCTGGACACACACACACTTCTCTCTGCACCATCCTGGGCAAAACACAGGAAATTTCGATCACCGTGGAGACTCGAGGGGCAGAGGAGGTCACAAACTGCTTCTGACTGGAGCGCTCCACAGTGTTTGCTTTGCCTGCCCCATGGACCCTCTGACAGAAAGAGAGGACACAGGGAGAAGTCAGGGGCTGACCCTTCCAGTGACCCGTAACTGGGCCATCCGCACTCCTGATTGCAACCTTCTGGATGGGGTAACGGCTTTTAACACACGCCACCTGGCTGCCGGGCACGCCAGAATGAGCTGCCAGCCAGTGACTCTGGTCCCACTGTGCACGCGTCAAGGTGGGGGGGGGCGGGAGGGGAGAACAACCAGCTAAGCCTGGCTAAAGAGTGACGGGGTAGGAGCCGTCGCACCCCCCCCCACCACACACACACCCAAGTATGCTGGCACTTAGCCCAAAGCACTCTGCAAATATTAATGCCTTCACCCTCCCGGTCTCCTGGCCCCTCCTGCACTGAGAAAAGTGAGTATTGGTCTCTCTCCTGACAGATGGGGAAACAGAGGCACACAGGTGACTTTTCAGAAGGTCACATGATAGGCCCAGCAGTAACTGCATGCAGGGGAAGCCGGTCAGTGGCAGAGCCATGTATAGAAACCAGGCGTCCTGCCCACACTTTCTCCCTCAGGCCTTTCGTCAGGTTCCTGCAACATGGATTGAGCTTACGCAGCCATGCTGGTCTTGTACCTGGAAACGGTCTTCTGCTTACAAAACAGCTCCTCTCATCTGGTTGGTTTTCCATTCCCCTGTTTGAGGGCTCATTTCTGTAACAGGCCTATTCCTTTTTCTAGGGTTGCCAGGTGGTTTCAACAGAACTACTGGACACACTTGACATTACATCACAATCTACATTACATCTTAGTTAGAAAAGACCGGATGTTTATATTTTCCTCATTTATATTTTCTCAATTTGTTTCCCAAACAGAAAGCTCAGAAAGTTCAAAACCGGACACCTGGCAACCTTATTTTCAGCTCTTTTTGTATGAGGGCTTTGCTGTTTTCCTGCAGGGTTTCCTACAGGGGGAATATATTCTTGGCAGTGTATTCTTTTAATGGGAACTCACTTTAATGGGGCTCTACACTAGGAAATCATTTCATTTCAAAATAACTCCCGAAATAATAATTTCAAGTGAGCGTGCCCATACTATGGGGAAGCCTCAAGATTTGTCCAAGGCAGGCTCCGTAAATGTGGACACACTACCTTGGACTTTGAGCCCCAGGAACCACTGGGGAGTAATTCATTTGAATGACTTTGGGGAGTTGTTATTTCGAAATAGTGGCACGGGAGCATCCACATGACCGTTATTTCGAAATAACTTTTTTAAAATCAGTGTTCTTCCTCATGGAAAACAGGAGCGGAGATTTTGACATAACCAGCCTGTTATTTCAAAACAACAATCTTGTGGATGCTCTGTTGTTATTTCACACTAAGGGGAGTTATTTCGAAATAACTCCCTAGCGTAGACGGAAGCATGGCATTCGATAGTCAAGAAACTACCTCCTAGAGGAAAAGTAAGAGATATGTAGCCATGTTAGTCTAGTCTAGAGGAAAAGTGATTGGAGAAGAGCAATATTCTCCTTCCATTCCACTCTCATTTATTCTGCAAGAATACGAGATGGCACACAGCCCGCCTTCAAGCTGTGAAAAGAGAAACGTCCCCACACTTTAACATTCATAAAATGACAGCACTTTAATTATCTTTATCACAAGGGAAAACTTTTTATAAGTCTGACAGTTTACATTCAATACATCCTAGCCAGCTCTCTCTCCTCCTCCCTCTTTTTCCTTGGGGTACTGGTTTAATCCTTTTAAGTTCAAGGATTTGCAAAGCAAATATTATAAAAGATGAAAGGTGGGACCGAGGAAATCAGCTTTGATAAGACGCTTTTATGGCTTGTAAACTCTATTCCGGCCCTTTGGGCTTGAAAGGCAATGCTGATTTCCAACGCCTGGTGCAAGCCGTGTCTTGAACTGAAAAGAATACCGGCCTGTAAATGATACTAAGTGAACTCTCCCCATTGCCTCTTTGGGTCAGACAATTCACTACTGGTCAGTCTCTGCCTTCTGCTTTTTCACGTCTTCGTGTGAATGCAACCGACTTCCCCCGCAAACTCTGAAGCACTCCTTTCCCAAACTAGCACAACACACCAGCAACGCAACCCTACCAAGACAAGCCAGCAGCACAGACGGCACTTAACCTTGTCGGCAAGCCTACAGTAACACAACCAATGCATGTGCCATAACCCTAGGGAGCAAAAAACGGCAACACACCACCCAGGTGCGGTACAACTCTCTGGTGCTGCCCTACAATCGCAAATGTTTGTCTAGGATAAGAGAAAGAAAATGCCATTCACACGGATTCGGTGTCCGGCTCCTTAAGGGTTTATAAATAGGGCAGACTAATAAAAGCTGAAAATCCCAGAGGTGCCCTTTCCACTCTGGTGGGGCTATATGCACATCCATAGCCATTTTCCACGCAACTTTGGTTTAAAGGGCATGTGGGTGTCCCAGGTAGGTCTGGCTGCCTCGGAGTTAGCCCCACCTATTTCTCCCTTCCCTGTTTACACAGCCTTTGCATTCCCCTGGCCTTTGTTTAATTTATATTACGGCTTTAACATGACAAGCCTCTTTCTGTCCACTGCAGTGCAACTGGGGGGGGGGGGGGGGGCGGAATGTACACGGGACATTGCTGAAGCATTGTGGTTTGTTACGCCTCAGGAAACAGCGCCGCCAACACCACCCATTCGAAACCCATGCACCCAGCCCTCCCAAACCCAGGATATTGAGGGCCAGTGATATCATTAGATTGTTTCAAATTGTACATGCAGGGAGTGGGGGGATCCTTTTATTTGTGGGTATTGAGCCTTCAGATGTCCATGTCTTGACTTTTTTTCCCTGCAACCACAAGGGCCAGGAAAAGCACACCCATAGGCAACAGAGAGCAAAAGAAAAGAGGATCTAACGATTAGGTCCCCAGCCTAGAAATTGCTCCGGCACCGACTGTCTGAGACACCTTGGGCAAGTCACTTAACCACTCCATGATTGGGGACAGCCACACTGCTCTGCCCCATGGGGGTGTTGGGAAGGTCCACACTATCACAGCTTGTGAAGCACGCAGACACTATGGCTATGGGGTGCAGCTATGGGCTTCTTGTATAACTAATGGCAAACCTTCACCTCACGGCTGAGCCAGGGTGTTAAGAAAACACCCAGGATTGCCACAGAGCTAAGAGAGTTGTCAAGACTGGTGGGGAAGCACAAGGAGATGGGGGCGGCCTCTTTTCCCAGGAGGCTTTGCAGGCACCTTCCCGGGCAGGAAGGAATTGGTCGCGGTGTTCTCCTGCTCTGGGAATTCTGCACTTCCATCACGGCCGTTGTAGTGGAAACCACCACTCAAGAGCTGTAGCCTGAGCCAGTCTCAGGGATCCCAGCTATCTGGATGCGGCAGCTGCTTCCGGTATGAAACAAGGGAGGTTTAGATGGCCACGGATGCTATAACTCAACTCTTTCCAGCAGCGAAAAGGTGAAAAAGCCAGTTGATTAATGAAATCGTATCAGAGCCTGATGCCGAACTGCGTTTTCACCCAAAGCCAAGGGCTGGATGCGATTGTCTCTGTTGGGCACAGCCATTCTAACGGGAGACGTGGGGTGTGTGGACAGCATAGGACACATGTTTAGAAGAGGAGCGCTCTCCTTTGAGGATGTAAATAGGAGGAAGCATCATAGCTGTTTGAACAGAGGCCAGGTGACTGAAAAGTGGCTTAGCAGAGTAGACCCGGTGAGGTTTTCAAAAAACAAAATGTCTTCTAATGTCAGAAGTCCCACTTGTGCGTGCCCATCAGATCTCAAAGCATTACACAAAGGAGATCAGTCCGAGGGAGAAGCCAAGGTGCAGAGTAAGGAGGTAATTGTGTAGTCAATTAACTGATAAGCAAAAGCTTATCAGTTAATTCTAGAGACTACATGCATTCCTCCCCCCCCCCCCCCCCAGTAAATTTTGTAGCAGGCTGGCCAGCAGCCCAGTTCAGTTCTGGCTCGCGCCGGGTCCGGGACCTACCCGCACTGCGATTCTGCATTTAAAGGGTATTAGAAGCCAGGAATTCAGGTAGCCTGGCTCAGTTCTGGCTCAGGCCAGGTCCAGGAGCGTAGACACCCCCCTGAACAGGGGCTGCCACCATCTCTGTATCAGAGGGGCAACAGCTAGTCCGTGAGGGGAGCTGGTTTTTAAACCGGCTCCCCTCGTGGACTAGCTCCCACCTGGCACCCTGCGCTGGGGTCAGGGGTCTCCTCGGGAGTGAGGCCAGAGGGCACTGGCTGACAGCCCCACCCCCAGGGACTATAGAACAGCTGAGTAACCAATAAGAATTGACGAGGTTAATCGACTATTCAATTCACCGATATTTAACATCCTTCGTGCAGATCAATCAAGTGACTTGCCCAAAGTCAACCCATTAGCCAGAGCCAGAGCCCAGGTCTTTAAAGGCCCAGTCGAGCACATGCTCCACCTGGTCACACTGTCACTCCGCGATCTTTCCCGCTGGGCATTCAGAAAGCGGGGCAGCCAAAATCAGAGGGCACGTGTAAACCTGTGGCACAATATTCCCTTTAATAAAAAAACCCAAACCACTACACAGCCAGCTGAATGAATGACTAGCAAGCCACCCCCCACGTCAAAGCAACGTGCAATGGCGTAACCGTTACACAAGAAGCACGAAGGGATGCAAATGCCCGTCGCACCAGGTGGGAACAACTATGCAAATGCGGGGCATTAATTAGGCTCGCACAGCATGTTCCTGGAAAAAACATTCTTATGAGAGACCAGGGTGCGGGTTCCCAGGAAAGTAGCATGGGCCCTGTGGAACCCTGAGGGAGAAGCTGCTAAAAGGGACCTAGGGATGCGTTACAGAAGCACAAGGGTGGCAGTGGGGGGTGTTGTGGGCATGTTATGATGCCAGGCTGCCAACGGGAGAAGAGAACCAGAGGCGCGTGGCATAAGCAGGATTTGAGGTCAGGCAGATGGGAGGGGAAGATGGCCGGTGTTCATGGGTGGCTAGAACTGGCTCCGTAATAAAACGGATGAGACGCTGGGTTGGGACAAACAGGTAGTTTTGCATTTAGGGTCTGATTCTGCAAGACTTTGATTATTATTAGCAACTGAAGTGTAATAGCAGCCTGTCGTGGGGTTGGGTTTATTTTAGATCTGAGGGAAACCAGGACATTGCAGGGATACTTAACCACTTTCTTATTGATTGAGGTAATAGAGAGGTTCAGACTGCTATTCAGGTAAAAGGGGGGGGGGGGGAGAACAAGTCACAAGTGGCGCAAAGAACTGTAGTCATCTAGAATCTCACATCACCTTCTCCAAAGCCTGCTGAAGACAATGGACCGACTCCCATGGGCTTTAGAGGGTGTAAGCCCCGTAATGAATTATGATTGCTGTTGGAAAAGGCAGGCCCTCTTGGGGGAGAAGTGCTCTCTGGGATCACACAGCGCTACCCCTAACTCACTGTTCCTGGGGCCATCCCCTTTCCAGACCATCAATGTTTTTAAAACAAAAACAGCAAGTTTGGTGAATCTACATCACGCTTTGGCCTTGGTACATGGATATGATGGCACCTAACAACTGGTAGAGGTCACTTCAGGGGGGAGGAAGAAAAGACTACAACTAGAACTCCTGGGAAGGTCACAGGAGACCTGGCTCTGCTACTGAATTCCTATTGGTCCTTGGGTGGGTCACCTCACCTCCCTCAATATAATTGCCCCTCCCTCCGCTCACACACACACACACACACACACACACACACACACACACCTTTTGTCTGTTTTGATTGCAAAATCTTCAGAGTGGAGACAGTCGCTGATCCTGCATTGGTGTGACACTTCGCACCATGGGGGGCAGTCTAGGTGCTACTGTAACACAAATAAACCAAACCAGCAAAAATCTTTCCTCTCCCATGTGTTCTGCCTCTTCCTTCTCCCCAGAGCACAAGAGGAATTTGTTGATCAGCTCCTCTCAGAGCCATCTCATATTTCCATGTCAGAGGTTTTATCCTCTTTTCCAAGAACTCATGTTGGGTCCTGCCACAGAAGCAAAAATAAATGTTTAAAAGCGCAGCATGGGCCCGATCCAAAGCACATTGCAGTCAATGGGTTTCTCCAGAAAGGCTTTGGATCAGGTCCCACATGTGGCTTTGTACTCCAGGGACCCCTGCGAGGAAAGAAAGGGCAGATGAGGAAGTGAGAAAACCTCAAGATTCCAATTCCTTCTTGCAGACGCAGTCCCTAAGACATTCCCTGGAGCTTGGGTTCGGAACTTCAGAAAACCTCGTTAGCCTCCAAGGGCAAATTCCTGGGGCCACCAGCCATCCCAGAAGACTAAGGGCGCGTGGGCTTTGTGTGTGAAATATGTAGTGGGAGGGCTCCTATTTTCTTTCTGCCCTGCAACGTTGTTTGTTTTGTTAAGTAACGAGAGTTACATGTCTGAGCCAAGCAGAGAAGAAACCATGTTTGTTTTTTAACCAAGTCCCTTGCATAAGTAGGATTTGAGATCACGCAGATGGGATGAGGAGATGGCCGGTATTCATGGATAGCCAGGTAGTGATCTCTAGAACTGGCTCCGTAATAAAACCGATGAGACATTGGGTTGGGCCAAACAGACAGTTTTACATATAGGGTCTGATTCTGCAAGATGTTGATTATTATTAGCAACTGAAGTGTAATAGCAGCCTGTCATGTGTGGTTCAATTTACTTTAGATCCAAGGGAAACCAGGGCACTCCAGAGATACTTAACCACTTTCTTATTTACTGCAAGCTTTAAGCTGTTAACATAGTTGTTTAAGTTTACAAGCCTTAAAAACAATGACTACACAATTTAAACCTTTAATACTGTCAATTCTGAAGCAATTAATACAGCGCAAAGCCATGCAAAAGCAATTAATAAAAGATCTATTAGAATAGAATAAAATCTAGTAGAATACTAGAGCTAGTAGAATAAAGCCTAGTTCACTTACACTTCACCCATATGCTAGTTACAGTACCAGGCAGGAGAGCGTGAGTCCTTTTCTTCCCATGCACTGGATCGCCAGTGTGAAGGATCTATTTGCTTCTAGTTACATCGAGCAAGCCACGTGGGTCAACCCTGCTCATTCTCTCCCACGGATTGTTCTTACTCAGCCCATTTTAAAGCAAAGCGAGACTTGGTCATTCTAATAATATTTACCAATTGATTGCGTATTGTGTAGGATACATAAAATGGCCAATGCCCCTATTTGGAGTACATGCTACTCCGGATGTTACTGCTGTGTGCGTAGTGGACAGTTGTATGGCTGCAGCTGTAACTTTTGCTGATCAGAAACAGAAGTACCAGTCCAAAGTGGCTTGTCATGTGTTCTTGACATGGTCTCGCTGTACCACACTTAATCTGCAGTGTTATTCAAAACATTCCTGCCTCCCAAGTCTCACCTAAGTGCTTACGTGCACCGGACTTGGGTTTTGCTTTTTAGCTGCCAATCAGCACCCCCTGCAAATTCCAGCTATGTAAGCACAGTTAGCAAAACGACCCGGTTACAGGAAACTGCCCTGGATTGCAACAACCTTGTGGCCTATGGAGATGGAGGGCTGCTCATGCAGCCCACTCACTAGCCTAGGTTGCCCATCGCTGAGCTAAATGAATAAATCTGATAAGGTTTAGTTTGGAAAAGAGAAGACTGAGGCTACATCTAAACTACACCCCTCTGTCAGGAGAGGAATGTAAATTAGATGTATCGAAAGTGCAAATGAAGCAGAGATTTAAATATCCCGCGCCTCGTTTGCATAATTGCGTCATGGCGCTGTTTCCAACAAGCGCCATGTCGAAAGTGAAACCGCGGTTTAGATGCGGGTTTTTTCAACAACGGGGCGCTTTTTCGATAGATCGAGAATGAGTACAGGATCTATCGAAAAAGCGCCCCGTTGTCGAAAAAAGACGCATCTAAACCGCGGTTTCACTTTCGACATGGCGCTTCAAAACAGCACCATGATGCAATTATGCAAATGAAGCATGGGATATTTAAATCTCCGCTTCATTTGCACTTTCGATACATATAATTTACATTACTCTCCTGACAGAGAGGTATAGTTTAGCTGGAGCCTGAGAGGGGACAGGAGAGCGGTTTTCAAGTATCTAAAAGGGTGTCACAAGAAGGAGGGAGACAAATTGTTCTCCTTGGACTCTGAGGATAGGACAAGAAGCAATGGGCTTAAATTGCAGCAAGGGAAGTTTAGGTTGGACATTAGGAAAAACTTCCTAACTGTCCGGGTGGTTCAACACTGGAATAAGTTGCCTAGGGAGGTTGTGGAATCTCCATCGCTGGAGATGTTTAAGAGCAGGTCAGACAAACACCTGTCAGGGATGGTTTAAACCAGGGCTACTGTGACCCATTTGTTTGAAGCCTGCGGTGCGGTTTGGGTTTTCACGGGGTTCAACATGCAGCCCGCAGGTGGGATCCTTTGAACATGGCCTCCACTGAGAACATGCTGCACTACGGCGAGGCGTCTCCCAGGTGGGGTGAACACTGAAAGACGCAAGCGGACGGGCTGGCTGGAAGAAGAAGGGTCCAAGGTGTTGGCGTTTCTAGCCCCCAGGGAGGAGGTGCCGGGAGCACCGCGGCATTGTGGGAAGTGCTTTGTATGCATGCCTGACAGAGGGAAAGAAGCTATTTGCATATATTTGCATGTCTATGCAACCACACTTAAGTTGCGGCCCTCGGCACGTGCTGAGAGTATCATTGTGGCCTCCGAGGCTTCCAAAGTTGAGTAGCCCTGCTCTAGATGGGGCTTGGTCTTGCCATGAGGGCAGGGGACTGGACTCGATGACCTCCCCAGGTCTCTTCCATTTCTAGTGTTCTGTGAGTCTATGAAACGCTACAGCCAGAACAAGGACTGGGCAGAGCATGAGGGAGGCGAGCAATAAGAAACTCTCCTGCACTATAATCAAATCAGCTGTGAAAAAGCCCTGCCCTCACCTTTGCATCATCCTCATGCCTCTTACTTAAGATCAGGCACTTCCTACACATTGGCTCTTTACCGAGGCCAGGCTGAGAGATCTCAGCTTGAAACGCGTGTGCTCTAATAATCTTAAATATGCACCAGCTTCCAGAACTCAGCTTTCCCCTTTTCCCCATCTTTTTCCTACCCACTTGCACAGTTCTTTCCAGCCATTGCTCATTTTTTTGGCAGGGGGGCCTCCAGGCTTTGCAGGGATTTGGGCAATTAATCAGCCCCCTGCTGATTCTCTCACTGCCACCCAAGTGTAAGAACTCTAATATTAATATTGCAATCTCCCTTTCCTCCAATCTAATTTCGGCCCATTTAAAGCAACAGTGTAAGGCTGGCAAGCCCCCACCCCAATCTAGCTCCCCCCATCCCCAAAAGGGCCGAGAATTTCAAACATCTGAAGGATCAGCAAGGGAAAGCCCAGGTGAACTCTCTCCATGAAGCCTGTAAAACGCCTTCCTCTAAGTGCTTTCAAGAGTGTCCGTCGGTCTGTGCCATTAAAAGGAGGCTCCCCTGGCTAATATTCAGTTCATACTTTGCCCCTTCTGCTGAAGGCTTTTCACCCATGACCATGGGGGTTTTCCCACCCTGTCCCCCTGAGCGACTTGCCTGTTTTTTTATCATGATCTTCACAGTGGACTTGGCTGGGAGGGGTGAGAATGGGGCATGGCTTGAAACATGGTGCCACCTACACTGAGATGGAAGGGTGAAGTTTGCTCTAGAACCGCAGCACATCTCTTGCGCAAAAGCACATGCCAGCGTAGACGCTTTCTTCTGGAAGAGTTTTTGCATAAGAATTCTTCCGCAAAACAGTTCTTGTGCAAGAAGTTGCCAGTGTAGACGTAGCCAAAGTGAATTCAAGTCGAACTACCCTAAACTGCTACATATACATTTTTTCAGTTTCCACAGTCGTTCACTGCGTAAGTAGAACCTGTCCCATGTAAAGACATCGAGGCAGCCTCTCTCCCCCTCCATTTACCACCTCTCATGCCTGTCCCTCTGCCCTGCGTGAGCGGTGTCATGTACTAATAGCAGCTGCATTGAATTGGTGCCAACCCCAGCAGAACTGTGGGATGGGCACTTGATTATCTCATTGCAAGCCGCACAAAGGGAAAAGCACAGAGAGAGACTCACACACCAAACCCCAGCTTCTGCTGCAGCATAATGAAAACTCAGATAGCTGCAGCCATTTGTACAAATAACGTTTCAGTTTCACAGTTGGTTTAATTACCTGCTGCTTGTTCCTTTTCTGGCCCAAACAGGAATGTTTCAGCTGAGAGCATTTGCATGTATGAAGTCCAATCTCGCAAGGTTACTTTTTTCACGCACTATTTCTTCTCTACTGCTATCCCTGTCATTTATGCACCAGTGCCAATAACTCATATATGTACGCACGTATCTTTAGGGATGGAAAAACTGGTTTGAAGACAAAGCATCCCTATCAACTGTTCACCCCTAATCCAAACCAAAGTTAGATTTGCCCTTTCTCCTGAATCTTAAGGCAGAGCTGATTGTGAATTTGCCAAAATGTTGTGTTTCATTGTTGTGGTTGGGTTTTATGGGGAGTGGGTATCAAAAAAGCCAATTAGTCAGAATTGAAGTAGGGTTGGTTTGTTTTTTGTTTGTTTGTTTGTTTTTGTGGGAAAAGGTAATTTTGACAAGGGTTTTTTTACTCTCAAAATTTTGAAAAACAACAAAGAATTTAGCCATTGTTGAAATGTGTTGTTTCAAAAGTTTCTAAATAAAAGATTTCAATTTTCCAGTTTGAAATAACTTTCTGATTTGATCTTAAACCTAATAATAGCATAAAAGAGTTAAAAAAGATAAAAAGTGTTGAAATTGAGACAAGAGATTTCAGAATGGTTGGAATAAAACATTTCAATTCACCAGAAATTATTTTGTACATTTGATTTTATTTTCAGTTTCTGAAAATTGTCATCATTTGGACTTTTCATTCGGATTCAGAATGAGAGCACTGTTCAAACACTCAAAGATTTTCATGGAAAAGAAAAAAAATCATTTTCCAACTTCTAGCTCTACTTTGAAGGGACTGCACACTGAATATTCATGTCAAAATGTAAAAACAAACACATATAAAAACAAAGTCAAAAAGCTTTAACACTAATTTGTAATACTGGTCAACCATAGAGAAAATGTTTGAGATATATTCTTCCCCAGCTCTTTCATCCAAAATTCAAAGTTTTGATAACACATTAAGTTGGATTTTGAATTTCAAATTTTTTCAAGCCCTACTAGCACTCTAAAATGTTAAAATTTTGGAAATATGTTTTGCAATGGAAATATTTGGTTTACAATTAATCAAAAATACCCTGCAATGTCTACAAGCCAAACATAATATGCATTGTAGTTTAGGGGAACCAGAAATTGAAGTTGTCTAGAATTACAAAAGTACGTTTAACTGTGTTTTTTCATTATCCAAGGAGAGAAAAATGCTAGTTAGTACAAGTTAAACCTCTCTAGTCCAGCACCCTTGGGGCCTGACCGGTGCTAAAGCAGAGAATTTGCCAGACGCCAGGAGGTCCATATTGTCTAGCAGCGTTACCAACACTTCCACTGCATCCACTGGGCTCTTAGAAAACATTTACGGGTAAATTTGAACTAAAGAACAGCACAGAACACTGAGAGCCAGGACTGGTGGTTGTAAACAAACTTTATGAGACTGCAGGAAACTTGGTCACACCCATGATAAGTAAACATCCAGCTAACTACCATCATGCCGAACCATGGATGTTGCTAGACAAGAGACTGCCAGAATAGAGAGGCCCAACCTGTAGTTAAATAAAACATCTTAGGGTGCTTTCCCCTGGTTTTCTTTTCTATTCTTTTTTCAGTTTAAATGATCTTTGGTGTCATGTGTTGGCCTGGTTTGCCTGGGAAGGGGTTTCATGACCAATACAGATCACAGGCTGATAGCATCCCCACACTTTAACAATTCGGGGAATCTGCAGAACACCTTTCAAGCAAACCTTGCCTCTATTCCCAGGGAAGCTGGAAACTCAAAGCAAAACACAGGTGAGCACAAAGCCTGCGCACTGCGCAAGGAAGAACATTCCCTGCCGAGCTGCAAAGAAAAATCGACAAGTTTTACCTAGTGAGAAGCACCGCAACAAGATGCTACTGGGGAGCGAATGCACCTTCATCCGAAAGGCTCAAGCGGCAGGTAGAACACAAGTCCAAGAAGAGGTTGCCCTGCTCTAGGACAAAGTGCTCACGTCACACACCTCTTGCCACACCAGGCAACAAACTTCAGAAATCTCCACATTAGACGGGCGAAACAAAGACACATCCTGCATCTGGCCTGCCGAGCCACCCTGGACTGGAAACGCGGTGTGCTATCGATCATTATAATGTTCCCCCAACATTTGGTCACCAGACTTGCCCCTTAGTTCTTTTTCAAGGGGGAACAATTGCTCAACAGCTGTGGCAGAGCCCTGGTGAGGCAAAAACTCCTTAGCCCACGGCTGGGGAGCCACATGGCTTCACATTCATTTATTTGTATTATCTTAGCACCGGAGGGCGAGCGGGGGCGGGGTTCTAACCAAAATCAGGATACTAGAGAGCTGGCACCGTATGGACACACGGTAAGAGACTATGCCTGCCCTAAAGCATTTACAATTCATTCAAAGGGGCGGGAGAAAGACCCGGGGGACCTCGGAAGCTGAGAGCATGAGCCACTAAGGGTGTGTCTAGACTACAGGGTTTTGTTGACAAAAGTGGACTTTTGCTGACAAAACTATACCTGCGTCTACACTACCGCCGAGTTCTGTCGACATAATGTCGACAGAACTCGGCAGTTTTGTTGATGGTGGTAAACCTCATTCTACGAGGAATAACGCCTTTTGTCGACAGAGTTCTGTCGATAGAAGGCATTATTGCATCTACACTGTCCTTTGCGTCTACACTCTCATGTCGAAAAAGCGGCTTTCTTTGTCAACAGAACTGCGTGTAGCCTAGACGTACCCTAAAGGTCCCCGCCTTGGAGCTGTAACAGACTCATAGCCTCTGCAGATCAGGTCCCTATAACAGACAGTCCTCAGTGGGCCACACTAACATACTGGTTGCTTTCCCAACAGCTATCTTCCCTTTAGCCTTCTTGCTCCTTTGTGGATGATGGGTCACACCTGGAGCGGGGACCGGATCTGCCCTGGCTGATGGAACCATCATGGCTTCCAGGGACTGCCTCATTCTGCACGTCACAGCTACAGTTCCCCACCACCCTGCTCCTCTGCCTTCTGGCTGGGGATACGCTGAACATTCAGTGGTCCCCGTTTCTGTCCCATTTCCCTGCCCTGCTGTGCCCCAAATCCCCAGCACCAATGGAGGTCAAAACGTTGCTTGTCTACATGCACATGCCTGTCCCTGCCAGTTGTTGACACATGATTCTCTGCTCTGAATGGTTTTCACATCTTCCCAAAGCTGTCTCCTGAGGCGATGGGGGCAGTCCTTCTCTCTTCATGCCCAATGGATCCATACAAGTTCAGTCTTCTCATTGGTCAGTCCAAAATAGGCCTCGGAAGGTCTACATCACCCCCTACCGCTCACAAAGGCCGAATCAAGATACACAACTCCAGCTATGTTAATTGTGTAGCTGGAGTCAATGTACCTTGATTCAAGTTTCTCCACCATTCCCACTGAGGGGGCTGATAGGAGCAAATATTCCCATTGGCTTCCCTTATTCCTCGCAGCAGCATCAGCACTGGCCGCTGACAGGGGTACCTTCTGAGTTAGATTTAGCAGGTCTTAACTAGGCCCACTAAATCAAACTCCAGAAGATCAATCACAGGAGTGTCAATCTTCCCCAGAGCGAAGACATGGCCTAGGGTTTATATAACACTAAGTGAGTTAGGTTCCTAACCTGCTTAGGCACTTTTGTAAAAATCTAAGCAGATACCAATCTGTATCTTCAGACATCTAAATAGCTTGGTGTATCTGCTCCCCTATCTTTAATTATAAGCCACTGAAGCTACAACATATGCCACCTCACAAACCTAGCCTTTACATCCTATGCTTTCTGTGAAGATAGTGTATCCAAAGACAAGTCCAGTGTATCAAGATTAAAAGCCCAATAGTGCCAGTGCTGCATACTTTACATGATTTCAAAAGAAACTCTTTAAATATTTTATGAGGCAAATAATGAGCAATTTCTCTTACACCCTTAGATCCTTCTCTACTTTGTAGCAACAGTGGAATTCAAAATATTCCTGCAACTGCTAAATAAAACCCTTAATGCCAAAAGTTTCTACATATTTACATAAGGGTCTCAAACTTTAAAAATTATCTGAAGCCTTTAATACCTAAAGCTACATCTAAACATTTTCCCCCCCATGAGGTGCATTGTTGTTAAATTCAAGGTCATACTTCCAGTTTGAACTTTTACACGGTGTGTCCTAGAACCCAGAGGCTGGGTGCGAGTAACTCCGCACTTAACGCCGATAGGCTATTTTGCAAATTAGAAAGTAGCCAAAGTTCAGGGATAACCAGGGCAAAGCAAGGCCCATACTGTAACAATCTTCTCGTCACAGACATTAATTGTATCCTGCTGGCACGGCGCTTTCACATTCTGGACCGAATTTGTGTTAACCACATTTCCCACTTGCTAAAGAACTGTTAACCCCTTGAGTTCGGAGACGCTAGCAGAAAGCTTCACTCCACATAATGACTCCTGGATGAAAGCAACCATCTCTTAACTGCCTTCCTTTACAAAGGCAGGGACTCTGCTAGGACACATGTCTGTGGCAACCCACTCCTACGTCCCAATGTTGGGAGGATATTGTCCCGGCAGGAGATCTTCTCAGATGTAAGACCATCTATTTGCTGACCAAAGACTCCACATTTTATTTTATTTTATTTTTTGAAGGCCACGTGCAGTCAATGCCTGTAAAGGTGTTAGAACCAGACAGGACACTGTTTTCTTGCCTCGTACAGATGCCCCGCTTAAGATGCAATTAGAAAAGAGGAACAAATGCTTCGTAAAAGCTGCTATTGTGGCTCATTTCTCCCTTGCTGAGGACTGGCATTCGATTATGAAAGGTTTTCAGGGGTCAGCATGTACCAAACACAGTGGAAGAGCTTTGGGCACGTCATTTGTGAGGAAGGAGAGTCTAGTGTCTAACACCTTGGTCTCTGACTCTGGTTAAGTCCCAAACTCTAAAAACAGCCTCTCTCAAGACCCACCTCCCACATCCATAGTGCAAGTGTACGTTGCATGAATTCTGCCTACTACCCCATCATTGCGGTGGTCCCAGGAAGAAATTTAACAATGGAGCAGGTAGCAAAATGGTATTTCCCACCCCCCAAAAAAGGAATTTTTAAAAAATTTCCATTAAAACATTTCCAATGTTATTCCAGTTAAAGAAAACCCCAAGATGCTAAGTTTTTAAAGTCATTTTGGGGGTGGAGTGGGAGAGGGTTTTGGTTGGTTGGTTGGTCAGTCAGTCAGTTGGTTGGGATTTTTATCCCTTCCCTTTACTCTTTCCCTGCCCCTGACACACACAGGGTATGTCTACACTACAAAGTTAATTCGAACTAATGGACGTTAGTTTGAATTAACTTTGATAGGCGCTACACTAGCGCTCCGCTAGTTCGAACTTAATTCAAACTAGCGGAGCGCTTAGTTCGAACTAGGTAAACCTCATTTTACGAGGACTAAGCCTAGTTTGAACTTACTAGTTCAAATTAAGGGGTGTGTAGCCCCTTAATTCGAACTAGTGGGAGGCTAGTCCTCCCCAGCTTTCCCTGGTGGCCACTCTGGCCAACACCAGGGAAACTCTATTGCCCCCCTCCCCGCCCCGGATCACTTGAAGGGGCACGGGCTGGCTACAGTGCCCGTGCCAGGTGCAAGCCTGCCAGCACCCAGCCAGCAGACCCTGCACCTGGCACGGCTCGAGCCAGCCACCCGATGCCCCCCAGCCCTTCCCCCTCTTCCCGGGACCAGGCTGGCGGCTCCCAGGAGCTTGCCCTGGACCGCAAGAGGCGGGCACCCGCCTGGTCTAGTGCAGACATCGTGGACCTTGTCCACGACCTCCGCACTAGGCACAGGAAAGTGGCCATCTAGGGCAGGAGAGCTTCCAGCCTGGCCACCCAGGAGCAGGTGTGCATGAAAATCAAGGTGGTCCACTGAGACCCCCGACCCTGAGCCCTGAGCTTACAATGGCCGTACTGGTCAGATCAAAGGTCCATCTAGCCCAGTAGCCTGTCTGCCGACAGCGGCCAACCCTAGGGACCCTGGAGGGGATTGACCAAAGACAGTGACCAAGCCATTTGTCTCGTGCCATCCCTCTCAAGCCTTCCACAAACTTTGGGCAGGGACACCACTCCTACCCCCTGGCTAATACCACTCCATGGACCCAACCTCCATCACTTTATCTCACTTCTCTTTAAACTCTGTTCTAGTTCTAGCCTTCACAGCCTCCTGCAGCAAGGAGTTCCACAAATTGACTCTTTGCTTTGTGAAGAACAACTTTCTGTTACTAGTTTGAAGCCTGCTACCCATTCCTTTCCTTTGGTGTCCTCTAGTCCTTCTATTATGGGAACTAATGAAGAACTTTTCTTGATGCACCCTCTCCAGCCCACTCATGCTTTTATAGACCTCTATCCTATCCCCCCTCAGTCTCCTCCTTTCTAAACTGAAAAGTCCCAGTCTCTTTAGCCTCTCTTCATATGGGACCTGTTCCAAACCCCTGATCATTTTAGTTGCCCTCCCCTCTCCCACCCTCTCTCTTCCCCTCTCCCACCTCCTTTTCCCAGTCTCCCCCAGTTTTGTTCCATAAAGAGAGATTCTATTTTTTAACACAATTGTCCTTTATTTTGTACATCAGTAAGGGGGGCTAGGGAGGGGTAAGTGGAAGGAGGTGAGGGAGGAATGGGGTACGAGCCCCTGATGGGGAGGACTGGGCTGGCTCTGCGGGCTTCTGGGGGTGGAACCTCTCCTGCAGCCCCCCAATTGCCCCTTCTCCCCAGATGGCAGCCTGCGGCAAGTGCAGCCGGTCTGATGGCCGAGTGCTGTGATGTGCCCAGTGTGGGTACTCGGGGCAATCCAAGCCAGGACTGCTTAATTCTCAGGGATGCCCCGCTTGCAGTCTGTCCGGGGTGGGGGTCGGGTCCCTTTAAGCACAGCCCTCGGCTGGCCTGAGACAGCAGCTCCACGCTCTAAGTCCTACTCTGATGCCCTGCCGGCACTGCTTCCGGCCATCCTTAACCCCGGTTCAGGGTCCCCTCAATGTGGACTTGCTAGTTCGAATTAGCAAAACGCTAATTCGAACTAGTTTTTTAGTCTGGATGCGTTAGTTCGAATTAGCGCTGTAGTGTAGACATACCCACACACACATTTTTAGTAGCAAATTGGCAATGGAGAACTAAAAGTTGGAAAAGGCTCAAAGGAAAAAGCTGGGAGGAGGGGCAAAATGAGAAAAACGTTGAAAAGTCAGAAAACTTTACAAAAAAAATGTGTTGCCAAAAAAAAAAAAAAAAAAAGAGAGAGAGAGAATTTTTTGTATATGAAAAGAACAAAGCTTTAAAAAAAATTTCCAACTGATTCCATTAAATAACTTGGGGGTCGTTTTTGCTTGGGGGTAGGCTTGTGACTAACCATAAGCTATGACCAAGCCTCCAAGCTGCAATCCGATATCAAAGGCATCCCGAAGCCCTGTCACCACCTGTAAGCAGAACTTTATCGCTGCTGGAAATACCCAAGATCGCATCCTCTTCCCCCTCCCCTCTGAACATTGCAGACTACTGGTCCTATGCAATACGCACAGCCCAAGCAAACTCAGCTTTCTGGAGCCCGTGCTCGGACGAGCAGCTGCACAGCGAAGCTGACAACCGTGTTGAGTCACCTCCTCCCTGTCATCTCCCTGGTATGCCACATGGTAGGAGCAGAAAGGTCTCCCCAGTGGTTAGAGCAAGTCCCTGACTCACATATAAACCAATCAGCAAGGCAGCTGTGTACTCCACACGCCTGAACTATTGCATCTGGGAATGCAAATACATCTCCATTTCACTGTCTCGTCGTCCTTTGCTGTAAGCCAAGGACAGGCTATAAAACAGTGCTACATCTAGTGCCTATGCAAATGAAGCATGGATCAGCATGTTATATTGCTGCACTTCTTTTGCATACTTTAGTCAAGCCGTTTTTGCACAAAAACAAGCAGTGTGGACGGGGGTGGTTTTGCACAAAAAAAAACCTGTTTTGCGCAAGAACCTCTCCGGGAGAGGCATAAGGATCTTGTGCAAAAAATGGGGGGGTTGCGCAAAAAAAAAAGTCCACACAGCTTGTTTTTGCGCAAAAACCCCTTGCCCAAAAACAGTGTGAATAAATTATGCAAATGAAGCCCATCAGTATGCTAATCCGAGTTTCATTTGCATAGGTACTGCCGGCAAAGCCAGCAATACAGCCAAAGCCTGAGGGTTCACCAGGGTAGCCCCTGGTAGGCTGGTGCCACTATATTCACCTGCACCTCCGCAGGTATGGACGATCACAGCTCCCAATGGCCAGGAACAGTGATCTGCAGCCAACGGGAGAAGGGATTCCTCATACCTGGGAAGGCGCCGGTAAATTATAGTGTTGTGGGGGGCCTGGGAAGGGATAATCCTAGTGGATCAGATCTGGCCTACGGGCCGGTATTTGCCCACCCCTGCTATAAGCCCTCATAGCATTGGCACCCTAGCTAAAGGCCAAAAAGGGCAACGTCCACTCGGCTACCCCGAGTTCCCAATGCCACTTTAGTAAAATATGGTGTTCTCCTTCATTTCCTTTCCCCGCCCAGCATTCTGTGTGCTGCCGAAATGGTTCCTGCATGCCACATCTAAGGTAGCTGCATTTCAGGGCAAAGTATATAAAGTTTCCAACCAGTTTGTAAAGTGCTTTGGGATTCTTCAGGGTGACACCTAGGCTACGTCTAGATTACATCCCTTTTTCGTAAAAGGGATGCAAATTAGACGTATTGCAATTGCTAATGAAGCGGGGATTTAAATCTCCCCTGCTTCATTAGCATAAAAATGGCTGCCGCTTTTTTTTCCGCACGGAGCTTTGCCGGAAAAAAGCGCCAGTCTAGACGCGGATCTTTCGGAAAATAAAGTCTTTTCTGAAAGATCCCTTATCCCTTATTTCAAGAGGGATAAGGGATCTTTCAGAAAAGGCTTTATTTTTTGCAAGATCAGTGTCAACTTCAATTTCAGTTTCAATTTCAACCAACGGACGTATTAGAATTTCTAACCAGCTCTCTCTTTGTAACCCCCTATGACGCAGACGGGTCTGTTCTCATCCCTGGAGACAACCGATACCCACCGCTGCAATCTACCGGCGGTCCCTTTCTGTAGGTTGCAGGCCCAGGGGGAGAGCCCCAATCTGAAAAATTTCAGGGTTGCCACTTCCTCTGATTCTTTCCATATCTTGAAAAAAAATTCACGGGCAAAATAACCTTGAAAATAAAACAGAAAACTCCAAACCCATATGCACTCAGATTAGAAAAGCACAGTCCACAGAGATTCCTTTGAAGTTACTGGATGATCCAGGAGCCTGTTTATGCATCAACATGAATAGGTACGGCAGGAACACCCTCATTACAGATACACGCTGAGAAGTGCTAGAAAGAGTCCTGGCATTATTATGGGTCCCCACCTGCATGAGAAAGAGCTACTTGGTCCTACTTTCAGGTTGGAATAAGAGATCCTCCGGAAAAGGGCTTTATTCCGGAGGAGCGCTCCAGTCTAGACGCTTTTTTCTGGCTTTTCCCCAAGCCGGAAAAAAAGCGGCGGACATGTTTATTTAAATCCGTGGGGAATATTTAAATCCCCCGCGGATTTCCCTATTCTGACTTACCTGCTTTGCATCCCTTTTCCGGAATTTGGGGCCAGTGTAGATGTAGCCCTAGTGTAACGCCGACAGGCAGAACCGCGCTAGGGACCTCCGGTGCTTAACACGTGATCCTCTGCCGTGTGTGAGCTAAAAGCCAGCCGGACCTCAGCTAAGGCTGTAGAGCAAACTCAGTCTCTGTAAGTGCCATTACATGGGACAGTGCACCACGCCCAGTAGGTGTGTGGGTTACACAAGCAAAGCTGCGTTTTTACCCATATGGCTTGTTTCATTCAGGCCTGGAGGAATAAGCCATACAATGAGCTTCTCAGAGATCCACTCTGCGCATGCTAACGGTGCTTTGCTGGTAGAATATACTTGCATACCCATACCGGTAATGCACTGCTAATATAGACATCATGTCTGAGCCTTGGCCCCCCCATCTGCAAAGTGGAGATGATTAGAGCTGGTTGAAAAAAATTCAATTTTCCACAGGAGATTTGGGGGAAAAAATCTCTTTCCACCCTCTGTTTCCCACAACATACTTTGAGAGGGATTCCATAATACAGAGCAAAGTGAAATATGTACTGGTTTGGAACACCAAAAACTTTGAAAGATTTTGAAAACTTTTACATATACATTATGTATATGTATATGCATATGTATATGTATATATTCCAGAGTTCATTAAAAAACTCAGCCTTCAGTTCTTGAAAATTGAAAATTTGAACCTAAACTCTAAAATATCACCAAAATGTTTTTAGTTCCCTGTGTAGTTGTACAATCTCCAGTAACATTTTAGTCAAGATTAAAATTTTCGAAGCAGATCATTTTTCCGTTTGCTCAAAAAGCCATTCCCCCATCCCCCCCCCCAAAAAAAAAACCCAACCTGATGGAAAGTTTTGAGGACGCTCTAGTAATACAGTCCCTGTCACAGGCAGGAATTGTGGCGATACAACTGCTGAGGATCGTGGAAGGAATTCAGATCTACAGCAGTGGGACGTGTGTAATGAAGCACAACACCCAGAGCTCGGGTGTAAATTGGCTTAGATTGAAAGAAAACTTTCTAGCACTATACCTGGTGAAAAACATGGCCAGGAAGTGGGGGGAGACGAGGGAGCAGAACTGATTAACAGATGCCTCACCCAAGGCTGCGAAGCTGGCATCTCTTGTGATTGATATGGTCCTTTTAAAAGATCTATATAAATTATGTTTCCTCTCGTTTGAACTTAATCATATCCAAACTGCACATGCCCCCTGCCCCCAACACCCACACACCCTTCACGGGTTACATTGTTCCTGCTGGAATTCCTACAGCACGACACATGTGGGGTACCCACTAAGGAAAGCCTGGCGTGGATCAGCCCATTCACTAGGCATCAGGACATTCCAGACCTAGAAGCAGGAATAGGGGCTACAGAGAGAGAGAGAGAGAGAGATGACCCCAAATCAAGCGCCACACCCCTGAAATCAATTTCAAACCCCTTCCAACTTTGCCCTTTTCCCCAGCTGCTAGAATCCTCCTTCACCTTCAGTGACTAGTAACCACAATGCACTCAGTTCCTAAAATCCTCCTGCAACCAGTGTTCCCTGTAAGTTGTGTGCTTGTGCGGCCACTCAGGAGAGATTCAAATGCCGCCCAGCTGATTAGCTAGGTTTTTTTGTTTCTCTTAGTGGTGCACATTCATACATGCCTCAGTGCACATAAAATTATTCCACACGTGGATGGGAAAAATGCACGTGGATGGAAAAGATTAGAGGGAACACTGTCCTACATCCTCATTTGATAAATCAGACCCTATTCCACACCCCATCCACTAAAAAAACTCATCCTGCTGCTATCCCAAGCAGCTGAAATCTACACACCTTCAGCGACAGGCACATGCTGCCTAGCACAAATTGTGTCTGCCAAACCCCTCTTGCACCTCATCATCCCCCATCGCTCCAGGGGCCAGAACTTTCATACCCCAGGATGTTGGGTTCCATGAGCCCAGGTGGAGATGCAGGGCTCTTCTGATCGACTCCTCCTGGCAGCTGAGACCAGAGTCTTCCCAGCAAGAATTTAGGCACCTAAATGTGCGTTGGCCCCAATCTCCTTCCCCTTCGCCTCATGTAGCAAAACGAAGATCAAATGCCACCAGATCAGAACAGCAGGGCGCTATATCCATGTTGCTCTGGCATGAAATTGGCTGCTTTGCATCTCTGACCCAGGGTATGTCTACACTGCAGAGATTTTCCAGAAAAAGGGCCGTTTTTCTGGAAAAACAATACTTAAGTCCACACTGCTATTGCATTCTTTGGACAGAAAGGCTCAAGAATGGAGGGTTTTTTCTGACAGGAGTAAACCTCATTCTGCGAAGAAGAAGCCTTTTTCTGAAAAAGCTTTTCCAGAGAAAGGCGTGTGTGGACATGGAAGAGAGTGGTTTTTTTGAAAGAAGAGGCCTCCAGGAAAAAGCACAGGTGCCCACAATAATCTGTCCACAATAATCACTACTGAAATGCAAGATAGCGTCCAATCAATGTGGACACCATCTTTCAAAAAAGCATATCGCTTTTTCGTTGCGCTTTTGCTGTGCAGACACTCTTTCGAAAGAAGTTTTTCTGGAAGATCTCTTCCGGAAAAGCTTCTTCCACAAGAAGTCTGCAGTCTAAATGTAACCCCAGAGAGATGAAAGCAGCAAGGCAGGAAGTCTTATTAGGGGAGAGGAATCCTGGGAAGACCTCTGGCTCAGGCAGGAGCTGAAGCTAAGTTTCACAGTTTGTTTTTTAAAGGGAAACCCCTTTGGAGTTTTGGACAGTAAGCCAGCACATGGGTATAGATGTGGGGCTGAGAGGTAAGTAGCAACTCTCCCAGCCAGGCCGGGCACTGTGCCTTTTCGGGACGGCACCGGTTAACCAGCAGCCCAGTCAAGCTGGAGCAGTCCCCAAAGCTGGTCTCTTCTCCCATCTTTTTTTTGAGAGGGAAGGAGGCTGTTTTTTCCTGTTACCATAAGATGAGAAACAAATCTAGTTTTGTGGCCTGCTCTGTGGCTCCTGACATCATAGGGTTGCCAGGTGTCCGGTATTCTATCAGGGTATGTCTACACTACCCTCCTAGTTCGAACTAGGAGGGTAATGTATGCATACCGCACTTGCTAATGAAGCCCGGGATTTGAATTTCCCGGGCTTCATTAGCATAAGCGGGGAGCCGCCATTTTTAAATCCCCGCTGCTTCGAACCCCGTGTAGCGCAGCTACACGGGGCTCGAACTAGGTAGTTCGGACTAGGGTGCCTATTCCGAACTACCGGTACACCTCGTTTCACGAGGAGCAGCGGGGATTTAAAAATGGCGGCTCCCTGCTTATGCTAATGAAGCCCGGGAAATTCAAATCCCGGGCTTCATTAGCAAGTGCGGTATGCCTACATTACCCTCCTAGTTCGAACTAGGAGGGTAGTGTAGACATACCCTCAGACAGTCCGGTATTTGCACTCTTTGTCTGGTAAAAAAAATCAGAGAATACCGAACATGTGCAATGTCCGGTATTCTCTGATTTTTCCGGCTGCGCACTGGACGGAAGCCTGGTGGGGGTGCGGGGAGTGGCTGGGAATCCATCCCTGCCGGGCTTCTGCGCAATCACAGGCTTCCAGCAACGATAGTGGCCCCGCCTCCCAGCCTGGGACCTAAAAATACCGGAAGACGATCTGGCAACAATAGACGGTGAACTTCCACCCAAATGCGAACCTTCCCCTTCGCGCTCTGCTGAGCCCGGCGGCTTCTGCTGCCCCATGCAGACCCGAGAAGAAAAAGAGTCCGTTCTGTGCCAGAGCATTATGACCCAAAGTCCCTATACCATGGACTGCAGGGGGTCCGGCAGCACTGGGGTTACACAGCCGGAGAGGCTTCCGGTGTTCCTTGCACTGCCTCAGCCCAGTCACCTCCGCAGCTCCCGAGAAAGAGCTTCCCCCCTGAGGAGTAAGGACATTAGAAGCCAGTGCAAAGAATCAAATGAACCTCTCCCAGCCGCCCGACTGACCTCATCTACCAGCTGTGGACGGGCTCTGGCAAGCTAGCGGTGCTACCCACCAATCACGCAGGAGATAAATCACCAGCCAGCTCTTCCATTGCCTCCTTCGTCCCTCTCAGTTTCCGTCTGTCCCCTTCTTCTCCCAGGTGTTTTCTGCTCTGGATCTGCGCTGGACACAGCTAGGACTAGGGATGTAAAATCCCATGTAACGGGTTAACCCAGCCGGAGCAGTCCCTGCGCTCAGCGTGCCTGGGACGGTCATGGATATGGGCTGCTCTGAACACCGAGAGCAGCCCCTGTCCACAGCAGGCCCGGGTGCACCAGACAGGGGCACTGCGCCTGGGTTGGAGCGTCCCTGTCCATGCCGGGCCCTATGGGGCTGGAGCAGACTACACATAAAAGTCTATAGGTTAATGATATAGACTACACATATTTTCCCCTTCCCGCTTGCCAGCAAAATTTTTAGCAGGCAGGCTAGCAGCCTGGCTCAGTCCTGGCTCATGCCGGGTCCAGGACCTACCCCCGCTGTGGCTCTGCATATAAATTGTATTAGGAGCCAGGTGGGGTAGGCAGCCCGGCTCAGTTCCGGCTCGCACACGCCTAAGGAAAAGCGCGGAGCAGAGGAGGGGCTCTCGGGTGCCAGGAGGAGAGATGCCCTAAAGAGAACACGGTAAGGCCCCCAGATCAGCAATGGCTCTGTTGACCGGACTGCCCAGATTCACTTCACAGTGTTTCAGAGGCTACAAGGGAAATTCTTTCATGTGGGCTTTATGAAAGCCTGGTTCACCCACCTCCTTAATCCTACAGCAGCTACTCCGGCTCCAGCTCCCAGTCCACTGTGAGCCACACAGGAGACATGGGGCAGACCCCCAGATATATCAACATGCAGCAGACATCCATATTTAGAAAGGCTACCCCAGCCTGTTCTCTTTCTGGGATTACAGCACTCACTCCTGAGCATCTGGAGTGACACTTTAATGGCCACCAGGTGGATTTGAACCTGGGACCTCTGGAGCTGAGTATAGGAGCCTCTACCCTCTGAGCTAAAAGCCAGCTGGCTCCCAGCCCATGCTGTAGAGGGCTCTTGAGCTTAACCGTTGCTGTGGTGTAGGTACCACTTGCATTGCTCAGTAACCACACTAGGTTTGTGGGTTACAACACCACATTCCAATTTGTGTGGCTTGAGAGGGGAGGCCATCAGAGGGCTGGAGGACATCAATATGGGACCGGTGACAGCAATGCTTCTGAACCTTTCCTTTTCCATACGGGCATCCCCTCCCATCTAGGCAGGACCCCCGTAGGAGTCAGAAACATGGTGAATCCAGACTCTCAGCGTTGGGACCCACCAAACTGAGCCCCCACGGACTGCAGCTTGAGGGATGGTTTCCCTAGTGAGGCCTGTGGCTCTTCTCACAGCAGGCCTACTCCCACCCTGGTAACACGGACAGGCCACGGGCGGCAGCGCTGTCGTGTTGTCAGTATCCGTGTGAGCCCTGTAGCACCTCAGAGATGAAGAAATTCATTTGGGCACGAGGAAAGGGTTGCGGATACAGACCAACCTCCCAAGACCCACAATTCACCCTTGGCCTAACTCCACCCAAAGGGGAATTATTTCTGGCCCAACAATAAAAGTGTCATGGCAGCGGCAGGCGGCCTCACGGCTCATGCATTGGTGTTAACGTCTGGGAGGGGCTGTCTCCTCTCCTGGCTGGGCTGTGGAGATCAAAGCTCAGGCGCTGGGTTTCGTTTCCCTCCAAAACCGGCTCGCCAGCTTTTCCCCACAGCAGGCCTATCAGACGAGGCTGCGTTGCTCCTCCTTGGTGTCACAACCGAGCGGGCCTACAAGGCCGAACAACACAGTGACAATCGGTGACAAACGGACTGCCCAGCATCCCGTTGTCCCTGTTGCCATGGGGACATCAGCCAAGCGCGGCCAGGCGATTGGGAAATGTCAATAAGGGACCACACAAGGGACACAGGTGCTTGCAAATCGATACCGATCAATCCACTAATTGAACCTGCCAAGGCCATCCAGGGAGGGGGCGGTGAGAACTCATTTCTCCTGCATGACAAAAGTCAGAGCGAGAAGCGGCAAGAGTCAGCAATCGGCAAGGTAAACTTTTGGTTCCTCTTGCACCTTTCAGCTAAACGATGTGAAGCCCAGGGCATTTCAAGGGAACTCTTGAGGGGCCGACCATGCTCCACATACACTGTGTATCAGCCCCATTGCCTAGCCCAGCCGCTTGCTCATTATCAGAGAGGGGAATGAACTGGAAACCAAACCACCTTGAGTGCAGTCACCATGACGAGTCCTAGCAGAGATTCCAAGCAATTTAACTTCAATGCTCCTATGGCCTCAAAACCACAGTATCTTATTACCTCACACTTTACCACAGTCATCCTCACAACACCCTATGAAGTAGGGAACAGCTGTTATCCCCATTGCATAGGGGGGACACTGAGGCAAGAACCATGGCTGACTCAGGTCAGCTGACTCAGACTCACAGGGTCCGTGGAAGTCAGAGCCCAGGTACTAGACTCAGCTCTGCAGCCCAAGCCAGCTGGCCCAAACACCCCCAGACTCAGTGCTGGGTGGTGTGTGTGTGTGTGTGTGTGTGTGTGAATCACAGTGTAGAAATACTCTTAATGGCCTGCCTTCCCTCACTAAGAATGGCAAATTGATTAATGGTATGTCCTTGGATGAACAGCTATTGTGAGCCATGAGACAATAATATCAACACCCAACAGAAAGCCTCTTGCTATTAGCCCTTAGCACTTCCCTAACGCCCTCCCATCAGGGAGCTCAGAAGCACTTTTCAAATAGTAACGAATTAAGCCCTGTGCTAGGTGGAGGTTAGTGTCATTCTTCCCATTTTGTGGAGGGGAAAACTGAGGCAATGCAAAGGGAAGTGACTATCTGCTCGAACAGGGTGCTCAGAAAGACCCGGCTCTTGGACTGTAAGAGTTACCGGTGCAAACGCAACAGTGCGAGAAGTGAAGTCAACTTTTGGTTCTGCTCCGTATAACTTCTTCCCCAGTAGAACCTGAGACCTACGAATCTCTCAGAAATGGAATTGTCCAGAAGGCTGACTAAAACATTCTGGTTGTGCTTGCAAAAGTTCTCAGCTGAGCAGTGACTTTAGACAGCTTTAACATTTGACTACGCAGAAGAAAAATGCTGCTTTCCCTTTATTATTTTAATAGTTTATGTTTAACACGGTACTGTAGTGTCCGAGCAAATGAGTCTGCTCTGCAGCCTTAGCTGAAAGCCAGCTGTCTTTTAACTCAAGCAGTAGAGGCTCAGGCACGAAGCCCCAGAAGTCACAGAGTCGGTTTCATTACATTTGCTCTGTGTGTGTGTGTGTGTGTGTGTGTGTGTGTGTGTGTGTGTGTGTGTGTGTGTGTGTGTGTGTGTGTGTGTGTGTGTGTGTGTGTGTGTGTGTGTGTGTCTGCTCAGTCCTGATTGTGTACTTCTGGTTCAAATGAAGTGTTTGTTTGACAGATCAGTTTGTAACTCTGGTGTTCATAACTCTGAGGTTCTACTGTATGCCCTGGTCTACACTAGAGAGTTATTTCTAAATAACTCCCCCTATTTTAAAATAAGCAGAGTGTCTACACTATGGCTATGTCTACACTGGCACGTTCTCACACAAAAACTCTTTTGCAGAAGAGTTCTGCAAAAACTCTTCCAGAAGAGAGCGTCTACACTGGCACGTGCTTTTGCTCAAGAGATGTGCTTTTGCGCAAGAGCATCCATGCCAGTGTAGACACTCTCTTGAGCAAGAAAGCTCTGATGGCCATTTTAACCATAGAGCTTTCTTGCGCAAGAAATTCACGTTGCCTGTCTACACTGGCCTCTTGTGCAAGAACAGTTGTGCAAAAGGGCTTATTCCTGAGCGGAAGCGTCAGAGTTCTGGCGCAAGAAGCCCTGATTTTATACATTAGAACGTCAGTTTACTTGCGCAAGAACACGTAACCAGTGTAGACAGGCAGCAAGTTTTTGCGCATGAGCAGGCGCTTTTGCACAAGATCGCGCCAGTGTAGACACAGCCCATGGGTACATCTACACTGAGGCGCTATTTCAGTATCCCAGAATAGCTATTCCGCAGCTTTTAAGCAAGCCCGTTAATTCGAAATATAACAGGCTCGCTATTCCGACGTCTCTGTAAACCTCGTTCCATGAGGATGTTTCAGAACAGCAGTTTATTTTGAAATTTGGCACTGCGTAGACAGCGACAAATTACAAAATCAGATATTTCTAAATTAACTCAAAATAAGCTACGCAATTTGCATAGCTCAATTTGCATAGTTTATTTCAAGCTAAGGGTGCAGTGTAGATGCACTGTCTCAAGCCGGTTATTTTGAAATACCAGGCTGGTTGTTTAAAAATCTGTACTCCTGCTTTCCTCAAAGAATAACGCTTATTTCAAAATAGTTATTTTTGAATAGCAGCCGTGTGGACGCTCCACTGCCACTATTTTGAAATAACGACTCCCCAGAGTAATTTGATGTAATTACTCCCCAGTGCTTCCTGGGGCTCTGAGTCAAGGTAGGGCCTTCACAATAATGGAGCCTGTCTCAGACTAATTTCGAGGCCCCCCTGTAGTGGGGACATGCTATTCCGATTTTGTGATATCGGGAGTTATTTCCAATTTAGTTTTTTCGAAACAATTTCCCAGTGTAGACATGCCCTTCATGGTTTACATTAGAGCTAGCAGAAGCTTCTTCTAAATTCAAAATGCCGACACATTTTTACATTCACCTTTTCAATTTTGACCCGACCAAAATAGGGAATAAAAGAAAAACTTTGTCTCATCTTCCAACCATCCCAACTTCCCGCATATTTGTTATTTCCTGGAAAAACACATTTGAGCTCTTTCGTTCACACTCCCATTGACTTCGATGGAATCAGGGTTTGGGTTTTGGTCCTTCCCATTTTCTAGATTCCAGGGTTTCCACAGCAAGCTCCACCAGTTTCCAGGAGCGGGACTAATGTTTGGGCACTTCGGTTAACGCGGAGCATCCCGCAGTCTGCATTTTGGCTGATCCTCCTTCCTGCCCCACATCTATGCGGGTGGGCAAGAAAGAGTTAAGCGTGCAGCTGCCAGCCCGTGCAGTGTGGAGTTATGTTCAAACTGTTCCCATTGCTGCATGAAGTCAGCTGTCATTAGAGAACAAAGGCGCTCCGGCCCAGCTCAAGTTGTGTCACACTCGCAAGGCGCTCAGACTGCTCCCTGATTAGGATTTCTAAATCAGCCCCATCCAAGGCCCAAAGAATAAAGCTGCAGAACAATAAGCTGCTCACATTCACACAGCCAGCAGCCCCCCCACTCCTTCCCCCCACCACGGATTACTCTGTTGCTTGAGGGAACATCTTTCTTGCTGGGACCAGGCTCCAAATTGCCACATTGCTTGGAGGCTCGGAACTCTGGCTTCCTGGCCTTTTCGTCTCTCCACCCCTCAGCTTCCTTCCTAGGGAAGGGAACACACATGTCTTGTCCTCCTCTAGCCAGCTGTGGCCTGCCACACAGAATCATTCACCCATAGAACACACAAATGGGAAGGGACCTCGAAAGGTCATCAAGTCCAGCCCCCTGCCCTCCCAGCAGGACCCGGCACCGTCTAGAACACTCCAATCAGGGGAACTTGTTATGGAGGTGGATACTTTTCATAGGTAGCCCCAAAGGAGGCCCTAAACTTCTCTCTCCTTACGAGCAGTCTGGCTCCCTGGCCACTTGACAGGGCCAAATGCATCCCCCGTGTTAGTCCAGGAAGTTGCAACAGGGATAAGATGAGCCCAGATGTTGCTATATCGTGGCAAAGCTCTACCCGTCAGCACACGTCAGGAAAGAGCACCAGAGCAGTGTGCAGGTGTAACCCACCCACTGCCTGGGTCTGGGGCACTGTCCCACTTCCAGAGAGACAACGCGTCTGCTCTACTGCCTTGGCTTTTAGTTCAAGGGGTAGAGGTGCGTGCACCAAGCTCCAGAGGTCCCAGGTTCGGTTCTGCCTGGCAACATTACACAGTCTCCTCTTCATTAACCTCCCATTGGCACAAGCAAGGAAGGCAGGAGCCAGCCTCCCCTGTGCCTAGCCGGATTACAGACACACCACCACATGGACCTGCTCCCCAAAGCCTGAGATGCCTTCCCCACGGGGCTCTCCCCTGGGGGTGTCCATGGGGAGCAGGTGGGCAGCCCTGCCAGTCGTGGCCTTTCAGACTGTGCCACCTGCCTGTGTTTCCAGACAGGAAACCAGCTGCCTCCCTGGGATTGTGGGAAGTGGCATCGGGCAAGAGAATTGGTGGGCTCTCACCAGGGGATCGCTCACACGGCGCTGGGCTGCATGAGGGAAAGTTCGAAGTTTGGGTTCCCAAATCAGGAAAGCGCGAGTGCTCGTAGGACTTCACAGCAGGCAGGAGCTGGGCTGCAGAGGGTTCCTTCACACAACTTTGCCCAGGACTTTTATCCTGACCTCTGGAGTCCTTCTTGTTCTTCGAGCCCTGGCCTATCCTCGCCACATACTCCTGAACCCTCCGGCCCTGGCTATTCCATCCTGGATTCCCAACACACACCACTCTGCCAATTCACTGCAGCCCTCGCCTAGCATAGCCCCGCTATGCCCTTGCTGGGACACCAACGGTGGCAGCTATTCCTCCTTGCAAGGATGATGGCAGCCGGGGAGGGGGGGGGGGGGGAATGTCCTCGCTGAGGCTTAAGATGGCCCTGAGTTACGAACACCTCGGAAATGGAGGTTGTTTATTAACTCTGTGCCGTACAGGACAGGGGGCTGTTTGAAGAACACACACCTGCTGGCCAGGATGCTGGTCCCTTGTTTTCCTCCTCTGCCATTTCTCAGCCGCTTGAGCAAGGCAACGTTCTTCGAAACAGGTCGAGGCTTGATGTGCGATGTGACACCATTGCAGTCTAATGCCAGTCAGGGCATCTCAATTCAAGGGGTCCGCCCCTCTCCTCAAGACATACGTTCAGGAGAGAGCTCCCTCTGTCCTCTGACCATGACTAAGCTGAGAAAAGAGGACTTGCTGCAGAAGACGAGTACAGGTGGAACCTCTCTACTCCAGCACCCTCGGGACCTAACCGGTTCTGAACCAGAGAATTTTCCGGACCACAGGAGGTCAATATTGCTAAGCAGCATTATCAACCCTTCCACTGCTTACTGGGCTGTTAGAAGACATTTGGGGGTAGATTGGAGCTAATTAACAGCACAGAACACTGAGAGCCAGAACCAGAGGCTGTAAACAAACTTTACGGCACCGCAGGAAACTTGGCCACACCCGGAAGAAGTGGCCATCTGGCCAACTCACATCAATGCGGACGACAGATGTTTCCAGACCAGAGAGTTCTGGACTAGAGAGGTTCAGCCTGTATCAGCCATCTGCATACAATGGCCAGCCCAGCCAAATGGAGGTTTCATCAAAGCTGCCTCAACACTAGTGATGTTAATTACAGAGAGAACTTCCCCTCTCCTACGGCTCTGCCTGAGCTGGTGCTGTTTCCAGACCCAGACCCTTAAGATGGCTTCGGTCTGTCACCAAATATAGGACCCTAAACCCTCAATTACGACCCATAGTATCGCCTCTTTGTGCTTTCTTAGGCAGCGTTTTTCCTGTGAACTGGTGTATGTAGTGGACGCAGGGACTGGGACAGAGCCCATCCAGGCTTGTTTTGACTAAGTGGGCTCTGCTCAAAGCTACAAACTCACCCACAATATAAGGCAGTATTTAAAAATAGGGCACAGAAACCAAACCATCCAAAAGTGCAAAACAGACCAAGTCGCAGTACAAAGCCTGACACCCCTCCTCCTACAGAATGCCTTGCCATTTTGATTCTCCATATGTAAAACTTTTGTTCTAGTTTGACCGGAAAGATCACAAATTTAGTGTAAGAAAATATTATATGAGCCCAATAAACACATAAAGCAAAGTCAAGATACTTTGAGAAGTGGTTACAAACACAGGGTGGGGAAACAGACTTCCTGGTTCTGAGGATGACTCTTTATGTGGCTTTAGCTTCGTCATGTTGACCCCTCCGTGCCTCAGGGTACGTCTACACTAGCCCCCTAGATCAATCTAGGGAGGATAATGAGGGCGACCAGAATTGCAAATCAAGCCCGGGATTTAAATATCCTGCGCTTGATTTGCATGTTCCCAGCCGGTCACCATTTTAGAAATTGACTAGCCCGAAGTAACTGCCCATGTCTACACACGGCAGTGAAACGGGATTCCGATTTAAAGCCCTAACTCGAATTAGCTGGTATTCCTCCTGCAAGGAGGTTTACCAGCTAATTCAAATTAGGGGCTTTAAATTGGAATCCCATTTCATTGCCGGGTGTAGACACGGGCAGTTACTTCGGGCTAGTCAATTTCTAAAACGGCGACTGGCCGGGAACATGCAAATCAAGCGCAGGATATTTAAATCCCGGGCTTGATTTGCAATTCCGGTCGCCCTCATTATCCTCCCTAGATCGATCTAGGGGGCTAGTGTAGACGTACCCTCAGTTTCCCCATCTGCTAGAAGGAGATAACACATATTTAGTTGTCTTACCAGAATCCAAGACATTAACCCACAGAGGGCACATCATTAAGGATCCCACCTGCATTACACATAGGAGCTGTGTTGTAACTAATTTGATTGTAACTGTGGAGTAGGTTGGCCCTCAGCGGAGACAATAGCGGGCAACCGACTGTGTGCATACAACGGAAGTTACAGCTATTCGGGAATATCTGCAGAATGAACACCAAGCAAAAAGTTAAGACCCTGGTATCCTACATAATGGATGGACCAAAGAGGAGAGGCAGACCCCACAGAGAATGGGTAGGTGATATAGTAGATTTGTGCAGAGCTACTCTACAGAAACTAAGCCACTCGGCACTGGATGGGGAAAGATGGAAGGGAATAGTGAGGACACCAATGGGTGCTGAGCCCATGGCTGTTGTTGATGATGACGACTGTGTACCAGAGGGGCCTCGGAGCATGGCATATTAGCAGAGCTCCATGAGGAGTCAAGACGTATTGCAAGTAGGGTTGCCAGGTGTCCAGTACTGAACCAGACAGTCTGGTATTGTGAACTTATGTCCGGTATTTTCTGATTTTCTTCCCGGCCAGGAGGCGAAAATCCCGGGTGCTTATCGGGTTCCGCAGGGGAGCTATCTGGCCCGGCACAGGGAAGTAAGACGGCGGATGGCCGCTAGCAGCCTGTTAGGGCCAAAAAGCCTCAAAAGTGTTTCTTAAGGGGGCCATGCTGGTGGTTTGGGTTTTTTTTGGGGGGGGGGTTGGTTTTTTTGCTTAGCAACTCTCGGGGTCCTTTTTTTGCTTGTTTTGTTCGGTATTTTTTCAGAAACCATCTGGCAACCCTAGTTGCAAGTCAGGATTAACAGAGCGGCACATGCGGGTTTACCTAACACCAGCCATTCACCCATTGCAGTGATGACAAGGGCGCTCAAGAGACGCCTTCCCCGTACAATTGCGAAGATGCATTTTCCTGTCAACTCAAGGGGACCAAATTTCCCTCCTACAAAGTCACTGAGGTTGTCGAGCCTGCAGAGCAGAGGAGTACGCAGGGTTTTGCCTTCCTCCGCTGGAATAACATCCTCAGGATCATGCCCACCTCCCCTGCCCCACCACTGGTGGGCTGGGGATAGGCAGAAAGAGACGCCCTGGTGGGGGAGAAATACAGGCTGCCAGCAGGTGCAATGAGTAAACAACTCAGCAGAAAGCAATGTGGAAAAAAAATATGTGGAGATCGGTTGTTCCCTCCCTCCTCCCCTCACCCCAGTGTGACACACACACACACACACACACACACACACACTTTCTCTCTCTGCCTCTCAATCTAATCACAGTGGCTTTGGCTACCACATGACAGGGCCAATCAGTCTGAGGGAGGGGATTGAAGGCACGCCTCCTTTTTCACGCTAGGAAAGGATTTTAATTTCTGGAGAGCACAATGACCAAAAAAAAAAAAAAAAAAGCCAATCAAGCTGGGATCAGCTGTGGGCAGGGCTGCTGCGGGTCTGCTTGTCCCAGAGGGGGGTGCAGGGAGACATATTTGGCCGTGTGGGAAACCCACAGCCTCAGCTTCTCACACATTGTTCTCCTCTTCAGCTCCCCCCCCTTCCCCGACCAAAGCCGTTAATGCCACAAAAGATACTTTGCCCATTGTGTGGTAGACAGCTGAGAGGATAGAGTTCGCCTGACACGGCTTTAGGGACTCTCTCTTGAGAGGGGATGGAGCAATCCAAATGGAGAGTTTTGATGCTTATCATACAAAAGAATTCAATCCATTTAGACCCCTTTCTCGCTAATCTGGGCCTGTGGGGGGTTAAATATGGTTACATTTTCATTAGGTACTAATAGCGAAAGGGCAGCGAAGGGGAGCACGGACCCGGGTATTGTCAGACGGATGGTTCAGAAAAGGGCCGCGCGCTGTTGCAGCCCTGGTCCCTGCGCGGAGGCATGCTCGGAGTGGGAAATTGTGTCACACCGCACTGGTGGCTGCCAAATTCCATCAATGGAAACAGTCGTGTTTCTTCCGAGTTGAAATTGTCAGCAAGAGAAGGAGGGGGAAGGTGGTCGGGCGGGGGGAGGGAGTAACAGAGAGAGAAAGGGACAGCAGAGATGTGTCTATATGGCCAACGGCACCCACAGATCTGGCCTTACCATGAGGTAAACTGAGGCGGCCACCTCAGGTGCCAGACTGTGGGGGGCACCACTAGGACCCGAGTGTAGAAAATTGTGTCTGCTGATGGTGTATTTGGGGGCGTCATTTGAGCTCCCCGCCTCAGGTGCTAAAAGGCTATTAGCCAGGGGATAAAATGGTGTCCTTGGCCTCTGTTTGTCAGAGGCTGGAGAGGGATGGCAGGAGACAAATCACTTGATCATTGTCTTCGGTCCACCCTCTCTGGGGCACCTGGTGCTGGCCACTGTCGGCAGACAGGCTACTGGGCTAGATGGACCTTTGGTCTGACCCAGTACGGCCGTTCTTATGTTCTTATGTAATGTTGTGGGCTAGAACTGTGCACCCAAACCTGCAGGACTGGTGGCACAAAACCTGGTGACACAAAATACCTCCTATCGGTGCTGGCAAAAAGGCCGGCCTGGGCTGGGAGAGAGGAAGGTCAGTTTTACAAACATAATGTGAGTATTTTGAAGGGAGAATGTCCGCGGCTGCATGCAGCCTTGCGGTGAACACACCAAACGCCTGAATTGTATCGCCACTTCCTCCAGCATCTCAAATCCCAGCTTGTTAACAAGTGAGACAGGTCACCGATACAAAAGGAAGCCCCCAATGTGTTTGGGCCTCCTGTTGGGAATGTGAGCTGCCCTGTTTAAGCACCCAAGACACCACAGTGATGGGAGCCTTGCGAATAATAACAACTTTCAGCTCTGCCACCGACTTGCTCCGATCTTGGGTAAGTCACTTATCCCTCTGGTGCTGCAGTAAATCGGATAACGGGCTAGTCCTTACACACCTCGCTGGATTAAAGTTCCAAAGCTACTTTGAGCTCCTGAGCTGGAATGGGCTGTAGATACCAAGATACCATTGTATTTTGCCTCGGTGTGTTAATTCAGAAGGTGCTCAGATAAGAAATGCCTTGGCCCAGAGAGCGAGCTAGCCTCCAACACACCAGAGGCAGCTGATTTTCAGGCCTAGAGCACAGATAAAATTAATCAGGGAAGTGGAATAGGTGAAAAGGGGCATAATAGTTAATAGTATCAAAAAAGGCAAAGTACTAATCGTAGTTTGCTTGCAGACAGGCCATGAGCAACCACTCATATTTTTCATGTCATTTTCAGTGAAGAGAAAAATCAACCAAGAAAGAACAAAAGTAAAGTCTACAGGCTAAAGCGCACAGAATATCCCTGCCCCCAGCTGACATCAGCAGTGATCCATAGATAAGAACTGAACACAAAGCAGTCCTTAAGAGATGTTAAGGTGCAGTGCAAAGAATAGAAGGACACAAGAGTGACATAATTAAATCCATTACACCAATCCTTCTGAAAGCCTCAGAGGAGTAGCTGTATTAGTCTGTAAGGGTGCATCAACACGGCACCCATAGCTTGAAATAATCTATGCAAATTGAGCTACGCAAATTGTGCCGCTAATTTCGAGTCAATTTCAAAATGGCTTATTTCGAAATTTGGCACTGTCTACACAGCACTTATTCTGAAATAAATCGTGATTCTGAAATATCCCTTACTCTTCATGGAATGATGTTTACAGGGACGTTGGAATAGCAAACCCATTATATTTATATTCCACACTCAAAAGACGTGGACTAGCAGCTATTTCAGGATACCTCTGGTAGCCCGAAATAGTGCTGCAGTGTAGACATAGACTAACTGAAAAAAATCAACAAATCGTCATGCAGCATCTTAGGAACGAACAAAAATTGTAGAAGGTATCATGAGTGGCTTGTACCCAGGAAAACTCATGATGCCATCAGTCAATTTTTGTCAGTCCCTAAAGTACTGCAGGACTATTTGGATTTTTTTAAAGTTTTTTCAATCCTTCTAAGTTCTGGAAGAATTCAGGAGCAGATCTTTTTAACCGTGACAAGTAAATCCCAGAGTAGAGTCCCAAAATCATTTAAGCTAAAAGTGGATTCATAAGTGGCTCCCCCTTGAGATTCTTACGATTAGGATAGACAAAACATGGGACAACGTTCAGCAGGGAACAATTCCCGTGTGGCTTGCTGAGGTGATAAGCTAATGGCCTCCTAGCAGAGCTGGAAGGAAAATGTATTTGAAATGTTCAGACAAAATTCCAAACCCATGATTTTGTTCTGTGAATTGGGGGGGGGGGGGGGGGTAAGACTGAACATTACCCAGATCTTTTACGAAAACTAGAAAGTGTGTTCACGGAAACGTTACGTTATCTTGCCATGGTTTCTGAACAGACGTTTTTCACTCTGAAAGGATGCTTTGATGAGTCGTTTTCAGCCAGCTCTACTCAAGCTTTTTCCGACCCCTCTTCCTGATTATTCTATTGAGCCGGAAACTGGAGATGCAAAGGAGAAGTGGGGTCCGGCCCTGCGGGTTTGACTCACACCCACACGACGCGGCTGCCCCACAGATTAGACCCCGCAGGGTCACCGCCGCTGTGACTTCGGTTGTAAGGTTGGGGTCACTGCTTTCATCCTTGCCTGACTCGTCCCCAGTAACCTCTGCAGCAGCTGGGGCTGTTCTTTCCTCCTTTCATCCCACTCATATGACAGGCGGCAACCCAGCAGCCCGCTTCAAAGGAAAGGGGCTCAGGTCATCATTTCTGGATCCACGACAGGAAGGAGCCCGTCGCTTTGGGGTTCATCACAACAGGAGCCAGGGATGCCTGGTGGCTAAACCTCTTGGCCAGCAAAGGAGCAGGATCTGTGCTCGAGATGGTGGGTGCATTTACGCTGGTAGGTCTCTCCGTCCAGCACAGGGGTGGGCAATCATTTTTGATGGGGGGAGGCCACTCCAAGATTTTGGAAAGTGCTCAAGGGCCGCACCTGTCTACTGAGGGGGTGTGGAGGTTGGGTGCAGAAGTGAGCTCGGGGCAGGGGGTCGGGGTGCAGGACAGGGAGTGGGGTCTGAGCAGGAGTTTGGGTGAAGGAGGGAGTTGCCACCTAAGGCAGTGAGCGTGCAGAAGGTTTGGGTGGTGACCCTAAGGCAGGAAGGGGTGGTGATTGAGGGCAGTGATTTGGGTTGCAGGAGGGGGTGGGGTGCCAGAGGCAGGCTCTGGCCAGGAGCCGCTTACATAGGCGGTTCCCTGCCTGCCGCAGCTCCAAACAACTCAAAGTCACATACCTGGGGGGGAAGGCTTCACGCACTGCCCCCACCCCCAGCACAATCTCTCAGCTCCCATTGGCCAGAAACTGGCCATGGGACCTGTGAGTTTGTGCTGGGAGCAAGGGAAGGACACAAAGTCTCCTCACTCCCAGGCTGTGTCTACACTGGCCACTTATTCCGGAAAATCAGCTGCTTTTCCAGAATAACTTGCCAGCTGTCTACACTGGCCTCTTGAATTTCCAGAAAAGCACTGACGATCTAATGTAAAATCGTCAGTGTTTTTCCGGAAAAACTATGCTGCTCCCGTTTGGGCAAAAGTCCTTTTCCGGAAAACTGTTCCGGAAAAGGGCCAGTGTAGACAGCACAGTAGTCTTTTCCGCAAAAAAGCCCTGATCGCGAAAATGGTGATCGGGGCTTTTTTGCGGAAAAGCGCGTCTACATTGGCACAGACACTTTTCCACAAAAAGTGCTTTTCCGGAAAAGCATCCTGCCAATGTAGACGCACTTTTTCCGAAAATGCTTTTTACGGAAAACTTTTCCATTTTAAGCATTTCCGGAAAAGGGTGCCAGTGTAGACGTTGCCCCAGTGCATGGCGCAGAGAGGCACATGCAAGAACCAGCCACTTTAAGCAATCTGCTCCCTACGTGAGGGTCCCAGTAGGGCAGGCTGGATTCAAAGTAAGGCATTAGTAAGGCATTTGATACGGTCTCGCATGATATTCTTATTGATAAACTAGGCAAATATAACTTAGATAGGGCCACGATAAGGTGGGTGCATAATTGGCTGGATAACCGTAGTCAGAGAGTTGTTGTTAATGGTTCTAAATCCTGCTGGAAAGGGATAACAAGTGGAGTTCCTCAAGGGTCTGTTTTGGGACCCGTACTGTTCAATATCTTCATCAATGATGTAGATATTGGGATAGAGAGTACTCTTATTAAGTTTGCAGATGATACCAAACTGGGTGGGGTTGCAACTTCTTTGGAGGATAGGGACATAATTCAAAATGACCTTAGCAAGTTAGAGAAATGGTCAGAGGTAAACAGGATGAGGTTTAATAAAGAGAAATGCAAAGTGCTCCACTTAGGAAGGAACAATCAATTCCATACATACAAGATGGGAAGCGACTGTCTAGGAAGGAGCATGGCGGAAAGGGATCTAGGGGTCATAGTGGACCACAAGTTGAATATGAGCCAACAGTGTGATGCTGTTGCAAAAAAAGCAAATATGATTCTAGGTTGTATCAACAGGTGTGTTGTAAGCAAAACTCGTGAAGTCATTCTGCCGCTCTACTCTGCACTAGTTAGGCCTCAGCTGGAGTACTGTGTCCAGTTCTGGGCACCACATTTCAAGAAAGATGTGGAGAAATTGGAAAGGGTACAGAGAAGAGCGACAAGAATGATTAAAGGTTTAGAGAACATGACCTATGAAGCCAGGCTTCATGAACTGGGCTTGTTTAGTTTGGAAAAAAGAAGATTAAGGGGGGACATGATAGCGGTTTTCAAATATCTAAAAGGGTGTCACAAGGAGGAAGGCGAAAATTTGTTCCTCTTGGTTTCTGAGGACAGGACAAGGAGTAATGGGCTTAAAGTGCAGCAGGGGAGGTTTAGATTGGACATTAGGAAAAAATTCCTAACTGTCAGGGTGGTCAAATATTGGAATAAATTGCCAAGGGAGGTGGTGGAATCTCCCTCTCTGGAGATATTTAAGAACAGGTTAGATAGACATCTGTCAGGGATGGTGTAGACGGAGCTTGATCCTGCCTTGAGGGCGGGGGGCTGGACTCGATGACCTCTCGAGGTCCCTTCCAGTCCTATTATTCTATGATTCTATGAAAGGCTTGGCAGGCTGGATCTGGACTATCTTGCCCATCCCTAATCTATCACATAGTCATGTATTAGGGGAGTTTAATTCTTCTGTAGCCCACACTCTGCCAGTACCTTTCTGCCACGTTACTCAGAGCCCGGCAACGTCTATCACCAGCCATGGGTAGCGTGATTTAGCAATGAAGGCAACAGACTAGGAAAGTCAGGAGACATGAATCGACAACAGAGCTGTGCTACTGACTGGTTGCATAACCTTGGGCAAGTCACTTTATTTCTCTCTCTGCCTTTGCTTTTCCTCCTGTCATTTATTTGTCTTGTCTATTTAGATCCAGAGTTTGGATCTGGAATTCTGGGACAAATTTACCCCCACCAAAAAGTGTAACTGATACATATTATCTACCAAGTTTACATGAGCTTGATTATCAGCTGGTGTAAATCCACATGGCTCAACTGGAGTCCATGGAGTGCCACCAGTTTACACCAGCAGAGGAACTGCCTTACGTGTATTATTTACTGGTGACTTACATGAACGGCAAAAACATTTGCAACATTTTATAAGGTAGCCTGCACTGGTATTTTTGTTGTTGATGACACATCTCAAGACTCTAATACTTTGGTGTTAACTGGCATAAGTCCCAGCTTTGTGGGAGGGAAAAGGAGGCAAGTAATTCATTTAACTGAATCTGGTCGCTTAAAAAAAATCCAAGCACAAAAACACAGCCCCTATGGCGGACGCTTTTGAGGGGAAACTACCTTCTGATTCCTGGCCGTGTCCAAAAATTACTACCGGTCTCTGCAATTATGAGAAGTAAAAGATTAAAAAACATGAGGCAAAGTGCATTTGCATGCTAATAGCTCCCGTTGGTAGTACCGGGAGGCTGTAGCTAACAACAAAGCAGAAAACTCCTCTGCTGGAGAAATATTAACCCTTGTGGCCACTTCTCACTTCTTTGCCCCGGGGTTTTAACAGGAAGGGATAAATTCAGGTATGTTCTTAGCAGGTCTTGCAACACCACCGTCAAAAGAGTTTCTCCCACTTATATCAGTGCTTGAGTATGGCCCCCAGGGTTTGAGTCCTAAAGTCTCAGCTGACTTGGAAAGTCAAGGGTTAAACTTTGCTTACTCACGCCATCTGCAGACTAGCCTTTAATGGGTTGGGGGTGGAATGGGGGGGGGAAGCTTTAAATAGTACAGGTTTCACTAGTGACTGGCATTCCAGTAAAATGCCTTCTAGTTCCTTATGAACTGCTGCTGCAATAACAGGTTTCCGTTTGAGTCAAAATAGCACAGGTGGGCAAGTTACCTGGAAGCCATAAAGGGGAAGCACCAACATCTCAAAGTGTTGCCTAAGATTTTAGCTGATCACAGAGGGGGAAGGGACCCTGAGAGACACAGACCCTAGCACCACTCAGTACAGCAGGATGTCACCTAAAGAACACCCCAATTTCTAAACATGACCCCATAAGAAGGAGGCTGCTTGAGCAAAAGCTGTGGGCAGATCAGGCCGTGCTAAGAGAAGCAACTGCAAAACCAACGGAAAGCTTTTCAGACTTTGGAAGGAGAGTCGGCTAAAGTTGAAGGGTTTGATTCTCCTCTCGTTTGTCAATCAAGAGTCACTCCACTTGAAGCCAACTGGGGGTGCTCAGTCTCTCTGAAAAAGCCATCCACTTTCATTGAGATGCCTCAATATAAGCATCCAAGCTTTGGCCTTTGCTGTCTTAAGGCGATGTCTACACTGGGAAGGGGTGGTGACAAAAGTGCTGTCGAGATGCAACAGTCGCGGAAAGTGAAAACTGGTCAAACCTGTTTTTCTGCCTCCCATTGTTGACATGTCCTGGCCACATCGCTAGCAAGTTGTTGACACATAGAGCAAAGCATTGTGGGTGAGCATCCCACAGTGCAGTGTTGTGGGAAGACAGAGCTGATCCCTGCAATTCTTGGGATTCCCTCCTAGCTCTGGGAGCTCTCCGTGCTGAGGAATGTCAAAGCAGCACAGCCGTCTCTCCAGCCCTCCCTCTGCAGCGGCCACCTGCCTGCCGCTGTGTTCCTAGCAGGGCAGAACAGAAGCAGTCTAATGATTTGTTCTTTGTTTGTTCCCTAGACAGAGCAGCTCCCTCAGCTGACAGATACTTCCCAGAGCTTTGAAAGGGCAGTGGGGGCGGGGCAAGTGTCTGCAAGGCAGCAGAGATCACAAAACACTGAGCACGGCATTGTGGGATACTGGCAGAAGAGTTCTCTCGACAAAACAAATAAGAGTCCACACTGGCTCTTTGTCAAGAATAAGGAGAGGTGAAAAGACAAGTCTCTTGCAGGGCTGGAAGTGTTTGTCACTAAAACTGGGTGTTTTTCCCAGCAAGTCACATTGTAGTGTAAATGCGCTCACTGTTTTGTCAGCAAAAGGCAGTTTTTGACAACAACACATGCTAGGCTGGACCAGGCCTTGGTCAGTTTCTCTAGCCCCCACTTTTCCCTGCAATCCATCCCATTCCCGGTATTCCATCCCATTTATCTGTACTATTTACCCTTCAGTTAAGGGTGAGCATGCCTGTTCCCCTCAGAAGGGGGCACTGGGCCTATGAGGTCCTTCACTTGGAGTTCAACTCAGCATGCATCCTAACATTCCAAGTCAATAATTCCTCTCCCTTGCCTCCAGGCAGTGCGGCCTAGCAGCCAGAGTCAATAGTACAGCCCCCTGCCCACAGGGCAGTGCGGCCTAGCAGCCAGCATCCATAGTACAGGGCAGGCTCCAGACCCTTATGGGGCTGGTGTGGAGGGAGTAGGGGATCCCAGGCCTGCCCTCTCCACCAGTTCCCAGCCCAAGGCCCTGTCAATGGTGGAGTGCATCACCAATAGCTCAGCAGAGAATTCGGCCAAAATATTCAGAGCACCCAGGGTTCAACTCCCCGCCCTGGGCTACTTCCTACCAGTTGCAGTCTGCTCCGGCTCCGTTTCCCAGCTTGGGGGCTTCTGCTGCCATCCCCGGCGACCGCGTCTGCATGCACCTGTGCTTCTCCTTCAGGAGCTCCTGCGGCACCTCCTTCGTCCTCCGCAGTCGGCACAGAATGAGCTGCACCCCGGGGCCTTTATAGCCGGCCTCCATCTGGAGCATGCCCAGCAGGGTTGTGGGGGCGGGGCCTTCTCAGCCAGGAAGCCAAGCTTAACCCCTGCTGCTCCAGTGCAGGGTTGGAACACCCCATCACGCCTTCTCACAGTCCTGTTGTATTCCCAGTTCATTTCTGATCAGCTGTCTACCCTCACCTCTAGCTTTCTTTTGCCATGCCAACTCCCAAAATGCTTCTGCCTATTGAGTTTGGGATTATTTCCACCTGCCGGGGTATTGGCTTCCACTTCTCCTAACAGAATCCCAGTGAGCTTGTCTTGGTTCACATTTCTCAAGTATGAAAGCCCCTTAACAGTATCCTTTCTCTTCGGAAGTATCTTCCCAACTCCTCCCATTGTCATCCTCTGTGAACTGCATTAGCACGCTCTTTAGGCATGCTAAATAAAACTCATTTTAACAATGGGCATGGCTAGAGTAGGGGAAAGGTTAGAATGGTAGTTAACACGGTGTAACTGACCTCAACCTTCTCCTAGTGTAGACACAGGATAACACCTTTTACCTCAACCTCGCTGGTTAAAGTCAATCGGAGAGTTACTCTGAAAGAGCTAAATTGGCGCGACCTAGGAGAAAGGTCATGGTTAGCAGGGGTATGTCTACACTATGCAGCTTTTAGCACCGGGGGTGGACAAAGCCCTGTTGCTAAAATGCCAGGCAGTCAGTGTAAACACTGCTGGCCTTTTTGCCAACAGAAAGCTTCCACGCCCGTATGAGTGGTGTTTGCTTTGTGGACAGGAGAACACTCCTGCCCACAAAGTGCTGTTTACACTAGTACTTGCCGTGACAACTCTTTTGTCATCGGGGGGGAAGGAGTTTAAGCACCGGGGAACGACAAAGTCTGTGTTTCGCTAATATCATCCATTTCTCCTAGTGCAGGCATCTCTCCTGGTTTCTCCCGTACCTTCCCTCCAACATGACATATTGCCATTTACCATGGGTGTTTATTAGTGGATCTTTAACTTATGTTCAGACTTCATGACAACGCCCCCTGTCCAAGCCAGTTTAAAAATTAATTTTTAAGTAATATTTTGTGTGTTAGCCTGAAAATTCAAATTCAGTCAATCATCTTCGTTCACCTTCCGCTGCTAACTTGGTAATTCTATCCCAAAAGAAGCAAACCAGTTGGTATGTTTGCAAACCTAGATCCATTGGCTCCTCCTAATCCTTTCTCTGCCAACCACCACTGCCGTACAGACACTTGATCACAGAATGGAAAAAAAAGGAGGCAGAGGATAGCTAGAAAAGGTGAGCAACTTTTGCATATACAGGTTGAACCTCTCTAATCCGACACCCTTGGGACTTGACCGATGCTGAACCAGAGAATTTGCTATAACACGGGAGGCTCATATTGTCTAGTAGCATTAACAACACTTCCGCTGCTTACTGCGCTCTTAGAAGACATTTAGGGGTACATTAGCACTAAATAACGGCACAGAACATTGAGAGCCAGGACTGGTGGCTGTAAACAAATTTTATGGGACCGTGGGAAACTTGGCCACACTCATGAAAAGTGGACATCCGGCTCACTAACATCCTGCTGGACCATGGATGCTGCTGGACTAGAAAGGTTCACCCTGTACAGGCAATCAAGTCAATCAAAAATGATAGGACGGGATATGCAAAGAAAAGATGCAATAACACTGCAAAAATAGTCATCCAGGTGTTCATTTACAGCTGAGGATCAGAGCTGAGTGAAGCTTTGCAAAGGACTTTTGCTTTGCAGAGGATGTTTGCATCCCCTTCCCTCTTCCGACTTTGGTGTTTACAATGCAGACAAGTCTCCAACGTTCAAAGGGTATGTCTCCGTCGATGGAGCCATGTAGATGAGCTTTGTAGACATAACAAAATGAAGCGGCGATTTAAATAATCGCCGCTTCATTTACATCAAAATGGCTGCCATGCTGTGCTGATCACAAGTTTGGCGGCACAGCGTGGTAGTCTGGACGCTCGGCGGTTGACATCAAAAGCCTTTGTCGACTGCTCCGGTAAACCTCATCCCACGAAGCATAACGGGGCGGTCGACATAGGCTTTTGATGTCGACCGCTGAGCGTCCAGACTACCGCGCGGTGCCGCCAAACAGCTGATCGGCACAGCGCGGCAGCCATTTTGATGTAAACGAAGCGGCGATTATTTAAATCGCTGCTTCATTTTGCTATGTCTACAAAGCTCATCTACATGGCTCCATCGACGGAGCCATGTAGTGTAGACATACCCAAAGTGAAACTGAGTCCAAACCTCAGCGCTCTACCTGGTTTCTAACTGAAACCAAAAGCCAACCCAGAAGTCAGCCCACATTCATGACCCTTGGCACAGGACTCCCTCTGAAAGGTTCAAAAGCCTCAGTGAATCTGGCCCTACACTCACGCTTGCCATGGTGAGGTGAGGGTGAACTAGCTGGCCTCCCAGGTCCCTTCCCACATTTCTATGAATCTATAAACTACAAATCTCTGACATTTTTTCTCAGTGCTAATGACGTTGTCCACACAGACCCAGTCAAATGGAGCAGTTGCTGAGCCAAATTCTTGTGTCGGCTATGCTGGCGTAAATGCAGAGCAACGCCAGAGAAAGCAGTAGGGTTCCTTGGGATTCCCTTGGTGTGTACGAGTGCAGAACTACCACCACCCCCGCCTACTCACGTGAGGTGAATTCAAGCTACAGGCTGAATAAAACACTGATGCTGTTCATGTCTCATTTCTCACCCTCCCCCCAACGTTTGTCTCAAGTTTGGGCAAGCTCAGTTTTCCTTTCAAGGGTTGATAGCTATCTGCTGTGATCTAAGGAGCAATTTCCTGAGCCAAAATTTAAAAGGCATTTTCCTAACCAACGATGACTCTGAAAGGGAGGCAGCCGGCAGTTTAGAGTTAACTGCACAGGGAGACGTTGAGTGGGTTTGCAAATGAGATAAAACAGCCCTCTAGAGACCTTTCCACGTGACATGAAGTCATTCTTCTGCTCTACTCTGCGCTGATTAGGCCTCAGTTGGAGTATCGGGTCTAGATCTGGGCACCACATTTCCAGGAAGACGCGAGAAACTGGAGGGGGTCCAGAGAAGAGCAACAAAAATGACTGAAGGTCTAGAAAACATGAGCTATGAGAGAAGACTGAAACAATTCAGTTTGTTTAGTTTGAAAAAGGAAAGACTGAGAGGGGGCATACTAGCAGCTTTCAAGTACAGGCAGTCCCCGGGTTACGTACAAGATAGGGACTGTAGGTTTGTACTTAAGTCGAATTTGTACTTAAGTCGGAACTGGCATCCAGATTCAGCCGCTGCTGAAACTGACCAGCGGCTGACTACAGGAAGCCCAAGGCAGAGTTTCTCTGCCCCAGGCTTCCTGGAATCAGCTGCTGATCAGTTTCAACAGCAGCTGAATCTGGATGCCTGGGACAGAGCAGCTGGGGCGCTGCTGGGTAGGTCTCGGCAGCGCCGCACCTCAGCGCTGCGGGGACCAACCCGGCAGCAACCCGGGTGCTCTACCCCAGGTGTCCCCAAGTCAGCTGCTGCTGAAACTGATCAGCGGCTGATTCCAGGAAGCCTGGGGCAGAGCAACTCTGCCTCGGGCTTCCTGTAGTCAGCCGCTGATCAGTTTCAGCAGCAGCTGACTTGGGGACGCCTGGGGCAGAGCAGCTGGGGTGCTGCTGAGTTGGTCCAGTAGCGCCAAGGAGCAGCGCTGTGGGACCAACCGGCAGCACCCCAGCTGCTCTGCCCCAGGAGTCCCGAGAAAAGCCTGGTCTGCTGGGGGGGGGGGGCGCACTAGCTGCGCCCTCCCCCCCCCCCCCCCAGCAGACCATGGAGACGCGGGCGGCGGACCGAGATGCGCCACGGTCCCGCCGCCCGGGTCCTCCGTGGCTTTGCTCCGCGTCTCCCTGGTCTGCTGGCCCCCCCCCCAGACCAGGGAGACGCGGGCAGCTTTTCTCGCCCCGGAGGACGAGGGCGGAGGGACCTCGGCGCGTCTGGGCGGTCCTGCCGCCCGCATCCTCTGGGGCGAGAAAAGCCCGTTTCGTAAGTGCGGATCCGACATAAGTCAGATCCGCGTAACTTGGGGACTGCCTGTATCTAAAAGGGTGTTACAAGGAAGGGAGAGAAAAACTGTTCTCCTTGACCTTTGAAGACAGGACAAGAAGCCATGGATATATGAGTATCTTAAACTGCAGCAAGGGAGGTTTAGGTTGGACATTAGGAAAAACTTCCTGCTTGTCAGGGTGGTTAAACACTGGAATAAGTTGCCTGGGGAGATTGTGGAACCTCCAGCGCTGGAGATATTTAAGAGCAGGTTAGATAAACATCTATCTGGGATGGTCTAGATCAATGTTTCCCAACCAGGGTTCCGCGGAATCCTGGGGTTCCGCAGACCATCATCAGGGGTTCCGCGAGAAATCGTGGAATAAATAAATAAATGTTTTTCCTTACAATGTAAGCTGACATATATAAATAAAAAACAGCTCTTTACAAATACATTTTCTTGACAATAATTTAGCAGTAATTAAATTGTGCTCCCTGCTATCAACTTTTTCTGGCCAAGCAGAACGTTTTCATAGGTGGGGGTTCCTTGGGATATGAAAAATTATTTTAGGGGTTCCTCCATGGGAAAAATGTTGGGAATCACTGGTCTAGATGGTGCTTGGTCCTGCCATGAGAGCCGGGGACTGGACTTGATGACCTCACGAGGTCCCTTCCAATTCTAGTGTTCTATGATTCTATAAACTGTGGGAATAAATACAGAAGTGAAACAGTTAAGGAGCACCAAACAATAAAGGATCCAAGACCCATCCAGGATTTGCTATAGATCAGGGCTACTCAACTTTGGAAGCCCAGGGGGCCACAACATTGCTCACAGCACAGGCCAAGGGCCGCAACTTAAGTGTGGTTGTATAGACATATATATATATATATATATATATATATATATATATGCAAATATATGCAAGTAACGTTTTTCACTCTGATGGGCATGAATACAAAGCACTTCCCACAATGCTGCGGCTCCCGGCACCTCCTCCCTGGGGGTTAGAAATGCCGACACCCTGTACCCGTCTGTTCCAGCCAGACTGTCTGCTTGTGTCTTTCCGTGCTCACCCTGCCTAGGAGACATCTTGCTGTTGTGGAGCGTGTTCCCAGTGGAGCCCATGTTCAAAGGATCCCACCTTTGGGCAGTATGTTGAGCCCCGTGTAAACCCAAACTGCACCACAGGCTGCTTGTTGAGTAGCCCTGTTATAGATAAAGCCTCCTCAATGAGTATTTAAATCCACAGGGGGATTTGTAAGTTACAAGCTGCAAAAGAAACAGATCTTTTGGACTGAAAAAAGCCTTCAGATTCTGCACGCTATTGAGCGCACACTATTTCACAACAGCATAATTTCTCAATGATGCAACAACAGCAACCCACGTGAAAGAGACTCTGTTTCAACGCAGAGCAGCCGCTTTCCAACAGCTATCGCGCCTTATGCTTCGTGGCACAAGACAAGGCCTCGCTGGAAGAAGGCCGGATGACAGACCGCATGGGCCATCGGTTTGTCCAGCCGTTTCTTGTAGCAGTTTGGTCACACAATTAGCAATCAAACCCTCAAACAGAAAAGCGGGTTTTAAATTGCGTGACACGTCTAAATGGCCGTCAACAAGCGGAGGAAAGCCCACACTGAAGACCCACTCCCTCGTTACCGCACAGAGCCCTCTTTCAATCAGCCAAGACCCAAACCCAGGATGCAATCTTAAGAGAAAGCACCCAGAATGAAGGGGTACGTCTAAACTACGGAGGCATGTAGATTAGACAGATCGGCAGAGGGAAATGAAGCCGTGATTAAAATAATCGCGGCTTCATTTAAATTTAAATGGCTGCCCCGCTCTGCCGATCAGCTGTTTGTCGGCAGATCGGGGCAGTCTGGACGCGCCGCGTCGACAAAGAAGCCTTTCTTGATCGGCACAGGTAAACCTGGTTTCACAAGGCATACCTGTGCCGATCAAGAAAGGCTTTTTTGTTGACGCGGTGCGTCCAGACTGCCCCGATCTACCGACAAACAGCTGATCGGCAGAGCGGGGCAGCCATTTAAATTTAAATGAAGCCGCGATTATTTTAATCACGGCTTCATTTCCCTCTGCCGATCTGTCTAATCTACATGCCTCCGTCGACGGAGGCATGTAGTCTAGACACAACCAAGGACGTGGAGAAAACTCACAATGGCAGGGATGGGGCGGGAGTCAATTCTTCCAGGCAAATAGCTCGGGCTAACCCACCAGTTTTCTTTTTTTTCACCACTCAAAGCACGGGGGCACCAAATGTGCCTGAGACGGAGGTGACTGCCAGCCAAGCGGTTGCAAACTCTTCCCACTATGGACCATGTGAGGATTTGGCGTGGTGTGTCTGCTCTCGGCAGCAGCAGAGGACAGTTCGTTAGAAGTCGGTGCCTTTCCCCTATTTAAAACAAAAGATGTTCTTTTGAAGGTTGTTTTCTTTCCTCCCTCTTCTAAGCCCCCTGGCTCATCTCCTTATAGCCACTTGCGGCTACCTCATTACCTCCAGCTGGCCGAGCTGGACGCTCGCCAGGAACTAGCTCCAGCAAAGCTGCTGCCAAAGCCCCCTCCAAGGATCAGACGGCGAAGGCTACCAGAATAGCACAATAGCACGGCCCCTCCTCCCCACCCACCTCTGTCCTGCCCCACCTCAGCTCCGGGGCCATCACCTCTGTGACACACACAGCTCCTGCCAAGCCCAGGGCCCTGGGAACGTAAATCCTTCTCCATTAGAGCTCAGGGCTACGGCACGGCAACCCAGCAACCTGCACATGGGAAGGCAGAAACAGACAGTGGGGGAAGGGGAGGAGAAAGAGGGGACAACCGGAGGATCATCCCCACACTTTTTATTGATCCTATACGGGATCTATAGAGTACCTGGTCTTATGGCCTCTATGCTGGCTAAGCGCCCCACCAAATGGGAGTGATGCTGCATTGAGACTACAGGATTGGGTCCCTCTGGGGGGTTATCATTGAAACCCGAGGACATGAAACCATTCGGAGCTACACCCACTCCTCGAATGCCCCGGGGGTTGAGTCGAAGCCATGCAAACAGCTGGTTGGGACCCGGCGCCTTAAATTCCCCCACTCTAGGTCAAGTCTCATCTGCTCAGAGGAACGGGGCAATCACACACACACTGCTGTCTGCTCAGACCCTGCACGTCACGTCCCTTTCCGCCCGGGGGGGGGGGGGGGGCAGGATCTGCTGGCGGTGTATGGGCAGCCACATTTCCGGTTCCATTGTAGAAAACAAGGCTGAGACCTTCCCACTCGTTCCGTCTCTGATTTTGTTATTGCATGGATCCCAGTCGCACTTGGAGGCCCAATGGAGATGGGGGTCCGTTGTGTAAGGCGCTGCACGTTTTTAAGGAGAAGGAAGGCAAAAGGGAAGAGGGGCAGAGAAGGGCTACAGGTCGGACCTCCCTGACCCGGCATCCTCCCGACCTGACTTGTCCCGGATGAGGGATTTTGCCAGATCAGGGGAGGTCATTTCTGGCCCCCTGTCACCGGCCTTCCCAGCTCCCGGCTGACTCCTGCTGCTGGCCCCACTGTCCTGCCAGCCCCACTGGGCTTCCCTGCTCCAGTGGGCAGCCCCACCGCCACACACTGAGTCCCTGACCCTCCTGGGCAGCCTGCTGCCCAACCGGCCCACAGGAGCTCCCAGCCAACAGCCCTGCACCAGGGCTCTCTGGTCCTGGATCATCCATGCTCCTGCCAGACCACAGATGTTCCTGGACCAGAGAGTCCCAGTTTTGAGAGGCCCGACCTGTATTAGAAATGATCAGAGGAACAGAGAACCTCTTATCCAGGAGACTCTCAGAGCTTGACCTGTTTAGCCTGCACGAAAGGAAGTTGGAGCAAAACAGGGTTGCTCGCTGTGAGATCCAACAGAGGCAGGTAGGAGAGGAGTTATTTACATTAAAGGCCAATGTTGTCCCCAGCACAAATGGACATAAATTGGCCACCTCCAAGGTGACATTAGATGGAAGTTTCTAGCCATCAGAGGAGGGAAGTTTTGGAGCAGCCTGCCAGGGAGAGCAGGGGGGCCAAGAAACCGATTTCAAGGCTGAGCTTGATGAGTTTATTCCGGGGATGGTATAATAGGCTTGCTACAAACCAACTTCCCGCTAACCTTTTCCATCCGTGTGCGGAATACATTCTTCACGTGCACCGGGGCACGTGCGAACGTGCACTACCGGTAGCAACAAAACCCCCGGCAGTGGGCGCTCTGCTAATCCGCGGGGCAGCACTGGAATTTCTCCTGAGCGGTGGCACAAGCGCACAGCTTGCAGGGACCTCAGCCTACCACGGCACATGGCCAACTGCAACGGCCAGTCCCAAATACCTCCCACAACCTGGGATGGGAGGCGAGGTGAAGAGGTTCTGAGTGACGACAGAGAATTTTTTCCCGGGTGGGTCTTGCCCACACGCTCAGGGTCTCACTGATTGCCGGTTCTGAACCCCGGAAGGAATTCTCCCTGGATCCGATTGGCAGAGGGCCTGTGGGGTTTATACCTTCTTCTGCAGGATGGGCCGTGGGTCACGCGCGGGTATAAACCAGTACAAAGGGTGGATTCTCTGGAACTTGAAGTCTTTAAATTGTCGCTTGAGGAGCTCAGCCTGAGGTCTGGGGTCTATTACGGGGGGAGGAGGGCTAAGGTTCTGCAGCCTGCAGTGTGCAAGAGGGCAGACAAGCGCAGTGACCTTCAAACCTTTCCTCATCACCCTGTTCAAGAAAATTGCTGATGCCACAACCCGACATAATGGGACTAGAGTGTGGGTTCCGGGGTGGGGCTGAGGATGAGCACTCGGGATGTAGGAGGGGGCTCTGGCTTTGGGGCGGGGGCAGGAGGGGCTTACCTTGAGCGGATCCCGAGCAGTGGGGCAGCGGGGGCGTGGCTAAGGCAGCTCCCTGCTTCTCCTGGCACCGCAGACCATGCTGCACCCCAGAAGCAGGTTCCCAGCCCATGGGAGTGTGGAGATAGTACCCCCCCCCCACCACACACACACACCTAGGAGCTGGGCCTGCTGCCGGCCACGTCTGGGGCGCAGCGCAGTCTGCGGTGCCAGGACAGGCAGGGAACTGCCTAACCACCCTCCTCCCCCTTGGCCTCCGCTGCTCACCTGATCCCCCTGCAGCAACGGGACCTAAAGCCCAACATTCAACCAGTCCTGGGTTGCACCCTGTCGTTTGAAAAGCACCAGACTGGATCATTATGATGATCCCGTCTAGCCTTAAAACCTACAAGTCATGTCCAGACCCTGCCCGGGGCCGGCCCATATTTTGGCACCTGAGGCGGGGAGCTTAAATGATGCCCCCTCGCTTGGGCCAAAACTTTGTGAAGTCTCCATTCTCTGGGTCCTAGTGGTGCCCCCAGTCTGGCAACTGAGGCAGCCACCTCAGTTCGCCTCATGGTAAGGCCAGCTCTTCCCCTGCCCTCACAGAACTTACAAAGCAGAGCAAGCAAGGCCCATTCGCTCCATTTTGAAGATGGGGAGGTAAGGCACGGAGAGGCAAAGGCGTCTCCTGCAATCGGAGCCAGCTCCAAAGCCCTAATCTAGAGCTTTCACCCCACAAGGCGGAACGAAGATAGCTGCTTAGCCTGCAATCCTGAACTCAGAGCCTGCCGTTACCCAGCGAGCATAAATTGGAGGCTCATTATCACACCAACTGGACGCCAAGAAAATCAACCCCACTTCTTTGAAAGACAGACCCTTCCGTTTCCCCCTCTCTCACCCACTTCCTCCTGTCCCGATCTTTCTCTCGCACCTACCTTGCCAGCTGTGCTCATAAATAAAGCTGCCAGGGTAAAGAAGGGCGTTTTCCCCCCCTCCGGTGGTGTTGATATATGGTAGGGCCCTTCTTTCAAATAAATAAATACAATTTATTGCAGGACACATCTCCAAAGCTGCATCCCAGGCCAACAAACTGCAGCTGCGGTGTAATACGCACATAAAGAAAGTTTATGGCTAAACTGGCCTGACCTAGCCATGCCCTGCGATACAGAAGCAGTGTCTTGTCATTAGTATGCAGAACACATCGCTCATTTGTTCTCAGACCATTGGGCTCTATAAATCTTCACAAAAGGGCAAGGCAGGGCTAGGGGAGAGGGGCGGGGGGGAGGGAGATTGAGGCTGGAGTTTAACTACTGTAAGCAGCCAGTTCTGCCACCCTCAGAATGAATTATTCCGGGGGGGGGGGGGGCTGGGGAGGGAGGGAATTAAGTAGTTTAAGATGAACTGCAGCCAATACCGAAGCCTGAAAGGCCTTCTCTTGCTGCCTGTTTGTGCAGTGCCCATGCCAGGAGGGATGGTTTCCTTTGAAGGAGGAAAAAAACCAAAGGGGTCATTTGCATTGTGTTTCTTAAAGGGCCCGGCCTTATTGTGCTAGGTGCTGGATACACAGAGAGGAAGAGCCAGACCCTGCCCCGAAGAGCTCAGAATCTACATAGCGTCACAGCGTGAGACCAAACTCAACTCCCGATCTGCCTGCTGAACGCAGAGACGTCCAGGCCTGCGGCAGGGAGTCCAGAAGGTGTGTGTGGGGGTGAGGGGGACGGTAAGTCTCTGGATTGCTCTGTGCTGCTCAGCTCTGGCTGATCTGCAAACACCAGCTCCCCCACCTTCCCTTCTGGGTTTATTAATATAAGAACGGCCATACTGGATCAAACAAAACTTCACCAAGCCCAGTATTCTGTCTTCTGCCAGTAGCCAATGCCAGGTGCCCCAGAGGGAATAAACAGAGCAGGAAATCATCAAATGATCCATCCCCTGTTGCCCATTCCCAGCTTCTGACAGAGGCTAGGGACACCGTTCCTATCCATCATGACCAATAACGATGGATGGACCTGTCCTCTATGAATTTATCTAGCTCCTCCTTTACCCTTTTATAGTTTTGGCTTTCATAGCATCCACTGGCAGGGAGTTCCACAGGTTGACTGTTGTGCAAATTATGTCCTTTCGCTTGTTTTAAACCTACTAATTCATTTTATTTGGTGATCCCTAGTTCTAGCATTATGGAAAGGAGTAACTAACACTTCCTTAGTTACTTTTTCCACACCAGTCATGGTTGACATAAAGCCTTTGCATAGGGCCATAAATGCACATTCAGTTTGCAGGGGGCCTTATTCTTGTGCATTGCAGAGTGGCTGCTTGTGAAATGCTGAGCATTCCCAGTTCCTACCATTCCGCTAATAAACAAAGCCTCTGGCCATTGGCCCCAGAGACGAGTAGCAAAGGAACCAGTAAAGCTACATCCATACAGTCAGCTGGTACCCACAAATTTCTGTCTCTCATCCACCCCCTGCCAAGGACTGCAGTATTACAATGGGTCAGAATGTTTCCATCAAAACGTGGCTTTTCAAGCTTAATGGAAATTTCCAGCTTGGTTTAATTTGTTTCTCTTTCTGGCTGAGAAACCAAAATATTTTTTCTTCCTTTTTTTTTTAAACCAAAAACAATTTACAAAACTTGCAGCATTTTTTGCTTCGTAAGAACGCCGCTTAGAAGCTTCTGGAAGATATTTTTACAAAAGCGGGATCGCCTATGAAGAGGGGGAACCCTCGACCCAGACACTGAGGTGAGATGCAGGCATCAGAAAGGAGGGCTTATATGGAGTGCATCATTTTAAAACTCCCCCTCTTTTTGCAGGTGTCTGCGCTATCAAGGGAGGGGTCAGACCACATCTTAACTGAGATCCAAACTCCACTGTGGTCTTGCTCCAGTGACTTCACTTTCCTCATCCTACCGCCCTTTGCAGCGGTCATGAAACTCCATAAATGGATTTAAAAGTAGCCATCCTTCTGTCACGTTACTAGATTTTAAGGGGAGCAGCCAGAAGCCCATGGGGGGGTGTTTGCCCCAAAAGTGTGTACAAAGGGGGCTATGTGAGGTGTCAAACAGAAGCTTATGTTCTACTGATTCTGCATAGGCTACTCATGCCATTGTATAATGTTTGTATGTGGAGTTATACACATGTACTCTGTATGGATGCTGGAAAATTCTCTGTCCTAGGCTGAGCAATAAGCAAGGAATGCTCAGCCAATGGCTATGCTATTAGGACATAGGATGTACACCAGAGACTTTTAAGCCAGCAGTTATAACATCTTTGCTAAGAGCCTGCATTGAGAACTGGGTGATTCGATGCATGTAATGTATTCTCCTTTAACAGCCTTACTCTCATGCTTTACTTCCTTTTAGTAATAAAGCTTTTGATTGTAGATTCTAAAGGACTGGCCCAGCGTGATCTTGTGGGTAAGATCCAGAGTGTAAATTGACCTGGAACTGTGGCTGGTTTCTTGGGACCGGGAAGAACCCGTTCGGGGTAGGTGAGATTGGGTTCTATAACCCCTCACCTGTGTGCAGGCCTGGGACTGATTGGGGCACAGGGAGAACTGGGGTGTCAGAGGGGTTTTGCTCATGAGGCTTCTAGCTGACCAGGCTGGCAGCTGAAATGCTCTGTGTGACCGGTCTGTGGCCTATTTGGCAAGGGCCTCCAGTCAGGGGTGTAAGGAGACCCTAGATTGAGCAATTCGCCCTAAGGGGATGCCCTCAGCTGTGCCCAGACCTGGCCCGGTCCATCACACCTTCTGCAAAAAACAAAACAAAAAAACCTTCCAAACCAAACTACAAAGAGAAACAGAAGAGCTGTGATTCATTTGCAAATGTATTACAATCAAATTAGGACTGAATAAGGATTTAGATTGGTTCTCTCACTACAAAGGCAATTTTCCCTCTCCTGGTATTCACACCTCCCCATCAGCGGCTGGGTGTGAGCCATACCTATCCTGACAGAATTAACACTGGACCTACACTTGATAAGTAAATCCTTCTTCTGTCATACTAGTACTTGTATCCCTGCCTCTATAATTTCCACCCCAATGTATCTGATAAAGTGGGTTTTACCCACGAAAGCTTATGCCCAAATAATTCTGTTAGTCTGTAAGGTGCTATCAAACTCCTTGCTGTTCTTGCAGATACAGACAAACCCGGTCATCCTGCTGAGACATGCTGCAGAGACACTTTTAAATTTAGCAGTTTGCTGTCACATCTTATCCTGCAAAAAGCTTCGTTGCTTCCTAAATGTACATGCAACAAGCATGTTTTCTTTACAAGGGGAAATATTAACCGCTCTTTCTCTGCCAGCACTCTTGTACTTCCTTTCTCTCACCCCCTTTTGAAGAAGACAAGCCATTATTTATCTTACAAAAAAAAAAAAAAAAAAGGATAGAACAGGTGAGCCAAGCAGGTGAAACTTCTGGGGAGCAACCTGAGCGTGACATTTACAAGCAGGGAGCGAGACAAATGCAGCTGTTGGGCTAGAGGCAAGGGGAGTTGTAGAACCCGGGTAATGCTGCTCAGACAAGTGGATTAGTGCTGAGGCCCCTAACGAGTCTATTTTGTGCTACGTAACGAAATGGACCAGGCCATTGAGACCGGGGGAGGCCAGAAGCTGAACTCCGCTGGCAGACTGGAGTCACTCCAAGGATTAACTGGTGTAAACCAGAATCTGGCCCTTTTGCTCACTTTCCGATCTGCGGGCAAGGGGTTAGAAAGCAGCAGTAGATGAATTTCGGGGGGGTGCGGCACTTGTTCACCAAATAGCTCGAGTGCAGGTAACCAGGCTTGCCAACAGGGTGGGCACAGGAGGCTGTTGCCCCAGGACCCAGTGGTTCCTGGCCACTTGCCTACTGCTACTGCGGCCGTGGCTGGAGCCCTGGGTCCTTTAAAGTGCCACCAGAGCACTGTGTTGTGGGCGTGTTGTGAGGCACGGAGGGCTGGCTGTCCCACCTCACTCCTCCCACCCAAGACCCCGCCCCTTCTGGGAGCACAGGCCCCGCCCCACCTTGCCCAGGGGCCTATGGAAGCTGTCGACTCCCCTGCCTATCACACAGATATAAGCTGTGTTGATTCTCTTTCCATTGCCTGGTGCAGTAAAGGATAATAGCCTAGTGTTGCTATCAGCTGAGGGAGTTCCTCCTTCAGCTCTGCAGCAAAGGCCAGTCCTTACTGAACTGAAGTGCCTAGGTCCAAAGCCCTGGTAATGGCCTGTCCTTAGGGGATCCGGAGTGTGAGACCCCAGCTGGAAATCTTACAGATGCCTGCTTTTCCGCACAATTCCTTGCAGCTCCCATGGCTACTCAGGTTGGAAACGTGACTCACACAGTCTCTCTCTCTCTCGGCCTTTCCAAGTCTCTGCTTCTGGTCCCAGCCAGGGCGAGAGAAGAGGGCAGTAACAATGAAAGCGGCTTTTCAAAATAAAGACACACGGAGTCGCCACGCTTCTCTTCGTCACGTTTCACGCTGCGTTGCAAACCCATGCGAGTGAGTCCTCCCCTGGGGCTGGTCCCCAAGCTCCTGCCTACGAGACAAAAGATGGAGCTGCAGCTTTTCTCCGGGGGGCCCCTCCGGATTGCTCTGCGTTACAGAGCAGCCTCATTGCACAGCCCGGCCCAGGCCAGCTCGGCATGTTCTGACAAACGCAAAGTGACAGGCATGTCAGCCGGCTTGAGAGGCACCTTAATGAAGTTGTCCAGTAGGTGAGGCCTTTGTTAAAGGAGACGGGCTACCTACGAGCAGCTGGGGCAGCTGCTCAGGGAGCGTTTCCCAAACGGGTACTGCAGCCGCTGGGATTTCAGACGAGGAGCTCCCTTGTGTTCCCGGCTGGGATGCTTCAGTGAGGGGTAACCCCCTCCCATGACCTCTGGCAGAGGCAGCCCTGGCCTGCATGGCAGGGGAGAGTGGGGAACGGTTTGGGAGTCAATCACCGTGCCAGAGTCCGCTTGAGTGGCCCCGAAATGCCAGCTTTCCCCAGCACGACGATGGTCCTGTGCCCAGCAAAAGTAACAGCTAATGAACCATTCAAGGGAGGTGGGGGGTAAGGCCTGGGACAATCCGCTTGACGCCCAAACCGTTCCCAGCCTCCCCCCCCCCCCGCCAAGCAGGCGGGGTCTGCCTGTGCCAGAGGCGATGGAAGGGGTGAGGCCCTGGGCAACCCCCCTGCCGCAGGCCACGCCCTTCCCTTGCCCCACTCTACCCTTCCCCCAAACCCCAATCCTGCTCCCCCGCCAACCCTCCTCAACCCCTCTCCTGAGCAATGTGGCTTGAGGGGTTACGGGGGCCTGCCATAGGGGCAGCAGGAATTGACTCCCACCCCCCTCCACTCACCACAAGGACAGGGGACGCCAGAGAGGCCTGCCGCCTGCTCTCCTTGCCCCACTGCTGTCCCAGCCTGCTGTGCCTCGCTTCTCCACAGGCGTCAGGAACTCGAATGCCCTGAAGCAGGGTGCTCGGCTTCCTGCCCTCAAGGAGAAGCTGCATGCAGCGCGGCGGGAGATCTCATTTCCTTTTTCAGGACCTGATTCAGGAAAGCACTTAAGCACATTCTTAAATCCGACCCAATTCAAGAGAGCATTTACATGCTTAACTGTAACCATTTGCCGGAGTCCCCATTGTCCCCAATGGGACGTAACCCCCTGTCCACGTGCTTCATGAGATGGCTCCCCTGTTCTGCATTGGGACCTAATTGCACTTTGGTTGTTACATGTCAACTATGAAATACAAGGATGTGCAGCGCAGCCTCGTACAAGTTTTGATGAAATCCAGAACTGTTGGCATTGTGTAACCACCACCATAATGTTAGCATTGCATCGATGCCAATGTGAATTTCAGTCCATCCACGTAGGGACTGTGTACGTGCTGGTGGATGACAACTATATTAAAATGACGTCAGATCCATTAAAACTCCTGATGTGCTGCGAGCAAGGCGACCTTGCTTACCTTTAGAAGGAAACCACCAGCACATCTGGCCTTTGATGCATCTCAGATATGCGAACCTGTTAGATTGAAGACAAGGTGGAATAAACCCAGTATTTAACTCTGTTAATTACCAGTAAAGTGCTCATGAGTAACACCATATCATTAGGGTGTGGTAGGGTTTTGAGGACAGACTCCTATTCGCATGACCTCCATGAGAAACGCTCTCTCCTGGATGAATTTTGACATAAGAAATCGTAGCTCTAGTTACGCTTTTCCTGTCCAGATGCCCCCAAAGAATCTCCTCCCGCTCCCGTGTGGCTAATTCTACAGAATGGAATGTTTGGGTTATTTTCTCCCAGCTCCAGCCAATCAGCATTCAGAACCCTCATCCAAAGGGCGTGGCTACAGCAATTGGGGCGTGGCCAACATGATAGACATGGATAGATGGCATCATGCCTAAAAAATTAAGAACAACGCTATCCCGAACAAAGAGAGCGCTGGTAAAAAGGGTCAGAAGGGAACAGAGGAGCCTTCACAGGAAACATGAGCGCCACCGGGGCTCTGTCTAGACTGCATCCCTTTTCCATAAAAGGGATGCAAATTAGACACATCCCAATTGCAAATGAAGCGGGGATTTAAATCCCCCCCGCTTCATTTGTATAAACATGGCTGCCGCTTTTTTCCGGCTCGGAAATTTGCCGGAAAAAAGCACCAGTCTAGACGCGGATCTTTTGGAAAATAAAGCCTTTTCCGAAAGATCCCTTATTCCTCTTAAAATAAGGAATAAGGGATCTTTCGGAAAAGGTTTTATTTTCCGAAAGATCCGCGTCTAGACAAAGCTCCGAGCCGGAAAAAAGCGGCAGCCATGTTTATGCAAATGAAGCGGGGGGGATTTAAATCCCCGCTTCATTTGCAATTGCGATGTGTCTAATTTGCATCCCTTTTACAGAAAAGGGATGCAGTCTAGACACAGCCCGTATGTTCTCTTAAGTTCTTGCTCCTATTAAAAGAAGGGGCTGCATTTCTAAGGAAGGTGTTTCAAAAAGTACAGGTTGAACCTCCCTAGTCTGGTCAGACAACATATCCAGTCTGGTATGATTTGAGTGAGCCGGATGTCCTCTTGTCATGGGTGTGGCAAAATTTTCTGTGGTCCCATAAAGTTTGTTTACAGCTACCAGTCCTGGCTCTCAGTGTGCTGTGCTATTATTTAACTCTAATTGACCCCCCATTGTCTTCTAAGAGCCCCCCAAGCAGTGGAAGAGTTGCTAATGCTGCCAGACAACATTGACCTCCCATGGTTTGGCTCTGCACCGGTCAGACCCCAAGGGAAGAAGTTCTACCTGTAGCAGTTTAATTCCTATGGGAAATTGAATTTGAAGTTTGAAATTAGAACTTGAATGTTTGAAGGTAGAAGTTGTCGAAAATCTTGGAAACTTGGGTTTTTTCCTCCACAGGATGAAGAGAAGCAAGTAAAAACATTGAGAGCAGTTTCTCCTTATGACATGAAACACTTAAAAACATTTCAAAATATTGGTATTTTTTCATCAAAAAAAATAAAGTTCTACAGAAAATTTCAAACAAAATGAACAATTTGCATTTCTTACTCGATTTCACATGCACAACACTTCCCCTCCTCTCCCCCCCCTCCCGTCAGCGCTACGGGGAAGACATTTACCGTGCAGAATGAGAGGCAAGCCCTCCACAACAGCAAGGACACATGCCCAGGGGAGTTTCAGAGATACTGTCATAATTGCAAGCTGTCACATCCTGCCCCGTGAAAAGGATGGAATCCATAACGTCCCCTTGGACTCTGATGTCTTAAAAGGTGATAAGCCTACAAAGGAACCAAGCTGCTAGATAATGGTAAAAGGAAAGGAAATGAAAGGGAAAAAAAGTCCAGAATGGGGGAAGCCCAGGGCTGCTGCTGGAGGCAGGAGGAAACAGACAGTTGAGCTAGGACCCAGTGATTTAAAACAGCCTGAGGGCTCCAGGCCACTGTCCCTGCTGCTGCAGTGGTAACCAGAGATGTGGGCCCTTTAAATCACTGCCAGAGCTCTACACTGTGCAATTTGGGTGGTGCTGAAGGCTGGCTGGGGCAGGTATAACACATTCCAGGAAGCACTGAGGGCTGGCTATCCCAAGGCCCCGCCCCTTCTGCCTGAGGCCCCGCCCCTTTTGGGGGTCCCAAAGCCAAGGCCCCCTTAAAGCCAACAAAGTCTGTCCCCAGCCCTGGGGAAGCCTATGGGACATGTGTAAAGGGACAAGAGAAGAATGTGTTTCCGAGATCGCAGCAGAGGTAAAACCGTGCAGCTCGAAATCTACACAGTGCAGAGCTTTTTGCTAGACCAGCGCCTTTCACTCAAAGTTTGCGATCCTGAACCGTACACTCCCAAGCGAAGCTGGTGCACACCTCCTGTTAGCCTCATTAATAACCACCTCTGGCTGCAGAGGCCTCTTTCACCTTTGTAAACTCTCTCAGCATTGACAGGTTTTTGTCAGAAAGCGTGAAGGAAAATGACGAAGGAACCTTTGGTTCCCACCTGGCTGCTTTCGTCTCCTGGAATCACAGTTCTGCGGTGCAGGTATTTCAGTTCTTACAGTGCTGCGGAACAGGATGGGACAGGTCACCGGGGAGTCGGATTACAGACTTTTACCTTTGTAACTTTTCTTCTCAGCACGTAGACTGGAGAACTGACACCGAGGCAAGGGGGCAGGGAAGGGACAGGGCTGGGCAGGGGTGGTGGGGAAACCTCAGGTATTTCAAAAGATTTGCAAAGTCATCAGAAAAATCTCACCCTCCTCGCACATAAACCAAAGAACTGGGGGGGGGGGGAGGGAGTTAAATTAAAGTGCAAAGCAGATATGAAATTTTTTTTCCAGGACACAAGGATAGCAAGGAGGTGAACGCAGAAGTAATTTGCACCATAGTTTATTCTGGGAATCTCCAAAGACATATGTAATTAATTCCCTTCCTATTTATACCTATAAGTCCCCATCCTGTTCTCCAGTCATTCACAGAGAAGTTAAAACTCACCTGGCGTACACCACAATGAAAAGTTTCATTGTATATTAGACCTGCACCAAGACTCTTACATTACCTGCAAAGGAGTCAGACCTTCAGTTATATCCAATACAGTCCACAGTCTACCTCCTCCCCAAACACTCTGGCTACGTCTACACTGCGGTGCTATTTCGGGATACCGGTGGTATCTCGAAATAGCTATCCAGCATCTTAACAGTGCACCCGTTATTTCAAAAGATAACGGGCTTGTTATTCCGACGATCTGTAAACCTTGTTCCACGAGGAGTATGGGACATTTCAGAATAGCGGGTTATTTTGAAATTTGGCATAAATTATGAAATAAGCTATTTTGAAATCGACAAGTTGCGTAGCTTACTATAGACGCCCCCTCAGAGAGCCGCGAGAGACAAGAACCAGGAGTTACAAACTCTCGTGGCCATAGATAATGAGTGGATTTTTTAAAGGCACTTTTAGGTTATCTGATCTGACCTTTTGTATGACACAGGCAGAATTTCATCCAGTTAATCCTGTTTTGAGCCCAAGAACGTGTGTCTAGCTAACGCGTCTCTTCCAGAAAGGTACAATTTCTTGATCTGAAGACTTGAAGAGATGAAGAATTCACTACTTCTCTGGGCACGTTGTTCCAGGGGTTACTCACACTATTACAGGGTGGCTGACAGACTTGTCAGGCCCCTGGGCAAGATGGGGAGGGGCAGCTGCATGCCCCTGGAAGGGGCGGGTGGTGGAACTAGGCTGCCCCAGTCGGCCCTTCGGTGCCACCTACAGCATACCATTCGGGGCTCAGGTGGTGATTTCAATGGCTCAGAGTTCCTGCTGCCACTACTGCTGATGGTCTTTTTAAATGGCCAAGCCCCGGGGCACCTCCCCGTTAAAAACATGTGCCTTATTTTGACTTTGTTTGACTGTGACTCCCCAGCCACTGGCTCTCATTAATTAGTTTATGTTTGAAAAGTTGCTCCTTCACTTGAGCCTTTCAGATGAAGCTAGCACTAGATGGGCTATCTATCTATCTATAGATGAAGTATTATAAAAACAGTGGCTGGCTTTGAGCACAACATTCCTACCCGTAAGAAATCAAGTTCTTGAGATTGTGATTTTAACAGGCCGGGCCATGTGGAATTACTTTACAATCAAATTAACTTTTCATCATGAAACTCTAGTCCAAGCCAAACCGACCTGAACTCTTAGTATTTGCATTGCCTCGGTGCCTGGCGAGCTTTTAACGTGTTTATTCAAACATCCCGGTGAGAGGTAGGGAATCACAATTTTGCAAACGGGAAACTGAGGGACAGAGAGGCCATGTGACCTGACTGAGGTCACACAGGAAATGCCCCTCGGCCATGTATAGTGGCCAAACTGGACAGTCTCTACGAGAAAGAATTAATAGACGCAAATCAGAGATCCAAAAAGGCAACACACATAAACCTGCTGGGGAACATTTTCACTTGCCCGGGCACTCGTTAATGGATCTCAAAGTCACTGTATTACTTCAAAGCAATTTCAAAAGCTAGCTCAACTGGGAAGCGACAGAACATAATTTCATTGACAAGTTTGATACATACAACAGAAGTCTAAACAAAGACATTGGCTGGATGGCCCACTACGTTCCACATCCTAATGACAAAAAAACCCAATCAAAGGGTACATAGAGTGGGTACTAAGTACTGTTATCAGCTTCATTTAGCATGGATTCTCTAATTGACAATTTCTTTCTCCTTTTTTTCCTTCTCTCCCCCATCCTCTCTCTGTGCTATTTATTTGAAAACTGGACACCTTAAATCCATTCATCTGAAGAAGTGGGTTGTGCCCAGGAAAGCTCATGATACCACGGCTACCTCTCTATTACCAATCTACATTTTTTGTTAGTCTCTATGGTGCTGCAAGACTATTCGTTGTTTTTTAAAGTGTAGTCCCACACAGGAAGTCGGCAGTAGAGCAGGGAGCTGAAACTGAGCTTCCTTTGTCCTAGAATAATTCCCAAATCTTTAAAGCCTCCTTCCTCTATTAACCTCTTGGTTGGGCTCACAAACATGACACCAAGATTTCAAACAAATTGAAAAACCGTAACGACCAGGGAAGTTATAATTAGTGAAGAGTTTTTAGCCACATAGTTCAATTTTCATTTTTTGTTCACAAACTCTCTGCTAATACAGAGATTTTTACCAATTGGCTTCTTTTTCAAAGTTCCTTGATTCCTCCACGGTATGTCAGCCTACAGGCTGCTTACAAGCTAACCACCGCAATTAGGCATTTGACTATGCACCGTTCATAATGATTGGGCACCCAGGTCACATAGGATGTTTCCGATCCCTGAATGGAGAGTGAAATTTATCAATGGAGGGAAAGGGAAAATAGCCAATTATTTTCGGGGATGCTGCATGAAAATATCCAGCATTGAAAGCTTTTTCACCTAAGTGTTTGCACAACTTTCAGATTCCAGGAACAATTTTGGAAACAGCACCCTTGCAGTGGGTAGCAACATTTTCAGAAAGCACGTACCATGGGGCACTAACACAGCTGAATTCAGGCTCTTTATATGAAAGAAAGTTTGCAAAGGCTTCTGGACAACATCGGCCCCACTCTATTAACACCATCATCTTTTCTAGTGCCATGTGCTCACTTAAGGGCAACAAATTCTTCCGCATAAGGAGTTGTACACCCACATCTTGAATACTGTGTACAGATGTGGTTGCCTCATCTCAAAAAAGATATCTACGCAGAGGAAAAAGTTCAGAAAAGGGCAACAAAAATGACGGGGGGGTTGGAACAGGTGCCATATGAAGAGACATTAAAAAAAACTGGGACTTTTCAGCTTAGAAAAGAGGAGAATTATGGGGGATATGATAGAGGTCTACAAAATCATAACTGGTGTGGAGACACTGAATAAGGAAAAGTTATTTACTTGTTCCCATAACATAAGAACTAGGAAAATCTACTTGTTTTCTTAGTCTATAAAGTGCTACCAGACCATTTGTTGTTTTTTAAGTTTATCCTGTACAGACTAACTCGGCTACCCCCTGAAGCTTAAAAACAACAACAACTAGTCTAGTAGCACCTTAAAGACTAACAAAACATGTAGGCTGTGTCTACACTGCACCCCTTTTCCAGAAAAGAGATGCAGATTAGACCAGTCGGAATTGCAAATCCGCGGGGGATTTAAATATCCCCCACGGCATTTGCATTTACATGGCTGCCGCTTTTTTCCAGCTTGGGGATAAGCCGGAGAAAAGCGCCAGTCTAGACGTGATTCTCCGGAAAATAAACCCTTTTCCGGAGGATCTTTTATTCCTACTTGAACAGGGTTCAAAAAAGAGCTAAATACATTCATGGAGGATAAGTCCCTAGCCTCTGTTTATCAGAAATTGGGAATGGGTGGGATCATTTGATGGTTCTTGTTCTGTTCACTCCCTTTGGGGCACCTGACAGTGGCCATTGTCAGAACACAGGACAGTGGGCTAGATGGAATTCTGGTCTGACCCAGTCTGGCCATTCTTACGAGTTGATTAGCACACATGTCCACAGGGAATTCCCCCTGGCACCCAGTGCAGCAACGTGCAATTGATCAGGTAAGTGATGAGACACTTTTGGCTTCAAGCACCGACACTGCCGGAAGAAGGACACTGTGGCTCCTAGGTCTAGCCCTACTCTTTACCCGGCCAGACCTACACTGGAGAAATATGGTGTGATGTTTCTGACAACGCCCAGAGTCGCTGCATGGAGTGGATCGTTCCGCCACCGATGAAGAGTGGAAGATTTTGGTGGTTTACCTTAAGCTGTATCTTTACGGTCACACATAAAGCAACAGCCCAATGTGGTGAATGACAAGATGTTGAACGGCCTCTGGCAGATCTTACGTGGGCGACAGGTGTGAGGTTCTCAGCAAAGTGAAATAACCCTGTTGTTTAACTCTTTTAATCAGCAGCAGGGCGCTGTTGATGAGTAATGTTCGAGCACCGAGGGCGCGTCTAGCTTTTCACCGCTGTGCCCTCTTCGTAGGGGCGAGAAAGCCGCAGAGGGGAGCTTGCCCATTCTCTCTCAGACTCAACTCTGCAGATGCCGAATTTCTAAGCCCTTCCTAATGCATGAGTCAGGGTTCCGTTTTTCAAAACAAACTCCAGAAGGTGGCTTAAATCAGAGCCCCATTCAGGGAAATGCTTTCAATTCCGATCCATCTCAACCTGGCCAACACCCATTGGCCTCCTGGGACAGAATAATAAGGGATTGTCAATAAGGGATTATAAACATACACATGGGAATTAGGAGTGTGGGAAGTGCTGTAGCAGCCCTGGGCTCCTGGCTGCCGCTCCATGCACCAGGTTGGCCCCGTATGCTGCCGCTGGCCCCGTATGCTGGTTCTTGGCTTCCATCAGGCTCTGCCGCCAACGCCGCAAACTGGGGTCCCGGTTAAAGCTCCACATGCCAGGGAGCAGCAGAGCTCCTGGTGCAGGGTGGCAGCCGAGAATCCAGTGCCCACGATCCCAGCTGCTGGCCCCACATGTTGGGGTTTTGCTGTCGGTGTCAGCTGAGGTTGGGGGGGAGGGGGGACACAGAGCGCAGCACCCCCACTTTGAAAAATGTTCCTGCGCCACTGGTTATACGCAGGAAAAGACAAGCATACTGAACATCACTTTGATAAGAAAGGCTCAACTCAATGGGACAACCTCTTAACAGCCATAAGTTGCCATGTCTAACTTGTTCAGGTGAGTGGTGCAGATTATTGTCTGTAAATCCTTCCTTTTGCCGAGAGACATTTGAAAAGAGGGCAAGTCGCAAACGACACTGGCTGGGAATCGCTGTTCCCAATGAGACAGGCACCATCATTTCACAGCTGGTTTCTCACCGCACACGAACAAAAAAAGCCAGAAACAACAAATCTGGAATGAAAACAATGGTTTACACAGAAGCCCAGGGCTGGCAGATTGCTGCCTCAAGCTTTCGTTAGCGGTATCCCAGCAAAGCCTCTACAATCCAGGACACATTAGCAAACCAAACAGGGAACTCACCGTATCACCAGGACAGCACAAACACGGATGAAGCCCTTAACACAGAACCCCACCAACTTTTGGACTAGAGCTCCCTGAAGGCTGAGCGTTTGGGTGGCCACCCAGGATAGATTCAGATGCCGACCAGCTGACTAACAGAGTGCCCACACCATGTGTTTCTAATGGTGGTGCACATCCACACATGCATTGGTGCACATAACAAAATTTATTCCACATGTGGATGGAAAAATTAGTGGGGATATTGGACCTATGCCTCTCCAGGCACAGGCATCCAGAGAGATATATGTTGGCAGATGAATTCCAGCTTCCCCTAGTAAAAGGTAATTCAAGGCCTTCCATATCTCCTTGGGTTTTTGCTTATAATGGTTTAAAAGATAAGTCACCTGCAACACCTTGCATCATGATTCGTTTGGGCAGTGGACACTGTGACATCTCACAAAGAAAACTTAGCTATGATCACCCACCAAGGTAACACTTATGAGATGCGCTGAGGCTGGCGCCCCCACAGAATGGACTGACGAGCCTCTCCACAGAACTGTATTAGCCAGGAATCGCCCTCGCCAGTATGCTGGCTTTGTAGCAGCCTGCATGGAACATGGAGCATCGGTTGCTGGAGACACCACAACGTCAGACCTCAAAGAACACTACTCTGTGGCGAAAGGAGGCATTAGCGCCCCTTCCCCATGGCCGTTCGATCCATGAGCTTCCTATGGGGACTCCCAGCAAGGTGGATTGAGTGCCACGGAGATTCCGCCACCAGGCAAACAGTTGAGACCACCAACTCATTTCCTCCAAACACCATCCAACGTTAGCAACGTTCAAGCTCTACCAAAATGGGGTGACTTAAAAATGCCCAGACTGGGCCAGGTTTTCAAGGGAGCTCCCCAAGCTTTAGAAAACGTGGCCACAACTGGGAGCTGGACTCTGAGAAAAACTCTAGCCGAAAAGTTTCATTTCTTATGCCCACTCGCTGGCTAACCAGGCCTGAAGGAGGTTTGTTCTTTATTATAGGGATGTTTCATTTCCATTAATTGACTAATCGAAGTGTCGATAAGGGCGCCTTTGCCTTTGAAGCGTAGCAACAGCCCCATGGCTGCAGGGAGCATGGGGCTAGCAAGGGTGTGACGGGGTGGAGCAACCCCGCCACCCCCCACTAGTGCAAGACAAAGAGGGGGGGTAGAAAATGGCACCGGGACCCAAACCGCCCCAGGCGCGCAACAGGACAGCGGGGTAACGCGGCATCAGCAGGCGCCAGAACAGGGTGCCTGCGTCACGAGCGCGCCCGAGCCGGCCGCTGACGTCACGGGCGCGCCCGGGTGCGTCAGAGGGGAGGGCGACCCGGAAGGGCTGGGTTTAAAAGCCACCGTTGAGTTAGCCAGGGGTTGGTGGTCGGGTGGCAAGCAGGAAGAGAAGAGGGGAGAGCACGCTCCCGACCATGACTGAGGGCAGAGTGACCAAGGCCCAGGGCGGGCCGTGAAACCCGAGAGCAGGCGCGTTTGGGGGAATCTCCCCGTCTGCTACCGCTGAGAGCCTCGCGCTTGGCGTCAGGGCCCTGGGCTGGGGTCCGGAGAGAGGGTGGGCCTGGACCCCCACTCCGCCCGGAAGGCGGTATCTACAGTCACACTAGCTGCCCTACGGGGTGACTTGTGACAAAGGGACTCAAACAGTCCCCCGCTGGCCCCGTGCTCCCAGCGGCATTTCAAAGCGGCAGCACCGCATGGAGACTGGGGTCAGCTGGGAACTCTGAGTCCCCAGCTGACCCCGGGCTCCATGTGGATCTGCCACTTTGAAGTACCCCTACCTCTTCCCCTCTTCCCACCTTGCTGCCTCTTTTTGATAGAGGCAGCAAGGGGGGGGAAGCAACTAGTCAACTAATGTGTTGACCAGTCATTCACATCCCTACTTTATTATATGGTAATCGTGAGATTTCAACCTATCCTAAGAGTCTAAGATTAACTCTTTCACAAATGAACTAAAATTCCTCATCTCTCTAGTTTATACACAAGCTGCTATGTCAAAGAACTGTTCAGCCGGCCGGATCTCCTCCCAATAAAGCCATTTCCTTACCCCGCTTCTGTTTAACTATTCCATACAGTTGGCCAAAACCTTTTGTTGGAAAAACAGTTTTGATTTGTGGCCTCAAATGTTCATTTCCTTCAGAACTTGCCATTTTTTCAATGGAAACTATTTTTTTTTAGTTATATATTTCAATTGTTCATCATAACCAACAAATTCTCACAGCAAACGACCATAAACGTGCACGTGCACACACAAAATTCAAATTTCTCAGCAAAAAATAAAGTGACCATTTTGGACTTTCTCTGGGATTCAGCCAAGGATATCAGATCCAAGATCATCGGAAAGCTCCAAGAACCAATGCAAGTAGCATTTTCCAACCCTAACAAGGGAAAGAAAAGTTTTTTATTGACGTATCAATTTGTTGTATAAACTGCTATTACCTCAGCAGCATTGTAGCACACTGGCATGAAACAGCTTTGGACGGTTTTGGCTAAATATGAGCTATTAATCTCAGCAGCAGTTTATGGCTTTGGGCACCACAAAGCAGCAGAGCTTATCCCTAAATTAGACCAGATTTGCAAGCTCATTCATCTCTGGCATTTTGAAACTAAATGGATAATTAGACAAGACCAGACCGAGGGGAGGGAGAAAGTAGGAAGGGTGAAACCACCATGTGTTGACTAGAGATGGTCTTCAACCAGAACATCAGATCCAGAAATGCCCCCTCAGCTTTCCAAAGTGTGGCTCCTGAGCTGTTGTTTGTGGCCAACCAGCTGTTCCAGGTTTGAACACTTGTGAATTTGGAGGAAGATTACGTGCTGCACCACATCCCAGCTCATGATCTAGCATTGTTGATGGCCACAATACTTTGCAAGCTTGTCAGGGCAGGGCATGCTTTTCACCATGAGTTTGTTCAGTGGCTTGCACCATGGGGCCCTCAGCCTTGATTGCCGGTACTACTGCAACACAAGCAATAATAAATAGCCAAGGAAGTTGCACTCCATGAAGATGGCAGCCAACTCTTGAAAACAGCAAGATGAGACTTCATAGGACATTTGTAGAAGTGCTCATTGGTGGCCAGAGATGGGACCAGGTCTGCTCGATTCATGGAATCCCTATCTCGTGTCTAGATTACGTAGGTGAATCCTGCGCAAGATCACAGCAGAGGTTTAAATGAGGAACCGCCGGGTCCAAAGGTGGGAACTGAACCAGGTGAGTCAGGAAGGAGCAAAGCAGGCGGGAGCTGTAGGCAGCTGTTCATCGTCTCATCTAAGAATGAGAACAAATCAAAGTGCAGGAAGGGGACAAAGTGAAGACCCAAAGTCAGTAATGTTCATAAGTCATCGTACTGACTCATGCTTCAAGATCGACTCATGGACCTTCAAGGGGGGGGAGGGTCACTGTTCTTCATTTTAGAGATGCAAAGATGAAAATTAAATGTTAGGCCCCAAATTCTTTCATTTAAAATAAACACGTGCACACACAAAAAAAATCAATCCAATCAGATTGGTAAAAAAAAAAACTGGATTGGTTTGTCCAAAACATGAGAGAATCGGTTGTATCGAAATCCCAGCTCCTTCTCAGAATGGCCACGCTCACTGGCACCATTTAGGTTAGGTCTGCACTGGGAAGGGATGGCAACAACAGTGCTGCCGACATGCAAAAGTCGCCAAAAGTGAAAACTGGTCAAACCAGGTTTTTTTGCCTCCCGTTGTTGACATTTCATGGCCACATCGCCAGCACCATGTTGACATTCCACAGTGCAGTGTTGTGGCAAAGCAGAGGTGATCCCTGGGTTTCTTGGGATTCCCTCCTAGCTCTGGGAGCTCTCCGGGCTGAGGAATGTCAAAGCAGCACGGCCGTCTCTTCAGCCCTTCCTCTGCAGCAGCTGTCTACCTGCCACTGTGTTCCCAGCCGAGCAGAACAGGAGCCTTTCTACAATTTGTTCTTTGTTCCCCAAGCAGAGCAGCTCACTCAGCTGTGAGATACTTCCTGGAGCTTTGAAAGAGGAGTGCATGTCTGCAGGGCAGCTGAGATCATAAAACACTGAGCACAGCCATCAGGGCAGGCATGTGGGATACTGGCGGAAGCCAGTTCTCTCAACAAAACAAACAACAAAGTCCACATTGGCTCTTTGTCAACAATAAAGGGAGGGGAAAAGAAAAGTGTCTCTCAAAACTGGAAGTTTTTTGTCCCAAAACCTGGGCGCTTTCCACAACAAATTCGCTCTCACTGTTTTGTCGTCAAAAGGCAGTTTTTGGTAACAAAACATACCAGTGTACACAAGGCCTTAGTCAGCCAGTTCTAATTACAACACCGCTTGATTAACTCAGCACCTGCCATTCCCCTGCAGAAAGGCACGCGAAACCACGTAGGTAGATGGATTACTGAAAATTAAGTGATGCTAATCCCAGGCAAGGACCTTTATTCCCGGGGAAAGTGACCGTCTCTTCCACATCACAACTCTTCCCAATCTCCTCTTAATAACATGCCCCTCCCCCCCGCGTGTTGAAAAGGTTAAAACCACTAAGTGATCTAATCCATGGCACCACTGACACGGAGCACTCAGAGCTGGACAAAAGAGGAAATATTCTTCTTTCATTTAGTGCTTTCATGAGGATCCCTCCTATTATTGTCACCTGAATGTGGCATAATGATGCAGTGCGTCCTTGGGTTCTTCCCGAGAGCCAAAGCAAGTGAGAAGGGAACGGGGGAACTTGAAGCATTGCTTTTGCAAAGACTGATTACCCTTTGGCACACTAATCCCAAAGGCTGGCTTGAGCTAAGAACTGATTATGCGAGGAACCAATAACCAAACGTGCACTGCTTTGTCAGCGCCTTCCTACTGAACCCTACATAAGAACATAAGAACGGCCATACTGGGTCAGACCAAAGATCCATCTAGCCCAGTATCCCATCTGCGGACAGTGGCCAGCACCAGGTGCCCCAGAGAGGGTGGACCGAAGACAATGATCAAGCGATTTGTCTCCTGCCATCCCTCTCCAGCCTCTGAAACCGAAAGACAGCGAGCATACTTGGACAGAGAAAAAGTCTCAGGGAGGCTTCCCTGGAAAATCTCATATTGTAGCTATCTCAGGATTTCCTGAAAGATGAAGACCTTTCTTTGAGTAGGTTACAATCGAATCAACTCATGTTTACTTGGTACCCAGCATCTTCAACCCAGTAAGTGTCTAGGGATGTAAACGGTTAACCAGTTAACCAGAAAGCCTCACTCTTAACGTGTGAGGCTTACCAGTTCTGGTTAACCAGCCTGTGCCCGTGGTGGGTCCGGCCTCCCCTGACGCCGCAGGTTACATCCTGACTCCCCAGGAGCAAGAGCCCACAGCGACACCTCCCTGGGAGGAGGGGCTAGCAGCCCTTGCCAGAAATGCCTGAAATGCAGCTACCTCTGCGGGGGAGCCACTGTGTGCCAGCAAAAGTAATAACATTTAGGAGACTCAGTGTAACCCACACATACCTAAATCAAACTCTGGAAGATCCATCGTGGCAGCAGCGATCTGCCTTTTAGTGTCGACAAGGCTGAAGCCTTTACGGTGCCCCAGTTGTGTTTTTGCCCACGAAAGCTTCTCTCCAAAGAAATCTGTTAGTCTTTACGGTGCTGCAGGACTCCTCAGTCGCTTGACGCTGAACCTAGAGGGGAAAAAAAAAAAAATCACACAACTACTTTATGGCACCTGGAACCTAAGCCAGGACTCAATGGTGGTGGTCTGGCAACATTTAAATTGGTTTCAGACGAGCAGCCGGCCGTTCTTAGCTGAGGTAGGTGCCTGGGATAATAAAGTTTATGAAATCAAGGCCACTGCAATCTTTTTCACGGGGCTTCTCTTCGGTCATTATAAACCCATTACTTGGAGTTAATTGCATAGTGTTCAAGACAGGCTTATGTAGATGTGGGAAACCATCTCACAAGAACCAAGTGCCTTTTGCCCTTCGGTCACTGACAGCTCAGCGTTTCCACACAGCAGCTCAGTGAGTTTCTTAGCTAACAGGGGAAGGCCCAGCAGCTGTGATGCAACACCTGTCGCTTGTGGGAAGGGAGGCACTTGCTTCTTAAAAACACCTCCCCAGACAGAGGAAGTGAGTTTGAATGGGGAAACCTCGGAGGGAGACGCTTCCATTGTCTCTTTTGCGGTTTAACCAACCATGGATGTCATCTGACTAGAAGATTTGCCCGGCATTGCTTGGGTCCTTAACGCAAATACGTTTTGTTCTGCTTCATTGAAATCGTTGCTCTGGGGTGGGGTCGGGGTGCAGGCTGCCTCAGGGAGAGAGGACAACCCCAGCCCTCTCTTACCACAGCAGCTTGGGGCCAGGTGAGAAGCGCCTCTCCGTGGCTGCTGCAGCTGCAGAGGGCACAGCTGGGGGAGAGGTGCATGTCCCAACCAGGGCGAAGAAATACACACAGACAAACAGAAAAACTCTCTGATATATATAGTAGAGAGCTGTCCCTTTCTTCACCCCTGCCAGGTCCCTAGTATTACAGCTATCCCGGCTGTCCTGGTCTCCATGGGTACATCTAGACTACAGCCAGTTCTGTCGACAAAGCAAGCTGCTTTTTTGACAGAGAGTCTAGATGCTCTCTTTTGGAAAAAGCACCGTCTGGATGCAATGGTGCCTTTTTCAACATAACTCTGTCAAAAAAAAGGCGTTATTTCTCGTAGAATGAGGTTTACCGCTGTCGACAAAACTGCTGCGTTCTGTCGACTTACTGTCGACAGAACTCGGCCGTAGTGTGTAGACAGGTATAGTTTTGTCAAGAAAAGTCCACTTTTGTCGACAAAACCCTGTAGTCTAGACACACCCCATCTCTAGCCTTTAGCTCCCCCCCTCCCCCATGGTCATTCTACAGCATAACTGTCCCTCTTACCAGACCGTTCCCTTTCCACTTTATGAGAAACAATCGAATTCCAGGCACAACCCATTGCCCTGGCACAACCAAAACCTGCCCTTGCTTTAAATTCTGATAAGAGGAAGCTGCATCCACATTTGGTGGTCCTGGCTCTTACTGTTTAGGAGGAGTTCTTGAACAAAAGGACTCACAGCTAGCTGGACGGACACACAGACAGAAGCACACCCTCTCTCAGATATATAGTAGAATAGATGTAGAACTACCCTGGCCAGATGCTCAGCTGCTGTAATAGGCATGAGTCCATTGACTTCAAGTGGAACTATCCACATTTATACCACATGAGGGTCTAGCCCTTTGTGTAACTTAGAAGGATAATTTAGATTTGACGACACGGGGGGGCTCACTTGAAGACTGCTTGTTCTGTGCATTCCCTCTGGGGCACCTGGCATTGGTCACTGTCAGAAGACAGGCTCCTGGGCTAGATGGACCTTTGGTATGGCCATATGTACTAGAGCAGTGTAGATCTTTCTTAAACTGTGTTCCGTAGCATGCATGCGAAGCAGTTGGAGGTGTGCCACGGAGAACAGAATTCAAAATGGCCACACTTAAAGGGGCAGGCAACCTTTTTTTTTTTTGCTCAATAACTTTTCCCAAAACCGTTTTTTCCTCAATAACTTCCCCCTGATCCTTCCCCTTTCCCCCTCCCCGACCTTTTTTTCCTTGGTGTTCCTCATAAAAAAAAATATTGTTTGGTGTTCTTTGGTCTTAAAAAGTTTAAGAAACACTGTACTAGAGTAACTTCAAACCCCAAAACCATGTAAGGGTAAAAGCCAAGTCAAGCGGCAACACCACATACCTGCCAAACAGCAGAGTCTCATTCACTGTAGTTGGATGCATGTGAGAGGCCAGGGCAAATCCTAATGAATGTGTTTTTCTGCTCTCTGCCTCAGGGCTGGAACAGGTAGAAACAGAAAGGAAAACCATTTCACAATGGGGAAAAAGAGAACTAGGGGCAGAGGGGGGAACCACTGAAAACCAGTGGGCAGGAAAAGCGACCCTGTAGTGAGGCAATAAAGGTGGTGAAAAAAGGGAGCAGAGGCAATCAGGTGTGCCCAGCAGGAGCAACCTTAACGACAGTTCTTGGAACACAGGAGTAGCTCCTTCTTTAATGGCAAATCAGCATAGCGCTATTCAGGTCAAGGCAGACCTACAGATTTTTATCAGCTAAGAATCCGGCCCACTAACTCGATGTTTTTTCCTCCATCTCATTTAAAGCCAGAAGAAATCACTGTGATCATTCATCTGAAATACCGCCCCCCCCCCCCCCCCATCAATTTCAGCCAGTGAATTTCTGTATATTGCTCACCACCATGTGCTGGAATGACAGCAGATTGTTTAGAAAGATGTCCAGCACTAATTAAAGGCTCCAAGAAAAGAAGACCCGACCACCAATGTTTTCTCTATTTTTCCAGCCATGTGCGGAATAAAAGTTTTTATTTTGTGCACCAGCGCATGTGCGGATGTGCACCGCCAGTAGAAACACACCCTGCCAGCAGTGGGCACTCTGCTAATCAGCTGGGTGGCATTTAAATCTGTCCTGGGTGGACGACCAAGCACTCAGCTTTATAGGGAACACTGCTGATCACATCCTGTGAGAAGCTCTTCCTCTGGTTAATAAACGTCATGGTTAAAAATTGGTGTTTCCAACTTGAACTTTGTTGAGTTCAACCTCCAGACACTGGATATTGTTAAGCCTTTGTCTGCTAGCCTAAAGATCCCTTTTGTATTGAAAAATCTCCAGACCTCAATCGTACCCAGAGCTAGGCAAGATGCAGCCCGGGGGCCAGATCTGGCCCACCTAACACTTTGATCCAGTCCGGGTGTGGCTAGAGCTGTGAGCCCTTTGCTGTGTTTTTAATTCAAAGCCTCCAGCCCCAGACAACTCTGATGGGGGAAGCTAATCCACAGCTCCCCCTTCCACCCAGGCCCGATCCCTTCTGGGAGTGGAACCAGCCCATGACCACCTACCAAAATTCATTAAGTGCCCCCCCCCCGAAAACATTATTGCCCACCCCTGCTCTAACCCCTCTAGCCATGAACTATGTTACATACCATTGGTACAATACTGAGTCTCTTTGCAATGTAACATTAGTAAGTGTGGGCTGCATGGCTTATGTTTTATCTTTTGGCCCACTAGGGACCCAGTCGTGCTACACTGCTCATTCAGGCATAGGTCCTTTTAAAGTCTTTAATGCCTAGCTGCATCAGCCACCATCCCATGTAGCAATCGCTGCCACAAAACTCATTACTTACCCCGGGTTACGCCTCACAGTGAAACCGAACTGCTACACTAAGTAAAGGCAAACCCCCATCTTCTGAATCCTATCCAGGCCTGCCCACAAGCTGGGGCAAAAAGGGGGAACTGCCCCAGGGCCCGGAGATTGAAAGGGGCCCAGCGCTTCTGTTACTATGGCAACAGTGCCCCAAACCCCTTTGATTGGTTGACAGAATGTAGGGACACCGCTCTGAGGCCTGAGGAGGGGTGCCATGGTGTGGGCAGTGCTAAGGGCTGACTGTCCTCTGGCCCACCCCTTCTGGAACACAGCCCCCGCCCCCGACACCTTGCTCCCTGGGGCCCACGGTGGCTGTCACCCCGCTGATCCTATCTATCCACCTTTCCATGTTATCCAAAGCTTGGTTCTGGCCTGAGTCGTGCAAACCAGATCTACAGCTGGTGAAAATCAGCAAGGCTCCATTGACGTCAGAAAAATGTCCCTTTACATAGCTGAGGATCTGGCCTAGTAATGAAGTAGTTGCCCTCTAATTAACTGAATCGTAAAATATTCTCCAATGGCCAGTCATCTGGTAATAGCCCCAGAGAGTCCGGTAGGTCTCACGTGCTACTTGGCACAACAGCCGGGTGAGGTTTTTGCTTTTGGAAATCCACCCTTCAAAATCACCAGAAGAGTTCACTGCTGTTGGCCTTATTTACTCACAAAACCACCGTGTGTGGCTACCCAACAGAGAAGTGAAACAATTTTCAAGAGACGTTTGTTGACCTTCCATACACTTTGTACAAGGTATAAGGCCAGTGTTTATTTACCCAGCAAAACAACAACATAGAAAGACGTTTTAGGATGAACCACGTGATTTACTTCTTAGAATCAAAGGTTGAGTTTAAGTCTCTTGCTTCCCATTTATTGAAACTAGCGTTTTACGATGAAAAACTGTTCAACAGCCTGCCTGGAAACAATTCTACTCATCCTTATAAATTCCTACTGCTGCCACAGAATATATTGTACATGGGCCCTTCTCAAGCACTTGTCAAGGAACCAAAGATGCTTAACTGATATCCTCCAAATTCCCGTGTGTCTGGAACGATTAAAATTGAAAAGTGAGTTTTATTGCACTCTGTTTCCCCGTCCCTTAAGAGTCAGTGATCTCACCATGAATTTGAAAGGCACAAGAAGACACTGTTTGGCTAATGCTTCGTTTCAGTTTGAAACATATTTGTATCATCAGGCATCTTCCAGAGAGCTATAAACTACAAAGCGCTTGGTTTGAGCAAGCAGACTGCTTTGCACCTAGACAAGAACGAACATGCCATTTCTATTTTGCAAATGGGCTTGTATTTTGGGAGTATCTCTTCGGATTATACTTTTATCTAATCCATCCAAGGTAATAATTTGACATATATAATCTTACTAGAAGATTTACCCAGCATTGCTTGGGTACTGAACTCAAGTTTTGTTTTTCTTCATTTAAAATTATTGTTCTGGGGTAAGGCTGGGGATGAGGGGTTCAGTATGCAGGAGCCCCAGGGAGAAAGGACAACCCCAGCCCTCTCTTACCACATCAGCGTGGGGCCAGGTGAGAAGCACCTGCCCATGGCTGCTGCAGCTAGGGGAGGGGTCCATGTCCCTCAGCCGGGGGACACAGACAAACAGATACACAAACAGAAATATATAGTAGACAGCTTTCCCTTTCTCCACCCTTGCCCCCAGTTGACCCAAACGGGTTATAGCTGTCCCAGTTCCCATCTCTGGCCCTTTGCTGCCCCCTGTGGTCATTCTGAAGTATAACGGCCTCTCCTGCCAGACCCCCTCCCTTTCCATTTTATGAGAAACAATTAAATTCCAAGCACATCCCACTGTCCTGGCACAACCAAACCCTGACCTTCCTTTAAGTTAGGATAAGAGGAAGCTGCCTACCAAATCTGGCAGTCCTCACTCTTACCACTTAGGAGGAGATCTTGAACAATAGATTCACAGATGGACGGACAGACACACATGTCTAAAATATATAGTAAGACATAGTGTTTCATTTTCAAAGTGCCATGCCAATATTAACATTGTATTGTTCACATCCCTCTTAGAAGGGCTGGGGTTTACTCATCCCTGTTTTGTAGAGAGGGAAATTGAGATATAGAGCGGATAAGAGACTTGCCCGGGGCCACAAAAGGATTAGCAGAGTAGAGATTGAAATCAGGAGGCTGCGACTTCCAGGGCTTTGCTCAATTCACTAGCCCGCTATTACCACCAATTACCATCGTTAAGATCTAGTAATTAAGGAGAAGGATTTTCTGAAGGATACAGAATTAAGAGCAGCTTCAGATGAAACACTAAGTATTATCCTTGAAATGAATGTTCCCACACATGCACTTCATATAATTAACAATTTAATGAGGTATTTCCAAATCGTCAAATAATATTGGATCATGAAGACACATTCACGGATCGAAGGTTGCATACTACATCCTATCTTCATATGTCTACCCTTTGCTACCATGCTGTGCTGTGTTTTTGACAGGTCCATTTGGCCATTCAAAGTGTCCTATTAAAATGAATGTATGATTCATGATCAAATGCAGGTGTTTGAAACATGTATTAGATAATCCTCACTAAGCAGAAGTTTAATAATTCTGGTTTATCAGGCAAAAAAAGGTGAGGAAGAGAAGGAAGATGGTCTTGAAGTGAGGGTACCACACTAAACTCGTTCTTGTCTCTGCCACAGTCTTCCTGTATGACCTCGGGCAAGTCACGTCATCTGAGTGACTCAGTTTCCAATCTGTAAAATGTAACTAAATAAAGACTATTTCTTCGGTCTTGTCCATTTAGAGCCAACAGACTCACCAGGACTCTGGGCAACGGGGGGTGGGGACTCAGGTGGAAGGGGCGGGGTCTGGACAGCCAGCTCTCAGCACCATCTGGAGCTCACAGTGCCTTCACCAGCAACCCTCAGCGCTTCTGGAATGTTCCATGCCGGGCTCCAGTGGCAATTTAAAGGGCCCGGGGCTCCATCCGCCGCTGTTGCCATAGTAACAATGGCCGGGAGGCCTGGGTCCTTTTGAGCAGTCCTCCTTCCCTCCCCGTCTGCTGTTGACGGGCCTGTTAGAATGTAAGCTTTTAGGAGCAGAGAGTGCCTCTTATCATGTGCATATATGCAAATCGTTCCACAGATGTCAGCGGGAGAGGAAGGCTTTCAACAATGGTTGAAACACAAATGAAATTCCTTCGTTTTTCACAGATATCCTTCCCTCGATTTTCAGAGCAGCCCTGCCTCTCGGATTAGACCTCAGGACATTAACACAAAAAGATCCAAGGCCCATGAAAGCCAACCGAAACACTCCCACTTACTTTTATACTGGGCCAATAGTTCACCTAAATAACGCTGATCCTGAATCCAGTTTGGGCATGCTGAATTTCATCTGGCTATAGCGATTCCTTGCCTGAAGTGCGACAACATGTTGGGAATCAAACTAAACCAGCACAAAATACAGGCTGGGGGGGTTTAAAAACACCGAGGCACAAAAGCCAATTAATCCAACTGAGGGGTTACCTGCCTCATAAGGTGGAGTCAGTAAAGGTTAAAAAAAAAAAAAAAAAAAACCAACAACAAGACAACAGTCCCCCGTGTGCACCCGAGTGCTTTGTCACGGCTTTTGCCTAAACGTTGTCACGGCAACGTGTACCTAAGTCTGTCCTTGCTCTGAACCGCAATCTCTGACTCGACAGAGAACACCTATTTGGAAGCCAAGGACAGGTAATCATCAGGGGAACAACAGCTCGTTTTGTTCAGGTTGAAACCTGAGATCACTTGCCCGGCTGCAGGAAGTCTTGAGAGCTCCCTGTAATTCCCCCCCGCCCCACCACCACCATTTTCCCCAAGGGGAAAAAAAAATAATGAAAAACCGCAAGGAGCCTGAGGGCTAGCTGATCTGGCACCACCTCGTCTGGATACTGATCCGCCCACCCCATGGCTGCTTGCCTGCTCGGGAGGAGGAAGAGATGGGCTTTAAAAACAACAGGGGTGGTGGAGGAAGAGGAGGGAAACGTCTCTTTAAAAAAGGACAATTTTCAGCTGTGTCTCGGGATGCCGTTAGTAACGAGCTCTTTCAGAAAAGGCGGAACCTTTCAGGGAGCAAGGCCCAAAAGGAATCTAACCAGCTGATGGCTGGCAAGCCACTAGAACAGGGCACTTTGCTTCCTGTCAGCGACACGGACGCCTGCAAGGGGAATGCCTTTGGAAACGACAGCCAGAAGGAACGAGTGCGCAACGGCAATCTGCCGACTGGGGGAGCAGCAACCGACCCTTTCATGCTAGTTAACAAGGGGATCAAGCTTGGGGCAAATTCAGAGATGAGGCCTTGGGACCCTGAGTGGGGCTACGGGATGCCTTGGTCCGTATAACTAATATGGTCTTCCAACAGCCCCAGCAACGCTTCACCCTGGATCCGTCACCGGTTCCCAACCCAGAACATACAGCACCCTACTTATGCATCAACTGTGCATGAGGCCCACTGAGCTGGAGAGAGGCTGGCTTGGGGTAATTCACCCACCAAAAGAGGCGCAGCAGATCGAGTAACTCACCCCAACGGGCACTGAAGTTGAAATTTAAACAGACCCGGGGCACACCAAGGGGAATGCGGGACCTGGGGGATCCTCCCCCAGTGTCTCCAGTATAGGGCCCATGGCAACCCCCCACCACTGGCCCCACCCCTCCTCTAAGCCCCCACCCACCCATCCCCCAACTGTGCCTTGCTTCTCCCTGGGTGGCAGGTGGTCAGTAGTATATCCCTTGCGGTAGGTGGTCAGTAGTATATCCCTACTGTTATATTCATATTATTAAAGCACGGAATCGTTCGGTTCATTTAAAGATTTTACGTCATTTGATTCTATGCTCTCTTTCACATACAGTGCCACTCCCCAACCAGCATGACCTGTTCTGCCCAATATATTTTGTACCCCAGAACTACCATGCCCCATTGATTATCTTCAAGGAAAGGGCAGGGCCTCAGGGAAGGGGCGGGGCTAGGTGTTCAGTTTTGTGTGAAAAGAAAGTTGCAAGAGTGATTGGCAGGAAGGGAGAGTGACAGACAGACAGAAAAAGGCTGGCTTAGAAAGCAGTGCTAATTTGTGACTGGGAGGTGGTGCCACATGAAAATTAGGAGAGATGTTGTGGAGAAGCGAGAGCAAGACCAGGGGAAGCCCTGAACAAGAATTGGATCTTACTATTCTGTGCTCTTTGCTGGACACTGAGCTATTATAATGGCTCACGTACACCCCGCTCCCCGATAGTATAATCCACTGAAAAGCAGCCAGTCAGGATCCCTCCTTAGCCTGCCCATCCATCCTTCTGAAAGTTACAGGATTTATATAGACCTTAAGAAAGCCCCTTTGGAAATATGGAATAATGATTGGGCAGGGAGTAAAACGATGCTCCATTTGTTCAACAACCTTACCTGTCATTTTCTGTCCCCAAAAGGGACAGATTGCAACACAGGTAAGGTCATGAAGAGGACCAGATATGAAGACAACCCCAGTTCTCAAAGTCAAGTTGCAGTAACAGCGAAAGGCCGAACAAAACATGCAGGGCCGCTCCCCCAAGCCCTCAGACCGAACGTGCCGGGAACAGAGCATTCCGCTTGTCACGGGGCAAGCTCAGCCCTGCGGCGCCTCCTGCAGGTCGCTCTGGGGAATTAGTTCTTTAGCCCATAGGGCACCTCCGTCGGGCTGCTGTCTCCCCTGCCCTCACTCCACGCTCCGGTCCCGCTCCCCGACCACAGCAGCCTCTTCGGGACACTGCCCTCCGGCAGTGCCCACATCAGCGGTCTTTCCTCCCCCGTCTGGGAGTTATCAACAGTCCTTCATGCAGCGCCTGCCACGAAGGCCAACTGCAGCCTTCCAGGCCACATAACCATGGTGGCTAGACATGGGGAAGAGGGGAACCCAGGCCTGCCCACTACTCTGGGTCCCAACCCAGGGGCCCTCTTGTCCTGTCCTCCTTTACTCCCCTCCACCACTTCTAGTTCCATGAGCCACTTCCCCTGTGACTCTTTGCACCCTAGATTCATAGACTTTAAGGTCAGAAGGGACCATTATGATCATCTAGTCTGACCCCCTGGACAGTGCAGGCCACAGAATCTCACCCACCCCCCTAGAATAATCCTCTCACCTATATCAAAGATATTGAAGCATTGAAATACTTTGAAGGACCCAACATGCAGAGAGGCCTTCAGCTGTGATCTGTGCCCAATGCTACAGAGGAAGGTGAAAAACCTCCAGGGCCTCTTCCAATCTACCCTGGAGGAAAATTCCTTCCCGACCCAAATATGGCGACCAGCTAAACCCTGAGCATGTGGGCAAGACTCACCAGCCAGACACCCAGAAAGTTCCCTATAGCAACTCCTATCATCCCTCCATTGACCTATTTCCAACTGATAATGAATGGTCAATTAGTTACCAAGATCATGTTATTTCATCCAACCATCCCCTTATCATAGAATCATAGAACTGGAAGAGACCCCAGAAGGTCGTCAAGTCCAGCCCCCCGCTCTAGGCAGGACCAAACCCTTGAAACAAGTCCAGCAGCCTAGCAGGCGTCAGCCTCCCTCTCTAGCCCTCCCCCCAAGCCTGCCCAGATGGTGCTCCTCCAGCAACCGAGGCCTGCACCATCCCTGGTCATGGCCTAACTGTCTGCTTTGTGCTGAGCAGCTCCTTTTATATAGGACTGCCACAGCAAGCTACACCCTGATTGGCTCCTTCAAAGCATCTCTCTGATTGGCTTGGGCTCTCCACAGGCTCCCCCTTGCCTGCTTTAACCCCTTCTGGCCAGTGCTGGACTGTCACCCCCACCATAGTGCTACTAAGTAAAGCAGCAAAGGGAACCAGATAATATAACCCACATACTTTAGTGTGGTTCACTGTTCCATATAGCGGCACTTAGACCACTTAAAGTGAGAGATATATGCAAGGGAGTTCTACAGGGTATGCTGAGAGCCTAGCTTTATAGATCAATCTGTAGAGGCTCCAAGGCTGAGGTCCTGGGTTCAAATCAACCAGGTGGTGGTTACCTTTATTTCTCAGCATTCTTCTACAGGCAAGTCCTATGCAGAAAATGTCTCTCTTTTCAAATCCCAGCATGTCATGAGGAACTATGGGGTAGGTCCAAGTGCTGATCACCATCATGTACCATGGCACAGGCAGCAGGCACCCAATGGCATGGTGACAAGCCAAACATTTCACGTTCATTACCCTCAAAGGAAAAAAGTCTCAGCAGGAAGCATCCGTCTATGCTCACCTGAAATACAATCCTTAACAGGAATGTTTGGAGCTCGGTTTTATATTTAAATGTTTAACAAAATAAAAAAAAATTGGCAACTCTTTAGAAAGATTTTTTTTTTAAAAAAGCTTGTCTGGTTTTATAGATGTACTTGGGAAAGGAACTCATCACTTTCAATAATTAGGCCATTTATAACATGGATAACAAGGGAAAGGGAAGGTGGAAATAGTTTTTAAGAAGCAGAAAAAATATTTTAATACAGTTAAGTTCTGGATTTATTTGGATTACTATAGATATCAGCAAATCTTGGTGTGGGATTTGTTTTCAGGAGCTAACATTTCCCCTCGAAATGGGCTTTGTTCCTTATTTCTCTCGGTACCCGCCTAAATTAAACCCAGAAATTTAAATGAGCTGCAGTGGGCCAAACTCTGCTCTTTGTTCTACAAAAGTAAGTTGAACATGAATTATTTATTTGTATCACTGTAGCATTTTAGTGTCAGACCAGGATCCTATTATGCTAGGTGCTATATGAACACTGACCACATGTGCACAGAGGACATGACTTGAAGACTTCTCAAGGTCCTTTCAAGCCCGAAATTTCTCTGATGCTATAGTTTTATAATGAACAGGGTGACCAGCAGTGTTCCCCGTAAGCTGAGCGCTTGGGGGAAGGGGAGGGGCCATCCAGGAGAGAGTCCAATGCTACCCAGCTGCTTAGCAGAGCACCCACAGTCTCCCACAGCCAGCACCATGTGTTCCTCCTGGTGGTGCACATCTGCACTTGCCTTGGTGCACAGAACAAAAATTACTCCACACATGGGTGCAAAAAAATTAAAGAGAACATTGGTGAGCAGACGTCCAGTTTTTGACTGGAACACCCAGTCAAAAAGGGATCCGGGTGGCCATTAAAAGTCCAGACGGTGCTGCCGTGGAGCTGAGACAGGCTATCCTCCAGAAGTGGACAGCAGGTCCGGCTCCTAGGCAGGGGGCCCACGGGCCTCCATGCACTGCACCTGCTGACTCCATGCTCCCATTAGTGGGTTCCCAGCTGCTTGCCTTTTTGCCACAGACCAGGAGACACCCAAGTCCCAATCCCCCGCCCCCACACGCCTCTCAGAAAAATCTGAAACCCCTCTCAGACCCCCAAACACCAGGCCTGGGCCCCTCCCTGAACCTGGAACCCACTCTTGCATCCCAACCCCCTCATCCTTGGACTTACCTCAGAGCCCACAACCTCAGCCCAGAGCCTTCACCCCCTTGCACCTCAACCTAGTGCCCCCATACAGAGCCCCCTCCCCCACTTGCAACGCCTCATCCCCAACCCCATCTCCACGCCCTCACCCCTTTCTGCACCAACCCCCACCCCCCAAATCCTTTGCCCCCTTCTTCCCAGCCTGGAGCCCACTTCTGCACTCCAAACCGCTCATCCCCAGCCCTAACCCAGACCCAAACCTAGCCAGATCCCTCACTGTCTCCTGCACCTGGAGCTGGATCCCCCTCACTGCCTCCCTCGCCCCTTCCCCATTCCACCCCCACACAAAAAATCACACCACAGTACAAATCACCAATGGTAAATTAGATATCACTCTGTACAGAAAACCCACTGACTCATACAGTTACCTATATGCATCCAGCTCCCATCCAGAACACACCATATGATCGTCTATAGCCCAGCCCTTCGATACAACCGCATCTTCTCCAATCCCACTGACAGAGACCAGAAACTTCAGGATCTCTACCAAGCATTTATAAACCTCAATTACCCACCCAGAGAAATAAAAAAAAAAAAACAAATTGAAAGAGCCAGACGAAAACCCAGAAATCACCTACTTCAAGACAGCCCAAGAAAACCAACAATAGAACACCACTTGTCATCACCTACAGCCCCCTACTTAAACCCGTCCAACACTTATCAATAAACTACAGCCTATACTGGAACAGGATACTACACTCCGAGAGGCTCTGGAAGACAAACCCATAGTCTCCTATAGACAACCACCTAACCTCAGGATGATTCTTGCCAACAACCACAGGACATACCACACTAATACCAACCCTGGAACTTTCCCTTGCAACAAACCCCATTGCCAGCTTTGTCCCCATATTTACTCTGCTGACACCATCATTGGACTTAACCATTTCAGTTATAAGATCAAGAACACATATTCCTGCTCATCCAGAAATATAGTTTATGCTATCATGTGCCAACAGTGTCCGTCTGCTATGTATATTGGACAAACTTCTCAGACACTTCGCCAAAGAATCAATGCCCACAAAACAGACATCAGACAGTTTCACAAAGAAAAAACAATTTCTTGCTATTTCAACCAGACTAGGCATTGTCTCAACGACCTGACTACCTGCATCCTGCTTCAAAGAGACTTTAACACAAGACTTCAAAGAGAAGCCTCTGAACTGTCATTCATGCTTAAATTTGACACTTTACCAGTGGGCCTTAACAAAGATGCTAATTATCTTACCCATTACAAAGATAGCGTCCCCAATTATCACCTCTAATATCATTATCTCATAGACACTAACCTCCCCCCGCCGCATCCCCACTCTGTTCTAAAATCTGATGTGTCTATTTTATATGTGTTCACCTTTTTTGATTGTATCCCTTCGGTATATATGGTTGTGCCAATTTTCGTCCACAATTTGATCTGAGGAAGTGGGTCTGGCCCATGAAAGCTCATCACCTAATAAAACATCTTGTTAGTCTTTAAAGTGCTGCATAGTCCTGTCTTTTGTTTCAGCAAGACAAGACTAACACGGCTACATCTCAATTACCACCACCCCACACACACTCAATGAAAGTGAGGGTGTGGGAGAGCACGCCACTGAGGGGCGAGGAGGGATGGAGTGACTGGAGGAGGGACCTCAAGGAAGGGGCGGAGCCTCAGGAAGGGGCAGGGCTGTGTGTTCAATTTTGTACCAATAGAAAGTCGGCAACCCGAATAATAAATGCTCTTATAACTCTGGCCAGCCAATCACATTTGCAGCCCTTCAGACGTCAGCCCACAGCTTGTAAGCTGAAGAAAGCAAGGTGGTTTCAGTTTTCACGCTAGATGGGGAGCAGTAGGCAAAACCGAACGGGTTGTGCAGATTTCTTCCCACCCAAGCAGTTTGTTTCCCTTCTGCAAGTTGCCCAAGCACATCAAAATCCTAGAGGACACCAAGAGGCATTTGCTGCTGATTCTTGGGAATCCCAAGCAACTCCCTTCACTCAATTCCTTATTTCGAGCAACTCCCTTCACTCAATTCCTTATTTCAGTGGAAACAGATGGAATTTGATTTGTTCCCAGTTCCCACAAGCCCAGAGGAAGTGAAAAGTGATACCAACAAGATAACAATAAGTCTGGGCCCCGGAAGTTTTGCAATATGACTTGCTGTGCAGAATACCCACAGCCGCCCATGATTTGCTGATTCAATTCTATCATATGCCAGGCCTTCGGTTCTTTATTATTAATCCCAGGTCACATTCGTAAGTGCCAAAATGGTTCTTTGCACTGAATGGTGTTCAAGTGGAAAGCCGAAGGAAGAATAATTATTTTTAGCTGCACACGGAAAGCATTCCCTCAGGTGTTCATCTGCTATGCCACCACCAGTAGCGGGATGGGAGAGATTCTCCGATACCCAGATTACCAGATCCATTAGGAGACAGGGTTTAGGACGGCATGTAGGCAACTGAGTGGACAAGCGGAGAAAAAAAAAAAAAAAAGAGAAGAAAGGTGGGCAAATATATCCGTGTCATAGCCTGTTTCTTGTAGAAGATGGCAAAGACCTCACAAGCACTTCACAAAACCACACAGTTGCCTTCCAGCAAAATCCCACCTCCCTCGGACATTTAGGATTTTAATTCCTGTTCAATGTTCAACCCAGCCTCTTGGGGCTGTCCCCAGAAATAACAGCAGCTGAGGGGATCCCTTACAAGAAAGCCAAGAGTTTGACAGGAGCAGCAGGTTCAAACTTTGTCTTGTTATGAGCTAGTGCTAACATAAGACTTATTGGTAAAGAAATTGCTTTTGTACTGCCCACCTTCCATTTCCTTAAAGCAGTGGTCACGAACTAGTAGATCAGACTAAGAACATAAGACCGGCCATACTGGGTCAGATAAAAGGTCCATCAAGCCCAGTGTCCCATCTTCCGACAGTGGCCAATGCCAGGTGCCCCAGAGGGAATGAACAGAGCAGGGAATCATCAATTCTTCACTCAGTGCACTGTCAACCTGTGGAACTCCTTGCCAGAGGATGTTGTGAAGACTAGGACTTTAACAGGGTTCAAATAAGAGCTAGATAGATTCATGGAGGTTAGGTTTATCAATGGCTATGAGCCAGGATGGGTAAGAATGGTGTCCTTAGCTGTTGTTTCTCTGGAGGTAGGTGACAGGGGCAGATCATGTGATGATTACCTGCTGTGTTTCCTTCCTCTTGGGCACTGTTTCCCAAATGGTGTTCCACGGAACCCCAGGGTTCTGCAGAGTGACAATAAGGGTTCCGGTAGAAAACTAGAATTATTGTAATGGAATGGAATTTTCATTCATGAATTTTATTGAAAACCATTTTCATCTGTTTGCCACGATAAGAATCCCTGTGGAATGCCAGCTTAGCCAGAGAGAGGGGTCGATGATGTCACTACTCAGCGCTGTGCACGCAGTCAGTCAGGGGTTCCACGAAATTCTTTCGAGTTCAAAAGGGTTCCGTAGCCAAATAAAGTTGGGAAACACTGCTCTGGAGCGTCTGGTATTGGCCACTGTCGGCAGAAAGGATACTGGGCCAGACGGACCCTTAGGTGAAGGGTCTGACCCAGTATGGCTGTTTTTATGTTCTAAGTCAGTGTTTCTCAACCAGCGGTACGAGTACCCTCAGGGGTACTCGAGAGAAGTCGGGGGGAGGGGAATATCAACAACTGAAATTTGGAGAAAAATGAAGTTTTGTTTTAAGTTTTACAGCACTTTATTATTTTTCTACTTTTTACACCCAAAAATTTCCCCTACCGCACCCGGCTACGATTAAGCTGTTTAAACAAATGTGTTGCAATGGTAGGAAAAAAATTGTGAGCCTGAAAACTGTAGGTACGGGGGGGTACTTGTTATTTTTTTTTTAAGGGGTACTTTATTTAAAAAAAAAAAAAAGATTGAGAAACACAGTTTTAAGTGATCCATTCGCAGCCCGACAGAGGCTAGGGATGCCATTCTGGCTAATAAGAATTGATGGACCTAACCTCCATGAATTTAGCTAGTTCTTTTTTGAAGTCGTGGCCTTCACAACCTCCTTTGGCATCTACTGGTAGATCCTGGCACCTCTGACAGGTGATCGTGACTGGTTTGGCCAGGAGGCTATCAAGTGCCGACACTTCAGCTGCCCCTCCCCACCACTGCTGGTCTGCTCCTGCCCTCGGCATGTGTAAGGTGGGGGGCCGAAGGGTGGGTTGCGGATGTGACGGTGTCTCTCTCTGTGCCCCATCTCCATAGACTGAGCAGAGCAGGATGCCGGAGAAGGGGTGGGGCAGAGGCAGGGGTAGGGCCAGGGTGCTGAGCTCTGAGGTAGATCCTAGCCGGGGCAGCCCATCACTATAGGCCAACTCGGCCGTCGCCTTCAATGGTGCCCGATGATGACGTTACGGGGCGTCCGATGATGTCACTCCATTGATGGCCGTGCAGGCAGGGGTGCCGATCATGCGTTCTGCCTGGGGCACCAGCTGCTGCAGCCCACCTCAGGCCGCTCCTGGATCCTGGACTGACTTAAATTCAAAATGCGAGCTTGTGCTTCCAACGGTTGGAGGCCCCTGCCTGAAAGGAAGCTACCCAGCAGCTTCTCCTAGCCCCCCATGAAAATCCTTATGGGGGAGACCAGTCAATCGAGAGCCACGCTGGTGAACAGCATGCTTCGGACCTGTTGAAGCCAGCGTTGTAAGTGGAGAAAGCCCTTTCTTCTTCGAAAGATGGCTGGCTGCAAGCCGGTGTTAACGCAAGCCTCTCTGGGGAGTTGAACCCCCCTGACCTTGTAAATAAGAGACCCACCTTAAGCCGTGTGCCACCCAACGACCTGTCAAGATGATTAATAACATCAAAAAGCTGCTTTTGCACTGGCCGCGCGCTTGGCCACCTGTGTCATCTGTCAGTCCTCAAGAAGACACCGTTCACCGCAGCTTTAAATTTCCTGAAACTGGAGATAACTGTTGATTTTGGCCGGGCTCTGAAACTTGCCTGGCTTACAACCGCACAACAGCCCTGTTGCGCTCAGAGGGTCCTCGCGGCTGTGTGATTTCACAGGAGACCCAGGCTGACTGAAACAGCCAACTCGAGGCTGAAAGGAGACGGCTTTTCCTTCAACAGGCGGCATTAGTGGCTTCTCGGTATTCCCTCGGAGCCTGTTCCCATCCAGGATTGGCAATGTGAATGGAAGGGAAACCAAGGGGGCGATTCAAAACGAGGGGTTATGGAAAAAGGAGACGCCACACACTCTGCCAGCCAAACCGCATGTGCCCTCGGCCGCCCACCTGCCCCCAGGAGTGGAGGAGACTCGTGCATCCGCCTCTCCGACAGCCACGCCGCCCCAGCTCGACTCAGGACACAGCTCTTCCATGAAGTAGAGTGGCGCCCGGTCAGCATTTGGGAAATGACCGTGGTGCTTCCCTCGCACTTCCCAGCAAATGAGTGAATCCTCGCGCAATGTTCCCGTACGAATTGGGGGGCAGGGAGGGAGCTTCAACCCCCCCCCCCCCGTCATCCCTGCAGGGCACCTGGTGGGGTGGGAGGCTCAAATCAGGGTGGGGATGAGGAGTTAGAGTCAGACAAACTTTCTCAAATACATTTTGACCTCAACTAGTGCTTCTGTGCTACTAGTAGCCGTTCTGCAACACAGCCCCTATTTAGATGGTACAGTTCTGGAGGCAGGGACATGCTCTTCCCTAGCACAACAGGGCCTTGATCTCAGCAGGGCCCCTGCACTCCTGCAAGACAGATACATTATGGGACTGAGTCAGCCGAAGGTCAAGGGGATCGCAGTTCTGTCTAAAAGCACCAAGGAGGGAAGCGAAGAAGAGGAGAAAACAAGACCCTAATGGTCCCATGCCGCGTATTTGTTTTTCTTCCCTTTGCAGCTCCAGTCGGGCCGGGAGACAGAATGGAATTTTATGCTCACGGCAAACTCAGGACTCCTTAAGATCAGCTAAGAATGGGGGGGTCGAAATATAAGAATGCAGAAACAAACGAGGTGGGATGAACAAACCGATCCAGGAGTCAAACTGTGGGGTCTGAGTCGAGGGGACACCGCGACCTTAGCTTCCAGGCCTCCTTACGATGCACAGTTCAGCATCTCTCATTCTCACCTGCATGGGGGGAAGTGACAGTTCTGACGGAACTCGAGAGTCAGACGGAAGGAGCTGGGTGGGGAGGGGAGGGATATCTGGCTTTTTTTTTTTTTTTAAGTGTGGCTGTGATGGAGCTGGGGGTGTGCAGATCCGTCATCGCTCCGATTCGCTGGCTGAACCAACAGCCTTGAAAAATAATTTCATTTTGGGTGAACCTGAAAGACTTTTGGGGTTTTTTTTTTTTTACATGGGGAGGGGGACAAAAAAGCCGACAATGGTTAGTTTCAGGGAAAAGCTTCTTTCTGGTTTTCAGAATTTGAGATCGGATGGGGGAGGGGGCATTTTTAATAGAAATCCTTTCAAATCAAAACAATCAAAAACTCGGGGGGGGGGGGGGATTTTGGAGGGCAGAGGCTGAACAACCACAACCACAAAAATCAGTGAATTTGCCACGAATTCACAAAATGGTTTGGCCAAGCCAAATACGCATGTTTTCAGGGCAGAAAGGTTTGCCCCAAACAATTTCACCTGGCTTTTCCGCTCAGGGCCCACGTTATCACCCAAGAGCTTGTGCGGAATCGTGGCCTCACTGGGAATGTGCAGAGCTACAGGGGAGAAATCTACCAAGTTTCCTTCCTCTGTCGTCCCTGCCAGCCTGCGCTGGGTCAACGCTGCAAAGTCTGTGCAATATTTCTTCGCTGTGTTCCAAACGCCTCACGTGCTCACGAGTTAAAGCAACCTCATTGCTGAGGGATTTCTCCATAATCTGAACACATGTCCTGAGGATCAGGACTGTGGGTGGCGGTGCTAGCCTGTGGCAGTCGTTCAGGCCCACGGCCTACCGCCTGACTCCCTTGGAAAGCCCTCTTAGCTGAGCCGTTTTCAAATTTAATTAAGAGGGACCTCTCATGGGCTTAACTCCACTGCCGTGCCAGCCGGAAAAGCTCTTTCAGGAGCTCTGCACAAAAGCAGGGGAGCCTGGTGCCATGTCGGCATGTTCATTTGCCGGCCCGGGGAGGTTGGAAAAGTTTGTGCCGGCCACAATTTCCCCCAACATGACCGTCTAAAGGGACACTTGGAAAAGGTCGGATTCATTCTGCAAATGCAGCAGTAGAACCGCGTGGGCCTGCGAGTTAATGAAAACTCAGCGCCACTGGTGTAGGTTTGCCTGTTACCCAAGAGTTGCACAGACTCGCTGCAGCGCATGGCTACAAAGCCAACGCGCCCCAGTCAAATCACTTCTCACTCTGCTAGCGAGCCGACAAAGCAGGCAGCTCCAAAAGCAGGGGAAAGGGAAAGCCAGGCAAAAAGCAGTCAGCTGGCTGCAAAACCCAGCGCATTAAGTCTGGCTGCTAATGGGGGTGGGGTGGGGTAGAGGGCTGGACAGAGGAGGGAGATTGTAGGTGGCTATTTTCTGATTAGAGACACATTAGCTTTTGAATGTTCGATGTATCCGCCTTCAAGGATATGGGATACATGAGGGAAAGGAAAGCCGAAGATTTTTGGCGCACGTCCACACCTACCTGAGAATTCCACCAACAGCTGACTCGGAAGGAGAACGCAGAGTGGCTCCCGAAAGGATGAATTGCAGGGGATCAGTGCCCACAAACTCACTGGTCCACAGTACCCCGGGAGTTATAAAAGGGCACTGAACATTCACGTGCCCACCACCTCAGAACATGAGCCTCGATTTGGAAGCTGGGATGGGAACTGTTTTTGGGTTGGGGGCCACTGGCCCAAAGAAAAATCAGTCGGGGGCTGCACACAAGTGAGAAGCAACCCCCCCCCCCCCCCCCCCCGCAAGAAAACAAAACAAACCCTTACTCAGGCTGCCCCGGACAGAGAAGACAGACACGCCTGCATTGCCCATGCACCCCAGAGCCTAGGGGGCTCCAGGGGGGAATCCCTGAGCTTTGGAGGACAGATCCAGGCAAGCCAGGGGCTGTATCCGGCCCCCAGGTCTTAGGTTCCCCATCCCTGTAACATAAGCCTTGCAGTCTGTAGCCTGCTAAGTAGTCCAAAACCAGAAAAGTTTGCATTGGAGAACAGGAACATGGCACCAAAAAACAGCAGGCATGAGCTGTGTGTCTATTTTCCATCCTTTTAACTGGGTCTCAGACTGTTCCATCCTTCTCTGATTAAGATAATTAAGGATGTCTTTATTTGGGGGGGGGGGGGGGGGAGGGAGGGTTCAAATCACTTAGCCAACATGTTCAGAGCAGCCCAAAATGAAGTCCAAACTCTGGGGAATTTTAATAGCTGGATTGACAGTCTGGCTCTGTAATGTGCAAACAAGCTGAACCCTCCAATGAGAGAGCGTGCCGGTCTATGTGCTTAGAGCACCAGCGTGGGGGCCCAGATTTCCCCCATCTCAAATCTGCCACTAGCTTTCTGCATGACCTCGGTCAACTTGTTTAACCTCTCTGCTGCCATGCGCCAGTCTAGAAAATGGGTTGAATCCGCATCAGCCTCACGGGCACGTTGTTTCAATCCAATGAGTGTTTGCAGCCCACTTCACAATCTTCCCAAGGGAGGGGCTGGGAAAAAGCCCAGTCGGGAAAAAGAGGGATAGAGAATAAGACAGAAAATATCTTATTGCTGCAGTATAATTCCATGGGACGCCCACATCTTGGATACTGCGTGCAGATGTGGTTGCTTCATCTCAAAAAAAGATATATTGGAATTGGAAAAAGTTCAGAAAAGGGCGACAGAAATAATGAGTGGTTTGGAACGGCTGCATATGAAGAGAGATGAAAAAACTGGGACTTTCAGCTTAGAAAAGAGGAGACATGATAGAACCATAATTGGTGTGGAGAAAGTGCATAAGGAAAAGTTATTCCCATAACGTGTTCCCATAACACAAGAACTAGGGGTCATCAAACAAAATGAATAGGTAGCAGTTTTTAAACAAACCAAAGGAAGTATTTCTTCAGGCAGGGTACAGTCAACCTGTGGAACTCCTTGCCAGAGGACGTTGTGAAGGCCAGGACTTTAACAGGGTTAAAAAGAGCTAGATACATTCATGGAGGTTACGTCCATCAATGGCTATGAGCCAGGAGAGGCAGCAATGGTGTCCCTGGCCTTTGTTTGTCAGGGGCTGGAAATAGGCGATGGGAGGGATTACGTGATCATTCCCTGTTCTGTTCACTCCTTCCAGGGCACCTGGAACTGGCCACTGTCAGAAGACAAGACACTGGGTTAGATGGACCTTTGATCTGAGCCAGCCTGGTCATTTTTATGTTCCTTATTACTGGGTGCAGCAAAGAAGGAGCCGGATTAAAAGTAAAGAGCTCAGAGATCAACATGTGTCTGCTTGGTTGGTTTCCGTCTTGGTCGGTCCCACACCCACACAAGTCACCCCAGTGGCACTTCCTCCTCCGTCTCCTCAACTGTTTGCATTCTTACGCCCTTGGAAGCCACTTCGATCTCGGCAGACAAAGGCCTTTGGCACTGCACTCCCAGCAACGGGCCGAGTGTGTCCAGCTACATGTGCTAATCGGAGCAAGCCGCAGGAAATCAAGACACAGCAGAACTGATTTTGATGTGCTCCCTGCCCACCCACATCAAATAAAAAGACCCCGGGGACCTATAGTGTATGCCACCCAGCCCTCCTCCTCTTACAAATTTCAGACGCAGCGGGGGGTTTCTGGTTTCCACTTTAATACAAATAGGTTACAGTGACTGACCACTGTGTCATGTTAGGAGACAGGCCAGCGGGCGAGCGAACACAAACGGCACATGTCCAAACACGTTGGTTCTGTGCATTTAGGGGGGCCAGCACGCTGCTGCTCAGATGGGAGAATTTGCTGAGTGGAATTTCTTGGAAGGAGCTAATGAGATCTATTAAAAAAAAAGAACACCCCAAACCTATGGGGCTGTGGGCAGGGGAGGAATAGAGCAAGAATGGAGCCCGGGGGCCGGCAGGACTATGAATTTCTCTCACCTCTAGAAACCGTCCTAAGCAGAGAAAGGTCTTTTTCTTGTAACACAGAGATTTCAAACAGGCTTTTTGCCTAGCAAGGGGATGGGCTGAATGGTCTGGCTGAACTAAGAACAAATCAGACTTTTGAATTCTGTCTCTCCCACCCAGCAGACAGACAGAGATTCTCTCTCCACCCCCCTTTAATACTTGATGGGACTGATCCATGGCCCCCAGTGGGTTTTTGAAGATTGGGCCTTGGGTGATGTTCTGTGAGACCTACCAAAGACTTATCTAGGCATTTGGTCTGGTGAGGTTTAAAATAATAATAAATAATAATAATAATAATAATCATGAAAGCAAAGGGGAGAAAATGGGGTTGGCTGATTCAACCTCTGAAGCGGCTGAGAGAAAGAAGAGGACAGGAATGCAGGGAATGAGAAAAAAAGCCTGCTTTTTTATTATTAAACTATTATCTCAAATTTCTAATAAGCGGGTTGAAGTTTAAATTACAAGATCCCTAACAAAGTCAGGATCCAAACAGTTCAGGAGCCTTCCGATAACAATCGCCTTTCCCCGGATAGGTTTCAAGTCATTTCTTTGCAAAGACAAAGCTTCTATTCAGAGTGGGGAGAGGAACCTCGCCGTTTTTCATTACCCTAGTCATTGTAGCGCCGAAGAAGGAGAAAAGGGAGAGGGGGCTCTGCATTCCCAGTGCATCGCTTGAGACGACAGCATGGAACGCGGCACACACCTGATGTTCACAGCTGTGCGGGGCCCACTTGGAAGAGGGTAGCCAAGCCCCCGCTCAGTGCTTAGATTGTTACACAACCAAAGGAGAGAGGGAGCATCGGCGCTTCGAAGGGAGTCTGACACAAGGACGCTCATCTGATATTTCCTTAGGCTGTCCCTTAGATGCCTGGGAAACGACACTGGATTTCTCCTGAGCTGGGTCGTGTGAGCTCTAGAACGGAAAAATCCGTTTCGGAGAGAGTCTGTCATTTTCCTCTCCGAGCGGGGAAGGACACAGGGGTCGCAAGGCTCACGTCACTCCGCAGCACCCCCTGCTGGCAGGTCAGTTTTCAGAGCTGTCTGGACTGCAGACCTCAGGTTTGAGTCTGGGGGATAGAGAGGCGCATTATATGCTAGGTTTGCCAAGAGAGACGGAGGCGGATTAAGCGATTGTGAGCAGGGGCGGCCCTAGACGAGCTGCCAGCAACTGTCGCACGAGGCGAACCACACAATCGGCGCCCCCACCTCCCAACCCCTCAATGATATTGCGCCACCATTTGGTGCCCCATTTAACTTGGCGCCTGAGGCGACCCCCTAGTTTGCCTATATGGACGGGCCGCCCCTGATTGTGAGACCCTGGGCCAGAACAAGTGGGAGCCTCTGCCTATAGTCCCCCTCCCCCTCCACACACACTCTTCCCAGGGAAATGGGGTGGGGTACAGAGGCTTCCCCCCAGAGGCAGAGAGTATAATAGGAGGGGGAGGGCACAGACTTCCCAGACTGCCATCCTGGCCCCGCCCCCAGAACACCTACTGAGACAACTTGGATCCTGTAGGGCGGGGTCTGAACAGAAGGGGCGGGGCTTGGGCTGGGAGCTTGCCCTACCTTTGCCCAACACCCATGCTCCTGGCAGCAATACCAGGCAGGCAGAACAGGGCAGGGCCCTATGCCTTGACCCCCAGCAGGAGCATGGGGCAGGCAGCGTGGGTCCGTATATGGGCCCCCCCCCCATTTGGTCAGGGCCCGTTGGCCCAGTAGCTAATCGACCACTGCAGAGAGTCAGTGCCCTGAAAACCACATGGGCTGAGTTCATTCTCACCCACTAAATGACAGGAGACCCACTCAGCAGAGAGCGCCGATGTAGGTCTCCACCTTCCCAGAGTACAGCAGGCGGGGTTTGCACAAGCTGGATGGCTTTGTCCCAGCCCTCTGAGCCAGGCCCCTATCAGGTCAACCCATCACTTTCCACCTCCTTTTACTTGGTACACAAAGCTCCCTGGCATAGCCCGTGTGCTCCTGTCTCCACTGTAATTATACCCCGTATAAACTATAAACGAGGGGAGTGTGACTCATACGGCGATTAGCTCCTGCAGGGTGAAAGCTCCATTCACAGCGCACACTGGAATGGGAACATACAGTTCCGAAAACTCACTGCACTCCACAGCCTCCCCGTGGGAAGGGACACAGAGCCAACTCACACACACACACACTTTTCACAGGCCTGGCCTCCAGGTTCCTGAATCCGCTGGATATTGTAAGATTCTCTCTGGTGTAACCCTAATATTAAGATGAAAGAAGGAAGCCTCCTGGTTTTCAAAGTTGAAATTCACCAGAAAGGCGCAGTCGAGTGTGGACGGATCTAAGCTACACCTGTCTTAGGGCAGGTGTGCCCACATTGGTTACAAAATAGAAATTCAAAGCAAGGTTTTGGGGACTGTATCAACTCAAAAGCTAGCGTGTGTGGCAGGACCTTTTGGTGAGCTATGCACTTACGGGGGGTTTTAATCCGAGGAAGCAGGCTTTGCCTTTGCTAAGCAAGCCCAGCTTATGCATACAAAACACAGGAGAAAACTAAATTTTCAAGAGTGTTTTATATATATGCCCAGCCACAAGGTAAACAAAGCAAGCGAGTGCATTGGTTTTGCAGAATGTTTCTCAATGTCACATTTCTGCCTCTTTGTTGGCTAGGCTCTGAAAAAGCAGCAAACAGGAGCACATGAAAATCTGCAATATTTAACTACAATTTGTTGCACAGCGGTAGTCCAGTGAGCGGAGGGAAGAACTGCAGATCAGAATGAGAGAGTTTTAACCCTGGCTGTTTCACGGCATCTATTCTGCAGGTTTTAGCAAAGCTAGGGATCTCAGGAATAAACTATGCATCACTCCCCTCATCTAAACCTCCAAAGAGTTAAGATGGTTACTTAAATTGCATTCAACACTTCGAATGTTTTATTTATTTATGTATTTATTTTGCCGTGTACATTCTATTGGTATGTCTTGCTATTCTTTTATCCAGGGATCTGTCAGGAAGTTAAATCAACATTAGCCACTTATTCATGGTCACTTGCCACTTTCATTCTTGGGTTAGCATTTCACGTACGCCATTGGAACCTCACTCTAGAACAGGGGAACCTTTTTTGGGCCAGGGCCGCTGACCACACAGGAAAAAAAATAAATCAATCAGTCGGGGAGGGAGGAGGAGCAAAAGAAACACACACACACACACCAAACCAAACGAGAAAGACACTCCCTAAATCCCACTCACATGCCAGAACATGGGGGACAGGGGGAGGGGGCTGGGCTACTTGATTTTGTGTGTTCCAGCCCCCTGAGCCTCGAAGGCCGCATTAGAGTCCCCATCCTTGCCCTCGATGTTTACTTACTATGAAATCCAATACATAAATCAGTTTTCAAACTGTAGGTGAGTCTGCACCTGCGGTTATTGCTCAAGTCTGTGTTTTATTTTTAATGTCCAAGAAGGAAATGGATCTAATCTCCATGATTTTATCTGTCAATGCCAAGATGATCAGGGATGCAACCGCATGCTCTCAGTGTCCCTAACTCTCCAAATGCCAAAGGTTGGGTCGAACGGCGGGGGATGGGTCATTTACTAATTACCTGGTTCTGTTTGTTTTGAAGATTTAGTGTGAACGTACCGAGATCGCTCAAGCAAACTTGCAAAACTTACTATCCGTCTGGGGCTATCAAAGGAACCTTGGAGAGGAATGGTCAGGCTCTATGGCGCTTCAGTAAACTTTGGGCCTCTACTTCAAAGCCCTTGTGTAGACCAGGGCTTAATATTTGGCAATACCCCCTTTAGGTCGATTTAATAAGCGGAGCATCCACACGACCAGGACCATTATTTCGAAATAACGGGCTGCTTATTTTGAAATCGGCACTCCTGTTTTCCTCGGGAAATGATGCTAATTCTGAAATAGTAACAGTATTTCAAAATGGTGTTAGTGTGGACACGCCAATGCCTCTATTTTGAAATAACGACTCCCCAGAGTCATTTGAACTAAGAGCCCCAGGAAGCACTGGGGAATAAAGTCCAAGATAGCGTATCCACATGAACGGAGCCTGCCTCGGACTAATTTCAAGCCTCCCTCATAGCGTGTCCACTCTAGTTCAATTTTGTTATTTCAGAAATTAACTAAAAATCGACTTTGAAATAGTTTCCTAATGTAGACATGCCGTAAGACACCTTTGAAATCCCTCTCCTCAAATTTAAAATATTTTTAGAGAAAGAAAATGTGATCTAGAAACAAGACCAGGGTGGGGCTCAAAACCTAGATAAAGATTCCCTCCCCCCCCCCTCAGTTCCTGTGAACAGAATCCTGAGAAGAGATCAGCACTTCGAACCAGGCACGTTCTCCTAGAGGAGCACATCTCTTTGATGGCTCCACACCATTTTAGCGGTTTGCTGAATCTCCATAGCTAAGCTAGGTTGGGTCGACCTACTGGAATGAGAAACCTCCAATGCATACCAGGTTGCTGCAGGGAGCCGGATGGGCAATTCATACAGAGCCGATACCCCCGCAGGGTGTAACCAGCGGGTGTGCTGCTGGAGACGTGCCTATGCTCTTTACTACTTGATGTCAGTTAGGACTGTTTCTGCTAGTTTCAGGGTCCTGGCCAGATTACAAGCTGAGTAACTTAACCCTGCCTGGGTTTCCAACAGGAGATGTCATTCTTCATTTCCTGGCCCAACCTGTTTTGCTGCAAGTAGCGTGGTCTAGTGGCTAGAGCAGAGATAGTGGAGATGCTAGAAGCAGGTTTAAGTCCTAGCTTCACAGCTAACCTGCTATGGGACATCATTTTGACCATTTTTCCCTTCTTGCTTATTTCGGGGCTCGGTTCCACCAGTGCCTGCACAGAACGCCTAGCACAGGGGTGGCCAACACGGAGCTCACAAGCAGCATGCGGCTCTTCTCCCCCAAAAGCGTGGCTCGCGAAGCCACTCCTGTGTCCCTGCCAAACTGCCCCCCCCCCCCCAGCTCCCCGGGGCAGCGATTCAAAATGGCAGCCAAGATGGTGGCTGTTGACAGGAGCCTAAGATTATTTCTTAAAGGGGCAGCCTCTTTTTTTTTTTGCTTGACAGTTCTGGCACGGCTCTTCACATTTTTTCTGTTGCTGTTTCACAGCTCTCTGTTAAATGGCCACAATCTCAGCTGAGTCCACAACGTATGGCCGTGAAACAAATCATTCCATGGCGTTGCTCTGCCCTGCGAACCCACGACAGCTTTCTCCCCCAGAGGTGGCTGCATTTCAGTGATGGGTGGTGAATGTACATTAGTGGGAGGCCTAAAGCAGAACGCTGGGATTGAAGACCCTGGATGGATCCAAACTTTACAGCTTAGGCTGCGGCTTCTACCTCTGTGTTCCTATGCGAGTCGCTAGCCACACGGAATCTTTAGGAGGGAAGGTAGTCGAGAAAGATCGACATTTCCCACCAAGGAGTCCGTGGGCCTCTCTCAAGTAGCCAGAGGACTAGCTGCTGTTCTGAGAGGCATCTCCCAGTTAGGGATGTTAAATATCAGTTAATTGATTAGTCGATTAACCTCAGGAATTTTTATCAGTTACCTGACTAGTGTGCTCCGGCCCTGCTCCCAATGGAGCTCCCTGCCACTCTAATACAGAGGCAGCAGTGTGGGGTGCCAGGCAGGAGCTGGTCCACAAGGGGAGCCAGTTTAAAAACCAGCTCCCCTCGCAGACCAGCTGCCTGTCGCCCAGTGCTGCTGCCTCCGATACGGAGCACAAGATCAGCAGTGTCATAGCAGGGCCGTGCCCATCCCTTAACCTGGCCCAGTCCCACCAGCACAAAGCCTCTGCCAATGGAAAACCTTTGGCCTGTCACATTTTCTCAGCTTCTTCTCACTCCCCCCTCTCCCCACACAGTCTGATGCAGGGACAAAGCATCAGGTCTCAGCCAAGTTTGTTCTCAACTCTTTATTTTTCTGCTCCTAGTGCCGTCTCCTCCTTTCCCCACCCCCACTGGCCTGCACTCTCCCTTTTTAGACCCTCATCTTCCCCCGACTCCGAGCAGGCATGCACTCGCCTCTCGAGTTAGCCCCCCGCCCCGGAGCGCTCTCCCCCTGGAAAGCTGCCTTCCTGCCTGGGTCTTCCCCTCTCTCCCGGCCCCCGCTTTCACTCCATATTGAGGCTGATCATTACTGCTGAATAGCCGTCCAGATTCCCAGGCTTGTCAGTTTGGGTTCTCCTCCCACCCTTTCTCTGCCGGGAGGACGGATTAACTGCGAGCAATGGGCCAGTGCTGCTGGGGAGGAGGGTGCCTTTTGCACCAGTCCTCTTGCGCGGGAGAAGCAGGTGAAAGGCAGGTGGGATCCCGACACCACCCCATCCCGTCTCCTTTTCAGTTGCGCTGGCTGCAGGTAAGAGTCCGGAAGCTGGCCACCAGGGCCCAGAAATGCAGTGGCAGAGGAAAGACCTTCCCAGGAGAGATTACACCTAACCCAGCTCCTTCCCCAAAGCACCTCCATGCAGGGCCAGATGCCCTGCTGGTGTAAATCAAGCTAGCTCAGTTAAAGCCAAGGGAGTCATGCCAATTTACAGCTCAGGATTCCTCCCCCCACCTCCCCTATACGCCTTCTGGGTAGTTTTGAAAGGCTGCATGGTTCATCATCCAGGACCCTGCGCCCCGTCTCCGACTCGTATCCACCTCCCTTCTCATGACAGTTCTGCAGCTCAAATCAGACCACTGCTTACCACCCTCTTTTCTCCCCCAGCTCCTTGGCCTTTTGGGAGCCTTGCGAGCCCAGGATATGCCCTCTGAGGCGACTATATCCTCTTGCCCCTACTTGACGGATAGAGAAACTGAGGCACAGAACGGCGAGCGTGATTGGCCCACAGTCACCCAACAAGCAAAGCCAGGAAGAGAACCCAGCCCTCTCGAGCCCCGCACGGCGCGTTTTGGCCTGCTTCCCCTGTGCGTCCGGAAGCCACAAGAGGAGAGCGGCCCACGCCTCAGATGTCACCTGCTTCTTGGCTTCTTCCTCGGCTTATCGTCGCATCTCAGAATCACTGGGCTGGAAGGACCCTCCAGGGGTCAGCCCCCCTGCACTGAGGTGGGACCAAGTCTCCCTAGACCAGCCCCAACAGGTCTAACTTGTTCTTCAAAACCGCCAGTGAGGGGGATTCCTCCTGGGGAAGGAGCTCCGGCGCCGACGTGGCCTTACAGCAGGGTTTTTCCTGGCACCTAACGAAAATGCCCCATGCTACAAATTAAGCTCAGTGCTTCTTGCCCTGCCTTCAGTGGACCTGGAGAGCAACAGAGTCCCATCCTTTCTAGAACAGCCCTTCCCGCGGGCCTGCTGACAGTGGGAGCAAAGGGGATAATTTCCCCGGGGCCTGGCAATTCGAAAGACTTACCCCAGGAGTGTCACCTGACTACAGAGCCCTGTGCGGCACACTCCGGCCTGCTTTGCGGGCCGCTGGGGGTGGGTGGCATGGGGGGGTTGGCCGCCCAGGTCTGCCCCCTCTGCCTGAGGTCTTGCCCCATCTGGAAGTGCTGAGCGGGCCCCCACACTCACCTCGCCCAGGGGCCCGGCAGTCCTGTCAGCTGCTCTGTCTTCACCTACTTGAAGGCTAACCTCGGGAGGTAGCCGATCTGTGACCGGAGAAGCAACGGGGATCCCTGTGGCACCTGGAATTCTCACGGGCATAAGCTTTGGTGGGTAAAACCCACTTTGCCGGGGGCCCTTTTCAAAGAGTGTTCTCCAGCCCCTCCCTTGGCCCTCTTTTCTCAAGACTAAACAGGGCCCCGTTGGGTGTATTACCACCATTGTGCTCTGCGTTTTAATTTCATCCATCTCTACATCGCCCTGGAAAAGCATCACCAAGTCCTTTCCTCCCTGTCCTTTCCCCCCACTCCCCAAGAGTCCTCTAATTAAATCAGGAGAAAATTAACTACAGCAGGATTTCCAAAAACACAGCATCTAACGACCAACTCCCCCTGCCTTTAACCAGATAATCTCAGTCTCCTTTTTGCACTGGCAAATCTTGCTCCCTCCCAGCTTCCCATCCGGCTCCCAAGGCCACAGTCTGAATTAGACAGGGAGTGAGGCACTTGCTAAAGGCAAACTGAAGCGCTAAGGCCAGACATGAAAAAACTCTGCCACCCCCACCCCCGCCACCCCATGTTGATCCCAGCCATGTTTCCGCCAAAGATTCTCAACTGTTTTCTTCCTGGTCAACAAAATTCTCCCCATTGGTCTGTGAATTTCAGGACAGCTGCTTAGTAATGCCAGGGGGTGAAAACGACGAGATTTTCCCTCCCCTTCTCCACCTCTTCCCTCAGTTCTCTGACGGTATTACAGGGTTTTATACGAAGCAATTGAAATCTGAAGGGCCATGAAGTGGCTTTTGTCTTTCACTGGTGCAAGGCAAAAATAGAATCAGACCTTCGTCTCTGTCTCCACCTAGCTGAATGGTTTGGGGTCTCAGTGGTTCAGGCCAGCCTTTTCTTTCGTTTCCCCCTCCATTTCCCGCCCCCAAGGCCTGAGTTTGGGGTTTCACCATCCCCCGCTCCCAAACGCCAAGCAAAACAGTTCCAAAGTGCCGAACGCCTCTCTGGTTTCACACCGAAACCGACAAGGTCCCGTCCAGCCTTCCCAGCTGAACCACAGATCTGCTCTGGGTTGTCTCAAAAGGTCTTGAGTCATGGTGGGAACCCAGCCTCTCCTGCACCCCAAGTTCAAAGTCTGTCAAATGTTTTGTCATGTGATGGCTTCCATCTCCTCCTCCCAGAGCTCCCCAGAATTCCTCACAAGCAGCAGCAAGGTACGAAACCGGATGGATCACACCTGATTCCAGGTTGCGGTGACCATGGCGCACGGCTCAGCGCCCTGTGACAGAGCTAATGCCAGGTACAGGAGGGAGCACTCCAGTCTTGGCTCTGATTAGGGGCTGCGGCAAATATGTAGCACAGAAGAAGAAAGAGGGATGGGGGAAAACAGGTGCCAGATGATTCCTTTCCCATCAGTACTGTTGATGTGGGGGGAGTCACATAATTCATCCCCCATCTCCCTCCGGCCCCTGTCAAAGAAGTGGCACACAATCAGCAGGGAATAGAATAACGGAGTCCCCCAAATATGAATCTGGGCAGACTCTGCATCTCTATCAGTTCAGTCTCCAAACCCCTTTGATTTGATCTGTGCAACTTCACCCCTCCCCCTCCCCATCTGTAAAAATGGGGGTTAACATTCTTTGTCTTTCTTGGCTACTTAAATTGTAAGCTTTTTGGGGCAGGGACTCCCTCGTATGTATCGGCCCAGCGTCAAGAACGATGTGGCACCATTATTCTAGAGCTATGGTTCTTAACCAGGGGTATGTATTATACAGTCGCCTTCCAGAGGATGCATTAAGATATGTGCCTCTTGACAACAGGCTACATCAAAAGCACAAGCAAAGTCCATACAAACTAAAATTTCATACAATTCATGCTGTTCTAGAGACTATATACACTGATGAGTGGTAAGTACAATACTTATATTCTACTTGATTTTATTAGTAGTTTTACATGGGTTCTCAACTCTATTTTTTTTTATAAAGGAAAATGTACATGCTTTATTGAAATGATTGCATTTTTCAAAACTACAGTGTTATGTTTATGTAGTTAATCTTAGCAAAAGCAAAAGTTTTTACACGAGCATTCCATGAAGTGTATTTTTTCTTCATTCCAATAAACTTTTATCATTTTCTATGTTTTAACAAAACGGCATAACATGATCTTCTAGCTTCCAACCTTTAAACATTGATTTAGCTTTGCCAAAACAAAGCACTATTCCCAGTGTTTGTTTTATCTCTTTTCTGAGAAGCAGTCCTATTCCAGGTTCATTTTATAGTTCTGACTCATCTTGGTTCAATCTCTTTCAACAGGTGCTCAGTGATGGAAGGGAGAGTGATAGCTCAGTAGTTTGAGCATTGGTCTGCTCATAGCAAGGCTGTGAGTTTAATCCTTGAGGAGGCCATGGGCAAATCTCTCAGGGATGGTACATAGCTCTGCTGTGAGGGCAGGGGACTGGACTCAATGACCTCTTAAGGTCTCTCCCTGCTCTAGGAGATGGTCTATCTCCATACACTATGTTAACTTTGAGGTGTGCTTGATATGGTGATTGTCTTTTTTCTGTATAGTGTTCTGAGAACCAATCCCATTCCAGGCACATCCAGGCTCCCTGGCACAACCGAACCCTGGCCTGGCTTTAAGTTATGATAAGAGGAAGCTGCATACCAAATTTGGTGGTCCTAGCTCTTACCAGTTAGGAGGAGTTCTTGATCAAACTCACCAACAGACAAACTCTCTAACATTTATAGTAGAGGATATGATAAAATGGGAAAGGAAGCCATTTTTAAGTGAGGTAAAAGTTGGGGGGATGCTAGACAAGTCAGACGCCTGAAAGGGGTCAGGTACACTGGAAAGGTGGAGAGCTGCCGTGCTAGGCAAATGAACACAATATGAACCCCCCTTTCAGCAAGTCTGGGGGAAGGCACTTCTCAAGCCATGCCCTGGTTCGTAATCCCGTCTTGGTTATTTGAACACGGCTAATCACCTCTCTTGCCACACAAAAGCAGCAGCCTGTCAAAAGCCTTCCACTTCAGCAGAGCCTGAGTCACTCTCTTGACAGTAGCATCAGGGACACGCCGTCCTAGCCCGTCCTGCTGATGTCCTTCCACACCCCCTCCCTACTCCCACACATGCACACACACACACACACACACACACACACACACACACACACACCACAAATCTGCTGGCATTTAAGTCTTGACCCTGCAAAGGATGGAGAACATTCCACTGCCCCGAGGCGTGGTGGAAACGGACGGCGCATGGCCCCTTGCAGTAGCAAGTCCTTAGCAATCAGTTCCCTCCCCTACGTTCCTGCAGCTTGCTAGCTATTTCTTGACAGAACCCCGCCAGCTCAGCCTTGGCAACTAGACAGGCAGGAAATCATTTATCTGCATCATCCTCTTCAGGAGGCTCGGAGGCCTTTTCTGTGGAGGTTCACACACATCCAGCCTAATTGTTCATTAGTCATGCTCACCCATTATATAACAAATGAAAAATGCCTTGCCGAGTGTCAAGAGAAGCCCTGCCAGAAACCACAGCTAGGGAAGAGCAAACCTGCAGCTCTGGATTCTCCGCTTCCCACTCAGGGGGCAGCCACACCAGGAGGCAGTCGGGGAAGAGGATTATCACGTTAGCCAGTGTGTGGTCAAATCTTAGCGCGGAGAAGGCAGTTGTGATTTTAACACTTTAAGGGTCGAGGTAAACACGAGGAACAAGTCTACACGAGGAAATTATTTTGAAATAACTCAATGTGAAAGAATAACTCCCAAAACAACAAAATCAAAATAGAATAGTAATAGAGATGTAGCCGTGTTAGTCTGGTCTTGCTGAAACAAAAGACAAGGCTATGCAGCACTTTAAAGACTAACAAGACGGTTTATGAGGTGATGAGCTTTTGTGGGTCAGACGATCTGCGGAAGTGGGTCTGGCCCACGAAAGCTCGTCATCTAATGAACCATCTTGTTAGTCTTTAAAGTGCTGCATAGTCCTGTCTTTTGTTTCAAAATCAGACTAACGTGTCCCCGCTACAAAGGAGCCTCAAAATTACTCCAAGGCAGGCTCCGTTACCGTGGACACGCTACCTCGACTTAACGCCAGGAAGCACTGGGGAGTAATTACTTCTAATGACTCTGGAGGGTCGTTATTTCAAAATAGCAGCAGCGGAGCATCCACATGACCGTTGTTTCAAAATACCTATTTTGAAACAAGCGTTATCCCCCCGAGGAAAGCAGGAGAACAGATTTTGAAAAAACCAGCCTATTTCAAAATAACGGGATTGGTCGTGTGGACGGTGCGCTTATTATTTCAAAATAAGGGAGGTTATTTTGAACAACTCCCTAGTGTAGACTTGGGCTAGGTTCCCTCAACCTGATAAAAGTGCCCTGTGCACATTAGGATGTTAACTAAAATGCAATAAAGCGACACCATTTTTTACTAGGGAAGGGTCTGAACGCCTGAAAATTTGTCCCACTCATCTGCAAAGGTCTGTAAGCACTCAGCTACAGCAGACTTTGCCACTTTAGCTTTGCCGCCACTAGCACAGATGCCTAGAGCCCTGCAAATCCGTGGATCTCCTCTTTATGCCCGAGGGTATCCATATTCGTGGATGTGAATGCAGTTATCCTCAGCTCATTCATACAGATACAGATTTTGTACCTAGACTACTGCAAGTTTGTGAATAGCTACCGTGGCAGAGCTCTGGCCATATGCCCTGGGTCCTGCGCTCCCGGGTGGCTTTTTAGTGTGCCTCAGAGGCTCGTGGTGACCCTTCCACTGCCTCTTGTTTCTCCCAGAAGCATAGGTCCCCCGCTTAATGAGCCATTTTCACATAGGGCAGGCACCAGCTTGGGAGAGGAAAAAAAAAACTCTTCCGTGGTCCTAGGCCTCCTTTTTTCCCCAGGGACCATCCACCAGGTGTGAGAAGGGTTTGGGGGAAACCGGCCCAACCCAATTACTCCAGGTTCCAGCCCAGGGCCCTAGGTAGCAGCCACTAGTGGGGCTCCTGCCCTTGTCCCCACAGAATAGCCCCCCTCTCCCTGGGCTGCTCCCCACATTACCTCCTCCTGGGCCACTAGAAGAGAACTTCTCCCAGGATTCACTTTCCATTCTCCTCCACCCCATGCTTCCTCCTCTCTGGTCCACCATTCTTCTCCTGCCCCTGCCTTACCCGAGGGGAAACCTTTTATAGCAGCCCAGCGGGCCTTAACAGGCTGCAGGTGTCCAATTAGGCTGCTGCTGCAGGCCGGTTCTTAATGAGTCCCAGGTGCCTGCCTGTCTTAATTGCTGGCCAGCCGTCTCTGGCAGCCTACACTGGGAACAGGAACCTGCCTACCCAGATAGCTACCGCTCATTTCTGTGGATAGGGCTGCACACGGTGTATCCGTGCAGGGCTCTACAGATGTGCCTGTGATAGGAAAGGCAGCTGTGTAGACGAAATCCCCCAGCCGTCAGTTTTAACAGCCTGCACTACCCCACTGGAGCTGGAGGGTGGTACCAGTGGCCGGAAAAGGCTCATGTAAACACCACCCGAGAGTTATGAGAGCTGGTTAGTGACACAAAAAGGAGGAGGTAACATCTTTCACTGGACCAACTCCTGTCTCTCTCTGTCTCCCGCAGAAGTTGACCCAACCTTCCCCTCCTCGTCTATCTACTATCCTGGGACCTGCCGCGGCAAGGGAGAGCTTGTGGACTTGCTTTGTTTGGGGAGGGGCAGGAATGTGGTTTTATTTGGAGGAAAGGGGGGGGGGGAATGGAATGAAACTGTGACCAATATATTTTGTGAATGTTTTTGACCAGCTAACGCGTCTGTGAAATTTGAAACATCGGCGAACAAATTATTCTCATTTCAGGCATCATTAGAAAAGGGAGGAGGGCTTTGTGAAAACTCCAGTGGGAAAAAAAGAATCAGTGTTGGCCAGTTCTAGTCATTGCTAAATATTTGTTTAATAGCAGCACGGAGCCATTGTGCCCATACAGAGCTCTGTAAAAATGTAGCAGGCAGTGCAGGAGACAAAAGGACCCAGGGGGTGGGTGTCTTTTGGCAGGACAAGCTCTTGCGGAGGGGATGCACGGTGATAGCGGCCACGCCCACCTGCGCATTAGCAAAGTGACAACATCAGTGGCCGTAGACCAGCCAAAATGCCCCTGGTAAAACTTTCTAGTGCGGACGTGCCCAAAGGAAGAGTCTGTCTCCTGATGAGTTAAGCGCTTTCACCAGACATGGCCGTGGGGCCCATTTATGACCAGAAGAGGAACAGAGGCCTTCTGCGTCCCACCTGCCATCTGAGGTGTGATTGCCCTGTGGGTACACGTAGCTACACTAACGTTAATCGAGCTAGGTCCAGAACAGGCTAGCAAGTGAGTCCATAATCAGGCTCAGCGGGTGTGGCTATACTGCACACCAACCCTGGGATCTGATTCTGTGTTGAAACCAAGCCACCTTTCCGTCCACACACTCAGGGTCAGCAGGCACTCACGTATCAGGTCTGAGGAGATGGGGCAGAGCCCAAATCCTGTTGTGGCTCAAGCCCAGGGGAGCTGACAGCCTGTGCAGCCTCCTGGGCAAGGTGGAGGGGGGGCAGCTCCACTCCCCCAGAAGGGGTGGGGCCTCGAGTGGAAGGGGTGGGGCTGGGGCAGCCAGCCCTCTCCTCCATCCCGCCCCCTCCAGCCCTCAGAGCCTCACGGAGCGCACGGCACTCCAGCGGCGATTTAAAAGGGCCTGGCGCTCCAGCTGCCAGGAGCCACAGCCCCCTTTGAAACACCAGGCCTGCTCAGTTCCAAGCCCTGTCATTTCCACAGACCCACGACAGGAGGTCTGCATAAAGCAGGGGAGGAGCCACAGGTGGGCCTGAGTGGGCTGTGACCCACTTTGCATCCAGGCCCACCCCATGGCTCTGCGGGGCTCTCCTCATGCCTCACCCCTGACCCCACTCTGCGAGCCCATCCGATGCCCCTGCCCAGGGCACCGGGGCCTAACCGATTAAATCGCTTGCCAAGGTTGCATAGGGAGCACTGAAGAGCTGGTAGCTGAAGTCCCAGATCTCCTCAGGTCCGGCTCAGACCAGCTCGTCCCTCACTCAACCCATACAGGAGAGAAGACGCACCACTCGACTTTCCATTTTCAACTGCAGTTCCCAGCCAGCGCAGGCAAATCTGTGACCCGCCTCCCGTGGTACATGGAACAGAGACACCCGTAGAAAGGGGAAAGAACCATGACAGGTCACACTTAGCATTGATACCACACTGACACCCTTTAATAGCTTTCATAGAACCATAGAGCTGGCAGAGACCTCAGAAGGTCAAGTCCAGCCCCCTGCTCAAGGCAGGACCAATCCCAACTCAATCAACCCAGCCAGGGCTTTGTCAAGCCGAGACTTAAAAACCTCTATTCCTCAACAGCTTCTTCCATGCCCCGTTCTGTTCTCTATGCTCAGTCTCTCAAGAGAAGCTTAAAAAGAAGATGCCCAAATGAGCCAAGACAAACCTGTGAAGGGGAAGAGGGAGTCCATCCTCTCTGTATTTCAAACAGTGCTGTTAAAATGGTGTCTGTTCAACTGTGCCACCGTCCCGACAGTTGTGCCTTCAGAAATTTGGCCTACAGTTGAGGGTTTGAGGTGGGGGAGGTTGTTTTGGTTTTGCAATTGTTCTCCTTGGCCTCTGAGGATAGGACAAGAAGCAGTGGGCTTAAACTGCAGCAAGGGAGGTTTAGGTTGGACATTAGGAAAAAGTCCTGTCTGTCAGGGCGGTTAAGCACTGGAATCAATTGCCTGGAGAGGTTGTGGAATCTCCATCACTGGAGATATTTTAAGAGCAGGTTAGACAGACACCAGTCAGGGATGATGGTCCCTGGTCCCGCTGTGAGGGCACTGAATTCATTGATCTCTCAACGTCCCTTCCAGTTCTAGTGTTCTATGATTCTCTGCTTTCTCAGTAACCAAGCAGGCCAGTCGGTAAAGAAATAAAACCAGACACGTTAACTGCTTGGAAGCAAATGGTTTATCTTCAACCAATTTTACTCCTTAGAAGACTATTCTAGAGGAAGAGTTTTTGTTGCAGCCTTTTAATGAGTTTGCCAATCGCCACACAATAGTCAAATTGCAGCAGCTGGATGTATGTGCACTGGCATTGGAGAGGGGCGCAAATTGTCCCTTCTGAAGAAGAGACGGGCAGTTACTTTTCGCTCACTTTTCAAAACCTGGCTAACATCTCAAGCTACCATGCCCCTTTAAATGTCGGGCTGGATTTTTAACTCCACATTGCTCCGAAAGGGATTCAACTTGCTTTGATGGGTGTTAGCTCAGAATTTTGAAGGGACTTATTGCTGGGTTGGTGAGGCAGATTTCAAACCTTTGGCTATGATGCTGGGTACCTTTTATTTCTGAAGTAGGACAGGGCTGCAGTCCTCTGCTAAAAATCTGCTTGAAATTCTCAGCCGGGAGTTTTGTTTTTCAAATGGGAGCCGTCCTAATGCTGCAGAGACCTTGGAGTGAAGAGGAAACTGAGTTGTTTTTATGCATAACTAAAAGTCTTCCTAAAATGTTGTCCGTTATCGCCCTCCCCATCATATTTCACGTCAACCAGCTTCTTAAAACATAAAACTATAGCTATTTGATTGGGGTTGCTTCCAAACCTACTTCCCACCCATCACAGATCCCCCCTTCCCTGTCTCCCCCTGTCCAGGTCAGACATATAATGAACAGCCATTCCTTTGGACAGCAAGCCTGAAAACTTGTTGTCGCCTTGGCAACTTTGCATCCCAGGGGGAGGGAGGGAATGATGGGCAGAGAATAAAAAAGGGGGCAGAGATGATGTCACCTCTGTGGGAGGCAGGCAGCCAATCAGCAGCTGAGTTGGTGATGTAATCGCCTTCCCTCCCCTCCTCCCCCGCTTGTTCCCCTCCACCCTTTTTCGCCAAGTCAGTCCCATTCAAAACTATAGAAGTGTGGTGAATTAAAGCAGCCGCGAGGTCATTCTCCCCCAGCCTGTGCGCAAAGAGGAAGGCGGGGGGATGGAAGAGAGGAAAAATTCCCCTCCAGCAGACTGAATAGATGCTAATAGTCTTGACCGGAGGCATCCTCATAAAGATGTCATCAACTTTGGCTCTCCCTGTTTTACAACACAATGGAAAAAATGTGGGGGGGGGGAAGGCAGGGAGGGAAAATTGTTATTTAATTGCCCTCTCCCCAGCCTCCCCGCTCCAAAAAAAATTGTGAATGAAATGTCAGAAAATTCCTCCGTAAGAATCAAGGAGCTAAGCCCGCCGAGGGGCAAATATTACGAGCTGCCTTCTCGGCCACCCGAGTCCTTGTTTGCTTTCTGTTGGACCAGACCAGAGAGTGGGGACACACAAAGCCACCCTTTGAGGGATCATATTTTGTGCAAAACTGAACAATATTGTTGCCTGAGCTTTGGACCGGCAGAAACGCAGGCTGGAGAGAGGCAGGCCCCTTGCTGCCAAAGCTAGAGGACAACGAACACGTCCACTTGCTTCCCGCGGCCACCGCCTGAGGGAAAAACAAGGGCTGAGGTTTGGAGAGGGGGCCCTAGCTTGGTAGGATTCCCGTCAGACTCATAGATGGGAACCAAGCTGCTGAGTTCTGAGCGGGATCCAAACATCCCTATAGTTCAGCTCAGCTCTGGTACAACACAGAAAGCAGCACAGTGTGGCCACTCAGGGGAGATTCAAATGCTTCCCAGCTGACATACGAAGCCCCCACTGCTAGTTGTTGGTTTGTTTTGGGTTTTTTTGTTTGTTTGTTTGTTTCTACTGGTGGTGCACGTTCACCCATGCCATGGTGCACATCAAAATTATTCCGCACAAAAATGGAAAAGGTTAGAGGGAACATTGGTATGGCTCTGGACATGCAGAAGCTATTATAAAAAACACAAATCAAGCCCCCCAAAATCATGAGATTTAATAATAATAAAAATGTCAGACGGGTAGCCAGGTTAGTCTATAACAGGAAGAATTTAAAAAACAACAAGTAGTCTGGCAGCACTTTAAAGACTAACAAAACATGTAGATGGGATCATGAGCTTTCGTGGGCACAGAATAAAATTATTTTTATTGCCTTCTAGTCTTTAAGGTGCACCTGGGTCACATTTTCAACCTTTTCTCTACAGCCATAAAGGCAAGAAACTTCCTTTTTATTTTAATGAAGATGGAGAGTTGCAGACCATCCCTTAACCCCAGGAAACCCAGTCCCACGAGACCCATCATAAAATCCCCAGAATTGACAGCTCCGGCAGAAGAGAGGAACGGGGGTGGCTGGATGCAGTCTTTTGTCTTGGGCCAGGTGCTAATCTGGGCATGGCGGGCTAGCCGAGATGGGGGAGGAAAAGCAGTGGGACTGTTTTTGCTTTAGAGCAGGGTCTGGTAGGATGCATCTACGTGGCAATACTAGTCCCTGGCGTGGCTGCAGCTGGCCCAGGTCCGCTGACGTGGGCTCCTGGGGTGAAAACTTGCAGTGGAGACATTCGGACGCAGGATGCAGAATCCAGGTGTGTGCGGGGTATGGCAGGGGGGTCTCTGAACTCAGACACCAGCCTAAGCTTGTATGTTTCCACTGCAATTTTGAGCCCCAAAGCCCAACGCCCAAATCTGCTGATCCCGGCTGAGACTCGACACCAGGGACAGGTTATTGCGGTGTAGATGTACCCATGGGATTTTTAACGCAGGGACCACTGGCGGGTGCCCGGGGGGGTGAGTGAGGTTCATTCCTGATCTTGACGAGCTCAGCAGTCTGGAGAGCGCACCCCATGCCTCCCCAGCCTTCCGACTCCTGCTCCGTTTTCCAGTCCTCATCCGGATCAGGAGCTGTGGCGGACCTGCCATCCCATAATACGCCCTCTCGCCCCCGTTCAGGCTGCCATGGTAGACGGTGTCAACTCACAGGGGCAAGGCCCAACAGAGTTGTGGATTCGCTTCAAGACAAAGTCGATTAGGAATAGTTGCTTTTATGAATCGCACTATGTCACTACTCTTACAGGCTTAATACTGCCAGATGGGTACACAGCTACTGCAAAGTAATACACCGATTAGCATAGGCACAGCAATGCATAAAAGAGTAACAGGCACTTGGAAATACTTACACCCCTTCAGTCTGTGGGGAGTGCCATTCCGGTCACCACACATCAGGCCGCAATGCACGTGGCTCCAGTTGAGGGGATCCAGGGCACCCTTCGAGGTCTACGTCCCTGGTGAGACTCACAAAGGGGCGGGACTCCCAGTGATCTTATACTTTAGGGCTACGTCTACACTGGCATGATTTTCCAGAAATGCTTTTAACAGAAAAGTTTTCCATTAAAAGCATTTTCGGAAAAGCGCATCTAGATTGGCAGGACGCTTTTCCGGAAAAGCACTTTCTGCAGAAAAGCGTCCGTGGCCAATCTAGACACGCTTTTCTGCAAAAAAGCCCCGATTATCATTTTCGCGATCAGGGCTTTTTTGCGGAAAACACTACTGTGCTGTCTACACTGGCCCTTTTCCGGAAAAGTTTTCCGGAAAAAGACTTTTGCCCAAACGGGAGCAGCCTAGTTTTTCCAGAAAAGCACTGATGATTTTACATTAGATCGTCAGTGCTTTTCCGGAAATTCAAGCGGCCAATGTAGACAGCTGGCAAGTTTTTCCGGAAAAGCGGCTGATTTTATGGAATAACTTGCCAGTGTAGACACAGCCTAGCTGTTTACTGAGGGTGTGCGACTTGGCCCAGTGCCACTTCCAACGTTCCCACAGGGCTGAGAACCGAGGTCATGTTATTTATCCCGTACTCGGCTCTCAGCTAGCAAACACAGAGAGTTGCGACTGATAAAGACCATCTGATAAAGAACACCTGGTATTTTCACCAGCAGAGCTCATGGCTGGCCTAGAGGAATACAAATTTAACCCCTGCAGGCCTACATATGGCTTTTTATGTGACAGATGAGCTCAGTGGCACACATTGGCTTGGCCTCACTACGCCACGTGTTGTGCTCGTTTTGCAGGCGAGGTGAGACCCAGCAAGACGGCAGTGACAAGAGCTGAGAAACAGATGTGCCAGATAGTTTAACCAAAAATACCAAACACTACCCCCCCCTAAAAAAAACCCACCGGTTCAAAATTCTGTAGGGGGGGAAGGACCCCAAGAGTTATTAAGCAAAACATAAAATAAACAAACAAGCAAATAAATAAATAAATAGAACAGCATTAAAACAGCATGGCCCCTTTAAGTGCATGCAGAGTCAGAATAGGGAGAGGTTGAGCGCTAAGACCCAGGGAAGGCATTACTTCCCCTTGCTTCAGGTCTTTAGGCTTTTTGCCAGTGGCCATCTTGTTTTCTTGGTCAAGCCAGAAGACAGCTTCCCTGCAGAACCAGGTAAGCAGGGAATCCGGGGGCAGAGGCCCGGGAGCCCAGGGGTGGGGGGGCCAGGGACTGGGCCCAGTTGCTGAGTGTGTTGTAGGGTTGCCAGGTGTCCAGTATTTTCGCCTCCTGGCAGGGGAAAAAAAACAGAACACACTAGACATTTTAGGTGTCCGGTATTTTCTGAATTTTTTTACTGGACAGGAGGCGAAAATACCGGACTATCCGGGTCAATACCGGACACCTGGCAACCCTACTGAGAAAAGCCAACCAGCCATGAGAGAGACTCCAGGAAGGCCCTGGTCCAACGTAAGCAAGCACATGATGAGTCCTGCTGCAGTCAGCCCGATGACTCATGCCTTGACTATCCAGCAACACATGGGTAAAAGGCTTCACTCATTCCGAGCCCAAGTTAAAACCAACCTGTCCAAGCCCCGAGAAAAGCAACATTCACAAGCATGAACGTTTCCTCTCTTCATTTGGCTTGATGGCGGAGCCAGGGCCCAAACCCAGAAAGCTGGGGGCAGAGGCGTAGGTTTCCGAAGGAAGGTCAGTGAAAGCGAGGGTGGTACTGAGCAAACCCCAGCAAAGTCACAATTCTTGCTGCAGCCAGGTGGGTCTGAGTCACCGTTCCCCTGGTGAATTACTCAAGCTCACCTGCTCAAACACTGGTGTATATGTCATGCCCTAATACCCTGTTTTCAAAACTTAGAGTCAGCCACTCCCAAGAGGTGGAAAAAACCAGGGAGGGAGCTTGCAGCAAAACACAAATGAATACTGCATATAGAGGTGGTCATCTTTTCTCTAAAAAAATACCTTGGCATTGGAAAAGGTTCAGAAAAGGGCAACAAAAATTACTAGGGGTTTGGAACGGCTGCCATATGGAGAGAGATTAAACAGACTGGGACTTTTCATCTTAGAAAACAGAAGACTAAGGGGGAACATGATAGAAGTCTATAAAATTATGACAGGCGTGGAGAACGTGAATAAGGAAAAGTTATTTACTTATTCCCATAAAATAAAAACTAGGGGTCACCCAATGAAATTAACAGGTAACAGGATTAATACAAACAAAAGGAAGTTTTTCTTTATGCAGCCCACAGTCAATCTGTGGAACTCCTTGCCAAAGGATGTTGTGAAGACCAGGATTTTAACAGGGTTCAAAAAAGAACTAGATACAATCATGGAGGATAGATCCATCAATACTTATTAGCCAGGATGGGTAGGAATGGTGTCCCTAGCCTCTGTTTATCAGAGGCTGGAAATGGATGACAGAAGAGAAATCACTTGATGATTATCTGTTCTGTTCAGTCCCTCTGGGACATCTGGCATTAGCCATTGTGGGAAGACAGATACTGGGCTAGATGGACTTTGGTCTGACCCAGTATAGCCGCTTATGTTCTTAACTGATATCGACATGATAGCGGTTTTCAAATATCTAAAAGGGTGTCACAAGGAGGAAGGAGAAAATTTGTTCCTCTTGGTTTCTGAGGACAGGACAAGGAGTAATGGGCTTAAAGTGCAGCAGGGGAGGTTTAGATTGGACATTAGGAAAAAATTCCTAACTGTCAGGGTGGTCAAATATTGGAATAAATTGCCAAGGGAGGTGGTGGA